>NW_027225566.1:0-2400000 GCF_038994185.2 Dermacentor albipictus | reverse complement strand
AAACATTTTTGTGCATTTGAAATGTAGGTTAGTTCCAACTGAAACACATTTGCTGTAGATCTGTGCTTAGTGTCTGGACCAGGACATCTGGTCAGTGAGGCACGAAGTCTACTTTTTGATAATCTAAAAATGCATGTCTTATTTTTATAACCAAGAAGTGCATACGAGAGAAAGAGCTTGCTGATTAGGTCTCTATATTGTATCTAGGCCTGTCTGTGTGTGCTGGAAATACAAAACGATTGAGAAACAAAGCAAACATATCATAGCATTTCTTCTGATCGGTTCAAAACAGAGCCGCATGCTCATGATAACTGCACTGGTTTAGGGAACTTGTGTGCTTGTGTGCTTAAATCCTTACAATTGTGAGATTGACTTGTTTAGTTTGCCTAACGTTCATGAAAAGGCCCTTTGTGATAATCCTTGGGGATCTGTAGTCAAATATATCCAATCATTTGAGGTTAGAAAGATAATGGTTGAACATGGTAGAACCTTAGACGCCTACACCCAATTGAAAGAATAACATCACCAGTAACAAATCATAACACCACCTTTCCTGCTCACATAAGCATGGATTGACTGTTTTTCCAGTTTAAGTGTTGAAACTTGAACCTTATAAATAATGTATAACCTTTAGCCTGACAGTTCCAATGGTTTTACAGTGGAAACATTTGCCTGAATTACAGTGCTTCTAGTATCAGGCATCAGCTGCATCACAGTGTTAAAAGAGTGAGAAATCTAATGCGGTAGTGTGGCACAGAGATACTTAGAATTATCTAGCCCAATTACATTTGAAAACTACTGGGAAAACAAGGGGAATGCGGGAGATGGAAATTCAAGATGATGAGAAACACAAGAACAAGGTGAAAGCCACAGCCAATGTTTCAACAAGTGGACTTGTCTTTTTCAAGGTGACATATGCTCCCTTCGGCACAGTATATATAGGTACGTTTCTTCTAAAGGGGAGAGAGGGTAAGGCGGGTTGGCGAGGAGACTACGGAAGGTGTGTTAGCGGCGAGGGTGTAGAATTCAGGAGAAAGTTGTGCTCTCAACGTCGGTGGAGGAAGCAGCGTGTGTGAGCATGCTTTTATTAGGGTGAAATGATGTTAGCTGACTTTTGCATGCACCAACATGTGTTTAAAATTTCTGTTGCAGCAATAGGTCACTCTTGGTACCACCAGGAACACTTTTATCAGTTGCTCGTTACTTGATAATATTGGGTGCTATTTTTGTACGATGTTCTTTATGTTCGGGAGTGCATTAGAACATTTTCTTATAAAAACTGGTGGGCTCTAAGATTCTGATGTAGGCTGTTTCTTAGCTAATTCCGGCTGCCTGTTCAATCTTGGTGCGACGTCTTAAGTCCTGTCGAGAGGAATGTGTCGATAGTTTCTGCTAGCGTTGCTTTAAAGTCATTCAGATGATGGATATAATCGTTGTCTTCACTAAATTTTCTTCTTCGTTTTGCTTGTCCGCCGAAAATTCCTCGCTTGCAGTGTCACGGATGATGACTGGTGTAGTCCAAATACTGCTGGCTATCCATAGGCTTCCGGTAGTGTTGTTCTCAGTTTTCTATTTTCTATGTAGACCGTCGTGTTGAGCAAGTTTATTTGACTAGGAAAGTGGCGAGCTGTAATGTTAATACTCGGGTGAAAGTGGTTCAAAAGGTTAATTAGGTCGGTTAGCGTACTTATGCCATGTTCCCATATTATAAATATGTTGTCAATGTAACGCAGATAGGTGTGGGGTGTTAAAGGGTATGATTTTATATGAGGTTTGTTTCAAGCTGCCGCATGAAAATGTTGGCATACGTGGGAGCGAATAGTGTTCCCATGCTTTTGCCGAAAGTTTGCAGGTAGTGAGCAGAAACGAATTCGAAATAGTCTGGTGTGAGAACTAACCTAAGGAGTGACAGGTAAGCTTCAGGAGCGTGCGCTTGAGGACTGACTGCGAGGGACTTTGATACAGCTTCAATTCCTTCACACATGGGTATGTTAGTGTAAAGGGCAGAAACATCTAAAGTTACTAGAATAGCGCTGCCTGAGAGGATTTGGTTGGCGTTAATGCCGTCGATAATTCGAAGGAAGTGAGGCGTCTTGAACAAAAGGTGGGAGGGTGTGCGGCATGTTTGACAAGTGGTGATTTAAGAATTTAGATAGTGACTTGGTAGGTGTGTTGTTATTAGACACTTTAGGCCGAACTGAGATTTCTGCTGTGAATATTTATTGTACGGGAACCTGATGTTTTTTAACAAGAAGATAAAAGCGGCCTGCTTCTTTGTTTTTAGGCATCATAAAGCTATATTCAGACTCGGTGATCAGTGCCTGGGACAGGAGCTCTGCTATTGTACTTTGCACAAGGTTGCTGTAAACCGAAGTCGGGTTAGAGTCAAGTTTTGTGTAATGGGCAGGATTGCGCAGTTTGAAGGCCTCAGTTTTGTACTTTTCTATAGGCCAGATTACAATACTGCCACCTTTGTCTGCAGGTTTTATTACAATATCCATTCTTTCCACAAGTTCCTTAAGAGTTTGGTGTTGAGCGGGGGACAAATTTTTGCTCTTGCGGCAACGCCGCATTGACTCTAGAATGCACTTTGATATTAGCTTTATGCACAAATTGAAGTAAGGGCACTGTTCGACTTCCGGTGTCCACGTGCTAGGTGGTCTAAGAGTCTTTATCCTGTTTTCCTACATCTGGCCTATCGAAAAAGAATCCCTTGATTCGCATGCACCTTGAAAACTGTTATATCCTTGTGGAGTTCATACTCATTTACTGCGTTGTTCATGAGAAAAAATGTTAGACCACGTTAGAGGAGATCAACTTCATCGGGATTTAAGCTCTGTGATATGTCCACTACATTGCTGCAGTGTTCTGGATGCTCGCTCGTAGCACTATCGGTGGAGGTATGTGCTGTAGAAGTCATAGCAGTTTTCTTGGGTGGATCTGTGGTTACAATACCTTTGTGTTGGTATTTATCTAGTAGATTTTCCTCCCTAGTTTCTGCGAATTGTTCAATTTCTCTTTTTTCCAGTTCTGATCAACTTGGGCTCTCAAGCTGATTAGTAGTTATCATAAGTCGTTCCCGGCAGTGTCGAGAATATAAATTAAAGAGAGTTACGCATTTTCTAAGACAGCATTCCACTTCAATAATATTCTGAAGGGTAAAGAGCCGAGGGCACATCTAACCTTAATTCTAAGGCCTTCTGAGATTTTCCCGTGGTTAATGCTGCTAGTGTAAGTTTTTAGGTGAAATCTGTAATTTGTTTGTTTGGCGGCGAGTTTGCGGGAGTGGAGGAAAGGGTGAGAGTTGTTATTGCGTGTGCAATATATTTGGAAACTACTGTAAAACATAACTACAGGCTGCACATTGTGCTGTACATTCAAGGTACAGCCACATACAACTGTAAAAAAAGCAAAGGTAATCAATCTTGCACTTATGCAGCAGAAATCAAAGAATGACCACTAACGAATCACTTACAGCCAACATTACACCCCAAAAACTGACTAAACCTTGTGCACATGTGGCTTGCATACAATGCATGCATGTTAACACCGGCTCTTACCTCATGTACTTGTACGAGTTGGCTGGGGTCACCTTTGAAGTAGGACACCACAATGGGTATAAGACCGACCGATGCAGCATCCTTGTGACCCAGACTGGTCTCTGCTTGCGTTATCTTCAAACTCCACTCCAGCGCTGCGTCATGCCCCGTGTTCGAGTGCAAGAACGATGTAAGCAGCAGCACTACATCTGTGGGTATGTTGCTCAGCCTTCCATCCATTCGCACCCCTGTAAGTCTTAAATAAAGAGATGCAGAGAATAAAATGTTATTATGTACCCATATATTTCTTACATATGGAAGAATAAAGAGCTGGGCACATTGGTACAACATGGAAATACTTGTAGAGGCATGAGCCTGTTGATATTGATCTTTTAGCACATTTGTGTTATCTCAGTCAACACATGATTTTGCTGCATTGTGTTCAATCCATGGTTGAATGTTTAGTTGCAAGTCAGCACCGGTGCATATTTTCATTTCCTACAAAAACCCAAACAGTCCCAAACAGTCCAGTCCTGCTATCACCAACCAATTCACAAGCTAGATGGCAGGTTTGCAGACTGTGGGTATACATAACCCACATTCTTGAATCATCCAGGCCTAAGTGGCTTTCTCTATGCCCTACAGCTTCCAAACCCTGTATGTTTCAGCATGCTTTAACTGTGCTGCATAAACATTGATATATAAGTGGTTTTGCATCCACTAATGCAAGCGGCAATTTTCACCCTACAACTTTAACTGCCTTATTTAACATGCTTCTTTAGTTTCAAGTATGCATATGTGCAAAAAATTTCAAATTGATACACGTTACAGAAAACCTAAAATTCTTTAGCTTATATGTACTTCAGCCTTTCTGTCTGGATCTTGCTGACGTTAAATAACCCCAGGTGGTCAAAATTAATCCGGAGCCCTTCATTACGGTGTGCCTCATAATGAGCACTGGTTTCGGCACGCGAAACTCCAGAATCAATCAATAAATCAATTTTGCTGAAGTGCACCCTAATTAACTCCTTTGCCTGCTATGAAATATTGTTTCCATGCCCAAAGAATGAGGCAAATTCCTCTTTGCTGCTATTTTGTTCATAAAGGTACTCTGGGCTGCTTCCAGTTACATTAAAGCTAAAAGCTCGCCCCAGCTTCAGATGCAGTTGCTTCAACTGCTGTTCACAAGATATGGACAGTAAGAGTACTATTGTAGTCAACGTTGCTGACGTCTACTGCAGAGCTATTTTACAGCAGTTATGGCAGTCACTGCCCCACAAACAGCCTTGACAGAATGCCTCTGCACCACTTCAACATACCCCGGCTTGAATGAAACCATGAAGGTCACTGTGGGTACTGCTAGTGTGAGGCAAACACAGGAAGACAGGCTGAAAGGCAATTCAACTTCTGCTGGAACCGACGGTGACATGTTTCTACCTACTTTCTCACTCGTCTTGGCACTTCCACTTTGCTCCTGGAACTCACATGGGCAGAGCTCTTAAGAATTGTGTGTTGTCAAGCTCAGATCAGACCAATCAGAGAAGAATGGTGAAGTCACTCACTGCCAACTTGCTCAATTTTTCAATTTACTTTTGTTCAAGTTAAGCAGCCATTTCAGTTTCTCTTTTCAGCTGCTTATACTACTATAGTTAGACAATATGAATAAATTTCCCCTAGTAGCTCGTTGAAACATATACCTTTGGAAATGGTCGAGAAGATGTTCCTTCTTAAACAGTAGTGGCCACATCTCCTTAATTTCCTTGGCTGAGTGTACTGGCTCTGAAGAATTTATAAAGGCTCTGATCAAAGGGTAGCATTCTGCCATTGCCTTCCTCTTGAGGGGGATGTCCTCTTCACACGGTGCTTTCGATGCTGGGTCAGCCAAACTTTTCTTTGATGATTCTAGCTCATCAGGCGCTAATGTGACAGTAGCAGGCTGCCAATAAATGCAGCCATACGAATAATTCGAGGCTTGTTTTTTTGTATTTGTGTTACTAGAGAGTGCATCTGCGAGACGCTTACAGCCTCTGCGGGTGTTCTCAATTCTTGTTTCAATCTTGTAGGCTAGTCCCACCAAGGAAACTGAGTTTGAGCTGGAGTTAGGGTCACCAAGTGAATGTGAGAATTTGCCGACAGCATAGTTTGCGATGTTCCTGATTTCCTTCGCAGAAGGTAGGTCCTTCACTTTTCGGCATGCAGCTGCTATCATTCTCACTACTTTCTGTTTTTCGAGTGGCCGAAGATATGCACCTTTGTCTAAGGCATCCAGCACATCCTGGCTAAGGTTTTTCCAAGAGAGCTCTACCTTAGAAACGAAAGATGTTGCTAGGTCTCTGCTGCTCGATGACCTGACTTCATCGTCGCCTGAAAAGCATGAAGCATAGCCTTCAACTTAGACCACAACAGCACTACATCACCATAACATTTGGTATACAAAGTGTACCTGAAATTAGCATGTGCGCCTTTCCAGTAAAAGTAGTGACGTTTGAATAGACTTGCCTGAAGTCCATTCACCATTGCACACAGTGAACGTATGAGTGCCACTCTCAACTGATTCAGCCAAGCAGCTGAAAGGCTCTTCATCAACCTCTGTTCCATCAAGTAGATAGACCTTCAAGCAGCATAGAGTATTTATTACCTTGTACACAGAAATGAAATGCGCACAAATTTCAGGCTTTGCCACAGGTGTGTTCTAGCTACATTAAGAAATCTACGAAGGGGTGAGCACAGAACCTCCTTATCCTGCAAAAAAACACCAATCGCACAGCCCTCAGAGCTCAAATGAAATCATTTGCGTTGGTCGTCTGCACTTTGCATACCAAAGACTAAATTATAAATAAACGTAACAGAAACTAACACTAACACAAGGCACATTTCTTAGGAGCAGCCACATACGACATTCAATGCTTCTAACGATGAGCAGCAACCATGTCAGGTCATCCAAAACTTGGCATCATTTAGCACCTTCAGCTGACCCCTTCAGACTGCCACCTGGTGCTATAAATTCATGCTAATCCATACCCGGCACAACTCTTCATGTAACATGGCTTCTATTGGATTACAACAAAATTACAGTGCTGCTTATCCAAGCCAGAGCATGAAGAAAAAAGGCATGCCATTGACAGCATCAACAGCTGTAAGCAACATTGAGTCCAGCTACACCTACTGCACTCACAGGAGCAAATAACAGCCTGAAAATACGAAAAGCAAAGATACTATGCATTTCCTATATGTATTTCCTAGTTGCCATGGAATTAGGAATATATTCAAACTGGTAAGCATAAGCTCAAAGTACATTTACAAACCTTCATGTCCTCATCGCGACACATTCCAAATTCCACAGCTTTCCTTTTTACGGCATCAAGCTTGCTCACAACTGCGAGTTTCTTGATGGTCTTATCACTGCACCATAGCTTCACGATCATCTGAAAAAAACAAGGCACGTACATAGTTGCTTGCTTAATACGAATGCAATGCCAGGGTGACAAGAAATGTAGTCAAAAGAGCCTCAAGTTGGTCAAATGAGAGTGGAACTTGATAGAGGAATTCTGTGAAACATGCAAGGTGGAGAAGTAAATATTGAAGTGGAAATTAGACATGTACTCAATTATACGAAATTGCTGCAAAGGAGACCAATACAGGTTTCTCGAAGGTAACACTTTGCAGATGAGGAAAAATTCGTCCTGTTCTGGGACTGAAACAAAGGACTACCTACTTTCTTTCCGGGGCAATCACTTCACCGTTTAAACTAACTAGGTGGATAGCAGATGGCAGCATTTACTGGAACTCAATAAAAGCTCGAAGCAGCGCCAATTGACAAAGAAATCTTGTGAAAACTAACAACGGGGAAAGAAGGTGAATTACTTCACTTTGTAGGTGTATAACTCCACCTTGCGAATTTTTCAACTACGAAGCTCCACTATGGAGAAACCCGTATGGGTTGTCTTTGTAGCAACTTGTTAGAATTGAATAGATGTATTATTTCTATTTCATTAAATATGCAACTAACTGTACAACTGGACCACATATGTTTATTGATATTTCAACTAATTGCACTGTGAAATTGCAGCAGTCCACTTAAATGCATTGATTGCTTCTTGCCCCTGAATTAAGCTGCAAAATTACAGCTGCACCGCCAAAAACACAAGTGGGCTAACTGTTAATCCACCGCTCAAAAAAAAATATCATGAACCACTCCACTCTGTGAAGGTGGGTGACCAGCGAAGCTGTTTAGCGCACGACACATAGGTGACATAATTTTTACCAAAGTACGAACATATTTATTGTCCTGATTGGTGGTCATCGTGCCGATAGGTACGCACACACGTTAGCGTATCACCTCTATTGTTAAATCTGTCCGTCACGTAAGACAATGAATGGCTCATATCGCCATACCGCCGTAAACGTGGCCTCCCCATTACAACAACAGTAGTGAAATTCTACTCTGGATTGATGGGCGGCAACGAAGCCAGCTGTGAAAGAAGACAACGCTTGATCCATTGCTGATGCTGATAGTTGTTTGCACAACGGAGCCAGCTGCGGAAGAAGACGATGCCGAACGCGCAAGAATTGGAGCTCTTCTCTGGAGCTCCAGCCTACATGTCCCGTCCTCTAATCCTCTTAAAAAGAGAAGCATTACGTCTGTGTTTAGGTCTTCCTAAATTTGTTGCCAATTCTATTCTTTATATAGAACCCCATGTTCCGCCACTTTCGGGCAGGTTCCGGCTTTTGACGGTGCAGACGTTCTTAAGGATTTATGAATCACCACTGCGTCATCCCGAAATAATCTTTATTTCACAACCTGCATTGTTTTTCGGTGTCATCTGGCCGCGACTACATAATCCGCAAAATATATTCATGCAAAAATTACTTGACTCTTTGCGCGTGCACATATGCGATGTACTTGCTATTAACGACAGAGCTATTGCCACGGGTATGCAATTCGATGACATCTTTCCTAATTATGCAAAATTACTTCCACACCGTATTCTAGACGGTATATTACAACATCACCTGAAAAACCTTCAGACAAACGTTGTAATTGCTACAGATGTTTCACAATGTGAAGAAAAGCCAGGTGAAGGAATATTTTCCAGATTCTCGATTGGACATTTTCTCTTCAGCTGCCAGATTTCATACCGATATTTGTAGCCGAATTCATGGCCGTGGTGCTGGCATTACGCAAATTAGGACCATCAACTACGTCAGGCGTGATAGTCACTGATTCGTTATCATTGTGCTCATCCCTTACTGCTTCTAGTGATTCTCGCGTGATGAGGACATTTCAATCATTGGTACCTGGTTACTTGAGAAGCATGCGTTTAATTTGGGTGCCTGGCCATAAAGGACTAATGATTAATGAAATTGCAGACTCTCTAGCCAAGGCATCGATAAGTGGCGCGATTCTTTCTTGCTGCCCTTTGACTGCTTATATTACTGCTGCCAGATTTCGCAGGAGTATCATTACGCAGTCAGTATCAGGCTCCGCAATTACTAACTCTGTGGATTACGGACATCTCCTACACCCTTGGAACAGAGACTTTTGCCGAACACGGAAAATTAAAGTGTCCATCACGAAGCTGCGCTGCCGTATACCTGCATTGAACTTCTACCTCCACAGGTCCCCTCACCATTATGCTCATTCTTTGGCGAAGCGGAGACAATCGACCATTTCTTGTTGTCTTGCAGACCTTTTTCTATTATAAGAAAACGACTACTCGATATCCCGCTTCGCTCTATTGGTCTAACTTTATCAGTGCCTGTGATCCTATCTTTTGGAGCCTCCATTGTTGAGTTCAGCCACAGAAATGTTTGCTTGGCGATGCAAAATTACCTCATCGAAACCAATCGATTGCTATGTTAGATTGATCATTCTCCCTTCCAACCATAGCTTTCTTTAAATTTTTTTCTATTATTATTATTATTTTATACCCGGTTTTCATCTGATTATTTTCTTTTTTCGCCAAACAAAACGTTTACTTTTAAACTCACACGCTCAAATTGTTAACTCCCTTGTTATCATTATTATTTTTATGCACCTAATTAAACCACCCGATTCTTGGCCAATCCTCCACTGTGGGTATGTGCCACGGCCACTTAGAACAACAACGAGTGTGTTTGTGCAGTTGCGCTGAGTTGTGCCAGCTCTGGAAGAAGACAACGGTACTAAAGCTATTGCTGATGATAGTTTCTGCGCCCATCGGACGAACAGATTTTAGTTTTGCCTAGCAATATATAGCTTCGCTGTAAAAGCTATTTTGCTTAGTAGGCATACTACTCCAATCCCTATAGCTGCAATAAGTGTGCATTGCCTTTCATTTTGTTAAATGACGTCACTTGGGCGTCGAATTTTCAATCAGCCAGCTCACCATGAAGTCAGCGCAGCACGAAGTTTCAAACTCAATTAAATAAATTGTTGCACTGGATGTCACTTTAGCATGGCGGCAAGCAGCTGTTTTCCCTAGTATTCCTGTTTCATGATGGTTAAGGCAATACTATTGAAAGGATTGCACATATGTAATATTGTTAGCCCCTTGTCGGTACTCTACATGAGCAATGGTGGTGCTGCGTCCTTGTTGGTTGAAAACGTGGGTTCATGCTTGTAACCAAACAGCAACATATATATTTTACCTTTGCAACAAAAAGTTAAGCCCTACTTCAAGCTAAACACTTGTTTGACAAACCAGGATGGCTTATTTCATTCTACCAATATCACTGGGAGCTTGTCCTCCCCCAAAAATATGTCGTCAAAGAATTAGGAAATTAGAAAAGGAACAGCCCCACAATAATTCTGGATCGCAATGAGAAGCCTGCTTGGGCCTGCTGACTATGTGGGCTAGGTGATTTATTGATACTCTATCATATTAATGGCTAACGCTTTATTCATTACTAGAATTGAATCAGGTTAATCAGTGCAAGTCATCCGTGATTAATTAGTTAAGCGTGTCCCCTTAAAACTATACATGCAATTCTTTACACATGCAAGTTTCATTTCTGCGTTGAAATCTTTTCGTCACAGCAGGATTTCATGTGCAGCTATACATATGTATTCCGCTGAATGTGCGAAGGCAGACAACTTGTCAGGTGGTGTTTGATTTCAAACCACAGTGATGATGATACAACACTTTGCAGGGTGTATTAAGCACAATCTCACTCTTTCATGCATAGGGCCAGTGCCCAAACAGATGTACATTCGAGGAATTTCAATGCATAGCCAGCGTTTCTGGTGCAACTCAAATGTGCTCTGGCATATGAAGCTTTCTATAGAAGGAAAATACCAGCAAAATTTGCCGCTGCAACTGAACTCCAATTCTTGTAATTGTGTGAAATGCATGGTGCACGTCTGTAAGGGGAAAAACAATTATCTAATGTAATGTATAAATGTGGAATAATCTTTTTTTAGGTTTTGCGCACATCAACAAGCAGGACCATTTTGCTGTTTAGTGGCTGGCTACACAAAAAATGTTAACGGACTAAACCTGGTGTTTATTGGCTTGAAAAATCAGGCTAGGCTTGTCACTATTCTATGTAGACGAGATTGAGACGAAGGCCACCTTCAAACCTTGCAGGCAAACTACATCTAGTTTGTACGACATAACTGCTGCATCCAGGGTTGAAAGTTTCTTTGTAGCAAGAAAAAGGGGGAAATTGATTTGAGGGCTTTAAATGTGGAAGCCTTTAGTTATGCTTAATTGTTCAGATCAATGTCCTACAAACAGATATATCCTTGTTAATTTCTTGTATATATCTACGGCTTAAAATATCAAGTTTGACTGATCAATCCTGTTTTCATATTATCTCTAATGAATTAATTTCTTAACATACATCTGTCGAGTAAGGCACAAAACTCTCGAGATCCCCATGACTTGCTATCACCTAGCAGCAGCATTGCATTATCATGCCACGCTTTCAATTGCCTCGCAGCTCATAATTTGGTAACAGAGCATAATTATTGGGGAAACATATAGAAGGGTGGGGGAGAGGTTCAACACAGGGTTTCCCTTTTGACTTTTGTGTTGCAACCACTGTGCTGTTTGCCAGACTGCAACCTAGTGCAATAGTACAACTAACATTTTTACTCTATTTTTAGTCTTCTGCAACATCATAAACGTGCATACTAAAAATATTCTTACATGCTATGCCACCCATGTCCATTATGTTCACAATCTTGGGATTGGGACTACGCCGTTTCTAATAAAGCTCAGTTGATAGTCGAGTCGTTGTGGGGTGAACCTCCCCTCTTGTCCTTTGTGTTTTTTTACTTGTTTTTTTCCTTCAACTATGTACCTACTCGAGCACTATGAAAGCAAACACCCAAAGTAACACGTGAAAGGCTTTATAGCACTTCAATGCACATGCTTCACACAAAATGTTCCATAAGAGTGCATATTTAAATTATTTCCCATCAGGTTAGTTCAAAGCACAGGGTACAGTTATACCTGCAAATAGCAGGGTGCAATGAAGGAAACTATGTCAGTTTTCTCAGTTTTCAGAAAATTATATTGTAGTATATATATTTCTGTGTTTTTCTTAATTAAAGACAAGTTTCATGTTCCTATCATGCTCACAATGCACATTCACCTTTACTCAGAGAAGTACAAAATTAATTCACAGACATCCACTCCTACTTCACGTGCCCGCACAGGGCTACATCACCCCCGCACAGGGCTACAGGCACCTCAACTACATAATATCGCGTTCAGTACGAGCTAATACGCGCAAGCGCGTGGCTAAAACCATCGCGGGTTATAGCACGTACTGAGCAGCACTGGCCGGCGATTCGGCGACACATTTTAATTTTCAGGGGATAGCGCAAGGTAAGCCGTTCAGTTGCATGCCCAGAAAGTATGTCTACGATTGAACGTCACAAAAGCACTCGCATGAGGCCTAGAAAACTTAACCTATAGAAAGGCAGGCGCACGGGCGTCAGGTGATTCGCAGATGAACAGCTTTTCGACACAACAAAGTTTTCAAGTTCATTCAAACTTACCGTGCAATCCTTTGACAGAGGAGCCGTACAGTCCACACCGCTGGTTGCACCTTACAGCAGCGAAAAACGCTCTAAATGAAAGTTGCCGCCGGGACACAACCGCTCCGTCTCGCAAATCCGAAACCACGACAGCAATTGGGCCTGCGTGCGACTGGCGGTATTCTTCCGCGCCGTGGTGTCGTCGGGCGTGGTCGCGCAAGTTCCGAGCAAGAAGTGAGTTCTATGGAAGCTTTAATGCTGCATTACCGAAACGGATATAGGATGAGCCTTCTTGCAATCGCAGACGATAACGGTACTTACCACATTAGTTGCCATACACATAACTACTTATCATGCCCCCAAATAAGATTCCGTTGTGAAACGCATTCATAGCCGTTGAAGCCCGTTACAGGACGCGGCAACTACGGCGTTCGCGCGGCTGCGGTCGCGTAAATGTTCCTGTAATTTTACGGGTTTTTTTAACAGTATAAGACTAGTCCAATTGGTGCATAGCTAAGACTAGTTTAAACAGCTGAAGTGCAACCCGAAACAAATATCCATAGAGAAGCGACGGTCTTGTTTGTCTCCTTTTGTCCCGTGTTTCGGTTCATCTTCTCATACTCGTCCTAGTCTTTCTTGTACTTTACGTGCTTCTCGCGGTCCGCAGGTTTTGTGCACAACGGCGCGATGGTTTCGGTGGTTCTGGCACACGTGTTCGATAGCGGTGCTCGATGTTGTGAGGTAGTCACCGTTCATGTGTTGCCTTGGAGGTCTTTTGTAATAAGTGATGTCCGTAGAGCTACGTCATAGCTTGCACGCTTTGTTGCTCCACTGTACGTTTACATAGTTCCGGTGTGCAGTATTACGTGCTTGTATCATTTGTAGGCACAAGCCATGTACTTCCACGTGTTCTTGAACAGTCGATCTTTTTGCACATTATATAAAGCTTTGCTGTGCTCTACTGCTTGCAAAGACAAATTTTATTGTCAGTGGTACTATTTAAGCAGATGCCTTATATCTGCCTCCATGATAAATGTGCTATAGGTGTGGATTTATACTTTGGGATTTTAACCTAATCATTGCATTTAGAGAAGCTGAAAACGGGTTTGTTTAGGCGTCTTAAGCTACCTTGTATGTCTCACCCACGCATTCAGAAATGTGCCTTTGCTTGAAGCCCATCATTCATTTGGTCGAGATAAAGCCATTATGGTCGAGATAAAGCCATCGAGATAAAGCGAGCGCGCCCAAGGAGAGACAGTGAGTGTCTTGGGCACGTTCGCATCTGGCGTTATAGTGACTAAGTCAAGTATGGGCTTCAAGTAAGTGTGAATATCGAAATGCGGGGTAAGAATAAACTATGTGTTTGCATAGTTGTAAAGATTCTGTCCTCTTTTTCAGGTTTAGGTTGCTCAACCGAGCTAGCAAGAGAGTTATCTTCCAAGTACGATTCACCCTGCAGCCCCACATAGCATCGTACCGGGTGCCTTAAGAGAGCTGACAACTTTTTTTCCTCTTTTGAAACTGGTAGCGGTCTAACTTGTAGTCATGGTAATGACTACAAAGCTGAACATCACTATCTTCAGCGCCCAAAAGTAATGTTCCCTTTGAAGTGGCAACCTTAAGATGAGCACTCACTGCCCCATGTTTCCTTCGTGGTACTGCTGCGAAGGCCAATGCAATTAACCACTGCTGCTATGTTGAGCCCAGTGTATGAACGCCAGCCAGATAACGATACAGAGATGTAGTGGCTCTTCTCCAGCATCAGCTGAATCTATGCCTTGGCCTTTCGTGGCACCTGACTGCATTTTAAGTAGTGCGGTATGTTTTCCAAAATGTGACAAATCTAGAATCCTGTTACGTGATGTCAGGCTGAGTGTACGGAAAGCACTGAGACGGTTTAAAAGGAAAGGGCTGATTTGATACTGCTACAAGTGGCTCAGCACTCTCAGCAGCATGGTGTGGCCTGATATCCCTGCATTGGGTTGTCTAGTTCATGCCAAGTGTGCTGTAGTACCAGGTAACCACTAAGTGCAAGTACATTGACATTCTTTATGATCCATGAATCTACACACGAATTGGCTGTAGTCTCACTCGCATGGATATATGGTACAGTTATTCTACTCGAATAATTTATAGAGCATACCATTTTTGTACTTACATTGCATGCTTACTTATTAGAAGAAAATGACTTCCTCGTTATAACAGTCTTCATTTCTAAAAAGTCAGAATAATATGTTACAACTATTTTTTTATGCAGCAGCTGTGTTCCGAATTTTTCTCCTTCATCGAGAAGCCAATTTAGCACCTTTTTGCTGCAGGGGTTACCTGTTTCTCTTACACAATTTATAATTGCACTATAGTATTGGTGTTTTTTTTTAGATTGTTTTTCTTAAAGTATATTGCTGTTTTGGGCCTTCAGCGGTTGCTCTCCTTTATGTTTCACTACATTGTTTCTATTTTTTTTCTTTTGCTGAATACAAGGGTAGTCGAATAGTGCTTTAATGTTTCCATATGTGAATTTTGTTTTTGTTCATGAGAATCAAGTCTGATGGGCCATTTGTGTTTTATTTTACTTGAGAGACGCAACTGACACTGTACTGTGAGAAGTGTTCTTGTGCAAGCGTTGCTTTTTTGGCTCATTTTATTTATCCTTTAGTATGTTTATGCTTAGCTGCTATGCATATGTGGTATTCTTGTATTGGTTCGTGCGTAAAGTGCTCATTGTGCCTTTCAGAAACCAAGAGATGGCATTATGTTCTATTTTTCCTGTTCACTTTATTTTCGTGAGACAGCTGCAGTCTGCTATTGTATTTCACTGCAAATATTGTGTAAAAAATTACGTACTTGTCGAGCGGTTGATACCAGTAAGAAGTTGCACAATAAAAATGCTGGTGGTGACAACAAAGTTTTTCTTCGCTTAGTAACAGTTGCACTTTGATTTGTTGTCCCAAACAGTTCTGGACTGCCTGAGAAGCTGCGTACACCAATAATTACTGGCTGTAGTAGCGTCTCGAGCAGTTTGGGGTGCAATAAATTGAAAAAGCCCAGTGTATGCATGCATGATGAATAAAACAAATAGCCAAAATTAGTGCTAGGCAAATCCAGTGAATATATATTAAATGTTGCATATACAGCCATATGTAGTACAATTGATGTCTTGTGGATGTTTTGGACGTCTATCATATGTTGCATATATCCAGCCCTGACATCCCCACAACGTACCACTTACGTTTTCTGGGTGCATTTGCGATGATTCATAGTACATCCATGCAACGTTTTCTGGACAAATCTGCATATCTAATGAATCTCCCAGGTGTACCATATTATGCACATCTAATGGATGTATCTGGCTATCTGGGTAAGAAATATGGAATTGGACAAGCATTGACGTCGATGGCAATGACAACGGTGGTATGACGACAACGAGATGATTACAACCATATGACCATTCTTAAATGGTGATGTTGGTATAACGACGACAGCGTGACAACTGCAACATGAGGACAACTGCATCACGATGAGTGTCCCGTAGGACCACCAACGTGCTGCAGATGTCCAGCGGAGATCCGGAACGGGACATGCGAACGTCCCTAGGACATAGGAAGCCTGTGGATCTTTACTGGATGTCCATAGGATCGGCCCATGCACGCGAAGTGACGTTCATAGAAACATTCCACGAACATCATAATAGGATATTGGGACGTCCAAGAAATGTTTGAATATGGCTTATTCTTTTTGCATAATCCCGAGTACGTCAAAAGACATTTTTGTGAGGATGTAGTGCGCTTATGGGACAGTTTGTGCTACCAATCGTCTAAAGGACATTTGGTTGTGTTACCAATCGTTTATGGGACATTTGGTTGTGGATTTAGGATATCCATAGGACGCGCATATTGATTATAAATTAACATAATAGGGATGTACCTCATAATGTGCCCTAGCAGTGCAGCAGGCCTGCTGCAGCTTACATTTCATTAATAAAGCTTGGCCTCGTTTGTTGGCCTGTGAAGCAATAATGAAAAGGAACTGCAAGGCTTTTGAAGATCCACCCCAGCGGTCCAGTAAGGCGACAAAACAATTTGTTGGAATACCAGGAAACAGGCAAGAAATACAAACCACCGCGTTTCAAAGCATGCTAAAGAAGGCTGCATTGCAGCTGAGCATCGTGCGCATAATTCGCTGCTACGGTAAGCTAATACGTTACGTACAACTTGATAAAAGTGCGTTAAATGAAAATATATAGACATGCAATCTACACTTTTTGTGCCAACATGAACAGAGCTACGGAACAAAGTTCTGCAGGTTGCAGAATGATTTGACAGTCACATTAAAAATACAACATTTATTTCAATATAGCAGTTGCAGGAAGACCACAAGTTCAACTCTCAAATGCACTCAGCAGTTTTCAGCAAAGCGCATCAATGCAAACAAATAAAAATAAATAGTTTCACCATCCAAGCTCAGCTATTAGGATTTATTTATGACGCAACATGGTTAGTAAAAATGTACGTGAATTAAACTATTTACAAATGCACTTTGGGTAGCTAGAAAATTTAAGGATTCGCAGTGGAGCAACTACGGAACTAATCAGGAGGCTTGCTGTGGGCTCACTTCCGTGGTAGCAGGCAGAGAATGCAAAATTTGCTGAACAGTTCAGATACGTTGGTCACTGTAGTTACCAAAGCCTTTCTCGAGGCCATATGTAGTTGTTGCATAAGTTATGCTAAAGACGTCACAACTACCTTAGGAATTACCGAAATTACTTGAGACTAGTTCAGTGCTTATATACAGACAGAAACAGCTGCTGTATGATCATCCATTTATAGAGCATCATAACAAATTCTGGTAAAGGACACCAGACCAAACATTCACACTTTCGTGTAGTGGCTAGACCATTTCAGTTGAGCTAATATTTTGCAGGTGCAGCTCGGCCAGTACAATAACTTCAAAAGCTCTGTGCACGGGTGGATGTACAAAGAAAGTAAGTAGGAGGCCTACGGCGGGCTGACCCACTTCAGCGGTCGCAGGCACAAAGATACTTGCTGTACTTGAGTCGTCACCGACACCAATTCAACGTAAGTGTTCATAGGCTCGAAGGCCTCTAAGCAAGTAAACAGAAGCGTAATGCGACCTTTCCGTGGTCGCAGCCAAATATTGCTGAAGCCGCCACACGTACCTTGGCGACTACAAAATTAACTAAAGGCTTGCAGCATGCTCATTTCAGCGGTCATAGACACAACAATGCGTTGTATGAGTTCGCCCGTACAAAACGTTACCGGAGGATGTCTGTGGGCTTTCTTCAGCGACCATACGCAAACGCAAGTTCATCCTAAAAATTCACGGGTATCTGACAGCATCCATGGAAGTTACCAGAGGCAGAGCGTGGCTGTTCTCCCAAGGCAACAGATACAAATACTTCCGAAAAGATTGCAGGTATCTAGGCGACTAAACATTTTACGAAAGCTTGTTGCTGCAGGCTGGCTTCAGCGGTCGCAAAGAGTCGCATTCAAGTTCACATGTACTAAGAAATTTAGTGAGGCACTTCTGTAGATTTGCTTCAACACTCACAGAGACAAAACTTAACCCAGAGCATAGAGGTACGTTGGCCCACAAGGAAATTACCACTCTCTGAATGCAGCCTTTCATCCATGGTTGCTGATGCAAAACAGAAGAGATCACGGGTATTCTACACACTCTACTAGTCATCCTGCAGGATTAGTTCTAGTGGTTCCAAACACGAAAATGCACTGTTAAGATCAGCGGTACTATGAAAGTTAGCAGATTTCTATGAGTTTGTTTCTGTGCTGTTCATCAATGAAAAACGATGTTCGACACAAAGTGAGACCAGGCTGATTGCAGGAACATAGCGCGGCTGTAAAGTATGAAACAAAAACTTCTTGGAAATATGTATGACAATTATTATCCACAATGCGCATGTTAACAACCGGCCCTTTTAACAGGGATCTGTTAGTTTTACAGCAACTTTGCTTCCTTGTGGCTTCATACAAACTTGCTGAGCTAGTCATCAGAAAAGAAGTAATAATTTCAACTCGGTGCAAAGATGAAAGGAATTATCCTAGTCTCTACGTCAGCATAGCTTTGTTAAACGAGCTTATAACAGTAAAAAAACGTCGCAGTTTCGCACGAAAAGCGAAGCAGTGATTGCGACAGCAAATTACAAGACAGCAAAAATTAAGCCGCTGTAGGTGTCATCGCCAGTGTAGATTAGAGTAAACCTTTGCTTCTTTGTTAAATTAACAAACTTGTTGTCTTGCGCAATGCCAAACATGAACACATCTCACTGATGGTAAGCTCGCTGTAGGAATGCTGGGGTGATGAAGCAAGGCAGCAGCGACAAGCGGTCGCTTCTTGCTGCTTGCAGGTACAATGTGTTTCCAGAGCCAAGTTTACGCGACCTTCGGCATTAGAGCTGCGCGGGAACAGCGCTTGTGAAGCCACAACCCAGCATGGCGCACGTCCGCATCATTCGAATTTCGTCCATCGCAATATTACAACAACAAAAATCAGGCGACTGTCGTCTATATAGCTTCACTAAGAATACAATGAAAATATGGGGATGCAAGCGCGTAGCGCACATGCGACAGCACACACGCTGACCCGAATGATAGCAATTGCGAGAGCAAAGAAAACTGAAGCAGAATGGTTGGTCAAGCGCTCTGTATGAGAGGTGCTGTCATTGTTATCCAAATGCCTACAATATAGTTCCGTTATTCGGTGCTTCTACGTTGTTACGATTGCTCTTGCAATCGCGGTAACGCAAAAAAACTCAATAAGTAGACGAAGCTTAAGCGACGCCCTAAATCTTCTGAAAAAATTTAATTAACAGTCAACGGAGACAAACGGTATCCCTTACTAAAAGTAAATTATTGGGCTTTATCTGCCAAAACCACGATTTGATTATCAGGCAACCCATAGTGGTGGAGTGAGTGCGAAAACTTTATTTCGAAATAGAACGATTCGCGCCCGGCGAGTTCGTGGGCTGGGGCGCCCGCTGAGGTTACGACCGAGAGTTGTTGCCTCTCAGCGGCTTCCTTGGCCCGCTGGACTGCCCAGAGTTGGTCTTCCAGGTTCGAGCTGAGCAGCGCGGCTTGACATCGCGCGCGGAGGCTGTCGATGGAGGCTTCTCTCGCATTGCGCTGTATTAGTTCTTGGCATTCCCATAGCATGTGTTCTAGCGTGGCTCTGGTGCCACACACTTTGCATCTATCTGTTGTGTATATGTCTGGATAAATAGCGTGGAGTAGTATCGGGCTCTTGTATCATTTAGTTTGTAATTGCTAGTGAGTTGGGGATGGGATGGTGGATAAGCGAATCTTTGCATCTTGTAATGGTTGGTGATGTCGCTGAACCTGATCATTCAGTCTTCCCTTTCCCATACTTCGGACAGCCCTGTCGAGGGGCCTACGTTCGTCGCAGCTCGGAAAGTCAGTCCTCGAGGTACGTTGTGTGCCGCCGCGTTAGGGTTGTCTTCTCCCGTTGAATCGGTGGTGTGGGCTGGTATATATAGGATTTGGACGCATCTGTCTTCCCTTGCTGGTTTGCCTTTTCTGAGTATGTTTAGCGCCTCAGGTGAGATCCGGACGTTCTCGAAGTTGCGTATTGCCGTCTGGGAATCGCCGATTACATAATATGCGTTGGTTTGTGCTATAGCTAACGCTATATCCGCTTCCTCCACCGTTTCGATGCGTGTCGTGTTTATAGTGAAGCTTGTGCAGCATTGTTTGTTGCGGTTAAGCACTGCTGCGACAAAACTGCGTTTGTGTTTGTATCGTGCCGCGTCCTTGTTCCTTCCGTAGTTCTTCGCCATGTTCTTTGTCCTGCTTTTTCTCCTGCCCTCGGGGTGCACAGGATGCACATTCTTGGGTAAGGGAGGTACCGTGAGTTTGGCTCTTATTTCCTTGGGTATGCCCCGTTTGTCTCCGTGTTGTGTATTGTAGCGGATCCCTAATTTATATAGGATGTGTCTGCCCGCCGTCGTCTTGGAGAGGAGTTCGTATTGCGTTATACGTTGAGCTTCTATTAGCTCCTCTAGCACGTTCTGCAGTCCCAGCTCTAGGAGTTTCACCGTGCTCGTGCTTAGCATGACTCCAATCGCTTGTTTATATATCTTTCTAATCAGGCCGTCTAGCGTCTTCTTTTCTGCGGCGCCCCATCTGCGGTATGCCGCCACATACCTGATCTGACTTTTGACGAACGCTTGGATGATTCTCATGACGCTTGGTTCTTTCATTCCCTCGTGCCTGTTGGTGATTCTCTTGATCAATCGCATCGTCTGAGAAACTTTGGCTTCGATTTTGCGAATAGTTTCTCCCTTGGTGCCCTTGGCTTCTATGATCATTCGCAACACCCTTATCTTCTCGACTTTGGGTATGGGTTGTTCATCTTGGGTCATGAGTTGTATGTCTTTGTAGGTTTGTGTATTGTTCTTGGGAGGTCTCCCCGTTAGCGTTAGTCTGCACAGCAACAGCTCAGATTTTTCGGCCGAGCATGTTATACCAGTGCCTTCTAGGTATTTTTCGACTGTTTCAAGAGCTGTTTGTAGTCTTTGTTAAATCGATCCATCACTACCATCGTCTATCCATAGCGTGATGTCATCTTCATAGACTGCATGGTGAAGTCCTTCGATTCTGCGTAATTTGCTAGGAAGATCAATCAGAGCCATGTTAAAGAGCATAGGCGATATAACCGATCTCTGCGGTGTGCCTGCACTGCCAATAGGCACTTTCTCTGGCGTCAGATTTCCTAGCGTGCTTCTCTATCCATTAAGAAGTTTCGTGTATAGTTGTACGTCCGCTCGCCCAAGCCAAGGTTGCTGATTTGGTGCAATATGGTTTGGTGTGCCACATTGTCGAATGCCTTCTTGAGATATAGCCCGAGTATGGTTCGAATCAGTCTCCCAGGTTCGTCTATTACTTGAAGCTTCAGTTGCAGCATGGTGCCTTGTGTAGACAGGTTTCTTCAGAACCCTATCATCGTGTTTTGGAGTAATTCATTGTCTTCTATGTAGTTGGTGAGCCACGCGATGAAGGCATGGTTCATTAGTTTGCCCACGCAGGAAGTTAAAGATATGGGTCCCGAGTTGTAGTTGTTTGCGAGGCTTTGGTATTAGGATGACTTGTGCCGTCTTCCGCTGCTGCGGTATCTTTCCTTGTTTCCACCACTCATTGATGTATTCTGTTAGTTTGCCAATGGACGCGTCCTCTAGGTTTCTGAGTGTCTTGTTTGTAAGGGCGTCTGGGCCAAGTGCCGAATTGGTGTTGAGTTTGTGCAGGACTATTGTTATTTCTGCTTCGCTAAACTCTTCATAGAGGTCAGAATGCTGTTCCCCCTAGTATTCGGGGTGAATACACGGCGATGCCTGTGATATGTATTTGAGTTCGACCTCTTTCAAAACTTTTGTTCTGTTTCTTGATACTCGTATATGATCTTGTGCATGTTTTGCCTGTGCACCGTTTTTGTTTCCTCGGGGTTAAGGAGATATTTGAGTAACCTCCACGTCTTGCTCGTTCTAAGTTGCTTATCCATCTCTGTGCATAGGTCCTCCCACTGTCGTCTTTGGAGCTGTTGTGCATATTGTTCTATTTCTTTGTTTAGCAAGGCTATCTTCTCGCTTAATCTCTTGTTATGTTTCTGCGTTTTCGATCGTTTCTGCAGCCCTTGTTTGGCCTCCCACATGTGCGAGAGCCTGCTGTCTATCGCTTCTAGCTGAGCCTCTTGCAGGATCAGCTGCGTTAATTTGGAGATGTCTTCCTTTAGGTTGGCTGTCTACTGGCCAATGTCTGTAATGGTTTCTATGTTCCTCTCTTCCCTTATTTTCCTTAATTTCACCCAATCAGGTAATTTGAGTTGATTACCCGCGCGTTTGTCGGGGCCTCCATTGAGCTGGATTTCCATTATGGAGTGGTCGCTCCCCATGTCTTCCTGTGTATTTAGCCACCTTATGGATTGTATATTCTCAGGGAACGTGAGGTCTGCTCTGGAGTCATCATAGTGGGGGACTCCGGAATAATTTGGACTACCTGGGGTTCTTAACTTGTACCAAACTCTAAGTACCCGGGTGTTTTCGCATTTCGCCTCGATCGATATGCGGGTGCCGTGGCCGGGAATGCCATGGCTAAAAATACGACAACTTGCGCAGGGGCAATATTCTAATGAAAAGCATAAACGTCTCGATCATTACAAACAGCTGAGACGCAAGCTTGACCTAACTATCACAGTAGAATGCACCCGAGAGCGTGTAAAGAACAGCATTTTCACAATCGCCCAAAAGTTTCGTTATTTCCAGGAACGCAAGTGTACGGCATTCTTTCGAACGAGCAATAGTATAACATGAGAATTCAGCAGCTTGGCTGGCCAACCATCACGTGCAACAAGTGCTGCGATCGGGGTACAAATGCTCACAAATGGTTAGTTATTCCAACCGTACGCCGTTTTACGATTGATCTCGCAATCGAAGGGTTACGCAAAGGAAACTAAAACAGCAGACGAAGCTTCAGCGACACGATTAACTAGCGGAGTCACGTGACAGAAATTTAACTAACAGTCAACAAATACAAACGTTGCCCATTAATAAAATAATGACAGGGTGGGAATGATCAATAATCTAATTTAAATTACCGTAAACGTTTCGATTGTAACAGACAGTATAGACATAAGCTTGACCTCACTATCATACTAGCATGCATCTGATAACATGCAAATAAGCAGCAGTTCACAAGTCGCCCAACAGTTTCGTTATTCCCAGAAACGAGCATGTCTGGCATTGTTTGACAGAAATGGGTGGGTAAATTTAGCAGCACCGCTGGCCAACCATCACGTGCAACAAGTGCTGCGGTCGCAATATAAATGCCGAAAAATGTTTAGTTATTTCAATCCGTACGCCGTTTTACCATCGCTCTCACAATCGTGGTTACGCAAACTCAGACGCAGACGATGCTCAAGCGACACGGTTAATCAATGAGGGCGGGCGCGTGACACAAATTCAGCAGTCAACAAAGATCTACAGACGCTCCCCATTACTAATGCTAAATAATACGACCAAGAAGCGTAAATGTTTGGATTGTTACACGAAGCTGCGACCTAAGCTTGATCTGATTACCATCATAATAGCATGCATCCGACCACACGCATATAGGCAGTAGCCTAACAATTGGCCTACCCGCCATGGTTGCTCATTGGCTATGGTGTTGGGCTGCTGAGCACGAGGTCACGGGATCGAATCCCGGCCATGGCGGCCGCATTTCGATGGGGGCGAAATGCGAAAACACCCATGTACCGTATTTACTCGATTCTAAGCACCCCCTTTTTTTCATGATCGCGATGCCCAACGTGAGGGGGAGTGCTTACCCCTATGAAAATGGTCATTGCCCTAATGTTTCCTTCTTGTGCCCTATGTGACCTTTATGATTCCCTGTCCTTTTTGTGACCTCCGGGACGCCAACTTTGTGTGTACCACATGTTTACTCATCCTAACGTATACCTCGAGGAAGTGACCTTTATTATGCCTCTAGGATGTGTCCTTTATGTTTACGGCAGGATGTTAACTGGGTGTGTACTATGTGTTACGTGAGTGTACACTTGAGTGCACATGTAGGTGACATAGAGTGCACATAACAACTGTCTGTACATATAATACAGGCAGATACATCTGTACTTTGTGACAGCCGTTGATACACTCTGCAGAGTCATTGTAAGTACTAAATCTTGACTTATCCTTTCCTTTGCCCCAAGAAAACAACCCTTATTATAATTATTGTAGTATGTGCCCTTTGTGTTTACGGCGGGATGTTACCTAGGTGTGCACTTCAGTGCACACGTAGGTAGCATAGAGCATTATTCTATATATTGTGCATGCACTCTTTATGTGTTACCTACATGTGCACTTAAGGGCACATGTAGATAACAGAATGTGCGCAGTAAGCATCTTTTGCGAATAGTACAGTTAGATCTATCTGCACTGTATGTTAGTCACTGGCAGATTCAAGGAAAAGGCACTGCTTCAATCCCTCGCACTAGACATGCCGACCGGCACTAATTGTGGCTATATTGTGCGGAAAATCGAGCATGCCATGAAATAGCATAGTGTATATAATGATTCATCCCATGCGTTCTCTTAATATATAAAATATTTCTTATTTTTTCAACCTGCTATTCTCCAGCAGCAAGTCATATGCAGAAATCTGCAGTATTTACCCTAATATGCAAGAATTTCATTAAAATTTTGCGCCAGCTAGGCTATCAAATATAGTTGATTGTGTGTTTAAGACGGTTCTCAGAGCAGGCGTCTTTCAGATGCTCCGCTTCGCCTCCAGTTTGGGAAATAATCTACTTAATTTATATCTGGCTTATATACATATGTGTATATATATATATATATCCATATATATATATATATATATATATATATATATATATATATATATATATATATATATATATATATATATAAGCACTATGTTACCTGTGTGAGCACTCCATGTTACCTGGCTGTGTACTCCCTCGAGTGCACATCCAGGTAACATAGAGTGTGCTCAGTGATTATTTTTTTACACATGCTACAGATAGATCGTCTACCTGAAAGATGTATTAACTTTAACTACTGGCGTATCACAGTAAAAAAAAAAGGGGGGGGTGTGCACCTGCCTCCCCCTCCCTGTCTATCTTGGCCGTATTGATCACCACGCGTCATCAACAGTACATACGCACATCAAAGCCTCATGCAGCGAATAATCCCTCACGACAAATAACAATTGCGCGGCGGCTGGAGACGCGGTGGCACGACGCGCAGTGTTCGATGGCTTGCGCTATATGAACCGCAAAAGAGGCGGACGCCTCCGCGGCCAATCTGCCGCTTTGCTAGTGAGCGTATATGATTATACAACCATTTAGTAGCTGTTCTCGTCGCTTTCGCGCTGACCACAAGTACGAGTAACTGCTGTGTCGATATTAGCACGCGTAGAAGGGCAGCGCGGATCCAGTAAATGCTTGCTTGGGCATACAACTGAATAATTTATAATTGTGAATTGGCTGAGTATGAAAGTTCTGTGCGGGGTATGGTCGTTTTTGATTACGCGAGCATGCAAGCAGTACGCCCGTTTCACTTTGGCCGAAGTTCCGCTGCCGCTGCAAGCCAGCAATCGCCACATTTTGTTGCCTTTATTCCTTACGCTACGGGAAATATGGTTCCACCTATTCAAAATAAGGCCTGACATTCTCAAAAACACGCCACTGGGCGCCATAAGAAGCGTGTATATGTGTGGCGATTCCGAATCTCTGATCGGTGGGTGTCACAGCTATCGCGGCTGCCCGCACACCGTGCGCCATTTCAAGCAGACGGAGCTGCACATGGTGCGCGCTGATTGGCTCGTGTCCGCCGGCAAACGTTCGCCTAAAATCTCTGTATATACTTTAAAAAAACAAGGCAGCGCACCAAGACACTTTAAACTCAACAATTTGTGTTTAAATACTAGCCTTCCTTCCAGCTACGATATTTTTTTAATCTCGAAGGCCGTGCTTTTTCAACATGCACGCCTTAAAAGGAAATGCAGATCTTGGAGGCTAAATTCAATTGTTAACCGCAGTGCGGCGCTGCCGCAGTGTGACGGTTGACGGTGAGCTGGGCCACGTTGTGTTGCCAAGGTAAATGTACCTGGTAGCGAAGCTTCCATAGGAGCCTATACGTTCAAAACCTGGCGGTCCATCGGCGGTCCATGGGGCTTAGCGCCATCTGTATGTGGTGGGAACACTTCCGGCGGAAGAAAAAATAATGTGATGCCATGTCCGTTAAAAGCAAAAGTGACGTCATTTTGTTTTCGAAGGCACGAAATTTGTTTTGTTCTTTCTTTGGAGCTATATATTCAAATGCCCTGCCATTCGACTTGATGGGCGTTTCGAGCTTTCAGCGTGGAAAGCGATGCAGGAAAAGGCCAGCCGTACGGTTGTCGAAATCGCATCCCTGCACAGAACGTACTTTCTTTGAAAGCCGACGAAAGCTTTAGGTGTAGAGTGCTGATCCTATTGTTGGATGCCAAGCCCATCGGCCAGCGCGGTCGCACGAAAACAACTACACAATTATCTGGCGGTCGTAACTCACTACATTTGACTGAATAGATTAAGAAGCAATGAAGGTACCCGCGTCACCAAAATCAGACAAACTTTGACAAGCAAGAAAGCACAAACATTCAAGGGGCCGTATTTCAACAGGTCATACGAGTGCGCCTTTCTGCCCATTTCAAGACGTGCATTGCATTGCGAGTGATAGTGGCGTCAACGCTCCCTGTAGCGATGGGCGCTTAAAAGAAATGCATTTATTAATAATAATAAAATTAAACTTGTATTTTCTTAACTCGTCAAGAATGTATAAAATTGTCTTGGAATTTTATTTTCGTTGAATGAATCTAACTGTGTCTCTTTTGAATTAAAAAACGCGTTTTTCTTTCCCAAAGTTTGTTCCCTCCAAACATAGTCGCGCTTCAATCGCTGCTCCCATAACCCCCCATGCTGATGTCGGTGACAATCTGTACTGAACCGCTTTTCGGCCGAAGCTTCGCGACCTATTTGGATCGGCCTTGGTGTTGCTGTGAGCGATGAGAGTGCTCGTTGCAGTTACACGGTAATTTATTCATATTTTCGAAGTGCCTAAACAAACTGTGATCCGTACCGTGTGCATAAACCATCAGGAAACCTCTGGACTCGTGTAACGCCATTAGTTCGCCTTATGTTTCCTGTGATACGCCAGTGTCTTATGTGTACTGCAGCGCCCGTCCGAGCTGCCTTTGTTCTCGCCTGTCCGCGTTCGCTCGTGGAATACCTGGTACTGTGGCTTCGAATTATGGTGCGCGGAAGAATTTGTTGAAAGTTGTGCTTTCGTGCGCTGGTGTTCATCGGAAATTCGACAGTATTCGCGCCGGAAAGAGCATCGTCGCGTGGTGCCTGCGAGACGAAGGAGCCATTTGCTGACCACATTGAAGGTAAGCAGGTCTGATGCTTGCGCGCATTCTCGCAGCTTTTGGTTCATGTAGTAAGCTCTGTGGAACGACAACAGCACACGTTCTGAGCGTATGTTGACCATGTTGCTGTGCACATTTAGCAAAGCGTTTCACGAGGGGAGTTTCCACGAAATGTATTATTTCTTGCTGCTTACTTGCTTTATGGAGTAATGTGCTACCACCGCTGATCGTTGGGACTTAATGGGCAAATATTTACGTTAACGCTGAGAGTTACTGTTTTCTCGGTAGTCTCCCGGCAAGAAATTCTTCCGTAGATATGAATTTCCGCAACTTACGTGTGTAATGCATGTCGATGTGTCACGGGCATCGCGAGTTGGCACGCGACTGCGATGTTTGACACTTGAACAGATATTAGCTTGTGTGAAGATTATTTTATTGATAGTGTTCAGTTTGAAGTCCAGCTTCGCGAGAACTTGTCTGCATTGTTTGTGTTCGACGTGCTCGCGTATTTGTCTTTTATATTGTAGGGCAAATATATACCGACATTACAACAGCGAAATTCCTTTTTAATTGAGGCATGTCAATCAGACGCTCGCTTTCATTAATATTTTCATCCGAAGAACAGGATGTCAGTGCCTGCGATTGTTAAAGACAGTGGCTTGTAGCACTGCCTAATAAGGGATGCGATTTTCTTGCGATGCTTTCCGCTCGATGTTTGCCACTCTTATAACCCACCTTCCATGGCTGGCTATTCTAGTTAATAACGATAGAGGAATGTCGGTCAGATCAATGAGCAAAAGGAGTAGCATCGGAAAAGGGATCGCTACAAAATCGCGGCCTAGGTTTTAGACCCTTCGTAACCGATTGTTCGTTTGATTTACTAGATATTTAAGTTTTGGTGATAATTTCCCAGGTAGTCTGATGTTTGCTGCTAGTTTTATTCCCACCTGAATCTTACCATATAACAGTGTAACCACTTGAGATATAACTACGAGACATCTGTACAAGCAGGCACACAAAGATTTGTTGGCCAGTTGCCTACTCGTAAAGGTCATGTACTACTTAGCAGCTGCTGCAGAAATGTTTAAAATAATTTGTGAGCAGTTTAATACTTGAGTGGACTGGCAGCTCAGTCTGTTTCAAACAACAATTAGTTAAAAGCTTCTGTGTTGCCCTGATGTTTTTATGAGCTGTTTTTGACTGCTCCACGTTTCTTAGCGGTGTGCATACAGGCCAGGCTGTTCTGGCTTATATGAATATTTTTGAATAAGTGAAAAAGATTGGCTTTTGTTTTGTTTTTCAGGTCCCAAGCACCACATTCCAGAGGTCTGCTGTCAGCAGACGTGGCAAATTGCAGTAACATCCAGATAGTCCAACAAACTGTTCGTAGTTTCAGACAAACCTTTGCAAAGTATAGTCAAAACTTTCTTTTAAAAGTGCGAGCACTGATCCAACCTGATCTTTCTATCCAAACATTTCATTTTATATTAGTAAGAAAGACATAACTAGAACAGCAGCACTGCAGTGAGGAACGTACAGTGGCACTCCAAGTGTTATACTGAAATAATCTATGAAGTCTAATTACGTTGTTATTTTAGAAGAAATTGGCATGAATTTCTGTGGCATAGCAGAGTTCCAATCCGTGCGCTGCATCATGTAGGGAACAGTAACCTTACAATGAAAACCAATGCAAGACTTTTTAACTCAGGAAATGTTTATAAAAATCAAATGTGCACACGAAACTCTTCATCTGTGCATGTCTACGTAAAATACAGGATTTAATCACTGCGGCCACGTAAAGGATGCATAAAGGTAGGACACACGAAGGAAACATAAAAGCAGTGGCCGAATTGCAACATGGAGGAAACAAAGTGTGGTAACATATGGGATACATAAAGGGAGGACACATGAAGGAAACGTAAAAGCAGTGGCCAAATTTCAACATGAAGGAAACATAAAGTACGGTAACATAAGGGATACATAAAGGGAGGACATATATGACGGAAACATAAAAGCAGTGGCCAAATTTCAACATGGAGGAAACATAAAGGACATTTCCTCATGTGAACTGCGGGAAACATACAGTAAACATAAAGGGCATAACCATTTTCATAAGGGATAGATTCGAAAAATCTAGAATGACACCCCCTCCCTTTTTTCGCTGCGACATCACGACGAGACGGGTGCGAGAAATAACATTTTATTTTGCAAACATTCAAAAGAAAAATCGGTGCACACAGTGAACCCACCGCTTGTGTCGGATGCTCAGTTACTATCACTGCCACTCGAGTTCGTCGCACCGCTTGAACCGCCGCGCTCGGTATCCCACAGCAGGTCGACTTCCGTTCCGTCGAAGTGGTTTGTGATCGAGCAGTTCTTAAATGATTTGACTACAACGTCCACTTGAACCCGCTTCCAATCATCTGAAATCCACTTTGCGATGGTTGATGGGGGCCTTTCTGCAGCTTTTATCATACATCCGTACAGTCCGGCTGTACGGAGTATTCGCGCCGCGGACGCCGTGCCAACTCGGGAGTCCGACGGCTCCGACTCGATGACAGAGTGAGCAAGCGTGCTTGGCGGCCTTGGCTACGCGCGCTTCCTAACAAATAGTGGGGTGGCTTAGATTTGCATGGAAACTTTTTTCCAAACTTTTTCGCGAAAATAGAGGGGGGGGGGGTGCTTAGAATCGGGGGGTGCTTAAAATCACGAAAATACAGTACTTAGATTTAGGTGCACGTTAAGGAACACCAAGTAGTCGAAATTTCTGGAGTCATCCACTATGGCATGCCTCATATTCAGAAAGTGGTTTTTGCACTTAAAACCCCATAATTGTTTTAACTATCGGCCAAAAGTTTCGTTATTTCGAAAAATATGCTTGGCAATGTTTGGTACGAATATACCAGCCGTAAAGACAAGCGTGGTAAAGTTCAGCAGTGCGGCTGGGCCAATTAACCATCACGTGCAGCAAGTGGTCCTATTGTTACACAGATGCTAATATACAGTATGTATTCCACGCCCCATGTTCACGTACAAACCTGCAAGCTTATTCCTTCATTCTAAGGACAGCGACAAGCTGTTCCATCATGCTTAAAAACTACGATATCCATTTACTTTACAGAATCCCATTCCTCTTTGTAACGCCGTACGTTACATTCAGAGTATTGAAATAAATAAATAAATAAAGGAAATTTAGTTAATCCATCCTTATGCAGTTTTTACGGTTGCTATCGGGATTGTTACGCAAACAAAACGCCAATGCAGAAGAAGCTTAAAGGGCCCCTCACCAGGCCCCATAGCAAATTTTGGTTATACGCTGGAAGTTGTTACGTGTCCTTTAGGACGCGTTCTGCCTAAAATGTTTTTCGAATCGGCTCATTAATAGTGGATAAAGAAATATTTCACTGCCGCAAACCCATGATTTCAGGAGGCGAGCGCCACTGCCAAGCGAGACACTCTCTCCATTCGCCCCGTCTAGCCTCCGCAGGCGAAATTCCTTCCCGGCGTTCTCCCATGCTAGGGTGGCTCCATGTAGCACGCCACTAGTGTCCCATTATATGCTCCCTCAGTGAGCACAGTTGCGCATATGTCCACCAGTATGTTCCCGCTATGCAGTGAAACCACTGCTCGCGCGCGCAAAAGACAAATGCCGCGTGGTGTTCCATTTGTGTTTTTATCTGCTGTTCACCAGTTACATGCGCCAATTGTTGCCAAGCGCTGAGTAAGATGGCACTTCTGAATGGAAGCGACGCTTGAACATCTGCGTAGCCGCAGGGGGGGGGGGGGAGTAGGGCGCAAACACTCCGAAGTTTTGTTTGTACGTACGTAATACACATATATACAAACACACGCACGAACGTAGATATAGAGAGTAGGACCCTCCTAGATCCCTTGAAATAAAATCCCTACTACCACCGTGGCTCGAACTGCTCACAATTTCGCTTGCAAACACGCAATACCTTGCAAAAATAGTGGTGCAATGTTTTCCAGCATGCATATGAAGTTTTCTCACCGAGGCCGGAAGGCAAGAAATGTTTTAAAGGGTGTTCAAACTTCCCACGCATAAGGTGCACAATTATGCGAGTCGATTTTGGCTGTCGAAACAAGACGAAAAATTATTGTTGTCAAGTAAACTATCGTGCCTGCAGTTATGTCAGTGACCGTTAACCGTGATCGTCATTCATCACTAACCGTCGTTCACAGCAGCTATACGTTTTCGATATGTACGGTGCCGACACGTAGATTTAAGCGCATTTCAAATGTTCACATGCGCAAATTTTATGCAACGCTTACATTTACGATTCATTCACGCCGCATACTAACCAGCTGCTTCGTAGTAGCAAGTATTCAAGTGAAAAAAGAATCAAGATCCATGAGCGTCTATACCAAATCTATTTCGTACAAGGGAATGGAAGACCAATGGCTGCTGGCAGAAGGGCAAGAGTTCTGATTTTTGGATCTTCAAAGCAACTTACGTCCCTTACGTCGTACGACTCCGTCGAAGAGAGCGCAACAGGACTCGGTCGTCAACAAGAGCGCAGTCGGAGGCGCATCAGCTGGCGCCCAACCATCGCCCCGAAGACAGGGAGCACTCGCGCTCCAGGAGTCGCACCAGATCCAGGCATCGTTCGCTATCCATGGAGAGAAGGCGCTCCAAGTCAAGGGAAGCGCAGGTGCACTTCGTGCAAAGAGACTCAATCCCTGGCGAGAAGACGACGCCAGGAACCACCTGGGCTGACAAAGTCAAAGGTATGGCGAGGGTTGCTGGGGGCGCCTCGGCGGCTGTGGGTGAAGACAATGATGCCAGAATAGAGCAATTAATTAAACAAGTAGCCTCTTTAAGAAAAGCTAATGAAGAATTGACCAGGCAGGTAGTAGAGCTTCGTAAAAAAGAGCAGTCAAGCCCTGCTAGTGTAGAGATAGATAGACCTGTGAGCAAAAGCAACGATCCAGGGGAATCCAGCTCCCCTGCCCCTAAAAAGAGAGCGGCGAGTTCCGAGGGTGATTCAGTCTTCTCAGCCCTCAGTGAAATAAAAGAGGCAATTAAAGCGTTAAGAGAGACAGTGGAAACGACCAACTTTAAAGTGGACAAATTGTGGAAATGGAGGCTAACGGCAGAGAAAAGACTTAGGAAAATGGAGGCGCGAGGGGATGACGACGATGAGTATCTGCCATCGGAGGCGGATAGTATAAAGTCCATTCCTGGATTGTCGGGGGCCACCACAAAGAGGAAAATAGCAGGTAATAGAAAGGCATCCTCACCTAATAACAATGGACAGTAATCATGGATTTAACGTGTGTCAATGGAATTGTCGTGGGTTCCAACACAAAAAAGCAGCACTGCAACAGGTGATCAGGTCATCTGAGGCCAGGCCAAAGGTAATTATGCTGCAGGAAACCTTAGCGGACGAAATTATGCTCACTGGGTACAAAGTTATATGTAGAGACAAAAGAATGCGGAAGGGGTTGCCGACCCTCATTGACAAAAAGTTGCCGTACATTGAGCATGAGATTCACCTTAGACATTCCAGGTTTGAATTTATTCTAGTTGAGATTATACTTAAAAGAAACAGAGGTAAGACGCAAAGCATTTTCTGCTTGAATATTTACAGCAGTCCTAACGACATGAGACAAAGGTTTAGAGCACTCTTCAACAAGGTGCTTTCGGTTGCCAAAAACTCCCCTCTCATTATTGGAGGGGACTTTAATGCTCCCTATCACACATGGGGATACGCTTGGAACACAAAGAAGGGAGAAGAGCTATGGAGTCTTGCCATGGATCTGGGGTTATGCTTGATTACTGATCCTGCGTATCCCACCCGTTGTGGCACTTCCACAAGCAGGGACTCCACGCCAGATCTTACTTTTGTAAACAATTCAAGAGGAGCCAATTGGGAAAATTCAAACTTGGATCTCGGAAGCGATCATTACATCATACACATAACCATACGCATACCGAGACAGGAAACAAGAATCTTCAAATTCACTGATTGGGATCACTTCAGAAAAATTAGGGCGAACAGAGGGACAGTGGGGCCTCCACATGCCGAGCAGCAGCCCCTTCAGACATGGGTCATCCAGCTCAGAGAGGACGTCAAGGAGGCCACTAAAGAAATCAGGACAGAGGAAAATATTGAAGCTATGGACAGCAGGCTGGCGCATCTGATTGAGGCCAAACAGGCTATATTACAGAGATGGAAAACGCAGAGACTTAACAGAAGGCTAAGAAAAAAAATAGCGCAATTAAACAGAGAAATTGATGATCATTCGAAGACCCTCGTGAAGCAACAGTGGGATGAGATCTGTAATTCGGCTGATGGTAGACTCAAACATGGAGGTAGCTGGAACCTCCTCAAGCACTTGCTCAACGAGAATGAAACAAGGACAAGCAAGAGAACAGCTATAGCTAAGTTGGTTCATCAGAAAAGCCAAGATAAAACAGAGAAAGATATCATGGATAGTCTCGCAGCCAAATATCTCCCACTTAAACAACGAAACGAAGGAGAGGAGAGCCCCGAGTATACGGGAGGCATATGTGAAGGACTTGACCGGGACTTCACTGTGAGGGAAGTGAGGGCCGCTCTTCACAGTCTTAATGGTAGATCGGCGGCTGGACCTGACGCAATACCTAACAAGATGTTAAGAAATCTAGATGATGCATCAATCTATTATCTAACTGAACACTTCAATGAATGTTGGAGAAAAGGGGTATACTCAGAGGAATGGAGGGTGGCCAATACTATCCTCATACCAAAGCCAGGCAAACAACTCACTCTAGACAACCTCCGTCCTATTTCCTTAACGTCATGTCTAGGCAAAGCTATGGAACATGTCATCCTAAATCGACTTACGAAATACGTTGAGCAGAACGAGATCCTCCCATACAACTTGATCGGCTTTCGTCCAGGGCTGTCAACTCAGGATGCTATGCTGCTGATCAAACATCAACTTATACAGGCTAGCCCAGCGCATACGAAAGCTCTTTTGGGGTTGGATATGGAAAAAGCTTTTGATCGTATAAAGCATAAGGCAATACTTGACGTTGTCTCGGAGATGGGTTTGGTTAAGAGACTTTTTAACATGATTAAGGACTTTCTTAGAAATAGAACTGCACAACTCATGCTGGGTGAGCTCAAATCAGAAGCTAAGAATTTGGGAAATAGGGGCACTCCACAAGGGGCTGTGCTCTCACCCATGCTATTCAATTTAGCAATGTCCAAGGTTGCAAGAAATCTGGAGAAAATTGAGGGTATACGTTATGTGATATATGCCGACGACATAACCATATGGAGTGCCAAGGGCAATATAGGACAGACAGAGAACAGATTACAGGAAAGTTTATACGTTGTGGAGAACACACTGAAAGCCATGGGGTTGAAATGCTCGGCAGCCAAATCAGAACTCTTAGTCATTAAACATTGCAGAAAAGGTCGTAAACCAAGAGGTTACATTCCGGAAGAGGAGCCAAGAGTGTGCTTATATACTCATGAAGGATCCGCAATCAGGCTAGTTGAAAAAATCAAGGTTCTTGGGTATCACATAGACGGAAACAATACTAACTACAGAACAATACAACATATCTCGAATAAAACAGATGAGGTCATTAGGTTACTAAGGAGAATTACCAATAGACACAGAGGCCTGGGAGAAGACAGCGCTTTGAGGATAATATATGCCTTTGCTCTCTGTCACTTCACTTATGTGGCTGGATTATTCAAATGGAAGCAGGCAGAACTTAACAAACTTAATGTGATGCTCAGGAAGCTCGTTAAAGTAGCCCTAGGTATACCCAGTAACGCTGCAACCGACAAACTAATGAGTCTAGGGGTGCACAATACAATACAAGAAATTGCGGAGGCCCAACAGCTAGCGCAACACGAAAGATTGACAAAGTCACGAGCTGGCAGGAACATATTACAGGCAATAGGTGCAGAACTGAATACATCGAGGAGTCCGATAGAGGCTGAAGTAGAATTAATGACTGAAGTTAGGAGCAAGATCAGAACCAACCCTCTCCCCAGAAACATGCATCCAGAATATAATGTCGAAAGGAGAAAGGCAAGAGCTAAAGCACTCTTGAAGAAAATAGAGCAGCAGAACCAACTGGCAGCTATAGTTGATGCCGCCTGGGTGAACGGTAAAGAAGCCTATACGGCCATTGTATCAAATTATCAAGGGAAGGTGCAAGACGCTCTCACAATTTTTACCAAGGACCCCACGGTGGCGGAACAAGCGGCAATTGCTCTAGCCATCAGGAGTAATAAGTGGGCCTTCATTTACAGTGATTCAAAAACCGCTGTAAAGTGTTTTGATAAAGGCTACGTAGCTGGAGTTGCAGCTAAACTTTTTGAAAACATTGTGATTATGACAACTGAAATCCGATGGTTTCCTGCGCATATGGGGAAAGTGGACGAGACTCGGGTAAACCTCAATGAGGTTGCTCATGACTTGGCACGAGGACTTGCTAACCGTGACAGTCACAACCGAGCCGTTCACCATCAAGCGAGGGAATCCAGAGATCATTTATTAACATACAATGATGTTACCAAACATTACTATTTAGGACGCAGACAATTCCCATTGCCACATTCAAAACTGAACATGGCTCAGGCAGTCTCACTGCGCTTATTGCAAACGGGTACATATCCCACACCGTACACCATTAATAAAATATATCCAGAGAGGGAGATTAAGATGGAATGCAATGATTGTAATGGCATCATTGGAATCAGACATATGCTGGCGGGGTGTCCCGCGACTCTCCCCAACCTCGTTGAAGAATGGACACAGTGGGAGAAAAGGATTCAAAGCCCATTGTTTCAGGACCAACTAAGGGCAGTCCAGAGGGCCCATGATGTCGCTGAAAGGCTTGGCCTGACAGTGCCAACGTGGGAGCGGCCCGCCTTGGCTTGAGAAGTCGAGCCTCCGGACCTCAGTACAATAAACGTTTTCACACACACTAATTACGTCAAGATGGTGAACTTACAAAGTAATTTTTCACGCATTTCAGACTGTAGTAGGACAACACAGTTTTCTTTATTCTTTCATATTCGATATATCGCTCAATTAGATATTCCGTGAAGTCCGAACTTTAGTGCTGACTCCGATGTGCTAGACTGCTAGTCCACACGAGACAAGCTGCAGCGTACACGACGACCCTTTGCTCTCTTTTTTTCATGCATTAACGTGCACATGCAGAGAGCGCTGCGAAGGCCACGGGGCCACGTGACGGCTGGTGCCCGGAACTCTGGCTGCATCACGCGACCATAACCGACCGCCGAGGTAGCTGCTGTCAGGCTCCATCGGGACCTCGCTGATTTTCATGCAGGGTCTTCGAAGGTAGGAGAGCGTGTCGCGCGTTATTATGGCTCTTTTAAGAGATGTCTGCTTTTACGAGATACCACTAATAACGAACTGAATTTCCTGTCATAATGTTTCGTTGTACGAAGAGTTTACTGTAGTATATGCGACGGACGGGACGCCACTATAAGTGTGGGCGCGCACAGAGAGGCACGGGCGTCGGGCAGTGATTCTCATGCACTGCGGCCGCATTTCGTCGCTCTTTTTTTCCTGTTTTGTTCTCCATTTATTGCATCCTTCTACCGAGATGCACTGCTGAAGTAAGGAACGGCATCCAACTTTCACAGTGTCTGTGGCAAGTACCACGGTCATGCTTATTACCGTGTTACCATATTTTCTTAGCACAAATTGAGTCCCCATAAATGAAAAAAAAAGCTTAATTGTCCCCGCGTCGGACCCCGGAGTTTCGTTCCGCGTCCGTCGCGTGTGAGTTTTTCGCAGCTTTTCTGACTGTCGTCGCCTCAGGTATCGTTGTCGCTGTGCCATTGACGCAGTCCTTGTCGACGACACTATGTCCTGCTGTTGTGGGTGCCACTTTAGGGCTTTCTCTTGAGTGGCCTTCGGCATGCTTCTATTTTTTTTCTGCTTGCAAGGAGGACCAGAAGAGATTCGCTGTATCTCGTTGTTCGTCGATGTGTGCTTTCAGGCGGCACAGTTACTTCAATGGGTTGTTTCTGGCATAATTTGATTCGTCCGGTTCGCTTCTTTCTTTTTTTCTCTATTGATTCACATTTAGCATATGAAGTAGGGTAAAAGAAGCCGTGAAAAGCGGGCTTTGGAAACTCTGACGCCCTACATCACATGACATCAAGGCATGGCAGAAAACAAATGTACGCAAAAAAATAATCATTCTTAAAATTAGAAAATGAAGACGCGGCATGTAACCTCAAACAAGGTAAACACCGCAGACACACGTACCTTTGAGCGATTAAGCCTATAAGGTACAGTGTGCACATTCATCAACCAAGAACAGTTACAACAACAACATACGGTTACAAATGTGACTGACGCTTTGCCACTCCAAAATAATGAATTGAGAGGTAAACATACTGAGTAACCTACCTTGCCATACTGTAAGTCCACTGATGTTACGCATTCGACGTGACGCTACGTGATACGTGCTCTTGGAAGCCCGCACTCTGGACCGGCTCCATCTCTCCGATGAAACGACGTTTAACTGCGCGTGGAACCCTTGAGCATTATCGTCTTCAGAGAAGCTAGGCTCTTTTATAAATATCCACGTTTGGGCTCTACAGCGCAAACGTGGATATGTGGCGTTCGGATACGTTGATCTGGCAAATGTTAGCGATTCTTTCTTCCACTTTCGCCTGTCGGGAGCCTCGTGCTCCTGGAATGTGTGAAGTTGCGTTCGCCGCTACAAAGTACAGCGAAGACTGAAATTTTTGTCTGTTGCGGCCATCCGTTTGTGCATAGTCACTTTCATTCCGCGGTGCAAGTAGTACGTCATCGCGGACGCGTGACGCGTCTGAATTTTTGACACAGGATCGCTCTACCCCCCCTCTTCCCTTGTCTCATCCCCTGCTTTGTTTCCCAGGTTGTTTGTTACGTACAAGAGCAGTACACGAGCGGGTATTTGCTACCTCCCCCAGCGCCCCCCACAGACACACTTTTCCTCTCCGCGACCGCGAAGCATCGTTCACGCCTCGAGTGCGTTCCTCGCACTGTCTCCGCGTGTGCCTTCCCCCGCTCTCTCCCTCGTGTGGCCGCAAGTGACACGAAACACGCGCGCGTCAGCCCCGGCCGTGCGACTACCGCTTCGCCGCGGCTATGGAACGAACAGTAGTGCAGACCGCGACCGCTTCGCGAGACCTTCCGGGAACGTTAGTTGGTGGCCCTACCATGCGACGCGTGAACAGGCGTTTTATATCCTCAGTCTTAAGGCTCGGTCCGTCTCACTGGCGCCGTGCAGCGTCGAAGTGGGCAAGGCACGGACGTCACGTAATCACGAAGAACGAGTTGACAAATATTTTTGGACGTAAGAATGGTCCGCGCTAATCTCAGTGCACGTATGTCTTGGCCATTCGTAATGGACAAAGATAATATACTGTCACGAGCTCTGTCATGATCCACGGCAGCCACGCAGACAACGAGGTGGAAGAAGAAGAGAACGACGTTAGCCAAGCTGCCGCGAGACCGCTCTTCAACAACCACTCCTATCAACCAGATTCATCTGGTTCTGCCTTAATAAACACCTTTTGTGTAACATTTGGTGGAGGTGTGGGGTAACTCCCACGACCAACAACAGAGCCACCAGCACAAGAGCTACGCCGAAGCCGTCGCCTCGCCGGACTTTCGCCGTCGCGCTCAGTCATGGCCACAGAGCAAAATACCCTCACCAGCAGTGCCTCGGCGAGCCCGGTCCATATCCAGCACTACCGAGAGCCACGCACGTTCTCGGCGAAGGCAGAGGAAGATGTGGATGGGTGACTAACCCATTACGAAAGGGTAACCCAATACGATAACTGGAACGCTGCTAGTCAGTTTAGGAACGTTGTTTTCTTCTTGGCCGGCACGGCGTTGGTATGGTATGACAACCACGCGGATATGCTAACTTCATGGACACGCTTTGTTGGGGAGATAAAAACATGTTTCGGCGACTCGGACGCAAAGAGGAAACGTGCGGAACTCACATTAGCCCAGAGAGCTCAGGTACCCGGCGAGACTTGCACTACCTATATCGAAGAAATATTGAAGCTGTGCCGAACCGTCAACCCTCAAATGACAGAGGAAGATAAAGTGGGGCACGTGGTAAAAGCAATAGCGGAAGACGTGTACAACTTCCTCATTGGTAAAGAGAGCTTGCACACTGTATCAGAACTGATACGGCACTGCCGTACGTTCGAGGCGCTGAAGACTCGCCGAATTGCACCAAAGTTTGGACGGCTGGCCAATGTAACGACCGTAGCAAGTGTCGACACGAGTCCTCCGCTCCCAGACCTTTCGTCCGCCATCCGCCAGATAGTCCGCGAGGAGCTCCAGTGACATGACGAACAGGCACGTTATGCGGCGCCGCGTTGCAGCTCCTCCGTTTTCCGAGACACTCTTTGGGAAACCCCTTCGGCTACTTGGAACCACTCGGTGAACGTCGCGGATCTTAACGGCTACAAAGACGAACCGCATTATATTACGACCAAACCACCACGCAATGATTCGGCCCGTCAACGTTTTGATCCACGCCCACGCAACTTTCGTCCACGAAGACTCGCCGCTACCTACGACTTTCAAGGGGAAGAGCCTCGTTGCCGTCAATCGATGTCTTCGGCAGAATACTTCAATCCGCATTCTGAAGTTCGCCCTTCGCCAGTGTGTTACTGCTGCGGCATGCCATCTCCTGTGATCTCACGTTATCCTGTGAGCAGTGGCGTAGCCTGAAATTTTGTTCGAGGGGAAGGGGGGCACGTTGCGGCTCGGTCTCCTCCTATAGTAGGTCGGTTTTGGTTTGAAGTTTGGACGCATTGGCAGTGCACAGGTTTGAGTAGAAAATAACGGCTCTTCGCTTCAGCGCTGTCGCACAGCACCGACAATGCAGCGGTTGCGCTGACGAGCATTTTGGGAGTCAGAAGTTCAGGTCACTATAGAAGGCGCGTCACACGCTTCACGTCTTGCTCGCTGGAGTAAAAGCTCGCTGTACGTCTGTAAACACCGTAGGGTCAGTTCACTAGGGGTGCGGTTTAAACGTGCTCTGAACGCACCCCTCAATTTAGGCGCAGTCCGGGTTGCCCTAAGTGTGCACAAGAAGCAAGTACACTCATCAACTCAGATACCAGGGGAACAAAGAACAATCTGGCTCTCGCGATAATTCCGCGCTTAATTATTTAAAATGAAATTGTGGGGTTTTACGTGCCAAAAACACTTTCTGATTATGAGGCACGCCGTAGTGGAGGGTTCCGAAAATGCGCACCTAAATCTAAGTGCACGGGTGTTTTCTCCCCCATCGAATAAAGAAAGAAAGAAAGTGCGGCCGCCGTGGCCGGGTTTCGATCTCGCGACCTCGTGCGCAGCAGTCCAACACCAGAGCAATGGAGCAACCACGGCGGGTCACGCTTAATCGTCGGTAGAAATTTTCGGCTGCCATTAACTAAAGGAATATAAAAAGCCGGCACATCTGCAGCTCTCCCAAAATCTTAAATAGTCAATAGAAAGCCCATTGACTTTCTTCTGTCAAGTATGCACATTCTGTATATGTCGAGTACTGTAGAATAGGGGCTTTATACACTTTCTCAACCAACTTAAGCATTCTCGTAACTAATGTCTATGGACTTTACAGTGTGAATGCAACCCATTCGCAACTCTGCGGCTCACAATAGATTAAAGGAAGGAGACTTCTTTCTGGAACGCTTTATTGAATTTGTTGCGTAAGCACATGCATCATGCACAAACTGTAGAAGTCGCTTGTTGAGCTGATTGTACATAAGCAACGACACATTGTTTTCAGGATGACCTATCCCGTATCCTCACGGCTCTAAGTACTTTCACTCGCACAGCCTTTGTGTTTAGAATCAACCACAGTAGATAGCGAGCTTGCGCAAGACACGTAATTAAGACCCAGAAAACTTTGAGGAGTTCGCGCGGTATTTAGGCGCTCGACCTCAGGCCCAAACGACGGAAGAAGTAAACGCCGCTCTGATGTCTCCAGAAAGCAACACTCCACCCGAGTAACAATATGGAGGAGGGCGAAGACACGAGGGGGATTGCAGCGTGTGCCTATAAATTGAAGAGGTATTTTCAGTTTACGCAGGTTGAACGTGGGGTCCTAGGGAAGAGGAATAAGCAAGGTGTCAGACGAAGGAGAGTAAGTGATATGGTCGGTAGTCCGCTAGATAAATATAGAGATCATGGCCTCTAGAGTCAGCTGATCGCAGGGCGGCATAACGCCCTGTGGCCAGTCTGTGCAGTCTAGAAGCAGTTCATCAATGCCCATTGATCTTGTAACTTGTTTTAGCTGCCTCGCAGCCTCGAGCCAGTCCATAGAGATGTGAATGACAACGTTTGAAAACTGGCACAGCTCTGACTGCAACGCATAAACTTGCAGCTCAAGTAGGAAAGTATCATACCCAAAATTTTATTACGTAAGCGGCGTCAGTGATTCAGCACTACCGCGGATATAGTCTCGGTATCGGGCTTATCGGCATCATCAGTCACAGGAGCCTGAATTACGGTTAATGACAAAATGCTCCTACTGTGCAATAGTAAGTTTCGTGAATATGTGCCATGGTGCTTCAAAAAATGAAACTAGTTTCCGGAGTTTATGTGCCGAAATCCCAGTCTGACCATGAGCCACGCCGTAGGGGGGGGGGGGGATTAATTTTGACCACTTGTGTTTCTTTAACGTAGACCTCAATGTAAGCGCACGAGTGTATCTTTTTCTTTCACCCCCATCGTAATGCGGCCGCCGCTGCCGGGATTCGATCTCGGGACGTCGAGCTCCGCAGCATATTGCGGTGTTTATGACAGGTATCTGGTGAGTGACTTAATTTCCCCGCTCTGCGAGTCTAACCAAGCTGGCGTTTGTCTATGGACAGTATGTAAACAATATATTGCCAAAAAGAAAGTTCTACAAGTCAGCAAACTGGTCTGCAGGGAGACTATGACTCTATAGACTGCATAAATTATTGTTTATATGGGTGGACATGACACGTTCCACGTTTAGTTCCGGATAGAAGAAAGACGTAGTTCCAAACACAAAAGGTCATACACGTTTCAACATTAGTAGAGGCCAGGGCTAAATCTGGCTTGAATGGTACAGCACGATTTGCCAGCGACAGCTGCTATGCGTCGTGGTTGGGCTAGTGGCAAGGAACACGCGTTGCCGTCGAGGAGAAGTGAGGGAGACGAGGGAAAAAGCTAAAGACAGACGAGTGCTGCTGGCCCGCACTTCGGAGCCACGACTACCTCACATTGGCTCGCAACGTTTTCCGCCAGTGTTCAGAGACACGGGATCTGCACACTGGAGGGCACCGAGACTCGGAAGAGCCGATGTTTGAATAGCTCATCCGATGAGGCAGTGTTGCAACTCTGGCGCACCTGGCTCTCCCGACGAGGCTGTCCAGACCACCCGGTAGGCTCCGGTAAAGCCCAACAAACAGCGTGATGCTCGCGTTGTGCGACGCGATTATTATTATTATTATTATTATTATTATTATTATTATTATTATTATTATTATATTCTGCTCTATTATACCTATTATAGGTATAATACAACCTATTATACCTCCCACCTACGGAGAAAAGTGGATGCAGCAGTTTACACATGCAGGCAATGTAGGTGTTGGGGTCGGGGTCGTTTTTATAGGAGTCGGCCATCACTCAGACGGTCGCTAACCGACGCCATCGGTTCATCTCAAATGGGCATCGCTGTCCTACGCTACCGGCGCGTCACACGAAGGCGAAGTGGGCCCACGCCGCCATCCCTATTTTCGTGACGAGAGTGACTCGTCCGTGACGAGCTATATGTCGAAAGTTTGAAGAAAAAGTAAACGTTTGAGTTACATTTTTACTGGAACTGAGGAACGCGCATGTTTATGCAATTAAGGGACGCTCATTGTTACGGGAATATGGGGCTCTCATATAGCAGCACTGATGTACACGATTAACGGAGCATACAGCTGCATGTTGTAGGTAACTTCTCACACACGTCCTCTCAAAATACACTCTTAAAAAAGGGGAGTTTCAACTGACTCTTTTCGGGGTGTATCTGCTCGTCGCACATATTATGACCTTTTGGGTGGTAACACGGACTCTCTTGGAAATACAGTACCGGCGACTCCCTCAGAGTACCGGTGACTCTCTCCCACAAGACCAACTGAGGTGTATGTATTACTCCCAAAGTAGGAGTTGATGCGACTACCTCAGTGGTCCATGCAAGTACCCCTTGGTAGTCAGAGGAACCCCTTTGGAATGGCCACAATGACCCTTCCTACGGTAGTCATCTGAATACTGACAATGGTGGCGTACATGACTACCATTGCAAGAGTTGGTGAAACTACCCCATGTATGGCTTGCTGTGCATGCACGCTGTTCCCATGCCAATTGTGCTACTTCAAGTACGATATGGGTAAGACCATCCATGTGCTTGTGAATAACAGACATTCTTTCAAACCAAGGAGTGCAGCCACGCATGCTAGTATGATGTGCCAAAAAACTTTCTCTGCCATTGCACACATTATATGCATGTTTGCACAACCTCTCATGAGGCATCTGGCAGTCTGCCCCATATGACAAGCGCCGCATGAAAGAGAAATTTCGTGCACAACCTTTTCTGTGGAGTCAACATGCCAAATCTTGCGCTTGACTTTGCAGATGCCTTTCTGACTGCCCTATCAGAAAAAGAGCTTAAGTTTTTCTGGAAGTCACGTTAACGGCCTGTATTTGTGATACCTTACGTTTTTTTGTATCTCGATTTCCAGCGTAGTTCATTTTTTGCCCACTCGTCTGCTTTTCTCGTTTCTATCTTCAGAAGTTAGTGTTTTTCAGAGAGGTCTTTCACTTGCTTGTGTAAATTCGGCACATTGAATAATAACATCTCAGTTGACAGTCGGCACTTCTATGTACTCGTTTACCTTTGTGGTGTACACTACCTATAAGAACTGTAACCAGCAGGCAAAGAAGCTTTATTCAACGCGTCATTCTAGCACCCTCACCCACTCATTAACCCAAGACTCTTGGCAAGGAAACCACGGAGGATATTGCTCCATTGAAGCATGACATAAGTTATGACTGAGTGTTAACCTTTCTGTAGCTTTCATGACTGTTTTTTGTGAAGAAAGAGGAATGGAAGTAGAAGAAATGCTGCTGGTGGTAACCGAACCCACAAATTTGACTTGACGCATGCAGCGCTTCACCAATAAATCTAGTCATGGCTGTCTTTTTCTCCTGGTAGCCAAACCCTCATATTTCACATGAAACACGCAGCACTGTACGAATTCATCTAGCCACAACTGTCTTTCCATCCAATTCACTTGGTATTTGCATACCCACATAAAATGTAGCGTGGGTAGTGTTAGGGTTCGTGTTGATAGTCAGAATAAAGAAAATGGGCTCAGGGCTGCAATGTCGACATTGTCATTCAATATTTAAATTTCGAGATCATGAGTGAACTGTCATTCAGAACTAGTCAACGATATATCAGTGATAAAAATATTTCGAACCAACAATGCCATATACACTGCTGAACACTTAAACAGGCACTACACAAATTGGACATTGTTCACTGCCCCAATGCAAAGCTTTAGGAAAACAATTTTTTCCCGTCGGTTATAGAGTTTTCAAGGGGAACTACGCTGCAACTAAGTTATAGTCATGAATTAGACAACAAAAACTTGTTTTGATTATAGACACCTCCCACTTGCCTTAGGTCTAACCTAACCGCATGAGAATGGAAGGCAATACCCTTTCTAATTAACATTGTGCTTACGATTCATATTGCAATACAAGGTTGGGAAAAATTCTTGACCGAACATTAATTGAGACATTTACTGTGGAATGAATTCTCATTAAATATATTCTATCCCAACTTTATTTACATCTGGCATAGATCGGCAAACTGATGCATGAGTCGACTCACTCAGACTGATCTCGAAAGTGAGTCTCACTGAGTCCGACTGAGTCGAATTTCTGTAGGTCTTAGCCCGAATGAACCCGGCTGAATAGAATTTCGGTGACTGTGAGTGAGGTCTCATTATTTTGCTGAACTATGCATCCAGGTTATTGTTGTGACTTACATTGTCTGAGATGACGAATTGTAAGGCAATCCATTCAATTTTCTTTTGAAGACTGCCAGGCACGCCTCCTGCTGTAATATTTCAGAGGTGTGCAGCAATGTCAACGGGCATCGGAAGCAGTGTGTAAGTTGACCGTGCTCGTGCCGCTTGAACAAAGCGTAATGAGCTCAGAAAGCGCTTATATGTTCTTTGAAGCTGTGTCCAAAGCATCGTCTGTCGTCCACCCAGTAACCATCTACGATATCCGCGAGCCACACTGGCGTGGCGTATACCCATGGAAAACACAGAGGCCACGGAGGCAGCTGAGGCAAACAAGACACAAGTCACCACGTTACTAAACATGGCAGCACCGCGAAAAGTAACAATATCCGTTATCGAAATAGAGAGGGCGTAACTGCACTTTCGACCACCCCTAAGAGCCTCTGTACAAACGTGAAAATGGCCAGCTACACAGTTGTAGCGAGGACTGCACGCATAAGCATCTGGTCTGCTGCAATCAGCTACTTTTTTATCACCTTTTTGAGGCAGTGGACGCGTGAATGTTGGAAAGCCTGTCGCTGCCTGATTGAAATCACAAGACACGCTAAGAAAGTATGCTTACAAAGTAAAAGCAGCTTCGGGCATAATAAACATGACGCGCCCTCCCGGTCCTGCGAAAGTGGATGTCCAGAGAAGCTGTGCAAATCCGCCACTACAACTGATAAGGGAGCTATTCTTGGTAAATAGGAAATAGTTATATGGCCCATGCAGTGATAAACCCGGCGTTGCCATCCAATGGTACAAAAACACATGTGATCGAGTGGTGAGGTCATGTTAGGCATGATGATGAAATGTAATTATCCCATCACCTCAAATCTCGTGTGGCGCTGTCACGACACCAAAGCTCGGGCGATGACATCAACTCAAGCATTACGTTGCGTGATAACGGCATCGTCACGTGACGACATCGCCTGATGAGGTCATGTGCTTTCCGTACCAGTTTCTCGTCTTCATTGCTCATGACAGCTCGCGTTTTAAGGCGTTCTGTTAGACTGATCTGGGTATGGGATCAGCCCACCTTCCATAGTACTTTCCTCGTGGGAGTTTACACTGCGTACAACCTGAGCCACGTAGTACCGCCTTCACGATATACCTAGGTTGATCATGTTTTAAGGTTTCTTCCCTGCAGTACCAATTTCATCATCGCTTTACAACAGACCACATGGTAGAGACGGGGTATGTATGCTTGTACAACACTTACTCCCACGTGAGGTCGTAGAGCGTACCTGTCTCGCTTGCGCTCTTTAAATTGTCGTGCCGAACCCAACAATTAGATGTATATGTTCGCGACAACAGCCGCAGTGGAATTTTTGCCATTTCTGTCATACGATCGTCGTGAACATGGTCGTCGTCTTGCTGCTGTCGTCACATTCATGTTCGCGAGCATCACACACACAAACACGTTAATCCACTTTGCAAGCAGCTACGTATCCAGTATTGATTCGGGTTCCTCAAAGCGTTACAAAGTACTTCCTATAACAGCGATTCCCCCAGCACGAGCGACCAACAAAATTATTGCTGGGTCAATTATATGCACACTCCAAGCAAACTGCCGGCATCGGCGTCTCCTTGAGGCGCTGCATATATTTGGTTATATGTATGTTTTCATTTCTTCAGCGACTTCTTAGCAACATTACGTACGCACTACCAAAGCAGGTCACGTGGTGGTAAGCAGTATTATTAAATCATTTGGCTAGTCAACTAACCTAAATGCTCTCACATAGGCCATCACAGACAGCAAACCGTCAAGTTCCTGAAACCACTCAGGTAGTTCAAACATGTGCTTTGTGGCATGGCCAGTGTACATACAACTGTGAATAATGTGTTGTCTCACAGATCCTACATCTACGCGAGAATTACTGACATCCATACGCGTTCTTCTCGTACACGCTACATACACAAAAAAAACGTTAGCATGCGAGCCGGCACTCAACATGCGCCTGCGCATGGTGAGAAACAGACGCTGAACAGATTATCAGCATTACGTTTCTCACAGTTCGTATAAGGAACTCCTGGAAAACATGGATTCGTGGCAATCTACGACGATGTGCTTATTAGTAGCGGTGCGTAATGGATTTGACATATGCGCATGTGCCCACTCCTCCTGATTCCACAAATGATGAGCCGCACACGTTCTTTATGTCATCCTTTACACTTCGACACGAGGCACTTGCACATGAGCATTGATTCGGCTTTGATAAAGCATCGTTGACAGCATTGCCAGTGCGGACGCTCATGCACCTCATACGTAACGCAGGGACCCGAAGACCTGCCGCACCAATGTGTACATGGAAGTAGTCGAACACGACGATGAAGGTCAGCAAGCTTTCTTCTTTTTCTGCTTTTATTTTTTTACTTCCGCATGAACCTGATTACTTTGCTACTCATTCCTACTTTTTACTAATGCTATAGCTTTACTTTGTACTTTCGTTCATAATTTTTTGACACTGCAACCCGATTCTTGGCCTCTCCCGCACAATGTATCTGCGCCATTTTCAGAGGATACCATCACCATCATTTATTCAGGGTTATTATTATTATTGTTATTATTATTATTGTTATTATTATTAGTAGTAGTAGTAGTAGTATCATACTGTTACGGAAGGATGAAAGAAGACAGAGGACGAAGAAGATCGCGAGACGCTGGCTGCTGCGTGTTGTTGGTGGTCAGCCATCTTACCTACGCTGATAATAATAATTGGAGTTTTGCGTGCCAAAACCACTTTCTGATAATGAGGCACGCCGTAGTGGAGGACTCCGGAAATTTGACCACCTGGGGTTCTTTAACGTGCACCTAAATCTAAGCACACGGGTGTTTTCGCATTTCGCCCCCATCGAAATGCGGCCGCCGTGGCCGGGATTCGATCCCGCGACCTCGTGCTCAGCAGCCCAACACCATAGCCACTGAGCAACCACGGCGGGTAATCTACGCTGACTCAACCTGTGTATATATTTTAAATACAGCCTTTATATACGGCCTACATCCCCGTAGCATATTGGCGAGAGGTGCGGGTTACCACGGCTGGAAACGGAGCTCCGCAGTGGACGTCGCACCGCCGTCCGCTCCAAGAAGGATGGTGAGCACGCGGGATGAACATCGTTGCCACCTCCAACGCGACCGTCGCCACCGATTTCGCTGTCGCCTTCGGTTGTGGTTGTGCCACCCAAGGATCCTGGAACTTTCTACGGGACCGATGGCACCGACGTTGAAGAGTGGGTGGCTATGTACGAACGCGTGAGTGGAATCAACAGATGGGAGCCTACGCTTATGCTAGCCAACCTGTTGTTCTACCTACGAGGCACGACAAAGGTGTGGTACGAAAACCACGAAGAGGAGCTCACCAGCTGGGGCCAATGCAAAGAGAAGTTGACAGAGTTGTTTGGCAAACCAGCTGGCCCTCGAGTAATTACTCCAATTACTTCAATCCAGTAACTACGTCCTAATACAGCTACCGAGCCCATGGTGCTGCGCTACAATTGTTAACGAATGTGTTCATGTCATACGGTCTTTGTTGCTTTTGTCGGGTGATATAGAAACTAACCCTGGCCCTCCCGGTACTGAAGACGTAATGTCTGAATTAGGAAAGCTAGCTTCTGGCCAGTCAAAACTTATTACCGAAGTACTAGACCTAAAAAGCAAGCTACTAACAACAGACAAAACCCTATCGGATTTAGGTAAACGCTAGAATGATTTAGAAAGGCATTACAAAGCCATTTCAACACTACGAACTGACCTTGATACCATAAGAATATATACCACCCAAATGGCAGGTCAGATCGCACGCCTTGCTACACAGATGGATGATAACGAAAACAGGTCACGCCGTAATAATCTAATATTTTATAACATCTCCGATCCTAACCCCAAAGAAACATTTGCAGAATCTGAAAAAATCGTCATCCGCCACTGCAATGAACACATGAACTTCGTCATTGATCCCAACCATATTGACCGTGCGCATCGCCTTGGACGCCATACAGAAGGCCGTGCTCGGCCACTTATCATAAAATTTATTCAATTCAAAACTAGAGAGTCCCTACTTTCTAATGGCCCTAAATTTAAGGGAAGCAATTTCAGCGTCGGAGAATATTTCCTTCAGCCCATCAGAATTGCTCGTAAAAACCTTATTGCATTCGCTAAATGAAAATCCACGTCCTACTCTCTCCGCTTCAAAACATTACATATAGGTACAAAACGATACGTGTTTGACCATTCCACAGAATCTGTTAAGGAACTATCGTAGCAATTGCCCAGTCGTCAACATGTGCCTTCCCACCCTCGGCGCGCCCCGCGATCAAACTTGTTCCTTTCCGCTATTTACACTAACATATGGAGCTTCATCCCAAAACGTGACATTATTTCTAATCTGGTTTCGTCATCTTGCAGTAACCTTTTAATATTACCGGAAACATGGATTACAGGAGACGTAACAGACAGCGAAGTGCTCACTGACCTACCAAATTTTCAGCTCTTCCGAAACGATCGCAAGGGCACGAGGGGGCGAGGGGTACTTGCCGCCGTTGACCAAAACATATCTTGTACATCTGTTAACACTATGTCCGATCTTGAAATGCTATGGCTTAAATGCCATGCCGCACCCTATTCAACTTTACTTGGCGTTTGCTATAGGCCCCCTCATAGTACTCCAGACTTCTCTTTCAAACTGAAGAACATCTTAAGTGAAATAACGACCAAACACCCCAACATGCATGTAATTCTATTTGGAGACTTTAATTTTCCTAATATCGATTGGTCAAGCCGGCCTGCATCAACAGCTACATCAAGGGAATCGAACGAGTTCCTTGAGGTATACCTCAACTTTAACTTATCTCAAGTGCTCACGGAACCAACCCGTGTCACCGATAACTGCCAAAATATTCTAGACCTTGTTTTAAAAAGTAATCCTGAGAGCGTGTCATCCATCGCGTATCTTCCCGAAATCAGTGACCATAAAGTCATTCATGTCGACTTCGTAATTAAACCCGTTTTCACCCCGACTGTTCAAAAAACTATTCGCTTGTATGAAAAGGGCAATTATGAAGCAAATAATCATGAACTAACGAAATTTAACCCCGGTTTTTCAAGTGCCTTTCCTTGTCATAACATGGGTGAAAATTGGATAATTTTCAAAGGGAAACTACACAATTTAGTTGGCAAATACATTCCCCAAATTAGCATTCATTCCAATTCAGCACAACCCTGGTTTAGTAAAGCACTGAAGCGATTAGAAAACAACAAAAAACGTCTCTTCCGAGCAGCTAAGTCCCGTAACACAACTGACGCATGGAAAAAATACAAAGCCGCTCAAACTGCCTATCTGGAAGCCATACTTCATGCCAAACGCTCATTCTTTTATTCTGATGTACCGAACATGCTTAAGAATAACCCCAAAAAAATTCTGGCAATTCTTAAGCCCACACAAATTCTGAATTCTTAAGCCCACACGAATTCTGAATGAATCAGGTGATTCCCTAACCGACGCTGAATGCGCTCACTTGTTTAACACAACCTTTGCGTCACTATTTACACAAGAAACTGAAATGTCATTTTCTATTCCTCCTGAGAACTTTGAATGTACCATGCCACCTAATACACTTTTTCTATCCGGCATTACACCCCTCATAGACAATATCAAACCTTCATCGGCAGCTGGTGTGGACGACATTACGTCTAAACTTCTAAAAAACAATAAACATATTTGTGCAGCATATCTCTGTCTTCTATTGTCACAGTCAGTTTCCAAAGGCGTGCTGCCTCCTGATTGGAAGCACGGAAAGGTCGTTCCAGTTCACAAATGGGGCAACAAACACTCCCCATTACATTATCGCCCCATCTCGTTAACCAGTGTACCCTGCAAAATCTTTGAACATATCATCTACACACCTATCATGGACTTCCTTGAAGCTAACCATTTTTTTCGTCTTGCGCAGCTCGGCTTCAGAAAAGGTTTTTCCTGCGAAACGCAGCTAGCTATGTTCTTTCACGACCTGCATGCAAACCTTGACTCTAACTTCCAGACTGGCGCTATCGTCCTAGATTTCGCCAAAGCTTTTGACGAAGTTCCTCATGAGCATCTACTACTAAAACTTGCCGCATTACATCTGAATACCAATATCTTAGCATGGATTAAGGAATTCTTAACCAACCATTCACAATCAGTCTTTGTCAACAATCAAGCATCTAACTCTACCCCTGTAACCTCAGGCGTACCCCAAGGGTCAGTCCTTGATCCACTACTATTTCTAATTTATATTAATGACCTACCAATGCATGTATCTTCTAACATCCGTATGTTTGCAGACGACTGTGTAATTTATTGTAAAATTAACAGCGTTTCCGCTAACACGTCTCTTCAAAACGACCTGCGAAGTGTACAGGAATGGTGTAACCTTTGGCTAATGGAACTAAACCCTAACAAATGTAAAACTGTCTCCTTCCACCGCCGCAGAAGTCCACTTGTTTTCTCCTACCAAATTGCTGACGTCAACCTTGAAATAGTTACTTCCTACAAATATCTCAGATTAACCCTTTGTAGTGATTTAACCTGGGAAACGCACATTATGAACATCATTTCATCTGCTAACAAAACACTCGGGTTTTTAAAACGCCACTTGCGCCACTCCCCCAACATGTAAAATTACTAACCTATCAGTCTCTCGTCAGGGTGAAATTAGAATATGCATCCCCCATTTGGAACCCTCATCAAGTATATCTCATCAATCAACTAGAATCGCTTCAAGATCGAGCTGCAAGATTTATTCATTCTAAGTACTCCTACAACATCAGTATATCGGCACTAAAACAGAATCTGGCTTATCATTGCTTGCATCTCACCGCCGCATTGCTAGTCTTTGTCTTTTTCACAAGTTGCTTTACATCTCACTTGGCAAATCACCATACATTCTCCCCCCGGCACGCATATCCAGCCGCACCGGTCACCCGCAACAAGTCGCGCGCCCACGTACACGCACTGTCACTTTTTCGTCTTCATTTTTTTTTCGTGCAGCAACAGACTGGAACGGCCTTTCCAACGAAATCACAGTCATAACCTGCCCTAGCAAATTTTTAAACACCGTAACAAATTATCTTCTCTGTAATAAAAATATGGCCTTCAATTTTTTTATGTATGTATGTACCCACCCCTTATCTAATACCCCTTCAATGGGGCCTTTAAGGAAATAAAATGAAATGAAATGAAATAATATTGCCGGCAAGCAGGAAATGGCCTCCCGTGCCCTATCCCCCACTCAGTGCTGTCTCGGACATCCGGGACGTGCTGGCACTTTATCGTAAAGCCGATCGCGGCATGGCAGAAGCTGAAAAGGTCGGGTACGTGCTTAAGGGCATTGCTGACAACGCCTTTAATTTGCTCATGTGCAAAAGCTGTTCTACAGTTGATGCCATCATTAAAGAGTGCCGACAATTCGAGCAGGCAAAAAGCCGACGCAATTTGCAACCATTCGCCTGACTTCCCAATACTGCCGCAACGTCGACGTGTGAAGATCAACCAACACAGCAGCATGCGTCGCCATCAGAGAACGTGGTGCGGATCGTTCGACGGGAACTGGATGTGATGGCGCCCGAAGCTTTCTGTTCGCGTAGCCCTGATGCTACCACTTTTTAGGTTCCCTTCGTACAAACCGTCATTCGCCAGGAACTTGAAAACATTGGATTACATTCTGTCTGTGCTGTCGCCAATCCCAGAGCTAACGAACGCCCATCTACTATTTTCGCTCCACGCCGATGCTTCTCTCCGCGTTATGGCAACCCGACTGAGTGGAGAACTGCGGATGACCAGCCGACATGTTTCACCTGTCGCCGCATTGGTCATGTCGCCCGATACTGTCGCAACTCGTGGCCCTAAACATCTCGCACGCCGACCAACATGAATCGTTTTGAAGGAAATGTCCGCAATGTTTCGCCCCCCGCTGAGTCCAACAGCGCCGACAACTCTGCTAGGCACACGTGGTACAGTCTTTTTTTTATAGCAATAAAGCCTTGCCCTTAAGGCATAATTCTTGGAGCGTGTATGTGTCTTATATGTGTGCTGTGAGGCCTGTGTTGTGTAGGAATTGAAGCAGTGTTTTGTGGAATCTTTTGTCATGTATCCAGCGGTCATAGCTGGTTGTCACACTGTAACGGAGGCCGGCTTGCAGTAGGAGACGTGAGCGTTCCGATTGTAAACCCGTACATGTCCATATTAGGTGGTATGTATCTGATTCCACCACAGGAACGGAGCAGTATGGACACGTAGCACCCAGTGGTAAATGCGACCAGTTCCACCTTGAGACAACAGCTGGTGTAAGGGCCAGCCCGGCCCGAAGCCTCCTAAGCACAACTTCCTCCGCCCTAGTAAGGTGAAGGGGGAGGGAGCAGACACATGGTGGGATAAGGTGCGGGTGTCCTGCCGGAGAACATTTTTACGGGCTCGCAGCGAGTTACGGGGTTGGGGTGGGAGGGGAATAGGTGTAGGATCAGGATTAGGAGGGCAGTGTACCTGCTGGGCAGCAGCAATGTTGTGAGGGTTCGCTGAATGGCCTTGAATCCAGTGTACGATTACGCAAGTAGCTGTCTTACTATTCATAGTGTGTATTGTCTCGAAGATTTACATCGCCTTATCAACCTTCTTAAGTTCCTGAATAGCCGCTAAAGAATCAGTGAAGATATCTAGTTGCTTGATGGTAGGCAGCTTAGATGTCGCATCTTGCACAGCGTCGCGGATGGCTTGAAGTTCCATTACTAGAGCGCTGGCTTCCGTAGATAAATAGCGCTGGTGGCCGCTGATGAAATTATGCGTAGTACTCAGGTATGATGTCCTTCCGCCATCTGGGAGAATGGCAGCATCCATATAGACTTTGCAGGTGTTAACGCATGATGCATCGACGATGTTGTGTTCGGCAATAATACCTGTTGTATCGCTGCGTCGTAACTTCGTTGGCTTATTAGTTGTGATGCTGGTGAATTCCTAGGGAGGCATTGGATAGGGCTGATTGTCAGTCCGAGAGCCGCGGTGAAAATGAGCATGCAACGCAGCGACAGCCGGAATAAAAAGCCTTTTTATTTCACGTGCTTTTTCATGTTGCAAAATTAGCTCTGCAATTGTGTTGAGCTGGGCATGTTCCTGTAAGGTTAGTATCGGAGTGATGTGGGGCAGTGCTGTGATTGTGCGCATAGCATCGCGGTTAATCGTATCCAACTGTGCCAACTGTGCCAACTGTGCCAAAGTCAGCCGTTGAAATTGTGCTTGATATAAAATTCGTGGCTCCAAGACTGCACGCACCAACCGTCGAGCTACGTCAGTACGAGCTCCAGCTGCTTTTGCTGCAATGCGACGAATAAGGTGAAGTGTTTTTGTCGAATTCTGTCTGGTTTTACGGAGCCAGTGTACACCACTGCCGGATTGGTGAATATCGAGACCCAGTATGCAGACCTCAGAAGCCTCAGGGATTGTCACTGCGCCGAGTCTAAATGTAAAGGGGTGCTGCGTGATTCTTGTGCGTCCTTTCTTGTTGGACACCACAACATAGCTTGATTTTTGGGCGGAAATGTCCAACCCTGCTTTCCGAGCGTAGTTGTTCAGCACATCAAGGGCTTCCTGAAGCTGTTGAGTTTGTCTAGATATATCTTTATGCATGGACCACAAAGTGACGTCATCCGCATAGATTAAGAACCTCACATTTGGAGTCCGACGTAGTTGCCAGGCTAGAGGTATTAGAGCAACGTTGAAGAGAAGAGGAGCCAGAACCAAACCTTGTGGCACTCCTCTGTTCGATATGAGGTATTCTTCTTGCCTTCCATCTACTCTAATCGCAAATGTTCGATTCTGAAGGAATGAGTAGATGAATCTTATCACCCGCGGTGGAAGTCCCAGGTTGATGAGGTTGGATATAATGATTTCATGGTCTACATTGTCATAAGCTTTCGTTATGTCTGTTGCTACTACCGTGCGCACAGCGTGACTGTGTGGAGAAACCTGTAAAACATCGTCTGATAACATAGAAAGTCCGTCTTCAGTTCTCAAGTAAGAACGGAATCCCATTTGAGCAGGATGACATTTATCGTGGCGTTCGAGCCACCAGGAAACTCGTGTGGCCGGCATCTTTTCAGCGAGTTTGCAGACAGTTGAGGTTAGTGAAATTGGGCGTAAAGACTGCAGGCTATTTGAAGATTTTCCTGGCTTCGGAATCGCGACAACAATTGAATTCTTCCAATCAGGTGGAATGTTTCCAGTCTCCCATGCTTTATTATTAGCCTGAAGAAGTGCGTAGATAGCTGCTCCTTCCATGTTCTTGAAAACCTCATAAGGAATACCATCGGGACCAGGTGTTGTTGGTTGCATCGAAGTTGCAATCGCCGCTATTAGTTCGGCCATGCTGAAAGGGCTGGATATTTCGAAAGGGCTGTATCAAATTCGGGGAAGTGTATAGGTGACGCTTGATTGTATTTCGGAAAAACGCTCTAGCAGCGTGTTCTGCAAATTGATGTGGCGAACTCTGCATCGCTAACCTAACGCTCGCTGCAGGGTCAGGTTGCTTATGACCGCGTTCCATTGACCGGAACGTACTCGAACGTGCTCTGTTTCCAATGCCCGATCCAAGATTCTTGCACCACTCATACCATCGTCGTCGAGAAAGTTGCTTTTCGTGCTGACGCGCCTTCGCCGCTATATGGTTAGCATGTGCACGGCTACCTGGTGCATCGGGATTCCTCGACGCATACAATTCTGCCTGACATCGCTTTGCCCAAAGTTGCAAAAGGCTGAGGTCCGGTTGAGGTTGTTCCTATTGAACTGTGGTTACAGTGGTGTTCCTCCGTAGCAGTTCTTACATAGCGGGAAGAATTTCTGAAGGGTCTGAGGGTACTTTATCAATCGATGATTCCCGAAACTTATGCCAATGCGTGACTGTTACTCGTCGTCGAATTTTCTTTATGCACGTTCTGTGCAAACCAATCATTATTGGCAAATGATCACTACCCCATGTATCTGGTTCCTCCCGCCACTGCGGCATTCCAGGACCCAACCACCACGTGAGGTCTGGAGCGTTTGTTCTAGATACTGCGGGTACAGCACAGGTAGCCTCAGCTTGATGGTTCAGCAGTGTGAAAGTGGCATCGCTCATGATGTTTTTAAGTTGGTATCCTCTTCGGGAGTTGTACTTGTGTCCCCATTCTGTATGTGGGGCATTGAAGTCTCCACCCACGAGAATATGAATTCCCGGGTACGTAGACCGGAGATGAGCTGTCCACCCCAAGTTCAAACTTGTGTGCCGCGGTCTGGCGTAGAATGACACTAGAATGACAGGAGTCTTCACTGGTCGTGTCAGGACCCCGACAACTTCTTGATTACCGCTGCACCATGGCTCCAAGTCAATCACTGTGTGAGCAATATGCGATGATATATAACCTGCAGCTTTTCCCCGAGCTGAAGCCATTGCAGTAGCACGTCTATCTCTAATAGATGGGTCATGATACCCATTAAACTTGGATAGGGAGCATAGCTTCTTATGCTCTTGAATAAGCAGTGCCCATGCATGTAGCTTATTGTATTAAAGCTTGGTTTCAATTTCTCCTAACTTGGAGTTTAGGTCCTGACAATTCCACTGTAGAATTCCATCCTGTGACAGCTGCTGCAGAGAATTAACCATGATTCAGGCAATTCTCAATGAGCAACGTTAGTTGAGCAAGTTGATCTAAAACTGCTGTCCAAACTGCTTGGTTGACCTGTGGTGCCGGACGGAATCCAGGCGTAACGGCGGCATTCGCAGTGATTGATGCGTCACGTGTCCGTCCTATTTTCTGACGACGCAGAACTACCAATTCTTTATGTTTGCGTAGTCGCTCAATCTCTCTGGCCAGTGCGTCTATCCGAGCGTCAATGTCATCATGGTCATCATCTGACTGATGCAGAGGTTCCGGTAATTTCTGTTTCATTGTCTGCGACAGCTCGCCACGTTTAAGAACCGAAGAATACAGTTGTGTTTCTGGGGCTTTTTCTTCTTCTGCCAAGAGCATCTCTGGCTCTTCTGCAAGAACCTCGTAACGAGTGTGTGTTGTTACTATAGTCGTTTTTGGTATAGCCTTTCGTATCCGTATTGTGGCCTTCTGTTGAGTCGGACAATTTGTGCTTGTCATATCGTGCTCATCAGATTTACATAAGCCACATCGATATCGTGGTTGGCCTTCTGGTGTGAGCTTTTCTGGATCAATAGTACGCTGTGGGCAAAATGCCTGCAAGTGTCCGCGTTGAAAGCAGCGGTAGCAGAATATTGCTCGAGGGAGGTAGGGTTTAGGTTGCAATATGCAACCATAGTAATAAAACCGCTCTGGGATACATTGAGGGCCCTGTACCCTCACTCAGCATGTACGGCTTTTGCCCATGAATCTAGCTGCGAGCACCCTGTGTGTCGTGGAGGTCAATTCACGACATATTATCTCAGGGGTGTCTTCTGGGTCAATGCCATAGACAACACACCTCTGTATATTAGGGCCCGATGCAAAGTAGCACTGCACAGGAGAGTGTTGATCTTCTGACAGCGGGATAGATGTTAAAGTGGAAATTTTCTGCACATCACTGAGAGATGCCAAGTGCACAGTGATCGAGTTGGTAGATTTATGTGCTGCGAATCCTTTGTATCCGGTGGTTTCAAAAGATTGGTCGATGACCCTTTGGACGTATTTTGTGTCTACTGAAGTTATGTCGTAGCATGAAAGGGGCCGTATATGAACTCGATATGATTGAGAAGGGGTGGGCGTTGGGTAAGACTGAGAGGGAGCGGGCGTAGGGGAGGCCGTGGAGGAATTGTCTGGGGTGGCCCTTACCTTTTTTGCCCGTTCCTCCGATGCGATGGCGTCTTGTTGAATCAGGTTGATAGGGGGACCTCGCTTGGCTGCATTCGTCGAACGGCCAGATGGCTGCACGTTCATAGGGTCACCAGTGTCCGTCGGCACGACTACGGATAGGTTCACATTAACATCACGAAGAGGACTGTCCTTCGTTGTTGCATCTTGGGTATTCGAGCTATCGGTTGCACACTTCGGCTGCATAGTTGGCATGGATGTTGTCACGCGCAGCAGTCCAGTGGAAGTTACAGATGAGGAGCTCACACCTGGCACAAACACTTCTTCGTCGGGCCAGCGCGGCGGCTCGGCCACACTAAGCCTAAGCGCCAGCTTTATTTGAGTCTATCAGACGAGCAGGATCAGTAGGACAAGGCAAAGAAGAGTCCTCACCAGAGTCCACAGGTCCCGATAGGCTTCCCATGAGCTTCGTATCCGGATAAGGGCGAGATTTTCTTTGCTGTCGAGCGATTTCCAAGGAACACAAGGAAACCACGTCTGCGTGGAAACGTTGTCGTCTTTCTCCCCACGTGGTACAGTCGCTCACCATCGCCGCGTGGACACCAGTCGCGCTCGCCGCAAGGCTGTCACCCATCTTCGTGTTCGCCGCAGCCACATCGCCTTTCGTCCCCTGTTGCTTTTGGCCGCAACTTTTCGGAAAACTAAGCAATGCAGCCTTCGGAGGTGGTGCTGCATTATCTACTAGTGCAGCAAATTTTCTGTCTGTGCCCACAAGGAGAAGCTTACTTGACGCTAAAATAGACGGCGTACCTGTCCAAACGCTCGTCCACACTGAAGCCCACGTTTCTGTGATGAGTGCTAGCTTACGTAGACGTTTAAAGAGGGTCCTCACCCCAGCAGCTGCCGAGTGCTTCGTGTGACCGACGGCGGCGCACTGGTTGTTCTTGGAATGTGTACTGCGCGTTTAGGTATAGCCGGCCGCCCTACTTCAGTTCTGTTTGCTGTGATCCACAACTGTTCTCACGACGTTATCCTTGGATTGGACCTTTTATCCACTCATTCTGCTCTCATCTACTGCGCGACCGGCGTTCTTCAGTTAGAACTGCCTCAACTCGCCGATGTTTCGAGCACCTCCCCACCGCACGTGTGCTCGCTTCACGATGTGCGTCTGTCACCCGAGGCAGTTACTTACGTCACTTTGACCGCTCAGCCACAGGTTCCTGACGGTGAATATGTGGTTCACCCCATCGTCGACGTGCTTTTGAACCGCAACCTTGCTGTTCCGCATACGCTGGTCACGGTTACTAATAACGACGTCGTTCTACCGCTTGTGAATTTCAGCCTGTGCCGTCAAGTGCTTCCGGTAGGCATCTTCTTGGCCAGTGTTTCTAGTGCTTCCGAATTCGACATTGAGAGTCTGAATGCCGAGAGCGGTTTATTAGCGCCAGTTGCAGCTCACAGCTTTGGTTCCTTAGCGGCTAACGGCGCGAAAATGATTTCACCTCACCTCACCTCCGCACTGGCCACGGACATACGTCTCCTGCTTGAATTGTACAGTTACATCTTTGATTTCGACTACAGGCCTTTAGGCCAAACATCTGTTGTTCACCACCGTATAAACACTAGAGACACGAATCCTATTCGGCAGCGTTCCTATTGTGTATCACATGCTGAACGTCGAGTCATACAATCAGAAGTGGACAAAATTCCCAGCAAACGGGCCATCGAGCCATCAGCTAGCCCTGGGGCTTCGCCTGTCGTCCTTGTGAAAAAGAAGATGGTACCTGGCGTTTTTTTGTCGACTATTGCCGCTTAAACAGGATCACATGAAAAGACGTCTACCGACTACCACGCATCGATGACGCCTTGGACTGCTTGCACATAGCAGTAAATGGGATATAATAGGGCTCAGTGAAGTTAGGAGTCCAAAAGAAGACTATAGAGCGCTAAAAAGCGGACACGTCCTGTGCTACCGGGGTTTAGCGGAGAGACGAGAACTAGGAATCGGATTCCTGATTGATACGAATATAGCTGGTGACATACAGGAATTCTATAGCATTAACGAGAGGGCGGCAGGTCTTGTGAAACTTAATAAGAGGTACAAAATGAAGGTTGTACAGGTCTACGCCCCTACATCCAGTCATGATGACTAGGAAGTCGAAAGCTTCTATGAAGACGTGGAATCGGCGATGGGTAAAGTGAAAACAATATACACTATACTGATGGGCGACTTCAATGCCAGGGTAGGCAAGAAGCAGGCTGGAGACAAGGCAGTGGGGGAATATGGCATAGGCACTAGGAATAGCAGGGGATAGCTATTAGTAGACTTTGCCGAACATAGTAATAAGCGGATAATGAATACCTTCTTCCGCAAGCGGGATAGCCGAAAGTTGACGTGGAGAAGCCCGAACGACGAGAGCAGAAATGAAATGGACTTTGTACTCTGCGCTAACCCTGGCATCATACAAGATGTGGATGTGCTCGACAAGGTGCGCTGCAGTGACCATAGGATGCTAAGAACTCGAATTAGCCTAAACTTGAGGAGAGAACGGACGAAACTGGTGCACAAGAAGCCGATAAATGAGTTAGCGGTAAGAGGGAAAATATAGCAATTCCAGATCAAGCTACTGAAACGGTTTTCGGCTTTAACTAAGGAAGATGACCTTAATGTTGAAGCAATGAACGACTATCTTGTGGGCATGATTAAGGAGTGTGCAATAGAAGTCGGTGGTAACTCCGTTAGACAGGATACCAGTAAGCTATCGTAGGAGACGAAAGATCTGATCAAGAAACGCCAATGTATGATGGCCTCTAACCCTACAGCTAGAAGTGGCAGAACTTTCGAAGGTTATCAACACGCGTAAAACAGCTGACATAAGGAAGTATAATATGGATAGATTTGAACATGCTCTCAGGAACGGAAGAAACCTAAAAACATTGAAGAAGAAACTAGCAATTGGCAAGAATCAGTTGTATGCGTTAGGAGACAAAGCCGGCAATATCATTACTAAAATGGATGAGATAGTTCAAGTGGCTGAGGAGTTCTATAGAAATTTATACAGTACCAGCGGCACACACAACGTTAATGGAAGAGAAAATAGTCTAGAGGAATTCGAAATCCCACAAGTAACGCCAGAAGCAGTAAAGAAAGCCTTGGCAGCTATGCAAAGGGGGAAGGCGGCTGGGGAGGATCAGGTAACAGCAGATTTGTTGAAGGATGGTGGGCCGATTGTTTTAGAGAAACTGGCCACCCTGTATACGCAATGCTTCATAACCTCGAGGGCACCGGATTCTAGGAAGAACGCTAACATAATCCTAATCCATAAGAAAGGGGACGCCAAGGTCTTGAAAAATAATAGACCGATCAGCCTACTGTCCGTTGCCTACAAACTATTTCCTTAGGTAATCGCAAATAGAATCAGGAGCGCCCTGCGTCAAGTAAAAGGGCCAGGCAGGATTCCGTAAAAGCTACTCAACAATAGACCATATTCGCACTATCAAACAGGTGATAGAGGAATGTGCGGAATATAACCAACCTTTATATATAGCTTTCATTGATTACGAGAAAGGATTTGATTCAGTCGAAACCTCAGCAGTCATGGAGGCATTGCGGAGTCAGGGTGTACACGAGTCGTACGTAAAAATACTGAAAGATATCTATAGCGGCTCCACAGCCACCGTAGTCCTCCATAAAGAAAGCAACAAAATCCCAATAAAGAAAGGCGTCAGGCAGGGAGATACGATCTCTCCAATGTTATTCACAGCGTGTTTACAGGACGTATTCAGAGATCTGGATTGGGAAGTAACTGGCGATTCGCTGATGATATTGCCTTGCTTAGTATCTCAGGGGACCAATTGCAATGCATGCTCACTGACCTGGAGAGGCAAAGCAGAAGAGTGGGTCTAAAAATTAATCTGCAGAAAACTAAAGTAATGTTTAACAGTCTCGGAAGAGAACAGCAATTTACAATAGGCAGGGAGGCACTGGAAGTAGTAAGGGAATACATCTACTTAGGACAGAGTGACGGCAGATCCGGATCATGAGACCGAAATAATAAGAAGAATAAGAATGGGCTGGGGTGCGTTTGGCAGCCCGTCTCAGATTATGAACAGCAGATTGCCATTATCCCTCAAGAGAAAAGTGTATAATAGCTGTGTGTTACCAGTACTCCCCTACGGGGCAGAAACCTGGAGGCTTACGAAAAGGGTTCTACTTAAATTGAGGACGACGCAATGAGGTATGGAAAGAAAATTGATGGGTGTAACGTTAAGGGATAAGAAAAGAGCAGGTTGGGTGAGGGAACAAGCGTGAGGTAATGACATCTTAGTTGAAATCAAGAAAAAGAAATGGGCATCGGCAGGACATGTAATGAGGAGGGAAGATAACCGATGGTCATTTAGGGTTACGGAATAGATTCCGAGGGAAGGGAAGCGTAGCAGGGGGCGGCAGAAAGTTAAGTGGGCGGAGGAGATTAAGAAGTTTGCAGGGACGACATGGCCATAGTGCATGACCGGGGTAGTTGGAGAAGTATGGGAGAGGCCTTTGCCCTGCAGTGGGCGTAACCAGGCTTATGATAATGATGGTGGTGATGATGAAATACTTATCGTCCATCGATCTTAGATCCGGCTACTGGCAGATTTCAGTTGATGAAATGGACCACGAGAAGACGGCCTTCATCACGCCGGATGGCTTATATCAGTTCAAAGTCATTGCCTTTGGCCTATGCAATGCTCCTGCGACATTTTAACGTATGATGGACTTTCTTCTGCGAGGCTACAAATGGACCACCTCTCTTTGTTATGATGACGACTTTTTTTTCCCACGTTCGGCAGCCACATTACCCGACTCCCTGCCATTCCTGCGGTCTTTCGAAGAGCCAACCTCCAACTGAACTCCACGAAGTGTCGCTTCGGGTGCCGTCAGATTACCGTGTCGGGACACCTCGTTGACGCATGCGGTGTTCAAATCCGGAAAATGTTCGCGCCGTACGCAGTTTCCCTGTGCCACGTTCTACTTCGGGCATGCGCTGCTTCGTCGGCCTGTGTTCTTACTCTCGCCGTTTCGTCAAAAACTTCGCCGATGTTGCTGGGCCTTTGACAGGTCTTCTGAAGAAGAACGCGCCATTCACATGGGGTCCGGAGCAGGCTTACGCGTTGGCAGCTCTCATCGGGTTTCTCACCACCCCTCTCATACTTGCCCACTTTTATCCGTCTGCACCGACCAAAGTCCACACTGACGCAAGCCGCTATGGAATCGGCGCTGTTCTCACCCAACACCACAATGGTACTGAGTGCGTGATCGCTTACGCCAGCTGCCTCCTATCACCTGCCGAGAGAAATTCCTCCATCACCGAGCGAGAGTGCTGGGCTTTAGTATCAGCTGTCGCCATGTTTCGGCCCTATTTGTACGGCCGCACGTTTTTGGTCGTTACAGACCACCACGCACTCTGCTGGCTCTCTTCCCGCCGGGACCCGCAGAACGGCTTGGTCGCTGGGCTTTGCGGCTCCAGGAATTTTCATTTATTGTCAGTTACAAGACTGGACGCCTCTACAAGACGCTGACTGCCTCTTTCGTCACCCCGTGGATCCCCCTGATCCTGCTGTGCATGATCCGATGACCTGCGTGATGGCTTTTGCTGACACGACCGACATTCGCCCTGAACAACAACGCGACGCATCCTTACAGTCCATCATCGCCGGAGTGCAATCTGGCAGCACTCACGGCACATGCCGCATGTTCATGCTGCGCGACGGCATCCTCTACCGCCGCAATATGACCCCTGACAGCCCTGTGTTGTTGCTTGTCCTTCCTCGTCATCTGCTGTCCATCGCTCTGGAGCAACTTCACGATGCACCGACGGCGGGACACCTTGGAGTTTCGCGTACATACGACCGCGTACGACGCCGGTTCTTCTGGCCGGATCTCTACCGCTCCGTACGTCGCTATGTCACAAATTACGAATTGTGTCAGCGCTGGAAGAAACCTCCCCTGCCACCTGTCGGACGACTCCATCCTACTGAAGTTTCCTCTGAACCATTCTTTCGCGTAGGCCTTGACCTGCTTGGCCCTTTTCCGACGACGAGAGAGGGAATAGGTGGATCGTCGTCCACTGATTACGCGACACGCTACGCGATAACAAAGGCGTTGCCGACTAGTTGCGCAACCTACGTCGCCGATTTTCTCCTTCATGGCGTTATTCTCCACCATGGTGCGCCTCGACAGTTGCAGAGCGTGACCGCTAGTTCTTGTCTCCATTTGTAGACGGCCTCCTCCGCTCTTGTTCCACTGAGCACAAGCTGTCCAGCGCCTACCACCCACAAGCGAACGGTCTTACGGAACGTCTCAGCCAAATAATCACAAATATGCTGTGGATGTACGGCTCCAACGATCACTGCGACTGGGACGCCGCGCTAGCTTACGTGACGTTCGCGTATAACTCGTCCCCACATGACAGCGAGGATATTTACCCTTTGTCTTCTTTTGCATGATCGCGTCCCCACATTGCCGTTTGACACCATCCTCCCTTCTATGCCACATCTTGCAACTGAGTATGCTCGTGAAGTCATCGATCGCGCGCACATGGCACGTGAAGTCGCCCGATCTCGTTTGTAAGCCTCGTAGTATGTACAAAAACAGCGTTATAACCGGTGCCATCGCGATGTTAAGTTCGCGCCAGGTGCTTGGGTGTTCCTTTGGCCACCATGTCGTCGGGTTGGTCTCTCCCAGAAGTTTCTCCCTCACTACACATGGCCTTATGAAGTCCTATGTCACGTTAGCGATGTAAATTACGAGATTTCGCCCCTACAGTTTGATGCATCCTCAATTCCGACGCCTGTTGATGTCGTGCACGTTTCGCTGCTGAAGCCATACTTCGCTCACACGTTTTCGCCTACCATGCACCGAGACGGCGCTTCACCACCCGGGGTCCTGTTATGGAAGGATGAAAGAAGACAGAGGACGAAGAAGATCGCGAGACGCTGGCTGCTCCGTGTTGTTGGTCAGCCATCTTATCTACGCTGACTCATCCTGTGTATATATTGTAAATACAGGCTTTATATACTCGCAACATCCCCTTAACATTATTATTATTATTATTATTATTATTATTATTATTATTATTATTATTATTATTATTATTATTATTATCACTTGTCGTCTTTACCTGCAGTAAAATAATTCAGCACAAATTGGCAGACACTGGTCGTAACAGATGAATTAGCATGCATGCCTTTCTGCCGCGCCATCGTTCGACTTTCGAGGGTTGGTGCAAATCAACCTAAAGATAAATAAATAAATAAAGTTAGTTAGTTAGTTAGTCAGTTAGTTAGTTAGTTAGTTAGTTAGTTAGTTAGTTAGTTAGTTAGTTAGTTAGTTAGTTAGTTAGTTAGTTAGTTAGTTAGTTAGTTAGTTAGTTAGTTAGTTAGTTAGTTAGTTAGTTAGTTAGTTAGTTAGTTAGTTAGTTAAGGATGGAAACCTCTATGGCTATTATGGTAGTGTGCCTACATTAGTTATGTTTGGGGCTAAGCACTGATGGCAGCATGCTTGGCTCCCTCTTGTCGAGTCTTTTATTGTAACGACTCAGGCTCTGTAGCCCAATTGGGCAGATATTTCGCGGCGCGGACACGTCCGTAGCAGTTGGTGCGTTGTGGCTTGTCGCAAGTGACACTGGTCAGGTCCAGTCAAGGTATTGGGCTTCAAACTGTGCACTGCTGTGTCGGCGCCAAGTTGGTGGAGTGGCAAGCGTTGCCGGAGTGCAATGAAGAACAGAGAATCTGCCACGTCACCTGAATATTAGCATCCGGGGACCGCCTTTATACCACTCGTCATCATCCGTTGTAAAGAGTATATACACGCGTGGCGACAGCTCACGCATGCTTAGGCCGGCTTCTCCTTTTCTCAAAGCGAGCTCTTTTCGAAAATGGCGAAGCACAAGTGTTAAAATAGAACACGATGCACAAATGATCACGCAGATACACGGAGCTAGCTATGTGTTCTTTCGGTTTTCGTCCTGCCTTTCAGCACAGTTTTTTTTTAATTCGCAGCTTTTAGGCGCTCGTCCCTGCATTGAGCGTCGGCGTCCCTCGGCGTAATCGAGCGAACGAGCGCAGCGAAGGATGAAATAGTGAATGCGGAGGGCAGCAGGGGATGAAAGACGGCGAGAGCGAAGAGAGCGCGAGGTGAAAAGTGGAGGAGAAAAGTATAGTAAAAGGGTGTGGAGGAAAGCTCAGTGCCGTATGGGAGATGCGTCACGACGGCTACTAGACATGCCTCGTGCGCGTCCACCGATGCCATATACGGAAACAAAGCACAGGTGTGGCCTTCGGAACCACTACGCATGGGCTACTTCACCTACGCCGCCGCCAGAATGCGCTGCACGCGAACCACGCGTTCCCGTGTTCACGCTTTCTTGCTGAACAATGAGCGACGCAACCTGTGGGAATGCTTCGTCTGCCGCAGCTGCTAAACTAGCTGCCCAAGCAGAGGCTCAGCGCTGCCTCCGAGAGGAACTTGTCATTCAAGATCAAATTCCTTACCACAATATATTGCCAAGTCAAAACACCTAAGCAGCTGCTCTGAAAATTCGCGTTAAGGAGCATCCTAATCATCGGTTAATTATTTTTTTAATAAGAAAGCATTATATGACCAATTACGTGAAAATTCATCGGCGTAGTCGGCGCATTTTCACCAGAATTTTCTGTAAATTCTTCCTTTTTTTTCGGGGAACACAGTTCCCTGCTCGACGGGAATGGAGGTGGAGCCACTCACACTCCCACCCGATTTAGCGGCGCCCGCGTCGGCAGCCTCAAAGAAGCGCAACTGCCTCTCGATCGACAGCGAGGCTGCCCTGATAGACTCGACCGAGAGCAACGAAAGCTCCGGCGACGACTAAGTGACTGTCCTGAGTCAGAAAGAAAGTGGCGGATGCTTAGGGCCTCTGTGGATACATCTACTATGAGGACTCCGCAGAGTTCGCCGAAGTACACCATCCTTTTCTTACCTGTGCTACCCTCCGACAAGATGACGTTCCTCAGCAGGCAAGTTACACCGGTTGAACTTGAGAGACTGTTGCCAAATCGCATTGAGGACGTCCGATTCAACCTTCGGAAGAATGTTGTTGTGGTAGACGTCGATCAAGCGTCGGCGTTAGATTCTCTGCGAGATGTCACTGTCCTCGGTGGCATGAACGTTCGTACCATCATCCCGATGGGAAAAGAGGCTACTACAGGCTTCATATATGACATTGATGCAGCCATCTCAGGCGAGGGTTTGCCACTTTTGGTAAAGCCTGGCAATCATGGGACTCAAATACAGCAGGTGACCCGTCTCAGAAATTGCAGATGCGTATAACTTGTCTTTAAAGGTGACTGCCTTTCGTCGCATTTGAACGTAGGTCATTTCCGACTTGCTGTCCGGCCCTTTGTTCCCAGGCCACTTCAGCGCAGAAACTACCAGAAATTTGGTCACGTGAGCGCAGGCTGTGGAAAGTCTACGATATGTTTCCGCTGTGCAGCACAACACCCTGCAGACAACTGCCAGGCAAAAACTTAGAAGTGTCTGAACTGTCGAGGGCCCCACGACGCCTCTTCAAAGGAATGTCCAAGAGTTAAGAGAGAACTCTCCGCCTTGAAGAAAATGGTGAGGGATCGGTCGGCTCATCGTGAAGCAGCTGCTGAGGTCAGGCAACGTCGTTGTCGTCGCAGATGCTCATCAAGGAATTCGGCCCTCCGTGCACAGAATACGCGTGCCGCAAAGCCTCTTGCTGTTGAATCCACTCCGAACCCAGTGCAGAATGTATCTAAATCGCGTATTGATAATGAAGCAGCTGAAAAGCCATTGCCAAATATAAGCCTGGTGGAGAAACTCCAACAAGCAGTGGCACCACAATGCTCCACCCCTCACCCAGATGGGCTGACAGAGCATGAGTACCAAATTGTAGCCATGCTAAAGCCTTTTATCAATGCGATTTGCACGCTTGTGGGCAACTCAAGTACGCCAACAGCTCCAAGTGCAATGCAAGTGTTGGATGACCTGAGCCCAGTGCTTGCAAATCTTGCGTAAGCACAATGGCTCTTCCACTGCCTTCACACCATGATGAAGTACTTAGTATGAACATTTTCCAGTGGAATGCCAGAGGACTTAAATCACGGATTTCATGTTTCCGCCAATACGTTCTTACGAACCGATTTCTTATAGTGATAGTATGTGAACCAAACGTGTCAAAAGCACTAAGACTCACTAGATACAAAGCCGTTAGGGTGTCGACGCGCGGGCAATCCAGCAAAGTAATTGTTTTCATCCGTACAAAACTAGCTTACACTCCGCACTCGGTGCAGCCTCATGATGGAAACCAGTACGTGTCTCTCCGCATTACAAAGAATAAAGTTGCCTTCACCCTTATGGGCGCCTACATCTCCCCATTATCTCCCCATATAGTCGGTTGGACGGCGACTGACTGCGAGACATCTTGACGGCGACTTCTGGACCCTGGATTATGACGGGAGACTTTAATGCTCATCACTTGGTTTGGGGAAGCTCCAGAATAGATTCCAGGGACCGGAAACTTGTGGAATTTGCTTCTGACCATGAACTCAGCAGTATGAATGATGGCATTCCAACGTACTTGCGTGGTTCCACCTCTGGCAGTTGCTTAGATCTGACTCTGGTGTCACAGCATCTTGGTCAAAATGTTCGATAGTTTTCTCACATGGAGATTCGAGGCAATGGCAATATTCTCACCTACTTAAGAATGCCTGGATTTGGAAGCTTCTCGTTTTCTACTTCCCGACAAGTAAGGTGGTCAACATATGAGACAAAGGTGGAAGAGGCAGCACAGAAGGGTTTACCTGCACCATTGATAACCTTATTACAAGTTTACTGGAATCGTTTAGGTGAACCTTTAAATCCGCTAAAAAACGTGCGGATATCGACATGGAACTTGAGTGACTTCGAACGATTCGCAGAAAGGCCGAGAGGCGATACCGGCACACCAAGTCAATTCATGGCCGTAGAGTCGCTCGACGTATACAGAAGAAAAGCCTGCAGAAGAAAAACAGGCTCCAGGAACAACGATGGAAGGCGTTCTGCGAATCGCTTGACCCCCGCAAGCCGCTGTCTGTCATATGGAGGAGGGTGCGCGGCCTTGACTTATCTCCACAGCAACTACACCCATTCTCAGCCCTAGTCCTTCATCAAGGCCGCTCGCAGGTTGATATAGCCGAAGATTTCTGTGTGAAGATTGCGGGCAGTGTGATCACCATCAATAGCGAAATTCCAGGTGAGATTACTGCGATACGCATCCCAGAATTTAATGCGTCCTTCACACTTGAGGAAATGGACACCTGTCTGGCTACATGCAGGCGCTCATTGTCGCCAGGACCAGACGTTATCATCTACGCTGCTTTATGCCACTTAGATGAAGATGGGCGAGGTGGACTTCTGCAATGTTACAACCAGTCATGGAATGATGGCGTCGTTCCTGAGCGGTGGAAGTCTAGTCACTTGATACCACTCTTGAAGCCTGGAAAGTCGCCACCTGACCTAGCGTCCTACCGACCCATTGCGCAGTCCAGCTGTGTTGGGAAGGTCATGGAAAGAATGATTCTCACAGGCCTAGAGTGGTACCTTGAGTACCACAACGTATACCCCGATGCCATGGCTGGGTTTCGAAGAGGGCGTTCCTCTATTGAGAATTTCGTCGACCTCGTGACGTCTGTGCAACAAGAAAAACACCGCAAACGAATATCGGTTGCATTTTTCCTCGATGTGAAAAGCGCTTATGATAACGTTACGCATGAAGCCATCCTTGATGCCCTGGAAAATATTGGAATTGGTGGCCGCATGTTTTGGTGGATTCGGAGCTATCTATTCAAAAGATCCCTCTTTGTGCACAGTGCAGATGGCCGAACCGCTGGCCATTACACTTGCCGTGGCGTCCCGCAGGGTGGCGTTCTTAGCGCCACTTTGTTCAACCTTGCAATCCTTGGACTTTCCGACGATGTACCACATACAGTAAACTTTTCCATATATGTTGACGGCATATGTATATGGACCTCGGCAGTTACGTCTCCAGGTGCGCGCATGGCTCCGAAAATCAGTGACCCTAAGATCATCTGCCCACGTGCTCAAGGCCTCAGCATTTCGACCGAGAAGTACGCCTTAGTCGCTTTTACCCGCAAGCCCATGTCAGGACCTGGCACCCCATTTTTATTGAACGCCAAACAATTTCATACACAAAATCTCACCAATTTCTAGGCGTTATTATCGACAGGGACCTTTCAGGGAGCCCCCACATCTCATGCTTGAAGAAGAGGCTTACTTCTATCGCCCGTATACTAACGTTTTCTGCAGATAAAATGTGGTGCACATCCCTGGCATCTATGCTTCAACTACACAGTACGCTCTTCCTAGGATACTTGCAATATAGCACACTAGTGTGGTCGAATGCTAACAAAGCTATCATCTACGTCCTAAATAGCATTCAAGGAGGCCCTTCGAACATGTCTGGGGTTACCTCGAAGTGCTTCAACCGTAGCAACAATTGCGGCCGCGAGGCACGACCCAGTAAAGACTGATATAGCTATCGAGGCACTCCTGGCGCATGTTCGCCATATATCAAGAGTCCCTGACCGCAATCCCGCTCGCTTGCCTGAGAAAAGACCCAAAGCAGCGCTCTCCATATCATTTGCGGATAACCGGCACTCTTTGTCAATGAGGCACTCAGCCACAACAAGAATGCCATCTCCTCTGTGATGCTTGAAAAAGCCTCCTGTGTGCATTGCTGTTAGAGCAATAGTGAATAAAGCTAGCCTGACCACCGCGGCTCTCAAGCAGATCACATTGGAACTTCTGCATTGTTCATACGCTAACCGATTTCAGGTTTACACAGATGGTTCCGTCTCAGAAAATTCGACGGGCGCCATTGTTATGCTGTCACATGGTTATGACGTATAAAGAACACATTAGCAATACTGTGGAAAACGAAACTAACTTTTATTGGGTGAACTTGTGCCCACAAAAACAGGCTACACTTAAGAACAGCGACAGCGGCGAACACAGTCGGCGGTCGTCAAAATTTCATGAGCGGGTCAAGCGCCTCGGCTTTTATACATGAGTCTTCGAATGCTCCAGAGTAATCGCTGGGATCCGCGTGCCTTCTACAAAATTCTACATTATTCGCGTCGCGCATACATGCAATCAGATTACACAAGGTTCGGTGACAGACTGCGAATGGAACCATCGATAACATTCCAGAAACTTCCGATACATGCAGGCGCGTCCTGCGCTGTGCGATAGCATTTGTTAGGCGGTGCAACGTGTCGCCCAAAAAAGACAAGTACACGTGTCAATACCTCCCTCTTTAAAAGCGTCGACCCGATGCTGCAAACAAACAAAAGTAATAAACAAAAACACTTGTCGCAGAGAATTAACAAAATAAGGATGCTGATCAGCGCGCGTAAAAGGGTTTAAGATGCACCGCGTGGACCACTTCTGATCGTGCGCGGCGCCACTGTGAATGCAAAATGCCGTCTGGCACGACCTCATAGTCGAATTCACCAATATGTTGGATGATCTTGTAGGGTCCGGAATAGTGTCGCAATAATTTCTCAATGAGTGCTCGTAAGCGTATTGCGGTCGAAACCCAAACACGGTCGCCAGGCTGGTACTGGAAGTAGCTTAATCGGAGGTTATAGTGTCGGCTGTTGGTACGCTGCAGATTCTTGATCCGTAGGCGGACGAGCTGTGGGGCTTCTTGGGCGCGCTGAAGATAGGTAGCGACGTCAAGATCATCTTCGTCTGTGACGTGCGGCAGCATGGCATCGGGAGCCGTCGTCGGATTGTTACCGTAAACCAGCTTGAACGGCGTGATCTGTGTTGTTTCTTGTACCGCCGTGTTGCAAGCAAAGGTTACGTACGGCAGGAAAGCGTCCCACGTCATATACTCGACGTCGAAGTACATTGCCAGCATGTCGGCGAGGGTCTTGTTCAGGCTCTCCGTGAGACCATTCGTCTGCTCGTGGTAGCCAGTTGTCCTCCTGTGGCTTGTCTGGCTGTATTGCAGAATGGCTTGGCTGAGCTCTGCTGTAAAGGCCATTCCTCTGTCGGTGATGAGGACTTTTGGGGCACCACGTCGCAGCAGGATGTTCTCGATGAAAAATTTCGTCACTTTGGCGGCACTGCCTTTCGGTAGAGCTTTAGTTTCAGGGAAGCGGGTGATATAGCCCGTCACCACGACAATCCAAGTATTTCTAGATGTAGATGTCGGAAACGGTGCCAACAAATCTATCCCGATCGGCTGAAATGATCGGCAAGGAGGTTTAATCAGCTGCAGTTCTTCTGCTGGACTTGTCGGTGGTGTGTTGCGTCGCAGACAGTCTCGGCATGTCTTCACGTAATGGGCGACGTTGGCGGTCAGACGCGGCCAGTGAAACCTTTCCTGTATCCTCGGCAGCATCCGGGAGAAGCCGAGGTGCCCAGTGGTTGGATCGTCATGTAGGGCGTGCAGTATTTCTGGACGCAGCGCTGACGGAACAACAAGAAGATACTTGGCGTGGACTGGTGAGAAGGACTTCTTCATGAGCAGGTTGTTTGGTAGCCGGAACGACGACAATCCGCGTTTAATGCCCTAAGGACAACGTCGGTGTTCCCTTCTAAATACTCGACAAGGCCTTTTAATTAGTAAAGGCAAGGCGAAGAACACAAACGACAGGACCGGCGCATTTTTTGTGTTTGTGTTCTTCTTGTTGAGTCCTGGTTTTCTGCGCCTTGCCTTTACTAATTAAAGCATGAACCAACTAGCCCAAGCAAGAGTTTTACTTGAGACCTTTTAACTGCGGGTCTGCTCGTTGCTGTTTAGTGAAGTCTTCCGCGCTTATTATTCCAAGGAAGGCGTCGTCGTCCTCGTGGTTTTGTGGCGGGAGATCGATGGGGGCACGTGATATGCAATCGGCTTAAGAGTTACAATAGCAGCTTGGGCTTGTTGGTTTTCCATCCTGCTGTTAACAGCACATAATGGAGACGAGAGGCGTGTCGTCTTGTCTCGTATCTCGTCTACATTTTGCGCTGTTAACAGCAGGGCGTAAGAGAGATTTCGTCCGGACTTGTAGATTACTGTGACGTCACATTCTTGCAGTCTGAGGGTCCACCACGCCTGCCATCCTGAAGGGTCCTTTAAGTTGGCTAGCCAACACATAGAGTGATGGTCGCTGATGACTCTGAATGGCCTGCCATATAGGTATAGGCGGAATTTCGCTGTAGCCCAAAAGATGGCGAGGTATTCCTGTTCAGGCGTAGAATAATATTATTCCGCTTTTGGCAGCGACCGGCTTGCAAAGATATCACCCATTCAAGTCCATCTTTCCTCTGGACTAGGACGGCACCGAGGCCTAGGCCACTGGTGTCAGTGTGGATTTCGGTACAGGCGTCCTCGCTGAAGTGTGCATGTACTGGGGGTGATGCATGTGTCGTTTGAGTTCATGAAATGTGTCGGCGTGTGGCGTTTCCCACTTAAGCTCGACATCGCATTTGGTTAGATGTGTTAGTGGCTCCGCGATGCGTGAAACGTCCTTGACGAAGCGCCTATAGCAGGCACATGTGCCAAAGAATCTACGCACCGCCTTCTTGTCGATGGGCTGCGAGAACATTGGAATGGCATCTGTCTTCTGCGTGTCGGGGCGGACTCCAGATTTGTTGATGACGCGGCCTAGGAACAGAAGGTCATCGTAAGCGAAGTGGCACTTTCTTGGCTTTTGAGTGAGCCCTGATGACATGATGGCCTCTAATACTGTCGCAAGTTGCCTAAGGTGATCGTCGAAATTTCCGGCGAAGACAACGACGTCATCCAAGTAAACAAGACGCATCTACCACTTCAATCCTGCTAACATTGTGTCTATGACGCGCTGAAACGTTGCACGCGCCGAGCACAGTCCGAATGGCATGACCTTGAACTCGCAGAGGTCATCTGGTGTGATGAAGGGGGTCTTTTAGCGACCTCCCTCGTCGAGTTCTATTTGCCAGTAGCCAGACTTGAGGTCCATCGATGGGAAGTATTTAGCGTTCCAGAGCCGATCCAATGCGTCGTCTATCCGTGGCAAGTGGTATACGTTTTTCTTCGTGGTCTTGTTAAGTCGACGATAATCGACACAGAAACGTAGGGTTCCGTCCTTTTTCTTCACCATCACTACAGGAGATGCTCACGGGCTTTTCTACGGCTGGATGATGTCTTCGCACGGCATTTCGTCGACGTGTGGCCTAGTGTCGTCACGTTCTCGCGTCGAAACTTGCTAAGGGCTGTGGCGGAGTAGTCAAGCGCACTCTACAGTTATTATACGATGCTTTGCCACTGGTGTTTGTCGAATCCGCGCTGACATCGAAAAACACTCTGTATCGTCGGAGAAGACTTCTGAGCTGTTTCTGCTTCCTCATAGGAAGACTTGGATTTGTGTCGAAATCTGGTTCGGGGACTATGGTCGTCAGGGAAGATAGGGCAGAATCCGAGAGGACAAACGCATTGCTGGTTTCCCCAGTTTCCTCTACGTACGCGATTGTAGGACCTTTGTTGACGTGCTTTAACTCCTTGCTGAAATTTTTCAGCAGCACCATCGTTTTTCCTCCGTGCAGTTCAGCGATCCCTCGTGCAATAAAAATTTCACGCTCGAGTAGTAGACGTTGGTCACCCTCGATGACGGCTTCTACGTCAGTGGGTGTTTCGGTGCCGACGGGAATAATAATGCTGGCGGCGCGCGGTTGGATGCTCACTTGCTCCTCGAGTGCACTCAAGGCGTGGTGACTACGAGAGCTCTTCGGTGGCAACGCTTTATTTTCCGACAACGATATCGATTTCGACTTCAGGTCGTTGACTACGCCGTGCTGGTTCAGGAAGTCCATGCCGAGAATGGCGTCTCGTGAACAGTGTTGGAGGATAACTAAGGTGGCAGGGTAAGTCCTGTCATAAACACTAATTCTTGCCATGCAGATTCTAGTCGGCGTAATAAGGTGCGCTCCAGCCATCCGAATTTGAGAGCCTTCCCATGCAGTCCTAACGCTCTTTAACTGGGCGGCGGTCCGTCCGCTCACGACGGAGTAATCGGCCCTTGTGTCCACTAAGGCGGTGACTTCGTGGCTGTCGAGAAGCACGTCAAGGTCGGTGGTTCTTTGTCTGGCATTGCAATTAGGTCTTGGCATCGGATCTTGGCTGCGTCGCGCTGAGCTGTGGCTGTTGCGTGGCGTCGTCAGGTCGTCTTTCGTCGGTGGATTCTTTGCTTTTAGACTTTGTCGGGACGGCGGCGTGTCGTTGTTATGTAGTCGAGATAGTCTTTTCGGCGTCCATGTCGGCGGCAGAGGATCAGAGAAAGAAGAGGGGAGGGGCAGGTTGAGCAGCCACCCCGGGTACCGAGAAGCCAAGTGACGCCACTGGGTGTGCATATAGCTATAATTTCTCTCAATATACTTTCTGGTCAGAATTTGTCTTGACGTGCCAAGAAGGTTATGTCCTTCTAATGCAGGTTGCATTTGTGTTCCGAGAGGCTATCAATTTTCTTGTTTGGCAATTTTAAACAGGCATTGTTTATGGCTGCCAATCTCTTGTGGACTTGCATATTCTGACCAAATTGCTGAATGTTTTAATGCACAGGTAAAGAACCACTTATCATCCTTGAATGCTTTCGAGGCACCTGCTAGCGCATATCAGGAATTCTGGATGCATCTAAAAGGAGGGATACTGATTTTATTTTGTCACCACGACCAGAGCACAATGGAAATATTGGGGACCTTATAATAAAAGCAAAAGGGACAACTATACTAGCAAGCCACCAGCTGCATTTAGTGTAAAAGAATTCTGGTTTACACAAGAGCCCAATTTGCTTTAGCTTTGATTCCTCTCGAGATATTTTTCTCTTCACAGGTATTTTTTCCTTCAGTTCTGTGCCTCTTTACAAGGCACCCTGCCCACGGCACGCAATATGGGCTATCATGAGAAGCCTGATGGACCCTACAAACACCAAAATGTTAGTGAACACCACCCTCCAACATATAAGCAATGAGTTCGTGGGACCAGACGTGGAAACCATAGAACGCCTCAAGAAGACATGTTAATTCCAAACAGATACCACACAGAGACGCTGCGTCACGGACATCAGGGGCATCAAAAACGAGAAAATTGAAAGCCCCAGAATGGCGGCAGAGGTTTATTTAGCAGCACAGTCATTCGGAAAGAGCACCACCACAGGTAGTGATCGAATCACGAACGCTATGATTCGCAACTTAAATCGTGACACATTAGCTCAATTAACGGACTTTTTTATTGGCAACGTATGGAACCCTAACCCTGGTACAGTACCACGCGAATGGGAGGAAGCTAACATAATCCTCATACCCAAACAAGCAAAACCAACAAAAGATCCAAAATCTATGACCTGTATACTCACTTCGTGCATATAGGAAAGCTTTTCGAGAAAGTAGCCCAGACGCACCTTAGCAGGCATATTGAAGATTAGGGCGTCTTTCCACACTCCATGTTTTGCGTTCGACTACACATTTTAGCGCAAGACGTCGTCCTACCCTTAAAAGAGAAGGCACTGAATCTATCAAACGGAGTCGAGGATAGTATAATCTTAGCAGTAGACATCAAAAAAGCTTTCGATACCTTCTGCTATCTCACTATATTACACATAACATCACATCACATCACTTTATTTTCCTTAAGGACCCCTTTTAGGGTGTTACATAAGGGGTAGAGTTTACAAAATGCAGGCGTTAATATTGGTCAAAAATGTTGATGGACAGGTTATGGCAGCGACCTGATGGGGAAGGCCGCTCCAATCGGTTGCGGCTTGTGTAAAAAATGAATTGATGACGGTGGGGGGTACGAGGTCGCGGATACAAACCTTGAAACGGGTGACCGATGCGATTGGGATCGGTGTGATGGGGGTGCGCGGATGTGTGATTCTTGTCTTAGCGGTGAATAAAAGAACTTGTGATACAAGACAAGACTGGCAATGCGGCAGCGAGCAGAAAGATTACACAAACCTGATTGCAATTTTAGAGATGACGTGCTAACGTCGTATGAGTATGAAGAGTGAATGAACCTGGTAGCTCGGTTTTGGACAGCTTCGATATCATTTGTTAAATATGTTTGATGAGGATTCCAGATGGCTGATGCATATTCCAGTTTAGTTCTAATGAGTGAAATGTAAGCTTGTGGTCTGATGTGTCGTGGTGCTTCCCGCAGGTGACACTTTAAGAAACCTAGTCTTTTATTACCCGATGATATCAGGTTAGTCACGTGTAGATGCCAGTACAAGTTTTCAGAAATGGTGACACCTAAGTATTTGTAAGAATGGACGAGGTGAACAGCGGAGCTAGAAACGGTATATTCGAAAAACAAAGAGTTTGCCACTGCGGTCAAAAGACATGTGCTTACATTGATTAGTATTGAGTGTCACCATTCACTGCGAACACAAGTTTAGCGCATGGCTTAGGTCTGCCTGAAGAGTTTCTTGGTCAGACGTGTTAGTCACTGAGCAATAAATAACGCAATCATCAGCGAACAAGCGGATGCGATAAGATACATGCTTGGGTAAGTCGTTAATGTAAATGAGGAATAACAAGGGATGGAGGATGGAGCACTGAGGGACGTCGGAAGTCACTGGAAGTGCTTGGACGGTCGGTTATTAATGAAAGCAGACTGAGAGCGATGCATGAGGAGTTCGTTAGTCCACGTGACTATGTTTGGATGTAAGTTCACCTGGGAAAGTTTAAGAAGCAAGCGTTAATGAGGTAGCTTATCGAATGCTTTAGCGAAGCCTAAGAAGATGGCATCAGTTTATAGAGTAAGATCAAGGTTGGTGATAATGTGATGAAGAAAAACAGCTAGTTGAGTTTCGCATGAAAAACCCTTACGAAATCCATGTGGTGACAGATGGAAGACGGTATTGCAATCTAAGAATGCCATGATTTGGGAGTAAATGACATGTTCCATGATTTTGCAGGGTATACTTGTTAATGAAAAGGGACGATAATTAAGAGGCGTATCAGTGGTACTTCTTTTATGCGCAGGATTGACCTTCCCCATTTTTCAGTCGTCTGGAAAGGATCCTTCAAGGAGTGATTGTGAAAACAATAAAGAGAAAATACCGGAACAGGCTAGGTTAGTGTTTTTCAAAATTTTTTGAATTGATGTCACCTATGCCAGTGGCAGAGGAATTTTTGATTTTATCTATTATGCAAGAAATTCCACTACTACTAAACGCTATGGCTTCCAAGGCTGGAGTATAATTAATAAGTGGTAATGTGCAACATGGTGCTTCAGATTCGTCAGTAAAAACAGGTCAAAATGCATTGTTAAAGCTGTCTACACAGGTGGTACCGAACATGATTACACCCCCATTGTAAGTAAGGGTGATAGCGGGCGCTTCTTTTCGGTTTATCACCTTCCAGAATATCTTGGAGTTATCCACTATCATTTTTCGTACCTCTACTTCGTCAAATGAGCGCTTAGCCCTTCCAATCGCGGCCAAGTATTCGTGTTCAGCTTCATAGTACTTTTCCCCGTGTGTGCATTTACATGGTGCGCAGCTGTAAGAAATGCGTGTTTTTTCTTGTTTTCAAGTATTTTTACTGTCCTTGTGAACGTGGATTTCTGATTACTCTTTGAAAAACTGCATGTTGGAATGTATTTATTTGTTAGTTCGCTACTTCTGTTTGAAAAGTGTCATGTCTTCATTTACACTTCCGGAATGAAAGGTCTTTTCAAAGACACAAAAAGTTAGTTAATGCACTGTTGATTGCTTCGTAGTTTCCCTTATCGTATAGCCTAATAGTTTTCTGGGTAGTTTGTTTTATTACAGGTGAGAAGTTAAAATTGGCATAGATTACTTTAGGATCACTGATTTCTCGGAGGCATAAATTGATTGAAGGATGTCATTATGTGTGGTCAGTATGAGGTACAGATTGTTAGTTAGCTGCTTCTCGTGCGACGCGTGTCGGTTCAGATACAAGTAGGGTCAAGTTAAGATAAGGCAAACATCAATGAAGTATTTCGCCTGTTTTTGACTATGTACTGAGGTTGATTACTCCAGTCGATATTGGAGTAATTGAAATCCCAAAATAGGAGGGTGTGTGCTTTAGGGCACTTTCAAACAAGTGGCTTTAGAACATGGTGAAGCTTGCGGAGAAAGTCGGGACTAGCGCGAGGTGGCCTATAATACACATTCAATATAACACTATCCATAGCGTTAGTGGTGAAGTGCGGCATATAACCCACAACATTTCCAAGTCTGACGCGACATTAATGGCAGAACAAGACAGTTAATCATTGACTGTAATTAGGCCTACTCCCCCGCAAGAATCTTTGTGATCCGCGCGAGAAAGATGAAAATTGGGCAGCTGAAGCAGAACCTCTGAGTCATTGACATCCTTGTGCAACCACGTTTTCGGTAGTACATACAGTGCTGCCTGACGATGTCATAAAGTTTGATACCATATCGCGTTTCGGCAGGAAGCTGCGAATGTTAGTATAGTTTACCGATGGAGAGGCGTTGGCACGAGGAGTAGGCGGGGATAGCGCGATGACTGGCAACGATGAGTTGATTGTTAAGATATTTCTTTTACAGATTCTGCAGATTCATCAAAAACGTAACGTTTTGGGCCAATATGCTAAGTTTTAAGCCTCAGGGAAAAAGACACAGACTTAGCCCAAGGAAAAGCGACAAGGTGTTTCCGGCAGTTTTGAACACGGCGTGAACAGTCTTCACCTACGCTGTATACGGTACCTTTGCATTTTTGACCTTTAGAAAGAAATGATTCTTTAGTTTTGAAGGATGTCAACTTAGCGATAATCTGGCGTTTCCTGTTTTTAGAGTGTCTTCCGAGGCGATGTGGGCGTTCAATATCGTTAGGGCTCAACTTGGTGTCTAGGTGGTCAGAGCAGTGGCGAATGATTGCATCTTCTGATTCCGAATACGTTTCAGAGGGGTTATTATTGGGTAAACCATAGAAAAGTAGGTTATTTCCCCTGGATCGATTTTCCGCGTCATCCAGACGAGGCTCTAGTACACTAACTACACGAGTTGTTTCAGTTGCAGTGGTTTGAATTGTCTCTCGATCGCTACTGAATGTAGTGAGACTCGCAGTGAGTTTCTAAAGTGCTGAGACGCATGGTCAGCTCCGTAATTTTCGGTCCATTGAGAGCAGTTGACCATCAAGCCCTTGCAAATTACTTATCAATTCAGTCTGGCCAGCAGACATCTTTAGCTGGTCAAGGATAATGTCTAGCTTGTCGGGTCCAGGATTGCTCTCAATGTCACCGTAAATCAGTAATAGGGACCGAAGAACATGAAAGCACTCGACACAGTTAGCAAGGCAACACTGGGAACCTGAGAAAACTGGAGGTGGAGAAAGAACATACATTTTAATAGGATCTTTCTTATCGAAGAGAACGGCAACAGGTATAGGGTGCATGAGATCCGCACGCATCACACTAAACAACAAAGGAATTCCGCAAGGTGCCATCCTATCCCCACTCGTCTTCAATATAGGAATGCTAAAATTGGCACTAGCTCTCGGGCAAGACCAACACATGGGGCTTTTTTCAAGAGGCAGGCATGAAATGTGCACTGGAAAATTCGGAATATATACGAGTGAAAGCCAAATCCTTGAGAACTGAGCATCCGGACGTGAACTTAATATTGTATAGACAGCCCATTGGTCCGGTACAAAAACTCAGAACATTAGGGCAGCATATGATTCGGTCTATCAGTAAGCAATACTTGACACTTTGGACACCCTTGGTTTTAGATGCTTTACGCATGCATTGCACACTATCTTCAATGACGTCAACTTCTGATGCGTACTCCGGACGGCCCCACGGCACGTTATGCCGTCGAGGAGGGAGTGCCACAAGGAGCTGTGTTAAGCCCGGTATTATATAATTCAGTCCTCATCTATCTGAGTAGAAACCTGCCCCACAGCGTTAAAATCACACTGTATGCAGGCGACATTTGCATATGGAGCATGGCGCGTTGCCACATTACCAATCAAAAACGTGTCCAGAGAGCGCTGGCAAACATATCGGCCTACTCAAATCCAAGGGTTCTGAATTTGTCCCCCGACAAAAGCATTGCTATGGCTTTCGCGCACAGGCGCATGGAAAAATACGCACTAGTGCTGGCTAGTCGTACCCTTCCATACATCAAGACACAAAGGTTTCTTGAAGAGACGATCCATAGCAACCTCACATGGTCACCTCAAGTGAAAAGAACTGAGTGTGGAAATTCCAATTTTTAGCCGGATCACAGTGGAGCAGCAACTGTCGATCCATGGTGCTTCTCCATAAGGCCTACGTCGATGGAACACTAAGATATTACCTCCCGATCCTGCAGAAAATGTCTCCCACAAGCAAGAGAGAACTTGAGGCAGCACGGAACAACCGCCTAAGCGTATGTCTTGGTCTTCCGAGGGGGTCATCCCGCACAAGAACTGTAGTAGAAGCTGGGTGCCTGCCTCCTGAAGTGCTATCTTCGCAGGAGACACTTCGGATTCACATCCGACACGTCATTCATACGAAGACCCACTTTTTAAAGGATATTTCTAGAACCCATGCTAATCTAGCTTTGGACAGGCCATTGGAAGCATATCTGTTTAGATTCCTGCTCACTCGTCACTAATTAGGCCATGAAGCATTTCACCGTTGACACTGTTCGAAATGGAAATCGCGCTATATATCCCAGGAATCAGTCCGAAAAAGGAAATGCCTCAAGCAGCGAATTATAAGACAGCTTTGGAATATATGCACAAAAAATACGCAGCCGCAACGCACATTTTTACAGATGGCTCTACAACTCCGTATCGCTCATCATGCGGACTTTTTGTTCCCTCTACAGGGCAACGATTCTCGTTTTGTCTGGAGCAAGGGACGTCATCTACTTCAGCAGAGCTATATGGCATTAAGGAGGCCCTTTTGTATGTACTTAAACAGCAGCCGCCAAAGACATGGATAATTTTCCCGGACTCAAAAGCAGCCCTACAAAGTAAGTGGAACATGCACAAGCGTTGTAATAATTACCCACCTGCAGCATTTCACATTGCTCACCTTCACGGCAAGGCTAAAATTACTGGGCATTGCACCAAGTTCAAGTGGATACCTGGCCATGCCGGTATTTCGGGAAATAAAAAAGCGGATGAAGCTGCCCGAAATGGACTCCAATATCGCAATTTCAAAAGATCATTTTTTACAAAAGCTGACATTTCAAACACGGCAAAAAATATGCCTATCAAGAAAAAGACCGCATCTGGAATTTGTCGCTTCACCAAGATAACTTCTTGCATTATATGTACCCAGAAATGAGACCGAAAATTCCACGACCACTTCCTCGACACTTAGAGACATTGTACCATCATCTTCGACTGAACGTGGCATACACGATCAACTATCTGTAGCGCAAAGGGCTTACTACTAACCCCTACGGTGATAACTGTGGCAACTTAGAGACAATGGAGCATATATTACTACAATGCCCCACGTACCACCACGAAAGACAATTTTTTTGAGCAACAAATGAACATGATTTGCCACGACCCGTTAACATTACCCAGCATCTTAGGTCCAATGCCCGGCCCTTCAAAACAGCGGTGGGTTTTGGATTTATTGTTCAAATACCTGTCAGGAATTGGTCTAACAGGTTTTTAAAACATTGAACATTTCATATACAAAAGCCTAAATTTACTTTGCATGTCACCTGCATATATTAGTATAAGGTCCACTTGTGCATTTCAGATTTATTTTCATTCTGTTTTTTTTTCTGATTCTCCTCTGGAATCATTTAATCCCATTCCCCAGCCCTATACAGAGCAGCATGCCAGTGGTTGTATACGTGCCGGCAAAATTATCTCTTTTTCTAATGAAGAGTCTCTCTCTCTCTCTCAAATTAGATCATGTGGATTCAAGACAATGGCAGGGTATCACACATGCTAGAAACAAAACAAAGCACAACGAATGTGGCATGATTGATCCCCAGGGTCACAAAACAGGCGACGCTGATTTAGCTGGCCTTGAGAAAAGCCGTAGCGTGAATAGCGCTCCACAGCTGCACATCTGCCGGTGAAGCGACCTTTGTCCTGAGGGACCGCCAGGCACAATACCGCAGAGATCTTGTGTTTAGTCAACACCATTCTATCTATTGCATGTGTTCATTTGGCCATATTCGTAACATTTGAAGCAGGCCCTACCAGTACCTTTTCAAAGAAACAGACATTGAAATTGTTTTTATATGCGATCTGGAAGGGTACACACATGTGTGGGAGCTTGTACTCACAAGAATTTCATGAAAGTGAAAAATTGGCATGCCCTCGACTGTAAGATCTAGCGAAAAAAGAGAACTCGTACTGGTTTCTCTTACATGAATGCTTCATATTTGAAGAAAAATACCTTGTGGCCCTGGTGAACTTGAAACTAATACTTTTATGGGGCAGTTGCTCTACCATCTGCGCTAACTAGGAGGCTAGAAAGTTACAGAGCAAGACTGAATTCATCAAAAACTTGAAGTACAGGCACGCACAATACGGCTAATTAGTTCTGCAGAAAGCCGCAAGGTGATAGAAGGTTCATGTAAGGAAAAATTGCTAACTACCTCAATGGAATATAAACAAAACAAGGGCTTCCGAACCTGCAGGACAGAGACTTCGTCCTGCAGTGGACATAAAATAGGCTGATGTTGACAACAGCATTGTCCATAGATCAGGTACCTTGTTCAGAGAGGCCCCGAAACACTTTTTTATCTGATCATAGAATGACTCTATTATTAAATTATGCCACCTAATGAATCTCCTGCCGCAAAACGTTTTCATATCCTTTAAGCAAAAGTGAAGTTAGAGATGGTTATCGGATCGATGTGGGACTTGCTCTATCCCTTCATATACACTAGCGTGCTGGAAGCTAAACAGGGGAAACAGCAATTTGGTGCAAGAGAGCAGTGCCCCACCTCGACATTGAACGTCGTGGTGGCAAGATCGCACATGGCGGCCACGGTATGTATGCTACACTTTTCATCTCGGATGACACATGCAGCAGACACACAACATGCAACTGTGTTGTGTAGATTGGCTATTCCAAAAACGGGTTTTTCTGTATTTTTGAGATTGCAGACAGATATACTTTTCATTTATTTACCTCAAATAAATTTAATTGTATTAGTGAGAATGTTTTCCCGATTACAAAATCAGCCAATAGCTGTTGTGGTTGCAGCTGCTTGCGATGACGATGCATGACGACATTGCGACAGCGAGAGTAAGCCATTTTTTTGCTATTCTTTACAGGAGATTGTAACTTACCTTCTGCATGCAGTGCAATACTCTTTGGGTCACATGTTCTCAGGAGCCTCATTACCAGATCGACAATGCTTTCTTATTTTGTTCAAAACACACTCCAGGAACCCTTCAAAAATTGATTCAGTACCCTTATAAGTCATAGCCTTAAATGCCGACTTGTACATGTTACAGAAAAAAGTAACCAATTACAATTACCTCAAACAAGAATGTAACTGACTGCAATTATGAATTACTGCACCAAAAAAGTAACTGAGGGGTTGCTCAAAAGTAGTCAGTGATTTGGAGGCTAATATCCTCTGAATTTTATTAACATTGCTTAGATACCATATTCAGAACAAGCTGGTCTGGCGCACTTAATACGTCCTCTGCAGCCCTTCATAAATTGTTTATATTTGCTAACAATCTCTTTAAAAAAATTCAGCACTCATACTCCCTAGTTTTTGTTGTTAAGACATTCGAAATGACACTGCAAACTTGCTCTACCAGTGCTGGGGGGAGTAACGCATATACTAACATACATACATCTTGCACACAAAATTGTCATTACTCAGCATCTGTGTTCCTCTGTGAAGCGCAGTGCTTTGCTGTTGCTAGGGCTTCATGCTCCCGGTTGGGCCAATGAAAACTTGTAAAAATTGTCCATAGGTGATATTATGGCATCAACGTCCCAAGTGTAGAGACATACCAGCACCAATTTAATTCACTGGCCAACATCTAGTGAAACGTAACATGAAGAAACGAAATATTGTTATCCAGGGTTTGCCTATCTGAACTGACTGCTTTGTGGCATGAACTCGGATGTCCTATTGCAGTACCCGACAAGTACAGGTCTCCAAAATTGCGTCAACTGCTACAGCTTGTCGCGTCAATAAAGTAATAAATGACATGTAAAAGGTTACTGAAGAAAAAAAAATTGAATTACAGTGAGTGTTACAGAATAAAAATATGTAATAGTTAGATTACAACATTAACAAAACGTTTAATAGGTTGCAAGATTTATCTGGTACATTTAATTTGTTACGTACAAGTCACCTTATATGGGAAGGACCATGTGTCATGCAAATTAAAATATTTATGTTTCGGCTAAAAGAGATGCAGAACTGCAGAACTAGAATAGAACTGGCAGAAGGTTCCAAGGTAATGAACAAGCGTAAGACAGCTGACATAAGGGAGTACAATATGGATAGAATTGAACATGCTCTCAGGAACGGAGGAAGGCTAAAAGCAGTGAAGAAGAAACTAGGAATAGGCAAGAATCAGATGCATGCGTTAAGGGACAAAGCCGGCAATATCATTACTAATATGGATGAGATAGTTCAAGTGGCTGAGGAGTACTATAGACATTTATACAGTACCAGTGGCACCCACGATGATAATGGAAGAGAGAATATTCGAGAGGAATTTGACATCCCACAAGTAATGCCGGAAGAAGTAAATAAAGCTTTGGGAGCTATGCAAAAGGGGAAGGCAGCTGGGGAGGATAAGGTAAGAGCGGATTTGTTGAAGGATGGTGGGCAGATTGTTCTAGAAAAACTGACCGCCCTGTATACGCAATGCCTCATCTCTTCGTGCGTAGCGGAATCTTGGAAGAACGCTCACATATTCCTAATCCATAAGAAAGGAGACACCAAAGTCTTGAATAATTATACACCTATCAGCTTACTGTCCGTTGCCTACAAACTATTTACTAAGGTAATCGCAAATAGAATCAGGAACACCTCAGACTTCTGTCAAGCAAAGGACCAGGCAGGATTCCGTAAAGCCTACTCAACAATAGACCATATTCATACTATCAATCAGGTGACAGAGAAATGTGCGGAATATAACCAACCCTTATATATAGCTTTCATTGATTACGAGAAAGCGTTTGATTCAGTTGAAACCTCAGCAGTCATGGAGGCATTACGGAATCAGGGAGCAGACGAACCGTATGTAAAAATACTGAAATATATCTATAGCAGCTCCACAGCCACCGTAGTCCTCCATAAAGAAAGAAACAAAATGCCAATAAAGAAAGGCATCAGGCAGGGAGATACGATCTCTCCAATGCTATTCACAGCGTGTTTACAGGACGTATTCAGAGATCTGGATTGGGAAGTAACTTGCGATTCGCTGATGATATTGCCTTGCATAGTAACTCAGGGGACCAATTGCAATGCATGCTCACTGACCTGGAGAGGCAAAGCAGAAGGGTGGGCCTAAAAATTATTCTTCAGAAAACTAAAGTAATGGTTAACAGTCTCGGAAGTGCAGAGCAGTTTACGATAGGTAGCGAGGCAATGCAAGTGGTAAGAGAACACATGTGCTTAGGGCAGGCAGTGACCGTGGATCCGGTACATGAGACTGAAATAATCAGAAGAATAAAAATCAGCTGGCGTACATTTTGCAGGTATTCTCAGATCATGAACAGCAGGTTGCCATTATCCCTCAGGAGAAAAGTGTATCACAGCTGTTTCTTACCAGTCCTCACGTACGGGGCAGAATCATGGAAGCTTACGAAAAGGGTTATACTTAAATTGAGGACGACGCAACGAGGTATGGAAAGAAGAATGATAGGTGTAACTTTAAGGGATAAGAAATGAGCAGATTGGGTGAGGGAACAAACGCGAGTAAATGACATCTTAGTTGAAATCAAGAAAAAGACATGGGGCATGGGCAGGACATGTAATGAGGAGGGAGGATAACCGATGGTCATTAAGAATTACGGACGGCTTCCGAGAGAACGGAAGCGTAGCAGGAAAAGGCAGAAGGTTAGGTGGGCGGATGAGATTAAGAAGTTTGCAGGGACAACATGGCCACAATTAGCACATAACCGGGGTAGTTGGAGAAGTATGGGAGAGGCCTTTGCCCTGCAGTGGGCGTAACCAGGCGGATGATGATGATGATCATGATGATCATGAAAAGAGATGCCTTATACTTTCTCCCGCTGGGCCCCCTACTCATCTCTTGTGATTCACAGTACATTTGTGTAGGTGAGCTACGGGTATTAAGTCGCATGACCTTCAACTTTTAACTTGAACCAAGAGATCACTGCTGCTCTGCATGCGCCACTGCCTATATACAATAGTTGCTGATATAAAGGACTTCTAGTGTAGTAACGGTCTGTAAAGCAAGGCAAGCATGCTCTCAGTGGAGCGCTCACGTGTCACGAACAGTGCTGCACCATATGCTGCCTCTCACTGTGGTGCCAGTGCAAGGCAATCCAGAGCTAAAACATAAGCACAATGTATAGCCTCATTGATCTAAAATTGTATTCATGACTTTTGGCTCTTCCACCATGAGAGCTGTATTGGAAAACAAGTTGCGCAAGCTTTCTTAATATTGTATTTTCCAAGGTCAGAAGAAAATTACATGTAGTAGACTGATTCAACTTTTTGTAACTATGTTAAACACTTGAGAACTCCTCCTTTTTGGCATTTTGCATCTCTGCTGGTACACCAACCAACAATTGTGGGCCATCTTAGTAAAGTACACATTTATTTCTCCCACCTTATGGATTATTCCATGTGAAAAATAAAAAAAAATGGCAGCACATAGAGCAGGCTAATGTGAAAAGATAAATGTGCAGTTCAGTTTTATAGCATTGAAAGATGGCCTTTTGGTGTTTAGGTTTCAGAATAAAAAAATACTTTCAGATAAAAGATTGCTTGGTCTTGCCTGTAGCAATTTTTGCTTCCTATGCGAGGTCAGCAATGATACTACAGGAGACATGACAACCCATAGACATTAGTCATTGAGTGATCTTTTGTGACCACGAATTGTAGTCACCTATGCGCACTCTCCTAGAACTTCAAGGGAATAGGGAAGTGGTGATTGTTAAACAGTCTTAAAGCTAGAACGTCAGCAACTATGAGTACTTCTGCCATACACGTGCATTTTGTCTGAATGTACTATTATTGCACAAATACTGGTGGAGGGTATCACTACGTACATCTTACTAACACCATCTAGAAGCCCATAGACTGTTCTAGCCACAAGCGTACCAACAAAGAGACAGCCACTAGCACCTACTCTTGCACTTAAGACATTGTTTACTTTACACCAATCCGCTGTCACCTAATATTTCAGCACCAGCTTTCTGTAGCTGTGTTTCCACAGATTTTACAAGAGGTGAATATCTGCAAGTTATATTTCAGTGTGACAACACGAACCTTTTTTTGCTGACTGCAGCCGAAAACCCAACCATACCTGCTGCGCAGCTGTGTTACAGAATAACTGGACTGCACTTCTGCATCAAGATAGTACTGTTTAACAAATAATGGTGACATTTTTATACTACAATAATGTACACCGACGCTACCAACTCCATGCCCAAGTTCACGAATACTTTGCTGACGAACATTTTGCACGTACCTCTACTTTGTTTTCACTAAAATTTCACGGCAACACTGCATTTGTTACTCCCGCTTATTCAAATAAGCACACTTGGCGCTGTTATCTGCGTCATACATGCAGACTTTCAACCGGAAGCGAAAACAGCACACGCACTTGCAAGCTTCTCCAAATCCAAGATATACGTTAGACGGTGATAATGTTTTTAATGTTAGAATGAGACAAAGCCAACATGCTCATTAAATAACGAATCTTGTGAACTGAAATTAGAGAACTGAAGCAGTAACTCTGGTTTGAATTTCAGTTTTCATCATGCCCTGATGGAAGGACAATACTGGCCATATGCGGCCGTATGCCGATAAAGCATGTCGTTAATTAAGATCGCCAATAAGAATTGGCCTTACCACGAAGGTTGTGGCAAGTTGGTGCAGGTGGCAGTGACGGCTTGCTTACCTCCCGGTATGATGCATATACAAGGATTCGCACAAGTATCGATGCACGACTTTCCAGAGATTCCCAGAAGACTTGTATGTAGCGTAGACACATATATTTAATAGCACTGCGTTGTCAATAACAGCACAAGAAAGCTTGGAGCCTCAGCTACTTCAACTCTTCAACTTTGAAAGTCAAACAGGAAGCCGCCTTGACACCTTTTGTGGATGAAGCAGGTGGTGCTTCGAGCAGAAAACCGAAGCTGAAACAATTTTTGCATTGTATTGCAGCCACTATTTCACCACACTGTCTGTGCGAAAGCGTACATCGCTGGCGCAGCGTCACTGCAGATTGTTCTTTGCCAGTAGGGGGCGATGCAAGCAATTCAGAATGCTTGAACTAGCCGAGGTACGGTGCCGGGAAGCTACAACTTAAACAAGACAATGGGGCAACATGCGATACTAAGGTTTAGGTATATAATCAGGTACAGCTGACGTAAGCACATGATGTCAGCAGGCGTTGCTTAGTGCTATCTGCCCAAGGAGGCATGCACAAAATAAAGATGCATCGCTTTACGATCTCGGCCTCAACACAGCACATATATATACAGAGCCTATGCCTGTGATGGTTTTCTGGAAAAAAAGACGCAGAAAGAGGGAGGAGGTGAAGTTTACGTTAAACTCAAAGTACATTAAACAAGTTTGAAACTAACCTGTGCGGTAGGTTGAATAAAACTCTTTAAAGTTGCTGTGGAATTACAGTTAACGCTGATAAAACCATATTACTTCGCATGACGTGTAAGAAATCCGTGCTACTTTATACACACTACTCAGATTCATCACCTCTTCTTAGAGAAAGCAGCTGCAAGTATTCAGAGAAAAGATGCTGGATTAATACTGAACAAGTTTTCAACATCTCAATCGGCCATCTAAATCAGGGCAATTAAGGACGTCCAACTTTTCAAGCTTAGAATAAAGGAAGATAAAGAAAGCTTATAATACATGATGTGCTTAATGTGCGCATCAGCATAAATTCAGTTTAAAATATTCTGAATGTCTATGCTCAATATACTATACTCCTATACTCCTATACTGCTCTCCTATACTGCACTGTCATCCCAATCAACAAGCATTATGTCATTGGTGTGTACCTCTGCACTTGTGCAGTGACAGGGAGAGCTAAGTACTTAAGTTAAGCTTTGCGAGGTGATGTTTGGTTGATCTGTGCAAAGCAAATTAACTAATTAGTCTGATGCCGTAGCAGATACAAGCACATCTACACAAGAGGAGTGCCTGTCAAATGTCCCAGGTTCACACAATTGAAAGGACTCCAGCAACAGTGATTTTCAGCACATTTCCATAGAAAAAATGACTGAAGTTTCTTCACTAAGTACCAAAAACACTGCCTTTAAATTATAAGTGTCTGAATCACAACGTGTCATGTAGACCAGCTGGCCAAACACCATAAAAGTATTTTCTGAGTGCGAAGCAGATATCAAGAACACTGACTTTCCTCTTCATAAAAAACACCTATTGAAGCAATTGCTTCTAAGGAAGCCTGTGCCCCTATCCAAATAATCAAGAAACAGCAATGAAAAAAAATGCAACGAAAAGATGACATCAAACTAGCTGCGAGCTTCAAGAATTGACCAACAGTGCCAGGCCTCCCTGCCGGAAAATGTATTGCAGCATTTCGATGGAGCTTTCATAAATGCCCTTCTGACTTTGCCCTTCTTTTGACTACTACTATGGTTTCCTGAAAATTTGGCCATCGTGGCCACTCAAAAAGTAAGGACAACACCATTGTAGCACAGGTACAAGCTAGTATGCTGTCTTTAACTTTTGCTATCTGACATCAAGAATTCAGTTAATCTGACAGCAAACATTTTCGGACATGTTAGCAACTCTGATATTTGGTGAGGCCTTTAAACAGACTAAGAAGTGTGGAAAAAGCTGCAAGCGGAAGGAGTTCTTTTGATCAAGTGACTTTAGCTTTCAAGCTTGCGTGGCTTGCGTGTGCGGTTATGTCCTCGTCATATCTAAATTTGTGCGGGGTGAACACTGTACTTGCGATAGAGAAGTTAGATCAAAATGACACAGCGGGGTGGCGAGGCAAGTGGACAGCACAAGGATTTTAAAGGACCTTTTTATGCGGAGTACTACGTCGTAGCTTGGGTATTGCCAAAAAGCTTCCAGGTCAACGAGATCAACAATGGACATGAAATGCCTAATGAAGTGGCAAAATTATGAAACAAGTCTTATAAAGCTGTGAAGTTCTTTAAAGCATTTCTGCACTTTCGAACTTAGCAACTGTCTGCACTTTCAATGTACAAAAAGTATAGTCTTTGGAAAGAACTTTCAAGTATAATCAGTTGTTTGAAACCAAAGAGAAATTTCATCACACAAGGTTGGAGGCCTTCCTACAAAGGAAGAAAAACTAAAAGATAATTCCCTTAAATTTGATATGCTCGAGATTCAATACCCTGTGATTAGATTCTCTATGGCAGCTCTAGCAAGTCATAGGGATGTACACTTAATTGCAGTGACTGCCACAGAAAATGAGAAAGCACAGGAAATATCAATGGCAGGTTCTTACATGAACAAAAAATCAAAACGAAACAAGATCGGTGTGGTGGCAAAGGATGGAAAAGAGAAAAAGAGAGATGTAGAAAAAATGATGGACACAGAATCGCGCATCATGCATGCTTGCAAGCGGTGGTGGTTTCTGCAACTGCTTGCACAGGCCTTAACACTGTACAGCATGTGCCAAAAAATGCTCCACAAGTAGGCTACTCAATCTGCCGTTGTTCTAGCCTTGTGAGCAGCGAGAGCAAGCTGCTTTATAAAAATAGTTGAATTCTTTATGCTCACCTGCACTGAACCCCGTGTAATATCCTGTGGTTCTGAAAGTGTGTCGGCTATCTCGAGGCGAAATGTACCATTAAATCAAGTGGAGGAAAAACTCTGATGCACATTCATCCCGATCTTCCAGGTTCAGAAAAGACTATAAGACCAGAGGAAAATTTAGACTTAACAGAGTGGGTGCATTAATATTACACAAATAATAAACCTGATTTCAAAACAGAGGTGAAGGCAGTGCTGCCTCATCTCAAAACATCGTCCTTATCTTTTGCTCCCCTGTTCGTAAGCGCTTCATATTAAGACTCAATGCTTAGTGCAGCGCCTTTGTCACTGGCTAACTACAAATTAAGCAATAGCAATGATATACATATATCAACTTTACAGTGTTCTCTTCAGCTCCTACTTTGTGACTCATGAGCGGGTTGTGTCTCCATAAATTCGGATCCAGCTCCAGAGTGTCACTACTGAATTGGTTTATACTGCAGGAGCATGGACACCTGCATAGATAAAGTTTTCTATTTTTACACACTGCAATTTAATGGCCAGAGCTTTTGTTATTCTTTTAATTTATGTACACGGGTGTACGTTATCCATTTAATTCAATAGAGAGGTGTAAAGATTACCGAAAAGTTCTTGAACCTGTATGTGTTTTCTATGGGCATTCCGAGTCCAAACTTTCTAACAAGCTATATCAGAAATATAGGTACCAATCGATTGCGAGAAGTGTAACGGCATCAATACTCTGGATCAAATGCTTTGGCAATGTGCTGTGTCTTTCACAGAATGTGACAAGGAAAGAGACTGGTGGCGACGAGTCCTTCACAGCGGAGTTCCTTTAGATCAAGTACAGGCCGTCCAGAAGGCCCACGACACTGCGGTAAGGTTAAACCTTACTGTCCCGACGTGGCAGCTGCCTGCTTCAACCTAAGGGTTCATCCTCAGGACGTGAATAAAGTTCATACCATACCCATACTGAGAAAGCTGTAGCGCTGCGCGATGTCGGTTCTCTACTCTCTGCTTCGCCGCAATGCATAATTGTTTTGCGGTGAAGCAAAAACAATGTATTGCTTTGAAATATATCAAAAGAATGAAGGGGCTACTGTCACGGGTGATACTCGCGGCGCTCAGCGCCACGTCTCCTTTCACAGCGCAAACAGAGAGGCGCCTAATAAATGTGCAGAAAGGCCTTCAGAGATATCTCGGACGTGGCGGTGGTGCTTTGAGCGCGTGTCTCGCCGCCTAACACACCCCGCATACAAGATCGTACCGGGGATTAGGTACGCGTTCCTTAATTATATACAAGCGAGCACCCACCTCAGAATAAACACGAACCTGTTCCACGCAGTCGATCTGTGTTGCTGCAAAGCTTTCACAAAAGTCTACACGAGGCTATGAAATATCGCATGGCGACGTCCATTTTGCGTACGTTAGCATACAGGATATGAAATGTGTTTCATTTAATTCATCGAAACCTTTTGGTATTCGGCACAGCGTGATGCTTTGGCAGTGTTGCTGTACAGTTTTCACAACGATATATGGCTTATAAATGGCTCAGCAACGTCCAGTTTTCTTACCTTTACATACAAACGGTTCAACTCAAGCTGCTTCCGTGCCCGCGTGAATCCCCTTAAGTATGCCGTATGCCCAACGACACTAATAAACTAATAAACAATGCATGGGCACGATGTAATGCTTTTTGCCATTAAAGAAATCTGAGAAGACATCTCACTTCCGAAATCCCCCTGCGACTATCAGAATTTGCTATACTACCATCGCAAGAAAACGCAACAAACTCACCACGGACACAGTTCCTTTGCCGCGCTAGCCACACATTCTGACGATTTGGTGCTGCCAGCTCGGCTAGGGACGAACGGAGCAAACAACGTTCTCCCCGTCGTATCTAGGCGAAGACAAATCCCGTGGACTGAAAGTCCCCACATTTCTCATTCGCAGCAATTGCTCCTCACGCATGCGCAAAAAGAGCGGTTAAATCCAATTTTGATGTACTCGTCCCTAGCAGCCGCCGGAGAATAACGCCCCTCCTCCCTCGCCTTAACCCCCTTACCTCGCGCGCCGCAGGAGAGGGTACGCATTGGGCCGCTAAAAAATGGTCACTTGGTAAACCTATATCAACATCAGTAACAATGCAAAAAAATACAAAGAAGAATCAAACTTTGTGTTATTGGCTCCGCTGTGTTTATAATACCACCGCCCTCTCTCAAGTTAGTACTATAGAAAGCACAAATACGAAGACAGTTGGAGTATGTATCTTCCTTATTCCACTAACTTTTTTAGCTGATTAGAACTTCCTGAAATTGCTCCACTCGTTTTATATTTTTAACTTAAGATTGAATCACTATTCTAACCACAAATAAAACTAACCTTGAATTCCGAACTCTTAACTGATATCTCCATCGCAACATATATGAAATCCTATTGATTAGCTGTATAAAACCGCTATCACATCTAGTCGCATTAACTTTCTTAAGCTCTTTTCGGCCTTGAATACATTCGCTGCCGTAAAGAAATCCTAAAGCGTACTAATAAACGCAAGTTTCATGCAACATGAACCAGAAAAAACTGATTATGTTACTTTATAATTCTTTGCAATGTAAAGCTGCCTTCCTGGTGCACACTGATTTTTTTACCATTTACCATCAGCTAAAATTCTATGTTTAAGAAGTTACGTTTTATTCATTCCATTATTTCTTTATCCTTCTCCACCCACTCATTTACGTAATGCCTTCGAGCGCCGATGGCGTAAATAAATTATTAAAGTGTAAAAACGATTTTTGTATGAAAGGCGGTCACCTCCGGTGATGTATTAGCATCATCATTAGCAGCAGCAGCAGCAGCTAGCAAATCAGTTGCCACTCTTAGAGCCATATTTTGTCTGTGTACGAAAGGTTTCCATCTTCATTATTGAAATGACAACCTAAGCAACGAGTTCTTCACACTTTATACGCAATTGTGGATTGCCTCTGAAAAAAAACTGTTTATGTATTTCTGAACTCCCGTGGTAAAATAAGACAAAAACGTGCGTTGTTTTTTATATGATGTGCATAAAATGTGATGCGAAAATACAAAGCCGTGCAATATATTTGAGGTTTTCATTTCATACCTATAACCAGGAAGTTTATGCAAATAAACGGTGGTGTGTTATGATATCCTCGAGCGCCTACGCTATTTTCCCAACAAGTGCAGAAGCCAGTTCAACTGAGAAATAATTCACAACTCGACTTCGTTATGTTTCGACCATATATATGATGGAGTGCACAAATAATAGGAACACATGTTGGAGCACAAAATTCTGCAATTTTGCAAAATTTAACTGTGTTTAACGCCTGAACAGCACACTTTTACTCTTGAGCAGATAAGAAATTGAAATGGATCACGTGCATCGAAGTTTGACTTGCGAGTATTATGAAGTACACTTCAGTTTCATTTCTTGTAATTTATGATATATTACAGTTTATCTGACTCTGACTTCAATTTCCTGTTTTACGTATAGGCTACTGACAAAATCGAGGGTTCGACGGAAGCCCGTGTGGGCAGGATAAAGCATGAAGCAGTAAAACGATGGACACCGACCAACAGAAATGCTAAAAAATGATGAAATCTAAAAGACGTTTCGGCTTCCCTACGGAAGCCTTGTTCACAATGTGATGACGGAAGGTTCATGGAAGCTTATGTATACTTCAGATCGTGACGTAAGCAGCGCGTGTATAACGGGGGGAGGGTTCTCTCATTTCGATTGAGTGTGTGACGTGTTTTTTGTATCTCCAGCGATGCCAAATACAGCCGTGATTTCAGATTTCTTTCATGGCTGATAACTCTCGAGCGATCGCAAACGTGATGTATGGAGCAAAACAACTCAACTCGTATGTATTACATCATTACTAGCACAAATTAGGTTTAATAAACAATTAAAGGATAATGAAATTATTGCCTATAAAATTTTACTCAATAATCAGGACTACTACAAAACTTCGCCAGCTGGTCCCTTGTACAGGGTGGTCCTTTATGAAAGGGCACACGGCGTGGCCAAGAAATACAGATCTACGGAATACAGAATATGCGGTGGCTGCTGACAGCGCCAGCAAGTGGCAGCAAGGCGAAGTACGTCTGCTTGGGGCGTCATCTACTAGTGGCCAGAATAACCAGGCCCGGCCGAGAGACAAGCGCCGGCTAGAATTACCTAGACCCCTCCCCCTCCTCCTCGCATGACTGTTGCGCAAGGAGCGGGGCCTGGAGCCGAACGTCTGCTGCTGCCAATCCGCGTTGGATACGCAAGCGCATTGGAAGCGCCAACATACGCCCGGTACTTATTAGGTACTCCTGGCGTACCTATGGTAATGCGTAAATTAAGTTTAATTAACCCACAAATTTAATTTGGCCCACCCCAAAATTTCAACTTGACCCACTACCTAATTTGAGTTGGCCCATGCTCAAATTTCAAGTTGGTCCACCTCAAAAATTTCAAGTTGGCCCGCCCCACAAATGTTAAGCTGGCCCACCCCGAAATATAAGTTGGCCTACACCCAAATTTGAAGTTCGCTCACCCCGAAATTTCATCTCGGCCCACTACCAGATTTAACTTGGCCCATCCTGTAATTTCAACTTGGCCCACCTCCAAATTTCTGGAAACTTCAAGTCGGCCCACCCCGAAATTTCAAGTTGACCCAACCCTAAATTTCAACTCAGCAAATCCCGAAATTTTAATTGGGCCACTCCCAAATTTATGTTGGCCTACACAAAAATTTCGAGTTGGCCCAACCATACTACAGGCTTCCCCATCCATTTTCTGTGGACTCTATGTATCTCAATGGTTATTCCTTCGAATAAACTTTTTTAAATTGCTCCTCATCATTTGTAAAGCTACCAATCATCTAATCATCTCCATTTACACTATTATGATTAAATGTCGTAACTTCACTCGTTGCGCATTTTTTTGTGCAGATACAAGACATTACACTTTCCGCGTGGCGGACATCTTGCTGCAGTACTCGCCAAAGAATGCTTACGCATTAAAATACGCTGGGAGTGCCTGTTAACTAGCGGGCATATGTTGGTCCTTCCGCGTTTGCAATGTGCTAGCGCAGCGAGTGAGGTTTGATAGCAGCAGAAGCCACCCGCCGTGGTTGCTCAGTGGCTAAGGTGTTGTGCTGCTGAGCACGAGGTCGCGGGATCGAATCCCGGCCACGGCGGCTGCATTTGGATGGGGCCGAAACGCGAAAACACCCGTGTACTTAGATTTGGGTGCACGTTAACGAAACCCAGGTGGTCGAAATTTCCGGAGTCCTCCACTACGGCGTGCCTCATAATCAGAAAGTGGTTTTGGCACCTAAAATCCCGTAATTTAATTTAGCAGCAGCAGAAGCTGCGTTGCAAGCCCCGCCTGTTGCGTGTCCACCTGGCGTGGGAGGCAATCCAGCAGCCACTTCCCTATCTGCCGTGCCTGCTTATTCTGGCCGCCCAACAGAGATGGCGATACAAGCGGACGTGCTTTCCCTTGCTGCCTGTTGCAGGTGCTCTAAGATGCCTCTGCAGACGTACGCCTATTTGCCCACCCCTAAAGAAAAACAAACCGAAGTATGGAAGGAACAAGATTCTCAGCATAGTCATCAAGCACAAATGCACATTTTTGCACTTATAACTTAGCATCTGCACGCCTATTTCGATCATTGGTTGGGGTATGTTTCGCATGCTGGAGCAGTATATAGGACAGAGAATCGCTGACACTGCACAACCGCCCGCAAGCAAACTGGTGCGTAGCCCTGAAAAAAGCTGTTTGGTTTCTTCTTACGAAGAGGTGCTTGGAGGTGTGATATGCGTTTGAGGAGGTGACAGAAAATGAATTCTGGTACCACTATGGTCTGTCCAAACAGCGGGAATTGGTTGTGCGCTGAACTCGGCACTATTGACGGATGCCGCTGGGCCAGTGGATTATCAGCGGAGAGAAAAGTGTTGTGCACGCTGATACTCTCCATAAACAGAAGCTCCCAGCAAAGTGTCGGTAGCGAAGAATTCCGAGGTGACATTGGCGACGTATTTCTTCGTTTCCAGCTGATTGCGGAGCTTCTCGAGGCTGCCACCCACCAGGCCGTGGCCCGGGAACAGCTGGCCACCGAGGCCAGGCTGCACAGGGAGGCTGCAGGCCGGCAGGCTTCAGCCCTGGAAGCCATCATGCAGCAACAGGGCCAGGCGTTGCAGGAGCAGCGCAGCATGGGGGCACATTCGCGGGTCATTGCTGCGGCACTGCAGTGGCCTGCAGCATAATTTAAGATTTTGTAACCTTTTTTTTATCTGCAGCAAAGGCTGTTGCAGTTTTTTTTTATCTGCAGCAAAGGCGGTTGCTGTTTTTTTAACCAGCAGCAAAGGCCATTGCAGTTTTTGTAATGTAAAGCTTGTGGTCTCCGCCTATATAGTGGTGCTCCGCCGGGAGTCACCTAGACCACCGCGCGGGTCCGAGGATCCGAGCCCCTCAGGGGGACGATCAGCTCAGCCGCGTGTGTAGCGTGTGCCCGAAGCGGACGCTCGTTCGGTCTCCTATGGGAGCGAAACAGAGCGCCGCAAGGAGAAGGCCCAGAGTACAAGGAAGGCGTTTATTGCACGACCACCTTGGCGTTCCGGATATCTGTATACACCCGTTTCGGCGCGGGGCTCATGAGCCGAAGCTCCCGCAAGTCAAGGGGTGACACTCAGCTATCTCAAAACGCGGTAGCACGCCGCTATACGGGAGGATGGCTCCCAACGACCGTGCTACCAGGGCAACGTTCTTTCAGCTCGGGGTAGCCTCCGAGGGCGACTCGGCGCAGTACGACCGCGCACGTCAAGTGAGCCGCGTCTCTTTGGCGTAGCCTTCAGAACAGGAGCAGCGAAAAGGTACGCAACCGCCTCGGGTCGAGGACCTTCGGCGAGACCGGCCAACCAAAGGGATGACCGGGAGAATGGGAAGTCAGTACGCACCGTTTCGCTGTCCGAGAGCTTCTCCCCGCGTTGCCGCTCCTCCGTCGACTTGAGTCGCCAGGAGAGAGGGAACGCGGGTTCCCGCCCAAACAGACCAATCGGGTGAGCCCCTGGACCGTTCGGGGGCGGACGGCAACAAGTGCCGTTCGGCGCCCTCGGAGGAATGAGAGAGGGGGAAAGCGGTGGACCGCGCGCGCGAAGTTCAAAAGCGAGCTCGCCGCGCTCGGTTCCTATGCCCAAAACGTGCTGTGCTATGGCGCTGCAACGAAATGGGCTACGCAGTCCCCACAAGCTACAGTACGCGGGTTGGAGCCGAGCTTCGTGTGTTTCTGCGCCGGCCATACTGCGCATGCGCAAGAGCCACGTGACGTCACGAGAGGCGCAGCTGCGTCGCCAGGGAGGAAGGAAACTCAGCAGAGGCCCTGATGTCACTCTTGTGGCATCTTCGACTGGTCGCCTGGGCGCCCCGAAGAAGAGTCGGGTAGATCGGGCGTTTCCCGAGCTCAAAGGCAGAGGACAAGCGCGCAAGCCGAACGTGCGACTCGCTCTCGGAGGAGGAAATTGCCGATGCGAAACCACGTGACTACTGCCAACGTCCGATGATTCGCCTATCCAAAGCTCCCGGCGCTGCCGGAAAAACCGGCGGATGTGCCGGCGGGACGAGCGTTCGTCGAGACGCCAGCATGCAGTGGCCTAGGTCGCCAAGGTTACGGTGGGCCGTCGCCAACAGCAGCGACGCGGCGCTGCGATGACGTTTCAATCTCGATGACTGCTCCGACGACAAGGCTCGGAGCGCCTCAGAGCGCTCCAAAATGGAGGAGAGCAATCGAGAAGAACCAGCCGAACGCAGGGCACGCACCCTCTTTCAACCAGTCGAAGACAACGCCGCTCGCGAGAGCGCTCCAGAGCGCTCAGAAACAACGAGCCGAAGATAGCATTAGTGAAGCTAAAAGGAAGCCGGAAATTGGCGTTGCTCATGGCGTTACTCCGCCTATCGGGCCAGCTCTCTTGTTTACATTTCACGCGAAACCACGCCGCACTGCGCGCAACCATGCTGCTCGGACGCGCCCGCTCCGCAGCAATACTAAGCAATCGTAAGCACGTTTCCATGATTCCGCCAAAGAGGGCAAAATTTCCCGCGGATATTCCCTCGTCCATTGCCATTGCCGTGGCGCGGCACACTGCGTACAGCGTTGCATGCGCGTTCATTTCACGAACTTTAGTCCCTCCTTTCCCACCTGGCAACAGCAACATCCGGTAGAGTATGGTCCAGATAACGCAGCGCAACAAAACACGGAGACCAACGCAAACCTGCCCTCGCGGCGCCTTTGCCATGGTACGAAACCTACGGAGCAACACGTGTGAGCGCACAGAATAACAGCAAAGCCGCCATTGTGGCCAGAAAGGCGTGGCCGCTACACATGGAGGAAGGAAACTGAGAAGAGGCCCTACCCCCTCCGCGCGCTAGGAAAAAAGTGTGGAGGAAATGACGTAGCAGGTTCTCCTTTGTTTTGCTGTTTTTTTTTTATTTCTTTGATGCAGTGGCCCCGCCTTTCGGGCCACAATGGCGGCTTTGTTATCGCTCTGTACGCTCACGCATGTTGCTCCGTAGGTTTCGTACCGTGGCAAGGGCGCAGTGCGGGCAGGTTTGCGTTGGTCTCCGTGTTTTGTTTCGCTGCGTTATCTGGACCTTGCTCTACCAGATGTTGCTGTAGCCAGGGGTGTCAGGAGGTACTAAAGTTCGTGAAATGAACGCGCATGCAACGCTGTACACAATGTACCGCGCCACGGCAATGGCAACGGACGAAGGAATATCCGCGGGAAATTTTGCCCTCTTTGGCGGAATCATGCTAACGTGCTAACGATTGTTTAGTATTGCTGCGGAGCGCGGGGGCCCGAGTAGCAGGGTTGCGCGCAGCGCGGCGTGGTTTCGCGAGAAATGTAAACAAGAGAGAGGAGCTGGCCCGATAGGCGGAGCCATGCCATGAGCAACGCCAACTTCCGGCTTCACTTTCGCTTCACAAAGAGTGACGTCAGGGCCTCTCCTGAGTTTCCTTCCTCCGTGCTGCTACAGAAAATAAACAAACAAACGGAAAAAAGGAGAACCTACTACGTCATATCCTCCACACTTTTCTCCTAGCGCGCGGAGGGAGTTTCTCCTTAGTTTCCGTCCTCCATGAGCGTCGCCCTCGCCGCCACCGCGGCCGTAGCCAGCGCGCGCTCCTCGCCGCTGCCGACTGTGGCGCATTCCAGAGGTGTGACGTCGCAGTCTCCGCAGACGCGCCGGCACCGTGTGCGCCCGCTGCTGCATTTAGGATTGCGGCGCCGGGCGGCACTGCGCATGCGCGAGGAGGGCACACCGTGCGTGTAAATGCGCGGGAGAGACGTAAAGCCCCTGAATCTCCCACAGTAGCGCAATTCGCTTCCCTCCTCCTCCACTCGGCGCGACCTCGACGGTGGCGCCGCCGTAGCTGGGCCTGCCGTAGCAGGCGACTGCTAACACGCTACGGGAGGAAATCCGCAGAAATGTTCGTTCGAGCCCTGCGGAGCAGTTTTTTTCAATCGAGATCTTTCTTCGTCAGTCGGTAACTGGCCATTAGAATTTCGTGTTGGAATTGCGGAAGAAATAGAGAAAATGACCATTATTTAAGGCGTACCTTCAGGATACTTTTGTTCGGTCGGCGCGTGAGAGATTCCGGCTGTGTGCGGTCAGCAATGCCTGGCAACAGGGCCGTTTTTTTCATTGCGGGGTGCTTTGGTAATCGTGACGATATATTGTTTTTTTTTTCAAGTACTGCTCCAGGAGGGCACATGTAATGGCTAACCGAGGCCTCTGAAGAGCACGTAACATTACACTAATGCAGGCGTCACAGGGAGTGTTCGCATACAAAATTGGCTGTCCGCGATCTTATACGCTCCTGACACTGCCCAGGCGGCGCGACCGAGCAGCGATTGTCAGCGCCTCTTGCGGCACCTTCCGTCAAAACTGACACTGACGGACAGCGCTACTCACGTTGCCCACGCGGATCTGCCAACGTGATCGCTTGTTCATGCTTGTTTTGAAACGAACAAATGGCGCAAGTTTTGCTGTGTGGTTTCAGACCAATCTTAAGATTAGACGGTCGGATACGCCCTGCCATTCGTCGTTAAGGAGAAAAGTTCTATGCTGCCGGGCACGTTCACAGCGTGAAAGAAGTCGCCGGTGTGACTTTGCTAGCGAAGTAAACAAGAAGAAAGGGGGTTAACCAAGGGGCCCGATTTTTTTATTAGTCATCTCATGACAACTAAATCATGAGAAGTGTCACTTCCACCAAGGAAAACACAACTGCAGCGTACCTGTAGCCCGAGTACACTCAACTATCATATTATGCTTTGATCAAGCAGCTCAATAGAGTGTGCAGGCATGGCTGAGCTTATTAAGCGTTAGACGTAGTTAAAGAAGGGAAAATCAGACATCCACCCGTTCGTGCTACATAGGAAACCTAAACGGGTTCCTCCAAAGAAAAGCCTCAAAGTTGAAGAAAAATTCGTCCTGGTCCGGGACTCGAACCCGGGACCACCGCCTTTCCGGGGCAGCCGCTCTACCATCTGAGCTAATCAGGCGGCTAGCGATGGCAGGGCGAAGTAGAGTTTGTCGACAACACGAAGCAAAGGCAAGAGTTTGACGTAATAGTTGTGCGGAAACCCGCAAGGTGTAGATAAGTAATTAAAGAAGGGCAAATCAGACATCCACCCGTTCGTAGCAATTGCTACAAATGAAACCGTAGGTGTTCTTATCCAACCATTTGAGTTACCGTAGACCCGTGCCATATACAAAACGTGTCCTTCCGTGGTGCTGTTTGACACGCTTGCAAAACCTCATTGGCCAGGGATGATAGGCGCCATATCTTTCAAAATTACTAAAAGGCTCTTGTAAACAACTTGCAGAAAATATTTATTAGACTGCTATTAGACAAGCAACCGCAGTACTTTGTTTACAACTGCCGAGGCACCAGCACGACCAAGCTTGGGCCGCTCCTGCCGCCAAGACTCGGGTGACCGTATCCGGCAACCTGAACCCAAGCAGAGCCACACAGCGTGAAGTGCTGAGCGACTCACGCAAGCCAGAACACCTGCAGCCACCACGCAGTACGCCTTGTATACAGCAAAATAAATAGGTCTAAAAGATATGGAGAATTTGCAAAAATATGTAAGTCGACTGCCCGGCAAGACTCTTTCTTGACCAAAAACTTCAGTTTACTGACTACAATACTTTCTAGTACGATCCTCCAGGAAGGAAGCGCGAGCACAAAACCACGGCCGGCCAGGAAATCTGGAGTCGGAGAGCAGGCAGCCCTGCACGGCCGTTACAGCCTTTGACGCAGCAGTACCGCCGTCCCCACGCTTTTCTTCCTGAGTTGTTTCAGATGTCTTGCACATTTGCCATCGTAAAGCAGCGGTATGAGAACGTTTAACCGCAGGACGGTGGCGCACGTGGTTCAGAAGTTTCAAATCGCACGCGGTCATAACAACACGTGCGCCACTACGCCGTTGACTGAAGTTTGATCAGTACCAGAGTTGCGCTTTCGACACTACAGGTGGCGCGGCCGTCGCCGGGAAACTCCACTGTCAGGAGCGTATACCCCCTTGGCATGCGCAGGCTTCGGCGAGCCCCATCCAGCCCTGGTTCTAGCTTTGGTGTTCCCGTTGCCACTTTGGTGCACTGGAGGCGCCGTCAATAATAATACGAAATAATGACAAGTTGTTACAACTAGTAAATAAAATTTATTGAAGGCATACAATCCCGCCAAGGCGCCAACTTCTGAAGCAGCGCTAGCGCGCGAGTATTATAAAACGCCAACGAGGAATTTACCGGCCCACGTACGACTCTACGATCAAAGTGCACGTTAAACATCCCCAGGCGAGCTAGATAAAGTTATCCGGAGCCATCCACTACGACCTCCATCCTAGCTTTAGTCGCTTCGGAACGTTAAAAACGTTAATCACCACAAACCAAATCAATACATGCGGGAATATATTCGAAGCTAAAAGACTGCATCGTAAGTCATAGCAGAGTCCTTCCATTTTTGTTCTGGTCACGAAACTGCCACCTCAGTTTCATATAGAGCCAGCGCCCGCCGCTAGAGGCGCAACCGTGCATGAGAGGGCATCCGAACGTCGCTACCGCTGTGGTTGTGTGTGGGGCAGCCTCGGTATTCTAGCTTTCTCAACTTCTTCAACAGTCGCTTTAGTTTCACGCAACTATTTTTAACATTTAATATGCGTAAATTAATGCCTGAGCGCGTCTTCTGCCATGACATGAGCGCTCGGGAAGACAAAGAAGCCGCTCATAACATGGCGCTTGCGGCGGTCTCAGACCAAAAAAAGAAATCAGGCATTTTAAGAGCCAAAACCACTACACGATTATGAGGCACGCCGTAGTGGGGGACTCAGGATTAATTCTGACCTCCTAGGATCCTTTAAAATGCACCTAAATTTAAATGGTGTTTTGCATTTCGCCCCCGTCGAAATGCGTTCGCTGTACACGGCCGGGCGGTCTCGGTCCAGATTTCTTCATCATCGCCATTTGACTCAACCCTTCGGTGGGCTCCGCTTTTTAATATTTGCCTGAAATGAAAAACCGCGCATTGGCAACAAAGCGCCAGTGGTCCCACTTATCACCAGATGCAGACATATGGGCTGTTGCACCCCCGCTTACCCGTAAGTAAGCGCCAACTCTCCGCTGCGCATAGCGCCAGATTGTTCGCCGAGCACACCTGTTCACTTTCTGTTAAACTGTGGCAGAGAAGGACTCTGACTGTGGGCAGTATCTTATAAGGAGATCCAAAGAATGAAATTGTTATTGCAAAGGGCTGCTACTGTAGAATACTTAATGACAAAGAAAAAGAAATTGAGCTGCTCCGTGCGCTTAAGATTTCTCTGCAAAGCGATGCCATTTCTGAATGAGATTTAGGTAGGATTAATGCAAGACAAACTTCGCTACTAAATGTCTTCGGTGCGGCTTTTACCAACGGATTAAGGCGAACGTGAAGTGTTAGGACCTGGACAGTTGAAACTAGCTGTATTGTAATTAGGCAATTGCCTTAGCAAGCAGTCGTTTAGAAGCGTCAGTAAGATTAGCACTTATTCACGCTGCTCGTGGTTTCGACGCACAAACGACGAGACTAGGTACTTTGAATCCTAATGCGCAACTATTTGCAATATGTTAAAATGCTGCAATCACCGGTCCTGATATTCTTACCATGGTCGAAAAATGAAAAGAAAACTTTATAATTCGATTAAGAAAAGAAATAAAACGTGTTGGTGCAAAAACAACATACAAGCACGATCATTTATTCATCATGTAAAATAAGCGGAGCGAAATACAGACAGCACAGAGGCGTCCAGTCACGAATGGTCCACCATTCACAATGCAAGAAGTTTGTTAAAGGCATGACACTGATATATTAAGCATAAATAAATAACATCAAATGTGATAGATATGCATTGGGGGCAGGAAACAAACACCAGCAAACGAATGGCAATAAATACAAAATGCATCATCGATTGTTTCTATAAACCAGAAAATGTAAAGCATACGCATTTCATAACACATGGCTAAACAACTCTCGAACGAACACAAGTAGCCACATCACAAATACAGCAATTTTTTTAAAATGGCTTGTTAGAGATACCACCATTCTAGTTCTTCAGCTGTTACTTACAACACGTGTTCGGCATCGTTGTCCCACCCCGCCACTTCAACTAAAGATCCCAGCACTCGAAAAATAGCGCAGCACATGCACAGAACGCACCCGTTCACTCAGCTTGGCTCGCGCTGCGCACGCGTTTTGGTACGCTAACGATGCCCTCTGTGGCACAGTGGCGCCGCGTGGCGGCACCTTTGGGCAGCATATGAACTTCTCCCATAGCGCGACGGCGGAGTTTCGTGACCAGAAAAACATGGAAGGACTCTGGTCATAGTGAACCTTGCAAAAGCGTCGAGAATGTGCGAACTTCTGGTGGAGCTCAAAACACACCCTGAATAAAGTCGCTTTTGTGTCACAGGCCAACTGCAGATGCGTGCATTTCACCGCAAGACGAAACTACATGAAACAAAGAGAGCACATTCGAAAAAACAAGTCAAACAACGCGCTAAAAACCACGGAGAGCATGAACACACACTTTTTTCGAAGCGGAAGGCGTGAACCAGGCTCAAAATAAGAGGTTGTTAGTAGCCGTGGCCCTTACTTCACCAAGCCGTGCGTTCTTTGCCACTTCCTCGAAGTCGGCCCACCCGATCCTGTGAATCCACTTCTTTTTTGCGTTGCGCCCGCCGGACGGCTAAGCAAAATGCTTTTTGCCCTCGCTGTATCTGTTGCGGCAACCGAAGGCGCAGCAGCATGGCATCGCAATTAAGTTCTCGGCCCTGCACATTCTATTACGCTAACGCACTCCATCAGTCCGCCTGCCGTACTTTCGTCGCCCCCGCCCAACACTGGAGGTCGGCGCGCGCTGAAAATATATACAAAAACGCGGCGCCTGATAAAAATATACAAAAGCGCGGCGCCTGCTTCCACGTGACACAGATTGGCCAATGGGGGAGCGGAGGAGGCTGGGGCGACAGGAGGCGTGGAGGAGGACGCGCCAGGGTGAGCGGGGTGGCGGAAAGATCTAAGAATGGCGCTACGTTTGAAAAATTGAAGGGCTTCAGAGAGACGGTTGATGCAGCGCCCTCGACATGGAGGTTAAGGAGAGTGGAGCCGCTGCCAGTCGGCGCAAAAGACTGGAAAATTAACCAAGCATAACCGTACCTTTACGCTACGTGTAGACCTCAGACTTCCCAGGCGGCCCTAAGGAAAAACCCGTCACCAGCGCTCCCATCGCAGCCTTGGCGCGAACTGAGTAGTGCAAAAAGAGCTGTCCGCAAGCGAAGGTGCACAGGCCGCAATGGACTCTCTGCTTTCGGTTGTGTTGAGGCACAGTATCCTAAAGATCAAGGAACTGGAAAGCTTCTTCCACCCATCCATGCTTCGGAAAGGGAGGAAGCTCAGCAGGGCGAAGTACATGTACAATATAAAAGAAGTCTCAGGCGTTATTTCAGCATGCTGCAACTCACAAGTACAGAGAGCATCGTGTTTGTTTATAGGCATATCAGCATAAAAATAGAAGCATTTCAAATCGGTTCATATTGAAAATCTCTTGAACACGAAACTTGGGTATCTCCTATATTTTGATGCATTTTATCGCAATGCTTCTTTCTCGCAATTATTTACATAGAGTAAATCCTTCCATAGCCTTTTTCAGGGAAGCAAACAGAAAACGTTTTCCAAGGCAGCAAACAGCATGCGAACATAACGAAAGTAAGCTTCCTACGATGCCTGCGTGCCGCATCTTTCTGTCTCGCAAGAGCTACAGCACCGCTCAGTACTTTTGAACTTTTCGCAGACATTTGATGTGACACACGCGCACAAGTATATGTGAATAAACGCGATATTTTTTTACACACGTGCGTTACTTCGCAATTACTCATCCAGTGCTTCCTTCTACAGCAACATTATTGCTCACATTTGAAAAACGCAGTCGAGCAGGCTCAGCCCATTGCGAAAGGTGCTTGTTGTATCGGCGCAGGACATACAAAATAACGAAACTAGAAATGAGCTCGTGATACAACGATGCTGTAGAACAGGATTTTGAATTCATAAACGAACCAAAATGTTTGGTTAAACTGACCTGCCAAATCTCTCCACTTGTTGTCTCCACTTGTTGTGTCAAGCGGAGACGCACGGCAAGCGGAGAAGCTCGTCGGCATTCCTGGTGAGATGTCTGCAGGCCGAGATAACGGCTCCCGCAAAGTTTGTGCTGGGTTTCCTTCCTTGATGTTTTTTTTTTCTTATTTGTGCACCACTTCGGCCGCGGGCTTCAGTATAGTCAGCTTTATGTTTAGTGGGTTTTCTATAGAAATGGTGCGATGCAAAAAGAGGAAGCTTTAGCTCACACCTATTTTCGATGCCAGCCGCTAAAATACACGTAAAACGCCTGAATAATTTGATGGGAAAACCGCTCAACGATCTGAATAAGAATTGTTGCATTTAAAAGAACGTGTTGCAATTAAGAGACAACGTTAAATCACAGTGATTGCAGCAAAATAATTTTGATTTAGGCCATGGCAGTATTGAAAAGACTTGTCGGAAATCGGTAAATTAGAAAAAAATACGATGTTTACAAATCCGTTAGTTAGCATTAAAAACTATTATCACAGCTCTATAAACTGCGTCCGTTGGATCATCTCAATCCCACAAATTTGACGTATGAATTTATGGACATATGCGAAGTTGTTATAATGCTTATAACGGTTTTGCAAATGCCACATTAAGGAGTTGGTGGTGCATTTCAGGGTGGCATATGATTCACCATTTTCGTCCGCATGAAATGAAATATTAGGTGGAGCTTAGAGAATTGCGATATCATTTTTAGTTGCTGAGGTGCAGGGCAGTAGTAGATGCGGCCGGAGAGATCTCGTAGGTTACGTCGGCTACTTGACAAAGGACCCGGTAAGGCCGGTGTAGTGGGAAATAAATTTTCCCGAGAGGCCGAAGTGGCGGGTGGAAGATCTCAGAAGGAGAAGATCCCCGGGAACACAATCGGCGTCCTGGTGACTAATGTCACAAATGCTTTTCTACTTGTTCCAAGAAGCGCAAAGGCGACGGTGAGCAACTTGGCATGTTGCTTGGGCTCGAGCAATGAAATGGCGGGTGCACTGAAACATGGGCTCTTGAGTGGTAGGCAGTATTATATTAAAAGGAAATAGTGGATCTCGGCAGTACAAGTAATGAAATGGTGAGCAACCTATAGTGCCGCAGCGAGAAGAATTGTAAGTGAATGCCACAAAAGTGGGAGCAGTATCCGAATCACGATGGTTATCATAAACACACATGGAGAGCTCGTCCGTTATTGTTCGAATAAGCTGCTCCGTAAGAACGTTCGTGTAATAACCGATTTGGACGCAGCAGCAGCTTTTGCAAGATTCCTTTATTGCACAAAAAACAAGGGTTTATGTAGGCACGATGTATCGCTTATCGGCACACGTGCGACGGGTTTAACACGGAAGACATGCGCACAAATTAGCCAACTCAGCCACGTCGCTCTGTTATCACATCCCTTCCCACCTAGTAGTCAATGCCATAACGAAGCACTGGGCGACGTACACGAGTAGACCTACGGCATGCTTGCGGAACTTTTGGACTAGGCGATCTCTGTACTGCAGTTTGCGTCACTGGAAGCTTGAAGCTGGGGTTAGCGTGAGAGACTATCGGTACAGCATCCCATGCTCTCCGCACGTGGTTGCGATGACGTTAGTGTACTGAACCATCGGAAGTCTGTACGTTGTACATGACGTGGCCCAAGCGACGCAGTATTGGTGCGGCCAGCCACTTCGGAGCAGGAAAGAAGTTCCGCAGATACACGGGGTCACCTTGCAGAAACTCCCTCGAGGATGGCGGCTTCGTACATCAAGGGCCTTTTGCGCCAGGCTGCAGTCTCGACAAGACAGAGCGGAAGCTCCTACCCAGCATGAGTTCTGCTGGCGTCTTGCCGGTTTCCGAGTGGGGCGCGGAGTGCTGCTTGAATAAAAAACGAGAAACTTTACATGCCACTCTGCCCTGGGTCTGCTTTCGAAGCGCACACTTTAGCCCGCGAACCATGCGTTCAGCCCTTCCATTGCTTGCGGGATGGTATGGAGTGGTATACATGTAGCGCACGCCATTTTTGTTCAAAAAAGATTGCATTTCGCTGCTCGAGAAGGCAGGTGCCGTTATCAGAAACAACCAACTCCGGCAATCCGTATGAAGCAAACAGTCTTCGCAGTTTTTCGATCACAGCTGAGAAATGAAGCGATGGCATTATCTAGATCTCGGCCCAGTTTGATAGCGCGTGCACGACAAGAAAGAAAACGCCCTTAACCGGCCCTGCAAAATCTATGTGAATTGTGCTCCACGGGCTTTCGGGTTTCGTCCAAAAATGCACAGGCGTTTTAGGTTCGCTTTGCCTGTTATCTTGACAGAGTTTGCAATGACGCACGAAATCTTCAATCTGCGCATCGATCTTCGGCCACCACACATATGACCTTGCCAGAGTTTTCATGGCCGTTATGCCAGGGCGATTTGCATGCAGAATGGCAAGGACTTTTTCTCGCAGTTCTTCTGGCAGTATGACCCTGTTACCCCACAGAAGGCAGTCACGGTGAAAAGACAGCTCTCCGCGCCTCACCTGATAGGCAGCATATTCTGGGGGTACACCTTGTTCTGGTCAGCCAGTTGCGACCCATTTCTTCACCCGTGACAGGCAAGGATCACGCATAGTGGCTGATGAGACGTCTGCTGCGCTCACAGGAGGGTACTCCACCGCTTCCAACAAAAGTACGTCGCCAGGAGGCTCGATGTCCCTCCTGCCACCGGGTATCGGTAGCCTGCTTAGACATCGTTTGCCTGATCTTACTCCAGTTCGTACTCCAGTTTCTCCACATACTCCAATTTGTATTCGTAAGCAGATAACAACAAAGACCATCGCAACATGCGCGGTGGCAAAACAACGGGAATCTGCTTGTCTCGTTGAAAGATACCGAGTAGTGGCTTATGATCTGTCAAGATGCGGAATTCTCACCCGCAGAGGTACTGATGAAATTGACGGACGCCATAGACAATACCTAGAGCCTCGCGGTCAATCTGGGCGTAATTACGTTCCGCCTTAGTGAGTGTTCTTGACGCATAAGCAACAGGTTGCTCGCGCCCTTGAGCATCACGGTGAGCTAATACAGCTCCCACACCCACGGGTGATGCGTCACAAGACTGAATTAAGGGTGCATCCGGGTTGAAATGCACTAAATGCGACTCGGACGTCAGCAACGTCTTTAGTCTTTCGAAAGCTAGTTGCTGCTCTTCACCCCAGTTTTACGTACTGTCGCTGTCCAGTAGGCGGTAGAGCACTTCTGCAACTTTGGACCGACCCTTTAGGAAACGATTGTAGAAATTCACCATACCTAGAAAAGCTTGGAGCTCCTTGTTCTTTGGTACAGGTGCTTTGTGAATCGCCTCGACCTTAGTCTGACGGGTAGATGCCGGTGGCGTCTATACGGTGTCCGAAGTACTCCAGGCTCTCTTTGGAGAACTGACACTTGGCGCCTTGTACACGCAGTCCCGCTTTTGACAGTCGGTTGAGAACCTCCATGAGGATTTCGTGGTGCTCCTCTGCTGTTTCGCTGGCCACAAGGACGTCTTCAAGGTATGCCGCTACCTGGCATAGACCTGCAAGCACTGTATCAATTGCTCTTTGAAATAATGCGGGTGCCGAGACACCAAACGGCAAACGTCGCACTTTGTACAGGCCCTTTACTGTATTTATTGTGAGCACTTCTGCTGTAGCGTCATCGACTGCAAGTTGCTGGTACGCTTGCGTCAAGTGAAGTTTAGAAAAAATACGGCCTTTCCCCAACTTTGCGAAAAGTTCTTGCTAGTAGGTAAAGGATAAACGTTGCTCCTTACCGCTTGGTTTACTGTACTTCGATAGTCGCCGCATATTCTTAATGACCCATACTTTTACGGATGATGACCACAGGGGTGGCCCATTCTGAGTATTGCGTCGGTTGCAGAACACCTTGACGTTCCAGTTTTTCCAGTTCTGTGATGACGTCATACTTCAGTGCGAACGGAATGCTGCGGCATTTTAGAAACTTGGGGCGGGCGTCTTCCTTCAGCTCGATGTGTAGGGGTGGCAGAGTAGCGCCTGGAAATGTTTCGTGAAAAACATCCGGAAACATTTTGATAAGGGCTTTTCCGTTTTGTTCGATGCTGTGAAGCCCAGTGACATTATTGGGCAAGACCTTGAACCAATCACGACCCAAAAGCGTGCTACCTTCGTTCCTTACAACTAGTATCGGCAGCTCGAAGACTTGTTCCTTGAATTTGACCGGAAGTATGGCTTTTCCGACGACGTCCAATCCTTCCTTAGTCCAAGTTACGAGCTTGGTGTCCGATTCTTCAAGCTTTATGCGCCTTGCCACTTTCAGTTTGCTGAACGTGTTTTGACTGATAATCGACCTAGCTGCTCCTGAGTAGACTTCCATGGGCACTATTTCACCGCCTATACTTACGGCAACCATAAACTTGGGACAACCGCTGTCACTTGACTAATATTTAGCACGTCATCATACTCAGTTTGCTCCGAGTTTGCCATATTTTCTAACTGGTGGTTAACCTGACCTCTATGTTTCTTGCGACACGCTTTGGCCAAGTGCCCTTTCACGGAACTATTGAAGCATACAGCAGTTTTAAACCTGCAACGGTATGCAGCGTGGTTGCCCAAATAGTGGAAACATTGCCGTTTCAACTGCTCGCTTGAAGTTTTTACATCTTGCCAATTCTTATGCTGCTTCATGGTTTGCCTGTGCACTTTAGCTGTCAAATCTGGGACGTCCTGACGTAGGCCGCCCATAACCCTTTGATGTTTTGCAGCAACCTCTGCCGTCACTGCTAGATCGTAGGCAGTCTTAAAAGTTAGGTCTTTCTCAGCCAACAAACGTTGCTGCACAATGCTGTAAGAGATTCCAAAAACCAAACGGTCCCTTAGTATTACGTCAAGAGGAAGCTGGTTGTCGTTGAACCCGCAGTTCTCGGCTAGCTTACGTAAAGCTGTAAAGTAGTCTGCGACAGATTCGACGTCGTGCTGATCTCGCTTCGAGAACACGTACCTTGAATATAGCTCCGATGGCTTCGGGTTGATGTGGTTCTTCACGGCATTTACGGTGGGCTGGTAGCCGGCGTTCGGTGGTCGGAGAGGCTTGACGAGAGTAGCTATCAGGGAGTATGTATCCTCCCCACAGCAGCTCAGCAATACTGCCCTCTTGTCGGCGTCTTGCTTGAGCTTGTTTGCAGTGCAGCATAGCTCTATATGCTCGACGTAATCCCCCCATGAAGAGTTACCATTTAGGTGAAATTCGCCGATACGGACGCCGAAGGCCATCTTGCTGGAAACGACCTCCGCACATGGGCACAACCGTGCCTCGTCGCCAGTGTAATAACCGATGTGGACGCAGCAGCAGCTTTTGCAAGATTCCTTTGTTGCACAAAAAAGAAGGGTTTATGAAGGCACGGTGTATCGCTTTTCGGCGCACGTGCGACGGGTTTAACACGCAAGACATGCGCACAAAATAGCCAACTCAGTCACGTCGCTCTGTTATCACATCGTCTTAGGTTGGTATGCTGTACTAAGTTTGTGTTTGGTAGAACAGGAGCGGAGCAAGCAGTCCACAACTGTAGAGGGGAAGGAGCGACCCCTGTCGGTAAGAAGTTCACGAGAATCCCAATGGTGGACAATGATGTTCTGCAACAGGAAGTAGGCTACGTCTCTTGGAAAGGCTCTGGGGAACCCGAACCAAGTTGTTGACTCAGTTGCGATGGCAATCCATTTGTTGCATCAGTCAGATATGGGGAATGGTGCCAAGAGGTCTATACCAACGCAATAGAAGGGTTCGGTAGGAAAGCCACGAGATACGCGTAAACCAGCAGTGAGAACAGGTGGCTTGTTCTGGCGTTGACATAACTCACAAGAATCGACATAGCAGCGGACTGATCGGTACAGACCAGGCCGAAAGAATCGTTACCGGATACGGCCGTACGTACTGATTTCCCCGAGGTGACGAAAAGATGGTAGATCGTACAGCTTGGACAGAACAGTGGTGCGAAAATACCTGGGAATGACCAGCACCATCTCAGATCCACTAGCGTACATGCTGCGCCGATACAAAGTGCTGTCCTGGAATAGGAACATGCCAAGAGAAAGATCACATGAACTAGATATGAGCTTGTCCATGATACCACGTATGCTGGATCTCGGCGCTGTTCGGTAGCGAGGTCAGCGAAGCATGCAGCGAAAATACAAAATCAGAAGCATAGGACGCAGGAAAATGAGGAAAATCGTCTGGGTTGTGGGACAAGCAGTTGACATCTTGGTGTAAGCTCGCACAAGCAACTGTGTACGAGTATTCCTGTAGGCGTAGCGCCCAGTGACCTAGGGGATCGGTAAGGTCTTTGAAGGATGAAAGCCAGCAGACAGCGTGGTGGTCTGTGGTGAATGTAAAGGGCCGACCATATAGACCGTTTCATCGGGCGAGGAGGGTAGGGCGCGCGGAGAGCATTTCCTCCTCTCTGGCTTGAGCGATTCGGCGCGGCGCTGCTTGAAAGTATTGCTGTCGCGTGCTGCGGAACGATTTTGAGATGTTTTAGATGGTACTTTGTGAACTTTACGCCATGTCCGTTCATATAATGTTGTCAGGGAAGCCTTTCGGTGGATCGGTAACTACAGTAGGCGGAAATATCTCTTGGGGGCGCAAAAATGTGACGCGTTTTATCAGCCGCGGTGTATGCACATCATCAGTCGCGGTGTGTGTATGTGTTGTGAACTATTCAGGGAACTATTTCGCTTATATCGGTTTTAATTCAACAGTGAAAACCGTTGTCTCTGTATTAGCAGCACGAAATGGTAAATCTGCTCACTATCTGATCGCTTGGCGTAGGGAGTAAAACAAACCATAAGAGCGCATGCTCGTGCACAGCATACCTAAGGCAACCACGAAACTTCTAAGCGGCAGGCGCTATCAAATATTTGCGATGCACCGGCATTGTTCTCGCGCATTTCAAGTCTAGTAGACTTCAAATTACCATATGTCTACGCTAGCCTTCCTGCATGAGGCCGATGGCGCTGCTCAACACAGCGATCACTGCGGTTGGTGAACCAGCACGATACATATGTAAGCTGTGCGCTTCGGCATAGCCTTTTTGGCCTGCATACAGCCGTAATATATGAGAGGGATCGCATAAACAGAATGCGATGCCTATTTTTGAGGAGAACATTTTCGTAATACGTGTGAGTGCGTCGTAGAGAACGGAACGAACACAACCGAAAAAAAAAAAAGGCTGCTGAGCACGAGGTCGCGGGATCGAATCCCGGCCACGGCGGCCGCATTTCGATGGGGGCGAAATGCGAAAACACCCGTGTACTTAGATTTAGGTGCACGTTAAAGAACCCCAGGTGGTCGAAATTTCCGGAGTCCCCCACTACGGCGTGCCTCATAATCAGCGAGTGGTTTCGGCACGTAAACCCCTATATATTATTATTATTACAACCGAAAAAAAAAATTCGGTTATCATCCTCTTTCTCGAAAAAGCAAGATAAAACGGGCAAACGCCGCAGTAGGACCTCGCATAGTCACGCCGCACAACGTTTATAAATATATAACCGCTGATGCCGTATGCTTGGACCATGCGGTATATAGAGCAAAGATATATGTAATCCAGCACCTATCACTGCTTAAGACGCTCGCGCAGTTCGTAAACAGTCCCTTTGCTGGACAAGCTTAATTCAGACTAAGGTATGCTGCTATTACTTGCCCAAACTATTTTATTCAGGGGCGGAAATCTCATCCATCGAACCAAGTAGTCACGCAATGTAACCTGCAGCGAACAGTTTGAACGCTTGTCAAAGTATAACATCACAGCTCCTATCGCAGCAGAACGGTATCCACGCTGTTACGATCGTCGCGTATGTTTCATGGCTCCTAAACCGCAGCTTAGAAATAGAGGATAACACTGCAATAAGGTCACATTAGTGATTGGAACATTCAGAAATACACGATCGGTCTCCGAGGCTGATTGTGCGCTCAAATATGCGCGCACACGTCGCGCTGCGTGTTCCGTCCACCTCAACGCCAGCAGAAATTCCGGCCATGACGCCTTAAGCCACTTCAACACGTCTCACAGAACCGTTTACCACGTAGAAAACGCGCGTCATACTAAACAGACCGCACGACTGCGAAAACAAACGCCAGGACCTACCACCGAGCGTATACCTGCCATGCAAAAAAACGCTTTCACCCAAGCCAGTATGGCGCTGCTCATAGGCGGCGCCACTACGTTCACAATATGGCGGCGCCTAGGAAAAAACGGTCTATAGGTAAGGGCTAGATTTCGCCACTGTCTATAGAAGTGCAAGGCACTCACGTTCAGTAAGGAAATAACTGACATTATTTCAGTAATGAAATAAGGTAATGAAGGAGTGTGTCCATCCTGCTTTCAAAAGTAGATGAGGAATTACATAAGCCGAAGGGCACAAATTTGAACTGGTATAAGCCATCGGGTGTTACAAAGCCGGTTTTCTCGCGATCCATGTCGTCGACGGCAGTCTCCAGTGACCGGAACTACGGTCGATGGAAGAAAAGTACTTCGCAACTTGGAGGCAGTAGAGGGCGTCATCGAGGCGAAGTAGATGAAAAGCGTCTTTCTTTGTGATCTTGTTCAGGTGCCCATAATCCACGCAAAAGCACCAGCTGGCGTCGTTTTTAAGTAGAACGACAGGGGACGCCCAAGGAGAATCTTCTCGACCTCCGTTTGAATGACTTGTCGTTCTTGCAAGGACAGACTGTATGGTCGCCTTTGAACAGGGTGTGCGTCACCGGTGTCAATATGGTGGGTCGTGAGAGAGGTCTGGCCTGAGGGGCGCCTAGGTCGAAAATGACGCTAAACGCTAGAGAAGTTGCCATAACTAATTGGCGTGGTTAGGCGGAAGTTCGGGACCAATTACTATGTCAGCTGAGGAAGGATAGCCGGCAAAGAAGGAGAGTGAACGGGAGACGGCGTAATATAAGCAGTCAAGGCTGAAAACAGGCAAACTTGGAAGACAGCTTACCTAAGGTTATGCCTTGTGGTAGGACTTGGTCACTGATTACGAAGTTGATGAGATGAAGGCTGGTAGAGGTGTTGGTGATACTACCGACGGTTTGCAGAAGACCAGCGTGATGAGCAAAGAGGACTTCCACGAGAAGAGACGCAACACAGTCACCATCAGGCACACGTGGAGCTGTATAAAGCACAAGGCTGGTCACGGCTTGTGGGGAAAGTCGAATGCGTTCAGCCAAGCAGAGCCTGCTGGAAACTTCCTCAGGAGGGTCAGGACAAAGTATATCAAGTGGAACAATTCCAGCGAAGCAGCAGATAAGGGCGGAGAGAGCGGATGGGAATCAAGGCCTAGAATAACGTCATGGGGACACTATTAAAGAACCGTAAACTAAACAGACGTTTGCCGGCCGCAGCCGCCAACGAGAACAGCACACATTCCTATTGTGTCCAGTGTTCTTCAGCTAGCGACTTCCACAAGATAGGACGTCGCAGGTGTCAGGACTTTAGTGAGCTGTCTACGCAGCTGGTGGCTCATCACATAAATGTACGCGCCTGTATGAAGCAGAGCAGCGACAGACACCATCTAAAGTCACATGAAGTAAGTTACTTTCCGTCAGTAAGGTCGGTAGAACAATTGCAATGCCGGTCGTTATAGCAGCGTCACCTTTCGAAGATGCACCGTCACTTTACTGTAGAGGGAAGGCACATGGGGGACGGAGAACGGCAAATAGGGGATGAGCGAAAGATGGGTCGTCGTGGTGAAGGTGAACGACTCCGCCGTGTAGATGAGGACGCCTGCATAGAGTTGTATGTCTTTGTGGAATCTTGCGGTGATAGACAAGTACGTGGTGAGTGGCGGTAAGGTTGGAGCGCACACTGATATTGGCATGACGTTCAGATATTGCGGCAGTGGCTGGAAATCTCGCCAACGCGCCGGCACTTGATACATATCGGTCGGTCATCGGATGTTCGCAATTCCGCAGAGTTGCGAAAAGGCCGACAGGGGTACTGGCCTCACGAGGAAGGGAGTCTAGGAAACTGTAGGTGTCGCATGGGTTGACGGAATAGACAGACTGAATTTCAGGGTTGGCCAACTCGTCGCGCACAACAGACTGCACAAGGGAAATCGTAGGTCGAGAATAGTTCGAAGAGGTCTGAAAGCTAACCGGTGCCGCGGCTCCGATCTTCTGGCGAACGATACGGACGAGGCTCTCAGGCGTTGACGGCTGATGCACAGAGTGAAAGTCCTCGCATGAAGATGTATAGCTCCCATATTTCGAAGACGCCTCAGCTGCTGCACGTTGCGAAGAGTTCATTGCTTATTCGCAGAGTCGACTTTGTTAATGACGTCGGATAGGGTGGAAAAACTACAAGCGTCGTCTGCTATGCCCTTCCACACCTGGTTCACTTTGTCTTTTTTTGACATGCTCTCGTCAGCCTTGCGGCAAAGGGCGATAACCTACTGGATGTATACCACATGATTCAGTTGACGCCTCTACGCGGGACCCAAGTTCCTTTTGCGCAGCTCGTTGATGGCCAACAGGTTTCCTGAACTCGTGGAGCTTTTGCTTACATTGCTCCTAGATCGTCAGTTCTTCCTTGGGGTTTCGAAACCAGAGCCATGTCATTCAGTTAAGATAGAAAATTATGTTAACCAGCATAACGGTTTGGCACCACCTGTTGTGGGCGCTAACGCTCTTGTACATTTGGAGACGCTCATCGACACCAAGATTGTCGGTACTGGAAAACGTTCCGCAGTCGCGTATGACTGTTGGCGTTGCAACTCCTTCTAAGAACATATGCACTTATCCCACTTAGTCGAAACATTGCTGGTGCGTTAAACCAGTGTTTTGGTCAGTGATCGGCGTTGAAGCCACATTTCACTTCAGGAGCAATTTATTTTGCACACTGCCGGCAGAGGGAATGTTTGGGCATTTTTTTTACCTTCATTCGTGCAGACGAGTGTAGTGCTGGGCAGAGGTTATGACGTCGTGTGCTACATTGGGCTCGCTGAGCTGTAGCCATTCACAGCAGACTGCACGTCGTGTTCTGCATCAGCAGACGAAAAGCACGTGACTTCGCACTTACTGACTGCATATTTTCTGTTAGCAGCGACAACATTCAAGCGAGCGTAGAATTGAGCCTCACTCGTAGCCGTATGCCATCACCCCTTGCCGGAGCAGGGATCACCGTCCCACACGCGGGGATCGGCGACTCACGACGACGCGGACGACCGTACTATTATCCGCATCATGCTACCCTGAAACTAAACGCCAGTGTACGATTTTTTTTCGTCGATAAATCTTGACAAACTTCAGCTAAATACATGGCTAATAGGTACTGAACAAAAACAGCGCGGAGTCCAAAACAGCCTGCACCATCCATGCTTAAGATATCTAATTTCACCTCCTTGGAAGGTTACCACACCTCCCTCTGTGACACATGGTCACGCAAGCACTTCGCTACCGTCTTCAGCGAATATTTACTCTCTTCTAATTACTATAACTAATATTGCTTGGCGTCCGCTGCCTGCATCCATTGAAACTGCAGTGGAGAAAGTGTAGTTTTCATGCTGCAGTGCAGTTATAAAAAATTACTTCGTGTAGGCAGGCGGAGGTAAACTTTTCCACGCCAAGTAAAAAAAAGGACAACTTCCTACACTAACTACACTAGTGTAGCCAGTGTACAAAAAGGAATAGCCCTGTTTACTTGAAGAAGCACCAAATTTAAACCGTCAGGTAATTACTTAGAACTGGCGTTGGAAATGTAATTGCAGAGCAAGTGTGATCCTCTCTGCTCACAGTTGCTTCTTGAGAGGCAGCAGGGAGCGAGAGGGAGTGCATATGTGTGTGCTCGTCTTGAGTTTGCATGCTCGTGTCCTTGAGTTTGTGTGTTCGCGCGTGCTTGTGTCTTTGTATTTGAATCTGTTCGCGCAGAGCGCGTTTATACATCTGCGAGCATACGCGCGTTCGTGTATGCGTGCATTTTCGTGTGCGTGCGTGCGCACATTTTTCTGCGTTTGTACATGCGTGGGTGCGTGTAAATGTGCATGAAGGGAAACGTGCCTGTTATCTGTGCGTCTGTATGCGTGAGAGAGAGAGAGAGTCGTGAATATCTGTTTGTGTGTGTATGTGTGTGTGAGCGAGCGAGCATTTACTTGCTTGCACCTACTCCCAGATGCAAATGGGTAATAGACGTTAAAATTACGGGGTTTTTACGCATGAAAATCGCAATCTGATTATGAGGCACCCCGTAGTGGGGGCTCCGGATAATTTAGACAACCTGGGACTCTTTAACTTGCACCCAAATCTAAGCCCACGGGTGTTTTCGCGTTCCGCCCCCATCGAAATGCGGCCGCCGTGGCCGGGATTTGATCCCGCGACCTCGTGCTTAGTAGCCCAACACCACAGACACTAAGCAAGCACGGCGCGGATATAGAATTTACTTGAACCTTATTTATATCCACAGAGACAACAACGAATGACCATGCCTTTAGAGCATTATCACTTAAAAACAAATTATACGGTTTTACGTGCCAAAACCACTTTGTGATTATGAGGCACGCCGTAATGGTGGACTCCGGAAATTTTGATCACCTGGGGTTCTTTAACGTGCACCTAAATCTAACCACACGGGTGTTTTCGCATTTCGCCTCCATCAAAATGCGGCCGCCATGGCCGGGATTCGATCCCGTGACCTCGTGCTCAGCAGCCCAACACCACAGCCACTGAGCAACCATGGCGGGTCCATTATCGCTTTCTGAAAGCGAAACCGGCGCAAAGAAATTATTAGGAGCCATTCCACTCTGTGACGATGATGACCAGCTAAGCTGTAGCCCATCACACAAGGTTAGACAAGGGGACATGCATTCATTTTCATCATTTGGTAATGGTAGTGACGATAGCCTTGTGATTACTGTGATATACACGGGTTGATCCGGTTACAACCTTACACAGAACCTTGGCCAAAGTAGAATCTATACATGGCCGTTGTTAATTAATTGAGTTACTTGGATTGGTGTAGCACTAACGAAATTCTTCTTGCGCAAACTCAGTGAACCATTTCTTTTCTGGTTTTCAAATGCCCACGAGCACCCAACTGTCATGTGCTCGCAAGGTGTTTTGGGCGAACTTTTCCCCGGCGGTCCTTTCTCACGGGTTACCGTTCGTCGACGTATGCCTGGAATTGGTCGACAGCGGTTTTTCGTCTTCAACAGATTTGTTCGAGGCCTTCGAGCTAGAACAGTGTCCAGCTGGTGACGAATTTTAACATTTTCCAATTCCGAGCTGGCAACATTGCCAAGTGGGCGTTGACGCTGTCAAGTGTCCGCTACAAAACCACCGGAGCTGCACTAGTGACGATGGGGCGTGGAACCGGTGAGATGGCGGTGACCCTTACAAGTTTTCTACTGCTCACGCAGGTTGGCTCTTTTTACCCATTGAAAGCGCCACGCTTCATTTTGCCGGTTCCACCCCAAAGGCTTTATCTTACTTTTTCCTGTCGGCGACGCGGTTCTGTGTTGTCGAATCGTGTGAATGTCAAGCGGCATTTTTCACTTTTTCGTAGCCCGGCATTTTATCTACTTATTTTGCTGCTTTGTGTCGGAGATATTGAGTGTAACCCAGGTCCATCAACTGCTGAACAAATCCAAGAACTGTTAAAGGGTCAAAGTGCAGTACTTTCCAAGTTATCGCAGCTCACCGCAGACGTTACTGACGTTAAAGCTCGCCTTCTTTCGTTGGAAACTAAGCTAGCAAAGATTGACACAATTGAAAAAACCTTGGCTAACGTTGAAGATCAGCAGCGTCAAGATCATGATGCTTTGGCAGGCATATTTAAAGAATTGGACGACTTGGAAAATCGTGGGAGGCGCAATAATCAGCTTTTTTATGGCTTGGCAGATTCTAATGCCAATGAGACGGCATCCCAATCTGAGGAACTCATAATAAATCTGTGCACTGCGAAGCTTGAATTGCCTTCGTTAGCTATTGAACGTGCACATAGGCTGGGTAAATTCTGCGCAGGAAAAAATCGGCCCGTCATTGTTTGTTTCAATTCTTTTAAAGACCGCCAAGCCGTGCTTGCAAAAGCATTCAAGCTCAAGGGATCGAGCGTTGCTATGTCTGAAGACTTTTCCCGCACTGTCCGTGATAAGCGAAAGAAATTATGGGCGTATGCCAAAGAAAACAGCGAAGAAGGCTTGAAACCAGTTCTGAAGTTTGATACGCTTCACTTGGGGAGCAGGCGCTTTCAATGGGACGGTAAAGCCGGCGTTGCACGGGAGCAATAAGAAAGTACTGTTAATGCTGCGATGTGCCCCGTGAGCGTTCTGTTAGTCAACTGCCGCAGTGTCAAAAATAAAATTGATGATTTTCACTTTTTTTCTTCGTACTATCCAGCCGACCATTGTTTTGGGAACAGAATCTTGACTTGACCCGACTATCGCAAGCACTGAAGTATTTCCGGACACGTACGAGTGTTTTCGTCGTGACCGCTGTGCACGTGGAGGAGGGATGTTTATTCTTGTCCACAATACTATCCCAAGCGTGCAAATGGAATTTCCGGATAATGAAACTGAATCAATTTTTTGTAAAGTAAGGCTACCGAATGGGAAAGCAATTGTTCTTGGGTTATTTTATAGGCCTCCTGGTCCTTCTGTAGAACCACTAGTTCATTTAGCCAATTTTCTTGAAACTATTAACATTGAATGCCTTGTTCTAGGGGGGGGGGGACTTTAACCTTCCGGATATTGACTGGTCAGCTGGGGAACCAAGGGATACTGCTCGAGGGAGCCTATACTCAACTTTCTTTGATATTTTAGATCAAAACACTTTTTATCAGTATGTGCACGAACCATCACGCACTGACAGAACAGGTCACGTACTCGACCTTTTGCTCTGTAACGTGCCTGATGTTGTATACAATGCACGGGTGTTGCCAGGTTTGAGCGATCACAACGTTGTTCAAGCAGATTTATCAGTTCTGTATGTGAAGGTTGCAAAAACACCTAATCGAAAGATTTATGCCTACAGTAGGGCCAACTACGAGGCGATTAGCGCTGCTTTCGAGTCGTTCTTTCCAACTTTTGATGCACTCGCAGATAATATAGATATCGAACAACTGTGGAATACTTTCAAATTGAAATTGTTCGAACTACGTGAAGCTTTTGTCCCATCACGAGTTATATCAAGTAGGCGAGCTCGAGACAAACCCTGGTTTAATAGAGTTACGTGCCCTTGTTCGACGACAGCGACGAAACTATCAAAGATATAAGGCGTCTAATTCGCCAGAGCAGTTGGCCTTGCTGAAAGCAACAAAAACTGAATTTAGGCAAAAGTCCGACATCGCTAAGGACTTCTATTTCTTTAATATAGGAGAAAGGCTTGTCAGGGATACCAAATAATTTTGGAGGTATGTGAAGCGTAATGGCAAAGGCAACAAATCAATACCTGCTTTGAAAAATGAGGAAGCTATTATTCATGACAGTGAGTCTAAAGTTGAAATTTTTAGCACTTATTTTTCATCTGTCTTTTTGCCGTCTAGCTCAAGTACTGCCGGTTTTGAATTACCTGCTGAAATAAACCCCATGCCAGAAGTCACCTTTTGTGTCGATGGTATGCGTAAATTATTGAAAGATGTGAACCAGGCTAAGGCATGCGGCCCTGATGATATTCCTGCCGCTCTCATGCTGAACTGTGCGGACGCGTTATGCTTTTATTTCGTCCTGATGTTTCAGAAGTCCCTCGATGAAACTGATATGCCAGATGATTGGAAATTAGCGCGAGTCGTGCCCATACATAAGAGTGGGGTGCGTAACTCCATTCAGAACTACAGGCCCGTTTCCTTAACTAGTATAACCTGCAAAATTATGGAGCATGTAATATACAGTTGTGTTATGGCCCACTTAACTAAGCGTAATCTCCTTAGTCCCTGCCAACATGGTTTCAGGCGTGGTTTATCTTGCAATACACAGTTGGTAGAGTTTATTCATGATTTAGCCTCGGCAGTTGATAAGCAACAAGTTGTGGACTGCGTTTTCTTGGATTTCAGTAAAGCGTTTCATGTAGTCGCACACAGTCTCCTACTCTCCAAATTAAAAGCTTATAACTTGGATGGTAAAATAATAGCGTAGATTGCCGAATATTTTTCATTGCGCAAACAGGCTGTGGTTCTGAACGGTATATCTTCGCAATATGCATCAGTTACGTCGGAAGTTCCCCAAGGCTCAGTGTTGGGGCCACTATTGTTTTTGTTGTATATTAATGATATTTCAGCTGGTATACAGTCTTCATTCAGGATGTTTGCCGATGATTGTGTTGTTTATAGAGTCATAGATGCCATTTCCGATTCACAAATCCTGCAAGTTGACCTAAACACTATAGCAGACTGGTGTGTGCGTTGGGATATGTCATTAAATATAAATAAGACTGTTCACGTCACCTTTACAAGAAAACGAGCTATTCATCCCTATAGGTATAGAATTCATGATTCAACTTTAAAATAAGTAAGGAATTTAAATATCTAGGTGTGTTTTTTACTTCTGATTTACGATGGAACAAGCATGTCAACTACATTGGAAATAAGGCAGCATCAGTTTTAGGATTCTTGCGGCGCAATTTTAGTCATTAACCTGAAGACGCAGTTGTACTTCGGTCATGTACGTTCAATACTTGAATATGGATGTGTTTGTTGAGACTCACACACATCTGAGCTTATAAACAAATTAGAAAAAATCCAGAATAGGGCAGTTAGATTTGTTCTTGGTAATTATAGCCGGCAGCTTAGCATGACAGAAAGCAAACTTAAACTTAAATGGCAAGAGCTGAAGGATCGTAGAAGGCATATCAGAATAAAATTTTACCACGATTGTTATTATTCTAAGACAGGTATAAACCGCGAAAAATATATCCAGGCACCACACTATATATCTAGGCGACTTGACCACTATTTGAAGGTCAGGGAATTTTCTTGTAGCGGTGACGTCTTCCGCTATTCATTTTTTGTTAGAACTGTTCAAGATTGGAACAGTTTGCCGTCGAGCATTGTATACATTACAAAAAATTATGCTTTTTTCCACGCATTGAGATAATTTGTTGATGTATTCATTCAAGTTTGTAACCTCCCTGCTGTAATTCCCTACAGGGCGATGCAGGTAACTAATAAATAACTAATAAATAAAGTCTCCAATGGTGATCACAAGGATAGTGTCATCGCGGCTAACCAATGCAAACTGCGTGGTCATGAACTTCTCGATATCACGCTTGGGTGTGCCTGAATATATAGTACAGACAGTGGATATTATATTTCCATCTTTCGTTTGTACGGCACAGACAACCCCACAGTCGGTGCCCCTGTCCTCTTACGAGTCAAGGTTGTAAGGTTCAATAAAACTTGTGTAATAGTTGTAAGGTTGTACATACATTTCCTACTCTGCATATATGGCAATGCCTTCTGCTCGTGAGGCCATGTGCTGTTCAAAAACTATTCCAGCATGCCCATCTACTTGAAACAAAGCATCTTTATTTATTTTATTTTTTTCTCGTCATCACCAACATCATTATCATCACTACCACCACCACGATCACCACCATCATCACCATCATTATCACCATCATTATTGTTATTATTGTTATGGGCGCAGCACATAAACACCTCCGCCGCATGATGGCCCGATACTCCACTACTGCGGGATCAGCCCATATTTTTTGTTCACTGACACGACAAATGCATTTAGGAGCAGAGGTACACAGCTTAGCTGTGAATGCGCCTGTGAAGTCAGTATTTCGGCCCTGTGTTTTGTCTCGATGGCACCATGACCATCGGCATGGGCCCGCGAGGAGCTGCTAACGGTGCGCGTTCGTTATCTTCCTTGCGTCAGAGACAGGACGCGCTAAATCTGCATGGCATTGCGTCGTGCATCCCTTCTGCAACCAAGGAAACTTTCGGCGGCACACGTTCGTTGCTGTATTGACATTAAATTTTTTAAACTGCATACTTTCGAAAAAACGTTAAAGGTATCGAAAGCAGAGTAGCCGCAATGAACATGCTCACACAGCAATGTCATTGATGGCAATATCACAAAAGGCTGGCCATGGTCAGGTCGCCCCTTAAAGACATTCCTTTTCAGCATTAGTTATGCTTTCAAAGAGCTTATCTGCAAAAAAGTCTGTGCAAAACAGAAGCATGTTTAATATTTTTTGCGCTCAGCTAGACTATCTCGAGGAATGGCTCCAAACTACTCATTTCCGTTAGCCGTCTAAGATAAATTATTGGAAAATTTAATTATCGCAGCTTCGTTTATTAGGCAAACAACTTCTCGACCTACTCCCTATCTAGAGGTTACCAATTTGAACAGTCGAGTGATAAGAATAATGTCAGCACGATTTACATTGCTCGACTAAAGTTCGGCACCGTTAAAAAAATAACTGCCTGGATATTCATGGTGCAGTACGCTTCTGATAAAGCAGGTGCAAATGCTTGGACGAGTTTTCTTGGCGCAATTCAAGTTGATCAGCTTAAGCACATGTGCTCAACAGTACTCTGCTGCCTTTACGACGGACTCTCCTACGTTATAGAAAAAGCACTTCAGCGCTATGGTATATCACACATGGTCTGCGAGAACACTTTTGCGCTCTCCGTATTACATATATGAGCGTTGGTGGCATCAGGCTCGGTTTTCTTGGCGTCATTAAGAATAAAAACAGCTGCCTTGCGGAAAAACAACGGATAATATTTTAGTACATTTTATCAAATGGAGTAACGTGCACGTGTGTGTTAGAATAAAAAGTAATGAAGTATTGGGATGAGAGCATTGTGGAATATATTTTAATTTTCTATTGTTTACACATAAAGAAGAGAATACCACGTTTTTTAGAAGAAACGCTGACGCACGTATACAGTCAAGGGAAACATGAGTTCTGACCTAGTGCCCGTGATGGAAGCAGTCCCAAACCGCACGGCTACATTGCCACGCGAAATATTGGTTTATTAAGGCGAAGGCCTCAAGTGGCTCGTAGCAATGGCTACGAATAATGGCCCGAAAGAAAAGCAGCGTCTAGTCCAGCGATACAGAGTAGCAGAGTGATACAAAAATGTAGATGAATGGTACAAAAAACACCAGCAGCAATGGCTCATTCCCGAAAAAATGACAATTAGGAATGGCTCATACTCCCGTAAGCAAGCAAAAAATGCAATGGCTGAATATGAATGAAGAAATACGAGAAAAAGAAAGAAAGAGCAAAGGAACGAAAGAGAGAACAAATAAAGAAAAAAAGAAAGAAAGGAAGGAAGAAAGCAAGTTAAAAAAATCGTGAGCCATTCCACTCTGTGAAGGGGGTTGACCAGCGAGGCTGTTTAGCACATGACATGGAGGTGACACATAATTTTGAACAAAAGGTACAAACTCATTCATTGTCTTCAAGGTCATCATTAATTCACTCGAAACTGAATCACATTCTTTGATTATGTCAAATCGATGCACGTACGCCGCTGAGTGGTCGGTTGGGCAGGATCGGTGTGACATCGTAAGGGATATGTCTGCAACATGGAATGCGTAAACCACACCATTCCTGGTACCCATCCACGCAGACCCGAGACAGCACTCTGTCGTCCAACGTCTTATTATGCTTGCGTTCCCGCACAGTCAACTCAGTTCTGAAGGGACGCGCACCTTAACATGCGGTAGTGTTGCTTACGTTTAGCATATATAACGTATCTCTCCTACGTATGTAAGGCGAGATACGCTATTCTAAACTGCCTGTTTAGAATAGCGTTTCCCTGAACCCATATTATTAGTATTGCCATAATCGCAAGAGTCAAAAGTATGACGTGTTCTCTAAGTTGTAAGTTGTCACGACCGCGGATTTATAATTTACAGTGCCTGCCGCTAAGAAATGCGCAACGAGGTATGGCCGAAGACGAGTTAATTGCGAAGAATGGTATACAGGAACCGTTTATTAGCATGAACTGCGGGCGCCTATACCACCACAGAGGAGGGATGTTGGGTAGTGACTGCAGTCGTTTGCTCGCCACATGACACATCTACACTGGAATTAAACTGGTTTCACCAACACCCGCTTGCATTCCCTAGACCCTTAATTGGGACTGCGCCTGCAACCAGGACTCTTCTCTTTTTTTTTCTCTTGTTGTCCTTCGCCCCCTTTAGAATGTGCTGAGAAGTGCTTTGCCCGGCCCTCCGTACTCCACTTTCTTTATAAAGGAATTCATTCGTTCATTCATTCATTCGTTTATTGCTGCAGAAAAATAGCGCCTCTTCATTTCTGTAATCACCCTCTCTCACTTGGAGTCTGTGTATCTTTGTGGCAACGCAGCGACAAACCTAGGCCTTAAGTTTAGCACAGAGAAAATCGGGAATTATGATCCTTAATGAAAAGAAGAATAATTACATGGTGCAAATTGAACATCAAGTCATACCCATATTTAAACAATGTAAATACTTATGCGTATATACAGGGTGTCCCACGTAACTTGAGCGAAACATTAGAAACTATGAAATGCAATGTAGCTGGACAGAACGAAGGTAGTGTTGTTGGCCGCCGTAATTATTCCTCTTTTCATTAAAGACCATAATTCCCTATTTCTCTGTGCTACCCTAAAGCCTAGGTTTGTCGCTACATTGCCAAAAATATTCGCAAGTGTCTAAATCACATGCAGTCTCCACTAGTGCCAGAATGTCGTCATCATGCATAACTCCGGGGACTTTCTGTTTCGCGATATCTCAGTTACTCAAGCAAGATAAATCAGACCCAAATTCACCGCCTTCCAGTTGCCCAGCCCCCTTCCTCACCTCCCTCCGCCCCCCGACCACAGTGCCACTTTGAAGGGATCGCACATCCCGACAAGCTTGCAGAGGCCGGTTTTGACGCCTCCCACTTCTAGCCACCCTAAAGCAGTTACTTTTGCGTTGCGCCGCTAAACCCGAGGGCGTGGGATGGAATGCCAGCAGAGGCGGCGACATTTTCCACGGCGGCGAAATGGAAGAACGCTAGCGTACTGTGCATTGTGTGGAAGTTGAAAAAACGCCCAAGAAGTCAAAATTAGTCGGGAGTCCCCCTACTACGACGTGCCTCGCAATTATATCGTGAGTTTTTGCTCGTACAACCGAGGAATTTATTATAATTCTTCTTAGACAATCAAACTGTTTGCCGCAAAGCACACATCCTAAAATTTCGATATTTTCCATCCCAACGCAGATCTAATCGGGCCCGCACTGCCCCCATCTGTTACGAATTACGCGGAAAATTGATCTAATGCTTTTCCCCCAGACAGTTGTTAAGGTGAATAGCATTATTTGCTATTTACTTGCCTAAAGTTCAGCCGTTTCAAACCCGTCCGTCCGTCTGTATGTCCGTCCGTCCGTCCGTCCGTCCGTCCGTCCGTCCGTCCGTCCGTCCGTCCGTCCGTCCGTCCGTCCGTCCGTCCGTCCGTCCGTCCGTCCGTCCGTCCGTCCGTCCGTCCGTCCGTCTGTCTGTCTGTCTGTCTGTCTGTCTGTCTGTCTGTCTGTCTGTCTGTCTGTCTGTCTGTCTGTCTGTCTGTCTGTCTGTCTGTCTGTCTGTCTGTCTGTCTGTCTGTCTGTCTGTCTGTCTGTCTGTCTGTCTGTCTGTCTGTCTGTCTGTCTGTCTGTCTGTCTGTCTGTCTGTCTGTCTGTCTGTCTGTCTGTCTGTCTGTCTGTCTGTCTGTCTGTCTGTCTGTCTGTCTGTCTGTCTGTCTGTCTGTCTGTCTGTCTGTCTGTCTGTCTGTCTGTCTGTCTGTCTGTCTGTCTGTCTGTCTGTCTGTCTGTCTGTCTGTCTGTCTGTCTGTCTGTCTGTCTGTCTGTCTGTCTGTCTGTCTGTCTGTCTGTCTGTCTGTCTGTCTGTCTGTCTGTCTGTCTGTCTGTCTGTCTGTCTGTCCGTCCGTCCGTCCGTCCGTCCGTCCGTCCGTCCGTCCGTCCGTCCGTCCGTCCGTCCGTCCGTCCGTCCGTCCGTCCGTCCGTCCGTCCGTCCGTCCGTCCGTCCGTCCGTCCGTCCGTCCGTCCGTCCGTCCGTCCGTCCGTCCGTCCGTCCGTCCGTCCGTCCGTCTGTCTGTCTGTCTGTCTGTCTGTCTGTCTGTCTGTCTGTCTGTCTGTCTGTCTGTCTGTAATATTATGCCAACCCAGTGGCGGAAGTAGTATGCCTGCTTGGGCCACTAGGTATGTGCTCTTTTCATTCCGCATGACGCCAGGAAACCAAGCCTGGTGCCATGAACGCTCAGAAATGTATTAGGGAGAGCGAATAATGCTCCCACACACTTTTTGTGAAGTACCGTGGCGCTGATGCCTTTCTTCTACAATGTAGGAGAATGCACTGTAAAGGCAGAAGTGCACGGTTGAGCACATTTGTTATAAGTTCATCCAGTTGAATTGTGCCAAGAAAACCTGTCCGAGCATTCGCACTTGTTTTATTAGAAGCCCGCTGCACAATTAATATACCGGCGGTCTTTTCAAACAGCACCAAATTTTAAGAAATAGACTAATATAAATCTTCCTGACATTAGTGTTTTTATTCGACTGTTCAGATGGAAACCTCCGCATACGGAGCAAGTTCAGCAGTTGTATGCGTAATTCACTAAGGTATGTTAATTATCTTTTGAAATATATATCTTGGATGGCTAAAGCAAATGAGTAGTTTGGAGCCTGTCTTCGAATTGTGTAGTTGAGCGGAATATGTTTATTAAACGCGCTCTTCTAAGAGCTTGTCGGGCCCTTGGGCCCTCTCTGCAGCGCGCACGGGGGAAGCCTTTGAAACGCGCGCCACAACAGCACTCGTCGCATGGAGCATGCGCACCGATCGCGTTATTGTAAGAACTCGCGCGAGGACTGCCGGGAAGGCAGCGGAGACGGCACTCGGGGCTTTTTTTTTTCGGGGCGCGGGCCTGGGGAGGCGCTGGTGGGGCGTGGCCCGTCTAGGTCAAGGTAAATATACCTGGTAGCGAAGCTTCCATAGGAGCCCATACGTTCAAAACCTGGCGGTCCATCGCCGGTTCATGGGCCTTAGCGCCATCTGTATGTGGTGGGAAAACTTCCGGCGGAAGAAAAAATAACGTGACACCATGTCCGTTTAAAGCAGAAGTGACGTCATTTTGTTTTCGAAGGCGCGAAATTTGTTTTGTTGTTCTTACTTTGGAGCTATATATTCAAATGCCCCGCCATTCGACTTGATGGGCGTTTCGAGCTTGCAGCGTGGAAAGCGATGCAGGAAAAGGCCAGCCGTACGGTTGTCGAAATCGCATCCCTGCACAGAACATACTTTCTTTGGAGGCCGACGAAAGCTTTAGGTGTAGCGTGCTGATCCTATTGTCGGATGCCAAGCCCGTCCGCCAGCGCAGTCGCACGAAAACAACAACACAATTATCTGGCGGTCGTAACTCACTACTTTTGACTAAACAGATTAAGAAGCAAAGAAACTACCCGCGTCACCAAATTCAGACAAACTTCGACAAGCAAGAAAGCACAAATTGTGAGGGGGGCGTATTTCAACAGGTGATACGAGTGCGCCTTTCTGCCCATTTTAAGACGTGCATTGCACTGCGAGTGAGAGTGGCGTCAACGCCCCCTGTAGCGATGAGCGCTAAAAAGAAATACATTTATTAATAACAATAAAATTAAGCGTATTTTCCTAACTCATCACGAATATACAAAATTGACTAGGAATTTTATTTTCGTTGAATGAATCTAACTGTGTCTCGTTTGAATTAAGAAAACGCGTTTTTCTTTCCCAATGTTTGTTCCCTCCAAACACAGACGCGCTTCAATCGCTGCTCCCATAACCCCCCATGCTGATGTCGGTGACAATCTGTACTGAACCACTTTTCGCCCGAAGCTTCGTGACCTATTTGAATCGACCTTGTCTAGGTTTCTTTCCGAGCGTGCTGCAGAGCGAGAGGAAAAGCGTTTTTTGCATTGTGTCCGCGTGAAAGAGTGCTCTTGTTGTTCACTCTTGGGAATGTATCTGCGCGCTTGGTTCGGTGCTTGCTTGCTGCGCTTTATGCTTTCTGTTATCGACCGAAAGATTGTGTCGGTTGAAGGTTTGTAACGGCCGTTCTTTCATCGCTCCTTTTGTCTTGTACATTTTGTTGCCTCGCTGTTCTGCTGCTTGCTTCTTTGCCTTCTTCTTTTCTGCTATTGGCCGCGAGGCTGCGGTAATTGTTGGAGTGTTTCATTATATCGTAAATTAAAGCGATTTTCGTTCTTGCCGCCACTGATCCTTTGTCGTGCTGGTCGCGGCTCGCGGACCCCCTGAGCGAAGGCGAGGGGCCTTCATCTGGTTTTCTTCTTTCTCGCTTTTTTCTGTTTGTTCTGGGGTACGCTTCCGCACCGCAGGGACTACGAGCACGGGGACAAGGGAACCGCCCCCATCTCGAGGCAGCTGGCAATCCCTCCTAGGCCAACCTGTTTCGCTCCGACATCGGGTCCCACAGCTCACGCATTTGTACCCAATCGCTCTGACCCGCGTAAGTGAACGTTTTTATTCTACCTCTTTCTCTCCTGGCGCCCCGCCATTCCGTGTCATTCTTCGGCCGCAGAACCACTTGACATTGCTTGACCATTCCGTCGGACCACTCTGCCCGTCCAATTTGAACACCAAAGATGCACGCCGGCATTTTAATGCACCTACGTTCGGGTAGAGTCAAGAAGGGCGCGGTTGAAAATCATACTCGCGAGACCAATAGTACGATGCCTGATAAAAAAGACCAGTGTGCGCCCAAATAACATATGTCCAGCATTATTGCCCTGCTGACCGCGCTGCTCCAGCATCAGACAAACATAACTCCAGCAGCGAGTTTCCGTTTCCAGCTCTCTGTGCCTACATATGAGGGCCACACAGATAAGAAATCGGTGGCAGACTTCCTTTAGGAAATGCAAGATTACCGCAATGCGGAAGCCATTACAGATCACGTTCTTGATCATCATCATCATCACCAACCTGGTTATGCCCACTGCAGGGCAAAGGCCTCTCCCATACTTCTCCAGCTACACCGGTCATGTAATAATTATGGCCATGTTGTCCCTGCGAACTTCTTAATCTCATCCGCCCGCCTAACTTTCTGCCGCCCTCTGCTACGCTTCCCTTCCCTTGGAATCCATTCCGTAACTCTTTATGACCATCGGTTATCTTCCCTCCTCACTACGTGTCCTGCCCATGCACATTTATTTTTCTTGATTTCAACTAAGATATCATTACCTCGCGTTTGTTCCCTCACCCAATCAGCTCTTTTCTTATCCCTTAATGTTACACCTATCATTCTTCTTTCCATAGCTCGTTGCGTCGTCCTCAATTTAGGTAGAACCCTTTTCGTAAGGCTCCAGGTTTCTGCTCCGTACGTGAGTACTGGCAAGACACAGCTGTTATAAACTTTTCTCTTAAGGGATAATGACAACCTGCTGTTCATGATCTGAGAATGCCTGCCAAACGCACCCCAGCCCATTCTTATTCTTCTGATTATTTCAGTCTCATGATCCGGATCCGCAGTCACTACCTGTCCTAAGTAAATGTATTCCCTTACCACTTCCAGTGCCTCACTACTTAATGTAAACTGCTGTTCTCTTCCGAGACTGATAAACATTACCTTAGTTTTCTGCGGTATAATTTTTAGACCGACCCTTCGTCTTTGCCTCTTCTGCAAACTTCTGTTATTCTGCAGCGCGTTTTGCTCATCACTCTGAGTGGGTCCGCCGCCCGCTGGTGTCGTCGCCAGTCATTCGAAAGTTGGACGCACCTTGAGCAGCTACTGCGAGCAGAATTCCTTCCCCCCGATTACGTCATCCGCATGAAGGACGAGCTTCGCGCCCGTAGTCAGGCGGAGGAGGAAAGCCTCGAAGAATACATACGGTCCTTTCAGGAGCTTTACGAGCGTGGAGACCCTTCAGCACTCGAAACGGAAAGAGTCACCCGGGCAATCCGGCAATCTCACCCACGCTTTCAGGCTTATCTAAGGGGCCGTACCTTCTCTTCGCTTGTCGTTCTCGCTAACGAGACGTCCGATATTCAGGCGGCGATTTTGGCAGAGCTCATTTACCAGCCTCCACCTCCGCCTAAAGCCTCACTCGAGCCGTCTTGCGCGTGGCGCGGTTCTCTAATTGCAAGCCCGGGGAATGTGGTACCGCCTCCAAGGGCGCTGGATCCAATAATTCGCTGCATCTTTGCCACCCAGGTACCTTTCCGGCCTCCGGTCCGGGAACCTGACCCACGTTGCGAGGCACTCGCGGCCGTAGCAGGGCTGTAGCGGCTGCTGCCCATTCTGGCGCAGAAGATACACGCAGGAGCATTCCAGTCTGCTTCCAGTGTGGAGGACGAGCCCACTACAAGAGCCAGTGCCCGAGCCCGCCTGGCTCGCACCAGCAGGGAAACGATAAGGGCCGGCGGTGGTGAGCAGCTACCAGTCGCCGGCCCACGACCTACCACGCCCCGACGTACCCTCGCAACATGCAGGCACCGGAACGACCTCTCCGGCAGCAGCCGATCCTCACGCGGTGTTACTCGCAACATCGAAGCATCTTGCAGCGGCCATCAAGCACCGAGCGGGGGCAGGCGTTTTAATGACTATGAAAAGCCGGGCGTTTTGGTCGTCTCACCATCCTGCTGTCACGGCGCTGAGCCGCGGACAACCTCGGCAGCGGACCGGGGGAAAAAAACGGCTGCTCACACTCGAATCACCACCGGCATCAACGGTAGTAGTACCGTAAAGGTGTTACGCTCCCAGATCAAAGGCCAAGGATCTCGGACAAATGGTGAGGGCTTTGCCGTCCACGTTCAGTCTTGTTGACGCCCGCCTTGAGAAAACACCATTGGTAGCAGTCAGAATGGCCGGAATAGAAGTACCTGCTGTTTTAGGCACCAGCTCGGCTGTTTACGTTTTCGCCGATCGTGTCAAAAGCGCCTGTGAGACGAAACGTCTACAGTTACGAAGTGTAAACACGACCCTTCACATGGCATCCGCTCACGTTGCGTCCGCTACGTCAGCAGCCCGGTTAACGGTTACCATTAATTATATAAAATTCCGGCAACCCTTCCTACACCTTTCAGGACTTTCTTGTCCTGTGATTTTGGGCCGTAACTTCATAGTCAAAGCAGGAATCGTTCTCGATCTCTCTAAAGGCACCTACCAGTACGGCATGCATGCACATTCACTCAAGTTCATGACTAAGCCAGGAGAACCACAGTCAAATCTGTTTACCGCCAATATCTCTGCGGTCTCCGAGACTGATTGTGGTATTCTCACTGTTCTGAAGTCTTTCACAGGATCTCCTGCGGAGAAGACCAAAATCGAGACAGCGCTTAAACCATTTGCCGAAATGTTCACGGAAGCTTCTGGCAGCGTTAATGTGCTGACTCATAGGATCGACACCGGATGTGCCCACCCGATTCATTTCAACCCGCGGCCCCTGAGCATCCACAAGCGAGCACTTCTGGATAGTGCACTAGACAAAATAATGGCTACCGGTGCAGTAAGACAGTCTAAGAGCCTTTGGGCCTTCCCAGTTGTACTAGCACCCAAGAAAGATGGCACGGCGTGGTTGTGTGTCGACTACCATTGGTTGAACGCTGTCACAGTTGGAGACCGGTACCCCTTCCCATCAATCGATTCAGTGATGTATTCACTTGAGGCTGCAAAGTTCTTTACTATTTTAGACTGCAGCAGGGGCTTCCTGCAAATTCCGATCGCCCCCTGCGACATTGCAAGGACTGCATTTACTTGTCATCGGGGACTGTTCGAATTTGTCCGATTGCCTTTCGGTTTGTGCAATTAGCCGGCGACCTTTCAACGTGTGCTAGATATTGTGCTTCAAGACGCCACATTTAATTATGCGATGGCTTACATGGATAACGTGGTAGTGTTCTCAAAAACCCCGGAGGAGCATCTCCTTCACCTAACCACCGTTCTACAACGAATGCAAGACGCAGGCATCACCATTAATCCCCGGAAGGCTCAACTGGTTTCGACCAGAATCAACCTCCTAGGTTTCATTGTCAAGCAAGGCCCATTCTGACCTGACGAGGAGAAACTCCAGGCCATACTGCAGCTTCCATTACCAACAGTCGTCAAGATCCTGCAGCGGTATTTGCGCATGGTAGGCTTATACCGCCACTTTATCCCCCACTGCGCTGACCTGGCAATACCTCTCCACCAACTCCTAAGGAAAGGCGCCAGTTGGTACTGGACTGGCGTGGAGGAGGGATCATTTCGGGCTCTGTCACCAGCTATCGCCGATACCGCACGTCTGTGGCTTCCCGACCTCAACCTGCCATTCACCGTGCAGACCGATGCAAGTGAGTACGGCATCGGCGCAGTCTTGCTTCAGAAGCACCAAGGGAAGCTTCACCCTCTGGCTTTTGTGAGTCACACTCTCACAGAAGCAGAGCGGAACTATACGGTAACAGAGAAAGATTGCCTAGCAATTGTATTTGCACTACAGAAATTTGACATGTATCTGGATGGGGCGGAGTTTACTATTCAGACTGACCACCAGGCGATGACGTGGCTGTCAAAGCTACAAAACCTAGCCGGCCGTTTAGCCCGTTGGGCCCTCGCTCTTCAGAAGTATAATTACAGAGTAGAATACAGGAAAGGCACCTTCAACAAGGTAGCTGACGCCCTGTCCCGAGCACCACTCTCCAGGGATGGCGAGCCGGCACCCAAAGTCCTGGCTGTGGCAGTGCCTATGGACGCCTGGAGAACACTGATCTCTCGCCAGAAGCTACTCGACGCCCAGCTAAGTGACGACCAGTGCAACTTGATACGCAAGGCACTGGACGGCGCCAACCCTGCCGGTAGCGGCAGCTACGACTGCTTCATGCAAGCAGAAGATGTCCTGCTCTTGCGGTATATACCTGCTGCCGATACGGATTGCGGCGAGCCCCCATTCCGTGTCGTTGTGCCTAGGAAGCTGCGATAGCCTTTTCTAGAGCACTTTCATGACACCCGGCTCGCCGGTCATAGCGACGGCAAGAAAACATTTAAGAAGTTGTGTCGCATCGCGACATGGTCGCACATGAGAAAGCATGTCTTCAGATACGTTCGCACATGTCCTACCTGCCATACCGTGAAACAGAGGGGAGGGAAGCCACCGAGCTTCATGCAACCAGTTGAGAGCCGATTCATTCATTCACAAAACTTTATTAGCGTCCTGAAGCCCGGTCATTTCAGGCCGAGGCGGGCCGCGTCAAAGTCGGCACCGCCAGGCCGAGCCTTATGGCGTCATCGTGGACCCTCTGGACAGCCCATAGTTGATATTGATATTGCTACGGCACAATATGTGCGACCACGAAAGGCCAGCAGTGTGAAGACGACGACCACGATTAGATGCTAGCGCGGGCTGTTGCCTCTTGAACTAGCGCAGTGTATTTTCCTTGTAAATATATTTGTACATAGCTTTTCGTCTGCGTCATCCTACGTAACATATCTGGTGGAGGTGGACGTTCCCTGTACCTCGTAACGGAGCTTCGCAGTGGCCGGTACGTCGAGCCTTCCTTCATGGCTCCCGGCGACGACAACCCGACTCCGCCGGCTCCGACACCTGCTGCCCCTTCGACGACCTACATCACTCTCCCCGCTACCCGTGATCCTGGCGTATTCTCGGGCCACGATGGGGAAGACGTCGATGACTGGATCAGCCTCTATGAACACGTCAGCCGCAATAACCGGTGGGACCCTACTATTATGCTCGCCAACGTAGTCTTTTACCTCGGTGGCACACCTCGAGTTTGGTATCGCACGCACGAAGATGAGCTCACCAGTTGGGATTCACTTAAGAAACAGCTTCGAGACTTGTTCGGCAAACCCTACAGTCAAAAACTTGCCGCGCAGAAGGCGCTTTCCGGCCGTGTGCAGACGTCCACAGAGCCCTATGTCACGTACATTCAGGACGTCTTGGCTCTGTGCCGCAAAGTTGACACCCACATGACTGAGTCAGACAAGGTTTCCCACATCCTCAAAGGCATTGCCGATGACGCCTTCAACTTGCTCGTTTGCAACAACGTAGCCACGGTGGATGCTGTTATAAAAGAGTGCCGCCGCCTGGAACTCACCAAAAGCCGACGTATTGACCAGCAGTTTGCCCGTCTGCCCAACACCCCAGCGACATCTTCCTGTGCCGACGCTCCTCGTCCCAACAACACTGCCGATGTTACCAGGATCGTCCGGTGTGAGATCGAGGCCGCCTATCCGGCTGCCTTCGACTCCAGTCCCACCAACACATCTGCAGTCACGGTCTCACTGATCCAGGCAGTTGTCCGCCAGGAGTTTGAAAACATGGGTCTTCACACCATCTGCTCGGCCCATCGCCCTGCTACCCGCCCGGCTTCTTCGATTTCGCCCCGTCCCACATCTTCTTACCCACCACGTTTCCGCAACCCATCTGAGTGGCTCACTGCTGACGACAAGCCTATTTGTTTCCACTGCCATCGAATCGGGCACATTTCTCGGCACTGTCGTAGTCGCTGGAGTTCCCCGATCCGGTCTACTTATACTGCCTACTCTCACCCCTCAGGTGGCCCTTCTCGTCCCTATGCCGCACGCTCCGATAATGCCGCCACTGATTCTCCTGCAACGAACCGCCCCTATTCTCGTTCGCCTTCGCCCCAACGACGACAATCTCGCTCTCCCCAGCCCCGTCGCTCCTATTCGCCGACTCCCTTCGGGCGCCGCTCCCAGCCGGAAAACTAGACGATGCAGCGCCTCGAGGTGACGCTGCATTGCTCCCTACGCCGCCAAATCCTCTACTGACTTTGCCCACTCATCTGAACCTTCTTGACGTGCACGTCGACGGTGTTTCCGTGTCTGCTCTCATAGACACTGGGGCGCATTTGTCCGTAATGAGCGCTGACCTTCGTAACCAGCTCAAGAAAATTATCACGCCCGCCACGACGCCTGTTGTCCGTGTCGCCGATGGCGGAACGGCCCCCGTAATTGGTATGTGTACCGCCCGCGTCTCCTTCGCCGATCGCTCAACAATCGTGCTATTCACAGTCATCGCCCACTGTCCCCACGACATCATCCTCGGCTTAGACTTCCTCTCCGCACATTCTGCTCTCATCCATTGTTCCACCAGTACTCTCCGCCTTGACCTGCCTGTTCTGGATCCTACTGAACCACACGCCAGTCGCCTCAGTTCCGCCGACTTCGTTCGCTTGCCACCTTCGGCACTGACCTACGTTGACCTAGTGTCATCCCCACCAGTCCCCGACGGTCACTACATCGCGGCTCCTATGCAAGACGTCCTCCTTACACACGGGATCACAGTACCCCATACAGTTTTATCTATTACGGCGAATTGCGTCTGCCTGCCAGTGGTCAACTTTGGCTTGACGACACAAGTGCTGCCACGTGGGATGTCTTTGGCCCAGCTTTGTTCGTTCGAGGATCACTCAGTAGCATCCATTGCAGTAGACGACACTTCATCCGATACTTCTCTACCATCGCAGTCGACAAATTGTTCCATCGCTGACTTACGGAAAATGATTGCGCCCGACTTGCCCTCCGAGCACGCTCGTGAACTCTACCGCGTTCTGTTTTCCTACCACGATATTTTTGACTTTAACGATCGTCCTTTAGCCCAAACTACAGCTGTCAAACATCGCATTAATACCGGCGATGCCCCTCCTATTCATCGCCGCCCGTATCGAGTGTCACCAGCTGAGCGTCAAGTTATTCACGCAGAAGTTCGCAAAATGCTTGCCAAGAACATTATTGAACCGTCATGTAGTCCTTGGGCGTCACCGGTTGTGCTGGTAAAAAAGAAGGATGGCTCATGGCGCTTTTGCGTGGATTATCGGCACCTTAACAGGGTTACCAAAAAGGACGTGTACCCCCTACCTCGGATTGATGACGCCCTTGACTGCCTCTACGGTGCTCGCTATTTCTCCTCTATTGACCTTCGCTCCGGCTATTGGCAGATTGCCGTGGACGATCTCGACCGCGAGAAGACTGCCTTTGTGACACCCGACGGTCTGTATGAATTCAAGGTGATGCCGTTCGGCCTATGTAACGCTCCTGCCACTTTTGAACGCATGATGGACTCCCTTCTTCACGGTTTCAAATGGTCCACGTGCTTGTGCTACTTGGACGACGTTATCGTATTCTCCCCAACGTTCGCTACGCACCTCGAGCGCCTCTCAGCAGTCCTGGACGTTTTTCGACGAGCCGGTCTGCAACTCAACGCATCGAAGTGCCAATTCGGCCGTCGCCAGATTACCGTCCTTGGACATCTCGTTGACGCGAACGGAGTGCAACCGGACCCAGGCAAGATTCATGCTGTTACGCACTTCCCTGTTCCGACGTGTGTCAAGGATGTGCGCAGCTTCATCGGCCTTTGTTCGTACTTCCGCCGTTTCGTGAGGAATTTCGCCGCCATAGCACGACCACTAACCGACCTTTTGAAAAAAGACTCTCCTTTCCAGTGGGGCGATAACGAGGCCTCTGCATTCTCTCATCTAATCGACATTCTCACACCGCCTCCCGTTCTGGCCCATTTCGATCCTTCTGCGCCTACCAAAGTCCGTACTGATGCCAGCGGTCACGGAATTGGAGCAGTACTAGCACAACGCCAGCGTGGCCACGACCGTGTTATCGCTTACGCCAGCAGGCTCCCCTCACCCGCGGAGCGCAACTATTCCATCACTGAGCGTGAATGTCTGGCCCTAGTTTGGGCGGTTGCGAAATTCCGCCCATACTTATATGGCCAATCCTTTTCCGTTGTCACAGACCATCACGCGCTTTGTTGGTTATGCTCATTGAAAGACCCTTCAGGAAGACTTGGTCGCTGGGCCTTACGCCTCCAAGAATATTCGTTCTCTGTCACCTACAAATCTGGCCGACTACACAAGGACGCTGACTGCCTGTCTCGCTACCCGGTAGACGAGCCTGACGACGCCGATAGTAGTACCGCCGACGGCATTTTCTCTGTGTCTGCCTTCGCTAACATCGCCGATGAGCAGTACCGAGACCTATCGCTGCGAGTACTCATCGAGCGTCTGCGCTCTACACCTACCGACGCATCCGTTCGCCGATATGTCCTCCACGGCGGCATTCTGTACCGAAGGAGCTTTCTCCCTGATGGCCCTGATCTTCTTCTTGTCGTGCCAAAACATCTACGACAGTCTGTGCTCTTTGAGATGCATGACGCACCCACTGCAGGACATCTTGGGGTAACCCGCACGTACGACCGCGTCCGCCGCCGCTTCTATTGGCCTGGTCTCGCTCGCTCCGTTCGACGCTATGTTGCTGCCTGTGATCCCTGCCAGCGTCGGAAGACACCTCAGGTGCTACCTGCTGGTCATCTCCAGCCGATCACCGTCCCTGTGGAACCGTTCTTTCGTGTTGGATTAGACCTGCTCGGTCCCTTTCCCACGTCATCCTCTGGGAACAAATGGGTAGCCGTCGCGACTGATTACGCCACCCGATACGCTATCACTCGGGCTCTCCCTACCGGCTGCGCCACTGACGTCGCGGACTTTCTCTTGCGTGACATTATCTTGCTTCATGGCGCCCCGCGACAGCTGCTTACTGACCGTGGTCGAAACTTCCTCTCTAAAGTTATCGCTGACATTGTGCGTTCCTGCTCCATTCAACACAAACTGACTACTTCATACCATCCTCAAACCAATGGCCTGACAGAGCGGTTAAACCGTACTCTTACCGATATGCTGGCCAAGTACGTTTCCAAGGACCACCACGACTGGGACATTGCCCTTCCTTACGTAACATTTGCGTACAATTCTTCCCGGCACGACACCGCCGGATTTTCTCCCTTTTATCTCCTGTACGGTGGCGAACCTACCTTGCCCCTAGACACGGCACTTCCTCCTGCTGCGGTCTCAACAAGCGAGTATGCGCGCGACGCCATCGCCCTCGCCGACCATGCACGCCAGCTTGCCCGTGCTCGACTTACGGCCTCACAGACCACTCAGCAGTGTCAGTACAACGTCCGCCATCGTGACGTACAGTTTTCACCTGGTGCGCTCGTGCTCCACGTCGGACTTTCAGAGAAACTTCTTTCGCGATACAAAGGGCCCTACCGCGTGCTGCGCCAGGTGACGCCTGTGACTTACGAAATTGCTCCTGTGGGCTCAAGCTCGTCCTCACCTGTGGCATCTAGTGATGTCGTACACGTCAGTAGGCTCAAGGCCTACTACACTGCTTCCGAGTCCGATCTTTAGTCGCTCCGGGACGGCGCTTTTGCAGCCGGGGGTAGTGCTACGGCACAATATGTGCGATCACGAAAGGCCAGCAGTGTGAAGACGACGACGACGATTAGATGCTAGCGCGGACTGTTGCCTCTTGGCCTAGCGCAGCGTATTTTCCTTGTAAATATATTTGTACATAGCTTTTCGTCTGCGTCATCCTACGTAACAATATGAAGCGCTCGATATCATCTTGTCCCAATAAAGCCATTTTTCTTCAGGGTCGAGCGACAGCCCGCCATCATGTGTCTGATGTCAATGATGCCATCGCACACGTTACATTCTTTACTAATTTCTCTTTCGGGATGAATTTTATATATGAAATACGGAGTGGTGTACGTCCCGGTTTGCAAGAAACGTAGCGTGACTGCCTGAGCGCTATTCAATTTTACGTGTGGCAGTGGGAATTGCCTACGCCCCAAGTAGTAATATTTAGTGATGTCGTTGTAAGTTGGTAAGTGATCTTTATGCTCCCCGGAACGGTAGTGGGCGTCGGTTCGGTTCTGACCGGTACGGCAAGCAAGTCCTCGTGCCAGGTCGTTCGTCACCTCGTTGAGGTTGGGCCGAGTCTCGTCCACTTGTCCCATATGTGCAGCAAACCATCGGATTTCGGTTTTGATAGTCTCGACCTTCTCATTAATTTTAGCCGCAGTCCCAGCTACATAGCCTTCGTCAAAGCTCTTAATTGCTGCTTTGGAATCGCTACAGATGAAAGACCATTTACGGTTCCTGATGGCTAGAGCAATCGCGGCTTGCTCCGCCACCGTGGAATCCTTAGTGAAGATGGTGACGGCGTCCCGTACCTCGCCCCGGATGTCGACCACCACGGTAGTGTAGGCCTCATTGCCTTTGACCGAGGCAGCGTCTACAAGGGCCGCCTGTTGTCCTAGCTGTTCAATTTCTTTCAACAAAGCTTCCGCTTGCGCTTTTCTCCTGCTAGCATTGTGTTTCGGGTGCATATTTCTCGGGAGGGGGGTGGTTCTGATCGCGTCTCTAAGCTTCGCGCTCAATTCTACCTCGGATTCCTTCGAGTTCATCCATCTATTGGGGTCTGTCCCTATCGCTTTCAGTATAAGCCTGCCCGCTCGCGTTTTCGTCAGTCTTTCCTGCTGCGCCATCTGTTGCGCTTCCACCATCTCTTCTATCACATTGTGCGCGCCTAGGTTCATGAGCTTCGCGTTCGAGCTGCTGATGGGTATACCTAGGGTAGCCTTGACTAACTTTCTGGTCGTAGTGTTGAGCTTGTTCAGCTCGGCCTGCGAGCATTTAAATAGACCAGCCACGTAGGTGAAGTGACAGAGAGCGAAGGCGTGCACTAGCCTTAGAGCGCTGCCCTCAACCAGGTCTCTGTGTCTTTCGCTGATTCTCCTTAGTAACGTGATGACTTGGTCCGTCTTGTTTGAAACGTGTTGAATGGTACTGAGGTTGGTACCTCCCGTTGCTATGTGGAAGCCTAAAACTGTAATCTTTTGCACCTGCTTGATCGCGGATCCATGGTGACAGAGTAAGATAATCTTGGGTTCCTCCCCGGGGACGTAGTCCCTGGGTCTTTGACCCCTGCGCCGATGGTTTAGGACCAAAAGCTCCGACTTTGCCGCCGAACAGTTGAGTCCCGTCTCGCCTAGCGTGCTTTCCATGGCGTGTATGCTCTCCTGCAGTCTGGTCTCCGTTTGGTCTACGTTACGGTTGGCGCTCCATATGGTTATGTCATCGGCCTATATTGCAAAGTGCATTCCTTCTATACTCTCCAGTTTCCTCGCGACTCTGTTCATTGCGAGATTAAATAACATGGGCGAATGTACGGCCCTTTGCGGGGTGCCCCTGTTTCCCAGGTTCATCAACTTCGATTTTAGTTCTCCTAGCGTGACGCTCGCTTGCGTACCACCCAGAAACGCCTTGACTACACTGAATAGCCCCTCGCCCAACCCCAGCTCGGACAGTACCTCGAGGATGGCCTTGTACTCTATGCCATCAAAAGCTTTTTCGACGTCTAGTCCCACAATCACTCTCACGTGCACCAGGCTAACGTGTATGAGCTGGTGTTTGATCAGGAGCATGGCGTCCTGAGTCCATAGTCTGGGCGGAAACTGATCACGTTATACAAGAGTATGTCATTTTGCTCGACGTATCTAGTGAGTCTGTTAAGAATAACGTGTTCCACAGCTTTACCTATGCACGATGTAAGCGAGATTGGACTTAGGTTATCCAGATGGAACGGTTAACCCGGTTTTGGTATGAGGATGGTGCTGGCCATCTTCCATTCTTCCCGATAGTCTCAATTTATCCACAACTCGGTGAAATGATACGTCAAGAAAGTGATCGACTCATCGTCTAGATTCATTAAGAGTTTATTGGTAATACCGTCGGCCCCGGCTGCCCATCTACTAGAGAGATCATGGAGGGTGGCCCATGCCTCACCCTCGGTGAAATTCCGGTCCATTTCCTCGCACGGCCCTCCCATGAACTCCGCGCGTTCGTCGCTATCGCCCATTTGTTTCAGCGGGAGATATTTGTCCGCGAGCTGTCGCATGACAACCTCCTGAGTCGTGTACTGGCTGACTTGATGTACTGGTTTTGTAATTGCCATTCGCTTGTTTCACTTAGTGTAGCTCTCGTTCAATACATGTTTGAGAATTTTCCAACTGCCTCCATGTTTGATTCTGCCGTCTGCCAAGGGGCAAACTTCGTCCCACTGCTGTTTCGTGAGTGTTCTCGAATGCTCCTCGATCTGTCTGTTTAGCAACGCTATCTTTTTCCTGAGCTTTCGGTTCTGTCTTTGCGTTTTTCATCTTTGTAGGATGGATTGTTTGGCCTCGATCAGATGCGCGAGCCTACTGTCTATGCTCTCTATGTTTTCTTCGGTGTTAACTTCTTCAGTCGCCTCCCTGAGGTCCTCTTCGAGCTGGTTGATCCAGGTCTGGAAGGAGTGTCTGCCGGCTTCTATCGGTTTCGATTCTAGTCTCTTCGCTCTAACTTTTCTAAAAAGGTCCCAGTCCATGCACCGAAAGGTTCTAGTCGCTTGTTTTGGCATACCAAATTGTATGATATAGTGGTCGCTGCCTAGATCGCTGCCCGAGTTTTTCCAACTAACTTGTTTCGAGTTGTTGACAACAGTTAGGTCAGGTGTAGAGTCCCTGCACGTGGACGTTCCACAGTGGGTGGGGTCTGTCTGTGGCAAGGTTCCATAACTCCTCACCTTTCTTTGTATTCCAAGCGTATCCCCACGCTTGGTAGGGGGCATTAAAGTCCTCTCCGATGATGAGCGAGGGGCTCTTTGCGACTGTGAGTGCCTTGTTGAAAAGTGCCCTAAAAGTTTGTTTCTTGTAGGAGGGACTGCTATAAATGTTTAAGGAGAAGATACTCTGCGCCCTGCCCTTGTGCCTTTTGAGTACGACTTCTACTAGGATATACTCGATTTTACTCAATCCGAGATGGATATCATGTTCCATAAAGGGTAGCTTTTTGTCAACGAGGGTGGCCAATCCCCTCCCGCAATCTTTTTCTCTGCATACCGATTTCTACCCGCTTAGCTTTACTTCATCCGCTAAAGTTTCCTGCAGCATAATTACTTTTGGTTTGACCCCCATCGATCTACTTAATTGGCACAGAGATGCCTTTTTGTTGAGGAATCCACGGCAATTCCACTGCCTCACACTGAAGCTGTGGGCGCTATCCACGATTATTGAATGTGTTAATTTTGCTGTTACCCGCGATCGATCTCTTTGGAGCGCCCCCTGACGTTCCGGAGAGCGATTTTACGCTTTCTGATTCTGACGGCAAGAATTCGTCGTCGTCGCATCTCGTTTCGAGTTTCTTGAATCGCTGTTCGGCCGTTAACCTCCATTTCCATACTTTATCCACTTAAAATTAGTCCTTTCCGCCGTCTCTCTAATTTCTTTGATTACCTCTTTCAGGTCGCTGAGGACTGAGAAAACCGAGTCAGTTTCGTGGCTTACTGTTCTTTTTTTCGGGGCGGGGGAGTTATCTCCCTCGCTTGGTTCGTTGCTTTGACGTACTGGTCTGGCTACTGGTTCGCTGGCAGGGCTCGACTGTGCTTTCTTTTTCAGTTCTGTTACCTATTTGGTCAGCTCTTCATCAGCTCTACGCAAAGAGTTTACCTCCCTAATCAGCCATTCTATTCTGACATCATTGCTTTCAGTTATCGCAGGCGTAGTGGCGTCACCGACGACTCTCACCGTACCTTTGACTTTATCCGCCTAGGCGGTCCAAACTGTTGGCTTGGCACCAGGTGTTCCACCTTCTAAGCGCACCTGTGCTCCTCCTGACTTGGAGCCGCTTGTCTATTTCGCGGCTGATCGCGACCGGGTGCGTTCCCTTCGGTGAGCTCGTACCACATAGGGTGTTTGAAATCTCTGCTTGCACTCCTTGTCTCCGGTGGGATGGTCTCCTCCACAGAACTTGCACTGGGGCGTGCAAACGTGGTCCGCTCGTGGGTTGAGGGCTCCACACCCTCTACACTGAACAGAGTCCGGCGTGGGGCACACGTCCGAGCGGTGTCCTACCCTACCACAAGCAAAGCACACATCAAATTGTTTCCTGTAGAGATAACATCTCAACAAGGTCGGCCCGTAGCGCACAAAGTTTGGCACTCTCAGTCCTTCGAAGAGGACGATGACTGAGCCCGATGTTCTTGGCGGCCAAAGCGAGTGGGTTGCGCTCATGCACGATATTCCTTGTGATAGTGTACTGGGAGTCCCTGATGTCGACTCGTCTAATCACCCCTTTGCACGTGGCGTGCGGGGCCGTCTCGTACGCATTGACTTCGTGCTCCGTTTCCACGATTTTGAAGGACTTGATTCCCACGTACCTTGCCGCATGGTCTGGTTCAGGCGTGCTCACCTCCACGATATATTGTGTAAAGTTGGGGCACACCATGTCTTGACTTGCTTGCTCTGCCGTTAGACCTGAAGCCTCGATCACTGCAGTTCCAATAGCGGCGATACTTACTTTGCTCAAATTTAGTCCTCCTCGTGGCCTGATTATAACCTTCCGATGCTCCTCGGGCAGTTGGCGCATCCTTGAGGCCTTGGCTATACGATTCTTGATCGAGCCGGTGTTGGTGGCGGGTCCCTTGCTGCAGCCGGTAGCGGCGTCTTCGCTGGCGTCGCGTTGGCCGCGTTGCTGCTTTTCTTTCCAGCAGGGTATCGTCGTCCGGTAGCCACTTGCCAACCGAAATCTTCCTCGTTGTTGTCCTCTTCCTCTTCCATACGGGAGTGTGCCATGTTCGCCTGGCACGTAGGCTGGCGAGGCCTAATGGGCCCTGCTCCTCGCTAGGGTTAGCTCCGCACGTAGTGGGATAAACAGAGAAAGTCCAAGAAAATTGTCAAAAATGGGTTCCCACCTCGGAACTTCGTATCAGTCGAGTCTGGGCAACTTCATGAATCGGATGATGTGCTTGACATTGTCGTACCTCAAAAAAATTGGCCAGCGGAACATCGAAAAAGACGGAGCCGATGTGAGAGCCGTGTCGGCTCCGTGCTCTTCTGTTCAGTTGAGAGCCGATACCCATGGGAAATTGTGGCATGTGATGTTATGGGCCCATACCCCAGGTCAGCTAAAGGGAATCGATACTTGTTAGTGGTCACTGACCAATTCTCCAAATGGGTAGAGCTGTACCCGCTACGCAAGCTGGATTCTAAGATAATCTGGGATAGGCTGTTGGAAGCATTCACCCGTTTCGGTTTCCCAGCGCAGCTTATCATAGACAATGCTACATATTTCACAGGCAGGATATTGGTTCACACTTGCAAAGCTCTTGGTGTGCCGCACAAAAGGACGACAACCTACCACCCTCAAGCCAACATCACGGAGCGTGTCAACAGAAACCTTAAGACAATGCTCGTGGCTTTCACTGAGTGGCACAAGGACTGGGACGTTCGTATCCAGGAGATGGCTTTCACCACAAGGAACCCAGTAAACCGGTCGACAGGGTTTACGCCAGTGGCTATTCTTCTCGGTCGCGAGCTCCGTTTTCCTCTTGAGCAGGTATTCACCAACGGCTCTGAATTACCAACTTGCAATTACTCCACGTTCACACAAAATCTTTCCAGCCGCCTTGCCCACACTCTGAAGGATGCCAGGGAAAACTTGGACCTTGACCACCTGGAACATGGGAACCAATACAACAAAGGCAGGCGGCCCCTGGAGTTCGCGGTTGGCGACGAAGTGCTCCGCCGCATGCACCCACTCAGCGATGCTGAAAAAGGGTTTGCTGCTTCCCTCGTGCCTAGTTGGGATGGCTCTTACGTGATCGCGAAACGCATTTCTAGCTTGGTATACCTCCTGCGGGAAAAACACGGCAGCAGAATCATAGGGCCCGTATGCTTGCACGACTTCAAAGCGTACTACGACCGCCCATCAGACAGCTAACCGTGCTTCAGTCATTATACGAGTTCAGCAGGTAACGCGGCTGTGCCGTAAATCCGTTATCTGTTAATCGCGACGTTTTTGCATATTCTGTCCTTGGATATCCTCGCCTTACGCAGAATGCCACGCTAGCACTCCAACGGGCGTGACCAGCCTGGCTGCCACGGCGGCCCATCGAAACATTGTCTACGTCGTCGGCCTCTCACCGAGGCGACCGATGTGCGCTAGCGTTGGTTGGGCGAAAAGTGCATTGTCTCTGTGAAAGAGCGCACACTTTGAGCACATGCCAATTGGAGCCGTCACGTGAAGCTCCGAACGACGCCAGACACCATTCCAGCCCATCGCGCGCCAACTGCCCCGAACTTTTTCCTTGGCAACATCCGTGATGTACTCGACTAGGACGATGCATGGGGCTGTTGGAAATAATGTTGATACTTCGTGTTGTAACATAGTGTTCTTACATAATGTTGTTGGACACCCAGGTGGGTGCCCGGTCTTGTACGGGGGGGGGGGGGGTGGAGGAGTGTCGGGCTCTTGCGCCCTCTCTGCAGCGCGTACGGCGAAGCCTTTGAAACGCGCGCAACAACAGCACTCGTCGCACCGATCGCGTTATTGTAAGAACTCGCGCGGGGACTGCCGGGAAGGCGGCTGCCCGATAAGAAGGCTGCGGAAACGGCGCTCGGGGCTTTTGTTTTCGGGGCGCGGGCCTGGGGGCCCACCAACGCCTCGTTGGTGGGGCGTGGCCCGTCTAGGTTTATTTCCGAACGTGCTGCAGAGCGGGGAGAAAAGCGTTTTTGCTTTGTGTCCACGTGAAAGAGTGCTCTTGTTGTTCGCTTTGTGGACTGTGCCTGCACGCCTGCTTCGGTGCTTGCTTGCTTTCTGCGCGTTATGCATTCTGTTATCGACCGAAAGATTGTGTTGGTTGATGGTTTGTAACGGCCGTTCTTTCGTCGCTCCTTTCGGCTTGTATATTTTGTTGCCTCGCTGTTCTGCTGCTTGCTTATTTGCTTGGTTCTTGTCTGTTATTGGCCGCGAGGCTGCGGTAATTGTTTGCGTGTTTCATTATATCGTAAATTATAGTGGTTTTTGTTCTAACTAAGAAAAAATATTTTGCAATTAGGCGTAACTGACGCGGAAAAAGATCCTCTGTGACATCGACCTGACCGCTTACAGCCTTTTGAGATATTTTCATGAATGGTACGGCTCCGTGAGCATGTACCTTGCGGCCAGATGACTGTAGATTTTTATTCACATTGTTTTCCCGAAGGCAAGCCGTTTAAACTTGAAATGTCAATGTAGCAACGAACATGCGCTGCTGAAAGCTTGCTTGGTGACAAAAACGATACACGATTCAATGAAAGTGCAGATTTAGCGTGTCATTGCCCTCAAGACATTGCGCTGCCGCCGACGGCAGCAAGATAATGAAGGTGAACCGCTTGGAAGCTTCTTAGGGGGCCGTGCCAGCCAAGGGTGGCAATACTGACGTCACAGGCGCTTTCTTTTATTGGTTTCGCTTTCAGAAATAAGGGTTTTAAATAAGGGTTTTAATGGTTTCCCCATGGCGCTTGTTTTCAAGAGTAGGTGTAAGCAGGAACATTTTCACTCACACCCGCAAACACACAAACACCCTCGCCCTAACAAACACTCTCTTCCTCACACGTACGCACACACACTCTCTCCATCGCAGGCACAGATATCCATGCGCACACAGACACACACACTTTTGTCCGCAGGCTTGCGTGCTGAAACACGAACACGTACGGTCGCACAAGTGCACGTTCACATGCCGCCATGTATGCACCGCAGGCACGCAAGCGCAAACACAGATGCACTAACACGCGCTCACGCTCACGCCCACAGACGCTCAGATGCAGGCATGCCCACACGCCGCGAACGCTCACACACACATACATGCACTCGCGTGCGTCCATATGCAAATACTGAGGCACTAGCACGCGCATGCTGTTTATCCATCGCACGCACACACACACTCTCTACCTCGCACATACACACACTCTTTCTCCTTGGCACACAGACACTCGCTGTCTCCCTCGAACACAAATGCACTCTCCCAATGCACAAATGCACTTTCTCTATCCATCGTACGCGCGCCACACACACACGCACACACGCACACACACACACACACGCGGCGCGCACACACACACAAGCACGGACACATTTGTTCGTAATCGTGGATGCTGGAAATCGAAAACACACGTTAGCACGCACACGCGCCGCGAACGCTCACACAGCATACACGCACTCGCGCGCATGCAAACGCAAATATGGAGGCACACGCCTACACACACGTACACAGAGCGCCCACGCCCATGCAACCATGCCCAGGCACGCTCAAGACATGCACACGCATAAGCCACTCTCTAACATGTCGGCTCCTTCTCAAAAATATGCGCATGCTAACAGGCTGCTTGACACTCCTTCTACCATTAGCTTCTCAATGCCAACTGCAGTAAATCTCTTTATGGTTGAAATTTGGCGCTTGTTCCAGTCAATGTGCGCTCTTGCGGCAGCGTGCAAAACGATTTTCTCCTGTAGAGGAACTTCACCGCCCCTGTCTGACCTGCTTCAACTGCTTTAAAGCACCACCAATGTTTCGACTAAGTGCCAAAATGCTTATGTTAGAAGGGGCTACCCTCTTGCTGTAGTCAGTTGAAACATTTTGACCCTCGGCCGATATTTTGAAATATAACTTTGAAAAAAAAAATTCTGATTGAGTTACACTTGTGCGTTGCTGTGAAATTCTGAAGGAGAATGTCCAGAATTCCTGAACATGTAGCTGAGCTAAGCCACGGCCAAGTTTGTTTAACCTGCAGCAAAGGCTGTTGCAGTTTTGTTTCATCTGCAGGAAAGGCTGTTGCATTTTTTTTCAACCTGCAGCAAAAGCTGTTGCAGTACTTTTGAAAGTCTGCAGTGCACCTTTTTTTTAAATCTGCAGCGAAGGTTGTTGTGTATAGTTTCAAATCTGCAGCAAAAGCTGTTGTGTATGGTTTTAAATCTGCACCAAAGGATATTGTGTATAGTTTTAAATCTGCAGCAAAGGTTGCTGTGTATTGTTTTAATTATGCAGCAAAGGCTGTTGTGTATAGTTTTAAACAAGTGGCAACGATTATTGTGTATATGTTTAAACAAGCAGCAAAAGTTGCCTTTTTGCATACTTTCAACAAACACCGCATTCCACATGAGGGCACTTGAGAGCTTGAACTGTGCACTAGGTTTTGTGTCGCGACTTCTGAAATACTTGTGGGATTTCGTTTTTGTGTATTGCTGCAACTTTGTTGTGCTATGTGTTTGTGTCTGTACACAGGAGAGGCAGGCGTCTCTTGATGTCCCTACATATATTAGAAAATGACTCTTCTTTCTTTTTACCTTACAGTAAGGGTAACTTTCTTTTACTCAATCATATTATACCTCGCAGTTCGGATACAATTTCAGTTCTAAGATGGCGCTCGCGTCGTGCATTTAATGTCTTAAGCACGGTGTAAGAGTAGTTTAGGTGAGAGAACGCCCGCGCCCAGCGCCCCGTCATAACATTCTACTTTTGGAGGCAGCCGACAGATGGCGCGACCAACTTTTCCCCGCTCCGCGAGGGACCGGGCCACACCGGCGCGAGCGCTACACGTTGCGTTGGGCCTGTATTTCCTTGAACTGCGTGGTTAACTGGCCTTAAGATTTCCTCTTCTGGTATTCTACTTTGGGGATGTAAAGTGTCCTTTATTTACACAAAAACATTTCACCTCTTTTAAACAAAGCGTCGAAATCAGTATACGAGGGCCTAGCGCGACGTGGCGTTGATGGCATGCACATGCATTTAATAAAACACTGTCTTTTATTTCGCATTGCAGGCTTCGTACTAACTCTGCCAGTTATTAGATATTGCCGAACATTACGCTGTACAAGGAAAAGACCCATACCAATGCCGAAAAGATACACGGGCGCACCGCCACGGATGTTAGCGTGATATTACGAAAACATGAATTATATCCATACTCGCCCCGCAAAGATCATGAAGACGCTTCACTCCATGAAATTCAAAGCTCTTAGAAATTTATTGAACCATTCTGACAGAAGTCCGGAAACAACTGGTTAATGCGGGAGAATAAAGTGAGGGAAAATATGGCACGGCAAAGTAAATTTCAGCGCTCATGCAGTCGCTTCGAACCACGGGCTCACACAACTTTTGACAATTTTCGCAAATCCTGGCTCTTTTTGTCTTTCTTGCTTTTCAACTGCCTGCAGTATTGACGCATGCGCAAGCACACGTAGTAGTGGATCAGTTTCGCAAGCATGTCTTCTTTGTGAAGACTGCATGGAAATGTAAACTGGAACTTTTCCAGAACGGCATCAATTGTCCTATCGAACGCATGCCTGTCACTCGCATATTTTTCAAACGTCTGCTCACAGTATTTGAAGAGATCAAAAAGATGCATATTCAGGTGCGTCAGCCTGCCTCTCGTTCTTAAGTTCACCAGGTCGGCTTCAGGTACGTTTGCGATCCCTTTTGTTCCCTCAAGCGCCTCCTTGCAAATCGCACAGGAGGCCTCATTTGCGAGTTTTGGTGAGACAAAGCCAGTGACGTAGTATACAATGTAGTCTATAACGTCTGCGTCGCAGTCGTTTAGCTCAAATATGTCATCACATTCCCAGCTGCCTTCTTCGATCAGCCCATCAAGCTTCTGCTTTAATTCTTGCAGTTTATTTGGCTGCTCCATACCTGAACTCTGATATATCTCCCTTAAATCCGCCAGAGTAACAACGGCAGCCTGACTGTTATGAGGCGCTGCACAGTTTCCAAACTGCGGAGGTTTTAACAAAGAATACATGCTTAGCATGCGGTATAACTGCAAGAATGTGGGAAAGGTCGGATATTCATTTTGACCTCCCGCCTGTCTGATTATTCCGAAAAAGCATTCTAAGGGGTCCTGGTTCATTTTGGCCATCAACACGTAATTGAAACCGCAGTCTTTTAGAAGGTAGGTAGAAAGTTGTTGGACAGATTTCAGCGTAACGCGCAAACCTTCGGCAGTCGACAGGGTCAAAAAGAGGTCTTTTGGAATGTCACCGTTTACAACTTGTTGTTCCCATGAGTCGAGCCATTCAGATGCAGTTTGGAGAGTAGTGAAATCTCTGCTTCCTGGTCGAATGCCCTCTGCAGGGTACCGGCGGTTTAGAGCGTCGAACAGGTCGTTCAAAAAAAGTGTAAATTTAGCTGTCGGTTCCGCATCAGCCAACCTTGACGCACCTCTGCGTGCATAAAACATGATTCCTTTGGCAACAGAATTGCTGAAAATCTGTGTGGCCAGCTTTACCCTCATCTTCAGCATGTTCGACGGGTTTACATGGTTGTAAGTAAGCTTGGGGCAGACTCGAAGCGCACCAGTGTTCTTGCTGTAGGCAACAAACACAGCGTCGTAGCACGACCACCTAATAAAATGGCCATCTTTCTTGAGAACTTTCTTGTCGTGCAGACGGTTCCTAATGCACTTAAAGAGATGGGGTGCGTCGGAAAAAACGTATACCTTTCTTGAAGTGTCCGTTGGGTGCTCAAAGCAGTTGACCACTTGTCCGAGTATTCCAGTGATGCCGAGCTGTTTCTACATAGCGCGGTTCGTGGAAGCGCCGTCGCACACAACTCCGTCGACAAACAAGCCGGCTTTCTCTAAATGTACAATACAGTGAATCAAGAGCTGAGCCAGGAGCGTTCCCTTTGTTGACCCTTTCGATGCAAACACAGCCACCGGCTGTAGATAATTTTCTCCGAAAGGAGAAAAAGCAAAAACAAGACCATGATCCGCCAGCTCACTGCTTTGATTTTCTCTCTCCCCGTGATCGACAAGACCAGCGTAGGTCATCGTTTTTGAGTTTACAGCCATTTCTTTTCTCACTTGAATTTCATCCATTATCAGCATTCCTCGGCGATGAAAGGGAGTTTTCTTAGAGACTTTCAGCTTCAAGGCTAGGAAGAAGTTTTGATCGAAACCACATTTCAAGCCCACCATGCTGATGTACTTCCTTACAGTACTAACACATGGCAAAGGCAAAATGTCGTTGCTTCGCAAAAAAGAGTACGTAGCAGGGCTGCGTATGTGTAGAAGGAGACAAGAGAATCCAGTCATCTGTGTATCGCCGGTTTCTTTTTGTTGTGCTCTTGGCTGCTGAAATGCATTCCTCTAACAAAAGCAGCTGCACTGGTGGCATATCCAGTGCCTGGAGTTTATCTTTGACGTCTTCATCCTGCAATTTTGTTAGCTCTGTCCTGGTGTCCTGTATCTGCTTGATCAACAGTTTGTTTCGCTTAATAAGTCGCGCTCGTGACTGCTGGAGCGCCGATTTTGCCCGGCGCAAAGCTTTGAGCTTTCCCTGCTGGGAAGGCTGTACGGAAAGCCTGATGCGTTTTCATGGTCGCTCCTCTTTCGCTCTCGCAGCTTGGCGGTCGGCGTGCAACCTCAAGGTGTCAGCGAGACCGCTGCAGTGATGACATATGGCTCCTCCAGGCAATAGTAGTAGGCACTTGTTGTGTCTCCAGCTCTTCTGGGAGTCTACCGAAGCACACTCCGGGTGCACACTCGGGAAGTCCTTTAAACTCGGCCCTCCCCGGCACACGTTAAGGCTATCAATGGTTTTGAGCATGACTTCGATATCAGATGGCGACGTGGCAAACGAATTTACACCAACAGCAGCACAATCAATGGGCCTGCCAAAGACATGCACCTCAACTGTGAGGTCACTCTTCACATGCAAAGTCTTTCTATTGAAAATTACGGAAGAACCGTCCCTTTGCCTGTGTATTACCTGTGCGTCAATAAACACAATGTCTCTCACCCCTTCAACGTCGGTGCGATGAATGCTGAGGTAAGCAAATGCTGCCCGCTTCGTTGAAGAGTGTTTCAAACCACGAGGCCTCGCAGGACTTCGCAACGCAGTCGCTTTCATCGGAAGAGGCCACAGGTTCAGTCGTGTCGGCGAGCAGTCTTGATCCAACTACGCTGCTGCTCTGTTGAGAGGCTGAAGAAGAAGCTGCGCGACCAGATAGTCGCTTCGCTGTCTTACGAGGGCTCTTGATCCGTTTTGAAAGGTAGCTCGGCGCTCCTTCGAATATAGATGGAATGGCATCTTTTGTAAGGCCCGCTCTTCTCTTGCCGGACATTAACACGTGGCCATCAACTTCCGCTGACAACGTCTTCAAGATGAAGTGGGGAGCAAAATGCCTTTCGCAAACACGATCTGTTCTTTGTAGTACACAGTCCATACGAGGTATTGCTCGCCGCCACGCTTCGAGCCTTGCGTCATCCTGGGGTGGCTTGAAAAGCGAGTACTTCTCCTTACACGATTTGTAGCCGCTTCTACAATATGGCGCGAAGCACTTCACCATCGCACAGCCACATAGAATAAGTCGATCCGGGAGTTAGATTTGACAAAACGCGCGCGCGAAAGCAGGCAGAAGCCGAAGCAGACAAAAACAATCGAATGGCGCGAAGGCGAAAGCGGGAGACCTGGGGAACAGTCAGTAGCGCCCTCTGTTGACCGCCGTGTAAGCAGAATGCTCCGACCTCCTTTCTGCGTAGCGGCGCGCCCGCGCCGTTCCCTCACCTAACCTACTCTTACACCGTGGTCTTAAGCATGATTCAGTATTCCCACTTACCCGCGTTGCAGTCTCGATTCAAACAGGTTTTTTCGGACTACCCGCTAGTTTGTGGGGTGGTCACTTTGGCTCGGTAACAAACTCTGAAACCGTGTCCCATTCACAGTTAAGCCACTGCTTGTGCATAAGTGTTAGCCAACATACTTCATATGAAGGATAGCAAGCTATTGCGTGCTAAAGAGAAGGACAAGAAAGAAGCACATGGCATATGCGCTTATGTTATGCTTCTTGTACACAGTTTTTTCCCCATGCATAAATAATATGCAAAGTTCATCAGAATGGCATTGTGCACAAGCTTGTGCAGCCATGGGGTCATTCATTGATAGAAGACAGTTTCATTGAGATGGGTAGCTAATGAACAAGATGTTATTGTGCCAAAAATATTGCACCAGACTGGAGAATATAGCAAGCTGAGTCGCAGCTTCGTGCTCCGGGGAGGAAACCGTGCATTGTATTGCTTGACGTTCACTTGATAATAAGTGACTAATAGATTCACAGTGGCTAATGAGCCCACACCAATAGTTTGTTTGTAAAATTTGGCATACCGACAGAATTCGTCTCACTTTCTTTTCGCACCTGTGAAAAAAAAAGATAAAAAAAATACTTACCAAACAGTTGCAGCATTACATTGGCTGCTGCCGACGAGGTTGCAGCACGCGGCGGCGTACCCTCCAGAGGTGTTCAGCATGCACCCTCCGTGGTCCTGGAAGAAGGTTCACCACGCGGTTGCACAGCTGCTGGCCCATCAGGTACAGCTCCCGCGGTGGTGGCACCCACATGGGTGGTGCTGGTGGGTCGACCAGATCTGCAGTCTGCTGGACAGCTGGAGGCACTTCACTGTCGTCATCGTCCTCTTCGGGGGCGGGCTCACGTGCCGCCAAGGCATTGTTGTGAAGAGCTGCACAAGCGGCAATGATGGCCGCCACTCGATCGGGGTTGTAGAGCAGGGTCCGGAAACGCTGCAAGCAGCGGAACCTTCTCTTTAGGACCCCAGTGCACTTCTGCATGACACTGCGCATGGCCGTGTGCTCCTTGCTGTAGAGGCCCTATGGGGTGCTGCCCGCTGGATGCCCTGGCACTGCTGTCAGAACCACGGCTTCAAGGGATAGCCGGATTCTCCTGCACAAGGGCAGGGTGACAGTTTTTGGATATCTACTTCATTGTGGCGCACATTTGCAGCACTTACCAAGCAAACATTCACCAGGGCGCAGTTCTGCTTCAAGGTATGCACTGAGAGGGTTCCCCACGCCACACCCATGAATCATGACAGGACCCCGGGAAGCAGGAGTTGTCTTCGATCCAGAGCTCTGCATCGCATGTATGCAGATTAAAAATAAATGCAAACAGTTGTCGTACAAGTCCTTTAAAGCACTTTGTTATATGAACCTAACTGAATCTCCACACACTGTGGCAGACTGTTCGAATACAGCTATGAACAAATGTCGGACATGGAAGGACTCGCAGTTACAGTTTCAACTCGCGGACTTCTTTCGGCAAGGCACTGTCGAAGGCTAGGCCACCTGCTAACTGCTCGGAATGTCACAACTTGCTGGCACCCCCGCGTTTACCCACATTACTGTTATGTTTCAGCTAATTTTCCACAACACATCCAACATGAAAAACTGCAGACACAAAACCGGAATAAAAGAACTCCTTAAGTGCTAATAAATGGCACATGTATTGCAAAATGAAGCGCCCATCATTGTTATGTGGGTTTTAATGGCGCAAGGGCCAGATATGGCCAAAGAGCCCCATGACAAATGGTAATTTAAAGGATTTATTCTGAATGGCGTGGACAGTGAATTTATTATGGCAGGTGTGCTGTATAAGGGCCTAAAAACTTTCGCTGCAAATGACGTAAATATATAGCTAGTAAAATAATGAGACTGATTAGTTATAGATGTGGACGATGGCAGTTGTGTTTTGATAAAAACATACGAAAACCAGACAACAGTTACATTAAATCATAGAGACGGCCCTCGAATGCAAGGGCTGGTAATCACGTGTTAAAATTTCCTGGCCAAATTATTTTCAGAATGTCGGTTTCAGCTAAGAAATCTAAAACTATTTGCAATTTAAAAAGTGGTTCATCACTAAGAAAAAATGCAGGGTGAAGTGGTATATTTTCCCGATAAGCAGAAGGGAAATACTTGTTTCTCTCTGATTCTATTGCAGGGCACTGGATAAGAACATGGAGGGCGGTCAGGCTATCACCGCACCTACTACAAGTAGGAGGACCCCCGCCAGTCAAGAGGTAGGAGTGAGTACTGTAAGTGTGTCCTATTCTTAATCGGCAAAGAAGTACTTCCTTGTACCGTGCTGTTTTGTCACTTATCCAATGCCGCAATTTTGGTTTTATAATGTGTAACTTATTCAATGTTTGTGTATCCCACTCTTCTTGCCAATGATTCCTCAATTTACGGTGCAGAATGGGCTTTAGGTCTGTGGCAGGAATGGGGATATTTCCATCTGTGTTGCTAAAACTCACTGACGTAGCGTTTTCGTCAGCAGCTACGTTGCCTTTTATGCCTTTATGTCCAGGTACCCAGCATAGTATAATCGCTTGGTTGCACATATATGTGGAGCATAACAAGCTATACAGCTCATTAAAAACGGAGTTCTTATGCTTTCGTAAGCTAATTAGGGCTCTTACTACACTTAATGAGTCTGTGAAGACAATAGCCTTAGCGATATTTGTGAGCCGTATGTGTTGAATAGCCTTAAGAATGGCGTATGCTTCCGCTGTAAAGATACTGGTGTATGGGTTTAGTGGTCCAGATGTTGAAAGTGAGGGTCCCAGAGTTGCGTAAGCAACCCCAGCTGGCGACTTCGAAGCATCTGGGTAAAATTCATCACATGAGTACTTCTCCTTGAGTTCCAGAAAATGAGAATATATGTATGCCTCCGGGGCTCGTTTCGATATTTCTAAGGAAGAGATGTCGCATTGGATAGTCTGCCACACTATAAAAATTTTCACACCCTTATGGGTGTAATGCGGGTGTATTCATCTTTTCACCCTTGTAAACACCCTTGAAACACCCTTTTTTAACGAAAAAGGGTGTTCAACAAGAAAACACCCTTGGAACACCCCAGTCTTTCTAATTTACACCCTAATTATAAGGGAGTAAGTGAACAAGCTTACAGTATATGATGAATGAACATTGCCAGTTAAGGCGTTGATATTGGCTGTACATGAAACGCGCGCTACCTGCGCTTGAATCAGGTAGCTGGAATGATTAGATCGGGGCACCTAGGCAGCAGCGCACTGGCTCCGAACAGCGGTCAAAAATGAAGTTTCCCACGAATGTTGATATTGAACGGATGACACGAACGCGCAGACTTTGCATAGCCAGATATCTGCAAAAGGCTTCATATGATCAATAGCAAAATATTTACAATGCTATCACTGAATACTTAAAGGTGTGCAAACAGTTAGACTGGGAATGGTTAGGAGTGAGGGCTAACAGTAAATAGCTCACCAACTTACGGTTCGTAGATGACATTGGCACACTCAGCAACACTGCAGACTATTTGCAACAAATGTTTGAGGAACTTGTCGAAGAAAGTGTAAGTCTGACTGAGAGTTAATATGCAGAAGAGAAAAGTAATGTTCCGCAGCGTGGCGAGAGAACGAATGTCATGGTCGGCAGTCAGCCTCTAGAACCTGCGCAGAAATACGTTTATTGAGCTTAATTACTCGTAGGGGCCTCTGATCAAGGAAATTAACAAAAATAAAACGTTAGCTGGAGAGCTTACGGCAGGCATTACTAAATCATGACCAGGGAGTTTACTGCTAACCATTGCTTTCTACCGTTACTAACGTATGGGGCCGAAACTTGGAAGTTACCAAAGAAGCTTGGGATGACGTTGAGGACCGCGCAACGAACGATGGAATGAAAATTATTAGGCATGATGATAATAGACTGGAAGACAGCGATGTGGATTAGAGAGCGAACGGGAATAGCTGATATTCTGGTTGACATTATGAGGAAGAAGTCGTGCTGGGCAGACATTGCAATGCGTAAGGGAGAGAACTGCTGGTCTATTGGAGTTGCAAAATGGGTGCTAAGGGAAGGAAAGCACAGTCGAGGACGGCAGAGAATAATGTGGACGTGATGGAATCGGGAAACTTGAAAACACATGGAACCAGTTAGCACAAGACAGGGGTATTGGAGATCGCTGGAGAAGCTTTCGTCCTGCGATGGACGTCGAAATAAGCTGATGATGATGATGATGTGACGACATCCATGCTAGCTTCGCGGCATGTCTTTCATGTTATGTCATGCATGCGTGTCATGCACGCTCTGATAGCTCGATTTGCGTCGATTGCGGGGGGGGGGGGGGGGGGGCGCTAGTAGCGGCGTAGTCAAGTGGCGCACACCGGGCACTTGTAACGCTCACTAAAAGTAAAATTTTTGCTGCTATGGCAATGGCCCGCTCCTTCCCCCTCCACGGTCAATTGGGACCCCCTCCCCCTCACACGAAAAAATTTTCTGGTTACGCCACTGTGGGGAGGGGGGTGTAATATTGCTCTAGACCCCTCCCCCTAACTTGTCAACGGAAACGGGGGACGGGAGGGCAGCTGCCGCCGGGCCGCAAACCTTAGGCAGCCCAATTAACGGCTGCATTTCCCTTTGGACGTGAATACTACATTAATGCCATTACACATTAGGATTCGTGGCAGTTCGAGGGCATGCGACAATAAAAAAAACACATACAGCCATCAGAAAGTCTTAGCTTGAGCAGATCTTTGGGAGCTGGGCAAGACTCTCACAAAAAAAAAAAGCTTGCACCCCTCTTACACTGTAAAAAAAATTTCTTCAGTTTACGGTCAAAGTTGCAGGTAAAACGTTGCCGGACACTTTTCCGTTAAATGAAAAACGGTGTTTCCGTAAAACGGACAGGCCGTAAAAATTATTTCCGTTAAATGGAAAATGGTGTTTCCGTAAAACGGACAGGCCGTAAAAATGTTTCCGTTAAATGGAAAACGGTGTTTCCGTAGAACGGACAGGCCGTAAAAATTATTTCCGTTAAATGGAAAACGGTGAGCTCCGTAGTTGTGATCACAGAATTGACCGTATTTTGCAAATAAGAAAAACGGTGAGTTCAGTAAAACGGAAATGCTGTAAATTGAGCCCCGTACTTGTGATTATAGTACATGACCGTACTTTGGTAATGAAGAAACGGGGACTTGAATGCTCGTGTTCTCGAGCCAAATTGTTTCGTTCATTGGAATGTTATTTTGGGCAATGAACCACCAAAGTCGTACATTACAACGTGGATAACTTGCAACATCATTTAAGATATAGCTGGAAATGGGGCAGAAATCATAGCACACAGGAAATACACCACACAGAATGTGCTGTGTTTGCATGTTTCCTCCTAGTGTCATTGTTTTCTACACCGCTTATTCTTCGTGTCAGTGTTGTCATGTTGCACTTGGGTTCTACACCCAACATGTACACAGCATACATACAGATTTGTGTTCGAGAAACAACAAGCCACTTGAATCTGAAAAAACCTGTGTTTATTCTGCTTTACTGAAAAAAGCAGGGTGAGACCGGGCTAGTTGGTATTCTATGCTGAAGTGACCAGCGCAAGAGTGAACGCGGGACACTAAAAAGGTGACAAGAACAGGTGCGAACTTCCAATTGGTGTTTATTACGAAAAGGCATGTATATATACTCTTGTGCACTTGATCATAATCAGTTACAAGAGCGCACTAAGGCCGCCCCACATCCTAAGGCGGCCTCCCACATACAGACCCCAGGTATGCAAATTCTTTAATGTCAACGCTAGGGATAATTTGCTAATGCAGTTGCCTTATGCGTTATCTGCTTCCTCAATGATGGGCCTAGTGCTTTCTTGTGCGTTGCTTGCTATTATTTCTGTTTTTTCAGAGTGCATGACATTTGCATTGGGAGGTGTGGATTCCAAGGAAATCCTCTCTCCCTTATGTACTTTTGTGTTATGTTCCTGTAGTCTCATATTTAGGCACCTTCCCGTTTGTCCCAAGTAACGTTGCCCATAGAAAAGAGGTGTGCTATTCACTGCTCCCCCTGAACATTTCGACGAAACCTTTTCTGTGAGCAATGTTGCATGAAATTGAATGTCTGCTGACAGGGCTGGTTTTGGCACATAACTGAGATAACTTGTTGGGTGCGGGAAAAACTACCGAAACTCCCGCCCTTTCCCCTATTTTCTTTAGTTTATGCAAGATAACGTGAATGTATGGGATGACTGCTAGATTCCTGCGAACAGTATCACATAGGTGTAACTAAAGAAAATAGGCCAAAGGACTGCAGTCTTGGTCATTTCTTCCGCGCCCCGCAAGCTATCTAAGTTATGTGCCAAAACCAGCCCTGTCAGCAGCCAATCAAAATCATGCAACATTGTGCAGAGAAAGGGTTTCATCAAATGCTCAAGAGGAATAGTGTATAGCATACCTCTTTCCTGCGGGCAGCGTTACATGGGACAAATGGGAAGTTCCCTAAACTTGAGACTACAGGAACATAATCGGAAAGTACAAAAAGGGAAAGAAGGTTTCCTTGGAATCCATTGCTCCCAATGCAAATGTCATCGACTGTTTGAAAAAACAGAAATAATAGCAAGCAGTGTGAAAGAAAACACTAGACTCATCATTGAGGCAGCGGCTATTGCAGAATGCAACTGCGTTAGCAAGCCATCCCTATAGCACTGACTGTTAAAGAATTTGAATATCTGGGGTCTGTATGCAGGAAGCCGCCTTAGGCCTTGGTGCGCTCGTTTATTTGTGATGGCCATGTTGACCTGCACGATTGTAACAGATTATGATCAAGTGTGCAAGAGTACATATACATACCTTTTTGTAATGAACACCAGTTGGAAGTTTACGTCTGTCCTTGTCGCCTTTTTAGTGTCCCGTGTCCAGTCTTGCGCAAGTCCTCTCCGCATAGACACTAGAAATTGGCTGACTAGAGGAAGGATTGGTTGAGACTTGGAATGACTGGCTCCTTGCAGAGGCTTTCGGCTTTGCCTGAAAAGAAAGAAACACTAATCAATTAAGGCTGTTCAATTATTTACTATCATCATCACTATTGTTTTTCAGATAAACAATGATTTCGTATTCACAACTGTCACTACAAGTGCTCTTGTCAAAAGAAATGGTTCAGACTCAGCCATGTTGGTATATATTCATTCGTAGCCTTATAGCATAAAAAGCTTCAGATAGAAAGGACCTAAGTCAATTGATGGTTTGCTTGGATGTCACGTGCACATCATGACATTCGGAGATTACATCTCCCATGTTTAGGTAGAGCTGCCATGGCCACATACTGCAGACCATAGCTTTCAACTTTCACTGCTCCATTGCTCCATTAAACAACCTTGCAGATTTTACTGTTTCCCAAAACAATGAAGTACTCTTGAAACAAGCGCAAACCATGCATGTTGTTTACTTCCAACCCAGAACAAGCAAGCCAAAGATATTGTCCAGCTGACAGGCTGGTAGAATAGCAACAATAGCAACAATACAAAAAAACCATGCTTGCACCACAACTGTGTCACAACAGCTGTCAGCCCCTTTTGGATATGGTTTGTGTCACGGAAGAAGTATCAATGTGTAATACTCTTTTTACTCAAGCAGTGAAAATTGAAAGTTACGGTCGTGAATGCATCAACATACCCTTCCCATCTTTATAAAAAGTTATAATATTGCACTGTGTTCACCGAAAAATTTGCCTTTTTTGTAAAGAAGCCTGCAATTATGCCTGGACCCCATACATGGCTCTGGCAGGCAGTACTGTTTATTCTGTCCGTTTCTTCACTTGCAATCCCATAACGAAACAAATAATGCAACATATTTTTCCAGATTGCATTGCTTCATGTGAATGTGCCTAATTTTGGGAAATTTCTGAAATGAATCAAGCCTCTCCTAAAAAATTTTAAAGTAGAGTAATTCATTAACGTGCCTAAACATGAGCACTTCCCGTGGATTTTGAGAGCCAATGAGGACAGAGCTATTTGCTCAAATTTCTACGACTCATGGCAACAGGATGGCCAAATTCCGTGCTATTAGTAAATGCAAAGAAAAAAAACTTTGCTCAATTTATGCAATGTTTCTTTCCAAAATTTTTCTTCTTTGTACCATAGTGGGGATACTCTGTGATAATTAGTTGGAATTAATGCTATTGGCCTGCAGTCTGGTACAAAATATTTTTAAAGCCGCAGCGACACTATTTTCTTCGGATCTATTCAAAATGCAGATTCGGTAAAATCCAGGGAAAATGCTTCTAACAGGTAATTCTATATTGCTTTTTGCAGAGACACCTTTTTTTTTTTCTTGGAAAACTAAGGTTAATTTCATTGTCGCCAGGCTCGGGCAGCAAAATAAATTTTTAAATCAAAATTAAAAGTGATTGCCAGGCATGTCCAGTTGAATTTATCTGAACATGCCCTACTGTCTGCAGTACACATGTTGCCACTTTAAAGGCCCGCAAGAAGGCACCGGTTATATTTTCTAGGGCAAGAAGGCATTGAAGTATGTTACTTAAGGCAATTAGTCGCAGGAGTCCTGGATCAGTAGAAGAAAATTTAAAGACCATAAATTGTTTAGAAGACTTAAGTCACATAAAGGTACCATCATTGCATTGTGCTAAAACTAACCTAAGAGACTGAAACCTGACATGATAAAAATGGAGCTTGAGAATGAAGGCTTGCTCAACAAGCAACAGAACGACAAAAAATGATATGCATGATAAATTTAAAAAAAGGCGCTGATGAGGACGGTAAAGAACTAGGCACCATGATGAAATTTGTAAATATGCAAGCATAGGATGGAGTCAGTTGGCGCAAGCCATATATATTTACAGATTACTAGGAAAGGTCTTCGTCCCGCAGTGGACATAATGTATGTGAGAGCACTGTGCCCCTTCGATCATGCAGTCCCAGACTGTCCGCAAACCACCTGCGGCTTCTGGTCTGGCTTGCATTGACAGAAGGGCACATCACAGTCATGTGATCCCGCTGCCTGGGACTGTCCAAGGTTTTGTTTGAAAGCACCGTGATTGGAACTCGCTCTCCTGGCTGCTGTTGTCTGCTATTAGCTACTTAAATTATGGGGTTTTACGTGCCAAATCCACTTTTTGATTACAAGGCAAGCCGTAGTAGAGGACTCCGGAAATTTCGACCACCTGGGGTTCGTTAACGAGCACCTAGATCTAAGTACATGGGTGTTTTCATATTTTGCCCCCATTGATATGCGGCCACCGTGGACGGGATTCAATCCCGTGACCTCGTGCTTTTAGCTACTTGTAGATAGCGCCCTACCCAGCAAATTCAGTAGCGTGGTCATCAAAATGGTGCAGTCTCAAGTCTCAGAGGCCATGCCGCCGACACAACCATAAAGCTTGCATAATGGAATCGCAGCCTGAGCACATTGAACATGTTAATTTTAACAAAGCTCAGTTTACATCGTGCTCTCGCTCTTCGGGCCCCTTAACCGCTGTATTCAAGCCAGCTCATTCATTTCCTGTAAAATTTAAGCGTCACTGCCACACAAATATAAGCAAAAACACGATTGTGCTACATCACTGCTCACCCACAAAGCACAGGCCGATATTCTCAAAGCTCGTGAAACCGTCTACTCAAGGCCTGACGTGTGTCTAGGACAAAGCGCGTCTACACTGTCTACTAATCCTGCACATCCAAAAGCAAAATTTCGAATTTGGGTAACAGAAGGAATCGGCACACATGTCAACGGCAATCGGTGAAGCTCTGATTATACAGGTTGTCCCACGTAACTTGAGCCAAACAATAAAAATATGCAAATGTGACGTAGCTCGACAGAACCAAGGTAACATTGTTTGCTGTCACTTGGAGATACTTAGATATTTTTTCATTCCACCACAATAAATATTTTATCTTCATTAATTCATCAACTTTTCAAATATTATAATTAGATTAGAAGTGTCCATCAGAAAATTGTAGAGCAACATGAAAAGCTCCCCACACAGCTTTCTGTTGTTCGAGACATGCTGCGTAGAAGTGTTTTTTCGAGAAAGAAGCTTGCGAATACACGCAAAGTGCTGCGAATGAAAAGTCACGCAACAATTTAGTGTGTACTTGCAGGCTTCTTTCACGCTAGGAAAAACACTTTTATGTAGCATGTATTAATCATAATATTTGAGAAGTTGATTAATTACAGAATACTAATGATTTAACCTGGCAAAATGAAAAAAAAAATGAGTATCTCGAAGCGAGGGCAAATAACATTACCTTGGTTCTGTGCAGTTACGTGGCATTTGCATATTTTCAATGTTTGGCTCAAGTTACGTGAAACACCCTGTATGCGACGCCAGCTACCAGCATTAAATATCTACATGCAATATGATATGTTTCCTCGTCCACCAGTTTCACTCATCTGAACAGCGAAATCTACCTGTTTACTATGCATATAGCAATGAGTATGACAGATTTCACGAAACACATCAAGAAAAGCAAGCATTTGCACCTGATCACTGTGCTTTGCCCTAAAAAAAACACAAGGACTAAGGTTGCAGCAATTCGACCACTCATGAAAACCTCGCATTATGGCACACAAAGCATCGATTTAACGGAAGCAATAGCTGAGTGCATGATATTTTCTGTCTGGAACGTGCAAAGTACACATAAACACACAGCCTCTTTTAAAACATGGCGTCAAGCCCCATGCATCTTTTTAAGACAGCCGCCGTCTGGTAGCTACTTGCATATGTCTGAACAAATATCTGCTGATAGCTCCGAGAGTCCACAGAGTCTGTGACTTCTGGTAAAACGAATGCGATACTGGCTGCCCTCGGACTTGTGGATGGGGCTTCGGAAGCTGATTGAGAAAATCGAATGCGGGACAGCAGTGCTAAGCAGTCCAGGACTGTCAAGGACTGATAATCGAAGAGGCCCACTAATGCTTTGTGTTCCTATCCTATGTAATCTCTTCATACTGATCAGCTCAAGCTGCATGGCAAAGAAGTCTCTTGTTAGTGCTCTGAAGACAAGCATCTTGCCCAAACATTGGCTATAGAGACGACCATCGTTCGACAACTGTTGATCTGTTCATAGAAGTGAGAATTCCGCGACAAACTTTTCAATGAAGTAAGCAATATGATGATGAACTTGTTTCACAAAACTTCATAAGTACACCTGACATTTGACTCACTTTTGCATGTAAGTAAATATTATGAAATTGTCTCTGTGAACAATTGTCCCCGACTGCGTACACTTGTGATAAAAAAATTAACCGTATTTGAAAGTTTGTATCATTAGCCAGGAGAGTCGCACTTGCTGGATGGCTCATCATTTAATTTGGAAAAAAATTCAGCAGTGAGCACCAATTGTATCACTAATGACCTTGAACATCTCTTATAATTATTAATTTGTAAACACCTGTTGTCGAACAGCCCACCTACTGAAGTTTTGAACACATTGTACACAATTATAGCACATACTACACGAAATAATATCTGTAATAGACCTTACCAAATACAATATTAGTGTGGCGGCAGGTCAAATGGCTCCTTGCAATGCTTGCGTCCTTCCTGGGAGAACAAGAAACGACATTAGGCTTACACTGACAGCACCAAACCACATAATTTAAGTTGCAAACAAGTGCCCGAGAACATAGGAAGTTCTAATTAGATATGGTCAACCTGCTTAACCATGTCACAGACATTGAATGACAGAATGTACTTTTATGGAGCCTCAACTCCATGAAATACATGCTAATACAAACATGCTAGTACACAGAATCAAATTGGATGCATGAAAATTCTCAGTAAACTTTTCTTTCCTAGCAACCACAAGTTGCTATTTGTGAAATCCAACAAGTGAGTGTCTAACCTACACTAAGAAGGTGGAAAATTCGGGATCCTTTCTGGTGAATAACTAACCATATCTCTACGGGTACCCAGCAATATAAAGGTGAATTGTAAGTATTATATTGATTAAAGAAACAGTTCAGTGCTACCAAGCAAGTACAATAAATAAATTATTTCAAATTCATCTTCATGTCAGGCTAATCAAGTTAATTTTCTTTAGATCACATGAGAGAATGGTTCGAAAAAAATATTGGAATCTGTCAACAATGTTGAAGCAATTTTATGACGGCCTGCAGATAGCAGTTGTTGAAATAAGACCTGGGGCAGGGGGAGAAAAGACAAAGAAGTGTGATAAAACAAAATGGGGCCTGTGCTGAGCAGCTACTAAATGCAGTTTTATTAAATTATGATGTGCAAAACAGCAGATGTAAGAGATGCGAGACCCTCAGGTGGTATTTTGCAATGCTGTTATGATAAATTGTTTCAAGGAGCATGACTCCTTAACCCTTCGAGGGTCAATGACGTAAATATACCGCACCGCGAAGTACAAAAATGGTCAATGCCGTATATTTACGGCGCTGTCTGTAGGTTTAAAAAGCGCGACAATTTCCTAACCTTTTCTTTTCTGTCATTTGCTGCCATTATGTGGAAATACAGCGAATTTCTTTTGCACGCCTCGCTCTCTCAGTTTTCGTTGCATGGTTTGTTTTAACGCTAGTTTGCTCCTGCGCGTCTATGTACTACCGCTAGCGCATTGGCATGCGCGCGGGCGGGTGGGTGTCGGTTTGGGTTTTGTTTTCGCAGGCCGTTTCGGCTTCTTGCGCTTGCAAAACTGATGGCTATCTCGTTACTAATCGCTCAAAAGGCTACTGCTTGTTTCTCGCTCATTTAGTGCTCGCAGGGGTGCGCATAGGAAGGATGCTGCCATGCATGCGCTTCTGTTGCTCCTTTTCTTTTTTTTTTAGACTCGCGAAAACTAATTGCATCTGGTTGGCGATAAGATGAAGATTAGTGGAAGTTTGTCACACGTTTTGCTTTTTTGATGGGCACACAACCGCACAGTTTTCTTGAGTGCGTGCACCTACACAGTTCGATTATGCTATGGATATACTATCATAAGCAATATGAAAGGGAACACAAGAACGCATGGCAAACAGCCTTGAAACAGACTCGGAGCGATACACAGATGGCGCTGTGAAAAACGAAGGGGGAAAGGAGAGCGCTCTTCCACTAACTGTTGGCACTCCCACCACGCTGGCATTTCTACAAAGGAGCAGCTTACGTCATGGATCGTCCAACAGCCGATAAGACGGTGATCGTCGCCAGTGACCTACACCGTTTCACTTTCTTTTCTTTCATTCTCTTTTTTTGTTCGTGCAACCGCTTGATAGTACCCCGAGAAGAAGTTTGCCCTGTATTTCAAACCAATTCTTTATTTGAATCGATGCACTCGGTTGTCAGTGGCACCTCGAACAGTGGCGACGCTCGAACCAATGACGAGAGAGGAATAGAATAAAGAAAAATTTTAAAAAGAAGAACATTGACAAACTGTCTCTCATGCGACTGTTGCACGAAGTTCGTTCAGAAAAAATTCACGTCGCACACTGCAGTGGCCCACGCAGAGCAGTCAACTCTGAATTTGTAGCCTCAAGATGCCTCGAGTGCCTCTTAAAGAGCGGGAAGATACAATAGAAATGTCTAAAAGAGGTTATACGCAGCGCAATATTGCTCTCGTGACAAGCCGCCCATTGAAAACGGTCAACCGTATTATCCAGGCTTACTGAGACGAAGGACGCATAAACGATGCACCGCACCGCACACGACCTCGATCAACAACGAACGACCAAGACCTTTGCATCGTGGCTGCCATCAGCGACAAGCCATTTCAAAGTGCAAAAGACGTTCGAGGTGCTCTTGGCTTGAACAACTTGAGCGACAGCACGGTATGACAAAGGCTTAGAGAAGCAGGACTGCAAAGTCACATCGCCGCACAGAAACCTCTGCTCACCGCAGCCAACAAAGCGGCTCGCCTGAGGTTCGCTATGAACACCGCAGCTGGAGTGAGAGTAAGTAGAAGTATGTAGTTTTCTCTGATGAGTTCACATTCTCGAGCCCCTGGGACCAACGAAAGAGAGTGTGGTGGACCGCTAACACACGCTTTAGTCCGCAGAATATCCAGGAGGTGACCGCCAGTGGACACGTGTCTGTGAACGTCTGGGGGGCGATTTCCCACGCAGGCCTAGGCCCACTGGTGAGAATTGATGGGAGGTTCACCAGTGCTGCGTATTGCACTCTGCTCGAGCACCAGATGATCCCCTATGTGTTGAACAGGCCGCACCCGGATGGGTGTTATTTTTTCCAGCAGGACTTGTCTCCCGTTCACACATCGAAGGACGTGGCGCGCCTTTTGGAAGAGCGAGGGGTAATGCAACTTCAGTGGTGTGCGAAGGGTGCCGACATGAACATTATAGAGCATGTTTGGGGCCGTATGAAAGTGAACCTTTCGAAGAGCTCACTAGAACTGGCGAACTCCGACCAACTATGGGAAGCAATAGAACATGAGTGGAAGCCCGCCTTCAGCGTGATACCGCATTCATCGAGGCTGTCTACGCGTCTTTGCCTCAAAGAATGGAGGCCGTCGTTAAGTCGACGGCGGCATGACGCGTTATTAGGCCACCAACGAACAAAGCAAAGAACGAGGATAAGCTGCGATAACGCTATTGCCTTATTTCATTTGCTTCAATATCTTTTATTAATTTTTTCCCGGTTTAGAAGATTTACCACAAATCAATATCGAAGTCCGGAACAGTGCTATCTTTTGTAATGATTCGACGCAAAAGGTTACCAGTGACGCAATATCGAACAGTGTTATCACTGTCTGCTGGCGATGTGAAATTCCGCACTTTGCAGACGCATGGCGGGAGTGCGAACAATTGTTACAACAGCGTCCCCCTTTCCACTTTGTTTCTGATGGTGGCTGCTGCGTATCACCCATATAGCTGCGTCTAAGGGTGTTTTCTACGCGTTCCTGTGTTCCCTTAGATATTGCTCATAATAGTACGTATTAGTGTAAGAGCAGGAACATTTGAGTCTTGCAAAGTATTCTCGTGTGCACATTTTCAAAGCCTTGAACTATAACAATGTAACAAATTTTTTACTCTTATAGGTTTATTTCCTTTTTGATAATTGTTATTCATGAATAAAGAGTACATATAGTATACCAACGCAAAATAATTTTTTTCTGGCGTTACGGACACCCTAGAAAAATTACGGTAAATTTTTTTCGAAATAAGTCCCTAAGAATTGGAATCTGCAATAAAAAAAATCGACCCTGGGCGGTTGAATATGGCGAAAAAGATCGACCCTCAAAAGGTTAATTATATTCATGTAATCTTTAGAAACGGATGGCATAAAGGACATACTTGTTGACATTTTCATGCGAGTCATGAACACGATGCACGCTGGAGTTAAGCATCTTAAAAAATGCTCTAGAAACTTGCAAAAAGCAAGTTTCTATAACCTCTCACAACACCGAGCTTCACCTACAAGTGTTGTAACATTTCCTTGCAACGTGCAGCACTGTTTTCACAGACATAGTTTGAATCACTGTGTCACAAGCTCTGGAAACAAAAGTGCATACATAAGTGCTAAACAAGCACATATGATGCCCTACCCCTACCCCTACTGCACAGACACATTTATCTACACCAACACATGTAGATGGATTATGTCATCCATTTGGTAGCTTCTGATCATGTTCCAAAGCATGAATCTCATAACTGCAAATTCTATAAGAATGTGACACCGACTGATTACTTGGGGACAACATGAAAAGACAGAAGGCCAAACAACACGAGCGCAGGCTAAGACTTTTGGTTAATTGAGCGCGCGCGCACACATACACACACAAACAAACAAATATTAGGCCTATTTGTCCTGCCTAGTTGCAGCTGCAGGACAGCGGGATGTTGTAAACAACCACACAGTTGAACTGCTGCATGTGCCTCTTGCTACTTTGCGTCAAGGCCTGGTCTGATTCACCTTTTTGAACACAGATTTTGAGACTATGGCTGACCTTCTGAATGTGATCTAACAGTGGTCACACCACTGTAGGCCAATGTTAGACCTAGGTATAGAAGTTCTCGACTTGTTGAGGATGCTATTTCGTGCTTCTGTGACAGAGCTTCACAGTCGAACAGTGCACTGATGTGAAAGGCAGAATTCCCTCCTTAAAAGACGGGGCATAGATGCAGTGCACATGACACTCACCAAAGAAAACAATAAGGTCAAGAAATGGAAGATCACTGTCTAGTGGTAGTTTTCCAGTAGAACACGTTGTGGGGCTACTTGGTGAAGGGCTTTCAGAAGATGAAGCGCCAACAGAGACAACACAGTAAGAAAGAACAAAGACAGGACAAGGTGCTACTTGCAACTGTTTATTGAGGTCAAAAGCAGCTGAATATATAGCCATGGGGAGAAGGGGAAGAAAAAAACAGAAGCATTGCTTGTGTGAAGGTGCACGCGCGAGAACACAGAAGATGAAGGGAATCATAAGATTAGCCAAAATCTAAAACTTATCTAAAAACATGCATTCATTTGTGTAAATATTCAGACACAGGCATGCTGACACAGGCATCCCCTCTATTCTTAATCTGGTTGGCCTCCAACAGTTCACGTGCCACAGTGTATTTGCTTTTAAGCACGATCGTTGTATCCTGAAGCCTTGCTTCACATACTTGCTTATTCTCATTCCTGCAGGCCTTGCAATGAAGTGGCAAGTTTGCGCCATAACTATTTTTCAGCGAAAGCTTGTGCTCCCACAGGTGTTCGCTGATACATGAGCCAGTTTGTCCGATGTACTCTTTCCCACACTTCCACGGTATACGACCGCTTCTTCACACTTCACAAAAGGATTTGTATGTTTAATAGAACACTACTTTTAGAGTCATGAGATCCAATCAGGCGGCACGAAGTAGCAAGCTTTCGGGGCGCAGCAAAAACTACAGGAATTTTATATTTAGCGGCGACGTGTTTAAGATTACGCGCCACTTCGTGAGAATACGGTATCGCCACTGGATAAGGCAGAAATTCCTTGCGGGCATGAGGTCGGTATACCGACCCTGCAATTAATTGTTGCAGTATAAGTCTATGCACTCCAAGACTGTTAAACGTGCGATTGCCACTATGTGTCTTGAATTTACCCTTACAAAATTGTGCTGTCATAAGGCACACAAAACCTTTGACGAACAGATTTTGAAGTTGAAGAAAGCTGCCTTTCCTTGTTTGGTTTTGAGCAAAGTTTCAGAGGTGTTGTTGAAAAAGGTGCAAAAAGAAAGAAACTGAAGCAGTGAAGAAGGTTAAACATTGGAAAAGAAAGCTAAACCAGTGGTGATACCGTATTCTCACAAAGCAGCGCATAATCTTAAACATGTCATCACGAAACACAAAATTCCTGTGGTTTCTTCCGAGCCCCAAAACCTTGCTACTTTGTGCCGTCTGATTGGATATGATGACTAAGAAAGTAGAGTGTTCTAGTAAACACACAAACCCTTTTGTGAAGTACGGAGAAGGGGTCGTATACTGCATACCGCTGAAGTGTGGGAAGGAGTAAACCGGACAAACTGGCCAATGTATTAATAAACGCCTGCAGGAGCACAAGCTTTCACTCAAAAATGGTTATGGCTCAAACTTGCTGCTTCATTGCAAGGCATGTGAGAATGAGAATAAGCAAGTACGTGAAGCAACGCTTCCTGATACAACAATCATGTTTAAAAGCAATGACACTGTGGCACGTGAACTTTTGGAGGCCAACCAGGCTAAGAAAAGAGGGGACGCCTGTGTCGACACCCCGTCTCCGACTATTTACAGAAATGAACGCATGTTTTTAGATAAATTTTTGATTTTGGTTAATCTTATGATTCCCTTCATATACATCTTCCATATTTTTGCACATGCGCATTCACATAATCAGTGCTTATTTTTTTTTTTCTTCTCCCTCGCCTCATGGCTATATATTCAGTGCTTTTGACCTCAATAAACAGTTGCAAGTAGCACCTTGTCCTGTCTTTGTTCTTTCTGACTGTGCTTTCTATGTTGGCACTTCATCTATTGAAATGTAGTTTTCCCCCTTCCATGAGCTCATCTAGCACTGTAGAGAAGACAGAAAACAAATCACTCAACCCATTTAGTAGCCTTACTTCACGTCATATAGCGTAAAAAGTTTCCAATGAAGCAGAATACCTTTACTGCGCTGGTTCTTACAGCAGCTAGTGTTTTACGACTAGCTGACAGTGTTCTCGGCAGTGAAAAGTCGCAATTAAAGTGGTTGAGCAACTTTTTAACGTCTCCTACAAAGTGCCACTCATGTTCAAGTAAGCAAAACTACTACTGAAAGGCAAGCTCCACTATCTGGGCCTGAAGATTTTCTGTGGTGAGCATCGAGCTGGAGCTATTCCTTGCACTCAAAGGTGTTTTTAACTTTTCTATTGGTGCACCTGAACACTGAAGCATGTTGTTGCTACAGGAACACCAGAGAGCACATTTAACCTTTGGTACCACCCCGACGTGGAGGGGAGCTTCCATAACCAAGTACAATGTTTGCTTTTAACAGTGCGTTCGCACTGCCTTTTAGCATGCATTGCCAAGAAGCATTTAATGGAGTTGAACGTAGTTGACGTCTCAGGTCAGACAACTTCGAGAAAGCCAAGGCCTATGACTGTTATGCAATCTTTACACAAAGGCAACCATCAATTCAAGCAAATTGCTCAGAGAGTTGAAACTACCTTTTTATTTTCAGTGCCAAGCAATCTGGGCATGTACAAAATGTTAACCCGACCAGGGTAACACGTGAAGTTTACATCAAAAAGTATGTGCTGGAGTTCATAGGTACTACGGTTGGTGCTGTTTACAATATCCCACTGTCCTGCAGCCGCAATTATGTAGGACAAACCGGCCGACCACTCAAGGATTATCTTACAAAACATGCACAGACCCTTGACACAACATGGGGGAGCAACATAGCTATTGTTGCTGCTTTGTGCAGTTGTACACCAAATTTTTAGCAGTGAAGTATCTTCATGACACATTTTCATAGCAGACATAACTTTCAGAATAGCTCCCACTATGCTAGCGTGCCATCACTTAACCTGCTTGGCAAATTGAAGTATTCAGATCAACCTGCCGAACGTTCTGAAATGGGCTGCTTGGTGCATGTTTAGAAGGGAACCGAACAGGGCTACAGACAGGACAAAGGGAATATGTTGCTGTGTACAACGCTGTCACTTCATACTGACAGTAGCACTGTTCGTTCCCTTTTAAATATTCATATCTTTTGGTCGCCTGACCACGCAACGCAGCTGTGAGCTCAGGCTATAATTTTACATTGTTACATTGCCTTCTAATGTTGCACTTAATTACATCATCGCATACTCACCTGTTATAGTTAGCTCAACACTAGCTCACAGTGAGCTTATTCGTGGCTAATCTTAGTTACCATGGAGCCCATGCATGACAGTGCTAACGATCAGTGTGCAGTGTTGTTGCATACTCATTAAGCCAACACTAGACAAACAGTTATTTTATTGGTGCATGTTTTATCTGTTGCCTCAAATCTTGAACTCTGGCACTATAAGTGTTTTTTAAACACCACTCATATGTGCAACCAAGTCAGGTACGAAACAATATCCCTTTCAAGTCGACGTGCTCATACTGAACCAATTTGTTGCCACAGGAAAACAAATCATCAATTATCCTTTGAATGCATCTGCAAAAATTACTCTACTTGCATAGGCCTCGTCATTCCACCAAAATTTGCAGTCACTGTCTATTAAGACTGCATATGCAAGACAGATATACAATAGAATGGCACAGCTTACCAGAACAAAGAGCACCACTAGACAGACTGCTGTGGCACACTTTCTCAGGCCCACTGGCTGAGAAACTGAGCACAAACCGGCACACAGACATCCTTCAGTGGTGCAATAGCTGCAATTGAAGCAAATATTATCAGGTATTTTCAGACGGTCATCCACAGTAAAGCAAAAACATTTTCATATACAAATACTCTTGCACATAAGCTTGTCACCGAATTACCGATTGCTGTGGTATTGTTTGGTGTCTTCAATTTCAAGCACCTTCTATTCGGCAAAACAGCAGACATTTTGCTCTACATAACTCACAACATGTATTTTAGAATAATTATTGTATTGATGCCTATATGCTGAAAATTAGTCTACGCAACTAGAGACAGTAAGTATTAGAACCAGCCTTTAACATCAGTGTTGACACATCTTTTGATTTTCTTATACCAGTTTGGAACATCTGTAATTTTGGATGTCCATTACACACTTTTGGGCACCGCTATTCTGTGTCAAGGTTACGTTAAAAATTACTTATCACATGCACTTGCTTTACAATTATGGCCGCAGATGGGCAAAATTTACGTGGCAATCCACTCCCAGATTACGTTAAATGCTGACGTATTGCGTCAGAACGTTGGTAGTCAGCCTGGTAGCTGTCTGAAGTAAAAACAAAACAAAAACAAAAATTCGCGAGACATCTGATGCCGCTTACCAGCTAGCAAAATAATCAATTTCTTCTCCAGCGACCCTTAATGGGTATCCACGCGGACACTTTCAAGTGCGATCGCGCACGATTGCTCGGGCTCGATCCTAATGTGTTCCAAGGCACCGTGTTACACCAGTGTTACGTAACACTGCAGATCGCACGAGGTTACAGCAGCAAGCACGCCACACCGTCCATTCATTGCGATGTAGAAGCATCGCATGCAACATGCTCTATGAGGTCTTCATACACAAGCAGACTTTCGATTCCAGAAGCAGTCTTTCAATTACGCATATGAACACAGCGATTATGCACGCCAAGCACGCTGCGTCCTAAGCTTAAGGAAAAATAGAATTCCGCTGTGATGCAATGCTTCGCCGAATACGGCTAACATAGTGTTACACCGCGCCGTGAGAGATTGCTAAGGGGAACAGTAACTGCACTTTATTTTGGAATGCCAAGAACACATCACAACACATTGCAAAATTGGAATGCCAATGTCAGTAAACCAGCTGGCACATACAGCCGATAACGAACTGCTACAGACGACATCGTCGCTGATGTTGCTTACGCGCCTCAATGTGCTCTATATGCAATCAGCACAACAAACGCTACACCATTTATCACAGTCTCGCAATGCCGCGGCTTTATCAATCCTCATGGCCAAGCGGGAATGTCGTTACAGGGCATTGACAGGGCATGCTCACACAACACAGTTGAGCCCGTCACCGGCCATCGCGGTGCATTTCGCACGCGCGACGTGCACCAACAACAAAAAAGGACACTTAAATCACTTACTTGCGTAGCAGTCCATCGTCGATTCCTTCTTATTCTCTCAGTGAAATCCCAAATGCAACAGGTATACCACCACCGCACACCGCCATTTCCAGCCGCTGTCCGCTCTATACTGTTGAGGCGGAGAAATGCAACCCGTCGTGTAGAAGCGATGATGGGTGGTAAGCAGCGCCATTGCTGAAACCTCTTCCGTTTGTGCGTGCGTACTACGATTCGCCTACGAATAATGTTCAAGCAGCGTTACCTATGGTGATATTATGTAACTGCTGGTAAACGTGGGCGGTGTCTTTTCTTTATATTCGTTGCGCGTTGATTTTTCGCTCTTAACATGCTCAGTTGCCCTCCACATGAAATTACGGACGGTTCTCCGTATTTCAAAAAACAGAGCTCACGTCCGTTTTTTTACGTAGAATTCCGCCGTTTTTCATGAAACTGAACGGTCTACGTAATTTTTACGGCAGGTTTGACCGTAAAATTACGGAAATTTTTTACAGTGTACAGGCATTGTCAACTCTGGGTCCCACCGCTGACTGTACATTTCCGGTAAAAAAATCACACAGGAACTCCTCTCGGATTTGTCTAAGTGTGCGTAAGCATTGTGACTCTTCCTCATCTACACGCAGTCCATGTCGTTATCAATGTTATGAGACTTGATCCGACAAGTATAAGCGCCAGCGCTGCGGCGACACGGGCTGCTCTGGTCGGCAGCGCAAGCAAAGTAGTGCAGGTGGCGGGGCCAGGCGCGCTGGTGACGTTCCGTTCGTTTTGAGCCGTTATCGCTCTTTAGCCCTCCTCATCCGCGACGAACCATTATCAACCGTTCTCCGGCGGCGGCTGCTTGTGGCACGGCCGCGCGAACCGTATCTTGAAAGCGAAGTGCATTGTGGACAGAGTGTGCCCACTGCTGAAACCTTCACGCGCTGTGTTCTCACCGCTTACTTCGCTTTGAAAATAGACGCGCGCACACCTATCTTGAAAGTGATCTGCGAAAAGCGCATAGTGCGGCATAAGCTGAAAGCTTCGTGAGCGCAGTGTTCTCGCCGCTTCGGTCGCGTTGAAGCGAGAGCTAGCACGAAGGTGAATTCACTCGCTGTTGCGGGTTCTATATTGAAAGATATTGTGCGGTACGGACTGACGGACGGATGGTTTTTCTTGTTGGGGAAGTATTGAAATGCTTACGTTATAAAAAAAAAGTCGCAGGGTTCGCGAATTTCGCGATAAGATACAACACCAACCTACTCCCCCACCCCCCGCTGAGCGATGCCGTCTTGATCGCCCCCTCCCAACCCCAGGAAAAGGGACACTACCTTTCTATCTCAGTTGAAGAAAGGATGATGAAGCGTTAACAACGACAATAACGGCATTTTCTAACGAGTTGTCTTATGGCCTCTGAGATTTGCGCGCGAAGCTGGCGCGCGCGAACCTGAGAGGCCATAATTGGCCGCTTAATAGCATAAAAAGACAAAGATAATGCCAAACGACACAACTAAAAATTCAAACAAAGAACTGATCTTAGCTATACTGTTTGGGGAAAAGAAATAAAAAATTAGACAGCCGCAACACACGCCACTAAAGCCACCACCGCCGGCATAACGCGGAACCAACGGTTGCCAACATACATTCGCGCGTCATTGCTTCGTCCGCTTCGTCTCCGCAACGAGAGCCGCCATCTTCTCGCGCCTGACGTTTTGTATGGTTTTGTCGGCCCCGTACACTCTCAAGTTCAACAAATGGGTACAGTGCCAAAGGTACAGTTTCCCTTCTCTAAAGTTGTTCCTTATTCTATGGTTTTGTTCTCTGCAATCCGCGCACACAGCTCATCGGTGGCTGCATGTCTGCTCGGCGTCGCAATGCGGCCTGCGTCATTTTCTGGTGCTCGCGCAATCGGTGTGAAACATGTCGCATGTGAAATGTTTGATAGAAGTGCCTCACGTCCAAGTCAAGCCGCCGTACGGGTGTATGGCTGTGCGCCCCGTTCTCGGAAGCGTCGACGGGTTTCCGGCATGCGGATTTCAGGTACGTGCAAATGCGTTTCGCCCTCCTATTGAGCTCCGGAGCAAAGCGTGCAATATTTCATGTGAAAGATGCAGTGCCCGTGATCATGGTGTGAATTTCGAGCGGCAAACGAGAACTTTGGCACTTAGAGCACACCGCGGCTGCTAAGTCAGCGTGGAAATTGTTTTACGTTGCCGTAATATGTTGCTGTCAGTCTAATCTGCGGCTTGTGGACAGCTAGCCCATTGACTTTTGCTTGTGGCAGCGATAGGTGTATAAATGGAAGCGGTAATAATTTTCGAGAGCAGAGTTTTTTCGCTCGATGTTTGGTGGTGTTCATGGCGTTATGAAAGCTAGAAAACTAACTGGCTTGATCGTGCTTAGTTCCAACTCTAAGGGACGTAACGTTGGCGCTGTATATGTTTGTTTTCGGTGTCACGAGTACCACTTTCATGCTTTTGTTGCATGAGAGTGGTAGCTGCTGCGTGCCGTCTGGGTAGAACACAATAAAAGCAATTTCCTCACTCATACGTATGCAATTTGAGGTAACAAAATTTCCAGCGTTTTATTCGGAGCGTAAATATCCAGTATAGTTTAGTAAGAAACTCAAATTCTGTGTTAGCTTAGTAGGCGTGAAACAAGTGAAACTCGCATTCCTTTTTGAATTGTTCGCCCAAACTGCACCGCCCCCAGATGCGTCATCGGGTAATTGACAGTAGCTTCGCTACGTGAGTTGTTTTATGCGCCTATATTGCCCGGTTAAGTATACTGTTCATTTATGCCGACGCTCGTTCATCTTGATTTTAAGCGGTTACTATCCCCGAGTACCGGACGATGCCAAACTTGTGAGGTGTAGCAAACGCGGGAAATTCAAAGTGGCGTGGCTGCAAGGCCCTGTTTTTACGTTTCTTGCATTCAAAGCCAACAGACACAGTATCACTGATTTATTTTCCATTTCTGCTGTACTTGATCAATCTAACGCGACAACTGCATTTGCTCTTTAATGTTCTCCATTTACTGTGTATTCAGCTTGGCTGCCGCCTTCTCTTCAGAGGATGCCGCTGTGATAGCTCTTTCGTATAGCACATGCCTCTAGGCCCTTGTGTTTCAAGGGCTCTGGCGAGGCAGCAGTGCTCCAAGTAATTTTACCATCCTATATATATTCTATTTTGCATCATTCTTCCACGATGAATTTTAATGTTAATAGTATTTGTCATTAGTGAGCGCCATAATGTTATAGCACGTAGATTTTACGCACTTCACATCGACAATTTTTAGGCCAGTTTACAGCCAAGTCACATCTTCCATAATACATCGTCAACATTACCACTTGTCATGGCGCTCTTTGGCCAAAGCTGGCCCTTGCGCCATAAAACACCACACATCATCATCATCAGCTTGGCTGCCAGAAAATGCTTGAATTTCTTTCAGTATCCAAGTGACGAAATATTTCACTGACGGCCGTGTGTGAAACCCGCAAGATGACAAAACTGATAGCGAAATGATGAGATATTTCTTTTATAGCGTTTGGACTCGACTTTTGGTGAGGATGTCGATCGACCTTGGGCCTGGCGACAGCACACCCGACATCGCCAAAGTGCAGCCTATCAGTTGAGTGCCCCCGAATGGACTATCAACATTGGAAAATGAAGCAGAGCCAGGTAGGGGCAATTTTTACTTTGGAACAGAATACTGACAGCTGCCTCTTTATTTAAGAACTAAATAACGTATTTACAAACCAATCCTTTCTCTTTGTGCAGCCTACATAGAATTGTTTTTTGCTTGTTATACAGACCTTCAGAAAGCAGTTCTGAAACCTTTTTGCATGCACAAATAAATAAAGAGGAGTGTACTTTCTGAAGAAATTGTTGCACTGAAATGTGCGTTCGACACACAGTGAGATGCAAAATAACCAACAACTTTAAAGCGGTAAAAAAATTTGAAACATGTTCTAACATCATAACCCGCCTTGGCATACGGATCTAAATATAACAGCAACGCAGGTGCATGCAGAGAAGTGTTTGTAAATGTTTGCAAGATATGTACATTGTCTAAGAAATTGTTTTTATTTACTTGGAGCTTCTTGGTGCCATGGCAATGCAGTAAAAGCTCAAAATGATGCCCTTGCTCCTAATAAAGCACTTTTAGATTTTAAAATTAAATTATGGGCTTTTACATCCCAAAACCTAAAGTTTTGGTAACCTGGCTTCTTTAATGTACACCTGAATCTAAGTGCATAAGCGGTATTGCATTTTACCCTCATTGGAGGGCAGCTGCCATGGCCTAGATTGAAGCTGGGACCAGCATGACTGAGCAGCATGGCATCATAGTAAGTGGGCTATTACACCAGGTGAAAAGGAGAAATACTGCTTAGAACTACCAACTTCTTGGCTCACAAGCACTTTGCACTAAGTTAAAGGAGTATGTAGTACTGTCAGCGGCCGTTTATGTACCAATTTCTTTTTAACCTGACTCCATTATTAAAGTGCGAAGCTTCAATTAGTCAAAACCAGCCTAAATTACAGAACCAGCTCAAAACACGCACCATGTATAGCTGGATTTGGACATGAAAATGGAGTCAATTCATGTCGCCGAAAATGGCGGTGGCAGTCACACTATTTCATGCATTTTGCCGAAAACATAGTCAAAAATAATTAATCAATTTCTAAAATATTCTTTTCAAAAAGTTTTTTTCAAGCATGAAAGGAGGAGCCAAATGGTGTTCAGATGCACGAGCTGTTAGTTGCACGGCACTTTTTGCATGTGTTCACTGGCTTCCTTCTAGCTTGAAAGAAAAATTTGTTGCACCTATTGAGCAGTAGAAAGCTGGATTGGGAATTTTTCAGGATGCTCTACAATTTTCGCACTGACACTTTTGCTTTGAATATAATATTTGAGCAGTTAAGTAATCGTTACTAATTAACTAATTAGAAGAAATGTAAGAATCGGTTTCACTTCCTCAAAACGATGGCAAACGACATTACCTTGGTGCTGTCCAGCTACGTGGCACTTGTACATATTTAAAGCTTGCACATGTCATACAGACCACCTGGTAATTACAAGGCACATATAGAAGTGGCTAAGTTGTGTGAGCCAGCCATGTGTAGCAAATTATGAGAAACAGCCATGTTTCTTTCACTTAAGGGCATGATAAGATTTACATGCTCGACACCTTGCATCAGTGTGTTCTAGGCCTGTTCGTAGTTTAGCTGCTACATAAACAATATTTCTCCACATGTAAGCTCATATGCATCTTTCAAGTATATTGCCCCGTGTGTCCAAAATAAACCATCCTCGCGCTTCCTTCATTATGTATACATCTGTTGCTGTGCTAAATTTTTAACATGCAACTGCACAAATTTTCATCTAGTTTACATATTTCCTCGTTGTTTGGTGGTTTTATTTCTGAACAAGTTGTTTTCGTTAAACCCTGTTGCACACAGCAGTACACAGCATTTCTGCCTAGAGTGGGAATTGTTTTTTTTTTAAGATTGACATAAATACACCTTGCCTGGGCAATGTAAGACATTCTACATAACACGGCCCTGCAATAATGTTTCATATTGCATTCCAGCATCATACAGAACTGTTTACTTACCAGATTAGAATATGTATAAGTGTTGGAAGTAACAGAACTGGAAGAAGCCAGCAGATAATGAGGCCAAGGAAAGCATAGAGGAACATGTTTTAAGTTTTTTATATGAAGTATAGAAATGATAAATTCTAGGTAAGTGAAAGTGGATTAAAAGATATCCACCTCTTGGTGGGAAACGGACCCATAACCTTCACATTACGCATGTGATATACTAACCACTGTGGTACTACGGCCGTGTTCGAGCGTCGACAATCTGAGGGGCCATTGTGGACGGTTGAATGCTGCCTTGGTGGCACAGTGGTTAGTGCATCGCATGCCTAATGCAAAGGCTGTAGGTTCGTTCTCCCCCCATGCCTGCTTTTTTTTACCATTTTCATTTCCTTTTATCATTTCTACATTTAAATAGAAAATTACAAATAAGTTTCCACGTGCCTTCCCTGGTATCTTCCAGCTGTGATTCAGAAAAATTTTGACCCTCAGTATCCGTTCTTCTCGTTTGGAAGAACAGGAGCTTCATTTTAAAAATAATGAATTCACCTTGTTCAGCATCTCAATGTGGTCTCAAATCTTATCACAGCATGTGTATTACTAAGAGAAGTTTTTGTTAAGCTGATATAGCATGGGACCTAATTAGTAGCCATTGTGTACAGATATATGACAAGTCTAATAAATAGGAGGATTTTAAGAAGCACTTGTAACATGGTCTGAGCATGTGTTTAAAAAAACTAATCTAGCATGATTTCAGGCATAGCTGTTGCCCCTGAAAAATATTTGGATCATCTGCATTGGCATTGTTTTTAGAGAGCAGCAATACTGCTTTGATAGAAGTAGCCTCGTGGAACATGAAGCATCGCTTCTTGCTTAGTCAAGGAAATATCTGCATATCTGACGAGCATGCGTCATATGCTCGAATGCTGTTTAAAGGCTGATAATAAGAAAATTACTTCACTTGCCTTCCAGAGATTGCTTCAGTAGTGTATGCTACTCGATCATAAACAATTTACCAGAGTGAACATTCATCACAGTTGGCTTTGCAATGTTTATGCAAAATACAATTGCCTACTAGACATGTGACTGCACTAAAACTTGGAATTAATGACCAGTAACAATTATGGGACCAGCGAAACTTAGTTTATTACTCCAGAACAAAATGCGAGGCACTTAGGTTATTTCTGCCATAGAGTTTCTTACAGTAATTACTAGAGGGAACTCTGGCGCTGCAGTCGTACCACCATGGGAATGATGGGAAGCACATGGATTTGTCTGGTATTCGTGCTTGTGAATTCAGACGTTGTTGTGGCTTCGTATAATATACGCTATATAAATCTTATTGTCGTAAATTTCAGCGCAGTCTATACTCTTCGAAGTGCAGAAGACGGCGCCAACACGCACAATTGCTATTAATTGCAACGATTGAGCTTGTCCAGGTAGCCAAATCGAAGGGCACCAAGCGTCTCAAGGCACTAGTATGCCCGCGATAAATTCATCAGGGCGTTGCACTCGCTTGTCGTTACATGCCTCCGTGGCTTAATGGTTTCAATATCAGACTTCTGTTCTAGAGTTCCTGTGTTTGAATCCTGTCGTCGGACGATTTTAATGTTTATTTATTTATTACACAGTATATTGTTGAAAATGACTAGAATACAAAGTCACAAAGCCGTTTGAAGCCAAACAGACGAAGTTTAGGCAAATCCATGTACTTCCCATAATTTCCATGCTGGTACAGCCGTTCTTGTTTGATCTCCTGTGGACACTAACGTCAGAGTTCCCTCTAGTAATTATTGTATGAAACTGATTTTTGCGCCTCGCTCGTGCAGAAGCGGCACCACACCTGCTGCTTAAACATGCACTACCTTTCGGCCGAGTGCAGGGAATGCTGTGAACTCGCCATGTACATAGCCTGCACTAAGTAAAACAAATCACAACGTGCAGTTGCTGCCACGTTGAACTGGTGGAATGAGTAGTGAAATGCAGTACCTCCTGAACTAGTTCAGAAAGTGCAGGTCAATCAAGTGGAGAATATATAGCAACAGAAGTTGAGTGATTCTGCATTACATTCACGAAATATACTTCATGATACTTTTCCATTTATTTCCTCAGTTATTAAGAATCCCTTTTGCATTGTTGGACAAAACTACAGAATGCCAACATATTTTCCAGCATTCACTGGTAGCAAACATGTCAAAACATGTTCTAGTGTCTGGATTGCCGCTTTAGCTGTTAACCCCCAAGTTAATTCCGGAATATGTACCAAATGTTTTACGTACTCAATTTTCGGTGTCATTCTCTTTCTAAAAATATATTACTTCATTGGTCTCTGGTTAGAAATAGCACAAAAATAAGAGCTGCTCTTGAGGGCAGCTTTCCCTCAATGCCGACTGTAACTCATCTTTGACCACAAGAGCAGCATAACGTCGGGCAGAAAGAGTGCAACTAGTCATTGGCGATATTGGTACTACCTCCAGTCACTAGTACAGCTTGTGATCAATGGTTAAAGGTTGCGACTTTGTTGCTGCCCAATTTTAATTCTGCAGCTGTTACACTTGGGTGTAGCATGTGTACGTACGTGTGCATGCATTAAAATGACTTTAGTCATCTTTATATATTTGCTTTGTAAAGATGCACTAACTTTATCTTTTGCAGTATAGACTTGGCGCTCATTGGCCAAAGATGCCCTTGTGCTACTAAAAGCTATCAATTAATTCGCTTTTTGCAGTAGCAGGTGCTTATTCCTTTTTCAGGATCGGTCTGTGAGTTCTAATTTGTTTTTCTTGAACTGTGCAATTCCCACTCACAGGACTGCATGTCATCTAAGGTGTTCCTTTTTCAATCAAGAATGTTGAGGTTGTGTTTGTGAAACTCGATTTCTTGCCTCAAACGAGCTTGTACAAACTGACCAAGCTGATAATTCTACCTGCTTATATAATAAATGTGTTGCGGTTATGAACCCTCATAATGAATGACACATAGTATAAAAATGTTATCTAATAAAACAATTTATTGAAAATTTTCATGTTTTTCGCGTTCGTGTTCACTTCTCTACTCTCGTGTCCTGTCTGCATGCCTCACCTCTTCTTTTGCATATTAAATATCGTGTAAACTTAACCATGCTTTTTTACCACAATGCAGGGGGAAAAGGTTCCGGTAACACTGCAGTCAGTATGGTGGCCCAGACGTGTATGCAAGCAACCTCCTTCATGTGGACCAAGAACTACTCTGCAGTGTCTCACAGACTTCCATGCGAAGCCCTCAACATTCTCGTCTCAGTGGAATGACTGCTCATCTATCTGCGTGTCCATCACAAAGCTGGCCAGTTGTAAAGGTCCTGTACCTGTTTAAGAAAGCTTAAGGATTTTTTTTATTTAGTTTTCATGGTTGGCCGTAGAATCTTAACATTTTTGATGTTTCTAACGTTTTTACCTGGCCCAAAGTGGTGCAATAACTTTAAACCAGTGTAATGTATTTAAGTGATGCTCACTCTAATGCCTATCTGGTTTTGTTTGTGTTTAAGAAATTTGAATGTCTGATGAGGTAACAGCATTTAAACTTGTCATCGTGGCTCTTTTCAGTGAGCTGCTAGGAAATAAGATGCAAAACTTATCACACGCCAGTTGTAGCATTTGTTTTCAAGACTAAAGTATACATGTTTCAAAAGATGGAAAGTGGGGAAAAAAGCCTCAAGAACATAATCATCCTAGGATTGTCATGTCCTTACAACTCTGCTATGACTAATGCCTCATACATCTTGGGAGCACATTGGTCGCAATGCCTACAGGTATACTTGATAAGAGAATAGCTTGCACTCAGATTTGCCATGCAGTTGATGGCTGATGTATTCAATATTCATTTACATGTGCTGCGGTTTTTTGCAGTCACACACACACACACACACACACACACATACATACATATATATATATATATATATATATATATATATATATATATATATGTATGTATGTATGTATGTATGTATGTATGTATGTATGTATGTATGTATGTATGTATGTATGTATGTATGTATGTATGTATGTATGTATGTATGTATGTATGTATGTATGTATGTATGTATGTATGTATGTATGTATGTATGTATGTATGTATGTATGTATGTATGTATGTATGTATGTATGTATGTATGTATGTATGTATGTATGTATGTATGTATGTATATATATATGTATGTATATATATATGTATGTATGTATATATATATATATGTATGTATGTATATATATATATGTATGTATGTATATATATATATATATATATATATATATATATATATATGTATGTATGTATATATATATGTGTATATATGTATAAATATATATGTATATATGTATAAATATATATGTATATATATATATATATTCTTCGTTTCAATAAAAATTTAGTTGAGAGTTAGCGCTCATCCTGTCTGCTTCTAGTCTGTGTCCGTGTCACTTCGCGCTACAATCCAAGATCAGGTTACTGTACCAACTCGCCGAACTTTTTATCCTTGTGTTAAAGACACACTCAGACTTGTTCTTACTTATGTGACCGGTTATTTTTGTGCTTTATAATAAGATGCAGTGCTTTTCAAATGAAAACATGTGATAGTTCGTAGTGAGGTTATTCAAAAAAACTGTTCTGCTTAAAACTTAATTGAGGAAGCCTGTGCCATTATTCGGTGCTTATCTCTTTGTATTGGTATGGTTTTACTCATCTTCCTTTTTACTTTTAAAATGTGCAAACATTATTATGTAACCATTTCTCTTGAATGAAATAAATACTTCTGACATTTCGTCACAAATTTTACAATGATTTTGTTCAATTAGGTAACCTTAGACTAGCTGATTGTTATTCTGGTAGCTTAACTTACAATGCCTGTAGAATATTCAATGCAAGCACATGGTGAAAAATACACTAAGTTATTGGGTATAAGCAGGTCACTGTCAGTAAATGGAGCATACATATATTTCAGAAAATAGTGCATGCTTACATATTGAACAGCATGCACAGCTACACATGCTGTTTTGTTCGTAAATGCTGAAACATTATTCGACGTGGAAGCACTTTGTTCTTGGGCTTTCAGTGCTACCTTTAAGTCATATATGTGAAGGTACTAGTAGAAGCATCCCGTGGAGATAAATGACAACTTTGATGAATAGGGGTATAAAATATGTGCTTAAAACGGCAAAAAACTGCTTCACAGGCAAACGTATGTTTCTGTAGTACTGCACTTGTTACCATCGCCGATACATGCATTGCTTGCGTTCTATTGCATTCAATATGAGCTACAGCAGCGAGCTGTGGTGTCTTTCCCTCCTGGTCGAGCTGGTGTTGCGAAAATTTTTTACCAAGAAAAGTGGAGGTTTTTAATCATTGCTGAAATGCATGTAACTATGCTTTTGGCTGTGTGCTGTTTCCACGGAGTTAGGTGCGGGAGAACCTGTGTCCTTAGTGCAGCGCGCATTGTTATTGCGCTCTGCATCCTGCCGGCAGTGTACTATCACTGCAAAGGAAGATTACGAAAGCATGGCGTGTGTGCCTTGCTGCAATGGCGAAACCTTAAATTCTTTGCCTGAAAGGGCGGCACGTTATGCTACCACATGACGGACCAGAAGCGCAATATGACGACGCCTCACAGATTCTCGCTCATACTGAACAAGGTAGTACCATAGCTAAGGCTAGGCAGCATTCACAACAGCTAGTCTGCCCATTAACTACATGGCTGTAGTGAACGCTAAAATACTTGCAGGGATAACACCCTTTTGGAAGGGTGTTGTCCATGTTACACCCATATTGAAAGGGTGGTGTCTGTGTTACACCCCATATAGAAAGGGTGTTGTTTGCTTTACACCCATAGGTGAGGTGACGTCATATTAACACCCCTTATTTTGTGGGGTGTTAATGTTCACCCTTTGCTTGGGGTGTAGCAATAGACCCAAAAAGGGTGTCACCTATGGGACAAGTCATTTACACCCTTAAGGCTGTTAATATTTTTAGAGTGCACTCCCAAGGTGGTGGAAGACGTGTAGGAGCCATTAGGACATTGTGTAAAAGTGGGACCCCTGTTTTTTCTGATAGTACTTCCAACCGGAGGGACAGAGGAGGCCTAGTGGCAGGGCGGTTACGAAACAGCCTAGCAGTGGACAAGTCGCATATAGTGGAATGACAAGGATGTTTAACATCTGAGCTAACTTAAAGGGCGTAGGAGAAAGTTAAATATGTCCTTTGGTAGTGCAATGACCAATCGTTTGATTCCACGTAGAGGCTTTGCACAGGGCTAGTCCTAAAGGCGCCTGTAGCAAGGCGGACACCTAAGTGGTGAATAGGATCTAGCATTTTCAAAGCGCTAGGTGCGGCAGAATTATAGACTATTCCCCCGTAGTCAAGCCGTGTTAATATTAGACTTTTGTAAAGTTTTAGAAGGCACCGTCTGTCGCTTCCCCTAGATGTACGTGATAAGAGTTTCAGCAGATTCATAGTCTTGAGGCACTTTGATTTCAGACACTTCAGGTGTGGTACAAAATTCAGCTCACTGTCTAAAATGATTCCTAGAAATTTGTGTTCATGGCTCACAGATAGCCGCTCTCCATTGAGATTGATTACGGGTTCCGCCAGTATATCTCTCTTATTAGAGAACAGGACGCACGTACTTTTTCTCGGATTTAGCTTAAAACCATTTTCGTCCACCCACTTAGACAATTTATTTATGCAACGCTGTACATGTCGCTCACAGATACTTAGATTACATGATTTAAAACCTATCTGGATATCATCTACATATGCAGAATAAAACATACTACGTGGTATGGCAGTCTGGATGGAGTTCATTTTGACAATAAAGAGAGTGCAGCTCAGCACACCTCCTTGTGGAACACCAGCCTCTTGCGTAAATGGACGAGACAGAACGTTACCAACTCTAACACGGAACGTGCGATCGGAGAGGTAACTCTGAATGACGCATAGCAAGTTGCCTGTAACTCCCATTTTAGACAGATCACGGAGGATTCCAAAGCGCCAGGTTCTGTCGTATGCCTTCTCCATATCTAAAAATACGGACAGGAAAAACTGTTTGTGGACAAAGGCATCACGGATATTTGTCTCGATGCGGACAAGGTGATCTATTGTGGATCTACCCTGTCTAAATCCACACTGTAAGGGATTGAGTATCTTGTTCCTTTCAAGAAAATTGATGAGGCGACGCTTAATCATTTTCTCAAATAATTTGCATATACAACTTGTCAGAGCTATAGGCCAATAACTGTCGGGTGAGGAAGGGTCCTTGCCCTCTTTGAGAATGGGGATTACGATTGCTTCTTTCCAGGCAAACGGAATGTAGCCTGCGGAGAACATAGAATTGAAGAGTGACAGTAGTGTTTCTTGGGTTTCAGGGTGTAGGTGTCTGATCATCTCATACATTATTCTGTCACTTCCTGGGGTGGACTTCTTGCAACAGTTCAGTGAGGCCTGGAACTCAGCCATTCCAAATGGACGATTGTATGCTTCATTAGATGAGCTGTTCCGACTCAATTTCATCTGTTCTGCCAGTCGCTGGTATTTTAGGAATGTATCTGTGTAATGAGATGCACTAGAAATGTGCTCGAAATGTGCTCCTAGACAATCTGCCTGATCCTCCAGGGTGTCTCCTTGTGTATTTAATAAAGGTAAGGGATGAGTTTCGTGGCCTTTCAATTTGTTAACCCTGTTCCAGGCTTTTCGTTCATCTGTATACGAATTGATGCTGCTGATGTAGTTTTTCCAACTTTCTCGTTTAGCGCGACGGCGCGTTCTTCTACCTTGCGACTTGATCGCCTTGAAATTAATCAGATACTCTGTGGTTGGGGAGTTACGGAGGAGGTTCCAAGCCTTGTTTCGCTTTTTCCTGGCTTCCGTACACTCCTCATTCCACCAAGGAACACGTCGTTTCGAGAGCAACCCATTTGTTTGCAGAATGCATACTGATGCAGCCTGAATAATGAAGGTGGTTATGTATGCTACTGCGTCGTCTAAGCTAAGTTCAGAGATATCATTCCAGGGCAGCTGTGCTAGTTCGCGAAACGTTCTCCAGTCGGCTGAGTCAACGTTCCATCGAGGAAGATGTGCATGACACTCACTTTGTTTTTTAACGTTTAGAACGATGGCGAAGTGATCACTGCCGTAAGGGTTATTAATGACATCCCACTCCAGATATGGCACAATTGTACTAGACGCTATGCTTAGATCTATCGAAGCAAATGTTTTGTGTGTAGAGCTGTAAAATGTTGGCTTTTTTTTGTTCAGCAAGCAGGAACTTGAAGAGAATAGAATGTTTTCTACAAGCCGTCCTCTCGCATCACAGCGACAGTCGCCCCACATTGGGCTATGCGCGTTTAGATCACCGACGACTATGTAAGGGTGATGCAGCTCATCAATAAAGCTTTGAAATGTTGTGCTAGAGAGTTGATAACTAGGGGGGATGTATACGGACGCGATAGTAACTAGTTTATTGAATAGCACTGCTTGGATAGCAACTGCCTCAAGAGGAGTTCGGAGTTGCAGTTGCGGACAAGCAACGCCTCTGTCTACTATTATTGCGACCGCGCCAGACGATGCAACAGCATCATCTCGGTCCTTCCGGAAAATAGCGTATTGCCTAAGAAAGTTTGTTTGAGTAGGTTGAAGATGTGTCTCCTGAACACACAGCACCTTTGGATTGTATTTGTGTAAGAGTGCTTTGATATCATCGAGGTTGTGGATCAGCCCTCTCACGTTCCAGTGTAATATTTGTGTATCCATATTGTTTTTGTTTATGTACTGTGGGTCAAGAGGAATCAAGTTAGAGAAATGACTCACGGAGCCGTTTCATGCCCCGATGATTATGGTACGGGTTTTGTCTTTTTTGGAGTGGTCGCGAGACTCGCGCCGCTCCCGAGGCGCTGGATGCGCCTTCTGGCTCGGGGTTGTGTCCATCAACTCTTGGGAGCCGCTGGACTTCCGCTCACACAAGCGGGGTGTTTTCACTTTAGGCCTTGCCTCGCAAAGCAGGGCCTTGGAGGCCACCAACCCAGAGGTCGATGGGCCCTCCTTCAGAGATGGCGCAGCAGAGCCGGCTGCTGTCGCCTGGGGGGCTGGTGGCTCTGCCGCGGCCACATTCTTTGTGGTCCGGGCCGAAGCCGGAGTGTGTTGCGGCGTTGCCCCCTTACGCGCCGCAGCAGCATATCCTGCGGTATGAGGAAAGGAAATGCGCTTTCGCGCTTCCTGGAAGGAAATGTTCTCTTTTACTTTGAGGGTAATTATTTCCTTTTCTTTCTGCCATGTAGGGCAAGCTCTAGAGAAAGCTGCATTTCCACCGCCACAATTGGGACAGTGGAGTGCGATATCACAATTATCTGAAAGGTGATACTGGACACCGCAGTTTGCGCAGGTTTGTCCACCCCGGCAACTTTGTGAGCCGTGGCCATTCCTCTGGCACTTGAAACATCTCCGAGGGTTCGGGATGTATGGTCGGACTCGAACTTTAGTATAGCCTGTTTCTAATGTTTCTGGCAGCACACTGGACGCAAAGGTAACGATCAAATGTTTAGTTGGAATTTCTTTGTTTTCCCGTTTGATTATAATTCTCTTTACTATGGTGACGTTCTGTTCCTTCCAACCTTCTAGAAGTTCTTCCTCGCTCAGATACAGCAGGTCGTCGTCGGAAACTACTCCTTTACGTGTATTCATGGATCGACGTGGAGTCACTATTACGTATACATTACCGAAGGAGACCAGATTTGGGCGCTTGTCATGCTGTTGTTTATCTCGGACCTCAAGCAGTAAGTCACTGCTAGCCATTTTTGTGACTTTGTAGCCTGGGCCAAATGAGTCAGCGAGACATTTCGCAACCGTGAACGACGAAATCAGTCTAACTGTCTTTTTAGGATTTTCACTATAAATAACGTGAAATCGTGCGAACGTTTGCTTAGGTTGAAAAGAAAGCAGCAACTTTTCTTCGGTGCGTCCTCTTTTGTTAAGAGGCCGATCAGTCAGATGGGGGAAGGATGATAAATTTATACATGTTTATTTAATTTCGGCAGCCATGCCAGCCACCCACCATCGAGCCCAACAAGGGGACGCTACAAGACCCGAAGGAAACGCAGACGCCAACTGTACATAGCCGCTATACGCTAATATAATAGACCCAAGGTTGGATAAACTACACCAGGTTAACCCTTGCCGCCAGGAAATACGGAAGTAATAAGAAGTGAAGAGAAGACAGAAAAGATTAAAAAAAAGAGAGAGAAAGACGAAGATGGAGAGAAGGACAGGAAGAGACGACTGCCGATTTCCCCCGGGTGGGTCAGGCCGTAGGTACCGTCTACGTGAAGCAGAGGCCAAAGAGGTGTGTTGCCTCCGCCGGGGGACCTTAAAGGTCCTAACACCCGGCATCGGCTCAACCCCCAAGATCACCCTTTCCCCAGACACGGCTAAGCCGCGCACAGCTACACGCGGAAGGGGCCAACCCTCGTGTGCTCGGGTACGTGGTGTCGCAACACACCAAACGCCTGCTGAAGCAGACGCCCCTGCGGGGGAAGCGCCCATCACTAAATGTGTGCAAATTGAACGAGGACGCAGGACCGCAGCACAGGACAGCGAGTACTACGGCATAATCCAGCAGGAGCGGTGTTTTGAATCCATCGACATCGTGAATCAAGCTTCGGGGATACTCCGCGATCGAGCAACGTCAATTCCATGCGCTGTGGAGACTGCTGAACCGCAGTGTGTCTCACACCGCAAGATTTCATCACTCTTCAAACGCGATGTACCCTCAAAAGGAATCAATTCTCGTTGCGGATAGATCGAGAATACCGCCCCTAGTAGATTCTGTTGCAAAAGTCTGAGTGAAATGAAAAAATTATGTGACACAAACGAAAAAAAATACGATAAGGATACAATGCAAGAATAATACGATCATGATGTTCATGGCGTAGAAACCCTTCCTCGACATATAGCTCTGCGTATCCTCAGGGGCTCAGACCTTGGGGCTGCTATATGGTGATAAGTGCGCCATCGACGCAACCGAGCACACCGGGGATCGGTCCGAGCCGCGCAAACGCCGCCTTTGCCCTGGCCTTCGCGGCTGTCGTCTGGGGGAAGTCCACGCACCGCTTTTGCCCGCCAACGACAGTTACGGCGATTGCCACTTCGTGGAAGGTGTCGCTGATGGACTGCGACAGGCCGATGAATTCTTCACTGGAAAGCTTCCTGCTGCGAAAAACCTCAGCACGCACAACCCTTCCGCTCAGTAGAAATTCCACTGGCTCGCTGGCACCCGATGATGGGGTCTAGTTCACCGCACAAACAACGCACTGTTTCTTTTGAGAAACGAAAGCGACGCCGGAATTCGCTTTCTGTCATTTCTTCAAACGCGTTTCGCGCCTCTACCCGCTCTCCTTCCTCCTCAAAGCAACGCCAGCGCAACAAAGGAGGTTCCTAACGAAAGCGCCATTTTTATCCAAATAAACTACCGATTGACGTAGTAGTTCTGCGGAAGCCCACAAGGTGGAGAGAATTAGTAAAGGAAAAATTGAATATCCACGCGTTCGAAGCAATTGCTACAAAGGAAACCCATACGGGTTCCTCGAAAGTAGAGCCTCAGAGTTGAATTTTTTTTCTTCAACTCTGAGGCCTTACTTTCGAGGAACCCGTATGGGCTTCCTTTGTAGCAATTGCTACGAACGGGTGGATGTCCGATTTTCCGTTTATTAAAGTATAGATTGGATCCGAACGTGCTATTCAGCTGCTGAAGCCGCCTTTTGGATCTAATCCAATCCAACAGACGCGCCATGCCAAGCCGGTCTCGTAACGAGCGATGATCACTCCAAACTTCTCAACTCCCGTCGCGTTCGGCGCCTAGCAGGCGACATGCTCGGTGGGAGGATAATTGAGAGAGAGTCGTCATTTTGACGTCACCAAAAACGCGGCCACGCCCCGCGGCTCGCGACGTCGGCGCGGAGTAGGCCAATCACGCGCGCCGAACAACCATCTCCGATCACACCGCTGTAGGTAAGCAGCAGTAGTTCCCGTACGAAGCTCCACTGGACATCTGCTGAAAAAAAAAGTAAATTACAAACATGTGTCATTGTGGTGTTACCACATACCAATAATGCGTGTAGAGGCGAATGTGCGAAAGCGGTGAATGGGCGGCATTACAAACAAAAGCAGGGGTCGTATTCTGTAGTGGTTCGCTTTGGAACCGGTTCGGTTTGGCTGTTACGTCTGGATTACGTCACTCGGAGAAAGAGTAGAACGGGGAGGCGTGAGGGGAACAATCAACGAGCGCCGGTCTGCCGGAAGATCACGTCATCATTTTTGTTTTTACTTGGGGGACGGTATAGCAATTGAAGGATGTTGCTGGTTTAATAAAAAAAAAACATTGGATTGTATAGAGCACTTGCAAATATATTTTCAGTAATAAATGTGAGCTTGCGGCGCAGACGGCTAATGGGAGTTGTAATTTTATATGTGTTGTTATGCAAACAAGTTATGCAAACAGTTATATTCATACGTTATGCAAACAAGTTGCCTCGCTTTGTTCACGTTTTGGACTTGCCAGTTTGCGCACCGAAGCCGAAACGATGTCGTAGCACAAGGATAGGCGGCTGGGTCCTCATGTTTCAGCGAGGCAGCGCGAAATACTCGTGTCATTTGTTGAAGAGCACCCCTACCTTGCAAAGGCGGCGTGTGTGCTGGGTCAACAGCTGACGGCGGCGCGCAAGGAGGAGCTCTGGCAGCAAGTGACTGCCTTGCTGAATGCTGAGGGCCCGGCAGTGAAAACTGCAGCCCAATGGCGCGGCGTTTGGAAGAAAGACGTCTATAAGGGCCCGCCGTGATGCAGCCGCCTTGCACGCCGAAAGCAGGTAAGCACACTCGTTGACTGAGCGTTTGCGCACCATATTTTAACAAACGTGTTAATCACAGAGGAACCGGAGAGGCAGCCTGCCCGGACCGCGAGGGGGCATCCTATCCTTAGTGGAAGGGCGAGCGCCATCGGAGTCTGCCCGCCGTTCTTCGAGCCCGACGAAGAGGTGAACATCAGGCGCATGGGTTTCAATAGGTCAACGCCAAGTTGACGCGCTGTCGCGATTCGCTCAGTCACCGCCGTTATGGCTGATGTGTGGTCGCGCGCTAGTGTTGCCGCTCAGAAGATGGCCCGAGCTTGAGCGGAAATCATCAAGCTATTTACTATCGCTTGCGTCTTTCTCGGAAACATGCACACAAATGCTTGCTCAGTGACTGTGTTTTTATGTAAAGGCAATGTTCTCTGCTATTTAATGAGGCATATAAGCCATGTTGGTGCAGTCCGTTTAATCATTCTATAGTTAGCTTATGCATGTCCGCATGCAGTGATATGCTCTGTGTTGTAAATAATTGGCGTTGAGCCGATGCAGATTTATAAAGGTGACATAATAGATTACTTCTTAGTGTAGAAACACCAGTAGCATGCCGCCTTTTTACTCAATGGTTAAGGAAACACTTAGAATGGTTTGCAACAGGAACAAAAGAGCTTCATTTATAGAGCAGAAATGCACCAAGCATTCGTCACTGATGGTCATATAAAAGGACATAGCGCAGGCTTTTATTAGTGTAGTCATTTCGAAATGTAACGGTTTGGGATGCCAAGAAATATGACTACACTATTTCCTGTACATGACAGGTATCACAAGAACAAAACTGTTATCATTAATGATGCCAATTGCCTATATGCAGAAGGAAAGCGCTGCTGATCGCGGTGCTGGTGACGCGGCAAGTACCGAGCCCCATGTGCCTGTGGGCACAGCGCCTGGGACAAAGTGGCTTAAGAGGTAAGTTTGAAGGCATTTCTTTCGTTCATTTGTTCTACACATCTCTAGAGTCTTTTTCCAAACGTATGACATGTACTTATTTTCCTTATGCGTTGTATTCATTCTTAGCGAGACCACTCCAGCCCACAACAGCGGAGAGGCGTCGGGAGGACGCAAGTGGCCCTAGCAGTCAGACACGTAAGTGTACAACAGACGTCTTCACAATTTTTTACTTACTTATTGTGAACGCATACTTTTCAGAAACATTGCCATTACAGAACGTGCATTGGAAAATCATAGCCATAAGTAGCGTACTAAATTCACAAAACTAAAGAACAAAAACGCAAACACGTTCAGAATTCCCCAGAACACTAAAGAAGGAGAGATTTAGGAGCACAAACACAAGTCGTGTTGAACATGTAAATGAGGTGTATTACGCATTGACTACAAGGACTTAACTTGGATCGTGCTTGCTGATGGACAACACGAGGACGTAATTGCACAAGGGGAATAATGAATGTGTTAGTATCTGTATGTATTTGCTGTATGATTAGTGAATGGGCTCACCGTCGTATGTTATGCACTTCAAGTAACTTTGGTAATAAAGAAGTTGCACAGAGGGAAAAAGTATTTCTCATCGTTACGGAAGAAGACTTGTGAGAACGAACAGAATGGCTAGGCAACAAATGGCACTACATTTGTGGTGCTATTTAAAAAGGAAATTATGCAATGCCGCAAACAGTTTAGTTTTCTTTGGTGCCAAAAGGCGCAATAATACTTGGGATTGCTTTAAAGAATAGTGGCCCCATGTGAAATGCCTCACTCGTTAACACTGCATTTCCTTGATTTTCTTTAAAGAAAACATTTTGGTATATGTGATCTGTGATACAAACTAGTTGCAATGAGCAGTGGTAAACAACTCGCAATAACGCTCAAAAACAAGTTTTGCGTTGCATGTGAGGAAATTAGTAATGGTGCCCTTTTTGGTCTATTTTAAAGCCACGGCAGGCAGAGAGGGGCAGAAGGCCAGAACAGAGAGCAGACGACCTGCTGTCCTCTGTCGCTGGGAACTATGGCGAGTCTGTTGTACTCGCGGAACAGCACAACAACGTAAGCATCCCAACTAGGTTATCATTCTCATGATATTTCACTCTATACACGGAAGGCATACCTGAGTGAATGAAAATGCTTAGTGTTTCTTACAGCACTTAGCTGATTTATGTTACTGCACTACTTCTGATAGTACTGTTTCGTAAATATTACTCGTTAGATTGCCTATGCACACGTGATATTAGCAGGCACCATACGTCGTAGAACCTCTGCATACCTGCCGATGTGGCCATTGTGTTGTATAATGGCGTTACGCAACATTGTAAAAAAATTGGGGTGGCTCTTGCGCCATCTACTTGTGGCTTTGTAAGATGCCGTAAATGGGGAGGGGGGGGGGGGGTTATTATCTTTGACTAAGTTTTCCGGTGCAGTACTTCAAGCATCCTAAAAGGGCAACTGTAAGGTCCCTGTAAAAGTTCGCGCAATCTACAGAGAATGTCTTGCTTACCAGTATTCCCTGTTCAAAGTGTGGATTCTTCTTGTGCACTTCGTCTAAAAGTGCATGCATATGGCACATCAAGTGCTTCTTCAGAGGACATTTCTTAAGGACTTGTGCCATCTTGTTCATTGTAGTTGAGTTCAAATCTTAAATGAGTGTGTTGAAGATTGAACCTCAGTATTGCATAGAAGGTACGCTGCACAATAAAGGGTTAAGACGTTCTAAATCATTGTATGGTTGTAACTTGTCCCTGTACAGCAAATACAGGACCTCCTCCAGTCGGTTCAGCAGCTGAGAACGGCAGTCGAAAATCAAGGCGCGGCGACGTTGCGCCAAGCAGTAGCCACTGAGCGTCTTGCTTCTGCTGCTGAGCAACAAGTGCAGCAGAACACTCAGCTGCTGCAGGAGCTGCGGAGCCTGACACGGATGGCGCCAGCACTGCTGCTTTGCATTCAGCAGGCCATGGGGATGCCACCACAAGCCTCAGCAGGTGGACCACCTTCTTAAGAGGAGGCTTTAGCTGGGGCCCAACTCCGACGCGGCCTATTCAAATACATGGAAAACGCAAAAACTTTTTAAGAGATAACCCTTGGGCCGATTTTAATGAAATGTGTTGCATTTCAGAGAGAAAGATAAATTGTAGTGACTGTCTGAAGCGGAATTTCGATTTATGTCCTGATTTTTCCTAAAAGAATTTTCAAATATTCGAACGTTTGAAAAAAATAGAAGCATGAAGTTTACAAATTCATAGCTCTGCATCAAAAATAGATATCGTGGTTCTGTAAACGGCATCCATTAGATCACTCAAAGCGGACAAATTTGATATGCAGTTTTACATCTTACATGAATTTGTTACGTTGGTTACAAGGGTTCTGCAAGAGCTTTATTTCGGTATTACTATTTTTTTTTATTTTCATGTGTAACATATTAATTTTGTCCGCTTTAGATGTACTGTTAGATTCAATTCACAGAATCGTATTATAACTTTTTTTGTTAAAGAGTTGTAAACTTGATAGTTTCGTTTCTTGAAGAATTTCGAATTTTGCCAATTTTTACTAACAAATTGACGACATAACTCAAAAATTCGAAACCAACAGGCACTAGATTTTAAGTTTTTATTTTAAATGCAACAAACCTTGCGAAATTTGGTGCAGTGGTTGCCGAGAAAAACGAAGTCTCATTTTACATGTATTTGGATAGGAGCACCCGAGCTAAAGCTTCCTCTCAAGAGGAAGCGTCCGGTGTCCCCCACTACGGCGAGCATTCGTACTGGGGGACTCCGGAAATTTCGACCACCTGGGGCTCTTTAACGTGCACCTAAATCTAAGTACACGGGTGTTTTCGCATTTCACCCCCATCGAAATGCGGCCGCCGTGGACAGGATTCGATCCCGTGACCTCGTGCTCAGCAGCCTACCACCATAGCCACTGCGCAACCACGGCCGGTTCTTTTCAGAAAACAGATATTGCGCTTCTGTAAATTTCATGTGATAGAACCTTGTATGTGGATTAATTCAGTGTGCGTAGATGGTGTACCTGTTACGGCTCTGATTGACACTGGCGCGCACGCATCTGTGGTGAATACTCAGCTTCGGAATCGTCTCAAGAAAGTCCGCACTCCTGCCGCTTCGCCTGTGGCCGAATTCGCCGACGGTAGAACACCACCCGTTACTGGCATGTGTCCGGCCCACGCGAGTGTCGCCGGCCATCATACTTCTGTTTTGTTTTATGCACTAGAGCACTGCCCTCGCGACCTCATCCTGGGCCTTGACTTTCTGCCTACACATTCCGCTTTGATAGACTGTTCTGCTGGTGTTGTGCAATTCTCTCTACCTGCTGCTATTGACCCTCCCGATAGTACTCCGGTACGGCTATGTTCCACAGAGCATATTCGCCTCCCTCACCATGCTGTTACCTACATAGGTGTCTCCCCCGTTCCACCTGTACCAGATGGTGACTGCATCGTATCTCCTCATCCGGATGTCCTGCTCTCGCATAACGTCGTTACCATTTCGGACAACACTTCATGCCTTCCGCTTGTGAACTTTGGACTCTGTATACAAGTAGTCCCGCGCGGAATATCCCTGGCGCAAAAACGCCAGCCAGAGACTACCACATTTCGGCTTTAACTTGTGACAGCTTCTCGTGTTCAACTCCTGCTTCGCCCCCTATCCCTTCAGACCTGAATGCCCTAACAAAAATGATTGCTCCCGAACTTCCTCCCCAGCGTGCTCAAGAACTGCGTTGCCTCCTTGCCTCATACTGGAACATATTCAACTTTGGAGAATGCCCTCTAGGACAAAGATCTGTCGTAAAACATCGAATAAACACCGGTGATGCGAGCCCGATCCATCGGTGACCCTACGGCGTCTCGCCTACTCAGCGATATATCATCCAACAAGAAGTTGACAAGATGCTTTCTCGAGACATCATCGAACCTTCTTGCCGCCCATGGGCATCCCCTGTTGTACTAGTTGAAAAGGACAACAGTTGGCGATTTTGCATCGATTATCGGCACCTCAACAAGGTAACAAAGAAAGACGTCTATCCGCTACCACGCATTGACAATGCCCCAGATTGCGTGCATGGAGCACAATATTTTTCGTCCATCGACCTTCGCTCCGGCTACTGGCAAATTGCCGTCGATGACACGGACCGCGAGGAGGCAGCTTTTATTACTCCCGATGGCCTGTATCAGTTGAAAGTGATGCCTTCCGGTTTATGTAATGCCCTGGCCACATTTGAATGAATGATGGAAGCCCTCCTACACGGTTTCAAGTGGTACATCTGCCTGTGTTACCTGGACGACATGATCGTTTTTTCTCCTACTTTTGCGACACACCTCGAGCGCCTTTTGATGATCCTATCTGTTTCCGTCAGGTGGGGCTACAACTAAATTAGTCCAAGTGCCACTTCGGTCCTTGTGAAATTTCTGTGCTCGGGCATCTCGTCGATTCTTCTGGTGTACGCGCTGATCACGATAAAATATGGGCAGTGAAAGACTTTCCCGTATCAACATGTGCCAAGGATGTTCGCAGCTCCTGGGGCCTTTGCTCCTACTTCCGTCGGTTTGTCCGAAATTTTGCGAACGTTGCGCGCCCTCTAAATCAGCTCCTCGGGAAAGACACTGCATTCCTTTGGGGCCCTAGGCGAGCTGGTGCTTTCACCGAGCTGATTGGGCTGCTTACATCCCCGCCCATTCTCGCTCACTTTGATGCATCAGCTTCAACAGAAGTCCATACCGATGCCAGTGACCACGGTATTGGAGCTATCTTGGCACAGAAACAACACGGGCGGGAACGTGTTATTGCCTACGCCAGCCGCCATCTCTCCTCTGCGGAGAACAGTTATTCTATCACCGAACACGAGTGTCTGGCTCTCGTTTGGGCAGTGGGTAAATTCCGCCCCTATTTATATGGCCGCCAATTCACAGTCATCACTGATCACCACGCTCTGTGTTGGCTTTCGTCCCTCAAAGATCCTTCAGGCCGCCTTGGCGGCTGGGCTCTGCACCTTCAAGAATAGAACTATTCAGTTGTATACAAGACCGGCCGGTTACATCAAGATGCGGACTTCTTGCCGCGCCATCCTGTCGACCCTCCTGACGTTTCTGCGGCCGGCATACCTGTCACCGTTCTCTCTCTGGCTGCATTTCGCGACATTGGAGCCAAACAACGTCGGGACGCCTCCTTGCAACACCTTATTCAACGGCTCACTTCAACGACGCCCGATCCTTCCCTTCGCATGTTTGAACTTCAAGATGGTGTATTGTACCGCTCTAACATGCGCCCGGACGGCCCTGCCCGACTCTTCGTTGTGCCTGAGCATCTGCGTCAGACTGTTCTCGCCCAGCTTCATGGTGTACCGACTGCAGGTCACCTTGGCGTGTCACGGACTTACGATCGCGTTCGTCGGCGCTTCTTTTGGCCTGGTCTATACCATGACGTCTGCCGTTATGTCGCTGTGTGTGATGTTTGTCAAAGACGCAAAAAGCTGACCACACTTTCTGCTGGTCGCCTTCAACCACTTGAAATAGCATCAGAACCATTCTTCCGTGTAGGTGTTGATCTTGTAGGCCCTTTCCCTTTGTCTGCTTCGGGAAACAAGCGGATTGCTGTAGCAACAAACTCCGCCACGCGATATGCAATCACACGAGCTCTTCCGACAAGCTGTGCAACCAATGTCACCGACTTCCTTCTCGAAAACGTCATCCTTCACCACGGCGCCCCTCGACAGCTCCTCACCGACCGAGGCCGCTACTTTCTTTCTAAAGTTGTCCATGACATTCTACACTCCTGCGCGACTAAAGACAAACTTGCTAGTGCTTACCATCCACAAACGAACGGTCTAACGGAGCGCCTTAACCACACCCTTACTGACATGCTGTCCATGTATGTCTCCGATGACCATCGTGACTGGGACGTTGCGCTGCCGTTCGTTACTTTCGCCTATAATTCGTCTCGCCATGATACCGCAGGCTTTTCTCCATTCTTCCTCTTGTTTAGCCGTGACCATACCTTACCATACGGCACAGTTCTGCCTGCTAGTCTGAATTCAAACCCGAATACGCCATGAAGCCATCCTCAAAGCACAAGAAGCACGCCATATTGCTCGACGTCGACTTGTGGAGTCGCAGGACAATCAGCGGCGCTTATATGACGGCCGCCATCGTGGCGTCCATTGCACACCGGGCGCCCTGGTTCTCCTTTGGTCGCCATCGCGACGCGTTGGCCTCTCGGATAAGTTACTTTCATGCTACTCCGGCCCTTAATGTGTCTTGCGTCAAGTAACTGACGTCGCATACGAAATCACCCCTCTTGAGTCAACCGTGACTCACCATGGCTCCGGCGGGGTCCACGTCGCCCGTCTTAAGTAGTGTCACTCGCCCGCCTCCTAACCAGCACCGAGCTGGTGCTTCAGCCGCCGGGGGTCATGTGACACACTGACGAGGATGTTTTAACCATCGTCGGAAGATGACGATGTTATGGTCTTCGAGCGCTGTCTACCATCTTGTCAGCTGCTATAATCATTGTAAATATTCTGTAAATACACGTCTGACTCTTTTTAACCCCGTAACAATATATTTGCTTGTTTTCCATCTGTCAACAGAACGGGCAGTCAATATACAGCTTTCCTTGAGTTTGTGCACGAAGATATGCTCCATCAGTTCGTAAGAGACCCTTCGCGTAATGATAGCACTGGTAATGTGCTTGATTTGTTTTGTGATGCACCAAGCATTGTATCAAATGTACATGTTTTGCCTGGTATAAGCGATCATAATAGCATTGTAGCCGACACTATCTTTCGAAATGTGCGTGTATCAAAAAACCTCCTAGAACTGTGTATGCATATAATAGGGCTAACTACGCTGCACTAAAATTGGCACTTGAATCTTATTTTCCTACTTTTGACACATGGGCTGATGAATTAAAAGTGGAAGAGTTATGGGGGGGTACTTAAAAACAAGCTTTTGGAAGTGCGAGATGACTTTGTTCGTCTTCGAACTCTGTCTTCCAAACGTGCAAACGATAAGCCATGGTTTCACTGTTAACCAGGGGCGTAGCCAGGGGGGGGGGGCTTATGGGGCTTCAGCCCCCCCCCCCGAAATTTTTTCGTGCTGTCCATGCACCGCCGACCAAAGCGACCCCCAGCGCCGGAAATCACCCTGAATTTTGTCTAGACGCTCGAAAAGACATTTAACCGCGAAGATTGCAAACTCGGGCTGGATTTCGTGGCAACGCCTATACACCGGGAGTCACATAACGCCAAGCAGTCCCATCTGAGCACAAAGTTTCAAGGGCGCTTTGATGGTGAGCGGGCTCGCCGCGGCATCTCACTGGGGCCACGGAATCTATGGAGCGCATGGATATCAATTGCGAAACTTTATGGGTATAAATCTCATAAGCTCTTGATGTGAAAGGCGCATTGACATTTCCAAAGTTGTGCTTTAGATTTTCAATTGCGGAACTTTGTGGGTTTAATGTTGTTATAAACATTTGACGCCAAAGGTCTATTGACTTTTCTAAAGTCTTACATCGGAACATACAACGAGACAAGCCAAATCAACACACTAGCAGACGAGTTGACAAAGCAGGCAGCGAGGTCCAACGAGACGAAGCGTTGGGGTGGTTCATTTGTGCCGTCATGTCACATAAAAAAAATATCAACATTTTTTTTAAACTACGCCAGAACATCCATGTCAAGACACTAAAGCCAGCCAAAGTAACTACATTCTTATTTATTTTTTCTACTTTGACTTTTATTCGCGAGGACACATTGAGCCTCTTCAATTTTTTTTTTGTTCTCGCTACCCTACCCGCGGGCTGCCAGAGCCAGCCAGAGCGCATACGTTTTTCTCGTATGGCCCCGACCACCGTGCGGTGCACTTCGGTGCGCGTTCGGTTTGCTCTGGCCGAGTGGATTTTCACCTGACAGAGTTTTGGACGCTTTCTGGCTAGCAGACTAGAAAAAAAAACAATGGTCGCTCGCCGCCATCACTCTGGGGACTCGAAGGATTGCACCGCATTCCTTGAGCGGAACCTTTCCGGAAAGTCTTGTTTCGCCGCTGTAGGATACTGAACAGTATGCGTATGGTTCTCAGTGGACCAAGCGTCTCATGTTTTCTTCGGTATTCCTTCCGTAGCCCCATTAGGTGCCCGAAGTAGGCACTCGATTCTGGCCAACATACTTTCCTATGCGTTTTTTTTTTTAATTTCGGTGCCTCCGCCTCACAGAAAAAAAATACATTGTTGCGGCGCAGCGAATTGTCGCATGATGAAAGTTCGATTTTGATACTTCTTTTGCGAAAAGTAATGGGCGACGGGACGCTTCAGTTGCCGGATACGTTTATTATATGATTGCGAAAGCAATTATATGGACACTCCAGGCGCATTCCGGCCGTCGCCGTCGCCCTCATGTTTCGTATAAAGTCGAAGGGTGATAACATCGTGACCACGCGCTGCAAGCTGTATGTGCGAGTGAAAGCGGAGGAGGGGAGGTGGAAAGGGTGAGCCGACGATGGTGGCTGTCTTGTGTGCGCAAAGGAGAAAAGCGGGGAGCAAGCGCGCCGCCTTCCGTCGCGCACAATACATCGGGGGGAGTGGATGGAATGGGGGCGGAATCTAGGATTCTGTGAATATATGATTGTGCAACATGTTTATTTGCCTTGTTTGACGCATTATATACAGTTACTTCTTCTTACATACATAGACTCATTGGAGACTTATACGTATACTTAAACATCTTGTTGCAAGGTTTTGTGTATACATGCAGTGAACTTTGTTTCCAGCGACACTTTTTTGTCCTTTATCAAGCCGTATTTTCTCATTTGTATATCCCATTGTATCTTTGCATTTCTAATGTACGAGGGCGAGTCAAATGAAAGTGAGCCTACCCTAACCGCGCAATAATGGTTCGGTTCATTATCTGCGAGGCATGTGCGTAGGAGAACGGCATGTCTCATTTACAAATGTGACACGCAGTTGTGAAGATAAATGTTCTTTAATGCTCTCATACACTGGGTTGAATATGGTTGCGTCACATAATGGACACTTGAAAAGTTGAACAGCTCGATGTCGCGAAGTTTTTGACAGCTGAAGGTGTTTCCAAAACAGAAATTAATCGCCATATGACTGCCGTGTACGTTGAGCACTTCATTTCATTGACCACTGTGAAGCGTTGGAGCAAACGGTTCAAAGGACGTTGCAAAGACATTCCAAGACCGGGCCAAAACCATCGACAGCGTCATTGAGATTTTTCACTGGCCATTGCATATATACAAGAATGTAAGCACGGTTCTTGAATGACAAAGTTTCATTAACACATTTGTCCTCACCTTGTTCAGTTCATTGCCTTTTAATTTTTCATATCAGCGGCATGCACTGCTTTCATGGTTTCGAACTGATATAGTTCTAAAGTTCGTGTGATATTTTCTTTACTAAATAAAGAGACAAAAAACATGGAAGCATTGACGTCAGTTATGTTGGGCACAATTTTTGGCACATACGAGTACAATATTTTATGAAAAAATACATATTTTACTTGTATTTACAGTGGGTAGCTTTCAAGAATTCGTTTGCGGCATCTTTTGCAATGACAATGCAGTTATTATACATGTATTTGATCCCTCGATAAATTGTTTAAGAGGAAGCTTTAGCTTGGGCCCAATCCGACGCGGCCTATTCAAATGCTTGTAAAATGCAGAAACGCTTTTCTGAGATAATCCTGCTAATCGCTTTTATTGAAATTGGTTGCATTTGAGAGAGAAAGTTAAATCCTAGTGTCTGTTGGAAACAGAACTTCGATTTAGGGCCTGAATTTTGTTTAAAATATTTTGAAAAATTTGAAAGTTTGAAAAAATAGAAGCACGACGTTTACAAACTAATAGCTATGCATGAAGAACAGATATTGTGGTTCTGTAAAGGGCATTTATTATAACAGTCAAAGCGGACAAGTTTGCTGTGTCAATTTGTATCTTACGTGAATTGGTTACGTTGTGTACAAGGGTTCTGCAAAAGCCATATTTCCACAATACTAATTTTTTTAGATTCATGTGTAGCATATCTATTTTGTCCGCTGTAGATGTACTATTAGATGCAATTCACAGAATTGTGATATCATTTTTCATTGTTGAGTCACGGAGTTTTAAACTGGATAGTTTCGTGTTCTGAAAATTTTCAATTTTGGCCAATTTTTAATAAATAATTGACCACCTAAATGAAAAATTCGAAACCAGTAGTCACTAGAATTAAACTTTTTCTTTTATATGTACAAACCTCGTCAAATTTGGTGAAGTGGTCGCAGGGAAAAACGAATTCCCCTTCTACATGTACTTAAATAGGAGCACCCGAGCTAAAGCTTCCTCTTAAGGAGGAGGCTGAGCTGCAACGTGCAGCTATATATATATATATATATATATATATATATATATATATATATATATATATATAGTGGGCCAGTGGCGTAGCCCCCCCCCCCGAACAAAATTTCTGGCTACGCCACTGCTGTTGACTCCGTTCCTTATTACGAAAAATTAGAAGAATCTATCGGCAGATGAAAACTAAGAAATCGTATAGTCGTCACATACAGTTAGTTGAGTTAAAACGTAGCTTTAGAGAGCTCGCTGGATCTGCTAAACGCACATACTTTGCGAACTTTGGACAGAGATTAATGGACGATCCTAAGGAATCTTGGAAATATGTTAAGAGAAACGGAAAAGATGACACTTCTGTTCCACGCTTACACTGGTCCGACAGAATTGTTATTGACGACTCAAGTAAGGTCGACATTTTCGTTAAATACTTTTCATCAGTATTTCAGTCTACTCATTTAAACATTAGTGGGGTTAATAGAGTTGATTTTCCGGTCGGAGCCGGCGAAATGTCAGGTTGTATTTAGTGTGACGAGCATCGAGCGATTATTATAGTGTTTGAAACGAACAGAAGTGTGTGGTCCGGATGATATCCCTACATCATTCCTTAAATTGCTCGGGCATCTTATGTTTGTACTTCTGTCGTTTACTTCAAAATTCCTTAAATAACAGCGCTGTTCCTGGTGATTGGAAACTAGCGCGAGTGGTGCCAATTCATAAGAGTAGACAGAGGGACAGAGATGAGAATTACAGACCAGTAACCTTAACTAGCATTGTATGTAAGGTTATGGCACATGTGTATATCTGCATCATGTCTCATCTTGATAACAATAACCTTCTTCATCTTAGTCAGCATAGGTTTCAGCAGGGTTTTTCGTGTACGACACAATAGGATACATTCACTCATTAGCTAGTCTCAGCAGTCAAGTAACAAATTGTTGATTGTATATTTCTGAATTTCAAAAAAGCTTTTGACGTCGTTACGCATAGTCTACTGATCGCTAAACTTCAACTTCACAAAGTGGATTAGAAGGTTATCGCATGAATTGCCGAGTATCTTCGCTCAAGACAGATGTATGTGGCTCTCAACAGATGTTCCTCTGAATACGTACCTGTGACCTCTGGGGTACCCCAGGGATCACTTTTAGGACCACTTTTATTTTTGTTATTCATTAATAACACCACTTCGGGCATTACGTCATCATTTGCAGCATGGTTTCCGAAAAGGATTTTCTTGCGAAACCCAACTACTAGAATTCACGTCAGACTAACACTTTCTTATGACCAGTAATAAACAAATTGAGGCATCTTCTTGGATTTCTCGAAAGCATTTGATCGTGCAGCCCATAGTCGCCTGATATCAAAGCTCTCAGCAATTAAACTCGACTGACTAATCCTATCATGGATTCGTAATTTTCTTACTAATCGCGAACAGTTCACTGTTGTTCCTAACTTTTGCCTCTCTGACGTCACCTCTGGTGTACCTCAAGGCAGTGCACTTGGGCCTCTTCTCTTTTTAATTTACATTAACGACTTACCGAACAATATATCATCTTCTGTACGATTATTTGCTGGCGACTGCATTGTATACCGTTCTATTAACTGTCCATTTGACCCCGCGGCACTCCAAAATGATCTTGCACATATCAGTGATTGGTGTGCTAAGTGGCTCATGTCCCTAAACGTGTCGAAGTGCAAAGTAGTTTCCTTTTCTCGAAAAACTGTTAACTCTCACTTTTCTTATGATCTGTATTCTAACATAGTTGACCACACCACAGAATATAAGTACGTAGGAGTGCTACTTACACACACACAATCTTTCATGGACTAAGCACATCACCTACACTTCAGCTAACACCTCCAGATCATTAGGATTTCTGCGCCGCAAGTCAAGAAGTGCGCCTTCACCACTACGAAAAGTAGCTTAGGTAACTATTGTACGGCCACAAATTGAGTACGCCTCTTGTATATGGTCTCCTCATCAAAATTACCTCATCGAACTCCTGGAGAGCATCCAGAATAGAGCGAGCCGTTTCATTTGTAAAAATTATAATAACCTGTCAAGTGTAACCGAAATAAAAATCGATCTTTCGTTGAAACCACTAACTACTCACCGTAATATTTCCCTTCTATTATTATTTCATAGATTTGTTCACACAGTTGGCCTAACCTTATCAAACCTGAAAAAAGCATCCTCGACGTCACAACGACTGAACAATCAGTTCAGCTACACCCGAATTTATGGCAGCACACACGCTTTTAATTTTTCAGCTTTGCCCCATGCGGTCCGTTTATGGAACGCGCTACCATGCAGATACCATTGCATGCCAATCTATGATAATAATCATCATCATCAGCCTAGTTACGCCCACTGCAGGGCAAAGGCCTCTCCCATACTTCTCCAACAATCCCGGTCATGTACTAATTGTGGCTATGCCGTCCCTGCAAACTTCTGAATCTCATCTGCCCACCTAACTTTCTGCCGACCCCTGCTACGCTTCCCTTCCCTTGAAATCCAGTCCGTAACCCTTAATGACTATCGGTTATCTTCCCTCCTGATTAAATGTCCTGCCCATGCCCATTTCTTTTTCTTGATTTCAACTAATATGTCATTAACCTGCGTTTGTTCCCTCACCCAATTTGCTCTTTTCTTATCCCTTAACGTTACACCCATCATTGTTCTGTCCATATCTCGTTGCGTCGTCCTCAACTTAACCAGAACCCTTTTCGTAAGCCTCCAGGTTTCTGCCCCATACGTGAGTACTGGTAAGACACAGCTGTTATACACTTTTCTCTTGATGGATAATGGCAACCTGCTGTTCGTGATTTGAGAATGCCTGCCAAACGCACCCCAGCCCATTCTTATACTTCTTATTATTTCGGTCTCATGATCCGGATCTGCCGTCACTCTGTCCTAAGTAGATGTATTCCCTTACTACTTCCAGTGCCTCGCTGCCTATTTTAAATTGCTGTTCTCTTCCGAGACTGTTAAACATTACTTTAGTTTTCTGCAGATTAATTTTTAGACCCACTCTTCTGCTTTGCCTCTCCAGGTCAGTGAGCATGCATTGCAATTGGTCCCCTGAGTTACTAAGCAAGGCAATATCAGCGAATCGCAAGTTACTAAGGTATTCTCCATTAACTTTTATCCTCAATTCTTCCCAATCCAGGTCTCTGAATACCTCCTGTAAACACGCTGTGAATAGCATTGGAGAGATCGTATCGCCCTGTCTGACGCCTTTCTTTATTGGGATTTTGTTGCTTTCTTTATGGAGGACTACGGTGGCTGTGGAGCCGCTATACATACCTTTCAGTATTTTTACATACGGCTCGTCTACACCCTGATTCCGTAATGCCTCCATGACTGCTGAGGTTTCGACAGAATCAAACGCTTTCTCGTAATCAATTAAAGCTACATATAAGGGTTGGTTATATTCCGCACATTTCTCTATCACCTGATTGATAGTGTGAATATGATCTATTGTTGAGTAGCTTTTACGGAATCCTGCCTGGTCCTTTGCTTGACAGAAGTCTAAGGTGTTCCTGACTCTATTTGCGATTGCCTTAGTAAATAGTTTGTAGGCAACGGACAGTAAGCTGATTGGTCTATAATTTTTCAAGTCTTTGGCGTCCCCTTTCTTATGGATTAGGCTTATGTCCGGTACGCTCGATGTCATGAGGCATTGCGTATACAGGGTGGCCAGTTTCTCTAGAACAATCTGCCCACCATCCTTCAACAAATCTGCTGTTACCTGATCCTCCGCCGCTGCCTTCCCCCTTTGCATATCTCCTAATGCTTTCCTTACTTCTTCCGGCGTTACCTTTGGGATTTCGAATTCCTCTAGGCTATTTTCTCTTCCATTATTGTCGTGGGTGCCACTGGTACTGTATAAATCTCTACAGAACTCCTCAGCCACATGAACTATCTCATCCTTTTAGTAATGATATTGCCGGCTTTGTCTCTTAAGGTATACATCTGATTCTTGCCACTTCCTAGTTTCTTCTTTACTGTTTTTAGGCTTCCTCCGTTCCTGAGAGCATGTTCAATTCTGTCCATATTATACTTCCTTATGTCAGCTGTCTTAGGCTTGTTGATTAACTTCGAAAGTTCTGCCAGTTCTATTCTAGCTGTAGGGTTAGAGGCTTTCATACATTGGCGTTTCTTGATCAGATCTTTCGTCTCCTGCGATAGTTTACTGGTATCCTGCCTAACGGAGTTCCCACCGACTTCCATTGCACACTCCTTAATGATGCCCACAAGATTGTCGTTCATTGCTTCAACACTAAGGTCCTCTTCCTGAGTTAAAGCCGAGTACCTGTTCTGTAGCTTGATCTGGAATTCCTCTATTTTCCTTCTTACCGCTAATTCATTGATCGGCTTCTTATGTAACAGTTTCTTCCGTTGCTTTCTCACGTCTAGTCTAATTCGAGTTCTTACCATCCTGTGGTCACTGCAGCGCACCTTGCCGAGCACGTCCACATCTTGTATGATGCCAGGGTTAGCGCAGCGCATGAAGTCGATCTCATTTCTAGTCTCGCCGTTCGGGCTCCTCCACGTCCACTTTCGGCTATCCCGCTTGCGGAAGAAGGTATTCATTATCCTCATATTATTCTGTTCCGCAAACTCTACTAATAACTCTACCCTGCTATTCCTAGTGCCTATGCCATATTCCCCCACTGCCTTGTCTCCAGCCTGCTTCTTGCCTACCTTGGCATTACAGTCGCCCATTAGAATAGTGTATTTAGTTTTCACTCTACCCATCGCCGATTCCACGTCTTCATAGAAGCTTTCGACTTCCTGGTCTTCATGACTGGATGTAGGGGCGTAGACCTGTACAATCTTCATTTCGTACCTCTTATTAAGTTTCACAACAAGACCTGCCACCCTCTCGGTAATGCTATAGAATTCCTGTATGTTACCAGCTATATTCTTATTAATCAGGAATCCGACTCCTAGTTCTCTTCTCTCCGCTAAGCCCCGGTAGCTCAGGACATGCCCGTTTTTCAGCACTGCATAAGCTTCTTTTTGCCTCCTAACTTCACTGAGCCGTATTATATCCCGTTTACTGCCCTCGAATTCCTCCAATAGCACTGCTAGACTCGCCTAACTAGATAACGTTCTAGCGTTAAACGTTGCCAGGTTCATATTCCAATGGCGGCCTGTCCGGAGCCAGTGATTCGTAGCACCCTCTGCTGCATGGCAGGTCTGACCGCCACCGTGGTCAGTTGTGCGCAGCTGCTGGGGACTGAGGGCCGAGGTTTGATTGTCGTGTTCATATAGGAGGTTGTGGCCAAGTACTGCACCAGGGTGGCCAATCCTGCTCTGGTGAGGGAGTGCGTTACCGGTTCTAGTCACCGGGATCAGGCCGCACTCCAGGCCTGTTTGTGCAATTTTGTCAACACGCGGATTTTTTTTTTATTCCGGTGGAAAATTGCCGGCACCGGGATTCGAACCACGGACCTCTTGCACGCGAGGCGGGTGTTCCTCTACGCCATCGCTGCACCCATGCCAATCACTATGCCATGCCAATCTAAACGCACTGCAATTTGGAATCAGCTAACCGATCAATATGCCATTTCAACCGTGTAAACACTTCATGTCTTTTGTAATTTTCTTGCATTTTTTTCTACAAGTTAAAGAATTTCAGCGCTCCCATTTTTTTTACAATATTTACTACTGTATAACATGTAAAAACGTTTACAATTTCATTATGCTGTTATGTTGTTGTTTACCATTTATTGTTATTGTTCTACATATTGTATTTGCTAATGTATTCATTTTCCATGTTCTGTGCGCACTCCTTTCATTAGGCTGATCTTTATTTCTTTAACGATTCCATACTAATATGTTACCGTATTTCCCCCTTACACTATGCCTTCTCGAAGGCCTGTAAGGTACATGTATATAAATACATATTTAGAATGTTTGCAGATGACTGTATAGTATATAGGGTACTCAACAGCGAATCTGACCAACAAGTACTACAACATGGTTTGGATTTGATTCCCACATGGTGTGAAAAAAGGAAAGTGTCACTGAATTAGAAAAAGAGTGTCCACGTCACCTTTACCGGGAAGCGCTCATACGACAGTAATTATAACACCATAAGTAATGCTACTCTTGAACAAGTGTCAGAATATAAATAATTAGGTGTATTTTTTTCTGCTGATCTAAGGTGGAACAGACACGTTACTCATGTTAGGAACAAGGCTGTCGGAGCATTAGGTTTCTTGAAACGTAACTTTAGTAGCTTGCCACAGAAACTTAGGGGGCAACTGTATTTCACACATATGCGCAGTACACTAAAGTATGGGTGTGTTTGCTGGGATCCATATACTACAGAACTTCTGGATAAACTAGAAAAAGTGCAGAACTGGGCAGTTCGGTTTGTCCTTGGCAATTATGACAGGATCCTTAGCATGACAGAAAGCAAAAAAAGTAATAAATTGGCATCTTCTTGAACAACGTCGCCGAAATCTCAGATTAAAATTTCTTCATAACATATACCACTCTAATACGGGGATAGCCAGGTAATTGTATTTTCAGCCGCCCACATATGTTTCTAAAAGGCGAGATCACAAATAAAAAATATGAGAGACCTTTTGACCCTCTATTGCATGAATTATGAAAGTCAATTTTTCAGCTTTCATTATTGATTGAATGAACAAACACATATACAAAATTTCGAGAGTTATAGCGACTGTAATAATAAATATAAATCTTTGTGCCAAATATGGCACACCTTGAAGATGGCTGAGCGTTCTTGCTGCGGAAAACAAAGCTTCACTGACGGTGATCTTTTTAGTGCGATGTGGGGAATGAAATGAAACAGTTGTTTGCTGCGTTCAGGCACAGATGAATGTTGCACTTCCTCTGTCTTACCCACGACTTCTTTGTGCAAGGTGCCCGCTTAAATCTTTGTTTCTTCTCGTCAAATACTGGCCAGTGGCCGACTTGGTCAGATCGGTCGTCTTTGGGTGGCATTGCGGCCTGGAATTCGATGTCCTGACTAGAAGTCCTTCCTGGTCGCTAGTTGGGTAGGCACTTCTTATGCGAGGTAAGGCATTCTGCAATTTCTGTTTTTAATTGAGCCAGCGGTAGTACTTGTCTCCTCCTAAACTGCTCCTGCACCCTCCTGTACAATACCCATGCTGTTACTACCGATAATTCTAGCATAGGCGTAAAAATTCGAAAGTACCATTTCTTCGACTTCTGATATGTATGCCGTAATGTCCAAACGGTGAGTCGAGCAGGTCGGCACCACCCATGTGCCTGTTATGGACCTTTACTACGCTGGGACAACAAATTTCGCGAAACACCTTGGCGGAGGTAAACCAGCGCTTAGTCTTTTGGACTGGATCTCTCCCAACAAAGCTCGACAGAAATGTCACGGCGCGGTTATCGTATCAACGCACACATGTTAACTCCACGTCATCTATCGCACTTGTGAGTGCATCTGAAGCACCACGTCCTTTACATTTCAGTTCCTTTTCGCTTTTCAGGCGGCTGTTTGGTAGATAATTCACCCTCCCCGTACCAATCGTCAAAATTCCATATTGTGATAGAGTGACCTGCAGCTTCGGGCTATTGAACAGATGGCCGCACGTTACCATATTTTGTATTTCAAGTTCAGACTGCGCCAAATATGGTGCACACCGATTTCGGTTTCTCTGCTGTAGTTGCAGGTAAAATTCAGAAAACTAGTAACTGCCTTGAATTGGCGAGACCAAAAAATATGCCAAAATAATTTTTCTATGTTCCTGCAGTCGAAATTTTCAGAGAAAAAAAAACAATTGCTCGTGTTTGCCCCCTCCGAGTTTACGTCGCATCCCAAAATCTACTTCACCTCTGTTTTGCGTATCGCTCAAGAGATGGCAGCACTCGCCCATAATAAGTGCGCATAACTATGAGGATTACTCTGACGGTATCACATTCTCAACTGGGAATCACACACACGAAAAAGAATGGTAACCGGTATGTGCCAAATATGGGGCGCCATGCGATAGAGGGTTAAAAGCGACGCTTTCCGCTACTCTTTCTATGTTCGTACTATAAGAGGTTGGAATACTCTACCACCTGACACTGTCTGTATTTGTTCAAATGATGATTTCGTCCATGCTTGATGAATGTAATTTTGAGTGTTCATTTATATGAGTTGTGCCCTCCCTGCTGTAATGCCTGAATGGCAAAGCAGGTACCCAATGAATAAAATAAAGAAATAAAGAAATGTTTCATTATCGTGATTTTGTTTATATTGTGTTATAGCGTAGGTGCCCCATGTTAAGCAGCAATTACGAGCATTATGTGAAATCATGCGTGCAAGAAATGCAATGTTGAAGCAACTCTTGAGTTTAAACAAAGCAGTAGTAAGCATGAGTGTCTGCTATTTAAAGAAATCCTCCTCCAAAAAGTGCTTGACATGTCTCGTTTGTTGCTATACGTTTCAATATCTGCTATACAGATTGCTCTGAACGACATTTCAGTTGCTGTGTAACTCGTGCTGTGCTTGCGTGTCACACAAGAACAGACATCTTCAGCTTTGGAACAATGCATACTGCACGGTGAAATAGGCATCGCAAAGCAATATTCAACAATGCAAGATTGGTTGCCATTCACCTTGGAAGTAACCTTTATTTAAAGAAAATTCCCTGGCGAGACAGTATTCAAAAGCACAGTGAATAAAGCAAAGGAGTAACATAATGACACATGGTTATTTGTCACTGCATCTGTATCTGTCATGCTCAACATAGACAAATCATGTGCTTTTCACTACTGCAGTACGCAGCATACTATGATTAGCCACATGTGAGCACACGCAATGTGTTATGTTGAAGTGCACGGCCTATTTACTTTCATGAAAAGAAAAATAAAACATGTTACACCAGCACATGTCTCCGCCTCATTTGCCAGCGAATGCGCCGGCACACACTTTGCAGGTAGGCAAAGTGTGCGCCAGGTTTGGCCAAAGGGCCAGGTTTGGCCAAAGAGCGCCATGACCAGTGGTAATGTTGACGATGTATTATGGAAGATGTGACTTGGCAGTAAAGTGGCCTAAAAATAGTCGCTGTAAAGTGCGTAACATCTACTTGCTATAAAACTATGGCGATGACAAATCACGAATACTATGAACATTAAAATCCATCGTAAAATAATGACGCAGAATAGAAAATATATGAGATGGTAAAAATACCTGGAGCACTGTTACCTCGCCGGAGCCCTTGAAACACAAGGGCCTAGAGGCACGTGCTTTATGAAAGAACTATCACAGCGCCATCCTCTGAAGACAGGAGACGCTAGGAACATGTGGGGCTAACAACATGCAACACAACATCTTTCAGATAACTTAGGACTGCGCTGGTGTCAAATAGCGGTTCTGGGCCGAGTAACAATACTGGTTGAAGGGGAATGTGCTGTCGGTATGCTAAGGGAAAATGTTTATTTCTTTCAGATTCGGCTTTCCGGCACTCCAGGAGGACGTGGAGGACGGTAAGCCTCTAATCGCATCCACCGCAGTTTGGAGGGTCATTTCCGGTGAGTAGAAAATTATGGGTGCCGAATGTGTGTCCTATTCTGAGACGACAGAATAGGACATCTGTTCGGCGTGAATTTGTTACAGAGGGCCAGAATCCTAACTGTGGCTTTATCACGTGGAGCTTATTATTTGTGTCCGCGTCCCATAGGCGTTGCCAGTGGTTCCGTAGTTTCCTCCGTAAGAACGGCTTCAGATCTGTGACAGGAACTGCCGCGGTGGGATTAGCAGAATGCGATGCAACTGACGTGGCCATCTGGTCCACCAGAACATTACCTTCGATGCCCCTATGACCTGGCACCCAGCATATGATGACATGCTGGTTACCTATATACGCTTTACACAGAACGGAATAGAGTTCATTAATTACCGGATTTTTGTGGTTAGAGAATGACATCAAGGCCTTCACAACACTGGGGGAGTCCGTATATATGACTAATTTCTGGAGTTTTGATTTCCTGATATGCTTCACAGCCGACAATAGCGCGTAGGCCTCAGCCGTAAAGATACTAGTTTCCGGATGCAGTACATCGGTTTCCGAGAAAGATGGACCGACGGCTGCGTAGGACACCCGTCGCGTGACTTCGATGCGTCTGTGTAGAACTCCGTGCAGGAGTGTTTGTGCTGGAGGTCTCGGAAATACATGCGGATTTCAATCTCTGGAGCGTGTTTCGTAACTTGCATGAAAGATATATCGCATTGTATCAGCTGCCACTCCCAAGGAGGTAGCAGCTTGGCTGGATGCATTAGGCGGAGCTCGAGGAGTGGAACATGCATTTCTTCACTAAGCTCCCTCATACGCAGCGAGAAAGGCTGTCTTACAGAGGGACGATTGCGAAAGAGTGTAGCATATGTCATGTCATTAACGGTATTAAAACAGGGATGTTGAGGATTTGAGTGAACTTTCAGAAAATGTGTTTGGCTGATTTATGTTCTCTGCAGATGAAGTGACCACTCATTTGATTCTGCATATAAACTTTCAATGGGACTTGTTCTGAAAGCTCCAGTGGCCAGTCGGATTCCTAGATGGTGGACAGGATCTAGCATCTTTAGCGCGCTCGGGGCTGCAGAATGATAGATCACGGCATCGTTGTCCAAGCGTGATCGAATGAGGCTCTTGTAAAGATTCATTAAACATTTCCTGTCACTGCCCCATGTTGTGTGGGATAAAATTTTCAGTAAGTTCATTGTTTTTAAGCATTTCACCTTGAGGTACTTTATGTCTGAGATAAAAGTTAATTTAGAATCATGTATGATGCCTAAGAGCTTGTGTTCTTTGTTCACAGGAATTCGCTGACCATACATTTCGATATTGGGTTCTGCAATGAGCCCTCTCTTGTGAAAAGCACACAAGAACTTTTGTTGGGGTTCACTTTAAATCCGTTTTCATCTGCCCATTTGGACACTTTGTTCAAGCCCTGTTGTGCTTGCCTCTCACATACTGTAAGCTTACCGGATTTGAAACCTATCTGTAGGTCGTCTACGTAAGCAGAATAAAAAATGGCTTGCGGTAATGAAGCACGAAGGGTGTTCATTTTCACAATGAAGAGCGTGCAGCTAAGTACACCTCCTTGAGGTACACCAGTTTCCTGTATAAAAGGTCGCGACAGGACATTGCCGACTTTCACGCGGAATGTACGGTTGGACAAATAGCTTTCTATTAGGTTTAGCATATTGCCACGGATGCCAATTCCCGACAAGTCTCTCAAGATTCCATAGAGCCACGTAGTGTCGTACGCCTCGAGGAATACGGATAGGAAATATTGTTTATGTAGAAAGGCGTCGCGAATGTTTCCCTCAATGCGCACAAGGTGATCGGTTGTGGACCGCCCTTCTCTAAAGCCACACTGAAAGGGATCGAGCATATTGCTGAGTTCAAGGAAATGTACAAGTCTGCGGTCAACCATTTTTTTCAAAAAGCTTACAAAGACAATTTGTAAGAGCTATCGGACGATAACTTGCCGCCAAGGAAGGGTCTTACCCTGTTTAAGAACAAGGACCACAATCGCTTCTTTCCATGTGGTTGGGGGTATTCCGTAGCCCAAGTAGCGTTGAAAAGTTTGAGTAGTGTAAGTTTCGTGTCAGTATGTAAGTTTCTGATCATGTCATACATGACCCTATCAGATCCCGGTGCAGTGGTTTTGCATGTGTTCAAGGCAGCTCTCAACTCAGCAATACTGAAAGGCCGGTTATAAGGTTCATTCTGTCTGGATTTTCGTATTATTGGCTTACATTCTTCTATTTGTTTGTATTTCAAAAAGGATTGCGAATAGTCGTTTGAACTCGACACGCTCTCAAAGTGTTCCCCAAGTGAGTCTGCCTGATCTTTCAGTGTTTCACCTTGTGTGTTTACCAAAGGAAGTGAATATGTTTGTCGCCCTTTTATCCAATTGACCCTGTTCCAGGCTTTGGCCTCATCTGTATAGGAGTTGATACCGGATAAAAACTTCTGCCAACTCTCTCTTCTGGCCTGTCGGCGGGTTCGCCTGCCTTGGGATTTTACTTTTTTTAAATTGGTAAGATTCTCCGCAGTGGGGGAGGCGCGTAGCAGCCCCCACGCTATGTTCTGTTTCTTACGAGCGATCCTACAGTCGTCGTTCCACCACGGGACACGCCGTTTGCATGCCAAGCCATTTCCTTGCGATATACATTTAGCTCCGGCATCTATTATGAAGGCTGTAAAATATTCCACAGCAGCATCTATTCCATGAAATACTACTGAGAGTTTGGAATTTCTCCCAGCCAGCTGTATCAAGCTTCCACTTAGGAGCCTGTGGTGGATATTCGTTTTCTTTAAGTGTTCGTAGCAATATGGGGAAGTGGTCACTTCCGTAAGGATTGTTTGTAACTTCCCATTCGAGTTCAGGCAGAATAGAAGGAGAAACTATGCTGAGATCAATAAAAGAAAACATTTTTTTGGCAAGACAGTAATATGTTGGTTCTTTCTTATTCAGAATGCACGCACCAGAAGAGAAAATGAATCGTTCAACAAGTCGTCCTCGCGCATCTATACGAGGGTCGTCCCACAGGTAGTTGTGTGCAATGATATCGCCAAGAACAATATAAGGTTCTGTCAATTCATCCACAAAGGTCTGAAATTCATGTGTGCTAAGCTTGTAATGGGGGGGGGGTATATAAAGCGAACAAATAGTGGTTAGTTTGTTCAGCAAGACAACTCGAACCGCCACTGCTTCAAGGGCCATTCGTAGCTGTAAATGTTGACACGCTATGTTCTTTTGAATTACAATTACAAACACCGCCCGATGACGCGATTGCATCATCGCGATCTTTGCGAAAAGTAACATGCTGTCGGAGAAAGCTTGTGTGTTGTGGTTTTAGGTGTGCTTCCTGTAGACACAGCACTTTTGGATTGTGTTTGTGGATGAGTTCTTGCACATCATCGAGGTTCCTAAGAAGACCTCTGACATTCCCCTGAATAATTTGTGTATCCATTTTAAAAGCAAATTAGTGCTGTGTTTACGGAAACGGAAGTTATGCCTTAGATTACAGAGCTCTTTCGAGGCCCTGTAACCGGGGTTCTGCCCTTTCTGGAGAGTTCGAGGGAGCCTCGCCGCTCCTTAGGCGTTTGGTGCGCCTTGAGGAGAGGTGTAGTGTCCATTGCCTCTTGTGAGGCGCCGGACACGTGTTCTTGTGAGCGAGAAGTTACAAGAGAGAGTCCTGCCTTGGAGGGCAAGACCCCTGCGCCCACCAGCCCAGAGGTTGATGTGGCACCCTGCGGGATTTGGCTGCGCCGGCTGTTGCCAGCGCTGGAAGGGGCTGGGGAGGTTGGGGCAGCCTCGGCTGCGCCTACCTTCGGGATCGATGGTCCCCTCTGCTGTGTTGACGGAGCAGCGCTAGCTGCAATCACCGCGGGGGCAGATGGCGTAACTGCCGACTCACTTCCTGTGGGTCGGACAGCCGCCGGAGGCCATTGTGACGCTGCCCCCTTACGCGCCACATCGGCAAAGCTGCTCTTAGACAGGTATGACGCCCGCCTACGTGCCTCTTCGAAAGATATGTTTTCTTTGACTGTCACAATCTCCTTTTCTCTTTTCCAGGACGGGCAGGACCGCGAGTATGCGGCATGCTCGCCATCACAGTTGACACAATGCGGAGTGTTGTGGCATGTTTCGGAGGAATGTTCATCGTCACTGCACTTGGCACATGTCAGCCGGCCTCGACAGTTCTGTGAACTGTGGCCGAACCTTTGGCACTGAAAGCATCTAAGTGGATTGGGCACGTATGGCCTAAATCGAAGTTTGATATAACCGGTCTCGATGGACTCTGGGAGGACACTTGAACCGAAAGTGAGTATCAGGTCTTTCGTCTTGATCTCTTTACCATCTCGCCTCATCTTAATTCGCTTAACATTTATGACATTCTGTTCACTGAAGCCCTCCAGGAGTTGAGCTTCAGTGAGCTCTAGCATGTCATCGTCCGAGACAACGCCGTGGGTGGTGTTCATGGTACGGTGCGGGGTTACTGTTACTTGGGTCTCCCTAAATGACACACGTTTCGGCAGTTTCTCGTACTGCTTCTTATCGTGGAGCTCCAAGAGAAGATCACCACTTGTCAATCTCGACGCCTTATATCCTGTTCCAAAAACTTCAGTTAAAGACTTCGAAACAAGGAACGGTGAAATGTTACGCACTAGTTTGTCTGAGTTTTCTGCGTGAATCACATTGTATCTAGGAAAGCTCTGGACTTGTCGTCCGAAAAACTGAAAGAGATCTTCGGTGCACCCTCGTTTCTGAGGGCGATCAGGTAGTTTAGGAAAAGCGTTTTCCATAAGTACAGTTGGGTTTTCGGCCACGATGCCGACCACCCACCATGGAGCCCAACAGGGGGACGTGACAGAAGATCCTGCAAGGGAAACCCTGCCAACGCCAGCCGTACATCGCTGGCGTTGTAAATAGTGATGTAAATAATTTGCAGATTAAACCTATAAAACATGTTTTGCAATTTATTGTACCTCCGCTTGTGCACATTTACAACCTAATTTTAGAGACTGCAATTTTTCCAGATGCAATGAAACACGCGAAAGTCTCGGTTATTTATAAAGGTGGTGATCGAAATACTGCGTCTAACTATCGACCGATATCGGTGCTCCCAATTTTTTCAAAAGGAATGGAAAAGCTTATTTTTGCTAGAATGACGGAATTTTTCAATAAACAGAGTGTGCTTACTGATTCACAATATGGATTTCGGAAAAACAGGTCCACAGAAATGGCTCTTCTTGCGCTGAAAGAATACGTTTTGCAGAGCTTCGAAAACAACTACTACGCAGCCGGCATTTTTGTAGACTTCAGTAAAGCTTTTGACAGCCTCAATCACGAGATTCTTATTCGGAAGCTTTGTTTGTATGGAATTCGTGGGAAACCGCTAGAATTACTCAAATCATATCTGAAACATCGACGTCAGTACGTTTCCATTAATAAACATAACTCGTCCCTCTTAAGTATTGTATGTGGTGTGCCTCAAGGAAGCATTCTTGGGCCACTTTTGTTTAACGTTTTTATAAATGATTTCGTAACCATAAACAGTGAGGTTAAATTCATTATGTACGCGGATGATTGCACACTGTGTGTCTCAGGTCCTGATGCGAATGAACTTGTGCAAAAATGTAATAAAATTATGGCAAATTTGTCCGATTGGACACAGACAAATAAGCTTAAAGTAAATTCAAAGAAAACAAAAGTTCTAATATTTCGCGCGAAAAATAAACCACTTAACATTAATCATGCTATTTATTTTCAGAGCCAACGCATTGAACTGGTTGAAGAATTTAAAATTCTTGGAGTACACTTTTCTTCTAATTTACGTTGGGATGCCCATATTAAACATCTCTGCGGAAAACTCTCTGCGGTTACCGGTGCTATGGCACGTTGTCGCACATTTCTACCTACGAGAGCAAAACTTCAAATATACTATGGTCTCTTCTTATCGTATATAAATTACTCTTACCTTGTCTGGGCTACAACATCTAAATCTAACTTGCAAAAGCTGGTAATACTTCAAAAGAAAATCGTTCGGTATATAGATAACGTTAATCGGCTTTCACCAACAGATAATATATTTCTCAAATACCGACTAAACCGCGTTGATAAATTATACGAACACAGATTACTAGAAACGATTTACTTCTCATCCGAATATGTTAAGAATTATTTTGCATCCCTTGCTCAGCTAGAACTCTGCACTCACAGGAAACATACTACACGAAACCCCGAGGTGTGGAAGGTACCATGGTTCCGAAACAATTACAGCCTACAGTCCTTAACACATAATATACCGACTGTACTAAACAAATATAAGCACACAGCTACGCTAAATAAAAATGGTTTGCGTGACTACTTTCTTTCTTTATAGTGGCACTTTAGTACATTTGCATTCAAGTGTAAAATGTCATCTTCATGCATACGTACGAAATTGTACTGTTTGTTGTGTATAAAGATTTCAGTGTATATATCATGTGAGTGCTACTGCCATGTAAGGGACCCTGGGCCTCCGTCAAGCTGCTGCGACAGCTTTTTGCCCAGGTGTCCCTCCAGTTCCTTTTGTTTCTGGTAAATAAAATTGATTGATTGATTGATAACCAAATACGGCATAACCAAGGCTGGTTAGCTACACAAGGTTAACCCTTGCCGCCGGGAAACTAGGAAGTGAGGAGAAGTGACGAGAAGACAGGAAAGATGAAAAAGGCGAGAGAGAAAGACGAAGATTGGAGAGGAGGACAGGAAAAGGTGACTGACGATTTCCCCCGGGTGGGTCAGTCCGGGGGTGCCGTCTATGTGAAGCAGAGGCCAAAGAGGTGTGTTGCCCCCGCCGGGAGGCCTTAAAGGTCCAGACACCCGGCATCGGCTCGACTTCCAGGATACCCCTTTCCCCAGACACAGCTAAGCCGCGCACGGCTACACGTGGGAGGGTCCAACCCTCGTGTGCTCGGGTCCGTGGTGTCGCAACACACCAAACGCCTGCTGACGCAGACGGCCCTGCGGGGTTTGCAGGTAGGCAATGCGCAAATTTCTGGGCAGCCGAAACACACCAACTATGGATTCGCGTACCACACGGCCTCTTTGAAACAAAGCTCGAGAAGGCTGTACAGGGTGCGCCTGCGGTGGCACCTGTACTTGAAGCGGCACTTGTGCCTGGGCTGGCTCCTGTGCGCTGTCGTCATGTGCACCGTCGTCATCGGGGTGGTCTGGCAGAGGCACGCCTGCTGCAAGGCAGAGGTTATGGAGCTCTGCACAAGCTGCAACAATAGTGGCTGCTTTCTGAGGCGAGTAGTGGAGCGCCCGATGCCTCTGCAGGCATCGGAAGTGGCAGCATCGGATTTCGCATTGATGCGTGTGCCTCATTATAGCGCCCCTCTGCCGTGAAGCGATTTTGGTGACCAGGCACAGGAGTCATGATCCATGGCTCTAGCGGGTACCCAGAATCCCCTGTAAAGTGTTGCTTGTCAGTGAACGAACATGGATGCATTAAGGCACAATGCAAGAACACAGTCTACGATAGAACCCTTTTACAGCAGCAGCGGGTCTTGGATTTATTGTTGCAATATCTATCAAATATTGACCTTCCCGGAAAGTTGTAAAGAAAGTTCGGCTCGTTTAAAAAAAAAGCCCAATTTAACCTGTTGTCTTGGCTGCAAATATCATTCTCAGGTTAAGTTAGACATGTAATATTTACTTCATACTCGTGGTTTTCTGCCCCGTTCATACCATTTGCGCCTCCCTAAATGCACACCATCCACTTAAACTTATTAGCTCTTCTCTCTTCAGAAGTGTTATTTTATAAAACAATTCTAAGGTCTACTCTCGAATATGCTGCCAGTATCTGGGATCTTTATTCTACCTTTCGTACCTCTTCTCGTGAAGGTACCCAAAATCGAGCTACCCGTTTCATTCTTTCTAATCACTCCAGCACCACATGTCGCTGCACCAACAAAAATTGCAGACATTGCGACACAAAGAAAAATAGCGCAACTTGCAGTATTTTACAATATATACTACACCGATCGCTAACGTCGATGCCGAAAGTTTCACGCACACGCTTATTCCTTCGTTCCAAGGACAGGGACCAGGAACCAGCTCCCCGAGTCCATTGTCACCAACCGTTTTCCATCATACTTGAAAACTGCCATTTCGACGTGTTCTGTAGAATTCCACCCCTGCATTTAACGCCCCACGTGGCATTCAGTGTATTGAAAGTAATGAGTAAATAAACAGAATAACATGTCAGCTGTTGTATACATACTGGTAAAAATATCTGCCTTCTGAGAGAGACTTGTTTCTCTCGATAGTCGCTGCAGGCTCATTAGGTACTGCTGCATTCACAACACATTTCTAGCAAATCACGCTTTCTTAAAGCTTGCTAGGATGCAAAACTATTTGACTGTATATGTTTTACGTGTGGAAGAAGCACTGTTACTTCAGGTGCACTTACCAAGCAAGACTTCTCCGTGAAGTAACAGGCCACGAGTGAGGCGGCGGCGAAATGCAGAATGCCTCCAAACGAAAGAATTGTGGCACGATGCCGGAAACAGTGGGTCATTTGCCAGGATATACGGCTTCGCATCACACATCTCATAAGGGAAAGCAAAGAGAACGTGTCAATGCCACTGCAACAAATATCTGGCACAAACTTTTGCTTACAACACTACTTGCCAATCAGTTACTGATCAGTCAGTCAACACAATTACAGAAAAGGAGATATGAACATACGCAGTAGGCAGTTGAACTAATGATCAGCATGATAACAATGTCATCTTAACCTACAAATGCAATGTTGGCATGTGTACACGTGCTCATGTGTGGCGTGCGGTCCCAACACAATGTGCAAAATAATTCCTTTGGTTTCTTCCGTCCATATTGTATAAGATTCTGCTAGAGAGTGCCACCTGTGTGTGTGTTTTTTTAAGACAAAGTGCCAATTACAAGCGAAAGAACGCGGAAACAGCATGTGCCGTATTAACAGCTAGAGCAAATGGGTGTACACACATTCTCATTCTCCCTCACACCATTTTCATTGATGGGATGCTCCTTTTCACGTTTACAGTCTGTTGGCCACTATGCTTTAGTTTTACGTCGAATAAGAATCACAAGGGCTCGTCTTCTGTTAGGATCGCTCGCAGACGAAGACTCCCTTCACTGCTACGGCGTCTATTCCGGTTTAAGTCGCGCGTAATGTGTTTACATTGTAGCATCGAAAAGGCTATTCAACTGTGATTAGAGAGCACTGAAAAAATGCGGCCGTGTTCTATTGCAAAGATCAAAGTCGTCATTACACATACAACACAAACGCTACTTTCTCAAATAGGAACGTAAGTATTACCGGCAATTGATGAAAAATAACGAAACGAAGTTTTTTACAACGCGCACTCGCGCAAACACATATCGAAAATATTTGTCAAATGAACAATACTCACGACCATGCAGTTGAGGGCGTAATACCCTTCACGGCTCCAGTACGATTCCGTTTCGCCGGGGCCGAGCTTCTTAGGGCGAACGATGGCTATCAGACTGCCGTCCACACATCCTAGAACTCCTGGAATTTTTCCACGGCTCAGAAAGCCTTCCTTGACGGCGGCTTTCCGTTGCGCCGTGGATGGGAATCTAACCCATCCTTTTTCCTTGCCCACAACCGTAATGGCCTTGGCGACGGCTATAATGATCCGGCTGACCGAAGGCTACGACAGTGCAATCGCTTCAACATTCCCGACGCACTGTTGAAAGCTCCCGGTGGCAAAAAACTGCAGCGCGCACAGTACTTTCATCGTAGTGTCAACACCACAAAATCTTTGAGGTCCGAGATGTCCTTCCAGCTCATCGCAAAGACGTCGCACTATGTCTTTGGAGAGCCTAAAATGCCTGTGAAACCCTTCTTCGGCCATGCCGAACGCGTCGCGTCGTTGCCTCTCATCGCGTCGTTGACTTTCGGCGCTCGCCAGCAGCACAACCAAAGGAGCCGCCATTGCCGTCTCTGTCTCGTCTCGTCTAGGTGCCGGCTCTCTGCTGGTGCGAGACTAGCCGGCAGCCACGGTTGCCCCAGCAACCCTCGACTTCATCTCGCCACCGCGCGCGACCCTCGAGCGAACCACTTCTCCGCGGTTCCTCTCGTAGCAGGGAACCGGTTCCTTTCAAGATGATTGACAAGCTGTGTGACGTCAACAAAATTTGTCGACCCCCCCACCACCACCAGGGATGACGACATCGAAGTGCCGACCAATGGCAACAGCCAGACCGAACCGGTTCCAAAGCGAACCGATGCAGAATACGGCCCCAGTTCCCATTTACATACATGGCATAGAAAATACCCGGCGCCTCCCAAAAAATACCTTACATACCAAGAAAACATCCTATTTCCAGGCATCCCCCTTTTCCTGGGACATATTTCCTGCACCTTAAGAGCACGAATACACGGGCTACTGTGCGTTTCCACAAGAACTTGGCTACAATCGACGCGATAGTACGCTGAATACACAGGGGGGGGGGGGGGCGACAAGACAGGCCCTCAACTAGACCATGCTGGTAGCTCGCAGAATTCCTTCTACTGGCACTTAAGACAAATGCGTAGGTGGAACACCTGCCTTCATTCGTGCAGAAGACAGAATTTTAGAGTTACAAGTTACTAGTGTTTGAGCTCCTTGGTGTTGTCTTTTGCGCGTTCTGTCGGCGTAAGGAACACATTCCCGTGTTATCATTCTTGGCAATTGCTCGTTGCGTTTTCGATAAGCGTGAGTAACGAAAGATTGCTTAAATTGTTGCGGGGCCATAAAAATTGTCACAAACTTGTCGCATTAAGAGTCAGTACACGCCACACTGTCACCATGGCCGTGCTGCTTTTCGCTGCGTCACGTGCGCCTCAAAATTATCTAAAAATGCAATAAATTAATTACAACCATGTTGGGGGTCAGAGAAAGCGTCACGAACTTGTCCCAGTAAGAATCAGCACACGCGAAATAATTGCGCCACACAGCCGAGCTGCTTTTCGCTGACTGCGTCACTAGACCAGGCGCGGCGAGCGTGCCACATAAGTAACGAAAAAGTACCGAAATTAATTTTCACCAATATTGGGCATCAGAGAAAGCCCCATGAAATATTCTTGTCAGTGAATTAAGGAGCGAAACTTAATTGCGAACCACGGCCGAGCCACTTTTCGTTAACCGCGTCACAACGCCAGGTGCGGCCACTGCGCTTGAAGAGTACGCCAAAAAGTAACGAAGCTAGTTATGATAATGCTGGGGGTTAGAGAAAGCGCCAAAACTTGTCCCACTAAAGCTCAGTGCACGTGAAACTGCGTCACAGCACCCTGTGCGACCAGGGTACCCAAAAACTACCGAAATAAGTTAAAATAATGTTGGGCTCATAGAAAGTGTTCCACACATCTCCCAGTTCGAATCATTAATTCAACTTAGCTGTGCCACGAAGGCCGAACTGTTTTTTGCTAACTGCGTCACAAGTCTTGGTTCCGTGCAGTAAGCCTAATTGCGTGAAATGCGTCGCAGACTGTCAAACAATGTTTCTCACCTTGCCGTAGTCCAATAGAGCAGCGGTGCCGTGTCGCAATGCAGAAGGAACGGAAGAATTCGCCGGGAGCCCAATGAACCAGGCTCAATAAAAAAAAATAGGAAAATAGGCAGACGGGTCACCAAACAGACCAACGCTCAGAAGCGCAGCCAGTCTCGCTCGGTTCGGCGGCCTGTCTGACGAATGACGCATGCATCTCGCGCGTATGTTGCTAGCCTGTTGCTATGCAACGGAAGAAAAGTAAGGCGCAAAGCATAATTTAATTTTTATGCAGATATTTTTAGTTTTGCCGGGAAAGAATAAAAAAAATGAAACAATATTTGTTAACGGCATTTCACAGTCTCTTCTTTTTCAATGCTCGCGGCAGCACATGATCAGCGTTAATACTAGCATGACGTATCTCCTGCGGCCAGTTTTTGCTAAATGTTCCTTCTTGTTGAATTTCTTGCTCTACGGCTAGGCTATCAGTTCGACCGACTACTCCGGGCAAAAATCAGGTTTATATATCCATCACAATAAATTTCTTTACCTTGTTATGAAAACTGCGATTTTGGAACTTATTTTGTGCAATTTCAAGAGCTGCTGCAACCAGCTGAAAGCCGAGTCATTGAAGTTGATAAGGCCCCGGGAGTATACCAATAGATGCAATAGTTTCATCGCAAATCCATTTTTACTAGCCAACAAAGCCTCCGAAATTCGAACGTTTCCATAGACTCCCATACATCAAACTTCGTCCGCAATTTGGAACGGGTTTTAGGCTGTACGTAACGGTACCGTATGCATGAGATGTAGGGCTAGGGGTGCAGAGCCTATTTCCATGGGAATATTTTAAAAGATGGTTTTCTACAACTAGTTATTCGCGAAAAATGATGCCCTCCCATAGAAAATGTGCTTGTTTCCAGAAGCAACCGCTATAGGCACTGTTCGGCGATGTCCTGACAGCCCTTGAGCTAGCAAGGTTGCCGTTAGGCTGATAACTAACTATGTCCAAAAAGTAAGGAAGCTCTGCTGGAAGCAGTAGAAAAAAAAGTTTAAAATATGGGTAAATACCAGACAGTAGGCGACAAAGTAAACTTACGAAATGCCTAATGAAAGGCACAGGGCTATGGGGCAAACGGATATACCCAGACGTGAACCGGAGACCAAGCCAATGAAACGCACCTATATACGCCAGCGTTGTGCCCTGCGTCGAGTGCCGGGACTCTAAAAAGCTGCAGGGCACCCTCGAACTCAAACGTCGGTACAAATCGAAACCTTCCTTTCTCTAGCAGAAAGCACGGCTAGCACGGCGCAGACACAACTTTGCAGGAGAGGCGAAAAGGAGGCATTTTCGAAGATAGCATGTAGTGGGACAACAGAAACTACAACTTACGAAATGCCTAATGAAAGGCACATGGCTATGGGGCAAACGGATGTGCCCAAACCTGAACAGGAGACCAAGCTAATGAAACGCACTTATATACGCCAGCGTTGTGCCCTGCGTCGAGTGCCGGGATTCTAGAAAGCTGCTGGGCACCCTCGAACTCAAACTTCGGTACGAAGCGAAACCACCCCCTCTCTAGAAGAAAGCACGGCTAGCACGGTGCAGACACAACTTTACAGGAGAGGCGAAAAGGAGGCACACTCGAAGATTCCATGTAGTGGGACAACTGCAACTAACACGTAAGAAAAGCCTAATGAAAGGCACAAGGCTATGGGGCAAAGGGATATGCCCAGACGTGAACTGGAGACCAAGCTAATGAAACACACCTAGATACGGCAGCGTTGTGCCCTGCGTCGAGTGCCGCGATTCTAAAAAGCTGCAGGGCACCCTCGAACTCGAACGTCGGCACGAAGCAAGACCATCCTTTATCAAGCAGAAAGCACGGCTAGCACGGCGCAGATACAACTTTGCAGGAGAGGCGAAAAGGAGGCAGACTCGAAGATAGCACGTAGTGGGACAACAGAAACTACAACTTACGAAATGCCTAATGAAAGGAACAAGGCTATGGGGCAAACGGATGTGCCCAAACGTGAACAGGAGACCAAGCTAATGAAACACACCTAGATACGGCAGCGTTGTGCACTGCGTCGAGTGCCGGGATTCTAGAAAGCTGGAGGGCACCCTCGAACTCGAACGTCGGTACGAAGCAAAACCATCCTTTATCAAGCAGAAAGCACGGCTAGCACGGCGCAGATACAACTTTGCAGGAGAGGCGAAAAGGAGGCAGACTCGAAGATAGCACGTAGTGGGACAACAGAAACTACAACTTACGAAATGCCTAATGAAAGGCACAAGGCTATGGGGCAAACGGATATGCCCAGACGTGAACAGGAGACGAAGCTAATGAAACACACCTAGATACGGCAGCGTGGTGCCCTGCGTCGAGGGCTGGGATTCTAGCAAGCTGCAGGGCACCCTCGAACTCGAACGTCGGTAAGAAGCGAAACCACCCTCTCTCTAGCAGAAAGCACGGCTAGCACGGTGCAGACACAACTTTGCAGGAGAGGCGAAAAGGAGGCACACTCGAAGATAGCATGTAGTGGGACAACTGAAACTACAACGTAGGAAAAGCCTAATGAAAGGCACAAGGCTATGGGGCAAAGGGATATGCCCAGACGTGAACGGGAGGCCAAGCTAATGAAACACACATAGATACGGCAGCGTTGTTGCCTGCGTCGAGTGCCGAGATTCTAAAAAGCTGCAGGGCACCCTCGAACTCGAACGTCGGTACGATGGGAAGCCATACTTTCTCTAGCAGAAAGCACGGCTAGCACGGCTCAGACACAACTTTGCAGGAGAGGCGAAAAGGAGGCACACTCGAAGATAGCATGTAGTGGGACAACTGAAACTACAACGTAGGAAAAGCCTAATGAAAGGCACAAGGCTATGGGGCAAATGGATATGCCCAGACGTGAACAGGAGACCAAGCTAATGAAACACACCTAGATACGGCAGCGTGGTGCCCTGCGTCGAGTGCCGAGATTCTAGCAAGCTGCAGGGCACCCTCGAACTCGAACGTCGGTACGAAGAGAAACCACCCTCTCTCTAGAAGAAAGCACCGCTAGCACGGCACAGATACAACTTTGCAGGAGAGGCAAAAAGAAGGCACACTCGAAGATAGCATGTAGTGGGATAACTGAATACTACAACTTACGAAAAGCCTAATGAAAGGCACAAGGCTATGGGGCAAATGGATATGCCCAGACGTGAATAGGAGACCAATGTAATGAAACACACATAGATACGGCAGCGTTGTTGCCTGCGTCGAGTGCCGGGATTCTAGAAAGCTGGAGGGCACCCTCGAACTCGAACGTCGGTACGAAGCAAAACCATCCTTTATCAAGCAGAAAGCACGGCTAGCACGGCGCAGACACAACTTTGCAGGAGAGGCGAAAAGGAGGCACACTCGAAGATAGCATGTAGTGGGACAACTGAAACTACAACGTAGGAAAAGCCTAATGAAAGGCACAAGGCTATGGGGCAAACGGATATGCCCAGACGTGAACAGGAGACGAAGCTAATGAAACACACCTAGATACGGCAGCGTGGTGCCCTGCGTCGAGGGCTGGGATTCTAGCAAGCTGCAGAGCACCCTCGAACTCGAACGTCGGTAAGAAGCGAAACCACCCTCTCTCTAGCAGAAAGCACGGCTAGCACGGTGCAGACACAACTTTGCAGGAGAGGCGAAAAGGAGGCACACTCGAAGATAGCATGTAGTGGGACAACTGAAACTACAACGTAGGAAAAGCCTAATGAAAGGCACAAGGCTATGGGGCAAAGGGATATGCCCAGACGTGAACGGGAGGCCAAGCTAATGAAACACACATAGATACGGCAGCGTTGTTGCCTGCGTCGAGTGCCGAGATTCTAAAAAGCTGCAGGGCACCCTCGAACTCGAACGTCGGTACGATGGGAAACCATACTTTCTCTAGCAGAAAGCACGGCTAGCACGGCGCAGACACAACTTTGCAGGAGAGGCGAAAAGGAGGCACACTCGAAGATAGCATGTAGTGGGACAACTGAAACTACAACGTAGGAAAAGCCTAATGAAAGGCACAAGGCTATGGGGCAAATGGATATGCCCAGACGTGAACAGGAGACCAAGCTAATGAAACACACCTAGATATGGCAGCGTGGTGCCCTGCGTCGAGTGCCGAGATTCTAGCAAGCTGCAGGGCACCCTCGAACTCGAACGTCGGTACGAAGCGAAACCACCCTCTCTCTAGAAGAAAGCACCGCTAGCACGGCACAGATACAACTTTGCAGGAGAGGCAAAAAGAAGGCACACTCGAAGATAGCATGTAGTGGGATAACTGAATACTACAACTTACGAAAAGCCTAATGAAAGGCACAAGGCTATGGGGCAAATGCATATGCCCAGACGTGAATAGGAGACCAATGTAATGAAACACACCTAGATACGGCAGCGTTGTGCCCTGCGTCGAGTGCCGCGATTCTAAAAAGCTGCAGGGCACCCTCGAACTCGAACGTCGGTACGAAGCGAAACCATCCTTTCTCTAGCACAAAGCATGGCTAGCATGGCGCAGACACAACTTTGCAGGAGAGGCGAAAAGGAGGCACACTCGAAGATAGCATGTAGTGCGACAACTGAAACTACAACGTAGGAAAAGCCTAATGAAAGGCACAAGGCTATGGGGCAAAAGGATATGCCCAGACGTGAACAGGAGACCAAGCTAATGAAACACACGTAGATACGGCAGCGTTGTGCCCTGCGTCGAGTGCCGGGATTCTAGAAAGCTGCTGGGCACCCTCGAACTCAAACGTCGGTACGAAGCGAAACCACCCCCTCTCTAGAAGAAAGCACGGCTAGCACGGTGCAGACACAACTTTGCAGGAGAGGCGAAAAGGAGGCACACTCGAAGATTCCATGTAGTGGGACAACGGCAACTAACACGTAAGAAAAGCCTAATGAAAGGCACAAGGCTATGGGGCAAAGGGATATGCCCAGACGTGAACTGGAGACCAAGCTAATGAAACACACCTAGATACGGCAGCGTTGCGCCCTGCGTCGAGTGCCGGGATTCTAGAAAGCTGCAGGGCACCCTCGAACTCGAACGTCGGTACAAAGCGAAACCACCCCCTCTCTAGAAGAAAGCACGGCTAGCACGGTGCAGACACAACTTTGCAGGAGAGGCGAAAAAAAGGCACACTCGAAGATAGCATGTAGTGGGATAACTGAATACTACAACTTACGAAAAGCCTTATAAAAGGCACAGGGCTATGGGGCAAATGGATATCCCCAGACGCGAACAGGAGACCAAGCTAATGAAACACACCTAGATACGGCAGCGTGGTGCCCTGCGTCGAGTGCCGGGATTCTAGCAAGCTGCAGGGCACCCTCGAACTCGAACGTCGGTACGAAGCGAAACCACCTTGTTTACGGCTACACCTCCCGTGATCATCCCAGCAGGGCACTGCGGATTTTCCGATTTCCGTCGGTAAAACGCGATCGACAGCGCCGTGAAGCCTGGAATAGGGCTTCACTTTGTGACAGGCATATATTGCTATATGCAGTTTACCTCTCTGTTTTTGTCATTAGTGACTCGTGGTTAGTGACCGCGTCATTAGTGACCGCCGTGGTTGCTCAGTGGCTGTGGTGTTGGGCTGCTGAGCACGAGGTAGCGGGATGGCATCCCGGCCATGGCGGCTGCATTTCCAAGGGGGCGAAAATACCCGTGTATTTTTCCGCACGTAAAAGATCTCCAGGTGGTAGAAATTCCTGGAGTCCTGCACTACGGCGTGCCTCATAATCAGACAGTGCGATTGGCACGTAAAACCTCATTTTTAATTTTAACGAATAATCTCGACGAAGACGCAAATATATGTTTGAGTTAACGAAACAAACGATCTCTGAGCTCGCGCGACCTGGTTGCGAAATGTATTCTTTTTTCTCCATCCTCTCTGTGCGTCTGTCGCTAGAATGCTGTAATTTCGCAACTTCACATCGTACACACTTGCAGCCTTCTAAACGATCAGCAAATGCTCGTGATGTCGGCGTAGTTATCTGTCGAAGCCAAGCTCATCTGCACTGCCGGGCTGACGTGCAGTGGCGTAGCTAGGTCGTCTGGCACCCGAGGCCCTTAGCTCTTCTGTCGCCCCCCCCCGGGTGTAGTCGAGGAAGGCGAGGATATCGACAAGTTTCAGGTGTCTTGAGACGTATATTACACCCCCCCCCCCCCCTTACTGGCCCCGTGCACCCGGGGCCCACGGCCCCCCGGCCCCCCCTGTTGCTACGCCACTGCTGACGTGGGAGACAGCGTGCACTGTAGAAAAGTTACTGATAGTGCTACTTAGCAATCGTTGCTAGTTGTCGTGTCGTCATTCTTGTCGGCACCAAGTAAAGTAATATTTACTGGCAGAAGGCTTTTATTTTCGTTTAGTGAATCGGGATGTAGTATGGTATGTACTAAAGCTCATTTTCCTCTGCGGCATCTTCTGGAATCGAGTGGCCCGTCTTACTGTGCAACTGACCCATTTCAGGGGCGCCTTCGCTGTCGCCCAGACATCAGGACTTCACAGTGACACGCGCACTTTTCTTTTTTGGGTGTCCGCTCTTCACCGTCAAACAAATGCTATCGCTCAGCGCGGGACGTGCCCGCATGTATCGGAAGTTTCTCGAATGTTATTGATCGTTTTATCCACTGTCTGTTGTCGTCGAACCTTGTGTAATCAAATTGCATGTATGCGTGATGCGAATGGTGTAGAACTTTCTGGAAGACACGCCGGCAGCAGCGATTACTCTCGAACGTTCGATGGCTCGTGTATAAAAGCCGACGCGTTTGACCCGCTCATCAGATTTTCGACGACCGCCGATCGTGTTCGCCGCTACCATCCTTCTTTGAGTGTAGCCTGTTTTTGAGGGCACAAGTTCGCCCAATAAAACTCTCGTTTCGTTAATCACAGTTTTGCTGCCTTCTCAATCGTCACTACCACGTGACATCTGGTGGAGGTGCTAGTGCGTTGTTGTACCGAACGCCTCCGTAAAGCCGCGATCCAAGTCCGAAGCCCGAGGACAAAACCAACATCGCCCAAGACCAGCGTGCTAGCCGCAGACTGCAAGGACTGCCCCCACAGCCCCCACCTGAGACGACAAAGAAGATTGTGGTCAAAACAACCCCAATGGCTGCCCCAGCGTGCCCCGTTGTCCTACAACAACCTCGGGACCCACCGACCTTCCATGGAGCAGCGACTGGAGACCCGGAATCCTGGCTGCAGCCTACGAACGAATCGCGGCTTTCAACAACTGGGACTCCGACAACAAGCTGCGGCATGTATACTTTGCCTTAGAAGACGCCGCCAGAACGTAGTTTGAGAACCGGGAGTCGACCTTGACAACATGGGACTTGTTCCGGAGCGGCTTCCTGCGCACCTTTACGAGCACACTGCGCAAGGAAAGGGTAGAAGCCATGCTTGACACCCGAGTGCAGCTACCTAACGAGAACGTTGCCATATTCAGGGACGAAATGAGCCGTCTGTTCCGCCACGCCGACCCGAATATGCCCGAGAAGAAGAAAGTCCGCCTTCTCATGCGGGGTGTGAAGCAAGAACTTTTCGGCGCAATGATACGAAGCCCACCGAAGACCGTAGAAGAGTTCCTTCGCGAGGTCACCAGCATCGAGAAGACACTCGAAATGCGGAACCGGCAATTCAACCGAAGCACGACCTCTACCAATTACGCAGGAATTCAATCACTGACCACCGATGATCTGCGCGAGACTATCAGAGCGGTCGTACGGGAAGAGCTGCTGAAGTTGTACCCCAAGTCGCAGCCTCAAGTAGCCTCAATCGCCGAATTCGTCAAAAATGAGCTTGAGTGATCGCTTGGAGTTCCTGAGCAGCAACCAGAATCGCCGCAGCCGCAGCCGGAAGCTATGACCTACGCCGCCGCCGCCCGCCGTCAAGGCTTCCCTCCACGATCCCGTCAGGGCCCTATGACACCGCAATTCCGTCTTCCACCGCAGCCACCGCCAGCCCGCCCGCCCGCCCCTCGCCCAGCGCCGCTACGCGAGGAAGACGGACATTTCGCGAGCCCCCGACCTCCGCCTGCTCTGCTATCACTGCAGAGAAGCCGGCCATGTGTACCGCCGATGCCCATACCGCGACTTGGGACTGAGAGGTTTCACCGTCAACGCGCCGCGTCCACAGCTTGGAGAGCGCCCACGTGACATCGCCGATTACCTCGCCGCCACTCAGTGGAGCCCTCGACGGCCATCTCGTTCGCCGTCACCAGGACGCTACCTGTCGCCGCAGCGCCGACCATACACCGGCCCAGCCCGGGGCCGCTCTACGAGCCCATATCCGGAAAACTAAAAGCAGCAACCGATGGAGGTGTGGTTGCTGTTCGTCGAACTGACGAAGATTCTCCACAACCGACGAAGACGCCGAAGAAACTACCTCGACAACATAACGACACACCGCCGTCCCGACGAAGTGTGAAAGCAAAGAATACGACGAAGAAAGACGAGCTGACGACGTCCCATACCAGCCACAGGTCAACGCGACACAGCCGTGATCCGACGCCAAGACCTAACTGTAACGCAAGACAAGGAACCACCGACCTCGACGTGCTTGTCGACGGCCATGCAGTCACCGCCTTAGTCGACACAGGGGCCGATTACTCCGCCATGGGTGGACACATCGCCGCCCAGTTGAAGAAGGTTAAGACTTCAAGGGAAGGCCCTCAAATTCGGACCGCTGGAGGACACCTGATTACGCCGACTGGAATCTACACGGCAAGAATTACCGTTCATGACCGGACTTACCCTGCCACCTTCGTTATCCTCCAACAATGTTCACGCGACGGCATTCTCGGCATGGACTTCCTAAACCAACACGGCGCAGTCATCGACCTGAAGTAGAAGTCGATAACCCTGTCTGAAGATCAAGCGATACCGCCGGAGAGCTCTCGTAGTCACCAAGCCTTAAGCGTGCTCGAAAGTCGTCAGCATCCCGCCTCGCTCCATCATTGTCATTTCCGTCGGCACCAAAACACCTGCCGACGTAGAAGGCGTCATCGAGGGTGACCAACGTCTACTGCTCGACCGTGAAATGTGCGTCGCAAGAGGGATCGCTCAACTGCACGGAGGGAAAACTGAAGTGTTGCTGACAAACTTCAGCCAGGAGTTCAAGCACCTCAACAAGGGCACGACGATCGCATACATCGAGGAAATTCTAGGAACTACTAATGCGTTTGTCCTCTCGGATTCCGCCGCATCTACCCCGATGACCATGGTTCCCGAACCAGACTACAACATTAATCTAGGTCTCCCCATGAGTAAGCAAGAACAGCTCAGAAGTCTGCTCCGACGATACAAAGGCTGCTTCTCGACGTCATCAAGAATTCGACAGACACCAGTCGCAAAGCATCGCATAATCACCGAGGAGTGCGCTCGACCACTCCGCCAGAGCCCTTACCGAGTTTCGACGCGAGAACGTGAAGCTATTAGGCAACAAGTCGACGAAATGCTCCGCGACCACCTTACCAGCCGTCAAAAAGCCCGTGGGCATCTCCTGTTGTACTGGTGAAGAAAAAGGACGGAACCCTACGTTTCTGCGTCGATTATCGTCGACTGAACAAGATCACGAAGAAAGACGTATACCCTCTTCCACGAATAGAGGACGCATTGGATCGGCTCTGCAACGCTAAATACTTCTCGTCGATGGACCTCAAGTCTGGCTACTGGCAAATAGAAGTCGACGAGAGAGATCGCGAAAACACTGCCTTCATCACGCCAGGCGGCCTCTACGAGTTCAAGGTCATGCCATTCGGACTGTGCTCGGCGCCTGCAGCGTTCCAGTGCGTCATGGACACGGTGTTAGCAGGATTGAAATGGCAGACCTATCTTGTTTACTTGGATGACGTCGTCGTCTTCACCGGAAATTTAGACGATCACTTTAGGCGGCTTGCGACAGTACTCGAGGCCATAAAATTATCAGGGCTCACTCTGAAGCCAGAAAAGTGCCGCTTCGCTTACGATGAGCTTCTGTTCCTAGGCCACGTCATCAGCAAGTCCGGAGTACGCCCCGACCAGCAGAAAACAGCTGCCATCGCAAAGTGCCCGCAGCCCATCGACAAAAAGGCAGTACGTAGATTCCTTGACATGTGCGCCTACTATGGGCAACCAGCGCTGAAGCTTCGCGTGCCGACAGCAGCGCCGTAACACACAGCCTAGCGAGCGGTAGACACAGTTTCCAGTAGCACACGCAGTGATTTCGTGTCAGCAAATTCACCGATTGTCTTGAGTCACACTTTTCACGGCTCCTCAAACGGCAGGGAACCGACGTGCTAGGACGTAGCAGCGCATGCGCTCTACGCAGCGCGCATGGCCATGGACAGAACTTGGCTGGCCGCATCGGGCTAGACAAACATTGATACAGGCGCACGTTTCTTATCGCTAAATATGTCGTGCCATCTTCGTAGCCTCCCTATCGGACGGTTTCAGCATATTTAAGTAACGCATGAAAAATGTCGTAGCGCCTCCTGGCCAGCGCTGGTTCCCCATTAGCCCCGAGAATTAGGAGTGGCGCCCTCTCGCGAGTGACGTCACGGCCAGGACGCCGCTCGCTCCGGCTCGCTCGGCTGCCGCGCGCGCTCGTTCCCTTCGTGTATGCTTGGGGTATGGGTGGCTCGAGCCGTACGTATTGAAGAATACGTCGGCTTCTTTCAGCTGCCATACCTTAACCACAGTTTCTTCTTAAAAAGCGTGTGAGTCGAGAAACTTTGCGGCTTGGATATCGCAAGCTAAGTAGCGTTAAAGGGGTCTACTAGGTTTTGCAATGCATATATGCGCCGTGTCTATCGGTAAATTTTGACTAAAAAAAGAATATCTGCAAATTCAACGCGCGAAGTTGTGTATGATGCTTCGCTAAACACTTGACATTCCTTTAGTATTTAGCTATGAGAGGCATTGCATTTTACGTAGAAGGGAAATTTGGTAATTGGCGTCAACATGTTATCCGATGTTAGAAAGACACTGCCCAGCGAAGCTGTCATCACGATTCCTATTACTCTGATGTGTTGTTCTATTCAAACATGGCCATTCATTGTTGCGTAAAAAAACAGTTAGGCGCGCATTTCTTATGAAAAAGTTTGCTGCTACTTTCATCCCCCTCTGAAACAGGCCTCCAAAAAACGAATTGCTCATGGCTGCTAACACGACGGCGCGTCATGTAGAGTATTCACATAGTTAATTCACAAACACCATAGTAGCAATCACCTGAGAGAAAAGTTTCGTTGTTAAGATCGAGAGCCACTCAATTGAAAGTGATGAAATGTTTCATAGTGGCCCTTAGTAGCCTTTATCGACAATATGGCACACCCCTGATCATGTAACGGTAGCAATCGACTGTCCGTATGGCGAGGCACGCTATGTTCGCGAAACCCATCAGTTCACTACAACTTCGAATTAAAACCATAAAGCATTTTTTTACAGCGCCAACTGGAATGGCTAAAGTATTCTCGAGCTACTACACCGCAGCTTAGATTGCCTACAAAAGGAAAATTCAAGCACCTTCTGTCTCACGATGTCTCGATCCAGCGTTATTTAATTATACAAACGGATAACAATTCGCTTCGTCGGTACATAAATTAAGGCTAAATTAAGTTTTCTCCAATCCAATCGAAAACATTCATAAAGAAAGCACCACAAGCCTTGCATATAATTTCACTTGATTTCTGACCCTCCACCGGGGGAATTTCGATATCTTCAATATGTCCCATACTACTAATCATTGACGCTTCGACTTATTTCTGGCTGCAGCTATGCGGTCCAGCAGGCATACTTCACTAAAAAATTAGGCCGAGCAGCCTGTGTCAGTTCGCCAAACAGATTCGTCATGTATATTCCTCAAGCAGCAAGCACCAGTAAATTTCTCAAGTGAGTTTGATTTGATTTAATAATTTCCATTTACACACACACATGTACAGAGGAGTGGTAAGTGGAGGTGGATGAGGGAAAAAAGTCGCACAGACGCGGCTTGAGGTAACCTCACCCCCTTAGGTACAACATGGCTGCATGGGGTAACACATCAAGCGCCATATAAATAACATTTATATAGTGGCCATAAAACATTGCAGTTATACAATATATGAAAGTACAGTGAAATATTTCCACAATAACAATGCAAAACACACAGTGGCATTGAAATAAATAAATGATATACACTTGGTAATATAGACAAAAAAAGAGGAACATAACTTACATTATTAATCATTAACAAACGCGCCCTAAAGAGGTGAGTTGAACGTGTAACGCGGAAAAGGAAATATATATTGGTACATTCCTATTTGTACTCTGTAAATAGCTGTAAGCCTTCATTAACTTTACTTCAAATTTCCGCCGCTTAAAAAAAAATAAACACGTGAAGAACCGCCTAATGTTGACAGGCAGTTAAAGAAGCAAGTGAGGCGTGTAGAATCTAAGCTCCAGTATTAGTTAAGTCCCCGTGCTACTGCCGAGCGTTTCTGTGAGGAAACGCAAAAATTCGATATTATACCATGAACTACTCGTCGTGAGCAAACCTATTTTAGCGGAATAAAATCAACGTAACTGCTGTAGAAGTCATATATAGCCAGCTTTGGGACATACTTGTTGCACCGCGGCAGGTATGGTATCATAACTGGATTCCTATAGGCTATGCTTTTGCGATTGTCTATCCGCGCATGAAAAACCCGCAATGGGCTGGTCTGCGTCGCTTCGGCTGGCACTGTAGCGTTGCCTTCGAGAGCTGCATTGTTGTCTAAGAAACTAGCTCTTTGAATAAATGTTCGCAAAGGAAGACGTCGTAAAAATATATTTGAGACGACCACCATAAGTATACAAGCAGAGAGAACGAGGGCGAACAAACGAAAACACCGCAGAAAGCGCCCGGACAATGCCCGAACTGTAGCAGACGACAGGCGCGAGTCCGTGCCCTGACGTCACGCGAGCGGCGCTCGCAGCGTCGCTCGCGTTCGTTCTCGGGGCCAATAGGGGCGTTGTCAAAGACTTCTCACGCATCGCTGAGCCGCTAACGCATCTAACCAAATCTGACGTCGAGTTCAAATGGCAAACGCCGCAGGCCGACGCATTTCAAGAACTAAAACGACGCGTGCAGTCACCGCCTGTACTTGCACATTTCGACGAAGACGCCGATACCTAAATCCATACTGATGCCTGTAGCCTAGGCCTCGGTGTCGTCCTAGTCCAGAAGAAAGACGGACATGAACGGGTGATATCTTCTGCTAGCCAGTCGCTGTCAAAATCGGAAGCCAATTATTCTACGACTGAAAAGGAATGCCTCGTCATCTTTTGGGCTACAGCAAAATTCCGCCCTTACCTATATGGCAGGCCATTCAAAGTCGTCAGCGACCATCACGCATTGTGTTGGCTAGCTAACTTAAAGGACCCTTCAGGGCGTCTGGCGAGGTGAAGCCTCAGACTGCAAGAATATGACATCACGGTAATCTACAAGTCCGGACGAAAACACACTGACGCCGACTGCCTATCACGCGCCCCCATCGATCCCCCGCCGGAAGACGACGAGGATGACGACGCCTTCCTCGAAATAATAAGCGCAGAAGACTTCACTAAACAGCAACGAGCAGACCCGGAGCTAAAAGGCCTCGTCGAGTATTTGGAAGGGAACACCGACGTAGTACCTAGGGCGTTTTATGCGCGGATTGTCTTCGTTCACTTTACAAAACAACCTGCTCGTAAAGAAGAACTTCTCACCAGTCCGCGCCAGCTACCTTCTTGTTGTTCCGTCAGCGCTGTGTCCAGAAATACTGTACGCCCTACATGACGATGCAACCACTGGGCACTTCGGGTTTTCCCAAACGCTGTCGAGGTTACAGGAAAGGTATCATTGGCCGCGTCTGATCGCCGACATCGCCCGTTACGTCAAGGCATGCCGAGATTGTCAGCGACGCAAGACACCACCGACAAGGCCAGCACGATTACTACAGCCAATCAAGCCTCCTTGTCGACCTTTTCAGCAGATCGGGATGGACTTGTTGGGGCCGTTTCCGACGTCAACATCCGGAAATAAGTGGATCTTCGTGGCGACGGACTATCTCACCCGCTTCGCTGAAACTGAAGCTCTACCGAAAGGCAGCGCAGCCGAAGTGGCGAAATTTTTCGTCGAGAACATTCTCCTGCGACATGGTGCCCCAGAAATCCTCATCACCGACAGAGGAACAGCGTTTACAGCAGAGCTCACCCAAGCCATTTTGCAGTACAGCCACACAAGCCACAGGAAGACAACTGCCCACCAGCCGCAGACGAATGGTCTTGCGGAGCGTCTGAACAAGACCCTCGCCGATATGCTAGCAATGTACGTCGACGTTGAGCACAAAACGTGGGACGCGTTCCTGCCGTATGTAACCTTCGCTTACAACACGGCGGGGCAAGGAACAACACCGATCACGCCGTTCAAGCTGGTTTACGGCAGGAACCCGACCACGACGCTCGACGCCATGCTGCCGCACGTCACCGACGAAGAGAATCTTGACGTCGCGACCTTTCTCCAGCGCACCGAAGAAGCCCGAAAGCTTGTCCGCCTACGGATCAAGAACCAGCAGCGTAGCGACAGCCGACACTGCAACCTCCGCCGACGCTTTGTCGAGTACCTGCCCGGTGACCGTGTTTGGGTTTGGACCCCTATACGCCGACGAGGACTGAGCGAGAAGCCTTTGCGTCGCTATTTCGGACCGTACAAGATCATCTGACGTATAGGCGCACGGGACTATGAGGTCGTGCCAGACGGCATTTCGCTATCACAGCGGCGCCGCTCACCACCTGAAATAGTCCCCGTTGTGCGACTCAAGCCGTACTACCAGCGTTAATGAACTTTGGGACTTCGCGTAACTGACCTTTGGACTTTGTTTCTTTTCGTTGTTTTGTGACTTTTCTTTAATAAGTGGCCTTTTGTGTTTCGCTCTTAAATAAGACCATCGGGACGATGATCTTATTTAAGAGGGGCATAATGACACGTGTACTTATCTATATCGGGCGACCCCTTCTCGCCGCCTAACAAATGTTATCGCACAGCGCAGGACGCGCCTGCATGTAAAAGAGGTTTCTGGAATGTTATCGATGGTTTCGTCCACTGTCTTTCACTGCAACTTGTGTTATTTGATTGCATGTGTGCGCGACGCGAATAATGTGGAACTTTGTGGAAGGCACGCGGGTCTCAGAGATTGCTCTGGAACATTCGACGACAGATGTATAAAAACCGATGCGCGTGACCCACTCATCAGATTTTCGACGACCACCGATCGTGTTCGCCGCTACCATCCTGCTTTGAGTGTAGCCTGTTTTGGGGGCACAAGTTCGCCCAATAAAACTCTCGTTTCGTTAATCACAGTTTTGCTGCCTTCTCAACCGTCACTACCACGTGACAATATGCTAGAATTTCCGTTTTTGTGCGTGGCTGGTACGACCAGCAGATGTGCCCTGTGCCAAAGTACAAACACAGCTCGAGGAATTGGAGACACCCGATCATCGGCACTTCATGCGTGAACCTTAGTTTGCCAGAACAATCACCGAAAATCTCTAAAACACTTTTTACAACATGTGGTTTGTCGCTCTCGTTTTCAACATTCATAAACACAAGAAAATCATCGACGTATCTAAAACACCTCACAACACGTTCTTCCTCTTTTATGCACGCTGCCACGCGCTTGCCAAATTGGCCTAAGAAGATTTCGCTAAGTATAGGAGCTAATAAGAATAATTATGGGGTTTTACGTGCCAAAACCACTTTCTGATTATGAGGCACGCCGTAGTGGAGGACTCCGGAAATTTGGACCACCTGTGGTTCTTTAACGTGCACTTAAATCTAAGTACACGGGTGTTTTCGCATTTCGCCCCATCGAAATGCGGCCGCCGTGGCCGGGATTCGATCCCGCGAACTCGTGCTTAGCAGCTCAACACCATAGCCACTAAGCAACCACGGCGGGTAAATATAGGAGCTATGCAGGAGCCTATGCAAATACCATCTTTTTGCACGAACAACTTGTCGTTAAAACAAATGTAGGTGGAACAGATGATGCACTCAACTAATGCTACAAAGTCGCTTACGGAAACCCCGCTACTATTTTGGAACTGGACAACCCCCCAGTTTTCAGTCCGCTCTTGTACTGCGTCTAACAACTCTGTTTGGGGAATGCAATAAAAGAACTCCTCAAGATCAACTGAAAAGGCAAAATTGGCACGTGAAGCACCATCTTGCTCACCCAAAAATTCAATCACATCCTTTGAGTTGCTCACACGAAAAGGATCTTCTACGTCTATTTGGCTAAGATGCTTTTGTAGGTAGCTGGTCGTACCAGCCACGAACAAAAAAGAAAATTCTAGCATATAATTCAGCTCACTCAAAATTGGTTCAGAGGCGCCTTGCAAAAAATTGCCTGCGTGGTGCTCTCGAAAAGTCCTGCCACCATAAAATTGAGTTTAGCTTGCAGATGCAAGTGCTGCGGTTGCAGAACGCTGGTTTTCCGAAAGATATCGTGACGGCTGTGGCGGAATGCCTCTTAAATGAAATCAGAGCAAGTGGACTCCCTGGCGTAGCAGCCGAAAAAAGCTGTAAGAAGCTGCAGCGTACAGCTATACCGTACGTGCACCAGCTATCGCACGGGCTGAGAAAAGTTGGAGATAAGTGCGGCGTGGACGTGATGTTCACTGCCCCCGAAAAGCTGGTGCACATGCGCAAAGTCGTAAACGAAAAGAAAAAACCGGTCTGCGCCATAAAACATGAATGCAAGTTTGTACCTTGCATTGTTGGGATCGTATACCGCATACGGCTCTCTTGCGGTAGATGCTACGTGGGGCAGACTGGCCGCTGCCTAAATGAACGGCTAAGAGAGCACCGAACGCTGGTAGATTCATTAGCGGGGGGCAGCCATTTGGCCATGCAATGTAAGCGATGCGGTTGCGTGTCTGCGTTTGATACCACGTGTGTGCTTGGTAGGGGAGGCACAAGGTGGGGGCGCGAGATTTGTGAGGCATATCACATTGACAGAGAAGGTGATAACTGTGTCAGCATGGCATCACTTGCCTTGTCCAAAAAAGAAAAAAATGTACTTACAGAACAGTCTGCCACATTTTGATTAGAATGTACCCTTACTGTTTTAACCCTGTGTGCGCATGCACCACCGAAATGTATATATGTACCATCACTCGCCGTAAAGACCTCAGTTGATGTTTAGCGCCCGTCCTGTCGTCTTCTCTGTCTGTGTTCCTGCTATCTTGCGCTAGTCTTTTGAATAATGATGACACACCAACTAGCCCAACTTTCTGCCTTTATCCAGATGCTCAGTATTCGTCGTCCTGTAGTTCTATTTTGCTTAATACACAAATATATTCACAGTGTAACGCCATCCCCACTACCACTTGAAAACCCATTACGCATATCAAGGCGCCTTCATAATCATCTCATCATCAAACGCATATTTGGTAGAACTAAGCTTTCAATTCTTCGGCTTTGCCACAAGCCATCGCTCTTTGGAACGATCTTCCAGGTGCCACTGTTTAGATCACTAACCGCGAACATTACTGTGAGTGCTTATATGCACATTTTACGAACTGAGACTGCATAATGATGCATTCTTTTGGTTCTGCTTAGTGTTACTTTTCTTTGTTCTTGTTCATGCTCATCACGTATTTTATTGTATAATCCCCCGCCACTCAATGCTTCGCCCGGAGCCTGTGATGTACCTTTAAATAAATAAATAGGCCAATATATATATATTTCCTGTAATTTCGAAGGGTCTCGAAAAGATAATTTGCGAGAGAATTAAGTCATTTTGTGATAAACTTGGCACCTAACAGATGCAGTTTGGTTTCCGGTACGGAATGTCTACAGAGCTTGCCTTGCTAACGCAAAAAGAAATAATTTTAAATAACTTTGAGAACAAAATGTTAACTCTAGGTGTATTCGCTGACTTTTGCAAGGCTTTTGATTCGATTAACTCTAAACCCTATTTTCAAAATTAAACCATAATGGCTTTCGCGGAATTCCCCTTAAACTTTTGAAATCATATCTTGAGCACAGAAGGCAGTGCGTCGGAATTGGATCAAAACTTTCATCAGCAAGGAAAATAACGCAAGGCGTTCCACAATGAAGTGTACTTGGACCAATCTTAGTTAACATTTATATTAGTGACATAACGAATATTAGTGGACGTGCACAATTCATATTCTATGCGGATTATACTAGCCTTTTTTTCATATCACTTGTATTGCGCAACTTACAAATATGCCAAATAAAACTTTCAACCTACTGCAAAAGTGGATTAATCTAAACGCATTAGCAATTAATGCAAATAAAACTAAGGCTGTGTTGTTTACACCAGCACAAGAAACAGGTAAACTGTAATACTGCTATTTACGTCGGCACAGAAAGGATAGAATTCGTTGATAATGTAAAAAAGTTAGGTGTAAATTTTGACAAACGTAAATTGGGATGCACACGTTAAGCGTATTATGTCCACTTTGGCGAGAGCATGTGGAATAATCTGTCTATTACGACACATACTGCTCTCTAAGGTAAAACTGATGTTATATAGGAGTCTCTTCCTTTCACATGTTAGCTATTGTAATCTAGTGTGCGGCACGACATCGCAAGCAAACATACGAAGCTTAAAAACATTACAAAAGAAAACTGTCCGACATGTTCCCAACGCACCGTGTGATGCACACACACTCGAGATATTTCGTGCTCTTAATTTGCTCCGCATTGAATATTTTTATGAATATAACGAACTATTAGAAATTAAAAAATATATATGTTTGTAGTAACAACAAGGTTTTCATAAATTTGTGCAACTTAGTCTAATCAAGGGAAGCGTTATATGAATTAAGAAAACAGAGCCAGTGGGTGTTACCTTTCACAAGAACTAATTACGGTTTCAAGCGATTGCGGTACCATCTGCCGAGAATATTAAACGTGATATATGCTTCCCATACCGAACTAAATGCTATTACGAGAAAGGCATTGAAATTAAATTTAATTAATAATGGTAAAATTTTATAACTGATAATATTTGCAAATTTTTTACCATGTTCCAAATCTTTCGCTTTTCCATCGTACCGCGTTTCTTTTTATTTTCTACTGAACATTGCCGTTACATTCTCAGTAAAATTGTTGGTATTATTTTCAACGTGTATTTTTTTAGGTGTAATCATTTGTGCATGATCTTTTACCCCCTCTTTCTGGATATAGATGTATGTACATTTGCAGATGCAAATATGTATAGATGCTGGGTTCATGCAGTGAATTTATGTATAGAGATGTTATAAATGCTCTGATGTGAATATGGATGTCTGTATAATATGGAATTGTTTTGTACATATGTAACACATTCTATTTGTGAATATGCTGCAACTGTTCGTCAGAGATAGGGGACAGGAACCTCGTCAAGCTGCTATTGCGCAGCTTTTCGTTCCTGCCCTTGTATTTTCTTTTGCTGTAGAAAGGGAAATGCGAAATAAAGTTGAAAAAGTTGAAGGTTTAGTCCTGAGGCCCCCTCAAGCTTTATGGTTAACACGATCCGGAATGAGGTAGAGGCGCTCCACGAGCGGGGCCGCATGCGGGAATCTTGTGGCGAATGAACATGCTTTTCGGGGCTCCGTGGCGGCGACGAACTCGTAAGTTTTTGTGCATGCTTTGAGCTTGCTTCTGTTTTTTATTTGCTGATTTTTTGCCTTCAAATAATCATTGGGTGGTTTTCATCATCTTTCCGCTTTTTTTTTTGTCTCTCGTATTTCGGGTGCGCGGGTGCGCTTCGTGTAGAGTGAGTGAGTAAAGACTTTATTTGAAAACAAGGTATTGACGGATGACCTTGTTGTTAGGCAGCCACGAGCCCCTGGGACCGGGCAGCTTCTTCAGCTCTCTCGATGACCTTGGCCTGCAGGTCAGGGTCGGAGCTGAGCAACACGGCCTCCCACTGCTCAGTACTACTTATTTCGTGATTTGTGTGATTTTCGGCTGGGCACGACCACATAATATGGAATAGATCCGCTTTTTGCTTACAATGCTTACATGTAATAGGGTATTGGTCAGGGTAGTAGTAGTGATAGGCTACGGGGTTGGGGTAGGTGTTCGTCTGAAGTCGTCTCCAAGCTACCTCTTGTCGCTTGTTAAGCGATTTGTGTGCTGGCGGGTACACTGCCCTGGCTAACCTGTAGTGCTGAGTTATTTCCTGGTAACTGACCATGCGATCCCTCCCTGATCCTAGCGTGAGCCGTCCGGGTGCTCGGTTGGTGAGTCCTCGCCCGGTGTGGGCGGCATCGTTGCCGGGTAGGGAGGAGTGTGCTGGTGCCCAAATGATCTGGATTGGTCGTGGGTGTTGGTAGGTGTCTATTATGTGTTTTACGGGACCCGAGACCCGACCTTTCGCAAAATTGCGTACTGCTGCTCTGGAATCGCTAATAATGTAATGACAATGTGTGGAGGCTATTGCCAGAGCGATAGCCGCCTCTTCCGCTGTTTCGGAGCTTCTGGTGCGAATTGAACCACCAGCGCGTATTTGACCTGAGGAGTCCACCACTGCAAGGCACATACAGTTGCGTTCTATGTATTCTGCTGCGTTGACACAGACTACGTCTTTGAAGGCGTGGAATTTCTGATGTAGGGCTTTGGACCGCTCGGCCCTCGTTTCCTTGTGCAATTCGGGGTGCATGTTTTTAGGGAGTGGACTAATTTTGAGATGGCGCCTCTGATCATAAGAAATGTCTACTTTAATGCTTTGCATCGACTCATAGTTGATGCCGAGATTCTGGAGGATGCTTCGGCCAGCGGCACTCTGAGCTTCCCTTTCGTATTGAGTTATAAGGTGCGCTTCTACAAGTTCATCGAGGGTGTTGTGCACACCTAGGGCTAGCAATTTAGCGTTGGCCGTTCTTATAGGTAGCCCAAGAGCCTGTTTATAGGCCCTCCGGATAATCCCCTCTATTTTCTCTCTCTCAGACGCTTTGAGTCAGAGGTACGGGGTGATGTAGGCGATGCGGCTGAGAACGAAGGCTTGTACCAACTTTATGAGGTTGGCTTCTTTCATGCCAGAGTGTCGGTTGGCAATTCTTGAAATTAGTTGCATCGTCTGCTGAACGCATGCTTCCAGTTTATGAATTGTGTTGCCGTTGCGCCCGTGAGCTTGCATGAAGAGGCCTAGTACACGAATTGTGGTCACCACCGGGATCGCGCCTCCTCCGGGTCGCACAGTGATTTCTGGGGATGGCGCAGTGTCGGATTTGCGGTTTGTAGGGGCTCTGAGTAGGAAGAGTTCTGATTTTTGCGGGGCGCAGGCGAGGCCTTTGTTGGTAACGTACTTTTCAACCGTGTCTACAGCTTGTTGCAGCGTGGTTTCTATATCTCCATCGCTACCTTTAACCACCCACAGAGTGATGTCGTCGGCATACAGAGTGTGGTGTAGATCTGAAATCTGATTAAGTTGTTCCGGTAATCTGATCATCATTAAATTAAAGAGGAAGGGGGTAAGACTGATCCCTGCGGTGTGCCACGACTTCGTGTACATTTGTTTTGCAGGATGGTTAGAGCGTCCTTTCTTGTCACGTGTTCCAGCACGTGCAGCCGGGTGGGACGTTGAGTGTTTGCAGTCTTTCAATGATAGCTTGAAAGCGGCAAGACAAATAGCTATTGGTGGATTTACAGTGCGCGTTTTGGTAGGAAAGTGAGAGCGTGGCAGCGTGGTTGAGCGCGTGCGAGAGCGTGTCATACCTTCGGTTTCCGCGGCATTGATTGTTTTTGAAACAGTGGTGAAAGTTGCTTTGCGACATTTTGAGGACTTGGATCATCTGCGTATCGGTCTTTGCTAAAAGGCACGCGCTCTGCATTGATATAGCATTATAGTATTTGCATCAGTAGTAGCATCATTATAGTATTATAGTATTTGCAAAAAGCCGTGCAATACATGGCGAAAAAGACGAGAAAGCAAGCAGTGCGTGGGAGGTCCCTCAAGGCAGATGAGGACACGGATGAGAATGGAGAGGGCATCAAATCAACTGGCACACAATATGATGTCGACACTAGGCTGCAGAAAATGGAGGCTTTCCAGGAAGAGCTTCTCAAGCAGGTGCAAGAGCTCAAAAATGAGCTAAACAGGGAGCGTGATGCACAGAAGATAGTTGAAAAGATCCTTGAAGCAGCCGAGGAAAACTGAACAGGGCCGCCATTGTGAACGAGAATGTGCATGACAATGGAACGCAGACCCCTGACGCGACAGGCCAGGGTGGGTCAGCGAAATACGTGGAAGGCGTGCAGGGTGATGAAGGATGGATGGATGGATGAAAGGTAGGAGCGTCCCCTTTGAAACGGGGCGATGGCAGTTGCCACCATGCTCAGATTTTTTATTTTGCCTTTTATTTTTATCTGTGTTGTGTGTTATCGAATTTCTCGATTTTCTTTAAATACGTCTTCCTACCCTTTTAACCTTATGTCACCTCTCCGCTTTTGAGCCACCAATCCTCCAATCGCCTTTTGCTAATTTCCACCGCACATTTATTTACATGACTAACATTATCTCTGAACCCTAGGGCCTCAGGAAGGGTGACTGTGGCCGCATCGACATCTGGATTGATACCATCACATTTTAGTATGAGGTGTTCCATTGTTTCTACATATTTACCACACACAGTACATGTATCACGTACAAAGAGCCGGAGTGGCTGCTAATGAGGAAATATGGAAAATGAGCCGAGAGAAAGGCTTCGAGGTTGTCGAAGTAAACAGGGAAATAAGAAGTTGTAGTGGTTTTAAACGAGACGGGATCCACTTCAATTACAGGCTGGCACGAGAAGTTGGCTGGCGACTTGGTGGTCACGCTGTTGCTTTTTTAGGGGGCCCGTGGGCGCTCAGGAGGTCAGAGTAGATAGTAAAGAGGAAGGTCCCCTAGGGGAACATCAGAAGAGCGTCGCCGTCGATACCAGAAAAAAGGAGGAAAGCAAGAAAAAGAGCTCGCCGTGCAATAGGAAAAGTGGGCAGAGATTGAGGAGTAGTTACATAGAGAACAAATAGCGGTGTATGCGGTTACAGAAACGCACCTTAGAGACTCAGAAGAGCCGCCAGTTATTGAGAATTATGTTTGGGAAGGGTGCAACAGAACTAAGTCGGAAAGAAAGGGAGGGGGAGTCGGAATGCTCATCCATCAGGGAGCTAAATGGAAAAGAGTAAATTCACAATTTCAAGAGCATCTTTGGTTATCAGGTACAATGAGTGGGGAAGAAACATGGCTGGGCGTTAAATTTTTGTGGACCCGAAAAAAATGCACGGAGAAGGATAAAGAGTTAGTGGAATGCATAAGTGCTGATATTAAGGGTTTCGGGAATGGTGCTGAAATTGTCCTATTAGGTGACATGATGCCCACATACAGGATTTAGATGGCTATACCGACAATAACGGGAAGTCAATGCTAGACCTTTGTGAGCAACATAACCTCGTTATCGTGAACACAGGGCCTAACTGTGAATGGCAGATCACGTGGGAAGTGGGAAACCGGCAATCGACCATTGGTTACTGTTTGATGACAGAAGGAATTCATGATAAGTTGAGAGAAATGGTCATCAATGAGGAAGGGTTTAGCAGCATAGGGAGTGACCATAAACGCACCATTTTGAAATTGGGATATGCAGTTGGGAAAGAGAGCAAGGAAAGCAAAATGGCCTGTCCAAATTTGAATGCTGAACAAATAGCAAACATAGTCTCTGGAGTTGAGGAAGAACTTGGCAAATGGCCAAGTAAACAGAGGGAATATGGTGAGCTTCTAAGTGTAATAACGACAGAAATACGGAAAGAGAAACATGTTCGCTGGAAAGGAAAAAAAACCGAAAAGCTGGTGGAACAAGGAGATACGAGAAGCGATCGCCGAACGACAGAAATCATCTCGAGAGCACAGGCAGGCAAAGAAGGCGCAGTTGCCGCAGGATGAAGTAACCAGTAAATGGGAAATATACCGGGAGAAAAAGTATATGGTTCAAATACTGGTGCAAGCAAAAATTAAAGGTGAAAGTGAAGGTTGGTTGGCAGAAATGCGTGAGAAAAAGAACCCGCTCCTAGAATATTTTGGGACCGCATAAAATTATTAGGCACGAAGTCAACAACAATACAACATATCCTAGACGAAGATGAAAACAGACTGGAAGGAGAAGCGGCAATAAATTACATCTGGAAAGTAACAGCCGAATCTTCCCAAGGCAATGACGAGGTTGTATTTGAAGAAAAAAAGAGCATGAAAGAGACCGAAGTGGAAAAGGAGCTGGTCCTGACCAATTTACACTGGAAGAAAGCGGAAGAGAAAATTCTTAAGGGCACAGCCACAGGGCTAGACGAGGTTCCCTTTAGGCTGATAAATGAACTAGGACCAAAAAGTAAGGAAGCTCTGGTGAAAGCAGTGGAAAAAACTTTAAAATATAGACGAATACCAGACAGTTTGCGACAAAGTATAATGAATTTAATACATAAAGGTAAGTGGGAGAAAGAGACAATCCACTCGTATAGACCGTTGACCATTAAATCCGCAATATACAGGCTAGCAATGCAGGCAATCACATTAAAGCATCAAGCATGGGCAGAGAATAACGGCATTTTGGCAGAGCTTCAGAATGGCTTCAGAATAGGTAGGCGTTTGGATGATAACTTGTTTGTTCTTACTCAGTGTATTGAAATATCAAAAGCAGAAAGCAGACCGTTGTATGTGGCTTTTTTAGACATTACAGGAGCCTACGACAAAGTAGACCGCAACATTTTGTGGGATATTCTGGAAGGGGAAGGCTTAGGTAACGATTGTATACAGCTTTTGGGAGAGATTTACCTAGAAAATACCGTTTGCGTTGAATGGGAAGGGATGAGTAGCGAGGACAAAGTTCACATCAACACAGGACTGAGGCAGGGGTGCCCTTTATCCCCGCTGCTGTTTATGATATACATGGTGAGGATGGAGAGGTCGCTGGAAGGAAGTAATATCGGGTTTAATCTCTCATACAAACAGGCTGGTACAGTAATAGAGCAGAAACTCCCAGGTTCATTTTATGTGGACGACATTGTGTTGCTAGCTAACAAGCAAAGTGATTTGCAACGTCTGGCTAATATATGTGGACAGGAAGGCAACGATTTAGGTTTGAAATTTAGTGTGAGAAAATCAGGTGTAATGGTATTCAATGAAAACAGTGAACAGACAGTGGAGATACAAAATGTACGAAATATAAATACCTTGGTATATGGATAAACGAAGGCATATGGATATATGGAAACACAGAAAAATAACCATAACCGTAAAGGGGAAGAGAAATGCTGCCATAATGAAGCACAGAGAGCTATGGGGATACAGTAGGTACGAGATGCTCCGAGGTATGTGGAAAGGTGTAATGGTCCCAGGACTTACTTTTGGAAATGCGGTTGTTTGATTTAAATCATGGGTGCAATCAGGACTCAATGGGAAAAAAGATCAGTGGGTCGCCTCGCATTGCGCGCTCACGGGAAGCTGTGCAGGGTGCTACGGGCTGGACTAGTTTTGAAGTGAGGGAAGTTCACAGTAAAATTGAGTTTGAAGAACGACTGAGGTATATGGAAGAATGTAAATTGGCTGGGAAGTGTTGAGGTATACCTGTATAGGAAAAGGATTGATTCACAGTTGTGGGGTTCTCACCCGTGCTCTTGGGACAAAGGAACGACAACACAGTAGTGCAAACAATCACAAGGCAATTATTGCACCTTTCATAGATCAATGCCTGCTAGCTGAGTTGCTAAACACAAAACACACCGATGAGCGCGCGACAAATCTAGGAAGTCCGACTCAACGCGACCAGATAGCGAGCGAATATGTTCGCCCCATGCTGGGTCCTAATGCCTGGTCGTTCGCGCGTATGGTCACGCGAACGGTGGCGCGTTCGAAGGCAGGCCACGCGAGGCGGTCTCGCAGAAGCATGGATCGGCAACCGCGCGGGACGTCCGCGCCGCTTAGCGATCTCGAACCCAAGAGGGAGCGCCTTGTCTTGCCCGCACCCAAGTAACCCCACAGCAGCGCGACACTCGCGCCATCTCTCGCACTGCGCTTGTACCACTGCGACCGCCGCGGGCGCCAGGCCACGCGGCGAAGCCGCACTGCAGGAGCTATGCGGAAAAACAAGATATCAGGGGACGCGTGAGAGTCACGCATCCCCACATCCCCCCAACCTTAAATCACTACATATTCCGGCGAAACATGTCACTCGGTCTAACATCAACGCGTGTTTCGCGAACAAGGTAGTACATGCAACAGTGGCCGCGCCGAAGAAATGTCCACACGCTGTCCATAGCATGCGAGCCGATATTGCCCCTGGGTACACCGCTGGCGTCCACCGGTCACAGCAGCAGCTTTGCAGACTCGACGGCACGATTCCAGACCAGGACTCCGAAACGACGACGCAGTAGTCGGTACGAGCAAGCGTCGCTCGTGCCGACACGCCCTTCTGGCAAGAGCGGCCATAGCTGTCGCTGACCGCCGGCTCTTTTGTCCGCCGCCGAGGGTTGTGAGCTGGATACAGGAGGCCGCCGAAGTCGCTACGCCGCACCGGCCACAGCATCACCATTGGCCGGGGTGGCTCGATCCTAGTCCGGGACAGCAGCGCAGACGATGTGCAGGTGACAGCAAGCAAGGGGTGACTCCAATGACGCTGCGTACACTCAACACACTAGGGAAACACTGAAGTAGCGCAAGGGAGAGGAATTCTGCATGTGCATCGCCCACGTGGTACGATGTTCAACTCGGCTAGCAAAAAATTGGGCAGCTACTCAGATGCTAAGTTCACATGAACGAAGCTCGCTTCCTTGAGTCGAACGAGTAATTTCAATTCGTGCGAGGCTAACTAGAATGAGGGAAGCAAAGTGCAATACCTCAACGCCGCGGTCCACCAGGTTGTGTCCCTCCACGTGCGACACGCAGCTTCGTAAAGCCTTAGGCCTAAAGCGTCGCTACCCTGACAACAACCGGCATCCAAAAACACCCAAAATGAGCGCAAAACAGGCGGCCGCGAGGAAACGTCCGCTCTGTTAGGTGGTCCTACCCCGCTCGGTGCACACAGCATCCGAGTTGACGGCGCCCACCGTCCCAGACGGTGTCGGAGCGCCCGGTGCCAGGCCGCAATACCAGTCAGCCCGTAGCGGCACCTGTGGCCCGCGGGCACACGGCTCCCAGAGCCGCGACTTCATCAGAGTCAAAGAGATAGAAGAAGCTATTTACATAAGAAATTCGGACCACCCAAGAGGCTCCCGTACTCACTCGCTTCAGGCATGCCAATTCTCCGCGGTCGCTAAGCCTCGCTCTCCCAGGATGCAGACCACGTGGCTCTAGTACCGACGAATGTCATTAAAAAAAACACTTGCGAAAGGGCTTACCATGTTGACATGTTCAAACACACTACAGCCACCTCGCTCAAGAAAGCACGCCGCCAACGCTAGCGATCAAAATCCACGCTAGCTCTACGCTTCGCTTCAAACAAAGGTCTCGAACGAAGCAAAACTGTTAAATCTATCGTCCGATGCCCCAAGAGGTCCACGTTGGGCAGCCAGATGTGGGGACTCTCACCCATGCTCTTGGGACATAGAAAAGACAACACAGTAGTGCAAACAATCACAAGGGCACTTATTGCACCTTTCACAGATCCGTGCATTCTGGCCGAGTTGCTATCCCCAAAACATGCCGATGGGCCACGCACGTAACCAGGGGGGGGGGGGGGGGCGGGGGGGCCCGGGCCCCCCCCCGAAATTTAGTGGCATACCCCCCCCCCCCTCTCTCCCCGCCCACGCCACCACTACTCACACATTCCTAAAGCGCCACCAGATCAATGTTGAGACTTGGCAGCTGTTCATCGGTCAGCATTATGCTGCCTTTTTCACCCCTTTTAGATGGCGGTAGTTATCGGCATCTCTTGTAATGTGAAGGACAGTTTTCTCATAGATTCCGCCGATTAACTCGAGATGCGTTCAATTGTCACCATCTATTCAACCGTCCCGCGCATAGCTGTTGCTTTTGTTAGTTCAACCTTCTTTGTTTAGGCTGGTCCTCGGACCAGGAGAGGGATGCGGCTGTTGCTCAGCTGGTCTGTACTCTCAAGGTACGAGTTGCGGCCGGAGAAAACGCCAATTGCGTTTAACTTATCCCTTTGCTTCATTATTTCCTTGAGTTACGGCTCGCCGCGACGCTGGAAGATGCCCGGAACCATATACACTTGATATGGATTAGATAAGGTGGGAAATAAACTAATGTGAAAGAGCGTCCATCATGAAACCCTGCAATAATCCTTAAACCCATAAGTAACCCGCCGTGGTTGCTCAGTGGCTATGGTGTTGGGCTGCTGAGCACGAGGTCGCGGGATCGAGTCCCGGCCACGGCGGCCGCATTTCGATGAGGGCGAAATGCGAAAACACCCGAGTATTTAGATTTAGGTGCACGTTAAAGAACCCCAGGTGGTCAAAATTTCCGGAGTCCCCCAATACGGCGTGCCTCATAATCAGAAAGTGGTTTTGGCACGTAAAACCCCATAATTTAATTTAAACCCATAAGTAAGATGACTGTCGCCCGTTACATCGTCTGTTTTTCTGTTTTTCCCTAATTGTATAGCACTTTTCGTGCAAAATTGGCAACTGGAAACAAAAATCGCAAGGAGTTGAGAAATTAAGCGATCTACTAAGGGAGAGAGCCAAGGCAACAACCAAACTGCAAGCAAAAGCGAATAATAAATAAGTTAACCGTTGTTTATGAGAATATTTATGGATCAACATTTTTTTGTTTAAAAAGGAAGTAGAGAAAACGCCGCCGGAAGTGGAGAACAATTACTTGTTTTGAACCGCCTCACGTAGCCACTTCTCTGCTGTGCTTATGTGGGTGTTTTTCTAACCTTTCGCGGTGAGCGCAGTACGTCTAGAATCGCAGAGTCCTGCGCTCTACGCGGTTGTATGGGACTGGCGGCCGCACAGCGTTACGCAATTCGCGGAGCTGTCAAAACTGATCAACAAGGTGAAAATAACTGATATTCGAAACTATAACATGAGAAAGACTGAAGAAGCCGTAAAAAATCAACGCAGCCTGAAATCAGTAAAAAAGAAACCTGGCATAGGACAAACCATGATGTATGCACTAAAAGAAAAGAAGGGTAATATCATCAGCAATCTCGAAGATATAGTAAAAGCAGCGGAAAAATTCTAAGCTGACCTGTATACAGTACCCAGAGGAGTCACGATAGCTCACTTAGAAACAGTAATGAACAGGATACAGAAACTCTCCTATAACTAGCGATGAGGTCAGAAGGGCCCTGCAAGACATGAAACGATGAAGAGCGGGAGGAGAAGGTGGAATAACAGTCGATTTAATCAAAGATGGAGGAGACATAATGCTTGGAAAACTGGCGACTCTTTATACGAAGTGTCTATCGACTGCAAGGGTCCCAGAAAACTGGAAGAATGCAGATATTATACTAATCCACAAAAAAGGAGACGTTAAAGAATTGAAAAATTATGGGACCATTAGCTTGCTCCCAGTATTACATAAAATAGTTACCAAAATAATCTCCAATAGAATAAGGGCAACACTGGATTTTGTCAACCAAGGGAACAGGCTGGCTTCAGGAAGAGATACTTCACACTGGATCACATCCATGTTATCAATCAGGTTATCGCGAAATCTGCAGAGTACAATAAGCCCCGCTATGTGGCTTATATAGATTACGAAAAGGCATTTGATTCAGTAGAGATACCAGCAATCGTAGATGCACTACGTAATCAAGGAGTACAGAACGTTTACGTAAAAAGCTTGGAAAATATTGCTACATTCGTGTGGTATTTGTTTGTTTGAACGAGGCACGTAGGCGCCATAACTCCAGAAAAGAGGAGGAAGAACGAACTGGGCTCGCGCTGTGAATCTAACCGGTCAGCGCTGCAACCGTTGTTGTAAATATAATCTGTAAATAGTTTCTCGTCTTACTGACCGTCCTACGCGTAGAAATGTCTACAGAGGTTCTACAGCTACCTTAATTCTACACAAGAAAAGCAGGGAGATACCTATAGAGAAAAGGGTCCGACAGGGAGACAAAATTTCTCCAAAGTTATTCACTGCGTGCTTAGAAGAATTCCAGCTGTTAAACTGGGAAGGCTTAGGAGTAAAGATCGACGGCAAATATCTCAGCAACCTTCGGTTTGCCGATGACATTGTTTTATTCAACAACAATGCAGACGAGTTACAACAAATGATTGGAGACCTTAACAGAGAGAGTGTAAGAGTGGGGTTGGATATTAATATGCAGAATATGAAGATAATGATAAATCGCCGGGCAAAGGAACAAGAGATCAGGATCGCCAGTCGGCCACTAGAGACTGTGAAGAAGCATGTTTACCTAGGTCAATGAATCACAGGGAACCCTGATCATAGAAAGGAAATTCACAGAAGAATAAAAATAGGTTGGATCGCATACGGCAGACATTGCCAGCTCCTGACTGGAAGCTTACCATTATTATTGAAAAGTAAGGGGTGCAATCAGTGCATTTTGCCAGTGCTGACATATGGGGCAGAGACTTGAGAGCAAGTTAAGGACGGCGCAAAGAGCGATCGAACGAAGATTGCTAGGCATAACGTTAAGAGAGAAAGAGAGTGCTTTGGATCAGAGAGCGAACGGGTATAGACGATATTCTAATTGACATCAAGAGGAAAAAATGTAGCTGGGCAGGTCATGCAGTGCGCCGGTTAGATAACCGTTGGACCATTAGGGTTACAGAATGGGTACCAAGAGAAGGGAAACGCAATCGAGGACGACAAAACACTAGGTGGAGCGATGAAATTAGGAAATTCGCGGGCACTAGTTGGAATCGGTTGGCGCAGGACAGGGGAAATTGGAGATCGCAGGGAGAGGCGTTCGTCCTGCAGTGGACATAAAACAGGCTGATGATGATGATGATGATGATGATGAAGGTGGTGGCCCCCCCCCCCCGAAAAAAAATCCTGGGTACGTGCCTGCGACGGGCGCGGGACAAATCTAGGAAGTCCGACTCACCGCGACCAGATAGCGAGCGAATATGTTCGCCCCATGCTGGGTCCCAACGCCTGGTCGTTCGCGCGTACGGTCACGCGAAGGGTGACGCGTTCGAAGGCAGGCCACGTGAGGCGGTCTCGCAGAAGCATGGATCGGCACCCGCGCGGGACGTCCGCGCCGCTTGACGATCTCGAACCCAAGAGGGAGCGCCTTGTCTTCTCCGCAACCAAAAAACCCCGCAGCAGCGCGACACTCGCGCCATCTCGCGCACTGCGCTTGTACCACTCCGACCGCCGCGGGCGCCAGGCCACGCGGCGAAGCCGCACTGCAGGAGCTATGCAGGAGAACAAGAAATCAGGGGACGCGTGAGAGTCGCTCATCCCCACACAGTGGAGGAAATGAACTAGGAACTATGCGGCCTGTATGGTGGCCAACAGAGCGACAAAGAACGTCAAGCGGAAAGTCAGAGAGGCTGAAATAATCTCATTGGTGATGGCAACGGAAAAGAAACCTGCCATGAGTAACTACTTAAAGGGACACTAAAGTGAAAAATTATATTTATACTTTTTGTGCGCAAACAAACAGGGACGAAGAATAGGGGCAACACAAGGACGAGCGCTTTCTAACAACTGGTTTATTTTTGAAGAACTACTTACTTAAATACCCGCAGAAATGCGCGATCTAGTCAACAGAGCACCCTACAGCGCATATGATACCCGCTGATCTGCGCCATCAAGTCAAAAGATTCTTTTGACTGATACTGATACTTGAACCTTCATTTCTCATCTAATAATCAAACTACTTTTTTGAAATGACTGCCTGTAGGCTTCTCAAACAATGCTTCATTAGTCTTAACTAATTTATTGTTACTCTTTAGTGTTCCTTTAAGAGGAAAAACGAAACCTGGAAAGAAACCATATATGATAACTCAAAGGGAAGCTCTCAACTTTTCGAAGCCAGATCGGAATGCCTTAGAACACGCACCTATAAAGCGAGATATAAGAAGGAAGAAGAAGCATGTGCTTGCTGCAGTAAAGCTAGGGAAACGACGGAGCATGTTTTATTAGAATGTGAAGACGTCTAGCCAGCGGTCGATTTAGACACCACTGGCCTCCTTGAAGCCCTTGGGTCCAGCAGGAGCAGTGGTAAAGCAAACATGTCCGAAATAGGCATTAGTAAGAGGCGATTGGAGGATTGGTGGAAGAAAAGTAGCGAAAGGACAAAAGATGGAGTCGTACAAAAGCACAGTTCGCAATAGGGGATCAGAAAATTTGGGCGTGGTAGTGCATAGTTTTTTTTTCATTGTTTAACCGAGGTAGGACATTAGGCAGTGTAATAGCAAGAGCTTGGTGGTGCAACCCACCAGCTCGTTCCAAAGGGGACGCTCATAACATCCATCCATCCGCAATGTTCTGCGCATGGGAGACGGGATCACCCCCATGACAACCCCCCGCTACCCACCTTCAGACCGCCAATAGCCCTCGCCTTGGTTTAACATTCAAACTTTCCCTTTCATCCAAGTTATTCTTTCGGAGCCCACCTAATGAAATTTTCTGTTCCGTGGGAAAGGAGGAACGGAGGAGGGGTTCGTCAGAAAATTTCGGGGGAGTTTCGAGCTCCTCAACCATCCTCCTGGCTACCCCAAAGGGGAGGGGGGTGGAAGAGGCGGGGCGCTGGGCAGGCCGCATAATAACACAGGAAATTCAGGGAGGGGGTAGGCGTGCCCGGTTTCCTACCCTCTGGCTACGCGACTGATCTCATGCGAAAAATCACAACTCCGGTACTAGCGCTGTTGGTCAATGTTCATAAAGCTACACAAACGCGAGTGTAGTGAGCACTCACTGTAGTTTGCTCCTTTCGCGTTGGATGCTGTCTTTGAGCGTGTGAATTGAAATTCTGTGATTCAGGTCGCACATGCACGTTCCATGAAAACGGAGGACAAATGCGATCTGCATGTTAGTGGACGGTCGCCCAGTTTTCTGCCAATTGTGTTCAGTGCACTGCGTAAACTTGTTTGTAAGGCAGGCGTTCGAAAGTTTTGAGGACTTCGCTGTTCACAGGTGCTCCAACTTCCAGCACAGCGCAGTAACCCGAGCAACTCCGCAAACACGCAGCTGGGCGCGCTTGCACCTAAAACGACAATGGGCACAAATGGAAGTGCGAAAAACAAGCGCGCATGCCGTTCCACAGCTGCCTACAAGATGTCGGGAACAGCTTTGCGTGAGAGCGTGTCTTGCTGAATGAACTGGTAAGTTTGTTTTAAACTTCAGAGTCTTTCGTTTTCATAATACAGAGACATTCGCCTTCAGATTCCTGGTTAGACCGTAATAAGTGTGCACTATACTGAGCGGTATGTTTTCTAAAGAGGAAAGCTGTTGTTCTTTTTTTTGTTTTTTTTTTTTATTTTTTTACTGACTGTTGTCGTTCTTGAATAACGGAAAAGTGCTCAGTCACAAATTACCTTCAGGTTATTCCGTAAACCAGAGTAATCTTTTACTATGTAACGCAGGAAATGAAAAAATTGGAGGACGCTTAAGCTTCGCCTTCAAGAGTGGAACGCGACAGCGTTCCCGTCGACCTGCCAAGGGGTGTAAGACAATGGGCTACAGGGAAGCCATCACTTACGAGGCGCCCCGCATCGGACGCGGTGAGCGTCGAGCCATATGAGCAACGCGGCGTTCGGCGCAGCAACGAAACGTGCGCCTGAGCAAGCGGAACGAAGCAAAGAACTCGGTATCTCGGAGGGGGAAATGATGCACGCCAGCCAAACGTCGTGATCGGCACGGGCAGAGAAATAGACAGATAGTGATCTAAAGAAAGGAAGGACGCTTGATTCTGCAGAGGGAGCAAGGCGAAGCGTTGTCAGGGGAGAGAGAGTCCGGGCCGCGACCCGCCTCGAACCGGTCCTCGCACAGCTCCAATGCGCGCGTGGGGCGCGATCTGTCGGGGCAGCGCCGTACATGGAGAGGAGGAGGTCTTCTGTGTTTGCCGCAAGATGGCTCTGTGTGTGCGGAAAGCGCAGAAGAAATGCAGCGGAAACGCACTTCGCTACTCGTGTAATTGCGACTTCTGTAAGTTACAAGTTCATAATTAACGATATACACAGCAGTATAACTTTCCACGGCTCGTTTCGAAGGCAACACCGCATTCACTAGAGGCGCGTTTGTACCGCTTGGAAGCTTCGAACTCGTGGCTGAGTGGTAGCGTCTCCGTCTCACACTTCGGAGACCCTGGTTCGATTCCCACCCCGCCCATCTTGGAAGTTGCTTTTTATTTATGAAGTGCCTGCCGTGATTTATCGCTCATGGCCAACGCCGCGGACGCCGACGCCACCGGCTTTTCTGCGACACGAGCTCCTTAACGCTATCGCGTTAAAATCAGAATATGTCTGTACTCCGCATTTTAGTCTTTCATTATCTTTAGCCAGGTTGATAAGTACAGCTTATTGAACGGCTTTTTTCGTAGGTTCCCCCTGACCTCGTCACCATAGTAATAAATCTGCATTTCTTTTTATTGCCATTTAAGCGGCACGCTTTACGCTTGAGTTGTCATCCAATACGAAAACTACAGTGCCTATCACGGCTGTCTATACTGCCTCAAATTCTATAATACCATAAAGGGCTCCTCACCAGGCCTCATAGCAAATTTTGATTATACGCTGGAAGTTGTTACGTGTCCTCTAGGGAGCGTTCTGCCAAAAAAAATTTTCAAGATAGAAATATTTCAGTGCCGCGAACCCATGATTTCAGCAAGCGGGCTCCACTGCATAGCGAGACTCCTTCTCCAGTCGCCCCGTCTAAAGCCCCTCCATCCACGCGCCACCGCCGCTTTCTTAAGTAGCGACAACCTTTGTTGTGCGCCGCCTTTTCCCCTCACACCAAATCCGGTTCCGGTATTTCCGGTTCCGGCATTTTCGGTTTCAAAGTTTCCGGTTCCGGCGTTTCCGCTTCCTGGAGATGCGCTGCGGGAATTACCGCTTTGACTCACGGAGGAAGGAAGCTAAGGAGAGGCCCTGACGTCACTCTTTGTGAAGCAAAAGTGAAGCCGGAAGTTGGCGTTGCTCATGGCGATGCTCCGCCTTTTGTGCCACTCTCCTCTCTTGTTTACATCTTTCGCGAAACCACGCCGCGCTGCGCGTTGTTTCGCGCGCGGAGCGCGCGCTCTCGCGCAACATCCGGCAGAGCACGGTGCAGGTAACACAGCGCAACAAGACACGGTGACTAACGCAAACCCGCCCACACAGCGCCTTTGCCACGGCACGAAACCTACCAGAGCAACACGTGTGAGCGCTCAAAAATCAGAATGCCGCCATTGTGGCCCAAAAGGCGTGGCCATGCAGCAAAAAAAAAAAGCAGCAAAAGAATGAGAACCTATACGTCATTTCCGCCACACTTTTCTCCTAGCGCGCGGAGGGGGTAGGGCCTCTCCTTAGTTTCCTTCCTCCGTGGCTTTGACTGCTGTTAGGGGATGCATGTGAGACGCCCGCGCGTGCTTAGCAGAGCTGTGGCAGTCACCATGAGAATAATGCAAAGAGAACAAGCTGTTGTACTCCGCTGATGTAGTAGTTCGCGGTCGCTGTTTTCCAAATGCCCGAAAAACGACAGTGCTCTCCAAGCGCCCAGGCACTGCGTTCCACTGTACGCTGTCTCTCGTGGCACAACCCGTCGCGGTTTGACGCAAATCAGCGAACACGATCAGATCGCTGATTACAATAGGCGGTGGTTCTTGGAGGGAATCGCATTCACAGTTTGAACCGCGGCTGGTTCAATCAAAGCCTCTCCATCGACGCGAAAGTAAACAACGCAAAAAAAACATAGCGTCACTTCCACTTGGAACAGGAAGCTGCAGCTACGTAAGTTCCGCTTGGCGCCGGAAGCTAAGGGATGAGTGGGAGAGGAGCGTGGAGGAGGAGGGTAGGTTGGCGGTACTTAACCTGGTCTGCGGAAACGTGTATGGAGGGGTTTTAGCCCCGTCTAGCCTTCGGAAGCGAAATTCCTTCCCTGCGTTCTCCCGTACCGGGCCTCGAAGACCACGTGACACATACGTCCCGCCTTCACTTTTACTTTCTCTTCGTTTTTTTTTTCTTTTTCGCCGGTACGCTTTTTTGTTGGCGGCGTTGAGCGCGAGCTGTGAGTGAACCTATCGCGCTGCGCACGATTTTGCGCGCTGCGCACAAGGACACCTGACTAGCGGTATAAGTCAGTGCTACACGAATACTGAGGCAGAAAAAGCGGATCGCAGAGGATGATCACGCGCTGGAACACGGTAGAAAATGGCATAGTTTTCGTGCCTGCGCACGTGACCGCACGACCGTGGGAACAAGCAGACGAAAGCGGAAGTATATCTCTCTTTCTCCGGTGCGAAGTAAAGCAAAAAAACAAGCAGTCATTCCGTTTGTGCGTTTTGTTATTTCTCTAAATTTCAATTCGTCAATTTAAGCAACAGATCACATAAATAACAGATGGTGCCTTGAATAATTCTCGAGGTCACGTGTCACCCTGAGTGACATCACACTGCGGACTCGAGTACGTAGGCGCAGGGACGCGAGTATGTCATTCTCCGGCTTGAAGCGCGGCGGCGGCGAGGAGAAGGAGAAACGGTGATCGGTTTGAAATTTCAGATTTTTCCGCGGCGCGTAGCGATGTAGTACTTTGCAGGCACGATCGTTATCACGCAATGTATGCTCTGCGCCTGTCAGCTCAAAATGGCCAGACGTGGTGAGGGGCCCTTCAGATTCCGGCTTCCCTGTTTACTACTAATGCGCAGAAGGAATTATGTGCACTTATTATGACGTTCTTTTTTTTTGTAAGAGCCACGATTTGCTTCTATAACTATTTTATTGCATCATTCATACTCCGGTAAGCAAAACATCTTTCCCTGCAGGTTAATAATGTCATTGCAACTTTGTTCACAAGCGCTCGACAAAGCATGAGCCACCCAGTGTCCAACTTAGCGGGATTCACGAGGCAGGGTTGCTTTTCCTCAGAAATCTTTTAATCCCATTCCCCATCCCTACACACAGAGTAGCATGCCATCGGTTGTATATAAGCGCCGGCAAAAATCTTCTTTTTTTAATAAAGAGCCTCTCCCCTGCCCACCTCCCCTTCTGCCAGTGCCTCATACCCACGGGGCGGATTGGTGATGATGATGATGATGATGATGAAGCCTCAGTTAATGGCACAAACCCACTGAGGGTGATAGGCCACGAATCGGGTGGTAATATGATTCAATAAATAAAATAAAATAAATTGGTTAATAAATAAATAACACCAAAAAAGAAAGGAAAACAAATAATCCAAGATGCAAAATAAACTATGAATACATGAGATAAAGTATTGATCAATACCGGTTGATGTCCGTATGCTTGTTTGCCTCTACGAGGGGCTCATACCTACTATGGGGGATTGACTAAGAATCGGGCGACATAACAACAAATAAATAAACGAATCTAAAAAGAAGCACTATTCAAAATTTTGAATAGCTGAAGGAATGAAGTCAAAGGCAATTTAAGAATTCTTCGAGGGAATTGTCCTCTGCAGTCTTCGTTTTCCTCTAATCCTTTCGCCCAGTGCGCGCTCCAAGTGGGTCACGCGCACCGCCTTGCTGGCACCCAGCTTGCGGCGCGCGCTCAAGGCGATCGAACTCGGTGGAGCGTCGCTCCACAGTTCGAACCACAGCGGGACCGCGACGGGTGAGCGCTCGCGAAGACCTCAGCCCATGCCTCCGCCGGGGCACTCGGATGGTAGCGGTCACCGACCGTCTCAGCGGGGACGCGTGTGTCACCGCGGAGGCCAGGAGCAGCTGCCGGGTGGGTTCGACGATCTTATGAGCGCGGCCTACCTGCAGTTGTTTGGTCTTCCGTCTACCTTCCCTTGGACACCCGGACCCACTCTGCCTACCGAGCCCGAGCCGTACTACTACGTCCGGTGGCCCTGTCCCACATTGCCGCTGTTTGCACCGTCGACGGTACCGGTACTTTCTTACGGCGTGCCTCAGAACCAACACAGGCGCAGACCCGGGCGGCCGGCGGCTAACCCGGAGACGAATGTGGCGAGGCACGATCTCCTGCCGAGCACTCCACCGCCAGCGACGCGAGATGGCACGCTGGAGCCAGGGCCTCGCGGAGCGAACGCGCCGCCGAGTCCACAGACGGGGCAGGGCGCTCAAGTTGTGCGAAGCCATGCGACCAGGGTGTGGACGCGGTCACGTGGGAGCACGCCTCCGACATCGCAGACGTCGCGAGATTGCCTGTCCGAGGAGCCGGACCCCATCGAGCTCGTGCTCTCGCGACTGCTGGAGGCGGCCGCGAACCTCGGGCTCAGCTCAGCTTCGCCGGCTAACAACAAGCAGGAGGCCGCAAGGCGTTCGCCACAGAAGGCTCGGCTGGTCTACAGCGCCGAGATGCTCAGAAGCCTCAACGCCAACGGCCGCGAGCGTAGCTCGACTCCCGCAGACGGAGCGCGTTCGGAGCTCTGCAGTGAGCACGCTTGGCCGCAGTATAGAGAGGAAGTCGCCTCCACCATCAACTGCCAACTAGGGGAGACTGCTGCCGAGAGGCATGAGCCACCGGAAACCAAGTCGAGCACCCATGGCGGCGGCAAGCCGCGTCCTCCGATCCGTCGCGGACGTCGCCGATTCACCAAATGACTGCTTGGTGAAGCGTTACTCGTCCCCATCGACTGATCCCGCCGGTGGCCGAGTCAGTGCGTGTGCCATCCAAACGCAGCATTCTTTGGGAGCAGCGCGGCCAACTCCACAAGTTGCTATACAAGCGATGTTTGCCTGACAATAAAAGCTATGTGATAGCAAGTTTTGTTGAGCGGATGTTGCTACCACCTTCGTGCGTGATGGCATCTGCTCATCATTTGGGGGAGGGGGTCCGAAAGAAATGGGTCAGTACAGGTAATTTGTTGAACGCCGGCGACTACGGCAGCGTCACGTGACAGTGACACATTCGTACATGTTTGGAAAGGATCAGCTGAAAGGCGCGCTGTGTAGTGTAGCGGCGACAATTCCATCGTCTTGTACGCTCGTTTTACTGGTCACGTCGGGTGCGGCGTTGAATGCGTCCCCTTTTCGCTCCGTTTTGGCTGAGATATCTGATGCAGAAAATTTTTTGTCATTGCAAGTTTTCGTGCACAATGCGATAATAGATTCGATCGTTGAGAAATACTCTATTTAGATCGACCTAAAATATATTCTTTAGTGTCCCTTTAAATATTACTTAGTCTTTGTAGATGTCCTACACGATATATTAACCCGCCGTGGTTGCTCAGCGGCTATCGTGCTAGGCTGCTGAGCACGAGTTCGCGGGATCGAATCCCGGCCACGGCGGCCGCATTTCGATGGGGGCGATATGCGAAAACACCCGTGTACTTAGATTTAGGTGCATGATAAGGAAACCCAGGTCGTCCAAATTTCCGGAGTCCTCCACTACGGCGTGCCTCATATTCAGGAAGTGGTTTTGGCACGTAAAACCCCCTGATTTAATTTTTTTTCCCGATATGTTGCGCTCATTGAAGGACGGAACTCTTATGCTGCACCCGCGCATATTGTTTCAAATGAATGCAAACAGGCCGGGACTGGCAATACATTATTAACCTGTAGAACAAAGCTGGACATGTTATGCCTAAATGCGAACCTTTCTTATTTTAATTTGTGGAAATCGCGAATGACAAGTTTTCTGCCCTGTGCGTACGCTAGGACATCTGCACAGGAACTCCAAAAAAGCAGACGCTATTTCATTCTTATTTGAAAGTTTGAATACCCGTTGTAGGGGTTGGAGGAACGGAGTTCGGGATGAAGACCCCAAACTTGGGAGGTTTTATTCTACATTCTATACAGGGAGGTGAGCGTCAATTAACAGTAGTACAGACATTACGGGCCGGCAGCAACTCGGACGCTGCGGCCCGCGGCAAGAAGTTCGAGAGAGGTGAATCAGGGAATCAGGGCATATCCCAGCATGCTCAGGTCTCTCTGGAAGGCTTCTTATAAACCCTTCGAGCACTGTAAGTCACGTCATGTTTCACCAATGGGAGAGTCCGCTCCGATGACGCCACTTTCAGCCAATGGTAGGCGCCCGTGTCGCGGTGTCGCACCTGGCGGCTCTCTGCGGTCTTGCCTCGCAGACTGGCAATCCACTTCTTCTAGGCTGGAGAAGGAGGGGGGGCGCTCATGCTTCATTGCACAAGGGCCCACCTGCACCCGGTGGCTCGGCTCCGCAGCGGTAGCAGATGCCTTCTTCAAAGCCGAAGGGGGACGATTGAGCTCCATTGTACGAGGCCTCCTTCTAATCCCGGTGACGCACGAACTTGTTGGCACGTGAACTTGTTGCCTTAAACTTGTTTGCTCGGCCGCTTCTCTGGAATGCACTTTCCTGCTTCTGCATTCCTCAATTAGCTGTGCTGCAATCCGATGTGGTCTGGGGAACTCGAAGTAATCGCAGGAAACAGCTCCATATCTAACACCGTACGTCAAAAATGTCAGATGCCTGCGCGGCACACGCAGCACAGTCACAGCGTAAGCTGAAGGAGCGGCTACGTAGGAGCTCCCTTCTCGGCAGCACGCACTGCAGGGTCTCGGCGGCGAAGGCTCTTCACGTCGTTTTCACGAGGACGATCTGAACTGTCCGCTCGGCGTCGACGGCGAGCTACGGCTTGTCGTGCTCTCTGCACAGCCGTCTGCTGAGCCCGATGTTGCGTGGTTGCAGCCGCGCGTAGCTCTACGATTCGCTTCATCAGCGGTTCGTATCTTGCGACGAGGCGTTATTACGTCTACGGAAAAGTAAACACAGGTGTGGAGACAACGCGGCGCACATGTCACGTCCCTTGACCCGCGGCACATTACGATGCTGTTGATGAAGACAATGATGTTTTATTGGCATCACCTAGCCTGCTTGAGTTAACCAGGTCTAGCTACATGCAGCATGCAGCAGCTGAATGTAAAGCCCCTCAATAATTTCAAAGTACCGAAAGGCTTTGATCCAGCCGACGACGCCAGCGATAGGCTGAACTGTGACATGTGACCTTGCTGCGCCCCTTTTCCGCCATGAAAGTTCCTGCGCGCCGGACGAAGAGAGCACGTTTCGACTGCTGTGCTACGCACATTGCTGGAATAATTTCGTTCCGGGAGGGCCGAAAAGCCTTGTTGCTGTGCGGGTGGGTGCCGAAACCGGACGAAGGATGGCAAGAAGTTAATATGCATCCCACGCGGCAACCAGAACCTAAGCAGAAGAAAAGTATGGTTGCACAGAATTGGACGGAAGGACTTTGGACCGTGGGTAACGGCACCACTATGCGAGGCAAGTAACATACAACGATACAAAGGTGCGATAGAAAGTATATACGTGCGTGTGTCGAGCTGTGATAGTATTTTCCCTCGCGCGCATGGATGTTGATGACCGAAGTTTGTGGAGATTATTTATTTTAGTTCATTATGAGCCCGCTGAATAGCTCAGTATGACCTAGGATGCGAAGGACCGAAATCCTTTGTTGCTGTGCGGGTGGGTGCCGAGATCAGACGGAGGAAGGCAAAGAGGTATTTTACATCCCGCGCGGCAAACAAAGCCTCACCAGAAGATAAATGTGGTCGCATAGAATTGGACGGAAAGACTGAACCGTCGGTAACTGCACGACTATGCGAGGAAAAGTAACGTAGAGCGATACGAAGGTGCGAGAGAAAGTATACACGTGTGGGTGCAGAGCTGCAATAGTATTTCACTCGCGCGCATAAATGTTGACGGCCGAAATTTGTGGATATTATTGATTTTAGTGCATTATGAGCCCATTGACTTGGCAAGTTCAGTATGACCTAGCATGCAAATAAATAGCGGGACAGAAGCGCCTTAACTCACTGACAAATATCCGCATTGCGTTACGTGCGATAAAAAAATAACAAATTTCAGCAGCGAATTCTACTTTTACACTTTCCTGTGTTCGTGCGCGCGTTGTTAACTGCACTTAACAATATCTCCAAAAAGTCATTTTGAACTCTGCATATCCTAATCGCATTTTGTGCACAGCATATGTGAATAAATATATTCCTAAGTGCCTCCATTACTCTGCTTTTAAAAACAAATACTGCATAGCCACTGCTACTGGCCATCAAATAATAAAGTGCAATACAATATATCAAAGTAGATTACATACAGCTGCGAGCTCGTTCCTTCCAAGTTTCCCTTACGGTCGAAGATGTTTCAGTAATCGGCGATGCCATTTTACTGATGAAACACTGCAAATTAACATAAGAAAAACACCCGAAGCGATATACGGATTGCCAGCAAAACACAGTGAAGTAATAGCTAGGCCAATTCGCGTGCGTTTCGTATAAGGGCCCTCTAATTCTTAAGGGGCTTTAGCGGTGCACGGAGGCGAAAAGGCATAAACACAACAATGCACGTAATGATTCAAGCTTACGTGGCGACGTTGCACGGTTCACGAGAACAGTCAACCGCATTCACACACGCGCACACACTACGCTCGATGTTGGTGTGCCACGAGATTATATCGCGCTGGCAGCCCGAACACGGTCGAGGAGACTCGCTGACACGATCCATACCACCGCTTAATTTAGAATGTCACGACAGTTGCACTGGCTCGTAGCACTGAACCACAAAACACAACAGTCGTCGTGTAATCGCTACATGACAGACACACTCAGCGGCAAGAAGACTGTTGGAGCACTCGTTTCCACATACACACAGGATGTTGTTTAGTTGCCGTGAGGGTCGCACGTTTCAGCGACGTTATGTCGAAAGTTTTTGGTCCAAGCGACTGTCAGCCTTCTTTTTTACACGAATTCTTCGTTCAAAGTAACCACCATGTGTACGCAGCGCACTTACAGGCAAAAGAATTAACTGAGCAAACGGGATTAAGCGCAAGCAATCACCAAGGCTCGCGCGGTGATTGAGCGCAAACGAACGAAATGTAAACATGCGGAATCGAGGCGATCAAGCCCTCATTCCGCTCTCTGGAGCGCTTTTCTTTCAGCGCTCATTTGAAATTAAAGGACTAGATTTAGCAGTTCGGGCCCTTCTAATTCCTTTTTCACCACAGTCAGGCACCAGTAGGTTTTATTTCCGCGCGTGTGCAGATAGTTTTTCACCTCATGAATGCCGCGGCGCCATGGTTTAGCGTGGGCGCCATCTGCTACAGGAACTTCCTAGGTGGCGCGCGCGGCAGATGTCGCTACCTTGAAAATTATAGAGGGACCTTAGCATGTGCAACATGTCGGGCCACCAGGTGGGCTACAATGCTACTACAATGCAAACTTTGCACGTACCGACGCTCCGCGGCGTGCATGTCACATCGCATGTAGTGTGCCTCGATGCACGCGCCCTCTCGGAGGGCGGAGTCATTCTGTGAAGGGGTCAGTGCCGCCTTCCGACCGCCGGCCGCCATTGCGCTCCCCACATTTCGTTACGGTTGGTCGAGAGAGACACGTGCACGGCGTTTTCTGGTCCGAAATGCCCGGGTGTAGCGTGCCCCAGTGCACGAACCACTCATGGAATGACTGGAAGATGTTCTGATTTCCTAAAGAATCGAAAAAATGACTCCTCTGGCTGGTCAAGGTCAAGCGCGACAAGTGGCAACCCACAGACCGGTCGTGTGTGTGCAGCGTAAGTTATGCCATTTCAGTATTCGTAGTTATTCGTTCATTTGTGTGCTTTTTCCCGTAGCGTATTCGTCTTGTATTCTTGATGTCTGGCACATATGCATGCGTGTGTAACTCTTTATTTGTGGATTACACAAAATGCTTTGTTTTTAATCGCTTGTTGCACACCGGCCGCAAGAGCGTCAAGGTGTACAGTAAGCGTACGTTGTGCGCTCTTTGTGACCCGCGCCTCGTACAATTTGGTTTTGTACTTAGCTGGAAGAGCATACGCATGGCGCAGTAGAAGGTAACGTGAGCTTTAAGCTTGCCGTTCTTGTAATGACATACGGATTGTGTTGACGTGTTTTCCCGCCGTTATTCTTGTGCCGCTGTCCAATTCGGGTGGTACTTGGAGTCCGTGCGTGTGTTTGCGGGTGGGTGGGATGAAACCTGTGACCACGCATGACGCATGTATAGTCATGACAAGCATGTCATGTCACGACTCATTATGACTTAATTGGTGGCTACTGCTATGTATAGAAGCCACGTAGTTGTGCATTGGACATGAGTAATTTGATCATGCATTGTCTGTGCGTTCGCTATTTTTTCTCCACCCGATGATCGGCGAATTATTTGAATATCGGATATGAGATGATTGTTGAGGATTTCAAGGCTACGTGTCCGTTTAACGACAGAAATTTGTTTTGGACGGTGACAGATTAAACGAAAAAGGGAGCTGATGTGTTCGGGCTCTGCGAATTTTGTGGACAGCATGACACCAGTGTTGACCTACAGCATTGCCTTTTTGAGCATACATATAACAGGGTGCCAATTTTTATTTTTAAAATGATTTCTTAGCTCACTACCCTTGTTCCACCTGTCAGTATAGGCAAGAAGCTTTAATATTTTAATTTGGAAAGCGCACACGCCTTCAGTTCATATTGTAGAATTTCCTCAAACTGTCCTTGTTTGTTCAGAGAAAGCCGACAGTCTTTGGCTTTTGGTTATTTTTTGTTATTTGACTGTTACGATCATTGCTTTCTGCTCAGCGTTGCAGCATTCAGCCCGTAAATGGGCTAACTGATGACTGATTCGAAAACAAGATTTGAAAGTAGGGTGTGCGATGACAATTATTCTTTTGTCCCGTGGTGGCACGTTGTTTGTTAAACAAATTTGGGTCTCAGCTGGCAGCCAAACGGTCTTTACGCTTTGGTTAAAGGCACGAAACTCACACACAGACATAGCGAAAGACGGCGGGACTCGTGCCTGCGTAGGTTTCGTGCCTCGAACCAAGGTGAACAGTCACCAGCTAGCCCAACAAGACGTTCTTTTAAGGTCTGCGCGGCTGGCGTGGACGGCAGTTTTTTGCTGCCAGCAATTCCAGTTGTAAATTCCGCTTTAAAAATAAAAATGACAGAATATTAAATTGATACCTTCACACTGCTGATGCGAAAATTTCGTGTTCTCAACATATCATTAAAGCAGCAGACGCTATCAAAGCGAACTGTACATGCAGCTGCGCTACGCCCGTTGACTGCCTATGGAGCGGGCATCATAATGGCGGACGCCGTAGCAGACGACGCGGTTGTCTTCACCCTTCACGGCGGCGAAGGGGAGCGCGCGCATCGAGGCACCCTAATCGCATGTAAAACCCCTTAAACTTCGTAAAGTAGCGACACTCTCGTCCTCCGCCTTCACTTCTCCTCGTATCTCCTCTCTTTCACGCTCCTTCCTCGACCATGGCGCCACCCACACTGCTCAAGCATAGTAACGGCGCCAACATGCGCTCCTTGCCACTCCGTAGACGCTTCACGAGCAAAAATGGCGCTGATACACGGCGCGAGGGTCTACGTGATCATATTAGGCCAATAGCGACGTGAAAACTACCTCGCCCAGAGCGCGCGAGGAGGAGGCGGCATTCTTCAAAGCATGGCACTACTTTACGAAGTTTAAGGGGCTTTTTTCGCATGGCATTCGGTCTTGAGATTTTGTGGCGAATTGACGTGCTTTCCGGGGCTCCGTGGCGGCGACGAAATCATAAGTTTTTGTGCATGCTTTGAGCTCGCTTCTGTTTTTTTTTATTTACTGATTTTCTTTGCCTTTAAGTAGTAAATAGGTGGATTTCTTTTTGCTTCTTTCTATTGTCTCTCATATTTCGCGTGCGCAGGTGTTTCCTGTAAATTTGGTTTTGTGGGATGGTTAGAGCGTCCTTTCGCGCCACGTGCTGAAGCACGTGGCGCGAAAGGCTCAACGTTTGTAGCCTTAAAGGCTACAAACGTTGAGCGTTTGTAGCCTTTAAATGGTAGCTTGGAGGTGGCAAGACTAATAGCTATTTAGTTATTTATTTATTTATTTATTTACAAAGTACCTACATCGCCATAAAGCCATTACGTAGGGGGGAACAAAATATAACCAGTAATACAGTAAAGCTTTTGGACAGATATACTCACAAACAGAAGCACTACAATAGCTGTTAGAGAAAGGCATACAAGTAACGTGAAACAAGCAGGTTCCAAGATATATAACACATACATTTGTTTTACAAGAGCGCCGTCACAGCACTGAATAGAATGGTTCGTTATTTTACACATTTACTATATCATTTGATAAACTGTTCCATTGTCTAATTGATTTGGGGAAAAAGAGTAGTAAAAAGTGTTTGTTCTGCAGTTATAGGCTGAGATCTTTTTGTTGTTATCACAGCGAGTCGATATATAATCTGGTTCCAGGAGACAGCTATAGCGATTAATACCTGTCTGATTATTATATATTCGGTGCAATAGTTTAAGCCTTAACTTCTGCCTACGCATATGTAGTAGATCCCATCTTAAAGTGGCCTTCATGTCGGAAACGCTAGAGTACGGGCTGTATTTATTGCAAACAAACCTTACTCCTCGGTTCTGTAGTTTTTCCAGTCTATTAATGAGGTAATCTTGATAGGGATCCCATATTACACAAGCATAATCAAGTATTGTTCTAACATGTAAGAAATATAAAGTTTCTTTAACTTCGCGTGTTCTCTGTTTAAAATTTTTGCGAATAAAATGTAACATCCCACTAGATTTTGCTATGACAGTGTCAATCTGTTTATGCCAAGTGAGTGATTCGGTAAAATAGACTCCTAAATACTTATATTCCGACTGTATGTCGATAAGCGTGCCATTGATGTTATATCGGTGCTGAAATTTGGATAATTTTCTGGAAAGACTTAGGCTACTGCACTTTTTTATACTTAAATTTATGTTCCATTTTTTATACCAGATCGCTACCTTATCTAAATCTGTTTGCAATGTATCTATGTCATCTTCAGTGGTAATTTCTCTGTAAATCACACAGTCATCAGCAAATAGTTTTATGGGTGATGTTATTAGTTCGACAATGTCATTTATGTAGATTAAAAATAACAAGGGGCCCAGTACGCTTCCCTGAGGAACGCCCGAAGAAACAGTTATTTGTGAAGATGCAGCGTTGTTTAGGACAACAGACTGGGTTCTTCCGTTTAGGTAGTTTCGTATCCAATTTTGAACGTTTTCGTTTATATTTAATGCATGCAGCAAGCTTTACATCTAGGAGCTTATGGGACACAATATCGAAAGCTTTTTGAAAATCAATAAAAACTGCGTCTACCTGACTATTGTTATCAATGGTTTTAGGTAAGAAGTGCTGGAATTCTTTCAGTTGTGTGTTGCAGGAATAACCTTTTCGGAATCCGTGCTGGGAAGGTGTAAAAAAAGCGTTTGAGTCAAGGAATGCAGATATGTTACTAAATAAAATGTGTTCGAATATTTTGCAACATATTGACGTTAGTGAAATCGGTCTATAGTTTTCTCTGAGTTTTCTATCGCCCGATTTAAAAACGGGTGTCACGCTTGCCGTTTTCCAATCTTGGGGAATGAGGCCTGTTTCAAGGGAAAGCTTATAAATGATCGTTAAATAAGGAGAAATGATGCTATGACACTCTTCAAGCACCACTGGGGATATTCCATCAGGTCTAATTGCTTTTGTGTCATCTAAATACCGTAATAAAGAGTCGACGCCATTAACATCAAATTCAATGTCTGGCATCATATCGCCTTGATTGGCGTTGCTCAAAAGCGAAGTCTCCCCAGCAGGTAATAGCGAAAACACAGATTGGAAGTACTGGTTCAAGCATTCCGCCCTCTGATAGTCCGACGTCACGGTTTTGCCGTCAACAGTTAAACATGGTATTGATATGCCTTCTTTTCGATTCTGTTTTACATATTTCCAAAAAGATTTTGGGTTTTCTCTCAAGTCCTTGTTTAATTTAACAAAGAAGGTATCTTTGGCAGATTTAATTGTTGCGTTCAATAGCTTATTTCTCTCTTGCAACCGTTTCTGATTTGCCAGACTGGTGCGGCAGAAAATGTTTTATACGTTTGTCTTGCTTTCCTTATAAGTTTACGGATTTCTACGTTAAACCAAGGTTTTTGTTTTTTTCGTTGCCGCAGGTACCTGCATGGAACATGAATTTCGACTAGTTTAAGTGTTTTGTCCCGAAATGCTGACCACAAAGTTAACGGACAGCGTGCGTTTGACATATATTGGAAAGTGGGAAAGAAATTTTCAAGTTCGGTCCTGATAGCAGCATAGTCTCCTCTGTCGTAGCTGTACAATTTTCTTTGCGGAATTTGCGCCATCCGTACTCGCTGTATGTTAAGTTCTATGACAACTGCCCTGCGGTCACTAATACCTGGGCAAATAGTAACTTTTGATATTATGTTCGGCTCATTGCAAAGTACTAAGTCTAGAATTGCATTTTCTCGCGTAGGTTCGAGTACGTACTGCTGCAATCCATTTAATCTGAGCAGTTCTTCGAACGCTGTGTAAATATGGGACCTATTACCAGCCACACATCCGGCATTCCAGTTGAAGTCTGGCAAATTGAAATCCCCCCCTAGAAATACGCTATTAGGCAGAAGAGATAGCATCTCAGACAGCAATCCGAATGAGTCGCTGCTGCCGGGTGGGCGGTAGAATGTCCCGTACACTACATTGTTTCCGTTAGGCAATTTCACAAGGCACCAGACAGACTCGGAATTGTTTTCAAATAAAATTTCTGTACTTGACAATGCATTTGATATCAAAATGAATACTCCCCCGCCATGTCCATGCCTATCTTTCCGATAGACAGTAAAACCAGGCGGAAAGATTTCTACATTAGGTATAGTCTTGTCTAACCATGATTCGGTGCCCATCACAATCGGAGGTTTAACATTGGCTACTAAAGACATAAAGTTATCGACTTTGTTCTTTATGTTGCGACAGTTTACAAGCAGGACAGAGAGCCGTTCAGGCTGTGAGCAACGTGCTGAGTTATCTTTCGGAGGAACGGAATTCGGAATGCGTCATTTGCCTCTGTCCAGTCACGCATGCGCCTGAAGTGGAACTGGCATCCGCATATCGCTATCCCAGACAAACGTTTGCCCATTGATGATCAATTTATCATAACTCAAGCGAACACGATTTGCTTTGTTCTCTCTTCTTTCTTTCGCATAATTCCAAAGCTGACGTCTTTTTTCTTGTACGGCTCGGCCTAAATCTTCAGAGATGCTGTACGAAGTGCCTTTTAGTCTGTAAGCGTTTTTAAAGATATTTTCTCTAGCCTTGAAAACCTCTAACCTTGAAAAGCATGCTACTATGGGCCGGTTTTTGCCTTCTCTGAAAACGCCTACGCGATGAGCCCGTTCAACCGAAATATCATCAAGTTTCATCACATCTTTGCATATTCCACTTATAAGTTTTTCAGACGCCTCCCACGTCTCGTTATGCTCCCTGTCAGGCAACCCGAAAAAGACCAGAATCTGTCTACGGCTTCTATTTTCCAAGTCGTCTAGTTTAGCCATAAATTTACTTCCATTTCTTCCACCCGAGCAATACGACTTTCTACATTGTTGGTCCTCTCTATTAAGCCCGTAATTTTGGATTCTAATTCACATTGTCTTGTTGTAATTTCCGTTAACTTCGCAAGCACAGTTTCCGGGCCTGTTTTCATTTCTAAGAGAATCCTTTCAATGTTTGTCATTTGGTCACCTTCAACTGCATTCATGGGCCCTGGATTTAGTTCTACATCCCCCGATAGGAGCAGTAAGATTTGGGAAAGCGTCAGACAGCCGTCGTAGAGAGAGAATAGTAGATCATCAACGACGCACAGGCTAGCATGTTCAAGACACTCAATCATTTACCGCTTGCTAATGGGGGTTTCCCATTAGCAAGCGACAAAGTCCCCCCGACTTGGTGGTTTTACTGTGTGTGTTTTGGTAGAAAAGTGAGAGCGTGGCCGCGTGGTTGAGCGCGTGCGAGAGCGTGTCATACCTTGGGCCTCCGTGGCATTGATTCCTTTTGAAACATTAGTTAGAGTTGCTTTAAGACATTTTGAGGATTTGGATCCTGTTCGCATCGATTGTTGCTAAAAGGCACGGGCTGTGCATTAATATAGTATTATGGCATTTGCAAACGAAAAAAATTGGAGGACGCTTAAGCTTCGCCTTCAAGAGTGGAACGCGACAGCGTTCCCGTCGACCAGCCAAGGGGTGTAAGACAATGGGCTACGGCGCAGCGATCACTTACGAGGCGCCCCGCATCGGACGCGGTGAGCGTCGAGCAACGGAGCGTTCGGCGCGGCAACGAAACGGGCGCCTGAGCAAGCGGAACGAACCAAAGAACACTGTGTCTCGGAGCCCTGGGGAAACGACGCACGCCAGCCAAACGTCGTGATCGGCACGGGCAGAGAGATAGAGAGATAGTGATCTCAAGAATGGAAGGACGCTTGATTCTGCAACCCGTGTCGGAGCAAGGAGAAACGTCGTCAGGGGAGAGGGAGTCCGGGACGCGACGCGCCTCGCACCTGTCCTCGCACAACCCCAATGCGCGCGTGACGCGCCACCTGTCGGGGCAGCATCGTACATTGAGAGGAGGGGATCTTCTGTGTTTGCCGCAAGATGGCTCTGCGTGTGCAGAAAGCGCTGAAGAAATGTAGCGGAAACGCACTTCCCTACTCGTGTAACTGCAACTTCTGTAAGTTACATGTTCATAATTACCGATATACACAGAGCTTTATAGGGCGCGTGATGCACGGAAGGTAGTTGAAAAAAGACTTCAAGCAGCCGAGGAAAAGCTGAACGGGGCCGCTATTGTGAAGGAGGATGTGCGTGCGAATGGACAGCAGTCCCCCGACGTGACAGTAGAGGGAGTACGAGCATATGTCGATGTCGAGGGCAGCAAAATGCACATATTCTGGGTAAATCTCTATCAGCACGTGTGTATTAATTGTGGTACACCTGCGCAGGTATGCATGACCCTCGAACGTGCTCTGCCTAAAAGAGTCGGCGCTGTCGCGAGTAATGCGAGAAACAAGCAACAGTTGAGCAACACGTGTTTTAATATGCACAAAAGCAAGTCGTTACTGAACAGGAAGTTCTGAAACTAGGATTATGCATTCTTGAATACCGCACGTTCTACGTGTCGCAAATGCAACATGCGCTGTCAAAAGCAGGAATCACTGACCTGCAAGGCGTTCACTGTAGATTCTGAAACGCATTGGTTTCGGTCTGCGATGGCACGTTAGCATGATTCCGCTGAAGTGGAGGCAAAATTTCCCGCGGATATTCCTTGGTCCGTTGTCAGTGCCGTGGCGCGGTACTTTGCGTACAGCGTTACATATGCGCGTTCATTTCACGAGCTTTAGTTCCTCCTGTCCCACATGGCCACAGCAACATCCGGCAGAGCACGGTGCAGGTAACACAGCGCAACAAGACACGGTGATTAACGCAAATCCGCCCACACAACGCCTTTGCCACGGCACGAAACCTACCAGAGCAACACGTGTGAGCGCTCAAAACCTTAACAACGCCGCCATTGTGGCCCAAAAGGCGGGACCATACAGCAAAAAAAAAGCAGCAAACAAAAATGACACCTACTACGTCACTTCCGCCACACTTTTCTCCAGCGCGCGGAGGGGGTAGGGCCTCTCCTTAGTTTCCTTCCTCCGTGGGGTGAGTGATCCGCCGGGCTAAAATTCTTTTTTCGCGAACCGCTCCGCTGGCGCAACGGTGGAGACCGCGAGCGGAGCGAAACGTAAACCCGCTGAGCTAAAAGTCTCTTGTTTGACGTACGTTCTCCAGGGCCCAGGATCCCGAAGTTCGTCAAACGAGGCTCGACACCATTACCCTGCAGGTTCTTCTAGCGTTCCTCATGGCCAGCGAATTGATTTCACCGGTCATTCCGAACTTCCGGGGCGAGGACGAGCTGTTAGATACGGGACCTTTTCCTGAGCCTTCTTCGAGTTCAGAAGACCACATCGAATCGCGCCACAGCTAATTAAGAAGCGCAGAAGCACGGCTACCACATTCCCGAGGCGCGGCACGTGCAAACAAGTTGGCGGCCCCCACCACGTGTGCCGCAGGTGGAGCTATTCACTGCTTGACTCTTCCCGAAAGTGGAGCGAGAGCCTGGCACTGTTCCGGGTAACTTGGGTCCAAGAGGCAAGACGCGTGTAATGCACCGTGAAACCCTGGCGGCGTCGCCCCCATCCGCCTATTGTGACGGCGCATTGCAAGTCAGCAAGGCAAGACCGCAGGGAGAAGTAAGCCCTCGGACAATTGGGGACCAAACAGCGACCGTCTCCGCCGGGTGTGACACCATCGCACGGGCGCCTACCATTGGCCGAAAATGACGACACCTGAGTGGGCTCGCCGATTGGCCGAAAATGGCGTCACCTGAGCCGGCTCTCCCATTGGCCGAACGTGACGTGTCTTCGAGACGCCGAAGGGCTTAAAAGAGACGGACCGAGAGCATTCCTGGAGGATTCCTTGATTCATCTCTTTCGAGCTTCTTGCCACGGGCCGCAGCGTCTGAGTTGCTGCCGGCCCGTAATGACTTTAAGACTGTTAATTGACTCACAGTAAATAATGTAAATAAACCTTCCAAGTTTTTCATCCCGACGTCCTCCTCAACTCCTACAAGCTGCACAATAGGGCTACATTTATCATCTCGATGGCAACAAATGGGTCCCGGTCACATCGCGTTCTCTGCAACGTGAGGTGCTCGAAGCCTTTCACGATCATCCCACGGCCGGTCATCTAGACTACCACAAGACTTACGACAGAATACGAAGTCGCTGCTCCTGGCATGGCCTGTCTTCAGCCGTTGCGAAGTACGTTGCGTCCTGCGTTCATTGTCAAAGCCGCAAACGACCGACAACAGCTCCTTCTGGCTCTTTACAACCTCTGCCTTGACCCGCTTCGCTTTCGAAGTAGTTGGAATAGACTTGTGCGGTCCCACGGAGGAAGGAAACTCAGGAGGGGCCCTGACATCACTCTTTGTGAAGCGAAAGTGAAGCCGGAAGTTGACGTTGCCCTGCCTATCGGGCCAGTTCTCCTCTCTTGTTTACATTTCTCGGGAAACCACGCCGCGCTGCGCGCAACCGTGCTGCTCGGACCCGCGCGCTCCCTGAAAATCGTTAGCACGTTAGCATGATTCCGCCAAAGAGGGCAAACTTCCCGCGGATATTACTTCGTCCGTTGTCATTGTCGTGGCGCGGTACATTGCGTACAGCGTTGCATGCGCGTTCATTTCACGAACTTCAGTTTCTCCTGTCCCACTTGGCCACAGCAACATCCGTTAGAGCACGGTCCAGATAACGCAGCGCAACAAAACACGGGGATCAACGCAAGAGAGAGAGAGAAAGAAACAACTTCATGTTGTCGCCTGCAGAACGACACCATGACTAAATGGCGCCGTGACGCGGGCCCTGACGTCTTCTCAGCGAGTGGTCTCAACTCCAGCGCGGGTTACTCCCGCGGTCGGTCGCCCTGAGGGGCAACGTTCCGTCGGTTTCGCTCGGCCTTTGTCTTTCAAGAGCCGCCGAGACCTGCTGGACGGCCCAGGTTTGGCTTTCGTGGTCGTAGCATTCCGCCGCAGCCGCGAGTCGCGGCGGAATCGTTGTACATGTCGAAGCTTTGTCGGGGAACTTGGTGCAATCTCATAGGATGTGCGTCAGGGTGGCCCTCTCGCGCTGGCACACGCGGCACACATCACTCACATATAATTTCGGGTATAGATGAGTCATTAACACTGGGGTGGGTAAGGAGCCAGTTTGCAATTGTCTGAACAGCACCGCCTCCGCTCGGCTCAGTCCCGGGTGCGGGGGTGGCAAAGTCCTTCGAGCCAGGCGGTGGAACTGTGTAAGCTCGTTGAACGTCGTCATGCGGTCCTTGGCACTACACCACGTTGGACGGTCGGTTGCAGCGGCGCGGTTGGTTAGCGCTCGCGCCACTGCGTGTGCCGTTTCGTTGTGGTTATCGTGCTTCTCCGACGCATCGTTGCCCGCGTTCGCGGGGAACCATTTGATTCTAATATATCGATTCTCTCGTTGCAGGTCAGCCGAACATAGAACGCGCACAGCCTCACCACACACTTTGCCCTTTGCATAGTTCCGCACTGCACTTCGCGAATCGCACAACACCGTCTGGCACCCGGGGTCGGCAATGGCCAGGGCAATGGCCCCCTCCTCCGCCTGACACACCGTAAGCTCGCCGCTGCCCTCGTCGCGCCGGACGACGCCTCGATGACGATAGCTACGAACGCCGCGCACTCTCCCTGGTATTCTGCCGCATCCACGAACTTTTGCGTGTTCGTCCTTGGCGTGAAAGTCGATGAGGGCCTTGGCTCTCGCCGTTCTTCTCTCCTTGTTAAACTCCGGGTTCATGTTTCTCGGGATGAGGTATACCCGAATCCGGCACCGGGTCCCGTCCGGGACAGAAACGTCGCTACTCGAGTTTTTCGCCCCGGGCGTGAAGCCTAAGTATTGAAGTAGGCGCCTGCCGGCTTCGGTCATAGAGAGCCGCTCCAGCTGGGCGCTCCATTGCGCTTCCGCAATTTCCTCGAGGGTATTTTGTACCCCCAGGCTCAGGAGCTTGTTGGTGTTCGTACACTCGAATAGTCCGAGCGCCGCCTTGTAAGCTCGGCGTATAAGGGTGTTGATTTTATTCTTTTCACATTGCATCCAGTTGTGGAAGGCTGCAACATAGGTGACGTGGCTGATTACGAAGGAGTCCACAAGCCGAATCAAGCTTTCCTCCTTCATCCCGGCCTTGCGGTTGGCGACCCGTCTGATGAGACGTATTGCGTTGGTAATCTTGGCTGTAAGGCGGGAAATAGTCTCGCCGTTGTACCGTCGCTTGTCTATAATCATGCCGAGCACCCGGATTTTGTCGACCTCCGAGATCACTTGGCCGTTCCTTGTCACGATCTTGATGGCCTCGTAATCCCTCGCGCTTCGCTATTGTTACGTCTGACGTACTTCGGTGTTAACACCAGCAGTTCTGCACTTGCTCGGTGAGCAGATCAAACCGGAACCGTTCAGCTGGTCTTCGATCGCGTCGACGGCTTCCTGCAGCGTGCTCTCAATGTGACCATCGCTGCCTCCCTGAACCCACAGCGTGATGTCATCGGCGTAGATGGTGTGCCGGACGCCCTCGACGCGAGAGAGTCGCTTGACCACCCCGATCATAGCGAGGTTGAATAACAACGGCGAGATGACCGAGCCCTGACTTGCCCGCACAACGCGTTTGCCACGGTACGAAACCTACGGAGCAACACGTGTGAGCGCACAGAACAATAACAAAGCCGCCATTGTGGCCCGAAAGGCGGGGCCACTACAGCAAGGAAATAAAAAACAGCAAAACATAGGAGAACCTACTACGTCATTTCCTCCACACTTTTCTCCTAGCGCGCGGAGAAGGTAGGGCCTCTCCTCAGTTTCCTTCCTCCTTGCGCGGTCCTCTTCCCTCGACCTAACATGGACCTAACATGACCTAACGTGGATTGTAACGGCCGTAGACCATCTAACACGCTACGCGAAGACAGCATCTCTACCATCGGTGACTGCTGCTGAAGTCGCCGATTTCTTTCTACACAACATTTTCTTACGCCATGGCGCTCCGCGTGTTCTCCTCAGCGACCGCGGAAGGGTCTTCCTCTTTTCTATTCTTACCGAAGTTCTGCGCGCCTCTTACCATAATTTACAAGATGACTTCCAGTTACCATCCGCAGATCAACGGCTTGACGGAGCGTTTTCATCGTACCCTCTCCGACGTGGCTACCATATATAGTCGGCCAAAAAAAAAATGGCTGTGGCTTAGCTAAGGTTAAGCCCAGGATGCGAAGCATACTAGCCTTTATTTTAACGCGACAGCGTTAAGGAGCTCGTGTCGCAGAAAAGCCGGTGTCGTCGGCGTCGGCTAAGGCGTGCGTCGCTTGCTCAGGCGCACATTTCGTTGTCGCGCCGAACGGTGCGTCGCTCGACGCTCACCGCGTCCGATGCGGGGCGCGTAGTCGCTGCGCCGTAGCCCATTCTCTTACACCCCTTGGCGGGTCGACGGGAACGCCGTCGCGTTCCACTCTTGAAGGCGAAGCTTAAGCGTCCGCTTTGCAGCTGTTATGACGTCATATGGTAGCTACGCGGCCGCGCGCGGTGCAGCAAGGAAGAGCGTGGTTGTGCGGCTAGTATGCTTCGCATAAAAACAAAACAGCCTTGAAGGCGACGCCGCGAGCGACGGCGCGAGTTGGAGCCCCGTTTCTCCTCTGTCGTGACGCCACGGTGTCACGTGGTATTGAAGGCGACACCGCCGCGCCTGAGGAGCTGGGTTGAGCCCTAGTAATATGCTTCGCATAAAAGTAAACGGACCACAGTTCAGGTGGCCGGAGCGGCAGCGGGGCCACACCGAGGCGATGCTATCTCGCTCCGCGCGCTGACGGCGAGCGTGTCCAGGGGCCGAATCTTATAACGGTTCGGAATACGAACCGTTCGCTTCGCCGCTTACGTCACTAGGTGTGCCCCTCATAAGCCGCTGGTGGAAGAAGGGGAGGACGCGACCAATAGATGAGAGGGTGCCACCTCTGAAGCGTACGTCATTATATGACGAGTTAATCGAGGAAACGCAGAATGTTTCACCTTGCTGAATAAATGTAAAATATAAATTAAATATTATACGCCAAGTTCTGAAGTATAAACGTGTGGAACCGGGTGTTTACGCAATGCAGAAGTAATTTATTAATGTCATTCTTTTTCATTCTCAGCTGACAGACAGTATCGCAAGCGTAAATGAGTTGGCAGAGCGCAGCGCTATGTCGTCTGATACCAAGAGATCGCACGATGCACGCGACAGCAACGCACTGCCAGCACTTGTTAACGAGCGCGACAAAACCGTGAACTGGTTCTTATGGTATCTTCGACTGGTCGCCTGTACGCCCCGAAGCAGAGTCGGGTAGATCGGGCGTTTCCCGCGCTCAAAGATAGAGGACAAGCGCGGAAGCCGAACGTGCGACTCGCTCTCGGAGGAGGAAATAGCCGATGCGAAACCACGTGACTACTGCCAACATCCGATGATTCGCCTATCCAAAGCTCCCGGCGCTTCCGGAAAAACCGGCGGACGTGCCGGCGGGACGAGCGTTCGTCGAGACGCCAGCATGCAGTGGCCTAGGTTGCCAAGGTTACGGTGGACCGTCGCCAACAGCAGCGAAGCGGCGCTGCGATGACGTTTCAATCTCGATGACTGCTCCGACGACAGGGCTCGGAGCGCCTCAGAGCGCTCCAAGATGGAGGAGAGCAATCGAGAAGAACCAGCCGAACGCAGGGCGCGCACCCTCTTTCAACCAGCCGAAGACAACGCCGCTCGCGAGAGCGCTCCAGAGCGCTCAGAAACGACCAGCCGAAGATAGCATTAGGGACACCTGTACTAGCCGACTATATCAATCTTCCTTGTTTTTTTCGGCCTTCGTCATCGGCTCAGACATGCTCACCGCCGCGCTGCCGCTATCCCTGCGATGTGCCCCACGGCGCGTCGCGTGCAATGGAACTTGAAATCGAACATGATAATATACGTGCCCTGCATTGCCTGCGCGAAGTAAAACCAAAGAGCGTGGTGCTGACGGTGCACGCTGTCCCGTGAAATTGAAGACCAAAGTGCGGCACTCCCGGAACTAGAAAAAAAAAAAGGGCAGCCAAATAATAGATCTCCACAATAGAGAGTTTTAGAATAGGGGCCCCAAAAGTTTTGGGGCCCCAAAGAAATAGCGTCGGAGCCACTGCGCATGCGCGAAACGCAAACTGCGTTTGGGTTTTGCGTTGGGAACGCTATTTCACCGATTTAGCGAGAGCCCGAATAGCGGCCCCAAACACTTTTCGTCAGCAAGCATGGCGGCACCCATCGGAGCGACTGCTCTAACCTAGCACTAAAGTAAGTTCGATTCGTGGTAACGCGTGAAGTTCGCAAGCTAAGAGAAGTGACTGCTGTTATGCTTTTTCTCAACTAGCGTATGTTATGAAGAGTGATTCATTAGACGCCGCTGATTCCGAATTCGCTTGTGGATTTTATGGCTCGTAGGCCTAACACGGCTAAGCTTGGCTGAAGGCACGTAAAGTTGGTTTGCTCGAAACCACTACCGGCTTTATTACTAGTAATAAAGCCGGTCGTGCTCGAAACTAAGCGCAACTAATTGTTTGCTGCTTACAGATTAACCTCCAAATTGTAATTAAACACGAATACACAAAAGTCAAAATTACGATTCCTATCATAAAATGTATATTTTATTTATTTCTAATAGCTTTTTTTTTGACGCCGTAGTGGCGCTGTCCGCGCAAGACGCTATCCGCAGACGTAAAACCCTATTCCAAAATTCTTCACTCCTTCGTGCCCCAACGCTAACACCCGCAAAGCTCCTTGGGGCTTTTATTCTAAAACTCTAATACCTTCCCCATCCTGACTGCACAGCTTTATCAGCAGAGCGAAGCAAGCACTGAACCAGCCTAGGTTGAACCCTTCCGATTGCTGAAAGGCGATCTGCGAGCTATTCACGCTGGTGGTAGCACTGGGAATTCGATCTCGCCATGCAAATATCTCCTTGGCATTGGTTTTGAAGCGGGTCACGGGAAAGCTGACCCACCCCTTCTACCGGCCAACACAGTAACTGCGAGAGCAACTTTGTGGACAGCGTCGGCAGCAGAGATCTAGGCCATTCCGATGAATGCTTCGCGTCCGACCGACCTCTGCGTGCAATGACCATCGGTACGCTTGACCCCGAGTTTCCTCCATTTGATAGCATAGCCTGCAAAAGGTCTAGTTAGAAAGCTGGCAAGGGCGGTGCAACTCATCAGTCACTTATTCGAACGCGTATCGCACTTCCAGCCGTGGTCGACACCGAAAGTGCAACGCCAAACAGACGACGAAGGCAATAGCCTCCGAAGCAACCAACGCCAGGGTCGCAAGCCAACAGCCAAGCCACAGCAACAGAACCCAAAGCGGAATACCCTTAAATTTCGCCGGTTCATACGACCGCTTCGCTTTGAAAATGATTGACAGATGCGTGACGTATTTATAAATTGCGATACCGCCCCACTGCCTCTGACGACCTGTGACGCAACAAAATTTTGGCCAATCAGGTGAGGCCAAACGAACGATTTCCCCAACCGAACCGTTATAAGATTTGGCTTCAGAGTGACGCCAGACTTCGCCCTTACTCTCACGCGGGGCCTTATCACGCGCCGTTCGGTTGCTCTGGTGCCGACGGTTGCGACCGTAGAGTTAAAATATGTTGCGATGAAGGGGACCGTGCATTGCCGATAGTTTGGAACATGGCGCTGTCGCACACTAACGGAGGGCAGCCGGGCATCAAACCGCGGCACTGAGAAGGAACGGAGACCCATTCTGATCAGGACTCGGTGGCACCCGGTCAGTGGGACGCGTCGCACTGGGCACTCACGGGAAGACTACAAATGAAGCTATGCAGGGCGATATGGGTGATAGGACTTTAAACTTTCGTTTACAGCTGGCTTCGGCGCTTCCGAAGCAGCCGACGCGGCTGCATGAAGTGTCCATGTGATCCCTCATGCCACGTGACGCCGATTGTAGCGCCCGCTTTTCCCGTGGTTGAGCTCGACCCCGATAATGCGACGTTGGCGCTTCAAAAAGAAAGTGAGTGGCAGCGTGCAGAAGCCAGTGTAATGAATCTATAATTTCGCAAATATGTGGCGATCCAAGACAGCGGCTACGTCAGCTTGCCGATGACTGAAGGAATGTGCCGTGGGGAGCGTCACATGAAGGGCCGTTCTGTATACGTCGACTTTACGTGACATTGTGCTGGGCGGCCATTGCAGATTTTTTTGCCGTTAATTCGTGGTGCAACAAGCCGCGCGAATTATGCTAATGAGCAGTCATATGCAACAGCGGCTGAGATGAATGCGCATCGCCACATTTTCACTGTCGCTTGGGGCCGTAAAAATCGTCTTGTAAAGGCTGTTTCACATGCTGCGACTGCAACGACGAAAATCGGTGCTGTCGCACGCGTCGCAATGCGATTTTTAGAGGGCTCATTTCACATGATTGCGATTTTAACAAGGCAGCGACTCGTGTAACGCGGTGCTCCCCAGACGACTCCACACAGAATCGACTCCTGCAACGCACGGAAGTGACGTCACTTTAATAAATTAAACTAAAAACAATTGAAATATATCAAATCTTACTAAACAATGCGTTTAACTTCCAAAGATATAAAAGAAAATTGTCTTCTGCGTTCATTAATGTACACATTTTGATTAAAGACATCAACGCAAAATTATTTCAACTATACTGTCATGCGTTTCGCTATAATAATAGTCAGCGTTCAATATTACAAGGCAGAAAAATATTATGCTATCTATCAGGTGCCTGCAGAGATGGAAAGCAATTTTTTTGAGCGTCTCGTGCGTCACCCGAGAGCCCGAGGAATGTGGTGGGGCCACAAGCACACGCACGCTTCTCCCCCGTTTCCTCTCTGGAGCAGCAGACGACAAGCGCTGCAAGCGTACATGCCTACGTTTACGTCGCCACACGCTGTGTTTACAGCAATCTCCGAACGCCGCAATATGGATTTATATACAGTGTGACAGATGCGTGAAACTGCAGTCTTCGCACTGTCACTCGAACGTTTCCTCAAAGGGTCGGGCCCATACGAGTTCTTTGCTAGCTGTCTAGCTCAAAAGTCGGTGACTACGATTCGTTTTCGAGATCGAAGCAACCAGTGAACCAGTTTTGACACCCCTTTTCCTGCAGCGCCGTGCGTCTTAATGTCATCATAGCTGCGCAAATATTACTGACTCGGATCGCGGAGAAACCGCGATCCGAGTCAAATTAATTGTGCTCGATTATAAACAGAAGCTTTCTTTTCTTGCGTTCCCGGGATTAGCCGCGTCCTCGTGCTTATCCTCGAGTAAGTTGAGCGGATCCTTGAAAGAGTAATAGTAAACTGGGCCGGTCCCGAAGACCTTGAATATGTATTCAAGATAATGTATAATGAAAGGTACGGTGACCCAGTCGTGGTTGCTTGTTGAGTTTGGAAGGCTTAAACAGAAGCAAACCCATGCTTTGCCATTGGCCAATTATCAATTAAGGGAACACATTACGAGTTCAGGCAAAGAATGCACCTGGGGAGGGTGGGAGCTTCACATTTCGGACCTATTTCCTATAGTGATGCATATTATTAAGATTCTTTTATGTGAAATTGCTGAACGAAAACAAGTAAACTTCAAATATGCTCCACATTATAGATATTATCATTCTGAGCTTAAAGCCTCTTTAAATTTCTGTAATAAGTCCGCCCCTGGCACTTGATGGAATTATAGATACACAAGATATTAAAACACTTGCATCCTGAAACACTAATGATTCTTTAAATTATAAAACAAAATCTGTCATTTCAGGCATCTTTGTTCTGCATAAAAAAGAAAGCCATTGTAATTCCTCTTCTCATGGAGCAAGATTAGGATCCATCTATGGCAGCTAGCAACAGGTCTGTGATACTTACTGTAGCTGTCTATGCAAAATGATAGATCGCATCATCTCCTACACTTTCTAGAAAGCTAAATAAGCCGTATCAATGCGGCTTTAGGGAGGGCAAGTTGACGATCAATGACAATCGGTATACACTGAGCCCATCAGGTTCTTTCTAACTACATATTTCCAGATATAAAAAAATCTTGTTACACAACATGGCGCTATGGAATCTTGTGAGGCTTACTTGAAATAAGCATTTGTGACATGCTGAGCATAACAAAACTATGTGAGCCCATCTCACCCCGCTATTGATTTTTTCATCACGTACAAGGCAGAAACGCCCAACTCACCATACTACTTGAATTGCATTGAAAGCCTCTCATGATGCCATCTAGCACCCCACATCATAATAGTGCAAGTCCCTCTCTATCACTTACGATAAAAGATTCAGTCACTTACTGCATTGAAGCAGCTCAAACAAGTTACAGTTAAGAATGCTACAAATCTGTCAATAAATTCAGACTCTACACTTTCTTACATCTCAGTATTGAGGTGCACTGAGTACAAGGGCACAGATGGAATTAGTTCAACCATTTGGGCAGTCCAATTGGCTCAATCAACTGCCTCATTTGTGACACCTAACTGTATTCCTCCACCTAACCTAACTGTAATCCCCATGCTCTTCACCACACACTAGAATCTTGCCTCTGGTGGGACACGTATATATGTGCCTTACTTCCCCGATAAGTCTGCTCCTTGCCTGTGACCTTACCCGGACACAGGAGATATCTCTTCAGAGATTTTGTCCTGGAGCAGCCCTTAGACAATCCATCACTTGGGCTTAGGGATCACCTAAAGCTGACTAAGAAATAAGACGCCGGTGTGCGCGGACGAATTCTATTCGGCTCTTGTTTCTACCAATGTTTTCGTGGCGATTTTTCACGATTTCAAGGAAATATTTGTGCAACACGGCTTTGTGAAGTTGCACGGACCCTGTGGACACTTTCCTGGACACTGTGAGTGTTTATCTCTACCATCTACAGCGGTTTTGCCATCGTCACCCGGCCGCCGCCTCGCTAGCCCTAACGAGGGGAGCTTCTGATCCGACGTGTCGAGCGCGGCGACGCTTCTGGCGCGTTGCTCTCTCTTCCACGACGTCGCCGCCGCTGCATGGGCTACAATCATTGTGCTGAGACATGGAATACCAAGTGGCTGGGGATGACATTGCCTTGGCGGACATCACCCCGGATCAAGGCTGGCAGACTGCCACGTCTCGCCGCGCCGCAGCCAAACGTGAGAGCGTTAACCATACTCCGCCATATGGCGTGCTGAAACGTGGAGGAACTGAGACCCGCGGCCGTGAAAACGTTAAAAACACCATAATCCGCGCGAGCAGAATGCCGCCATTGCCAAAAGATGACATCCGTATCAGGCACGTACCCAGGGGGGGGCCCGGGGGGGCCCGGGCCCCCCCCGAAATCAAGTGGCATACCCCCCCCCCCCCTCCCCGCCCACGCCACCACTTTTCACACATTCCTAAAGCGCCGCCAGATTAATGTTGATACTTGGCAGCTGTTCATCGGTCGGCCTTATGCTGCCTTTTTCACTCCTTTTAGATGGCGGTAGTTATCGGCATTTCTTGTAATGTGAAGGACAGTTTTCTCATAGATTCCGCACCCGCGCGATTAACTCGCGATGCGTTCAGTTGTCACCATCTATTCAACCGTCACGCGCATAGCTGTTGCTTTTGTTAGTTCAACCTTCTTTGTTTAGGCTGATCCTGGGACCAGGAGAGGGATGCGGCTGTCACTCAGCTGGTCTGTACTCTTATGGAACAAGTTGCGGCCGGAGAAAACACCAATTGCGTTTAACTTTTCCCTTTGCTTCATTATTTCCTTGAGGTACGGCTCGCCGCGATGCTGGCAGATGCCCGGAACCATATACACGTGATATGGGTTAGCTAAGGTGGGATATAAAATGATGTGAAAGAGCGTCCATCATGAACCTCTGCAATAACCCCTTAAACCCATAAGCAAGATGACTGTCGCCAGTTACCTCGTCTGTTTTTCCCTAATTGTATAGCACTTCTCGTGCAAAATTGGAAACCGGAAACAAAAATCGCAAGGAGTTGAGAAATTAAGCGATCTACTAAGGGAGAGAGCCAACGCAACAACCAAACTGCAAGCAAAAGCGAATAATAAAAATGTTAACCATTGTTTATGAGAATATTTATGGATCAACATCTTTTTATTTAAAAAGGAAGTAGAGAAAACGCCGCCGGAAGTGGAGAATAAAAACTTGCTTTGAATGACGCTTCTACAGTTATCGGTCGAACCGCCTCACGTAGCCACTTCTCTGCTGTGCTTATGTGGGTGTTTTTCTAACCTTTCTCGATGAGCGCAGTACGTCTAGAATCGCAGAGTCCTGCACTCTATGCAGTTGTATGGAACTGGCGGCCGCACAGCGTCACGCAATTCGCGGAACTGTCAAAACTGATCAACAAGGCGAAAATAACTTTTATTCGAAACTATAACAGGTGAAAGACTGAAGAAGGCGTAAAAAAATGAACGCAGCCTGAAATCAGTAAAAAAGAAACCTGGCATATACAAACCATGGTGTATGCACTAAAAGATAAGAGGGGCAATATCATAAGCAATCTCGAAGATACAGTAAAAGCAGCGCAAAAATTCTAAGCTGACCTGTATACAGTACCCAGAGGAGTCACGATACCTCACTTAGAAACAGTAATGAACAGGATACAGAAACTCTCCTATAACTAGCGATGAGGTCAGAAGGGCCCTGCAAGACATGAAACGATGAAGAGCGGGAGGAGAAGGTGGAATAACAGTCCATTTAATCAAAGATGGAGGAGACATAATGCTTAGAAAACTGGCGCCTCTTTATACGAAGTGTATATCGACTGCAAGGGTCCCAGAAAACTGGAAGAATGCAGACATTATACTAATCCACAAAAGGAGACATTAAAGAATTGAAAAATTATAGGACCATTAGCTTGCTCCCACTATTATATAAGATATTTACCAAAATAATCTCCAATAGAATAAGGGCAACACTGGATTTTGTCAACTAAGGGAACAGGCTGGCTTCAGGAAGAGATACCTTACAATGGATCACATCCATGTCATCAATCACGTTATCGTGAAATCTGCAGAGTACAATAAGCCTCTCTATGTGGCTTATATAGATTACAAAAATGCATTTGATTCAGCAGAGACACCAGCAGTCTAGAGGCACTACGTAATCAAGGACTACAGAACGCTTACGTAAAAAGCTTGAAAAATATTGCTACATGCGTGTGGTATTTGTTTGTTTGAACGAGGTGCGTGGGCGCCATCATTCCAGAAAAGAGGAGGAAGAACGAACTGGGCTCGCGCTGTGAATCTAACCGGTCAGCGCTGCAACCGTTTCTGTAAATATAATCTGTAAATAGTTTCTCCTCTTACTGGCTCGTCCTTCGCGTAAGAATATATACAGAGCTTCTACAGCTACTTTAATTCTACACAAGAAAAGCAGGGAGATACCTATAGAGAAATGGGTCAGAGAGGGAGACACAATTTCTCCAAAGCTATTCACTGCGTGCTTAGAAGTCAAGCTATTAAACTGGGAAGGCTTAGGAATAAAGATCGACGGCAAATATCTCAGCAACCTTCGGTTTGCCGATGACATTGTTCTATTCAACAACAATGCAGACGAGTTACAACAAATGATTGGAGACCTTAACAGAGAGTGTAAGAGTGGGGTTGAATATTCATATGCAGAAGATGACGATAATGATAAATAGCCGGGCAAAGGAACAAGAGATCAGGATCGCCAGTCGGCCACTAGAGACTGTGAAGGAGTACGTTTACCTTGGTCGATTAATCACAGGGAACCCTGATCATGAGAAGGAAATTCACAGAAGAATAAAAATAGGTTGGATCGCATACGGCAGACATTGCCAGCTCCTGACTGGAAGGTTACCATTATTATTGAAAAGTAAGGTGTGCAATCAGTGCATTTTGCCAGTTATGACATATGGGGCAGAGACTTGAGAATGAGTTAAGGACCGCGCAAAGAGCGATCGAACGAAGATTGCTAGGTTAAGAGAGAGAAAGAGAGCGGTTTGGATCAGAGAGCGAACGGGTATACACGATATTCTAATGGACATCAAGAGGACAAAATGTAGCTGGGCAGGTCATGTAATGCGCCGGTTAGATAACCGTTGGACCATTAGGGTTACAGAATGGTTACCAAGAGAAGGAAAACGCAATCGAGGACGACAAAACACTAAGTGGAGCGATGAAATTAGGAAATTCGCGGGCGCTAGTTGGAATCGGTTGGCACAGGACAGGGGTAAATAGAGATCGCAGGGAGAGGCCTTCGTCCTGCAGTAAACCTAATACAGGATGATGATGATGATGATGATGATGATGATGATGATGATGGAGGTGGTGGGCCCCCCCCCCCCGAAAAAAAATCCTGGGTACGTGCCTGATCCGTATTATTATAAGGCCTCGTGGGGGACTTAACATAGCAAAGGTTGGCCCTGCGGTGGTTGCCAACGCCATTGCCGCCTCGGCTGGCCTCAGCCCGGCACAACAACACTCGGACACGCTTTGCCCCAACAACAAACAGAATATCTTAGTGGCAAGCACTCCGCTCAGAGAAAATGCTAACCGCTACGCGCGGGTAAAGCAAATTTGCATCCAAGGCGTCACCCACGAGATCAGCGCCTACGAAGCGGCACCGCAGTCCACTTGTAAGGGAGTCATCCGCGGGGTCCCCGTGGAAGATGGGCCGACGGACATTGACTCGAAAATCGTCAATGACAGAAATCCACTGGCATTGGCCGCCAAGCGCATAGGCACTACCACCGCAGCAATCGTGGCATTCGATGGCCATCGAGTGCCCAATTTCGTGCGCTATGGCTCGGTCCTCATGCACTGCACGCTGTACCGCAGGCAGGTCGACATATGTTACGCCTGTGGTCGGCTCGGCCACCGTGCGGACGTGTGCCCAAACCCTGGGGACGTTATTTGCCGAGGCTGTGGTGCCCCAAACCCCACTCGGGAGCACCACTGTGCACCCAAATGTAAGCTATGCGGTGGCCCCCATCTCACCGCCGACAAAGCCTGCAAGGAACGCTACCACATGCCATACGTGGTCCGTCGACAGCGATGGGAGAGAGCACGCTCGACGAGGAACGGTGACGACTGCACTACAATGCCCAAGTCCGCCATCGCTACCACCGAAGACGCCTACCCGCAACTCCCTGGCAGTGCCCGGGCCGCTGACAACGACCGATCCCACTCCAGATCCAGGGGCCGATCTCGGAGCCGCTCCAGGCGGGCATCGACATCCCGGAGCCGACCACGGGCCCGCTCCCGCGGTGCGCCGCGCGGCGCATCTCGGGACCGCTCCATTTCTCGCTCCAAGTCCGGGCCCGGGTCCCGTTCTGGATCCCGCTCCGAGCCCTCTTGTCAACGTTTGCCAAGCTCACCGGCACCACCAACAAGCAACAAGAAACGAGGTTCCCTCACCTGGACAGATGTCGTCCGGGGAAGAAGGAACGACATCACATCACAGGTAGGGTCGGGCTCACTCCCAGAGCACGTTACAGACACCAACATATCCGAGATAGCGTTACTCAAACGCGAAAACGCCGCTATGAAAGAAACAATCCTCAAACTTACGGCCGCGATTGCCGAACTACAGAACGACAGGAGCGCGCGCGCAGCCATTATGCCCGCCGCCGAAAACGCTGCGAAGGCAGTAGCCCCGTCACCACCGCCACACCCTGTTAGCGCTGATAGCGCGGACGGCGAGAGCGCGCCCAAGAAACGCGCCGTAGCTCGCGCCATACCTGAACTGAAACCCGAGTTAGAGGAGGTTAAAAGTACGCTGTCGGCAATTAAAGAGAGCCTCCGCTTTCTCGGAGAGAATATGGCCCGCGTACAGTCAACCCTCACGGCCCACGGTAATCGGTTGGGGATAGTCGAACACTATCTCGAAAACGTCGTAGCCCCCGCCATTGACGCTGCTAAGCCGGTCTCGACACAACACCCCACGCTCAATCCACCCACACACGCGGCCCCCTTCCAACCGTCAAGCGCCCGGGCCGATCCCCACAAGCATCAAGATGGCCAGGCGAGATGAAGCGTTCCGCATCTGGCAGTGGAACTGCAGGAGTTTCACTGCACGGAAAGCCTCCCTGCAGCAATACCTACGTAGCCACGATGCCAAGCCCCACGTAATCCTTCTGCAAGAAACTTTAACACACACCGCCACGTTTACCGGTTACCAATGGTTACCAGGCCTCGCGGGAGGACGTGGTACTGCCACGTTGGTCTCTAAAAAGTTCACCTGCCTCGCGCATGACCTCGGCACGTCCGAGGTTGACAACGTCATGACGGAGATTCTCCCAAGCGACGCGTCCCGACAAAGTGTGTACATACTCAACGTGTACAGCAGCCCAGACAAACGAGTCACCGTTTCCGACGCCTCTTCCAGAGAGCCATACGTCTTGCTGGCTCAAACCCGCTCGTCATTGCTGGCGACTTCAACGCTGCGCATCGCACCTGGGGTTACGTATATGACACCCCCAAGGGAACCGCGCTGTGGCAGCATGCGAACGAGCTCGATCTCACCCTAGTGACAGACAAGGCGTTCCCTACCCGTATCGGCACATCCACGCACAGAGACACCACTCCAGATCTCTGCTTCGTGAAGAACACAGCCGATGCCCGCTGGTCCAATCTTGCGGAGGATCTTGGCAGCGACCATCTCATACTGGCCGTGCACTTACCCAGCATCGTCAGGGAAGCCCAAGTCGTACACGTGGGTCGACTGGGACTTCTTTCGCAAGACTCGCGCCTCACGACTCCCTCCAGACACTGCCCCGAACCTCGAGACGTGGACGGCTCAGCTCAAGGCCGACGTCGTTAAAGCCACGAAAACAATTAGCACGAATATGCCAACCGAGAAGATGGACAGCCGCCTCGCCCACTTGCTCGAAGCCAAACAGTCTCTAATGACACGATGGAAGAGCCAGCGTCTCAACCGCAGGCTCCGCAAACGCATTGCACAACTGAACCAGACCATAATGGAACACTGCAGCACCCTATCCAAACAGCAATGGGACGAGGTGTGTAACTCCGTCGACGGACAGGTCCGCAACGGGAAGACGTGGAACCTCCTCAAACACCTGCTCGACGACACCAACACCCGCACAAACCAGCGCCACTCGCTCACCAAAGTCCTTCACCAGGCCAAAGGCACCGCTTCCCCGGATGACATCGTCAAGACGCTTGTGCATAAGTACCTGCCGATACCCAAAGGCTCGCCGACCCTATATCCCGATTACACCGGTACCGACAACAGTCTCCTAGACGCCGATTTTTCCGTCGAAGAGATACGCCGGGCTCTCCATGAACTAAACGGCCGTTCCGCCCCAGGCCCCGATGGCATAACCAACAAGCTCCTGCGGAACTTAGACGACCCCTCGGTCGTGTACCTCACGGACGCCATCAATGACGTGTGGGGGCGGGGCGAGTTACCTGATGCCTGGAAACTAGCCCAGACGATCCTCATTCCGAAACCGGGCAAGGCGCCTGGCGTCGATAACCTTCGCCCCATCTCGCTAACGTCGTGCGTGGGTAAGGTGGCCGAGCATGTCGTACTCAACAGAGTCGGCCGGTATCTCGAAGACCAGGACTGTTACACACACCACATGATCGGCTTCAGACCCGGGCTCTCGACTCAGGATACGATGCTTCTCCTGAAACACCAAATCATAGACGCCGGGGCTACTTGGGGCACCCGCGCCATACTTGGCCTTGACCTGGAGAAGGCTTTCGATAACATCCAGCACTCGGCAATACTAAAGGCGATCACGGCTTTAGGGCTCGGGCGCCGGTTCTACGAGTTCGTCCGCTCCTTCCTAACCCGTCGCAAGGCCGTGCTCCGTGTCGGAGACCTCACGTCGGAAGAAGTCGAGCTCGGACAGCGTGGCACCCCCCAGGGCTCCGTCCTCTCGCCGACGCTGTTCAACCTGGTGATGATTGGGCTCTCCGAACGCCTGTCGAAGATACAAGGCCTCAACCATACGGTATACGCGGACGACATCACCATTTGGTGCTCCGCGGGGTCGGATGGCTTTATCGAATCCGCTCTGCAGGAGGCAGTCGAAACTGCCGAATCCTACCTCGACCACACGGGCCTCAAGTGCTCCTCCGCCAAATCGGAGTTGTTATTGTACAGCCCAAAACGACGAGGCAAAAGGCCTAACGGATGGAAACCACCCACCGAGCGCAACATCACTGTCCGCACCAGAGACGGTCGCCCAATCCCCAGGGTTGACTCCATCCGAGTACTGGGAATGATTATCGAGGCAGGCGGATCCAACATCCAAACGGTCCACAAGCTGACGACAAAGACGAAGAACGCAATACGACTTGTACGCAGGGTGGCCAACCGTCACCACGGCCTCAAAGAAGACAATCTGCTGCGTCTCGTACATGCGTTCGTCCTATGTCACTTCACCTACGTCGCAGCAATGCATAAGTGGAAACAATCGGAGCGTGAGAAGCTCAATACGCTAATCCGAAAGGTAGTGAAGCGGGCCCTTGGGCTCCCGATCACGACGCCGACGTATCGACTCCTCGAGCTCGGGGTGCACAATACCCTCGAAGAGATCGCTGAGGCTCAGGAGAGAGCGCAGATGATACGACTGACGATGACGAAGACCGGCCGTCACATCTTGCGCGAGCTCGGGTACTTCCCACTGAACACCCAGGATCCACCGGAGCTTACGCCGGTTCCCCGCGAGCTCCGCGACCTGATCACGATCGCGCCCATTCCGCGAAACGTCCATCCGGAACACAATCGAGGCAGGCGCCAAGCCCGGGCCACCGCGTTCCTCAAACGAGTAAACAAGAAAGCGGATGACGTCGCTTTCGTGGACGCCGCCGCCTACCGATGCAACCGAGCCTTCGCCGCGGTAGCGGTCTCGTCTTCGCAACGAACTTTAAACGCCGCCACGGTACGCACACGTGATCCCGAGGTGGCGGAGCAAGTGGCCATAGCCCTGGCAATGCTCGACGATAAGCGAACCACAATATTTAGCGACTCGAGACCAGCCATCAAAGCGTTCGAGAGAGGAGTCGTCTCCGTCAAGGCATTACGCATCCTCCGCGGCGCTGATCCAAGCACCCTCAAACACCACACCGTCATCTGGTTTCCCGCCCACCTGGGTCGGATTCCGGGCGCCCCGCCCAACCTCAACGAGACAGCCCACGACGCTGCGCGCGCGCTTACCGACCGCGCCGTCACCCCCGGGCAACTACGTCTCGATGAGTTGGAGGCGAACAGGGATGCCCCAATAACATACAATGAAATAACCAAACACTTTTTCTTGGGACGACGACTCTTTCCGCCCCCGCACCCCAAACTAAACAGGCCGCAGGCGCTAACGCTACGCTTATTACAGACGGATACCTATCCAAACCCGGCCACCTTACACATAATCTACCCGGACGTCTACCCAGACGATGCGTGCCCCTCGTGCGGGGTCACGGCGACACTCGCACACGTGCTCTGGGAGTGTAGAAACGCTCCGCCCGACTCTACCTCCGACAAGTGGGAGAAGACCCTAAGAAGCCCGCTCCTACAAGACCAGCAATGGGCCGTCCAGCAGGCTCGCGCAGCGGCCGCCAGGTATTCCCTGTCGGTCCCTGCGTGGGAGACGCCCACTGCGCGCTGACGTGCGTCCTGCAGGACTTTTATTAAAGTTTTTCCAATCCAATCCAATGACTAAGAAATGTGCCCCAAGTGCTCAACTCCTGTAGCAACGCCAGTGGCATATACAGAGGGGGGGGGGGGCACGAAGGACACATCCCCCCTTCCCCAAGATGTCTGTATGTGGCTGTCAAAGCCCCGACCCCGCCCCACCTCCCTTCTACTCTCTCAACCTCTGCATCCCCAGTCAAGTGCGCCACTTAGTAGCCTCATGCTAACATTCACTCAGATTCTGAACACTGTTGCCACACTGTAGTATATGGCATGTCAAATACTCTGTGCTATCTACATGGCCAACATGCAGACTGCCATTCACAATGCATGTTAAGAGCATTGTTGCCAGATCTTGGACAGATCGATCCTTGGAAATCGTTTAATGACCCATGCTAAGCATTTGCCACCTTAACAGTAACAATGCAAAGAGTGCGACACCTCATTCCTTAAGCTTCCAAGCATGTGCTAGGTGTGCATATATGCAACTGCAATACTTATAACTGAAATAGAAGTATACATGCTCAGAGTTCATCCTCAAAATCACAAGCAAGAGTATTGTTTGCAGCACTGGGACCTTCTTATATTGCATGTGAGGCTGTTAATCTGCAAACACGCATCCTTACAAGCAAAGCACTAACAGTTATTTTCCCCATATTATAGGCACAAGCATTCATAAAGCTATATATTACTACACATTGACTGCCTTAGCACAGTGAAAGTAATAAAAACATATAAAAACCACAAAAACGTGGTCCTAAGCTAATTACACAAGTATCTGTGCATGGCCTAATTGCATATGGTGCCTGCTCGCCGTGGCTTAGAATGAAATGAGCTTGCAGCACCGGCAGAGTCCGAGTCCTGAGGGCCCAGGCTTCCCCTGAGAATGCTGGCATTTTAGCGCTCATAGTGTGCAGTGAGGTCCCCCTTCTCTTTTGCAAATTTTGACTTGGGCCCCCTGTAGAGGCTGCCTAGGATACATCTCTGGCTCACAGATTAGGAAGAAGCATCCATCACTTATAGAGGCCCTGAAAGTGGAGTTCACGTTTCATTCACGGACCTAAAGCTTTTCTTGCGTAAAATGTTCAGAAGCAATTTGCAAGATACATGGAATATATAAAGGTCAGTAATGAATTACACACAATGCAGAATAACTGAAAGATGGGCAAGGGGGGGCAGATTTATAGCGATGTCTTGCTTGGCAGCACGATGTAACACAGAAAAAAGAAGAGAGGTGAAGAAAGTAAAGACGTGGCACTGTATACACAAGAAAAATATTTGTTTAAGGAAAATGCTAATATATACATAGATATATATATGTCCTGAAGCAACAGCATACACAACGAGAAAAATAAATTGCAAAAGTAGATTCACAAAGCCATGTGATAACAAAACAATGTTAGAGAATAACATGTACAAAAATAGAAACGTAACAATAATTCATTTCACTCAGGACACACATCTAGATAATTGCATTTCTTGGTCACAAGGGTCACAATTTAAGCCTGGCTAATACATTTGTCTCGTAATTTGTTGATACATAATGTTTCAATTATTTCGCTCATTAATTTGTTGCAATGATGGGAAAGCATAAGTGTGTCATTGAGCATGGGGTTACATCCACATGAGTGACGGTAACTGGCCAAATAGTAAGGCAGTCAAGACGAAGTGAATGGATGGTGGTGCTTCTGCACTCTCGTGTTACACCTCATCACAAGATAACGGGATCAGGTATACCAAGTCTAGGGAGCAGCATACACACTTGGACGCATGTTTTGTTTGGCAATCAGATTTTGCTTTTTCTGTTTTTACCTTTTTACACTTCGTGCAGCCTGATCCCAATGGAAAGACAAGCAAGGTGGCTGGAATTTGGAATGTGGAGAATAAAAACGGATGGCATGTACACATTCTTACCTTTTGATGAGCAGCCAGTCATCAACATGCAACAAGTTTGGAGGGTTCACCTGTTCTCCATGTCTTTATGGAGAACAGGTAGTCTAGCCATAAAACATGTCTATAAAATAGGCCTATCCATAAAACAGCATAACAACAATTTATTATTACATTATATTTTTTTAATTAATTTATTTGGCAAATACTATCAGCCTTGTATAGGCTGTGACATGAAGTGTGATATAATGTGCACCTGCTTACCTTTCAGTACAGCCCTTTTCCTTGGCAACAATCTACTTTTCAATAACAAAACTGTCAGGTACTTTTCTCAGTGGTGTAGATATGCTGGATATATATACAGTGTCTTCAAAGTCTTAAATCATAGCATTGCTTCCAGTTGAAGGCTTAAGCTGCAATGCTGCAGTGCACATGGAGTGCCAGCTTCCAAACTATTGTGCGTAAGGGCTCTGGAAAGGCACAGAGTGCTTGGTAAAAGACCACACCAGTTCAAATGCTTTATCTTCTCATCTCCTCATGCATTTTAGCAAAGACAAACATCACCTATAGGCTTGTAATTTTAACAGCAGATATATTTTACACTCCTATACAGCAAGTAATTTTAAGCCTGTATACAGCCAATATTAATTATTTATAGCAATCCATTTTTAAGTGTTAAATGTATCATGCAACATTCATGGCATTCTTTAGTCATTCCAGGCCCTTGTACTATTAAACATCAGACATAATCAGACAAAAAGGGACATCAGCATAAAAAGAATATGCATAAGGCTCTGACTTGCCTAAACTTGACCATGATTGCTACAGAAAGGTAGTTTTGGCAGTTTTAGGCACCTGGCAGCTGGAACTATGCGCCAGCTAACACTGCTTTAACCAGCACCATTCCCACTCCCACCACTGCATCTTAGGTTATATAAAGACATTTATATAATGACCAGTGTGACATTTTTAGAGGCATTCACCTGCCGTACATTGTGTTACCTGTGCACATTCACAGAGAACTAACAGTTAATTCTAGCACGCAAAGAAATACAAACTTTCGTTAAAAATTATCTATGCCATAAGCTGCGCACATATGCTGTTAAATAAAGGAGACACGTAAAGGTTATATTGATGCTTCTTTATTCCCAGTAAAGCGAATAATGATTGCAGTGAACGGACCTTTATGTATAGGTATTAACCATAAGGCCAAAGCTGCCTTTCTACCCGCCGTGGTTGCTCAGTGGCTATGGTGTTAGGCTGCTGAGCACGAGGTCGCGGGATCGAATCCTGGCCACGGCGGCCGCATTTCGGTGGGGGCGAAATGCGAAAACACCCGTGTACTTAGATTTAGGTGCACGTTAAAGAACCCCAGGTGGTCAAAATTTCCGGAGTCCCCCACTACGGCGTGCCTCATAATCAGAAAGTGGTTTTGGCACGTAAAACCTCATATATTAATTAAAGCTGCCTTTCTGTCACAATCATAGTCAAGTTTAGGCAAGTCAGAGCCTTGTGCATGTTCTTTTTACCCCGATGTCCCTTTTTCTTAGCACACTGCTATGTTCTGGTGAAGCTTTCATTTCTACCACCTGTAGTATTGTCCTTACAAACAAAATAATGCAACTTGTTTTTAATTTACAATGTTCTTTCTTTATTTTGATTTTTTTCGTCAAAACTTGACATTTGAAGTGAATTGTAAAACTGATAATTTGTGATACAAGAACAATATTGTGCAAAGTTGTTGAATAGGTTAAGGTCTCAGAGTCTACCAAATTTCAACAGGCTCCACGGATTGGTATAGTTGATAAAAAACCATAGATATAGCAACTTTTGAAAATTGTAGCAAATTAAGCAGTTATGCTAAAACACTTGTTTTGCACAGCTAGCTAGCCCTTCTTTAGGTCTATGTTTTACAGACAAAAATATATTCTTTGTAGCTGTAATATATTGTATTTCACATTGTTGCGAATTTCCAAGAATGCCTTGTGCATGAAATGGGTGCCTCCGCACTGAGGAATTTCCCAATTTTTTTTCCTCCTAAATATTCATTTGGCATAGAAGTCATGTTCACTTTCATGCTACTGAGTGATACTATGTGCATAAAATATAAAATATTCTATCGAATCTAAAATATAAATTTTTTGACCCGTGTTGACTTCTCGTGTGATCACGCAGCATGGAGACGATGGAAACTGACACAATTTAAACATCATACGTGAGACAGGTTTTCAAAGTTGTCTGCATTCCTGCATGCTTGACTGCAAAAGATGTCTAAATGTGTAAGCGTGGTGCTGCCACATCAGTACACAGCATAGACATTAGTGATGGCCAAGGCTTTACTAGCTATCGAAATAAAGCTTTACATGTTGCCTTAGATATGATGTGCATCTTATTAGTATGCAGCACTTTCCTGTGAAAATTGATTTAAGAGAGCAAGATACCTTTTGCCAACAATTGAAGCAAAACAAGTAGCCTCAAGGCAGCTTTTGTAGGCTAAAATAGCTTCACTTGTTCAGGGAACATGCTGGTTTACCCACACAGGTACTAATGCAGCCTATACTTTCTAATAAAGCACATCTCATAGCAGCTGACATCCTTGCCTAACTTCTTTCTTTTCTCATCACAAAGCCATCACATATGAACCTCGAATATTCTCATAGTAATAAATGAGAGCACAAAAGTACACATTAGCCTGCCCGTAGTTTCCAGGCCTCAATTTTTCTTCTCTTCGATGCTCTCTAGAATCATCGCCAACTTTCCTAGATGATTTAGTGGGGCAGGATCTGATAGCATGCATAATTAGTGTCTCACAGTCTTGCAATAAGCCTTTCCTTCATGTCAATTGGACAGGTGTGTGCATATAAAAGAAAAATAATTTTTAATGCTGTAAATGGGTTGATGACGGCGATCCATCCTACGTTGCCCTGAAAATCATAGCCTGGGTAAATTGCAGAGTGTCCTGTAGGCATCCTGATATCTCACGTAAGAAATAGCTGCATAATTACTTCTAAACATTATTCTTGTATTAGTGCTAATATAAGTACAGTGCCATACAGCAGGAGGTCAGAAAATGTCATTATCATGGGAGGATCTCTGTATAAATGAGAAGAGAGAGCTGCAACTAATAGAGAGATCAGTTATCGTAGCTGTCTTACATGCTTGCACAGAATGACAAGTTCCATAATTGTGCTAAGCTGGGCATGCAATTTACGCATTTGGATTGAGATAAGACTTTATTCAGTACCATTATTGCCCTCACTTCTCAGATGGTGAAATCTAGTATAGCCCACCGCTGAGCACTCGGTCAACGAAACTGTGCTTGATAGGTGATACATGGTGAAATTTAAAAAAACTTGCAAGTTGGTGTGTCACCTCAGAGTGAGCTCTACCAGCACTTGGTTGAATTCCGTATACTAAGTCCAAAGTCAAGGTCGATGACTTCCAGACTGGCCTAGGCTAGTTCGAGCCAGAACCAGAAAGATGAATTCCAAGGCTAAGGAGAGGTAGCTCATTAATTGTTAGCATGACTGATGGGTTGATTCCTACCTCAAAATCAGTTTTGAAGACTGACCTTACTTCTCCTTATCTTAATTGTTAGTAACATGAATGCAGCAGGACTTTCTTATATATAGTTGGGGACCAACACTCTCTGCATATTCAGTATGTCAAAAGCATTTTGCAGCTGTTAAATTGCATATCAAGATTCCCATACGTTGATCAAATCGTCATGTCATCAGCATAAATAAAGAACGCAATGCTTGTGATGTCTTGAAGCCTCCATGCAGGACAAATGATGAACAGCAAGGGGGCCAGAACAGAGCCATGTGGCACACTGTGGTTTGAAGCACAGCTAGGATCCAATATGAAAACAATTTACATGCACGCTAATTCTTCTCAGACTCAAAAATATGAGTACCACTTTTGTTACCTGCTTTGGTAGACAAAAGTCTTCCATGTTTCAAAAATTACCTAAATTATGTTCTGCATTATTGCATGCATTGGATGTATCAGTTGCCAGCACCGTCCACAACTAGTGGCTGTGAGGGGAGACAAGCAGGACACCATCTGACAGGAGAGACAGGCCATCCTCTGTGCCTAAGTACAATCTGAATCCAATCTGTGCTGCTGGGTACATTTAATTTTTATATTCAAGCTCCCATGTTTTTCAAGGTGCATACATGGCCATCATTAATTTCATTAACCAATTTATGTCTGCTTCAGGATTGAAAGCTTCAGTCATAGGCCAGTGAGTTATGCTATCTCGAATTACACCTCCCAATCCTCTACTGCACATTGCTGCCCTCCTTTCCTCTAGCACCAATTTCGGTACTCTTATAGATTATCAGTTAACTGTCTTGTATATTATATATGATAATTAACTGATAATTTCTAGTATCATCTATTCCTTGTTAATATATAGGATATTATACATCACGCTGCAGATAAAATTTATATGTCCAGTAGCAAGTATTATCAGTGCAAATGTGGCAATGTATAAAAGACTGAGTGAACAGCAGCAATGCAAGGAAATTAAGTGATGGTTGATTGGCTGTGAAATTAGATGCATGCGGGGGCTAACCCACATTTTTTTAATAGAAAATTTGCCACATGTATTGCGATTACAAGCCAATCTTGCAATTTCATAATAGGAGTGTGCAAATATTCAAAATTTCGGATATGAATCAAATAGTCTTTGCTATTCAATTCGTATTCGATTCGAGAATTCACTATTTGAAGTTGTCGAATAGTACATTTCTTTTGTTCGAACACTAAAAGACAACAACACTTCTTGCAGTCTACAAGGAGGAAGACTGATATAAATGAAGAATCGTTGAATGGTTATAGTGCAGGACAACTGCGATTGTTGCGCAGATGATCCAGTTTCTGAACAAAGATATGGAGGATGTCATTTACATGCTATGGTTGAGTAAGCATGTCGTGCCTTAGGAAGACTTTGCATTTGCTCTGTCTAATTAGACAAAGCAATTTATTGTTTGGTCAATCTCTCCATATGCTTCGATTCCTTCAAAATGATATGCAGGGCTGCAGTATTGCCCTTAACTCCTTCACTGAGCTGTATACTCTACTATACTCTACTACATGTGTCTGGGACATGCTGTTCATTTTCTTTCATTTGTGTCATGGTCATTGTGCACAAGATATGATTGTGCTTTCCTTTGCTTCTCATTTACAAGCTTCCTAGTTGACTTGACATTTAGTTGTTAATGGCACTAAACGCATCCAAAAAGGCCAGCAAGTCTGTTTTTCCTTAACAGACTCTACCGCATTTTTCATTTCGTTATTTTAGAAATTGGGAATATTCAATATTTGATTCGATATTCAGAGGTAATTTTTCCTAAATATTGCTATCGATTCAATCAGAAAATTTCACTATCCAAGCATGCCTATTCAATATTAAAGCTGCAACAATAAAATGCTTAGGTTTCAGTGCATGAGAATAATGTCATTTATAATTGCTGAATGTTGTGGCTTACGTACTGTGTGCATAACTTCGCCGCTTATATTATAAGCAAGAAAGGCGCAAAAAGATTGCTTGGAGGCAGGGGACAGCTGAAAAGTGAAGCTTGCTTGACATCATGTCAAGCGTCAGGCACGTACCCAGGATTTTTTTTCGGGGGGGGCCCACCACCTCCATCATCATCATCATCATCATCATCATCATCATCCTGTATTAGGTTTACTGCAGGACGAAGGCCTCTCCCTGCGATCTCTATTTACCCCTGTCCTGTGCCAACCGATTCCAACTAGCGCCCGCGAATTTCCTAATTTCATCGCTCCACTTAGTGTTTTGTCGTCCTCGATTGCGTTTTCCTTCTCTTGGTAACCATTCTGTAACCCTAATGGTCCAACGGTTATCTAACCGGCGCATTACATGACCTGCCCAGCTACATTTTGTCCTCTTGATGTCCATTAGAATATCGTGTATACCCGTTCGCTCTCTGATCCAAACCGCTCTCTTTCTCTCTCTTAACCTAGCAATCTTCGTTCGATCGCTCTTTGCGCGGTCCTTAACTCATTCTCAAGTCTCTGCCCCATATGTCAGAACTGGCAAAATGCACTGATTGCACACCTTACTTTTCAATAATAATGGTAACCTTCCAGTCAGGAGCTGGCAATGTCTGCCGTATGCGATCCAACCTATTTTTATTCTTCTGTGAATTTCCTTCTCATGATCAGGGTTCCCTGTGATTAATCGACCAAGGTAAACGTACTCCTTCACAGTCTCTAGTGGCCGACTGGCGATCCTGATCTCTTGTTCCTTTGCCCGGCTATTTATCATTATCGTCATCTTCTGCATATGAATATTCAACCCCACTCTTACACTCTCTGTTAAGGTCTCCAATCATTTGTTGTAACTCGTCTGCATTGTTGTTGAATAGAACAATGTCATCGGCAAACCGAAGGTTGCTGAGATATTTGCCGTCGATCTTTATTCCTAAGCCTTCCCAGTTTAATAGCTTGACTTCTAAGCACGCAGTGAATAGCTTTGGAGAAATTGTGTCTCCCTCTCTGACCCATTTCTCTATAGGTATCTCCCTGCTTTTCTTGTGTAGAATTAAAGTAGCTGTAGAAGCTCTGTATATATTCTTACGCGAAGGACGAGCCAGTAAGAGGAGAAACTATTTACAGATTATATTTACAAAAACGGTTGCAGCGCTGACCGGTTAGATTCACAGCGCGAGCCCAGTTCGTTCTTCCTCCTCTTTTCTGGAATGATGGCGCCCACGCACCTCGTTCAAACAAACAAATACCACACGCATGTAGCAATATTTTTCAAGCTTTTTACGTAAGCGTTCTGTAGTCCTTGATTACGTAGTGCCTCTAGACTGCTGGTGTCTCTGCTGAATCAAATGCATTTTTGTAATCTATATAAGCCACATAGAGAGGCTTATTGTACTCTGCAGATTTCACGATAACGTGATTGATGACATGGATGTGATCCATTGTAAGGTATCTCTTCCTGAAGCCAGCCTGTTCCCTTAGTTGACAAAATCCAGTGTTGCCCTTATTCTATTGGAGATTATTTTGGTAAATATCTTATATAATAGTGGGAGCAAGCTAATGGTCCTATAATTTTTCAATTCTTTAATGTCTCCTTTTGTGGATTAGTATAATGTCTGCATTCTTCCAGTTTTCTGGGACCCTTGCAGTCGATATACACTTCGTATAAAGAGGCGCCAGTTTTCTAAGCATTATGTCTCCTCCATCTTTGATTAAATGGACTGTTATTCCACCTTCTCCTCCCGCTCTTCATCGTTTCATGTCTTGCAGGGCCCTTCTGACCTCATCGCTAGTTATAGGAGAGTTTCTGTATCCTGTTCATTACTGTTTCTAAGTGAGGTATCGTGACTCCTCTGGGTACTGTATACAGGTCAGCTTAGAATTTTTGCGCTGCTTTTACTGTATCTTCGAGATTGCTTATGATATTGCCCCTCTTATCTTTTAGTGCATACACCATGGTTTGTATATGCCAGGTTTCTTTTTTACTGATTTCAGGCTGCGTTCATTTTTTTACGCCTTCTTCAGTCTTTCACGTGTTATAGTTTCGAATAAAAGTTATTTTCGCCTTGTTGATCAGTTTTGACAGTTCCGCGAATTGCGTGACGCTGTGCGGCCGCCAGTTCCATACAACTGCATAGAGTGCAGGACTCTGCGATTCTAGACGTACTGCGCTCATCGAGAAAGGTTAGAAAAACACCCACATAAGCACAGCAGAGAAGTGGCTACGTGAGGCGGTTCGACCGATAACTGTAGAAGCGTCATTCAAAGCAAGTTTTTATTCTCCACTTCCGGCGGCGTTTTCTCTACTTCCTTTTTAAATAAAAAGATGTTGATCCATAAATATTCTCATAAACAATGGTTAACATTTTTATTATTCGCTTTTGCTTGCAGTTTGGTTGTTGCGTTGGCTCTCTCCCTTAGTAGATCGCTTAATTTCTCAACTCCTTGCGATTTTTGTTTCCGGTTTCCAATTTTGCACGAGAAGTGCTATACAATTAGGGAAAAACAGACGAGGTAACTGGCGACAGTCATCTTGCTTATGGGTTTAAGGGGTTATTGCAGAGGTTCATGATGGACGCTCTTTCACATCATTTTATATCCCACCTTAGCTAACCCATATCACGTGTATATGGTTCCGGGCATCTGCCAGCATCGCGGCGAGCCGTAACTCAAGGAAATAATGAAGCAAAGGGAAAAGTTAAACGCAATTGGTGTTTTCTCCGGCCGCAACTTGTTCCATAAGAGTACAGACCAGCTGAGTGACAGCCGCATCCCTCTCCTGGTCCCAGGATCAGCCTAAACAAAGAAGGTTGAACTAACAAAAGCAACAGCTATGCGCGTGACGGTTGAATAGATGGTGACAACTGAACGCATCGCGAGTTAATCGCGCGGGTGCGGAATCTATGAGAAAACTGTCCTTCACATTACAAGAAATGCCGATAACTACCGCCATCTAAAAGGAGTGAAAAAGGCAGCATAAGGCCGACCGATGAACAGCTGCCAAGTATCAACATTAATCTGGCGGCGCTTTAGGAATGTGTGAAAAGTGGTGGCGTGGGCGGGGAGGGGGGGGGGGGTATGCCACTTGATTTCGGGGGGGGCCCGGGCCCCCCCGGGCCCCCCCCTGGGTACGTGCCTGTCAAGCGTTGAGGGCCCCTAGATGATAGTGATGGCTGGCAGCCAGTTCAGGTATAAAATTGGTTTTGTCTTATTTTTTTTCTCCTCAGTGGCTCTGACGAAGTGACATAGGAGCGCTGCGCCAAGAAGGCTGCAGCAGAGAGAGCTCACAGTGCTTTGCACAAAGGGAGTGACAGACTGTGAGGAGTTGAAAGATACTTCTTAATTTTGACAGCTGATGCTATCTTGGCATACATATGCTATTATCTGAAAGTTGCACATATCTACTAGGAGTTCCTTGAGATTTTCAGTTTTTTTTATACATGCTGTGATTTGTGTGCAAAAAGGCATGGAATGTTTTCGTTCATCTTATGAATAAAACCACTTTTTATTGATTCACTATTTTTGTATTTTACTAAGCATACAAGCCGTAGAATCCTTAAGTTTTGCAGTGACGTGCATAAATGTTGATATAACTAATATTGCATTGCACAGCACTTCCTTCGTTTCAAGCAGCTATGCACAGACATGCGTGCAATGACAGAATGAATGTTTGCATTTACCGTCGGCGCTCAGCGTTGCCCATGTATTAATAAAGTTAACTGATACCTTAGCTACTTCTGCTCCAAGATGGCAACGCTTGTGTAGTCTTGTTAAGCTTGACGGAGCTGTAACGACATCACCTGGTCTGCCTGAAAAAGACACATTGAGATGCAAACTTGCGCACAGTGGCACAAAATGTTTTCACTTCACATCACGCGCAAAAGCGCCACCTGTGCTTTCATGGCATTTCATGCGGCCCTACTTCTGCCGCGGGTTTTACCTCAACGCTTGGGCGGTGCGGTGAAGTTCGACAAGTTTGTTATTATGTCGCACGATATGACCGAATTTCAGGCTTTGAGACGGCATCTTGAGCGGAGGGCCAGCAAATGGTTACATTCACCTTAAGCACAAGCGCACTGCGGAGTCACTCGTTCGATTCCACGATATGTTTGTGTCTGCCGAGGGCTTTACCTCAACGCTTGTGCGGTGCGGTGAAGTTCGACAAGTTTGTTATTATGCCGCACGATATGACCGAATTTCACGCTTTGAGACGGCATCTTGAGCGGAGGGCCAGCAAATGGTTACATTCACCTTAAGCACAAGCGCACTGTGGAGTCACTCGTTCGATTCCACGATGTGTTTGCGTCTGCCGAGGGTTTTACCTCAACGCTTGGGCGGTGCGGTGAAGTTCGACAAGTTTGTTATTATGTCGCACGATATGACCGAATTTCACGCTTTGAGACGGCATCTTGAGCGGAGGGCTAGCAAATGGTTACATTCACCTTAAGCACAAGCGCACTGTGAAGTCACTCGTTCGATTCCACGATGTGTTTGCGTCTGCCGAGGGCTTTACCTCAACGCTTGGGCGGTGCGGTGAAGTTCGACAAGTTTGTTATTATGTCGCACGATATGACCGAATTTCACGCTTTGAGACGGCATCTTGAGCGGAGGGCCAGCAAATGGTTACATTCACCTTAAGCACAAGCGCACTGTGGAGTCACTCGTTCGATTCCACGATGTGTTTGCGTCTGCCGAGGGCTTTACCTCAACGCTTGGGCGGTGCGGTGAAGTTCGACAAGTTTGTTATTATGCCGCACGATATGACCGAATTTCACGCTTTGAGACGGCATCTTGAGCGGAGGGCCAGCAAATGGTTACATTCACCTTAAGCACAAGCGCACTGTGGAGTCACTCGTTCGATTCCACGATGTGTTTGCGTCTGCCGAGGGCTTTACCTCAACGCTTGGGCGGTGCGGTGAAGTTCGACAAGTTTGTTATTATGCCGCACGATATGACCGAATTTCACGCTTTGAGACGGCATCTTGAGCGGAGGGCCAGCAAATGGTTACATTCACCTTAAGCACAAGCGCACTGTGGAGTCGCTCGTTCGATTCCACGATGTGTTTGCGTCTGCCGAGGGCTTTACCTCAACGCTTGTGTAGGGCTGTGAAGCTTCATAAATTCTAATAACAGCGCATGGTCTGATAGAATTTCATGCACTAAAGCGTTTAATTATGTGTGGAGAGGCAATGAAACTTCATACTGCGCTCGCAGCTTCACAGGCATAGGCTATTTTTTAGATCAATGATAATGCTGTGCAGGTTTCTTTTGATGAATGAATAAGTGCTCTTTAGAGAATGAATGGTAATCATGCTGTGAAGCGTGCAGCAGCAGTCATCAGCCATAGCCGGCGCTTTTTCGAATGTTTTATTATGCTTCTGTAAATTGAGCCTGTACCTTCGAGTTTATGCTTCACATAAGACTTGAGTGTGATTCTCTCACAGGAAAAGCGTTTAGCAGGCTTGTGCGTTGAGAAGCCGTAAACAATGACTGACCTAGAGGGAACGTAACGTATTGTACGCATTGGCGCTGTGCATCGTACGTAGCTGACCGAGCATTGGATATGCAAAGCGGGTAGCGATGTCGCAGAACTTTCGCTTGACACCGCTTCTAGCAGAACCGGCGCGTAATATTAAGCAAATGAAATGCTGAAACTAGCGGTAACACCCACATTGTTCAGGTACGAAAGAGATCCGGGCAAGCATTGCAAGTCAATCCAATCCTCTTATGTCCTAGCGAATCGTAGTGTTCGTGAGCTCGCGTCTCTTATGCGCGTTGTTTAAATTTGAAGCGTGGGAGTCGCTTCTTAATGCTTTTCCACAATGATGAGTCTGACGGTGAGTTTTACGATGCGGTTACAAGTTTTACAATATTTGTAACTAAACAAGTGCGTCTGCTTTGGGCTTTCTATAACTGTTCCTCGTCTGGATGGACAAGTAGCGCGTTTTGCAAACAGCATTTCTAGTGCGGGATTAGGTACTGCGTCCGAGAAAATTTGCGCTTATTATGTAGTAGCGAATAGTTATTGCTGCTCCTAAACAATGAGTCCACAGCGCCGCCACTGCAAACTAACATCGAATTTACGCGCGTTGGGTGTTCGCACTGAAATGTGTGCCGATGTGTGGTGCAAGGGAAGTCCCTGTACTCAGTTTAGTAGGAAACTCCATGCTCTTGCTGATGGCTGAGTTCTTTCATAGCATGGGGCATACCGCCCCAGATGGTGCAACGTGTTCAGTTCTAGTATCCGTAACTGGAGAACACCGAGGCAGCTTGCCCTAGACGTGGGTGCACTCGGCCGCTGTTTTTGCTCCATCGCCATGCAACCGAGTAATCCTTCGTTGAACCGTTTTCTTCTGTATCAAGCCACTTCCTCCTGCCCACAGTGGCACCATTTCATACAGCATGATGCAGCAACTCATTTCTCTGTCCTGCTTGCACTCAGCACCCTGTCATGTCTTTCCCAGTGAAAGCTGCATTAATTGATGCACTAGGCATGCTTGAACTCGGTTTTAGCTCTACTGAAACTTTGCTCAAGCAAAGTGGTATCGTGACTGTTCTACTACCATTCTTCCACTTCGCACCCTGCCATCCATTCTGAAAGTGTGACACCTGATTTAGTGCGAACACATTTTGATGGAGTTTTTAATATATTGATGAATTAACAAGACCTTGCTCCACTAAGCTTGAGCAGGCTAAGCTGGGTGTGCCAGTCGAGTGAGCATGATTTCTTCTCTGCTCATAATGCCGACATACATGAATGGCAGACAGGTGAAAGGTTAGACTTAAAAAACAGTGGTGTCACTTCTAGGTGCTTGACACATTAAGAGATACCATGACATATTATGTGCATGACACATTATTGCATAATATAAACAGCTGCAAGGACCCACTAATGGGATTTTACTGGGACAATGTTAGTTTATTACTTTGAATGTGATATCACTGTAGGTGAACTTCAACCGCTTTGAAGGATCTAGCAGAGAATGGAGTCTGATCCCAAAGGCAGTGCAGTCTAACACATCATCTCAAAGTACCAGCTGTCAAGAGGGAAGAATGCGAGAAACTGGCACGTTTTGCACGCACCAGATGTTTCAAAGAGTGACTTTGGCACAAGAGAAGTGTATGTGCAATGATGTGTTAACGATTAGAACACAGGAAGTAAAGTATGGATAGAATTGAACATGCTCTCAGGAATGGAGGAAGCCTAAAAGCAGTGAAGAAGAAACTAGGAATTGGTAAGAATCAGATGTATGCGTTAAGAGACAAAGCCGGCAATATCATTACTAATATGGATGAGATAGTTCAAGTGGCTGAGGAGTTCTATAGAGATTTATACACTACCAGTGGCACCTACGACGATAATGGAAGAGAAAATAGTCTAGAGGAATTCGAAATCCCACAGGTAACGCCAGAATAAGTCAAGAAAGCCTTAGGAGCTATGCAAAGGGGGAAGGCAGCTGGGGAGGATCAGGTAACAGCAGATTAGTTGAAGGATGTTGGGAACACTGTCCTAGAAAGATTGGCTGCCCTATATCCACAATGCCTCATGACCTCGAACGTACCGGAATCTTGGAAGAACACTAACATAATCCTAATCCATAAGAAAGGGGACGCCAAAGACTTGAAAAATTATAGACCGATCAGCTTACTGTCTGTTGCCTACAAAGTATTTACTAAGGTAATCGCAAACAGAATCAGGAACACCTTACACTTCCGTCAACCAAAGGACCAGGCAGGATTCCGTAAAGGGTACTCAACAATAGACCATATTCACACTATCAATCAGGTGATAGAGAAATGTGCGGAATATAACCAACCCTTATATATAGCTTTCATTGATTACGAGAAAGCGTTTGATTCTGTCGAAACCTCAGCAGTCATGGAGGCATTACGGAATCAGGGTGTAGACGAGCTGTATGTGAAAATACTGAAAGATATCTATAGCGGCTCCACAGCCACCGTAGTCCTCCATAAAGAAAGCAACAAAATCCCACTAAAGAAAGGCGTCAGGCAGGGAGATACAATCTCTCCAATGCTATTCACAGCGTGTTTACAGGAGGTATTCAGAGATCTGGATTGGGAAGAATTGAGGATAAAAGTTAATGGGGAATACCTTAGTAACTTGCGATTCGCTGATGATATTGCCTTGCTTAGTAACTCAGGGGACCAATTGCAATGCATGCTCACTGACCTGGAGAGGCAAAGCATAAGAGTGGGTCTAAAAATTAATCTGCAGAAAACTAAAGGAATGTTTAACAGTCTCAGAAGAGAACAGCAATTTACAATAGGCAGTGAGGCACTGGAAGTCGTAAGGGAATACAGCTACTTAGGGCAGGTAGTGACGGCGGATCCGGATCATGAGACGGAAATAATCAGAAGAATAAGAATGGGCTGGGGTGCGTTTGGCAGGCATTCTCAGATCATGAACAGGAGGTTGCCATTATCCCTCAAGAGAAAAATATATAATAGTTGTGTCTTACCAGTACTCACCTACGGGGCAGAAACCTGGAGGCTTACGAAAAGGGTTCTACTCAAATTGAGGACGACGCAACGAGCTATGGAAAGAAGAATGATGGGTGTAACGTTAAGGGATAAGAAAAGAGCAGATTGGGTGAGGGAACAAACGCGAGTTAATGACATCTTAGTTGAAATCAAGAAAAAGAAATGGGCATGGGCAGGACACGTTATGAGGAGGGAAGATAACCGATGGTCACTAAGGGCTACGGACTGGATTCCAAGGGAAGGGAAGCGTATAAGGGGGCGGCAGAAAGTAAGGTGGGCGGATCAGATTAAGAAGTTTGCAGGGACGACATGGCCACAATTAGTACATGACCAGGGTTGTTGGAGAAGTATGGGAGAGGCCTTTGTCCTGCAGTGGGCGTAACCAGGCTGATGATGATGATGATGGCTAGAACATTGGGCCGTTTGCTAGAAGAATTCAATCCCACCAACAGTCACACACTTCTTTATAGCCTTATGGATGTATTTCACCCACTTTGGAGGTTGGTTGAGCGTGTACGATTGTGTCACAGTGTGCATGAAATCACAAGTTTGTGGGGAAGTTATAGGATGTTACAAGTTATAGGAAGGTCACTTTGATAAATGAGTATGTGCAAGATTACACATGCATAGAAATGTCATAATCATCACAACCTATTGCATACTTAGACAGTTAGCAGTGCTATGTTTTAGTCTAGCTTTTTTTAATTTGCTTACGCTCAATGGCTGGAGAAACATTAGCACATGCAAAGAATCCTCGAAACAGAATTCTGTGACACTCTGCACATGACCTATGGGGTTAGGCACGGGGGAAAGGGGGTGGGTCAAGTGCATAGTTTCACCGCAGCATGGTAGGATGTTTAGTGGGGCAGTCAACGAATAAATTTCTGCGCTACGTGTATGTTAAGTGTGCTCTACCAACTCTGAAATGCCAAGGAAAGAAGTGTGTAGTAACTTTCACATGATTATTTACATTTCTTTCTTGGTGCAGAGAAAAGGCACTTCAAGCCATACGGGTTCACTTTATGGTGGAAGCATTAGAGTACCTAGAACACCTACACGTGACCTGAAGTATCCAAACAACAGGGTGATATGAATTTCAATGTGTCAAAGCATGCTGTGTAAGTCTTAGTTTTTATTGGTTAGCTTAGCCTGCAGCGAAATAATAAAAAGCCATAAATTTCTAGTCGCTTAATCACGAAATGCTTGAGTTGTGCATGTTTACGTGTTTTCTCCACACCACATTTTTTTTGTAGCTTTTCCTCTAGATGTTTAATACAAATGAGCTTTCACTTTGCTACTTATATAATTGAAAATTGTTGCATGCTCAACAGTGTTATAGTGTAGTGGAAGTCAGTATGTGAACAAAGAATGGGAAGGTTTATTTAGGTGAGTGCTCTACACCAAGTTATACCAATTGTGAACTTGAAATTATTTTTATCCCTCAGATATGTCACCTTTTCATACCCATTTCATGTAGTGAAGTAGGTTACCTTTACATAGCTCTTTTAATCAGCGCAGATTTCTCTGCTACATAAAGTAACATTTAGATGGGTTACACTGTCGTACACCATAAAAATGTGCTGTATTCTTTCAGTCAAACAAACTAAGAATAACTTAGAATATTGAGGCTGTTTTCAGGTAACATTCAAAATGCCCTTTTTTAGACGTTCACTGAACATCCATGTAATATGCACATGTCTTGCAGCGAAATGTCTATGGGATACCCAGAAAATGTCCTAGAAAAAAATATGTACGCATAGTGCAAGCAAAAATGTAATTTGGATGACTGAATTGTGTTACTATTTAGAGTATGCTCAGATTAGGTACAGGGGCCCAATACTTGATCACCCATGCAACAGTGAAAGAAAATCGAACAGTAAATGTGTGTTGTGCTTTTTGAGTTTATTGCAAAACAGTGTAATCTGGACTTGAGTGTTGGGTTGTTATAGAGTGCTGCCCTTTAGCATGAATTTTTTAAACGGTGTCTCTGTTCATTTGTGTTCATAACCAATAAAAATTGTAGACAAAGCTATACCTTGCCTCAATTTTGACAGTGACAAGCACTTGATCAAGGAGCAGTATTTAAAAAGACTTGCCTAGGAATTAATTGGCACATACTTAACGTAGTTAGTGCAAAAAGAAACTTTTGTGTAGGCTAGTTTGTTCTTCAACATGGAAGCCAAGTTTTGCTGCATATCTGATCCAAAATACTACTAAATAAATGCGAAGGCACTCAAGATGGTGCACAATCATCTTCTGTGTTTCATATGAACTATGCAGTGCAAGTTGGTTTCATAGCAGGTGAGTGTTATGCATCTGCAAAAAAAAAGTTATAGCTTATATGCTGCACTGGCCTGTTACATACACAATGCCAGCTTTGCAAGAAAATAAATATGTATAATTAATCTTTTATTGGCAGAACCATTACAGCAAAATATACAAGTCTGATTTTCCACCTTAGACAATAGTGTAATATTAGATATTATAGTTAGATAGAGGTACAGACGCTCCTGATGACTTGATGGTAGTGTGAATGCATGCAGCTGGTACATCAGTGGACCTGTACAAGAGGGAAAAAAACGCAGGTGAAGTACAAAAGATTAAAAAGAATCTGCAACTTGCACTTTCAGATGAACATGTCACTGTGACAACCTGAGTGCTGCTGTTGAGGATTTTCTTAGCCTGTTGGTCCGCGGGCACAAGTGCCTGTCTTGCATGAAGCTGCTTAGCGCAGCTTCCTGACAAGAGTTTTCTCTATCCGCCACCCGAGAACGCGCTCTGTAGCGGTCAGGCTCCGCCGAGAGACTTGCGGCAACGGGAAGGTAATGGGGCAATGTCAGTACAGATTTCGGTTGCTAAAGCAGTACCAGACCGATGGCAAGCAAATATTGTAACACAGTTGAATATCCAAAATACTTGCACTACTTAGAAGCAGATTGATCAGGTTTTCAAATTGAATAATACAAAGTGAACCTGCCCACATTAAAGCTTCAACCACAAGAAACACATTCCTGACGGATTGTTGACGCCAGCTGCCATCATCAAGAACGATGAGATGCTGGGGTTGATGCTCTAGATGCTGAATTGTGCCCACATCAAATCAAATAGGCGGCCAAAAATATGTTGTAAACTTGTTCCTTGTGGTTGGCTAAGCAATCCCGATGCCGCAGGGAACCATAAAGCAGTTGCACAGCTGCTAATGGATCTAAGTTAATGCATTGATAATGAACAAATAAACCTCTTAACAGCATCGAAGTATACAGGCATATTGCTAACGGGGCTCTGGAACAACAAAAGTTTCACATCACCGGTTTGTGTCGGTGTTTACTGGTATCTTGTAGATACACTGAAACCCGATAATAACAAACTGTCCTATGCACTAAAAATAGGTTCATTATATCAGGTAATTCTTTAAATCCAAATGCGCCTATAACGAAAGGAAACAAACTTTTGTATTGTGTTTGTCCTATATGAATTTGTTGTCCTCAGTGGAAAAATTAAGTCACAGTTACCTGCATTTTTGTAAACAAAACCATGCATAGTAGACAGCAATCTTTAGCCTTAAAGAGTTTGCCAGTCACTCAAAATAGAGACTCGATAGGAGCTTGCTTGAAGTACACTGCTGGTATGTTTCCAAGTATTCTAACATTTAGGCACTATTTAAAAAAAGTAAGAAAAAAAAGGCTTCTGTTACAAGTGAGTGTTTTGCTTGAGTATCAGTCAGGAAGTTTTGTGTGTACAATATACAGGATAATTCACTTTATGCTGGTTTGTTATAGTCAAGTTTGGCTAAAGCCGTACAAAGAGAAAAATGCTACGTACTACAAGTGTGGATTTTTTCCTTGGCACTAGCCAAACATGAGTTAGAGCACACAATTATTTTTTTATCCATATTATCTGGTAAAAGGCGAAGGCATTCCCTGTGAAAGGTTTTTGAACAGTATGCACAAGAAATGTCCAGTACTTTTCTGCCATACAGCGGTTGCCTGCATACACAATGCAACTCATAAATACAATCTTTTGGCCGCACACGAGTAGTGGGGGAGCTTGTGAGTGGAAAATCTTCCATGTTGCCTTTTTGTATGCATTTCAGCAAATGTCTGCGCAGCATACTCTGACTAAGGTTTAAATTTTCTGGTCTCCTATCTGATGCTAAATAATACATATTTGCAATTGCAAACAAGCCACAGTCAAGCGTGTTGCACTGGTTTTGTGCCCCTTTAGTGCAAATGGTCAGCGTTGGTGACTGCAATTTTAGCATGTGACAGATTTGCCTGACGGCATCAGAAGGAGTACCTTGGTCAATTGAGTCATATACAAAGACTGTGTTTTCATCAGCCTCAACATTGGTTACCGTAAGCCAGTGATCGGGATTTCGGACATGCAAGATTTGAATAAAAAGGCTTTCTACTTTAGTAAATAGTAAACGATGGCCAAGTAGCACATCTTGAAAGCCATCCCAGTGAGGAAACTTTTGATGAATCAAGTATTGTGCTACGTTAATCACGCTGTCTGATATTGAGGTGCCCTGTACTAAGGCATTTAAATCGGCATCTGAAAGAGAGTAGCGTTTGCAGACATTTAACATGTCTGCTGTCACCATTGCAATGCTTACCATTTGCTTCTGCGATGGCAAAAACTTACGCTTAACAGCTTTGACTTTCTTTGGCCGTCCTCTTCTTGCTTTTACCAAAGGTACAACAAGTTTTGTACTATTCGAATGCCTGCAACTGCTTGTAGCAGTCGATTGGGGTAATGGAGCTGGTGTACCTTGTAAGCTAACTGTAATTTGATTACTAGGAATGGTGGTTAAGTTTCTGAAGAATGCCTCGCATGATGCAAGTTTTTCCATTAGCTCCTTCTCACCACAATTAGATAATACATTAGCCACAGTCTTGGACATTTCACAAAGCCTCTTGTAGGTGTAAGAATACTTTTCTTGAGCAGTGTCGAGCTTCACAGATGGCAGCAGCTGAATGCTGCTTGTCACCACTGGTGTGGCACTTGAGACCATGCAGCTGTCACTCAGGAAATGATCCTTACACCACCTGTCCGGTATGCATGCTTTGTCAAAAAGGTCTTGCTGGGCAAAATGGCGAGCTGCTATAATGTGTGCACAAGGCAAACTGTACTGATTATAAAAAGCACACATGCAACGCGTCAGGCATAATGAAACACTGTGCTCAGAACTTGCTGAAGCCACTACATAAGAATTAGCAGTGGAAGTAACCAAATAACCTACTTCTTTAAACTGTTTATACTGCTCAAGTACTTTACTTGTGGCCTCAGAAGTGCAATTACGGGCCAAGTCTAGTTGAAATGGCTCACTGACATCATTTACATTTAAGTTCAGCTTCATTTCCTTAAACTTGGAAAATTTTAGAGATAAGAAATCCTTCTCAATATAACTTACTAATGCTTCTATGGCTTGAACCAAATGCATTCTTGAAGTGAGATAACTTTTAATCTTTTGATTGTGACACTCAATGCGATTATTTGTGTTATTACCAAATGTAGGAAGTTTCTGCCGATATGCATGTACCCACATTTCTTTACAGGAGTGCCAGTTCTGCATGTAATAAGAAATAAAATCTTTAGACGCCATAGCTTCGAGCTCAGCAAGCCTGTCTAAGTAGTCCTGCACAGTGAAGGAATAAACAATTTTTTTTTAACAGAGGGAGTAACTGATCACGCTGCAGTCTAGCTTTCTCATTGACTTTTTGCTGAAAGCATTGCAGCACATGCCATGTACACAACAAAATTTCAGAATTAGGAAGAATCTTAGTCAAAATGTGTAGCTCGTTCATGTCTTTAACTATCATGACTATTCTGCAAGCAGACACAACAAACGGGTTAAAATCTGCAAACTTGGTGAAGATAGCTTGTACAGTCTCAGTCTTTTCATTCCGCAAAAAGGCATAACACACAGGTCTCCCGCGGCCTCCACCATCTTCAACCAATATAGAGTACAAGATATAGCCTTCAATGTTTACTTTATATGTTCCATCAATAAATAAAATATCTGGGTACTTTTCCAAAATCTCACGCATGTGCGTTGTCTGAAGTAGCACAAATTGCAGGTTATTACTTTGATTCTTTTCATAGTGAATGACCCAGTTTGGATTATTTGCTAACAAGGTGTCTATTTTTTCCAAGACCATTTCTCCGTGAGCCTGCTCATTGCGAATAGGAATAGAAAACCTTTGCTTGTAATTGTTAACATCTTTTGTAGTTAATTTCTTGCCCGTTTTCTGTTCGACCAAACTTTTAAAATACTTTGGGCCAATATTACATTTGGCAAAATCGAAGAATTCTACCTTCTCTGCATCGTTTAGAAGCCTGCTTTGAGGATACAAGTCATAATACTTCGTGGCGTGATTATGCTTAGCTTGCAGCTTGGTTATTTTGTAGTGAAGAGTAGGTGATTTGCACAGGCTTACTGAAACTGCCATTTCACAACCAGTACCATTGTATGCTTGCTTGGGTCGCTTTCCTGTGCCTCTTGGTTTTATAGCACGACCATGAACACAGCTATATGAAATCCTAATATACTCAAACTCTTTAGATTCTGTTGCAAATGGACTTCTATGAGACCTACTTATTGTGACTATGTGCTTGCCCTCCCTGCACCATTCATCAAAGCTTTGCCTAAAAGAAATAAAATTATCAAATGTTGCATTTAAATAAACTTTGCTGCCTCCACCATGCAATAAAGTGACAGTGTTAGGAACTCTGGTTGTGTTAGCACCAGCTCCTTCACAAACAGCCTGGGCATCAGAGCTGGCAGGCCTGCAGCTGGATGTCAAAGCAGCCTCACAACACCTACGTCGCGTGGGAGCAATGCACGCAGCTTTGTCAAGGTCACCAGCCTCTGTGCCAAGATTGCTCGTCATCTGCCCTCCATCTTGCATTGTTTCTGACCTACAGCATTTGCAGACAATGACCTCATTTGGAACACCATTTATGACAGGTCTGCACTCAGCCATAGCAACTACCAAGCAGTCTTTATTCTGCCTGCTGGCCACATGCTGCACCTTGCCAAAACTATCACAAATGGCGTCATGAGGGGCACTGGCTTGTCCTTCAAGCTTGCTACCAGAGACAGCAGAAGGAGCAGACTCAGACTTTATACTGTCAATGCATGTCTGTTTCTGGCTTACAACTGCTTTCAAAGGTGAAGCGAACTTCAAGAACTCGGCAGCTGTCACAGCAAGAACTTTGCCTTTCCTGTCTGCAGCCAGGTCACAGCTCCATTCTTGCTTGTGCAGTGCTGCAGCCTTCCGCCTCCTCCTCGATACTACCACTTTCCACTCCCCGTCGCCACAGTGGGGGACAGCCTCTGGCACAGCTGCTTCTTGAGCACTGGCCTCTCCTTCCCCCACAGGTGAGCACACAACAGGAGCACTCTCGTGCTTTTGTGTGGCTCTCCTAGTTTTCCAGACACAAGTGGTGCTTGCACCTCGACCAGGGATCATTGGCTCAGCAGACCTCCCCTCGGCTTTTCCCCTACTTGGTACACTTGTGCCATGGAAAGTGGGGGAAGGCAGGCTGTCCCAGGTGAACCAAGCCTTGCTTCCCTTGCAACGGACACGGACACCGCCAACAAGTGAAAATCCAGCACCTTGAAGGGTTCTGGTAGGCTGGTTGGTGCCGTGCCTCTGCAAGGGAGCAGTGCTGGCTTTCCAGACAGGAGCTGGTGCTGTGGAAGGTCCACTTTCTGCATGCGAAGAAATTAAAGTATGCAAACCAAGCGGGGGAAAGTCAGCTTCGGAGATGGCAGGGATGCTGTCCTGCCGAGTCCAACTGGTCCATGAAGAAGGTGCCTGGGTCTCCTTGTAGGACTGCTGGATGCGGCTTCTCTCCAGATGGATGGACAGGGTGCAGGCCCCCTGGTACAGGAAGTCTGCCAGCACCTTGTTACCAAAGCGGCTCGGGTGGACACCATCTCTGCTCAGGCAAATGGGCCAGTTGTCCACGAGACCACCCAGGAATGTGTAGCCGCACTCGTGGCAGTACTGCATCAGGGCACTGTTAATCTTTTCGTAGTTACCATTCAGGTCATGCAACCATGAAGACTGAGCTTCCCATGAGCTGTACTGATTCTGCCCCCGAGGAAGAATGGCAGAAAAAGCTACATGCACCATGGGATTTCTCTCAATGATCCCCTGAGCGAGCTGGCGATACTTGTCCATGCACACGCTGACACTGTCAACAGTGTTGTTAGTGCCAACGTGCACAATGACAACATCAAAACCAGCTAGCTTGTCAGCAATCATTGACAGCAAATGCTCAATCCTTACTCCTCTATGCGCGGCAACACTGACTGACAAACTACGACGCGATGGGAAATACTGGTCCGCGTATTTCACCATCGAGTCACCGGCAACCAAAACACGTGTCATGTTGCAAGCAGTGCAATCTAAAATGACACCTAGAAGAAAAAAAAGACTGCGAGAAAATAAATCTGAGCTTTTTCACAAACGAAAGGAGGCTACCTTCTAGTCAGCACTATATATACGTTGAATCCGGGAAATCCGCGCTAGGGTTGAACAAAGCAAGCGGTCGCGAACAAGGACATCAAGATCGGCAAATACGCGACTAACACAATCAAAATACCATCAAAATACTTATTAGAATAGATATAAATAACGCTAGCAAATATAAAATAACCCTGCAAAGCAGCTTTCGCGCATATAAAAGGATGATGTCAGAGGCTTGCGAGAATGCAGCAGAACCAGGCCTTAGGTCCAGCACCAGCGGCAGCAGAGAAGCACGACCCGCAAGCGCGGCTGACGGGATGCGTACTGAATGTCACGTGCGAACAAATAATCAAACCGCGCGCCCTCGAAAAAACGGAAATACGCGTGCATGTGACGTTGACATTTAGTGACGTCACTTCCGTGCGTTGCAGGAGTCGATACTGTGTGGAGTCGTCTGGGGAGCACCGCGTTGCAGCAGTCTTTTTAACAATGCGACTGGTGCGACGCCCAGGGTTGCTTACTGCCAGGTTTCGTGGCACACGCTGCATAATTCTTTTATTGTAGTGATTAAAACGTTTACACTATAATATTATTGACTTCTTTTGATTAGAAGCAAATAATATGTACGTTTACTAATTTAAAATCTTAGTTAAGATTTGTCTTGGAGTGCGCGACGGCGGTTTTGGTAGTTCAGTGCGACATGGCGCACGTAAACAGCTGTTCGCAGGTGGTTCTGCGCCGTGTGTTGTCTCATCTGCCTTCTACGACCGTTTCGTTCTGCCTGCGCTACAACAATCTCCAAGATGACCTATCGACCAGTTCATATTGCTACCCTCACCGCATATGCAGTATTTGGAATTCGGCTGCCACGAAGTCGTCGTGTCAGCCCAACAAGATCCTCGCGCTACCCGTGCTCAGCGCCAGCCTCTGAAGAAATGATGCGTGTATATTGCCCGTGATTGCGCATATGTGGTGCCTGCTACTAGCCATATTCTTACGCCAACCCGCCGTGGTTGCTCAGTGGCTATGGTGTTGGGCTGCTGAGCATGAGGTCGCGGGATCGAATCCCGGCCACGGCGGCCGCATTTCGATGGGGGCGAAATGCGAAAACACCCGTGTGCTTAGATTTAGGTGCACGTTAAAGAACCCCAGGTGGTCAAAATTTCCGGAGTCCTCCACTACGGCGTGCCTCATAATCAGAAAGTGGTTTTGGCACGTAAAACCCCAAATATTATTATTATTCTTACGCCAAACGCAACAAGAAGCACCAACCCGAACGCCCGCGTGTGCCCCTGAACGAAGCCTCAAACGATCTGTGTGATTACGACGTGGAGTGAACATTGTGTTGTGAAATTCAACCTTAGCGCTTGCCTGGTTCGTCCATCGCCGTGCTTGCGCTGCGAATATATATATGGGAGCCCTCTCTAAATATTTCTAAAGGCGCAAAAGCCGACGCATCAAATGTTTCGAGCAGTTACCGTCACTTTTGTAGAAACCTGTACGTTGTAACATAGCATTCTAAAAGACAGGCTTCTCGTCCACTTTGTTGTCCCGTGTCTCGCGCTGGTAGTATACTCGGAACTTCTAACAAGAAGACCATATCAATACGCGCTATTCATACTGCAGGATCGTAGGCCCACGGCAGGCGCACTTGCCGTAGAATTTTTCAGCTTTCTGCTCAGCCTCGCACGCCTCTCACGGTTAGCCTGTTTTGTGGAAATAAATATTATTATTATATTATTAATGTTATTAAATATTATAGTTTCTTCACTGTAATTTATAGCAATCATCCAGATTTCTTAAGCTAGTCATGCATTCAACCTGTATTAGATCAACATTGTTACGACATGCTTATGGGAGTCATTTCAAACTAGATTGCTCAGCCAGAGAAAGTACCAATGCAAGCCTCAATGTTTATTCCAATTTGGTATTCCTAAACAGATTATATTGGCAGAATTTTATGCCTGCTTGCATTTCCTGCAATTCAATGTTCAGAGCTGGAAAAACTGATTCCTTTTCTTGCTGTCGAATGGCTGCTTCAATGTCGATAGCAAGCTATAATTATTCATTTCGAAAGTGTTAAGCAATGACTATATGTCTAAGCTTATCAATGCGTTTTTGTTCCACGAACACAATTAAGTTTTCTCTTGACATAAAAACGTTTACAGCGCAAACACATGCAACCACAAAGTAAGGGACAGGACACAAGCGCTGACTGTCAACTAACGTTTATTAACGGAAGACAGGTGCCTTATATAAGGGGAAAGGCATAAGCGAAAGGGGAAGGGAGTGATACAATCGGGGAAAATGATGATGCGCATCGATAAACGAACGTGCCAGCAGTCAACGCATTCAGGCGCGAAGAAACAAGAAAACGATAAAACTAGACAAACACTAACAAAAAGACGAGGGATATTAAGATACAATGAAATCAGAAAGCAGCCGCTTCCAAAAAATGAAGCTCTGCCGCAAAAAGCGATACAGAAGGTGTGCTTACGCACTTGCTGCCATATTTGTGTATGTAAAACGTTTCCAAACTGACGCGCGCCGTCTCGTCGGCACTCTTGCCGAGAATCTTCGTCTCTCCCAAACGAGCCTCGCATCCTGTGCATCCAATTACATGCGCGACCAAATGCGCGTACTTGTCCTTTAAGTTGCTTAGATTTCGGGCATGTTCCCCCAAGCGTTCATTAATGCAGCGGCCGGTTTGGCCGACATAAGCCTTTCCACACTTCAAGGGAATGGCGTAGACCACTCCTGTGGAACACTTGATGAAGGGCTTCTCGTGTTTTTGCTGCCAACCTCTTTTTTTTAGAGTTGCAGATGCGTGGGCACAACTGTGCCAGCTTGTTGGGTGCCGAAAAAACAACGGAAACACCATGCCTGTTGGCTACCTTCTTAAGACTGTGCGAAGTCTTGTGCAGGTACGGCACAACCAAAGGCTTGTCGGTCTTCCGACGGTCATCTTTTACTCGTGTTCCCAGTTTAAGCTTCTGAAGGAGGGTCTCAGACACCGCAATCAAAACCGAATGGGGGAATCCCGCCGCCACAAGTCGGCTGGCCTGATTCTCAAAACTTGTCTGCATCAGGTGCGGGCACGACTTCTGAAGAGACGATTCCAAACAGTGCGACGCAATAGCTCTTTTTACAGTTTTGGAATGCGCTGAATCATATGGCAGCAAGTCCTTTTTTGCGCGAGGGAAGTAGCCCCAGCAAACGTGGTCTTCATCAAAGGTTAGTTTCAGGTCTAAAAACTGTAAGGCATTTGCGTCAGGTAGTTCGTGGGTAAAATTTAGCCCAAGTGCATGCTTGTCAAATGCGTTTAAAACTTCACCTACTGTAGAGAGGTAGGTGAAGGCCGTCTGCTTTTTTAAAAGCACTAAAAAGTCATCTACGTATCTAAAAACCTTTAAAACGGACCCCCCCAAAAAAGACCTATCTAAAAATCTATCTACCTTTGCTAAAAAAATATCGCAAAGAATTGGAGCCACGCAGGACCCAATGCAGATACCGTTGCGCTGCAAAAAAGGCAGGTTGTCATAAACAATAAAAGTAGATTTGAGGTAAAACTGCAACAACGATATAAAATTATCCACTGACAAGCCTGTTGAGTTCCGGAATGACACTTCGCCGTTTGCTTCCACGCATTCTCTAACAGCCAACAAAAGCTGATCTTGAGGCACAGAATAAAATAAGTCTTGTACATCTACGGAAAAACCAAAGCCAATGTTGTCTGTGCTCTCAAGAAACAGCGCGACATCCGTAGATTTCTTTGTTAAGAACGGATCATCCAAAGCAAGCGTTTTGAGATGCTTTTGCAAAAACCGACTAACGTTTATTTGCCACGAACCTTCTTCACTAACGATAGTCCGGAATGGAATATCTGGTTTGTGGGTCTTGGCTGTAAAAAATTTTTGGGGGGGTCCGTTTTAAAGGTTTTTAGATACGTAGATGACTTTTTAGTGCTTTTAAAAAAGCAGACGGCCTTCACCTACCTCTCTACAGTAGGTGAAGTTTTAAACGCATTTGACAAGCATGCACTTGGGCTAAATTTTACCCACGAACAACCTGACGCAAATGCCTTACAGTTTTTAGACCTGAAACTAACCTTTGATGAAGACCACGTTTGCTGGGGCTACTTCCCTCGCGCAAAAAAGGACTTGCTGCCATATGATTCAGCGCATTCCAAAACTGTAAAAAGAGCTATTGCGTCGCACTGTTTGGAATCGTCTCTTCAGAAGTCGTGCCCGCACCTGATGCAGACAAGTTTTGAGAATCAGGCCAGCCGACTTGTGGCGGCGGGATTCCCCCATTCGGTTTTGATTGCGGTGTCTGAGACCCTCCTTCAGAAGCTTAAACTGGGAACACGAGTAAAAGATGACCGTCGGAAGACCGACAAGCCTTTGGTTGTGCCGTACCTGCACAAGACTTCGCACAGTCTTAAGAAGGTAGCCAACAGGCATGGTGTTTCCGTTGTTTTTTCGGCACCCAACAAGCTGGCACAGTTGTGCCCACGCATCTGCAACTCTAAAAAAAAGAGGTTGGCAGCAAAAACACGAGAAGCCCTTCATCAAGTGTTCCACAGGAGTGGTCTACGCCATTCCCTTGAAGTGTGGAAAGGCTTATGTCGGCCAAACCGGCCGCTGCATTAATGAACGCTTGGGGGAACATGCCCGAAATCTAAGCAACTTAAAGGACAAGTACGCGCATTTGGTCGCGCATGTAATTGGATGCACAGGATGCGAGGCTCGTTTGGGAGAGACGAAGATTCTCGGCAAGAGTGCCGACGAGACGGCGCGCGTCAGTTTGGAAACGTTTTACATACACAAATATGGCAGCAAGTGCGTAAGCACACCTTCTGTATCGCTTTTTGCGGCAGAGCTTCATTTTTTGGAAGCGGCTGCTTTCTGATTTCATTGTATCTTAATATCCCTCGTCTTTTTGTTAGTGTTTGTCTAGTTTTATCGTTTTCTTGTTTCTTCGCGCCTGAATGCGTTGACTGCTGGCACGTTCGTTTATCGATGCGCATCATCATTTTCCCCGATTGTATCACTCCCTTCCCCTTTCGCTTATGCCTTTCCCCTTATATAAGGCACCTGTCTTCCGTTAATAAACGTTAGTTGACAGTCAGCGCTTGTGTCCTGTCCCTTACTTTGTGGTTGCATGTGTTTGCGCTGTAAACGTTTTTATGTCAAGTATGCACCAACTCGCCCAGAAAGAAGTTTTAATAAGTTTTCTCTCTCCCTCTCATTGACAGCCATGGAATGAAACCGTTCACTTTCATAAGTATCAGGATGCAAACATTCTGGAGTTTGTCCTGAGCATTTGTCTGCATCCTATAGTGTGCATGTTTGTATCAAGTTCTCGTGTTACAATCGCAGTGATCTACGCGTATTGTTATATTGCAACAAACAAATTTATTTCACTTTGTTTTCAAATCTACAATGTGGCCATGCAGTAACGACTGCATTAATAAGCAAAAAAGAAAACTGCAGATTCAGTGTACGTGTTGGAATCTATGCGAAGTGAAGTTTTTGTCAAGTGGTCAAATAAATGCTGGTAAAGTAACTGCGATATATACAATTTGTCTTATATTCAACAATCCAACATGTCATCTTTTGCAAGGTTTGCTTATGCACCGCATAGGTCACAACCTTAACGTCATGTAATCTTTATGCATTACACTGTTCACAAACCATACCGAAACGCAAACGGCAGTTAATGTAGATGCACGCTGCGAGACATCAACACAGTGACGTTTGTTGAGCAAGGAATGGCGCGAGGTGTGTGCAGATGAATGACGTGCTTGTGTACTTATTTATTTATATACCTCGCAGGCTGCAAGGTTGGAGTATTATGTAAGGGGGAATAAAAAAGTTGTTACAAAAGGAAGAAGGGCACAACATTAAGAAAAACACCAGCAAAAAAAGCAGTACCAATACATTGCACCAACTAGCCCAATGTGTTTTACTGGCATAACATTATACAATACTTAACAAACAATAACAGATAAAGTTACTGCCCATGCACCCTGTACAGACGGTAAACAAGCGAAGCTGAAATGTGCAGCCCTGGTGTTTATCACTGGGTTAATTCCAATGGTTTATTCAAGTCTTTCTATATTATTGGTTATGTCTGTGTTTCTTAATGAGGTTATGCATATGTTTGGCTTGGGTTTATCACATTGTTTGTTTGGAATGCCACACATTGCACTTTGCAAGATCACCATCATGGAAAGTGCAATGAGTGGTTCATTGTGTTAATCCAGCGGGTCCATCAAAGTCTTTCTGGATTATGTTACGCACTTGTGTTTTGTAATGCGTTAATCATAATGTTTATGACTCAGTTATGCACTGTAGTTACGAAGTGACACACCGGGGCTGCACATTTCATTTAATTAAATACAGGGACACATTTTCGAACCTCTTGGGAAGTCGGAGAGAGACTACTGCACGCGCACTCTGCTGCTAGAGAGAAACGACGTCACTATCGGTCTAGCCAATGGCCCACCACACCTTCACTGCGAGATAATAATGACATCATGATCTTGTCTTAACCCCATCCCTCTCTGTGTCCCTTCCCTGCAATAATACGCAGATAAATGTATGTTTGAAATGCATAAGCATTTCTATGTCTACCCAACACGAAATGTCTCCGTCCATCATGCAAGACGAATGCAATGGCTCACACCCCCTTAAACAACGGCTCATACCCCTACACTAGGGTTTTTGGGATCGGACCATGAGTGTTTTGCCTAGGCATACACAGCTTCACTGTAAAAAGAATGAACACCTTTCTGTTAGAGACCAAGACAATCATGAGGTGTATTAACAAATGAAAGTTTATTGAACATGCCGAGTAAATGCTGTTCGACAAGCAATAAATCAAATTGACACAAAAAGCAGAAGCAAGCTCTGATGTGTGTCCATACAGATCCCAACAGGAAACGCATCCATCTCTGAAGGTGTAACAGCAACCATGCTGACACAAGATTCTCCCAGTGTATTTGCATCTACAGCATCCATAATTTCTCTAGGCAGCCGATCTCGACAGAATGCTAGCTTCTTCCTCTACAATGCACTCTCCACATCTGAGCGTGCATTGTAGAGGAAGAAGCTAGCATTCTGTGCAGATCGGCTGCCTAGAGAAATTACGGAAGCTGTAGATCTAAAAACGCTGCGTTAATCTTGTCATCACGGCCTCCGTCAGAAATGGATGCATTTCCTGTCAGGAAACGCACATGAATTTTTGCTTCTCCTTTTTTTGTGTATGTTCAGTCTATTGGTTGTCAGCGAGCATTAACTCGGTGTGTACATTAAACTTTTGGTTGTTGGATCATCTCGGTTTTCTTGTTTGTCCTATGTGTTCTCTGGTGCCATTTGCAGCCAGGCTATTCATTTTTTTTTCTTTAGACTGCAACAAGTCACTTTAATGGCCGTCATGATACGTTATAAAATCTTTTATTTGGCCAATGTAGCAAGAACGTACAATGTGAAGCAGTAAGAACAGGTTATGCTAACTTCTAATTAAAAGGTTTATTGTGAAAATGCAATTATATATAAAGGTTACCACAAAGTAGTACAACAATAAAACCTGACAAAGACTAGTGCTTGATGAAACCAAACATAAAAGCAGGAAAGGGATAAAATACATATAGATATACAAGTCCAGGGAAAAAAAAAACATTGTGATCACCAAGTGTGCATGTGGCTACCTTCCAGGAAACTCACTTTTTTCCCAATGGCATGGAACTGGAAGAATGTGCTTGCATAAGCAAGCTGTCAGTCTGTCTATTGGAATAACAACAGTGTTTCTTGAAAGGTGATAGAAGACGACGAAGAGGAAGCGCTCGTTCCTAGCCAGCGATCGGGTCCGAAGTCCGATCGGGAAGACGAAGCTACGTCTGCTGCGTCCTGCTCGTTCGCTGCGGCTTCTGTCACTTGGCCAGGTTTTGGGTGATATTAGGCTTTACTAATCTTATTTCTTGAGCTCTCACTAATTCTAACGCCACCTTCTTCCTAGGCTGATGTCTAAAAACTCCCCAGGCAGGGGTTTGTCCCCATGGGCGGCCTCTATTCCAACGGATGAATTACCTCTAGATTTGTTCATCCGCAGTGGTGTGAGCAACATCCCGGTGGCTCTGGTTCCTTCAAATGGAGGCTTTATACGTCTAACCAACCCCCAGGCGATCCAGAAATCCCTGCAAGCTGCTACCTCTTCATACCAGACCATCACGGAAGTGAGGCAGTTCGGCCGAGGAGGTATCGTGTGTCGGTCACCAGACCAGTCCTGTGTCGCGGATTTGCTAAAGTGCTCGTCATTCGCGTCATTACCGGTGAGTGCCTTTATCCCTGCTCACCTCGCCTGCACTAAGGGAATAGTCAGAGGTGTCGATGCTGATCTTTCTCCCGCTGAAACACTTGAGAGATTGTCTGGGACTGGAGTAATTGCTGTTTACCGATGCACTCGAGTGGTAGACAATAAGCGGGTCCCAACAGAATCAGTGATTGCGACTTTTGCTGGAACTTCCTGCCCGTCAGAGCTAAAGGTGTGGCCCCTTGTGTTCAGAGTTGAACCCCTGGCGTCGCGTCCGATTCAATGCCGCAATTGCTGGCGATACGGCCATAGTATGGCAGGGTGTAAATCAAGACAACGTTGTTGCGCATGTGGGGGAGAACACGCTCAAAGTGATTGTAATGCCCAAGAAGAGCGATGCTGCCTCTGTGATGGAAATCATCCAGCCAATTATTTAAACTGTTCTGTTAGGGCTCAAGAGTTACAGGTGATTGAAATAATTGATCGTCGACGCTGCTCTAGGATGGAGGCCATAAACATTGTGAAAGAAAGGGCATCTGGCTATGCGGGGATAATAGGTAGACAAAATCTTACCCCGGACCGATCACTTACTGCAACTATAGAGGCCGCTGTGGAAAAGGCAGTTACAAAGGCTATGGAAAGGTTGGCAATGAGCCTTGGTGAATGTATCTCACAAGCCGTTTCTAGTCATTTATCTCATTTGATGCAAACTACCTGCCCAGCTCCTGTACCAACGCAAACAGTTGATCCTGAGCACCAAACTAATCATGAAAGATCAGACGCCAATCCTTGCAATAACGATATTGGACTTTCAAATCCCTCTTCTGCGGGTCCTACAACTTGTAATCTGGTTAATACAGATTTGGAGATGACAGAGGTAGAACAAAATGCTCGAGCATATAAAAGAACCATGTCGTCTATTAGTGAAGACTCCTCCTCCGGTCCTCACTCAAAAGCGAAGAAAAGTCAGTCCAGTGATGTGCTGAAGGATAACATTCTGCAGAAGGCAGTTTCGACTGCGGCACTTTCCAAAAAATAGGATCACTAAAAGTGCTTCAGTGGAACTGCCGCTCTTTATATTCTGCATCAGTAGATTTAACTTGTTTAACTTCTCAACTTAATCCTGATTTAATTATGTTACAAGAAACGTGGCTAAAACCTGAGAAATCTTTTCAACTGAAATTCTACAGGTCATTTCGATTAGACCGTCCTACAAGAGGCGGCGGGTTACTTACACTTATCTCATCTAAAATTTGCCATAAGGCTAAAATTTCATATCAAGTTTCTACTCCAGAGTGTGAAATCCTAGCTATAAAATTGGTTCTCCCGGGATGTGCTCCTTTTACCCTAGTTAATGCATATTTTCCATCTGGCGTACAGGACACTAGCACACTGGATAGTGTCATTAACTCTTGTGGACGTGACATTGTAATCTCAGGTGATTTCAATTCTCACCATATCTCATGGGGTTTAAGAACAGATTTGTGCGGCACCCGATTGTGGAACTGGTCGTTGGACAATCGCCTCACGTGTGTAAACTCCGGATCTATTACGTTTGTTAGAGGCCGATCTTACTCTTCACTAGATCTTACATTCTCTGGCCCGAGTCTCTCCGTAACTTCTTGGTCGACTATTGATTGTTCGACAAGCAGTGATCACCTTCCGATAGTATTTGACGTTGCACGTCCGGTAACATTTATAGGTGACCAGGTTCGAACCTTCATAAATTACAACATTTTTAAAAAATGCCTACGAAATGTTCTTTCATCTCTGTCTGATGCGCCTACAGAACAAAAAACCACGATTATCTGTTCCGCTTTGGAAAGTTCTCAAAAAAAGGCTCAATTTGAGATTGGATTGAATAAAAGAAATTCTTACAGTCCTTGGTGGAATGAAGAATGCACTCGAGACTACAGAAAGTGAAAAGCTGCTTGGAAAAAATTATTGCATAACCAGAGTCCCCAAAATTGGAGTGACTATAAATTTTTTCGAGCTGTCTTTAAACATACAGTTTCTAAAGCCAAATATGAATTCGACTGTAAGCATTTTGATTTCTTATCTAACAATAAAAATAGGCGTGCATTGTTCCGTTTTCTCCGCGGTAGGAAAATTCTTCCGCGCCAAATTAATATTGACTCTATAATCTTAAGTAGCGATGAAATGAAACAATCACTAGAAGAAATCGCGAAGGGATTAGAAATTAGATTTTCTTCTGTCTTACCAAGTGGTTCTCGCTTACGAAGGGCATCAGATGATTTTACAGAAATCTCTATGTTAGAATTGGCTGAAATCGTGGAGCGACTTCCAGATTCAGCTCCCGGTGTGGATGGGGTAACATCTACTATGATCAGAATTTTATTTAAGGAAGCTCCTGATGACCTTTTGGCTATTGTAAATTACTCAGTTCGCTTCTCATGGATTCCGTCTGCGTGGAAAATTGCTAAAATCATCCCTATTCTTAAAAATCATGGGGAAGGATATACAATAGATAACATTAGGCCAATTGCGCTAACTTCAAATTTGGTTAAATTAATTGAAAGAATTCTATATGCCCGCATGATTAAATTTATACAGAACAAGGACTTGCTTAGCCCCTGCCAAATTGGATTCCGACCATCATGTTCAATTTGGCATGCTCACGTGGACCTAGAAAGTAGAATAAAATTAGCACGACGACAGAGGCAAATAGGTGCTCTTGTGACATTAGACATTTCCAAAGCCTACGACAGTGTAGAACACTTAATTTTATTAGATATATTGCGAAATCTAGACATTCCAAATTATTTTTCAAACTGGATTGGTGAGTTTTTAAATGGAAGAACATTTTACTGCAGTCTGAGAGGCGTTTCCTCTAGTATATATAATCAATCACGAGGTGTTCCTCAAGGAGCTGTCACTTCAACATTACTATTTAATATTCTGATGTGTTCCATTCCTCTTCATCAAGATGTACAAACATACGTATACGCGGATGACATTGCTTTCTTCGCATCAGACAGTGATATTCACTCTCTATATTATCGACTACAAAACTACCTCAACGCCATAGAAACCTGGTTAAACAAAATTCGCCTTTCACTTAACGTTAGAAAATCCTCGATATTGATTTTTCCTCTTAATAATCCCGTTAATATATCGATATCTTATCGCCTCGAGACTATACCTCAAGTGGAGTCGGTGAAATACTTAGGTGTAGTATATGACGGTTCCCTCAACTGGCTCGGCCATATCGACCATATCGTTAAAAAAGGAGTACGAGCAGTTGGTATGCTACGTAAGCTGTGCAATAGTCGGTCCGGAATGCGGAGAGATCCACTTTTAATGATATACAAAATGTATGTGCGGCCCATTTTAGAATTTGGATGTGTTTTATTTTCTGGTGCCCCAGCTTATAAATTACGTCCCCTTGTTCTACTTGAGCGGGAAGCCCTACGACTGTGTTGTGGATTACCGAAATATGTTGCCAATAACATATTACACCAAGAAGTCAGGTTGCCCTCAATATTGTGTAGATTTCGGTTACTGACGGTGCAAACAGTCTTGAAATTGTATGAATCCCCTATTAGAAGATTGAAATACATATTCATTTCCCAGCCTGCACTTTTCTTCGGAGTACACTGGCATCGTTTTCATACACCACAGGTGGTCTTCGTACAAACATTGATAAACCCCTTAAATGTACGTCTTTGGGAGGTATCGCCTATTTGTGATGTGCGAGAGAACCTAAAAATTATATATGATGACATCTACCCAAATAATGCAAAACATCTTCCTTATAATATATTAAACGGCTTATTACAGGACCATTTATTGGGTTTATCTATAAGTACGGTCATTGCGACAGACGCCTCACAGTGTGAAGAAAAATCTGGAATTGGCATTTTCTCTCCCGCTCTAAACTGGTCATTTGCAATCAGGATTCCGGACTTTTATTCCGTATTTTTGGCTGAATTTCTAGCTGTAGTCCTAGCCTTACGCAAACTAAATTTGTCAACATCGGCGGTAGTAATTATAACAGATTCTTTATCCTTATGTTCCTCGCTAACAGCAAATGGTGTCACTAACCTTTTACGTACATTTCATTTTCTAGTACCTGCCCACATAAATTTAATTAGATTGCTTTGGGTGCCTGGACATAAAGGATTAGTCATGAATGAAATGGCTGACAGTCTCGCGAGAGCGGCCCTCAGTGGCCCTGTATTACCATTACTTCCTACAATAGCTTACCTGACGACTACTAGATTCAGGAGATATACAATTACTCAAGACTTTTTGAACCCAGCTGTAGCAAATTTTTCCGAGTATCGACACCTCCTATTCCCTTGGCCTAAAAATTCCTTTCACACAAGAAAAACTGAAGTCATCTTTACCCAATTACGTTGTCGAATACCAAAATTAAACTTTTATCGTCACAGGGCTGGTCTGGTGCCCTCCCCTCTGTGCCCAGTCTGTGGAGAAGATGAAACAATCGATCATTTTTTCATATTCTGCCGCCGTTTCACTTCTTTAAGAAAAAATCTAGAATCAAGATTTACACAGCTTGGTTTGAGCTTTTCAATTATAAATATCCTTTCTCTAGGAGCCTCCTCTCTTGGACAGTGCCACAGGGATATTTGCTCAACCGTGGAGGATTTTATAATTGCTACGAAGAGGTTGTCTTGAATTATTAAACATTTTATTTTTGTTCTTTTCCTCCAGTTAGCTTTACCATTTACAGTTTTTTAATAAAGATAGCCTAATTTCATCCAAATCTTGGCCAATCCCCCACAGTGGGTGTGCGCCATCGCTCAAGGAATACCATACCATACCATACCATACCGTGATTTCTAGCTAATTACGCAGTGCTATTTACCTTGAACGTAAGTTTTGCTTGCACCAATGTGTCCGTGAAGGCCAGCGGCATCGACCGATCCCAGCTGACCCCAGAGAGTTTCGCCTTGGAAGGGAACGGACGTGTCGTCGGCGCGCTCCCCAACCAAGAAGACGACGCCATCTTCACCGACCGCCCTCGGCCGGGCCGCTTTCGCCGGAAGCCATATGGGAAGCGGCTTTCTTGCCGTTTCCCACCGACCGCTCGATGGCTCTTGCAAATCAACCGCCTGACGCACCTGCGCGTCCCGGACCCTCGCGGGTGACGGACACGCGCCGCCAGGACCTTGACAGCATGGATTTTCAAGACTCCGCTGCTCACAACCTCACGACACCAAAAGGACCCAGCGACCAGAACGCCGGGACAGAGAGCCAAAGTCAAACAGATGGGGATTGGCAGACGGTCCTCACGCTTCGGCAGAAAAAGAAGGATGCGAAAGAGAAGATCAGAGCACTGGAATATTCGGGGACCTTGAAGAATCAGCAAGTTTCCACTGGTCAAGCAACTGGTAAATCTAAACACAAACCAGCATACAGGCGCTTACCCCCCCTGCCAAAGGATGATTTTAAGATAGTGGTGCGACCGCATCAAGGGCTACCGGTCAAGAACCTGACTAGTCCACTACTGGCGGATGCCGTGATTGCTGCATGCAACGGGAAAATATCAGGTGAGCAATTTCTGCTCAGAATCAAGCCGGGCTCCAACATCTTTATCGTGTCCACGCCACACCAGACAGTGGCGGACTACGTTAGACGTATTGAAATGCTCAACATCAACGGCCGGCCTCACTCGGTCAACGCCTACGTAGCGACAAGTGACGGGACAACCAAGGGTGTCATTCACGGCTTGGACCAGCACACGACACCTGAAATGCTAAAAGCGAATCTACGCATACGCACGCAAGGGGTTGAAATTCTCCAAGCGCGCATGTTCCGTAACACTAAAACGGCCGTTATCACCTTTTTTGGAGGTATTACGCCGCGGTACGTCTACTACAACGGCGGAGAACTTGCTTGCTATCCCTACAAGATTACTACTCAGGTGTGCAAAGTGTGTCACCAAATTGGTCACCGATCGGACGTCTGTCCCCAGCCGGACATTCCAGTGTGCCGTATATGTGGACAACGGGACCCTGTAGCCGGACATGAGTGTGCTCCCAAGTGTGCAGCCTGTGGGGAGGGTCACATGACAGGAGACCGAAGTTGTAAAAAGCGTCTCAAACCCGAAAGCAAAAGAACGCCGAGGACTGGCGTTCAACGGACTACCCGGAAGGACAGCTCAACGAAGCCACCTCAACGCCTACGTTGGTTCAGTTCCGATGATGGAGAATCCGCATCCGATTCCTCGCCGGAGGTATCGGAGACTCGCCGTCGATCCAGGTCAAGATCGCGGACCCGAAAGAACTCCAATCCCAAAAACCCACCTCATTACCAATCACCAAAACCACCTAAATCGGGGGCTTTCGGCACTGTGACCAAGCAAGTGCCACAAGATAACACGGTAAGCTGGGCACGAGTCGTTTGTCCTACTGCTCCTATAACAGAAAATCCCGAATATCGGAAGATCGTTAACGAGAACAAGCTCCTCCGCGAGAGCTTGGCAGAAATTAAGCGAGAGTTGGCCTCCCTCAAAGCTAGTCGCTGTACCGAAACGAACAAAACAACACATACTAAAGCAGCAGGCATGCCTCTCGAGGTTATAACGACGCCGAATTCTGTGGAAGTTACACTCCAACAAGTTGTGCATCAATTACAAACTATGCAAAATTTTCAGCAGCAGATGTACGCAGAATTTCAAAGCCTAAAAACTTACGTCGATGAATCTGTGGCCAGTGCAAAGAGCGCGGCTCGTAAGCGAGCCAGCATTAGCCCCAGCGCTCAATCTAACCGCCGTCCGCGACCCATATCGACCTCGGACAGCGAAAGCACTATTCATGGCGAGTAGAACGCGAGTACATCACGAATATCTCGAAATTTGGCAATGGAACTGCCGCACCTTCCACAAACGGGCGGCAGCTCTACAACAATACATTAACACGGTGCCAGTCAAACCTGATGTTATTTGTTTGCAAGAGATCGGTAACAAGCCAGTCAGATTGACTGGCTACTACACGATAACCCACCCAGACTACCCTAAGGTCGCGACGATGGTGCTCAAGGACATAGCAATCAGTATAGATTATCTGGCGACTAGCAGCATCAATCATCAAATTGTAACAATACTACCGCAGAAGCGTAGCAAGGCAAAAACAATAATCACGAACGTGTATAGCCCCCCTAAAGAAAGGAGGGCCGATTTCGAGGCCATCATTCGGTACGTCATGTGTCACTCCGGCACCCAGGATAGACTACTGCTTCTTGGGGACTTCAATGCTCCTCACACCAGCTGGGGTTACCGAACAGACACCCCCAAAGGCCGAGAGCTCGAGCGAGTGACCGAAGCATATGATCTCCAACTCATAATTCTCCCTCAAAACCCGACAAGATTAGGTAACAGCGTCAGTGCAGACACCTTTCCAGATCTCACATTCACAAATAATGTCAACGAGGTATTCTGGACCAATCTAGGAGAGAATCTAGGCAGTGACCATTTCATTATCAGTGTGTCGGTAGGCTCCCCGAAAATTCGGCGACCCTGTGGCCAGGTGGTAATCACGAACTGGGTAAATTATCGCAAAATCCCCATGCCGGAGATATCACCTGAGAACGCTGAAGAGTGGGCAAAACACATTCGAGACGCTCATAAAGCAACATCTAAGCGGCTAGCGCTCACAGCGGAAACGCCGGTAGTTGACAACCATCTGCTACATATGTGGGAAGCCAGAAGGGGGCTAACTAAACGATGGAAAAAACAGCGACTTAATCGCAAACTGCGCCACAGAATTGCTGAAATATCAGAGCGGGCAAACGCTTACGCACAGCAGTTAGAGACAGCGAGTTGGGCGAGCTTTTGAGACTCACTTCGCGAAACGTTACACACCTCCAAGACATGGGCGATACGTCGCAGCATAATGGAACCAGGAAACACAAAAACGGCCAGTAACCGCACTCTTCAAAAACTTGCCGGAGAATTTTCAGGAACAGATCAGGCCCTCCTCACTAAGCTTAAAGAGAAGTACGTAGGAGCAGTAATCACTCCCCCATGCACCTTGCCATACCAAGGGCAAGAAAACGCGGTGCTAGACGCTCCGATAACTAAGGCAGAACTCTTCGCGGCAGCGCAAGCTGCGAAGAGAAATACTGCTCCAGGACCAGATCAGCTCACAAATGCTATGATCCGGAACCTGAGCGACGAACACCTAGAACAGCTTACCCGGTATTTTAATGAACAAATATGGGAGAGGGGCGTAGTTCCACAAGAGTGGAAGGAGGCCAAAATCGTGCTTATTCCGAAAGCAGGAAAACCTCATGATCTACAAAATCTCAGGCCGATATCACTAACCTCCTGTCTTGGCAAATTATTTGAGAAGGTGATCCACACACGTCTCACGTCTTACATTGAAGACCGCAACCTATTTCCCACTAACATATTCGGCTTTCGCCAGCATCTGTCGACACAAGATGTTTTCCTGCTACTTCGCGAAGAAGTTCTATGCAACACCACGGTTGGTGCGGAACATCTCGTCCTGGCTCTTGATTTAAAAAGCGCATTTGACACTATTTCACATGAACTTATCTTATCTGAGCTAAGTGACATCGGTTGTGGACAAAGAATCTATGATTACGCCCGCTCTTTCCTGACCTCTCGCATCGCGACAATAGGCATTGGCACTACGCGCTCAGACCCTTTTCCCATGCCCAATAGAGGTACACCGCAAGGGGCGATACTCTCCCCCCTTCTTTTCAATATCGGTATGAGACGCTTAGCCAAATCACTCGACGTCATACCTGGGCTAGGGTACGCAATATATGCAGACGATATTACCCTATGGGCAACCAGCGGCTCGTTAGGACAAAAAGAAGAAATCCTGCAAGAAGCAGCGACCGTTGTTGAAACCTTCGCTCGCAGCAGTGGAATGAGCTGCGCTCCCGATAAATCAGAATTTATCAGGATACGAGGGCGAGGCCGTCAAACTCACGAGCCGGTGAACCTCTTTCTAGGAGACAGCCAGATAAAGGAAGTCCAGAAAATGCGAGTCCTCGGACTGTGGCTGCAAAGCAACAAACGAGTAGACCACACCATTAAAACCCTTAGGACTACGGTGAAACAGATCTCTCGTATGATCCGTAGAGTAACTTATCACCGAAAAGGTTTCAAGGAAACAGAGACGATCCGGCTCGTTCAGGCTTTTGTGCTAAGTCGTCTCACATATAGCCTCCCTTTCCAGGACCCCACGAAAACAGAACTAAAGGCCCTAGATGCATTGATTAGAACGTCGTACAAAGCGGCTCTCGGCCTACCACAGGGAACCTCTACTGAACGCCTGCTGGCCCTCGGGATTCACAATAACTACGAGGAGCTACGGGCAGCGACGCTCATATCTCAACGGGAGCGGCTTAGCTTAACCACCTCTGGCAGAAAATTACTTTGCCGCGTGGGTTACCCTACTCATCCACAGTATGCGGGAGAAGAACTCGAATCTCTGACCAGAGTCCTTCGTGAAAGGATCATAGTAGCCCCAATCCCTAAGAACATGAGTCCAAAATACCACCAGGGACGTAGAAATGCTCGAGCTCGAAAGTTAATGCAGCAATTCGATGGAAACCCGGATACAGTCTACACAGATGTCGCTCGATGTGGTGCTGACAAATACGCCCTCGCAGTGGTAGGAGCGGCCGCAAATCAAGGGCTTGTGACTTGTGCCACGGCTAGAGTTGCATCTGCCAATACCGCAGAAGCTTCAGCCATCGCGCTAGCTATTAAAACTAAGGACACTCTAGGACAATCGTCGATAACTCTTACAGATTCCCAAGTCGCATGTAGACTATTCCTCACCGGGAGGCTACCACACAGCACCACTCACCTATTAGGATCCAACCTAACGCAGAAACACATGATCATCTGGTGCCCGGGTCACGCAGGACTCGAGGGCAATGAGAGAGCGGACGGCGCAGCTCGTGCTTTTGTCAACCGAGCGGCCGACCACTCTGACGAAAACCCCTTTTTACCACGAGACATCCTTGAGCACCAGCGGCCCGAGCGAAGAAAGTACAGTCCACCACACCCTGACCTATCCAGGCAGGACTCTTATGACTGGCGCCGAATACAGACGCACACATTTCCAAACCTTTATTTGAAAAATGCCATTCACCCAACGCTGTACAGCGCTCGCTGTCCTTGGTGCGGAGGCCGGCCAACTCTCGCCCACATTACGTGGGACTGCCAGAACAGGCCACCCAAAATTAATACTCCAAAAATAGCCGGCAAACTTTCCGGAAGGGAGCAGTGGGAGACTTGGCTCGCCAGCGAGGATCGGGAGATGCAACTAGCGCTTCTCGACCAAGCACGGCGGACCGCTCAAGCCAGTGGGGCCCTGGACTAGGGGCTCCACCCACTCGCTTTCTGCATTTTTTTTCTCTTTTAAATAAACGTTTTGGTATGGTCTTGAAAGGTGCTGGCATGCAGGATTGGCAATTGTAATGATTTTTTCCTGCACTTGGAATTTTTCTCTATTTTCTTTCTGTAGCATTTTTATTTATGTTTGGCTGCATCAAGCACCAATTTTTATCTATCTTTCAAAGATGTCTTTCTTTTTCTGGGGAAAACTCGGGGAAGGCAGGAGATGGAAATTCAAGACGATGAGCAACATGAGAACAAGGTGAAAGTAGGAGCCAACGTTTCCAAACGTGGACCTTGAAGAAGACAAGTCCACTATCGAGACGTTGGCTCCTGCTTTCACCTTGTTCTTGTTTTGCTCATCGTCCTTTTTTTTTCTGGTAATTTGTATAACTCGCCACATTTTTACAAATGAACGTCAGTTGAAAGTTAGTCCTCATCCATATCTAGTGTCATCCTGTTGATATTGCTTCATGCTATGCACTCTTGCAACATTTGTGTGCGTGTGTGTGCACACGTGTGGATTTGGATGCGAGATCGGGCCCTAGGGCAGAGGTATCATTCTTCTCCTGTACAGCCTTATGAATTCATTAATCATAGTGCAACAGAAATGCAATGGACAGGAACGAAGTGAACACACAGAGCGCTTCATTCTTGTCTGTTGTCTATCTGTTGCACTTTAGTTAATAATGAATACACACAAACTCATCTAGTTTTCAGTTATTATGTCAGGCTTATAAGCCCGCTTGTGTCCTGGAATATTTGCATGGCTATGTATCCTGTAATTTAATTACTGGCCATGTGCTTGCAAGTCGCGTGTCAATCTCCTGATTTTCCTGACAATCTTGTGTGATGTGCAGGCCCAGACAGTTTCTGGTGAATCCATGCAGGGTGTTGTGCAGGGTGTAATCTGCACTACAAGTACTGCTTTGATTGCGTTCAGTTCAGCTTTTCTAGGTGTAGGATGACCTGGAATGGTACTCACTTATATGGGGTTTAGATTTATGTAGTGTCATACTACTGTTACACTGCTATTGCCAGATCAGTGTACTATATGTGCCTTATGTTTGCTTGCATCTTCATGATTAGCAACCTCCTCTGTGTGTTTGGCAGTTGCATAGTCTCCTGGCCTAATTGTTTACCCCCATATTCCACGGTATGGGCCTGTTGTGTTTCAAGTTCAGGTACTCCCGAGGTTGTGTTTCTGAAGGGAGGGGTAGTCGTCTTTGCATCTCATATACTAGCTGGCATAGTATCTTGGTACGAGGTTCTGAGCTCTTGAGACAAAGAATTTGTGCTGCAGGCAGCAATTCTACTCTGTCTAGGTGCTTGTTCGTTAGCTCTTTCTCATAGAGGTCTTCAAGCATGGTACAGTTGGAAAGACCTGTTATTACTACCCGATGCCTGTATTCGATGAGTTGTCTTTTTTGTGTGCTGCAGGTAATTCATACCGTACCATACCTTGGACACAAGCAAAGCATCTGCGATTTTCTATAGTATCCACTCGTCCACCCCCATTATTTCGAGATTATTCTTTTCACCAGGTGTGGAAGTTGCGTCCAGGCATTGCATACTTGTTTCACCCACGTGCTGGTTCTGCCGTCATGGGCTTACACTTGCTGAGGATTTGTGGACATTGACTTGCGGGCATATTTGTCCAGCTATGTGGATCACAATGTGCAATCTGGGGTAGTTCTTGATTCTAGCCTTTCTTTTTTTCCGACGTCGATATGAGCTGACTTATCAGAAAGCGAGAGGCCAGACTGGCCAAGAAAGTCTGCAGTGTTGTTGAGGACTTGTTGCATCATTCTTGATTTCTGTATAAGATAGCTTTCACATAGACTGTAATACGCCATAGGCTATAGTGTTTCTTGTAGTATGCCCGTGTTGTTGGTGTGTGTGGGCCAAATGTACCTCCAACTCTGACCTGGAATTTTCTGTCTTGCAGAAAGTTACTGTTTAAGTGCTCTACCAGAAATGTTTTTGCTCATCGTTCCTCTTATTAGAGCAGCAAAAGGTACTGCTGTTAAAAGCCTCTTCATTCTTTCATAAGCGGTATTACACAATGTCCTGCGATAAAGTTTCTGCTGCTTATGGCCCACTCATAACTGCCAGAAGGGACAACTCTTGAAAAAGGTTTTCTTTGTGCTATGTGTGCGATGTAGTATGAGCATTCATGCCTTGACATTTATACATCTGTAGAACCAGCTTCCTGACACAGTACTTGCTATACCTGATCATGCTTATTTGTGCAGTGGTGTTGAACAATACGTATTGATGCAATGAATATTTACACACTCGAATTATCACGAAAGATGGTTGTTTTACAATTCTGCCCTTTGCTTTCTATTGGTGTTAGATTTTGCATAAGCATGCTCCCGTATGCAGTAGTATTTTGAAGTGTAAGGGTTCAATAAAAGGTGATGAACTAAATCTAAGTGCAAGAGCTTTTTTTCTCACCTACGACTCCCATCGAAATGCGACTTCCATGGCTGGCATATCAATCCCTTGCCTTGAGTTAGCAGCAGAATGCTATAGCCACAGTGGCAGGTGAACAAATTGAAGAACAATATTTCTGTCTATAATTTTTTTTCTTGCCTGTATGTAAGTAAAGTTTGGAATAAGTTTGTCATTGCAAAAAAGCCCAGTATGTGGTCTTTTATTGAATAAACCACATATTGTGTATAGTTGAAATGCAGAAATTTGTTCTAAAATCCTCAGGTGATATATGTTCTTGCAAGTAGCATGGTATTTCATTACTTATAAAGATAGTAATCGCAGCGGATATCGTTATATGGTTTTACACACTAATATATGTGATCACAAACTTATTAGAAACTTACTAGAAACATGTAAGGCATGAGTTTCTGCACACTTGATCAGCTATGAACGTGCAAGAACTGCTTGTACCGGCTGACTTCACAGCACAGCTCGATTTTCTTTTGTTCAGCGTGTCGTTTTATACTATTTTATCCCCACAAGAACAGGCCGTTTGCCTGCTTTTCGCATTGTTGCACGAGTTCTACATAATTGTGCAGGAGGGTACGTTGTCACTGTGCCACTATAGCAAGCAATTTACTTAATATACTAGTTGTACAGTTAGTTGCCTTGCAGAGCAAGTGTTCATACAGATGCAGTAAGGATACAAAGTCCGCAACATAGTCAATGTTTATTGATTTTTGTGCATGAAAAAAAAAATTCTCCTGAGTAGAGGTGCAACTTAACGTGCATGTAATATTTTATTCAAGCCACGGATTTAATGCTATCGTAGCAAATTCATTACGATAGCCTACACTTTTGCTCTGTCAAATTTAATAAGAGGCAAGATAAGCTTTCAAGATGCATCGGGAAATTCGTGATTGAAAACCGACAAGAAAACGCAACTGAACGGTACCGCGTTCAGCGCAACGTTGAAACTTCGGGTACTTTGCTGTCTTGTCATTTGCCCTTGCCGAGGTTGAAATAATTCAAGCTGCTCCGTAAGCGCGATTTTTGCAAGCTACTCAACAAAAGAAAATTGTGACAACCTCGTCGTCTGCTGGGGATCGAACACCTCCTAGCACTGACAACTCGCACAGGCGTACGAAGCAAACGTGAAAATACACTTCATTTGCTGTGTAGCGTGTCAACAAACGCATAGCAATCGGAGAATGCAATCTGCGGTACAAGTTTTTTATTCTCCCTTCGCGTACGTACCGAATTCGACGATCCCCGTTTCCACGCATTGCACTTGTCGGACGAGACGCCATTTTCCAAAACAAACCGGCGAAATAGCTCCGTTGACAGCTTTCCGCGCAATTTCGACGGAAAATCGCAGCGATCGGTGCGACTGTGCGACCAACCGGTTGGTCGCAGCCGAAAATAGGGGGGTCGGCACTGCGACTGCGATTTTCATCGCAAACGACGGAAATCGCACTTCCGGTGCGACGAAAATCGCATCATGTGAAACAGGCATATAAGGCGTGCTCACAGTATTTGCATCGCTCTCGGGTGGTGTTGGCATTCGTATCTGTGCCTTAATCCTCTTAAACGCATTTGAAACAATACTGATTGAACACTGCAAACTTTCTGCGACGTTTTCCACTTCTGCGTTTGCATTATATTTAACATTACTACTTTTTGCATCATCAAAAGTTATGACAATGGCGGCTTTTTAATTTATAAAAGGAAATGTACGCAAGGCAGCGGCATGAAGTTTCCTCGGGTACCGTATATACTCGTGTAAGGGCCGCCCTCGTGTAAGGGCCGCACCCCAACTTTGAAAGCGGATATTTCGAAAAAAAAAAAACAAAAGTTCAAAATGTCCCGCCAGAAAAGTGTAGTTAGTTCATTTACAGCCAGATGGCGCTGCACGCTTTTCCGCTTTTATTCTACTTCCGCCGACGCGCCGACCACGCTGTTGACAGCGCGCCGCCATATTTGCCTTGTGCGGCCTCTTTGTTGGCATCGTTCCTAGCATCGTGTCGATACGTTGGCAGCGCGACTTCAGATCGGTGTCGTCGGTGTCACTTTGTTGGTTGTAGTGAACCCTGCAGAAGCCAGCGCACGTGACGGACGATGGGCCGGCATCTGAGATCATTCACTGCAGCATTTAAGCTGCAAGTGATTGACTATGCCGAGGAGCACGGGAAGCGGGAAGCTGGACGAAAGTACGACGTCGATGAGAAGCGCGTGCGTTACTGGATGAATCAGAAAGATGCCCTCGCCGCTACTAACAGGAGCCGAAAGGCGTTTCGCGGGAAAAAGTGCAAGTACCCGCAACTCGAAAGCGAGCTCGTCAACTACGTCGTCGACACACGAAGGGACGGCTACGCCGTATCGACTGACATGATACGCGTCAAAGCCCTCAGCATCGCTCGCCACATGGAAATACCCCCGGCACAATTCAAGGCAAGTCGGGGCTGGGCTACGCGGTTTATGAACCGTAACCAGCTTTCTATTCGGCGCCGAACGACGATTTGCCAAAAACTGCCGCGCGAGTACGAAGACCACGTCATTAAGTTTCATCGCTTCGTGAATGCTCTCAGGAGGGAGCATGAATACGACCTGTCCCAAATTGGGAATGCGGACCAGACACCTGTGTGGTTCGATGCACCGGAAAGCACCACAGTGGATTTAAAAGGTGCGAAAAGTGTGTCTGTGCGCACGACTGGTGCAGAACGCCAAAGGTGCACTGTGATGTTGTGCATCACGGCAGACGGCAGGAGGCTTCCGCCGTACGTCGTATTTAAAAGGAAGACTCTCCCAAAAGAGAAGTTCCCTCAGGGAATCGTCGTACGTGCGCAAGAGAAGGGCTGGATGTCCGAGGAACTGGTCGTTGACTGGATTAAGACCGTCTGGGCAAACAGACCTGGAGGGCTGTTACAACGGAAAGCCCTCCTTGTTTTGGACAGCTTTAGGGGCCACTTGACCGACCGCGTCAAGAACCGAGTTGCCGCAACTCGTACGGACTTGGCCGTCATTCCCGGTGGCCTGACGAGTGTGCTGCAGCCGCTCGACGTATGCGTCAACAGACCATTCAAAGTGGAATTTCGCCGATGTTACTCTGAATGGATGGCTGGAGGCGTCCACGAGAAGACCCCTACAGGACGGCTGAAGCGGGCGTCGCTCCAACAGGTGTGTGAATGGATTTTGAATGCGTGGCGTGCCATGTCAGTAGAAGTAGTTGCTAAAAGCTTCAAGGTAACGGGAATTTCGAACTCCATGAACGGCACCGAAGATGACCGTCTCTGGGAAGACGCGGACGCCGAGGCGAGCTCCTCCGAGAACGAGGACAGCGAAATGGAATCCGAATAAAAACATTTCTGGCATGTCATTTGTGACTCTTGCACTCTGCTACTGTTGCATAAACAGTACAGACCTTTGGCCTGTACTGCCTGTACTAAATCGGCCTGATTCGTGTAAGGGCCGCACCTAGCAAAATTTTCGAAGAAAAAGTGCGGCCCTTACACGAGTATATACGGTATCCTAGCGCGGTTCGGTAACCAGCGAAGTCAACAAGAGATGGCAGCGCCGGCGCTTACGTCGCGCAAACGCTATCGCCGATATTCGGCCATTTCTGCAGCCAGCCGAGTCGGTCTGTCACGCTTCACGATAGAATAACGCGGCCTAGAAGGTGCGCTCATTACCACTGGTAGGTCATGTATTTTCTCAAGGTGGAAAACAAGCGTGTTGGCGCAGACATACGACGACTCATTCCCTCTCCCGGTGACACGCATCCTAGCCTATGAATCGGACAACGGCTTGGACGCAGCAGACGACGGAAGCGAGAAGCGTTTTTGATGGAGTAAACGTGCGCTTTCAGCTAGCTGCTTTATTTTTACCGCGGAGGGAAGCTGTTTTGCTTTACGAACAATGTCAGGTTCAATGCCTTCATTTGTTTCTCAGGCACGAAGTTTGCGTGACGTAACGAAAGCAAAACGAAACCATCAGCGCCATTTTGTACGCTTCGCGCCTACGTCACGCCTGGAACCAAATGGCGGAATCTCCTGAACAGAGCCCCACTTCGGCTAGACTGTTACGCGCAGGGTCAGTGTGCGATGCGTTTCATTTGTAAGACCACAGCGAGCACTCAAAAGATTTACGGTAGCGAAATTTTTTAGTTGGGTCCAAAGGCTCTCAAACAAAGTGTTCCGATGAATTCATGGCAATATCAATTCACACGCATAAAAAAAGAAGAAAAAGAAAACGAGACATGGGAGGTTGAACTGCACGGCTTACATTCGCTTTCATAACTGCCCACAAAAGTTAGCGCTAAAAGCAACCAACACATGTGAGAAGCTCGTGTTTGTCTCTCTTGCATGCTGTATTTTTTAGCACAAATCAGAGGAAGAACCAATTGTGAAGTTCATAGTTCATTTTTATTCAACATAAATCAATCATTTTTTTTTACAACAGATACAATTTTCTTGTTTGTGTGTGTGTGTACAACTATTGCACAACAGATGGGTTATTACACGCCCACATAAGCGTGCCTCTGTCTTCCGCGCTGCTGAAAACAATGAGGCCATCGCTCCTGAGGGAATTCGATAAGACAGTTCGCCAGAGAGCGAGAGAGCTTTTGGAAATATCAAGAAGAAAGATTTTTCGTTTAAACATGAATGTGCGTATTTTTCAAAATGCGTAGAGCAAAACATTTTAATCCATGCCACACCCCTCCACTTGAGACTCGGGCTAAGGAGCGGCCACTGCAGCTTAGCTTGCTGACAGCCTTGGAAACACAGCTGGTAACGCTGTAGTCCGTACAAGGACATGCACACCGAGTGCTTCACTGCCACAGCAGCATTACGAGATGCACCAGACCTTGCCTACTTTTACATTACGTGAAGTTTGAGCGAAAACTCTTGTGTGTAGCCTGCGAGGTCTCTGCCACCGTTTCATTAAACAAAATATTCAAAACTCTTGCAACCATTCAATTAGGCCCGTGCAGGCAGGAGTGTGCATATGGCCTTGAGCAAGTCCAATGTAGCATGATAAAAGCAAAGGCCCAGTCACCCACACAAAACACTGTGAATCCTGACTTGTGAGACTACCCCACTTGACTTACGATGTGACAACTGTACTTGGCCATTTGCCAATACCAAGGTGAACAGCCAGTCGCTGCGAGACGGTCAAAAAAGGCAGAAGTCACTGCACAGCCCCCCCTACCTAAGCAAATATACATAACCTTCAAACACGATATTCTTTTTCCTGCATTGGAAACTAGCAGATGTGCAATGTTCTTGTAACTCGGGTTAGACAAGCAGAGGTAGAGCACAAATGCCTGATTGGCATTGTCTGCTACTTCTCCAGTCCTTGCCCAGTTTCGGACTTAACGGAGCTACAAGACCATAAACCATTACAGAAAGACTAGATCAAGCAAGGCAGCACAACAAATTCTGCCTGCCACAAAACATTGTCTTGCGCTTCCAAAACCACCAAAACTGAAACAAGCCTCGATAATATTTGCTGGGCAAGAGTTCAGCATGGAGTACGGCTGTACATTTAGACCTTAATGTGCAGAAACAGTTATTTCCATGAAAACACTTAAAAAGAAAAAAATCAGATGCCCCAACAGGGTCCCACCTTGAACTTTCATCCGAGTGAGCACCACTCAGACAGTACTTGGGCACATTCTGTCTGCGTGCTGTCACATGTATGATCTTCCCACACAACTTCCTTGGTTCTCAACCTTCGAGTTTACCTATTTGACAAGATACAGCTCAATGCTGACATGTTCCGATTTGGAACAGTCCCAGTCAGAGATAAGCTGGAACATGGATGTGTGGCATCGCACGAGTTCCCTCAACACACATGCATTGCTTGGCAGGTTTGGCAGCAGGTGGCTTTCCACGGCAGCATCAGTGGAGGGGAGAGGCAGGGGAGGCTGAAGTAGATAAATGGCACGATGTACCAGGGAAGAGTTCCACGCCATTTCATTTTGGCCCTCCGATGTTTAAGAAGGACAGCAAGAAGAGAGAGAGGTTAGCAACAGTGGACAAAATATAAAGAGGACCAAACAATAAGCCGCATCATGAAACAGAAACAGGCGACTTCTCAGAGCAGGAAAGAGGGAGACAAAGGGAGAGGAAGAAAATTAAAAGAAGCATTTGCATGTGCAGTATGTATAATATGTATATGAATATTATATGTATTATATATATATATTAGTTCTCTGACCAATTGCCACCAGCCATCGGGAATGGACGCGCATGAGAAAAAAAAGTTTCCCAGGTGGTGGAGACTTTCTGTACATACATACATATACACATATTCATATATATATATATAGACACCAATATATATATATTTATATATGTATACATACATATATATGGACACATATACAGGGCACGAAAGGGGGGGAAAAGAGGGCATGGCCAGATGACAAGGAAGAAAACAATTGAGTAAAGCAAGAGAGACATTGCACGGCAATTTCCCGATGTGAAAATTGCATCGCAGCCCAAGTGACTCCTGTGTCAGGCCCGTTTTTTTTTTTTTCCCCTCTTATGTACACTCGTGTATGTATAGAGTTACCCTCGGGTCTCGCTAGGTGCGCGCACCCATCTCCCCACGCCCCCATCGATGACTGCCGCACCACGCTGCACACGGTGCATGCACGGCTGGCCCACAGACATGCCCCAACCTGGCTGGTAAACCTACCATCCCTTCCTCAGTGGCAGCAGTCAATACAGCTGCTGACAGCGGTGGTGCATGGAAGGGGGGCACGCATGCGCAATATAGCGAGAGCTGCTCTCCTCCTAAGACATCACCTCACAGGAACAAGTGAGCCCCCACCCTCTTCAATTAGTATCCCCCCTGTCACAATTGGCAGCGACGTTCTGTATCATCTTCCAGTGAACACACACACACGCACACAATTTGCAAGAAGTTGAACACGAGGGCAGTCACAGCAAGGAGGAAGGGAGCGGGAAGCAGCACTAAAACAGGCCCATTGCTGTACACAGAAAGCGAAAAAAAAAAAAAAAATGGAGGAACCAAGCTGTGTGTGTGTGTGTATATATATAAAAAAAAGTATGACACAAATGGGGTGGTGCAGTGCAGCAGCACAGTGTTTCGGCATTCTATATGCGTGCGTGCGCTGCCCATGTGACGCTGCTCGACCGGGCACGAAATACACTAGCTGAAAAGGTGACCAGAACAACAGCAACAACAAAGGGTGAACAGTGAAGAGCCCCCACAGCCAGACACACACACATCACTGCTTTGCGGAGCATCGTGAGGGCACTCTGAACCTGCACTCCCAAAAAGGCAAAAAAAACCGGCACAATAGGGGGGAAAAAAAAAGAGTTCACAACTGCCCACTATCACTCACCAACTTATAATAACTTAGCAGGAAATAAAAATCGCCCAATGGTGGGCACAGAAACAGAGTGACGCAGAATAAAAAAAAAAGTGGTGCACTGCACACTGAGAGAAGACGTGGGAGGAGGGGTGTGCATATGTCAAAAGAGAAAAGAATGGCAAGAGTGGAGCAGTGGCGAGCTGCCCATGGGGAGAAAGAGAAAGCCACGCATGGAAAGCAGTCTCCTCGTCGCACATGCAGCACACACACTGCGCCGTGGCATGGTCAGCGCACAACAAGGGATGAAGAGATGGCAAGTGGGAGGAGGCAGTTGAGCCAGGCACTTAACAAGGAAGGAGGAAACCGAGGATGACGAGAGAGGAACTGGGCAGACAGGAGGAGGAGGGTGCAGGAGGGAAGGAGAGCAGTGGGAGGGGGGCGAGACCCCCTTCAGGAGCCGGCCGAGTTGCTGCCACCATGCTCCTCCTGCGGTGATGAGGGCCCCCCGTGCGGCAGCGGCGCATCCTTGCGGGGTGGCATACGCTCGTTGATCTTGTCCAGACCTTTGGCCTCCTCGAAGCTGGTGATCTTGTGGTGCGGTGAGAAGCCTGCCAGTGCTGTGGGCCAAGAGGATCAAAGTTAGGTCAAAGCTCCCATTTGTGGACCAAATGCACAGACACAATAACTTCACCACTGCTTGCGTGCCGCAAGTTAACATGCTCACATCTTTACCGACTGCACCTAAATTCAGTGCAATTACATTTCATTGCCTTTTTCTGGCATGCGTAATTATGCCCAATCTTTATGCCTTATATATATTTAAAAGAATGCAAAAATTAAATAACTGAATTCATTTAATTGAATTCTGGGGTTTTACATGCCAAAACCACAATTTCATTATGAGGCACACCGTAGTGGGGGGGGCTCTGGATTAATTTTGATCACCAGGGGATCTTTAACGTGCCCCCAATGTACGGGACATGGTTGTTTTTGCATTTCGCCCCCATCGAAATGTAGCTGTGGCAGCTGGAATTTGATCCCGTGACTTCATGCTAAGCAGCACAACATCACAGCCACTAAGCCACCGCGGCGGGTAAGATCCAATAAATGTGGCCCATGTCTAATAAAGGGAACTTGGCCTGGACTGTTTTTTTTTTTTTGAAGCGAAGCTTTCTTTGCCTCTTCCTTCGACTTTCCCACTGCTGCTGCTGTCTGGCATACCGCGGCGTCGGGGGGTGGTTCAGAGCATGTGTATATATGACAACAGAGTATGAGAGGAAAGGCAATGCGAGAAACTCGTTCGGACCCCACCACATGTGATGTGCACAATGCCCTCCTGGAGCTCCCGTGTGTCACCACAGTAGCCTCTTGACAGCTGTGATTATCCGTGACACCCCATTAAAGCTTTGCAAAAACTTCAGCACTTTCCTTTCCACTAAGGTGAGAGTACAGATGGCACATGGAAATGTGGAGAGGAGGGGGGAGAATAGGCGCAGTTCCCATACAAGTCCCCTGGGAGGTGACTTAAGAAGGCTAGGAAACCCTGCAACTATATGACAGCTGTTGTGGGAAAACTGGGTAAGCTTAAGTTCAAGGTATGGTATAGTAGGTTCCTGCTATTTCTGAAAAAACACCATGCAAATATGTCAAGCAGACAAATTACGCAGGGTATGCAAAAGCAGCACTGCATTAATTAAAGCGCACCAGAGGGTGCAGGCGACACTACGGAAGCGGTCACATGTCAAATTAACACTTCTATGCCTGCCGTTGTAGCTTTGCGGGTATGACATTGCTAGAATTCATGGATTTGATTCCGACTGCAGCAACCGCATTTCATCACCATCAGCCTGTTTTATGTCCACTGCAGGACGAAGGCCTCTCCCTGCGATCTCCAATTACCCCTGTCCTGCGCCAACCGATTCCAACTAGCAGCCACGAATTTCCCGATTTCATCGCTCCACCTAGTCTTCTGCCGTCCTCGACTGCGTTTCCCTCCTCTTGGTACCCATTCTGTAACCCTAATGGTCCAACAGCTATCTAACCGGCACATACTCCAGCTGACGAAGTCGAATAGTGAAGTCCAATAGGGACACCCGAAACACGATGCTTCGTAAGGCAACGAAACAAGCACTGGGCATGCCTATTTACTCGTCCACTCAAAAACTGCTAGACATGGGTGCCCACAACACGGTGGAGGAGCTCATCAAAGCCCACCTCTCAAATCAGAGAATCCGGCTCAGTCACACGGAACACGGACGAGCCGTCCTACGCAAAATAGGATGGCAAATCGAGCCAGTACCCATAAAGACGGCCCTTACGGAAGACTGTAAAACGATCATTCAGACAAAACCCCTTCCCCGGAACATGACGCCAGGCAAGGACGACGAGAGGCGCACCGCGCGAGCTAAAGCACTAGCCCGGAAGCTGGAAGAGAACCCCAGGGTCCTCTATGCGGACGCCTCGCTCCGAAAACAGTGACCGTGCAGCGCTGGTGGTTACATCAAAAGACAGGCTGATGGTCAGCGCGTCCCTGAAGACAACAGACCCCGCAGTTGCCGAAGAAGCGGCCGTGGCCCACACACTCGCACAGCAGAGCGTGGACACCGTAGTCACCGACTCAAAGACAGCCTACAGAAGCTTCCGCAGGGGGGTAATCTCCTCCGCGGCCCGAGCCATTCTAGCCAAGCACAAGCCTCCGGGAAGAGCCATAGAGCTCGTGTGGGTCCCGGCTCACTCGCAGGTAGCAGGCAACACCATCGCCGGGTACCATGCCCGAGAAATGTCAATCCGGGCTGAGCCTGAGCCGGAAGAGCTACCGCACCCGGTTACCAGCTTTCGAGACATTACCCGGATGTACCGAGAGGAAAGGTGCAGACTGCCAGAACTGCACCCCAAACTCACCAGGCAACAGACGATCCTGCGTCGAGCGCAGGCGGGATCGCTTGCACATCCCGTACTCATGAACCGCATGTACCCTGCGGAATACGATATGTTCTGTCCTTTTGGCAGAAGAGAAAAGGGCACCCTGCCGCACGTCTTGGCAGAGTGCACAGAACTCAAGACCCCCCCCCCCCTCCTCTCCTTCCCACCAACAACCCCAATCCCCAACCCCTTGAGCGATGGGAGACCTTGTTATCCAGCACCGCCCTACAGATTCAGCTCGCACTGACGGACAGGGGCCAGGAGCCGCTGGAAACATATGGGTCCCGTAACTAGGGAACCACCCCATCTGGTGCCTGCGTGCACCACCGATTTATTTTGGGCCCAGCAAATGTTGCTTCATCATCATCTTACATGACCTGCCCGTTTGCTCTCCGATCCAAACCGCTCTCTTTCTGTCTCTTAACATTATGCCTAGCAATCTTCATTCCATCGCTCTTTGTGCAGTCCTTAACTTGTTCTCAAGCTTCTTTATCAGTCTCCGAGTCTCTGCCCCATATGTGAGCACTGGTAAAATGCACTGATTGTTCACCTTCCTTTTCAATGATAATGGTAAGCTTCCAGTCAGGACCTGACAATGTCTTCCGTATGCGATCCAACCCATTTTTATTCTTCTATGAATTTCCTTCTAATGATCAGGGTTCCCTGTGATTAATTGACCCAGGTAAACATACTCCTTCACAGACTCTAGAGGCTGACTGGCAATCTCGAACTCTTGTTCCCTTGCCCAGCTATTCATCATTATCTTTGTCTTCTGCATATTAATCTTCAACCCCACTCTTACACTTTCTCTGTTAAGGTCCTCAATCATTTATTGCAACTCATCTGCATTGTTGCTGAATAGAACAATGTCATCGTCAAACTGAAGGTTGCCGAGATATTAGAGTTTTTTAGTTCAGCGTCTTTACGGTACGCTCCGCTCCGGGCTGCCCCGCTAAGCCACAGCGAAGCGGCGGGCGATTTTCACGTTTTAGTTGTACGTTTAGCGTAGCGGAGCGGACCTTTCGTAGTTGCAGCGCCCCCTGGGCAAATTCCAGGTAGCAAAAGAAAATAAAAGACCTATAGATCACTTTTAGACAGTAAAACTTATATATGTATATATACAACTTATTTCTCCATGATGTATCTAGGCGTACGCTTGTAATGCTTTACCGGTCCATTTTATCCAATGGAAAATGAAGTGCCGTCTTTGGGAACGCCACGTGATAGCCAGTGTGCTTGCTTTCTGCATCCAATCCAATCCTTTCTGACGCCAACGCTAGCCAAAGCGCTACGCAGCCCGCTCTGCTCAGGCGGCTTCTGAGCGGACCGTGTTCCTTGCTCCGCTAGCCCGCTTACAGCTAAGTGGACGGCGCATGCGCATGCGCGCTTCCGCTCCGCTTCACTGCTTAGCAGATTGTAAACACGCTCAACTAAAACACACTATTCACCGTCAGTGTTTACTCCTAAGTCTTCCCAGTTGAATAGCTTGAATACCTCTTCCAAGCACGCAGTAAATAGCATTGGAGAGATTGTGTCTCCTTGTCTGACCCTTCCTTTATAGGTATCTTCCTGCTTTTCTTGTGTAGAATTACAGTAGCTCTAAAACCTCTGTAGATATTTTCCACGGTATTTACGTAAGCGGCTTGTGCCCCTTTATTATGCAATGCCTCTATGACTGCTGGCATCTCTACTGAATCAAATGGTTTTTCGTAATCTATGAAAGCCGTATAGAGAGGCTTATTGTACTGTATGGATTTCTCAGTAACTTATATACATGGATGTGACCCACGGTAGAGTATCCCTTGGTTGACTATAGTCCAATGTTGCACTTGTTCTATTGAAGATTATCTTGGTGAATATTTTATATAATACTGTGAGTAAGCTAATAGGCCTATAATTTTTCTATTCCTTACGTCTCCTTTTTTGTGGATTAGTATAATGTTGGCATTCTTCCAGTTTTCTGGGACCCTTGCAGTCGATAGTCACTTCATATAAAGAGCCGCCAGTTTCCCAAGCATTATGTCTCCTCCATCTTTGATTAAATTGACTGTTATTCCATCTTCTCCTGCCGCTCTTCCTCGTTTCACGTCTTGCAAGGCCCTTCTGACCTCATCGCTAGTTAGAGGAGGAGTTTCTGTATCCTGTTCATTATAGTTTCTAATTGATGTATCGTGACTTCTCTGGGTACTGTACAGATCAGTATAGAATTCTTCCGCTGCTTTTACTATACCTTGAGATTGCTGATGACATGACCCTGCTTATCTTTCAGTGCATACATCTTGGTTGGTCTTATGCAAAGTTTCTTTCTCACCGATTTCAGACTGCGTCCATTTTTTACGGCTTCTTCAGCCTTTCTCACGTTGTAGTTTGGAATATCACTTATTTTTGTCTGGATCAGTTCCGACAGTTTTGCAAATTCTAACTTATCCCTTAAGTTGGACACTTTCATTCTTTATCGTTTCTTTATTAGGTTCTTTGTTACTTGGGAGAGCTTGCCTACTGGTTGCCTTGGTGCCTGGCCTCCCACTTCAATTGCTGCCTCTGAAGCCAGCCTAGTTCGGATTTCATTCATTATCTCTATGTAATACTCATCTCTGCTCTAAGGCTGCAAATTTGTTTGCAAGTACCAGCCTGAATTTATCTGCTTTTACCCTTACTGCCTCTAGGTTGACCTGTTTCTTCCTGACCAATTTTACTCTCTCTTCGAATTGAGGTGAATCCTAGCCCTCATTAACCTATGATCACTGCACTTTACCCTACCTATCACTTCTATGTCCTGCACTATGCCGGGATCAGCAGGAAGTATGAAGTCAATCTCATTCCTTGTTTCAGATTACGGCTTTTTCAAGCCCACTTTCTGTTGCTACGCTTCCTGAAAAAGGCGCTCTTTATTCGAAGCTTATTCCTTTCTGCGAGTTCTACCAGCATCTCTCCTCTAGCGCTCCTAGAGTCCATGCCGTAGTTGCCAAGTGCTTGTTCACCAGCCTGCTTTCTCGTCACTTTTGCATTGAAGTCGCCCATTACTACAGTACACTGAGTTTGCATTTTTCTCATTGCTGATTAAACATCTTCATAAAACTGATCTACTTCCTCATCATCATGACATGATGTTGGAGCGTAGGCTTGTACTACCTTTAATCTATACCTCGTATTAGGTTGATTATGACTACAGCTACCCTCTTATTAATGCTGTAGAACTCGTCAATGTTGCCCGCTATATCTTTACATATTAGGAATCCTACCCCGAAATGCTTCTTATCAGGCAGACCTCTATAACAGAGGACACGGCCATTATTCAGCAATGTACAAGCCTCACTAGTTCTAATCTCACTGAGGCCGATGATATCCCCAACAGTGTCTGATAGTTCCTCAAAGAGGAACTGCTAAGCTAGCCTCACTTGACAGAGTTCGGCAATTAAAGGTTGACAGGGTCAGTTTCCACTGGTGGCTTGTCCGGACCCAGAGATTTTTAGCCCCCTCTGCTGTGTTACAGGTCAGACTGCCGCCTTGGTCAGGTGCTCCCCAGCTGCTGGGGTCTGAGGGCCATGGGTTTATTAAAGGAATCATTTGGGAGGTAGTTCGCCCCCGCATTTAAGCAGGGGGCGAAATAGAAAACACACGGGCTCTTAGATTTTTGGAGACATTAAAGAATATCAGTGTCAAAGTTAATCCGGCGTCTACCACTATGGCATGCCTCATATTACGATTGCAGTTTTGGCACATACAGCCCCATAATCCAATTCAAGCTTAATACTGCCACAATGCGATGTGCAATGTGAGGCAACGACAATGCTCAACTCTCTCAGAGGTTATGAAATATGGCAAACAACACCTCAAGCAAACTAAACACCTCTCCCTGTGTTTTCTGTGTACTACGCAGACACACAGCAGTAGTGCACACAAGGTAATGTTTAACATCAACTCAGAACTCTTGTGTTAGACTAAACGTTGAAGAAATGACGCTTCCACGATCAACATCCCCACTAATTATTGTCAATCAAGGCAACCAGCACAGAATGCTTCGCTTACATCGATTCCCACAGTGTGTGGGACCTGCAAAAATATTTTTTCAAGTATTCTCCTGTGATGCACAAGCCACACCTCATATGGCACCACTGAATGACCTACTAGGAGTATAATTCAAACAACCAGAAAAGCCTATTTGTACAGGTAGGTCCACTGTTAAAAGGAAAACGTGAGTGTGTCGCTAACGCTCCGTGCAGTGCCGTGTACAGTAAGCGGCCAAAACGTGCGCAAAATGATGTAGGGCGGCGCATGCCGCACATCATCCACTACCAAACCACCCCCCCTTCACATTGCTCACGCGCGGCTGCCCTGCCGTGCAATTGTAGATCTGTTGTGTGATAACATCCAAACACAAAGCTTCCACCAGAAAAATGGGGCTTCATGTTGCCAATAACGTTCTGAAAGCTCCATCATTTCTACGCTCTTAGCTTCCAGACGACCTACAAGTCGAATGCAACTTTTCTCCTTTAAGCAGTCATCGCAACCGCAGCTCAAGGTGTGTGCTCACCCAGCACAAGGCGCCGCACGCCATGTGCAGGCAAAACAAAAGGGGGGTTAGGCAGCAGCCGATGCACGGCATGCACTGCCCGTGTCATCCCGAGCATGCGCTTGGTTTTTGTGACTTACCTTATATGGCGCTGAGCGGAGCATGAGCCATACGCTCGTGTGTACCCTTAACAGTGGACCCACCTGTACATGCCAGAATCTTTGAGGCTGGCATCCACGTGAGCACTCCGGATAGTGTTTAGTTCACTGCAAGTGGAAATCTAAAATGCCTGAGACGTAGCGCCTGCTCTAATAAATGCCACCAGTATCTCACTCACAAATGATGTTTATTACATCCAGTCGCTGACTAGCAATTCAGACATGCTCAATTATTCGGACTGCTTCACAATACCCCCATCTGCACCACAGACAATGCGTAATGACAGCTGAAATTTTGAACACTCCAACTTTACAGTGCACCATTCAATTCAGACTCCACCTGTATGCTGTGTGCTAATTTGATTTTCAAGTCTAGCAGAAATAGAGATACTTTGTCTTTGATATATCACCGGCATTGCCATGGCATGCCTATTGGCCATGTTGCCTGCACCACATCGAAACAAACTAGCAAAGCCCACTTGATCCAGCAGTGACCCTGCCCAAACCACACGACAAGCCAAGCCAAGCATGGCAAGCCATTGTCTTGCGAGTTCTGCCTGTAATAATTCTGCATGACCACCGTTTGTTTATTTACGTGTTAAATAACAATCAGTCCCCGTGACATCTTCAAGCTTCTTTCAAGCGGCATGAACTGTGCCCTTAATGTACGACTTGCAAAAAAAAAAAAAAAAAACTGATCACCTGGCAAGTGCAGTAGACTTCTATTATGTTGCTAGGGGATGAATGTTCACTGCATGCATTAACTGTACTCTTGTTAATTTGTAGTGACAGCATGACAATGGTAGAGATACGGACTGACCAGGTCATAAGCAAAAAAAAATGAATTCTGGAGTTTTGTGTGCCAGTACCAGGATAAGATTATGAGGAACGCCGTAGTGAGGGACTCCAGATTCATTATGACCATCTGAGCTTCTTTTAACGGTCACCTAGTCCTAATGCAGAATACGTAGGCGTTTTTGCATTTAACCCCCATCAAAATGTAGCTTCCACGGCCGAGATTTGCTCCCACATCCTCAGGCTTAGATTCGCATTGCCAAAGCCACTACGCCATTATGGCAGGTAGGTTTCAGGCAGGCCTACATGGGTGAATGCACACACAGCAATTTGTCGCCTAACTTGGGCTCAGACGACAACTTTCGAAGATAATATCACTTTGCAACCTTTTGTGTGACTAGTACTAAGCGTATTGCTGGACGGCTGTATTCCCGACACTGTGGTAAGACAGCGTGCTTGGCACTGTGCCAAGAATGCTGTCGCTCGCACACGATCCTGCATCTGACACTAGACACAGGAATGTGAAAGTATTCCCACATGTGGTCATTCGAGATTACAGCACACTTCTTTTTGGCCATTTGTGCAATGATATCACTTGTTTTCTGGTAAATCTGACATTTCGAACTCCCTGACTACAGTAGACAGTAGAAAACAAACCACTGATTTGGCAGTACTTGGCCGGATTCTGACACGCCTCCAAATCAATCTCGGACTAATTTTCGATGTGACCAAAGTAGAAAACTAATGCAGAAATGACATCAAAGCTGATAAACAAAGTAGAAATTGGACGCACAGCCAATTTTTTAACAAGAAAATATGTCCGAAAATTACAATACTCCCTAATGTGAAATTTGAGCACAGCTTTATACGTGTTTTCATTTCCCGATATGTTGAGGCAGAGAATTTGAGACCGAAATCACTGCACCAACTGGCCGAGGGCCAGTGCCATCAGCACCTTAGCAGAGAGGTGCAGTATGGCAACGCTAGCATGACGAGTGGCATCGGAGGCAGCTGTGGAAAGATGAGGACGAAGGTATGAGCAGTGGCATGAGCGTGAGAGGCAGTACAGGAACACTGGCATGATGACTGGCATCGGAGCCACCTGTGGAAGACGACGACAACGAATGCACAAGTGGCACGAGCGCATTCGTGCCGCTATGCCAAGGGGCGCCAACGAGCCAGCTGCGGTAGAGGATGACAATGAACGCATGAGCAGTGGCAAGCACACCTTCACGCTCAACCGCGAATGTATGCGTTCACGGTTGAGCACAACGGAGGAACTCAACGACGCTCAACGGAGGAATGGGTGCCTGAGAGCTGCGCTCTAAAAAGGCAAGGGTCTCATATGTGTTGTCCAACGATGACCGGTTTCCTAAAGGCAGCTTCTGCAATACATCAGTGTTATGCGGTAAAGCATACAAACGCCGAGAAGGCAGTTTTGGTTTCGCGTCCAATTGCACTGCATAGGCAATTTGTGAACCAATTTCTTCGAAAAAATAAAAAAGGAACATGTTAGAATTGAGTAAATACCATAAATACCGTAATTGCACAGTGTGAGCTACAGTTATTGATTGAAAAACTTCCTACGGCAAGCTGACAATAGGCGTTTTCAACAGCAGATTTTTGATGTATTATCACTGCATTCACTGTTCCCTAAGCTCCACGAAAACGGACTCTGGCACTAAAGGGGTTGCTATTTAGGCCACCATAGGGGTCAGGCGTGTGCGTGCTGATGGTCAAGTTCGAATTCTGGCAAGGGCCATTTTGAGGATCGAAGTAACGAAAGTTTGAGCCCACAGAAATGCATGGGCACTGGCTGGGACCCTCGTCCGGGATCGAATAAACCGAAAATCGAATGAACCGGAGTCGAATTATCATAAGTCTACTGTACCAGTACTGGCAGAGGGGCAGATCTATTGGTGGCACGATTACTTTAAAGGGCAATGCCAAGCATGAAGAAGAAACAACTGCACTCATTTTAGAAAATGAAGTGGCAAGGCTACCAAAGTCGATGGCAAGCAAAGCCGCTTGTATTGGATGACAGAGACATCATGTCAAAGCTGAAAGTCAGGCTGCTCACTGAAGCATGCTAAAACTGTCATTTTAATAAAAACTGATAATACTCTCATTTCAAATAAAAACTGATAATACTCTCGAATCCTTAGATGCCCATCGTTCTGTCGCTATTGTTTGTTTGCTACACAAGTATATAAGCTGCGCTTATCTTTTGCGTTTACCCCTAGAATCCCCCATGCACATGTCCAATCGATTAAACAACCTTCACTCTTTCAAACGCATCTACGGCCACACGCAAGCATTCAACTCATAGACATTGCCCAGAGCAATAACATTATAGAATCTTCCCAACGAAATCGTTTCAGTAACCAATCACGCATCGTTCCACAACCAAGTGTATCAACTTTATACAACTTAAACACTGTAACTATGTTTCATTGTGATTACGTGGGAGTGCATTGTCGCCATTTTTCTTTTTCGTTTCTTTTTTTTATTGTACCAGGAGTTGTGCGCTTATTACCTGCCCATTGAACAGGCTGTCTCCCCCTTGTGTATCTTACATTCTTGCGTTATCGCGCCTTTGCAAACAATAACCTTTTTGTAAGTATAGTGTACTTGTGTCATGTTAACCTTTCTTCTATTTATTTGTACTATGTAACCACATTGTATTGTTTTATCTGTGTTGCTTGTGTTAAACTTGTGTTTGATTCAATCGCCCCCCTTACTGAATGTTCCTGACGGAACCTGTAAGGAAACTTGAATAAATAAATAAATAAATAAATAAACACTGTACACATAGAAGTCAATCACAGATACGAATGCATTGCAAATATGTTTAGCCTGAAAGAGAACACCGTGAATTTGGCATTCATTACAGAGTTTTAGAATCGGGGCCTTAAACGTTTTGGGGCCCCAAAGAAATAGCATCGAAGCCACTGTGCATGTGCGAGACGCAAACTGCATTTGGGTTTTGCGTTGGGCCTGTTTCACCAATTTAGCGGGAGCCACAAAAGTTTCCCCAAAAGATTTGCGAAAAACAAACATGGCGGCACCCATCGAAGCGACGGCTCTAATGTAGCGCCAAACTGGGTTCGATTCGTGGTAACGCGTGAAGTTCACAAGCTAAAAGTGACAGCAGTTATCGCTTTCTCTCAACTAGCACATGTTATGAAGAATGATTCATTAGACGCCGCTGATTCCGAATTTGACTGTGCATTTTATGGCTCATAGGCCTAACACAGCTTAGCTTGGCTGGTGAAGGCACGTAAAGTTGGTTACTCAAAACTAAGTGCAACAAATTGTTTGCTGCTTATAGAATAACCTCTACACTGTTATTAAATGCAATTACACGAAAGCTATAGTATTCTTATTATAAAATCGTATATTTTATTTATTTATAATAGCTTTTCTTTGATGCCGTAGTGGCGCTGTCAGCACAAAACGTTCGCTATCCGCAAATGCAAAGCCCAATTCTAAAACTCTTCACTCCTGCGTACCCAACCGCTAACACCCGCAAAGCTCTTTCGGGCCCCTTTTCTAAAACTCTATTGGTGGTAAACATGTCAAGGTATCACAGCATACGCTGTTCATGCAAATAAACAGGTGCATGGCACAATGGTGCTCACCATTGCGCAGAGAGGTTTTGCCACCAGAGAGTGCTCCCAACGGCAGAGTCCCAGTGGGTGTGAGTCCTTTAAGCTGAAGAACGCTTTCGCTTTCTTCCCTGCATCACAAAACAGATAAAAAAGACCAAATACTAATGCCACAAATTCCACCACATCTCTCAATCCTGGATGAAGTTTACAAGTTCATGAATAGTGATGGTGATTTATCATGGTGATTTCTCATTAACAGAAGCTCCACCATGGTGCAATTGATGTGACCGGTGAGCAGCCAGCGAGCTTTCCCATGTACTAGTTCAAGTGCTTTAGCAATAAAACTTGTACAGTTGAGCACCTCTACAATGAAATGACCTGTAGAACAGAGGAATAATTCTGTCCTGGTTCTATTGTGAGCTGTGTGGTTTGCACCCTTTACAACAGTTACCTGTAGCATGAATGATTTCAGAGGTCCCAAGTACTTCGCTATAAGAGCATTCACCTGTAATACCAAAACCTTAATGCTGTTGAAGTGCATATACACACAGTGACACGAAATTAATTGGACAAGTCAGTCAGTTCCCCCGAGGCACACGGTCGTCCACTCATGGTTAAATGCCTCAATGTTCCATCTGATAAACTGACAGTTTTCCTGCTTTATAAAAAAAGAAAAACACTGGCTGATATCTATTATTGAAAGGTTAGTTTCCAAAATTCCATGCAATTTAGGCTGCTATGAGTGTTTGAATACTTATAACGGGTTTCCTGCAAGAGCAGGCAACATTGTGCCTTTACATGTACATAAATGGGAATACCTAAATTTGCGCTCAAAAGGCTATAACCATTGAGCATCATTGATGAACAAAGAAGTACCTCACAAAATGAAATATTCAGCTTGTATGTTGCAAAGCATTTGCATCTCCTGCTTGGGAGAAGAGGAACCTTCAGCTCGGGCCCAACTCCTATGCCAACCGTTCAAATACATGAAAAAAAAAAACACGTTTTTTCAAGATAACCTCCGAGGCAATTTTAATGAAGTTTCTTACACTTGAGGGCTAAAATTATATTCTCGAGACTGTTGGAAGCAGAACTTCGATTTAAAGGGACATTAAAGGCAAATACTATGCCAACGTGGACCGTTTAAATACCATTCCAGAAACCTCGCAACACTTGTTTCGTGCCAACGAAAAGACTTTTAGTTCATGAGGAAATTGCATCTGAAGGGTCTGAATACCTTTTCCGAAATTTAAATTTCTCGCCACCAACCGGGGGAGTGGTGATGTTGCATACGCCATCATCACCCTTTGCTGCTGTCAATGGGTAAAACGGCGCCCGGCAGACTGCGGTACTGAGCCAGGACGGAGTGGTGAAATGACCACTGCAGCTGCTTTTTGGTCAAGTGGCACAGATTGTTCAGGCATCCCAAGACATCACATGTAAGTTTAATTTGCTGCTACATGTAGTTTGTGTGAATTTTACAAGCCAGCAAAACTGGGACAACACAACGCGTTAACTGCTGAAATGCAAAAGCTTGGGTGGAGCGGAGTCGAGCGAAAACTAAACCTTTCAACTGCCTGAATCATTGTCAACAGTATTTACGAGTTTTTTCTAAAAATGAAATAGAACTGGACAACCAGTATTTTATTTCATCTTATAATACAACACAAGGATGTTTTTTGCAACGAGTGGTTGAGCACTAGTGACAGAATTCAACTGAGGAGTGCTTTCGTCATCAGGCAAGTCCTTTAATGCCCTGGGGGAGTCTAATCATGTCCAGCATTTACCTCAATTTTTTTACTAAGGCTCTATTCATGATAATATTGGTGCCTTAGAGATTCTGGAGCACTAAACTATCACTCTAGCTTGACTTAATATTTGCCTTTGGTGTCCCTTTAAGGCCTGAATTTTTTAACAAGAATTTTCAAAAATTTGCAAGTTTGAATAAAATAGAAGCACGAAGTTTACAAATTCATAGCTCTGCACTAAGAACAGATATCACAGTTCTGCGAACTGCATCCATTAGAGAATTCAAAGTGGACAAATTTGATATAACAATCTATATTTTACATGACTTTGTTCTATTGCCTAAATGGAAAATTCGCTCCCAACAGTTACTAGATTTTAACTTTTGCTTTTAAATGCAGCAAGCTTTATCAAATCTGGTGCAGTGGTTGCAGAGAAAACCATTTCTCCTTTGCCATGTATTTAAATAGGAGCCCCTGAGATGAAGCTTCCTTGTAACAGACGACTATTAATTACTGAAGAAAATTTGGTGTTCCCTCTCACATCCACTGCTGTGTTTTCTTTTGTGTTCCCCACCTTGCCCAACCTTACAATCCCTCGAGTCCACAGTACGAAATAAACAGGCAAACTTAGTAAATAAGAAATATTGTTATCGAGTGTGCATGCACATCAAGTAAAAGACAACAGAAGAATGGAAAGCAAGTCACGGATAACTGTTCCTTCTACCACCCTTCCCCACACTGAAGGGGGCAATGAAACAGCAAAAACACTATTGGAACCTTTGTTTGAGGATGCCTGCACTTTAAGCGGAATGCTCAAATCACATGGAAGATTTGTAGACTAAAAGAGGAGAAGGCGTGTGCATTATCATTCCTTTCACTGGACAGTGGTTCATTCTCGTGAAGCAGCAGCTGGTACAAGCAAAGGATGTCGTTTTGTTGACATGCCTTACTTGTTAATACTATTTTCAATAAGTGCATCAGCACATGCCTGTCTGGGTTTTGTCATGTGAGCACATGCTTCAGTAACCTTTCTTGAAGACGTTAAAGGGGCCCTGAACCACTTTTTATCAAAGAGGAGAAATACATTTGAAGTCAAAATAGGCTATTTCATAAATATTTTGCCACGAAAAGTACCTCACTGTGTTCAGCAGAAGCGGAGTTATTGGCAATCAAACACAGCCTTAGCGGTGCTTACACTCCTTCGTCAATGACTCGCACTGCGAAGGCTACAGTGGTGCGGGGTATGCACACAACGCTCCTAAATGTCACTGTAGGGTGTAGTTCAAATTTAATTTTGGATGTTAACGTGGATGGATGCCACTACTTCAGATTTTGGTGCCTACAACATGCTAAACGTAAGCCAAACACGGTTGTTCTCAGCGAGCCGCAGTGTGCTAAGCCACGCTAACTATGTTATTTTTCCCAAGCCCGAGGGGTGGTTCAGGGCCCTGTAAGAAAGCTGTTCAACTCATTTATGTAACCGGAGAACCAAACTGTTAACTACTTCGTATTGCAAGACAAGGTGCCATTCATTCATTTAGCTTGTGGCCAAGTATACTACGTGGCTTCATAAAGAGTATTTGTACAGTGCAACCTAACAGGCCCGCTGGCAGATTAAGCATGACCTGGCACATCAACCAAAAGCTAAAGTGTGACCTGCTAACTAATGTCACCTTGATGAGTGTTATAGGAAACCTACACAAGTTGCATTTGTCATAAACCACAAAAGCAAAACTTCACCAGGTCTGGCCATTTTGAGCTGACAAGCGCAGAGCATACAATGCACGATAATGATTGTGTCTGTAAAGTAGTGCATCGCTACGCACCGCAGAAAGGTCTGAAATTTGAAAGAGAATGCCGTTTGCCCTTCTCGTCGCAACCGCCACACTCCAACCCAGAGGGCGACGCATACGCGACTTCGAGAATTACTAAAGGAAACGTCTTCTTTGTGTAATAAGTTGCATGAATACACAAATTAAAGCTTAGAGAAATAATGAAACACACAAACTGAATGTCTGCATGTTTGTTTTACTTCGCACCGCAGCAAGAGAGATGCTGTCTACTTGTTCCCACGTCGTGCACTCATGCGCGCAGACACCGAAATTATGTCCTTTTCTACTGTGTTCCAGCACGGGATCATGCGCTGTGATCCGCTTGTGTCTGCCTCAGTATTCATGCAGCACTGACTTATACCGCTAGTTGGGTGTTCTCGTGCACAGCATGCAAAATCGTGCGCAATGCAAAACGAGACAATCACAGCAGCTCGCACGATACAGTCAGCGGAAGTGCACCGCGCAGCAGAAAAAGCAAAGAGAAAAAAAAAAATGAAGGCGGGGCCCGTGACGATGCGTCACGCGATCCTCAAGCTCCGGTATGGGAGAACACAGGGAAGGAATTTTGCTTACGGAGGCTAGACGTGTTACAGTGTCAAGAGAAGAGAGCGTCCATGTTGGAGGTGGCGCTCACCTCCTGTAATATTTATCTCGGCTATCAATGAGCCGATTTGGAACATTTTGGTGGCAGAACGTTCCCTAGAGGACACGTAACAACTTCCAGCGTATAACCAAAGTTTGCTGCAGGGCCTGGTGAGGGACTCTTTAAAAAGGTGAACAGTCTGCTTTGAACAAACTTGGATGCAAGTGGCACTCTTTCCTGTCATGTTATTTTTTACTTTGCATATTTTCTCTCCTTATTGTACCACAATAAAACACGAGCGAACTACCTCAGTGACAAGTAGGAACATAAGTTGGACAATGGCTCAAGACCTGTTCAGTTTACGAAGACCAAAATTTATTTTGGCATTCTGAGTAAAAATCCTGTGCCTTCATGCCGCTGGAAACATTTCACTAGGGAGTTAAAGCAAGCATCTACCACCTCCAAGGTTATTGGTGCAGGCTCCGAGCTAGTGAAAGTACGAAGGGGTGTGCGGCAAAGCAAGTAAACCTAGAGGAAAGTCTAGGTGACATTCAGCGAAGTCAGGAAAGAGAAACGAGGCGAAGCGTTGTGGAGGAGGAAGGTATGCAAAGAAAGGTGCACTGGGTTGACCTCCTCTGGCAGTTGCTACAGGTTTCATTTGAGATACTGACGTACAGTCGAATCTCGATAATTCCAATTCAAAGGGGCCCAAAAATCTGTACGAATTAAAAGGACTTGTTCTTTAGTATACCTGCACCATAGCACAATGCACAAATGGTGCAAGTCGTGAAATATCATGACGAGCAAGCACGCAGTGAGTGAGGACCAGGAAACTGCTCATGCCAAACAACGCTCCCCCCCCACCCCCCTATAACAGCAGAAAACGGAACTTCAGGGAGTGAGCTAAGCTGGCGCCGCACCGGTGGGGTTGGCGGTGCTGGCACAGAGGCGGCCGCACGCGGAGATTGTCGAAGGAGAGCGAGTTACGAGGGAGACGACAGGGAGGGCAATGGGAGTGCAGTTGCGAGTAAGGTCGGGAGGAAAGCAGATTTGCTTTCCCAGCAGCTTGACGGATGGGGCTAGGCTTTACTGCCACCCAAGACTGCCACCGAAGCAGCAGAGTTGCTGAAGCCACAGTGAACCTCCGTCACTGATTCTCTCTGTGTGCTCATGTGCTTTTTCTTTCGTCTGCTGAGAGATCGGGGCTGCGTTTATGTTCTTTGTCCTGCATTCTTAACGCAAGTCATGTCTCACCAAGATGACAAAGTCATGGCCACGTTCATTGGTCTCCTCCGCTCATGGCTCACTTGCCGCCACAGCTCTCCTGCCGCCACGGCGAGTTGCGAAAAATCTGCCCAGGACAGATACCTCCCACGGTGCGCATTTTTCTGCTGGAGTGACCAGGGCATTAAGGCACGACGCAGAAACGGCGACCTTGAGAGAGGCTGAAATTTCCGCCACTGCTTTTTTTTCTCCTTCATGTGCGGCGTTGAGAGCTCTCTTCTAAGCTTTTCCTCTATCGCGGGGTCAGAGCAATGCTGGTCAGAGGTGCTGTGATTTGGTGCGCTGCTCAGAGCATTGCTGGAATGCGGTATGTGCAAATTACCATGTGTTTTCGCCCATCGGAACAAGCATAACTTTGACGGGACCACAGCGTCAGTTTGAATAAACCGGAAGTTCGAATTAAGAGTTCGAATTAATGAGATTTGACTGTACCAGGTTCATCTCGTGATAACATCGTCCTCGCGCGCCGCATGCTGTGTGCGCAAGTGAAAGCGTGCAATGGTGAGCAGAAAATGACAGCTAAATCTCGTGTGCGCAAAGGAGGAGAGGGAGGGAGGCAGAAGGGGTCAAGTGCGCAATCTTCCATCATATGCATGGCACCGGGGAGGGGAGGGAGGGGGGAGTTGTACTTCGGTCACGTGGGCTTTATCCTGAATGTGGATCTGCATTGGGGGCACAGTCTAAGTGGGCCGATGGCTTGTAGCTTTGCGTGCACTGTGTTCTCGCCGCTCAGTTTGTGTTGAAGCCCATAGACAGAACGAAGGTCACTTCACTCACTGGTGCTGCTGTGATACCTCTAGCCAGCGTTCCGACAGCGAGCGTCTGCGGTCATCGAGTGTGATGTGTTCACGTTTGCTTGTGCATGCTGACACCATGCTTGTGAATTTAGTAAGCGAACGTTCACAAGGGGGTGTTCTACTCCAGTGGCTGCTGCATATGGTGTGGCCATGCAAGCCCTGCCTTGAATATTACCTGCGATGCGGTCGGTCTAGGTACAACGAGGGCCAATAGCTTTGCATGCACTACAGCACCCATATGCTTGCACGTCACCCACGTTCATGAAGTGCAATGTCACAGCCTCTTTTTGTTTCCTCCTCTTGTTTTTGACTCTGTCCACAGGCGATGTGCGTTGCAAGCCTCCAGCAGGGCACCTTGATGCGCCAGCCCCCAGTCAGGGTGCATCGAGGCGCCCTAGCCTGAAGGGTCAGCAGCGTCACTCCGAATGTTAGCCTTAACCGAAGAGCACGTCAGAGGCGGTTCTCGTCTTAAGCAGATATTTTTTTGCATCGAGTCTATGGAAAACCAAACAAGTGTTCCCATGTTGTTCGCTATATGCAAGAATTCAGCTTAACAGAGTTCCGTCTTGATGAGAATTCACGGTACATACCGTTCACTTATTTCACATATCAATTTATCTGGGTTGCGACACAAAATTTGTCCCCGCACAAATTCTGAGTAAACCCACACTTGTGGCAGCGCACTGCCAAACGCACAGAACGCACCCGGCCATTTAGCACATTTTCATGCTCCTTATTAAGGCACGTGTCCAAACAGCATCCCGTTTGTTCTAGGTCTAACTTATCTACCAGCATATATATTAAACTTTGACACACGAACTTCAATATAACGAAATTCTCGATGTAACGATGTATAACTTTTCACAACCTCTTGTCCATAGAACACCATGTATTTAGATACTCAATGTAACAAAGTATGTTTGTATGCAATTTCAATGTAGCAAAATTTCGCTTCCACCACAAAGGAATGCCGAGAAAATAAATGGAAACTTCTGCGGATGCAGATGGTCAAATGTTTGAATTACAAGCAGCTGCTTGCAAATACGCCTTCTCAAATCACCTGCGGCGCAACAAGAGCGACTGCCTAAGTGGAGTCGCATCATGTTCCCATAAATCCTATGTTACTTTGTGCTTTAGGTGTGACTCAAAGTGTGCGAGAGTGAGACAAGATGGTGGCTTCACGAGTGCCACCTTCCCACACGAACAAAGGGAAAGAAGGGGAGGGGGATCAAGTTCCCACAAGTTCAGTATTGGAGGGTGCGTAATCTCAAGTTTCAGTGACTTGTTGGATCGAGAGGCAGAGAAAGCATTCGCTCCCCGCTACGCGTCATTTTTATGACAGCATCGTCCCAGTGCGGGCGACTGGGCTGGTTTCGCTTGGCTGAGTTCAATTAATTCATACAGCCGATCTGAAGATATTCATACATGCATATTGAGTGTTTCTTGTGGATGATGCACGCGGGTGCCTCGACAAAGACGACAAACACTCTCTGGCTCCCGAGTTGTCGGTTGAACTGGCCAGCGCTGCAACTATCCTTTGCAAGTATACATTGTAAACAGTCTCCAGTTACTAATCCGTCATTGACATAACATTTTGGTGAAGGTGCGGGGTGGGTATAGATGCCCACGTCGCGGCATTTTCAGTAGACGTCTGCTCAGATTCTTCGCCATGTCCATAGGATGCTACTTGCCCTAATGCAACGTTGCGTCCCATGATTCTTGCAGACCTATTGCCTGAACAAGCAGCAGCTCTGTGTCGCCTTTTGGTTTCCTACCACGACATCTTCGACCTACACAATCGCCAATTGAGCCAGGCTTCAACTGTTAAAGGGACACTACATGTTACTATTCAGTCAACGTGGACTGTTGAAATACCACCACAGAAACCTCGAAACGCTTGTTTCGTGCCAAGGAGAGCCTTATTTTAAGAGAAAATGCGTTCTGAAGCGTCCGCATACCTCTAGCGCAGTTCAAATCGCCCGCCCTCCGATCGAGGAGTACTGACATCATGGTCTCATAGTGACGTTGCGCCAGTGGTGAGTAGAACGGCGTCCGCAGACGGCGCTACGGCTTTTCTGCGCAAAACGCAAACGCTCGGCCAGAAACAGAGCCAAGACAGAGCCGACGGCAGAGCGAAAGCGGGAGTATGGTGGTTAGCAGAAGGAGAAACACGCGACCATGGGGCTCTTGCATTGCCCAGGGGGCGCTGCGAGAAAGGTGCTAAAAAGCGCCCTCTGTCCTAAAATGGGTCGTACCAAGCTTGTTCGTCTGCTTCGGAAAGCATGTTTACAATATGGACCTGCCACTTTGGGTTATGTTATGTTGTAGCACGGCCTGCTGCGTATATCGGGCGCCGAAGATTTTTTCAGGGGTGGCACGCTGTGTAAAGGCAAGAAATTATGCAGTGTCGAATACGTGTACGCCGTTCAAGAATTAGGCGGCGAAGTTTTAGCACGGTGTCAATTGCAAGTGAAGCGAGTCACGTACGAAGTGGAACTACAGGTAAGGTTTGCATGCTAGCTGCTAGATTCAGGCGCACAAACGCGAGGAAATGCGTGCTATAAATGAATCCACAGCAGCGATAAGCAGACATCATGTGGACAGAACTGCTCGAGCACACAACGGTACGCACCGTGATGTATGAACTGCTCGAGCGCACGATCGTACGCGCCGCGGCGGCAGCGGTCTTTCGACATGCCGCCAAACTGCGGGCGTCCTGCAATCTTTGTTGACTGCATGCCGCTAAACTGATGCAATGCATGTGAGCTTGCACGTACGTGCGAATCGCGCTGCTCGCTTGATGTAGCTTTTAATGACAGTGCTCGAACATCGATGTGCTGCAATCAATATTGCCTTGCTGCGCTGCCTCAACGTGCTGGCTTGAGATCAAGGATGAGCGCATTTAACTCTCTTAACCTGTGCTGCTCGTAGAGTAGTAAATTGTCATCGAATGAGTCCGACCATTTGTGCTCATTTACACACACTTCACCACTTCGCATCGGTCGAATTGTTAATTGTCGCTGTGGCCGGGTCTCGAATCGTGAATTACCAGCCATGCCTGCTGCTATGTCGGTCTGTTGTCGGTACTGTAGGTGCAAAAGACCAAAATTTCGAACGCAGATAATCAAGCAAGCTTCAAGACAGGCGAAGCAGTCAGCATGGCACGAAGTTTCGCTTACTCAGCGCGACGAACTGCAGCTATGCAGCGCGCCCGACGCTCCACTTTGTGAGGCCTTGAAGGAAAACGGTAGAATCTGATGTTGGAATTCAGGCCTTGTTCATGGCAGCCCACGACGCAGAAGTAATGACGGTGACGCCTTTTCGAGGCTGGTCTAGGTCTCTCTGGATCGGCATCACCGATTCCTTCTGCTCCCAGCATTACGTCCCATGGCACACGGAGAGTTCGTTTTCGTTAAACTATAGGCTGCGGCGAGCTCACAGCGTGGTCGGCGTGGTCTGTGAGAAGTGACGAGCCTTTTCGCACTCGCAACAGGGCATAAAAAAGTGCGAATCGACGCAAAACTCGGCCTAGAAACGTGCTTCGCCACACTCAGGGCTCAATATGACCCAAGCTGGCACAACCCAGATGTCGTTTCCCGCACCACCACCACGCGCCGCTACTATACCTCAAACTCCAGCGCAAGACGCCCATAAGCTGGTACTTCATTCTATGACGCAAACTTCGACGCTCGTCGCAATGGACCCTGACACCGACAGATTGGCTCGAAATGGTGGGCTCAGCTTCAGCGATTTGAGCACCGACGAGCGCGACCTGCTGCTGAGGGCTCGCGCTGCCGGCGTCGTTACATACTACGACGGCAGCCTCGACACCGGCTCTCCGGAGCGGGGAAGCAACGAGGGCGTCCCACGACATCACATGGACGTGGCATTCTCGCTGCTTGTTCCAAATGAAAGTTTCGCGAGCCAGCAGAACCCTCACAAGCACGACGCGATAACGAAACTACTGAAACTCCAAAGCGTGCGCGGCGCAGAGTCGAGCGCGCAGAGTTGAGTGAAAACGAAACCTTTCGAACACTCATATTACTGAAGGGCAACGTCAAAGTGTTATTTTTTCTTAGAATCGAATAGACATAGACAGTTTAGCGAGCCAGCAGAACCCTCACAAGCACGACGCGATAACGAAACTACTGAAACTCCAAAGCGTGCGCGGCGCAGAGTCGAGCGCGCAGAGTTGAGCGAAAACGAAACCTTTCGAACACTCATATTACTGAAGGGCAACGTCAAAGTGTTATTTTTTCTTAGAATCGAATAGACATAGACAAGCAGCATCTTTTTCCGTCTTATAATCGAATGAAATGATATTTTTAATACCAGTAGTTGAGTATTAGTAACACAAATTATGAGGAGTCCTTTCGTCATCGGGCTAGTACCGGAATGTCGCTGGGGGGTCTCAAGTCGTGTCATGCATTTACCTAAATTTCTCGGTTACTAAAGCTCTGTTCGCGATTATATTGACGCCTTAGACGTTCTAGAACATTGCTCTACCACTTTAACTTGAGTTTCTGGTAACCTTTAGTGTCCCTTTAAGCATCGCGTAAATACTGGTGATGCCAGTCCTATTCATCGCTGGCCATGTCGAGTTTCTGCTTCACAGCGCAAGGTTACTCAAAATGAAGTGAACCAGATGCTTGCCAAAGGCACTGTTGAACCTTCATCAAGCTCTTGGGTGTTGCCCGTGGTGCTAGTTAAAAAGAAAGATGGCACATGGCGTTTCTGCATAGATTACCATCTAAACCACAATACCAAGAAAGATGTCTACCCCTTGCCTCGCATTGACGACGCACTCGATCGTCTCCACAGTGCCAACTACTTTTAATCAATAGACCTTCGGTCTGGTTATTGGCAAACTTCTGTGGATGAAAAAGACCAGAGAAGACCGCGTTCGTCACCCCTGATGGTCTATACCAGTTCAAAGTTATGCCGTTCGGTCCATGCAACGCCCCAGCAACGTTCAAACATATGATGGACTGCTTCAAGGCTTCAAATGGTCAACATGCCTCAGCTATTTATAGGACATGCTCGTATTTTCGCCTACATTTGAGACACACCTTGCACGCTTATCAGCTGTTCTTCAAGTCTTCCACGAGGCTGGGCTCCAACTAAATTCATGGAAGTGTCAGTTCAGCCGTCGGCAGATTACAGTACTGGGCGACCTTGTCAACGCTTCCGGTATTCAACCTGACCCAGAGAAAATTCATGCTGTCAAGTCTTTTCCATTACCTTAGTTTGTCAAAGGCGTCCGAAGTTTTGTAGGACTCTGCTCCTACTTCCGATGCTTCATTCAGTTTAAGACCTCGTAGCGATTGCCCGACCACTTACTGATCTTAAGAAGAATGTGCTGTTTACGTGGCCCCGCTCAAACTGCCGCATTTGCCCACATCACCAACATCCTCACCCCGACACCTATACTGGCCCACTTTGACCCGTACTCTTCCACAGAGGTGCGTACAGATTCCAGCGGCCACGGTATCAGAGCCGCCTTAGCCCAGCGCCAACAAGGTTAAGGTTGTGTTATCACCTATGCTAGCCACCTCCTCACAGTAGCGGAGCTCAACTATTCGATTGCAGATCGTGAACGCCTGGCTCTTGTCTGGGTGGTTTCCAAAGTGCGCCCGTACTTGTATGGCACGCACTGTTTTGTGATCTCGGACCACCACGAGCTCTGCTGGCGTTCCTCACTCAAGAATCCTACTGGCCGGCTTGGTTTGACAGAGCAAATGTGTAGGCTGAAGTGACCAGGCGTCAGCACTCCTGATGCCAACAAGGAAAAAGCCAGCCTTATTGTCTTCTGAATGAAGAATCGTAACGAATTGTCTATGATAGCATTAACTCCGCGGCTTGAACAAAAAGCGTCATTAATTTGTTTTCGAACACTTCATGCACGTTAAGTGGCACCTCTTCACTGAAGTATTTTTTTTTCTTGCACAGAAACCAAGAAACATTGAATTTGTTGTGGACTTTGTATCCTTACTGCACCTATATTTGCTTTGAACGGTAACTGACTCTACAGTTAGTAAATTACGTAAATTATTCACTTGCTATAGTGGCACAGTGACAACGTACCCTCCTGCACCGTCATGTAAAACTCGAGCAACAATGTGAAAAGCAGGCAAACAACCTGTTCTTATTACCTTATTAGTAACAAGTTGGGTGGTTGCAAATTATTGTTAGCAGGGGATTTCAATCTCCCATGCATTAAATGGAGCACACTTACCCCAACTGGCCGTGATAGGGCGCTTTGTGCTTCCCTGATCGACCTGGTTATTTCATTTGGGTTAACTCAACTTGTGGATTTTGTAACGCGCGAAAACTCAATATTAGACCTTGTATTTGTAAACCGACAACTCTTATCGCATGGAGTTAAATGTGAAGTCACCGAAGGCTTATCTGACCACAAAGCAGTTGAAATTGCCTTGAACTTAGTGTGCCCTCGACTAAGACCTGCATTCACAACCGTTTTGAACTTTTCTGCAGCTGACGATACTTCCGTACTTGACACTTTAGCCTCAACTTTTGATGACTTCCAATACTGTAGTGAACTGTACAATGTAGACACGCTGCTCCTTAAATTTTGTGACATTGTACATGAATGCCTGTCAAAGTACGTGCCCCAAAGATGTATTAAACGGAACCGAAGACACCCTTGGTATAACAGGGAGATAATTCAGCTCACTCGTCGCATTAAGCGGCTGCGTAAGCGAAGCCGTTCCGAGTGTAAGAACAATGCTTCTTTATTCAACACGCTGAAGTCTAAATTAAGAGCGAAAATGCAAGAGGCTAAGAGCTTTTACTTTAATAATACATTGGCTACATTTATGAAAAAAAAACCCATCTAGGTTCTGGAGATCGATTAGTCCTGCATCGTCTCTACCTTCTTCCTTTATTGTTAATGACCAATCCTGCTCCCAATCTGAAATTATAGCCAACGCCTTCAACAACTTCTTCGAATCTGTTTTTTCTACCGATAATGGCACCAATCCCCCATTTTCCGCGTGCCGCAATCTGCCCTCTCTTCCAAATCCTGATGTAACCTCCTCTGGAGTACATAACCTCATATTAAAACTTGATGTAACGAAAAGCCCAGGCCCAGACGGCATTCCAAATATGCTCCTAAAGAGGTACTCGGAATGGTGCGCAAGCTATCTGACTATAATATTTAAAAAATCAATAGACTCTACAACAGTTCCCCGGCTGTGGAAATTGGCTAATGTCGTGCCCGTATTCAAATCGGGAAACAAACAAATAATACCGAATTATAGGCCAATATCTTTACTTTCCACCAGCTCGAAACTCTTGGAGCACATTATTCACAAGCACATTGTGGAATACCTAAATGCCAACAATATTCTTTCCCAATCGCAGCACGGTTTTCGTGCTGGCTATTCCACTGTTACGCAGTTGCTTGAATTTACGCATGACATTGCTTCTACCCTTAACAGCCGAGGACAGCTTGATGCCATATTTATTGACTATTCTAAGGCCTTCGATTTGGTTTGCCATGCTAAGCTTTTAGTTAAACTTCGCACATATTTTGGTGACAGCAAGCTGGTTGATTGGATAGCTGATTACTTATCGTCGCGCTCTCAGTTTGTTACGTATAACTACGCGAAGTCGTCAGAGGTACAGATTACATCTGGGGTGCCGCAAGGCTCGGTGCTGGGGCCGCTTTTGTTCATTATTTTCATAAATGACGTAGCAGAAATCATTGGCGATACTCAAGTTAAACTTAGAATGTATGCAGACGACTGCGTAATCTACAACACCATCTCTGATGCTCATGATCAGGTTGCGCTAAATAACGTTTTTTCATTGTTTTGTAACTGGAGTGAAACCTGGCAAATGTCTATTAACCTAAAGAAGACTGTGGCAATGACCTTTTCAAACAAGAAACAACCCCTTTCTTTTACTTATACTAATGACGGGGTCGGTCTAATACATGTTACGGAGTTTAAGTACCTCGGTGTAACTCTAGCGTCAAATTTAAAATGGCGCAAGCATGTTGAAATGATCTGCAATAAGGCTCGTCGAAAAGTTTGGTATCTCCAGCGCACGTTAAGCAATTCAACAAGAGAATGCAAATTGACTGCGTACAAAACTTTGGTCAGGCCCATATTAGAATATGCATCGGTTGTTTGGTCACCTCACCTCAAGCACGACATAGCTATGTTAGAATCTGTCCAAAAAAAAGCAATCCGGTTCATTTTTTGTCGCTATGACCGGCAATTCTCGCCTACTTCGCATGCACACGTTTTAACGTTGCAATCTCTCGAACATCGGCGTAATTCTGATCGCGTTATCCTTCTTCATAAGATAGTTCACACCGGCTTGAGTGTTGTGGCGCCGATTTCTTTTGTTGCAGCTTCTGCACGCTGTACTCGACGATCTGATCCCCTGAACATTGTGCCCTTCAGGTCAAATATTGATTCTTTTAAGTTTTCCTTCTTTCCACGGACGGTGGATTTATGGAATAAACTTGATGGGTCTCTGCGCAGACTCGGTACTGAGGATTTTGAAAAAGAATTAGGTAATTATGTATTCTGGTAATGTTTTCTAGTATTCTGGTGAATTTTGTTAAAAGTACTTGAAATTGTATTTTTTTTTATTGTTACTCTGTACTCACTCCTGCTATGTCTCAGAAACTGAGACAGCAGTATTTGTAAATAAAAATGAAACAGTATAAGACACGTTCATCATCATCATCATCAGCCTGGTTACGCCCACTGCAGGGCAAAGGCCACTCCCATACTTCCCCAACTACCCCGGTCCTGTAGTAATTGTGGCCATGTTGTCCCTGCAAACTTCTTAATCTCATCCGCCCACCTAACTTTGTGCCACCCTCTGCTACGCTTCTTTTCCCTTGGAATCCATTCCATAACTCTTAATGACCATCGGTTATCATTCCTCCTCATTACATGTCCTTCCCGTGCCCATTTCTTTTTCTTGATTTATACTAAGATATCATTAACTCGCATTTGTTCCCTCACCTAATCTTCTCTTTCCTTATCCCTTAACATTACACCTATCATTCTTCTTTCCATAGCTCGTTGCGTCGTCCTCAATTTGAGTAGAACTCTTTTCGTAAGCCTCCAGGTTTCTGCCTCGTACGTGAGTACTGGTAAGACACAGCTGTTATATACTTTTTCTTTTGAGGGATAATGGCAACCTGCTGTTCATGATCTGAGAATGCCTGCCAAACGCACCCCCAACCCATTCTTATTCTTCCGATTATTTCAGTCTCATGATCCAGATCCGCAGTCCCTACCTGTTATTCCCTTACCACTTCCAGTGGCTCACTACCTATCGTAAACTGCTGTTCTCTTCCGAGACTGTTAAAACATTACTTTAGTTTTCTGCAGATTAATTTTTAGACCCACCCTTCGGCTTTGCCTCTCCAGGTCAGCGAGCATGCATTGCAGTTGGTCCCCAGTTTTACTAAGCAAGGCAATACCAGCAAATCGCAAGTTACTAAGGTATTCTCCATTAACTCTTATCCCCAATTCTTCCCAATCCAGGATAATGAATGCCTCCTGTAAACACGCTGTGAATAGCATTGGAGAGATCGTACTCCCTGCCTGACGCCTTTCTTTACAGGAATTTTGTTGCTTTCTTTATGGAGGACTACGGTGGCTGTGAAGCCGCTATAGATATCACGCTATAGATATCAGATATAGATAACGTGTCGCCTATAGATATAGACGACGCCTTAAAGAAAAGTAAATAAAAATTGTGCAGTGAATGTTTAAGTACAAACTGTTCTTGCACGTTCCCAGCTGATTAAGTGTGCAGAAACCTGCATGTCTTAGATGTTTCTAATAACAGTTTCTAACAAGTTTGTGATCACAAATATTCAGGTGTAAACCCATATAACCATCTTTGCTGTGATTACTACTTTTATAAGTAATGAAATACAAAGCTACTTGCAAGGACATGCCACTCTGCGATTTTAATAGAAATTTCTGCATTTCAACTATACACAATATGCGGTTGATCCAATAGAGGACCATAAACTGCTTTTTTGCAATGCCGAACTCATTCCAAGGTTTACGTACATACAGAGAAGAATACAAAAACAAAATTTTTCAATTTATTCACCTGCCACTGTAGTTATAGCATTCTGCTGCTAACACAAGGCGAGGGGTTGAATGGCCACCCACGGAAGTCGCATTTCGATGGGAGTCATAGGTAAAAAAAAGCTCTTGCACTTAAGATTTAGTTCATTTATTGAACCCTTAAACTTCCAAATACAATTGCATAGGGGGGCATGCTTATGCAAAATCCAATGTCAACTGAAACAACTGAAAGCAAATGGCACTATTGTAAAACAAGCACCTTTTCCGATACCTTGAATGTGTAAACATTCATTGCATCAATATGAATTGTTCAACAGCACTGCACAAATAAGCATGATCAGGCATAGCTGGACAAATATACTTGTAAGTAAACATCCACGAATCCTCAGCTAGTGTAAGACCATAACGGTAGAGCCAACACGTGGGTGAAACAATTATGCCGTGCCTGGACGCAAATTCTACACCTGATGAAAAGAATAATCTCAAAATTATGGAGGGTGGACGAACAGATACTACGGAAAATTGCAGATGCTGTACTTGTGTCCAAGGTATTGTACGGTATGAATTACCAGCAGCACACAAAAAAGACAACTCATTGAATACAGGCATCGGATAATAACAGGTCTTCCGACTTTACCATGCTTGAAGACCTCTATGAGAAAGAGCTAACAAACAAGCACCTAGACAGAGTAGAGTTGCAGCCTGCAGCGCAAATTCTTTGCCTCAAGAGCTCAGAAACTGGTCCCAAGATACTATGCCAGCTAGCATATTAGATGCAAAGACTACCCCTCCCTTCAGAAACAACCTTGGGAGCACCTGAACTTCAAACACAATAGGCCCATAGTGTGCAATATGGGGGCAAACAATTAGGCCAGGAGACTATATGGAACTGCCAAACACACATAGGAGGTTGCTAATCATGAAGCTGCAAGCAAACAGGCACACATAGTTCACTGATGTGGCAATAGTAGTGTAACAGTAGTGTGACACTACATAGAACTAAACCCCATATAAGTGAGTACCATTCCAGGTCATCTTACACCTAGAAAAGCTGAACTGAAAGCAACCAAAGCAGCACTTGTAGTGCAAATTATACCCTGCACAACACCCTGCACACCTGCATGAATTCACCAGAAACTGCCTGGGCCTGCACATTACACGAGATTGTCAGGAAAATGAGGAGATTGACACGCGACTTGCAAGCACATGGCCAGAAATTAAATTACAGGATACATAGCCATGCAGATATTCCAGGACCCAAGCGGGCTTATAAGCCCGACATAAGAACTGAAAACTGGACGAGTTGGTGTGCATTCATCGTTAACTAAATCCCCACAGATAGACAATGGACAAGAACGAAGCACTCTGTGTATTCACTTCATTCTTGTCTCTGTTGCACTATGGTTAATGAATTCACGACGCTGCACTGGAGAAGAATGATACCCCCGCCCAAGGCCCCGATTTCACATCCAAATCTACGTACATGCACGCACAAACACACACACATATGTTGCAAGGGTGCATAGCATGAAGCAGTATCAACAGGAGGACACTAGAGATGGACAAGGGCTAGCTTGCAACTAAGGTTAATCGTAAAAATGTGGCGATTTCTACGATTTACCAGAAGAAAAAAAAAGCTTTGAAGGCCAGGTAAAAATTGGTGCTTGATTCAACCAAACAAATAAAAATGCTACAGAAAGAAAATTTAGAAAAATTCCAAGTGCAGGTAAAAAATCATTACAATGGCCAATCGTGCATGCCAGCATCTTTCAAGGAACACTTTTCTTATTCCAATAGACAGACTGACAGCTTGCTTATGGAAGCACATTCTTCCAGTTCCATGCCATTGGGGAAAAACGTGAGTTTTCTGGATGGTAGCCACATGCGCACATGGTGATCACAATGTTACTTTTTCCCCGGACTTGTATACTATTTACTTGTATTTTCTCCTTATCCCGTTTTTCATTATGTATGGCTTCATCAAGCACTAGTGTTTATCAGGCTTTCTTGCTGTACTACTTTCTGGTAACCTTTATAAATCACTGCATTTTCCCAATAAACCTTTTCATTAGAAGTTGGCGTCCCGCGTTCTTACTGCTTCACACTGTACGCTCTTGCAACATTCCCCAAATAATATATTACATAAGAGCCACTAAAGTGACTTGTTGCAGTCAAAAAAAGATAAAGAATAGCCTGGCTGCAAATGGCACTAGAGAACACTGTGGGGAGCACACACGCCCATGTTCCCCCGCGCCGTCGCGCGTGGAGAGCCGGCATAGACGGGGGAGAGGCGCACTATAGCCCCGTTTACATGAATGCGACAGTGGCGCATCACATTTCCAAGCGCATTTGGGAAAGGCGATGCGACGCCGTTTACATGTAGCGCCTTAACTCTCGTGAGAACGTAGCGCCACATGGTGTCATATAAGGGAAGTGCAACAGACTTCTGGTGTAACTGGTTTCCGGTAGTAGGCCGAGGGCACGTTGGTGGTTGAGTGCTGAGAAATAGACAGTTTTAGTTTAGCGCACGCTATACGCTATAGTGTAGCAGACGCAAAGCCGCGCACGTGTTTTGCAGTTTAAGTTGGCCAGCGAGATCTTGGGATCTCAGAGGCCATATGTCGTCGTTGCAGCTATTTTCCGACTCTAGCGATAGGTAGCGCTGACATCTTGAATGTTTCTTTCGTAAGGCTTCGACTCGTTCGAAACAAGAAGCGATCTCGAAAACGCCACAAGGGTATCCATAATACTCTGTCGTCGAAGCGGCCTGAGACTAAGCGAAAGCCGTTTACACAATCTTTTGCTGCAAACGAAGTGCATTTTACAAAAGCAACGCCAAATTCAATTCGAAGCGGGCAGCCGGGACCGCCGCCATGTTGATGGCTAATTCCTTCCCATCATTCCTAATGCTACGATCCTGCGTTTACATGCTCCACGAGAGTCGACTCACGCCCGTAAATCTACCCTCGCCTGGCGCATTACTGCTGTTTACATGAATGTGATGCGCTAGAAATGCGATGCGATGCGACACTGTCGCATTCATGTAAAAAAAAATTATGGGGTTTTACGTGCCAAAATCACTTTCTGATTATGAGGCACGCCGTAGTGGAGGACTCCGGAAATTTTGACCACCTGGGGTTCTTCAGCGTGCACCTTAATCTAAGTACACAGGTGTTTTCGCATTTCGCCCCCATCGAAATGCGGCCACCGTGGCCGGGATTCGATCCCGCGACCTCGTGCTCAGCAGCCTAACATCATAGCCACTGAGCAACCACGGCAGGTGACGCATTCATGTAAACGCAGCTACAGAGAGGACGTCCCTCTGCCAGTGTTCTTTATTGCCGGTAGCAATAAACATTCTTAAAGTTTGAAGCCGCTGGTTGCATTATTCGTTTGAACCCGACGTAGCCGCGTTTCCCGCGCTACGGATTGGGGAGTAACACAAAGCGACTGCGTGGGGCTAGATCCGGAGCTCGCCTTCAGCCGTAGCCGCACGCAGAGTGGAACCCCCACAACACATACGATAAAGGCAAACGAGATGATCTAACGACCGAAGGTTTAATGTACACGCCGAGTAAATGCTGGCTGACAAGCAATAAACTGAACATACACAAAAAGGATAAGCAAATATTAATGTGTGTTTCCTGACGGGAAACGCATCCATTTCTAATGGAGGCCATGCTTACAAGATTCTCCCTGCATTGTTAGATCTACAGCTTCCATAATTTCTCTAGGCAGCAGATCTGTACAGAATGCTAGCTTCTTCATCTACAATGCATGCTCACATTTCGAGAGTGCATTGTAGAGAAAGAAGCTAGCATTCTGCGACGATTGGCTGCCTAGAGAAAATATGGAAGCTGTAGACGCAAGGACACTGGGAGAATCTTACGTCAGCATGGCCTCTCTTACACCTTCAGAGATGGATGCATTTCCTGTTGGGATCTGTATAGACACACATTTTTTGCTTCTTTTTGTGTAACTTCAATTTATTGCCTGTCAACCAGCATTTACTCGACACGTTCAATAAACTCATTTGTTAGTACGCCTCATGATCGTCTTGGTCTCTAACAGAAAGGTGTTCATTCTTTTTACAGCGAAGCTGTATATGCCTAGGCGAAACACTCGTGGTCCGATTACAGAAACCCTACTGCGGGGGTATGAGCCATTGCATTCGTCTTGCGTGGCGGATGGACGAATTTCTCATTGGGTAAGCATAGAAATGCTTCTGCATTTAAAACATACATTTATCTATGTATTATTGCAGGGAAGGGACACAGGTGGACGGAGTTAAGACAAAATCATGACAACATATTTATCTCGCAGCAGAAGTGTGGCGGGCCATTGGCTACACCGATAGTGAAGTCGTTTCTCTCTCACAGCAGAGTGCATGTGCAGCAGTTCCTCTCCGACTGCGCAATAGGTTCAAAAATATGTCCCTGTATTTAATTAAATGAAATGTGCAGCCCCGGAGTGTCACTTGGTAACTACAGTGCATAACCGAGTCATGAATACCATGATTAACATATTACAAAAAAGCAAATGCATAACATAATTCCAAAAGACTGATTAGTCCACTGCATTAGCACAATGAACCATTCATTGCACCCTGCATGATGGTGATTGTGCCAAGTGCGATGTGTGGCATTACAAATAAACAATGTGATAAACCCAAGCCAAACGTGTGCATAACCTCATTAAGAAACACAGACATAACCAATAATTCAGAAAGACTAATAAACCGTTGAAATTAACCCAGTGATAAACGCCATGCATTTCAGCTTTGCTGGTTTACCAAGTGTGCAGGTGGTAATTTTTCCTGTTATTGTTTGTTAAGTATTCTGTAATGTTCTGCCAGTAGAACACATTGTTGGGCTCAGGCCCCGCACCCTCTGAAGTTCAACAAATGGCCACAGAGGGCGAAAAAATCAACTGCGCGCCGCTGCTAATAAAAAAAGCATAGTAGAATCACTTCGGGATGCTTACGTTAGTTCCAATATTTCCCGCTAGAGGTGCCGTAATAAGCGAAATTTATTTTACAAACTTTCTCTTACAATTATTGAAGCATTTTTATTACATAAGAAAGAGAGGAACATTATCATTGCTAATATAGCACTATTTCTTTCTAAGTTAATTGCTTCTTTTTCGGGTGCACAGCAGCACGGGTTTATTCGTTCGTACACTCAGACTGGTTGCTTCTTTGTTGCTAAAATTAGTTCATTGCGCTTCGATGCCTGGCATTATTTAACTTCGGGTGAAGTGACATGTTTGCAAGTGTACATGTAAGCCCGGAAGCTAGGTTTCGGTGGTGAGCCATTCGGAACACATCTGCATGCATCGAAACAGGACTTGGATTCTGCTGCAGCTGACAACGGCAATAACGGTTAGTCGCTTAACACCGCTGTTTGAATCGTTATATAGTATTTGTCTCACTAACTTACAGGCGGAGACACATTAACGAACTAGATCCTGCATTACATATGGGCAGTCAGGAGCCTCCGTCGCTGTTTCCTAAATAAACCTTTAATTGCGAGGCTGTCGTTAAACACACAACCAGGAAAGAAAGAGCAATATTGCAACCCACGTCTCACTTTTCATCTTATTGTGGCCGTGGCCATAGGCGACCGAGTTGCCTTATCAATGTACATATAAAACTTTTTTTTGAGTCCGCCGGCAACTTCTTTCACCCACAGAACCGAACAATCCTTTGGTAAAATGAAGTGAAAGTACAGAATTTGATGTACTAAACAGTTGCAAGCATGATAATTAACCCACATTTCGTACTTGTTGGTTCCAAATGTTCTTGATGCTCAGTTTGGTTTACCGCAAGGCATTTATTTTTGCAGTAGTGAAGCAGTGCATCACGTTCGTGCAGAAAAATAATGCATCAGTTCCAACAGCTTCATGACTTTCATGCATTTGCTTGTGGAACCAGCAGTGTGATCTCTTCTAGTGTATAAATGAGCGCACAAATGTCATTTGATTGTAATAATACTTCAGCTGTTGACACGCACTGTAGTTAGGCAGGCATCAATTTTATGGACAATAGCAACATTTATTTAACATGCCGCTTAAGCACCCTAGAACAGACAGTGTACATTTGCATGTGTTCTGTAGCCGCCAACCATTACAATATATGTCACACCTTGCATTTCATATTGCAAAACTGTGGTTTTTCAATTTCTGATGCAGTCAAAATTTTTGTTCCAGACAAGCAGTAATGAGGAAGGCACCAGTATAAAGCAACACATTCCATACACTAAAGAGAAGCTGCTGCGTGCTACAACAAGACCACTGTGTGGACTTTGGCTGCTACTACAAGGTAAACAACACCTGGTTCGGAAATAATGCTTGATATATGCTGTATTGGCTTGCTAGTCTCGAGATACATGTCATTTGTTTGTGGCAGATATGAATGTTTTTTCATATTTATGGTTCAGTATAATTGGGTTTGAGCATAAAAGAAAACACTGCATGAGTTTGGCTAATCTGTGCTGTAACTCATATGCCACTGTTCTGCCCCAACAGAGTCCATGCCAAGCATATCTTGGTCATCGCAGGAGCTCCTATCCACACCAACGGAAAGGGGCTCGAGTTGAATTTGCAAGGCTTTTACGCCACGAACAAAGAAGCACGTGCAGAAGAATTTGCATGAGATATCAAGTCTACAGAGCACTGTGTCAAGACTGAAAAGAGCTTCAGCCACCATTCCACCAGCACAGACAAATTGGCTGAGTCATCCAGGTAACTCAAAAAGGACTTTAGAAATTCTCCGTGTTCAGATGCACCTGCAACTTCTGACCCCGCACGGACGACGCTGGCCTAAAAAGTTCCATCAGTTTGCCCTTAATCAGCTGCCTCGCCATGTCAATTCCATTTGGGCCAAATGTAATTTTTTTTTTATAAATGCAAGCTTTTTTCATTGCCCTTTCTCGTTAGAGTTCATTCATCCTCAACCAACATAAAGGTCAACAGATTCTTCGCTGATACTTAATACCAGTCACTGTCTGGTAGCGTACCATATCTGTAGCAGTATCTTCCAGTGCATGTTGTCATGCACAATTCCTCACCTGAAATAGCTGATGCAGCATCGACACGTGTCTTGCATTAACCTATGCACCACATGCTATGCACCATTTTACTGTTGATGTTTTTTGCCTTCAATGCTTGCAGAGCAGAGTGGCTTCTCTCTTGAATGCAAGCGTTCTCATTTTCCATATTTCTAGTCTTGTTCATGACTGCTCTTCTTCCTCGATAGCCTGGGTCTTTGCGCAAGCTACACTGAAGTGATTGAGTGCAGAATCTGATTTTGCTACACTTGGTTGGGGCCACCGTGTTACGTTTCTCAGATGTGGGGGCCTGGTCAGTTGCATTGGTAAGCAGTCTCTCGAGGTAAGCATCTGTTCCTGCAGTCCACACAGCGACCTAGACTCCAAGTATACACTCACTGTAACTGGTGCTCTCCATTCGTTCTTTCGTGCTGCAGCCATGGGCAAATTGTGCTTGTGGCCTACCTCGGCCATGATTTGCTCAGAACGGAGACCAGCATACGTGGTTACGTGGTTCGAAGTGTATGAAGTTGATAGCCACATGGGTGAAAAGACCCGCAAAAGTGGCTGTCAAAGGTGATGCCCACGGAACCGATTTGTCCATATCGAGACAATTTGGGGCACCAAGTGTGAGCCACACATTAGCGGCCCCTGAAAGAAAAGAAACGTGCAGCTTGGAAAGGAGTTAACGCTATAATGCTGGGTAGTCCATGTTGCTGTGTCGGCTGCGGCAGCAGATGCCTGCATCACCCGATTGCTTCGCAATGTGAGTTGCTTATCTTTAACAATGACTGCCGCTGCAAACAGGTGGGACACTGTCCAATCTGCTTGCGGTGCTGGTTGTCGTTCATTACCAGACCGCCATATGCGACGACCACAGTGAGCTGTTTACGCGCCCGCGTCAAATGATTCCAGCATATCTCGACATGCAAATTTTATTTCTGCTATTGCACAAGAATGTACACTGCTTGTCTTCAGCCAATAAAGTCGCACGTTCTGTTCACTCACTTGTGGCTTGTTTGTATGCGCGTCAGTAGAGGCTCTTTGATCTCCTGGCAATTAGAACACACCAGCTACACGGCAGCCAAGGCATTGAGGCATGCCGCATAGCCGGCAGGGCAAGCACAGCACGTACCAGCGTATGCTACCGGCGAAAAACGGCCATATTGAATTTTGCTCTAAAACAAACGCACTTCCGCTTCCTGATTGAGCAGCGCCATCTGGCATCCACCTAAGTAAGTTCCATGCACTTCCGCTGCTTATTTTCGTACCAGTGAAGAAGGTACAGTTTTCCTTCTCTAATATTGGTTCTTTATTCTATGGTTGGGCTAGTTAGTGCACTGCATTGGTGCTGCTTTTTTGTTGTTTTTTTCTTAATGTTGTGCCCTTCTTACTTTTGTAACTATCTTTTTATCCCCCCTCATCCATGCAGCCTGAGAGGTATATACACGTAGTGTGCGCCGATGGATGCGCCACTGGTGGCGGCCTTGCACAGAACACACGGGAGAGGAGCCAGCCATGAGCCATAGTTTCCTGCGTCGTTGATCGTGCTTCTGTCTTATCCACATTTTCAGAGCCAAAAAGGCAACAGCCTTCGCATGTGTGGAGTGGCCAAATCTTCAAGGAATGTCGACGAATTGTTGCAGGTTGGGGGGCTCAAATAGTGGCGAAAACGTGCCGGCAATACGGTTCTAATCATTCCCCGCAAAGCCTTATCAGCTAGAGCAACGGTAGCAATGGATCATCGCTTCACGGGAAATTTCTTGTTCTCATCTTTTCCTTTGCCGCGTTGGTGTTTTTTCCACTTGATCATGGTTAGATGCGTTAGCGATAAAGTTTGTCTGCAGTGCAGCATGCGGTTTAAAGGCATTTTGCTAAAGTTCAGAATGCCGTTTGCCGCTTTATTGTTTTCCGCTTTTTTACCACATTGCGCTAGCAAGGCAGCACGACTGCACAAGCGCATTGTGTTGTATGTTAAAGCTACTGAAGCTTACATGTACTGAAATTGTTGGTTTTATGCGGCCCAGTAAATCCTCGCACCAACTGTTGATCACTTCATGTTATTGCGGCTATTTTATGCGTGGCTTTGCGTGTGTTAAACTGTTGCTAGTTGCTTCATGCATAGCTGTTGATTTTTTTTTAGTTGCAAGGTTTTCACCCTGCCTCGTTTGTAAAAGGGATAAATCATGCTATGCCTTATCGGATTGATACCAAGCAAGTGCTTCTATAGCAGCTTTATTCTTTTTGTCCGAGAGCATATTGTGGTTTTTTGGGAAATGTATTTAGAAAATACCGTAAAAACCCGCGTATAGTACGAGGTTTTTTTTCCTGTTATTAGCGTCCCAAATTTCCGCCTCGTATTACATGCGGATCCGGACAAAAATTTCAAAGTTCGGCTCGATGTTTTGGTTTCGTTATTGCTCTATGGCTACGGCTTGGCTTCGTGATATCTGCATGGCTACGACTTGGCTTTGTTATTGCTGCCTGGCTACGGTGTGCCTTCGCTATTGCAGCGTGGCTACAGCATCGTTTCTTTCTTTGTTGAGTGCGGACCTTGGCCGTTCACGTGTTAACCGCGCTTCGCGAAGTGCATCGTTTTTAGCGAAGGAGCACGATGTTGGGGATACGGAAGCAGTACTCGGCAGCTTTCAAGCGAAATGTGATTTTAGCAGCAGAGGAAATCGGCAACAGTGCGGCCGGGAGGCAGTTTGGCATCACCGAAGGAGGCATCCGCGGATGGCGACGGCAAAAAGAAGCACTTTTCGAGTGCAGCGGAACGCGAAGAAGCTTTCGCAGCCCGAACAATGGGACATTCCCGGAAATTGAACTCAAACTGACGGAATTCGTCCGAGAACAGCGAGCCGCGCATCTTGCTGTGAGCGTGGAGCTCATGCAGGCAAAAGCTAGGGAGCTTGCGAGAGAAAAAGGCCTAACGAGCTCCACCTTCAAAGCAAGCAAGCATTGGATTTATCGGTATATGTGCCGTGCAGGATTTTCATTGCGCCGGAGAACTTCAATTTCGCAAAAGCTGCCGGAATCGTTTGAAGAGTTACTGGTGGCTTTCCAGCGCCACATTTTTCGTTGCGCAAGTTGAACTTTCAGCTAGGGCAAATTGGCAATGCTGACCAAACACCAGTTTATCTGGACATGCCATCGCCCCTCACTGTGCACGAAAAGGGCTCGACACAAGTTTGTGTCCGGTCCACTGGGAACGAGAAGACGCGTGTTACCGTCATGTTGTTATGCACGGCAGACGGCCGCAAGCTCCCGCCCTATGTCGTCTTCAAGCGCAAGACAATGCAAAAAGGTGAGCTGCCGAAAAATGTCATCGTTAAATGCCATGAGAAAGGGTGGATGAATGAGAGTCTTGTGCTCGACTGGATAAAGTCCGTTTAATGTAGGCGGCCCGGTGCACTGTTGTCGTTCCCGTCCATCCTCGTGCTGGACGCGTTTCGTGGCCATTTGGCCGACTTGGTGAAGAAGCTGTTGCATGATTGTAATACTGAACTCGTCGTTATCCCGGGTGGGATGACGTCTCAGCTGCAGCCTCTAGATGTTTGCGTCAACAAGCCTTTCAAAGACGCGGTGAAGCGGTGCTACGCAGAGTGGATGCGGTCAGGTGAAGCTGCAGTGATGCCGACTGGGCGGCTGTAGCGGGCATCGCCAGCCACACTGTGCAAGTGGATCGTGGACGCATGGGCAAGCATCCCAGAAGACCTTGTGCGCTTTCAAGAAGTGCGGGATCTCGAACGCGCTCGATGGCACCGAGGACGAGTACCTCTGGGAGGATATGTCAGACACGCAATAGTCTGATGAAAGCGCAGCGGAGGATGACAGTGAATGAAGTGCTGAGTCCGATTTAAATAAATGTTTTCCCCGAGTTTCTCTCACTCGTATTATATGCGGGTAAAACTTTTTTCCATTTCTCATCCCAGAAATTTCGCCTCGTATTATATTCGGGTTCGTATTATGCGCGGGTTTTTACGGTAGGTAGTTCAGGGCGAAATTGCAAATAGTTGCAGCACGTGGTATTTTTGTTCCATTTTTCGGTGAAGAGTTTGCATCAAATGTAGGAAGTCATCGCGTCTCGATGCTGTCTGAGCAGACTTAACACGCCGTGTGATTTGTTTGTTTCACAATGTAGTCCTTGCTTACATGTGAATTTTGTACTCAACTGAATTCTTTCTTATTATGCTTATGCCGCACAGAACTAAACCCGGCCTTGCCACCAGTGCTCATCTAATTTGACTGGTGCTGCTGCCTTTAAAGGGGTATGGTAGGGTAAACCTCCCAAAAAATCGAATTTGCAATTGTGGCACAGGAAAATTGGCCGCACTATGCGGAACAAATCTGCGGAAGCACGACCTCGAGCGCCCGCTCAACGCGGTTCATATGTCGCGCCGAAGTGTGCCGCGCGCCCTGGCGTTTAAAAATGGCGGGCGGAGTTCGGCGGCCGGCTTGTTTTATCGTTGTCGTTCGCGGTTTTGTTTGTTATGGCGTGGTTCTTATGCTTATGCATTCATGGCAAGTAAATGATTGTACTGAAAGATCATATATTTATTAAAAGAAAATCGGACATCTACCCAATCGTAGCGATTGCCACAACTGAAACCTATACGGGTTCCTCGAAAGAAAAGCCTTGCAGTTGAAGAAAAATTCTTCCTGGTCCGGGGCTCAAGCGCGGGACCAAAGCCTTTCCGGGGCAGCTGGACTGCCATCTGAGCTAACCAAGCAGCTAGCAGATTGCAGGGCGAAGTGGAATTTGTGAACAACTCGAAGCAAAGGCAAGAGATTGACGTAATAGTCCTTTGTCAGCTGTCACCGCAGAAGAAGCAGTCTGACACCCAAACAAAGCAGAAATCGCAGCCACAAACTTCAGCCATGCTTGCTGCAAAGGGTTGTCATCTGCTACTGCTCCCACGCGTACTGTTGGAAGCGCCCGCTAGGTGGCTAGCAGTGGCGCCTCTATAGGCAATGCACTAGGCGTATAAAGAAGTACATAAGCACATCATTCATTCATCTGCATACACCTCGCACCATCCCTTCCTCAACAAACGTCACTGTGTTGATGTCTTGCAGTGTGTATCTACATTACCTGCCGCTTGCATTTTGGCATAGTTTGTGAACAGTGAAGTGCATAAACATTACATGACATTAACGTTGTGACCGATGTGGTGCATAAACAAACCTTGCAAAAGATGACATGTTGGATTGTTGAAAATAAGACGAATTGTATATATCGCAGTTACTTTAACGGCATTTAACTGACCACTTGACAAAAACTTCACTTCGTATAGATTCCAACACGTACACTGAATCTGCAGTTTTTTTTTTTGCTTATTAATGTGGTCGTTACTACATGGCCACATCTCGTAGATTTGAAAACAAAGTTCAATAAATTAGTTTGTTTTAACATATTTTTAAAAATGCATACATCACTGCGATTGCAATACCAGAGCTTGATACAAACACGCACACTATTGGATGTGGACAAATGCTCCAGAGAAACTCCAGAATGCTTGCATCCTGACACTTATGAAAGTGAACAGTTTCATTCCATGGCTGTCAATGATAGGGAGAAAGAAAACTTAATTGTGTTCGTGGAACAAAAATGCATTGATAAGCTTAGAGATATAGTTATTGCTTAACACTTTAGAAATGAATAATTATAGCTTGCTATCCACATTAAAGCAGCCTTTCGACAGCAAGAAAAGGAATCAGTTTTTCCAGCTGTGAGCATTGAATCGCAGGCAATGCAAGCTGGCATAAAATTTTGCAAATATGATCTGTTTAGGAATACCAGATAGGAATAAACGTTGAGGCTTTCATTTGTACGTTCTCTGGCTGAGCAATCTAGTTTGAAATGACTCTCATAAGCATGTCGTAACAATGTTGATCTAATACAGGTTAAATGCATGACTAGCTTGGGAAATCTGGATGATTGTTACAAATTAGAGTGAAGAAACTATAATGTCGAATAACACTAATAATACAACAATAATATTTATTTCCACAAGACAGGCAAACCGTTAGCAGCGTGCGAGGCTGAGCAGAAAGGTGAAAAACCCTACGGCATGTGCGCCTGTGATCCTGCATTGTGGATAGCGCATACTGATATGGTCTTGTTAAAAGTTCAGAGTATACTACCAGCGTGAGACACAGGACAACATAGTGGATGAAAAGCGTGTCGTTTAGAATGCTGTGGTACAACGTACAGGTTTCTACAAGAGTGACGGTAACTGCTCAAAACATTTGATGCGTCGGCTGTTGCACCTTTAGAAGTATTTAGAGAGGACTCCCATATATATATATTCACAGCCCACGCACGGCGATGGACGAACCAGACTAGCGCTAAGGTTGAATTTCACAACAAAATTTTCATGCCACGTTCAGTAATCACACAGATAATTTGCGCCTTCGTTCAGGGGCACACGCAGGCTTTCGGGTTGGTGCTTGTTCTTGCGTTTGGTGCAAGAATATGGCTAGAAGCAGACACCGCATATGTGCAGTCACGAGCAATATACACACATAATTTGTCTAGAAGCTGACGCCGAGCACAGGTAGCGCGAGGATCTTGTTGCGCTGACACGACAACTTCGTGGCAGCCAAATTCCGAATACTGCATATGCAGTGAGGGTAGCTATATGAGCTTGTTGATAGATCATCTCTTGTAGATTGTTGTAGAGCTGGCAGAATGAAAGGGTCATAGAAGGCAGATGAAACACATGCGCTGAACCAGCTGTGAACAGCTGTTTACGTGCACAGTGTCTCATCGCAATGAACATCCGAAACCGGCGTTGTGCACTCCAAAACAAATCTAAACTTCAACAAGTTGTTAAATTACTAAACAGGCATATTATTTGTTCCTAATAAACAAATGTCAACAATATCATAAGGTAAACGTTCTGTTCATCAGAATAAAATAATTATGCAGTGTGCGCCATGAAACCTGGCAGTAAGCAACCCTGGGCTTCGCACCAGTCGCATTGTTGAAATAGCAATCATGTGAAATGGGCCCTCTAAAGATCACATTGAGACGCATGCGAATGCACCGATTTTCGTCATTCCAGTCGTAGTCGCAACTTTTTTACGCTAAGTGATTCTGCAGCATGGTGCTCCACACCAACTACTCACTGACCGTGGTCCGATATTTCTTTCTAATGTCATCGCCAACATCCTGCATTCCTGCTCAACCAAGCACAAGCTGACTACGCCTTAGCATCCACAGACCAATGGCATCCAATGGTCTCGTGGAGCGTCTGCATCGCACCCTAACAGGATCCTTGCAAAGTATGTCTCGTCCGACCACACTGATTGGGACCTAGCCCTATCGTATGTCACTTTTGCATGTAATTCTTCACGTCATGACACTGCCGGCTATTCCCCGTTCTTTCTGTTGTTCGGCTGAGAACCCAAATTGCCACGGGACGCATTCCTCCCATCCGCCGCAGCAGAGACCAGCGAGCATGCACTTGACGCCGTCACCAGGACAGTCCAAGCATGCGAAATTGCCCATGCTCGCCTCCTGACCTCCCAAGAGAAGCAACGACGTTTGTACAATTGCCAACACAGAGACGTCCACTTTTCACCTGGATCTCTGGTACTCCTGTGGTCCCCGACTCGTCGTGTTGGCCTGTCAGAAAAACTCCCGTCTCGGTAAACAGCCCCTTATCGGGTGCTGCGTGCCGCGACTCCAGTAACGTACGAAATCGCCCCAATCAGTACCAGTGCCTCATCTGCGCCGAATTCCACTGGCGTGCATGTCCCACGCCTAAAACCACATTACTCTCCTGTTCTCATCGATATTCAGACGCACTGGGATGGTGCTTCTGCTGCTGGGGATAATGATACATGCATATTGTGTGTTTCTTGTTGACGATGCATGCGAGCGCCCCGACGAAGACGACGAACACTCGACGTGGTATAAAACCATATCATTCGTCACAGATTTCCAAATTCATCAAAATGAATTTTCTCATTTGAATTTGCTTTTTTTGACTGCCCGATAATTTGGAAATTCTACAGCTCCTTTCCATGTAAGAAAAATCGATCAGCGACTGTACTTAATTGCACAGAAGGGTGAATTTCAATACAACGAAATTTCAATGTAACAAAGCAAATTGTCGATTTTACTCGCTAAGTTAAACAGACGTTCAACTGTATTATGTTCGATCACAAGCCATGCTCCATAAAGGTGTTCTATGCCGTAGCACTGCCCCAAATAACCAATTATTTTACATTTGAAGGAACTCGTTTCATAGGCCTTCATCTCTCCAAAGCTGGTCTATATTTGCGCTTATGGCTACACTAGAAGATTGCTTTCAATACAAAGAATACCAGATGTGACCCCACTGCTCAAGTTACTTTCCCAGTGAAATTTTAAAGTGTGTGAGGAAGACAGGATGTAAACAGAAACAGATGCACACACAAAGCGCAGACTTTCATCTAGGCTTATTTCATGAAGGCGGGCAATTTACAAGGTCTCACAAGATAGAAAAACAAAGAACAGTTGCGATGAAATTGTGCACGAGGCAGTGACGAAAAATAGCAAGGCCCCGTGTGCATTAAGAGCGCGGGAGAGTTCTAATGTGACCATCTAAGAATTCTATTTACTTCCTTGATAGTGATAAAGATGGTGAGCTAACACACTTGTCGCCCTTTTAGCAATGTAGAATGCCTCGATTTCTCCGTTTTTGATCTTGCCTTTGAAAGGAATTTAGTCTCTCTTTAGACTCTTCCGCGGTGTTAATGCACACGTGGTCTTGCTATTTTTCGTCACTGCCTCGTGCACAATTTCATCGGAACTGTTCTTTGTTTTTCTATTTTGTTGAACCTTATAAATTCCCTGCCTTCACAAAATGAAGTCAGTTGGAAGTCTGCACTTTGTGCATGCATCTGTTTCTGACCGTGTCCCGTCTTCCTCGCGCAGTTTGAAATTCTGCTGAATCTGAACCAACTAACCAAACAACATGACTTACTTTCCCAGCTATAAACCAAAAGCTGTGAATAAGGGAAGCTCCAATCAGGAGCCAACATGTAAACAGAGGGAGTTGCCTTTATCAGGGCACTCAACAAAGACGAGTCCACTTATAGAAAATCCAGCTCGGGCCTGAGCCTTTCCTTGTTCACCAACTGTCAACCAATTCAAGTCTCCGTTTCCCGGAGAACCCCTTTGTCTTGGTTGGATTTCATGGCTATGGTGTTTTACAAAATCCCAGGTGCCCAGACAAGTGGTCACTAACACTGGAACCACAGAGCGAGTGTATGAACGTGCAAGAGCATGATCGAGAGCATGTGATAACCACCGCATGTACCAATGACTAAACAAATCTGCACTCTTATCGAAGAAGCATACAGCACCAAAAAGACAAGGACAAGAAATGCAATGCACACAATGGGTGCGAGCATCCCCCAGCCCGACACTCTGCTTTCTTTAGGGGTGAAGTGTCATAGAAAAGGAGCCCATGCCATACAAATCTTTTTGAAACCTGTGGGCACAACAAAACCCCGTCAAAGAGGGATCCTGGCTGCTCCTCTCATGGCAGCAATTTGCCATGTGGCATCCCAAAGCACCTATTAGGTGGGGGTGCTCTCAGGTTGGGGAGGAACAGCCCTATACTTGGAGTCGGGGAGAAACATCCTACATTTGGCTTAGTGCCTGTCCTGTGCACAGTGTATTTTGCCCTCGTCTTTTTTACACTATATTCTTCGTTATGAACAGACTAGCCCAATACAATGTTTCACTGACATATCTTAAGCTTGCCCCACTGTGTGTCGCTCTTTTTTTGTGTACTTCTGAGTCTTGGTCTTCCAGAATTTTAGATTTTCACCGCTAAACTTACCTCAGCACAGAGAAGACGCGGGCCATCTTGCCAATAGCTCGGATTTTATTTCTAATAACTTCTTTTCGAGCGCTCGCTGCACCACCTATGGAAGAAGGGGAGAAAACAAGAAAAGGACATACATCAGAACATGACAGCCACTGTAGCATCTCTCTACACACACAAGGGGATCCCATGCCTCCTACAACACCGAACACACTACGCCTTTGGAGGAACGAGCCCCATGAGCCTGCAACCACAGCAAGCATCTCGCAGCAAGTAACGCTGAAGCATTCACACCCCAAAGACAGGAACGAGGCTACAAGACAAAGATTTTGATGACATTACTGTACAGTCTGTGTACACAGAAAAAATAGAAGTCTAATTTGTGTACTGGCTAAAGTGTCACTGCATCACAGTGCAGTCACCCCTGCTAGAACTTTATTATTTGATGGCCACAACTACGCAAGTCTAACATCTTTAGCTATGAAGGGAACCATGATGAAGCTCTCCAGATCGACTAATGGGGATGTTAAAAAATTAAATTCTAGAGTTTTATGTGCCAAAACCTTGATATTATTATGAGGCATGCTGTACTGCAGGACTCTGCATTAATTTTGACCATCTCGGATTCTTTAACGTGCACCCATTGATCGGTACACAGCCATTTTTCCATTTCACCCCCATCGAAACTACTGGGGTTGTTCAAAGCACACATTTTTGTACTTGGGAATCTTTAAATTCAACCTTTGCGAGAATGCAGCAAATATAGGTGGGAATTAAGCTTTTCACCTTGTTACCAGGATGACAAGGTTGTAGCCACAGCAGAGGGTATCAAGGTCAAGTCTAAATGCATACAATTAGCATTAAGCAATTGCAGCAGGTTAACTGCTGCAATTGCTTAAAACGGTAAAACGTGCACAACGAAACCTGAACAAAAGGAAGGGAAGAAACAACAGACACAAGTGCAGTGTTTCTGTGCCTTTCTTGTGTCCACATCTCATTGCAAAAAAACCAACTGGCCCGATACAATGTTCTATGGTATCAATGTTTCTCAGTCGCAATTATTCACAATCTAAAAACACTAGGTGCTGAAGTGTGCTGTAGCCAAGGTTCATTTCCATAAAATAGCACAGGGAGTGGCAGTCTCGTCTAACATGTGGTGCTTGCCCCACAGCTTGTTCCTCACAAAGGCACAGCTAGGCAATGGGCAGGCATCAGAAGAGTGGCAATGCACTTACTTGCACAGTACAAGGTCCAAAGACCCTGAATATCAGGTGGCCTCTCCCAAGAAATTAGGGTCATTACATGACATTACCGAAGTTTTCCAGCTGAATGGGAATGCCAGCACTGAGCTAGCAGGTACAGCTTCAATTTACCCACACATAGCTACACAATGTCTTTATACTTGCACAACTACAATGCAAGAACATCGTTTCTGGCTACTTCCGTGGTGCACATATCAAATCTAAACGTTAAGCCATGCTTCACCTAATAAAATATTGCAGATGCCCATCTAGCTCACTTTCTCCAATGATGCAGAGGTGACAGTAGCAAAAGAAACCGAGCCATAATGAAACTTCCGTCAGGGTATGCACACAGCAAGTTTACATTTTGCGCACATTCAGCAAAGTGTGGGCTGAATGTTCTACTTATTGCAAAGTTGTGCACGAACATAGAGCAGGTGTGAGGCATGCCTTCCTCTTACGCACATCAGTGAGAATTCAAAACTGACCAAACAAGCGGATTGCCACCCTTCGCAGGCTTTTTGACAGCTGTCTCATGCCCACTGGCTAATGACACACCACGGGCAAACGGGGAGGTCTCAATGACATCTTACTGCACACACATGTGCATGCTCAGCGCGAGCATCAAAACCAACAAGGACACACGCACTACTGCCAGACCACCAAGACAAGGACGAGACGGGACAGACACACAGCTAGACAAAACAAAATTGTGCACTTACGTGTCATGGTTATTTGGGGTTATTGCGCAATGGAGGGGGGCAAAACATAAGATGAAAAGAAAAAACAAACAGAAAAACCAGCATCAGAAATGAAAAAATGCACGCTTCCATCCACATGTTAAAATGAAGCTACCACCCGTTTACACACAAACAAAATTAAGGTTAAAGGAAAACTCAGGGCAAAAATTGCTCATTCATAGCAAAAGCTTACTAAGGCACATACTTGCCCCCACCTCAACACAACAGCTTTGTCAAAGTGCTGCAGAAAGCCACACGAATCAGCCCCAACAATAGCATGAATGGATGTGTGCCCACCGACTGTGCCAGGAACCCATAAGTTGCTACAGCAAAGGAAGTACGTTTACCACTGTTCAACCAACTTTAGAGCACAGTTCAAGCTCGAGAATAAAATCCACTGAACTTGGGTTACAAGTCTAAAAATGCAGCACACTGTATGTGAGGAAGCATGCCAGAAGGTGCCTTCTCATCCCTGCAGGTAGCCATTTTAGTGATCACTGATATTCCTCAAGCCACAATGTGCAGCATTTTCAGATTCTGAAATTTATGAGCTCAACCAATGCACATTAAGTGACAGGCACATTGGCAATGCAGTTCAAGTACAGCAATATCTGCTCCTCACTTCTGAGCAGTTAAGCCTTTACTATATTAACCTTTGGCGCTGGAGATTCAGTTTTGCAAGCATCTGAAATTAAATATCCATAATTTAAATTTCACACCAAGGTCACATCTCCCAGGCAGTTGCAGTGCCCACACAGATTCTCGCATTAACCACCTTCTGCCAGAACATTTCACCAACGTGAACAGCCTTCCAGTATAATATACAGCCTTCCGACAGTATAATAGAGTCGAAACCCGCAATAACGAAATCCCGAGAGAACGAAGCATTTTCGTATCCCCGGAAAATGACCACAGGATTCAATGCATTTCGTACCTCTTCACAACGAACTGTCGCTGTACTTTATCCCACAAAGAAATTTGCCTGAACGTAACCTCGCATATTACGTTCTCGCGGAAGGCTAGCAGGCTCCAAAATGTGCTCATATGCGATTGCTTTGCACTAAAAGTGCACAAAATATTACCACATTACACTTCCGTGGGCACCGCCATTTTTTGTTTACAAAAGCAGCCAAGCGCCAAAAAGGATCACATGCGTCAGAAACACGTCACGGCTGCCATGTTTTTTGTTGATTGCTTATTTGAAGTGGCATGTATGTTGCTGCTGACATGTGACGACGGTTTTTGCGCACCTAGTGCAATGCTTAATGTGCACCTCCGTCCCACCGACGTGGAATTGTTTATGACGCTTGAGATGGCAGTTGCAACATTGAGTGCCGCACATTGGGCCGTAATTGAGCGACTGTCCGTGAATACGCATCCCTTGCTTCAAGAACGCCAGTTTTGGTGCTACTGAACAGACACTGCGTGCGGATTCAGTGCCGGACGTAGATTAGCGCATAGGGGCTGTAATCTCGATCGGTTGCCTTCGAGTAGACAAGATACGATCACTTTCGAATATGGCACCGGACGCAGCACCTACGGGTGACAGCATGCGCTGGAGAAATGCTGCTGCATACGTGGAGCGCACTTTATCTGCACGTGGTGCAGAGTTGCACAAAATCTCGCAAAAGTGATTGCATCTCCAAAAGCAAATGACCAAGAATACTGCTCCACGGCAGTGCTGCCACTGCTGACCGACGCATGCAGCTCAATTTGTGCTGTCAGCAATATGGCTCTATAACCTCAAGCAAAGCTTGCCAAAGTAGGCTAACAGAATTTCGACAGTAAAGGTTTATTCTGAGAGATTATCTATCTGTGCTGTCCCATTTCGCAACAAAAAAATTCTCGCGAAAGCGAATTTTTTCGTGTTCCCCATTGATTTCGTTATCGCGAGGTTCAACTGTACTAATGTGTTCTCTGATTTTCCATTATGAAGGTGCAAGTTCTCACTACTAACACAGCAGCACATGGTTGACTGTCCCAATTTAGACTGGATAGTGGACCACAGCCAGTAGCTGCAAATCTGGTTCAGTGCAAGTTAAGGTCAAGGTTAGTAGCCATGTTGCAGCAAGAGCAGCAAAGTTAGAAACTTCTGTTTCCTCACTGAAAACACACAAGGTCAAACAGTACTGGCCTCCACTTTTACGTACCAAGAATTCCCATGAATGCTGCATGAAACATGCACACACTGTGCGCCTGTATTAAAATGCAACTCGTTAATTCCAGGCTACTCATCTAAGGTGCAAATTCAGCATTTTTACGAGTCCTATAGCCGGCAGCTTTTATCTCCTCAAAGCAGCTTGTGCTTGGCTCATGCCATTGTTGTGCGGGACAAGAGCGCAGCTGGAAATCAGTAGATAGAAGTGAGTAGTGCGTCCCTAAAGAACAAGCAAAAACCGACTTTATTTTGTGATCGTCCAGCCTCTACGGCTCGGTTGCGTACCCTCGCGCCACTTCCCTTTCCCGCAGACAATGCAATGAAATTTTACCGAGTCAAAAAGGGGAAAGGGTGTCTGGCTGCTGCTGTGCGACCATGAGGCCACCACATCCCTTCCCCTCCTAGTGCGTTAGCAAACGTTCATAGGACAATTTAAATTGATCACAAGTCGATACGACAGGCCACCCTGAAGACTAGTCCACTGCGTGTCCTTGTGACTTGGCGTGTTTGAACGAGTAGAGCCTTGGAGGGTGGTGTCAGAGATGACAGTGCATGTGAAACGGTGTCTGCATCTTCAATGTGCGCTGGCTTCAGCCGATCGAGTGATACCACTTCGTGACGACTGCGCATGTCGATACTGAACTGCTTACCTCGACGCAGCACTCGGAATGGCCCGTTATTTGGTGGTTGGAGTGGCCGACGAACTGCGTCATGGCGCACAAACACGTGTGTGCAGGAAGCGAGTTCTGATAGTACGTACACCAAGCATGGCACTGCTCGTCGCAGTGTCGTAGTGCGAAGGTTTGACATTATGTCTCATAGCCTAAGTGCGTAGGCTGCGGTGGCTGTACAACCGTCTTGCGGACTGCCCGTGAAAAATTCTCCTGGAAGGCGCAATGTCGTTCTGTAGACCACTTCGGCCGCGCTGCTGCCAATGTCTGTATTGACAGCTGTCCGGATTCCCAAGAGGATGAGTGGTAGTGCCTCCATCCAGCTGCACTCTTCTGTTGCGGTGAGCGCAGACTTGAGCTGGCGGTGGAAATGCTCCACCATGCTGTTGCTAATCGGGTGGTAGGCGGTTATTCCGACGTCAGATGCGCCAATGAAATGTGTAGTGCTGGCGAAAAGTGATGAATCGAACTGCCCTCCACGGTCCGTTGTTATTATAGATGGTGCACCGAAATGAGCAATCCAGTGGTGGAAAAAGGCGTGGGCAACCGTGTCAGCAGTGATATCCGCTATAAGTATGGCCTCCGCCGAACACGTGAATCTGTCAATGCACGTCATTAAATAGGCATGCTCTCGAAACGCACGTATGGAAGTGCGAATGTTGCCACAGGGTCACAGTATGTCGATGAATTTTGGCACGCTGACACGGTACGAATCCTCTTGCCCATCAACACACCTCTAGGCCAGATGATGCCTGCTGTTAGCAACTTTTGCGTAGCTTTGACTCCAGGATGCGATAGCTTGTTAAAAGAAAGGAAAATGCGGCGACGTAGATTGGCAGGCACGAAGGGGCACGGGTTGCCCGTGGAAATGTTACAGCAAATCTAGTCACCTGAGCCCACAATCTGCATCCACTGTAGCTTGAAGGCCGTTTTTGTTGTAGGAGGCTTTTTAGCTCTTCGTCTTCTCTTTGGGCTGCCGCGAGCGCATCGAAGTTAACTCCTTCTGAATCGTTCACGTTTACAGCGCTCCGCGATAGGGCATCGGCAACGACAACGTTGCTCCCTTTTACGTGGCGGATGTCTGTCGTGAACTCGATGTATGCCAGTTGCCGAAGTTCACAGGCCATGTGTGTGCTACCGTGTGAACGCATAGAGCGGAGAGCATAGGTCAGCGGCTTATGGTCGGTTAAAATTATGAACTCGACGCCTTCCAAGAATTGCCAAAGTTGCGTATACTCGAGTAGACGGCTAGCAGTTCGCGCCCGAAGGTGCTGTAGCGGCGCTCAGTAGGCGTCAGCTTCTTCAAGAATGCAGTTGGGCGCCATGTGCCGTCGCTCAGCTGTTGCAACACGGCGCCGATGGCTATGTCTGAGGCATCGACCATTAAACACTGGGGAATTCCTGGCCATGGGTACGCCAGGAGAGCCGGATTTGCCAAGGCCTGCTTGCTTGGGTTGAAAGCCCTTTTTGCTTCTTCACACCAAGGCAAGTACGTCATTCGACGATCCTTGCATTCCCTTGAGCAGTCTGAAGCGGTTGTATGATATGGGCGCATTTAGGCACAAAGTGGCGGTAGAAGTTTAGCAATCCAAGAAATTCACGTAGTTGGCGCTTCGTGGTTGGAAATGGAAAATCTTGTATAACTTGCACTTTAGATGGGTGTGGCTGTACTCCCGAGCTCGAAATGATGTGGCCCAGAAATGATAACTCAGGCACTCCTAGTTCACTCTTAGCCACGTTGACGATAACGCCGTGCTCAGATAGGTGCCGAAAAACAATCCGCAGGTGCTCTTTATGCTCTTCCGGGGTGGTGCTCACGATAAGCAAGTCGTCCAGGTAGGCGTGACAAAAATCGAGGCCCCGTAGAACACCGTCGGTAAGCCTTTGGAACCTTTGGACCCACATTGTGAAGGCCGAATGGCATGCACAGGAATTTGGATAGACCAAAGGGTGTAGTGATAGCAGTCTTGGGGACATCTTTGGTGGTATGCCCACACAAGATCAATTTTTGAAAGAAGTTTGTGCCCATGCAGACCTGCCAGTATGTCGTGAGTATGTGGCACGGGGTACCTGTCAGGCATTGTGACAATGTTCAGCGCTCGATAGTCGCCGCAAGGAGGCCGTTCACCCGATGATCGCTTAGGAACCAGGTGAAGGGGAGATGCCCAAGGACTGGAAGAAGGTTGGATGAATGGTCGAATTCCTGCCGTGCCACCACCAGTTTCTCAGGCGTCAATCAGCGTGGTCGAGCGAGAACCAGTGGTCTAGTAATGGTGATGTGGTGAAACACATTGTGTTTTACTGGGGATCCCACTTGGCGCTGGTGTGTCAGGTCAGAAAATTCGCTCAGTATGGAAGTGAAACGAAGAGGGACTGCTGGCTTGATCAGCATAGGACTGAGCAGCGTATGTCTTTAAGGCTTGCCTTTTACATTGCTTTGTGACACAAGGTCCTGTAACCTCTGGCTATGCACATCGACTAACAGTCTGAAGTGGCGAAGAAAATCCGCCCCAAGAATGGCGAAATTCACGATGGCTACTATGAAAATCTACCGAGCATTCTCTGCAGGCCCAGACTTACGGTTCGGGAACAGTTTCCATGTGTGGTGATGGCAGTGTTGTTTCCTGCTTGAAGAGGCCATGTGTTCGGGCGCTTGCGGTCCACGGGCGATGCTGGGAGTACGCTAACTTCGGCGCCTGTGTCGACGAGGAAGTGGAACTGCTGCTGCGGTCGGTTAGGAAAAAGATTGATGAGCGAAGTTGTTGCATGGCAGAAGCGCTGGTCGCCCTCAGCGCCTGCCCAGGGCGTTTCCAGAGAGCTCACAGGATGGTACGCATTTGTGTGCAGCATTGCTGAACTTGCGATGGTACCGACATAGTTTTCGGCGTTTCATAGGAGACTGTGGAGCATTAACGGGTTGACCATGACCTCCATGACCATGGCGGGCGGCCACAGAATCCATGAGACGCGAGATTTCGTTCATCTCTTGAAGCTGCTCATGTGGAGACTGCTCGCTTGTGACGGTCACAACAGGTGTGGGAGCTACCGCCATGAGCTTGTCGGCTAACTCGGCCAGTTTGGATAGATCGTTCTCATTTGAGGCAGTCATTACCATTCCGATGTTCAGGGGGATTTTCTGTAGAAATCTTTCTAGGAGCTGCAGGCTGTCAAGACCATCCACTTGGCTACCCAATAATTCCTGCATATGACGCAGCAGCTGGCTTGGCATTCTGTCGCCAAGGTTGGCTTCATGGAGAAGCTGTTGTAGCCGTTGGCTTTCGAAGGGCGTGATCCTGTGAATGAGTGTTGCCTTGAACGCCTTGTAAACGTTGTCTGCTGGTGAGGAAAGCAACAGGTCTCGAATTTCGCTAGCGGTTGATGGGGGCAGACTGCTCACCACTTAATGGTATTTCGTGGAATCTGCTGTGATGTGCCATGCAGCGAATTGTGATTCTACCTGAATGAACCACAATGCAGGATCTGCAGTTCAAAACGGAGGCAGTTTGACGTCGACGCCAGAGAGTGCCAGAATTTCGGTGCCTTGAGGTGTGTCCATAGCTGTTGCTGCTCGTCTGGGTCACCAATGTTGTGCGGGACATGAGCTCGGCTAGAGATCAGATAGAAGTGAGTAGTGCATCCCTGAAGAACAAGCAAAAGCCGACTATTTTGTGATCGTCCAGCCTCTACGGCTCGGTTGCGCACGCTCGCACCAGTTCCCTTTCCTGCACAGAGCGCAATAAGATTTAACCGAGTCAAAAAGGGGAAAGGGTGTCTGGCTGCTGCTGTGCGACTATGAGGCTGCCACACCACCATTTCTGTTCACCTTGTAGATCAGAGAAAATATCTCCATTAGTATTCATGACTAAATGCTATTAAAGTCATTGCAGAGAGAGACCATTTATGAAGCCCTATATATTTTACTTGCTTTTAGCTTCAAGAGAAATTAATGTCCACCCACATGGACACTGGGACCCTTTAGTAGGAGGAGGAATAAACATGCATCTTCGAAACAGTATCCCTGGATAAGCCCCGCTTCTACTCTAGGTGGGTGGTCGCGTTCCAGGAACCCTCTGGCCTTCGCTGCCTCCTTAGCCTTGGCGACGAGGTGTCTTTGTTGCTCCAGGCCCTTGGAGACAAGCTTGGCCTCCCACGTTTCGATGAGGTCTTCCCTTTCTTGTCTGGCGTTACAGTCTTTTGGTGAAGGCGATGCGTCTGTCTAGACACCATGGACATTCCAGGACCAGGTGTGCCAAGGTGACCGGTACACCATACATTGGGCAGTGGTATCCTTGTGTTCTGTGCCGAGTATTCCGTGGTTGTGAGTGTTACTCTGTAGCCTTCTGAGTGTGGTACCATATTTACAAGCTTGCAAGTTGACTTTTTTTTTTTTTTTAGAAAATCTGAAGTGGGGGGGTCGACTTACAGTCGAAACCAAAACATGGCACCGCCAAAAAAGCGAGACCAACGGGAGCTACAAAGAAGTTTACAATTTTATGTTTGCTCTATGGCCCTACCAGTAGCTTTTTGCTATCCCACGTTTGTTCACTTTTTGGAAGGGTTTTTCAACATTTTTGAGAGTTTTACAGTGCACACAGCACTCATGGGGGAGGGGGGGTGTCGATAGTTGATGGAAGCGCCGCTGTTCCATTCACGGTGGCACCATCAAAACGGCGGTACTTGCGGGGAGCATCGGTAGTTCATGGAAGAGCAGACACCACTCACGTGTTTCTCTTTCCCTGTAGTTCTTAGCTTTCTCTATGCTCTTAGTTTGACCAAAGGCATTGGTTCGATGCGTTTGACTTGACTGCCGGCTACGTGCTACTTCCATGCTTCCTCAGTCATCCCGAGTGCTCCAGGCCCACTCATCATTCGGCACTCGTTCACAGCAGCATTCAAGAGGGCTGCCATCCTTTACGCCAAAGAAACAAATCACTGAGCAGCAGACCGCAAGTTCAATCTTTCTGAACGGGTGGTGAAGAGTGGCAACTGGCAGCGAAGCGAAATTTTCACCTGTGACGGCAAGTGAGGAATTTCCCACGTGCCTAAGTCTGGACGCTTGCTTGCGGCATATGTCGCTGAAATGCGTGATCGGTCCTTGCCAGTGAAGTGCGACATGGTCATGAAAGAAGCCCGGATCTTCACCTTTTAAGGACCTGCTCCACCGTGAGTACAACGAGTGGCTGGTGGCAGAAGACTGAACTTACGCCAACTGGACCTGTCAAAAGAGCCTCCCTGATGGCTGCGTGTGGTTGGGTGCATTCAGCGTGGGCTGCTGTTCCACAGGATGTCGTGGTGTGGTCGCAAATGTGGAAGTTTGCTGGACGACAACATGCTGTGGGACCATAGAAGCGATAACAATGGCAGCACTAGTGAAGACGAGTAGTCCAGTGACCATGTCAGCTACTAATAAATTTTCGTTAACGAATACACCCTCAGGTATGGCCCCCCCCCCCCTTTTTTCTCCTGTCACAAGCGATATGGGGGGGTCGACTTACATTCGAGTCAACTTACAATCGCGTAAATACGGTACTTTCTTCATTGTTGAGCTTTGGGTGTGATGGTGGGTACACCCTGCATTCCAGCCTGTGATGTTGAAGGATCGCTGAGTAGGTGATGGGTACAGTATCTGCCCCCACTGACGCAGACCGGGCGTCTCGAGAGTAGGAAGGGTTGGCGCGGCAGATATGGCCTCGAGCCATGGCATGTGCCGCTTCGTTCCCCTCCAGCCCCTCGTGCCCTGGAACCCATGTCACGCAGGTGTAGGGAATCAGAGCGCTGCAGTGCTTCAATATCTTTGGTGCTTCTGTCGACACACGGCCCTTAGCATAGTTTCTGACAGCAGCTTCAGAATCACAAAAGACTACAGCTGTGTCCATGCACGTAGTAGTTGCTAGGGCAATCGCCGCCTCTTCTGCAGTCTCAGGGCTTTGTGCGGGGACTGTGACAGACGCTAGCTCTGTGCCGTAAGAATCTACGATGCTCAGGGCGTAGCCGTTTCTTTGCAGGTATTTGGCTGCGTTGGTGTATCTGGCGTCTGGATCTTGCCTGTGTCTTTACTGTACAGCATTCACTCGGGCTTGTCTTCTTTTTTTGTGGTATGTGGGATGCATGTTGGGTGGAATTGGTGCAATGCACAGGGATTCGCAGGTGTCTGGAGGAATTCTTTCATTTCGGTCTGTGGTGGCTATAAAGGTTTCCCCATAGTTCAGCCATCGCAGCTCTGATCTTCCGGTGGGCTTGAGCCTCAGTTGTTCTAATTGACTGGCGTTACGAGTTTCAGCAAGTTCTTGCCAGGTGTTGTGTACGCCCATCTTGAGAAGTCTTGTAGTCGAAGCCATGGATGGTAGGCCCAGAGCGATTTTGATGACTTTGCGCATTTGGATGCAAATTTTTTCTACCCCTGCATTCTTCGGCATGAGCTGGGGCGTGCCACATGTTATTTAACTGGTGAGGAGTGCTTGCATCACGCGTAGCGTGGCTTGTTCTTTAAGTCCGCTTCTATGGCTTGCAACTCTCCTGACGAGATGCGTGAGCCGTGATCGCATTTGCTGTAGTCGTGGGAGGGTGACCACCCCAAACCCTTCTTTGTAGATGTGTAGCCGTGTAACTCGTAGGGTTTCCACTTTTGGGATGGGCGTTCCATTGAGGGTAACGTTGGGATCGTGTTCATCATAGCCGGGTGGTCTGCCTCTCGTTCTTGACTTGAGGATGAGGTGTTCCAACTTCTCGGGAGCACAGCAGACGCCACATTTTTTGCAAGTGGCTCTCTATGGTATCTACTGCTTCCTGTAGGCATGTTTCTTGCGTTCTGGTATTTGAGGCCCTTGTCCATAACGTGATATCAACTGCATAAAAAGTGCGTCTTAGGTCTGGTATGGCGTCAAGGAGGCTGGGTAGTTTGATCATGGCGATGCTGAAGAGCAACGGCAATATGACCGAACCCTGCGGGGTGCCTTTGCTCGGCAATCAGAAGCTGTCACTGTGCAGGTTGTATATTCCAACTGTGGCCTTATGGTTCGTGAAGAAATTCCTGACAGTCGTATGTCCGAGACCCGCAGCCTAGGTCTTCAAGGTTGCAGAGGATAGCTTCGTGACTGACGTTGTCAAAAGCTCCCTTTACGTCGATAGCTAAAATCTATGATTTGCTTCTCGTACTCAGGTGGTCGATGAGGTCTTCCTTGAGTAGAAGGAAGACGCCTTACATTTACACGTTCTGCCTGAAACCGAAGATAGTGTTTGGAAAATATCCGTTGTCTTCGAGGTATGAGGTTAACTGGTTGTGTATCATATGCTCGAAAAGTTTCCCTATGCACAATCTAAGGGAAATTGGGCGCATGTTCTCCATGCTGAGCTCTATATTTGGGTTGGGGATCATGGTGATCTCCGAGTGCTTCCAGGCAGCCGGTAGCTCTCCTTTCTCCCAGCATGCATTGAGGTACTGGAGCAGGGCTGTGGTAGCCTGCTGCGGATGGTTCCGTAGATGCTTGTTGATGATCCGATTGTTGCCCGGACTGGTGTTTCTGGTGAGTGTCGATACTGCTGCAGAGAGTTCAGCATGCGTAAAGAGTTGCTCAAGTTCGGGGTTTGGTTTCCCACGGTAGACTTTGTTATGTGCCGTCGTAGTAACGGGTGGGTCAACGCACAGCTTCTGAATTTCTCAGAGCAGGTTCTCTTCCGATCTGGCGTGGTTGTGCACCGACCTACAAAGGTGCTGTCCCTGCTGCCTCTGTCTGTGTAGGGCCGTTGTAGAGAAGAGCGCGCAGGAGATGCCACGTCGTCTTTGTGCTCAGGGTTCCCTGGAGTTTGTCGCAAAATGCGTGCTAGTTCCGTCTTCCTAATCTCTCCGCGTATGCCTGTGCTTGCTCGGTGAGGAAGGCAATTCGCTCCTTTAATTTCTTGTTTAGCTTCTGTCTCTTCCATCTCTTGAGGAGAGCTCTTCTGGGTTCCCAGAGGTGGAAGAGGTGTGTGTTGACAGCTGGCACTACTTCATTCAGTTGCAGTCTTCTGGTGTAGCATTCTGCCGTGTCGAGGACTTTATTCAGCCAGCTATCTATGTTCTCAATGATGGTCTCAACATTTAGCATGTCGCTGAATGACTTACACTCCGTTACCCAGGCCATTCCAACACTAGCGGGGTTGAGAGTGTGAGCCGAGGGTTTCTGGAAGTCTGCTCCATTCTGCCGAGGGCCCGTTTAGCTTGAAGGCGAGAACTGGGTTGGTGTCTCCAAAGACACTATTGCCTATCCTCGTTTGGGGTGGGTGATTCCACATGGTGAGTCTGTGCTGCTGTGCAGTATCGTGCACTCAGGCTCCTTTTTTCGTGGTGGTCTGGTATCCCCAGGCCGTGTGTGAGGCGTTGAAGTCCTCTACTATAACAACTTGATGACCATTGGCGCATTTCTTAATTTCTCGGACAAGGTAGTCGAAGTCTGAAAGGTGGTCTCTGGGATGCTGTACAAACTCACTACGAAGACGCTCTTGAGCGATTTCCTCTCCGGTATGATTTCTATTAAGGTGTGTTCGATCGGGGTGTTGACGGGTTCCAATTCTTGTACAGCAAGATTCTTCTTAGTGAGAACTGCCATGCATTTTGTTTGTACGCGGGCATTGTACCCTTGTAGCCGGACGTTTTGTGCATTTGTTTCTTGCAGAGCTATGAGGTTGAGTGGGTCTTGTTTGACAAATTCTTGTAAGCTAGGATGCCGTGGACAATAGGAACGACAGTTCCACTGCCATATGCGGAGAGTCGAGAGCACATTTGTAGTCCTATGAGTGGGGACCGCCATCTTCGGTTGATTCTGTTCCCTGCCGGGCTTGCGGGTAGGTGAAACTGAACAAGAGGTACTTCGGCAGTTTGCTTGCACCCGCTTTCTGTCGGACTGAATGCCATTTAGCAACATGTTGAGGTGCTGCTTTGCTACGTAGGTCTTTTTCACGTGGGCTATGGAATTGTTTTGCTGCACTACAAGTCCATCGACCTTGGCGCCTAATGTGGTAATCTTATTGGCTACACTTGGGGTGAAACTTGCTGTTGCTGCCTGGACGATTTTCTCAATTGTGGCGTGGGAGCTTTTCATGAGAGTTTTTTGGAGGATTTGAAATCTTGCATGAACTACAGATTACACATCTGCGTTTGGAAGTGAGGGTTGCAGCCGCGCAATGTTCTCTTAGACTAGTAGTACAGAAAAAATTACTTTTTTATTGCATCCAAATTGTGCTTCTTCAATCACTTCATACAAATATTTTCTCTTTTGTTACTTTAGATAAAACAACTTTCAAAGTGAAACATGATGAGGCTGACTTCAATTATCATCCTTAACATCACCACCATCACAATCAGTGGGTAAAGTTCTAAGTAACCACGATCGACCTCAATGCTGAGATGCACAGCATAAAATGTGCAAGTTTTTTTTTTTTTTTTTTAGCAGCCAGGTTTACGGAAATGTGACGCATTCTTAATTGCTTTAGACGCTCGGGTATTGTACCTAGGGACGCCTATCTTTATCATGGGGTAACTCTGAAATGGCATCTCTATTGCTATCTGCATCTCCCTCTGTCAGTAAAGTGAGCAGCCAGCCAGCTATACACAACAAGTTCAGTGACGAAAATTCATGCAGCACACTAAAATCAAATTCAGAGGCACTACTCTCGAGTCCCAATGTTCACCGTCGTGAACACAAGCATTTACTCGGCAATAAAAAAAAAATACTGTCGCGCTATCTTCGAAAATTGTTCTCATTTGCCTCATTTCCTTCAAGAAAACTTTAGTTCATCTTTAATTTGAACTTGGTTTAGTTTAGAAGACTTTACAAGACTTTAGTTTATCTGCAACTCGTGCGAGGATTGTAATGCAGATATTCACGTGGGCATCTGTCATAAAACGTGTTCACACTACAAAATGCCAGTTCGCAATGATGTCAGGCCACTCAGTTGAGACCTATATGGCCTAAACTCAGCCTGATGGTAGCACAGACTTGTAAACAGCAACAGACAACTGGTTTTTTCATATAAAATTTGAACAAATATCCACACAGATGGACGCTGGGTCTTGCGAGGTTAATGGGCAGCGTATGTTTGAGCTTTGCATCTGAATGCGACTTCCATGAACACCTCGCCCCATCTCATCAGCTTGCATGAATAATTCATACCAACTCAACATCAATGTTACTGTGACACTTCGTTGAGAATATACTGCGCCATGTTAGGCACCATCTAACATAACAGTAATTCCAGTCAAGTTGATCAAATATTAACTAAGCATTTTTTTACCAATTTAAGTATCCAAGATTACTTACAAATGTTCTTATCCATTTCCTACGTTTAAGCAGACTTTAAATGCCATCAAGTTGTAAACTATTTGACGTTTCTGTTACAAGGCATTTCTTAAGTACTTCAGGTGTTTTGTGTGTAGACACAAAAACTGCACATTTAAATGCCAGAGCACTAGCACACACACACAGCTTGCAGCAGCAAGCACTGCCCCACCAAGCAGACTTGCATCAACCTTGATTTGTCAAGGTTGATGTCTTCGTTGTCTTTTTTTTGTCCATCGTCTATGTATGCGCTGTGACAATTGATTTGTCAGGCAGCAAGAGAGCTGATCTGTCCACACCCACCACAGTCAGAAGAGCTGCATTCACTTCCAGCCCAGAGGTGCGTTCCAATTCAAAGTTTTACACACAAGACACTAACATCATGCATTTAAGAAAAAAAAAAGAAACCAATCCCAGACCAAGAAGTATACACTGATCTCCTTGCTTGCCCAATATGCACACAGTGATCTTTTTTTTCCTCCTCTGTAGGATACTGTTATGATATTTTATTGCTACTGCTAACTTTAAGCACTGTGCCAAAAGCAAGCACACAATTCTGGTGGCCATTATTGGCAGCAAAATGAGAATGCTGAAAAATGCATTCTATGCATGTCAACATCGCAGCACAGCTGGCACGATCTAGTAGCAGGGCCTCCCTCAGTTTGACCCTTTTAAGAGCCCTGCCACAGATAAAAAGCACACGCAGCATATGCACAAGCTCGCTGCTCATTCCATTCAGAAAACAAGGCGGCAGAACTTTTGCTTCAGTGCCTATGGCCCCTCCCCCATCACAGACAAGCACTCACTCTGTTCAGAAGTGGCAAGCATAATGCAGAGCAGTGCGTAGTTCAAACATCAAGCTTTTTTTTTTTTTTTCTTTCTGCCCCAAGAAAAAGAGTAACATGAGGACAGGGCACACATAAAAGAAAAGCCAAGACAAGCAAATGCCTGCAAAAGCTCAGCAAGGAAAAACCCTTTCCCCACCCACCCACCTTGCAATAATAAGCATGCCTCAAGAGACTGCAACACAATGCAGGACAGAAATACCAGATCAATGTGATTGTCTTTAAGGCACCATCATCCACACACACTACATTTTTCTTTCTCTGCTTTCCAAGAATGTATCATTAACATAAAATGTAGAATGCCTGCAGTGATACAAGCATCCCATCCTTTCCCACTTGTGTTCCAATCTCATCCAGCATCCTGTTTTGCTGTTTAGTTTATATCTACCTCTTAAGCTGCCTCTTTTGTACACAGACCATGCCAGCAGCTCTGATCCAACTTGCTACTCGTAGTCTCCTCTCTCAAATGACTGATGCAGAGAAATAAAATGCATCCTTGTTTCATGTCAACATACTTGACATAGGTCTGCTTTTCAAAATGCAGTCCACTCAAGACTAGCACATGCTGCAAAAGTACACCTACATTTTGTGCAAACCCTACTTTGCTTTGGCCACTTTCATATAGGTAACACAGCCTCTAGAACAACTCGGAGGTCATCTCTGTACAGGTAGTGAGCACAATGCCCTCCGAGGCAATACAGCAAAGATAGTTTTATAGAAACAAAAAAACAAAGTCAAGCAAAGCATCAGAAATTTCACTAGCCACACATGCCCATTTTAGCTATGTGTAGGGCTCTTCATTTTTTACCTTTACAATAAGTTTGTTTCCGAATTTAGCATGGGGATGGGGCTATATCAGTAACATGGCAGTGTTCTTGTTGCTGACTATGAACTAACAATAAAAAGCATGTCTTTTGTGGGAGAACTGCATCGTATCTTATTCTCATGTAAGCTGTTTAGCACACAACAGAGGTGACACAGAATATTGAACAAAGGTACGAACACATTGTCTTGATCAGTGGCGATCGTGACGATAGGTATGCACACACATTTTCGTATCCCCTCCATTTTTATATTAATTCAGTCATATATGCCTATAGTCTGGACTCCTGAGAAGCAACACGAAGAATGACGGCAGGAATGGAGACAAGAGTGCAATGACTGCCAGCAGGCGGTGAACACCACCAATGAAGATCGTGCACAAAATGCCAAGCGCATGTGGGACGTCGCTCTTCGTAGGCACGTTGCCCCTCGGGAATCCGGACTATACGCGGCCTCCCCACTACGACGACAGAAGTGAAATTTAAAATGGAGAATGGAGAACGGAAGCTTGTCTTTTTTTGTATACATTTGCGTGGACAACGGAACCACCGCCCCGAGGAGCCGGATGAAAGTAGACACGCGTGACACTGACAGCACTGCCACCACGGGAGAGCGGAAATAAAGGAAACTAGACACGTAAGCACTTGTAACGCTGACAAAGAGAGGGTGGTGCGAACATAGTCATGGCCAACGCAGGTTAGCCTTTTGGGCTAAGGTCCGATCGCTTCTCGGCCTTTTGGGTAAGATCATGCATGCAGGTGGCTTGACCGGCCTTTGCTACACTTACCTTTGTGGAGGCGCCCGGATACCTGCCCGGTTATAGCAGTGTCTTTTACCTTCCCCTGACCCAGCCCTATCTTTCTAGGCCCATGGCTCCCTGCTGCACTGCCTCCAGGACAGACCCCGTGCTGCCACCTGGTGGCCCCTGGACGACCCACACCGGCCCTGCTTCCTGGTCTTGCCGCTGCCTGCTGCCTCCCGGAGACTCCTGCCCTGCTCGGCCTGATCACTGCTTGGAATCCGGTGCTGCCTGCCTGCGGGGTGCCTGTTGGTCCTGCCGTCTCGACTGGTACTGTGCTGGGGCACAACCGGCTGGCCCCTGCCCTCGCCATCGTCCATCATGGGCCTGGCCTTCTCTCTGCCACCTCTGGTGGACCCTAGCTTCCGGACCTGACCTCTTTTAAGAAGAGCCGCCGGGTCCGGAGGATAAGTCCATCCAATGGATCCTGGGGGCCACGGCCGCACGGCCCGTGACCACAGCGAGGACGATGGCCACCCCAACACCCCTGGGCAGGAACGCTAGCCGATCCGTGAGGATGGCACCCTCACGGTGTTCTTCCCGTGCCCCACACGGTCCGGTGCTGCGAGAAGGGCTGCCGAGCTGCCTACACCGCGGCCAAATGGCCAGCACAGCGACAGTCTCTCCAGCGGCACCTCGAACTCGAGCACGGTACCAGAATCCGGCGCACCATCAACGTGTGTAGTATCTGCGGCGAGACACTGGGGCAAAGACCAGCCTCCCACGCCTGCCTCGACCGCCCCCCTGCTACCCTCGACCGCCCCCCTGCTGCCCTGCCACATCAGTGTGGCAGTTGCTCATGTCCTTCCCCACAAGGAGGGGCTTGAGCAACCACGAACAGTGGCACAGGAGGGAGGTGGTACTAGCAGCCAGGCGTGATCTCGCCCCTGGTGCGTCGGAGCAGGACGACAACACCACCCCCCCCCAACAGAGCAGGACAGCACCCTCCCAGCAGGACGCTGAGGACCCTCCCGAACCACCAGCGGTGGCCACCGACCAGGCCACCGACCAGGAGCCGTCTCCTGTGGCGCCTCGAGAAACACCCGCGCAAAGCAGCGATGACAAGATGGCCGAGGCAGCTTCGCAGCGGACGCCAGTCCATTCAGGGCGTACCGCGGACTCGGCCACTCCTTCTCCAACGTCATCGCTGCTGTCCAACCGAGGCAGCCCAGGAGCTCCAGCCTTTGAGGCTCACGAACCGGCGGCCATGCAGGAGCTCTCCCCAGGCAGGGCAGAGGCGCAGCACCATGACGGAAGCACCCAGGACTTCGGGACCCAGGAAGAACATGCTGGTACCACGCGGCCAGAGGGCAGTGCATGGACTTTAGCGGATGAGACGGCAGAGCTGCGGGCATTGAGCCGGTTGCCCGAGTCTGCTGGGGAGTGGGCACGGTTTGAAAACATCCTCGACCGTGCCATTGCAGCCGCAACAAAACATCTGTGGCTACCAGTGAGGGACTCGTGCCAATCACGGAGGCGCGAGGTGAATCCTGACAACCCCCAGCAGATCCAAACACTCTAGAGAAGGAACCAGCGCTGGGCAGTGCAGCTGATCACTGAAGGCCCGTCACAGCTCTGCCCGATCGACCCCCATGCACTGCAAGACCACTACTCAAACCTCTGGTCACCAACAACCGTGGATACCAGCATCCTGTGGTCAAGGCCACCGAAGAACTAGACTTGTGCCCCTTTTCACTGGAAGAAGTCGCAGCCAAGCTCCGTAAATGCGAGAGTACAGCACCAGGGGAGGACCGCCTCATGTACCACCACTGGAGGCAGGTGGACCCTGAGGGCAGGTTCCTGGCGGCGGTATACAATGTATGCCTCCAATACCGCCGCACGCCCCTGAGCTGGAAGTCGACGAAGACAATCCTGATCCACAAGAAGGGCGACCGCGAGGACCCCACAAACTGGCGACCCATTGCCCTTGGTCGCACGACTGCCAAACTGTATGCCGGGTGTCTCACCACCCAGCTGCAGAGGTGATTGGGCGACCATGCGGTACTGTCCAGGTGTCAGAAGGGCTTCCTGCCACACAATGGGGTGTTTGAACACAACTTCGTGCTGCAGGGACGCCTGGATGATGCCAGGACAGGAGGTGGGGAGCTATGCATGGGGTTCCTCGATTTTGCCAACGCCTTCTGCTCGGTCGCCCATCAGGCCCTCGTCGACGCTGTCTGTGGCGCCGGCGAGGGGGAGGCCTTTGCTACCATCGTTGAAGACCTCTACCGTGCCAACACAACCTGCGTCGTGGCAGCAGCTGGCATTACGGAGCCAATCACCATCGGAGCCGGGCTGAGACAGGGCTGTCCTCTGAGTGGCCTGCTTTTCAACCTGGTGGTGGACCCGGTCATCCGTGAAGTACAGGGAGGCGAAAGGCAGCACAACATCCTTGCCTACGCCGATGATCTGACGCTGCTGGCCGCGGATCCCACCACCCTGCAGAGCCGCTTAGACCGTGTGACTGCCCTGTCGGCCCGGCTTGGGCTGCGACTGAACGCCGCCAAGTGCCGGTCTCTACACCTGTCTGGTTGCCACCCCATGGGTACACGGCCCACCTCTTTCACCGTGGGTGGCGACCCGATTCCGGCGCTTGGCGACTTCGAGGGGCATAAGTTCCTGGGCCGTCCAGTGGGGTTCAGGGTGCTTCTGGACGAGACGACGGTCGACGAGGCCATCCACCTGGGCAGAAAGCTGCTCTCCTCCATGCTCGCCCCACGGCAAAGGCTGGATGCCATAAAAACATTCCTGTATCCAGCCTTACACTTTGCCATGCGGGTGGGCCTTGCCAGCAAAGGAGAGTGGCAACGCTTAGACGAGGAGCTCCGTCCGCTCATAAAGAAGACCCTGTATGTGCCAGCCAGAGCTTCCAATGAATACTTGTACGGAAGCTCTCAGGCTGGCAGTGCAGGGATCCCACTTGCGGCGGAGCTCAGCGACATCTGCCGGGTGGATGGGACCTTCAAGCTACTAACGTCGACCGACGTGGAAGTCCGGGAGCGTGCAGCAGGGGACCTAGAGGGCGTCGTGTCAAGGCGGCTAAGACGACCCGCCAACACCGAGGACATGGAGGCCTACCTCTCAGGCGAGACGGAGGGCGACCCTTGACAAACGTCCACACAGGTGCAGCCTGTATGGACGAAGGCCCGGAAAGCCTCCCGTCGCCTCTCAGTCGCCTGGGAGCTCTTGGACCACGGGGCCCGCATTAACTGTGGAGAGGCCTCCGTGTCAGCGAGGAACCACCACAAGCTGGTCAAGACCATCCGGGCGCTCCTCTCCACCGAAAGAGACAGAGCTCTGCAGGATAAACTGAACCAAGGCAAGGCGAGGGTGTGTGTGGCGGCCAACCCGGCAAATTCCCACTTCATGAGGTCCAGCCGCTACACCCGCTTCATCGACTGGCGCTTCGTACATAGAGCCCGGTTAAATCTCCTCCCCCTCAATGCCACAAGAGTCTGGGCACCCGCAGCCGACAAAAGATGCAGGCGCTGCGGGTACGGGGAAGAGACACTGCCACATGTACTGTGCCACTGCATGCGGCAGAGCCGGGCCATGACGGAGCGTCATAACGCCATCGTCGCCAGAATAAAAAAGGCTGCCTTGGGGAGGTTCACAGTCATTGCAGAGAAGCAGGTCGTGGGCACTACATCACTCAAGCCCGATCTGGTACTGGCCCGTGGAGAGGAGGCACTGATCCTGGATGTCTGCTGCCCTTTCGAGAACAGGCTGCAGGCGTTCCAGGACGCCCGGAAGGCTAAGGAGGACAAGTACGCCTTTGTACAGCGTCATCTCCTCCGGCGGTTCCAACGCGTGACGGTGGGCGCGGTTGTCGTCGGCTGCCTTGGCACCTAGGATCAGGGGAACGATCGCGTGATGCACAGGCTGTGCAGTAGGCAATACCTACGGACAACTGTGCATCAGCGACACCATCAACGCCTCCACAAAGATTTTTAGAGCCCATATAGGCACGTCTTAATTGATCTCATGTTCTTAGAGAAGCGCTTTTCGCCATATTTTACACCTTTACAGTTTTAGCCTTTGTTACTAACACCACTAACTAGTGTTTTTAGTCATTTGCTTGCCTTTTTAGATTATACACCTTTTATCCGTTTTTTCCTTGGTTTTTGTAACACATATTTTTGATGTATTGTAAATAGCATAATAAAAAACTCTGTTCCTACTCTTGTGCCTGGGACCTCTTTGGGTCCCAGGTGCGACAAGGGTAGTTGAAGGGCACATTACAGGTCCCGGAGCCCACCACCCAGAGTCCACAAGGGTATGTGCCATTGCGTTTGGATCCTTTCTGCCCTATCACCAGGAATGGCCCACATTTTTGTTGACGCAGAACAAAAATGCACAGGACCCTAGCCACAAACAGCTTTGCTGTAAAGGAAATTGGCTCACCATCTCGGCCCTGCAAAATTGGATATCCAGAAAAGCTGTCGCATAACCACCACTACAACTGCTGAGGAGGGTATGCAATGCTTTATTGATGGTTCAATTGCTTGTTTTGAGCTTGTTCTTTATTAAAACGTATACTGTTGTGTGTGTTGTATGTGTGGTTTCAATGAATGTATGCGCTGTTCGCTTCACTTTGCCGAGTGCTTGTAGCCTCTGGCTTACGGGGGTATGAGCCATTGCATTTTTGCTTGCTTACAGGGGTATGAGCCAGTGCATTTTTGCTTGCTTACGGGAGTACGAGCCATTGCTGACGATGGATGCTTGTTTTGCACTCATTCTTTATTGAAACGTACGCTTTTCTGTACATTGTATGTGTGATTCCAATGAATGCATGCAATGTTCGCATTACTTTGTAGCACCTTCTTTACAAGGGGGATGAGCCATTGCTGCTGATAATTTCTGCTCGGACAAAAAATAGCAACCACCGAGAGTCTAACAACTTCACTATAAAACATGCAATAAAATGCCATCTTAATGCATATTCCTGTCTTTCCAATAAATTTCTGTTAATGAACATTACAATTTCCAATCCCAGGAACTGTGCTGGGTCTTCACACACACAGTACCACAAGAGGGACATGTCCCTAATGTCCAAGCTACCATGCAGAATACGGGTCAGCGTTGTAAAGCAGCATTAGTGCAGTTGCACCGTACCACCTGTTCCAGTTGCAAAACTCCCCACAGGCCCCACCTTTCAAAATGAGGGCACACAACTGGGAAACAGTGTGGTGATCTTGCCAATTGTTGTATCACTACCTTCGGCTAAATCTATACAGTATTCTTTCAAAACATATATTTCCTTTAATTTCATGTTAAGAGGTTGTTTACCAGAAGAAAAAATAAAGGCAAAACCAATTATTTTAATTGCATGTGATAACTTCAGTGCCGCTACATCACTAACATTGCATATTTAAATGTACGCTCCAACATTCGGGCCATTGTGGTGCAGTAAATGTCCTTGAAGCTTGCGTAAGTTCGAACTTTGTGCTTACTTTAGAATGAAACGTAATCCACCTTTGCCAACAAAAAATAAGCCTGCAAGTACACACTATGTCATTCCAAACACCTGATCCAAATCTTACTCATGTACGTACACGCAGTGAGGAGCCTGCCATTTCACTCAAAAGACAGCTTACCCTTCCTTGCACCTTCTTGCACCCCTCTGCATTTAATGTGTTACCATTCTTTGAGTACTTCATGCAACTTACAGGGGCCAAGTACCTACACAGCTATCTAGCTACGTTTGTATGTGTTTTTAATGTCCTAGCATTCTTAAACTAGTTCCCATACTTTTCAGGGACGAAGTATTTATCAAGCTGTCTACATAAGTTTGTACCTAGTATGTATGTTCGTATAAGCGTTTTCCCGCCTACCTGTGTCACGAGTAGTCTATGGTCGTATGGGCAGTGCATCAGGCTGCTTTGCCGAAAATTAAATTATGGGATTTTACGTGCCAAAACCACTTTCTGATTATGAGGCATGGCGTAGTGAAGGACTCTGGAAATTTCGACCACCTGGGGTTCTTTAACATGCACCTAAATATAAGCACACGGGTGTTTTTGCATTTCACCCCCATCGAAATGCGGCCGTCGTGGCCGGGATTCAATCCCGCGACATTGTGCTCCTGCTTTGCTGAGGGAACAGGGTTCAAAACCAATCGTTGGGACAACTTGGGTCACTGAGTATGTGGCATTGTGTACATATGTGCCGCTATTCAAGGAACCTTTCACGCAGACATGTGTCACAGTAATTGTGAGACTGGGTACCGTAAAAACCGGAATATAGGTCGAACTTTTTTTCAAAAAACCATCGCGAAAAGTCAACCCTCAACTTATATACCGGACATGGGCGGAAAAACTACGGAAGTCTTGCAACAATGGGCGCATGAAGTAAACAGCCACCATCGCCATCAGCAACAGCGCGGCGTGGCGACATAGTGGCACCGGCACTTTGCGTTTCCACTGTCGCACTTTGAGTTTCCACTGTCCCAAAGTTATACAGTCGAACCTCGATATATCGAACAGCGCGGTGATCGCAAAATAGTTCCGATATAGCCAGAATTCGATATATAAAATCTCGTAGAAAACGCGTCAAAAACTAGCGCAAATCAATCAATGAACCAATGGTGGCGCAACAGATACTGACATGAACTTCAAACAAAGTATTTATTTAGTTCGCTGAAAGTACTGAAGCAGCGTAGCCTGCTTCATATTGGCAACCGCATGCTTGACCACAGCGTCCTCAACATAGTCCAAACGGTCCACAAGAGACAGTCCAGTGCCTTCTATTGCGCCGTAGTAGCGGCGTACAACGGCCAAAGCAGCTACAGCCTCAGTTGCAGTCGGGAGCGGGGCAACATCAGCGCTTCCTGGATCAGCCTCGGCAGTGTCTTCGTTTGGCCGCTCAGCAGTCACTTCTGCCGCGATCTCCACGTCTGTGAACTCCGCCACTGTTCCGGTGCTGTTGTCACCGCCAACGAAGTCCGCAATGCACATCATGTGTGGCTCAGCACCGACAAAGTGCTCCAACTGGCTCCACGGCCGCCTCGATCACGCGCGCATGGCGGGGGCAAGCCTCGCCGTGCGCGCGTGATCGAGGCGGCTTGCCCCGCCGTGCTGGTTCCAAGCCGCCGCATGTGTACGCCGCTACGTTCAAATGGCGCCCTCGGCGCAACCGACGTGGGCAGCTGTCGTACGCAGCAGTCTGGAACGCCGATCGCGCCGCCGCTATCTTCGAGAGTGTTGTGGGAAAGCTTGCCTCCTGTCAACAGCGCGCATTTGGTCTGGGGCGGCGGAGTTCGATATATCCTTTTTACATCCGGCCCCGTTCGAAATAAAGAATTAAAAATGCATGCGATTTTCCATGTGATATAGAAATTGTTCGATATACGCAATAATTCGATATATCCGTGTTCGATATATCGAGGTTTGACTGTATTAATTAAAGACTGCATTTTCATTTTGTTTCAAAAGGAGCGGAAGCCGACATCAATTCACCGTCGCCTTCAAGAAAAAGGCGATTGAGTACGCGGGAGCCCACGGCAACCCGACGGCACAGCGCGAACTTGGAATATCCGAAAAGAGCATTCAGTAGTGGCGGAGGCAAAAGTAACGTATTACAACTTGCAGCAACCAAAAGAAAACGTCATTTCGTGGCCGGATCGCAGCGGACTGCAGAACTGTAAGGCAAGGTTGCGGAGTCCGTCTGAGAGCTGAGTGTAAGATAGCACGCGCCTATGGACTGGACAGCGAGAAGCACTCGTCATCCGACTCTGATCAAAGGTGTTGCTCTGATTCGGAGTAGCGCTTGCGGACTTCGTGCCCTTCTGTGTATTGTACACCCGACGAATTTTTAACAGTATCGTGCGACCGTTGACCCGCGTGTTTGTCAGCACCTTATCACGGCACGGAGCGGCGAAATAGCGAATGCGCGTATCTCGTTTGTTTCGCTGCTCAGCGCCGTTAATACGGTGTTCACAAGCACGCGGGTCGATGGTCACGCGATACCGCTAAAAACTTGGGCAGGTGCACATGCGAGCAGCATTTAAATAAATACTGTCACCATTGTGCAACCCGCTGCGTCACATTTGTTTCTAGGTAAGGGTGTCATGTCTTTGGGTACTTTTGCCACTGAAAAAGATTTTTTTCATTTTTAGAATTCGTTAGTTGGGGGATCGACCTATATTCCGGTCCGACCTATAGTCCGGTTTTTACGGTAGGTACTGCTATTCAAAGAAAGTCTTTGATGCAGACTTCGAGCCCTGGGTACAGTCGCCGACCGTTTATTCGGACCTCACGGGGACTGCGAAAATGTCCGAATAAACAGGTGTCCGAAAAAGCAGATTAAGAAAAAAAAAATGAAATCCTTTATCTCCACGCACTTATTCGGGCTCGGCAGTAGGCTTGGAAGAAATCGTGAATGCGCCGTTGCACGCTGTTCCGTTTACGCGCAATCAGATAAGCCTGAATCTCGGAGGGGGTCTTACGGTCACTATTAGCGGCGGAAAACTCAGTCACTGCTTGTACACGCTCCGCATGCGACAGCAGCGTAGCACATGGTGCGTCATCTTCCGACTCAGTCATCGTCCGGCGGTGCAGCAGAAACCTGACGAATGATCTTGCCGTCGTCGAGTTCTGGTCACGTCAATACAGCATTGTCAGTACCTATGAAACTGTCAAATGAGACAGTGTCCGGAATCGCAATGCAACCACTGCGCAGGTCTCGGCAGAACATTTTGTGCGTCAGTAGGGAGCACATCGGAAGGCAACAAATCTTAGGCCTCCTGGCACCCGCTTGCCGGCATTCCCCAGCGAAGTCTGCGCGGGCACTGTCGGCGCCATTAGACACTTGACGCGATGTTTACGTATGCCGCGTTGGATTACCGAAACCTCGACACAGCACACAAAGCAAACACCACCGTGCCGACACCAGTCGCTCAAACGAAAAACGCCGCCCTCGCAGCGTCTTGCGCTAACAAACAAATCAGCTGCTGGATTCTCTTGACATGGCTTACTAAGCTGAAACCGGAACTGCTGCAGAGCCACTCTATCGAACCAAGCAGAAACAATGATGATGAGCGGGGATTTCCAGTAGCGCCACTTCGTGGGGCAGCAAGGAAGCTCCGTTCAAAACAAAAATGGCGTTCAGCGAGTCGAACCATGCACCAGTCAGAGTCGGTGCATGGTGCTCTCGACCGAGTTGGCTCAAGGAGTGTCCGAAAAATCGGACCAGAGGTTGCAAGGTGTCCGAACTTTCGGCAGTTGTTAAAAATTATGGTCTATGGGGAGAATGGCGGTGCCGCAAAGCTGACCGAATAATCGGGCATGTCCGAATTTTTGGAGTCCGGAAAATCGGTCGGCGACTGTATGTACCACTGTGTGTGTTAGTGAATGAATGAATTAATGTTTATTTCATCTTGAGTACAATTTCAAGAAAGGTGCAGGGGCAAAAGGCGCACAGCACCTGACAGGGGCCCCTGTACCCGCAATATACGCTTTTATTATACACTATTTAGTGGTAGTTCATTGGCAGTGAGCAAACACACATAACGTTATATATTTTAACTTATTGTACACGAGTTTGCACAAACTGAGAAACAGAGTTGACCAAGTTATTGTGTTAAAGTTTGTTTACTAATATAGACGGTGAAATAATAAAATGTTCCCCCTAACCCCTCTTCCCCTTTCCTCTCCCGGTCCACAGCAGTAAAGTACAGGTTATACATGTAAATTACCATAGTGCACTAAAGTGCAGCATATAACCGTGAACATGTACGTATCCACATAAAACAGGAAAAAAAGTGGGTTATAATATATTGATGTTGCAGCAATCACTCTCTCAAACACTGTGTTAGTAACAATTCCTTCACATTGTTTTTGAAGGCATTTCTAGTCATACTGAAATCAATGTTATCTTGTAGCTTATTTAGGATTGTTAGTACGTGGTACCTGGTTGTTTACCATAATTGGTCCTTGTGTTTAGGGTCCGTTTTCTTTTTAGTCTCATATTGTAAGGAACTACATTAATGTTTTCGTGTATATATGTGCATTTTTATATATACTGTAGTAGTTTAAAATCATAAATGACGTTAGCTTTAAGCATTCGGTATTTAAAAAATAATGGTAATGTGCTTAGTTCATAACATCGTCCCTAATAATTTTCATAAATGCGCAATATTTTCTTTTGTACAATAATGTTGAAGTTGGTTTTTGTTGTGGTACCCCATACCAATATGCCGTACAATAATCTGGAGTAAAACAATTAAGTATTCAATGAACCTCTTTGATACCAGTTTGGGTTACCTGGCATGTGTGTGTGGCTTTTTCATTGGCGTTTTTGACACCAACTTGGGTAGCTAGGTATGCGCCACTGGGAATGTGCCACTCTACAATGATGAAAAAGATTCCGCAAGTTTCTACGATGCTGAGCAGAGTCAAACCAATGTTATAAGGGCTCCTCAAGGACGGCAACCAGATGCTTCAGGGAAGCATAGGGAAGTGCAAAAGAGGGATCCCACTGCAGTGCACGCCTCATACGTAAATGGTTTTGAAGGTGGCAATACGGTATGTCGCTCTATAGATTCAATGCTAAATGCATTACCATTGACTGTCACCGTGAAATGGGTTTTGCCGAACTTTCACGTCTTGCAATGCACCAAGTGCAATGGCCACTTTCTAGATTTCTTTAAGCACCATACTTGAGTAACACCTCTGGCAAAGCCATAGGCACTGTTGCCCTACCATGCATATCTGCATATGCCATGCAAGCTGTTGCAGCTTGCCTCGAAAATAGCTATCTCAGAGGCCCCACCTAGTTTTGCAACTTCAACCTGTGCGGCACACCACACTTAGGAAGAGAAGTGCAATGATGATGGTGAGCTGCGGCTTGTGCGCGGCCGTCATACATGCGGTGGTTTGTTCAAAGACAAAAGCGAGGATTTAATTCCATGGACTTCTATGGCGATTTCAAGGAGAATTTAATTTACTTTGTTATATCCACTATATTGTTATATACCATTTCACTATAACAAGGCTCAAGTATAATGACAGTGCCTGTGCCAGTTACAGCAACCAAAAAAAGGTTTAAGCATTTGTCAACGTAACAGTGGTAAATCTTAGCTGCTCAAATGAATGTCTGCAGAAAACTGATGAAAAGAGAGCTAGTGTCTGTGCTCACGAAACATACAAAGTCGCATGGCAAAAATACCATTGTGAATGCTTGACACTTGTCTGCACAAGATCTCCTCTACTGGCCCATAGGCTTCTTTACCTGACAAGCCTCTCAATCTGGTAAGGGATGTATCTGAGTGCATGGGGGAAGAGAGGGCTTATTACAAAGAGCTGTGAATTATGGCTTCCTGCCTTAGCAGGTGAAGTGTGGACAGGAGAGAAAATTTCACTGTATTCACATATGCTTCCAAATGTAATACAAGGTATTATCAAGGTATTATCACGCTTGTAATTTCACCTCAAAAATAAAATATAGGAATGGCATGTTAAGGTGGTGTGGCAGATATGGTTCTAATTCTGACCAAATGGAATGTACATTCCGAAGATTCTTGAGTGTGCGACTAAATCTACAATGTCTACCCCAACTAACATAACAGCCCCACTTCTACTTGGGTGGCCAAAGCAAAAAAAAAAAAAATGTAGTGAAGGACAACCGACTGCTCAAGCCACAGCAGAGCAAGAGGATGTGGTGCTGACAGTCACACTGACATGGTAGTACAAGAGAGAGAGGGAGAGAGAGAGGGAGAGAGAGAGAGGGAGAGAGAGAGAAACAAGGCAAGGGGAGAAAAAAAGGCACGATCCTGCTTCTACGGCACACACATGGGCGTGCACAAAGGGTTTACTCACTATCCTCCTGAGATTCGGTTCCCGAGGACAGACCTAGAGACAGTAAATAGGCGGCTAGAGGTAGAATGCACACCGAGGTCTTAGCACAGACCGACACCACCACACCACAAGAGCAAAGAGAATGGCACAGTGAGAGACACAGGCACCCCAGCGATATTCTTAGCTTGTTGCAAGATTTTTTCCTTTGTCATCTCATCGGAGCGAATAGCAACATGAGCAAGTGAAAGAAATTTGGCAAAGACACTTAAGACTGCTTACTCGTGGGAATGTGAAAGCATTATAGTCCCTTTGGTGAAATGTTTTTTTTTTTTTCTCCAGGTGCTCCTTGTTCGCACAAGCTCTCACCTGCGTTCCAACTGCACCTCGGTAAGGCCGCATGAAAACATGCTAAAGTGTCTCAAGGCACTCACTTTCCAGTAAGGAGTTCATAACTCGAAGGACCGCTCAGTGCCATTCAATCGGACAGTAATCCTTTTATCGCAATAGCAATTATACGGACACTGCAAGTGCATTTCTGCCGTCGCTGCCATCATTGCTGCCACCATGATGTTCCACATAAAGTCCAAACACAATAACATTGTCTTCGTGCACCGTATGCTGTATGTGCGAGTGAAAGCTCGCGAGGGTCAGCTGGCGATCGCACCTCAATCTTGCGAGCGTGAGAGGAAGGTGGGGTGGAAGCACGCTGTCTTCTGTCGCACGCGAGGCACAGGGGGGTTGTAAGGGGGTGTTCTACTACGGTGGCTGTTGCTTATGGCGTGGCTGCACAAGCACCATACGAGGTCTGTTAGAAAAGTATCCGACCTTTGGCCGAAGAAAAAAAACTGGCATGACTGGAGCATTGGAAACCTAATCACCTTCAAAGTAGTCTCCTTGGAACTCCACACACTTCTCCAAGCGGTGCTGCCATTGTTGGAAGCATTCCGAGAAGGCCTCTTTGGAATGGAGTTTAGCTCAGCTGTCGTTGCAGCCATAATGTCCTCTCATCTGAAATCTCACTCCTTTCAATGGCCTCTTGATTTTGGGAAACAGCCAGAAGTTGCAGGGAGGCATATCAGGAGAGTAATGTATAATGGGGTTTTACGTGCCAAAACCACTTTCCGATTATGAGGCACGCCGTAGTGGAGGATTCTGGGAATTTTGACCACCTGGGGTTCTTTAACGTGCACCTAAATCTAAGTACACGAGTGTTTTCGCATTTTGCCCCCATCGAAACGCGGCCACCATGACCGGGATTCGATCCCGTGACCTCGTGCTCAGCAGCCCAACACCATAGCCACTGAGCAACCACGACGGGCTTCAGGAAAGTAATGAGCCTGTTCAACTACAAAAGTCTGGTTTTTCGCCAAAAAAGTTTTAATCAAGTGCGAGGAATGTGCAGGAGCATTGTCATGATGGGTGTGTTAATTTCTTGTTGACCACAACTCTCGTCTCATACGCCGCACAGCATCACGCAGGCGATGAAGGACGTCCCTGTACAGTAAAACCTCGTTACACCGTACCCGCTTAAACAGTAGTTTCGTTTTAAAAGTAGTAAAGTCAAATCCCCGACTCAGCGGCCATTCAACATAATGTGTTTTGTATCCGCGTAAACCGAACCAGCTTATTGTGTACGCATCGGTTAAGACGTAGAGTTTCAACTTTTCGTCACACAAACACGGCGGTGCGCCGTCTCCATCGGGCGGCCCAGCAGAACAAGCCTTAGAGATGGGAACAACGGCCTGCAAGCGCCCTGTGCGTTTGCACGTGAAGCCGCATCAACATTATTTTGATGCCGTGCCAGAGAGCATTGTGGCGTCATGCAAGCGAGGACTCGCGTCATGCCGAAGCTCGGATAAAAAAAAAGCCGGGTGCTCAGCATAGAAGAAAAATTACACATTGTGCGTGCTATCGAACGTGACACGAAGTCAGCGCTGGCACCCAACAGGGATCTGCTGTTGACTACGGTGCGTGGCATTTGGAATGCAAAGAAGCTTCTCGGCAGCGCTGCTGCGACCGCGAAGAGATGTCGGCTATGGGGTTCGACTTTTCGCCATCGTTGCCTCTGTTGTTGCCGAAGTGTTGACTAGCGACAGTGATGAGGACGACACGGAAAGCGACAGCACGGGCGATTCAGGCCCGACAGTGGCAGAAGCTGCTCGTTACGTCAGCCTCATGAATACAATCATCGCAACGAGAACAGGGCGCGATAACGTAACTATTCCAAACTCCGGCACCCGGCAATGAAAAAGGTGCCCCGGGACTTCTGCACAACTACTGCGCGCTTGTATGGAGAATACGTAATGCCAACGAGGAATCTGCCATGCGAGTGTTTGCCGAGAAGAGGGGGCTGGCTGAAAAGCTGGCATGCTGCTTCGGTAAGTTTGAGGCCGCTGTCGTCGTGCTAGGCGCCTCGGCATCAAACGAAAATAGCACTTTTGTCGTGCGATGTGAATAAATACGGCATGTTCTTTTTTCCCCCTTTCATCGCACTCTCTCCGAGCTCCGTTTTTGACAGGTAAGTCGGTGATCTCATGCTATTTTGGTTAAGCAGTACTACCGTTTAGTATGTATATTTCCGAGCTCCAGCCAACTACGGTTTAACGAGGTTTCACTGTACAGTGGAGTCCACTTATAACGATACCACATATAACGATATATCGGTTATAACGATGGGTCGACATGAGAGTGTCATTTTATGCAGTAGGTCTATAGGGAAAAAAAACACTTATAACAATAGGTTATTCACCGCATATCGGATATAACGATCAAAATTTTGCCGTCTGGACGGCGTTTTCCGTGCCAAATAATCGTAACATTTGCATTGCTTAGTTCCCTGAAACGAACAATGTCGAGACGAGGCGATGTTTACCTCCGTAAGTTCGTATCTGCTGCCATTACCGTGCAGCTCACCGGAGAATAGCCGAGTAGGCGCAGCGCGCCACAAGATGGCGCTAGCTGCTTCATGCGCGGTGGCCACAGCCGCTCCGAAAGAGAGAAAAAAAAAAAAGCGAAAAGCGAAGCGGCGCGGTGGCACCCATCCCGCGTCTCTCTCGCGACAGCAGGCTGACGCCACCAAAGCAGCGTGCAACCAACAGTTCAACCAACGCGTTCAACCCAGTTCGAAGAAGGCGCCGACAAAGTGCAAAGCTGTGCCGCTTGACACGAAGATGGATATTTTGCAGGACTCTCGATGCGGCTTCAAGGTGAGCGCCCTCGTGAAGAAGTATGAGCTCGTCCAGTTAACGATATCAACCATCTTGAAAACCGGGAGCACAGTGATTGTGAAGGCAGGAGTTATCAGCGGCCATGCCGATTAACGGAAAAGGGTTAGAGACCCTTTGTACGCCGATGTTGAAGCGCTTTACCAGTGGTTCATCAAAAAGGCGGGCTTTGTATGTAAGGACGAACTTCCCCAACCCACTGAGACCAACACGGGGGAAGCCGCTGACATAACCGAGCTCTGGGAGCTTGTTCCTACTGGTGACACAGGTGGTGCGTCGAAGGAGGAGTTTTTGACTGCAGGCAGTGCTGCCTCGTTCTGTGATGAGGTCGCCGACGAGGCAATCGAAGATGTGCTGTCTCGACAGACGGCAAAGTTGTGCGACGGTGGCGACGGCAGCAGCGACGGTGACAACGAGATTGACAGTGGCTCCTTGACCCCGACCACGATGTCCACGCCAAGTGCACTGTCGTCGATCGACTCCTTAATTGATTTTATGCATGCTAAAGGATTGCCGCCAGTGTTCGCGCAGCAGCTGGAATCCATGCACACCGCGGTTGTGAAGGTGAAGCTGCCGCAACAGCAAGTGCAGATTTCGGACTATTTCGGTGCGCCTAACACTTGACACGGTCATTGGCGCTAGAAATAAAGTTTGTTTTTCACGGCCTACTGTCTACATCATCTATTCTTTAGAGCAAGTAGCGAATTCGAGTTCGGAGCTGCAAAAGTATGTTCTGCGTTTTTTATTTATTTATTTTTTTAAATAACTGCAGTCCAGATATAGCGATCATCGGTTATAACGATCATATTTTTCGTCTTTCTCGATATCATTATAAGTGGACTGCACTGTAGTACTCTTTGGTGATTGTTTGACCTTGTGGTGCATACTCGTGGTGTGCCACACCACGGGAGTCAAAGAAAGCAGTCAGTGTCACTTTGAAGTAGCTGCGCACTTGCCGGGCCTTCTTCGGTCTTAAAACATGGGATGCTTCCACTGTGATGACTGGGATTTGGTTTCCGGGTCGTACCCATACACCCAAGACTCGTCACCAGCGATTATGGTGTTCATGAAGTCGGAGTCACTGTTTGTGGAATCCAGCATATCCTGCGAGACTTCAACATGAAGTTGCTTTTGCTCCACCGTGAGCAGCTTCAGCACAAATTTCGCTACAACTCTTTTCATGGACAAATCTTTGGTCATAATGGAATGTCGAGGAAAAGTGCTGATGCCCACCTCTTCCACAGCTTCTCAGATAGTCACACGACGGTCCCGCATCACCACGGTGTTCACTTCGGCAATGACCTCGTGATTTCGGCATGTTGATGGCTGACCGGACCGTCGCTCGCTCTCCACCGATGTGCGGCCGTCTTTAAACCAGTTGTAAAACTCCTTAATCTGTGCGCTGCTCATAGCATCGTCACCGAAAGCTTGTGAAAGCAAATGGTTTTCACTTGGCTGTGGCCCAGTTTCTGGCAAAATTTGATGCAGTAGCGCTGCTCCAGTCGCTCCACCATTTTCCTTGTAATAAAATACCGACGAGAGCACTGCGCACTACCTCACTCAAACGCTGCGTCCCAGCGACTGACGCTATCGGCAGGGGGGAAAAAATTCGCGCATGCGCACGAAGGTTCAAGGTCGGCTGATGCAAGCACGCTTGTTTCATATCCATCAGGCATTCGCAAAAAAAAAAATAATAATAAGGTCGGATACTTTTCTAACAGACCTTGTATTTTGCAAGCGATTTGCAATGTGGACCAAGTATGTGGAGTGCCAGTAGCTTCGTATGCGCCGAGATTTCGATGTTTAATTCGTGTTACAGTGATAGACAGCACGAAGGTCAATTCACTCGCTGCTGCTTCCGTGCTTCACTCCAGCATTTTGACAGCAAGTTTCTGCGGTCATCGAGAGAGATGTATTTATGTTTACCTGTGCACACGTGACACCCTGCTTGTTAATTTAGTTAGTAAGCAAATGTTCATAAGTTTATACGGCCGATAAGACTAATATCCTTACTTCGTATAGCTGTCTACTGGGGCAGAACTGCAACACGTTTTATTTTACACGCTCACTTATACACTCGTGACATGGTGCCACCTCCTCCCCATTGGCTGAGCCACCACGTGCGCAATGACACATGCACTAGGCCACACGTTTAGAAAGCCAGCTGGCTATGATGCGACATGTTAAATGACGCATGCATTAGGCACAACTTTCATAAACTAGAGCCATGAGCCACCGTGGCGACGGGGAAGCGTGCTCAAGAAATTCACCAAATTTTCTTCTCAAAGCAATTAATTCACTTCATTTATAGGAACACCCTTAGCAATTTGAAGTCATTCCGAGAATTTTTTTTACATGTTTTTCCTGTTTATGCTGTCGGTCATCTTTGGCACCACCATTCGGTCCAGCCGCCAACTACAGTATCGGGTAATGGGGCATATAATGCTTTCACATTAAAATGAACCAACACTCCTGTGTTGCCCTGCACTTGAGGGTTAACTGTACTCCAACCTGTCAAAGCACTGCACAGTTGAAAGCAGATTTACATGCAAGTTCAGAAGACTTCCCAAGCCACAACAGGCTTACTATAACCCAACAAACACTAGGCCGCTACGTATTACACGCAAAACTTTTGCAGGCCTATAATGAGAGCAACCCTATACCAAGAGGCATTCACACTGTTCGCCCAAGTTCCCCCGAGACATGGGTTAACCCGAGCAGTCCACCGGGGTGCAAAAAGACGAAGAAAAACGACCCAATCCCAGGCAGGAAAGAGACGGCGCCACCACCACTAGAAAAAAAAGCCGCAACGGACAGATGCCAGCAACAGACACACACAACACAGGCAAAAAGCATCGGTGTGCGTGCCACATTTTCCCAAAGACAATTAAAATACCATAATCATTCCCTTTCTTGTTTGTTGCTCCAAAATCGGTAACAGATGCCGTGCAACCAAAATGGCAACAATGACCAACTTCTCCTTTCACATTTTTTTGGAACAATGATAAGCGCGACAGAATTTATGAAGCATACTCAGTTATCAAAAATGTCCACGTTCTCAAACAGTGTGTCATATCACACTTTTACCTCAAGTGAATTCTTTACATATATGGCAGCAAAGCAGGTGCTGTCTCCACAGCTGAGTTCCCTGACTGGCACAACACTAATATCTTGCAAAGCCTGCTTATGCAAATACACTGCTACTCCAGTTTCCTCAATAATTTGTAACTACTATTCTAACTTTCAAATAATACAATCCTCCTCCTACATACCTCCTGAAATTTCTTAATAAGCATGCAGTTCCATATTTATATCTACCTCAGTCTTTGGTTCTTTTATTTAAACAATATGTTTATTATGCAGTTATTCAATCAATACTATAATATGACATTTGTGAGGGCAAAATAACATGAGCATACCATGGCACGTCACTGCTGATGGCTGCTGATCACTGCTGATCACAGAAGAGTTAAAAAACACTTCTTTCATGCGACTAAGAGTATAAGACGCTGAATTAAATATGAAACTCTATATGCCTTGCTTTTCTGATTATGCAAGCCGACTAGAAAACTTGACAATGTGTACATCTTTTACAGAATTTTTAAGAGATGAATTAAACTTGGCCAACAGTTGCACTCAACCCTGAGCAACAGTAGCTGCAAGAAACAATGACGGCAATTTCAAATATTTCTTCAGCTTCCCTCACAATTAACAGCTTCCCTGCCAGATAACCCAGCCACAACGAAGCAACATAAGCAGCTGCAACATATTTTCTTTAATCTGCTTGAAATTAAGTAAAACACTGGTTCATGTTTGGTTTTAAGATGTAGCTTTAGCATAGGTAAACAGTTCCTCAGAATATATGAATAGCAAACAAAAATACCCTGTTAAGTGTCTTTATTATCAAATAACTTTCCAGACAGTAGAGCATACTGATTTATTGTACTTTGATAAAAGTCTCCTTGTAATTTAAACAACCCTTAATTTGAAAATTAATTGATGACATTGATGTATAATACAAAAGGTTATACTTGAAGAGGCACAATATTGCAGAATTACCAATGTTTGGGTATCACTGCACAAATAATAGACATTACAGTATAGCAAACGCAACTATAACATACGCTATAGTAGAATGTGGAGCTAAGCAGCACGCATGAATTACAATTTTAGATGGCCTGCAAGATTCCCCGATCTCAGAGGCCATATGCTGGCGTCGCGACTATCTCCCGACTTCACCGACAGGTGGTGCTAGCATCGTTTCTCTCGTTGAGCTTCGACTCGTTCGAAAAAAGAAGCAATCTCGAAAACTCCACAAGGTTATCCAAATAATCCTTCATCAAAGTGGCCCGAGACTAAGCAAAAGCAGTTTACACAGTCATTTGCTACGAATGAAGTGAATTTTACAAAAGCAACGGCAATTTCAATTCGAAGCAGACAGCCGGGACTACCGCCATGTTTTACATAAAGTATGTAAACCATGCAAAGACAGTAACATTAAATCTGAGAAATAGCGTGCGTATGCTATACACCATGAGTCGTTTAAGGTGGATCCACAAGACGGACTAAATCAGTTTTTTCTGCAACGGACAGCGCACGACATGAATACGCGTCATGGATTCATGCCGTCGACGCGTCATCCGCGACCCCAACGGATGGAAAATGCCGAGCTATTTTTCCCATCCTGATTCTGGCGGTCGAATGCTGCAGATTTAGCCTAGGATGCTCTACAAGTCTGCCCACAATGCACAGACGCGAGGCCCTCGCCTGAAGCAAGGTATCACAGCGTCACCTGCGGCCTTGTTTCCGCTGGTATTGCTTGCCACATCACGGTGTCGTGCCTTCCTATACAAGGTCCCACACGCGACAGCAACTGAAGAAGCTGCTCTCTTGTCGCTCGAAGTAGCCTTGGGTATTCCTCAATGTCACTAACACCTCTCGGTACAAGTGGTTTTGCATACCCAGATGCTTGTTGACGATACAGTCCTTATGCCAACAATAGCTCTTTCAATTAAATGAGTACTCATCGTCCAATTCAGACAAAACAACAGCCATTGCAGACAACTGTCATCTCATCTCCTTTCCACCTCCATCTTCATTCAGGGCGAAAAACACGTATGACCAAGTCTTAATTACACCGATGGCGCTACCTAGAGAGTAGAAACAAGCAAACATTTGTAACTTACAGCCACTCAGATCTGCCCAAGCCGCCGCAACATCTTCGAGGCAATGTTCAACCAATACAGCCATTCTAAAGGTCCGTTCGATTTACCTTGCACTGCGTGAACTAGTTCCTGGCAGTTCAGAAAAAGTGTCACACTCATGCAGCGCCAGTTCAGCAGTGCAGGCATAGCGCGACACTAGCGCCAAACTGAAACGAATGCTGAAGTGCAGGTAGTGCAGGCCTTCTGCTGGTCTTGACGCTTCGCCAGCTGCACGTCGACTTTTGTTCATGGATTGATCCAGCCTGCCCGCGGTTAGGCGAAAGTGTATTGAAGGGTGTACAGGCTGGTTGATATATGGTGGAAACCGCTATGGATTGCGGCGCATCATCTGCAGCCATCGTTCAAACAGTTATTGAGCTGATGGACTCGCACAGTGAAGACGAGGATTTCGACGATGTTGTCACAATTCTAGCGCTGAAGCTAACTAGGTTGCAGCGCAATAGAATTCCTAAGTACTGTGAAGAAGTCGTGAGTCGCTACATTGATTTTGAATTTAAGACTTTTCCGCCTATCGCACGGTTCCCAAACACGGTTCCCAAACACGGTTCCCAAACACGCCTATCGCCAAACACGGTTCCCATCTTCATTGACGATCGGCGTCAGCTTCGTTGCCACGCCGCCTATTGCAACGCAAATGCTGCCGTCGCCTGCTGCCATGGCTGTAGCGCTTGTGCACGACCGGCACCACCTCTCAACACGGTGCAGGGTCTGCCTGAACTAGCCCTGCACGACGCCTGCACTTGTTTAAAACGAACGCCGTAGTTCAGAGGGCGCCACGTTGCACTGCCAAAACGAATGACCGAGTGTGGCACTACATGAACTAGTTCAGGTAGTGCAGATAAATCGAACGGACCTTAAGCCTACACGCTGACAATCTGAGTAAGGCTTTCGGAAATGGTGCCCAAGCGTCACGAATACCTTGCTGTCAAAGCTTCTGGACGCAAATTTAAAGCAAATACAAGCATCAGTTTGAAACTTACGGGCCACACAGTGAACGAGTTGATAGGTTCAAGCCGGATGGCACAGCCGCTTCGGGCGGTGCCGCCATGTTTATTTTTTCGGAGCAGTCGTCTGCTCACCCCATCTGTCATTTGGATGCGCTCTGCAGCCGGATGGATAGATTTTCGCGGAACCCTCCGTCATGTGGATACACCATTAGCGTTCTGCTCATGCACAGTGACAACCCCCTATTTTATAGCATATGCAATGGTATAGCATACGTCAAACTAGAATTTTCTGTTAACAGTTGAAGACAATTCAAAACTGCTTGGAATGCCACAGCTACAAAAGTAAAGAGCACCCTGCCCATGGCATGCCTACCTTCAAACGTGTCATCCCCTTCTGTCATGAGCTCGTCGTCTGAGCAGATGTTCAGGACATTGACCAACATTTCCGTCACTGCGCAAGGTGGGGTACACAAAAATGAGGGAAAGAAAAAAATTAACCACTGGTAATTACAGGCTCCTGGTTCAACGTGTCTGATGCCAACCAACACAAATGCAGAACTAGAGCCAGTGATAGGTTACAATGGCAGCAGTAAACACACCTGAAAAGGAGTGAGCAACAATGATTGGCTAGCGAACACACGACGAGCATACCAAGCAGCATACGCTTGTGTCTGCACCCATTTATCACACACTAACCAAACATGAGCATTCATTTATTTGCTATCCCTCTGGTGCATGCATGTGTTCTATTATCAAGTAAAACTTCGTTAATTCAGATTTCACAAGACTAAAGAATATCCCAATTAACCAAATATCAAATTATCAAGGGTACCAAAACAAATGTTTCTACAGCAATAGGCTTTTATTCACTGAATGAATCGGCAAATCCTGTTTCTATTTACACAAAAGCAGTGCAAAAGCTGACATTATCTTGCGATTGATCAGCGCTTGCAGCTGCAAAGGTCTAGCGACTTCCTTCACAGCATGGCCCTGAGGAGCATTTTCATTGAATATACACATTAACTGTCATGAGCACATCCCGATTATTTTTTCACAAGTGCGCTGGTTGCCAAAAGATCGTCCGTCTGTCACCCTGTAGTCATCACTCATCCTCAGCAGCTTCCACCATGTTTGGCACATCACATGCACAGCCGTAGCACTAAGTCAAAACAAAACTACAGTTTGCCGCAACTACTGCGGATGAAAACCAACGTGGCTATCAAAGCTATCGGACGATGACCATGCAGTTCGGAAGGCACATGGCCGATGCACTGTTATAAGCAGCGATAAACTCAAGAATAGAGGTTATTAGCGGCAAGAAGTTGGAGTGGCAGCTTCGCGCGAGTAACATCACGGCTAGGATGCGGCTCGCTCAGGCTCACTCTGCTGCATGCACGCTCGTTCCATTCATGCATCATTGGGGTATGGGCGACTCGATCTGTACTTCTCGAAGGATATGTCGGCTTCATTCAGCTGCCATGCCTGAACCACCGTTCCTTCTCCAAAAGCACGCAAATTGAGAAAATTTCCAGCTTGGATATCGCAAGCTATACAGTGTTGAAAGGGTCTACTGGTTTCGCAATGCATGTGCGTGCCGTGTCCGTCCACAAGTTTTGCATAAAAAGAAGGTCTGCAAATTCAACAAGCAAAACTGTGTACGATGCTTCATTAAGCACTTAATATTCTCTTGGTACACAGCTATGAGATTGCATTTTACACGGAAGAAATATCTTGGTACAGTAAAACCTCGTTAAACCGTACCCGCTTAAACAGTAGTTTCGTTTTAAAAATAGTAAAGTCAAATCCCCGACTCAGCGGCCATTCAACATAATGTGTTTTGTATCCGCGTAAACCAAACCAGCTTATTGCGTACGCATCGGTCAAGACTTAGAGTTTCAACTTTTCGTAGCGCAAACACGGCGGTGCGCCGTCTCCATTGGGCGGCCCGGTAGAACAACAAGCCTTAGAGATGGGAGCAACGGCCTCCAAGCGCCCTGTGCATTTGCACGTGAAGCCGCATCAACATCAACATCATTTCGACGCCGTGCCAGAGAGTGTTGTGGCATAGTGCAAGCGAGGACTCGCGTCATGCCGAAGCTCAGATAAAAAAGACGCCGGGTGCTCAGCATAGAAGAAAAATGAGACAGTGCGTGCTATTGAATGTGACACGAAGAAGTCGGCGCTGGCACGCGACAGGGTTCTGCTGTTGACTATGGTGTGTGGCATTTGGAATGCGAAGAAGTTGCTCGGCAGCGCTGCTGCGGCCCCAGAGAGATGTCGGCTACGAGGTACGACTTTTCGCCATCGTTGCCTCTGTTGTTGCCAAAGTGTGGACTAGCGACAGTGATGAGGACAACACGGAAAGCGACAACACAGGTGATTCAGGCCCGACAGTGGCAGAAGCTGCTCGTTACGTCAGCCTCATGAATACAATCATTGCAACGAGAACAGGGCGCGATATCGTAACTATTCCAAACGAAAAGTATTCCAAACTCCAGCACCCGGCAATGATAAAGGCGCCCCGGGACTTCTGCAGCACTACTGCATGCTTGCATGGAGAATACGTAATGCCAACGAGGAATCTGCCATGCGAGTGTTTGCCGAGAAGAGGGGGCTGGCTGAAAAGCTGGCACGCAGCTTCAGTAAGTTTGAGGCCGCTGCCGTCGTGCTAGGCGCCTCGGCATCAAACGAAAACAGCACTCTTGTCGCGCGACATGAATAAATACTGCACGTTTTTTCCCCTTTCATTGCACTCTCTCAGAGTTCCGTTTTTGACAGGTAAGTGGGCAATCTCATGCTATTTTGGTTAAGCAGTACTATCGTTTAGTATGTACATTACCGAGCTCTGGCCAACTAAGGTTTAACGCGGTTTCACTGTACAGTTAAACCTCAATATAACGAACTTCAATACAGTTGACTGACAATTAGACTCCACGGGGAACGTAAGTAAGTTCGAACTATCGTATGTCCGAAAAAAAACGAATGTATCCAAAAAGATCACTTTACTTCCGTTTTAAGTTTGCGCGTCAGTCAGTTGATGATATGCGCTCAGCCATGAACAGCCACGGCTGAGCGCATATGCAACTGCATATCCTGCTTTAGAGATAATCTGCCACATGTGCAAAGAGTGGGCGTGCCAAGAGGGCGTGGGACTTTGTAAGCTGTCCTCCTGTGCACTTAGTATTGGAGGTGGCGTAATCTTGAGTTTCAATGACCTGTTGGAGTGAGAGGCAAACGAAGCATTCGCTCTCCTCTGTGGGCGCTTTTCCTGATGGCATTGTGCCAGTGTGGGCGACACTATCAGCCAATGCTATCAGCCACAGGGGCAGAGTGCACGTGAAGGCGTGGCTGGCTTTGCTCAATTCATAGCGCCGATGTGAAGAGATCGTCGACCTATGTGGCATGAAACAGTATCATTCGATGCCGACCCTCAAATTTATCAATGAATTGTTTTCTAACTCATATTTGCTTTTTTGAATTGACCAATAATTTGGAATTTCTGCGGCCCCTTTCCATGTAAGAAACATTTATTGGCGACTGTACTTATTTGCATGAACAGTTGAATTTCAGTCAAACAAAATTTTGAAATAACGAAGCAAATTGCCAATGTTGCCAACTTCGTTATATCAAGGTTTAAGTGTATTTGGTGTCAACATTATAAATCCGTTAGAGAGGCACTGCCCAGTGAAGTTCTCACGATTCTTATTACTCGGGTGAGTTGTTCTAGTTAGAGACTTGATTAATGTGTAAAAGAGTTAGGTGCGTATATTGTGTATGAAAGTTTGCTGCTACTTTTCCTGTTCTCTGAAACAGGCCTCCATAGAACAAATTGTTCATGGCCGTTAACAGCATGTCATGTAGAGTATTTACATTGTTAATTCACAAATGCCATAGTAGCAATACCATTATTGATATTGCTGCTAGAGGAATGAAATTAGTAGGTAATATGTAATTCAATGTGCTTGGTGCAAATATGTAATAGTTTTTCTCTATATGACAAGAAAAATATTTTATACAATTTTTCCTGTTCCCATGTTTCGGGATCACTGGCAGAAATTTTTTTGCATTAAGAAATGTAGAAGTTATGTGAAAGTATTCCTGAATGTTCAAGGAGTGCAGTAAGCATCGTCTCGTGTTTCTACCTCTGTTCTATCCAAAGTTACAAAAGTTAAGTAGTAACTTCACATGCGATATATTTTTTTACCTTCCTCAAAATTTCAATATGTTTCAAGGTGCAGAAATGTAGTATTATAGACTTACTGCACTCCCTGGGAGCCTAGCAATCAGATAAAGCAAAAATTATTCAAAATGGATGATTAGGCAAGTAACTATGCCTCCCGGAAAATTGCTAATTGCTAATTACCAAAAAAAGCAAGTTGAGAAATGAAAACCAAGTGAACACCATGTAAAAAAAAGCATTTTATTATCCTGGATGCATGAAATTGGATGCAGAAAGTTAGGTGGGCGGATGAGATTAAGAAGTTTGCAGAGACAACATGGCCACAATTAGTACATGACCGGGGTAGTTGGAGAAGTATGGGAGCAGCCTTTGCCCTGCAGTGGGCATAACCAGGCTGATGATGATGATGAGTTGTAGGTACTGAAAATGTCATGTTCAAAAAATCGATTTTTTTCGCGATCTTTTTGCGTCAAGACCCGTGTCCCCCCTTAAGATCGAGAGCCAATCAACTGCAAGCGATGAAATGTTTCATGGTGGACCTCAGTAGCCTTTATCGACAATATGGCACAACCCTTACGCAACTGTAGCAACCGACTGTTGTTATGGCGAGGCACGCATTGTTCCGAAACCCATCAGTTCACTAAAACTATGAATTGAAACTATGATCAGTTCTTTAGAGCACCAATCGCAATGTCTAAAGTATACTCGAGATATTACACCGCAGCTTAGGTTGCCTGGAAAAGGAAAATTCAAGCACCTTCTGCCTTACCATGTCTTGATCCAGCGTTGTTTAATTATACAAACGGAGAACAATTTGCTTCGTTGGCACATAAAAAAGAACCTCTCAAATCTTGATAGGGAAGACACCACAACATAGTTCACATGATTTTTGGCCCTCCACCTGGGGAATTATATCTTCAACATGTCCCACACTACTAATGCTTTGGCTTCTTTCTGGCTGTAGTCATACACTCCAAAAGGTGTATTTCACTAAAAAATTTGGGCCGAGCAGCCTCTACCAGTTTGCCAAACAGAATCGTCATGTCTATTCCTCAGGCAATCAGCACCAGTAAATTGCTCAAGTGAGTTGAATAGATAGTACGGAAAAGGTAATATATATTGGAACTTTCCTTTTCGTATTCTGCAAACAGCTGTAAGCCTAAATTAGCTTTACTTCAGATTACCGCTACTTAAACACGTCGAGAACCGCCTAATTTTGAGAAACAGTTGAAGCAAGTGGTGCTGGTAGAATCTAAACTGCAGTGTTAGTTAAGTCCCAGTGTTACTGCCGAGCGTTTCTGTGAAGAAATGCAAAAATTCGATTTTATACCATGAACTACTAGCCGTGAGCAGACCTGTTTCAGCAGATTAAAATCAAGGTAACTCTCATAGAAGTGTATAGCCAGCGTTTGTGACATAGTCGTAGCACCGCAGCAGGTAAGGTATCATAACTGGATTCTTATAGGCTATGTTTTTGCGGGTGTCGATTGAGGGTGTTACCTACATAAGAGTGCATCCTCACTGTTTGCAAACCCGTGCCCCTTGCAACTGAGAGGCTGGCTTTTATGCAATGTTTAGACGTCCAGTGGCTTTTACAGGCGAAATTTCGCCAGCAGCATGAAATTATCGCAAAGTTAAGCACAAGATCAGACACATTGTCTTAGAAATTAATGCTAAGAGCCATGTTTGATCTCGCAAGGCCAGCAATATATTCAATTTGTTTCCAATATTCGTATACAATCAAATATTCAAAAGACAGTTTTCAGATCGAATATGAATATTACATATCATATTTATTATTCCAAATTCTCAAATATTTGCACACCCCTAGTTAATATACATTTATATATTGCCGTTACCTTTTATGGCTACGAATAAGAGTTTTGACGACAGTATGTGTTAGATACGGTAATACAATCACGGTATAGTATCTCAGCACACATCACCACAAGCAAACTACAGAAAGCCTGCACTTTCATAACCATAATCATTTGTGGATGGAAGCAAACAGGCTGTGGCTTCACATTTTCCTATTCTAATGACATTGTCTGTACTTTATCAAACATTTCCATTAGATATGTAATGGATGCATAATTTTCAACTGGTGCAGCCCCGTGAGATTTAGATGCGATTCAATCGCAATACCATAAATTGAGGTCTCTGCCATTGGTTTGGAACCGCATTTCAACCTCTCCTTCACGACCTATGTGAATTGACCTTGCTATTTTCACTCACTATGGTGTTGTGGACTCAGTTGCTTCGTTCCATTTGGACGCTAGCGCCATTCTTGCTCTTTTGTATTGCACATTTGTAGCGCTCCACACTCTTCGAGCTCCGAGAGTTGTCCGAATTAATGAGAGTGATTCCATTAAACAAGGCATATGCCTGCCAGGACCAAAAGATGTGTCTTAATTAACCAACTTCCCAAATTAATGAGGGTCAAATTAACGAGGCTTTACTGTATACCTCTGCTATGTCACTTTATTGGCGTTATCCTGTGTGGAGAGCATCTACAGCATGCACCACTTTCGATGCATTGAGTTCACTATGCTGGGGCACAATATTTAACAGTGCCTTTTCCTTTTAGTGCTTTTCGCACTAAAAGTGTGACACTTTACCTGCATTATCAGTAGGATCAGCCGCCTGCGAACAGTGGTTGATAGCAGTGGCACAGAATCGAGCAGAAACCATCGCTACAAAATCATGGCCCGGCAGTGGCAACATGTGCACGCCTATATTTGTGAGCCTCTCAAAGCTCCGCAAGCATGCCATACTCATGTCCTACCAGCCGTCTCTCCTCAGGTTTTATTTATTTCCTGCTGCAATGGTTCTCTGCACTTACGCGCGCTTTTATGGGAGGAGCCTCCTCTAAAGCCTTATCAAAGTTTTACTTATTAGCCAGTAATTTATTTTCAGCAGCCACCAATGCAATAAAAAATACTAATGCCTCAATAATTAAATGTTGGCTTATTTGAAAATTCGATTATATTTGGAGAATTTGTGCAATCTAATAATTTGCAAAGACAGTCAGCACGCACATATCTGGTCAATTCGTAGTTTCTAGTTGCTTCACACTGGTGTATGAAGACAACGCAGGGAGGGATGGAATAGGCTAACTACACTTTGCCGACTAACCCATTCATAGCGTCAAAGTCATTCATAGTCAAACCCATTTATAGCGAACTCGGTAGTTTTGTTAAATATGGTCGTCTTATCAGGAGTTCGTTATACAGTTGAACCTCATAACGAAATCAGCAGGGAATGCAAAAGAATCACACGAGAATTTCATTGCTGCGAAGTGAGACAGCGCAGATCGGTAATAAGTTGCAGAACAAAACTTTACTGTCAAAATTGTGTTAGCCTACTTTGGCAAGCTTTGCTCAAGGATCTAGAACCATGCTGCGAACAGTACAGAGTACTGTCGGCATGCGCCGAAAAGCAGTGGCAGCACTGCAGTGAAGCAGTATACTCAGTCTATCGCTTTCAGAGATACGATCGTTTTTGCGAGATTTTGTGCGATTTCGCTCCGTATGCAGAGTAACAGCACTCCATACAAGCAGCATGAGTTCTCCAGTGCACGCTGTCGCCCGCAAATGCCAACACGTCCGGTGACGAGCGCGAAAGTGATTGTATCTCATATACCCAAAGGCATACGATAGAGATTACGGCCCCTTCGCGCAAATCTACATCCGGCGCCGAATCCGCACATGATGCCTGTCGGGTGGCACCAAAATCAGCGTTCTTGAAGCAAGGAATGCGCATTCCTGGACAATCTCTCAATCATGGCTCGATGCGTGGTACTCCACGCTGAGACTGCCACCTTAAGCTCCATAAACAATTCCACGTTGGTCGGATGGAGGTGCACATTAAAGGGACACTAAAGGTTACTATGAAGTCAAGTTAAAGTGATAAAGCAATGCTCTAGAACGTCTAAGGCGTCAATATAATCGCAAACAGAGCTTTAGTAACCGAGAAATTGAGGTAAATGCATGACACGATTTGAGACCCCCCAGCGACATTTCGGTACTAGCTTGATGAAGAAGGCACTCCTCATCATAATTTATGTCACTAGTACTCAACTACTCAGATTAAAAAGATCATTTCATTAGGTTATAAGACTGAAGAAAATGCTACTTGTCTACTTCTGTTTGATTCTAAGAAAAATTAACATTTTTACGCCACCCTTCAGTAGTGTGGGTGGTCGAAAGGTTTCGTTTTCGCTCGACTCTGCGCCATGTGCGCTTTGGAGTTTCAGCTGTTTCATTATCGCATCGTGCTCTGCTGGTTCTGATGGCTCGCGAAACTTGCAATTGGAACAAGCAGCGAGAATGCCACGTCCATGTGATGTCGTGGGACGCGCAAACGGTCCGCGGAACTTGGCCAGGGGCAATTGCAGCAGCGAATGCAACGTTTCTTATCACTGTGTGCCAACGACTGAACTTCTCCGTTTGAAGTGGGTCAGTGCCGTACCTCTGCCACAGCGCGCTGGCAAAGAGCCAAAAAATCACGTAGTGTGCTCGCTGCACTTTCGTCCAGAGGATTAGGAGTTCAACGCCAACTTACTGAAGTCGTGTGGAGTGCCAGTGCCTTTCAAAGCAGGCCGCTGTCGAAGTAGTACGCAACGACGCCGGCAGTACGAGCCCTCAGCAGCAGGTCACGTTCATCAGTGCTTAAATTGCTGAAGTCGAGCCCAGCATCGCGAGCCAATGTGTTGTCAGGGTCGTCCATTGCAACGAGCGTCAAAGTTGGCGTAATAAAATAAAGAACCAGCTTATCGTCGTGCGCTTTCCCTTCCGCTAGCCACCATAGTTCTGCTTTCGCGCTGCTATCGGCTCCGTCTTGGCTTTGTTTCTGGCCGCGTGTCTGCGTTTTGCGAAGAAAAGCCGTAGCGCCGTCTGCGGGTGCCGTTTCACTTGCCGACAGTGCAACGTCACTATGAGACCATGACCTCACCACTCCTCGATCGGAGGGCGGGCGATTTGAACTGCGCTAGAGGTACGCGGATGCTTCAGAACGCATTTTTTCTTAAAATAAGTCTTCTTCGCACGAAACAAGCGTTTCAAGGTTTCAGGGATGGTATTTCAACAGTTCACATTGACTTAATATTAAGCTTTAGTGTCCCTTTAAGCATTGCACTAGGTGTGCAAAAACCGTCGTCACATGTCGGTAGCAACATACATGCCGCTTTGAATGGGCAACCATCAAACAAGACAGCAGCCATGACGTGTTTCTGGAGCTATCGACTGAAATGCAGCATCATACAGCTGTTTCGAAACAGCGCCCGATTCCGATCACCTGCAATTTTGAAACTGCAAGCACAGCCGCCATTTTTTAACACGAAAGTGTTAAGGGGCCTGCGTCGCAGAAAATCAGGCATCCGTCATAGGCGTGCAGCATCGGACGCCGTTTCGGCAAAAGATTTTCGAACCCTGCATACCCAGGCCATTCATGTGACAAGGAATTTACTGAACTGAATTTCTCAAGCTAAAATACGTGGAAAAATCTTATTAAACTACGACTTACACACAACCTACAGGCATGATAACTCTCGGATTGTAATTTGAATATATGAGAAAGCAATTCTGTAACACGAAAACTCAAACAAACCCCTTTTCCAGCATTTCTACAATGCACAGACCAGAGACTGTCCGCCATTTGCGTACATCTGCGCGTAAATATCTCAGAGTCCACGGAGCGGCGTGCTCACTTCCTTGAAAGACTTCAGATGGCGCTCCCCTCCTCCGCATGAAACATTACTGTTACATACGCTGCAGTTGCCAGCAAGCATGAGAAGCAGTCAGAGATCTTTGAATGCTATCGCATTCCACTCTTAAAAGCGAAGGTTAAGCGTCCTCAACTTTTATTCCAGAGCTTGCAATATATTTTACTACAAGGGGGACATGACAGTTTTTTACATACAGTATTGAAGCATTCTAGATGGCCGGATGCGTAAACTTTGGGGAAGCTACTGCTGCATGCCACCATTCTGTGAAGATCTCGGACATCATTGTCTTGGCATCACGACAACGTATTGGCCACACAAGAGCCATAATATTAGGTTACCGTATTTACTCACGTAATGATCGCATCCCTGAATTTGGTCGTCAAAATTCAATTTTTTTAATTTCCCATGCAATGATCACACCCCGAACTTGCCACAGCGATATGTCGTGTGCCAAGTCAAGCTAATAATGATTGCTCTTACCACATGTCGAAAGCTGCATGAACGACTTTTCAAAACAAACCAAGCGGTCTGCACGCACCAAACATTCTTAAGCAGATGCCACATTTCATTTCTTTCATCACTTTCCGCACTTTCAGGAAAAAAAAAAAAAGCTACAACCAAGCTTGCCTCGGCTTTATTATTTGTAGGCTTCATAATGGTTTTGGTCAACAACAACAACAACATAAAGGGCGCCTTTCGATTCTTCGCGTCTGCACTGGTGGGCATGCAACAAATCGCGAACGACAACGATAGTGTCCACGTTTACACTGATACGTTAGCAGTGTACCCTATTCATATGCCGATGCTTGTAATGCAGCTAAGATATTTGCCACTCTTAGTGGAAACGTGCCGTATTAGGATAACAGTAAAGACAAATGCCGCAGTTTCTGCAGCAAGCCTGCCATTTGTTTCTACGTCACTGGCAGCTAAGCATGCCCATCTCCGTTTCTGTCCCCTCAAAGTGGACATGGCTACGTTTTGACGCAAACTTGCCGATATTAACATTATTATTCATTACTGATATGGAAGAAACTGTTTCAATGCGCGTAATGTACTCATGAAAAGAAAAATCACGTTCAGTGCGTTCAGCTTGCTCCGCCGGCTGCCATTTTTGTTTTGGTGTCCCACACTGACAGCGGCAGCCGCCTGCTTGTCATCCGGCAGCAAATACGGGATGAAAAAAAGAAAATGTTTCTTTTCGTGGGAAATTTAAAACACGCAATGATTCCACCCCTGAATTTGCGTCCATGTTTTTGACAAAAAAGTGTGATCATTATGAGAGTAAATACGGTAATCAGAAGACTTTTTCCACAGTCTGACAGACTTCGAATTAGCGACATTTTACTCGAAATCACAGTGCACAAAAATATATCAAAGGACTGAACAGTTGTCAGCAGGTAAAATTATCGTGGAACTGCTACAAAAAGAAGACTGGACACACTGAAACAGCATGGCACTGGGTGGTCATTCCTAGCCAAGGACATGGAGAAGGGCGTCCCCTTGATGTAGGGCAAGTGTGCGCTGCACTATCCAGAGTTGCATAGAATACCAGAGAGCTCAAGAGCATCTCTTTTGTCCATGAGGAACAGTTGGCTTGAGGAAAAGGAAAGACTAGCAATTACGCTTTCTATGCAAGAGCTAACATTTCAGCATGACAGAAGTGCCTCTCCTGAGCCCAGCATATCAGAAACTCATCACTATTGTACAGTTGTAGTTGTCGAGTTCACACATGATGTTACTTTCTGGTGCATTAAAATGCCATATGTTGGTCTTGTTTTACACTACTTTCACTTTATCGTGGACCGCTGTCACAGATTTCGTGGAGTACCAACTCAATCAAATGTAAACCTTGCTGCAGTATACAAATGTACCCATGTTTGCCTTGACCGATGTCTTATCAAAGCATGCATCCAACCATTGGCAAGTGAAGGTTCCATGGAAGTGTAAGATGAAGCACCTGCCAGATTGTCTCCTTGCCGACACGCTGAGCATATGTGAACCCCACAAGAAACAGCAATATTGGCAGTATTAACACGTCGGGTATTTAAACAAGAGCACCCAAATACTCCTTAGTAGCTAAGGAGAAGTAATTGAAAGGGCAACTGATGCTTTATTTACAAGCTGTACCAATGGACGGTTCCAGATGATTTTGACAACATGGGACACCACACAAAGTCACAGTACATGCGTGCTTTTGCATTGTGCCCACATTGCAAAGTAGTCAATGCAGCTGGGAATCAAACCTGCGACCTTGTGCTCACAGTATGGTCAGAACAAAGATTGAACATATGACGCCATTGCATTCAGTGCAAGTTAAGGCCAATTACAAAACAATCGCACGTCACTTGTAGTGCAGTCATGATTAGTGCTGAAAGTTCTGATAGCAAACTATCTTTTCACATGTTTTTCGTTGTATATTCATTGTGCTGGCTGCAAATGCAATTTGATACAATTCCTGACATTCCTGGAACAGTTCAGCTGGCTAGCATCCCATGCTTGAGCACTTTTACACAAGATTAGAGAGTTTTAGAATAGGGGCCCCAAACGTTTTGGGGCCCCAAAGAAATAGCGTCGAAGACACTGTGCATGCGCAAGACGCAAACTCCGTTTGGGTTTTGCGTTGGGAACGCTATTTCACCAATTTAGCGGGAGCCCAAATAGTGGCCCCAAAAGCTTTGCGTCGGCAAACATGGCGGCACCCATCGAAGCGACGGCTCTAACCTAGCACAAAACTGGGTTCGATTCGCGGTAACGCGTGAAGCTCGCAGGCTAGGAGAAGCGAGTGCAGTTATCGCTTTCTCTCAACTAGCGTGTTATGAAGATTGACTCATTAGGCGCCGCTGATTTTGAATTCGATTGTGGATTTTATGGCTCGTAGGCCTAACACGGCTAAGCTTGGCTGGTGAAGGCTAGTAAAGTTAGTTTGCTCAAAACTAAGCGCAACAAATTGTTTGCTGCTTACAGAGAATAACCTCTAAATTGTACTTAAACGCGAATACACGCAAGTAAAAATTATTATTCCTATCATAAAATGGTATATTTTATTTAATTATTTCTAATAGTTTTTCTTTGACGCCGTAGTGGCGCTGTCAGCGCAAGACGCTATCCGCAAACGTCAAACCCTATTCTAAAACTCTTCACTCCTACGTGCCCCAACGCTAACACCCACAAAGCTCTTTGGGGCCCCAAACTATTGGGGCCCCTATTCTAAAACTCCCTATTATCTATAGATTTAGGGTGGTGCTTGTCACTAATGTACTGGAAGTGCCATTTAGCATAGTTACAATATTAATTTTTGCTGAGCATGGTTTATATGTCTGATAAAGAAGCAGTACAATTTATTTCTTGGTCATTTTACTTGGGATAAGTAACGTCTGTAATATTTGTACGATTCAGAGAAAATTTTTCACATGTATCAAAACCCACAGGTTGGCAGAATAACAGGACACTCACTGACCCTCACTCCTCAATATTTTTTGAGGATATGCAATAACACTCATTCCCACTTATGTGTGCTCATGTTCATATTGATCTATACACTCACACTAACAGTCACTCCATGTTCAAACTCGCGTCTCACATCCGCTCACCTGCACTTGTGTTCATAATGACATCCATTCACACCCTTCATTCATCAGCCGTACTCGCACTCATGATTGAAATGAGTGAGCATGCTCATTTCAACCTAGGTCAAAACCTCTAGGCCCTGCTGAGATATTAACACACATACAGTCCTGCAGTTTTAAAATTTTCAATTTTCTTTATCTAGTATTTGTAACATATTTCGTCAAGAGTAATAATATGCACTCAAAAATGAATAAATTTTTCAAAGGTGGTCTAGCAGTTTGCCCTTCATTTCCTAGCTAATACTCAAGAGCTCTTCAGCCTTGCTCTTCGTGATTCCTTAATCAGCTGGACTACACAGGGCATGCCATGTCATCAGCCACTTGTGCTTTCCCAGTGACGGTTCCTGTTACATAGCTCAACACACCTGTGTCACACTTTATGATGTAAGCACAACTTACCGCTGCACCTCATCAGACAAGTGCATAGGCCATACATGTATATCCATGTTAAGCGCACCTAATATTTCATCTTCAGTGGTACATATGTACAAGTATTTACGTTCACCCCTTCGCTTCTTTTTCTCCATTCCTATGGAAAATACCCTGCTCAGAGGTAAAGGTCATAAGAGGAATACTTCTCTCCTGATTCACATGCAGCCTCCAACCCAAACGCTACACATATTTTACCTTGTGCACATGTAATTAACCAGTGATCAGACATCTATGAAATGCAAAAGTTTCTTACAGAGCACTAAATTCCAAATTGTTACAGCTCCAAAATTCATGCCTTCTACTTCAAGAGTTCTACAGCCCATGGGGGTGACAATATCCCTAACACAAACACACAAACACACACACACACACACACACAAACAAACAAACAAACAAACAAAGAAACAAACAATCCAGGCGATCTACTCTGGCACACAAAAAACCCACTGCAAAGCAAGCACGGGAGCCTCACCCTTCTCGCCTACAAATGGTAGGGACCAGGTGAACACGTCCATGAAATTGGGCAGCCAGTAGGGGTGTGGTGAGCAGTTGAACTGCCGAATGTTCATCACATTGTTCTCGTATTTCAGCACTGCCGCTGCACGTATTACACAAGAGGAAGAACCACTATTAAAATCAGCCCACACTTGCACCTGCAAAAAAGTATCCCCCCCCCTCTTATTACTACCAGCTGCAGCAACCCATAATTGCATGGAACTGTAGCAACCCACCGTGCTATCTCAGATGTACAAGGGACAGCGGAGTGCAATACAGTATCAACTGTATGTACAGTAGAATCTCTATGATACAAATCTCTCGGGTCGGTGGAAAAATTCATATCACGCAAAAATGTAAAGAAATTGGGAAATTAAGGGGGGACGTGAAAATCTAATGACCAATTTGCTCAAAGCTTCCATTATTATTTTTTTTCTTTACTCCATGGCAAACTACTTGGCAGAAATATGCACCAGAATAACAGAAGATGGTACATTTTTAGAGTGTTGTCTTCGAAATCGGGAATAGAAATCTGGCATCGGGAGGTGCTATTGCAACACTGATCGTGTGAGTGCGATTTTCTGTTGATGCAGCAATGCCAGCTTGACATTGCCATAAACACGAGAGTGGAGATTCAGAGGCTGTATTCTGAAACGTTCGCCTTCCACGATAGTTTCGTCGCTGCAATAGTCACGTTCAATAAATCAAGCGATTGCTTATCCATGGCGTCAGCGTGCACTACCAATATGCGCTGTCGAACGCTTCACGACATGAGTGAGCGCACCGTACGAGTGCAGAGCGGCTCGGGTGGGTTGTTTTCGAGTGCAGTGGCCGCAGTACGGGTTCTGCACACCGACTACAGGTGGTTACGGCCGCTTTAGGTAAAATAAAAATGTGAAATGTTTTATTTTAAATGAATCAATAAATATTGCCACAAAACAACGGATGTAAAACGCCACCAAAAAGACTACTATAAACTACCACCTATCTTATCTCCACTACACCACCAACCAAACGGCCAAAGACAGTTTCTCACTATAACACCTAGAAGGAAATCTGGTGCCACCGTCTATGGGAGTTTCCTAAGGGGCTCTGTGCAGTCATGGGAATGACGGTAAATGTGTCTGCGAGGCTTGTGTTGGCTGGTGTTGAGAGAGGCTTCGTTTAAAACATCAATATGGCTACAAAAATAATGCTGAAGTAAAATCTTCATGACAGGTGTTCAGTCACGCATATTACATCTTCCAGTGAAGTTTACTCATGTACAATGCATAACCAAGTGAAGAAAGGCAAGAACAGACAACAAATTGTTCCAAAGCGAGTGTGAATCTTGCCTGTCCTCTAACTTTAGCGGCCCGCTGATACTTTTTAAGTTTCATGTAATTGTACATGCATAACAAGTTCTCATAGTTAAACAAAACATCTTTTTGTGTAGTAATAAAGCTAAAGCAGCTTTTTACGTGCTCTTAGTAGAAAATGAATCATTTTGACAGACAGAACGCTGCTTGCCAGGCAAGTCTTCAAGGTGTCCTGGCTCTCTGAGAACGATGCCAATCCGAAGTCACAATACAGTAAAACCTTCTTAAACAGTACCCGCTTCAAACAGTACCTTTGTTTTAAAAGAAGTAAAGTCAAATCCCACACTCAGCGGCCATTGAACATAATGCTTTTTGTATCCATATAAACTGTACCAGCTTATTGGGTACGTATCGGTTAACCATAGCGTTTCCACTTTTCGTTGCGCAAACACGACAGGGTGTCGTCTGCATCAGGCGGCCCGGCAGAACAACAAGCCTCAGAGATCAGCACAACGGCCTCCAAGCGCCCTGTGCATTTGCACGTAAAGCCACATCAACACCATTTCGGCACCGTGTCAGAGAGCGTTGTGGTGTTGTGGAAGCAAGAACTCGCGTCATGCCTAAGCTGCCGAAGTTCCGCTTTTGACAGGTAAGTGGGCGATCTCATGCTATTTCAGTTAAGCAGTGTTATCGTTTAGTACGTACATTTCCAAGCTCCGGCCAACTAAAGAAAACGAGGTTTCACTGTATACCGGCATTCCCATGCATACCACAGCGTAGGAGTGCCAGATTTCCTTCTAGGTAATATAGTGAGAAACTATGCCAAAACAAGCCAAAAGACGTGTTCGTTTATTCAATATATTTCAAGAGCACCCATCGACACCATGACGTTAAAATGACGTAGGCCGCAACTACTAGATGGTGCTGTTTATTTACCGGTTTTGCTCAAACAGCTAATCAGCCTGCGCCGTTGGAGGCGGCGTGGCCAAGCGATAGTTTCGTGGAAGGCTAAAGTTTCAGAATATGGGCCTAGATATCCACAGTGCTGTATTTCTCCAAGCAGAAATAAAAGCAACAAAAGTGAGTGCGAAAAAGAAAAAACTAGCATCGTGATTCATTTTATTTTTTATTTATTTATTTGATACCTGCTTTGCCTTTGCAGGCATTAAAGCAGGGGGGATACAAAAAATAAGCATCATATTTGAGACCAATAAATAAACTAATTACACAAAGTGCGGTAAAAAGCATCATTCGACACATTGGATACAATCATAGGCGGAAGATCATTCCACTCTCTTATACATCTAACAAAAAATGAATAGCGCAAGACATCACCTTTAAAGGAAAATTCATTTACTTTGAGACTGTGGTCCCTTCTTTGGGATATATAGGACAGCTCTTGAATGTGCTTCTTATTGATTCCAGTTTTAGAATGGTAGATATTATGGAAAAATTTCCACTTGAGGTTTCGTCTACGATCTTTCAAGTCTTCCCATTTAAGTTTACGTTTGCTTTCTCTCATGCTAAGTTGATGATCCCAATTACCTAGAATGAATCACACTGCCCTATTCTGTATTTTTTCAAGCGTATCGGCTAACTCTGTGGTATACGGATCCCAGCAAACGCATGCGTACTCTAACAATGAGCGCACATGAGTGAAATACAGTTCTTTTGAATTAAATGGAAGTTCGCTGAAATTTCGTCTTAAAAACCCAAAACACGTGCAGCCTTTACTTTGATGTGGTGAACGTGCTTAGTCCACCTCAAATCACTCGTTAAATAAACTAGATATTTATGTTCCCTGGCCGTGCTTTAAGTAGCGCTACTTATGGTATACATATTCAACTGGTATGAACGTTTACTCGTAAAGGTGACGTGAACACACTTTTTAACATTCAACGACATTTCTGAATGGGCACACCAGGATAATATTACATTCAAATCATGCTGCAGGTATTTTGAATCACGTTCATTCTCTATAGTCCTGTAAACTACACAGTCATCCGCGAACATTCTGAACGAAGATGTGAGGCCAATAGTAATATCATTTAGATACATCACAAACAAAAGAGAGCCCAGAACTGAGCCCTGGGGAACTCCTGAGGTCACGGGAACATATCCGGAGGAACAACCGTTGAGAACTACCAACTGCTGTCTTGGAGAGAGATAGATATTCGGCTATCCATGCAATAACAGATTCATTCAGTTTATAGTGCCGTAATTTACTAATAAGAAGGTCATGAGGAACAACATTGAATGCTTTCTTAAAGTCTAAGAAAATACAGTCAACTACGTTACGTTTACCTATTGCTAGAGCCAAATCATGCGTGAACTCAACAAGCTGCGTTGAGAAATAAAAACCTTGCTGAAATCTGTGTTGACTAGGATGCAGAAGATTATGTTTAACCAAATGTGTCATTATACAACTATAAAGGACATGTTCAAATATTTTACATGGTATACTAGTTAACGACACTGGCCTGCAGTTCTCAACGTCATTTCTTGGCCCATTCTTATGAACAGGTGTAACACGTGCTAACTTCCCACCACACAGACAACTGCAGTCATGGGGGGCAAAGGGAGCGCTCCTATGGGCTGATGTGAATTTCAATCACTGGCACACTTGTTTTTCATCCACATTTTTACAGCAGTGAGCTGTGCACTTCTTGCGTTCCGAGGCCGACGTTTCAAGAACTACGTGGTTACAAGTTTCCTTCATTGGTGTGTCCTTGATGCTGCCTGATGATGATACGGATATCATTTGCACAAGATAACGGACTATGTACTTTTCCTTACTCAACATAGTAGCAATATATAGAGTCTCTATGTATTGTGCGATCTAACGGTACAGAAGCAGAAAACTGAATTGTCATCAGGCACCAAAGACAACAGAAGGTGTGGATATGGGTAGCCTTATAAAGATAAAGCTACCCATGCTGTTATTGCTGACATGGCAAGACTGGGTGGCATGCGACTGCCAGCTCCCGGTAAAGCTACAAGGCGTATGAAAACAGCCAACAAGTTGCGTATTTTGGCGGCGACGCACCTTTGTTGTTGTAAACATCCAAGTAGTTTGGTGCCGAGAATATGGTGATGAGCGACGGAAACCCTGTGGTCTGACTCTTCCTGTACATCCGATACCTGCCATTGGAAAGGTGAAGATAAGCATACAGCAGGACGGCTTTTACACATAGAACTTTTGCCACTCCACTGGAGAATTGCGCTTAGCACACAATGTGCAACGCTGAAACCTTGCACAGAGTTCTACACTGGCAGCATTTGCACAGCAGAAATTTGTACCACCTATGGCAAACAGACATGTTTCAACAGATGTGAACAGGCTTGACTAAGATAGAATTTGAAAAAGAAAAACATTTTACAATACATTATTAGGGTGCATGACCTTCACAAAATCACTGCCAGTTGATTAATGAAGTGCACTAATTTCATTACCAATTCTAGTTACTCGTTTTAGATAAGATTCTCGGGTTTCATGAGTCAAAACCGCAATCTGATCATGAGGCATGCCGTAGAAAGGGACTCCAGATTAATTCTGACCACCTGGGGTTCCTTAACATGCGCCCAATGCATGGTACACGGACATTTTTGCATTTGCCCCGATCTAAATGCAGCCGCCATGGCCGGGATTTGATTCCACGACCTCATGCTTAGCAGTGCAACACAAAAGCCACGCAGCAACCACAGTGGGTATGCACATTTTGCAATCCCAGAATTGAAGCCACAGGGTGTCTGTAATGTTCACATTTTCAAATTCCCCAATTTTCCCCCAACTGTTCTTATGAAAATTCCGTTAGTCTATAGACTGAGACACTGGCGATTTAGGCACAATAAAAGAATGCTTTATAGCTCGCCAAGTTACTGCCAGCCCATAATTTTGAACCACTGCCAGTAAGACGTCGGTCGCATGGAATGCACGATCAGTTCCAAATGAATGTATTTCATGCATGTTCTCACCACCAGGCCAGGCTCACACCCACAAAACCAGCCATAATTTGCAGATTGAATAGGTTTGGTTGAAACCATCACTTTCTTCTGCCATACCACTATGTTCGTCATAACCACTGTTGGTACCAATTTCCTCTATTCAAAGGAACCAAGGCAAAAATTCCACTTCCATGAATTTTCCACAACTTGCAAATTCCCTGGAAATACCATGTTTTCAAACTTGTCCTTGATGGTAGACACCCCGAGTCAGTCAGCACTACAGCCACATCCCTGTCAGTCAAACTCTGAGGTGAGCGCCACCTTTAATTATTCATCGCACAAATTAGCAGTGAAATAGAATTGCACTTCACACATTTCCTTCGAAAGCCTCCTTGATGAACTCTGTTGACAAAACTGTTTACGTGGAATACCAATTTACTTCGTTTCAAAGTTTTGCCAAGGATGTCTCGAAACTAGTACGTGCCCTCAGGATGACTGCCAAACAAACATGACCGAAGTGCAGCACCAACAATGAACGGTTAAACAAATCATCATCACCATTTATTTTACCAGTCATATATTACAGGGCATAAGAGAGGGGAGTGACAAGCAATAAAAAAAGTGTCATAGAACGAATGCAATTGCTCACGCAGCAGCAGCCATTTTTCAGACAATATACAAGTGTGGCACTGAATGCCATAAACGAGGCTGCTGATTATACACAGTCACCAAGAAGGTGTATGGAGAAGGCACAAGACGTTAACTCTACACTAACCAACAGAAATGCTCCAGAAATCCACCACAGTGGCTCAATGGCCACAGCATTCTATTGCTCAGCACGAGGTCACGGGTTCAACTTCCAGCCACCGCAGCAGCATTCCAACAGGAGTGGAATGCAAAGAATGTGCGTGTGCTAAATTTAAGTACACATTAAGGAGTCCCACAAGCTTTAAACTGATCAAAATTGAACTACGAGGTTTAATGTCCCTAAGCAACACACAAACTGAGCAACAGCACAGGCTATGAGCAACAGCACAGGCCTAAGCAACACACAGGCTATGAGAGACGCTGTAGCCGGGGATGACTCCACATTAATTTTGGCTAACTAGGGTTCCTTAGTGTGCACCTAAATCAAAGTAAATGAGCATTTTTGCATTCTGCCCACACTGGAATGTGGCCGCCATCACAGGGAATTGAACCTGCGACCTTGTGCTCAAGCAATAGAATGATTAGTCATTGAGCCACCACGGTGGGTAGTAGATGCAATGACCTTACAAGTGAATTATGTCATTCACACGAGATACGGTACACATGCTAGGCAATACAATATATGCTCATGTCACACATATGTAAGCACAGTGCATAGCAACTATTTCTGTATAGCATGCCAGCATCACTTGAACCAGGTAGAAAGGAAGGTCCGTGTGGCAGTACCCTGCTTACCCTGGAATTTGCAAACACCTGCATGCAGAGCAATAGCCATGGCTGCCAAGATTCGAAGCCCTCAATATAGACCTTTATTTGATGAATTCTCCTGTGCTATTTTGTGCACAGCTGGCACAACTGTTAAGGCATAGATGGGGGCTAGTTAGTGGCTGGAACTTGCAGGAGTTTCACCAGCACAGCTAAAAAGATGTCCGAGTAATACAGCTTGAGTAAGCTACGACCAACAGTCATACCGTGTTACTCATTCCCGTCTTGTTTGTGTCCATTTTGACTGCCTTACTGCAAGTGTAATAAATGTCATTTGTGTGTTCACATCATTTCCATTAATCTCTTCATGCATGCAAAGGCCACAACAGCAATTGCAAGCAAAATGTGATGTAACCATGCCATGGGAAGCACCTTAGAGAAGTGCCCCTGGCCTATATATAAAACAAGGCATTTAGCAAGCCACAGTTTGAGTTTCTCTGCATTCGCAATTACCATTTGGCTGTTGCTGCACGTGCACCATTAAGACAAGGAAGCACCAGCAAGGAATAAATTGACAGGGGAATGGAAAGAATGAAGCACAAAGATGGGGCACTTACTTGCCCCATTTTTTTTACTCGAGAGGATCGAAGAGCATGATTGCACACTGGGACAGAGTAGAAATTGATATAATTTCGTTCTCTGCATGCATAACTGCATGACATGAGAACAGGCAAAATGGAAGTACATCTCTCTTGCTACAGTACAAGTAAAACGAAGACACGTAGACATTCGGTTTGTATGTTTTATTATTTCTTTAAACTTTAATTTGTCTACTGAAGCAAGAGATCAAGCAAATAACTGCTGGTGCCTTGAATAATTCTCAATGTCACTTGTCGCTGTGAGTGACGTCACAGCATTGCAAACTACGTAGGCGCACTTGTGCGAATGACTTCAACTCTGGCTAGGAGCATGCTGCCCACGAGGACAAGGGTGTACAACATTTGGTTTGAAATTTCAGTTGTTTCCACGGCATGTAACAGTGCGACACTTTGCAAACAATTGTTAGCAAACACTGTATGCACTGCGCTTGTCAGCTCAAAATGACCACACCTGGTGAGGGTACCTTTAAGCCTGATTGCTGTTGTTAAAAGGCCCCTAAACCACTCAGAGCTCGAAAATCTATTATATAGTGGCAGCTGTGTATAAGTCTACATTGCACATACAGCCACAAGAACATTGATGAACGACTAAGTGGTCACCAAAGTTTCTGGCTTGTCTTCGCTACCCTCCCCATCCCTTCTTGTCAGGTCAACTCCATGCAATGCCGCGAAAGCTATGGGTCGCATCAGCTGACCAGCACAGAGAACCAGAAGGGCTGCTCTACTGTACGCCTTGCATAGCCCTCTGCACAACGCTGGCTCAATCGAAGCTTCATGGAGTAGAAGTCGACCTGTTAAGTGTGGGGAATGTTCTAGCTCGCTTTCCCGTGTTGAGGCAATTGCCCTCATTCCTGAGAAAGCATCACCCTTATGGCCCCTGCCACGTCCTGAGCTGACACTGATAACCAGCAGGCCACTGACTTTACAACTTGACAAGGGGACACAAGACTGCACTGAACACGCAGGCACATCAAAAGCATAGGTGGCCTTATAACATATTTTAACCTTGCAAAAAGGCAGCTTAAATCAATTTGCCTGACAGGTAGCAGATTTGCTGTATAGCATAGAAGAGACTCAAACAGACCGACACACACGCAACTGTACCATAGACATGCATCAATTTCTCTTGGTGCATTCTGTATTTCCCATTCAACCCTGTCATGTAGTGCTTATAACATGCCCGTCAGTGCTCATATGAAAAAAAAGGGGGGGGGGGAGAAGAGGGGAGGGGGGTGAGTAACCTTTGCATTCTTCAACACTGTTCCCTATGACCTCAGACTCATTCGCTGTGCTCCTTGATAGCAGCAGTCCTAAGTGCACATATTTCAAGCTGGTATGCAAGTAATTGAGTGATATGGAAAGCAAATGCCTGCACTTAAATTGTATTTCTGGGACGTGGTGGACCCTTTCAAGGACTCGATTTTCTGCAATGCTACAGCAATATTTTTTTTGAGACAGTGCAAGGCTACGCTGCACAAAGCACTCACACTTTGGCGAGCGACATGGAACTCACCCAGCGTCCTGAGCCTCGTGAGCCCGAATTATAGAGAGGAGGTTGTTCTGCTGGAGAAACTCGCAACATGCTGCATAGCTGTGAAAAGGCAGACAACACATCAGTATATACACCCCAATCTGCTCTTGTTACATTACTTAAGTCATGTTGCATGCACAGACGTACACACCAGGATAGCACTTGGCCCCTCTTTCTTGCATCACCCCCCCCCCTCCCATAGCAGTTACTTCATTTGAATAAAACTTCCACAATTTGTGTCTTTCCATTCAAGGAACATATTCGTAAGGATTTTTTCTCATAATAAAGGAGACAGCGTAGTTACATGCGGCAGAGGAAACTCTACACTGCACATTTGTTTCTACCGTGTGGCTTCTGCTGAAACACTACACTTATACACTGATACAGTCAGCTTTCCACCTGATTCAAGACCAGTTTTATGGCTCAAACATTATTAGAAAAGTTCTAGCCACCCTTGAAAGAAAAAAAAAACTGCAGTAAAGATCCAACTATACAGTCACTATCCGACGATAAGTATAATGTATTAGCAGCATACTTTCTGCAGATTCACTCAGGCAAACTGGACCTCAAATATGTAATTAATAAGCTAATGCAATCGCACTCTTATGTATGCATATCTGCAACACTACTAATATTGCAGAAGGTGTTAGGTTGACTAGGGCACAACAAAATGCTTGCAGAGCATAAATACCGTTTCTATTAATAGCTAACTTCATTGAGAAGAATGCATGCACTATAAAGTGTCTTAATTTACAGCAAAAAGCACATTATTTAGCTTTATGGGCACTGTATCAAGCTTCACATTGCTTTCAGCTTTTACAACCACATAACAGCAGGAAAAATAAGGGCAAACACATTGCAAATGTGTGAAGGTATTTGAGGAATAGTGTTAGAAGCACATGTGCATAAACCAATTTATGACAGTACCCATAGAACATAAGAACACAAACATGACAATACAAGGTACACCTGCACGTCATATATAATAGTTCTGCCTCCCATGTCTCTGTACTCATCTTTCCTGGACTCAACCAGCTAATCGTTCATAAACATGGTTCTTAAACAGTGCATGCACACATTGCAAATGTCACTGGAATACATCATTAGCCATTCCCATACATTCCACTGAGCATGTGACAATGGCCCACAATTTCTTCTTTTTCCTTTTGTTATTTTCACCACCACTGTGGCACTGCCAAGCCACGAGAAACCACCAATTCACCTACAATTAAAAGTGTTTCTACCCAAGGAAAGCCAGCTCTAAGGCAGAAGTTAGGCAAGACACTGTCTAAAAAACATATTCAGGCTACTCTCATTTCTATGTAGTATCTTTTTTTCCCTGTCCCAAAAGCAAAAAGGAGAGGCCCAAGGGCTGCAGCTGAATGGAAACAAAAGCATTTGGTGCCCACCTATAGAAATATGAGCATCCGCGGACGCTATTGTGACTAAAATGCTCCGCATTCTTCTCATTGCCGAAGTCTTCAAGTGGATCCGACCATAGCAGGTCGCACATGGGACCAAATGCAGGCGGCTCCTTGAACCTGTCCAGCTGCATGCGCCAAAGGAAGAGGTCAGACGCTACAGAGGCACCAGAGCAACCCGCATGAACAGACCACAATGCATCATGCAATTAAATGCCTGCTGGGGGGCCATGTCTCCTCTGGCTCATGCATTCACATGGAGCAGCTTCCAACAGGACCCCATGTTCCTTGAAACTAAGCTCCAGAATCACATTGATGTTAAATATTGATGGTAAGCAAGCTGTTATTAAAAACCGATGCACACTACGAGATTTGCTATAGTAAAGAGTGTTTAATCAGCCTCCTCAATTAGGTCACTTTTGATGTGCCTTAAGAATGCACTTTACGCACTTGTACTTGAGCTCCACGGGGTCACAAAGATCAGGGCACACAGACCTTTGAACTCTGCAGCAGCAGTAAGCTACCACTCAACACCTCTGAACACACTAGTGCAGTGCTAGTCACAGCACAAGCAGGACAGCTAAAAGGACAGGGTTTGCGAGATGGCTGTGTACAAATCATTTCACACACAGATACCAGGCACAGCTGCTCTTCATGCATGCTAAGCATGAAGTCACCTGGCCAAACATCCGAAACACAATGATCCACAATTTCGGGTGGTACACCTTCAGTTGTAAAGCAAGATATATACATGGAGCTTGGCCCATCAGGTGAAATTAACCAAGTCAAGGAGGTTGGTTCAAATAAAGAGCTTTGCAGCTGCTTCAGTGCAATCAGTTGAACTGAAGTCAAGCTGTATTTGATAAATTAAAAGCAGGTAGCTCATCTATTCGAAAAGACTAGGTGGACTTTTTTAAAATTTCGAATCCTGCTCTCAAACCAAATTTGTAGACTCCGCACTAAAGGTCACATTTAGGTGACCCATTCCCTATCTTAATATGACAACCAGTGTAGGTTACAGAGAGGTTTTTTTCAGTACCCATTTACAGAGCACTAAAGGTTGCTCAGCATTTATCATCTTGATTCCCACTTGCACTATCTCTTTATTCTAGTGCTTGGCTCCCATGCCAACTTTAGATGCTAGACACCTGCTTTGGTTGTGCACTTGAATGAGAACGATCAGACTTGGGAAACAATGTACTTAAGCCAGATGCACCTGAAAACTACACCATTTGATGCATGAACAATTAGTTTGCAGACGCATTGCTGCAGTGTCTGCAAACAATTGCAGACATGTCTGCAGGCATTTCCTATATGCCTTCCTGCAAAGGCTCCACGTGCCCGCTAAAAAACAATTTTTATACCCAAGTATTAATTGTAGGGGTGGGAAAATATTAGAAGTTTCGAATACGAATAGAATATTTCACACTAATTACTTGTATTCACAGAACTATTTGGTATTGTCAAATATTAGAACTTATTTTGCAATTGCTGTTCAACTCTTGCTGCTTTTCTCTGCCTGCTAAACAAAGTATCAGAAATTACCAGGAGTATTTCACAAAGCTTTTTGCTCATAAGTAGTATTTTTATTGGCTGGCCACCATTGATCACAATTTGTTGGAATTTGCTCTTATGAAGAGAACTAGTGTAAGAGCTTTTTATGAATACAGGCACAGCAGTAAAACAACAGAAGTTCTTGAAACAGTGCACAAACAAAACAAGTAATGCAAGCACTGTTTTAGGTTCCATGGCAAAAACCTACAAGACAACCTGTGATTTTTTTTTTGTCATTTATTGTTTTTGGCAGTCTAGTCAAGCAGTTTTATTTTTGCTGCTAGAACCACTGCTGTTTTCCTTGCAATGAGCGTATTTACACATGTCTATGGCACACAAGTCCTTCAGCAACTTTTTTTTTCTGTGAACTTTTTTTTTCTGCAGCCATTTATGTGGTTTTTGGAGAGCTTGTTTGTGACCAGGCTCTAAATATGGTTGAGAGGATATTTGTACAGTTCTTTTAATGACGAATGAGCGATCTTGTGTTTAAAATGGATCCTTTGAACCTATATAGTTGGCTGTATTTTTTGCATTTATCAGTACAGGCATGATACCCAACTATACAGAAATATTCCTACTGTAAATACATATGCATTCATGTTTGACTATTCAATATTCAATGCTTACTATTCGTACTCGATTCATATTTGAAGAATTTCCTATTCTTCTAATTAGTTGCACAGCTCTAATAAGTTGTACAGTAAAACGTAATTTGCATTTCATGGGATCCGAAATGTCCGAATTAACCGGATGTTGAATTATCGAGGGTATCAGGAAAACAACAGACTATGTTTACTACTATGTCAACACACTTATTTACTGAATGAATGTGCAAATCTCATTTCTATTCTGCACAAAAGTAGTGCGGAAGCTGTAGTTCTCGTCATCCCGTGCCTGATTGGCTCTGGTAGCGGCAAAGGCCTCGCGACTTCCTTTGCAGAATGGCCGCAGCACGGACCTTCATTTGAGACGTGCTTTTCACAAGCACATGCACATTGTGGGGATGTGCGACTCTCGCGTGTCCCCTGATGCTTTTCCCGCATAGCGCGTCTCCTGTACTCCCGCTTCGCCGAGTGGCCTGCGTGACGCCCGCGGCGGTCGATGTGGTTGAAGCGCAGTGCGAGAGATGGCGCGAGTGTTGCGCTGCTAACGCCGCCGACAGGAGAGGTTACCTGGGCGCCGAAAGGAAGGCGCTTGCTCTCTTTGGGTTCGGGAAGCAAGCGGGATGGACGTGCCGTGGCGCGCGCCGACCGATGCTTCAGCGAGACCGTCTCGCGTGGCCGCCTTCGAACGCGCCACGATTCGCGTGACTATACACGCGAACGACCAGGCGTTGGGATCCAGCATGGGGCGAACATATTCGCTCGCTTCCGGTTGCGGTGAGTCGGACTTCTAGATTTGTCGCGCGCCCATCCGCATGTTTTGTGGATAGCAACTCGGCTAGCAGGCACTGATCTAAGAAAGGTGTAATAAATGCCCTTGTGATTGTTTGCACTACTGGGTACTGTCGTTCCCTTGTCCCAAGAGTACCGGAGGAGAACACCACAACATGCCGATTATTTTTATTTTACCAATGGGCTGGTCATGAACCAATCATCCGTCGATCATGATGTAGCTGGTGCTCTTCATCCTCGACAGCTTTGCAACAAGTCAAAACGAAACCACTGTTCGCTGCAACTGCTGCGGATGAAACTGCGGCCGCTACTGGCACAATCATGGATGGAGAGTAGACAGTTATGAAGATACGCAAAATTATGAAGGCATGCGAAGTCAAAACTAAATTAATATTTGGCGCAACCGCTGCAGACGAAACCACAGCCGCTATCGATGCGATCATGGATGGCGATCTTGCAGTTTTAAAGGCACGTGGCAGACGCACACACCAATTCAAGACGTACCGTATTTACTCGCGTAATGAACCCACCTTTTTTCCAGATAAGTTGACATAAATTTGGGGGGAGGGTTCATTACGCGGGGAAAAAAAATTTAGATATTTTTTAGGTCGAAATTTCATGTCACAATGAAGATAGGAAAATCGCAATCCCAACCTTACCTTTATAGTAAAAACACGTACGCGATGAATGTGAATTAAAAATTCATTTTTATTTTCATGCTGCTGGCTGCTTATGGTCTGTCTCACTCGGGCTCGCTATCTGAATCCACGCTTCCACTCATATCGCTTGCGACTTCGTCGGCGTCGTCGTCTTCCCACAGCGCGTCGTCTTCACTGCCGTCGAGGCTGTTGGAGATGCCAGTCTTTTTGAAGCTGCGGACGACCATCTCGCTGGGAATCACACTCCATGCTTCTAGAATCCATCGACAGAGCATGTCGATGGTGGGCCTTCTAATCTTACCTGCGGGAGTCAGGTCGTGGTTTCCCGCGGCCATCCACTCTGTATAGAGCCGGCGCACGTTGTCCTTAAAGGGCTTATTAATGGAAACATCAAGGGGCTGCAGCACTGATGTCAAGCCACCTGGGATGATAGCGAGGTCCGTGCGTAACTCGCTCATTCGGCAGCGGACATTTTTTTCCAGATGGCCGCGGAAGCTGTCCATAACAAGCAGAGATGGCAGGAGAAGAGCCCCGGGCCGCCGTCCCCAGACTGTTTTCAGCCAGTCGGACACCAGCTCGGCCGACATCCACCCTTTCTCCTGGGCGCGAATGTGGATACCGGCAGGAAGAGTTCCCTTTGGCAGAGTCTTTCTTTTGAAGACGACGAACGGCGGCAGCTTCCTGCCGTCCGCTGTTACAGCTAACATCACGGTGCACCGCTGCTTCTCGGCGCCCGTCGTCTTAACCTGCACACTTTTCGCACCTTTCATATCGACAGTGCTGTTTCTTGGCATGTCAAAGTTTATAGGCGTCTGGTCCGCGTTCCCGATTTGCGACAGCAGGAACTTTTTGTCCTCACGGATCCGAATGACAAAGCGGTGGAAATCACGCACTTTGTCCCCACAGTCTGCCGGCAGCCGCTGGCATAACGTAGTACGCCTTCTGAGGCACAACACGTTCCGGCGCATGAAACGAGTCGTCCAACCACTGCTCGCCTTAAATTCACTCGCGGCAATGCCGTGACTTCTTGCAGTGGCCCGCGCGCGATTCTGTATCAGCTCGTGGGATACGGCACATCCTTCGTTGCGGAGCCTCTTCACATAGCTCAGAACTTCTTCCTCGACGCGAGGAAACTTGCCCTGCTTCGGCCCGCGAAAGGCCCGGCGATCTTTCTTCGTCGCTCTGAGTTCCTCTTGTTGATTCCTCCAGTAGCGCACACGCACGGGGTCTACACTAAAATGCCGTCCAGCCGCGCGATTGCCATGCTCCAAAGCATGCTCCACGACTTTGAGCTTAAAACCGGCCGTGTAGCTAGCGTTACGCCCCATCGCACAACGCGCAGAAAATGCACAGCACGCACGAAATAATGCAAAGGTCGTAGCGAAGCACTTACACAGCAACAAAATAGGACTGGCGAAATGGCGACCGACGCTGTCCAAGTGCGTTGTCTTTACTTCGTTCTGCCGCCGCCGCGCATGCATGGCGCTATAAGCAGAGGTTTGCTTATTCAATGAAAACAGTGAACAGACAGTGGAGATACAGGGCCAAGAAATACCTCGGGTAACAGAATATAAATACCTTGGTATATGGATAAACGAAGGCAACGGATATATGGAAACACAGGAAAAAACCATAACAGTCAAGGGGAAGAGAAATGCAGCCATAATGAAGCACAGAGCGCTATGGGGATACAATAGGTACGATGTCCTCCGAGGTATGTGGAAAGGGGTAATGGTTCCAGGACTTACTTTTGCAAATGCGGTTGTTTGCTTTAAATCAGGGGTACAATCAGGACTCGACGGGAACCAAAGGTCAGTGGGTCGCCTCGCATTGGGCGCTCACGGGAAGACTACAAATGAAGCTGTGCAAGGGGATATGGGCTGGACTAGTTTTGAAGTGAGGGAAGCTCGCAGTAAAATTGAGTATGAAGAACGGCTGAGGAATATGGAGGAAAGTAAATGGGCTGGGAGAGTGTTCAGGTATCTGTACAGGCAAAACATTGATTCACAGTGGAGGAAAAGAACTAGGAAGCTTACCAGCAAGTATGCGGCCTGTGGGGTGGGCAACACAGCAAAGAAGGTCAAGCGGAAAGTCAGAGAGGCTGAATTAATCTCATGGGTGGCGGCAATGGAAAAGAAACCTGCCATGAGTAACTACTTAAAGGGAAAAAACGAAATTAGGAAAGAAACCATTTATGATAACTCAAAGGGAAGCTCATTACTTTTCGAAGAGAGATCGGGATGCCTTAGAACACGCACGTATAAAGCGAGATATAAGAAGGAAGAAGAAGCATGTGCTTGCTGCGGTAAAGCTAGGGAAACGACGGAGCATATTTTATTAGAATGTGAAGACATCTATCCAGCGGTCGATTTAGGCACCACTGGCCTCCTTGAAGCCCTTGGGTTCAGCGGGAGCAGTGGTAAAGCAAACAGGTCCGCAATAGACATCAGTAAGAGGCGATTGGAGGATTGGTGGAAGAAAAGTAGGGAAACGACAAAGGACGGAGACGTACAAAAGCACAGTTCGCAATAGGGTATCAGAAAATTTGGACGTGGTAGTTCATAGTGTGTTTTTTTTTTCTCATGGGTTAACCTAGGTAGGATATTAGGCAGCATAGTAGCAAGAGCTTGGTGGCGCAAGCCACCGCCCCGTTCCAAAGGGGACGCTCATAACATCCATCCGTCCATCCATGCTTTGCATTTAATAGATGGCACTCGGCAACCTGCATCATCATCATCATCATTGTAAAAAAAAAGAATCTAGAGAAGTTTGACAAATTGGTTCGAGAAATACAAAGAAAATAGCCGAGCGTGGTGGAAACTGCCGTCACCCCATTTCAAAGAGGACGCCCCAGTAAAGCCCTTTGCGCATCCACCAACGAATCATGCAAGGTCAATGAACGATCAACGAAAGCGTGCAGTCGACGCCCGCGTCACCCGCGTTCGCGTCGCCGGTGTTCAGCATCGTTGGCTTCAAATGATGTTTATTTTATCACTGCGCGATCAGACAATTTTATGATCGTCGACAGTCGACAGCGCCGGCCAATTGAGCCGAGATAACGCGAACATGCTGAACACCGACCCTGCGGGCGGGTGCGCGTTATTTACGCGACGTAAAAAAAAAAAAATTCAATTTTCGACGACAAAAGTGGGGGGTGGGTTCATTACGCGAGTGGGTACATTACGCGAGTAAATACGGTAATAGGCACTGTAGTGGATCCGATTCCGCCGCCACCGCCGCCGTGAGCGTCTGCACAACGAGCGGATGTTTATGTTCGCGACGCCAGCCTCCTCGGCGTGGAAGTCACGTACAATAAAGTTTCAGTTTCACCGGCGCTCGGCTGCTCGCCGGTCGCTCTCAAAGTTCGTTCTCTTCTCTCTGCGCGCGTCTGTCTATAGCGGACGCATTTCGCGCCCCTATAGCTTGGTGACTCAGACGTAGCAAGCTCACGCAATGGAAGACGAAATGAACACTACAGTAGTCAGCAACGACGCCCCGGCAACTCAGCCCCAATCAACAGTGCCAGGCGACATCCCTGCCCCCAGCGCTGCCATGGACGCCATTTCCAATGCCCAGCTGCGGCTGCCGCCGTTTTGGCCGAAGAATCCCGCCGTGTGGTTCACGCAAGTAGAAGCCCTCTTTGATCTGCGGCGCATCACATCACAACGTGTGATGTACCTGCATGTCGTCTCAGCACTTTCCTCCGAGGTAGGTGATGAGTTCGACGACGTCATGAGAGCCCCACATCCGGCCGCGCCCTACGACCATTTCAAGGCCATAGTGCTCATACGCAAAACCGTGTCCGAGAGAAGCCGCTTGCAGCAACTCCTCAACGCGGAAGAACTCGGCAATCGCCGACCGTCGCAGCTATTACATCGGATGCGACAGCTACTCGGCGACCGTACTCAAGACTCCGAGAGTCCACTATTGCGCGAGCTGTTTCTGCAACGCTTGCCTCAGACACTTGTCGTGGTCTTGGCAGCTGCGGATGATATGCCTTTTGACAAACTGGCAGAACTCGCGGACTGCGTCAACGACTACTCCGGCGTAAGCTCCACGGTGTCCTCGACCACTGTCACATCAGACCTCGAGGCCCGGCAATCTCGCCTCGAGGAGAAAATTGACAGGCTGATGGACACCATGGCAGCAATGCAGATGGACACGCCTCGTCGCTCTCCACTGGCTAGGGGTGGCTCACGTTCGCGTTCCCGTTCCCGCCCAAGACACACTTCTGACGGCTTCTGCTGGTACCACACCAGGTTCGGCGCCAGCGCTGCAAAATGTCGACAGCCTTGTCGCTGGCAGGGAAACATGGAAGTGAGTCACTAATGGCGGCGCGTGACTCAACCGCTACGGGAAGCCGCCTATTCTACACCACAGACAGGATCGCAGGCCATCGCTTTCTTGTGGACACTGGTGCAGAGGTAAGCGTCATTCCTGCCTCTCGCCAGGACCGACACCGATGTCCGAGGACTGCGCCTTTGCAAGCTGTAAATACATCCACAATCGCAACATATGGCCAACGCTCCCTCACCATTGACCTGGGCCTGCGTCGCATATTTCGGTGGATTTTCATCCTCGCCGATGTGCGCTTCGCCATACTAGGTGCGGACTTTCTTACCCATTTCGGTTTGAACATGAATCTCCGCTCCCGTCAACTTAGGGACTGTACGACCAGCCTCACCGTGCAAGGTATCCTCGCACCGCTGTCCGCCTCTACGCAACCAGCTCCGCATTCGCCGTCATCAGAATTTGCCTCTATCCTCAGTGAATTTCCTGAACTTACCAAACCTACCAATTTGGAACTTCCAGTGCGGCACACTGTGACGCACCACATCGTCACCACGGGTCCACCAGCGTCCTGCAAGCCATGACGTCTTGCTGGAGACCGCCTCGGCACAGCTCGCAGAGAATTTGATCACATGCTGCAGTTAGGCATAATCCGCCCATCATCAAGCAGCTGGTCATCTGCGCTGCACATGGTGCCCAAGCGTCACCCCGGAGATTGGCGCCCTTGTGAAGACTATCGTGCATTGAATGCCCGCACCACTCCCGACCGGTACCCGCTCCCGCACATTCACGTCCGCGCCCCTATAGGCACAAATAGGCAACAAGCGTTTAGACGCTGCTGCCATTCCCATAGGATTTCCATTGATGACTATGACAATGCAGCCTCCGCTGCTTCGTTTCGGATGGATGCTAGCCGCGTTTTTGCTCTTTTGCGCCGCACGTTTGCTGCACTTCGCACTCGCCAAGCTCCGAGAGTTGGCCAAATTAACCGATGTGCAGCTGAATACGTCCAAATTAACAAGTGTTTAATGGCAATAAATAATGCATATGCCTGCCGGGACCAAAGGAAGAGTCCCAATCACCCGATTTCCCAATCAAATTAACAAGGTTTTACTGTACATCCCTGGAGCTTGGAATTACTACCCTAGAATAACAATGGTCGCATATCTCGGAGCCAACATAACCATACAAATATGGGTATCGGATTGAACTCTTCAAGATCTCTACTGGACTTGTAGGCATTATGCAATGGTTCTACCATCTGCTGTCAGAGCCACGGAGTGTTCTCAGAGGTGAGGTGGGACCAGCTCAGCCATCATAGGCTGCAAATTGAAATTCATTGGTGGCAGGCCATGTGTGCACTGCTTTGACCACATTACAACCGTGTGCCGATCCTCATTTCCCCAAACTTTGGAAGTTTCACCACCTCAATATACACTTTTACAGAACAAATGAAAAATTCAAGTTATTCTTTGATGCTAGCCTTGTAATAAAGTGCGATGTTTTACTTATAAACAGTTCTAAAGCTGCAATGGAATTTATGGCTCACATGAGATTCAATGTACTGGCAGTGTCCAATAATACGCTGAGGGGGTTTGTGATAGCAATTATATGGTTGCCCCAGGTGCATTTCGGCCATCGCCTTCGACGTAGCCATGAGGTCCCGTATAAGTCCAAGGGCGATAAAATTGCCGCACAGACTATGCTGTAGGTTCAATATCAGCGGTTCAATATCAGCAATGCGGTTCAATATCAGCAATGCGGTTCAATACCAGCAATGCGGTTCAATACCAGCAATGCGGTTCAATACCAGCAATGCGGTTCAATACCAGCAATGCGGTTCAATATCAGCAATGCGGGTCAATATTCGAGGAAAGCTTGCCAGAGTAGGACAACGGAATTTTGACAGTAAGGTTTTCTTCTGCTACACATTATGCATCTGTGCCATCTCATTTCAAAACAATGAAATTCTCGCGAAGGCGTATTTTTTACGAGGTTCAACTGTATTGAGGACGTTCTTGCGATCACAAAAATCAACCAACTACAGGTGGGTACAAATGCTTGCAATGACACTGCATGATGACATTGCGAAGGAGAGTGCAAACAATTTTTCACTGCATTTGACATGAGGTTGTAAATTCCCTGCTCCATGAAGTGCAATATTTCACTCACCTGTTGACAGGAGCCTCAGTAACAGATCGGCAACCATTTTTTAGTACAGTTAACCCGCGATATAACAAAGTATTTACTTTTCATAACCTCTTGTCTATAGAAAACCATGTAATTAGAAGCTCAATATAACAAAGTATATGTGCAATTTCAATATAACGAAATTTCGCTTCCACCGCAGAGGAATGCCAAGACAATAAGTAGAAACCAACGGATGCAGATGGTCAAATGATTGAATTACAAGCTACTGCTTGCAAACGAACTTCTCAAACAATGCGCAGTGCAACAAGAATGACCACTGAAGTGAAGCCGCATCATGTCCCGTATAGAGTCCAAGTGCGATAACCTATTGCGCCCCGTGCACTTTCTTCCTATACACTGTCTCATATTACCAAAATTACGACTGCAATTATGAGTAATCAACTCTATTCAGAGCATCACTGTCAAGGTTTGACGAGGTTTACCGACTTCAAACAGTACTACGGCCTCTATGTGTGAACTCTACAGGACACATTACAAAGAATATCGTAACAAGGGTGTAGAATTATTCAACATTATCCAAAATTATCTGGAGTTGATAAGTGTCTTCAGAGAGAGAAGGTTTCCAGTAACAATGGCACTACCAAAGATACTACAGTTGTTTTTTGCAATTACAGTCTCGGCAACAGGGCAAGTAGGTCACTTCTGTGAAGCTCAAATAAAGATGTATATATTCAGAAAAGTTTGTGATTAGGAAACAAATTTGTTGCACTCCGCTTTTGGGACTTGAATACACATCTTGGGTTCATCTTGATTGAAAGCCACTGCTCAGCTTCAAATAAAACTTAGCCTGGTCCTTTCTGGAAGTCACTTGCTACTTTTAAAGCAAAACTTTCTTTGCCTAACCTCCCTGGTTTGGTGTGGCTGCTGTTGCTGTCTGACTTCGGCACAAGAGTTGCAGAATACCTAAATGTTGCTTGATATGTGTGGCACTTTTATGTGCGTACGCCTATCATAACCATTCTTCTCTCGACAAGGATCACACACTTCCTTTGGTGTCACGACACTGCTGTGTAGAATTCTCGCACAGTGCATCCACCCAATTTGGTGTCTGCATTTAGGAATAGCTTCTATGCAGTGCATAAACAAAAACTGCGCAAAATTAAAGTTATGACTTTCGTGATGAAAAAAATATTTAAATTATAGGGTTTTACGCGTCAAAACCACTTTCCGATTATGAGGCACGCCGTAGTGGGGGACTCCAGAAATTTCGACCACCTGGGGTCCCTTAACGTGCACCTAAACCTAAGTACAAGGGTGTTTTCGCATTTTGCCCCGCTTTTTGTGAAGGATAAGCAAACATTGCATTAGATTACATGTTGCATAGTGCAAGTTAGTACAATTGTATGCAACACAGTTAGTTGCTAAGCTTTTAATTATCTGGTGCACTAAAGCTTTGCTTCATATGAATTCCAACATTTGTGTTGCATTATTTTTGCCAAAAATCCCATGCGAAGAGAAAGCAGGAGATGACTAGCTAGCTTATTCTCCCAACTGCAACCAATCTAACCTGTATTTGCTTGGGTTATGGCGGTAGTTGTCAGCCCACCCGAGAAATTCCCAAGAAGCTGGTGGCAAAAACAGGTGATTGCCGAGTGGACAGGGGCTCGCATGACAGAGGGGGCAAGTTCTAAGGTAGCAAAACATCGTTCATGTGTGCTATCGCACTCAGTACGAGCTACAATAGGAAGGCACGTGACAAACCGGTTGCACATTGTAGCCAATACTCGGCACAACAGTACATGCTTAAAGCATATCACTGGTTAAGACAGGGTTCCAACAAATCCACAACCCAGTATCCATGCAGCCTAATGGATTGGTTGACCAAATGCCTACTGGTTACCATGTTTCTGGCTAGTGCAACTGTACAGATACTCGCATGACACGTGTGTGCACTGCATGCGCCTAGGAAGCGTCTCAATACAAGGACTGTATGCGCTTAGTGGGTGACGTACTGCACACAAATCGCTTGGGATGATCGGCACCATGCGCCCACGAGTACTACTGCATTTCTAAAGTCCACATTACAATTCAGCATCTTTACCGGGATTTTGTCACCCGGTGTCAGTCGGAGTCAACACTAAGGGAAGCGACAAGCCAAAGCACCAAGTTCTGGACATGCAAGTTCTTGCTGCCATCGCTGGAAGCGGCTCGATGAAAGAGAACTGGCAAAAACTAATTGGCACGCTTGTGCGGCCACACTACTATCAACTTCTGCAAGCAACTTGCGCAGCATTGAGTTCCCATTGTGCACCCCGGCCAATGTGGCAGCTGCAAAAGCAGCCACTTGAACCTTCATGCGTGCTGCCTTATATATATTTTTTATTGCGATATCAACTATATGGACACTTCAGGCACAGTTTTGCTGTTGCCGTTGTCAGGATGTTCTGTATAAAATCCAAGGGTGATAAGAACGTCACCACGTGCCACATGCTGTATGTGTGAGTGAAAGAGCATGAAGGAAGGCCATGATCGCGGCTCAATCTGGTGTGCGGAAGGGAGGAGAGCCGAGAGGAAACAGGCAGTCTTCCATCACGTGAAAAGCCATGGGGGGATGGCGTTGTTTGGCAGCAACTGTATATTTCACAACCGCACATGAAGGGCACCAACGATCATGGCTCAATGACACATGTGCAAAGGAGGACAGTGGGTCAGCAACATGGGAGGGAGGGGAGCAGTTCTACTCTGGCCACAACAGCGTACTTTGCACAGCCGCACGTGACCTATCTGCAGATGGCTCATACCTTTATGCATGCGGTGTCTTTTTCTATGGCTGTGTTCTCATAGCTCAGTTTGTGATGAAGCAATTAACAGGGGTAAGGTCACTTTGCTGCTAATGCTGGTGCTGCACTTCCTCATGCAGTGTTTTGACAGCAAATGTTCGTATTCATCGAGTGCGAGGTGTTCATGTTTGCCTGTGTGCACTGACACCATGCTTGTTTAGTTAGCGAATGTTTCCCAGCTTAAATGGCCAATAATACTACTATCCTTACTCAATACAGCTGTCTACTAATTTGCTATAGCAATCGATGCTGCACCTTTGGAGTGAAACTGCAACTTCTTGCACTGTAGACATATAAAGAAAGTATTAAAGCCATACCTGCCAACCTGGCGAGATAAAAAATCGGGAGACCTTTATTCGCACCAATGAAGGGGGGGGGGGGCATTCACTGTTTTAACTTCCGGTAGTACCGGGGGGTTTGTTCAAACTTTCAGGCAGTGTTCGATGAGTCCTTTTGCAGGACCTTGCAGTAGCAGACTTCGTTCACTTCAAAAATTTGTCGGAGCAGCTCTGCTAAAAACATGGTCCAGACTGACAGCCCTTCAGACAGTGCTTCTAAATTATGGGGTTTTACGTGCCAAAACCACTTTCTGATTATGAGGCACGCCGTAGTGGCGGACTCCAGAAATTTTGACCACCTGGGGTTCTTCAACGTGCACCTAAATCTGTGTTTTCGCATTTCAGACAGTGCTTCTGCTTTCTGGTTCTCCTTCACTAGCACTAGATCACTAGATCTTCACTAGATCTGCCTTCACAAGCAGCAGGTGTTGGAGGCTTGTGTTGCACATTGATGAGCGGAACTCAGTCCTAGTTTTTCGTGCCGTGCTAAAAATCCTCTCGCACTCTGCGTTGCTATGCAGTATCACGAGTAAATCCAGCGTCACCTTAACTCACCTTCGAGAGCGTCTAAAGCGTCTTCAGCAAATTCACTGGAATCTCGGAGCAGCAGATGAGGAAAACTCTCAATGAAGAAACCAAGATTCGACAGCAATGCCTGCGAATTAAATTTCATGTTGGCCACCTCCACATTCTTCAGAGTTGCGTCCACATCCGTAGCGCTTCGCCTCCTCGCATTTCGGAAATATTTTCCGTAGAAGAGGCTTAATGTAGTCGCTGACACAATAGGTTGTGTTCAACAAGGAAGCCCGTAAACAGGCACTCCACATGTATAACACTGTTGTCGCACTTGTTATGGAGAAAGTTCACTATGTTGCCTTGCTGCTCAGCGGTGCGAACATAGCTTTGATGCTTCGCCGTGGAAATGTGCAGTTTCAAGTGACCTTTGACACCGCGAGACACGCTGACGTCGCATCTACACGTTGTAGAAAATGCAAAAGGTTCTTGATGTCGAAAAGCGCAGAAATTCAGAAATATAAGATCGCACAAACTTGTGCAAATACCTTTTCTTGGGCTATGATAGCGCCATGGCATCAAGCACACGAGGATTCTAACTTTACACAGTGCACCGCACATAGACAGCCTAGCCAACAAGCAGCAGCAAGACGCACCATGAAGGAAGGCGTGCATGAAATGCAAGAGCTACATTGGATCTGGCTTTGGTTGGCTTACTAGGCACCGTGGTCAGCTGCTTAGTCGATGATATCGATGGTGCTAGTGCAGCCGTTGTTGGTGATACTAACAATTGCGATGTGGTGTTGATTTCGTGGTGTTCATTCCGCGGTGCTGGTTTCGCAAAAACCATTAGTGTGCGAACGGAGACCACTTTTCGGGAGATATAAGACAGTGATCGTACAATCGGAAAGTTCAGTCACAAATCGGGAGTCTGCCGGGCGAATCGGGAGGGTTGGCAGGTTGGTATGTAATGGCAGGTTGGTAAGTAAAGCTATAACCAGAAATATTACAAATAGCTTTGCTTGACAATACACACTGCTTTAGGAGATTCCACTTTAAATCGATCTGGTTACATTATCTGACACTGGGCTGGCACTGGTCTACGTGCTTTTCACACAGCTGAGCACCCGCTCTGGCACCATTCATGCAACAACGCAGTGAGAGGCAACGAAAGGAGACGCTTGTAAAAACACAATGTGGGGCAGGCTTAAGAAGTGGCATTAGTTCTCGCATCGCTGTACAATTATGGGCACACATGTCAGCTCCACAAGTCGAATCCACGAGTCGCATCCTGCCATGTACATATTAACAAAGTTCCACACTACGCATTTCAAAAAAGCATGTATGTTATAGATGAAAAACCACTGTCAAAGGTGCGGGGGCTGTACTGGTACCGAGAGAATTGGTGTAGCTGCTGCTGAACTTTAAAACAACAAATTCTTGTAAGAATGTGGACCCATAACCAACGACCAAGAAAAAGTCTAACTGCTCATGTTATTACCTGAAAGCGTAAAAATTTTGGGGAAGCTATCAATTATTTTGATAGCTCAAGAAAAATCTAATGAAATAATCAGAATGATAAGAATGGGCTGGGGTGCATTTGGCAGGCATTCTCAGATCGTGAACAGCAGGTTGTCATTATCCCTCAAGAGAAAAGTGTAACAGCTGTGTCATACCAGTACTCACGTACGCGGCAGAAACCTAGAGGCTTACGAAAAGGGTTCTACTCAAATTGAGGACGACGCAACGAGCTATGGAAAGAATAATGATGGGTGTAAAGTTAAGGGACAAGAAAAGAGCAGATTGGGTGAAAGAACAAACACGAGTTAATGACATCTTAGTTGAAATCAAGAAAAAGAAATAGGCATGGGCAGGACATGTAATGAGGAGGGAAGATAACCGATGGTCCTAAAGGGTTACGGACTGGATTCCAAGGGAAGGGAAGCATACAGGGGGCGGCAGAAAGTTAGGTGGGCGGATGAGATTAAGAAGTTTACAGGGACGACTTGGCCACAATTAGTACATGATCGGGGTAGTTGGAGAAGTATGGGAGAAGCCATCGCCCTGCAGTGGGTGTAACCAGGCTGCTGATGATGATGATCAATTATCTTTCCCACCAGAGATTGAAATTGAATGCACCTGAAATTTCTCAAAAAATACATTTTCTGCAAGCATTCCATGAGCATTTCATTTAGATTACATTTTTGAAAGTAGTATTACAATGTAACATTTATGAGAACTAAAGCCTTCCACACACATTCCATGTTTTCCACGAACCAACAACTAAATTCATTTGACGCAGACAACCTGAAAAGTTGTGTGTCCTTGGATCACTGCATAAAGCCTAGCTTTTTACTGCAGCCCAGGCAAGCATTAACCCTTTAAGGCACCTTGTACACAATTGTGTACATTGTACTTCTGGTGTTTTTTTTATTTTCACATTTAGGGCGCGCAATTTTCTATTAGGTTGGCTTTAGCGCATTCCCAAACTTTAAACTGACAACCATGTGCATTTTGGGCGCCATCTGTCGCATTTCAGTGGAGATGTTCATATCAAAAAACAAGAGATGGCGGACGCCGGAGCAGCAAATGGCGGCGAGTCAAGTTCTTATTTTTTTAGAGCCGCTTTTTTTTTTATTGTGGCAAGCTAAAAAAATTAGACGCGCTTGTGCGTCATATGAAGTACCGAGGAGTGATAATTTCATCCATTCTGAGGAGATGACCGAACGCTAACGCTCGCACGTGCACGTGTACACGATTGTGTACAAAGCGCCGTGGTCGCTGCAGAAATGAACGCTGAGAGTTGCTTTGATTTTCTTTTCAGGTTTTTTGGCCATTCGTCGTTCTTCTTTCAACAGTGCAAACAAGCACAAGAAAACCCAAAAGACAGCTGAAAGGCTTTTGGAGCTCATTGCTGATAAATGTTTCAGACGTCGGGGAAAGTGACGAAGAAGCCACGTGTGAAGCGACCGACACCTGCGTTGCAGCTGCGTTCACCAACCTCACAGAAGACGAAGATGCTGCTGCAGGGGAAACGCAAGCTGAAGAAGTTGACACTGAGAGTGCTTTTTCCTTTTGTAAACCTGGGTATCTGCAATTCTTTGCTGGACTACCACCGCGACAATCAAACGCTGCCTAGAGCTAAACTCCTATATTTGATGAATTTTCACTTGCAAGTTGCCGAATCATTAATTAAGTGAGTACTACCCGAGTAAAAGCGTGGAAGGCCTTCTCTTGCAGAGATCCAAGCACCACAACCAAAGATAGGGCAAAAAAGCAAGAATATCGCTTCCTTGCACCGACGCGCACTACGACTCCTTTGACCATTGGCCTGAATCCCGCGACCAGAAGGTGCGAATTAGGTGCAAGCTCGAGAAGTGTACACGAGGTGCCCGGATATTCTGCATGAAATGCGCCGTGCCACTGTGCCCGACGAGAGAGATTGCTTCCTCGCATTCCACAAGTGAATTTTGTGACCACCGAGGCGCTGTGTACACAATTGTGTACGATTTTGCAAATAATAAAGTTTCATGATAACTTTCAAGAATTCGATGGTTTTGTGTTTCTTAGGTTCCAAAAAGAATGTCTATATAAAAAAAATGTTTTTCTATGCATAATTGCAAGTGGCGCCTGAAAGGGTTAATGGTGCTCCCTCTCAGCCTTTGCCTTAGCATAACAGAAAGCTTCTTCGGTCATCATGATTTCCAACTGACGCGTCCAAGCGGCTGCCAAGTGAATGGTGCAGTGACCAGGCTTTTGGTAGCCCTATGTTATTGTGCTGCTTCAACCTGGCGCCACCGTATCTCTTCTGCAGCAGCAGCAGCAGCCACCTCTTCTGACATGGCTGCCTTGAGGGTGATGCATTTGGCGACACAACTGGTGTTCCTAGTGACTAAAGATGACTCCACAATGTCATGAAGTATTCATTTGTGCCTTCCTCCCAATCATCCCCTAGGACCTATTTTCTTTCTTTTCCCCTTCAAGTGCCTTCCCCCTCCCCCATCAGTCTGAGAGAAGCCGCAATGCCCACCACCTTTGAACGATCTGTATAATGCCAGTTCATTAAACGCGTAAGTGCACAATCACCAAAGGAAGCAAGCAAAATGTGAGCGTGCCATGACAACTGCATCCTGCCCCGTCCCCTGGGGACACTCCTACCACTGCCAGAGGCACTCTTACACCAAGGGCTGACAGTGGGAAAAATACACGTTGGAACAAGCCAGAATGAAGTATTTAGTGCCCACCACAATGGCTCAGCAGCTATGGCGTTCAGTTGCTGAGCAAGCTTGCAGGTTCAATTCTCGGCTGCAGCAGTTGTACTTGAATGGGGGCAAAATGCAAAAAGCTTGTGTACATTGATTTTGGTACACATTAGAGATAATGAGTCCCATGTCACCAAAATTCATTTGGAGCCCTCCCCTAGAACTTTCTTCATAACCCACCATGTTATTTTGGGACGTCAAACATGCAACTTATTGAAATATTTAGTCATATAAAACTGCCAATTGGGTTTTCGCAGAAAGTAGAAAGAATTGTACTGATGAGGTAAAAAAGAAATTCTATTGGAAAAACGTTCGCTCTCAATTTACATTGATTTTTGAACAACACTTAATTTAATTAATGACAACATGAATATTATATTGCAAAATGTATAGTTCACAGTAAGACTTAAATGAATATTGACATTAAATTTAAATGCAATTAGCATTCTTAGCCTACTAACCTCGCTTTGGTCTGCTATCTAGCCACCACCGCAGAACTCTTGTCCTGCGGTTGGCTTTGAACTCAGTTCCTTCAGCACAGCAGCTCGATGGTCTACTATTTAGACCATGAACGCACGCTTACAAATCCCACATAGCTTCGCCCTTACCAGCTTCAGTCATGCAAGCCACAGCTTTGAGACACTACGAGCAGCATTGCATGGCAACAATTTACAAATAAAACTGATAATGCACGCTCTTCTAGCTGACGATGACTGATGAAGACGATAGCTGATGATGTTTTACGCCTGAAAAATGAAGCCTATGCCATCGTGCCAGTGTTAAATTAAAGTCAGATATGGATATACTGAACCTCAATTCTACATGCAGACGAGCACTACAACACGCTACAGCCTAACCATAGAGGGCGTATGACCTTACTCACCATTACATAGAAAATCGCTTAGGCCTCCCTTTCAGTACTGACATGGGCCCACCCAGCGCAGGGAGCTTTAACACCTCTAGAGGTTGAAGATAAACTGCGTAATGCTAAGTCAGCTTGTCGATTCGGATGGCTTCACAAAATGTGAAGCCATCTTCCAACACAAAAGAGAAACAGAGAGCCAATGCATCACTGCAAGCCATGAAGCACTACTACAACAGAAATGTCAAGCCCGGAATGGACAATGGGCCACAACCCACCAATGCCAACAGTTCACAGTGGCAGCCAATAGTTCAAAAAGCACTTCCTCCACAATGAGTTAAGTGCTTTGTGTAGTGTCTGCAACCATCTATAGAATGCATCACATGTCCCGAAGGCAAAAGAGAAATAGGAAGTGCCCTACTTCTCAATCCACCATCCTCTACTATGCGCCACAGGAGACAGTACCGAAGCATTGAGACAATCAACAGGTCAATATGGTTGCAGAGTGTCGTTGCCATGACGTGCCTTCGTCATTACATAGTGGGTGGCTACATTACTTGAATGCCAATTGCATCAATGTCGACAGCCATTGTGAGATGGGTACGGCCAGAATTTTCCAACTTTGTTTTTTTTTTCTTTAATGAAGGTCCTTGACCTCAAAGCCCTAGAAGAAATACTAGTAGGCCTTGGTGCACTTTAAAATAAGTTACTAAAATAGCTCTTATGACATAGTTTTGTGCCAATATAACATAAAACAATTCCAATCTGTTTATATACCAAATCCTCCATCAGCCTTCTGTCACAGGTCAGAATGGTTCAAGTCCAAGCCCCTATGTCCAGCCCATATGGATGGGCACCCCACCCAAATGGGCAGAGTCGGAGCCATTGCGACTTACCACAGAGCACTGGCAGATTTTTAATCAAAACATATTGGAATAGTTTTACATTATACCGGCCTTGGTTTCATTTCTCAGGAGTCATGATGTCATTACCAAGAAGGTGGTCACTCGGAAGCAGAACATTGCAAACTTTTGACACTCGCTCTGTTGTCTGCTTTTTTGCCACATCAGGCTGCACTAACCTGATTATGGGTGCCAAAACAAAATCTCAGCCACGCACGATGCTCCACTTGCCTATGAAGACAGTGACTGACTAAGCTTCACCGACTGCTTGAACATAGAAGCACATGTACAGACATTTTACAGTAACGTGGAAGACGAGGTCACCAACAGTGCGACAATAAGCGGTGATGGGTACAATGAGCCTACTCGTGCAGCTGCTTTAGCAACAGTTACCGAGTTCCTGAACATCGTCCACAGCTTTCTTGAGTGTAGAAGTCGTGACCGTGAGATGCTGCACATGATTTGTGGCTAGTAAACATGACCCTTAGTGCAGCGAACTATCGTACTAAGCAATCACACATCAGTGATTATTTCAAGTAGTCCTGCAACATGGAAAATGATGACAGGCTTCTGTCACGCAGTTTTGACCTTTTTCCATACCTTTCTTCTTTCTTTCTGGTAATTCAAAAATCTGGTTGATTTGAAAATCTTTCAGTCGAACGAACTTCGAATTAACGAGGTTTTACTATACACAGTCGAATCCTCATTATAACGATACAATATAACAATATAATAAGACAACATAATCCACAGTCAGCTCTTGTATTTGTTCTAAGGCGAAATAAACCGCTTACTACAATACTCCCAAGCAGCGTTATCAGTTGTGACCATTAAATCGCACACCGGGTGTAAGAAAAAAATGAAAAATCCTCGAAAAAAAGAAAGAACCACTACATTTGCCTGCAAGCTGCAGGTCGTCGCCACATTCCACCCTTGTGGAATGTGGCCGTGTACGGTCGTCACACCCCCTCGGTTCCACCCCTCCAATGACGGTGCAGTTGGCTCACATATTATAGGGGTGGAAAGGATTGAGACGGGAGAAGAGTGCATGAGGACCGCAATGCGTAGGGCAATGCAAGGAATGCACGCCTTGCAGTGCTCACAGCACAAAGGTGGATATGGCGAAGGTGTACCATACCACGGTATTTTTTAATGCAAGAGCATTACTTGGCTCATTGTGCAACAGGCCGTCATCAGAAAGCCATGGCACAAAAACAGCACAAAAGTCATCTTCAGCTAAAAAAAAAGTGGCCACAGTGAGGATCAATCCTCTGCCCTACCACCACTGCTACCGCTCAATAGCTGAGCACGCTGACCACTGCACCACCATTGCAACAGGCGACAGTGATGACTATCTTAAAGCCTGTGCATGTGGTTGGGCTCTGCCTGGCCGGCATTTCACTAGATGGCAGAGTAAGCAGCTGTCGGGCGAGCACGGTGAGCTGCAGCCACTCATTTTGCCTTTCACGACAAATAAGATGCAACGCGCTTCAGGTTCCTGCCAGACGACGACTATGACATCCCCCCAAACTGTGAGGTGGAGTTCACCTACGAACCTGATGAAATGTAATGCGTGCCACTTGGAAAGGTACTGTCATCACTCAGCAAAGTTATGTCACTGAGGCTGAAAAGTGGTGCAATCGAGGAACACTCAACGCAATGTTCGTGAAGCACTACTTTAACGAGAACTACACAAATAAAACTCAGCTGAGAGATCGCAACATGGCCGGTTTGTTGCGTAGACATTTCAAAGTACACAACTGACTGTTTCTGGCACTGACCTTGGCACAGTGCTAGTAACATCGGCAGCCATACATGTTGACGTGACTCCCATGCAAACTCGCATGAAATCTGGTGAACATGATTGTATCCTAGATTGTACATCCCACTCCCTACGAGCAATGGATCAACTCCACAGACTACTTGTATCTGGGATATGTCCCCATTAAATCAACTGCCCAATGAAGTAACGCACTGAGATAAATTTCTAATATTAATACAGGCATTGAAACCACTATTCTACTCCCTAAACATGAACAGTTACATCTACGTTTAAATTAACAAAAGCTATCATTTTTATAACACTAAGGTACCGAGGTTAACAGATTAACTCAAAATAAGCACATATTCTCTCAAGAAATACTCAAATATGCTTCACCAATGTTAAATGTCACCAAATATGCTTCACCACAGTGTTAAAAATGTCAAGCAGCAGTCAGTACAGTTGACTCGAATGTCATCTCAAGTAATGATAGTACTAATGTCCTTTAGAGAAGAATGTCAAGCTAATGTGATAGTCTAGCACGTCAAAGTGTATAAACCATCACTTTAACCAAGACTGAAGTCTTCATAAGAAAGAAAATGATGCAACCATTACACACGATTGGTGCCAACACGAACTTGATAAGAGCACCAGCTCCCCCTATGTAACATGTTCCTCGCTTTTATTGCGGCAGCAATTATGAGCTCAGAACTGGATTCACTGTATCCATCCATACTTTCAGTTATAGCATCATCATGCTATGCCTGCTGCTGTAATGTCGGGTCACTTCCTCAGCCTGACCCTCACTATATACGGCGAAAAACAACTTTGCTGATCGCTGCTACTGGGAATTGAGATTGCATCCCTGTGGCAATGTGCAAATGGGAGCCAGGCACATTAACCACTGAGCTATCCCACGACATTAACTAGCCTTTGGCTATTGGTATGACATGCGTTTGCATTTCTCAACTCATTGAGAAAATGAATGAATTCGGTTGTATGCTGTTCCTCTTAGTTCAAAGCTAACATGGTTGCCACTGCAGGGGCCACAATAGGTTGCATGATTTGCCACAATTTTAGTACGCATGCCTCTGGTACTATCGGCCAGAAAAGTAAACGGACCACAGTTTAAATGCCTGGAGTGGCTGCGGGGCCACACCAGGGCGCTGCTATCTCGCTCCGCTTGATTAATTTCTAGTGCACCGTTTAGTTGCTCTGCTGCAAACGGTCACGACGAAGCGGGCATCACCATGGGTAGACCAGCGGGCATCGCCGCTGGTCTAGCACATGGCGCTGTCGCACAGTAGCGGGCGGCCGCAGGGCATCAAACCGCGGCACTGAGAAGGAACGAAAGCCCGTCTTGATTGTTTTCCTCATATTCATGTCATCTTTCATATTAGTGCATGTCGCCGGCATCCACCGCTGCTCGATTTTAGGCAAGATCGCACAAGTAGCCGCAACGGCAGCTACAGTGGCGCGCGCTCTTTCACGTCGGCGCGATAAGTTAGAGAGTGAGAAGCGCTGCGCGAACGTCCAAAGCTATAGCGGCGGTGCTCTACCACTCGATGCCAAGGCAAGTAAGCCAAGTCATCGCGATCGACGGCAACTTTTCATCGAACTGAGGAACCCTTCAAGCCATGGAATGCTTCTGTGAATAAACTTTCGCTACTGACTAGTTATTCCAGTTCTTCCAAATGATCTCTTCCTGGCCGTATTTTTGTAAAGTTTCATATTGGCCTATGCGTTGTAGTGGCTAATTAATAAAGTTTTCAAAGGTGTTGTTGATATAAATGATCTCTTCCTGGCCATATTTTTGTAAAGTTTCATATTGGCCTATGCGTTGTAGTGGCTAATTAATAAAGTTTTCAAAGGTGTTGTTGATATAAATATAAGGTGTTGTTGATATAAATATTCAACCCACTGCTGGAGACAATGCTCGAAAAGTAATCTCGACAGAAAATCCGTGTCCTCAGTAAAAGTTTGGCGCCTGTAACTTATCGCGCCGGCGTGAAAGAGTGCGCGTCACCATTGCTACCGCTGCAGCCACTTGCATTATGTTGCCTAAAATCGAGAACTGGCAACATGCACTATAATATAAAAGGTAAGGTGAATATAAGCAAAACAAGAATCATAACGGGTCTTCGTTCCTTCTCAGTGTCGCGTTTTAATGCCCCGTGGCCGTTCGCTACTGTGCGACAGCGCCATGTGCTAGACTACCGGCAATGCATGGTCCCTTTCGTTGCAACTGTTAGCAGCAGAGGGAACCAACGGCGCACTAGAAATCTGTCAAGCCTGACCAGGCCCCACGTAAGAGTGAGGGCGAAGTCTGGCATCACTCGGGGCACTCTCGCCGTCAGCACGCGGAGCGAGATAGCAGCACCCCGGCGTGGCCACACAGCCGCTCCGGCCACCTAAGCCGTGGTCTGTTTACTTATTGGCCGATAGTACCTGTACAACTACAATTTGCACAGTTCTGTTCAGTGAACTGAGGTTTCTTCAGCAGATTAACATGCCACTACAGAGTGGAACATATCTTATTCACACCTAAACACAGGTAACTGCTGACTAGAGTGCAAGCCAAGCAGACTACTCTTCTGCATTACGCAGATGGCTGCTTTGTAGGAGTCTTGCTGTTAACTACCACAAAATGTCTGTTGTACATTCCATGGCAAGAAACTTGGCATTACTATAAGAACTGTGAGTCATAAGTGCAGTTATAACAAGAGTTCCCTAGCACAATATCTCATCCATGGAGAGAAGTAATCATGTGATTATATCAAGCAAATTTATATTCAGGTCACTTAAAAAGCCAATGAGGGCAAAGTTTACCTCATAGGTATGATCACTGTTTTCCTTAGACCATGGAAAATTGCCTAGTGTAAAGATTGGTCAGTTCAGTGAGTGATGTTCTCACCCGTGCTCCTGGGACAAAGAAACGACAACACAGTAGTGCAAACAATCACTGTTGTGTCATCACCTCTTAGATAGAACCTGCAGTGGCACTCTGACGTCACTGAAGTCTTGAATTGTGTATCTTAGATAGAGCGCACGTGCTTGCGTGTGTGTGTCTGTGATGTCAGTGATTAGTGGCACTGTATAGCTATATAAGACGGCCACGTAAGTGCCTTGTGGTTCTTTTCCGTTGTATTGCAAGTGGCAATAAACATGTGTTCTTGCAAGTAGGCTGCTGCGTACTTGAAGACAACAGTGGCGACGAGGATGGGATTCTCATAACGGATGCTAACCAGGCCACCGCTGAAGCGCTGGTTGCGGCTCCAGCAGTTTTGGAACAGCAGGCGTCTAGGCGGACTACCACAGCATGGCTTCCTTCGGCCACTTCGAGCCATTCACGGAGGAGGGAGACGAAGACTTTGAATCTTATGTGGAACGCTTTGAACACTACATCCATGCCACCCAGGTCAGCGACGACTTGAAGGTATCCGCTTTTGTGACGGCCATTGGAAAACAGACCTACCGCACGTTGAAGAATTTGTTGGCCCCAGTGAAGCCCGAAGCCAAAACATACGATGAACTGGTCAGGGCTCTCAAAGGGCACTATTCACCGAAGCCCTTGGTGATAGTGGAAAGGTTCCGGTTCAACCGTAGGTCGCAGCAAGAAAACGAACCAGTTGCTACGTTTGCATTAGAACTGAAAAGGTTGGCTGCATCCTGTGAGTTCGGGCTATTTCTGGATGACACTTTGCGGGATCGGTTCGTGGCCGGGCTGAGAAACGAAACAGCACAAGCTGAGCTCAAGAAGAATGCCCTGACGATCCAAGCTGCTTATGACCTTGCCAAAAGCGGGGAACTCGCTCGCACCGAAACAAGGAAGATTCATCCTGAAGTCTTCAGCGAGGTGAACTTGGTCCAGCAACCCCAACAAAGAAAACCCGAGGCCACTGCATGGACAAGATGGGCAGCGAGCAAGCACACGGAGCGGCAAGCCGAATCAACTGACTGTTTTCGTTGCGGATATACCGCCGCAACCTGCCCCTTTCGCAAATATCGATGCCGGGCCTGCAAAAAGGTGGGACACCTGGCAAGGGTCTGCAGAACGACGCCACGTTCGGTACACACCCTTGAAGAGAGCACTGGTTTAGAAGACTCCTGTGACTCGGACAGTAAAGTGGTGAGGACGATATTTTGCTGAGCCATATTTTTTCATGTAACAGTAATGACGGTAGCTACATTGTGAAAGTTAGGGTGGCAGGTAGGAATGTCAAAATGCAAGTTGACACAGGAGCATCTGTGTCTATCGTACCAGAAAAGTTGTACCGGCAATATTGGTCTGACTTACCTCTAGAAAGTTGTAGTTTACGACTAAAAACTTGCGGAGGTGTCCTGCTGGCAATTACAGGCAAGTTGACGGTGCGCATAGAGCACAATGGCCAAACAGCGACCTTGCCTTTAATTGTAGTCCAAACACCAGATACGTGTGACACTTTGTTGTTGGGACGTAATTGGCTAGAGGCTTTGAAGCTGGATTGGACGAGCGTGTGTAATATCGGTCTTGATAAATCAGCCGCTGTCATCGAAAAATTTTCGGAAGTGTGAGCCGGCACTAGGACTGATAGCTGACACATCGGTGAACTTAGTGCTAAAAGACAGCAGTACACCTGTTTTCTGTAAGCATCGACCTGTGCCATTTGCACTCAGGGACGCCGTAGCACAAGAATTGCATTCACTAGTGGAATCGGGAGTACTGGTGCCTGTACAGCAAAGCGATTGGGCTATGCCCCTAGTAGTCGTACCCAAGGCTAACAACAAAGTTCGCATATGCGGAGACTACAAAGTGACTGTAAACCGTTGTCTGAGAACTGATTATTACCCTTTGCCAACGTTGGAAGATGTTTTTGTCACGCTGCACGGATGCAAATGTTTTACTGTTCTTGACCTTTCTACAGCGTACCAACAGTTGCAACTGCACCCTGATTCGCAACCTTTAGTCACTGTGAACACCCACCTAGGCCTTTTTCGATACACTCGTATGCCGTACGGAATAACAAGTGCTCGTCTATTTTCCAAGCAGTGATGGATGATATGTTAAAGGGTTTAGACAGAGTTTCATGTTATCTTGATGATGTGTTAATAGCAGGAGAAACAATGGAAGAATGCTATACCAAGGTCGAAGCTGTGCTGACACGGTTCAAGGAACGGGGTGTGAAATTGCGGAAGGAGAAATGCAAGTTTTTTGCGAAGGCGGTGACCTATTTGGGTCACGTGATTGACGACAGAGGAATCCGTCCTTCAGAAGACAAGGTGCACGCTATCAAGGAAGCACCAACACCAAAAAACAAGAACGAGCTATGCGCCTACTTAGGCTTGTTAAATTTCTATGGTAAATTCGTGCCGAACACGTCAGCACAGCTTAAACCATTGTATGACTTGCTAGCTGAGAATGTTAAGTGGAAATGGACGGCTTCCGCAGAAAAAACCTTCAAAGAATCCAAGGGCTGGCTGCTGAGTGCATCCGTACTCACCTACTATGACCCTTCCAAGGAGCTAGGGTTGGTTTGCGACGCGTCTTCGTATGGTTTAGGCGCAGTCCTTTTTCACAAGGAAGGATCTGAAGAAAGACCAATCGCTTCTGCGTCTAAGACTGACTAAAACGGAGCAGGCGTACGCCCATATCGAAAAAGAAGCCCTGGCTGTCGTGTACGGGCTAAAGAAGTTTCACAAGTACCTTTTCGGGCGGAAATTTGGGATCTACTCCGACCATCAACCCTTAGTGGGGCTATTAGGACACGGTAAGCCAATTCCTGCTATGTCGGCGGCACGCGTGCAGCGTTGGGCCTTACAGATTGCTGCTTATGACTACAGATGGGTTTATCACAAATCGCGGGATATCGGAAACGCTGACGCACTTTCACGCTTGCCACTTCCAAACACAGCTGGCGGGTGCACAGATGACGTGTGTGACGTGTACATAGGTTTTTCTACACTGGACGAGCTCCCACTCTCGGCAGAAGACATTAGAGGGGAAACAAGCAAAGACAAGCTGTTATCTAAGGTGTTGTTTTACACGCAGGTCAGCTGGCCTTCAAAAGTGTCTGATGACGCTTTGGTGCCATATTTTGTGTGACGAAGTGACCTTTCTGTTGACAGAGAATGCATGACGTGGGGAAATCGAGTGATAGTGCCAATGTCTCTTCGCGGAAAAGTGCCATCATTGTTGCATGAAGGCCATCCTGGAATGGCACGTATGGAAATGCTGTCTAGAGGCCACGTGTGGTGGCCCCGCCTTACGCAAGACATTGAACAAACAGTGAAAGAATGTGTCACATGCCAGTTGACCCAAAATGCGGCACCCAAAGTTCCTGTAATGTCATGGGGAGTGTCTAGGCGCCGGTGGGAGCATGTGCACTTAGATTTTGCTCATTGTGACCAACATTGGTTTCTAGTGCTAGTTGACTCCTATTCAACATCATGCACCTTCCGAACACAGCCGCTACGTCATCTTGTGACGACCTCTTTCACCAGCCCTCACCATGTGACAACTTAACCCACATCATATGTCGTGAGGTCGAGGCCACACAGCCGGTGGCCACTTCATTCTCGTCATCTGATCCTTCTCCGGCGACAATCTCCTTAATCCAGACCGACGTCTGCCAAGAATTGTTAACGTCAGCCTTCACTCCGTTCATCCCGTGCGCTCTGAACCTCTTTACCCACCCGCACTCCCACCTCGTTCCTCTTACTATTATGGGCAACGCAACCCGGCCGAATGGCGCACCACTGACAAGCTGATATGTTTTAACTGCCACCGCATCGGGCGTATGGCTTGCTACTTCTGCCGCCACTGGACTTCTTCAACACACTATTGCTCTGCCGACCACCCTCCTCCCTCGAGTTCATCTTTTTCGTTCGCTTCCTCTATGCCCAACTTATTTGACACTGCGCCACCGCTGACAAGACCCCGCTACGCCCGCTCACTTTCTCCCTCCCACCGTCAATCTCGTTCGCCTCTGTCCCGTGCTTCTTCTCTGACCTATTCACAGCAACCCCGACTGAAAAACGAGACTGCAGCTTCTGGAGGTGGAGCTGCATTGATGACTTTGGCATGAAATCCTCACTTGACCATACCCACGAATCAGAATCTTTTGGACATTCTTGTTGACAATGTTCTGGTATGCGCGTTGACACCGGGGCACATGTGTCCTATGGGTGCTGCTCTTCGCTGTCGGCTCAAGTAAGTTCTGACACCTGCACTGAACCTAGCCATACGAGTCGCCAATGGAGGGACTGTCACTATAGTTGACATGTGCTCTGCCCAGTGGTGTAGCTAGGTTGCCTGGCACCCGGGGCCCATGGGTCTTCTGTCAATACTAAGTCAAGCTCAAGTGATAGATTAGTGCTCGAGAATCTCCAAAGCGTTAATATTACTGCAAACAGAGCATTAATAATAGAGAAATTGAGGCAAATGCAGAACATGATTAGAGACTCCCCCGCAACATTCAAGCACTTGCCCGTTGACAAAAGCACTCCTCAGTTAAATTCTGTCACTAGTGCTCAACTACTCGCTACAAAAAACATCCTTGTTTTATATTATCAGATGAAATAAAATGCTACTAGTCCAGTTCTATATCATTTTTAGAAAAAAGAACTCATTGAAATTGCCGTTGACAACGACGTGGGCAGTCAAAAGGTTTCGTTTTCACTCAACTCTGCGCCGCCCACACTTTTGCACTTCAGCACTTTCCCGATTGCGTAGTCCTGCACTGGTTTTGTTGGCTCACGAAACTCACACAAACTGCAAGTAGCAGAGAATTCAACTTCCATGTGATGTCGCAGGATGCCCGAACGATCCACGCCACTTGACCAAAAAGCAGCTGCAGCAGCGAATCCACCGCTCTGTCTTGACTCGATACCGCCATCTGTCGGGCATCGTTTTACTTACCGCTGGCAGGTAGCAAAGGGTGGTGATGGCACATGCAACATTACCACTCCCCTGCTTAGGTGGCGGGAGACTGGAATTTCGAAAGAGGCATTCATACCATTGAGATGCAGTTTTCTCGTAAACTAAGTCTTTTCTTGGCCTGAAACAAGCATTACAATGTTTCTGGAATGGTATTTAAAGAGTCCACGTGGACTTAGTATTTGCGTTTAGTGTCCCGTTAACTCTTTCGTTACCACGCCTATTCAAATCGATCACCGGTGATCGATGCTTTAAACGGCCGATTTCGACATGTTGGAATCGTTTCTCGTGCAGCTAGCGCCATCCAGTGGTTAGTCTAGGCAGTGCACTTGTAGAACCAGTTTAAATTTTCCCGCTCTGGCGACGTTCTGATTTTTGATGCGCCTTTTTGAGAACTAATGTGCGCGTGTTGTTGCAAAAGGGGGCGTGGCGGCCGCGCTTGAGAAAAAATACTGCCACTCGTGGTAATTCAGCATTAGCGTCAAATTTTTGTGATCAAAAGGCTCCCAGCAAGTCAAATATTGAATCATATTGTCGGCTTTGTTATCTGGCGGCGTTGAGTGGGGATAATTACCCGAAAATGACGCCAGCTATTCACTGGTGAGCTTTGACTTGGAGTCCGGGTGGTTTTATTCCACGAAAACGCATTCCTGAAGGTCCGCCGCATGTCCAACATGTATACCTAGCCTTTACAGCCAGTTTGCAGCAGTTTTGGTTTCGCTTCTCTTGTTAAATCCGCCAGAGGGCCGCATCCGGTGTTACTATCGCAACAACGCCAGTCGCTCCGGTCTCTGCCATGGCGTCGTCGTCGGACGCAACTGCGCCGCGCGGAAAGCGTTCTGCTCGAAAGTATTCTTCACCCGCACCTGATTTTAGTGACGAGGATTCGAGCTTCGAGTCCGAAGATGACAGTACTTCTGCTTCAAGCTCTGACGGCGACGATGTTTCGAGTCAGCCCGGGACATCCGCAGCTGCTCACCGGTGAGTTACCTTTACGGCCTTGAGCAGTCACCGGCGTCGCGCGCGCTTATCTGCCGACCTTTGTGCACAAGCTTAGAGCTATTCTTGCTATCTGCAGGGTCCGTACGTCGCTGGGCCAGGATGTGCTGCCACCGGCTGTGAAGAAACTTCAGTTCACGCCAACAAGGCCGCCCGGAGCACATCTCGGCCCAGCACTTCGGAGCAGCGCAAGACGCTTTACAACGGCGCGCGATTTTTTCTTCCTGTTCTTCACCGCAGAAGTAATAAATACTATCTGCAAGAACACGAATAAATATGCTTGGATGCATATTTTGGAGCTTCCAAGCTATGCTGAAAGAGATGGGTCGTGGAAGGAAGCGACTCCCGACGAACTAGTGAAGTTCATTGGACTGCTCATTTATATGGGCATTGTGAACGTGCCACGCATCCACCTTTACTGGAATACCAGTAGGCTTTTTTCAGGGCTTCTTCCTCGGAACGTTATGCCAAGGAGACGGTTTTCTGCACTTCTGCGCTTCCTAAGTGTCACTGATCCGGAGGCGACTACTGTAGCTACGCACGGCAGGCTGCACCGCGTATTGTGGCTTCTGCAACACGTGAACACTACATCAGCAGAACTTTTTCAACCTGCGCGGAACCTCTCTGTGGATGAAAGAATGGTCAAATCGAAAGGAAGATCGGGTATTCGGCAATACATGCGGGACAAAATTGTAAAGTGGGGATATAAATTGTGGGTGCTTGCTGATTCGCAGACTGGCTATTCCGTTCAATTTTATGTGTACGCAGGCAAACGGGAAACAGCTAGTGCAAGTGGACTAGCATTTGATGTGGTGACACAACTGTGCGATAAATACCTCAATCAAGGATATGTTATCTACATGGACAACTTTTACACATCTGCGTCTCTCTTTGCTCACCTGCTAAATCGCAAAACCCTCGCTTGTGGCACGACACGTAAAGATCGTCGGTGCTTCCCATCTGAATTGAAGGACGTGTCATGGGAGAAAAAGGCAAAGAGAGGTGATGTTCGGTGGCTCCGACGGAATAACATCCTGTATTTGCAATGGAAGGACAGGAAGGTTGTTCACATGATGTCAACAGCGCACACTGCCAACAGGCATGTTACAGCCACAAGGAAAGAGAGAAGAGGCGGCGTGTGGACTATCATCCCAATCGAAAAGCCGGTGCTGATTGACGACTATAATTCCGGGATGCTTGGAGTTGATAAGTCCGATCAGCTGATTGCATCCTATAACGTTTTGATGAAGTGCGTGAGGTGGTGGAAGACGCTCTTCTTTCATTGTATTGACATGGCTGTTGTGAATAGCTTCATTCTTTTTCAAGAGCACCACCAGCAACACCTCTCAACACCAGAATTGCAGAGGAGCGCCCACTTCGACCAACTTTCTTTTCGGATGGAGCTCACCCAACAGCTGCTCGAGCTTGATGATGAAGAGGTTCCCAGAGTACATCCTGTCCCAAAAGAAGTGCCGCACCATCCGCAAAAGATGCCGAAAAGGCGAAACTGCAGGATGTGCTATCAGGAACGCAAAATCGAACAAAAGACAAACGTTTTCTGCGAAAACTGCGAAGTGCACCTGTGCCTCACGAAAACGCGCAACTGCTTCACCGCATGGCACGAGCGCTGAAGCTGTTCCCGGTCTTTAGTTTTTTTTTTTATGTAGCTGAAGAACGGCGCGGTACAGAGAATTTTTTTTTTGGACAGTATTCCAGAGTCATTGATCTTCAAAATGTATATTCTAAATTTTCTTTCTTAATAATGTGTATGTAGATATTGTGCCTTTTCTTTCTTGTTTTTATCAACTCGCCACAAAAATGGCACTTTTCCGAATTTTTTGTATGTTCCCTAATAAATTGTTTGCTTTGTAACTTATGTTTTTGGAAAGAGCATTTCATTATGTGCAATTTGGCATGCTGCAACGTGTTCTGGAATATTATTTGTACTGGCAAAAAAATTTCTTCCGAGACCTATGAAAAACGGCCATTTTCTCGCGGTAACGAAAGAGTTAAGTCCCTGGCTCTTTACGTACAATGCGAAGAGGTCAGACAGCAGAATCCTTCTGTAGGAGGGTTGCCGTGAAGCAAGTTCCAAGGGAGGGGGGGGGAGGGGGGGCATGCAGGTTCACAACCATTTTCCATTCTCAAATGATCCCCTATGGAGTGCCCCTTTTTCTCAGGAAGAACTAGAGGCTGCGCTTGCTTTATGCAGGCGTTCCTCAGCGCTAGGACTAGATGGCACTACATACTGCGCTCTGTGCAACCTTGGTGAATGAGCTTGAAAAGCACTCCTGCTACTGTTCAACTCGTGGCAAACTGGCATGGCTCCCCAGGAATGGAAGTCAAATCACCTGATTTCACTTGTCAAAGCTGGCAAGTCGCCTTTTGACATTGCTTCATACCGTCAGATCACACTGGCTAGTTGTGTAGGAAAAGTAATGGAACGGATGACGTGGTAGGGCAGCCTTCCTCAACACTGTCTTCACAGGAGGCCCGGCATGATTCAGTCCCCTCCGGTGCTTCAATTTCGCAAGGAACCTTCCGCTGCACTCCGTGGAGTGCTTGGATGCCTTGGAGAAGGATGTCGGCAAGCTTTGTGTAAAGCATGCATGGCTGACAGACAGGCTTTTCTCGTGCAAGCCGGTGTGATGTACGTGGCGAGATGCTTGTGGCGATCTCAGTGTTTCTTCTGGATTTTGCAAGTTGACAGGCTGCCGCGGCAGCCTTCTCGCATTTATTAAAAGGCCCCTTTTGGGGCCACCAATACGATGCCTCGGTGGTGCTCGCGTATCGCTTGCCAACAGTGACTCCTCCGAGTTATTCTTTAACGCCGACAGCCGTGGCTTGTCACACGCAATCAGAGAGCCCAGGAAGCAGTTAAACGAGTTAACACAATCAGCAGCCAGGGGTAGGAAGGTGGTGGGAAGGGGCACTGGCCTCCCTGCCTGTATAGTTTTCTCATATCAGCTCTGCCATGCCCGTATTTTGATTTTTTTATGCAACCTGGTTATAACAATGGAATTTTCATGGCACTTGAATATTGTTACAAGTGGGTTCGACTGTAAAAGACTGGATGCTTGCACCAGCATGCCTATTGTGATGTCGATTGTTTGCCCCGCTATCCCACGAAAAAACCGGCAGATGCGGCCGCCACCAGTTGCTTGAACTTGGCAATGAGCAACTTCGTGATCCTTTGTTACGAGCCCTAATCGACCAGCTGGAGTCAATGCCTGGTGATGCCTCTCTCCGTACGTTTCTCCACAAGGAGGGGATGTTATACTGCCATAGTTTTGATCCCCATGGCCTCAAACTTCTGCTCGTCATCCCATTCCACCTGCATTCGACTGTCCTCTACCAACTTCACGACGCTCCCTTTGCAGGGCATTTGGGTGTCTCGTGTACATACGACTGTGTAGGCAGTCGCTTCTTTTGGCCAGGTCTCGCCCGCTCCGTGCAGCGTTACATTGACACTTGTGAGCTTTGTCAGCACCACACGAAGCCCTCCTCGCTTCCAGCTTGATGTTTCCAGCCAATAGACATCCTGCCCAAACCCTTTTTCCGAGTTTGTCTAGACCTTCTTGGGCAGTTTCCTCTCTCAGGCTCCCGAGATAAATTGGTTGCCGTCGCTACCGATTAGGCTACGCGGTATGCCATTGCAAGGGCCCTACCGACAAGTTGCACTACTGACGTCCCTGACCTACTTTAAGACATCCTTTTACTGCACGGTGCTCCGCGTCAATTACTGACTGTGGCCGTAGCTTTCTCTCGGTAGTCATCAAGACATCCTCCACTCCTGCTCGGCAAAGCCCAAATCCGGCACGTCGTCCACCCACAGACCAACAGCCTCACGGAGCGCCTCAACTGAACCCTCACTGACATGCTTTCAAAATATGTTGTGGCCGACCACCACGTCTGCAATCTTAATTTACATTACGCGACATTCGCGTATAATTAATCACGTCACGAGAGTGCTGGCTGTTCACCATTCTATCACCTATGCAGCCAAGAACCCACGATGCCCTTGGACACCACCTTGCTGCCCTTGGACACCTTGCTGCCCTTGGACACCTTGCTGCCCTCACCCACATGTTTTGCCACTCAATACGCCCACGACGTGATCGCACGTGCCGAGCACATGCAGCAGCTCGCCCACACCTGTCTGGAGGCCTTACAGGAGCATCAGCAATGCCTCTATGACTGCCACCATCGCGATGTGCACTTTTCTCCAGGTTCTATGGTGCTTGTCTGGTCACCCATCTACCATGTGGACCTTTCTGAAAAGCTGCTGTCACGTTACAGTGGTCCATACCATGTGGTGCGACAAGTGACCAATGTCCCATATGAAATCATCCCCACCAAAACCTCCGCATCGTCGTCAGCTGTAAATGGCATCGTTCACGCAGCAAGGCTGAAGCCCTACCACATACCTTTCACCACAGATGTGTAGCTTAAGCACCAGGACAGTGCTTCTCCTGCCGGGGGTGATGATATGGAACAGCTGCCACAGTGTGGCTGCACTGAAGAGGGGGAAGACGACGCATCCCTGATTGATTTAGGGCACGGAGGAAGACATTTAGAAGGTGAAACTCCCGTCAGCGCGAGCGTGGGCGACCAGATAAGGTCACAACTGTTTTATGCGCCGACAGGGCCGTATACAGTGGCGGCGCCATGCGGCGCGTCGTAGGAGCCGCAGCGGAAAAAAATGCAGCACCCGGGCAGGCGGCTCCAGCGCGCTCTCAACGGCGGTAATTTCTTTCCAGGCCGCCAGCACGATAATGGCTCCGCGGGCTTGTGACCTTTTCTGGTCGCCGCAAACAGTGGAGTTTCCACTCCTAAATATTTCTTGCTCCGTGATTTAGGGTCACCATCTTGGCCACTGTACGTCTATGTGTAAATAAAAAATTTAATTATGGGGTTTTACGTGCCAAAACCATTTTCTGATTATGAGGCACGCCGTAGTGGAGGACTCCGCAAATTTCGACCACCTGGGGTTCTTTAATGTGCACCTAAATCTAAGCACACGGGTGTTTTCGCATTTCGCCCCCATCCCGCGACCTCGTGCTCAGCACCCCAACACCATAGCCACTGAGCAACCACGGCGGGTCTATGTGTAAATAGACTTGTGCACCAGCTACATGTAACAGTATTTCATGCACAATTATGATGATGCCCATCAGGTCTCCTTGGTCGCCCCGCATATATAGTGCCCCTCATATTGAAGCACGGAGACAATGCCTTGAAAGCATGGTTACCCTAGCATTGTTAAAGGGACACTAAAGGCTAATACTAAGTTGATGTGGACTGTTTAAATACCATTCCAGAAACGTCACAATGCTCGTTCTGTGCCAAGAAAATACATAGTTTACGAGAAAACTGCATCTGAAGGGTCGAAATTCAAAATTATCGAAATTCAAATCTCCCACCACTCAACCGCGGGAGTGGCGACGTTGCATACGCCATCACCACCCTTTGCTGCCGTCAGCGAGTGAAACGGCGTCCAACAGACGGCGGTCGAGCCAAGACAGATAAAGTCGGAGCGGCACATTCCACGCTGCAGCTGCTTTTCGGCGAAGTGGTGTAGACCGTTCGGGCATCTCGCGACATCACATGGAAGTTGAATTCTCTGCTACTTCCAGTTTGTGCGAGTTTTGCGAGCCAGCAAAACCAGCGCAGCACTACGCGATAACTACTGAAATGCGATAGCGTGGGCGGTGCGCAGTCGAGAGAAAACGAAACCATTAGACTGCCCGCGTCATTCTTAAGGGAAATTTGAATGAGTTCTTTTGTCTAGACATGAAATAGAACTGGACAAGTAGCATTTAATTTCGTCTTATAGTACAATATGAGGATGTTTTGTACAATGAGTGGTTGACTACTAGTGACAGAATTTAACCGAGGAGTGCTTTCATCATCGGGCAAGCGCTTGAATGTCCCAGCAGAATCTCTAATCATGTTGTGCATTTACCTCAATTCCTCGATGTTTAAGGCTCTGTTCGCGATATTGACGCCTTAGAGATTCTCGAGCACTACTCTATCCCTTTAGCTTGATTAATTTTTGCGTTTAGTGTCCCTTTAAAAGGGTGAATTTCCTCGCAGCTTCTGAAATATGCGCGTGGCACATGCCAATCTTGGCGGTAGTACCTTTGTCGTGGCTGGACTGGAGTGGAAGGTGTGCTGTGGTGCATCCGGTTCAGCAACACTTCTGTGCTTTGGAACTTTGCCTTTTACCTCGACTGGATTTTTAAGTATTTGCTGCAACATTAGGGCGCTTTTGAATATGTGCGTTTTATTTGGATGCAGTTTGAACAGGCAGGGTCGAAAAATAGTAAATGCAGTTAATGTGATCATTATAGCTGATACCGTATTTACTCGCATAATAGGCGCACCCCCAGTTTGGTCGCGGAAAATTTGATTTTTTTTATTTCCGCGCATAATAGGCCCACCCCGAATTTGGCACTGTGATCAGTACCGCATTTACACTATTTACGCATTTACGCCCTCCTGCCCCTCCATCTCAGGTGAAAAAAAAACAAAAAACGCAAGCACATTTCACAACCCAAGCTTATCAACGCATTTGCTGGACTACTAGTCTCATTAGTGTTGCTGCCGTCGCAGCTGCTGAGGGCCCACAGCACATAGAACATCGCGAAAACTAGCTCTTCCATTAACTACCGACACCCCCCTCCCCGAACTGCTGCGAAGCCAGCGAGCACGACGACCTAACGCATCCATGGGAACAAAAAAAAAAAGAAAGAAAAACGCATCAACGAGTGAAAAATAATTCTTCCATCTACTATTGATAACACCCCCCTCCTCTCCAAACCGCCGTGCGGATATAAGCTTTTCGCTACCTTCGCTTAGGCAGCTCGGAAAGCTGGGCGACTCTCGGAGGCCGGGCGACTCGACACAAGCGACAGTGCCATCGCCATCAATGCTCTACACATGCTGACACAGGCAAAGAAAAGACAAATCGCCACATCTCGCCATTTCGCAAACGGCGTGCAGTTTGTGTGGTCGCGTGTTCCGCAATGGGCAAGTACAGCAGCTACACGGCTGCATTCAAACTGAAAGCTGTGCAGTATGCACTCGAGCATGGGAACCGTGCTGCAAGCAGGCATTTCAGTGTCGGAGAGACAAGCATTCGCTACTGGCGAGGTCAGCAAGAAAAACTTCAGGCAACAAAGAAGTCGCGACGGGCCTTCCGCGGTGCAAAGTCGGGAAAGTATCCGCAAGTAGAAGATCAACTAGTTCAACACATACGGGGCCTTCGACAGGACGGTTGTGCAGAGTCTCTCGACATAGTGCAGACGGAGGCGCGCAGAATTGCCCGAGCGCAGGGCATCGAAGCGAAAGACTTCAAAGCAAGCTCCGAATGGACAACGCGCTTCATGCGACGCCACGGACTTACCCTGAGGAGGCGCACAACGTTGTGCCAGCGCTTGCCCTCAGCATACGAGGACAAGGTACTCGAGTTCCACCGTTTCGTCATACGGCTCCGGCAGCAGAAAAACTTCATTTTGTCACAAATAGGTAATGCAGATCAGACTCCTCTCTGTTTCGACATGCCGAGAAATACAACAGTAGAGGAAAAAGGTGCACGGAGTGTGCTTATTCGAACATCTGGCGCTGAAAAACAAAGGTGTACTGTCATGTTGGCAGTGACTGCGGATGGGCGCAAACTACCGCCTTATGTTATTTTTAAGAGAAAGACGCTCCCAAAGGGAAATTTCCCTCGAGACATACACGTGAGGGTCCAAGAGATAGGTTGGATGTCCGCGGAATTGATGATAGACTGGGTCAAGACCGACTGGGGCCGGCGGCCGGGCGGCCTGTTGTATCCGGCCATCCTCGTTTTAGACAGTTTTCGCGGGCACCTCGTAGAACGTGTACGAGAGAAGTTGTCAGAGGTTCGTACGGATATTGCCGTGATTCCGGGAGGCCTCACTTCCGTGCTGCAACCTTTGGATGTTTCCCTAAATAAGCCTTTTAAGGACAACGTTCGAAGGTTTTACACCAATTGGATGGCTGGAGGACAGCGTCAACTAACCCCCGGTGGTAAAATTAAGGCCGCCTATGGAATGTGCGAATGGATCGTGGAAGCTTGGCGAGAGATCTCAGATGACGTCGTCAGGAAAAGTTTCAAGAAGACTGGGATCTCCAATGCACTGGATGCAAGCGAAGACGACATGCTGTGGAGCTCAGACAAGGAAGACGAGTCTCCACCCGGCGGTGATGAGGATGTTCTCTCGGACTCGGACTCTGAATAGTCTTAATAAATTTTACGTGTGTGTTCAGTCAACGTCTCTCGCCTGTTCATTAAAAGGTAAGTAGGTAGCTTTTATTTTCCCTTTTATGCTGGATTTATTGGTGAATTATGTGAGAGTAGCCATATTCCTGACATATGTTAAAATTTAAAGCGCGGGAATGCGAGTTGAAAAAATTTCGTAAATTTTACCCCGCGTAATAGGCGCACCCCGAACTTCGAGCCGGATTTTCTGAAAAAAGAAAGTGCGCCTATTATGCGAGTAAATACGGTAATTCGTTATATCTGGGATCATTAATAAAGTGAAAATCAGACATCCACCGTTCGTAGCAATTGTTACGAAGGAAACCCATACACGGGTTCCTCGAAAGGAAAGCCTCACAGTTGATGAAACATTCGTCCTGGTCCAGGACTCGAATCTTTTGTAGCAATTGCTACGAACGGATAGATGTCCGATTTTCCCTTTATTAATTACTTCTCTCCACCTTGCAGGTTTCCACCGAACTATCACGTCAAACTCTTGCCTTTGCTTTGTGTTGTCGACCGGGTTCGAGTCCCAGACCAGAACAAATTTTTCTTCAACTGTGAGGCTTTTCTTTCGAGGAAGCCGTATGGGTTTCCTTTGTAGCAATTGCTACGAATGGGTGGATGTCTGATTTTCCCTTTATTAATTACTCCTCTCCACCTTGCGGGTTTCCACAGAACTATCATGTCAATATCTGGGATCATTATAGGTGGGTGTGACTGTGCGTGATACAACACCAAAAATGAAAGCAAAAGAGCTACGCGCTTCAACTATGTGGAAGAGTGAAATGGGAAAGCACTCTGCTCCGATCACTGCTCAGATATATTCTTCATTACGGACAGACAAGATAAACATCACTGATTACTTAAGTACACAGCCTTTGCAATATGTTCGTCACTTCACAGGTAGTATTCTTTACAGAAATGTATGCCAAATACTTTTTTGCAAGCATGTCGGTGTGTTGTTTCTCTCCTTTGTTCCAAAGAAATATGGCTCTTTTTGCTCAACTATCGCCATGCTGCACTTGCAAACACGGGGCAAGTAAATGCTGGTTGCAAGGTAGCCACCGACTATGAGACTCCCCACAAAAGCATGTAGCTACATCAAGAACATCTGGGAGGCAAAGGCAAGATTGCCATTTACTTTCCTACTCCTCCAAACCCTGCTCATAACTCTTTAACAACAGCTGCAAATACAAGCAGAGCAACATGTTTCACACAATGCAGTGGAGTTAAACAATATTACTGCTGCCACTATATCCAAGTTAATACTGCCTATATTGAGCACACGCATAGTGAACACTCAGACAATGGTGCTGTCAGATAAAAGGAGACTTCCACACAGGAGACCGAGACGAAATATACAAGCTAGCACGTATAAAGGAAAAACTGTACTATTAATCACACAAAAAAAAAAAACAGAAAAAGACCAGAACGGTACCACCATCTTGGTCTTAAAAAATCAAGATTTGTGAAAATATAAAACTGTATCATGGTAGTAGAAAGAGCAGCCACTATCTGCTCGTTCCACCACCACAACCACATACAACTAAACAAAAACTGCATTGCAAACATTTGGTGGTGAGTCAACAAATTTCAACTGCTGCCATGAGCACAGAACACAGAGGTTACGTGGCTGCAGAATTGTGAGGGTTCAAGCTCCTGTAAACACACGCAGCGCCACTTACATTGAACAAAAGTTTCAGTAGCTACTACACATGGCACTACAAGTTTTGTGTGCAACTTAACACATGAACCTATTGCTCAATATTTGGCGTAAACTAACTTTCCATAAGCTTTGTCAACTAATGATAGCATAAATTTTCATTCACTCATATTAACGACCAGTTTCTGCACACAAGCAGACATGCAGCAGTGTAGTGTCACAGCCATGCAAAACAGCAATTATTTCTGCATCTCGCAAACATAAGTCCCCCAGCAATCAACAGCTGAATGTCATTCCAGGCCAGTGGCAAAAGTGATAAAAACCACTGACACCGGCATGCCAGCACGCACCTTCTTAATGTCGTCAAGGTTGTGGATCTCAGGAGAGAGCCCCCCGTGGACGCAGAGAAACTGTTGGTTCATGAGGGCAGCCAAGGGCAGGCAGTCGAACGCCTCCATGCAAGCATCATACACACGCTCTGAATACTTTATCTTGCACTCAGTCTTGAAAGTGAAGTACTCCGTTAGGTGCCTACACTCATGGTTGCCACGTAGCAGGAACAGCGTGCTGGAGTAGCAGATCTTTAGGGCCCAGAGGTATAATACACACTGCAGTGGAGGACAAAAAAGGACACATGCCGCGACAAATTGACACTGCTAGCTACTGAAGCAAATAACAAAATAAAACTTAATCTGCAAAATTAACACATCAGCTGCATCTGACCCACTAGCATTCAATGCCACACAGTTTTGAGTGAGCCACAAAAGAATGTTACAGTGTGGGGCTTTGGCAAAGTTTCATGTTGACCACCATCAGCCACAAACCAAGTTGTCAATCCCGTGCTTACCAGTAGAATGCCTCAGCCTTACCTCAAGCCCACAGTGGTGCACAAAATGAACACACGAAGGTGTACGTGTGTTCTCTTCCGCTGTCCCCGTCTTTATTTGCGGTCAATATGATATGCAGCAAACACCGACTAGGCCAAACTGTAGTAGTTCTGTACATGATCAGTTGTGTTCTCGCGTATTATAAATAACACAATACAAATCTGCCACTCGCCTCAATGCTGAAGTACCCCCGATCCACGTAGTCCCCAAGGAAGAGGTACTTGGTGGTTGCAGGTGGACCGCCCACCTCAAACAGTTTCATCAGGTCATAGAACTGGCCGTGGATATCGCCGCAAACTGCCAACAAGCAGAAACATGGTCGTCACAACCAAGCAACGCAGCAACCATGAATGGTAGTTGCAGTTCAGCTAGCACAGCAGCATATAAACAAACACAGCCGTCTTCTGCATGGTTTGCACTGCTGAACCAGCACAGTAGTTTTAACACTTTGAAGCGCAACGAAATTTGAAACCATATTTAATGGTTCCTTAACAAGGTTTTAGCACCAAACAATGCACATCTATTGTGTTCATGCTGAACAAATACTGAATGCCACAAGCAATGCATATATTCAAAACAATATGTGGGTGAAGCAAACGTTTGCAAGCATCTGCCAGGCTAGGTTGTAAAAAAATAATGCAACAGTCCAAAGCGGAACTGAAGGGGAGTAAGTCGCATAATAAAAAGATACAGCCCAATGCTGCTGCACGAGCTTGTGACATACGTCCACCTCCACCAAAGGGCATGAAATAAGCCAGCTGCAATGGTACAGCAGAACTTCAAAAGAAGTGTTCCACACACAAAAGCACTGGTAACTCCCAATATTAATATATTTGCCCAAACAATTTGTGCAAAACACTGTTCCTAAGATAAGAAAGCCCTGCATCCGCTGGCATGAAGTGAAACATTGCTAAGTGGTATACTATGTGTGTTACGCACATTACATGAAGAAAGCTTGCAGCCAGCACCTTGCAGACAAGTGTTGCACAGACATGTTTGATTGCCAATTTCATTGATACAGGTTTAACATCTCAAAGCAATGCAGGGGTTGATTGATGGTTGGGCTTTAATGGCGCATGGGCCAGTTCTGGCCGAAGAGCGCCAAACATGATACAGCGAGTTAATGGTTGATGAAGTCTAAGATATGCCATGGCTGTAACGGGGCCTAAAATCAGTCATGTGTAAGTGCGGAAAATATATATGTGTGCAAGAAAGATGACAATGAAAAGTCAGGTACGGGTTGGAGACAATGTAAGGAAGGACTCTGGATTATTCCTTAGCACTTGCTGTCCTTTATTACATAAATCCAGAAACAGACCATCTCCCTCTAGTCTCTGCATCAGCACAGTGGCAGGAAGTTAAACCAACAGCCTCCTGTTTGGCAGAACACTGCACCCATTACCCATTGAACCACTGTTATTAGAGTCAAGGGTGAAGATAAACCAGACGGACACTCAGGCTTGGTGTCCACAAACTATATATTTTAGCTGAGCATGCTCAGTCCTCATTGTCCATGTCCCTATCGTCTTTTGTGACTGGACCGTTGTGGCACATAGTAGTGCGCTACAGGGCCCCCCTTCTAGCGAGGAAGCCATGAGCTGGACTAGTGGCAAAGCGCAGATGGTGGTGGTGCGAAACGCATGTGGCGAGTAGGACTGGCATGGTCGTGAGAGAATGTGATAGCAGAAGTGGATAAAGCGTCGAGTCCACGTAGGCAGGTTTCAGACGGTCAACAGACACCGTATCTTCCCGGCCGTTGACGAGCAACAGAAACTGTTTAGGTGCACGCTCTAGTACTTTCAACGGATCATCATATGGGGGCCGTAAGGGAGGACACACAGCATTGTGGAACACAAAGACGTGCGTGCAGCTCTCAAGGCCAGGGTTGACGTATACATGCCGGGAAGAATGTTATCGCGGGGGGGGGACAGTATGCATAGCGCTGTGTAGACTGCAAGCGTAGTCAGAAACGTCAGCAGTATGGTGGGAGAGTCTTCGAAGAATTTGCCAGGGACTCAGAGTGGTGCCAAACGTACACTCTGCAGCACTGGTGGAAGAATCACTGCGAAAAGCGGTACAGATGCCAAGCATAATGAAAAGAAAGTGCTCAATCCATGATGAAGGAAAAGTCAAAGCCATGGGTGAAGCCTTCAGTTGGCAGTGAAAACGTTTGACGATCCCACTGGATATCAGGTGGTAAGAGGTAGTCTTGATGTGACTGACACCAAGTAGCCAAGATAGAGTGTCAAACAATGTTGAGTCAAATTGATGACCACAGTCGGTCGTAATGGTGGAAGGGCACTGCAGCCTCTAATCCAGCGTGTGATGAGTACTCGCACTATCGACTCCTCCGTTATGTCCAGGAAGGGCATCACTTCAGGTTATCTGGTGAACCTGTCAATGCAGGTTAACAGGTAGTGATGGTTCCCACACGGAGGAAGGAGGCCAACAATACTGTCGAGCAGATGGCTGAAGCGGGCGCCTGGGGATGGGAATGTGCCAAGAGGAGTCGCAGTCTGGCAGTGCACTTTAGACGGTTGGCAGTTAAGGCACGTGCGTGACCAGCAACGAACGCCTACATTGATACTGGGCCACACATAAGAAGTGGAAAGTCACTGTGTTGTGCGAATGCCAGGATGAGCTAAAAATGGAGGGCATCGATGACGGCCCGGCGGTATGGGCGAGGCACGTAAGGACGAGCACATCTGGTCGACGTATCACACGCAAGGGGCCCATCGCAGTGAGGAAGCAATATATTTTCTAACACCAGATAGGTAACGCTCGTGCGAAGCAGCTGGAGCTCGGCGTCGACACTCTGGCCAATAGCCATGACCATGAAGTCAATGACCAGTCAGTTGTGGTCTATTGCATGGATAACTGTGCGAAAAAGTGCGTTGGAAATGGCATTGCATTTTCCGCTGACGCGGAAGTCAGCGGTTTATGGTCGGTAAGGGCATGGAAGGAGCGTCCAAGAAAATGCTGAAAGTGCTTTGCAGCCAAATAGATGGCAAGCAGCTCTCAGTCGAAGATGCTGTAGCAGCGTGCAGGGGGATGCAGGTTTCTTGGAAAAGAAGGCAACGGGCTGCCAAGCACCAACAACGAACTGCAGCAAGACAGCGCTGACAGCAGTGTCCAATGCGTCAACCATGACAGATGTTGGGGTATCGCATTCGGGGTGGACAAGGAGTACCGTGCTGTCAATGGCTTCTTTGATGCCTCTAAACGCATGGTCAGCAGTGCTGTTCCAGGTCACAGGAGTATTCGGTGTCTTGAGGCCCAAGAGAAGGTCATGGAGAGGCTGCAGTATATTGGCGCAGCGAGGAATGAAGCAGCAGTAATAACAGGCGAGGCCAAGAAATTTGTAATTTGTGCAGTTGCCTGGTAGTGGATGGCTGAGAAAGCTCACGGATGGTTGTTACACGGGTCAGGAGTGGACGAATGTCGTGTGCGTTGACGTGATGGCCGAGGAAATCCAACTCCATAACGCCAAACTCCCTCTTCAGACTTAATGACAAGACCAAACTTGCCGAGTCTTGCGAGCACTTGACGTAGATGGAGCTTACACGAGTTCCGGCGGTGGTGCTGTAGACGAGGATGTCAAGATAGGGAAAGCAGCATGCCAAGCCACATAATACCTGGTCAACGAAACACGGAAAGGTCTGGGCCGCATTACGAAGCCCGAAAGGCATACGCAAAAAAAAAACAAAGAAATATGGGGTTTTACGTGCCAAAACCACTTTTTGATTATGAGGCACACCGTAGTGGAGGACTCCGGAAATTTCGACCAGCTGGGGTTCTTTAACGTGCACCTAAATCTAAGCACACGGGTGTTTTCGCATCTCGCCTCCATCGAAATGCGGCCGCCGTGGCCGAAAGGCATGCGCAAATAGTATTCGATCAGGTGAAGGGTGTTATAATGGTGGTGGTCTGAGGGTTCCAAAAAATCTGGTTGTAGACTTTCACCAGGTCGACCTTGCTAAAAATAGTGCAGCCGTGCAGTGCCGATGTAAAATCCTTAATGTGAGGTATTGGGTACCGGTCCGGGACAGTGGCCTTGTTGAGAACACTAATCGCGAGCGTCAGTCACCAGTCTTCTTTGGCACCATATGGAGTGGCGAGGCCCAAGGACAGGGAAAGGGATGAATGAAGCCAAGGTCAAGCATTTGCTCAAACTCCTTTTTGGCAACAGCTACATGATCCGGCGCAAGGCGACGAGCCCGAGCAAACATGACAGGACCAGTCGTGACGATATGTCATGCTGTGAGCAACCAAGGACTGAAAGAAGAGGCCGGAAGAGGTCCGGAAACTAGGCAAGGACGGCTGACCAAGGGTCGGGAATGGCCATGTGCACCTGGAGAAGCCGGAGCGGTAGAGCATGACAGCAGGCACCTTGGACTTTAAGCTCGTCTCGGTGTCCAACATGCGGCTGTGCCACACATCAACGACTATTTGTAGCGCCAAAGAAAGCCGGCTCCGATGATGGGCTGGCACATGGCCGCAATGTCAAGAGTCACTGACTTTTGTCTGTAGGTCCGGATGATCAATCTGTTGAACGCGGTGAGAGGAGACGAGTCAGGAGAATGGCGGCGCTCAGCCAATGTAGGAGGAAGGACGCAAATCTCGGCGCCACTGTCCGTGAGATAGCGGATTTTGGTGATGCAGTCGGTGACATGGAAGAGGCGACTGGATCTGGGGTCAGGAACAGCAGTTGCCGTCAGTGTTTGGCCCAACTGTTTCTTGGGCAGGAGCAGGGCTGGCGGCATTGTTTTGCACTAGATCCATAGCAACGGTGGTACCAGCAAAGCGTGATGGGAGGAAGAGAGCGACATCCAGAGTGACCGGGTCTGGGGCGGCGAGGACGTGACGAACGCAGCCAACATGTTCGGATAGCTGCGACCTCAGCTGTCAGTATGGCTACTTGCCATATAAGCTTGTTGTTAGCTTCGAGGAGACAGGCATAGCTGTTGCCAGCAGCTGCGCCGTGGGATGGAGGGTCAGGAAAGCGATGAACTATGGTCACGGAGGGAAAGCTGACATCCATAGTCTTGTCGGCCAGCTGAGCCAGATTCCAGCGTTGAGGATGAAGACGCAGTCAGGATCATGCGCACCTGCGGTGGAAGGCACTGCACGAAAAGTACCCAGAGAAGTGTGCTGTCTGTTGGAGGAGCCAGGTCCATAGCTAAGGCCTGCATGCGACACAATAAGTCTGTAGCTTTGCAGTCACCGAACTCCTCCACTGTAAGGAGTTGAATCAATGCCGCTCCATTTCAGTGGTGCGCTGAATGAGCGTTGCCTTGAGGTGGTCATAGGGGCAATCGATGGGCGGGGACCATAGAACATTGCGAACAATCGCAGCAGTAGTAGGTGGAAGCACTCTGACGACGTGGTCAAACGTGGTCAACTGCAAACTAAGGCGGTGGTGACGGAACAAGGATTCGATGGTAAGGAACCAAAGTTTATAGAGCCAGGCGACCAGAACTCCGGCGACCACAACTCCGGGAGCTTGAGAGTGGAGACCTTGGGATCGTGGGGCAGTGGCGTTGACGGCAGTACTTGATCGGAAGAATCCAAGGCCATGACTGGCTGGGTAGAATGCTGACTGCAAAGACAAGCGGGGCTCGAGCTCCTTGCAGCGGTAGGCCCAGGGAAGCAGCGGATGTACCCGGAGCTGAGATCAATGACGCCAAGTCCAGAGTCGCCAATTTGTGGGTGAAGAAAAACCAGACAGACACTGGTGCCTGGTGTCCACAAATTTTTTTTTGAGCCGAGCCTGCTCAATCAGGCAGAAGCCTGATTCCGCCGATTCCTCTGCTCACACAGTCAGCATGCTGGGTGTGTCATCGCCTTTTGTGACCGGACCATTGTGGCATGTAGTAGTGCACTGCAAGAACTAGTCCCACGTGTGCACTCATAAAGAAGCATCTGTGTTCCTTCTGCAGTGCTACAGGTTTTTCTTGGTTTATGAAAGAAATGGAAGCTATCGCTAAAGCTTGACACTTGCATGGCACGACATTCTAAATGAGAGGCTGCAGGGCACAAAACACAGCAGCTTATGCATCATTTCTTTTTTTTGGCACTCGGAACAAAATGCAACACATTTTTGCACAAAGCAGACCACCAATAACAGAAGAAAATCTAGAGAAAATTCGAGTGAAACCAGGTGATTTGTTTCTAATGTTCAAGCGAGAACTATTACAATTTATGTTTTGAGAGAGTTCGAATTTTGCCACACAAATAAAAAATATCCATATCACGGACAAATTATACTTTGCCGTGGATTCTGCAAGTAGCAAGGTATGCATAGAAAAAAATCCCTGGAGAAACTTGACATTACAATGCAAAACAAAAAGGCCTATTTATGAGCGTCCTTTTAGAAAGGTACATTTGCCATTATTGTGCTTGTGTTGCAGGGCTCTGCAAACAAATTCGTTTACAAAGTTGTGCAAGGTATAAAAAAGTATGAAAGCATAGAAAATTTTAACTAGAAGTCATAATGTCGTGCAATGGACCTTTTCCCAGTAAGCGGCACCTTTAGCGGCTGCCAAGTGAGCTAAATTTGATAAGCACGATGCTCACGCTCCCGCCCCCACTCGCCTCTACACAGTGGTAGCGTCCGTTTGACCAAGCAGTTTCTCGTGGCGTCCTTGCACCCTATATTTTCTTCTTTTCAAGTGTGCTGTTGAAGTAAATTCTCATTGTCCTTGCTCCAATGCGCGCGCATTTGCTTACATGTAGCAATAACACCCTTTCCATTTACCAAAGCAAAGGCAACATGCCAAATGCGATGTGCAGGCCATTCTCCATCTATGGCGACAAGAAAACATAGAACCGATATTTTAGAGATAAGCAAGCATTTATAAAAGTTATACATTAGGAGATGCAAGCTGCACCTAAGAATTGGGGAACACACACTGTCGAGCATACAAAAGAAAGGGGGTGGGAGGGGCACAAAAGAGCACAAAGGGCCCATAATGGAGTTTGCGTCCCCCAAGGTTTAGGTGCAGCTTGCGTCCCATGATCTAAACCTATTCTTGAACAGCTTGACCAGTACTCTGATCCAACTGGTGAAGACAAATGAGTCGCAACAGGAACTTTCCTAGGGATAAAACTCGCCTGCCATATGAAGTGGCTCGACGTGAATGAGGCGGTTAACATATGCATGCACGTGCTTGCCCCCAGTGAGAAGCGGGCACTGCAAGCAGCTCATCATGATGAACAAACTGCAAAGGTTCTGCACATGCAATGCGAGCACACGGCAGGGTAAGTGTCTTTCTCTTGGAAGGGGAGTGGGCGCAACACATTTTGTCAGCTGTGTAGAGCTCCATTTCCCTGCCAAATAAAAAAACAAAAAGACTAGTTCTGTGTAAGGTGGCAACGCGAGTGTGTCACTTGTCTCGTGTGATGCATTCCCATGGCTTATGTAGCAACATTCCGCTTTTTGTTTAGCCCCGCGTAACCGTACAGCTTTTTCCACAATGCATGCGATAACATGTTTGTCAGTTAATGGTAAAAACTCTGCGATATACGTACCCAGCGGAATAAATAGTGCCGAGACTGACGAACCAGTCGTGGGGCGGCAAGTGCAACTCAAGTGAACTGTAATGTTTATGGAGCTGGTGCCATCTTGTAAAAAGAACGCAGGCTTGCCTCACTCGGCAGAAATCTCATGATGGCTCACTGGTAACATAGCATATTTTTTTTTAACTTGACCGTGCGCACCACAGCAGTACAACACATCCGGCATTCCACCCTGGTTGATGCAATCCACAGCATAGCAAGTGCCCAGCATGAGGCCCGTCACAAATACCAAGCCTATCGCTCGAGCATTCATTCAGGGAGTTGTTTTCATGAACAAAACTGCCTACAGTCTTTCCCACAAACTGCTTAACCAATATTATCGCTCTGAACGCAAACAAAACTATTTAGTCCTTCAAGGCAAAAAAAACCATTCCACCTCATACAAAGAATCATGCACTCACTTCGCACACCTGCCCTGCGGTAACAGCAGCGTAGCTTGGCTGCTGCTGGGAGCGAGGAATTCAGCTATGCACATGCACATAGCTGAATTGGAAAAAAGATCCACTGCATGATCTGCATTTCCCACCTTGTCTCAGTTAAGATTGTATTCAACTTCAAACCAAGGCATGTGCCAAGAGAAGAGAAAAATGTAATTGAATTCTAGGGCTTTACACGTCAAAACTACAATAGAATCACGAGACCGCCTTGTCTTCTTAAACGTGCACCTAAGTACACAAGCTGAAAAAAGTAATGTTTCGATGCACGGAGGCATTTTACTATCTAAAATTTTAATGGAATCAAATATATAATTGGGGCACTCCTTTGACTGTCCTTACTGAACAGCCCCAGATCTTTATACATTCTCGAGTTAAGACCCAACATATATATTTGCTATCCAGAGATTATTGCTATCCTTGAGAACCGGAAAAAAAAGCATATCTTAACAAGTGTCTAAATGCATACCAGTGGTATATATTTCATTTGCAGTAGCTGCAATTTAACCTCTATTTAAGATGGGTCAATTTCCCATTTGGGCAAGAAAAATGCAGACCATCCTCCCACCTCAAAATGTGAGCGAGAACTTGCAAGAACAGCACTTGGGCAAATTCTAAGCAATGGTCAGACAAAGTTGTAATTGGCAAACAACTTTCAGTTTAGCCATTCTCTCCCTGCACCGTTGCAGCACTGTTTCCACAAATTCCCACAGCATGCAACCTAGTCTTACCCACCTCACCACCTAATTTTACACCAAGTGAGCATACTTTCGAACAACAAACAAGTGCTGAAAGATTACAAGTGGGGAAAACCAAAAAAGTTGGCGTTTCCACCCTGAGAAAAAGCAGTGCTCGTGTTCAGCTCTTTTTCCCTGTATCTCACCAGAACTGCACAGTATTTCATATCCTAAGAGCTGCAACTGACAAAGCACTATGTAGGGCAAGAATCAAATGTACAGAGGCTGTTCTTAACATAACCAGCTGAATTTTTAGTGCACAATAATGATCGATGATGCACCATTTCTTAAGTATTAAAAATAAAAGATTTTAAGTGAAGAAAAAGTTCCAGACTACTCCACGGACAAAACCATTTTTGGACTGTGCGTAAGCGAATGTGTGTTCCCCATTTTATTCCCTGCCTAGGGCTCATATCTGCCGCTCTGAAACTTTCACCAGACTTTTTACCTCCACCAAGGCAGTTGTAATAGCCCCTACACAACTAAGAATAAAAATAAAACAGTCGTTCCTTTCTACTACAGTCAGCATAAACCAAGGAAGAAATGCACAGTTCTAACACTAAAGCAATGGCATCATGCACCTTAGGTGTTCAGCACACTCCCTAGAAAACTTTTAAGAAAAAGCATGGCAGCATTTATTTGTGTGCAACAAAAAGAAGTTTTCCGGTTCTTTCTAAATGACTGTTGCCTTTGAAATGAAAGATGGCCCTGAAGGTTCCAACACTAATGTGCAGTAAAGCCAAATGACGCATTAAACCCCATGTTCATCAGTATTGTAGCAGGTCCATCACGCCAGGAGAAAAAGACATGCTAAGCTAAGCTCATCCCAAACACCTAACAAATAAGGCGCACTCAAAAGAACAGAGTAAACAAAAGGTGTAACCAAACCTCCTCCCCCCCCCCCCCGGACTTCGCAGTGCTAGCGGCCAGAGGCAACATGCTAAGCCATTGCCTGGCACCATGTAGACAGATCCAAAAGCTGGAACCACGACAGTGAGGGCTGCCAGGTCAGAAATAGGTTGTCAGCAGTACACGCTCACGGTGCCTCGATATTTGCGGGACAGACCGCCCCTTTATCACACACGCTCATTTGGCTGTCTTCCAAGCCATGCAATGGGTGTGAACTGCTTTGCACACAAAACACCTTCAAGACACCTACGATGTTAGTCACAACGAACAGCCAGGAAGACATGTAAACTGCCACACTAGCGACATTTCACTAGCTTTGCCTGCACTTCACACGGATATTTGGTGTTTAAAAGGTGTTCCCAATATGTCACACGACTGGGATGCTTGTCCCTAAGCAACTTTATTATTCTAAATCTCAAAGGCACTGAGCAAGACAAAAAACAGAAGCCACTACCCAGGTCTGCACATCCATTACCTTAAGACTCCAAAGGAAAACTCACAAATGTTCAAAGCTATTCGTCATCGTCATCATCATCATCATCATCAGCCTGTTTTATGTCCACTGCAGGACGAAGGCCTCTCCCTGTGATCTCCAATTACCCCTGTCCTGCGCCAACGGATTCCAACTAGCGCCCGCAAGTTTCCTGATTTCATAGCTCCATGTAGTCTTCTGCCATCTTCGATTGCGTTTCCCGTCTCTTGGTACTATTCATGTTTTATGTTTAATAAAAGCCTAAGCTACATTTCTCTCTATACATGTAACAGTCACAAAAACATCAGAACACTCAACTAGATGCTCTACAGTTTTCCCCTGTAATTACAGGGCTGCAAGTATTCAAACCCATCAAAATGACAATGCCCTCCTACAGCCCTGCTAGGTGGCTGGCTACCGTGTACAGGCCTTTCACGTGTGAGTAGAATAAGCGCAACATTCAACATCGAAGCAGCATGCCACAATGGAACTTGCCTTCGGTGTTCAGTGATCTTGCAACCACACAAAATGGCAAAGTTTGTTGCAATGAATGCATAATTTGCATTACATTTCAAAGCATGCACTCTGCAAGGCATAACTGTCAGCGAGTGATTGCGCTAGTACCACTGTTGAATTAAATGCAACCTTTTATTTAAAGAAACAGGTTACCTATGATACACTTGGTTGAGACTATAATTGACACATGCTCTACACTTCCCTTGTATGTTCACTGTTTAAATCTCTTACAGCCTGTCTTAACCCTTTCTTTGCCACTCCCAAGATAACTCGAGCACCCACTGCTGCACCACTCCTGCCATTCCCGAGTACTATACACTAGTTGTGTTTTCAGAGCACTCCCTGCTTCTCCAAAAGCAACTTGTGCAGAAAATAACACTGCACATCTGTTGTGCTATCTATGGCAAGCTTATGTAAACACGTAAGGAAGTTATAAGTGTAATTTCTCATTGCAGGTGGAGCAAATGTCGCGGAGCTGTCGCTGTCTAGGCAGGGCAGCCATGGCAAAGCAGTGTGGCAGGTCCATCCATACTTTGACTGAAGAGGAGATTTATGTTGATGAATTCAGAATCGAAAGATGGAGAACCAGTTTCTATGTAGCAAGAAATGCCCACTAAACAAACACGTGAAACCTGGCAAGGGCTGAGTAGTTTCCACAAAAATATCCGGCAGTCAAAGGGTTAATGACCAAGGCACTGATATGTTACATAGATGTACTATGGCAAAAAGCTCAAGACTGTACGTGTGTCAATTAGCATGCACTGCAATTCCGAGACACGGGCAATGTACCTCGCTGTACGTACACTTGCAGTCAGAAAAAATTGTACGCTCGAACTAATAAGGTGAAACTTAGGTTCACTCAAATGAAACAAGTTCAGTTCAATATATATATATATATATATACATATATCATAGCACTTCACCGAGTCACAAGTATTCAAGTACAGAGCGCAACAAAGACATCTAGCAAGTGCCAGTTAACCTGTTGTTTGTCAGCTGACCACCCTATGCTTGCAAATTTCCACATCTCATACTACCACCTAATCCTCTGCCATGCTAAAGTGCACCTTCCCTTGCTACCCATTCCGTCATTAAAAGACTAAAAGTAACCTGCTAACATTAACAGCTAAACTTCTTTATCAACTAGAGCATCAGCTACACACGTGTTAGCTCCCTAACCCATTCTGCAGACTCCCTATCTCTAACTTAATCCCACCACATTTCATTTTACTGCAAGTTGTATGGACTTTAGCTGCCTTTGAAGTCTTTGTTATCCCCACTAGTTTCTGCCCCAGGGGAAAGTACTGGCAGAGTACAGTAATGATCTTTCTTTTTAATATATCATAAGCTGCCACTCGCATATTGAATGTGCAGGTCAGAAAATGTGCACCAAACCACTTTTAATTCAGCTGCACGTTTACACAGAGAAGGTATAAAATGATTACGGCAAGGAAATAACTTCAGCAAATAACTGCTTGACACGGCAATCCAGTATAAAGCCAATATCGGAGAGTGAGCTTTCTTTTAAAAACCACACCCCTCAAACCCCCCGAAAAGATTCCAAGGATATTCTTTTTGTGTGTGCCAAAACCACCACCTGATTATGAGGCGTGCCATACTGGGGAACTTCAAACTAATTCTGACCACCTAGGGTTCTTTAATGTGCCCCCAATGAACAGTATAAGAACATTTTTGCATTTTACCCTTATCAAAATGCAGCGGTGGCGGCTGGGTATCAAACCTATGACCTCGTGCTTAGCAGCGCTATGGCATAGCCACTAAGCCACCCTGGTGGGTAGCACTAGACAGCTTTACAAGATCCAGCCACCTCTCACACCCTTAATAGCAATCTTAACTAAACCACAAAATCTGGTAACACTACAGAGGTTATCGAAAACAACTCACATTTTGCTCCAAAGCTGTGCCCGAACTGCACTGCAGCCTTCATAATCCCAAAATAATACTAAACAACTGCTTAAAGTGCCAATAAGCCAGTACTGCATCAAGAACTAAAAAATACAGTGCAACACCAACAGGTAAACAATATGAATAGGATCAATGTCCCAATTTTACTAATTGCGCACAAACCATCCGGTGACCTCAACAATTCATTGTCAGATCATCATGCAAATGATTGTAACAGACATAGAAAGGAACAATAAATCTAGCAAGAGTTGACACTTCTGCAGCACAGCAGAAGTGGTAATATGAAAATACATCTGAACTTCCTGCCCAAAGAGGCCATAAACATTTCTTTCGCTAAACAGGTCTCTTCTCTTTTAATTATTACTTTTCATTATTTATTACACACTGCAGACCCTTGGGTTCAAGCAGGTGGGCAGTTTCAAAATTACAGCCATAATACAAAAAGTGACAATGGAAACTGTTTCAAGATTAGTGTAATAACAGATAAAACAAAAAATCACAATGGAACCTGTTCAAAGATTACTTTACTTTAATATTAAGGATGTAATACAATACGAATGAATATAAAACAACTATGGCATCTGTTTCTAGGTTAGTGCAATAATAGTACTACGATAACAAATGTGAAATGGTGCAACAGTGTTACTTCGGTGTGACAGGAGAGACTAAGATGATGCCTGGATAAATTTGTTCCAATTGAAGACTGTGCGTGGAAAATAGGAATACTGATAAGAGTCATGCCAATTATAATACATCATGCCAATGCATGGCCAACAAAACCATTCCATTTAGTAGTAGAGAATAGCAAGCAACCACTTTTTTTTTTCGCTACGATTTAAAATGAATATCCAAGGCAGCCGTTTCAACGTATTACTTCGTAAACAAGACTCCAAATTGTACATCAAATCAGCATTGAATTTTTACTGCGACCCCCCTTCCCTGCCTGGCTAAACATGGCCATTCATCTTTCACACAAACAAAGGTTCAAAGGCCCGAAAAGTGAGAAGCTGTGTGCATGTGGCCACTTCTATTCTCCATGCAACACCCTCTCAATCACAAGATAACTATTTGCACCAACAGCACTGCCAGCATGACTCAGCCAAGATGATGTTGATACAAAGCAAGCAGCTAGTACATTCAGGACCTTCAGGCAGAAGACTCATGCAAGACGCTTGTACGCATAACTGGCTGCTATTCAGTGCGCCAAATGAGTCGGATGTCAAAGGATGCAGCCAGCACTGGCCGTGGCCCTTTGCAAGCTGCTCAAAGTGGCCACAGTTGTGGAAGTATTCACCGTCAAACACCAATTGCGTACGTGGAGTGCTTACAACTAGTTTTTACCCTCAAAACCTTGTCAAGGTATAACTGCATGCATTTTGTCATAGAGGACTCTCTCCCAGTTTCCAGTGAGGCAAATTAAATAGCTCTAACCCATGTTTTTTTTTTATCCTCCCTACTTGAAGTAAAGAAGTTGACAACCCTAGCTGAACTTACACATGATGGGTTTCGTACTGACATGACATTTCGCATTGCAGGATGAAAGCCAACAAAGGATGATGCCTTTTGTTACGTAATATAATATTTAGTAAATACCCAGACTAAAGAGCAGTCACAGGAGTGCTATTGTACACTTTCAGACAAAACTCGAAATGCAGAGCGTTGGTGCAAGTCGATGCCCTGCATACTTCAAGGGGAAGGTAGAACAGCGCTTACAAGCAGGGTTCGTACACAATATTTGACTGAAAATTCAAGGATATTTCAAGGATTTCAAGGATGCAAAAAGGCAGAATTCAAGGAGTGTTAGCATTTTATTTCCTCACATGACTTAGGAAAGGAGCCCTATTTTCGCATTAATTTCTCTTTCAAGAGCTGTTATCTCCGCTTCTTTTTTTTTGGCTGTTCGACGGAAACTGTTGGCCTTGACAAGACAAGTCAGGTCATTTTTTGCTTCGGCGTCTTCTGAAAAGCGATCCGCTGACTCCTGCAAACACTTAAGAGTTTTTTGGAGCTTTGTCTTCTTCTCTTGCATGCTCTGTAGCTCTAGCTCGAGTTCTTTTCTCTTCAAGGTTACCTGCTGTGCTACAGCTTGCTTCTTCTGTTCGTCCATGTATAACGCATACCTATGCCTGGCTTGGCGCACTGATGACTTCAGTTCTTTCGACAGCGGAACGTTAAGCAGCCCACCGTGGGTTTTCACGGCCTCGCAGATGACTCGTTGTGAGATATACGAGAGCTCTGCCATATTTTCCACCGCGATCTGCTTGTTTACACTGAAACCTCTTTCTACTGACGCCTGCCCATGGCTAAGCAAGAGAAGAACCTTCAGTACTTCCCACAACATCGAGAACGCCGGGTCATGCTTCAAAAGGCGCACGAAGAGAACGTCAAGGCGTTCCTGGTCTCTTTCATAGTTTTGCAGTTCATGCCGTTTTTCTTGGCAGAACTGAATGTACTGTGCACACACAATATCGCTCTTGTGCTCAGAAAGAAGCTTGCTGTCAATTAAACAGTTAAGAACAACTTTCAGCTTCCCAAGGCACATTTCTGTCTTTGACATCTCCCTGGGGTCGAAACATGACAACCCTCGAACCAGAGGGTACCTAATAGGACTTCTCTCCATGATTTTCAGGATCATGTTCACAATGAACTTCCGACACTCACCCCTAAATTCAAAAACACACTTGGTACTCGCTTTTCCGCTCTTTAAGATCTTCTCAGCCATTCGTCCAACGTCCACCTTCTCAAGTGACGTGTAATTGGCAGTGTCATGAACATCAATTCGCAGCAGTTTCGTGATGCTCGTGGCTTCTGTCAACACCGAGCGCTTCATGAACTTTGCAAGGAGGCTCCTCCAAACAGTTTCGAGCTCTTTCGCTAAAAAAAATGTCTTTGGAGAATCACTCTGAAAAACAGTCAAGAAAGGCTGCACAACCATTGCAATGTTTAGGGAAAAGTTCAGTTTCGCAAGTGCAAGCTGGTCCTTTAGGAAATCACTGACGTTCTCATACGCTCTACATTTCGGCAAGGGTAGCCTATGCTCGCTCACTGCTTCGGTGTAGTGCCTCAAATGCTCCCACATAGCCAGGGCTCTCTCCAGTACTGGCACGTTCTCAACCCAACGGTGGGGTACGAAAGGAAGTGGAAACAGCTTGCTCCTTGTTTCTTCAACAAAATCTTCACGGCGGGCCGGTGCATCATGGAAGAGTGAGAATAAGCTCGAAAGAAAGGTGTCAACTGGCCAGCTCGTCGCATGCATTCCTGCTTTGTAAGCATTATGCACTGTGTGCAAGCCACATGAACCAATATCCAAGCACTGAACTTGAAAGTCATTCTTCATGTGCTGCTGCAACTTGTTGAAAAGACTCCAGTTGACATTCGGGCCGTCCATCGAGAGCTGCACAATCTTGCTCAGGGGAAAAGACGCGAGTGTTTCCGTCAACTTCTGCATAAGGTCGTCCGCTGTGCTGTGACCCATGAATGTCGAAGTCAGGTATCTGGTTGCCACCTCACAGTTGTTCCACAATCTGACGTGAACATCAAGTTGTTTTCTTTGCAGGTATTCATTCAAGGTTTCGTCGAAAATCACAACAAAATTGTCAGACTTCTCCATCATTTGTTGTACCTGCGAAGTGAAAAATGGGCGTAGACCGTGGCACGCGACATACGCGCATTTTTTCTCAGAGCAAGTGAAGCTTCTCGCGACCTCGCTATCCGGAAACATCTTTTGGAATAGCTGGGAAGTGGATCCACTGGAGCTGTAGGAGTAGTGTGACGACACAACTTTCATCGTCCACAAAATCTCGGCTTCGATCACGCAATCATGCTTTTTGCAGTCTTCGTCAAGTGTCGCAGCCCGAGAGGAAGTTGCCGTGGTTTCACGCTTACAAGGAGCCGCGGACGTCAGATTTCCCGCTTGCACCAAACTTGCGACGACGGATGAGCAGCCCTCACCTGCTGCAGTTTTGGATCGGTGCTTCGCGCCTTTCTGGTGGCTCTTCAAGGCAGATTCCCCCATCGTTGCAATGTCGACCGTCTTCTGACATATTGCGCACTTTGCTCGATAAGGATCGCTTGGTTCCGGTCTCACCCAGTGACGATAGTCCGTATGTTGCAGCCACGCAGACTGAAACTTGCACTTCCCGCCCGGCATCTTGTCAAAGCAAACACACAACGCAAACGCGAACTTTGCTGAAATGGCGCGCACGAGGCCGACAGACGGTCCAACTATAGTGCCTAAAAGAGCACTCACTAGTGCGCCGAGCGCGGGTGTCGCGGTAGCACCGAGAGTGACGCCTGCCGCCGCCGGCCGCTTGGTGCGCTGTACTACGAGAGTGTGCCGGACCATGCTGAGGCATGGGCGGACATCAGCAAGACACGACGCGAGCCTCCCCATTTGCCCGGCGATCTGCCTCTGTTATGTTCTTGTATCAATCCGCGATACATTCGGGGTCTGCGGACGCGCTGGGTAATGAGAGGAGCCGTTTCTTTCCACGTCTGTCTGGGAAATCGCAGTTTCGCGACCTGTTTAAAGTTTCTTTTGACAGACGAGCGCACACATAGACGCAAAACACCCACTCACAACAAGAAAAGACTGCAACGAAAGCGGCAGCAAGGCGCGAACTGAACTACGCATTGCAATCAACGCATCGCAAACGAACGCCATTCGAACTCCCCACGGTTTAGTATGGTGCCGACAGGCATCGCCGTCTGGTGGGCCGCGGCGGCAGGCATCGCTGCCCGTGCCAACGTCGCGCGTTGCAGACGCTCGGTGGACGGTGCACTAGAGTATGTTTTAGGCACTGTAACCGACCGAGCGATATGCCTCGCATTGGATTGGATTCGATTTCCGATGCATACAGTAAAACCTCGTTAAACCGTACCCGCTTAAACAGTAGTTTCGGTTTAAAAGTAGTAAAGTCAATTCCCAGACTCAGCGGCCATTGAACATAATGTATTTTGTATCCGCATAAACCGTACCAGCTTATTGCGTACGCATCGGTTAAAACGTAGCGTTTCCACTTTTCGTCGCGCAAACACGGCGGTGCGTCCTCTCCATCGGGCGGCCCGGCAGAACAACAAGCCTCAGAGATCGGTACAACGGCCTCCAAGCGCCCTTTGCGTTTGCACGTGAAGCCGCATCAACATCAACATCATTTCGACGCCGCATGGACGCCGTGCCAGAGAGCGTTGTGGCGTCGTGCAAGCGAGTACTCGCGTCATGCCGAAGTTAGGATAAAAAAGACGCCGGGTGCTCAGCATAGAAGAAAAATGAGACATCGTCCGTGTTACCGAACGTGACACGAAGAAGTCGGCGCTGGCCCGCGACATGGATCTGCTGTTGACTACAGTGTGTGGCATTTGGAATGCAAAGTTGCTCGGCAGCGCTGCTGCGACCGCGAAGAGATATGTCGGCTTCGAGGTTCGACTTTTCACCATCGTTGCCGCTGTTGTTGCCGAAGTGTCAACTAGCGACAGTGATGAGGACGACACGGAAAGCGACAGCACGGGCTATTCAGGCCCGACAGTGGCAGAAGCTGCGCGTTACGTCAGCCTCATGAATGCGATCGTCGCAAGAACAGGGGCGCGATAACGTAACTATTCCAAACGAAAAGATTTCCGAACTCCGGCACCCGGCAATGAAAAAGGCGCCCCGGGACTTATGCAGCACTACTGCGCGCGTGCACGGAGAATACGTAACGCCAACGAGGAATCTGCCGTGCGAGTGTTTGCCGAGAGGAGGGGGGCTGGCTGAGAAGCTGGCACGCAGCTTCAGTAAGTTTGAGGCCGCTGTCGTCGTGCTAGGCCGCCGCGACATCAAATGAAAATAACACTTACGTCCCGCGAAGTGAATAAATACTGCATGTTTTTCCCCTTTCATCGCAACTCTCTCTGAGTTCCGTTTTCGACAGGTAAGTGGGCGATCTCATGCTATTTCGCTTAAACAGTACTACCGTTTAGTACGTACTTTTTCCGAGCTCCGGCAGACTACGGTTTAACGAGGTTTCACTGTATTAGTTGCTAGACGATGTAGGGGCTGCGGGATTTAAAACCGAAACTTCTTGATGTTGCCCTTTAGTCAACACAGCTTGTTTTCATGGGCATTCGTAAGCGAAAGGGCCTTTTAATTCAGCGTGACTTGCAGAGGTACGTCGTTAATTTTCTCTATCGGAACAAATCCCTCGGGATTTTCAAGGATTACAAGGAGCTCACGGGTATTCAAGTAGTTTCAAGGGCCCTTGAACTTATACTGTCAATATCAAGGATATTCAAGGGTTTCAAGGGGCTGTGCGAACCCTGTACAAGTTTCCTAGAAGTGGGCAGAAATAACAGCACCTTAAACAATCATTTTTTTTGCCAACATAAGGAACAATATCAAGAAAGTTGAAGGAAATGCTGCTATAACAATGATTCTGAACACGAAGCTTTTATCACACTGCAGGAATTTGAAGAATTTAGATTTTAATTGACGACATTCATATGACAAAATCGAATTCCCACAGAGTATACAACCCTAATATCAAACTTAAGAAACACTTCAAGAGCAAATTTTTCTATATATGAAGCCATAATAAACCAGCGATCGACGAGACATGAAGAGAACACAAACAAGGAAAAAAGCACTTGTTTCCCAATAATGAAATATCAACTCCCATCCATCCCACAAGAATCAAACTTGTGACTTTGCACTCAACAGCTCAATGCCAGAGCAACTGTTGTTACAGCAGGTACGGGCACAATCAACATATTGTGACAACAGTGCAAGTGAACCATGCGCAGCACTGGAAGAGTGCAATGCGTGCATTCCCTTTAGAACCTAGCACGGGCACTGAACACTGCCCCAAGTGCTTGTAATGTTATTGTAGGAGACTTGCTTCAATTCCATTTCAAGTCAACTTTATTTCCTTTTCTAGAAAGGAGGAGCCAGAACTGAATGCTGAGGGATCAGCTTGACAAGCATTTCTGGCTCCCTACAAGGTGACAACAGCAGTGCTGGCATCACAACGCTTAAAGAACAAAATAGTTCAGTAAGCTCTCTGTGGCCAGTCTAATAAGCAACAAGGCCTGAAAGTTGCTTCCAAGAGAAGCATGCATGACAATCAGCTGTGACAACTGTCACATAAAACTTGGCAGTTCGTAGGTAGTGAATGCGATAATTTGAAAGCTATCAGAGAAGAGCTCAGGTTTCGGTTATCAAGCAGCCAATTGATTTATGAAAATTTCTTATCATAAGATTTCCCAGGGTACTGCACGTAAGCCATAAAACTCATATGATGATGACCAAAGTTGCCCGACACCTCATGGTACCTGCTCAGTTCTTTACAGACATAATTCACACATGTGACACCTCAAATGTAGTGTCTAATCTATGGATACCTACACCAAAGGAGAAAGGTAAAACACCGTATCAGTGGCTAAGAACTCGGATGACCTCGGCAAGGCTTACCCTAATCCAGCTAATAAGGGGTTCCTGTAAAGAAGGTATGAGCGATACAATGACTTCACCAGCTTCAGCGTTAGTGACCAACGCCTCCACCTCATCAAAAGGATCAAACAAATCTGGCGGGGCTCATTATGGAAATCTGAAGCATCCTGGTCTAGTCCATCCTTGTTTTGTAGGCGACATATGGCACCATGTGCTTCTATTTTTCAAAGAGGCTCATTGCACAACTGAAGCAATATATAAAGTGGAAATGTGCATATTCACTGAACTTCCTCAACACACAAAGGTGAAAGAGTTATATAGCTACACAAATCTGCCGACCCTCTAAATGATAATAAAGCCGAGTAAAAGGGGCAGAGGTACACCGCACACTTACAATCAAATGTCAATCCCTGCTCATAAATGATGGCAACAATAAATTCTGTGAGCCAGAAAGCCCGCCCCCTTACGTCCCATCCTATGAGCTCATGGTGGAAACAAAGTTCTTGCTGGGTGAAATGAACCAAGGCATGCACAAACCCGAACGTAGAACCATCACACAGGCAGCCTCAAATGCAGAATATCAGGGGGGGTATTGTGTAAGAGTCCACCTAGTGGACTGTCCATTTCGGCCACTGCTGATTGGCTAGGGCCACTCGTTTCCTCTTCTCTCATACAGCTGCATCCAATCAGCAGTGGCCAAAATGGACAGTCCACTAGTTGAACTCTTACAGATTTCAACCCCCCCCCCTAAGCGTTGCGTTCATGCATTGATTGTTCATGGAGCTCTAGAACCTCAATGGCAGCAGTGACCTACTGTGAAATCCCACAAATACACTGCACCCAACACGATCGAGTCAAAACATGAACTGGCGATGATAGAACTGGAACTTTGCGCTGTTTTTGATGTCTCAAATCTGGCTTGGTCAATCAACAGCAGTGAAGTGCCTACAAAGAGAATATTCTATACTTGGAACACCATGGCAGTGCATGAACCAAAGGGACCCCCAAACCGTAACACCTCCGCCTACCACATCAAGACTGCACAAAGGCACATTACAAGAGACAGACCATAAGATAACCATCAACTGGGTGTCAGGCCATGCTAGAAACCCTGGAAACAAGCTAGCTCATAGGCTGGCAAATGAGGCATGACTGAATCACCACTTCCTACCCATGGACTTGTCCCCGGACGTTCTACAGCAAGGCCCTGAAGAGGAATGGCATTGCCTCCAGAAACTCTGCATAGAGGACTTCCCAACTGAGATCTACGATTTTGACAACCCTCTTTCCAGAGTGCTATCTCAAGGGGCACAAGTCCTAATTAAGCAACAACAATCTAAGATATGCCATGACAGTGTCATGGCAGCAGAAATGGCAATGCAATGACGCCAACTACCCATAAGGGAAATGCTGAGGGTGGTCGAAAGAAAAGCACAAGGGAGGTAGCTCCAAGTGTGCATCACCTCATGCAGGAACGCAAAGGGCTAAACACATTCCAGGATAGCTGCCACCGTAAGGTCGTGACACTCAAGGACTAGGTCTAGACACATTTCACATTAAAGAGTTACTTAACTCACTACTGGGTCATTCCATGCCAAACGTCCCGACCGCAAAAGTGACGATCGTTGAAGTTCCTGAAAAAATTTGGGCTAGATTACTTTTGTGTGAATAAGCATACGCCAAAATATTTTCGTCGAAAAAAAAATTTGTGATCACGTGATCGCTCTTTGAAATTCCCGGGAAGAAGCAAAAGTTGGTTGGAGGTAATTTTTTTTATTCAAGCCTGAAAGTAGGTACAATAATAAAGTTTATTTTAGAACATTGTACTGGCATCCTTCTTTCATATTACGTTATAATTGAATTAATTATAGAATTTTCCGAACTTATTTGGCTCAATAAAAAAGCAAAAAAAAGTTGCGTTTTCAGACATTTCTTGCATAAACTGCGTTGACTTTTCAGCTGCAATAATTTTTCCGACTTTGCGCCTTTTGCTATATTGTATGTTAAAAATAATTCCCAATTATTAAGAAGTATATTTTTTGAGAAAAATACCTCCTAAGTTGGAAAAAAATGACTTTTTGGCGAGATTCAGGCCACATTTAAGCATTAAGGCCCTCCAGATAAAAATATGCCAGATAGGTCAATATACGCACCGGCCTCTTAGCTTGTGATATAGAAAGTTTCATTCGAGTAAATTTTGTTTGAAGCAAGAATTTTTTTTTTTTTTTATGTCAGCAACCCATGTCATTAGTAGGCACTGCATACGTGCCGCCGCTCTCCTCGTCTCCGTATCGTCGTCTGCTTTCTCCTCCTTGTCTGCCGCCCAGCAGACGGCGGCTAGTATATATCATCATCATCATCAGCCTAGTTACGCCCACTGCAGGGCAAAGGCCTCTCCCATACTTCAACTACCCCGGTCATGAACTAATTGTGGCAATGTTGTCACTGCAAACGTCTTAATGTCATCCGCCCACCTAACTTTCTGCCGCCCCCTGCTACGCTTCCCTTCCCTTGGAACCCAGTCCGTAACCCTTAATGACCATCGGTTATCTCCCCTCCTCATTACATGTCCAGCCCATGTCCATTTTTTTTTCTTTATTTCAACTAAGAGGTCGTTTAGCCGCGTTTGTTGCCTCACCCAATCTGCTCTTTTCTTATCCCTTAACGTTACACTGATCATTCTTCTTTCCATAGCTCGTTGCGTCGTCCTCAATTTCAGCAGAACCCTTTTCGTAAGCCTCCAGGTTTCTGCCCCATATGCGAGTACTGGTAACACACAGCTGTTATACACTTTTCTCTTGAGGGATAATGGCAACCTGCTGTTCATGATTTGAGAATGCCTGCCAAACACACCCCAGCCCATTCTTAGTCTTCTGGTTATTTCAGTCTCATGATCCGGATCCGTGGTCACTACCTGCCCTAAGTAGATGTATTCCCTTACCACTTCCAGTGCCTCGCTGCCTATTGTAATTTGCTGTTCTCTTCCGAGACTGTTAAGCATTACTTTAGTTTTCTGCAGATTATTTTTCAGACCCACCCTTCTGCTTTGCCTCTCCAGGTCAGTGAGCATGCATTGCAATTGGTCTCCTGAACTACTAAGCAAAGCAATATCATCAGCGAATCGCAAGTTGCTAAGGCATTCTCCATCAACTTTTATCCCCAATTCTTCCCACTCCAGGTTTCTGAATACCTCCTGTAAACATGCTGTGAATAGCATTGGAGAGATCGTATCTCCCTGTCTGACGCCTTTCTTTATTGGGATTTTGTTGCTTTCTTTGTGGAGGACTACGGTGGGTGTGGAGCCACTATAGATATATTCCAGTATTTTTACAAATGGCTCATCTACACCCTGATTACGTAATGCCTCCTCAATGACTGCTGAGGTTTCGACTGAATCAAACGCTTTCTCGTAATCAATTAAAGTTATATATAAGGGTTGGTTATATTCTGCACATTTCTCTACCACTTGATTGATAGTGTGAATATGGTCTATTGTTGAGTAGCCTTTACGGAATCCTGCCTGGTCCTTTGGTTGACAGAAGTCTAAGGTGTTCCTGATTCTATTTGCGATTACCTTAGTAAATACTTTGTAGGCAACGGACAGTAAGCTGATCGGTCTAATTTTTCAAGTCTTTGGCGTCCCCTTTCTTATGGATTAGGATTATGTTAGCGTTCTTCCAAGATTCCGGTACGCTCGAGGTTATGAGGCATTGCATATACAGGGTGGCCAGTTTCTCTAGAACAATCTGACCACCATCCTTCAACAAATCTGCTGTTACCTGATCCTCCCCAGCTGCCTTCCCCCTTTGCATAGCTCCTAAGGCTTTCTTTGCTTCTTCTGGTGTTACCTGTGGGATTTCGAATTCCTCTAGGCTATTCTCTCTCCCACTATCGTCGTGGGTGCCACTGGTACTGTATAAATCTCTATAGAACTCCTCAGCCACTTGAACTATCTCATCCATATTAGTAACGATATAGCCGGCTTTGTCTCTTAACGCACACATCTGATTCTTGCCTATTCCTAGTTTCTTCTTCACTGTTTTTAGGCTTTCTCCGTTCCTGAGAGCCTGTTCAATTCTATCCATATTATAGTTCCTGATGTCCGGTCTTACGCTTGTTGATTAACTTAGAAAGTTCTGCCAGTTCTATTCTAGCTGTAGGGTTAGAGGCTTTCATACATTGGCGTTTCTTGATCAGACCTTTCGTCTCCTGCGATAGCTTACTGGTTTCTTATCTAACGGCGTTACCACCGACTTCTATTGCGCACTCCTTAATGATGCCCATGAGATTCTCGTTCATTGTTTCAACACTAAGGTCCTCTTCCCGAGTTAAAGCCGAATACCTGTTCTGTAGCTTGATCCGGAATTTCTCTAGTTTCCCTCTTACCGCTAACTCATTGATTGGCTTCTTGTGTACCAGTTTCTTCCGTTCCCTCCTCAAGTCTAGGCTAATTCAAGTTCTTACCATCCTATGGTCACTGCAGTGTACCTTGCCGAGCATGTCTACATCTTGTATGATGCCAGGGTTCGCGCAGAGTATACAGTCTATTTCATTTCTAGTCTCACCATTCGGGCTCCTCCACATCCACTTTCGACTAACCCGCTTGCGGAAAAAGGTATTCATTATCCGCATATTATTCTGTTCTGCAAACTCTACTAATAATTCTCCTCTGCTATTCCTAGAGCCTATGCCATATTCCCCCACTGACTTGTCTCCAGCCTGCTTCTTGCCTACCCTGGCATTGAAGTCGCCCATCAGTATAGTGTATTTTGTTTTGACTTTACCCATCGCCGATTCCAAGTCTTCATTAAAGCTTTCGACTTCCTGGTCATCATGACTGCATGTAGGGGCATAGACTTGTACCACCTTCAATTTTATTAAGTTTAACAACAAGACCTGCCACCCTCTCGTTAATGCTATAGAAATCTTGTATGTTACCAGCTAGTTCCTTATTAATCAGGAATCCGACTCCTAGTTCTCGTCTCTCCGCTAAGCCCCGTAGCACAGTACATGCCCGCTTTTTAGCACTGTATATGCTTCTTTTGTCCTCCTAACCTCACTGAGCCCTATTATATCCCATTTACTACCCTCTAATTCCTCCAATAACACTGCTAGACTCGCCTCACTAGATAACGTTCTAACGTTAAACGTTGCCAGGGTTCAGATTCCAATGGCGGCCTGTCCAAAGCCAGGTATTCTTAGAACCCTCTGCAGCGTCACAGATCTGACCGCCGCCGTGGTCAGTTGCTTCGCGGCTGCCGGGGACTGAGGGCCAGGGTTTGATTGTTGTATTCATATAGGAAGTATATATAACTACTGCAGATTAAAATTTTTTGACGTTCTTTTGGTTTTTGCTGTTTCGGTGCTTAAGAAAACGCAAGGAAAACTGCTTTACACCCTTCTGGGGATGTTTGTTTACCCTTACCTCTGTATTCATGTGTTTCTCCGATGAAAATAGTGTGATCAGCTAACAGACACACAAGGCGGCAGACGAGGCTTCCTGTGAGCGAATCTTAAGGGAATGCGTACAAACGTTGTCGCAACGAAGGAACGTCGGAAAGAATATGGCACATAACTCTGTCCAACACGTTGAGAATGGATGCGAAATCCAAGCTTCAGTATCATGCCCTCCAGCATCAATTTCTTGCAATGCTAAAGGTAAGGAAATGTCTCGAGCATTGACTTGCTATTTGAAATATTTGCGCAGTTCACCTAGAGCGCCTGCACTGAATCAGATTTTTCCACGAGAATAATAATTCAAGGCATCATCTAAAACGATGCTTGCTATATCAATTTCGCGATAGTTTCGTGAACAGACTGAGGTTATCTAATCAGCCCATTTACAGTGTGGCATGTTTTGAGGTATGTCAGAAAATCCAAAATCTTAGACAATGAGACCAACAGAATGCAGTGCAGCTAAAACGAGCTTATTTCTGGAGGCTTACTGGCACGCTTGGCACTATTTTTCAGGAAGCGAATTTCCGCCATGCTCTTTCGGCCCAAAGAACTGCCGCAAAACAACTTACTGCAGCGAGCAGAGGCTGACAACTGTAGTTAGTTTGACTGACATAGATCGGCGTCTTCTTGAGCGCAGCGCAGCGGATGGTGACGATGCGACCATTTGTATGCACCACAAACAACTTTACCTTCATCGATACACTTCTAAAGTCGCTTCGAAGTTGTGCTCAGACACATTCTTTGGACATGCGAAGCATTGCCGGGGGTCGACCGTCATCACACTGGCCGTTGATGCCCACCCTTCTGTACGGCTGGTTCCAGGTAATTGAATCTGTGAAGCTTGCAAGCGGCACTTGTATAGTACTCAAAGAATGGCAAATTTGGTGTTGCCAGAAGAACAACTTGACGTTCTGGTCGGAGGTAGTGAAAGTGAGCCTGAATCAAGTGATACAGGAACAGAAAAGGAGGCCTTAGAAAGAGATCTTGGCAGCAGCGTAAAAAGGAAACTGCAGCGCGGAAAACAGACGCACGCTAAAAAGTAAGTGGAAACAATGTGAGAAAACGCGAAGGGAATAACGGCTACGTCCCCGGAAATGTGCCAACCATCGACCCTTGACAAACGCGAGGGCGCTGAACTCCTCCTGAATGATTATGTCTGCTTGATGCAAGACTTGAAAAACAAGTTTTCCCAAGAACATAACAGAGAAAAAATACAGTACCTCACTTTAGCCCCCCAATCTTGGTCTCGTGAAAAAATGATGGAGTTCTTTGGTGCATCGGAATGACAAGTTCGCGAGGCAATGAATGTCAAGCCTAACAGTGGGATTCTAGGCAGGCCGCAAACAAGACGTGGTAGTCCAGTTAGTGAGGAGGTGAAGTCATCGGTCTGAGCTTCTTACGAGGATGACTCTGCGTCTTATTGCCTACCAGGAAAAAAGGACACTCTGAAAGGCCATCAAAAGCGACTATTGTTGGTGAACCTGAAGGAAATGCATGAAAAATGGAAGAAGACTTACAATTTAAAGTGTGGCTTTTCAACGTTCGCCGCTTTGCGTCCTCCCCACTGTGTTTTGGCTGGTGGAAGTGGCACACACACAGTGTGTCTGCGTGAGCCATCAGAACTTTAAACTAATGCTTCATTCTAGTGGGCTCAAGGAGACAACTGAAGAGCTCCTGGCTACACTTGTATGTTGACTTGATAACCAAGATTTCATTTTCGGCAAATGTGCATCCTGCCCTGGCATAAAGCACGCTGAGAATCTGCTTCGACAAAGTCTTGCCCATGTCGCAGAGAGCAGAGACAGTATCCTTGTCCGGCAATGGATAAGTGGAGTCCGCTGTAGACTCGAAAGCATGGTTTTGAAAACAGAAGAGTTTTCCGAAAAGTTCACAGACATGTTGAATCAACTTAAGATCCACCATTTTATCAGTAAGCAGCAAGCTCGCTACTTTCGAGAACTGAAGTTTAACCTAAGCCAACACGAGGTCGTCATGATGTTGGATTTCGTGGAAAATTACAGTTTTATACTTCAGGACGCACCACAGTCGTGCCACTGGGTTAACACCCAAGCCACAATACATCCCGTAGTTGTCCATTTTCGGAAGGCGCAAAGCGACCCTGGGGAGGTTTCTGCGTGGTGTTTCACTGTTGTTTCTGACTGCCTGGAGCATGATACAGTCGCAGTACACACATTTCAGAGTGCAGTGCTCGAGGTAGTAAAACAATATCTGCCTGAAGTAAAAAAAATTCATTATTTCTCCGATGGAGCTTCATCACAATATAAGAACAAATAGAACTTTTTGAACGTTTGCTACCATGAGCAGGACTTTAATCTATCGGCACAATGGAATTTCTTCGCCACTTCACACGGCAAACGTGCATGCGATGGTGTTGGCGGCACACTCAAACGTCTGGCAGCAAGAGCAAGCTTGCAGCGGCCATATCACAGCCAGATTCAATCTCCAGAGGATCTGTTTGACTGGGCCAAAAGTAATATCAAGGGAATTACAGTAATGTGGGTACCTAATTGCAAAATACAAGGAAAAAGAGCAGAGCTTGGTTTGAGATTCAGCACAGCAACCGGTGTTAAAGGAACGCGATTATTCCACCACTTCAAACCAGTGACGGTTTCACTTCCTCGGGTTGGTATCACCTCATACTCAAATACCAAAGAAGTTGAAGTAAAGAAGCGGGCATGAATACTATGGAGTTTTTGATTTGCCTGTAAAGGTTCATGTGTGAAGAGTTGAACATGAGTGAACGAAAAAACGGAAGGCAACCGACAAGTTGAATCGGGCTCTAATCTCCAGCTGTGAGCGTCGGTGGCCCGGTCAACAGCAGTCTTCCTTCTGGTGCGGAACAGCAGAAAAGAAGCGGCCGTGTTGCCTCCCGCTCTACAGGAGGCAAAGTTAGCCATTAACTGTTATTGCAAGACACCCACATCGATGCCATGTTAGCCAACCTGACAGCCCCGAGCCACAAAAATGACAAGAGGTGAATTGACAAAAACAGGCCATTTACAATGTGTTTAGACTGACGTCAAGCGACATAGCCGACACAGTCAACGTTTTTTCGGCGAAGAGCCGGAGTGCATATGTGAGCCCAAAAACTCTCTGGTGGCTCATACGCATTGTGCAGTGAGACCGAGCTCAGCAGTGGCTACTAATGACATGGATTGCCGACTTAAAAAAATTTTTTTTTGCTTCAAACAAAATTTACTTGAATGAAACTTTCTATATCACAAGCTAAGAGGTCGGTGCGTATATTGACCTATCTGGCATATTTCTATCTGGAGGGCCTTAATGCTTAAATGTGGCCTGAATCTCGCCAAAAAGTCATTTTTTTCCAACTTAGGAGGTATTTTTCTCAAAAAATATACTTCTCAATAATTGGGAATTATTTTTAACATACAATATAGCAAAAGGCAAAAAGTCGGAAAAATTATTGCAGCTGAAAAGTCAACGCAGTTTATGCAAGAAATGTCTGAAAACGCAACTTTTTTTTTGCTTTTTTACTGAGCCAAAGAAATTCGGAAAATTCTATAATTAATTCAATTATAACGTAATATGAAAGAAGGATGCCAGTACAATGTTCTAAAATAAACTTTATTATTGTACCTACTTTCAGGCTTGAATAAAAAAAATTCCCAACCAACTTTTGCTTTTTCCCGGAAATTTCAAAGAGCGATCACGTGATCACAAAGTTTTTTTAGACGAAAATACTTTGGCGAATGCTTATTCACACAAAAGATATCTAGCCCAAATTTTTTCAGGAACTTCAGCGATGGTCAATTTTGGGGCCAGGACATTTGGCATGGAATGACCCTACTACAAAGCTTCGCATGTGAAGCTTCAGTAGTTCAACATACTTAGCCCAATCTCCCTTCCCACTTTCCTAAGCAGGGCTTGAGTCATCATTAAAGTATATTATCCTCTCTCTCTGACACCTCAAATATCATGGCTGTTAACACAGTAGCCAACAATTAGTTTTTCACCGAACTTTTGTATTTCAGGCATGGTGGCTTTCTTGCTCTGTTAGAAAAAACGTAGGCATGCAGGCACAGGCCTTTTCCTACCTTTTTCTAACATGAGTCCCTACCAACTAGCTAAACTTTGTGTTCTTAGCAAGGAGACCTCACTCAATTCAAAGCTAAAATACAACTTTTGGTTGCTGGCTCACTGCCTAGTACAGCGAATCTCCCAAATACTGGATGTCTCAAAGTTACACAATTAAATGCTACAGAAATTCGGGCTTTACCAATCTATTATGACCTGCATTTCACACCACCCTTTGTGAACACCACATTGAAGCTTGCAACCAACATCTGTTTCGCGAGGACAGTTGTCACTGGCAGACATGGTTACATGCAAGTGTCACCAACACCAACTTATAAGCAGCTTAGTAAACCAACGAAGGGGGCTAGTTGGTGAATGTTCATGATTACATTGCGCTTAGTGTTACACTGACAATTTTATGTGAAGGACAGAATGTGGACGTAAGTAGCGCAATAAATAAGCAGCAACACAAAGAACAGCAGGAGACTCTAGTCACCGCCGTAAATGCTTACTGTCAATCATTTGTACCAAGTCGGTATAGATAGTACACAAACACCTAAAGCATGTACCACAAATGCACAAGCAGTGTTTACACGTGTCTGCAGTGAATCCCATTTAAACAGGACTAAGCTTCTAGAAACCCAATGCATTCGGCAAAACAAATACCTTCTTATCCAACAAAATAACACTAACGAAGCGGTTCATTAACAGGAGATACAGGGCAGTGTACTTGCGAGTACACTGCCCTCCACAGCCATAAAATCTAATGCTCAGTAGGATGAGCGCCTCATTAGAGACAGTTACAGCTAGCAGGTCAGCTACCATGAGAACTACTTCGTGCTGCCATGGTAGGACCAGGTTCATGCACCTAGTCATCTGTGGCATATACCACAATATCCTTTTGTGTTCAATCATACCATTTTGAGCACACAAAAGGCTTTGAGAATAAGGCTATGATTCCGAAACTTTCACAACCAGGTGTTTGATACACAAAGGAACTTTTACACTGGATAATTAAACATTAATTCCTAATTAGGTCATTCCCTATAACGTACTTCGAGAGTTAGGCGACGTCCAATATGGCCGAATTATATTTTCGTGATAAATTGGTTTTTATTGAAACCTTCTCTTACTTGGGTTGAACATTCTCTGTGCGTGTGCATGTAGGCATAAGTGTATATTTGTGTGCATTTGCTTGGCTGTGATTGCATGCACACAACACAAACAAGTCTGTGCACCTTTCCCAAGGAGAAATTATTTTAAGGGGCACTTTACATCAATACAGTTGCGCAAGTGATCATACAATCAGAATACTTTTTTTTTACTTGCGTCAATTTAAGAATGATATTTTCTATCTCAGAATACATGTGTGATAGCATTACCGCAATCATTTACCATTCAGTATATAAAACATGCATTGTATGCATAATCATATGCCCACCTGCTATGGTCTTGATATGAGACTGGCAGTATTGCAAATAAATAAGGAATTATGAAGAGTCAACCTATGATGATCCCGTCTGTCTGCTGGCCACCTGCCTGTTCAAGCAGAAATATTTAGCCATGCCTGCAAGCCCTCAGAGGATATTCTGTAGCACGAAGTTTCAAATGCTGCACAGATGTAGATTCGTTCTTTTTGCACTTGTGTTATGAAGCGTTCCGAAAGACAAGTGTCTGCTCATTCTTGAGCATCCCCTATCTTTAGTTTCCTTTGGTACTTGATTTTGGTCTCCAATTTGTTCTTGGAAACAGGTTCCTGTGCTACTGCATATAAAGCTTTTGAATCAGTACAGGTAGTGTCCTTTCCTTCAAGATGGCTAGAATGCACAGGGCATCTTAGAACAAACTCTACACTCATTGAAAAGAAAAACAATTCCACAAATAGACTCAATTTCCTGATGAAAAAATAAGCAAAGAAAGGAGACACATACCACCAAATATGTCACTTGATTATGCAAGTAATTGTTTTTATCATTCAAAAGGCTAAACTGGATGAATGTAGAGTTTGGCTGGCTAATAAGCCCGTTTTAGAGATGGGGCTGATGAGAAGGCAATAAAATGGGCCACACTGTAACAAAGCTAGTCTAAAGCTACTGGTAGCATCTGCATCAGAACCAAGATAGTGAAATTCATAGTGAAAACAACATACTTCGCTGTTATGCGAGAACTCAAGATACACCTGCTTGCACCTCCTTGGCTGTTCAGTGCAGCAGCTGTGTTTAACCCCTTCAGTCACGAATTATGTTCGACTGTCACTAAACGTGTAAAATTTACATAATTTTATGCTAAGGTGCTCGAGGCTCCATAGAAAGCAAGTCGAGGTGGGATGAGAACAATTGTGCATTTTATAGAGAGCTACCATAATTAAATGGTAATTATATAGATTGTACAGTCAATAATGTTACGTCTCTTCATTAAAAATATTGAATGGGACACTCGAATTACATGCACAGGTTAATTATTTGGCACAAGCATTGCAACAAGGGAAAAACATCTTTCAAAATTACTACCAAAACGCCCCACTTCAAGCGTCCCGTCCAACACGGTAGTGCCTTCACCAAAGCAGTCGTCTAAAGCGATAAATTTCTCTCAGAAGTGAAGTGGGTGTACTTTGGGAAAGCAGAGTGTTCAATTTACTCAATGATTATTTTTCGTTGTCTATTCCTTGCAACCACGGCGCAGCAATGGCAAAAGTAAGTCATGTCCACAAACGTGTACACCGTGACTGAAGGGGTTAAGTGTGTAGGTCAGGAACACATTTAGACAACTAGCACTTGCAGGCAACCAGCACCTGCCAGTTGACACCCAAGAAACCTATACAAGGCAGTGTAGACAAAATAAAGCAAAGCTACAGAGAGTACTCATGGGCCCAAGTGCTTAGCAAATAATACAACTATTCCTGCTGAGCACTTAGAAATTTCCCATTTTTCAGAGCTACTAACAGTGCCGCAGCAACAAGCAGCAGCAACAAGAAAATGTACCTGTCACAGGCGCCTCAATGTCGATCATGGTCTTCTCCTGGCGCAGCAACGCGGCCCCTTCATTGATGATGCGCAGGGCAGCTGCTTCCTCGATTCGCCCTTCGAGCACAAAGTGTTGCTTCAAAGCTTCGATTCGTGGCTTGCCACTTTTTGCCTCAAACACCTCACTCAGTGTCAGCTTGTGGCTAGGTGGAAACGGCACACCTGAAAGGTAGATGGGGAAACAAATGGCAGCGGTCAGAGTGACTGCACAGCAAAGGCACTGTGGACCATGGTAGAGACAAAAAGGCCATCTGCCAACGACAGACAGAAAAACTGCACTTTGCCCAACAGGCGCTGAGGCACCTACACTTCAGATTGTGCATGTAATAGTGCTTTGCTCAGCAAAGAGAACACTACAAATCTAATTCCACCTAACCACCAATTAAACCACAATTAGCCTGCTGTGGTTAAATAATAATGGCACACACATAAAAGGTGGCAGCAGTGCTTCCCACCTTTTATGGGAGTTCACCTCTACACCTTGTTCACACTCACTTATCAGCCAATACAGAAAAAAAAAAAACTAATGACTTCTCAACTCAAATGCTGCTCCGTGTGAGCTTTGAGGCTTGTCAAAAAGCTTTCTTTTTCCAATAAATGCTAAACAACCATTAGTGGGATTTATTGTGCTTGCACTCTCAATCTCCGTACAGCATATCATATGCCTACCATAAAAACGAGAGACTCCTGTAATGTTATTTTAAGATAGCTTCAGCAAGTTGGTATACATGCAAAAAACATGGTAGAGCACAAGTCCTTGTATTGAATGTGAAACCATTTAGATAATGACGCTAGAGAACTTTCTCAATACACTTCAACAGAGAAAGAAACAATGTTTGTACCCCTTTAAGTCTTCAGCTTGGCTACTTCTCCCTGCATATTAAAAACTTAATTTCCTTTTAACACAACTTTAACTAATGGAAAATATAAATATGGAATTAGTGTAAAGAGAGCAGCTGTCACATGTCCTACCATCTTGGAGAATGCACCAGGAATCAAAAGATCCTTTCCAGAAAGCAAGGTACACTTCAAGGTACACAGTTAACACACACAGAACCACAAGAACCCTTTGCTTAAGCATTCCTAAACAAAATTAGCCTATTTAGCTCTTATTCTACAATGCATTGTTCGTGCAGACATGGCTTAGTATAAGGCTCTCTTGCACCACCAATCTGCCCTCATCTACGTCTACAACTTTCTCACTGAAAGCTACAAGTTGCTGCCATGTGATCCTCCGCCCTGTATGTTATACTTTGCATCACTCCACTATTAATGCACTATTAGTATGCACTAATAGCAGTTTGTACAAGTTTCAGTCTCACCACCCAGGTTTGAAGCTCACCAAATTGAATTGCTTCATCTTAATTTACAGCCATCGGAATATTGCCCCTGCTAGAACAGCAAAGTGATGTGTTAACCTGATGCAAGCTAGCACTGCAAACAAGCTGCGAGTATGCCATTACTTGGCTTCGTGCAACTAGTGTAAAGCGATGCAAAGGCCTATGATTGATGCAATGGCAGACAGCTCGCTCAAAACAGGCACTCAAGTCAGAAATGCAGGGTTATTAAAAACAATATACCTCCCCACACCACATTCAAGGAGTTGCGCCGCCTTTCCACATTCCTACCACGTTCCAAGCTATAGCGGCTACTAGCGTGTGTGATGTGGCAGGTCAAGCGACAAACCGTCATGTTGCATTTTTTTGTCTTGTGCTCACCTAACTAGTTTACTTTACACCTTGGTTTCTTTTCAATTGCTAGCTTGCATCTCCTCATTCCTCACCATTTAGCATGCCCAAAAGCCATGTATAATGGGTACTTGCATGCATTATACTTACATTAATAGTGAATGCAAAGGATGTCGGCAATTTCACCAGGCCACAGGAATTAACTAGTGATCTGTTGATCAGAATAGCTTATTCAATATTGCATGTGAAGGCCTACTGGGCTGGCCATTATAAAGGGCCACGATTTCGCAGCGATGCTTTTTCTAATACTATTCCTTTTCGCACTTCACCAGTGGTAAGAGTGATGCTCCACCTGCACTATCTATGTATCAGCCAATCATTAATGGAGGATAAATGTCACATGGCATCAAGCAGAAGGGATCATTACAAAATGCCAGCACAGCATATTGCATTCTCAAAAGCAGTTAACATCAGATTATCTCTTCACAGTTAAATTAAACGCAACTGAGCTGTTGAATGGCTGTACTATTTACTCTCTCTTTATAAAGAGAAGTGTTAGGGCCAAGCATCACAGTGGCAAAGATGAAGGGCAGCATAAGGCTGCATTTACTGAACACAAGAAGCCTGTTCCTGACAACTTGACAAGATCCCCAACACTACCTGCATTTTAACATTTGCATCAAGGCTAGCAGGTGCACGTCAACTGGCTCAGATGCATCTTCCCAATCCTGTCATCACAGCCCTGAGCTATGTCAGCAGTACTAGCGTACTTGCATTTTGCAAGTCAATAACAACAAGGATATCCGAGTGCAGCATCATTTATTAGGCAACAGAATTAGCAGCAAGGTTTAGTGACAGCCTAGAAAATCTATAGCTGGCAGAAAATAAGGCCAGCCCTTGAGGGCTAACTACAACACAAAAGCGCCTTAGCATGTCACCCAAGAGCTTAATTAAACCACGTTTTTCATTTTGTAGCTTCTATACCAGGCCTGTCTGAAGGACATGAAGTCTTACCATGGGGTTTAGCAATTCCTACGGTGCCCACAAATATCTAGTTGCATCATAAGCACTCAGAAACACCTATTTCTAATGTTCGCATGCCTAAAAAGAATTATACAGTGCCCCATCCAACAATGAGCAGGTATTATAAAAAAAAGAATACTTCTCTGTGTGGATAAAACCAAGTATGCCAACCTCCTAAAAAAGCCACCAGTTTTTCTTACTTCTAGTTAATGCAGTAATTAGTAATTCTCCATACAAAGTTTGTAGAGCACATTTGAAAACATCCCTCTCAGTTGTTTGCAACTTACTACCTTTGAGTAGCTCTTTCCAAATTAAAAAAAAAAGCCACCATGGCACACAAGCAGCTGGGCATGACATGTTTTTTTATGGTATCACTGGCTTTCTTTTAAGTACAGAAAAAAGAGCTAAGCAAGTGGTAACAAATCGCAAGAAATTGAAGATAATGTTTTCAAATGTGCTCTACAACCTTTGCGCTGATACTGCAGCCATAATGTTAGTAATTAAAAAGCTAATCACTACTAATCACTTTGATACTAAGAACAATATTAGGTCTTTGACAACATATAGTTGGTTTCATCCATGCAGAAAACTCCACTTTTTTATTTTTGCTTTAGCTTGCTCACAGTTAGGGAGTACACCTTGCATATAAACTATGCATAGGCTGTTGGTTTGCTTTTTAGTGCAGTCTGAATTTCGAACTTCCAATACATCTTATAAGCTAGTACAATCTTTGCGACAGTTCATGGATGTGTATGTAGAGCACTCGACACACAGCTACACTCTCTTGGGTGAAGCAAAGGGGATGCAACGTTGTTTTAAAGGCACTATGAATGGCACGCTGCATGCAGCGGTGTTCACTCTACTTAATGCTAACTAAAACCCAATACCATTAAGAGTCAAACTCAACATGGGTTTGGGTCACTATCTTAGACATGGGAAACAATTTCAGGTGTGCATGCCTAGTAACCCCCAAGCACTAAACAATCTTACATCGCCAAAACTAGTATTTGCTTTGCCTGTCCACTCACTATGGATGCACAACATAATAGCAAGAATGTGGGTCACTCATATCAAACTGAAATTTTTTCATCTCATGCTAATCCTGTCCACCACCCGGGAACAGCATAAAGATTGTGTGGTATTTTGCATCGTGCCAGTGGCATAGCCAGGGATTTTTTTTTCAAGGGGGAGGGGCCACGCACTTGATTGGGGGTGGGTGCAAATGGGTGTTGGCACATGTTATTTTATGCCAATTTCACTATCTTAAATACTTGCCCACATGCTTGTTTTATTACATACAACATCCACAGGCATCTAGTGTGGCTCGTAGGCATTGCTACCTTGCTGCAATGTACTCTAGGTGTCACAGTGCAAATAAAGGGTCAGGTTAAATATGTTAACCAACTGTACTTCTATTTCCAAAGAGCCTACCTTTGTTATGGTTGTGCCCATGAATGGCCCACATTACCCTGGCACTTCCCAAATCAACTCTCTGCAGTTTCAAATGCAAGAGTACTTATCCCACTATGACAACTGGCATCTGCCACATGAAGATGCAGAAGGACAAATGAGCAGTCTCTCTTTCTACAACAGTACCCATGCACCGATATGGCAATTGATCTCAAAACAGCAGAGGCGACTGTCCAAAGCAACTCTTTCCTTTCACCAATGCTGAACACTTTATGCTCCTCAATACTCGTACAACACAGTATGCTATGTACCTGTCACCACAGAATGAAGCAGAGGGGCAGACTTTTTTTTGTAGCTTCACCTACCAAATTTTAAGCCAATTTCAATAGTATTTCACTTTGCTCAGAGCAATGAAGCAGCAAGTGTGCAAGACAAGCTCCTATTGTTGAGCAAAAAGATGCCACTGGGCACAGACAGCATGAATTTACAGCTTTATTTCGATTGAAGCATCTGCTACACTCAAGAACATAATACTGGACAGTAATTCTGGCTTACCACACCTGTTACCTGCTGGAGAAAGTCAACCTAGCAGAATGTATCATGCTATCCTGTTTTCGCAGCAATAGCAACAACACTGACCTCTGCTGCAGGCTGCCACTTGTATAAATCAACGGCGACCGTGCAATGGCTGCATAGAAATACAGTACCCGAGCTGACTTTTCTCACTGCTATTGGTTCTCCACACTTGCCTGATGTAATAGCGAATCGGTTTCACCACATCACCGCATGGTGAAGGCAAGCAATGAGCTTAGCTATGGAAAAGCACACGTACGTAAGAAGTGAATAGTAATTTGGCAAAAGTGTGCGTTTCCTTTTCATGAGTTGAGCCTTGATATTGGCGGCGAGGAGTTGGGGAGTCGCCATCTATCGGAAGCACCTCGCTGGCGTAGTATGAGGGATCACGTGGCGCGCTCCTCATAGGTTTTGCTGTCAGCGCTCACTGAAAACACCATGCGCGAGCTCTCCCGGATATTTCTGTAAGTACTTTCGAAACGAGAGATGTTTTTTACTGTCTAAATAATAATCTTGGGCAAACTGAAAGCACAGAATCGTTTACAGACGCTATGTCTCTTTACCGAATACGTACAGTGAACGCCACTGCGCTCGGTCACCGCGATGGAGTCTCCCGAACAGTCTTCTTGCGTGAAAGGTAGGTAAACGCTGAGAGCAAACTATGTGAAATATATTCTTATAGTGTTTTTATAACTAAATCGAGCGTAATAGAATGAAGCCTCAATGCAGCGATCGCACAGAATCGCAGCGACCTACTGCGCGTCTGCATGCTTGTCCGCGATACTGTTTTGCTTTCACCGCGTGCACGTTTTCGCGCCGTGCCATGAGCTTTAGGCCGCAGAATATGAGCATTTACACTATACAAGTAGCCACTGTTGCGTGGGTGCTATCAGAGCTATTCAAAAATAATTTCGTTGTAGAGGCTTCGACGCCTACAGGGGACTTTGATGTGCCGTCACGACGATTCAATGTTTTTTTTTTTCTAAATTCTTGGACGTTTCAATATTATTTCTCGAGTTGCACCGCACTGTATGTTTATCGGTGTTCTCAGCGTGCGATTTCCCGCTGCTTCTTTTTTTCTAATCCAGTGCATTAATCCATAACACAAACAAGACCCTATGCCATGCTTTTTTTTTAATGTGCTTCTTACCGCTCCCTTGCCACTCCAGTGAACTTGCCAGTATCTATAGCATCGACAAGTTCAGCGACCAAACCGTCATGTTATTAGTCGGGCAGCAGACTCGGGAGAGCGTCTCAGTGCGCGTTTTCCGAACATCGCAGACCCGGCGCCCTAGCAGAAATCTTCCTCGCGTCTGTGCTTGCTGCATACCCGAGTTGTAGCCGATGGCTGTTTGCCGGTTTTATGTTTCGCGAGCCAAGCTTCACGCAGCTTCTTGTCCTGCGGCTACGTGTGAATAAGGCTGACACCGGGCTCCGTTGCGTAAGTCCAGCACTGCGGCACCGAGCAGTAGCCTACCTACCATGTTGCGCGCCTTCAAAGGCAGCCACTACCTATTGAAGTGCTTTCAAGCGTTGTAAAGGAGACACTCGAAGCAGGATCTCGTCACTAAATGAGGACCGCAGCTTACGAGGGAATTTAAACTCATTTTCGGCTCGGTTCGGCGCTCCCGAAGCAGCCGACACGACCGCTATGTCCACGTGATCCCTAATAGCACGTCACGCCGACGGTGGCGCCAGCTTTTCCAGTGGCGGAGCTCGAGGCCAATACCCGTTTCCTCACTAATGTCAGGGTATCTACCCTGAAAATTAATTGGATGCCATTGTCATTCTACCTCAGGATATGGTGAGGTAAGTGTGCATACTAAACTACACTATGTATTTCCACATAGAAGGTAGTGTGCTTAAAACAATGGCAGCACCCTTTGAGAACCATCAATTTATGTTGTGCACTCAACACCTTGCCATGGCTCTAATAAATGCCATAAACACACCATATAATGTCCCTACTCCTCCACAACCGATACTTGTGCGACCATTTCATCGGCAATTCTGGTTATTATGCTACTTTAATCATTCAGTCTAATGCGATTTATTGCACTGAAGCACATGCTGCCATCTGTGGTCCTGCACGCATGTGCCCAGAGCTGTATTGGCAGCCTCACGGTCAGTGTGCAATGCACTCACTTTAGTAATATTGGTTTGCATTGTGTTGGACAGTACATCGCTCCATGCAAACTTGCCACTGTGCCCTGCCAATTCTTTGCACATAGCAAGCTATGTGGTCAACACCATAATGTGTTGGCCAAGGATTCCCAGTAAATGCAGAGCATCTTTTTGGATCCTGCTGAACCATTGGCACAAGCCACATGCTAACTCCCATACAATACACATTTAATGAAAAGGAGAACACACCGAAGCACAGCATAACCGAGTAAATGCTATCAGTTTATCAATATATATGTGTTCTATACAGCCCCCTTAACCTTCCACTGCTGTGGCAGATGCTCATCAATTTTCATTTAATGTACAGTAGGATTCATCTAACAGAAGTCTATTAGCAATGTATTCAAGGGAACTGTTCTCTTTATTCTCCTTCTCAAGGCCCAATCATTTTATAAGGACTTATTCTTGACCTTTTCAGAGCAGTAAGGGTCATGCTTCGCATCAAATATTGAATGGCTTAATTTTGCCACACAGTGCAGCTCTAGTTACAGTAAAACTGCTCATTTCAACTGGATACTGTCCACGAAAAATGCAGCCAGAAAGCTTCGTAAGAAAGTTTTGCAAGATTATAACGACATTATGGCACAATACACCTGCAAGTATCTGACATACACTTCCATTATCTTTTTAACACAGTTGTATAGAATTATGCAGCCACACGTCTTCGCGACCCTAACTTGCAGCAATTCTTGAACACCACAAGAGTTGGCTTATCACAATCAACTTCCTTATACTCAAATCAGATTTGCAATCATAGGTCAACAAGCTCACTCATAAGTCAACTCACTAACTCACACTGACCAGAGAGTCTGAGCAAGTGAGAATGATTCCAGGGGCATGGGGTTGAGTACGAGTGAGTTGCAGTGGTCTAACTGGGTGAGAGAGAGTCTGAGCGAGTTGAAACCAGTTTTAAGTGAGCGACTCTGACTCCAGTATTCTTGAACGTTCCTCCATTCCACCTCGACTCGTGAATAGATGGCACCACCGTACTTCAACAGAAGTGGTCACTGCGCTTCATTGACAGTGCACACCAACTTTTGAGAAGCATAGCATCTTCTGTTGAAGGGCGTTGCTGCACTCAATTCAGTGAAGTGGAGGATCATTTGAGAATACAGGGATGAGTCCGAGCATGTACAATTTCCAGTGAACTGCAGACAAAATAAGTGAGGTCAACTACCTCTAAATCACATGTGATTCCATCTGGTTTTGAGCTCACAATCCTAGATGTGAGGATGATTACGCATGATATCAAGTCAACCTATGTTTGCTATGTTTGTATCCAGAAGCAGCGTCCATTGGTGACAATGAGCCAACGTGAAGAGATGCATAAATGGACTCATGCACATGCACTAAACAAAAATTTTGAAATGCAAAGTGGCAGAATATATAGTAAATTCTGTAAATGCACTTTTGTGTAATGTAAGCGTTAGTTGATGTTATAGCTGCTGAGCTGGTTGGCACTGAGCACATGCCTTATACATGTGTACAGGCTCTGTGGTGTAGTCATAGGCCAGCAGGCTGCTTATAGGTTCACCGAGTCATATTCACACTCATTTCACAAGCATGAATGAGGGCAAGTGACAAAGGCTGTGAGTGGACGAGCATAGGTTGGCAAACTCACTCATACTCAGAATCAGTGTGTTTGTGATTCCCCCTCAAATATCATTCAATGACTTTAGGCAATGTGTTTCAAGTCACCGTATGTGTGTTCGTGTACGACTTACTTCGAACTTCATTTGACAAAAGTGACTTCTTTATGATTTCAATCTGTGTACAAAACTGCCTACCTATTAAGTAATATTATCCTACTCCAATTCCCATCAATCATTCAGTACTTGGTCACATGTGTACATGTGATAATGCTACCGCATAAGCAGAGTTCCAAGCCCTTCTGGTATCCCACAGTGACAGCAGGACTAGAATGGTGGTCCCCATATATTTTTTTTTAAAAATCTACACTTACAGTAATAGGACGGTCTTAATTTCCAGTTGGCTTAGGTTAAGCTTACAAACAGCTTTACAAAAGCCAAAGCTCTCAGCATGAAAGAGACTCACTTATATATTCCTTGAACATTTTTCCACTCAAGTGCATGACAGCACCATCCCAACATTCAAGCAGTCATTATGCTTCAATGGCACTACACAAGCTATTTTTGAGCTAAAATTCTGAAGCCAGCTGCTAGCAGTTACCTTATAAATGCATCTGACTGAATGCACTATCAGCATCCAATGAAACAGCAGTGTGCATGCAGCCCTAAGCAAAACTGAAGGTACAGTGGGCGCCGTCGGACAGTTCTCACGTGGGACAGGTGTGCTCATCTGGGCCAGTATTTTGTAGCGATGCCCTTTCCCAATGCCTTTCAGCGCTTTTCGCATTCGTGAATGGCTGCTTTCGAAGCACCGCCCCGGGCAAACTGTCGAGTGACCACTCACGAGTGCAAAAAAACCCGTAAGGCATTGTCATTGGGAAAAGACATAGCTGCAAAATACCAGTAGTTCGTCCACAGGGTGCGAGGATCCTCGCCCTATTGAAATAGTTTTGTTTCCGTTTTCCTTAAATCTCCCATTAAAAAGCACGAAAAAAACAACGAAATCAGAGGCAAAAAGATCACAATACGGCGAGCATCATCAGCCAAATCAGGTGCACGTGCTGTCTCTGCCGATGACAGGCAGACATCATGCACTATATGCAGTGTTTGTGTTTTATCTGATGCTGATAGAACATGCATTGAAAGGTACACATGTCAGAGTGCTGACCTACAAGGAAGACCAAGCAACAAGTTAAATGCATTGCCGAAAAGGGCCTTCCTAAACAATGTCAGGGCTCAATCACTGGCATTGCAGCTTTTTCATTAACTGTGAAGACCTGCTTGCAAGTGAAATTCTTTCCTTGTGGTCAAGCTTAGCACCAAGGCAAAAGAAAATGCAATGAGAAGTGAGGACTGGCTTACGAGGGCTGTTCCTAAAGCCAAATCATGTCCTGCTAATGTCATCATCAGTTCAAACGAATTAGTCAATGTAATTTAATTAGTTATTAGGTTTCCTCTTTCCAGTTAAGCAGGCAATCACAGCATGGAAAAGCTGAAAACCACTACTTACACTGCAATACTAATGCACTATGGACTATTATTATTCGCATCTTGATTCTACGTTGTGATCAGGAAATAGCCATTCACAGTACAAACAAAACCACAGAAATGATACAAATGCACTGTGCGCACTCCTTGCACTGACTGGAGAGTGAGCGAGCCTGAAGTCTCAGGCTTCCACATCAACACTAACCATATTCTAGGGATCAAGCCTGAAGCTCAATTTGAAAGTAAATCTGCGACTGATACGGGTGTCACACGGAGCACTTTTGATCGCGATCAAGCCTGATCCGGATCACATTTCTCGGTCGTGACTGGCTCCTTTGCACAAAATACGCGAGAGAGCCAATCGCGGTCGAGAATTTCGATTCGGATCGGTCCCGATCGCGATCAGAAGTGTACGTGTGACACCGGTATGATTCAACCAAACATAAGCAAGGGCCAATTCTAAAGCAGCTTCACTGTCCACGTTCTGAAGGTAAAGACAGGTCCTGGGAGACCTTGTTGAAAGATGAGAGAAGAATTTCAATTTCCTCAATTCAGCAGAATTTTCCAGCAATTGAGGGCCACTGTGCGCACGTGTGTGCGAACCTGCTCATGGATTTGCGCGGCGAATGATTCATTTTGCGCACACTTTTGTGCCTTCAAAAGCTTTTTTAGAATAGATCTAAAGGGGGCAGGCGCACGTTTCTGTTGCGCTTCCCCTTCGGCGCAATTTCACGAAAAGGCAGCAAGACGGGGACTGGCAACGCGCAAGTGGGGATTGCGCGCTGCGGCTCCCCGTCTCATCGACCGGGCAAACCTCTCCCGTCTACCCGCAGCCCCGAGACTCGCTTTCCGTCGCTGGGGTCAGGCTAGCGGGGCAGTCGAGTCTTGCGGCCGGGACGACAAGAGCGCCACCGTCCAAACGTCAAAGCAAGTGTCGTGAAAGCAGAAAGTTGGCAGCACCAACCAGGAAGGCTACATTGCTAAAGTGGTATCGATTACGAAACGCCACCACAACCACAACAAGCGCAGCGGCTTTTTGTGCACGTAGCAGACATTGCCGAGATATTTCCAGCGGGCGGCAGAACCAGGCCCGTCTTGCCTGCCGTACGCTGAAAAAGCACCGAAAACAGCCGGTTATGCACAGAACGTGCCCGGTCTAGGGTGGGATCAACAGGTGTGTGTGCGCCGTTAAGAGGTTTTGCGCGACAGTTGAATCTAAACTTGGCTGCCACGGCACAGCAGCATGCCGCGCACCCGGGGCATCCTACTACGCAGATGGCTGCGAAGCAAGGGTGTATCGGTTCAGTGGGATACCAGTGACGGCAAGTAGTATGCGTACAAAGTGACAGAGCATCATGGACACTACTGTGTGCGCAAGGAATCTCACTCCACGTGTTCTCTGAAAACAGTAGAAATATAACCAGTTAAAAGGACATTCCGGGAAGAGTGGGAACATTTCCGGCGCGCGCATGTGGTCCACTACATATACATCGTCAGAGTTGCTGAAGCCGCTTTCACATGGCCATTGTTTTCAATATGCAATGTAAGCTCATGCATTTCTACAATAAACGATTACCGCTAGAAAAGTGTGCGCGCTGGCGTACCGAACGCAATACGTATTCGTCTCTTCGTACGTATTCGTCAATTAGTACATTTCCAGTGCGCGAGTCCATGCTAGCCGTACTGGAATTTAACAAGGCACACCGACCCCTTGTATTTTAGTTTTTCCGAACTGCTAAGACGAAGAACGTTATGGGCTCTACACATCAGGGCCACAGATACTCTACATTTGTACAATAGTGAGTCGCTGTTATTGGAGAAACGTAAGCCGCGCCTGCGCCACCGCAGGCGCTGACGTCGCTAGGAAAAAATTTCATTCCATTGGTTGTATGATACACTATACGGTAGGTTTGGTCGAACCGAACGTACCGACCAGGGACGAATATCTGCTCGCCTACACGAGCACGGCCGGCGGCGAAATCGCGCAAGCAATCCGCTGACCTTGGACATGTTTTCCTTGTTTCTTACTAACGACCCGGTCTCCCACCGCCGGCGAGTTTCTCGCACATCGCGATAGCACGGCTCCAAAATGGCAACCCATCGTCATCCCCTTCCCCTTCTTTCGGCCAAACCCCCGTGGAGAAAAATCCTTCCCCCTTCAGCGCCCCTTGCTAGAACGCGTTCTCGGAGAGCGCACGAAAACGCAGCATTGTGTTCCTCGGGCAAGCGGACAAGGGAGGTCGCGGAGGAAAACACCGCCACGACGTCCAATTTCAGCATGACCAGGGAGCGGTTTCTAAAAACGCCCGAGGTCAACCCATGAGGCACTGCGCTCGGGACCCCTCCGACCGCAAAGCACACGCTACTCGAAACTTGGGTTCCAGGGAAACCCATGCTTCCCTCATTATAGGGCCGAATTGCCTTTACTCGGCAGCCTACAGATTCGCAAAGAGCCCGCTCGAGTTCATCGGCAGCTGCAGGAGAACGCGCGCAGCCGGCGCATACGGGTAGCTCGGGTCGATGCCAAAGCGATGTCGGCGGCAAAGCTCAAAATTCAATGGGAGGCATGTCGACGTAAAAACATGCCGCCGCGGTGGGGGCCATAAATGCTCATACCGAAATATGATCGCCCGCGAAGCTGCGACGCGTGACATGAAACCAGCGGTATGACAAACCAAGAGGCCGAGGACCAAGAAATTGACGCAGCGCGAACCTAAACACGCATAGCCTTCCACTAAAATCGTTGTCACGGATAACTATAAAACACGGCGTAGCAGACAAGCAGCAAGCCATGTTGTACAGCCCAGCGCGGGTTACGCATTTCAGTGCGAAACCAGCCTTCCAGCGGCCGTGGCTTTCGATCAGCTGAGCTTGTTTAAAGGGTCGGGACCAGAACGTTAGGCTTAAATGTCCGACCAACGATCCAGCTTATGATGGTGTCGTTCCGTACGCCTTCTGTGCGCGCGGACCCTGTGTCCGGTTCGAAATTAACCCTGAGGTTCGTGCACGTCAACGCAGAAAAGCCGTACGGTAACGCATTGCACAGTTAAAGCGGCTGCACCCGACAAAAATGGCCGCCGGACTGCAAAAATCCCAGGGCGAGCCCATGGACGCCAGGTAGTAGGGTAGATAAAAACGACTTACTTTTGACGACGCGTTCCGTCGTTGGTATTTTCGCATTATTCGCCGACATGTTAATATTCCTAGGTGTTCACGTTACACGAAACACATACGGATGACAAGAATATCACTGCGATAAAGAAAGATCACACAACACTACGACGGCCACAAATGGCGTAAACAACAAACTCCTGTTTGCATGCTGCATTGCGCATAATTTTGCGCGCAGACTGAGAGGACCAATCGCGACGCTGGACGGCCGCGGAGGCGCGCCGTTCGCTGTTCACGGCAGAGGAGCGTGTTCATTGGGCGGCTGAGCTGACGTCAGTCAACCTGCAGTGTGTTCCTTCAAATTCAAACTTCGGCAAAATTGTTTCGCTATTTTAGAACATTTGAGAACATCATATTGTTGTAAAATGTGTCCCGACTATAAAAGACGCTTTGGAGACTTTCCCAGAAAATACATCAAACTGAAGTTAGCTGTAATAGTGCACCGGCACGAAGTAACCCGCGTTCTTGGCATGCCGCGGCAAGATTCGGCTGCCTCCAGCGTTTTTGTTTTGATTCATACACGCCATAGTGTCGTACTGAGAATATAGTAGTCGTGCATAAGAAACACAAACATCAGAAAGTGTCACAAAACATTTTTATGAAAATATACTTTTGCACGTTTTCTGGCAACTTTTGAAGTGATTCACGAGCCTTTCTGAGTGTAATAGGTGGCGCCCTTCCTGACGCGGCAAATTTAAACAACGTTTGAAGAGAGAGCTGTAGTTTCTGGCGCAGAAGGTTGCTAAGAATACTGTAACGTTTCTGTGCAAGTATTAATTACACGACTAAATGTTATTTTGCCTGCTATCGTCAACTCTGCTGTCTCCAAGGTGATAGGCTCTGTATACTTGAACCGCGATAGATAGCACGACGGTAAAAGCGTCGAATTTTTGAGAAATTTAGTAGCCCGAAAGAAAAAATAATGTAGCCTTCCTTTTGACGACATGTCAACCGCTTTGCTTGACCATGCTCTGATGGGTGAAGCTGCTACTTAAGTGTTAATCAATTTCTTCTCTTAAATTTTCGCATGAGACCTCCTATGAGCGGCTTGTGCTGTTCCGTATAATAGTTTGCTTGTTAGACGACTAGGGCAGTTACTCGCAGTGGACATGAAGCTGCTACAGGTGGACTTGTTCCGAAGGCCTTCCAGTCTTTTCTAGACGTTTGAATCCGGCCACATCTTGCATTTCCTGCGCAAAGCAAGTTGTCAGAGCTTCAGCTCAAAAAATGTTGCTGCACGAAGCCATCTATGAAAGTTTGAATACAGGTAATATGTATAGTTCATTTAATTGGGAGCGTCGGGAGTTTTTATAATTTATTAATTAGTAAAAATACAGATAATTACATGTGCGTAGTATACATAAGGAGGCCCCATAGTCAAAGACTGTATCGGGACCTCCTGTTAAAGACACTTATGTTATGTTATACAATGTTTAAAGCAAAAGTAGTACAGGTGAGAGCTAAGAGTAATGTGAAAACGTGTTTATAGCTACGCTAATGGTAGAAGCAAGGACTGGCTAAATAAACAGAACCAACACAGTGCATCTGTGTCGATCTTTCTTAGTCCTTGTCTTACGCGCTGTTTCTCCTTGCAAAGTGGAACACCAACTAGCCCAACGTCGATCCATTAAACCGAACTCACTCAGACTTATATATTGACACAGGGGTCATCAGACTCGTATTCACCAAAATAAGACCCCGTCGCGCACACTCAAACTCACCAGAAATCAGACTCACCGAAATCAATCTCCGTCGAGCTAGTACTCACTGAGATTCGTGGTATCAGCGATCCATACAGACTCGCAGTATATCATGTGTTCAGAAACAGGTTATCGAAGACTCGCAAATTCATGAAATCGTGGTGGGGGGGGGGGGGGGGGGGTCAGGCTCCTTCAAACTATCACACCTCAGGCTCACTTGATTCACAATCGCAGGCTGCAGCTAGTCGATCGCCTCGACTCAAAGTGACCAATTCACAGTACGAGTCTTTCCTCTACTAAGGGTAAAGTGTAACGGCGTTAATATGATCGGTACGCGTTGGTAGAGACAGGAGATTCGCCTCGGGTGCGCGGCAACGTGTGTGTGGGTCCAAAAAACGAAGGAAAGAAAGCCAGCAATTAATCACTATTGGAACGTAGGAGATCGGAAAGAAATCATTTCGCGATAATTCCAGTTCTCTACTGCTTCACTGACGCCAATAAAGATGCGGTGTTACTAAAACAGGCATATGTAGACAAATAGAAGATATGGTCAGACTTCTTGCGGCCTTTGCATTTAAGGTTAGTCGCGGAAGAGTAAACTTTTCTGCGGTAAAAATTGTAAAAGAAGATTGAAGAATTGGTAGCACAAAGTCACTGAGCAAACATAGGAAGAAATATCCAAACACAAGCGATATTATACCTGGTGTTTCCACGAGCATATTTCGAAAAGATTAAGTTTCCTGGAACTGATGCACAATTCTAGTCCATGGCGTGGTCTACTCGAAGAGGCGGACAGTACTTGCAAAAAAAAATTGAAACGCATAACCGACTAATTAAGAAGCATTCACTAATTAAGCTTTTTAACTAATTAGCTCATAAACATATTGCAATTTACAAATTCCAGCCGAGGAATTCGCAAGGCGGAACGACCTAGGAACAAATCCCCAGGATGACACTGCAGTTTCGAGATATGAATTCCCTAACTTTGCAGAAGAATGCATTGGCGTTCCAGTTACATGTTTCGCTTGAATGCATGAAACTACGTTTTGTTAAGAAAGTAAGTCGAACGAGAGTGCATCTTTACCGTAAGTTTGACGGCGCGTATCTCGTAAATGGTGTCATCCACACAATTCTTTTCACGTGGACACGTCTTACCGGCTAGAATTTGTAAATTGCAATATACGCCACAAGGCAAATAGCCAGAAACGTAATTAGTAATTTCTTGTTAATTTGTCGATTATGCATTTGAATTTCTTGTGCAAGTAATATAGTCTCGCGTATATGTAAGGGAGGGTTTGTTACTGGCAGCCAGTTTCTTCACATGGTGCAGAAGTTTATTTAAAAGACGGCCCAACGATCGTAGAACATGTGTTATACAAGCTTTGTTTTCCGTTTCGCGGCTGAAGCGTATACTTGAGAACCTGTGATTTCTGCTTGTAGTCTGCTATTTAGTGTTTGTCAGTATAGTCACGTGCCAGTTTTATCTTTTACGCTACACCCATTTAGGTATTTCTTGCAACTGGCCCTATTGTGTTTCTAGGGCTCACAGTCACAGCTTTCTCTTTTCTTTTTTTCTTAGCAACTTATAGTTTTCACCCGCCGTGGTTGCTTAGTGGCTATGGTGTTGGGCTGCTGAGCACGAGGTCGCTGGATCGAATGTCGGCCACGGCGGCCGCATTATATACATGGGGGCGAAATGCGAAAACACCCGTGTACTTAGATTTAGGTGCACGTTAAAGAATGCCAGGTGGTCAAAATTTGCGGAGTCCTCCACTACGGCGTGCCTCATAATCAGAAAGTGGTTTTGGCACGTAAAACCGTATAATTTAATTTTAACTTTTAGTTTTCAATATATATTCTTTAACGCTTTTCGAAAGCTAGTCATACAGCAGCCAGTCATTCTTGGGAAGCTTGTTTGCAACCTGGCGTCAAAGGTATTGGGGGACTATTCGTGCAGTTTTATTTTACGACAATTAGTAATCTTCTGTTTAAAACTGATCCTAATTGTCCCTGGTAGCCCCCTGTCTCTTTTTCACTAGTCAATACAAGTGCGGTATATGTAACTATATGAAAATAAATATTCCTGCTTTATATATATGCGTCTGCATTTGACTATTCGATGTTTACTAGTTGTATTCGATTTGTATTCGTAAAAGTTGATATTTGCCCACGTCTGTATATATTTTATTTTTCTGTCTGCCTGAACTGCTTTTGCTGTCTTAGTACTAAACTACAGGTAGCAAATAGCAGCGAAGGAGGTCGTCCAAGAATTGCACGCCTACAAGAATCGCTCTTTGCCATACACGTTTCCTTTCATACTGGCACAGTGCGGGAGTGAAAAGTGATTTTCAATGCGATTTTGCGACGGTGACAGTTGCAATGGGCGAATACTGTAAACGGCGAAACGCCGCGAAAATTCACGAAGGAATGACAGCGACTATTTATTTTCGGTGCTAGCACGGAAGAGCGTTTGCGTTGGCATAGTTTCGAAGTTAACCTCCAGCGATTGTCTGTGCGTTTACGGCCGCCGTTTAGCGACAGCTGTTAAGCTTAACTTCAGGGGAATTTCAGATCGTCTGCCTCGGGTATATCGATGTCAAGTTCATCGTGTTTCTCGACAAAAAAACAAGTTGCCGGAAAAAAGGCCATTCGACAATTCCAGGAACAATTCGACCCCGGATTCGCGACGCGTGTGCAGTCGTGCTGTCGTCACCATGCCGTTGTGAGCGGCGCGCACTCTCATAACTTAGCCGTCACGCATTTTACGCCGACCTGTCAGGCAGCGAGCTCCAACGCCGCAATCCCGTAGATCACGAGACATGGCACTTTGCTCCTCGCAAGAAACCCTTGAGTAAACACGAGGAAAGGCTCTTCGCACCGATGCCCTGCCATGGTTCCTGGGACTGTGAGAAGAGACCCGGGAGTAGACACGGGGGTTCGAGCCAGGCGAGAGAGAAGAGCCGGAGGCCAGCCGAACCAGAGAGACGGCACGGGGAGACGAGCGAGAGACGCGGCCGAGGAAGGCAGCAACACGCTTCACGCCGACGCTCTGCAGATAATAAACAGTGTTCATTTAGGCAAGAATCCAGCCTTTTTTCATTTGCTGTCACCGTCATCGCCACACTTGAGTGAGATCGTCGCTGTTCTCATCGGGCGCCCCGTTAACGGTGTTTTGGGTCGCTTTCATTTTTTGTGGTCCTCTATATAGTTTTCTCATTGCTACGTATTGCTTGTTCAGTATACATCACATGCATCGGCCTGTGGCCCCTGGCAAGGATCGTACTAAAACGAAACCACTCGACTGGCGCGCGCGCGAGTCGCTAAGCAATTAACGCGCTGGCCAATCAGGGGCCACGTCGCTCCGCCGAAAAACTAGCGAGCAATGAAATAATCGATTCGCGGGCTGCCGCAGCCTGAACGCGACGGTACACACCGCCAGCTGCAGGACTGTGCATAGGCGCGCACGTCGTGCCGGCCGCGGTGCGCGGATCGATGCGGCGGGGGTGGCGCAGTCCGGGGGGCGGTGATTCTCACTTGCTCTCCTTTTGCTGCTCGTCTGATTTACTAAACGGCGCTCTCGTCATGCTTCATCGTGTTGTGTGCTGAATGAATCGGTGGCGCTTCGTATACGGTTTTGTTCTTGTTTTTCTTTCCTTGTTCGTGTACCGTGCAGGAGCGCGTGACTCCGTGAAGCTGTCCTCTGGTCGAGCATATCTTTTCGCAGGCGCTAGCTGATTCGGGAGTTACGCGCTTCAAAGGAGTAAATCCCCTGCCGTCGTCGGTGTCGTTGCACTAATTTACTTATGATTAGTGACAATGCTAGTGGTAGCAGTAGCACTAATAGTGACCTGTGTTACAGACATCGCTGCTGCTGCTACTGGCAAATTGTATTGCTGTAGTGCACAGATTAACAGCATCAGTATAAGCAGTAGCAGTAACAACACTCGCCAGGGGAGAAAGATCAACACGTCTGCGGTTGTGTGATACCAAGCGGAGGCAGAAGTGACGGCATCTATATAGCAAAAAAAATTATGGGGTTTTACGTGCCAAAACCAGTTTCTGATTATGAGGCACGCCGTAGAACAGGACTCTGGAAATTTTGACCGCCTGGGCTTCTTTAACGAGCACCTAAATCTAAGTGCACGGGTGCTTGCGCTTTTCGCCTCTATCGAAAAGCAGCCCAGCGCCATAGCACGGAGCAACCAACGGCGGGTAACCACGCCTATACTTTCTTACAGCCCCCAATGTATTTTGTGCACTCACGGCAGCAGTAAATATGCCAATAGCCAATTTACTGAGACTGTGACACGCAGGTACGAATTGGACTCCCTGCAGTGATTTCATTGAGGCACATACATTACGAAACACCGCGACTGTAGCACGAATATAAATGCCGAATTCCGGCGGAAAGCACGACGTCAAGACAATCGATCATAACGTATTGCTTGTGCGAGCGCGTGAGTGTGTCGCGTCGGGGGTTTGGTGCGCTTCTGTTGCGCAAAATAAGGGCAAGATTCACGCTTGCATACGTAATAAACACCGCACAGAAAAGAAAAAAGAAGAAAGCTTAAACGCTTAATTCATGCACTATCGGTCTTATCCTGGCGCGAAGGAAGTGGCTGAAACCTGTGTCGGGAGGTCGGCCCGCTCGGGTTTCGATTCTGTGGGCGACAGCGATGACGCCCCCACTCACACCGTGGGCTCGTGCGGAGCAAGCGGGCGAGTCTGAGTAGCACACGAGACGTGCGCTCGGTCGCGCGGCGGATCGATGGCGCACAAGGTGGCGCCGCCCAGGGCGTGTTCCCCGCAACACGGAGGCACGCGAGGTCGTCCGAGCGGGGATTCCGCGCGGCCGCAGTGCAGGCGTGCGGGCCGGCAATCGCGGCAGTCGCCGCCGGATGATGATGAGGGAAGAGCATGACACGACCCACACACAACGGATCAAGGCTCGAGGGAGGCGATAATAGACGTACACAGGCCGCGGGCCTGCTTTGTGGCCCGAAAGGCCAAGACAGAGGGAGTTATTATTGGGCAGCAGACGACGCGCGTCTGCTGCTAACGTCCAGGGCACGGGGCTGGAGTAATTTGGACGGCTTGCAGGCTACATTATTCGTTAAGCCGATATGCCGGTGCGCGAAGACGCTTCCTTTTGCTTCTCGCTCTTTTATTACCATTTTGTTGCTCCTCGACGCCACTTCCACGACCGGAAGGCGGTCAAGGACTAAAAAATTCGCGAGTCTTCAAAATCTGCGAGCTCTATCGGGAAGAGTTGTTTACGAGGGCTTCACTCAATCATGAGCACAGCCACCAGCAGCCCGGTAGTGCCGTACGCAGCTCACCCGAAGAGGGGCAGTTGTCCTCGAAGGTGTGCCTGTCGCCGAGAACTTCGGTGCGCGTGCAATGAAACCCACCACCGCCTCCGCATCCGATTTCCTATCCAAAGACTGCAACTCGATCGGCGTGGTTGGGACACCTTTAATCAGAATTGCTACTCCGATCTTCCATTTTTTTTGCCCTATTTTTACTACTTTGAGCCACGATCTTTGCACTTATCGCCAGTATCGCTCGGCGATCAGCGGGGTCACAATGAAATATATATGGACAAAAGGATTGCTGCGTTACGTGCGCCCTGGAGCACAAGCGGTCCCTTTAGCATTGCGCCACTGTGCACGCTGTTGGGAAATACATATATTGTCACCTGGTAGTGACGGTGAAGAAGGCAGCAAAGCTGTGATTAACGAACCTAGCGTTTTATTGGGCGAACTTGTGCCCTCAAAAGCAGGCTACACTCAAAGAACATCGGTAGCGGCGAATACACTCGGCGATCGTCGGAAATCTGATCAGCGGGTCAAGCGCGTCGGCTTTCATACATCAGTCGGCGAACATTCCAGAGTATTCGCTGGTGCCCGCGTGTTTTCAAGAAAGTTCTACACCATTCGCTTCGCGCATACATGCAATCAGATTACGTAGAGTTCGGCGACAACATGCAGCGGATGGAACCATCGATAACATTTCAGAAACTTCCGATACATGCAGGCGCGTCCTGCGCCGTGCGATGACATTTGTTAGACGATGAAACGCGAGCATTCGATAAACAGATACACGTGTCAATATACAAAGACGACCCAAGGTAAACTATGATGCATGAATTCACTACGACAACAAATTGCCCTTTTGTTTTTATTTTCTAGTTCAATTTCCGATGGCGAAAGCTAGTCGCGAGTTCAAAAGTGAGGAATGTACATTGACCAGCTCGTATGCAGTGTGCCCTGTGGAACTGCATCTCTCATTTTAACCTGTAGCTTGGTCCTAAACGTATACAGCGGACGAAGCATGCACTTGAACCAGCGGGACTCCTGCATAGTTTCAATGAGCAACGGAATTTGAATGTGGCGCGTGTAGAAAGCGAAGAGGGTAATGATGTCGCATTTACGAGACGTCGCTGCCTGCCGGACATTCCACGCAGAAAAGTTTGCCGTACGATTCTCCAAGAGCCGGCAACATCAATTCTCTGCAACGAAACTCTATCATCGAGGATTATGGCAAACCTTATACCTCCCTTGAAATGGCTTGTTGTCCTGTTTATGTCAGACGCGTATCGGCCGCTACAGTAGCTTAGTGCCACTGTGATACTTGTGATGTTACATCGTCTCTTTGGCGAAGCCTCTGCATTCGACATGGCCCAGCAGTGCGGAGGCATGTCGGACGGCGCGCTTGGCTTCCCAGTCGCACCAGCTGTCGACTCGCCTCAGCCCTGGCTGACAGCGCACGACTCAGCTGTCCCAAATATTGTACTTATGTCAGGATTAGATCACGTCTGAATCAGGCTTAACATCGGCACTATTTGTAACGAAGACGTGTCTTACGGTTGCTATGCGCTCATATTACGTGTAACCTAAGTGACAGTTATGTCAGCGAGGGCGTACTTTGAAGGAGATATGGGGTTGGGGAAGGGGTGAAAGGAGGGCACATTTTACTGGCCCTCTACGTAAATGCCTGGCCGAGTATGCTGCAATGGTTTAGAGCCATTCTGATGTCTGCCCCCTCGTACCCATCACTCAAATTATGGCACACGGTCATGTCATGGGGTCTATAGCTTCGCTGTTTGCCGCTACTAAGATAGGAAAGGAGAGAGAGCTTTCTTAATGAAACGGAGAACGCATGCGGCGTCGGCGAGTACTGTCGTGTCCACATGCGCTCCGCGAATTTTCCTGTTTTTTGGTGGAAAGTTGCGTGCGTGACCGATTTCCACGATCAATCATGGATCTGTGATGTGGCTCCGCATGGCCCCGCGATTGCTGCATGCAGCGGGCAAATATCGGGTGAGCCATTTATGCTCGGAATCAAGCTGGGCTCCAACATCTTTATCGTGTCCACGCCGCACCAGACAGTGGCGGATCGACTGCGTTAGACGTATTACAACGCTAAACGTCAACGGCCGGCCTCACTCGGTCAAAGCCTACGTAGCAACAAGTGACGGGACAACCAAGGGTGTCATTCACGGCTTGGACCCGCACATGACGCCTGAAGAGCTAAAAGCGAAGCTACGCATACGCACGCAAGGCGTTGAAATTCCCCAAGCGCGCATGTTCCGTAACACTAAAACGGCCATTATCACCTTTTTTGGAGAGATTAGGTACGTCTACTACAACGGCGGAGAACTTGCTTGCTACCCCTACAAGATCACCACTCAAGTGTGCAAAGTGTGTCACCAAATGGGTCACCGATTGGACGTCTGTCCCCAGCCGGACACTTCAGTATGTCGTGCATGTGGACAACGGGACCCTGTAGCCGCACACGAGTGCGCTCCCAAGTAGGCGGCCTGTGGGGAGGGTCACATGATAGGAGACCGAAGTTGTAAGAAACATCTCAAACCCTAAATCAAAAGAACGCCGAGGGCTGGCGTTCACCGGACTACCCGGAAGCACAGCTCATCGATGCCACCTCAACGCCTACGTTGGTTCAGTTCCGACGATGGAGAATCCGCATCGGATCCTTCGCCAGAGGTATCAGGGACTCGCCGTCGATACAGATCCAGATCGCGGACACGAAAGAACTCCAATAACAAAAACCCACCTCATTCCCAATCACCAATGTCACCTAAATCTGGGGCTCCCGGCACTGTGACTAAGCAAGCGCCACAAATTAACACGGTAAGCTAAGCACGAATCATTTCCCCTGCTGCTCCTGTAACAGAAAATCCCGACTAACATTAACGAAAACAAACTTCTCCGCGAGAGCTTGGCAGAAATTAAGCGAGAGTTGGCCTCCCTCAAAACTAGTCGCTGCACCCAACCGAACAAAACAGCACATACTAAAGCAGCAGGCACGCCTCTCAAAGTTGTAACGACGCCGAATTCCATGGAGGTCACACTCCAACAAGTTGTGCATCAATTACAAACTACGCTAAATTTTCAGCAGGAGGTGTACGCAGAATTTCAAAGCCTAAAAGCTTACGTCGATGAATCCGTGGCCAGTGTAAAGAGCGCGGTTCGTAAGCGAGCAGCACTAGCCCGAGTGCTCAGTCTAACCGCCGTCCGCGACCCATACCGACCTCAGGCAGCGAAAGCTCTATTCATGGCGAGTAGAACGCGAGCACACCACGAATATCTCGAAATTTGGCAATGGAACTGCCGCACTTTCCACAAACGGGCGGCTGCTATACAGCAATACATTAGCACGGCGCCATGGCAGTCAAACATGATGTCATTTGTTTGCAAGAGATCGGTAACAAGCCGCTCAGATTGACTGGCTACTACACGATATCTCACTCAGACAATACCCTAAAGTCGCGACGATGGTGCTCAAGGACATAGCAACCAGTATAGATTATCTGGCGACTAGCAGCATCAACCACCAAATCGTAAAAAATACTACAGCAGAAGCGCAGCAAGGCAAAAACCATAATCACGAATGTCTATAGCCCACCTAAAGAAAGGAGGGCCTATTTTGAGGCACTCATTCGGTATATAAAGTGTCACTCTGGCACCCGGGATCGACTACTGCTTCTTGGGGACTTCAACGCCCCTCACATCAGCTGGGGTTACCGAACAGACACCCCCAATGGCCGGGAGCTCGAGTGAGCGGCCGAAGCATATGACCTCCAACTCATCATTCTCCCCCGAAACCCGACAAGATTAGGTAACAGTGTCAGTGCGTATACCTTTCCAGATCTTACATTCACAAATAATATCGACGAGGTATTCTGGACCAATCTAGCAGAGAATCTAGGCACTAACCATTTCATAATCAGCGAGTCGGCAGGCTCCCCGAAAATTCGGTGACCCTGTGGCCATGCGGTAATCACGAACTGGGTAAATTATCGCAATATCCCCATGCCGGAGATATCACCTGAGAACGCTGAAGACTGGGCATCGCACATACGATACGCTCATAAGGCAACATCTAAGCGGCTAGCGCTCACATCGGAAACGCCGGTTGTTGACAGCCATCTGCTACATATGTGAGAAGCCAGAAGGGGGCTAACTAAGCAACGGAAAAAACAGCGACTTAATCGCAAACTCCGCCACAAAATTGCTGAAATATCCGAGCGGGCAAACGCTTACGCACAACAGTTAGAAGCAGCGAGTTGGGCGAGTTTTTGTGACTCGCTTCGCGAAACGTTACACACCTCCAAGACATGGGTGATACTTCGCAGCATAATGCAACCAGGAAAAACTAAAACAGCCAATAACCGCACCCTTCGAAAACTTGCCGGAGAATTTTCAGGAACAAATCAGGCCCTCCTCACTAAGCTTAAAGAGAAGTACGTAGGAGCGGTAATCCCTCCCCCATGCACCTTGCCATACTAAGGGCTAGAAAATGCAGTGCTGGAGGGCCCGATAACTAAGGCACAACTTTTTGCAGCAGCGCAAGCTGCGAAGAGAAATACTGCTCCAGGACCAGATCAGCTCACAAATGCTATGATCCGCAACCTGAGCAACGAGCACCTAGAACAGCTTACTCGGTATTTTAATGAACAGATATGGGAGAGGGGTGTGTTTCCACAACACTGGAAGGAGGCCAAAATCGTGCTTATTCCGAAAGCAGGAAAACCTCATGATCCACAAAATCTCAGGTCGATATCTCTAACCTCTTGTCTTGGGAAATTATTTGAAAAGGTGATCTTTACGCGTCTCACGTCTTACATTGAAGACCGCAACCTATTTACCACAAACATATTCGGCTTTCGCCAACATTTGTCGACACAGGATGTATTCCTGCTACTTCGCGAAGAAGTTATTTGCAACACCACGGTTGGTACAGAACATCTCGTCCTATAGCTCTTGATTTGAAACGCGCGTTCGACACTATTTCACATGAGCTTATCTGAGCTCAATGACATTGGTTGTGGACAAAGAATCTATAACTACGCCCGCTCTTTCCTGACCTCTCCCATCACGAAATAGGCATCGGCATTGCGTGCTCACACCCTTTCCCCATTCCCAACAGAGGTACACCGCAAGTGGCGATACTCTCCCCCTTCTTTTCAATATCGGCAATGAGACGCTTAGCCAAAACACTTGACGTCATACCCGGGCTAGGGTACGCGTTATATGCAGACGATATTACCATATGGGCAACCAACGGCTCTTTAGGACAAAAACAACAAATCCTGCAAGAAGCAGCCACCATTGTTGAAACCTTCGCTCGCAGCAGAGGAATGAGCTGCGCTCCCGATAAATCAATTTATCAGGATCCGAGGTCGAGGCCGTCTTACGAGCCGGTCAACCTGTTTCTAGGAGACAGCCAGATAAGGAAAGTTCAGAAAATGCTAGTCCTCGGACGGTGGCTGCAAAGCAACAAAGAGACCACACCATTAAAACTCTTAGGACTACGGTGAAACAGATCTCCCGTATTATTCGTAGAGTAACCTATCACCGAAAAAGTTTCAAGGAAACAGACAATCCGGCTCGTTCAGGCTTTTGTGCTAAGTCGTCTCACACATAGCCCTCCCTTTCCAGGACCCCACGAAACAGAACTAAAGGCCCTAGATGCGTTGATCAGAACGTCGTACAAAGCGGCTCTCGACCTACCACAGGTAACCTACACTGAACGCCTGCTGGCCCTCGGGATTCAAAATAACTACGAGGAGCTATACGGGCAGCGACGCTCATATCTCAACGGGAGAGGCTTAGCTTAACCTCCTCTGGCAGAAAATTACTTTGCCGCGTAGGTTACCCTACTAATCCACAGTATGCGGGAGAAGAACTCGAATCTCTGCCTAAAGTCCTTCGTGAAAGGATCATAGTAGCCCCGATCCCCAAGAACATGAGTCCGAAATACCATCGGGGTCGTAGAAGTGCTCGAGCCCGAAAGTTAATGCAGCAATTCGGTGGGAATCCGGATAAGGTCTACACAGATGTCGCTCGATGTGGTGCTTACAAGTACGCCCTCGCAGTAGTAGGAGCGGCCGCAGATCAAGGGCTTGTGACTTGCGCCACGGCTCGAGTTGCATCTGCGAATACCGCAGAAGCTGCAGCCATCGCGCTAGCTATTAAAACTAACGACGCTCTGGGACAATCGTCGATAACTCTTACAGATTCACAAGTCGCATGTAGACTCTTCCTTGCCGGGAGGCTACCACACAGCACCACTCACCTATTAGGATCCAACCTAACTCAAACACATGATCATCTGGCGCCTGGGTCACGCAGGACTCGAGGGCAATGAGAGAGCGCACGGTGCAGTTAGTGCTTTTGTCAACCGAGCGGCCGACCACTCTGACGAAAACCCTTCTTACCACGAGACATCCTTAAGCACCAACGGCGCGAGCGAAGAAAGTACAATCCACCACACCCTGACCTATCCAGGCGGGACTCTTATGACTGGCGCCGAATACAGACGCACACATTTCCAAACCATTATTTGAAACATGCTATTCACCCAACTCTGTACAGCGTTCGCTGTCCGTGGTGCGGAGGCCGGCCAACTCTCGCCCCCATTACGTGGGATTGCCAGAACAGGCCACCCAAAATTAATACACCGTACAAAGGCAAACTTTCCGGAAGGGAGCAGTGGGAGACTTGGCTCGCCAGTGAGCATCGGCAGATGCAGCTAGCGCTCATCGACGAGGCGCGGTGGACCACTCAAGCCAGTGGGGCCTGGACTAGGGCCTCCACCCCCTCGCTTTCTGCACTTTTTTTTAAAACAAACGTTTTGATATATATATATATATATATATATATATATATATATATATATATATATATATATAATAATGAAACACAGACATCTTTACCGGCGCGTAAAGACATCTTGAAGGGGCAGCGCAAGACAACAAAGACAAAAGGCACGAAACACATAGAATGGCGCTGAACTCACAACTAACTTTATTAGAAGGCGTACACAAACTTGAGCACTACAACCTAAACCCACGTGCTCTCCCAATGATGGCGTCATTATCAGTGCACAGGCAAACAGCAAGAGACTGTGATTTATTGCTACACTATAAGCGGTTCAAAAATTCATATTCACTGTCATGCAAATTTAATGAAGGCATGCTTACACAACGTGAACCTTTCTTTTTCTGATTTAGTAGGCCTCAATAATCACTTTCGCAGTCTGATTGCTATGCGCTCAAAGTATTTTGGTGTCTTCATAGATTGGAGTACACCCATGCTCAGAGCAATGCCCCGCGACATGTGAGTAGGCTTTACCCATTTGCGAGCGCCTACGCTCTCACAATCGAGTATTCAGACATCGACCTGTTTAGCCAATATAGATGTGACCGCAGGAAGACCGAAGCTCGTCAACAACTCCCATTCTACAGTGCACAGGCGGGAACGTGTGCTTAACTATGCCGCCACTACAAAAGGCAGGAAACATTGTGTTTCCTGCATTTTGTCTTTGTCCTCTTGCACTGTCCCTTCAAGATGTTCAGCCAGTACCAACTCGCACAAATGTCGATTTTTTTTACCGGCGTGTGTTAGTCATGTACATGCTGGGGGGTAGAATGAGATATTGGAATGCCCCAGGAGAGAGTGAACGAGAAAGAAAGAAGAGAGAGAAAGGAAAGGCATGGGAAAGATGAACTTGATATTTAAACGCAAAATGAAGGCTATGTAAAAATGAAGTTCAGTCGGTCTAATCTATATAAAGCTATTCCGAATTGCTTATCAACAAGCCAATGTTCTGAAGCTAAGCAAACAAGCTTAAACCCTTACGCTACTTAGAGAGAGAGAAAGAGATAAGGCAGTGTTGTTAACCAGAAAAGCATACGGTTGGCTCTGCCCTGGGGAAGAGAAAAGGTGAGTAGACGGATAAGACACAGGAAGGCGGTGAACATGTGCATGTGCGTGCACCAAGTTCAAGGCGCTCGCACAAGCCAGTCATTAACAAAAAACACTAAAGTGCTTTTGCTGTCTTCCGGCTCGGTGGTCGGTGGGGATGATGTTCCAGTAATGTATGCATGCTCAGTGGATGATCATCTAGTCGCCTCAATTCATCGAACATTGATTGTATTTTTATGTCGACTCGAGGACAGTGACACAATAGGTGGCCTATGTTTTCCTAGCAGGCCACATACATAACTTGCACGATCAAGTCTTACTTCCCATGCCGGAATGTGTGAGCCGCTCCAATTAGTGCTGAATAAGCTTTCGTGAAGGCAGTTCCCAACCACCACCGACACAGAAGATATGCCTCGCTTCAGTGCAGGCCCGCTTGAGGTCCCACCTACAGCGAAGAGTTTAGTCTGTGCAGTCTGGTGCGGCTTACATGTGCGGCATTTCACTCGGCTAACGAGAGTGTGCGTGTACCAGAAGGCGAAGCTGCCTCGCAGCATCGGTCCTCAAGAGTGGAATCGGGAAGCAGTGAAGGTCTTCTTCCTGTGACGGCCGAGCAGCATTGTCTGCGTCATCATCGCAATATCCGGGTAACGATTGAAAATAAATCTCGTGGCCTTTTTCTTTGAAGTGGCAGTTAAGCTCCACGATTTCCCACGTCATTTGGCCGTGAGTTTCATGTCGGAGGAAAGAGTGCATAGATGCCGGCTTTGAGTCGCAGAAGACAAGAAGGACAAGACATGTGGCCTGACGTACTTCTCAGAGCCAGTGGTTCCTGGCTATCTTGATTCACTTGACTTTCATAGAATATTCTTTCACCTCTCCAGGCTAAACATTCTGAAAAGATACGCTCAACAGTTTCTATAGCGCTGCAACTGTCACAATAGGAATTGGTAGATTTTTCAAGTAGGGCACAAATAACTGCTGTAAGAGCACCGTTAAGGCGATGGAATAAGGTGTGTAGCTGCCGTGGAATCTGGCACGGAAGTTTCGTTATAAGGGCCGCATCTACCGAATGAAGGAATGTGCGCTGGTCCAGATGCGCTTCCCTTCTGCACGAGCATAGCCGTAATGCGTCGTCATATGGCATCCGGAATTTTGGGAGGAATGGTGACACGTTCGTCTCCGGCTGCATGGATGCTCGTTTCTATCAAGATTGAGCGTAGATACCTCTGCCATACAGCGCACTGATAATAAATTGTTTTTTAGAAAAAAGTTGCTATGAGATTGCTCCGATGAAGTCCCACCTGCGGTGCGTTTTCTTTCATCCACTTTCATTTCCCCTTACGTTATCATTTCTACATTTCAATTAACAATTAATTCCCTCTTGGCATCTATGGCTTCATTGTCTGTTTTCTTCGTATGGTTGTGACTAATAAAAAAATTAGAGTCTGTCGGATCCCCTTATTCTTCTTGCTCAATAAAGTTTCGATGTCATATATCTGGTCATTCTTTCACTGTGATATGACCGCTTGCAACTAAGTACCTTGCCAATTTCTTCAAATGTGTTGTGTCTGCTCAAAATAAAGTTTACTCGCTAGTAGCTCCTGTCCTGTGTGTTTCTGCCCTCTTTTTCTTCGTCTAAGTTAGCACTACAGTTATCATTTTGCCAGTATCAACTAGCTTATCAGCAAGTACTTAAAGGTGTGTTGTCATATTTCTGGCTGTTCATTTTTTCGCGTTAAATGAAGTCTTTGAAACTCCAGAAAAAATACTGGCAAGCCTCAGATAGAGCCCTAAATAATTCAATATAATAGCTTTTGTACAGCAAAATTCTCTTTCTTTCTCCCACGAGGTTACTACGTCGTGACGTCATGACGCAGAAAGCGGTCACATGGAAGCAGGACAGTGCGGTTTTTCGACACTCGCTCCCGATCGTTCGGTCGTCTGGTAGGCTGCTGCATCGGCCCCCAGAGCAAATATCAGCACAGGAGGCGACCGAGCGATTCGCAGCGAGTGTCGGAGCCTCGCAGTGTCCTGCTCCCACGTGACCGCTTTTTGTGTCATGACATCCCGACACAGTAACCTCGTGGGAGAACGAAACAGAAGCTTGCGGTTCAAAAGCTCTTATATTCAATGTTTTAGGGCTCTATCTGAGGCTTGCCAGTATTTTTTCTGGAGTTTCAAAAAACTTCACATGCGCTCAGCAGTTTTTGGGCTTCTTGACCCATCCAAATCGACGGGACCACCGAATTTTGGTTGGAATCGACGCCAACAGCGAAGCGGACCACGCGGAATCCACTTTCAAGCCGGTAGGTCCAGCATTTTTGGATTTTTTTTCGGACTCTAAGTTTTCCCAAGTGGCCGACCAGAGCTAGGCCTATTAGGCCTAACACGGCAGCGGGGCTCCGCGGCCCTCCCGGCCTTGGCCAACGGCAGAGGAGCCTGGAGCGATAGCCTGAGTACTCAACGTACCCCAGCTTAGGACAAACACCGCGACGAGATCCGATGAATCTCATGGCTGAAAACCACGAAATCATGGACGAAGACTACCAAGACGCGGCCGGGGAGACCCGTGACCACGGACCAGCGGCAGCCACTCAAGACCTGAAAAGCAGCACCCCAGTGACCACAACGTCACAAGTAAGTCAAAATCTCGATGAGGACGCGGACTGGCAGATATCCATTTCCAAGCGGAAGAAGAAACGCCCACCCGGCAGCCAAGCAGAATTCTTGGCGGGAACCGGGCTAGGGAACATCAATTCCCTAGTCTCGGCGAAGAGCACGGGTGGCACGCCAGCTGCACCGAATCAAAGAGAGGGGGGAGGAGCGCCGAGGAGGAGACTGCCTCCGCTGCCCAAGGACGACTTAAAAATAGTCCTCAGGCCCAAGGGACTAGCAGTGAAAAACCTGCAGACGCACCAAGTGGCGCGGGCGGTGGTTGCAGCCACCGGACATGTATGCAAGGCAGAATACCTTATTATCCGACTCCGCGCAGGTTCCAACATCATTATTATAAGCACCGACAACGAAAGCGCTGCTCAACAAATTAGACGCATCTCGCAGCTGAAGTTTGGAGAGCACAGCTACGGCATCAACGCACACGTGGCGGCGCCGGAAGGAACGCTGCGCGGGGTAATCCACAGGGTGGACCTGGGAACCCCTGCCAAAGAACTCGAGACAAACCTACAAACCCGAACGCAGGGTGTGAAGATTTTGGCGGCAAGAATGCTAGGCCGGTCGAGCACTGCCGTCATCACCTTCGATGGCCCCACCCTCCCCAAGCAAGTTCTGCACTATGGGGGAGAAGTGTGGTGCTATCTCTATAGACCAACGAGACAGATCTGCTACATCTGCTGTCAGCAGGGACACCGGTCAGACGTCTGCCCGACTTCCGGGATCAAGACCTGCAGGCAGTGTGGCCAAAAGGATCCAAAGGAACACCATCAAGCCCCACGCAGCCGGCACAAAGGACTGCAAGCAACGTTTAAAGACAACAAGCGAACTACGATGGGGACCCCAGGGTCAGCAACTAAGCTGCCGCAGCCGAAGCAGAGGCGGAGTGCGGCGCCCACGCTGGTTCCGGAACGAAGACCAGGAGAAGCGAGGCGACTACCGGAGCGAGTCGAGGAGCCGCAGCCGGGGCCGCAGTGGCAGCCTAGACCAGGACCGGAGCCGGGAGCGGGACGAGTACTACCCACCCCTGGGCGGTCAGCAGGCCTGGGCGAAGCCGAAGCAACTACAGAAGAGCGGCGGAGTTAAGGTGAGCTGGGGAGCCGGCCCTCCCAAGACGCTTTTTGCTCCGCACAACAGTAACAACACAAACACACAAACAAAACGAAAAAAGGCTTGCTGCCAAAATTGATAATCTTAAGAGGGAACAGGAACAGACCCGTGAAGAAAACAGGCAACTTAAAAAAACAAATAAGTGAACTAATAGCAGAAATGCAAGAGACGCGAAAAGCAGGTTTTCCGCCTGTCAAGCCATCCTCACCCCCGCAGCAAAGCGTAGGAAGCTTACAGACTAACGAAGGGGGAACCTCCCCAATAGACGATTTGAAAACAATGATACAGCAAATGCAACAGCAAATGCAGCCGCTAAATCAAAAGATAGCCATGCAAGATCAGAGCTTTCGAAATTATGTAAAGAATCAAAACACACAGAAAACTGTAAACGACGCCAGAGACCGGCTCTACAATGAGCGCAGGTTCGCATCAGAATTCCAGGGAACGAACGCAAACTCTAATAAATCAACGTGGCAGGACAAAACCAACTAGAGATATGGCAATGGAACTGCAGGAGCTACAAGCGCAAACCAGGGCTCCTACAGCAGTTCAGTAGCACTAGAGGAACCCCACCAGATCAAATACTTTTACAAGAGAAAAACTGTATTCCAGCCCTGAGAGGATATACTTGCCAGGAGAACGGACGAGCAGCTACTCTAATTAGCAACAAGATCACCACCATTGCACACAAAGAATTCGAGGATACACAGCTCGAACACATAGAAACCGAGATAATCCCCAAGACGAAGCGGAAAGCTAAAAGTACCTTCATAGTTAATCTATACAGCCCACCTAAAAATAGGGGAGACTTCATTAAACTCTTTACAGAAGCAAAAAAGCTAGCGGGACAAAACACCCTGATAATAGCCGGGGATTTTAACGCAAAAAGCCCGCAATGGGGCAGCAGAATTGAAGACAAAAAGGGACGCAGCATCTGTACAGCAGCAGAAAACATAGGCTGCGAACTACTCACAGATGAGGGCCAACCTACTAGACAGAGGAATAGCGTCAGTGTGGACACATGTCCCGACCTAACTACTTTTGTCAGGGGCGCCAAGCAAGTGACATAGGAAAGCTTGCAAGAAAATCTGGGAAGCGATCACTACATCATTAGGATCAGCACGGAAGCAGAAAGCATCAAGAGGAAAATTGGTAAGGCAACCCTAACAGACTGGGACGCCTTCCGAATGCACTGCAAACAGTTACAAGGGGATAAAACTTCAGTAGAAGAATGGAGCCAACAACTCCAGCAAATCAGGGACCTCTACACCAAAGAGGTAGATCGAACAGAACAAGCGCCGGAAGTGGACAAGCGACTCCTCAGACTATGGGAGGCACGACGGGGCCTAACCAAGCACTGGAAGCGCCAAAAACTAAACCGGAAGCTAAAGAAGAAAATTGCTGAAATAACACAGCAAGCGGAGGAATATGCAACGCAACTAGCGAGACAGGGGTGGCAACAGTTTAGTACCTTACTGAATGGCACCCTCGGCACAGATAGAACGTGGTAGATCCTCAGAATACTAATGGACCCAAGCAAAAGCAAAACAGAAAGCAGCAAATCTATTCAGAGACTAATTCACCAATATGAAGGGACCGAAGACCAGCTACTCCAAGCAGTACGAGAAAAATGCTATGGGAAAGACTCGGTGGAAGGCTATCAAGGCGACTACCAAGGAGAGGAGAACCCCACAACAGACCGGCCCATCACAAGGGAAGAAGTTGTCGAAGCCATACGAGCAATCACGAAGAACACGGTGGCAGGGGCGGACAAGATTCGCAACTCGCTAGTACGAAACCTAAGTGAAGAAGCAGTAGACCAACTCACCATCTACCTCAATAAATTATGGGAAGACGGAACAGTCCCAGCGGAGTGGAAACACGCCGTGGTGGTCATGATTCCCAAGCCCGGCAAGAAACTACAAATTGAAAACCTCAGACCAATCTCGCTCACATGGTGCCTCGGCAAGTTGTTTGAGAGAATTGTGATCCGACGAATCCAAACGCACCTAGAAGGCGGAGGGTGGTACCCCAACACGTGTTCGGCTTCTGGACAAACCTATCCTCCCAAGACATCCTGCTACAACTAAAAGAAGAGGTACTCGGAGCAATGCCGAAAAACGGGGAGAACATCGTCATGGCCATTGATATCAAAGGGGCTTTTGATAACGTATCCCACGCCACCATTATGGAAGGACTCAACACTACCAACTGCGGGAAGAAAGTACACGCCTATGTCAGAAGCTTCCTCACAGATAGAACAGCGACAGTAGGCGTCGGAGACCTGCGGAGCGACACCTTTCAAACGCCATGCAAGGGCACTCCGCAGGGCTCGGTAATTTCGCCGATACTTTTTAACATCGCCGTGGTGAACCTTGCGAAGAAGCTCAACGAAGTCCAGGGCATCAGTCATGCCATATATGCAGATGACATAACCATCTGGACCACCGAAGGATCACTAGGGAACAAGCAGGAAGCGCTACAGAAAGCCGCCGCTTGCATCGAGGAATATACGCAGCAAAGAGGCCTCAGATGCTCCACGGAGAAGTCTGAGCTCCTCAGAGTGGGAAGGCACCCAACAGATGCCCCACTCGAAGTAAAACTCGAAGGCTAAAACATTCCGGAACAGAAAATGATCAGGATCCTCGGCATGTGGCTGCAGGGCAGCCGGAGGGGCAGCCACACCCTCTGCCTGCTGAGTAGAGCAGCGGGACAAGTGGGCCACATGATCAGCAGAGTTGCGCACAAGAGATACGGCATGAAAGAGGAAGATAGCCTCAGGCTGGTCAACAGCGTGGTGGTCAGCCGGGTCACATACTCCCTGCCGTTGTTAGATATGGCGCCGTTCCCTGAGGCTACTTCGAGTTCCCCAAACCACTTCGAATCGCAGCACAGCTAATTGAGGAATGCAGAAGCAGGAAAGCACATTCCAGAGGAGCGCCCAGGCAAACAAGTTGAAGGCCACAGGACAAGTTCACGTGCAAACAAGTTTGGTTTTTCATCCCGGAGTCCGTCCTTCAACCCCTACACCGTACCATGTAACCATAAAAGCCGAAAGAGAACAAGCCGAAGCAATCCTTCGGAAGGCATACAAAACAGCCCTTCATCTCCCAAGAAACACATCCAATGACAAGCTGATGCAACTGGGAATCAGCAACACGTTTGAAGAACAAAAAGAATACCAGCTCAAGGCACATGTGCGAAGGCTTAGTAACACAACAACAGGAAGGGCGCTCCTGACAAAGTTGGGTTGGGAAATAGAAAAACCGCAAAGTAGTAGGGCAATAATACCGGACCTGCTAAGGAAAAAGCTACGCATACAACCTGTCCCCCGCAATATGGACCCCAATCTCCATACCAGCAGGCGACAGGCTAGGGCAGAATTCTACGAAAAAACGATGGGGCAGAGAGACAACACAGTCTACACAGATGCTTCCCTCTATCCGAAAGAACACAGGAAACACGCAGTAGCGGTAGTAGCTAATAATCAAAGCAAACTAATCACGAGTCTCACGGCAGCGGTATCAGACATAACCGAAGCAGAGAAAATAGCTGTCGCACTGGCAGCAGAGGAAGGATACAGGATAGGAAAATCCCTCAACATCCTAACAAACTCACAAGAGGCGTGCCGAAACTACATCAGGGGTAGAATAAGCAGCACGGCACTCAAGATCCTTAGTAGAGCACCGCTCTACGAAGGACAACCTACACACAACATAATCTGGATACCAAGCCACGCAGGGATTCAGGGCAATGAAGGGGCGGACAGCTTAGCTCGAGGCTTCACCATTCGAGCGGGCACCTCAGTCCTCCCGGGAGAGCCTAGATTACTTGCGGGGACAGTTATTCAGAGCTGCTAAACCTATATAGAGGGCGAAGATTCCAATACGCCCCACCACACAAAGCGTTGGCGAAGGAGGAAGCCGCAGGATGGCGTGGACCGCAGACGGGTTCCTTTCCAAATCTGTACATACTAAGCAGGATGTTCCCCACACAATATTGCGCCGGTATGCCCGTGGTGCGGAGCAAGGCCAACACTATATCACATCACATGGGAATGCGAGAGAAACAAGACATTCCACAAACATACAACACCAAGTGCGGAGCAACGGGAAAGCCGGCTCACCAGCTGCGAGCTAGGGGTCCAAAGGGCCCTCATAGCACACGCAAGCGAGGTGGCCCGACTCAGTGGTGCCCTGGACTAGGGGCCCACCCAAGGCTGAAGAGGACCCAAAGTTTTCAAGAATGAAGACTTCGTCCTCAACTCGCTAATATCTTAAAGAACCAATAAAGTTTTCCATTCCATTCCATTCCCTAGATTTCAGAAGTTTAGGACCTTCTTTAAAATAAAAAAAGAACGTAGAGCCGATAATATGATGGTAGTACGCCTTCTGTGCATGTTCTGTGCGTAGTCTTCGCGACGCCGTGACCCCGTATGAGCAACAAAAAGGAGTTGTTTTTTAGTAAACGTATCCGTTTGTGTTCTCTCATTACCGAATGCATCAGATTCACTTTACAATGAAATTACGAAAGTCACTCGGTCGATTTGCAGGAACTGGGAAATTTGCGTACAACACGACTCACTGAAATTACTTACTCTCGAACCAAGTAGTTCTAAGGTAAAGGCAGCACCGGTATACACTGATGCGTTCGGGAATCTTGCAAGACAGTGCTTTTGCTTGAAGCATTTTCCGCCGGTAATTGCGACCAGATATGTCTCAAAAATAATGGAATAGTGTGAATCCGTTTCTCAGAAAAGAAAGACTGACGCCGTGTCCGGCAAAAAGAGTGGCCGTCTTTGCCGGAATATTTACCATTTATTCTGCCACTTACTTCAAAGTGAACAGGCAATTGTCACAATATTCTTCAACAGCAGCCACTTGAACTAGTGTCGACTCGCAGCTTCCTAAGTGCTGTGCCGGGCCGGACACTCGCACGGTGAATCAAGTTCAGTCGCTAGAACCAAAAGTGAACCACAACATTCGTATCCTCCGGTGTATTCGCGTGGCGATAGTGGGGTGGCTCTGCGAAATCTTAGCTATTATGAGTAGCTTCTTATAACCTCTCCAACCAACCTCTTTGCGCACTCCTAGCAGCAAGGAAAATCTCAGAGCGTCTTAAAATCTTCCCGCAGTATAATAATCCCCTTTCTGGATAGACGGACCGGCACGCGCCCTCAGGAGAGCTTGTAAGAATTTAGCGCGATTATAACTGCGCAGATGACCATCAACAAAGCCACCCTGTACATTGCCGTCAGTGAGGGTTAATTTTGATAGACGGCACACGCACACGCGCGCACGCACGCACGCACACAAGCTCACATACCGCCTGATGCCGCTGCACGACCTGCTCTTAGGCATTTATACCTAGACACAGTGGGAAAATACAAATGTATACTGACGGCTAATGCCCTGAAGGATGCTTCTCGGTTCCGGGGCTTGGTGAAAAGCCAATGCATAATCTGCCACATCGATCTTCTTCAACGACATGGGAACTTCACGCAATTTTTGAAGCAGGAAACTTTACCTGCGAAAGAACCGAAACGAGACAACGGGTATGGAATCATTGTGACTGCAGTCGCAGCGCATAAAAAGAGTGAAATAGCTCGCGGTATTGAAGAAGGCGCTGAAGATGCGTCAGTGCAGGCCACGATATAATGTTTCAGTGGGTACCTAGCCATGGCGAATTACATGGCGTCGAGGAGGGCTATGGACTCGCCAAAACAGGCCCTGAACGAAGAAAATCTTTACAAGATCCTGTTGACTGGGCTGCATTTCCGCAATATTCTAGGGCGAGTATCGTTCTGATGCTTAGTGCAGGTGTGCTGATGTTATGTTAGTACATGGAGGTCTCGCACACTTAGACAGCAGTTAGATCTTCAAATCAAATCAAATCAAACATGTTTATTTTGCAGCAAGAATACAAAATTTCCCTGCGGGAGGCAAAGACTAAAGGCGAGAAAGCCTGACGAGGTCTTGGCCCCCTGATCAACAAAACAGTCTACAGCAGTTGACATGACTCAATATACACTTTATTAAGTGCGATGAATCTGCTTCTTTACATCGGATCACATACGTATTTGTTTATACATGTATATGCAACACGCTCTACAATACATTGTACATTTAAAAAAGATACATTGAAATGGAATCTAAAAATATTGTTTAAATTTTCGTGATTTCCAGCAAAAAAATAAAGAAATTCATCTGAAAATATACAAAACATAATTTGACAACATTTATGGATCCACTATGAGGTTAGTAGTCAAAAGGAATGATTTATAATTGCACTTGAGCTTCTTGGCTTGTAATGTAAGGTCAATATTCGATTCTGGAGGTTTAATAATTGCACTGCTTTATATTCAATGGCCTGTTTGCCATAGTTCGTGCGTATTTTTTAGTTTTTCGGCTAGAGCTTCTGAACCCATATTTCGTGAATAGAGTGCTTGGGAAGGCATCCAGTAATTTGTGTTTATGTATGTGTTGCATCAACTTTAGATTATATGCTTTTTTTGCGGATAGGATTTCATGTTTGAGAAAAAGTGGTTCAGTGGCTAGGTCCTTGGCATGACCTTTATATTTTTCCAGGATACGAAGCATGCCTTTCTGCAGGATTATTACCCTTTCATAATTTTAGTTGTTCCCCACACCAGCATTCCGTATAGTAGTTTCGAGTAAAATAACGTATAGTAGAGTGATTTAGTTAACCACGAAGGGAGAAGGGAAGCGATTCTGAGACATCCTACAGAGCGAGCCAGATCAGTTAAGAGATGTTTCACGTGTGGTGTCCATGACAGGTGTTCATGGAACCAGACTCCCAGGAATTTCTTTGTGTTTACTTGTTCGATGCGTTGGTCATTATAATAAATTATTACATTACCGCGGATGTGCTTGTTAATAGGCCTGAACATAACAAATTTAGTTTTTTGTGTGTTTAGTTTTAGGTTATTTTTTGTTAGCCAAGCTGAAAGTTTAGAGAGGTATAGATTTGCTGAAGCTTCTACTTCATGAATAGTAGATCCTGTGAAGAACAGGCTAGTGTCGTCAGCAAACATTGTAATTTCAGGTGTATATTGAACATCCGTAATATCATTGATACATAGAAGGAAAAGCGCGGGACCTAATATGGATCCTTGTGGAACTCCTTTTATTACGCTTAAGTACTGGGACTCTACATTGTCTATGCCAACAAATTGATATCTTGATGATAAATAGCTGTTAAATAAGTCAAGGACAACACCACGAATTCCATAGCGGCTTAATTTCAGCAATAGAATATGATGGTCAACTGAATCGAAAGCTTTACTCAAATCAAGGAAGAGACCCAAAGTGAACATCTTATTTTCAATATTTTCTATTATGCAGTTTTTTTCACTCATTAGAGCCTCTTCCGTCGTTTTGGTTTTTCGAAAACCATGTTAATATGGCGATAATAGACTGCGTTTGTCGAGATATTTCGTAAGACGGTTGTTTATGCATTTTTCATATATTTTCGAGAAGACAGGTAGCACGGATATCGGTCGATAATTTGTTAACTCAGAAGTAATGCCGCCTTTATGGATAGGAGTAACTTTCGCCACTTTAAGTTTTGTTGGGAAAGTTCCCGCCAGAAACGAAAAATTTATAAGATATGCTAATACCGGGTAAGTATAGATGCAACAGCTCCAACTGAAGCCACTCTTACGTCATCGTAACCACTTGAAATGTTAGTCCTTAGTTCTGCTATGTATCTGCGGACTTCTTCTGGTGATACCTCGTTCAAAACGAGAGAATTCACCTGGTTACCTAGTTCAATTTTATATTGCATTGTATCCTCATCGCTAACAGCCACATTCACGAAGTAATGATTAATTGCATTCGCAAGCTCCCTGCCTTCTAAAATAATATCAGTAACTTTTATTTCTTTAGGTGTATTGCATGACACTGTTCTTCCAGTTCAAGAATTAGCTTGCTTCCATATTTCTGCAGGATCTGACTTTATGCACGAGAACATTACTTCATAATAGGCTAGTTTTGCTTTTCTAATGTCACTGTTTAACCTGTTGCGAAATTGTTTGAACTCTCGGAATATTGTAATATCTCTGGTAGCTAGAAATCTGTGAAAAGTGCGTTTTTTGCTTGATTTTTTTCAAAAGGTCGCTACTTATCCATGACTTTCTATTTTTACCCTTTCTTGTTTTGAACTGTTGTAGCGTAAAAGCAGTGTTGTAACATTGAACGGAGATTTCTAAACAAGTGTCATATGCTTTATCTGGGTTTTCTTGCACATACACATGTGACCAGTCAGTTCGTTTAATTAATTCGCAAAACTTACGAAGAGTTTTGTCATTAATACTTCTATATCGCGGGAGATTTGGACGTTTTTCTTTAATGAATAAGTTTTGTGTACAAATATAAATAGGTAGGTGATCACTAAGGCCTGAGCACAATATGCCTGCGTTGTAATCGTATTTGTTTACGCTTGTTATACAGACATCGACAGATGTGGAGCTGTTGTGAGTAACACGGGTAGGCTCTAAAATAGCATTTTCACATCCATAGGATGCTATAAGGTTTATCAGATCAAGCGCATACAAATCTTCACTCATCATATTAATGTTCACATCACCCTGAACGAATAAAATCTTTACAAGACCCTGTTGACTGGGCTGCATTTCCGCAATATTCTAGGGCGAGTATCGTTCTGATGCTTAGTGCAGGTGTGCTGATGTTATGTTAGTACATAGAGGTCTCGCACACTTAGACAGCAATTAGATCTTCGTGGAACGCTACTTTGTGACAACCTTGACTACATTATGATTATTTATCGTCATTATCACTTTTACATTATCGTATTATCATTATTACTATTATTGCTGTGAAACAGAAATGGAGTCGGCGAGCAGTTTTCTATCTCGATCTTCACAGCAGCCCATTTATACCAGTACAGAATGCGACACAATGATTGCCGACAATTTATATGTAACGCTGTTCACAGAAATTTCACAGCACGGAAGCCAGAAAAATGTTGCATTTTCGTCTGGCCCGGGAACGTAGCTCGGGAATGAGGGAGGGGGAGCACTGTGTAATGACCCAACCATTGGCACGCGTCGGAAAGCTTCGGCACGCGCTGAAGAGTCAAAGGCGTCGGTCGGGAACATGGCGAAGCGTGACGACGCGCAGCGATTATGTCGACTGTGATGCTATAGAAGCTTGCCGACGTGAGTTGCCCGCATACTACAAACCATCCCTCACCTTCGGCACACATTCTATGCTGATGATATCACTCTATGGACCACCCACGGCAGTGATGGAGACAGAGAATACTCTGCAGTCGGCAGCTACCCTCACCAAAACACATGCGCGGAGTATCGGACTCTCATGCTCTCCGGAGCAGTCGGAACTCCTCATACTCCACCCCACAACCCGAAACTGCCCCAACACTCCTATAACCGTGACACTGGAAAACCGGTACATCCTTGAGGTACACACTCTACGGGTACTGGGCCTCCACATCCAAAATAACGGGAAAAACACTCTCACCATCCACAAACTCAAGCGGACGGCGGTGTCGATATCCCACCTAATCCGCTGAGTTTCTGCACACCACCGGGGTATGAAGGAGCATTACCTATGTCGTCTCATTCATGCCTTCGTCCTCAGCCGCTTTCTCTTCACGCTCCCCTAGCTTAAACTCCAGGGCAGAGAAATCTCAAACCTGGATGCCATGATCCGAACAGCATTTAAGACAGCACTACACCTACCCCTTAATACCTCCACCGAAAAACTCCTCCCGCTAGGTCTACATAACACGATAGGTGAGCTTATAGGCCCACCGACAGACACAATACATACGTCTCGCGAGAACCACCACCAGCAGACACATCCTACACACCTTCAGTATCAGGATACCAGCCACGGATCCCACACAGCTCCAGGTCCCCACCACAGTCACCGCGAACTTCTTATTAAACCTTTCCCTAAAAACATGCACCCCACCTACCACGAACCCCGCCGCAGAGCTCGCGCACGGGCGTTCCACAAACACTATGGCACGGAACCGGATGCTGTGTGGGTGGGTGCCGCATGCACAGGTGAGGACGCGGTTGTTGCCACCGCGAACCCCTCCCTACAACCGATTACCACCCTTCACATATCCCCAACTGCCACTTCGGAGGAGGCTGAAGAGGCCGCCATTGCTCTAGCTATTACGCGCACGAAGGCCCGGTATATATTATCTGACTCTAAAACTGCAATACTAAATTTTGCTCGCGGGGGAGTTCACGTTCCTGTATTTCGCATACTGAACTCCCTCGCTGCACACCCGCCCCGCCACATGGAGCTCATATGGGTGCCTGCCCACTCTGGGAATCCTGGAAACGAGGCTGCCAACGCTTTAGCCCGAGATTCTCTCAACCGGGCACCGGCGGCCTCCGATCCAGAGTTCTCACTGGAGCGCATGCATTCATTCAGTGAACTGACTCAAGCCTGCAAAGCCGAGCGTTGGCTCTACACCTCTCCCATCCCTCCCTCGACAATTATCACCAAACACTTTGGAGGCGGCTCCAAACCCGCACCTCACCCTCCCCTTATATACGCTCGCGCTATCACCCCGTCCACACCGACCCCTCCTGTCCCCTCTGCCACCACCCCAAAGCCACTCTCGATCCCATCCTTTTCCTCTGCCAGGCGGATCCTCCCCCGCAGGGCCTGGATCACCTTACTACTTGGGAGGCTTGGGAGACCCTACTGCGCTCCGAGGACCCGGCCAAGCAAGCCATCGCCACAGGCCGGGCTGCCAGCGTCATGATCCTCTGGGACATGAACGTTTGAGTGCAGTGAGGCCGTGCGGGGGCCCAAGGACCTGCGTGTCCGCAACTCCCCTGTGTGCAATAAAGGTATCACCACCACCACCGACGCGAGGCGATGCTTCGCCGTCATGCCCCAATCAGAGGCTGAGACGCGTCGCAAGCGTCAGCCAATCGGAGGCTGCGAAGCCTCCGGCTGCTATGCCTATGATGGCCGCCCATGCGAAGCCGCTGGCACCAACGATCGTGCGAGTTCTTTGGACGCACGACGCGTGCGACAGTGTTCCTGAAAGACAGTGTTGCAATAGTAGGCCGGCAGCGACACGACCGACGACCGTGGGTTGTGGCAGTGCGACGTGGATCCGAAGCGACATCGAACGACGCCGACTAATCCAACCTGCCCACTGGGTTCCGCCGGTCTCAGTGCGATCGTCTGCTAAAACAGCCAACCGAATCACGATTGCCGCAACGTCTGTGCTCTTTGTATGTGTATTTTGTTGTGCTCAACGCGAATGGAAACATGTTAACGAGCTCTGAAGTCTGGATAATCAGCACTCACCTATCGCCGATGTTGTTTACGTTACGCCTAGGCCTAGCGCGTCCATCGAGTTCGTAACTGGCGAGTGAACGAACTCACCTAAGAAACTCTGTCAAAGGAAATGAATTTTCAGGTCCGTTTGGTGCTGCAGTGATTTAAAATATAGCACTCCTGACTTCGTGTGATGTGTGATGTGGTGAATGAACCGTACGTGTGGAACTTGGGGTGGTAGTCCGCGGCATGTTTCGTGTGGTGTCGGGTGACTCAAGTTCAACGGGCAAGCTATGCGCTGTTTCCAGTGACAAAGATAACTTTCGAAAGCGAAAGACAGTAGTAGCCGAACTATGGGAAGTACTTACACAATCAGCCATGCCACCCGTTTCAGCTGGCAGTGCGCTCTTCTATTCGGCATGCGAATCCAGTTCAGTACAAGTTCACTGTACTCCTTCACTCACTTCTTTCAAGTGCATCCTTCTTTTCGGCTAGTTGGGGATAAATCGTTCGTGCAGCACTCAAGAACACTGATGCACTGAAGCATGCGTGACAGTGCAGTCATGTTTGAGTCAGTCAGTGTGCTTGAGCACTGCAAAAAGAAATGATCTGTTTGCAACCTCTGCACCGTGTGTAGTGCATAGCTGGACGTGCATCATGCAAGACCTATGCATGTAGCAGCGTATACCAGGATTGCTTCGATGCCTGCTTCAGAAACAGCAAGTACTGAGTCAATGAAACTGCAATTGATTTTTTTATCTCACTTTTTGTTTCTGGAAAGTGTAGACGGTGTGAGTGCATTGTGGGGAAGGTGAGAAGGTGTCATCAATGCTTTGTGCAGTCAGTATTCTTAAACTGCTCGAATCCCTTCAGCTTCTACTAAAATGTTTCTTGGTGCCATACTATAAATTGTAGTCAGGACAAAGATCTACTCAAAGCAAAGTTACTAATGCATCTGTGCAGAATGTGATTGATTAACAAGTTAATACTTCCACAACAACATTGTGCCGATACATAGCATATGTGGTTGAAATAAATACATTTCATAAAGGTGAACGACTGGGCCTACAATAACAAACTTTGTAGTAGCACTGCAAAAAGGGCTGCCATGCATATCAGCCACAACAAGACTGCTGCGTGCCCAACCTACTTCTTTGGAGGCACCTCTATAAAGACTGTTTGGGCCCTTCCCATTCTGGGTGTAACATTCAGCTCTTCTCTCAACTTTTCCGTATACGTCACCAGCACTGTATCTAAGCACTGGCCCATTCTTGGGTTTGTGTCCCGAGTCTCCCTCCGTTGATGACCTGAGGTTTTCCGAGCACTCTACACTTCTATCATTATATCACGACTTGAGTGCTGTTCATCAGTACCAAACTCTCGTACCAAACTCCCGTACCAAACTCTCGACGCTAACAAACTTAAGCTTGCTCAGCGCCGGACAACGCGCACCCTCTACTCCAGTCTTTTTGGTTGTCGCAAGCTCATGCCAGCCTACGATGATTGCCTCAAACCTCTCAAGTGGCACACCCTGCAATATCAGTGCAACATTACACTAGTCTATTCTGCAGGGAGCTTGACGGCTCTCTGGACAGCACTCATCTTTCTTCGTCAGTTCGTCTGAATAAGTGGCCAGCACAGCCTGAGCCCCATCACGCCTGTATGGCCCGATATCACAACTCCATGATTATATCTAGCGTACAAAGCTTTCTACTCACCCCCCCCCCCCACCCTTGGCCATTCGGACTGCCCTTCCTTGCGACCGGACTGAATTGGCACTTCGGTGTGTTGTGCACCCATCGACTGCGTGTGTGTGTGTGCCGTGCTGTGTGATTGAGCAAGTGTGTGTGTGTATGTGAATGTGTGTGCAAGTGGAGGGGAAGGGGGTGTCTTCTGCACCTGCAAATTCCTGCTCTAGATGGCTGGCTATCAGGTGCTCTATCATACAGGCATCAACCTTTTTTTTTATTCTAGGGTGCCATGTTACCCCTAAGATTATTGATCTTAGGGGTAACACGCAATCAACACACTGATTGTGTTGACGACAGCGTGACACATAATTCAAAATATTTCTGGAGCTTCATGCGCTCTCACTCTTCTAAAAAGAGTGCCAAAAATGTGTGTCTTCTTGATGAACATGGTGATGTTGTCTCGAACACTGCTGATGCCTTTGCAGAACATTTCTGTTCGCTATATGGTGTGAAACATGCTTCAAGTAACCTTGCTTCTCAGTCTGGCACGGTGTGTATGCTATACGTAAGTCAATGAAAACCTTGTTTTCAAGTGTATGAAGTGCCTCAAACCTTCCCCTTTTTGTGGTGCTGATGGTATTTCTTCCGCAGAGCTTAACTCTTCGAGACGCTGTCTACACAGTTGTGCACAGCAGCAGAGTGCATCATTAGGAAAAGCCCTGATGAAAGTAATGGTATCTAAAACGTGTTTCATATATTTTAAAACACTTATTATTGGAACTATGCTGAAATTTTGAATAACGTGCAGAATGTTTTACCAAAATAAGTGGGAAGGTGGACGGTTGGGTGTTTTTACTCTGTGTCAGCATTTTGTATGTAGCAGGTTCACTGCTTTCATTGTTTTTCATAATGTCGTGCACCAGGCATAATTTTCAAGTGGCTGGATAAGTGCTTTTCGAGCTCTTAAAAACACACAATAGTATATGTTCTCATATTTGATGTTCCTCTAGTGAGTTTTCGCATGGAGTCGAAATTTTGCAAACCTGACAAAACTAGCTAAACAATTGAAAATTCGTAACCTTTTCTGCAGCTGTACACTTTCTATGATTCTGAAGATGCAAGAGATGTGGTGAAAGCAAGTTTTCAATCAATGGGATAAAGTGGCAACTGAAAGGGTTAAGACGCATGAAAGCATACTTGTTCCCTGTTCTCACAAGCATCTTCAATAGTTCCCTGAAGTCTAGTACGTTTTCTTGCTCTCGGAAGGTAGCATGGACATTGCCCGTGCACAAATCGAGTGCTAGATGTGCAGTTACTAACTGCCGGCCTATATTTACCCTCTGCGGTGGCTCAAAAGTGTTTTAATGCATATTGGATTCCTTGCTTTCTGTTAGTGCTAAGAGCATTTTAATAAATGAACAGCACGGCTTTGTGTGCCGACGACTTAAAACTATTTGAGACTGTTAACAGTGATCCCCACTGCATCGACCTCCAAAAATACATTTTTTCACTCTCAAACTGGTGAAGAAACAATAGGTACTCTTAAATGCTTCCAATACTATGGCATTAAGTTATATGCGGAAAACACACCATGTGAAATTTTGATACAATACGGGATGCTCCACTCCTTAGGGTGGATAAAATGAAAGATCGTGGTGTGTACTTCAACAAAATGCTAAGTTTATCTTCACATAGATAATTACACAACATGCCCTTCACGCTCTTGGAATTGCATGCCGGATATTGCATGATTTCAACTCACCTGTTGTGTTTCTGAAATTCTGCTGTGTGCCTCCAACTACTAGAGTATGCCTCTGCAGGAGGGGGTGCAATGAGCAAATCTAATTCTGACCTCATTGAACGCATCCAGAATAAATTGATATCTGTCTTCAAGCACCACTTTTACCATTCTGGCGACCACAGTTGAGCCTTCTCAAATATACTTCAACTCGCAGCTCTAGATTCAAGACTTAATTATTCATACCTTTTGTTCCTGTATAGGGTGGTCCATCACATTATACATTCCCTAAAGCTTCTTGATCATATGCATTTGTTCGTGCCGCAACAGTATACCAGGCAGCATTCCACATTCGTTGCCTGACCTTGTTGCAAGATTGTGCTATATAGGATTTGACTCCAAAACACATAAGAACTGCGCCTGTATTGACTTACTTCAGAGTTCACTTCCTGTGTTTTGTGTATCTGCAGATAATATGTATGATTAACTCCCTTTTGCTCTTCCTCGTTTCCTTTTTTCCCTATTTGTTTCTCTAGCTGGCATTTTTTTGTCTACCACATTCACGTTTCTGTACATTTTGTCTCACATATTGCTAGTTAAGTGAACCAGTATGAATGCTCTCCAGCTGTTCCTGGGCACTATAATAAACATTTGAATGATTGATTATTATCGTAGTATAAAATCGTGCTTTTAAGTATGTACTAGTATATTGTTTCAGTGGAGTAGTTTTTTGTTAAATTAAGAAAGGGCATGAATTAAGAAAGTGCAATAATATTATGCTATGTGCCTGATCATATGCATTGTGCTATTAATTTCTTTTTTAATACTGGTTGGCTACTGTATCCACTGTAACACTCTGTTATATACCAGCATGCTGATTGGACCCAAAAACTCGAAGGACCGCTCAGCGGCGTTCAATTGAACATTAATGCTTTCGCATTCACAACTCGTAAGAGCTTCTTAGGTGTCCTCGGATTTCTTCTTTTTTAATAAATGTATGTAGCGAGATGTTGGTGCCTCGTAGAGGCACCGGCTACTCTTCTACTCCGACATACATTATTAAGAGGACCACTCTGGGACGAACAAAGTCATAGCAATACAAAACACTTTTTTTGTTTCATTTCATCTTTTCGGCAGAGTCATCATCATTAGCCTGGCTACGCCCACTGCAGTGAAAAAGCCTCTCCCATACCTCTCCAACAACCCCGGTCACGTGCTGAGTGTGGCCATGTTGTCCCTGCAAACTTCTTAATCTCATCAGCCCACTTAACTTTCTGCCACCCCCTGCTACGCTTAACTTCTCTTGGAATCCAGTCCGTAACCCTTAATGACCATCGGTTATCTTTCCTCCCCCTTACATGTCCTGCCCATGCCCATTTCATTTTCTTGATATCAACTAAGATGTCATTAACTTGCGTTTGTTCCCTCACCCAATCTGCTCTTTTCTTATCCCTTAACTTTACAGCCATCATTCTTCTTTCCATAGCTCGTTGCGTCGTCCTCAATTAAAGTAGAAACCTTTTCGTAAGCCTCCAGGTTTCTGCCCCGTACGTGAGTACTGGTAAGACACAGCTGTTATACACCTTTCTCATGAGGGATAATGGCAACCTGCTGTTCATGATCTGAGAATGCCTGCCAAACGCACCCCAGCCCATTCTTATTCTTCTGATTATTTCTGTCTCATGATCCGGATCCGCGTTCACTACCTGCCCTAAGTAGATGTATTCTCTTACCACTTCCAGTGCCTCGCTACCTGTCGTAAACTGCTCTTTTCCAAGACTTAAACATTACTTTAGTTTTCTGCAGATTAATGTTTAGACCCACCCTTCTGCTTTGTCTCTCGAGGTCAGTGAGCATGCATTGCAATTGTTCCTCTGAGTTACTAAGCAAGGCAATATCACCAGCGAATTGCGAGTTACTAAGGTATTCTCCATTAACTCTTATCCCCAATTCTTCCCAATCCACCAGGAGGTATTGACAGGAGGTATCTGAATACCTCCTGTAAACACGCTGTAAACCCGCATTTTTTTATGATCTAAATTACGACATTTGTAGATATCAATATACAACACACAAAAAGAAATTTCTCTACCAGAGAGTACAAGCAAAAGGCGTCTCTATGATAACTGACTAGGCCTCGCACCATATGGCACACCCATCACTGCAGGCAGTTTACTGTCCTGAAACTATGTCCAGAAAAACAGTAACGTCAAGAGGAAGTTGCTGGGATTCCTTGAATGGTTTCTTGAATGTGGCACCTTATAATGCGAGTTAGACATTTAAAACCTAGTTGGAAATTTTGGGTAGTTGGTTAATCCTTTGGTTCAGCGAGTTTTGTTAGATGTGTCCAAGCGACACGCAGCAGACACTCTCAGGACACCGATAACGGTTCGGAGAGGGACGGTGTCAAAAGCGAGAGAGCAACCCTCCCCCCGCCCCCGTGGTGTCATGCGTAGCTGAAATCCCAAAGCGCGCTATAGCAAAGCACAGTTCTGCGATCACGCTTCCGATGAATGACGGATGATATCTACCTCCGACTGTCCAGATGGGCGTCAGCAGGCGGAAATGCCGCTGAGCGTAATTGTGGCTCGTCGATAGGATCTAAATGCAAAGAAAACTCGTACACTCTCTCCAGGAGGGAGCCAAAAATGCAGCAGATTAGCCAGGTCATCAAAATGAGGCTTCTAAGAACCAGATTTGGTTATGTCATGGAATCCTAATGTGGATGGGCTAGTCGTGTCGCTCACGTTGTGAATGTACCGAGGAAGCTTGCACAGACAACAATCGGGGAAATCGCCCCCCGTCAACGCTAAAGCTGCAGTCGACGCTTGTTGATAGCACACTGTAAAAAACCCGTTAATTTAAAGAAAATTTACGGAAACTTTCTGTACCGCAAAATAAATTTTCTGGGAATGCTCTATGACAGACACCTGTTAAAAGAAAAAAAAACAATTTTTCGGTTCTTCTTGATCTCTAGCCTATAAATCGAGTCAAAACTAAAATATAACCGTTCAAAAATTATTGTAACTGCATAAAAAACTATACAATAACATTTTAGAGTTTCTTTTCTTTTCGTACATGTCATTTTTTGTTCACACCACGCACGACGCGCTATTTGCGGTACTGCTTTGATTCCTCGTGCCATAATCAATATGGCTGTTCTTCGAGTCAACGCATGTAGGCACTGCTCTGTTTCTTCGTTCGCCGATTGTAAGAGGTGAGTGGTTTTCTTTTGAAGTACATCACAAACAGTGCACGTCACATTCTTTTACCGAATATTTCCCTTGCATTCATGACATAGAACAGGACTACAATCTAGCCCATAAAGAAAATTTAGGCAGTCAATGACAAAATTTAGCAACTATGTGATCCGACCTTTCAGCATACGTTTCGCTTTGTGAGGTGATGGGGGATTTGGGTATTAACTTTACCTTTAATTTTTTGGTATAGCACACGTAAGGGCTAGCCAGTGGAATTGACAAATGTATTATTATCTATTCTTGCCTTTACGGAATGTACTTGTTCTTGTGTGGCTGCGTGAAGAAAAAAAAAGGCATGCGTAAGCTCTCAACAAAGCTCACTCAGCGACGTTAGCTCTTAGCTGTGATCAAGTGTTTAGTATATTGAAGTGACCGAAAAGTACGACTTTTTTGTTGCGTAGTATTTGTTTTGACGCCGGCATACTGACACGTGTACTTCTCTTTATCGGGCGACAAGTATTGTCGCCTAACAAATGTTATCGCACAGCGCTGGACGCGCCTGCATGTGTCCGAAGTTTCTGGAAAGTTATCGATGCTTCTATCCGCTGTCTGTTGTCGCCGAACATTGTGTTATCTGATTTCATCGCTTGACACGAATGGTGCAGAACATTTTAGAAGGCATGCGGGTCCCAACGTTTAATCTGGAACATTCGATGATTGATCTATAAAAGCCGACGCGCTTGACCCGCTGATCAGATTTTCGACGATCGCCGAGCGTGTTCGCCGCTATCGTTGCGCTATAAGTGTAGCCTGTTTTGTGGGCACAGGTTCGCCCAATAAAAGTTAGTTTTGTCTATCACAGTACTGCTACTGTGTTCTTAACGTCACCACCACGTGACATCTGGTGGAGGTGCATTTGGTCCATGTACCGGACGCCCCCGACAAGCCGTGATCCAAGCCCGGAACGCAAAGACAACACCAACGCAGTCCCGGACCATCGAGCAAGCCGCCGTCTTCAACAACTGCCCCCGGAGCACGGACTTTTGCCTGAGACGACCAGGAAGATCGCCACCAAGTCCACCCCAATGGCAGCCCCGGCATCGCCCATCGTGCTGCAGCAGCCCAGGGAGCCTCCGACGTTCCGTGGTTCAACTTTCGAGGACCCGGAAAGCTGGCTTGAGACCTACGAGAGAGTCGCTACGTTCAACAACTGGAACAGCGACGACAAACTGCGATATGTCTTCTTCGCATTGGAAGACGCGGCCAGGACGTGGTTCGAGAACCGAGAAGCCACCTTGACGACCTGGGAACTTTTCCGAAGCGGCTTCCTGCAGACATTCGCAAGCGTCGTACGCCGAGAACGAGCCCAAGCGCTATTAGAAACCCGGGTGCAGCTGCCTAATGAGACGACCACGATCTACACGGAAGAAATGAGCCGTCTCTTCCGCCACGCCGACCCTGAAATGCCCGAGGACAAGAAAGTCCGTCTGCTGATGCGTGGTGTGAAAGAGGAACTTTTTGCCGGAATGGTACGAAGCCCACCGAAGACCGTCGACGAGTTTCTTCGCGAGGCCACCAGCATCGAGAAGACACTCGAGACACCCGAAACCGGCAATTCGACCGCCGCACGACCTCGACAAACTACGCCAGAGTTCAGTCACTGGCCGCCGACGACCTACGCGAGACTATCCGAGCTGTCGTGCGGGAGGAGCTGCAAAAGCTCTTCCCATCATCACAGCCTCAAGTGACTTCGATTGCCGACGCCGTGCGTGAGGCGCTCCAACAACAACTTGGAGTAGCCCCTGAATCGCCGCAGCCTGAGCCGCAAGCGATGACCTACGCCGCCGTCGCACGCCGTCAAGGACCCCCTCCGCGACCACGCCAGGGCCCTATCACGCCGCAGTTTCGTCGTCCGCCGCCGCCGCCGCCAGCACGAGCACCCGTCGCCCAGCGCACCTACGCGAGGAAGACGGACATTTGGCGTGCTCCTGAGCACCGCCCGCTCTGCTACCACTGCGGAGAAGCGGGTCACGTCTACCGACGATGTCCGTACCGGGAGATGGGACTGCGAGGTTTCGCCGTCAACGCGCCGCGTCCACAGCTTGGAGAGCGCCCACGTGACATCGCCGATTACCTCGCCGCCACTCAGTGGAGCCCTCGACGGCCATCCCGTTCGCCGTCACCAGGACGCTACCTGTCGCCGCAGCGCCGACCATACACCAGCCCAGCCTGGGGCCGCTCTACGAGCCCATATCCGGAAAACTAAAAGCAGCAACCGATGGAGGTGCGGTTGCTGTTCGTCGAACTGACGAAGATCCTCCGCCGCCGACGAAGACGACAAAGAAACGATCTCGACGACCTAATGATGACACGCCGCCGACCCGATGAAGTCAGGAAGCCAAGACTACACCGACGAAAGACGGCTTGACGACGCGACGTTCCAGCTTCAGTTCAACACGACGCAGCCGTGATCCGACGCCAAGACCCAACTGCAACGCCAGGCAAAGAACCACCGACCTCGATGTACTTCTAGACGGCCACGCTGTCACTGCCTTAGTCGACACAGGGGCCGATTACTCCGTAATGAGTGGACACATTGCCGCCCAGTTGAAGAAGGTTAAGACTGCATGGGAGGGCCCCCAAATTCGGACCGCTGGAGGACACCTCATTACGCCGTCTGGAATCTGCACGGCAAGAATAACCGTTCATGACCGGACTTACCCTGCCACCTTCGTTATCCTCCAACAGTGTTCGCGAGACGTCATTCTCGGTATGGACTTCCTGAACCAACACGGCGCAGTCATCGACCTGAAGTCGAAGTCAATAACGCTGTCGGAAGATAAAGCGATACCGCCGGAGAGCCCTCGTAGTCACCACGCCTTGAGTGTGCTCGAAGACCAAGTGAGCATCCCGCCCCGCTCCAGCATTGTTATTTCGGTCGGCACCGAAATACCCGCTGACGTAGAAGGTGTCATCGAAGGCGACCAACGTCTCCTGCTAGACCGTGAAATTTGCGTCGCAAGAGGGATCGCTCGACTGCATGGAGGGAAAACTGAAGTGTTGCTGACAAACTTCAGCCAGGAGTTCAAGCACATCAACAAGGGCACGACGATCGCGTACATCGAGGAAATTGTGGAAACCGGTAATGCGTTTGTCCTCTCGGATTCCGCCGCATCTACCCCGACGACCATGGTTCCCGAACCAGACTACGACATGAATCCAAGTCTCCCAGTGATTAAGCAACAGCAGCTCAGAAGTCTGCTCCTACGATACAAAGGCTGCTTTTCGACGACATCGAGGATTCGACAAACACCAGTCGCCAAGCATCGCATAATCACCGAGGAGTACGCTCGACCACTCCGCCAAAGCCCGTACCGAGTTTCGCTGCGAGAACGCGAAGCTATAAGAGAACAAGTCGACGAAATGCTGCGCGACGACATCATCCAGCCGTCGAAAAGCCCGTGGGCATCCCCTGTTGTCCTGGTGAAGAAAAAGGACGGAACCCTACGTTTCTGCGTCGATTATCGTCGTCTGAACAAGATCGCGAAGAAGGACGTATACCCCCTTCCACGGATAGACGACGCATTGGATCGGCTCTGCAACGCTAAGTACTTCTCGTCGATGGATCTCAAGTCTGGCTACTGGCAAATAGAAGTCGACGAGAGAGATCGCGAAAAGACCGCCTTCATCACGCCAGACGGCCTCTACGAGTTCAAGGTCATGCCATTCGGACTCTGCTCGGCGCCTGCAACTTTCCAGCGCGTCATGGACACGGTGTTAGCAGGATTGAAGTGGCAGACCTGCCTTGTTTACTTGGATGACGTCGTCGTCTTCGCCGAAAATTTCGACGATCACCTTAGGCGGCTTACGACAGTACTAGAGGCCATCAAGTCATCAGGGCTCACTCTGAAGCCAGAAAAATGCCGCTTCGCTTACGACGAGCTTCTGTTCCTAGGCCACGTCATCAGTAAATCCGGAGTACGCCCCGACCCCCAGAAAACAGCTGCCATCGCAAAGTTCCCGCAGCCCACCGACAAGAAGGCAGTGCGTAGATTCCTTGGCATGTGGGCCTACTACAGGCGCTTTGTCAAGGACTTTTCACGCATCGCCGAGCCGTTGACACGTCTAACTAAATGTGATGTTGAGTTCAAGTGGGAAACGCCGCAGGCCGACGCATTTGAAGAATTCAAACGACGCATGCAGTCGCCGCCTGTACTTGCGCACTTCGACGAGTACGCCGATACAGAAATCCATACTGACGCCAGTAGCCTAGGCCTCGGTGCCGTTCTAGTCCAGAGGAAAAACGGAGTTGAACAGGTGATCTCTTACGCTAGCCGGTCGCTGTCAAAAGCGGAAGGCAACTATTCTACGACCGAAAAGGAATGCCTCGCCATCGTTTGGGCTACAGCTAAATTTCGCCCTTATCTTTATAGCAGGCCATTCAAAGTCGTCAGTGACCATCACGCGTTGTGTTGGCTAGCGAGTGTAAAGGATCCTTCAGGACGACTGGCGCGGTGGAGCCTCAGACTACAAGAATACGACATCACTGTAACCTACAAGTCCGGACGAAAACACTCCGATGCCGATTGCCTATCACGCGCCCCCATTGACCCGCCGCCGCAAGATGACGAAGATGACGACGCCTTCCTTGGCATGATAAGCGCGGAAGACTTCGCTGAACAGCAACGGGCAGACCCGGAGCTAAAAGGCCTGGTGGAATATTTGGAAGGGCACACCGACGTTGTCCCGAGGGCATTTAAGCGCGGATTATCTTCCTTCACGCTTCAAAACAATCTCCTCGTGAAGAAGAACTTTTCACCAGTCCGCGCCAACTACCTTCTTGTTGTCCCGTCAGGACTTCGTCCAGAAGTATTGCACGCCCTACATGACGATCCGACCGCTGGACACCTCGGTTCTTCCCGGACACTATCGAGGATACAAGAAAAGTATTATTGGCCGCGCCTGACCGCCGACGTCGCCCTTTATGTCAGAACATGCCGAGACTGTCAGCGACGCGAGACACCGCCGACAAGGCCAGCCGGATTACTACAGCCAATCGAGCCTCCTTGCCGACCATTCGAGCAGATCGGGATGGACTTGCTGGGACCCTTTCCGACGTCAACAACCGGAAATAAGTGGATCGTCGTGGCGACAGACTATCTCACCCGCTTCGCTGAAACTAAAGCACTGCCGAAAGGTAGCGCAGCCGAAGTGGCGAAATTCTTTGTCGAAAATATCGTGCTTCGACACGGCGCCCCAGAAGTCCTCATCACCGACAGAGGAACGGCCTTTACAGCAGAGCTCACCCAAGCCATTCTGAAATAGTCAGACAAGGCACAGGAGGACCACGGCCTAGCACCCGCAGACGAATGGTCTTACGGAGCGGCTGAATAAGACCCTCGCCGACATGCTAGCGATGTACGTCGACGTCGAACACAAGACCTGGGATGCCGTCCTGCCGTACGTAACATTCCCTTATAACACGGCGGTGCAAGAAACAACACAGATCACGCCGTTTAAGCTGGTTTACGGCAGGAACCCGACGACGACGCTCGACGCCATGCTGCCCCACGTCACTGACGAAGAGAATGTTGACGTCGCTAGCTATCTCCAGCGCGCCGAAGAAGCCCGACAGCTCGCCCGCCTACGGATCAAGAACCAACAGAGGACCGACAGCCGACACTACAACCTCCGACGACGCTTTGTTGAGTACTAGCCCGGCGACCGTGTTTGGGTTTGGACACCGATACGCCGACGAGGACTCAGTGAGAAACTACTCCGACGCTATTTCGGACCCTACAAGGTCATCCGACGTATTGGCGCTCTGGACTATGAGGTCGTGCCAGACGGCAACCCGCCACATATGAGGGCACATGGTATCCAGTATTGATTTTGTTGCTTCGTTAGCTGCGGTTCGAGTGGTTTAGCGCGTTACCGTCGGGAAATGATGTTGCTTGGCCACTGACTAAGTCGCTTCATTTTCGAAACAGTTAGCGGGAACACTGAACTGCGTGGCTTTGTATACTATCTGCGCGTTTTACCCGCCGTGGTTGCTCAGTGGCTATGGTGTTGGGCTGCTGAGCACGAGGTCGCGGGATCGAATCCCGGCCACGGCGGCCGCATTTCGATGGGGGCGAAATGCGAAAACACCCGTGTGCTTAGATTTAGGTGCACGTTAAAGAACCCCAGGTGGTCAAAATTTCCGGAGTCCTCCACTACGGCGTGCCTCATAATCAGAAAGTGGTTTTGGCACGTAAAACCCCAAATATTATTATCTGCGCTTTTTAAAAGCACAGCGCGGAAGGTGCCAGCATCCGAGCCGCGAAGATGTGCTGTCATCGTGCTCTTGGCTACGAAGAATGGCTCGCATGTTGTCTGCTAGCTTCACTTCCTGACTGTGACAAAGAATAACTAAATGTATGAATGGTGGACTGCAAGAATCAGAAACAAATGGTCAACATTTGCATAAATTGAACTGCGGCAACACAATCAGTAAAAAAAAGTAAAAATGCAGTATGTGTCATTGTTTCACGTAACTAATACTATACACTTCACGCGATGTGTTCCCCGCTTTAAATTATCATGGCTATACTTTATACCTGGTGTCATTCTGCTAGACGTTGTTACGAATGGAATGGAATGGAAAAACTTTATATCTCAGAGAGATTGGCGGTGGGCCGGTGTCTTCATGTCTTGAGTCATGGCCGCTTCACAAGGTAGGCGCCCCTATTCCAGGGCACCGCTGAGTCTTGCTGCCTCGCAGGCGTGCTGCACAATTGCCCGTTGGGCTGCGAGCTCGCTGCTGGTGAGCAGACCCTCCCATTGTTCCGCACTTGGGTTATTTACTTTATGGAATGCGAAATTACGCTTGCATTCCCACGTGATGTGTTATAACGTGGGGGTTGTTCCGCACCACGGACATGTATCCCTGTACTGGGTAGGGAACATTTTGTGTAATGCGTGCGGGTTGAAGAAGGTACCTGCTTGCAGTCGTCGCCAGCTTACTGCCTCATGTTGTGTGAGCGATGAGTAGGGTGGGGGGTATTTAAGTCTCCTTCCTCTGCAGTGGTTAAGTATTTCTGCATACGTCGGCTCCACCGTTAAGGGGACCTCTAGGGTTTCCGACTGCCCTGCTCGGTGCGTGAGTTCGCGAACTGGGCGGTCCACCCTTGAGTTGCCCTCTATCCCGGTGTGTGCCGCTATCCAGAAGATCCTATGTTTTATCTTTTTGTTAGGAAGCTCTGTTTTGAAGAGAATTCTCAGTGCTTCCTTACTAACTCTGCCTTGTATGTAGTTCCTGCACGTCGCTTTGGAGTCCGTTAGAATTGTCAGAGATTTGTTCCTGCGGTAACCTTCAGCCGCCGCTAGAGCTACGGAGACTTCCTCCCCCTGCATTACCGTGCAGTTTCTCAGGGTCGTGCAGCTAATTGGTTCTCCCGTGTGGTTTACCACTGTTGCCTCGACTCTAAACATTCTAGTGTTGCGGTCACATGGGTATACGGCCATGTCTGTGTATACTGTGTTTTCTAGTGCGGCTAGGTTTCGTTCCACGAAATCTGCTCGTGCCTGCCTTCTGGCGGCGTGGAGATTCGGGTCCATGTTTCTCGGTAGGGGCTAATCTCCAGTGTCTGGCGAGCGCTGTCTGGGATGCTAGCAGCCCGATCCTCTATTCCGTCTGTGTTATGCCCTATTCTTTTTAGGAGCTTGCGGCCGGTGGCAGTCTGCTGGAGCCTGGCGATCTGTGCAATGAGCTGCGCTTCCGTGAGTTCTTCGAAGGTGTTGCTTAGGCCCATCTGTAACAGTTTATCGTTGGGCGTGTTTCTAGGCAGATGTAGCGCCATCTTATACGCTTTTCTTAGTAGCGTTTCCGACTGTTCTTTTTCGTGCTTGGTCATGTTGTGGTACGGGAACGAGTACGTGACTCTGCTGACCACTAGGCTTTTGACCAGCTTGATTGTGTCTTCTCTCATTCTGCTTCTTCTTTGAGATACCCTCGTTATCATTCGGCTTACTTGTTCTGTTGATTTTTTTAGTAAGCTGATTGTGTGGCTGTATTTCTTGCTTCATTGAATCCACATGCCTAGAATGCGTATCATGCTCCTTTTAGGTATGTTTTGTCCCTCTAGTTTTACTATTAGTTCTTCCTTGGTGGGGTTTCTTCCCACTTTCAGGAGTTCTGATTTTTCGGTGGAGCACGCCAGGCCCCTTTCTGTGACGTATTCTTCCACGCACTCGGCCGCTTCCTGCAATTTTTCTTGCTTCTGTCCCAGGGAGCCTCGATTGACCCAGACCATGATGTCGTCAGCATATATTACATGCTGGATGCCATCAATCTTGCTGAGTCTTCGAGCCAGTCCGATCATTGCGATGTTGAAGAGTATTGGTGAGATCACGGAGCCCTGCGGCGTGCCTTTGCGTGGGGTGGTAAAGACGTCACTTCGCAGATCCCCCAATCCCACCATTGCCATGCGTTTGGTCAGAAAGGCCCTCACGTAGTCGTGGATTCTCTTGCCGCAGTTGGCGTTGTTCAGTCCTTCCACGATGGCTTCGTGGCTAACGTTGTCGAAGGCCCCTTTGATATCTAGGGCCACGACAACGTTTTCGCCTGCTCTGGGTGACTGGTTTATGATTTCTTCTTTTATCTGTAGCAGGACGTCTTGTGTTGACAGGTTCGCCCGGAAGCCAAACATGCTGTGCGGGTATAGCTCCTTGTCATCCAAGTGGTGTTGGATTCTTCTGGTGACTATCCTTTCGTAGAGTTTACCGAGGCACGAGATGAGGGAGATGGGCCTCAGGTTTTCAATCTGAAGCTTTTTACCGGGTTTAGGTATCATCACCACGACAGCGTGCTTCCATTCCTTCGGTATCGTGCCCTCTGCCCACAGTGTGTTGAGGTATGCTGTGAGCTGATCTATCGCCTCGTCGCTGAGGTTGCGTATTAGGGAGTTTCTGATCTTGTCGGCGCCCGCGGTGGTGTTTTTGGTTGTCGCTCTAATTGCCGCGTAAACTTCCTCTCTTGTAATCGGTCTGTCCATGTGGCGGTTCTCTGTCCCCAGATATTCCCCATCGTAGCCTTTGGGATTGTCTTTGCCGTAACATTTTACACGCACTGCCTCCAATAGTTCCTCGTCGGAGCCTTCGTGCTGGTGGACCAGTTTCTGGATTGCTTTGCCGCTTTCTGTTTTCGTTTTGGTTGGGTTCATGAGGGCTTTTAGTATGCGCCACGTCTTCGCTGTGCTGAGCGTGCCGTTCAGTGAGCTGCAGAACTGCTGCCACCCTTGCCTGGCCAGCTGTGTTGCGTACTCTTCTGCCTTCTTTGTGATCTCTGCTATATTCTTCTTGAGTTTCCTGTTTAGCTTTTGTCTTTTCCAGCGTTTTGTGAGCCCGCGTCTTGCCTCCCATAGCCCAAGTAGCCGCCGGTCCACCTCCGGTGTTTGTTCTGTTCTATTTCCTGTGTGTAGAGTTCTTGTATCTGTTTTAGTTGTTGGCTCCATTCCTCTACCGAGGTGATTTCCCTTTTTAGTTGTTCGCTGTGCTTACGGAAGGCGTCCCACTATGTGATATGGGCTGTGCAGATTTTTCTTTTCACGTTCTCCGCTTCGATGGTGGTTTTCAGTACATAATGATCGCTGCCTAGGTTCTCTAGCAGGTTCTCCCACTCGGCCTGCTTTGCTCCTTTAACAAATGTTAGATCTGGGCAGGTGTCTGAGCTAACGCTACCCTGGCGCATTGGCTGATTTTTGTCCGTTAAGAGGTCGCAGCCTGTGTTTTCTGCCGCAATGCATATTTTCTGCCCCTTCTTTTCGATTTTATCGTATCCCCAGCTCGGGCTTTTGGCATTGAAATCCCCCGCAATTATTAGGGTGTTTGACTTGGCTAGCATGTTTGCTTCTGCAAAGAGTTTACCGAAGTCACCGTCTTTCTGCCTGGGGGGCTGTATAAATTGACTATAAATGTGCTTTTAGCTTTGTGCTTCTTTATGAATATTATCTCGGTTATGATGTGTTCGATTTTCGTGTTCTCAATTCCTTTGTGTGCTATGGTGCCTATCTTGTTGCTAATGATGGTTGCGGTGCGTCCGCTCTCCTGGCACCTGCATCCTTTTAGGGTGGGTGTTGTATTAGTTTCTTGTAACATAATAATGTCTGGTGGCTTGTCTCTAGTGTTTATGTACTGCTGTAGGAGTCCCTGCTTTCGCCGGTATCCCCTACAGTTCCACTGCCATATTTCTAGTTTGTTTTGTCCTGCCATGATGTATTGTTGTTGTTACTTTGGATTTCTGGTCCGAATCTTCTCTCGTTAAAGAGCCTGTCTCTGGCGTCATTAGTGGTTCTCTGTGTGTTTTGGTTTTTTACGTAAGTGCGGAAGTTTTGGTCTTGCAAGGCTATTTTCTATTGCATTTGTAACATTTGATTCTGCATTGTATGCATGAAGCTTTTTAGTTCGTTTCTAAGACTCTGTTCCCCTGATTGCTGTGTGGTCTGCTCTACTGGTGGGCTAGGCGTTCGCTCCGGTGAGTTCCCGCCTTGCCTCTGCAGCTGCATTTCCCTTATTAGGTCGTCTATTCTCTTTTTTAGCTGCCGCGTTTCTTCTCGGTAGAGCTCAAGTTATTTTTTGAGTGCTCTATCTTCCTCAGCTAGTTTTTTTTTCGTTGTTTGTTTGGTTGTCTTGACCCGAGTGCGGAAACAATGATTTGGGAGGGCCTGCTCCCCAGCTCACCTGGACTCCACCTTTCTTCTGTTGTTGTTGCTTCTGCTGCCCCTGGCTGCCGTTCTGCTTCCCCAGGGGTGGGAAGGACTCGTCCCTGGGTCCGCCACGGCTTCGACTCCGTCCTCGGCTCCGCGACTGGGCCTCGTACCCGGCCCCGTTGTGGCTCTGGGATCGGCCCCTGTCGCCCTCCAAGCTGAACCATCTCGGGCGTCGCCATCGGCTCCGACTCCGGCCCTGCCGCTGGCCTTTCTGAGGGGGTTGCCCTCGCAGCTCTCCGGCCGCCTTGAGTCGCAGCTTGCAATCTTTCGTGCCCGTTGCGTGATCGCCGTCGCAAACCAGGCACCTGAGTGTGCATTGGTGTCCTTCTGCCGGATTCTGCGTCCCTCATAGTTTGCAGGCCTTGGTCTCCGGGTGCGGACAAACGTCCGATCGATGCCCTTGCTGGCAGCAAATGCACAAAATCTGCTGCGTCGGACGGTACGGGTAGCACCACATCTCTCCTCCGTAGTATAGGACTTGCCTTGGGGTTATGGGGCCGTCGAAGGTGATGACGGCGGATTTTGATTTTCCCAGCATGCGGGCGCTGTGGATCGTGACTCCTTGAGTCCGCACCCGTAGGTTGGCCTTGAGTTCCTCCGGCGATGTTCCGGGTTCTACGCCGTGAATTACCCCTCGTTGGGTGTCCTCGGGGACTGCCACGTAAGCGTTTACTTCATGGGTGCGCTCCCCGAACGTGAGATGGGTGATGCGTCTCACGTATTGGGCCGCTTCCTCGTTATCCGTGCTTACAATAATGATGTTCGAGCCGTTGCGAAGTCTGATAATCAAGTCTTCACCTTTACATTTCGAGTTGGTTGGTGGGTTTGCAGCGATCTCACAATGAGTCCTTTCGGTCTCAAAATTATCTTAAAGTCGTCTTTCGGGAGCGGAGGCAGCCTCAGTCTGGGCCGCCGCATCGTCTCCTTCTCGCACTGCTTTGACGCAGCTGGCGTGCCAGCTTTTATCGGAGCGTTGGCCAGGTTTTTTCCGCCGAGGTCACCCTGAGCGGCCGGTGGAGAATTTCCGCGGTTGTTCCGTTCGTTTTCTCTCTGGCGTTTCCTCTGGCGTTTACTCATGACTAATTCCCAGTTTTGGTTTTCTTCGCGTTGTGGTCCGCGTTGTGGGTCTTGCATGGCGGCCTCCTCGTTGCCCCTGCCCGCTAGAAGCTCGGGTTCGGCGGCGTCGAGGTAATCTTCCTCCATTTCTTGAGCGTCTAATAAGTCCTTGGGTTGTCCATCCATTGTCCGTCTAGAATCGGGTCGGTTGTCGGGGCAGTGGTCCGTTCCAGGCTGCATTGTCCCACGGGACGAGGCCGGGGTGCCCACGAGCGCCCGTAGTCGTGCTAGGCACAAAGAGGCTTAGCGCTCACCCGACCACCTGGCAAATTCAAAGTCTGGTAAAAAACCGAAAAATGGTCCCACCGTCTTGAATTTGGTGTCCTAGTGGTCCGCTTCTGGTCCTCTTTAGGCTCCAACCAAAATTTTGAAGGTCCAGTGGGTCGAAAAGGTGCGGGTTGGTCAAAACTCGGCGGAGCCCATGCGACGCACGTCGCACGTCCGCGTGCGATTTGTTTGCGACTGCGCATATCCCGCAAGAGGAATTGGCGGAGGAAGCGCGGGAGGGAGGGGTGCGGCTTCGACTCCGCCAACAAGTGCGTACTTAGCGCGCGCGACCGCGCGCCCTATCTTGACGTTGATCTGCACACGGCTCGAGCCTTTGTGCGCGCTGAGTTCTCGCCGCTCTTGTGTTGAACCGATAGATCGCACGGAGGTCACTTGGCTCACTGCTGCTGCTGCGCGTGCTCATACCAGCGCTTCGACACCAGTGAATGACCGCGCTCTATTAGTGCGATGTGTTCACGTCTGCTTGTGCGCGCTGACACCTGGCTAGTTAACTCATTTAGTAAGCGAATGTTTCCAAGCTTACACTGCCGATAAAGCTAGTATGCTTACTTCGTATAGATGTCTACTAATTTGTTATCGCAATGCGATACAAAGCAATGCAATTTTATATCGCAATATCGCAATATTGCAACTTTTTTTGAGTTCGAAAACTAATAAAAGCGCAAAGAGCATATTGAACAATTCGGCCTATTAATTGATATGGATTACATGAAGAAGTGGACTTTACTGGAGCGACAGATTGCAATGTTAAGGTTGGTAATTAAAACCACTCACTGAATAACTTCATACGAATTCTGTTTGAAGCATATGTACGAATTTCTCCACGGCGGCCGCATTTCGATGGGGGCGAAATGCGAAAACACCCGTGTGCTTAGATTTAGGTGCACGTTAAAGAACCCCAGGTGGTCAAAATTTCCGGAGTCCTCCACTACGGCGTGCCTCATAATCAGAAAGTGGTTTTGGCACGTAAAACCCCAAATATTATTATTATGTACAAATTTCTAAATCGAAGCCAAAATGTAATCAAGTCGTTGCATCACTTCTCCACTGATCGGCTTCAATTTTACCATTTCAACGTGTGCCTTCAAGTAATTAGTAAGATCAGTTTAGAAGAGTTATAAAATAGGAAGTTATGAGAGAATGTGACTATTTGTTTTTGATGTCACGTTCTAACTGGCTGCATGGTTTTAAAAAATGTTTCAGCCATAGTTGCACAAACGGCATGTAAGTATTGTCATCAATAGGTGACACGCAAAAAAAAAACCGACAAAACGACCTAGATAGCGGGAGGGTGGTAATTATACTTCTAGCTGAACCGGTGGAGACCAACCTGAGATCTTTCTTCCTTTGTCGTCATTGCCTGTTGTTCCTTTAAAATGAAGCAACCATCATTATAAATGTGTCGCCTTTCGTATACTTAACTGTACTTAAAAAAAAACCCACAGATGCCTCAATTTACCTGAGGTCCACATATCCTCTAGATTAGTGCATATTGACAATAATAATTAAAATGAAGCTTGTCAGTGAATACTTCTGTGTGGGCTTCTAAATTTTTGAAAGAAACAGCGACCCCCAACATGGAGTTGGGTGTGTGTGTGCGTTGCTTACGTTATTGTGTTGTGTGTGTGTGGGGAGGGGGTGTAGGGGAAGGGCACGTACATCTTGACTCATGGTGAGTGCTGTTTGTTTCAAAGTGGATACGGTGCCACTGACTGGCCACGTACAAATAGTTTGCAGCTACCTGAATGGAAATAGTCGTTTGGTTGGAATAAACATTTTTTGGAAGTGGCCTCCCACATGGTACTCGCATAGGCACACACTGCAGGTCTTTGTTGACCACTCTTCCAAAAAGAAGTCTCGCGCTAAAGCGCTTCACTGAGCTTCGTACAATCATGCTGCTGCCATCTGTACATTAAAGTACCACGATTGTTTACAGGTCAGCCGCAGCCATGACACACTGAGAGAGGAACCAAGGCCCAGCGCCTAAGCAATCAGCACAGCCTTGCACCAAAAGTTGTCGCCATAATCAGGTGTCTTCACGTTTGAGTTTTAAAGGAAAAGACTTCATCAACGTAATGCTGAGGCCACTTTGAGTTTTTTCCGCACCATTATGGTTAGATATATAAGCTGGTTCTCTTGAACTGTAGTAAGAAGTTCGCTGTTCTTGTTTTGTTTTCATGTGGACTAATTAGCCGTCAGTTTTTCTTACCTGAAAATAATACACTTGTTTGTTTCTGTATGAAACAAACTGTAACCTAGTTCTTTTATTTACTACAGTGTTAGTGCTACCACCTGCTTTTTGTCACGCGTGGCTCCATGAAATATCTCGTTCCTTGGTTTATATATATATATATATATATATATATATATATATATATATATATATATATATATATATATATATAAATGTTCCTTGGTTATATATATATATATATATACGCATTATTCATACGCTTCATATTCTCACCGGTACATACTCATCATCGCCGTTTTGGGGCCTGGTGGTGGGGCTCTCTCTCGGGAGAATAAAGAAGAGAATAAAGAACAAAGAGGCATCGTGTTAATACATATAATAATACATATTTTCCCACAAGCGTGCATGATACTCGTTTCCTCGATACCGTTGTCGACGGTCAAGGCGCCTCTGCAGCTTTTTCCCACAAGCGTGCATGATACTCGTTTCCTCGATACCGTTGTCGACGGTCAAGGCGCCTCTGCAGCTTTTTACTGCCCTTCAACAGAAGTACGACGTATCTTTCAAATACCTCATCCAACTTCGTCAACAACTGCGGAACTAGCAGCGATTAATGTTGCACTGAAATACGTGCAAGAGGAGTTAATTACATCGAAGGTTGTCATCTTTACGGACTCCCGTGCTGCCCTTAGCAGGTTACAACGCAGTGAGCTTGATTGTCCACTTGTGCGCAGCATTAATGACTCTGCGAGCAAAATTACATCACGTGGGGTATGTCTCGTTGCTCAATGGATACCTTCACACGTAGGAATCGCCGGCAATGAAGAGGCTGATCGGCTCGCTTCAAGTTGCGTTCATAACAACTGTGACTGCCCAGAAATTACGTGCAAGCTTGATGACGCTCTTCTGTTGATTCGTCGCCACCTACTCAAGCAGCATCCAGATCAGCGCGTCGCAAATGGAACGTTCCCGCCCCGTGTTCGTGGTCGAGGCTTGCCTCGTCGCGCTAGAGCACAACTGCTCAAGCTGAGGGTTGGTTGCGTGAACGTGCACGAACGTTTATACAGACAAGGGCGTGCGGAAAGTCCATTGTGTACGTCTTGTGGCTGTTACGAGACACTTCAGCACCTTATACTTGAGTGTCCCGCTTTCAGTGCGCAGCGCATGTCACTAGTGAGAAACTATCATCTCCTTGGCCTGCGGTGTGCGACACTCGAGGAATGTTTATACCCCAGTGGCTGTGCATCTAAACGTGATCAGGCCCATCGCGCCCTACTAACCTTTATAGACCTAACTAACTTAGGTTCACGTTTGTAGCATGAACATTCGACATTCAGTTGTAGCGTGACCTTCAGTGACCGGCCCTACTGTGTGTGATCAGTACTGTACCCTAACGCTTCTTCCTTCGAAGATGGGAGGTGGCGGGTTCAAACACCTTGTAGTGCTTATTGTGAATCGGTGATTACGTGCAGCTGATTACGTGAAACGGTGATTACGTGCAGCTTCACTTGGCGTCTCATCGTGGAGAACACAATCAGCCGCATAGCGAACTAGCCATGGACGTGGTTGATAATTGTGGAGGCTGTTCGACGCAGCGTCACTTTAATTCCGGCTGCAGAGTTCTACTTTAGTCTTTAGATTTGTCCTGTTGCAGTGTTCTACTTTGGTCTTTAGATTTGTCCTGTTGCTCTCCTTTCCTTTTTCCTTTTTCCTCCCCTCCTTCCTATCTTCCATTTCTGTGTTGCTGTCGCCTCCCTTCAGAAGAATAGGCAGGCGTTGTGCCCCTTCCGGTGGCAGTTGCCAGCCTGCTCCTCGCTATCCCTTTCCTGTTACCTGTGTATATGTGTATATGTGTGCAAAACAAATAATAATACCGTTGTCAACTCTTGTAGGAAAGAAATTGTGATAGCCGGAGACTAATTCGCATCATGTGTCTTGGGGTTTCAAAACGGACTCATGTGGAAAGCGATTATCCGACTGGGCAATTAACCAAAATTTTTGTTGCTTAAACGCGAAGTCAGCTACCTTTATTCAGGGTCTTTCTAAATCGGCATTGGATCTAACATTTGCCAGCTCAGGAATTTCCGTAACTTCCTGGTCTACTGTCGACTCAGCTTCAAATAGTGACCATCTACCTATTAGGTTTGACATTGTCTGCGCTGTTATTCCCCTGGAGTCTCCGAAGCGTACTTTTGTCAATTACCAGAAATTTCAGAGTATCTTGAAAACGGTCCTCAATTCCCAGAAAACGCTACCGAATGACATCAAAGCCATGAGGCTTTGCGCAGTAGTAAAAAGTTCCTTTAAAAAGTCCCAATATAATGTTAAGATAAGCAAAAGTACTACCTTTCCTTGGTGGAATTCGGATTGCACGCGGGAATACAGATGACGAAAAGCCATGTGGAAGAAATTACTTTGCAATCAGTGCCCGAGTAACTGGAGTGATTATAAATTCGCAGCTGCTGCGTTCAAGAGGACAGTTTCAAATGCCAAACACGAGTATGACGAAAAACATCATGAATTCCTCTCTAAGCCCAGCAACAAAAAAGCTCTGTTCAGATTCCTTCGATATAGAAAATTTATGCCAACACCAGCGAATACTGAATGGATAATACTTTCACCACGCGCGTTATCTCCTTCTTTAGAATTCATAGGAAAGGGCTTAGCGCAACGCTTAACATCACGTTTGCCGAATGGGCCACTAAGGCCTCCCATCGCTGATGACTTCGTGGAAGTCACAGTGTCAGAGCTCTTTAATGTCCTTAGATCTCTGCCTGCCTCAGCTCCAGGTCCTGACGGCATTTCCAATACCATGCTAAAATGTTGTTTGAAATGTCTTCTGATGACATTCTTAACGTAGTTAATTATTCTCTAAAAAATGCTTGGATTCCACCAGAATGGAGGACAGCCAAAGTTATTCCGCTACTTAAAAAACAAAGAGCTGGCTACAACCTTGACAACATTAGGCCTATCTCTTTTACGTCAGATATGGTGAAACTAACTGAAAGAGTTTTATATGATCGTATGATGGATCATATACCTGAAAATTCGTTACTGAGCCCAAGTCAAATAGGTTTCCGGCGCGGTCTTTCCATTTGGTGTGCGCATGTAGATTTGGAAAGCCGCATCCGACTTGCTCAGCATAGAAAAGAAGTTATCGCTTTAGGGACACTTGACATAGCAAAAGCTTATGACAGCGTTGAATACTCTCTACTGCTGGACACATTAGAGTCCTACAATTTTCCGAAATATATAACGGCATGGATTTTTGAATTTCTAAGAAACAGAAAATTTCATTGTTTTCAAAACGGCTTTTCTTCAAGAATGCTCGATCAGACAAGAGGGGTGCCCCAGGGGGCTGTTCTGTCTCCTATACTATTTAACCTGTTGATGAGTTCAGTACCACTGCACCAGGATGTGAATCTGTATGTATATGCAGATGACGTTGCATTTTTCGCGACAGCCGCAGAGACATCGATTCCCTTCACCTGTCTTTGCAAACGTACCTCTGTACTCGACAGACGTGGCTTCACAACCTGCACCTGTCACTAAACGTAAACAAAAGTGCAGTCCTTGTTCTTCCGCTTTCCGGGCCGTTACAGTTATCATTAGTATATGCACGGAGAACCATTCCTCAGGTACAGTCGCTGAAATACTTGGGTATCACATATGACGGAAAACTGAACTGGCGTTCTCACATAGAAAATTTTGGAACGAAGGCGACACGAGCCATAGGTTTACTACATAAAATCAGTAACCGACGCTCTGGTATGCGAAGTGACACATTAATTATGATTTATCGTATGTATGTACAACCGATTCTAGAATTCGGTTGTGTTTTGTTCTCCGGAAGTGCAAAATATAAATTAAGGCCCCTTGTTCTGGTTGAAAGAGAAGCTCTTCGACTATGTTTAGGTCTTCCTAAATTCACTGCTAATAATGTATTATACCAGGAAGCGCGCCTACCTACTCTTCACTCACGATTCCGCATGCTTACGGTTCAAACCTACTTAAGAGCTTATGATTCTTCGCTACGACGTGGACAATATGCATTTATTAGTGAACCAAGTCCATTTTTTGAGACCACGTGGTCACGGTTCCATACCCCGCAAGTTGTATTTGTGTAAGCACAATTAGCACCTTTAAATATTCGCCTTAGAGAAATAATTCCGCTCCGTGGGTCTCCGGGGTCGCTGAAAATTGAATTTGCAGACATTTTTCCACACAATGCGAAATTTCTGCCCACAACATATTTGAATGACCGTTTACAAGATTACTTGGTCCGTTTCAAAATAAACGTAATAGCGACCGATGCTGCTTCGTGTGAAGAGAAGGCAGGTGTGGGTATCTACCAACCATCCCTCAATTGGTCTTTTTCACTTCGTCTATCAGATTACACATCAGTTTTTCATGCCAAACTTCTGGCAATAGTTCTTGCCTTGCGGAAATTACCCATTCATACTATAAATGTTATTATCGTCACAGATTCTCTATCTGTATGCAGTGCACTTACTGCGTCTACAAAGTCGACAACCGGAAACACGTTTTACTCATTAGCTCCACCTCACTGAAGCTTAGTGCATATAGTATGGGTCCCTGGCCACCGAGACATTCATATTAATGAAATAGCCTATTCCTTAGCACGAGCTTCTTTAGCAGGTCCTGTGCTATTTGTGCTACCGGCAACTGCGCACATTACTGCAGCCAAATATCTGCAATTTTCTTTGAGCGAGGACAAAAAAGCCCTGTCATTAGCAAAATCTTCAGATTTTTTACACTTAAATTATTCTTGGAACCGGCAATGGTGTCCTAACCGGAAATTTGAAGTTTCATTTACTAGGCTGCGTTGCCGTATTCCAACACTTCATTTTTACTTGCACAGATGTGGTCTGGCGGTATCTCCTCTATGCTACCTCTGCAATGAACCATAAACTATAGATCATTTTTATTATCATGCCGGCGGTTTTCTACTCATCAAAAACTATGTCTAGAAATTCCACTTCAAAATTTAGGATTACCTTTAAGCAGCACTGTTATACTCTCCCTTAGAGCCACAGTTTTGGGATATAGCCACAGGAACGTTTGCCTAGCCATTTATAATTTTCTATGTGGCACAAAAAGAATGCCTTGTTAATATTTTTTAGTTTAGAGAATTGATCTATTTCTACTGCAGTTTAGAAAATTCGAAAAGTAAAAGTACAAATTCACAGTTCAAATCTTACTATTATTATTCATAACTTACCTTACTCAAGTTTAAGTATATCCTTTTCTTTAACATTCCTATCAACGCAAGGCTTACTATAGTATTGATCAATACTTTATCTCATGTATTCATAGTTTATTTTGCATCTTGGATTATTTGTTTTCCTTTCTTTTTTCGTGTTATTTATTTATTAACCAATTTATTTTATTTTATTCATTGAATCATATTACCAGCAGATTCGTGGCCTATCCCCCTCAGTGGGTTTGTGCCATTAACTGAGGCTTCATCATCATCATCATCATCATCACCATCGTGTCAAGCCCAAGCCAAGCTGGAGCGGTGGCCCTGTCCTGTTCTCTGCAGGGAATTGGTCAAGTATCGGGCGGTTTAATTTTCCTTAGTTTTGTTTTGTACTTTCCTCTTATTGTGAGTTCCTAATGTCTCTTTCTTCTCCCGGCCAGAGATCTTTCCTCTGGACGGCTTCGCTTCCCACTAATGACATGCCTATAGAGGCTTTCTTGCGCAGTGGCATTAACAGCGTTCCAGTGGCCCTAGTGCCGACCAATGGGGGATTCATCTGCGTGAAGAATCCCAAGGTGATTCAAGAAGAGCTGCGGAAAGCAACCCCGCATTTCCAAAGCATAACCGATGTCCGACTATTTGGCAGAGGGGGCATTCTTTGCTGGTCACCTGACCAGACCTGCGTCTCCGACCTTCTGAAGTGCGAAATGTTCGCGAACCACCCGGTGAGGCCTTTTATTCCTGCTCATCTAGCTTGCGTCAAGGGGCTAGTTTGTGGAGTCGACGCGAGTCTGTGTGTTTCCGAAGTCCTGCAGATGTTCTCCCCGGCAGGTGCCATCTCCGTATACCGATGTTCACGCGTTTGTGAGAATCAAAGAACCCCCACAGAGTCAGTTATTGTCACCTTTGCAGGCAGAAAGAGGCCGTCAGAGATCAAGGCGTGGCCATTAATATACAGGGTGGAAGCAATTTCTCCCCGCCCAGTGCAATGTGTTCAGTGCTGGCGATACGGCCACACTATTAAGGGATGTCGATCAGAGCTTCGGTGCCGCATTTGCGGAGAAGGCCACGATGGAAAAACGTGTTCCTCTCAGAGCGAACGATGCTGTTTGTGTGAAGGTTCCCACCCTGCGGACTGTGCGCAATGCCCTGCGAGAGACCAAGAGCTCGAAATTCTACAAATTATAGAACGGAAACGGTGTTCGCGTCGTGAAGCTCGTGCACTCTCATCAGAGAAATCATGTGGCTATGCTGAAGCTGCTGCTCGTCACTCTAAAGCAATGAATGTATCTCTTGGTGATGTTGTAGCTGCTGCCGTTAACCGTTGGACAAGTTCTCACCTCTCAGTTGTCGAAACTTTTGCATGTTACTGCGCGTCCAAGTGTTGCTTCTGAAATCACAGTCTCTGATGAAAACATAGAGAAACACGTATCGGCAGAGGCCTCGCTTCGCAGTACTGATGCCTCCGAAGTTCCCGCAACTCATGTAGAACATAAGGGCTTTCACAGTCACGAATCCGGTTCAGATACTATGGAGAACATGGATTTGGATGCTAGAACTTGTAAACGGCGTGCTTCCCCATGCTCCCCTAGAGCTACTACCCTCCACAAACTAAAAGCTAAAAAGAGTGAAAATAAGAGCTTATCAAAGGATGATTTCCTAGAGGGTAACATTCTACAGACGGCAGTTAATACTGCCGGAATATTGTCAACATAGGAAGCTTGAAAGTGCTGCAGTGGAACTGTCGTTCCATTTTTGCTGCAGCCGCTGATCTCTTGTATCTATGTGAAGATCTTTCTCCTGATTTGATTATTCTGCAAAAAACTTCGTTATCCACAGAAAAGAGTTATCATTTAAAGAAATACCGCAGTTTTCGTCTAGATCATCCTTCTCGTAGAGGGGGATTAGCATTTTTCATCACAACAAAAATTTGTCATAGAGCTAAAATTAGTCACCAGTCAGTCTCCACTGTAAGTGAGATTCTAGCATTGGATGTAACGCTTCCTGGATGCACGCCATTTTAGATAATTAATGCTTATTTCCCTACAGGAGTCCACAATACAGGCTCTCTTGATGCCGCGGTTGCAGCATGTAGAAAGGATATAATCATAGTTGGTGATTTTAATTCTCACCACGTATTATGGGGTTATCCGTCCGACTCTTGTGGTAAACGATTGTTAGACTGGGTTTCGTCAAATAACCTTAATTGTGTAAATTCAAGAACCCCAAATTATGTATCCGGCAAATCGCGTTCGGTGTTAGACCTAACTTTTTCCAGTTCGGGCTGTGTAATCTCCGCCTGGTCTGCTATTACCTCGGCCACAAATACCGACCATCTTCCAATAACTTTTGAAATAACGCGCCCAATTAATTTGGTTGAAAAGCATGTCCGCACCTATGTTAACTATAGTAAATTTCAAGTTTCACTGCGATCAGCTTTAGAGAAACAGGTTGGCCTAATTGATGAAGTTAAGACAGTTAATTTGTGTCATGTGCGAAGTGACAGTTATAAAAAATGCGAGTTCACTGTGCAGTCAACTAAAGGTGGTACTTATTCACCATGGTGGAATCCAGACTGTGCACGCGAATATAGAAGAAGAAAGGCAGCCTGGAGAAAGTTACTGTATAATCAATGTCCACGTAATTGGAATGACAATAAGTTTGCTGCAGCTACATTCAGGCAAACAGTTGACAAAGCGAAAGAAAATTACAACACCAAACATTACAGTTGCCTGTCGCAGTCTAGTAATAGAAAAGCCCTATTTCGATTTCTACGGTCTAAAAAGATTGTTTCAGCCCCAATTATTGTAGAGTCAGTTAGCTTAACTTGCACTGAATTAGTGCAGTCACTAGAGGATATTACAAAAGGCTTAGAGCGTCGACTCACATCACTCCGCCCGTATCATATACCGGCACCTGAACTAGCTAATGAGTACATAACGGCCACATTAGAAGAATATAATGAGAGAGGTAAAGATGCTGCCAGCTTCAGCCCCAGGTCCTGATGGCATAGCCACAGCAATTATAAAATTATTATTCGAATTGTCTCCCCAGGATTTGCTTAATTTTATAAATTACTCGATTAAGAATGCATGGATTCATCCACATTGGAAGGTTGCCAACATAATTCCACTACTCAAAAAGCCAGGTGATGGATACTCAATTGACAACATTAGACCAATTTCTCTGACCTCAAATCTTGTAAAGTTAATCGAGAGAGTTCTTTATGGTCACATCGATAGGTGGATAGGCGAGAACCAAATATTAAGTGATTCTCAAATAGGATTCAGGCCCGGCTGCTCAATTCGGTGTGCTCATGTTGACCTGGAGAGTAGAATTCAACTCGCTCGCCGCAACAACCAGTACGCGGCCCTAGTGACATTAGACATTGCGAAGGAGTATGACAGTGTCGACCACAATGAGAAGAAACGGGGTTAACCGAGGGGCCCGATTTTAATTAGTCATATAAGAAGCCAACAAACACTGACACCAAGGAGAACATAGGAGAAATTACTTGTGCTTGATAAACGAAATAAAGAAACGATAAATTAATGGAAATTAAAGAGGATGAAAAAACAACCTGCCGCAGGTGGGAACCGAACCCACAATCTTCGCATTTCGCGTGCGATGCTCTACCAATTGAGCTACCGTGGCGCTGTTTTCCCATCCACTTTCTTGGGTATTTATGTGTCCTAGTAGAACCCTGGGAGTGTTAGCCAGCGCCACCATTCACAGACCTTGGCGGCGGACGTGGAACGTCCTTTTTTTCCGCAGGCGTCACGAGAAGGTGATATTTTTTGGGGGTGAAGGCAGCTGGTCAAAAAACCCACATATGCTACCTGAAGGCATCAATGTTGCCGGATTCGAGACCCTCGTTATGTAACCAATGAGGAGAAAGGGGGTTAACTGAGAGGCCCGATTTTTATTAGTCATATCATGAGAAGAAAGGGGGTTAACCGAGGGGCCCGATTTTTATTAGTCATATCAATGAGAAGAAAGGGGGTTAACCGAGGGGCCCGATTTTTAGCACTACCAGGGTTCTACTGGGACACATAAATACCCAAGAAAGTGGATGGGAAAACATCGCCGCGGTAGCTCAATTGGTAGAGCATCGCACGCGAAATGCGAAGGTTGTGGGTTCGGTTCCCACCTGCGGCAAGTTGTTTTTTCATCCACTTTAATTTCCCTTAATTTATCGTTTCTTTGTTTCGTTTATCAAGCACAACTAATTGGAGACATTGGTTGCGCTTTCTAGACAATCACATGTAAGAAGACAGGACAGGCGCAAACTTCTTACATCGTCTTCTTACATGTGATTGTCTAGAAAGCGCAACCAATGTCTCCAATTGCAATGAACCAACTTGCCCAACAACACATCCTGCTAAAGCACAAGTAATTTCCCCTAGGTTGTCCTTGGTGTGAGTGTTTGTTGGCTTCTTATAGGGTCGACCACAGTACTTTAATCGACAGACTCAATAGTGTGAATCTTCCACAGTATATAATTGCATGGATTCAAAATTTTCTAAGCGGACGAACATTTTATTGCTATCAAAACGGTGTTTCTTCTAAAAGTTACAGACAAGGGGCGTTCCTCAAGGTGCAGTACTTTCCCCAGTATTATTCAGTATTTTACTAAATCCCATCCCGACACGTCATGACGTATAGGTATACGTATACGCTGATGATATCGCATTTTTCACGGTATCGAATGATATACATAGCCTATATAAAACTTTGCCCTCGTATCTGAATCACATTGAAATTTGGCTAAAAGGAATACAAGTGCCGCTAAATGTCAACAAAAGTGCGATAATTGTCTTTCCCTTAACTTTTACTGTCCCAATAACACTGTCATATGGCCTGGAGATTATTCCGCAGCTACATTCTTTAAAATATCTGGGAATGATTTACACCGAAAAGCTTAATTGGCAGACACACATGGAATACATCGCATCTAAAGGAGCACGCGCTGTTGGTTTATTACGAAGAGTCTGCAGCAGTCGTTTTGGAATGCGCAGGGAGACCTTGCTGATGATTTATTGTATGTATGTCAGCCCTATTCTAGAGTTTGGATGCGTGTTATCTTCAGGAGGTCCTACGTATAAGTTACGTCCTCTGGTTCTTTTAGAACGCGAATCACTACGTCTGTGTCTCGGCCTTCGAAAATTTGTAGCCAATAATATTTTATGTCATGAAACTCACCTGCCTTCTCTTCAAACTCGATTTCGTATACTGACAGTCAAAACATTTCTAAACATCTATGCTTCTCCACAGAGACGCTCCTACTACATTTTTACTCGAGAACCAACTGCATTCTTTGAGAATCAATGGTCAAGACTGCATTGTCCCCAGGTAGTCTTTGTGCAGAAGCTATTGGAGCCATTACAAATATCAATCCTTGATGTGGCTTTTCAAAATTTACCTACTTCGACTGTAAGTGTTGAATTTGGCGATATATTTCCCAATAACGCTAAGCTCCTACCTATTCGATACCTAAAAGGTTTATTAGATGACCACCTTGAAAACCTCCAAATAAATGCAGTAATAGCCACAGATGCTTCTGTCAGTGAGGAGAAGGCCGGAGTGGGCATTTTTTCGACATCATTAAATTGGTCTTTCTCTCTTCGACTACCCTACTTTAGGCCAATATTTCAAGCAGAGTTACTGGCGATCATCCTAGCTCTACGGAATCTTCCCACATCTATTTCTTCAGCCGTAATCTTAACCGACTGCTTGTCTGTTTGCTCCGCTTTATCTGTGCCCAATCGAAGTATTATTCTCCGAGAACTTCATTCATTGGTTCCCCAACATTTATGCCTCATCCAACTGGTATGGGTGCCAGGGCACGTGGGGCTCACTTTAAACGAGCCAGCAGACGCACTAGCAGCGGCATCTCTTAAAGGCCCGGTACTGAGGATCCTAAAACCTTCGGCATACGTCACTTCTGCAAGATTTAAAAAATTTTCCATTCAAGAACAACATGCCAAATCATGTGTATTAGATAACGCCGATTTTCAGCACCTTAGATTTCCTTGGCACAGAGAATGGTGTGCAACAAGACAATTTGAAGCTTCATTTACGCGTCTGCGTTGCCGAATACCACGGCTTAATTTCTGTTCCCATAGGTCTGGTTTGGCACCTTCTCCTAAATATTTTTACTGCAATGAACCAGAAACTATGGATCATTTTTTTATAGAGTGTCGTAGGCTCAACGTGCATAGAAAACGACTTCTAGAAGGTCCCTTCCGCCAACTTGGATTAGCAATGACGCTACCTATCATTCTGTCTCTGGGGGCGTCGGCACTAGGACACTGTAATAGTAACGCATGTGATGCCATATATAATTTTATAATGGAAACAAGGAGACTTTCATGCTAATTTTACTGTTTTATTTTCCAAAACAAGAAAACAAAAAATATTAACTTCTAATTTTAAGAAACTATAGCATGAAAATTATTATTAACGATTAGAATTCATTTAATATCGCATTTTCAGGAAAAAAAATCTATTTAGGTATTTATTCTTTTTCAACCCACTGCCGCCCGATTCATGACCAATCCCCCGTAGTGGGTTGTGCTACAACTACAGGCACCAAACCAAACCAAACCCCACAAGTGGTGCAGTGTGCTGTCCGGTTTCTTCGTCCTCTCGCCCCCGGTCTCGCTTCAGCTTCGCCTAAGCTACATCCCTGGAGCTCCGCTTGAGTTGCCGCGTCTAGCAACTGCACTCAACAATGTCCCAAGACCAGCAGACCAATACCACGACATCCACTTTGCCTGCTCCTGCGGGAACCCCTTCTTGGACGGTCACCACCCCTCAGAAGGATAAACTGGTGTTTACTGGAACTATACGAGCGCGTGAGCGACTTTAACAACTAGAACGAATCTGAAAAACTTGCTCACGTCGCCTTCTACCTAACCGGCATCGCGAAAACTTGGTTTTACAATCATGAGCTCAATTTCGTCAACTGGAGCACCTTTAAACACCACCTACGCCAGATTTTCGCGAACTCGTCTGTCCGCTCCGATATCGCCAAGAAGAAGCTTGCTTAGCATGTTCAGCACTCGGGCGAATCTTACACTCCGTACATAGAGGACGTCCTCACCCTCTGCCGCCGCGTGAACACCTCGATGGCAGAGAGTGATCGTGTACGCCACCGGATCAAGGGTATTGGGACTGTGGCATTCAATGCCCTTGTAGTGCTGAACCCCACTACCGTCGCAGACATCATCAGTACGTGTTAGCGTCTTGATGAGCTTCATATGCTCCGCTTACACCCTGACGCATCTGATTTCAAGGCGTCCAAGGACAGCGAGCTACGTGCCTTGATTCGCTCCATCGTCCATGAGGAACTGCGCGCCCAAGCTTCGTCAACCTCTCCTGAGGTCCATATGACGCCTCCTGGTGGCGGCCTACGCCATATTGTGAGGGAAGAGATAGCTGCCGTGACCTGCCCGCAAGTCGCGAGCCCGCACCCTATCCCTATGCCAACTTACGCTCAGGCTGCTTCTATAGTGCCACCCTCCCAGCAGCCACCACAACAGGCACCTGCACTTCACATTTCCCTGAATCCTATCACTACAAGACCATCACGTTCTGCGTCTTACAACGCATGGAGCCCACCTCGACCTGTTTGCTACTATTGTGGCCTCCGTGGCCATATTTCTAGGTTTTGCCGACGCCGTCAGCAAGATGAAAAGCGTGGCTATGACGGGTTTGAAAGAGATGACTTTTCTGGCCCTGTACCAGAACGTCGGCGTTCTTACTATGATTATTATGCACGACGTGCCCCATCTCAACAGGACTTCAACACTACTGGTTCATTGCGTTTCCCGTGTCGTCACTCTCCATCACCGATGCGGCGCTCCTCTTTCCCTCTTCGACCGGCTACTTCGTCCTCCGATCACAACCCGGAAAACTAAATGGTGCAGCTTCACGAGGGAAAGCTGCATCCTTTGGCCAACGTGAAACTCCTCCGGAGCGCCCGTCAAATGTACTTATGGTGTGTGTTGAAGGTGTCCGAAACGAAGCCTTGGTTGACACAGGCGCATCGCTTTCTGTTAAAAGTACTGACTTGTGTTCTCGATCGCGAAAAGTGAAGACACCGTATAATGGCCCTCCCCTTCGTTGTGCTAATGCAGTTCTTGTTCAGCCCTCCGATGTTTGCACTGCGCGTGTTTTCATTGATGGCATCTTTCACCACATTCAGTTTGTCGTGCTGTCTTCATGTACATACGCGATGAGTTTGGGATGGGACTTGCTGTCCTCCACCTCAGCTTTCATCTGTCGCCATCAGCGAACTATTCATATGACGGATACTGAATCTTCGTCCGCTGTCGACGCTCACAGCCTACGTTTCGTCACGTCTTCCGACTGTTTCGTTCCCGCGGGCCATGAGCATATTCTCACACTGACTTCCGACACAATCGTTAAGGGTGAAGTGTTCCTTGCGCCGAGCGGTCGCTGCATTTCTGGTGGGCTTAGCCTTCCTCCTAGCCTGGCGCGGTTTCAGGATGGTAGAACGTTCGTCGCTGTTCGTAACCCTACTTCTTCCCCACTGTGCTCTCCAAGGGCACTACTGTGACTTACTTTTCTGATACCGAACCTCTTTCGCTAGTAGCGCTTCACACCGAATCACCACCTTTGTCTACCACAACTGATGATCATACTGCTGCCGCTGCTTTAACGGCCGCAATAAATCCAGATCTGACTGCTGCGCAGAAAGAAGACCTTGTGGCACTCCTGCACAAACACAGTGCCTTATTTGACGTTCACTCCAAGCTTCTGGGGTGCACTTCTGTCGCAGTACATCGCATCGAAATCGAAGGTGGTTCAATTGTATACGCCGCCGCCCGTATCACGTGTCTTCCGCAAAACGGAAAATCATTGCGGATAACGTTGATGACATGCTCAAAAGAGACATAATTCGGCAATCATCCAGTTCTTGGTCATCTCCTGTTGTGTTAGTTCACAAGAAAGACGGCTCGGTACGATTTTGCGTCGATTATCGAGCCCTTAATAAGATCACGCTCAAAGACGTATATCAGACGCCAAGAATCGATGATGCCAATGACCCCCTCCAGGGTGCAGAATATTTCTATAGTCTGGATCTCCGATCCGTATACTCTCGAATCCCCACGCACGAAGCGGACAAGGACAAGACAGCCGTTGCAACGCCAGACGGACTTTACGAGTTCAACGTCATGCCCTTGGGTTTATGTAATGCTCCTGCAACATTTGAACGCATGATCGACACAGTTTTACGTGACCTTAAGTGGAAGACCTGTTTGTGCTATTTAGATGACATTTTTATTTCTTCTACAACTTGTCGTCAGCACCTTGAGTGTTTGGACGAAGTTTTCACATGCATTTCTAACGCTGGACTCCAATTAAACACAAAGAAATGCCATTTTGCCAGAAAGAACTTCAAAGTGTTGGGTCACCTTATCAGTAAAGATGGCGTTCGACCATATCCCAACAAGGTAGCTGTGGTGCTTCGCTTCCCTTTCAAAACAATTCAGAAGTTTCTTAATGAATCGGCGGAAGTTCTTACTTCCACCACTTCATCTGTCATTTTGCTGCCATGGCGTCGCCGCTGCACAATTTGCTAACGTTGGGCACTGCTTTCCTATGGACAGACGACTGCGAACTTTCTTTCCAAGCCCTCAAGCACGCATTAACCACCGACCCTGTCCTCTGTCACTTCGATGAGAACGCACCAGCTTGTTTGCACACCGACGCTAGTGGCCACGGGATCGGTGCTGTCCTTCTTCAACGTGATACCACCTCACGAGAAAGAGTTGTTGCTTATGCCAGCCGGGCATTAACGGCTGCCGAAAAGAACTACTCGATCACAGAGCAGGAATGTCTCGCAGTAGTTTTGGCGATACAAAAATTTCGACCATATCTTTACGGACGCCACTTCACTGTCATAAGCGACCACCACGCCTTAGGCTGGTTGTCGTCAATCAAAAATTTTTCTGGGCGCCTTGGTCGCTGGGTGGTCCGCTTACAAGAGTATGATTTTGACGTTGTTTACAAGTCTGGGAAAAATCATCACGATGCCGATGCTCTCTCTCGCTGCCCCCTGCTCCTATTACCTTCGAGTTCGTCTCTCCATTGCTCGCTACTTGATGATGAGACCAAGTCTCCACTCTCGTTATTACCTCTAGCGGTTACTGGCACGTTATCTTCCAATCGCGTTACTCGGCTCGCCTCGTGTCAACGTTCTGATCCCTACTGCAACAGCATTATCCAACGCCTGTGTGGACAAAGACAAACTGCGCAAAAAGGAACAAGACAGAGAAAGAACCACACGACACAGGCGCAGACTAACAACTGGTTTAATGCTCCAACGCCTCTTTCCCACCAACAACAGAACGCATGCGCACCAACCACAAAGACCGATGCCGCTATCATGTAGTCAAGCCAAGAAACGCCAGCTCCTTGCGGTACAAATGTATGGAAGCCTCGCTAACACATTTATCAGGCATTAATCTCGCGATTTCTAAAGCTTCGATTAGTTCACGCTCTTTCTTATCCCTTGCGCGTCCGACAATCTTAGTCCTGCCGAAAAGTGGGGTATAAACTTTGCCGTCATACCTGCAGGTCTTGCAATGCTTAGGAAGATGCTGTCCTCTAGAATCATCTAGGGAACTGGAATGTTATAATAATCTAATATTAATGCAGCGGCCTGTTTGTCCAACGTACATGTTGCCACAACTCAGCGGAATCTCATAGATGACATTCGCTCTACAAGGCACAAACTTGTTCCTGTGGTTAGTGCTGCACTCGATTTTCTTTTTCCTATCAGGTCTAACTAAATTGCACAGACTGGACAGCTTACAAGGTGCCGAAAAGAGAACCTGTATGCCGAATTTACCCGCGACCCTCTTCAGGCCATGCGAGACCCTGTGGACATAGGGCATAACTTCATACTTCCTCCTCTCCTGTGGATCCGCCCCACGAGGCTTTGAACTTGGTCGGAAGGACTTCAACAGGGACTCGCCAACAGCCCGAAGAAGGGCCAATGGAAAACCGGCCGACCGAAGGCGATCAGCTTGGGCATCAAAACTAGACTGAGCCTTATGTGGACAGGACTTCACTAACGAAGCCCTGAGGCACGTTGACGCAATCCCCCTCTTGACCAGCTTCGAATGGCTCGATTTGAAGGGTAGAAGTGCTTTTTCTGACCTAGGCACGCCCAGCAGAGGGCGGTCAGGATCGTTAAAAAATAATTTCAAGTCTAAGAATTGCAAGCAAGGGTTTTCAGGAAGTTCAATAGTAAAATTAAAACTGGCAAAAGCAGACTTAAAGGATGCTAAAACCTCCGATGCCGCCTGTGTCAAGTTATCGTTGTGGTCTAAATTTAAAAGAATTAAGAAATCATCGACGTATCGGAACACACGAACTATGCGGTCGTCAGAAAGTACCCGCGATAGCGAGCGGTCAAGTTCGGCTAAAAGGATCTCAGACAAAACAGGGGCTACACAAGACCCGATGCAAATGCCGCGTTTTTGCACATAAAATGTATCCTGAAAACTCACAATAGTTGAGGAAAGATATGCCTTAAGCAACTCAAGAACACCTTCCACAGAAATACCACACGCATTCTGGAAAGACACAGCACCAGATCGTTCAATACAGTTCCGGACTGCGCAGAACAAGTCTTCGTGGGGAAGGGAATAGAACAGCTCTTCAATGTCAACCGAGAAGCCCGAGTTAACAGTTAGTGAAGTCCTGTCCACATAAGGTTCAGTCTAGTTTTGATGCCCAAGCTGATCGCCTTCGGTCGGCCGGTTTTCCGTTGGCCCTTCGGGCTCTTGGAGAGTCCCTGTTGAAGTCCTTCCGACTAAGTTTAAAGCCTCGTGGGGCGGATCCACAGGAGAGGAGGAAGTATGAAGTTATGCCCTATGTCCACAGGGTCTCGCACGGCCTGAAGAGGGTCGCGGGTAAATTCGGCATACAGGTTCTCTTTTCGGCACCTTGTAAGCTGTCCAGTTCGTGCAATTTAGTTAGACCTGATAGGAAAAAGAAAATCGAGTGCTGCACTAACCACAGGAACAAGTTTGTGCCCTGTAGAGCGAATGTCATTTATGAGATTCCGCTGAGTTGTGGCAACGTGTACGTTGGACATACAGGCCGCTGCATTAATATTAGATTATTAGAACAGGCCGATTCCCTAGATGATTCTAGAGGACAGCATCTTCCTAAGCATTGCAAGACCTGCATGGATGACGGCAAAGTTTGTACCCCACTTTTCGGCAGGACTAAGGTTGTTGGACGCGCAAGGGATAAGAAAGAGCGTGAAGTAATCGAAGCTTTAGAAATCGCGAGATTAGGGCCTGATAAATGTGTTAGCGAGGCTTCCATACATTTGTACCGCAAGGAGCTGGCGTTTCTTGGCTTGACTACATGATAGCGGCATCGGTCTTTGTGGTTGGTGCGCATGCGTTCTGTTGGTGGGAAAGAGGCGTTGGAGCATTAAACCAGTTGTTGGTCTGCGTCTGTGTCGTGTGGTTCTTTCTCTGTCTTGTTCTTTTTTGCGCAGTTTGTCTTTGTTCTCATAATGTCATACCAACTAGCCCCTCACCGTACGCCTGTGTGGGACTGATTCTGCACCAAATTCCAGATTACGTTGACAACTGCGACTATTTAAGCTCGACAACGATGTGCTGCACCGCTACATTTACAACTCCGACGGACACCGCTGGGTACCTGTTCTTCCACGTTCGCTGTGCACAGAAATCCTAGAAGCCTTTCACGACAACCCATCTGCTGGCCATTAGGGTTTCCAAAATATATACCACCACGTTAGAAGCTGCTTCTTTTGGCCAGGCATGTCTACCTTGGTGGCCAAGTACGTCGCTTCTTGCGTGCAATGTCAACGGCGGAAACGACCGACTTCGCCTACTGCTGGGCTTTTACAGACCATCCCATGTCCCGAGACACACCCTTTGCCATCGTTGGGATAAACCTAGTCGGTCCTCTGCCCATAACGCCGGCAGGTCATCGAATGGTCGTGACAGCTGTTGACCAACTCACACTTTACGCAGAGATTGCTCCTCTACGCTCTAGTTCAGCCTCAGACGTTGCCGCCTTCTTTCTGGATGCCATTGTGCTGCGTCATGGTGCACCTCGTGTACTGTTGAGTGACCGCGGCAAGACTTTCCTGTCAACAATGATCAAAGAAGTACTCAAAGCTTGCGGCACACTTCATAAGACGACATCTGCATATCACTCTCAAGCCAATGGCTTAACAGAGCGATTTCATCGCACACTAACAGATATGATATCAATGTATATCGGGCCAAACCACGACAACTGGGACAAACTTCTACCTTTTGTGATGTTCGCACACAACACCGATATCGAACGAACTACGGTGTACTCACCTTTCTACCTAGTTTATGGCCGTTCACCGACATTCACTATCGACGCCGCTTTCTTCAATGCCCCAACTAACACCTCGGCCAGTATACCCAAACAGTTCGTCTCGAGACTTGAGGAATGCCGTCAACGTGCTCGCTTCAACACAGAAGTTCGTCAGCTAGATCGCAAGCAACGTTACGATATCTCTCGTCGCAACGTCTCCTTTCGTTCTTGAGAGGAGGTGCTCCTTTGGACGCCTACTCGTACACCTGGTTTGTGTGAGAAGTTTGAATGCCGCTTCATTAGACCCTACATTATTAATGAACAAACATCCCCCGTGAACTATCGCGTTGCTCCCGTAGACGTTTCTTCAGGCGATCGTTATCGTGGTTCGGAGATCGTTCACGTTTCGCGCCGCAAGCGATTCGTTCGGCGTTCCCCTCCTGGCTAAGTCACGGCCCGGCTGGCCGCTTGCGCCCGGGGGGAAATTAGTGTGAGCATTATTCATACGCTACATATTCTCACCTGTACATACTCATCACCACCGTTTTGGGGCCTGGTGGTGAGGCTCTCACTCGAGGGAGTAAAGAAGAGACTGGCTGCCTAAACTTCATCTCACAATATGTATTATATATATATATTATAATACCGAGGCCGACCAAGTTGTCCAGCGCTGTTTATTCCAAAAAAAAGCAACGCCCCCGCTCATGCGCGAAAAAGTTGAACAGGGAAAATGATGATGGCTATGTACAAATGAAAAGGACGAAGCACGTTAATAGTGCTTACACTAACTTCCCCCCGTCATGAAAGCGGCCAGCCTGGCCGCAGGTTATAGATTATCTAAACGGAGAGTGGAAGGGCTTCATCCGCGAGACGTGAACAATTTCGGCATTCCGGCGGCGCTGGTCAGTGACGGAGTGTACTGGGCGGACGAGATAGTTCACTGTAGATGTTTGCCGCACAACGGTGCATGGGTCAATGTATCGTTTAAGGAACTTCTCACAGAGGCCTGGAGTGCGGACTAGTCCAAAGCAGGACTTGGTCTCCAGGGTGAAAACGTAGGTCACGGCTTTCGGTGTCACAGTGACGTTTGCGCTCAGCTTGGGTAGCTTCTGTGCTTTGCCGGACGATTTAACGGCAATGTGCAACTCGGGCAGCAAAATCTTCTGGAAGCGACGCGTTAGGCGAAAAAGGTGCGAAAAAGAATTCTCTGTCGAATATGGTGGAAGAAGATCGCCCATACACAAGGAAGAAAGGGCTATAGCCAGTAGTCCATTGAATAGCAATATTATATGCGAATGTTACAAAAGGAAGAATTTTATCCCAGTCAGTGTGGTCAGGACGGATGTACTTAGAAAGCATATCAGACAGCGTATGGTGGAAGCGCTCAGTAAGGCCATCGGTATGTTGATGATAGGTAAAAGTAGATTTGTGGACGGTATTACCGGCCCGAGGAACTTCCTCGAGAACTTGGGAAATGAACGCCTTGCCACGGTCACTGAGAAGAACGCGAGGAGCCCCTTGACGCAAGACGATGGAGCGCAAGCAAAAATCGGTGACCTCGGAAGCGGTACCAGATCGCCGAAATGGTCGACCGAAGGGACAATCCAACGGTGACCGGAGGGTGTCAACGGCAAGGGACCATATAAATCACTACCAACAAATTCAAAATGTGCGTCCGGGCAAGAGAGAGGTTGTAGTAAACCGGCAGGAGGGGATTTTGAGCGTTTGGGGGGCTGACATAACGCACAAGAGGCAATGTATTTGGCCACCGTTGTTGATAGGCCAGGCCAGAAGCAGCGGGTCTTTATGCGGTCGTAAATCTTGTGGAAGCCTAAGTGGCCAGCCGATACGTCGTCGTGAAGTTCCTCTAATACTCGCAGGCGAAGGCAGCGAGGTAGAACTGGGACCCACCGGTGACCTGTTGGGTGGTAAACGTAGCGGTGTAGCACGCCACCTTGAAGGTGGAATCGTCGAAGTTGGCGTCGCAAGCGGCTATTGGGTGGTTCGGCGAACCCACTGAGGCGATCCATGAGAACTCGACAGTAGGAGTCGGCCTGCTGAAGCGAGACGAAATCAGAGCGTGGTGAAAGCGTAACTTGGTCCAGGGGCGTTATCGAGAGCTGGTGTGAGGCAGGCGTAGTATCGGAACGACCTGGTTGGGAAGACGACAGCGCGTTACCGGGACAGAGCGAGAGTGGGCAGCGAGACAAAGCGTCTACATCATGATTACTTTTTCCAGACTTGTACGTTATAGTAAAGTCATATTCCTGCAAGTGGAGTATCCAGCGTCCTAAGCGTCCTGATATGTTTTTCATTGATGACAGCCAACACAGAGCATGATGGACGATGGTAAAGTGGCGGCCGTAAAGGTATGGGCGAAGCTTGTGAAGCGACCAAGCGATAGCCAGACACTCTTGCTCTGTAATGGTGTAGTTCCGCTCAGCTGGTGAAAGTGTTCGGCTGGCATATGCTGTGACTTGCTCTGTAGAGGCTGCATTACGTTGCAGAAGTACTGCGCAAATACATTGTGTGCTTGCGTCAGTATGGAGTATGGTGGGAGCTCGATTATCGAAGTGGCGAAGCACTGGCCCGGAAGTAAGATGCCACTTAAGAGCTTGAAAAGCCGACTCGCAGTCGCTAGTCCATGTGAAAGAGGCACCGCTAACCAGTAGCTTGTGTAGACAAGCTGCTATTGCTGCGACCTTGCGTATAAATCGACGAAAATATGACGCCAAGCCGAGAAAACTACTTAGATCTTTATGTGGCTGGGGGCGAGAAAACTGAAGAACAGCACTAATATTTTCGGGGTCTGGCTGGATGCCATCTTTTGAGACGACATGGCCCAATACTTTTATTGTCTTGCCTGCAAATTTGCATTTTTTGTATTGATCTGGAGATCATCATTTGCAAGACACGTGAGAACTTCGTCTAATCGATGATGTTGGCTGAAGTCAGACGAAAAGATGACAATATCGTCCAGATAACAGGGCAGGTCTTCCATTTTAGACCACGAAGTGCATTGTCTATCATGCACTCAAATGTGGCAGGAGCGTTACAAAGGCCAAAAGACATTATGTTAAATTCATAAAGTCCGTCTGGTGTAGCGAATGTGGTCTTTGTCAGTCTCGTTCATCGGAATTTGCCAATATCCTGATCCAAGATCAAGGCTGGAGAAATACTCCGCCCCTTGTAGTGTGTCCAAAGCGTCGTCAATTCGAGGTATTGGACATACGTCCTTGCGTGTGATTTTATCTAACGCTCGATAATCGGCGCAAAAGCGAACGGAGCCACCTTTTTTCTTTACCAGGACCACGGGAGAAGCCCATGGGCTAGATGAAGGCCGTATTATCTTCCGCGCAAGCATGTCAGCAACCTGTAGTTCAATGACCTTTCGTTCGGACAGTGATACACGATAGGGGCGTCGTCGTATTGTACCAGAACAATCGGTTTCGATAGGGTGTGTAGCCGCAGGAGTTTGGCTCAACACAGGGGAACAGCTATCGAAACAGGTTTTGTGCTTTTCTAAGACCACCAGTAAGGCTTCGGACTGCGCGGCTGTTAGGTCAGAACCAAGAACGGCTGGAGGAGGGAAAGAATCATCCAAACCTGAGGTTGGTGCTGGCGATGAAGGACAAAGCGTCACTATAGAGATAGGTTGAGTGTCAGCGAGGGTTGCCGCAGTCATCCCTTTGGGCAGCATCACAGGATCTGTGGTCGTGTTGCAAGCAGACAGAAGGGCGCGACCACGTGAAAACCGGACGATACAGGTGGCAATGAGCATTCAGTGAGAAGTACAACGGGAAGAAGGGGCGACTAGGGCGTCTTCGTGGGCGATCTGACTGGATGTTACGGCTACAACGTCTTCGTGACCAGGACGCAGGACGTAGTCTGCAGCGATGGCCAAGTTCACGCATGAAAGTGAAGAGTCTGTAACAGGTGCAAGCGCTGTATCTGTGACATGGACAACTTCCTCTCTAGATGAAATGATGGCTGTAGCAGAATGTAGGAAGTCCCAACCCAGTGTAAGTTTATGGCTACACGTTGGAAGGATGACAACCCTTGTGAAAATGACTGTTGAAATGTTGTTGGCATATTGTTGATGAATTGTTGACTCAATAGCCTCTCAACAATACCTCAACCATCATTGAAACCACAGAGCAATAATTCAACAGTAAAGTTGTTGGGTAATTCACAACAAAAAAGTCGTTGACCAAATTCTGTTGATATATTGTTGAATAATATTGAGTATTATTGAGCCATTGTTGAGTAGTTTTCAACATAAAGCGGTTGACTAAATTCTGTTGATATATTGTTGAATAGTATTGAGTATTATTCAGCCATTGTTGAGTAATTTCCAACAATAAAGTCGTTTACTAAATTCTTTTGATGTATTGTTGAATAGTGTTGAGTATTATTGAGCCATTGTTGAGTAGTTTTTAACAATAAAGTCGTTGACTAAATGCTGGTAACTTATTGTTCAATAACATTGAGTCTGGAGCAATACTGAGTTTCGAAGTATATGTGAAAAACACACGCCCATATGTATGTGTGCGTCTTATGCACATATATGTTGCTTTACTGATCACTTGATCACCATTGCATATATACAGGGTGTTTCACGTTACTTGAACCATAGACGTATCTACCGAGTGGGCAGGGGGACAGCGACCCCTGCCCGCCATGTAGATACGCCTATAGTTCAAATTACGTGACTTGGCCCCTCCCCCACTTCAGAGAGTGGCGGAGACGATGTGCCCCATTTACGTTACTGGTTGGTGTCCCGGCCCTGTCCATCTACTGATTGGGCAGGGGGACAGTGACCCTTGCTCACCCAGTAGATAGATACGTCTGTGGTTGAAGTTACGTGAAACGCCCTGCCCGTATATATAAATACATATACATACATACATACATATATATATATATATATATATATATATATATATATATATATATATATATATATATATATATATATGCCTTCATAATAGAGGCATCTGTAGCTGCCGGCCGCAAGGTTTTATTTGAAAAGTGGATGCACTCCTCGAAAAACTCTCATTCACACACGTGTTCCTTGCCGGGTGTCCCAGCTAACTTAAGCGAGAGTTTAAAAATATGGGAATGCAATGGGGCTGGATAGATACAAAGACAGAAACTGTTTATTCCACTCTAAGAACAGTTTATACCCTTTGGCTTGCCCCTTCTGCCACACAAAAATAATCGTGATCTGCCTTGATACGTTTCCTTTCTTTATCGCTGCGAGCCCGGAACTTTCCAGTGACGAACGGCACGCGCGTTATCAGAAGGGGCAAGCCAAAGGGTGTAAACTGTTCTTAGAGTGTCGGACGTGTTGCCAACTGCTCTACAACTCTCTAATTGAAATTTCTTTCCTAACTTCCTTTGTTCAGAAATTGGTTAACTATCCTTGACTAATTAGCTAATTAAACAAAATAAAAAATAGCGCGACACGCTACATACAAAAGTGAGCAACATGCATTTAGTCGCGTCGTCACAGAGTGCACACACACACACACACACACACACACACACACACACATATATATATATATATATATATATATATATATATGCAGGGTCGTTCTGCTAACTTAGGCCGAGTGTAAACTCTATGCACTCTATGACGACGCGACTAAATGCATATTGCTCACTATTGTATGTAGCGTGTCGCGCTATATATATATATATATATATATATATATATATATATATATATATATATATATATATATATATATATATATATATATATATGCAGTTTGAGAAGACAAACGTCCCTACAAGCAGTTACAAACAACCAATGATTGGACGCATCCTGCATTTCCATCGGCGTCCATTGTAAGGGGCTTGTGCCCTGGCTGTGTGTTAGGAAACGGCATTGCATGCCTCCATGTTAAATATGGTCAAGGTGGCGGAGAAAGTTAACAAAATTCAGGTCTGGGGTTTTACGTGCCAAAACCATGCTTCGATTATGAGCCACACCGTAGTAAGACACTCCATATTTATTTTGACCATCTGGGGTCCTTTAACCTGCACCGAACGCAAAGTACACGGGTGTTTTTGCATTTCACCCCCATCGAAATGCAGCCGCCGCGGCCGGCATTAGATCCCAAGCACTCGGGTTAGTAGCGCAACACATCAGCCACTACGCCACCACGGCGGGTTCCGCGGAAAAAACAGTGAACATCATTTTTACAGAGTGCGTTTCGCTTAGATGTTATTCGCTAGCGCGCAACAGAACGAAACGAAAAGCTTGGCCGATATGTACGACATGACGCTCATATTTCACATGGAGGCCAAATTCTTTTCTTTGACATAGACGGGGAGCTGGCGAATGTGCTGGGAATCCGCTTGGCCACCAAGCACAATCTGCTCTGCTGTACGTTCTCGGTGACAAATCGCACAGCGCAGAAGCACACGCACAAATGTTTAAAGAATGGGACGACAGACCGCTTGCAGTTTGCCATGACGTCGAAATAAGAAGCACAAACAGCGACATTTCTGTACTTTTCTGGTCAATAGTTCAGTTCGCATGGTTGCGGCACGCGTTACTTTTTTTTTAATCCAAAGGACCAAAACTGTGCGCGCACACATTGGCGCGGCGTTTGCGACGTTTGAATTTGGCGCCTTTTCCCGCGCATTCTATTAGCTCTGGCCGGTGCACTGCGTTACTGCGCTAAAGAAAGTAGTTCATCAAAGAAGCGAAGGAGAAAACTTTCATACACTTGCAAATGGCAACAATTGTTCAGAAATAACATGATATTACAAAATTTCTTATCAAATGGTACAATTTATGATAATATAAGCGTGTATTTGTATGAGTGTACATGTATGATTGCGCGTTTGTGCTGTTGACCAGGCGTGCGTCTACTTGTCGTACTAAAATCCCTCACGTGATCTGATCCTAGCTGCCTAGGGACAGCATTGTTTAGGGATTTTTGAGAACGCGCGATGCTAGCGCCGAGCGACGCCGTGTCGTGTTCGTCCTCGGCGTGATTGTTCTCTGGACCACGCGTTGTTCAACATTGCTCATGTGATCGTGCGTGCGTTGTTTGTGTGGTGGTTGTATGTTCTGTGTTGCTTGGCGGAAAGCCGTGATTAGTGGCTGTGCGGCAGTGCGCCTTCGGCCTCGGTGAGCTCTGGCATTACAGAATCTGCGTTGTGTGACCCGTGCTTTCTTGAGAACCCGGCGGTGGTGATAATGGAAATATCGCAGTGGCCTAGCGTCTCGGCAAAAAGTTCTGCCAACCGCGATGTGGCGTCGCCGTGTCCGACTTCGCTTAACGGACATCGAGGGATGCGCTGCTCGTTGCAAGTCATGTAAATGCAACTGCGTCGACTGCCCACTGTTCAGCGCTGAATGTGTGTTTGGTGCGCTGTGCTTGAAACGAGTGGTGCAGCCGTGCAGCGGGGGTTGCGGAGGAGCAGAGTGGCTTAGGGTTTGCGCGTTGACAGACATGTGCTCCCGTCTTCGTCTCATTAGCGGCTGTCGCGGGACTGCGGTGTGCTAGCTCCTTGCCTAGTATGAAGTTTGCGACGCTAACACACAGCATGTTCACATTTTTCCGCGCTATATGTCATTTGCGTGACGGCCGAGTTGAAAACGAAACATACAGTGGTCTTTGCGTTTGTGTGTTGTAAATTACTTTCTGTTGTGGAAGTTCTGGGAGTCTTATTACGCAAGGAGTGCGAACGTAAACATAAACATATGTGTGCCTGAAATATTGAATTACCCATAATACCTTTTACGACTGACAAGTGGGCTACATGGCCTGTGTGAATCAGCTACCGTATGTTGCGACGCTCTTTCGTGTGGTAGAATGATGCATGGTGTGCGTTTATTTCTGTACTGTTGTAAAAACCATTTGTTTATTCACTCAATACAAATGTACGGCTTCTTTGCCGCAGTACATTTTAGTTACGCGGTGAAGCATACTAAAAGTGGGAGGGGGCCGCTATCAGCCAGCATAGTGTGTCCACTTAGGTGATCTGAGAGGCGGCGGGTGCGCGAGTGTATAATTAAAGAACTCTTATTATGTCCAGTGAAAGTGGAGTTCATTAACTGTAGCACCAAAGTAGTGGAGCACTACCAGAACAAAGGCATGTAGTATGCCGATCTCAATTCTTGTGCTTATACCAGTCTTCTTTTGACAGCAATAGCTGCTATGGGCTAACTCTCCTGGTTGTTCTGATGTCTACTGATGTTGTCACTAGAATTCCCGAATTTCTCGCTAGAATATTGCAAATAAAGTTCTCATTGTGCTGCGAGGATTCAAACATACGATCAAAAGAGTGGCAATCCACAATTCTACATTTCAGCCACTCTGCTGAATGTTCAGTAGTGGTGAATACTGATCCCGGAGAGCGTGATCTAGCCAACAGGTGCCATGATTTGCTAACACATGCTCAATGTCTGCGTACTGTATATAGAGCTGGCATCCACACCTTCAAGCTCTTAACATCACCTTCCCACTTGTGAAGGCAGTCCTATGTTAAATTTTCTTCGTACATGTGAGACAATGATTGGGTGCACCTGCTTCATTAATCGTTTTCTAGTGCTTGGCTTCTCAGATTTACTGGATGGAGCTATTGGTGTCTCGTTTTCCTCAAGCAAAGCGCAAGACCTAGCAATGGCTAGCCCAAGTATAGATTTGAGAAAACCAAAACGAATTCAGCAGTAAGAAGCTAAAGGGTTGTTTTGGTGTAGATCAGTGGCTAAGTCCGGATATGAAAGAGGAGGAAGTAAAGCCGAGTCTTTCCACTTTAACACTGTGAGGCACAACTCCCACAAATAAATACGACTGACTTATTTTACATTTATTTTACCGACTTGCATTGGCAAGTGTTCACTTCAACAAACACTGCATGAAGTAAGCTTCCTGCGCATATTTCACCAGCTACTCCATCATTGTTCCCCATTATGAGTGAAACTGCAATTTTCTTTATGCCACAAGTTGCCCAATTTTGTGTTTTGCAGTAGGATGTTAGCAGTGCTATTAGGGCACTTAAATACTCATGAATAGTAGTAGAGAGAAAGAAAAGTAAGAAAGCAGTGGCTTTTTGTGCGTAGACTATGCATACACTTGGTTCTCCTATGGTCATTTTTTCCCTATCCGCTAAACCATTCTAATCAAGAAAAGGCTATACACAATTAGTTTATACACAGACCACAACTAAACCACAGGTATTGTTGGTAAGCAAAGCATACTTATTCGGTGACATTTTCTGCAGCCCTGCTATTGGGCTTTCCTTCCTTCCTTTTCAGCTGTGCAGGTTCATTTAGAATTGATGATACAGTTTGACAATTTTAATCGTTGAAATACTTAGCGAAACCTTTTCGGATTGTTTTTTCTTGGTTTCAGACTCTGCACATTGCATTTTAAGGCGCGTTTTCTGTGTTTGTTGCTTTTTCCTTACGGGTAGGGCATGTCAACATTTTTTACACCATTTCATGTGGTGCCATAGACTGTTCTTAGATGGAGTCTTGCCCTTTCATTCTGTACAATATGATGTCGGTTTTTTGTGTCCAAGGCCGTTTTACAGCGTGATTGTAGAATTTTGCTAAGTTTTGCCTCTGTCACCCAAGCTTGAAAGATTTCTACCCACTGCTGGTGGCATGACACATGTCACATTTCTTTTTCAATAAAAGGAAGTCTGTCACTTATTCTGTGCACTGGTTGTCTTTTGTCTCTTTGAATTGCAATTTGTTGCCTATATTTGCTCTTTTGTTGCATTTCAGATTAGGAATGGCTATCATAATTGACATTTAACCATATTGCACACAATGTGGATGATATGTAACTGCAATATGTGGCCACCATAAATATAATAGAAGTTAATAATTCAAGAATAGTGCCTTTGCATGGTGGTGAAGCCATGAATTGCGACTATAAGGTACCAGCGTTGCAGATAGCACTGCTTGTGCAGAATATAGTTCAACTCTACTACTTTCAAACATCATTGTTTTTATCTGCATTTGTATAGCTCCAGTTTCTGTGAACAACACACATCTGGTGGAAGAGTGGCTTGCACCTGCAGTTGGGCCCAATGAATAGCCAAATTTCTGCCCGTTTTCATGTTATTAGCATATTAGTAAAGGCAGTCGTTTTTATAGTAGCCTGTTTGCCTAGTGTAGAAGTCGCTGCAGGGTGTCAGGATCTGATACACATCTTCAGCTTTGCAGGGGACACAGCATCTGGCACAAAGTTTGTCACAGGCCATAGGGGCAAGTTGAGTTTACTCACTAGCAAAGGGAGAACCAAGCTTGTTGGATATGAAGTAAACCGCCTGTATACTCAGTGGCCTTTTTCATTTCGTGTGACATATGTGGTTATAGCGACCCTTGTTTTAAGCACTTCTTGTCCAGCAGCGGTCGTTTGCTTTTGAAACACTCAGGATAGCTTTCAGCAAGCTGGACAGGAATAACACTGAAAAACCAGCAGATGTTCATTCTCGCACTTATCATGCGAAGCTTCGTACAGTATGATGAGGGCGTAAATAAATGAGGGTGTTCCTCAAGGCCTTGTAGCACATTTCACGGGTTTGAAGCAACATGATGTATAGCACTTTTTTGATCGCATGCTATAGGTTTAGCAGGTGTGGCCATGGTTGAAGTGCAGTGCAAGGTCAAGAAAACATATCTATGAGCAGCACCCTGGTAAAGGAGACTCTGGGAAAACTAGTGGGAAGCCTGTTGAACATCTCGTTGACCCACTTGCTGGCTCCATCAGGCAAAGTATGATAAAGAGAAGGAAGTCATCAACACATCAGAAGGTTTTTACATATAAACATTGTGCTAAGGTCACAACATGCCAACAAGTCTTAGTGCGCAGGATATGCACGACCAACTACATATGCCTTCTGTTCGGACATTGCTCATTGTAACTAACAAAGATGGAGTGGACAAAAAAGAACAGCAGCTCCATTAATTTGGTTTCACTGGTATCAACAGTGTTTTGTAAGTGTACATTGCCATACTCCCCAATGCCTTCTTGAGTGACATCAGCAAGGACCAGCTTGAGGTGAGGGGTAACAGACGTCGTTACAAGCTAAAAATGCATGCATGCATTGTGTCCAAAAAGTAGGCACTTCACAGGGGCACTGGAGAAGGAACAGATTAATAACAGTGCGCAAAGACGAGCTACTAAACACCCAACACTGTTGCCATGTAACGACCTCTGAAACAATCCCTCTTAAAGAGGAAATCATCTTGGTGTATCCATAAAGAGGGCAAATGGGCAAAGCTCCTTCAGTAATGTTGCCAGCTTCAAAAGCAAATTTTGCACCTCCTGAATGCTTCCTTCTTAAGACTTTGCTGGGTGCGAGCATTCTACTGTCCAAAAGCTGTCATTGAGAGCGCTGTTGGTTTGGTGGGAATAAAGTTCAGAAGCAATTGCAACAAACATCCCTTCCTAGTTGGCCTGGATGCTCACGGTGCTTATGAAGCAGCACCATGAGGCAAGCAAGGTGAACGGATGCCTCCAAGCCCTTGTTCATTTATCGCACTGTTCTGTTAGTAACAACCACGAGACTTGAAACTGAAGGCCCCCTCGCCTTCGCTCAGGGGGTCCGCGAGCCGCGACCAGCACGACAAAGGACCAAAGGCGCAAGGAACAAAAACCGCTTTAATTTACGATAGAATGTAACACTCAAAATTACCGCAGCCTCGCGCCAATAGCAGAAAAGAACAAGGCAAAGAAGCAAGCAGCAAAAAGCAGCAAAAGCAAAGAAGCAAGCAGCAAAACAGCGAGGCAACAAAATGTACAAGCCGAAGGGAGCGACGAAAGAACGGCCGCTACAAACCATCAACGAACACAATCTTTCGGGCGATAACAGAATGCATAAAGCGCAGAAAGCAAGCAAGCACCGAACCAGGCGCGCAGATAGTCCCAAAAGCGAACAACAAGAGCACTCTTTCATGCAGACACAATACAAAAACGCTTTTCCCCCTGCTCTGCAGCACGCTCGGCAAGAAACCTAGACGGGCCACGCCCCACCAGCGCCTCCCCAGGCCCGCGCCCCGCACAAAGCCCCGAATGCAGTCTCCGCTCCCTTCTTACGATATCGCGATCGATGCGCATGCCCCATGCGACGAGTGCCGTTGTGGCGCGCGTTTAAAAGGCTTCCCCTGTGCGCGCTGCAGAGAGGGCCAAGGGCCCGACACTCCCCCCCGTACAAGACCGGACACCCGCCTGGGTGTCCAACAGCACTATGTAATGACACTATGTAACAACACTATATAACAACACTATGGGGCCGTTTAAGGGCCGTTTATAGTCCGACGTAACGCCCACGCGCACACGCTACGTCACGTCGGCGAAAACGACCCCTCTATAGACAAGAAAACCATGGCCAGGCGGCGCTACTGCGCCTCTCCTGACAGCGCCCCAATGTGGAAACGCCAAGCAGCGCGGTCGCGTCGTGACGTGGTCTCCGCTTCGTTTACGTTGTGCCGTCCGCGCTTTTCTTCGCTGCTCGTTCTCACGGCGCTCCGTTTTCGACGGCGGCAGATCGCCTGCTGGCGCAACAGCGATGCAAAGATTACCGTGCGGTTTCAAGAAGGCTGCCGACGCCGACAGCTTTTTTCGTGGCGCCAACCTCACGATAGGGGAGCGTCTGCTTCCGAACGTGTACGGCGTTGAACAAATTGTGGACGGTGATGTGAGAGTGAAAGCCAAGTGCGTGTCACAGGTGTCCGACAAGATCGTAGACGACGTCGAGTTAGAGGCACGCACCATGTTCAGAAATTTAGCCACGTTTATTTCAATTACAACATTAAGCCACACTGGCAGCAGGAACTTCTGTTGTCATACTACTCGATCACTGCATGCAGATCCAGTGGGCTGTTCTTGACGGTTCCGTCACTTCACAAAGGCATGTTCTGGAGTCTGTTTCACACGTGTCTTGCTACTGCTCAAGAGCTGCGTCGCTGCAGTACGAAAGCACATGTCCCGGTGGTGCTGACTGCTGAGAAGACTGTTGTGATTGCCATTGGTCTGTTTGGCGCCGCTTCCATCTGCATCGCATATAAATGAAACAGTATGTGTGCCTATTTGTTGTGGGGATTAAATTACTCCCAGTAATATGTTTGCAAAGGTAACGTTCCTGTGATTGTGTGCATATATTATTCTACAAGAGTGGTACCACTACAAGTTATGATACTTGCACACTTAGATACTTAGAAAGCATGGGCAAACAGCAAACATAACGCGCACGTCTCGAGCGGCTGCTTTCCGATCTGCCGCTTCCCGACGCACGCGACGACCGCGGCTTGCATTAAATACGGTCTGCTACCACACAAAAGTAGCGCGCGGCCCCTTTCGTTACCTGCACGACTAGTAATTTAAGTTGCAGCGTTTGGAAAAGGGAAATAATTCTCTTGAGCTCGTCCATGCCGATCGCGAGGGAAGGCACAGTGCAATCAAATAAATTCGGGGGTTCTAAGTGCCAAACCCATGCCAAAACCACGAAGTCATTATGAGGCCCGCTGTACGGGGGAGTCTCAGGAATAATTTTAACCTCTGGGGGTTCCTAAACGTGCACTAAAATCAAAGCACACGGTAACAAGGGTGTTCTTGCATTTTGCCCCTTTCGAAATGCGGCCGCCGTGGCTGGGAATCGAGCGCGCGTCGTAGAGCTTAGCGGCGCAACACGCATGCATTTACCGCTAACAAACGGCGGATGCCACCACAATTCAACAACGCGACACGACTGAACAAACGGCCGTGCACTAAAAACAGGCATATGACTATTCCGCTTTCAAGATATTACTCGCGAATGCGAAAGTATGAGACTTACTTGACTCGGCCGCGCACTGCAGTTATCCATGCTTGTCGTCTGTCCTTCTCGTACCACTTCCCAGGAAATCTGTAGAACTTCACGGGCGGCGTAGTACTTTTCGTGTTTTCGAGGCTGCTGTGGCAATCGACAACACATCAGTATTGCGTGCCACCTTTCCTGGCTGATGAGGTCGCACTCGACATCGCAAAAACCACGCGCACGAGCGCTCCCGCGCCGTACAGAACACGGGCGCGCGCCAGCGCAGCGACGACCCTCGAAACTTCCATCGGTCCGCTAGGGGAGCATTCGGCGCTGGTGCCGCGCAGGCAAACTTTAGGTTGCCTCGTCTATAACCGGCGCAGCTAACGTAACCGGCGGCTTCCATCGCGCTCCGACGGGCCCGGCGCCGATTTGGCTCCTGAGCCATTCGCGCGTCGAAGTCGGCGGAACTCTGGCACCACAATGCATTGCGCGCGAAGAAAAAGGCGCCAACACAACTCCGCAGACGGCTTTTGCGGACGGCGCGCGCCTTGGCGAACCTTCTGCGCATGCTCCGAAGATAGCAGCCTACGGCGCGCGCGTTGAAGTATAGAGGGGATGGCATCTCGGCTGGCGCAGCGCAACCGACGTAGCGTGACTGACCGCGAACGACACTCGCCCGCGCGCCGATAATGTCGGACTATAAACGGGCCTTTCGTCCAACTGCACCATGCATCGTCCTAGTCGAGTACCTCACGGCTTTTGCGAAGCAAAATGTTCGGGGCAGTTAGCACGCGATGGGCTGGAATGGTGTCTAGCGTCGTTCGGAGCTCCACATGACGGCTCCAATTGGCGTGCGCTTTAGGGGTGCGCTCTTTCGGAGACAATGCACTTTTCGCCCAACTGACGCTAGCGCACATCGGTCGCCTCGGTGAGAGGCCGACGACCTAGGTGATGTTTCGATGGGTCGCCGTGGCAGCCAGGCTGGTCACGCCCGTTGGAGTGGTAGCGTGGTATTCTGCGTAAGGCGAGGATATCCAAGGACAGCATATGTAAAAACGTCGCGATTAACAGATAACGGATGTAGGGCACAGCCGCGTTAACTGCTGAACTCGTATAATGACTGAAGCATGGTTAGCTGCCTGATGGGCGCTCGTAGTATGCTTTGAGGTCGTGCAAGCTTACGGGCCCTATTACTCTGCTGCCGTGTTTTTCCCGCAGTAGGTACACCAAACTAGAAATACGTTTCGCGATCACGTAAGGGCCATCCCATCTAGGCGCGAGGGAAGCAGCAAACCCTTTTTCAGCATCGCTGAGTGGGTGCGTGCGGCGGAGCACTTCGTCGTCAACCGCGAACTCCAGGGGCCGCCTGCCTTTGTTGTATTGGTTCCCATGTTCCAGGTGGGCAAGGTCCAAGTTTTCCCTGGCCTCCTTCAGAGTGTGGGCCAAGCGGCTGGAAAGATTTTGTGTGAACGTGGAGTAATTGCGAGTTGGTAATTCGGAGCCGTTGCTGAATGCATGCTCAATAGGAAAACGGAGCTCGCGACCGAGAAGAATAGCCGCTGGCGTAAACACTGTCGACCGGTTTACTGTGGTCCTTGTGGCGAAAGCCATCTCCTGGATACGAACGTCACAGTCCTTGTGCCGCTCAGTGAAAGCCACCAGCATTGTCTTAAGGTTTCTGTTCACACGCTCCATGATGTTGGCTTGAGGGTGGTAGGGTGTCGTCCTTTTGTGCTGCACGCCAAGAGCTTTGCAAGTGTCAACGAATATCCTGCCTGTGAAATATGTGGCATTGTCCGTGATAAGCTGCGCTGGGACACCGAAACGGGTGAATGCTTTCAACAGCCTATCCCAGATCATCTTAGAATCCAGCTTGCGAAGCGGGTACAGCTCTACCCATTTGGAGAAATGGTCAGTGACCACTAACAAGTATCGATTGGGGTACGGGCCCATAACATCACATGCCACAATTTCCCATGGGTATCGGCTCTCAACTGGTTGCATGAAGCTCGGTGGCTTCCCTCCCCTCTGTTTCACGGTATGGCAGGTAGGACATGTGCGAACGTATCTGAAGACATGCTTTCTCATGTGCGGCCATGTCACGACGCGACACAACTTCTTAAAGGTTTTCTTGCCGTCGCTATGACCGGCGAGGCGGGTGTCATGAAAGTACTCTAGAAAAGGCTTGCGCAGCTTCCTAGGCACAACGACACGGAATGGGGACTCACCGCAATCCGTATCGGCAGCAGGTATATACCGCAAGAGCAGGCCATCGTCTGCTTGCATGTAGCAGTCGTTGTTGCCGCTACCGGCAGGGTTGGTGCCGTCCAGTGCCTTGCGTATCAAGTTGCACTGGTCGTCGGTTAGCTGGGCGTCGAATAGCTGCTGGCGGGAGATCAGTGTTCCCCAGGCGTCCACAGGCACTGCCACAGCCAGGACTGCGGGTGCCGGCTTGCCATCCCTGGAGAGTGGTGCTCGGGACAGGGCGTCCGCTACCTTGTTGAAGGTGCCTTTCCTGTATTCTACTCTGTAATTGTACTCCTGAAGAGAGAGAGCCCAACGGGCTAAACGGCCGGCTGGGTTTTGTAGCTTTGACGGCCGCGTCAGCGCCTGGTGGTCAGTCTGAATAGTAAAGTCAGCCCCATCCAGATACATGTCAAATTTCTTTAGTGCAAATACAATTGCTAGGCACTCCTTCTCTGCTCCGGTATAGTTCCGCTCTGCTCCTGTGAGAGTGCGACTTGCAAAAGCCAGAGGGTGAAGCTTCCCTTGGTGCTTCTGAAGCAAGACTGCGCCGATGTCATACTCACTTGCATCGGTCTGCACGGTGAATGGCAGGTTGAGGTCGGGAAGCAACAGAAATGCGGTATCGGCGATAGCCGATGAAAGAGCTCGAAATGATCCCTGCTCCACGTCAGTCCAGTACTAACTGGCACCTTTCCTTAAGAGCTGGTGGAGAGGTATTGCCAGGTCAGCGCAGTGGGGGATAAAGTGGCGGTATAAGCCTACGATGCCCACATACCGCTGCAGGATCTTGACGACTGTTGGTAATGGAAGCTGCAGTATGGCCTGGAGTTTCTCCTCGTCAGGTCAGAATGGGCCTTGCTTGACAATGAAACCTAGGAGGTTGATTCTGGTCGAAACCAGTTGAACCTTCCGGGGATTAATGGTGATGCCTGCGTCCTGCATTCGTTGTAGAACGGTGGTTAGGTGAAGGAGATGCTCCTCCGGGGTTTTTGAGAACACTACCACGTCATCCATGTATGCCATCGCATAATTGAATGTGGCGTTTTGAAGCACAATATCTAGTACACGCTGAAAGGGCGCCGGTTAATTGCACAAACCGAAAGGCAGTCGGACAAATTCGAACAGTCCCCGATGGCAAGTGAATGCAGTCCTTGCAATGTCGCAGGGGGCGATCGGAATTTGCAGGAAGCCCCTGCTGCAGTCTAAAGTAGTAAAGAACTTTGCGGACCCAAGTGAATACATCACTGAATCGATTGATGGGAAGGGGTACGGGTCTCCAACTGTGACAGCGTTCAACCGACGGTAGTCGACACACAACCGCGCCGTGCCATCTTTCTTAGGTGCCAGTACAACTGGGAATGCCCAGGGGCTCTTAGACGGTCTTACTGCACCGGTAGTGATCATTTGGTCTAGCGCACTATCAAGAAGTGCTGGCTTGTGGATGCTCAGGGGCCGCGGGTTGAAACGAATTGGGCGGGCGCATCCGGTGTCTATCCTATCAGTCAGCACATTAACGCTGCCAGGAGCTTCCGTGAACATTTCGGCAAATGGTTTAAGCGCTGTATCGATTTTGGTCTTTTCCGCCGGAGATCCTGTGAAAGACTTCAGAACAGTGAGAATACCACTACCAGTCTCGGAGACCGCAGAGATATTGGCGGTAAACAGATTTGACTGTGGGTCTCTTGGCTTAGTCATGAACTTGAGTGGATGTGCATGCATGCCGTACCGGTAGGTGCCTTTAGAGAGATCGAGAACGATTCCTGCTTTGGCTATGAAGTTACGGCCCAAAATCACAGGATAAGAAAGTGCTGGAAGGTATAGGAAGCGTTGCCGGAATTTTTTATCATTCATGGTAACCATTAACCGGGCTGCTGATGTAGCGGATGCAACGTGAGCGGATGCCACGCGAAGGGTCGTGTTTACACTTCGTAACTGTAGACGTTTCGTCTCGCAGGCGCTTTTGACACGATCGCCGAAAACGGAAACAGCAGAGCCGGTGTCTAAAATAGCAGGTACTTCTATTCCGGCCATTCTGACCGCTACCAATGGTGTTTTCTCAAGGTGGTCGTCAAGATGACTGAACGTGGACGGCAAAGACCTCACCATTTGTCCGAGATCCTGGGCCTTCGATCTGGGGGGGGGGGGGGTGACACCTTTCCCGTACAGCTACTACCGTTGATGCCGGTTGTGATTCGAGTGTGAGCAGCCATTTCTTTCCCCCTCTCCGCTGCCGAGGTTGTCCGCGGCTCAGCGCCGTGACAGCAGGATGGTGAGACGACCAAAACACCCGGCTTTTCGTAGTCTTGGAAACGCCTGCCCCCGCTCGGTGCTTGACAGCCGCTGCAAGATGCCTCGATGTTGCGAGTAACACCGCGTGAGGGTCGGCTGCTGCCGGAGAGGTCGTTCCGTAGCCTGCATGTAGGTCGTTGGCCGGCGACTCGGAGCTGCTCACCACCGCCGGCCCTCGTCGTTTCCCTGCTGGCGGGAGCCAGGGGGGCTCGGGCACTGGCTCTTGTAGTGGCCTCGTCCTCCACACTGGAAGCAGACTGGAATGCTCCTGCGTGTATCTGCTGCGCCTGATTGGGCGGCAGCGACTACAGGCCTGCTGCGGCCCCGAGTGTCTCGCAACGTTGTGGCAGGTTCCGGGACCGGAGGCCGGAAAGTTACCTGGGTGGCAAAGGTGCGGTGAATGAATGGATCCAGCGCCATTGGAGGCGGTACCATATCCCTCGGGCTTGCAAATGGAGAACTGCGCCACGCGCAAGACGGCTCGAGGAAGGCTTGAGGCGGGGGTGGAGGCTGGTAAGTTATCTCTGCCAACATCGCCGCCAGAATATCGGATGCCGCTTTAGCGAGATCGTCAAGCGAAGAGAAGGTGCGGCCCCGTAGATAAGCCTGGAAGCGTGGGTGAGATTGCCGGATTGCCCGAGTGACTCTTTCTGTTTCGGATGCTGAAGGGTCTGCGCGCTCGTAAAGCTCCTGAAAGGACCGTATGTATTCTTGGAGGCTTTCCTCCTCCGCCTGACTACAGGCGCGAAGCTCGTCTTTCATGCGGACAACGTAGTCGGGGGGGAGGAATTCTGCTCGCAGTAGCTGCTCAAAGTGCGCCCAACTTTGGAATGACTGGCGACGACGCCAGCGGGCGGCAGACCCAGTCAGGGCGACGGGCAAGACGCGCTGAAGAAGAACGTCATCCGTAATGGCTTCCGCATCGCGGTAATCTTGCATTTCCTGAAGGAAGTCTGCCACCGATTTCTTATCTGTGTGGCCTTCATATGCAGGCACAGAGAGCTGCAAACGGAAACTGGCTGCTGGAGTTACGTTTGTCTGATGCTCGAGCAGCGGGGTCAGCTGGGCAATAATGCTGGACATGTCTTCTGCTGGCGCGCCCTGGTCCTTTTTATCAGGCATCGTACTAGTGGTTTCGCGAGTATTAAGCTCAAGTTCGGCACTCGCATGGTTACTGCGGAGGATCCATAAAAAGCACAAAAACAGAAAACTCTAGGGAAAGGATAAAGCATTATTTAACACTTAGGATTGCTACAGCCCACCCCCTTCATTTATTTTGTCTGGTCGGGCTACATCTTTTGCTATAGATAGGCATGAACCTAGGTGATGTTCCCAATGAGTGTCCAAATTTTATATACAGTATGTGCTGGTTCAAAGAGGTTCGAAACACTGCAATGGAAGCTTCAAGTATAAAAGGTGCCTGGAAGAAAAAGAAAAGCTGTGCTGCAACCATCTCGGCAACATCTTGTCTCTTTAAAAAAAATTGTGCTTCCATATTAACTTGAGCCCTCCAGCTTAGAGTAAAGTACCAGTGCACTTATGAACAATGAATCAATTCTCAAAGAGCATGTGCAGTCCAGCCAAAAACAGGGGCAAGAATCGGCATTGTGCTCCTGCATTGAAGGTGAATAACACGTGCCATAATGGCGAATGTGCTTTAGTAAGCTTCCCTGCAATATGAGTTTGTAATGTACAAAGAATTGTCAATGAAGCTTACCACGACCACAGATGCACTTGCAAATTATGTCACAATTGAAATTAATGAGCACAATGTATACCTATGTGCCCTTTCCACTCTTAGTATGCTTTACTGCACGATGCTTATGTACACCCCGTATTGCGGTGTAGCAAGTTACAAAAGAAACTTTGCATAATTAGGCTTTTTAGGATTATCCTTCTCACAATACAATAATATTTCGTGGTGAAGCCTAAGCAATGTACTGTGGTGAAGCATACTAAAAGTGAAAAGGGGCCACTGTGACTGGAAATAATAAGAGTTCTTTAATCATACACTCGCGAACCCGCCGCCTCTCAGGTCGCCTAAGTGGATATACTATGCTGGCTGATAGCGGCCCCCCTCCCACTTTTAGTATGCTTCACCGCGTAACAAAAATGTACTGCGGCAAAGAAGCCGTACATTTGTATTGAGTGAATAAACAAATGGTTTTTACAACAGTACAGAAATAAATGCGCACCATGCATCAGTCTACCACACGGAAGAGCGTCGCAACATACGGTAGCTGATTCACACAGGCCATGTAGCCCACTTGTCAGTCGTAAAAGGTATTATGGGTAATTCAATATTTCAGACACACATATGTGTTTATGCTTACGTTCACACTCCTTGCGTAATAAGACTCCCAGAACTTCTACAACAGAAAGTAATTTACAACATACAAACGCAAAGAACACATACATATGTCTCGTTTTCAACTCGGCCGTCATGCAAACGACATATAGCGCGGAAAAACGTGAACATGCTGTGTGTTAGCGTCGTAAACTTCATACTAGGCAAGGAGCTAGCACACCGCAGTCCCGCGACAGCCGCTAATGAGACGAACACGGGAGCACATGTCTGTGAATGCGCAAACCCTAAGCCACTCTGCTCCTCCGCCACCCCCGCTGCACGGCTGCACCACTCGTTTCAAGCACAGCGCACCAAACACACATTCAGCGCTGAACAGTGGGCAGTCGACGCAGTTGCATTTACATGACTTGCAACGAGCAGCGCACCCCTCGATGTCCGTTAAGCGAAGTCGGACACGGCGACGCCACATCGCGGTTCGCAGAACTTTTTGCCGAGACGCTAGGCCACTGCGATATTTCCATTATCACCACCGCCGGGTTCTCAAGAAAGCACGGGTCACACAACGCAGATTCTGTAATGCCAGAGCTCACCGAGGCCGAAGGCGCACTGCCGCACAGCCACTAATCCCGGCTTTCCGCCAAATAACACGGAACCTACAACCACCACACAAGCAACGCACGCACGATCACATGAGCAATGTTGAACAACGCGCGGTCCAGAGAACGATCACGCCGAGGAGGAACACGACACGGCGTCACTCGGCGCCAGCCTCGCGCCTTCTCAAAAATCCCTAAATAATGCTGTCCCTAGGCACCTAGGATCAGGTCACGTGAGGGATTTTTGTACGACAAATAGACGCACGCGTTGATGCTTGACGCATTCCTGCGAGTTCGCGCCAGTGTTGCCAGGTTTGGCTATATATAGCCAAATTAGGCTACAGAAGAAAATGTTTGGCGTCAACTTGGGCGAGTTGGCTACGTAGCTATAATTAGGCCACTGAAAATCTGCGACTTGCTTTTCTTTGTGCTATAAGTGGCGCCCAAATGCACGCTCCAGATGTGGCTCTCATCGAGTAGAAACAAATCTCGAAGACTATGTTTAAAGAAAAAATCAAGTTATGGGGCTTTACGTGCCAAAACCACTTTCTGATTATGAGGCACGCCGTAGTGGAGGTCTCGGGAAATTTTGACTACCTGGGGTTCTTTAACGTGCACCTAAATCTAAGTACACGGGTTTTCGCCCCCATCGAAATGCGGCTGCCGTGGCCGGGATTCGATCCCGCGACGTTGTGCTCAGCAGCCCAACACCATAGCCACTGAGCAACCACGGCGGGTAAGACTATGTTTGAGCTAGTTGAGCGCGGCTGCGCGTGTGTGCTTGCGCTAAATGACCCAGCTGCCCTCAGTTCGCCGTGCTCTGGGCCGATGGGTTTGATCTTTGATGCACTTAAAATTTACGCCGCGCTTCACCATGCTTCCATTTGCTCCAGCTACAGGGTCTGATATTCCGATCACCGAGCATCGGGATGAGCTGCGAGTAGAGGGTGTTTGACAGTACACTCTACTAACATTGTCATGCTCAGAAACGGAGAGCAATAAAATAGGGTCAGGCGATCGTGGCGCCGGCTTAAAAGAAAGGAAGCACGAGTAGATGACACGCTCCAGTGTGTTCATGACCAATTGGTTTGGATTTGAGACAACTTTATTTATGCCTGAAGTTGGGCGCGCGCGCGCCCCGACGAGGGCCTACGTCATCCTCGAAGTTGCCGTTACTCGGCGCGGGTCTCCGCTCGCCGTTGCCGGCTCGCTGGGTCCGTGCCTTTCGAGCGCCTCGAGGACCTGCTGGACCGCCCAGAGCTGATCGTCTCGGTCGTAGCTCTTCACGGCTGCCTCGAGCCGCGGTGGGAGTGTTCTTGATTTAGCGTCTTCTGGATATTTAATGCAGTCCCACAAGATGTGCGTGTAGTCTGCGGTCTCCCTCCGGCAGAGTCTGCACATATCTGTCGGATATGTCTCGGGGTACATGCGATTCATCAGTTTCGGGCTCGGTAGCAATCCGGTCTGGAGCTGTCTCAGTACTACCGCGTCCGCTCGACTCAGTCTCGGGTGCGGGGGTGGAAAAGTCGTGCGAGCCAAGCGGTAGGCCTTCGTGATTTCATTGTAATCCGTCATGCGGTCCTTGGTTCCGAACCACGTCGGACGGTCTGTGGCCGGGGCGCGGTTGGTTAGCGCTCGCGCCGCGGCGTGTGACGTCTCGTTATGGTTCACATTGCGTTCCGATGCGTCGCCCGCGTGCGCCGGGAACCAGAGTCGTACTTTTCGTTCGTCTAGTTTTACCGCTCGCAGTACGCGCTCAGCCTCCCTGCAGATTTGCCCTTTCGCGAAGTTTCGCACCGCCTGTCTTGAGTCACTCAGCACCGTGTGGCAGTCTGCTTCGGCGATGGCCAGGGCGATGGCCAACTCCTCCGCTTGCTCCGCTTCGGTGCTTCTCACGCTCGCTGCCGTCCTCGTGGCGCCGGTTGACGCCTCTATGACGACCGCTGCGAAGGCGTTCCGTTGGTATTCGGCCGCGTCCACGTACCGCGCGTGTTCGTCGCTGGCATGCTGATCGATGAGAGCCTTGGCCCTCGCCGCTCTTCTTCCCTTGTTGAACTCGGGATTCATGTTCTTCGGTATGGGGTCGATTCTGGTCTGGCGTCGGACCTCTTCGGGGACGAGGAGCTTCATCTCCATCTCGTTCGAGCGTCTTATTCCCAGATCGTCCAGTATCTTCCTTCCGGCTTTGGTCATGGACAGCCGCTCCAGTTGAGAGGTCCGCTGCGCTTCGGCTATTTCTTCGAGCGTATTGTGTAGCCCCAGTTGCAACAAGCGGGTCGTGCTTGTGGACTCGAACAGGCCCAGCGCCGTCTTGTACGCTCTTCTGATGAGCACGTTGATTTTGTTTCGTTCGTGTTGCAGCCATCTGTGGTAGGCTGCAACGTACGCGACGTGGCTGATGATGAAAGATTGGACGAGCCTAATTAGGCTCTCTTCTCTCATGCCAGCCTTTCGGGAAGTGACTCGTTTGAGGAGTCGAATCGCGTTGGCTGCTTTTGCCTTGAGACGGGTGATGGTTTCGCCGTTTCTTCCGTGCTTTTCAATGAACATGCCTAGGATCCTAATTTTGCCGACCTCAGGGATCACGTTGCCGGATTTGGTGACGATTCTGATTTTTTCGTTTTCGCGTTGTCTGGTTTTGCTTCTGCTGTTTTTGGTAGGTGGGAGCATGAGAAGCTCCGATTTGCTCGGCGAACATCTCAGTCCGGTGCCTTCCAGCTGGTCTTCTATTGCGTCGACAGCGGCTTGCAGCGCACCCTCGATGTGGGCGTCGCTGCCACCGGTAACCCATAGCGTGATATCGTCCGCGTAGATGGTGTGCCTGACGTCTACGATGTGCCCGAGCTTCTCGGCCACTCCGATCATTACCAGGTTGAACAGCATCGGTGAAATGACCGATCCCTGCGGTGTGCCGGTGCTCCCGAGCTTCTTCTCTTGAGTCTGCAGGTCACCTGCTCGTAGCTCGACGGTCCTGTCCGTGAGGAAGTCCTTGATATAGTTTTAGGATCTTTCGCCCATGTTGAGCTTGGAGACTTGGGACAGAATCGCCGAGTGTTTCACTTTATCGAAGGCGCTGCGCAGGTCGAGCCCTAGGATTGTTTTGTTGTCGCGGGTGCTGCCGCCATTACCAATGATTTGGTATTTCAGCTGCAGCATCGCGTCCTGCGTGCTGAGGTGCTGTCTGAAGCCGATCAAAGTGGCCGGGTACAGCCCTTCTCATTCCAGGTAGTCTTGCCACCTGTTGAGCAGGACGTGCTCCAGCACCTTGCCCACGCAGGACGTGAGCGAGATGGGCCGGAGGTTATCCGTGTCCGGCGGCTTCCCCGGCTTGGGGATCAGGATGGTCTTGGCTGTCTTCCACAGCTTTGGCAGCGCGCCCGCTCTCCAGCATTTGTATTTTGTGAGCTTTTCAATCGAGCCGTCATCGAGGTTCTTGAGAGCCTTGTTCGTGACGAGGACAGGGCCGGCTACCGACCAGCTGTTGAGGTCGTGCAGGGCCGTGCGTACCTCCTCGACGTCGATGTCACGATCGAGCTTCGCGTTAGGTGGGCCGCTGTACGGCGCGTGCTGTTCGGTAGGTGTAGTCGGCAGGTATTTGTCATTAATGCGCCTGGTGACTTCGTCGACGCCGTGTGCTGAGACCGGCCGATGTATGAGCCTGGCGAGTCTGCCCCTTTGGTGTGACTTAGTCTTGGTTTCGTCGAGCAGGTGCCGCAGCAGGTTCCACGTCTTCCCGCTGTGCATCTGCCCGTCTGCCACGTTGCAGATCTCGTTCCACTGTTGCGTGCAGAGAGCGCGGCAGTGATCCTCGATCGCTCGGTTCAGCTCCGCCACCTTCTTTCTCAGTCTGCGGTTAAGACGTTGTTTCTTCCGGCGATTGAGTATCGACTGTTTGGCTTCGATGAGATGCGCAAGCCGGCTGTCTACTTTGTCGATCTCCGCGCCCGTTTCAATCTCTTTGGTCGCGTCGCGTACGCTCTTGGTGATTTCGGCCGTCCACGAGTCGATGTCTTTGATCTCGTCGTCACCGTCGCTCTTCTGGCTTCTGGCGTCTCGAAATGCATCCCAGTCTATCCATCTGTGTGTTTTGATGCTGGTGTCGTTGTGTTCCGGTATGCCGATTTCAACGATGGTGTGGTCGCTACCTAGGTCGGTCCCCGTGTTTCTCCAGGTGATCGCACCCCGGATGTCGTTCTTGACGAACGTGAGTGGTCCGGAGTGGTCCGTGAGTGGTCCGTGAGTGGCACGTGAGTGGTCCGTGGTCCGGAGTGGTGTGCCGGGACACGGAGTTACCAATTCTCGTCGGATGTGTCGGGTCCGTGATGAGGGTGAAGTCGAGTTCCGTGGCGTCTTGGTACAGGTCACGGCCCTTTGCTGTGTACTTGTTGTAGCCCCAGGCAAGGGTTCATCGCGTTGAAGTCTCCGCACACGATCAACGTGTTGCGGCCCACTGCGGTGCTGGCTCTGTGCAGTAATGTCTTGAATCTCTGTTTTCTCTGCGATGGGTTGCTGTAGACGTTGAGCAGAAATATGCTTCCTTTTCTCTTCTTGCCCGGGATGATTTCGGTGAGTGTGTGCTTGATCTTGATATTGCTGTGCAGCCCGTGTTCGACGAACGTGAGTCCCTTCCTGACCAGGGTGCACAGGCCTCTGCCGTCGGGCGGTCCCTTGTGCACTCTGTAGCCGGGGAGGGACGGTGCGTCGGTTAGTGTCTCTTGTAGTAGTATAACGTCTGGTTTGCGCGCGGCATGTGCGATGTGCTGTTGGATGACTGCCTTCTTCCTTGCGAAGCTGCGACAGTTGCACTGCCACGCGCTTGCACTTGCTGCTGCTGGTGTTGCATTGGCGGCCATGATTGCGTTGGCGTGTACGGGGCTCCCTGGTTGGGTGGATGTTGCGCGAAGAGGGGCGCAAACGTCGGGTGGCTTACCATCGGCTGTAGGGTCCTTTCGATGTAGACGAATCTGTTCGTGTTCTCGGCTTGGTAGGTCTCCATTGTTTGCTTCAGTGGTGTCACTGCTGCGATGTTTGTCGTGATTAGCTGTTCGAGTTTGCTGAATGTCGCTTCGAATTTCGCTTCGAGGCTGCCGATGCGATAGTTTTCTGTTTGCGTGCGCGTGGCCTCGATGGCTGGCTTCTTCGGTGCCGGTTCCTCTATGGCTTTCTCCTGGATGGAGGCACGTTGTTGCATAGCAGCAACTGACGAATCACGGCGATCTCTTTCGTGAGGTTGTTGATGGTCGCTCGCAACGCCGCGTTTTCCTGTCTTAGGAGCTCAGTAGCTTCCCGGACCTTATTAATATCTTCTTTCTTGATGGTTTCGGTGATTTTCTGCGCGTTCCTTATGTTGTTTTCTCTCACTGCGTCGACCCAGCTCACTAGCTCACGTGATGGTGACGTTTTCCTGCTGAGGCTTCTCTTGCAGCAACCGCTATCTCCGGATTTGCGCGCGTGGTTTTCCGATGGGGTCCTTGACTTTCGCGCACCTGGAGGCTTGTCGAGTGGTGGGAAATCGCTCTCCCATAGCAGCTGACGTTCAGCCTGTCGGCGCTCCCATTGTCGCTTGCGCACTACGTAGGGGATCTTGTATTTCGCCTTGCACGTTCTGTCTCCGGTCGGGTGTTCGCCTCCGCACAACTGACATTTTGTGGTACAGCGATGGTCTTCTGTAGGGTTCGCGAGTCCGCAGGCCAGGCACGTCTTGATTGTGGGGGTCGGGCAAACGTCCTTGCGGTGTCCCACTCGGCCGCACTGCTGGCAGACGTCGATCTGTTTCTTGTAGAGGCGGCACGGAATCAGGGTGACTCCGTATCGGACAAAGTTCGGTACCTTGGGCCCTTGGAACACCACAATCGCAGTGGTCGTGCTTCCAAACCTTTTTGAGGCCACTGCTAGCGGGTTCCTCTCGTTGACGATCTTCCTATCTAGCTCTTCGGCGCTCGCGTCGATGGGGATCATGACCAAGATTCCTGGTTGAAGTTACTCGCCGAGCGCAGCTTTCGACCTACTACACGTTTCTCACGGTAAGCTCTATTGCAGTTTTCCTTTACGTGCAAGGTAAACTTTAACGCAGTAGTGTTAAGGGCCTCGTGTAGGAGAAAACCCGCTGTCGGCACCGTTAACTGTGTGAGAAAAATGATTAAAATGAAAATAAAATGTGTGAGAAAATTTATAAAGTACGACTTTCGCACAACCTACGGATGTGATAGTGTCGGAATGTAATTTGAATATACAAGAAAACATACTTTTGTTACGCGAAAACTCGAACACATGCCCCTTTTCCAGCTGCCGTTTGACGCATGTCTCAGTGGGAGCGGCGCGCCAGGCTCTGTTCCTTGCAACAGCGTCCAGATGGCACTCGAATCCAGGGCAGCATACGGCAGCAGCGGCGCTCCCCGTGCGGGGGAATGAAAAAAAGAACCACAAAGCTCGCCTTTACACATAGCGTTCGCCGCTAGCGTTTGCAGGCAAACATTATGGCTATGCAAGCTACAGTTGCCGGGAAGCGTGAGAAGCTATCAGGGATTCTAGAATGCCATCGCGTTTCACTCTTAAAGGCAAAGCTTAAAGGGACTGAGAATAAATTTTCATGGCACCTACTTTTCTAATGCAATGGAAAGCTTACTGGTCAGCGTGTCTAATCGTGAAGTGGTAACGCGGAAAACGCCGTGGAAGATTTTTTATCAGAATTTTTCTATCAGCAGTGATGATGTAGTCATACACTGTAAGCATGTTGAAAGCGGTGACAGGTGAGCACTATAGCGACGCCGGCATGAGAGCTGCGAGAAAGCATTATTTTGTCTTTTAAGTGGACGGTCCTGCGATTCGTTTTCCAAATCGTTAAGGTATTTCTGCGATAATAGCTACCTGTTTTCGTGGTTTCCTGTCCATGTGCTTTGGTATTTAAATAGTCAAAACGAAACCAATCGGATTCAGAACGAAAACAAAGATTTTACACGTGATACGTAGTTCAGCGTGTTACCGTCGTCATGCGTGCGCTTTTGATTTCCGAAACGTAGAATAAAGAGCAAGTTTCTATTAATTTAGCAGCTGCAATTGGAAGCATTAATTATGCGTTACTTTATGACAGCCGACTTACGTACACTAATCTTATCGACTACATCCGAAGTATCAAGATTTACCGGACAGGCCTCACCACCTACTGAGTTTCGAGACTTTCTTTGTCAGTTTAAAATTATAAACCCTACTTCGATCGCGAATATCGTGCTGGATTGTATCATATAAATCATGGTCATTTAATTTCCATGAACGTCTCACAACACATTCTGGCCATTTGTTAGACCATTTAAGCGTAAGCGTCCTCTATGTTTTTGTTCGTGCTTACAAGCGAGATTCCTTTACATAGGTTCGCCCTCTGCAGCGATTCGCTGGAACTCGAGTTTCCGGGGCGTACCAAAAAGTGTTCTGTCTGCAAGCGTGATCTCGCTGTTGTGAATGTCAAGGGTCGACCGTCATGGTGTCAAGGACATTTTGGTACGACGGCTTCTGCAAAAAGTGATTGCCGTAGTCGAATGTGATAATGCACGTACACATAAAACTTCAAATAAAAATGTATATATTAGGCTACAAATTTCTTTTTTTTCGCTTTTTTGCGTTTGGCTACATTTGGGCTACAATTTTTCTAGCTTTGGGCTACGCCGCCTTGTCTGACCTGTCAACAACTTCGTGCACGCCGTTTCCTTGTGAGCTCCCTGCGTCTTGTGCGTTCTTTGTGTGCTTCGCTGTGACTTATTTGGAATATTCCTGCGTGTTGCTTGCTTTTTATGGGCTTGTTGCCTCGAACATCGCCATGATCGCCTCCGACTCAGCAGCATCAAAGGTGAGTGAGTGTTTCGAATTCCCCTTGTTCGTCCATTGTGACGCGGTGAACGGAAGCGCGGAAATGAGTTCAGCGCCTGTGCGTGTCTTCCGCGCGTCTCTTTTCTAGTTTTCATTCCTAGTACTATCCTTCCGTTGCGAGAATTGGTTGTACAGCACTATATTTGGGGTATATAACATGGAGTTTCGTCCTGGCTTAACTTCACACTCCGCTTGTGGTGACGTAAGGCAGCTATGTGGTGCCAGCTAAAACAGGGGATGTTGTCCGCCATGATTTCTGATACGGTGCTCGAGCACCGATTGAGTTTGCCTTATTAATTAGCGCAATACAATGCGACATGAAACCATCCGATCTGTACTGTAATCGAAGATAATTCGTTTGCGCCGCGCTGTCTAGTACAAGGCATGTGAGCGGGCTTGTAGCAATGAGGGGCGAGGGATCGGCGAAAACGTATTCTGTTGCGCTGTTCCCTTCAGGATCGAGTGACCCCGCGTGGCTCCGAGGCCGCTGACACGCCATGCGGCCGACGTTCGCGCGATAGGAAAACACAGAGGAGGCTATCGCGCAATAATAATAAAGAATTTGAAGGGTGTACATGCGATTCTATGCGATACGTGAGATACAATAGGGGTGGTGCTACAGAGTGCTGCGAAATCATCGAGTTATACGCCTTGCCAACCACGTGTGTTTTGTTTTTCACCAGTTCGCGCGCATTCAACTTTCTTTTTTCATCTTCTCCGTTCGACGCCATCGAGTGCTTCGCCCAAACGGCTTCGCGTAGGCGCTCTTTGCATTCACGGAAAGGCAGATTTCATGGCACTCCAGGTCCTACGTTACTGGGATAAAACATTCAAAATAATTTATTTCGTGAAATCGCAGCTTTTCGCATTTCAGTAACTGATTTAACAAAGTTTTAAAATCAGTAAAGGATTGAGATGCCTGGCGTATCTGCTTTGTCGTCTCACTGTGTTTCGAGGCGGAATGTATACGTTATCGGCAACGTAAGCATCAATAATTAGCAAAGTTTCTTGTGACCATAGAAGTAGCTAGTCATGTCGAAAAGCTATTTTTGCTTTGAATCCAAGCAATATAAAGAGAACAGATTGAAAGGGGAGCGCATCGTTGTGAACTAAATGATGACGCTTTGCCATAAGCTTGGAATAATGCTTTGTGAATAGAGCAGTTCTGCGAAATACTTTCTTTGAGAGAAGCAAAACTTCTGTAGCATCAGGAAGACGGGGAGTAAAAGAATGTAACACTTGTTTTATATGAAGGAGCTGGCTTTAATATGTGGCCATAACAGTTAAGTAGATGCGTGGAAATAATGTTTAAAATAAGTAGAGGAATGTGAAATAAATTATTTGACAAGCTCACATTGCCATTGGCAAGAGTAGCCCCACTTAGGGTATTCAATGACTAGTCATTTGTATCCGTTTATTTATGCCAGCCTAATGGTCCATGTAACTCTTTTGACTGTTGCTTTTGCTGCATCGTGGCTTCACGTTTTAATACTGACATCTTTTTTCAGATTCAAAATGAGCTGGGAGACGCCCGCGCTGGAACGCTAAAGGTGAATTCTTTGGCCAACCATTCTGTAGCATCACCATGATCAAATACAGTGATGCCGTGAAAATGTATTGCAGGAAGCAGGAAAAAAAACATTGCTGATGCAACTGCAAGGCATTTCCTCCAGTGGTCAATTGGTGCAGAGTGCCTTCATTAGCAGACATGGTGCCTTTAAGCACTCAGCTGAAAGACTTTGCAACTGTACCGGGACTGGGAGTGAATTTTAGTGTCACTTGTGAACATATTAAACGCAGAATGTGCCTTTTTTAGTGTATACGCCTGATATAAGAGGGGCGTTCAGAAACTTAGTGTAGACTTTAGTGGTCTACATGAGTGCACGTCTTTCTAGTTTTACCAGAATGAAGGTATTATGACCTATGTCATACAGCATTGCACTGCTAGGGGTATCAAACCAGAACAGCAGCACCCATTGAGAAAGTTGGCTGCAGAACGAGCAGTGATCGCGGCTTTCTGTATTTCAAGGGCCAAATTCCAAAAAGATTGATGCCGAGCTGGACGGTGTGAAGTGCCGGTCACCACATACTGTAGCCACCATGGCATGAATCTCCTTGGCATTATGTCTCTTTAAGATACAGAAATCGCATCACTGCTCATAAAGCAATTGGAAATTGGGAGGTGGAGGGGAGGTGACAGGGCTCCCCTCTGGAGGAGCCAGTGCATGCCCTTTGCTATACTGATAATCCTACCTTAATGAGAGCCAGTGATGCATGTTGACCTATTACGCAGCCATGCGCATTCCTTGTTTTGCATTAAGGGGACACTAATGACACCCTAAATCAATTTAAAATAAAGCATCGTATTAAATATGTACTTTTGTAAATTTCTTCGTAGTTCCTTGATTATTAGAGAAAATAAAAATCAAACTTCAATTTTCTGAGTATCACCCCCAAACCTTTGTGCTGACACCTTATTGTCACATCGTGGATTCCAAGTATTTTTTCAAACTAGGTCTGTATTGATTCTGTAAACGTTCCTGACGCTTTTTATTTTCGGTTTTTGGAATACGATGAAGAACATCTTTATTTGTAAAAAAAAAATAGCTACACCTGAACAGACATCATCAAACTCCATGACGTCACAGCAAGCGAGTGTGGTAACTTCAAGGCAGCACTGCCACCAATCTTTTCTCTTGCTGCTTTTACAGTTTACTCAACCTCTTGTCACGGTACGAGTGAATCTCTTGAATTGTAGGAAAGTCAATTACAAATACATCTAAAATAATTTTTCTCTTTAGTGCTTTCATGCCGTAGTTGTTTAGGGGCGTTGGCACAGCGCCGCTAAGCATGAGGTCACAGGATCAAACAACCGCATTTTGATGGTGGTGAAATGCAAAACTGCCCATGTACCGCGCAGTCTGCTTTGGTAAAAATTAATCCAGAGTTCCCCACTATGGCGTGCCTCAAGGTAAGATTGTCGTTTTGGCATTTGAAATGCCAGAATTTAATTAATTTAATTTTACTATAGTGCTCCTTTAAGCTGTACAATTCATGATCTCTGCAAAAACTCATGCTCAAAGTATTGTCCATAAAGATGAAATAAACAGCAGATATAAGTGTCTATTTATATTTTAATTAGCGATGATACGTGATGAATATTAGAACGGTGGCACAACGAGACGGACAGAATTGTAATACAATGTGTGACGGCACGATAATGCACATCGAGGAAATGGCCGAGTCTCCCTAGAGCTCCCTGACATGGACATCAACTGACTGTCCACAAACTTCTGAGTTCACTCTGTGATCTTGTACAGCCTGTGCTTTGCAAGTCGATTAATTTAACTGAGGTGGCGGTTGGAACATACTTCTTTGCGGCTTATGTACATTTCATGCAGTGGAGTGGAATCTCACATATTACTTCTGGAGCACAGCAAGCGAACCTGATGTGTAGTGTTAATCTTAGTAATAATCAACCCTCTTCGAGCTCCTAACGCTGCTTGCCAACACAAGCAGCAGCAGTTGTCCAAGATAGCGTGAAAGAGAGTAATTGAAAAGTGGCATATGCCCAGGGTCGCATACCCAGTCACCCGAGCTGTTCTGACGGTTGATTATGAACTCTTCCCTCAACATAGCAGCCCAATGTCCCCATTAGACCATGGGCTACCCATTGGCACAAATGGATCGGAAAATAGAGAAAAACACCTGAATATATGAAGTATCCTAATAATGGTAATCACAAAAAATAGTACTAAATGTGCATTAGCGCAAGCTTTTGGGGCAGTTGGTGCATGATGAACTTGAAAAACGGGGGTACCAGCAAAACAAAGGACGTGCACACACGGAAAAGGAGTTAGACAGGGACGGATGCTGGTCCATCCCAATGTCCACCCATGTATAATGCCGTTTCCTTGTGGGCACGTCCTTTATTTTTGCTGGTACTCCCCTTCTTCAAGTACTAGATGTTTGGATACTTTGGTTTATTATTCTTGTTTGTGCTGGATTGTTTTTCTGAAACACGTGGCTTAGAGACAGCATTAGAAGCTAGTAAGAAGTCAAGTTTAGCATTCTAGATTTGCAACAGGTACTTTTGTAATTTATTTGCAGTAGGGCTGTTGTGTAAATGTGCTTGAAAGGCTTAAAACTGCTTTGCTAACATTTACTTAAACATGCAGGTTCACATAGGTTGGAGGAGTGCCCATTGAGAAGGTTATCCTGGCACATTACCATGGCCTGCCATGGTGAACCAGGAAAGTTTGCGAAGGCCTTCCTTCACCACATGTTCACAGAGGAGGAGCTCATGGGCCATTTGCGCTTTGGAAATAACAACAAGGGGCAAAAGAGGCTCTTCACCCCACCAGGGTAAACGCTGTTATAGGCAAGTACCATATATACTTCCCGGTTGCATTTTTACATTCACATTTTTTCTAAAGTTAGCAAATTGGCATAACAAACGACTTTCAAGTAGCCCATGTGTGCAGTTGTGTGCTACAATAGCCTACCATTTGGAATGACTGTTCATATGTTCTTATGTGCCTAATGCCACCACACTCACATGCTTCTAAAATTTAAAGGTTGCCTTCATTGCCAGAAGTTTTTGGTGGCTCCACCAGATGAAATGAAGCTGCATTTGCGCATTAGCAGTGCTACTTGGCTGTCATTGCAACAAAGCATTGTCTGTGAAGAACGCTCCAAATCTAGTAGCATGGAGGACATGTTTAAGTAGGCTGAAAGTGTTATTCTAACACACGAATGGCGGAGAAGCTATGCTCAAGTGTGGTTACTGCTCAGCTCGAGGAGCAGCACGTTCACCAAATTTCAGTAATCAAAACAGCTCTCCAGGTTCCGGGATGTGACAGAAGCTTCACCAATTTTAACAGACCTCATTGAATTAAGGTTGCTCCTATTTTGAAGTAGGTCCATGGGATGTGAGGCAGCAGCCTTTCAGCAGAGGGAGCATGAGTTGTGTAGCAATTATCTTTTGGTTCTTTCAATCAAAGAAACAGGGACAGAGTTGCGAGCATCGCTGTCAACAGTACTACGTTTAGTGGGCGCTTACTCATTCTAAGCACCTAACCTGACTCGTATTTATTAACGTGCACTTTATCACCTAATATTCTAAGATATGAAAAAATATTTATGTGGATTTTCCCCGTATACTTCAATAAATTGAAAATAGGCCCTTGGTGACTACTGTATAAAGCTTCCTACAGACCATCAGATATGTCCAATACTCCCATTCTTAAACTGTTGGAATTGTTTCCTGCTTTCTTACTTCACTTGCCTGTTTACCGGGTTATTATGAACCATTGCTAAGTAGATTATGGGCTTAAATTTATCAAGAAGATGAATGGGCTTTCCCGTTGCTCTTGTTTAGCCCGTTAAGGATCACATCTTAGGTGGAAAATGACTCTCCAATCTAGGAGTTATATTTTTAGTGGTGTGAAAATGCTCGAAGCTTTCGAATTCATCAGTGTCCTATACGATTTGATATTTGCTTGGTCAATATTTGTAAATGCGAATATTATTCAAACTTTTCAAAACACTAATAAAACGTAAAATTTGAGCCAAAGTATGGTAAATTTTCACTTTCAATAACATAGTATAGACATAAAATGTGAGAACTTGCACGAATAGCGGACCAGGCTACGTGACTTAAGTAGCTGTACTTTAGAATATAGCAATCATTTATGCTTACTGAAGAGTCCTGTACATGTGAAACAATTTTTTGCTGCTCCATTTGTGCTTTTAATAAACAGCTCTTCATAACATAGTAGGCGGTGACAGAAACTTCCTAACTTTAAGAAAACTAGGATGTGAACATAATTTTAGATTAATTGTGATATCAGCTGTTCATTATTGAGAAGCTATCCAATATTCGATTTGCTTCTGCCATTGCTCGGTTTTGTCTCAAAAATCACTATTCGCGCATCCCTTATTTTTATTGCAGATTTGCGTTCTTCAGAGTGACTTTTCGGAAAAAACTGGTAAATAATTGTTTTAAGTGACAATAAAACGGCAAAACCCTTTTAGTATTTGCAGTTTTACATGTTTTATTTTTATATGCAGCATAAAGCAGCATAACTTTTTTGTGTAATGAAACTTACAAAAACTTGTTTTATAGTAAACTAGGTGAAGTGGCAACACTCCTAAGCTACTGCAGTGACAGACACCAAGGAGCTAAGTGAAAAATCAGTTTCGGAGTAACCCAAGGGGTGACAGCACAACAAGAATATTTTCTAGAAGTCCCAGAAGGTTGCAGCACCTCCACGGTGATGCTATGCAACACATTGTTCTGAAAAGGCACATTTTTCAAAATGTCTCATCGCAGCCACAGATGTACGGCAGTGAACCTCAAAGGGTTAAAGAAGTCAGTCCTCTGTCGTATGGCTCTTAGAAGACTGAAAATTTCTTCGTATCTGTCACATTCTGCATATGTCATGGCAACCAGCTTGGTGCACAACTATAGGTAATCCTCATTATAACAGTTGTTAGGTCATTTAGGCAGAAAACAGTTTGCAGTAAGCAGTATTTTCATTAAGGTAGAGAGTCCTAAGCCATTGTAAGGCGAGAAGTGGAGTCCAATTGCTTGTGAACTCGTGAAACCTAACTTCAAGTGACGCCACACTCAATTCTAGTGACATGACAGTATTGTATTTGGAGCATGGAAAAGTGCAGTAAAGTGCTGCACATTTTAATTATGAAAGTTACAAGAAATAATTTTAAGTGACATAGATTAGGTTTCTTTAGGAACAGGAAATCCTTTTTCACCATTTTGTTTCTAAGCAAGCAAAGTTCACATCTTCAACATTGAGGATATTCATAGTTATTTTGCTACAGTGTGTTGTCCCTCTTTTCCCTTTTCTGCATTTGACACTTAGTGGAGTCCTGGGCCACACTGAATAAATTTAGATGGTCATGCTGTGACGCTGTACCTGCAGAAAGTTGGAATAAAGCAAGACAAATACATAAATTGATTTCACTATAACGGAGGCATACTGTATGCCACGCTCTTGCATGTGGAAGTTGCTTTTTAAAACTTGTTCTGGCTTTTTGTTGTTTTTGCAGGCTTCACGTGTCACAAATTTCCTGGTACCAACGTGCCCTATGTAAAGAACTCTGGCCTCACTTCTCACCAAAAGCCTCTGAAGAGCCCAAGTTGGACAGCTCAAACCAAAACACAAGTGTTGTGCTTTTGTAACTCTGCATTTTTATGTTCGTTTATGTTTACGTTAGTCTCCTGAAGAGCTCAATTTCAATTTCTCATATGAGCTTACAAATGTGCCTTTCTATGCCTTCACATGTTTATGTTAATTTTATTTATGTTACTTATGCTAGTCTCCCTAGAAGCCCACATTGGATTGCTTAATCCAGAACACAAGTGTTATGCTTTGTTATATTTCCCTGCATTTTATGTTAGTTTTTGACATATTTCTAGCAAGGATAGTGTTTCCTTATTATTATATTTTTTAAGTATCTTCAGTCATTACATGCCAGACCAACCAGTTGTGTCAAGAACTGGTCCATTATGGCGAACCATTTCAAGTTTGCTTGATGTTAAAATAGTAGGTACAATGATAAAATGTTTGAAAAAGTTGCTTTCACATACACCTGAGCCATTCCAGGGCAACCAACCAGCATTTTGTTTTTATCATCACCGATATGGATGAAAAAATTTCGATGAGTTTGTTGAAGCTCCGAACTCTATCTCTTCATTTATTTTTCTTCGTAAAATTGTTCTAGAATTTTGGCAAAAATTGATTGTTCTTGCCCAGCTAAGCTAGAAGGCACTGATCCATGTTTCTTTTCAAAGGGAAATTGTATGATCCAGATATTCAGACGGTGTTCATGTCAAGAGACTGAAGTGGTGAAACTGACAAAATTGCAAAGTTTGAATTTGTTTCTCTGAACGCAGGGAAATAAAGAACGCACAAAATAAATATAGAATTGCAGCCTAGTTGGCTTTAGATAGCGCAAAATATTTGAAGCCTTGGAGGTTCAGTTGATCACATAAAAAAAACGAAAGTTCAGATTTTTTTGCAAAAAGCTTCATGTTGAAGGCGAACAAATTAGCTTTGGTGGCCGGCGCAAAAGTCCATGTCACTCATCATTACTTAGCCCTACATGACTGCTGTGCATGTGACAAGTTATGAAAAGTTATCTTTAGTGGGATAAATTATTTTTATAATGTTCATTTGTGGATCACACATACAGCATAAATATATGAAGCCTTGTCATCTAGCAAGGAAATATAGTTACTATAATTAGCCACAAAGCTAGTCAACAAACTGTGACTGCCTTTTTTTTATCATTACAAAGGCATGTGACGTCACGCGCCGCAGTCTCTACTCGTATTTTTTTACATGAACGCGAAAAGTGGTCGCTAACGACATCTGACCACATCTGACTGAACACGGCACATATGACATAGATGAGCATGTTCCGCCTCTGAAAAAGTGGTAACATGCAACACCACAAGAATTCGTTCGTACTCGTGTAGGTTTTCAGTTTTAATTATAAAGCTGTTTTCTACTTGCATCGTCATTGGGTTCCAGGGAGCAGGGCACAAAGTGTCCTGCTCCCTGTATGTTGCATTAGAGTGCGACATATCCTTTAAAATGCTTTGCGTGAACGATATCAGCGCTCTTTCTGGATTTACTGTGCACGTAATTGCAGATATTTCTTTCTGTAAACTGCATGAAACATCTTTTAGCACTGCAGGACTCCCTCACGAATTTAACACGTATCAATATTTTATGTGCAATGACTGTATGGTTTACCCAAGCACAAGCCTCCTTGCGTTAGAGCGTGCGTCTCTCGGCAATAAGATGCAGTCCCCAATACCGCTTCTCCATAATCTTTCTGTGTTGCAGACGAAGCCAGCTCTGTCGCCTGCATTCCCAGCCGGCAAGCTTGTGTGCACATCCTAGAAAAGGCAGTGCTGACGAAAATTAAAAAAAGAATTTTTTCACATTTAAAAATAATGCATTCTTTTTTTACTTCACACATGCATAGCAGACATGTAGAGCTATCTAATAATGTATCACATATTTTTTCGCCAACTACCAAAGCAGTTTTTATCCTGAAGATGAAGCTTGTTGCAAAAAATTAGAATTTTAGGGTTCCATTACAGGCAATCAGCTAAACCTTCAGGGCTTCAAATATTTTTCTGCTATACTATGCAATCTGTGCTACCAATCTCTATTTAATATCTGTCTTCTGAATTTTTAATCACAAAAAATTAACGCATTGCAATTTTACTCACTTTTGCCAATGCCAAAAGCACTTGCAGTGTTCAAATTTATTAAGAATTGGCTATTTTGGCAGTCACATCACTTCACCGTATTTCCATGCACAGCATTTGAAGGCCTCGACTAATACAATGTGCGTTTGAAAAAGAATGTTGATTGATGTCCTCTAGCTCAGCTGAGCGGGAAAGCTATACTGTCGCCAAAATGCTACAAAATTTTTGAAAATAATAAATAAAAATGTGGAAGGAGTTTTGAACTCCAGTAAACATGTGGCGATGTTTTCAGCTTTATCTGTGGTGTTGAAAAAATTGAAAAAACGTTGGTCGATTTGGGATGGAATGACACACCTGCAAGTGCATCAGTGCAGTTGTCAGAGTTCAGTAAAAACTGCATTTTATATAACTCCATAAAAATGGTTCATTTTGCTATCTAAAATACATGAGTAAAAATGAATATGTATAAGTTGGGTTAACCTAAAGGGCAAAATAAGCTCTCCAGTAATGGCAATGATGTGCCTGTTATGTCTGCATGAAACCAGATTTTTTTTCGGGAATTCTTCCGTTATTTTTGTGACAGTGAACAGAAGTGAAATGAACTCAGACAAAGAATAATTTTGTAGTATTCCAGCACGTCACTTATAGCTGTTTTTTCGTATAAAAATCTGAAACACCCAATATGAATAAGTCGCTTGATGCGGAATGACTTGCGCAGGAACATTATGGCAAATTCCTGGATCATGCAACAGCAATGCAGCAGAATAAACTCCTCCCACAGCATTACTTATTGCGATTGCCATGTTTCAAAAGTAGATAAGGTTTACCGAAATTGGCACACACCATTCAACCAACAAATAAGGATTGTACAGAGTTATCCTTTTTCAGTTTTACAGATTTTTTAAAGGTTGCCTGTGCCAGGTAGCATAACTCTTGTTCTTGAGCTAGATTATTCAAAGGTGGACATTACTAGCACAAGAAAAAGAAACAAATGTACTAATTCACTTATAACATTCCGGCACATATTGCAGTTTACAAATTCTAGCGAGTGAATTTAAAAGACGTTTTCACTTGAAAATAATTTCGAGGATGACCAACCAGTTTCTAGATTTTTGAAAAAATGTGACACAAAAACATCAGCATTCCAGTTACTTTCGTGCTTCAGTGCAGAACAGTGCGTTTTGTTAAAAAGAGTAAGTGCAACAACAGTGCATTTCTACAGTCAGTTTAATGGCATCTGTCTCGTTACTGGTATTCTGGAAATTTATTCTAAGGGCATATACCTTGTAAAATTACTGCTACAATTCGTCAAAAAGTTATTAGGAAGTGAGATTTTGTTAGCTGAATATGTCTCTTGATTTCTCATACAAGTAATGTTTGGCGCTCTGTATCTAGAATTATGTTAGCTGCAACAACCACTTTTTAATAAATTCTATGAAACTTAAAGATAACCACTCTACATATTAGGGTCCCAGTGAGTGCTGTGGGCTCAAGGGAATCGTGCCACGGTTTTGAAAGTGAAAGTTTGTTTTCTTTTCAACGAAAAGAGGGCGCCAAGACAAAAGGCAAGAGCCTGACAAGGTCCCGGTCAGCCGTAAAACAGCTGGTATTTTGCACAAGCACTTCACAACAAATGCACAATGAATTTCTCAAGCATTGTAAAAGCATGAAGCACTAAGTTAACATGCACAAAATTTGTACAAGAAAAGAATAAATTGAATACACAACTTATCGTATGAGCGGTATAAAGATACAATATCTTTTTTACAAACATAAAAATATCAGTCCTAAAATACAGAAACAATATCACACAGCTTACAACATGTGCGTTATAGAAAAAACATTTGAAAGGTTGTAAAATAAATACAAATAAATACAAAGTATGTCGACTAAATCAATATATCATTCCGTTTGTTCCAATAGGTATTTTTTAATTGTAGATTTAAAACGTTTTTGTGGAAGGTAATATTCACTTTCAAAGGGAAAGTTATTTATTAACGTGGGAATCTGGTAGCTTAGTGTTTGCTTGCCATAATTGGTGCGTGTGATAGGAACAAGCTTACGTTTCGTCCGAAATGCATAACGGCTGCTGGAGTTATCTGGACAAGAAAAGAACAATCTATGATGATGGATGTACTTAAATAGACAGAACTTGTATAATTCTTTTACATTGAGGATGCCATATTTCAGAAATAGCGGTGACTTAGGTAAATCTGAAGGTCTGCCATGAAACCCCTCAATAGCACGCATAGCGCGTTTCACTGGTTACCTAATAAAGAAAGCAAGTAGCTTTCTTGAGTGTTCTTATTTACAGTCATGTCAGTCTGCTTGTACATTAATATATTTAGGTATTTATTTTTAAGATATATTTCTTTTGGAAAATGTGTTTACTTGAGCGCCATACGGACTACGGCCCAAACAATGAAATGTTCCTTTCCTTCGACCGCTTCCTAACCTTACGTGAGGCCTCCTACAACAATGGACCGATGGAGGAAGCAAGCGTACTCTGAAAGCTCCCTTCGCCCGTCCTTACGTAAGGAACGGCTGCCGCATGCCTGGGTTCGAGATGATCTCTTAAGAGCTTTACGCGAACACCATTATTCAATAAAAAGATGTTGTATCGTCGCATAATTTTTAAATTGAAGTGCTGATATAGAGACGTGTGCACGCTTTCTTCTACTTTTGTTAAATAAACGTAAAAAAGTACCACATTATAGCGCAAAACTTTATAGGCTCTAGCAACGCTGTGCACCGGCGGCGTCGTGCAACACCTAGCAACGCTCTAGCAATGCCTACGAACGCTACTCATGCCGAACGGGTGACTGAAACGAACATGCCTGGCAAAACGTACCGTGCTCGCGCTTCTCCGCAGGCGGGCGACAGTGCACATGCGCAAGCAAACATCACGTGGCTAAGCAGTGAGGTGATGCGCTCGTTCAGGGCCAGGAGCTGTGTAAGGACGCATGAGGGTAGCTTCGCAGCAACCTTACGCTGAGGAAGCACCAAGGAAGCCTTCGCTGAGGGTGACTCAGTAAGGAAGCTTTCAGAGTGACATAAGGTGGCCTCACCGCAATGAAGGCTTCCTTACTGAGGTAAGGAGGGTTTCATTGTTTGGCCCTAAGTCTGTCAGTATTCAATTTTGTTATGGTGTCAAGCTGCAGGAAGTTTGTATTTTGCAATAGTTTTCAAGTTTCTGATGTTCTCAAACTACAAATGGTTGTACATCTACACAGATGTTTGGTTACAAATAAACACTTCACCTAGAAAAATTGTTTTTGTCTGCATCAGTTCAGCACTTTTGATTTCGTGAAGGACCATTCAGTGTGACAATTGAAAAAGTGTCATAACAGTACTGCTAGCAGCTATATAATATGGCTTATTACAGGCAATCTAGGAGCATACTTTTAAGCCCAGGGTGACCGAGGCCTGCAATACAAAAGTGACTGTATTTAAATTTTACCCCTATACAGGAAGCATATCAACGTGACATCAACCATAAGTATTTGCAACACAACATAGCTGAGCAGTATTTTAAGAAAAGTGCAGTTTTAAATACTGCCAAATGCACACCGTGGCGTAAAGGACTTTCCAACATAATTGGAGTGTTGACATTCAACACAGTTGCAACAATATTTCAAAAGACCTTCAATGCTGAGACTCAACAAATCTGCAAAAATTCTTCACTAAGCTTTCCATTTGACAAACAACAAATTTCAATAATACTTCAATGGCCTTTCAATTTTGAGACACAACACACCTGCAACAATTTTTCAATGGGCTTTCAACGTTAAACTGCATCATATTTTCAACGATATACCAATGATCTTTCAAATTGAAAAGCCCTAATGGTGTTTCGACAAAATGTCGCAGGCCAATTATCAACACTTGTCAACAACTTCCTCAATAATGTTTCACCAATTCCCCAATGATCTTTCAAGGTTATTTGTTGACGTTGAAGATTTCAATAACCTCTCAAAATTTTTTTTTGTAAGGGAAGCTCAATGTGGTGGCGTGTGCCATCGATGAGATCACGAGCAGTACACTGTCCGTCGTGGTGAATGAATGCATTATTAGAACCACGCAAAATAGGTCCAAGATAAGGCGTTTTTACTTTCCGGAGCCGGGAACACAGATCACGACGAAGAACAGAAACGGCGGCACCGGTATAACACCTTCGACATAACACCTTCGACAGTTACAGAAAGCCTGTTGGCCGGGCGAACAGGAGGAATCTTTGAACACCGATAGGAAGCAGTTTACCCTCCAAAAACTGCAACAGTTAGTTTTCCGAGTGCTGGTCGACAAAACGGGAGGTGGGGCGCAGCGGTGATGTAGAGCGCCGGTACCCGTGCAAGAAAAATTATCGACAAGGCATTGAAGTATTGTTGGTCAATGTTGAGTTTTTTATTCAGGCATTATTGAGAGTTTGTTGGAGAATAGTTGAGTAGAGCGTTGCGGACTCGAATACTGGCCACTGAAATTTAATTGAAACACCATTGGGCACCTCAGTGTTCAATAATTGTTAAGTTACCATTGAAAGTCTATTGTGCTTAGACGGCCTGTTGTGTTTGTTTTGTTGAATGGTTGCTGAGTTACCATTGATTCTGCGTTGAACTGACGTTGTGGTAGTTCTGTTGACCTGGTGTTGAGTTATTATTGTTACAGCATTGAAAAGCACATTGTGGCACAGTTGAGATGGCATTGAGATTTTTGAAGTCGCCATTTAAATATAATTGATGTTTTGTTGGGCTAGTGGATTTTTATTCATATATTGAAATTGCTTTGCTGTTCACACTTGCATGCCCCGGTGCTTGCTCATAACCTTACCAAACACAAACAAAATGAAAGGAGAGACTGGCCAACTTGAAGTACCTTTATTTACACTAAACATGCGTTCACGTGAAACATTATTACAGTACATAAGGCACCACTAAATCAAACCTGGAGACATGGGCTAGTACCTACAGCACCCTAGCAGTGTAAATACATCTGAAAAAACCTATACATATGAATTCAATCAAAACAATCATTGTGGTCTTCTCTTTCGACTTAAGTTTATGACTAGAAGGCAAAGTGACCCAAAGGCAGGGCTTAAGCATACCCTTGTAACAAACAACTTTGAACACATGAACACTTGAAGCTGCTTGCTTGTGAATACACAAAAGACATCTGAATATGTTACATTAAAATGTTTCGCACACTAACACATCACAAGAAGAGCTACGGCTGAATGCGAGAAAGCAAAATAACAGACTTGAAACAAATGACTTCACGTAAATATATACTTTCACTGCAACTAAAATTTAATGAAGTACCAAAGTAGACTTGCCTGAGCTTTGTCTTCGAGATGTATATATTTTCATGTTGCCCAATTATTTTATAATATAACATCACTCAACTTAGCTATTAATTGACGAGACATCATTTAGAAAGTTGTCGGGCATGGTGAACACATGAATCATGTTTCTAACGAGCCAGGTTTGCTTTCTTCAGAAATAAACTTGTAAAACCTTTGTGTATTGAATGCAGCTAATCTCCCTGGCACAAGTCAAGAACAAACAGTACACCATTTGATTATGTTAATTTGGGGTACAGAAGAGTTTGTTGGTGACATTTCCTCAATTGAGTGAGCTCATTTTCAGGTAAGTTTTCTGGACTTGCACAAAGCTAATTAGAGCCCTTTTGGGGGCCTTTTCTCTATACCCAGCAACTAAGTGGTACCTCGGTCAATAAAGAGATAAGGCAAGGCTAATACCTTGAACGATAAGGGAAAAAATAATTACTTAGCACAGAAAATTGGTAGTAACACACGGCTAACAGAATTCCAAACAGCCAAATAAATGGTCACCTGCACTTTCAGTATCAAGTACCACAGAAATAGTCATAAAGGATGAGAAAAGGTTCCAATGACTCGACAGCCAGATTGGTGAGACAGTGAAAAACGCAAATAAATGCATATACAAAACACCAATTACCTCTATTTCGCAGGTAAAATGTTATTAAAATAGCACCAGAATTTTGCTGCATAAAATACATAAAGGTTGCATAAAAATTGGGACAAAGCAGTAACTGAAAGACGGAGGTAGCTAAAGCACCCGTGTTGAGAAAAATTACAAGGAAAGTGATATATATGCATATTTCAGCGCACAATTTTCGCTCCAACATATAGAAAAAGAACGCATGCACTTAGAGCATAAAAAAGGTTCACGTGCCTGTAGAATGCAGCACAGTACAAAAAAGCGTCATGAGAACCGAAAAGCAGACCTTACTACGAATGCTTGCAACCTACAATCAGGCATGTGCCATGCCATGCCTTGAATGGATGAAATTTATGAATCTTACACACAAAGGAAGTTACCATCACTCTTATTGGCTTCCTCAGGGAACTCCTTGAACTAGAAAAAATGTACTCAGTGTTGAAAACAAAGACAAGATAAGACCCTTTAGCGTTCTTCCTGAAATAAACAGCGCAAATATTTCATGCATCAACTCTATGGACACTTCGCCAATTCGGTGTACATTTATATTTGACAACCACCCAAACAGAGACGAGAAGGATGAATTAAGGTAGGAACACACATGAATGCTGACTCAACTACAAGTTTATTCGTGAAGACAAAGATTTTAAACACACTGGCCAACTTCACAAAGAAAAAGCCATGGATGCGCAGCAGAAACAGCCCGGCACAACAAAAAAGGACCGAAATACGTCCTGTAGAATAAACATGTGCGTCAGAAACACGAAAAGTGAAAGGTTTGTCCTGTAAGTGATAATAACGAGAAGTACTGCAGCAACTCTTTCCCACTAAGGGTCACAGAAATCTTGCTTATGAATATATCTTCGAGATCAATAAATAATGCTTCCATAAGTCGTCTTGTGTTCTGGTCTTTGTGAGGAAACAATCGTTCTCTCTGCTCTATACCGCAACACCAGAGGAGTTCCAGAAGCAATATTTATTGATCACAAACGAAACGAATGCATAGCCAAGTTATCTGTTGCCCTTAGTGGGCAAAGATTGCAGTTCTCAAGAGTACTTCTCGTTGGGTGGTATCACTTATCGGACAAATCTTTCGCTTTTTCAAAAGATTTGTCCGATACTTCTTGTTTTTCACCGACGTTTATTCTATATTATATGGCTTTTTCATATTCTTTTCTTGTGGCACGTGGCTGTTTCTGCCACGCATGCACGGATTTTTACCTTTGTCAAGTAGACCAGTGTGTTTAATACCTCTGTAATCAAAAGTAAACTTTAAGTAGAGCTTGAGCTCGTGTGTGCTCCTACCTATTTCATCGTCCGTCGTCCGCTTCTGTTCGTGCTGCTGTTTACAGTACGCACGTATCACTTAGTTAGGCTGGTAAACGTTCTCACAAAGAAAAGTAAATGCCTCCCCTCAAAAGGTAGCCCATCCTTTACTACTAAACGCCAGAGCAAATCGAAAGTAAGCCTTCACAGCGTCCATGTGGCAGCTAGTACACCACAGAGCAGCACAAAAATAGTTGAAAATCCCACTTGATGGAGAGTGGCAACAGAGATGCGAGCTTGCTAGTGAATCAGCCACATATCGACGGGTGTCTCTTGCACGACGCCAAGGTGCTTTTGGCGTAGAACACTTTAGCACCTGGGAATTTGCTGCATGCGTTACCTGTGAGAAGGGAATGCGTACAGAAAATGAGATTACGCGGATTAAGAATCTGCCACACACTGCACATAACTACGCACGAAATAGAAGTACACACTACACTGGCAAGTAAAAATTTGCGACTGTTTACGAGTGCCGCCGAGAAAAGGAAGAAATGGGTTGCTACGGTAAATGTTAGCTAAAGCACGCACAGCGATGTTTCACAGCGTGGAAAAATATTCCCGGCTCTCCCGCAGAACCGAAGACTACGTGACAGTGGATAGCCCATACCAAGCAGATATCGAATCTTTGGGTAGAAGTCCAGCAGAAGGAATGACCTAAAGATAGCCGAGAGCGGTGCAACCTTGAGCACGCCTGTACGAGCGAGAACATGTATGTAGAGCTTCTTTGAAGCTAGCCGCTCCGGCGTGGCTCCGATCATCCCGCGCGATTTGTGTGCAGAGCATCGCGTACACGCCCTTGCGTGTTTTGCGCGGTAGCGTCCGCGCAGTGAGCTAGCTTCATGCACGCGTCATTCTTCACCGCGCAAACGGTGCTCGAGTGCGACGCTTAGCTCGAGGCGACAACGCGCCGATTGGCGATCGTTTCGCTTCTGCAAGCAACGCACATTCGGATCGGTCCAAGTCAAAGAGGCAGCAGAGGACGGTGGCATGTTTCGGTTATCACCTATTAAAATTGTACAGTACGCCTTCAACGGCAACCCGCCGCGCTAGATAAAGATGCTTACTGCGGTAGTTTCGGCGGTGATAGGCGATAAGGTGAGCCCGTCGGCCGCTGTGTTCTTTGCCGACGTCGTCACCACACCTCTGTTCATTTGCGCTGTGTATCCGTGTGCAGTCACTGTGCGGAAGCTGTGACTAATCGGTTGGCCGTTCTCCGCAAATCCCAAATAGGCGAAATATATTTCGCGGTGCGCCGCATCATTAGCCGGAACCTGAATCGAGGCGCGCTTAACCGCTACGGCATAAAAGGTGATCACACTAACCGTATGGTACAGGCACGTACCCAGGATTTTTTTTCGGGGGGGGCCCACCACCTCCATCATCATCATCAACATCATCATCATCATCATCATCATAATCATCATCATCATCATCCTGTTTTATGTCCACTGCAGGACGAAGGCCTCTCCCTGCGATCTCCAATTACCCCTGTCCTGCGCCAACCGATTCCAACTAGCGCCCGCGAATTTCCTAATTTCATCGCTCCACCTAGTGTTTTGTCGTCCTCGATTGCGTTTCCCTTCGCTTGGTACCCATTCTGTAACCCTAATGGTCCAACGGTTATCTAACCGGCGCATTACATGACCTGCCCAGCTACATTTTTTCTCTTGATGTCAATTATAATCCCGTCTATACCCGCTCGCTCTTTGATCCAAACCACTCTCTTTCTCTCTTAGCATTATGCCTAGCAATCTTCGTTCGATCGCTCTTTGCGTGGTCCTCAACTTGCTCTCAAGTCTCTGCCCCATATGCACTGGCAAAATGCACTGGGAAATGCGCTGGAAATTGCATTGGCACTGGACATATTGCACTGGCAAAATGCACTGATTGCAGACTTTATTTTTCAATAATAATGGTAAGCTTCCAGTCAGGAGTTGGCAATGTCTGCCGTACGCGATCCAACCTATTTTTATTCTTCTGTGAATTTCCTTCTCATGATCAGGGTTCCCTCTGATTAATTGACCTAGGTCAACGTACTCCTTCACAGTCTCTAGTGGCCGACTGGCCATCCTGCTCTCTTGTTCCTTTGCCCGGCTATTTATCATTATCTTCATCTTCTGCATAACAATATTTAACCCCACTCTTACACTCTCTCTGTTAAGGTCTCTAATCATTTGTTGTAACTCGTCTGCATTGTTGTTGAATAGAACAATGTCATCGGCAAACCGAAGGTTGCTCAGATATTTGCCGTTGATCTCTACTCCTAAGCATTCCCAGTTTAATAGCTTGAATTCTTCTAGGCACGCAGAAAATAGCTTTGGAGAAATTGTGTCTCCCTGTCTGACCCCTTTCTCTATAGGTATCTCCCTGCTTTTCTAGTGTAGAATTAGGGTAGCTCTAGAACCTCTGTATATATTCTTACGCGAAGGACGAGCCAGTAAGACGAGAAACTATTTACAGATTATATTTACAACAACGGTTGCAGCGCTGACCGGTTGGATTCACAGCGCGAGCCCAGTTCGTTCTCCATCCTCTGTTCTGGAGTGATGGCGCCTACGCGCCTCGTTCAAACAAACAAATTCCTCACGCATGTAGCAATATTTTCCAAGCTTTTTACGTAAGCGTTCTGTACTCCTTGATTACGTAGTGCCTCTACGATTGCTGGTATCTCTAATGAATCAAATGCCTTTTCGTAATCTATATAAGCCACATAGAGAGGCTTATTGTACTCTGCAGATTTCGCGATAACCTGGTTGATGACATGGATGTGATCCATTGTAAAGTATCTCTTCCTGAAGCCAGCCTGTTTTCCCTTGGTTGACAAAATGCAGTGTTAACCTTATTCTATTGGAGATTATTTTGGTAAATATTTTATATAATACTGGGAGCAAGCTAACCGTCCCATAATTGTTCAATTCTTTAACGTCTCCTTTTTTTGTGTGGATTCGTATAATGTCTACATTCGTCCAGTTTTCTGGGACCCTTGCAGTCGATAGACACTTCGTATAAAGAGCCGCCAGTTTTCCAAGCATTATGTCTCCTCCATCTCTGAGTAAATCGACTGTTATTCCACCTTATCCTCCCGCTCTTCACCGTTTCATGTCTTGCAGGGCCCTTCTGACCTCATCGCTAGATATAGGAGGGTTTCTGTATCCTGTTCATTACTGTTTCTAAGTGAACTATCGTGACTCCTCTGGGTACTGTATACAGGTCAGCTTAGAATTTTTCCGTTGCTTTTACTATATCTTCGAGATTGCTGATGATATTATCCTTCGTATCTTTTAGTGCATACATCATGGTTTGTCCTACGCCAGGTTTCTTTTTTGCTGATTTCAGGCTGCATTCATTCTTTACGGCTTCTTCAGTCTTTTTCATGTTATAGTTTCGAATATCAGTTATTTTCGCCTTGTTGATCAGTTTTGACAGTTCCGCGAATTGCGTAACGCTGCGCGGCCGCCAGTCCCATACAACCGCGTAGAGCGCAGGACTCTGCGATTCTAGACGCACTGCGCTCACTGCGAAAGGTTAGAAAAACACCCACATAAGCACAGCAGAGAAGTGGCTACGTGAGGCGGTTCGACCGATAACTGTAGAAGCGTCATTCAAAACAAGTAATTGTTCTCCACTTCCGGCGGCGATTTCTCTACTTCCTTTTTAAATAAAAAGATGTTGATCCATAAATGTTCTCATAAACAACGGTTAACTTTTTTTATTATTCTCTTTAGCTTGCAGTTTGGTTGTTGCCTTGGCTCTCTCCCTTAGTAGATCGCTTAATATCTCAACTCCTTGCGATTTTTGTTTCCAGTTGCCAATTTTGCACGAAAAGTGCTATACAGTTAGGGAAAAACAGACGAGGTAACGGGCGGCAGTCATCTTGCTTATGGGTTTAAGGGTTATTGCAGGGTTTCATGATGGACGCTCTTTCACATTATTTTATTTCCCACGTTATCTAACCCATATCACGTGTATATGGTTCCGGACATCTGTCAGCGTCGCGGCGAGCCGTAACTCAAGCAAACAATGAAGCAAAGGGATAAGTTAAACGCAATTGGCGTTTTCTCCGGCCGCAACTCGTTCCATGAGAGTACAGACCAGCTGAGCAACAGCCGCATCCCTCTCCTGGTCCCGGGATCAGCCTGAACAAAAAAGGTTGAACTAACAAAAGCAACAGCTATGCTCGTGACGGTTAAATAGGTGGCGACACCTGAACGCATCTCGAGTTAATCGCGCGGGTGCGGAATCTACGAGAAAACTGTACTTCACATTACAAGAGATGCCGATAACTACCGCCATCTAAAAGGAGTGAAAAAGGCAGCATAATGCTGACCGATGAACAGCTGCGCAGTCTCAACATTGATCTGGCGGCGCTTTACGAATGTGTGAGGAGTGGTGGCGTGGGTGGAGAGGGGGGGGGGGTATGCCATTTGATTTCGGGGGGGGGCCCGGGCCCCCCCGGGCCCCCCCCCTGGGTACGTGCCTGGTATGGTATACGATGAGCCACTACGGAAAAAAGAAGAATAATTCTGATGTTCCACGTGCCAAACCAACGATCTGATTATGAGGCACGTCGTAGTTGTGTACTCCGTATTAATTTTGACTTCCTGGAAATTTTTACGTGCATACAATACACAATGCACGAGCGTTTTTGCATTCTGCTCTTTTGGAATGCGGCCGCTGCAGGGATGGTATCCACGATCTCGAGTCCCAAATTGCCACGGCGGCCGCCATAGTTACGAAATGCGTAAGCGTGAAGTGCAACACTGCCTGCCGGTACGAGTGTGGTACAAACGCAGCACAGCTGCATACCTGCTGCACAATTATTTGTCGTGGTTCTCCTAAGCTCGTAGTGCCTGCCTAAATACCCTGAAAGGCAGCGCGCCTCTCACGTATCGGAACGCGATAACAAGCGCTTAGACGGCCCACGTGAGCCCCCCATGAAAGATGACGTGGCCACTGTACAAAATTATCACTGCGCAGAGAAGCCGATCCTTACATTACAATTGTGTTCTCTTATACAAATGAAGGAAACGTTATTAGACAGGAACAAATGAAGCAATGCAATTTTACGCAGGTGGGGTGCCGCTGCCTCTTCGCCTACCATTGTTTCAAACGAAGTGACGGCGGCAGCGAGAGTTAGTATCGCGCGCATTTGCTCCGGGGCATGCAGTCTGCTTGAAGAAAGTCAACGGTGTGCTTAACATCTCACGCTCATCAATGTCAAAATAGAAAAAAAGGCTACGTGCCCAAGAAAACGAGATTACTTACCTATCTTCAGAAGTGCGGCTGCGACTGTTTCGGGGGTGCCTTCTCAGCAACAGGCATCATGACATCTGCCGCGCAACTCATCAAAACAACCAGGCTCGCACATCAGTCGAAGACTAGTAGCTCGGTGAGCCAACCACTTCATTGGAAAAATGTCCCACCTATCGTCTTTAAAGCATTTCACTAAAATGTGCGTCATGATGTCCGAAAAGAAAAAAATACTTTCATCAAAAAGCACGAGGCGTGGACAACCGCACAACTACGACAGAATAACTGAGTCCGAAAGCCGTTTACAGCTTCACTATCGTATTCAGTTATAAAAAACCTTTCAAACACAAAATAACGGCACTGAAAAACCGCTAATTAATTAGCAATAATTTTTCATCGAGTAACCTTCATACATTTTAAGAACAACCTAATTTGTAGCGTAAACAACAAATACTACGATCAAAAAATGCGACTACAAAACTAGCGGTAACCGTGTCTACTGTTGCAAATGTGCGCAAAACGAAGCTCAATTGCACCCGCTTGCGCGCACACCTTGACGTTTGTAGCGCCACCTAGAAATAAAGATTACTACTAGTTTTGCTATTTTTACAAAAACAAAGCTTTTAAAATAGTTTGTAGCGCCTTTGCAGATGACGAGGTGACAAGTATGGCATAATAAGAGTCCGTTACCTGTATTTCTTTCATTTCCCTTTAGTGTTCTTAACTGAACATATGAGGCCTGCAGGCTTGGGAGATGAGAAGACGACAGTTAGGCGAGGCTCAAATAAATCGCGTGCTTCTTGCAAGGCGAGAGACAGGAGCAGCCGCAGTACAGCGATTAGCTGTGATAATGTTGCGGCCGTTGCTGAATCCGAGGCTCTTTGAAGTCAATGGTTATAGCGGCTGCGCGCTGCAATCTCAAAACGCGTTCGTTCTTTGGTGTCTAGTACCACGGACATTGGATAAAAAAAGTATATTTGCTTTACGGACAGTGGATACGTCGCAGGAAATTCGATGACCTCACCCGTGTATGTTTGTAGCGTGTGCGCACTCGCATCCCACGGTTCCCACAGCGCGTCGGATGCTCGAAGGTAGCGTCGTCACCTGTCGGCACCTGTCTTGTCGCCGGCCGCGCTGCCGCCGTGTCTACTTTTGGGGAACTCCACATGCGCGTAGTCACCGTGTTTGCAAGTGAATTTCGCATTCTTCTGCTCCGCGAAACGTGCTCATTTCGGATCGTAGCAATGGTTATGTCATCTAGCGTATGTTAAAACCACGATGGCGATTGTACACCGGTGAAGAAATAAATGATTGCGAACTTGGGTGGTCATGAATCTAGTCTAACGTTGCAGTTTTTACACAGCGAAAATGGCTACGAAAGTGGGGCGGTCCTGGAGATAGGCGCTTCAGAGCATTTCAGAGCTTACTGGCTTTCGAATGAGAGGAGTATGCGCGCGCTCATGACCTATTGGTTAGAGTACCAGGCTCGACGGCCGACGTTCGATTTCACCCCATCGGTCACACATTATTTTCTTTTAATGAAAGCGAGGCAAAAGAAGAACCTACTGGCCGGAAATTGACAGGAATGAAGTTGGAACGCATCGCAATAAATGTTTGGAATGTCGTCTTATGCGAGTCCTAATTATTGTGTACTGGACTCAATTGCTACACAACAAAAAAAAAACAACTAGAAAAATCAATACAAATTACCCAATAAATTGTTTATTGGGAACACTCAACGGAAATATTGTTGTGCAAGGGTTGAGTGAACTTAAGTGCTATTGAAAATTTGTTAAGTCCATCGTTTCAACAGTTGCCCAACAATATATAAATGCTTAATCAACAGTCATTTTTGTATAGGTGAGGCGATGAAGAACGACGTCTGGCCGAACGGGAACTATCAGGAAGATTGGGAGCAGCTGGATGAGACGGAGAACGCTGTTGCGGGAACGAGTACGATACGGGATAGTTGGCGTCTGGCCAGCGAGTGCGGTCTCTCTCGTGCTCAGCATAGCCTCGTCTTTCATCCTGCTGGCGACGGCAGCAGAAGCGAGATATATGGCCGCGTATACCACAGTAAAAACAAACCGGACGAGTTGGACGCCACTGAGGGTACGATGGCGCAGCAAGTGCTCTGGTTCCCATAGAAGCCAAATGGTCATAGGTAACGTCAGTAGGCACGGAGGTCACGGTAGGGGTGGGTAGTGAAGCAACATCCGCGTATGTAGGTGTGGAGCGCGCTATACCGGATCAAGATGCGTCGTGGGTGTAGCCATCGCTGTCAACTCCTGCTTTACGACCTCGCGCAAGTCGAAGGTGGCGGTTGGGGCGCAGGCAGCAGGTGGACGCCTTAGGTCTTGTAGTTGAAGCTCCTCGCGGATGGTGGTGCGGATAAGAGCTCGCAGATCTGGAGAATGGGGAACCTGAGAATCGCTGCTATCATGTTGAAGACGAATAGACTGCAGCTCGTCTAGGCGTTGACACGTGGAAGTGATGTCTTGGACAGAAGCCGGACTTTGCACGATTAAGGCGTTGAACGCGACAGACCCAATGCCTTTTAATATGTGGCGAACGCGTTCGGCTTCCGTCATGCTAGGCTTCGCACGGCGGCACAGAGCCAAGACATCCTCTATGTATGAGGTGTAAGACTCTTGGGGAAGTTGGCGGCGCGTTCCCAGCTTCTGTTTGGCGACTTCTGCACGGCCAGACGAGGAAGCGAAGATTTGCCGCAGCTTCGAGGTAAACGTGGACGAAATCGCGATGTCGGATTCGTGGTTAAAATACATGTCTTTGCAACACCGGTCAAGTAGAAGGCGACGTGCCTCAATTTCTGGGTGTCTTTCCGCTTGTTGCAAGAACTCACGTGGTCCCAGTGGTCGATCCAATCGTCTAAGCCATCACCGCGGAGTCCCGCAAGCACTCCGCGGTGCCTCATAATAAAATCGCGGTTTTGGCACATAACACCCCAAAATTTATTCATAAAAAAACAAGCGTTACAGTGAAATTAGATTAAACAATTTTCAGGTGAGAACAGTTTTGCTATTTTGCCACTCATCTACAATGGTTAAACCAATATCTGACTTTACACAACAGTTCCTTTTTACATCAAAACAGCATTCGATTGTACTTGAATTTTGAATATACGCACACCTCTTCAATGCGCACTTTACGATATCTAGACACTGTGACACAACTCGCACCTACCATGATGCCTCATACATACTGCACACCCAATTTAGTGCTATTGGGTGTCGCAAATTTGTGCATGAATACATGTCGTCAGTAAATCAAAACAAATTTATTGACACGGTCGGGGGAGTTTCGTAACTTGGCCATCAGTGCCTGTTATACACAAAGATGTGCGTATTTATGTACTTCGCTTGCCTTGCATTGAAAGGGCGTGTACTTTTCCTGCTCTTTGATCTCTACGTGCGCGTGCGACCCATGGAAAGCGGAAGTTTATCTATAGCCTGGGACTTTTAAGCTGTTGTAACACCTGGAGGAAAAGCGATGCTATTTGTTTTCTGAATCTAGTGCGCATGAGCAGTTGTATTAATATACGTCTTCATATTTATCTGTGAAGTGATGTTTTGATGTAAAATAAAACAAATTCATTTTCTTCTACAATATCCTAAATTACAACTTATTTCTTAGAGCCACTGAGAGAAACAGTGTTCACCATATTTAACAGCAGCGCAAGAAAACTGAGTAAAGTAACAACGGAGACACACGCGAGCGCTACGTGTGACCTTTGTCTTTTTGCGCTGCAGTTGAACATTTTCAGCTTTGAGCCCAAAGACTAATTTTCGTTTTCAAACCAGCTGCATATTTACATGATATTTGTTATTTGATAATGATTATGTAAAGCGCGATAGAAAAACATGAGAGAATTTCACATGAAAATGGAGGCTGGAAGTGATAAACAGTGGTTGAACAAGGAATATCGGCTGCAGTCAACGTTTCTACAAAGAAAATTCTCTTCGTGAGGACGGCAACTGCCCTCACGAAGAAAAATGCGCTTTCAAAGCGTTGGCTTCGGCGACAGTCCTGGCTCGCCCATTATTCATCACGATAGAAAATTGTCTTTACACATCACACTTTGGTGCAGCGGAACATGAAGAAACTGTGACGTAACACAGAAAAATAAACAGAAAACAGAATTTTTTCTGTCATTCATAATGGACAATTGTTTTACACATATATTTTCTGTAAAATAAAACAAAGTATTATTAAAATAACAGAAAAATTTGAAACTGGAAAGAGAACTTTTCCTGTTATACGAAACAGATAACTGTCCTTAAACACAATATTTCTCCTAATGTGAAGGAAGGAAACAAAAGGAAAAATATAATGCAGGTTTATAGAAATTTTCTGGCAAGGCAGCTGCCAGAAAATTTGTTTTTTTAAGGAAACATTTTTTTACAGTGCAGGATTTTTTAAATCAGCTGTCGCACAACATGTCGCCATCCGAAAGCCAATGCAAGAACGCGTCATTTATTAGAAACCTTTGCCGTTTGCGCTCATAATACCATCTTAGGCTTCGCGAAGAAACCTTCTGCAGAGAAGTTTTGACCCCTTCGACTTTATAGAGACTTAAAGACCACCTGGTTAGCTTGCTGGTCTACAAGATGCTCCTGCGGGCGGATTGTCCTTAGGGCACCTGCGGATCGACAGTGCATTTTGCTCGTTGGTGCACCGCTCTCACACACGCGCTCCTCGGCGTGTCGAATCGCGAAAAGTAAAAGAAAAGGAACTTTAATCTAGACCAGAGCCGTGTACGGTGTCAGAGGAAGATTCCATGTTTTTGGGAGAAGTGAAGCATCTTGCACCTCAGACGTAAATCGATGCGTATGCTGACAAACAAGAGCCGGCGATGGAGGTTGAGACAAAAAAAGAGATATATATTTCTAGCAGAAAAATAGACACAAGGCGAGCTTAGCGCTTGTATAGTAGAATCTCGGTAAATGGAAATCGCGGGAACGGAATTGCCAGGTAAACGAAACAATAACAGCCTCTAAAGTAGTTGGTTCTGTATTTGGATAATGCAAGAAAGCGATTGTTAACAGGAACCAAAATTCTTGCATCGCTCTGTAAACGGAACCACAGAAGCAAGCTCTAAGGTATACTTTTTTCTTCAGAAAAAAAAAAAAAGTTTTTTTTTCTATTAATTTTTAAGCAACACCTGCCTATTAAGCATTAAGCAAGCGATAGTCTTAAAGATATTTATGCTATTCCATATTCGTCGCTTGCTTGCTTGATTCACGGACGTAAGTCTAGGCAACGTCACTGTTCTACTTAAGTCACGGATGAGTAGTGGCCTCGAGCTCCACCACTGGAAAAGCTGGCGCCACCGTCGGCGTGACGTGCTAGGAGGGATCACGTGGACATAGCGGCCGCGTCGGCTGCTTCGGGAGCGCCGAAGCGAGCTGAAAACGAGTTTAAATTCCCTCGTACGCTGCGGTTTTCATTTAGTGGCGAAATTTTCCCGCTTCGAGTGTCTCCTTTATAACGCTTGAAAGCACTACAACAGGTAGTGGCTGCCTTTGAAGGCGCCCGACATGGTAGGCTACTGCTCGGTGCCGCACGGCCGGACGCACGTAACGGAGGCCGGTGTCAGCCTTATTCACACGTAGCCGCAGGACAAGAAGCTGTGCGAAGCTTGGCTCGCGAAACATAAAACCGGCAAACAGTCATCGGCTACAACTCGGGTATGCAAGCACAGACGCGGGGAAGATTTCTGCTACGGCGCCCGGTCTGCGATGTTCTGAAAACGCGCACTGAGGCGCACGCCCGAGTCAGCTGCCTGACTAATGTCATGACGGTTTGGTCTATCAACTTGTCGATACTATAGATACTGGCTAGTTCAGTGGAGTGGAAAGGCAGCGGTAAGAAGCACATTTGAAGAAAGCATGGCATATGGTCATGTTTGTGTTATGAATTAATGCACTGGATTACAAAAAAGGAGCAGCGGGAAATCGCACGCTGAGCACGCCGATAAACATACAGTGCGAGGCAACTCGAGAAATAGTATCGAATGGTCAAAGAATTTTGAAGAAAAAAAAGATTGAATCGTCGCGACGGCACATCACAGTCCCCGTAGGCGTCGAAGTCTCTACAATGAAATTATTTTTGAACAGCTCTGATAGCGCCCACGCAACAATGGTTGCTTGTATACTGTCAAATGCTTATATTCTGCGGCCTAAAGCTCATGGCACGGTGCGAAAACGAGCGCGCGGAGAAAGCGAAACAGTGCGCGGACAAGCATGCAGACGCGCAGTCGGTCGCTGCGAATCTGCGCGATCGCTGCATTGAGGCTTCATTCTATTACGCTCCATTTAGATATACAAACACTATAAGAACATATTTCACAAAGTTTGCTCTCAGTGTTCACCTACCTTTCACACAAGAAGCCGGTTCGGCAGACTCCATCGCGGCGACCGTGCGCAGTGGCGTTCACTGTACGTATTCGGTAAAGAGATAGCGACTGTAAACGATTGTGTGCTTTCAGTTTGCCCAAGATTATTATTTAGACAGTAAGAAACTTCTCTCGTTTCGAAAGTACTTACAGAAATGTCCGGGAGAGCTCGCGCGTGGTGTTTTCAGTGAGCGCTGACAGCAAAAGCTATGAGGAGCGCGCCACGTGATCCCTCATACTACGCCAGCCAGGCGCTTCCGATAGAGGGCAACTCCGTAACTCCTCGCCGCCAATACTGGAGGGCTCCGGATTATTACGTTTCACCGCCTGGGGTTACCGAGCATGCACTTAAATTTAAGCCCACGAGCGTTATTTATTATTAGTGTTGTTATTATTATTTCGCCACCAACGAAACGTAGCCGCGCCCGCCGGGAATCGAACCCCCGCTACCTCGAGCTCAGCAACACAATGCCATAGCCTTCGAGTCACCGCGACGTGTACGACGGTGCATTGACAATAGAGGTAATGAATCCATCCCAGACTGCTTTACAAGCGCTGTCAGCCGTTTCTATACGTGAAAAGAAACGAAGAAAGTAAAAAAAGAAGTAAGGCCAGTGACGCCTTTTCTTGCCCGTGCGTGCCAAAGTTTCTTTCACAAATAAGATGTGGAAGTGCGAGGGCCGAAAACGACCAGTTGTACATACTTTCTAACCTACTATATACTCACCAGCAAACCAAATTTGCTGACAAACAGATGAAAGGTGATATCTTTGTGTCGAAGTGAAGGCTTTCTTTTTTTTTTTTAGCTTTCCCGAATTTTCCAGCCTTAGCCTCGGCAGAAAGAATGAAATCCTGAATCATCGACTGATAGCTAAAAGCTTTCTAAACGTCTCGAGCAGTTGGTTAATTTGGTCTAGCACTCCTATATGCTCGTTTCATTGAGGAAGAAATAGTATTGGCGGCATCTCGAGCTGAAAGGAAATTCGAAGACGCGCGGAAAAAAAGAATTGCAAAGACAGTATGCGCCTCGCAGCTGAAAACTGCGCGCTTCCGGAGGCGATTGTTTGCTTATCAGAGTTCCGCACACGTTTCCGTTAAGTGTCCTCTATCGGCAGGAAAGCTCCTCCATTTACAGAGCATGTCGCTAGATAAAAAGCGTTCGGCGTCTGTCTACGAGCAGGTCCCCGTCGCTGTGGCAGGCAAGTACTGGCACGGCCGGAGCTGCAGCCCTATCACGTGCTACCAGGAAGGGGGCCTGCGGGTACGCCGCGCCTACGCGCTTGGTGTGGAAGACTTATTTCAAGGCCGATGCCTACTATCGCCAAAAAAAAAAAAAACTGGCAAACTGCACGTACTGCGGGAATCAATGTTATGCAAAGCATTTTTGAAGGAAGTTAGCCGTCCGTAGCACCGTTTGCGGTTCTGCAAGGCATTACTGCAGGAGGACCAATGTATTTGTGTACGTATACGTGACCTGTTTCTTTATGCCTTGGGTTCATCCTGCAGGCGAAAACACAACGTAAAGCACGCGAAAGGCAGTACTGTAGATTTACTATAACTTCGCGCGTTTCCTTCCAGAGCCTGTGGTCGAATGGAAGATGGCGCGTGTACACGTGCTCTCGCTCGAATGCTATGTGACCAACAGCATGCGGGCGATTCTGCATGGCACGATAGAAGTACGCCTTTCGACCTCGTGCTGGCCCTGAATGGCGTATCGAAATGCGGAATGGCCGTTAGAGATGCCGACATGTCGTACGCTCGCCCGGCACTTGAAAGAGAGCGCCCGAAAAAATGTCCATGAGCAAAAGGCACAGGAGCAAGTCTGAATCGTAGTTATCTAACGTAGACAATTCGCCGATATGGCTGTCATCTTTCGCAAAAAAAAAAAGCAGAAAGGCACAGGCTGACACCGCATTCAGACCATACATGGTCATGCCACATGCTATATATAGGTTCATTTTCTATACGACAATTGTATGTGGAACCTATCGGCTATAGCTAGCAGCTGCGGACACTGACGCTGCTCACAGCCAACGTTACTAGATACAGAATCTAGTAATGTTGGCTCACAGCCGGCCACTCGACCAGACAAGTTTGATTCGGAACGTAGCAGAATGGTGGCCGCGCGTCGTGGAATTTACTACTTTAAAAGAATTTCAACTTCTTTGACGCCAGCTGAGTATTATGGCATCACGTTTTTAATGCGTGACCCTTGTCCGTTTTGTTTCTTAGATCTGTGTTTGATCTTAAACGAGTCCCTGTTCTGTATTAAGCATGCAGGTAATAAACAAAACAATTGAGGATCCTGCCGTGATGGCTAGAGCGTCGGGCTGTTGCGCTGGGTGGCCAAGTTCTACCCCACCATCGGACACTTCAATATGTTTTTTTGTCGAAAAGGCCCGAAACGAGGGGAGACAGGAACCTATTGCCGCAGAGTGCTTGTGATGATTCGAAGAGCGCTTCGCATTAAAACGCTTCAGAGGCGTTGATTTCTCGATATAACTTTAGAGGAGAGTGAGCAGACAGCTTGTGCCGTCATGAGCTCGCAGCCCACAAAAAAGTACAAGGAAATTCAAAACGCATAGTGATCCGGCGACACTGACCGCGTCCACCATCTTTTCTGGGACGTCTAGTTTCGGAGCGCCTGCGTGTTATGCGGATCGGCGATCGTCGCCGTGCGGTTATTCGGGACTGTAATATGCAGAATTCACCTTCATCGTCCATCGATTAACGAAGAGCAAACAGCCACGTCCGCTAAGTTTCTTGCACCCTCCGTCCAAACGATATTCCCAAGAGTCGCACTGCTTCGAAACCATCGCCGAACCTCTTTTTGTGGCGATGCGCGCTTCAAACCTGAGCTGAGATACATTCAACCAGGCACGTAACCAAGGGGGGGGGGGCAGCCGGGGGGAACCCGGGGGGGGGGACCCGAGGAGGCCCGGCTCCCCTCCCTCCCCCCGTAATTAAGACGCATACCCTCCCCCCCCCCCCCCCCCTCCCCGCCCATGCCACCACTTCTCACACACATTCCTAAAGTGCCGCCACATCAATGTTGAAACTTGACAGCTACTCCGCGCTCAGCATTTTGTTGCATTTTTCACTCCTTTTGGATGGCGGTAGTTATCAGCATCTTCTGGGGTGAGAAGGCCAGTTTACTCATCGATTTGGTGCCCAAGCGAGTATCTCGAGATGCATTCAGTTGTCACCGCCTTTTCGACGGTCACGCGCATCGCTGTTGCTTCGTTAGTTCAACCTTCTTTGTTCACACTGATCCAGGGACCAGGAAAGGCATTCGGTTCGTGGTCAGCTGGTCTGCATGCACGTGGAACGAGTTGCGGCCAGAGAAAATGCCAATTGTGTTTAACTTTTCTTTTTGTTTCATTATTTCCTCGAGTGACGGCTCGCAGCGACGCTGACATATGCTCGCAACCATGTACCTGTCATATGGGTTAGATAAGGTGGAAAATAAAATAATGTGAGACAGCATCTATCATCAAACCCTGCAATAACCCTCAAATTCATGAAAGGGGCTGGCAGATGGAATGGCACACTGTGGTATAAACTTTTTTAAACAGGGTTGAAGTACCTCAGACAGGCTGGCCAACGTTTCGATAGGTGGACCTATCTTCGTCAAAGGCGGCCTCGTCATCCTCGGCGTGTTAGTTTTAAAAAAACTAACACGCCGAGGATGACGAGGCCGCCTTTGACGAAGATAGGTCCACCTATCGAAACGTTGGCCAGCCTGTCTGAGGTACTTCAACCCTGTTTAAAAAAGTTTATACCTCAAATTCATAGGCAGCCTGACTGTCACCCGTTGACTCGTGTGGTTTATCCCTCATTGTAGAGCTCTTTTCGTGCAAAATTCCCAACTGGAAACAAGAATCACAAGGAGTTGAGACATTAAGCGATCTACTAAGGAAGAGAGCCAAGGCAAGAGCTAAACAGGAAGGAAAAGCGAAAATTAGCAAATTGAACCACTGTTTATGAAAATATTTATGGATCAACATATTTTTATTTAACAAGCACGTAGAACAGAAAAAAAGGAAGTGGAGAACAGTTCCGTGTGTTCTGCGTGACACTTCTACAGTTATCATTCGAGCAGCCTAACGCAGCCATTTCTCTGCTGTGCTTATGTAGGTGTTTTCAAACCTTAAGCGGTAAGTGCAGTGTGTGTGGAATCGCAGCTTCCTGCGCCATACGCGGTTGTACGGGACTGGCAGCCACGAATCGTTACGTAACTTCCCACATAACAATACGAGTCTGTTGTGGCACTTGGTAGAGCAGTAAACGAGTGATCCAAAAGAACTGTGATTGTTCCGCAAGTATATATTTCTCTGTAAATCTTCCAGAGCTAATTCAGAAACGCTACTATAGTCGGATGAAAATTAGGTCTGCAGCGAAGCCCCGCCCACGCCCTCATAACCGCCACCTACTGTTCCTCCGCGAAGCTGCAAATAATTCGTACTTCAAACTTTTTCTTTTACCTAAATAAGGCGGTAACCACAAAAATGAAAATATAAGGGGGTAATTTTGTACCTTTTCCCTCGCTCATTATAGTGGAATGGCTAAAGCCAAATTCTTACCCACCGTGGTTGCTCAGTAGCTATGGTGTTGGGCTGCTGAGCACGAGGTCGCGGGATCGAATTCCGGCCACGACAGCCGCATTTCGATGGGGGCGAAAAAACCCGTGTACTTAGATTTAGGTGCACGTTAAAGAACCCCAGGTGGTCAAAATTTCCGGAGTCCTCCACTACCGTGTGCCTCATAATCAGAAAGTGGTTTTGGCACGTAAAATCCCATGTATTAATTTTTTTCAAGCCTAATTCTTTATACTGAACTGAAATAACATGCTTCAAATTACAACTATTTACTGTCAAGTTTCACTTCAGTTGGCAGTGAAGTTTCAAGAGTCAAACGGTTTCAGCAGTGAAAAATGAATGGCACCACAGACTTTTAAATAGAAATGCTCAGACTCGATACACTTTACCCATGTCTGTTGCACATCTCATTGCTTCCGCCGATGAAAAGACTCTTCAAGAACAGCAGACGGTCCGGAGGAATCAAGTACGACGCCACTTTGAAAGGGCCGCATGACGACGATTTTGTTTGCTTCTGTGATTGGCTGACGAAGTAACGAGGTTTGTGTGCCTTGGTTGCCAACTGCTGTTGTTTGTTTAAGTTGTATTCTGCTAAAGTAATCTTTATTTTAGACTTTGGCTTCTTTACTTGTTCTTGGCAGTGTTCTTCCTGCGCTTCTTTCCTGCGCAAGTCCATTTGACGTAGTAGCTAGTTTGCCAAGTAAAGGAGAGGTGTATCGCACAGGCGTACCTCTAAAATACAGCTTATTTCATTTCTCTTTTGTGGGTTTACGCGTTTTTATGGGGAATGGTGGTCGTTATTCACATTTGTACTAGTAAACGTACACCCCCCCGAAAAAAAAATCCTGGGTACGTGCCTGCCCTAAACAATTGCTCATTCACACTCACACGTTTCTACTACAGCCTCTGAGACTACCTTGCATCGCATTGAAACCCCCCTACAGATTCGCTGCGTCTGCAAACAAACGCGCCTCATGTGAAAAACCGAAGCTCCGGTGCTATACAGTGCTGCAGTTCAGCGAAACTTTCAAAGCTCCACGCACTCAAGAAATAAGCGCTGCGGTTGCTCCGTTCGGCTTTGGACTCTCGCTTCGAATGCGCGCCATGCAGCTGAAACTCAGGAAGTGAAATCGCACGTGCATGCCCTGTGAAGTGTTCAGCAAACGGAGGGATCAGGACCTGGTTGCGTGAGCTATTTGTTCCATTCCCCGCTGCTGCAAGCAGTGGCGTAGCTAGGTCGTCTGGTGCCCGGGGCCCATAGGTCTTCTGTCACCCCCCTCCCCGGGTGTAGCCGGCGGAAAGAGGGGTGTCTTCAGACGTATATAACACCCCCCCCCCCCCCACTGGCCCCTTGCACCCGGGGCCCACGGCCCCCCGGCCCCCCCTGTTGCTACGCCACTGGCTGCAAGTATGAAGCAACGTGCGTGTGACCGGGCTAATTGGTAATCCACTGCACGGACCTGCACACCAGCGGACAGAAGAGTGAACGATACAAGAGGAGATCACAAGCGCTCGCGACCGTATCTTCTTTCTGTACTCCGTCCGTGCTGGTTCTTACAAGTGTCAAGTTTTTCACGCGATAGTGCGTTGCGCGCGTTTTCCCTCATTCGCGCTTTTAGTGCACTGCTTTAACTCTCGCACTGCTTTCATGGTGCAAGCGTTCCTAAATATTGCCACGACCTCGACACAGCTGACAGCCACTCGGTGCGATTCGGTGCCACAGGTTAGGCATGTTGGGTGGCTCCCAGAAGAAGAGAACGACGAAGGTGCTAGGACAGCGATATATAAAGAGATCTATAGCGTCGACCGAAGTCTCTTGTGGCTTTGTCTGTGACAATATTGAGGACTTCGCTGTTTACCGACGCTCCGGCATCAACCACAGCGCCGAATAACACGAGCAACCCTGTAAGCGCGTGGTTTATCTATTAGCACGACGTCTCAGTACCGTACCAGAGCAAAAAACGCAGAAACACACGGTAATTGAATTCCAAATGGAAGTGCGGTAAACGAATGCGTTTCAACAGTTCGTTGCGCGACGAAGCAGGTCAGTTTGAAAATTGAGCTCGCGATCTTTATCTCTGAGTTGCAGTAAAAATGGGCTGTGCGATGTGCCACCGACGTCATATCCAGGCTGTTCAATTTTTTTTTATTGCGATCAATTATATATAGACACTCTAGGCGCATTTGTGACGTCGGCGTCACCGTGAGGTTCCGTATGAGAGAAAGCGTGCGAGGTTGAGCCGGCGAACAGGGGTCAATCTCGCGTGCGAGAAACGCGGCCCGGATGCTTGCCCTCTCCTGTGGCGCGTGATGCAGGGGGGTGAGGCGAGGGAGGAGGGGCGTTCTTCTCCGGGGGGTGCTCAATGTCCTCCGCGCCCCCCGCTCGTTACATATTGAACACAACCGCGGCGTCTACTACGGTGTTAACCACACAAATAGTGGACGCCGTAGTAGACGCCTTTGGCAGACTCGGTAGGGACGCGTAGCCGGCGCTTGTGTGTCTTGAAGGCGGTATGCGGCGTGGTTAAAGTGCGTGCCCGCGCGGGCCTCATCTTCAAAGCGATCTGCGATGTTTGCAGAGGGCGCGTAGTGCCGGTAGCTTCGTATGCGCTACGCTTTCGGCGTTTCGTGCGCATTGAAGCGACCGATGCACAGAGCTCAATTGGCTCGCGGCTGCTGCTGTGATTCCTAACTCCAGCGTTTTCACAGACAGTTTCCACTTTCATCGAGCGATTTGTGTTCGTGTTTAGGTGTGCGCGCGTGACACCGTGCTGGTTAATTTTGTTAAAACGTGTTGACGGGGTAGTTGGTTTGAATCCTCGATAGAATGCGTAAATGCGACTGAACAACGGCGTATAAAAAAGCAGAAACACAAAGACAGCGCTATCTCCCTGTGTCTGTTTCTTTCTACGTCCTCGTTTAGTCACCCATACATATTCTTACGGAAGGATGAAAGAAGGGAGAGGAAGAAGATCGGAGACGCTGGCTGCTGCGTGTTGTTGGGGGTCAGCCATCTTAACCATTCTCCCTATCCTGTATATATATTGTAAATATAGTTTTTACATACTCGCAACATTCCCGTAACAATATTCTATCATTTTTAATTTAGTTAGTAAGCGAATGTTCCCTAGTTTATACGGCCGATAAAAGTACTATCCTTATTTCGTACAGGTATCTACTAATTTGCTATCACAATTGGTGCTTCGCCCTTGTGGCGGAACTGCGATTTTTTTTCCTCCGGCTTGACAAAACCTGCTTCGACTGATTTTGCTGAGCTGCCTGGATATGTCAGTGAATCAACAGCATTAATAAACGCTTCATTTGCACGGATATAATAATGTGTCAAAAAAACTTTTGTTCTCAATACGAATCAAAATACAATTTTCGTCAACAACTTCGCACAATTTTTCTTCATTGTTGCTTCACCTGGAAGATATTTACAAAAAAATTAGTACCGCAGGTAACAACCCGGCCGTAAGGTGATTTTGATTCCATTTAGGGAAGCATTTGTCAGCCCCTAAAATGCTTAAAACGCTTACAAATATCGAAGTGCGTTTTATATAAAACGACAATGCCTCCACATAAAAATAAATAAAAAATAAATAGGTGCGCTCATCTAGGCCAAACAGCCGTTACCAAGCAATTTTTGTACGGAAGCAATCGTTACCCTTGGGTGATAATTTAAAAGAAGCTGAAAAACCATACAGCCTTTCTTTTAGTGGATGGGGTCTTTTTTATACACGTCGCAGTAAACAAACAGACACGAGTAAAGGAAATGAAAAACGTCTGCGTCGGCCACAGTTTCACATGCGAACTTTATTTTATTCGCCTATTTTGTTACACTTATTTCCCCCAAAATAAAAAAAAATTGAAAAAAGAAGCAGGTTTAGTATTATTTGCCGGCGTTGCCACGAAGGCATTGATTCGCATATAGGCGGCGAGGACTTACGTAGTCGCCATCTGTCGGAAGCGCCTCGCTTGCGTAGTATGAAGGGCAACGCGGCGCGCTCTTCATGTGCTTGACAGTCGGCGGTAAATAAAAAAAATAATTAAGGAGCCTTTTTGGACCTTTTTGTTAGTACTCTCGAAATGACAGAAGTTTTTTACTGTCAAAATAATAATAATGGGTAAACAGAAAGCACAAAATCGTTTACAGACGCTGTTTACCGAATACGTACAGTGAACACCCACTGCGCGCGGTCGCCGCGATGAATCGGCTTCTTGCGTGAAAGGTAGGCAATCGCTGAGGGCAAACTATGTGAAATATGCTCTTATATAACCGAATTGTCTGTATAACCGAATGGAGCATAACAGAATGAAGACTCAACGCAGAGATCGCATGGGTTCACGGCGACCGAGTGCGCGTCTGCAAGCATGTCCGCGCACAAACGTCCCGCTTTCGTTGAGAGCGCCTTTTTCGCACCGTTCCGTGAGCTTTAGGTCGCAGCATGTGATAATTTTGACCGCACATAAGCAAACATTGTTGCGTGGACGCTGTCAGAGCTGTTCATAAATGAATTACTTATGACTAGGGACTTCGACACCTATGGCGACTTGTGATGTGCCATCGGGACAATGCAACAATTTTTTTTCGTTTCTTGTAAAATTATGGACCTCTGAACATCATTATTTTTCACGTTGCATCGCACTTTATGTTTGCCTCCCTGTGAGCAATTTCCCGCTGCTTCTTTTTCTTAAGAGGAAGCTTCAGCTTGGGTGCTCATATCTAAATACATGTAAAAGGAAAATTCGTTTTGCTCAGCAACCAGGTTTGGGGATTAAAATAATGCTTGCCGTTTTCCCAAACTAGGGAAGCCTCCGCAATTGGCAAACTTACGGCCAATTTCCTTAACTTCATGCGTGGGTAAATTGATAAGGCACGTCGTCCAGACCAGACTGATGGGCTTCATGGAGCAGGGCGATCTGTGGCCACGTGAGATGCTCGGGTTCCGACCTCACTTGTGTACGCAGGATGTCACGCTCCAAATAAAACATGATATAACAGACTCAAGGCCTAAGGATGCATAAGCAATTCTGGGGCTGGACCTCACGATGGCTTTCAACAACGTAAAGCATGAGGCGGTCCTGGAAGGGCTGAACAAGATTAATGTACCAGGACATATCGATACATCAGGGACTTCCTAACGGGAAGAACTGCCTGCATGAAGTTCCAAACGCTGGAATCCCCCACAATTGAGCTAGGGAGTAAGGGTACGCCCCAAGGATCAGTGCTGTCTCCCCTACTCTTCAACGTGGCTATGAGAGAACTCCCCGAGCAATTGGCAAAGCTCGAGGGATTAAAATTTAGTATATATGCGGATGATATCACCCTCTGGGTCAAACGGCGAAGTGATTCAGCCGTAGAAAGCTTGCTCCAGGCTGCCATCGACATCATAGTCAATTACGCGGCCGAGAGAGGCCTAGCATGCTCGCCACCGAAATCAGGATTCATCATCAGCAGCAGCAGCCTGGTTACGCCCACTGCAGGGCAACGGCCTCTCCCATACTTCTCCAACTACCCCGGTCATGTACTAATTGTGACCATGCTGTCCCTGGAAACTTCTTAATCTCATACACCCACCTAACTTTCTGCCACCCCCTGCTACGCTTCCCTTCCCTTGGAATCCAGTCCGTAACCCTTAATGACCATCGGTTATCTTCCCTCCTCATTACATGTCCTGCCCATGTCCATTTCTTTTTCTTGATTTCAGCTAAGATGTCATTACACCGCGTTTGTTCACTAAGCCGAATATTGTCTTTTCTTATCCCTTAACGTTACAACCATCATTCTTCTTTCCATAGCACGTTGCGTCGTCCTCAATTTAAGTAGAACCCTTTTCGTAAGCTGCCAGGTTAGTGCCCCGTACGTGAGTACTTGTATTTCCAAAGTACATGTACTAAAATTGGAACGATACAGAGGAGATTAGTACTGGTAAGACACAGCTGTTATACACTTGTCTCTTGAGGGATAATGGCAACCTGCTGTTCATGATCTGAGAATGCCTGCCAAACGAAGCCCAGCCCAAGCTTATTCTTCTGATTATTTCAGTCTCATGATACGGATCCGCGGTCATTGCCTGCCCTAAGTAGATGTATTTCCTTACCACTTCCAGTGCCTCGCTACCTATCGTAAACTGCTGTTCTCTTCCGAGACTGTTAAACATTACTTTAGTTTTCTGCAGATTATTTTTTAGACCCACCCTCCTGCTTTGTTTCTCCAGGTCAGTGAGCATGCATTGCAATTGTTTCCCTGAGTTACTAAGGAAAGCAATATCATCAGCGAATCGCGAGTTATTAAGGTATTCTCCATTACCTCTTATGCCTAATTCTTCCCAATCCAGCTCTCTGAATACCTCCTGTAAACACGCTGCGAATAGCATTGGAGAGATCCTATCTCCCTGCCAGACGCCTTTCTTTATTGGGATTTTGTTGCTTTTTTCATGGAGGACTACGGTGGCTGTGGAGCCGCTATAGATATCTTTCAGTATTTTTACATACGGCTCGTCTACACCCTCATTCTGTAATGCCTCCATGACTGCTGATGTTTCGACTAAATCAAACGCTTTCTCGTAATCAATGAAAGCTATATATAAGGGTTAGTTATATTCAGGATTGTTTATATACAATTCGATGCAGTTAAGGTGCAAGGCACCGTCGAAGATCAAAATTAAAGTGGCGGGTAAGGAGGTACCAATAGTCGAGCAAATTAGAATCTTGGGCCTGATTCTCCAGTCACACGGCCACAATGGCGAGACCATCAAGAGACTGCAGAATCAGGCGATGCAGACCCTGAGCCTAATTAGGTGGGTGGCCAGCAAAGGCTGAGGGTTAAAGGAGAAAATTTTGATTAAACTAATACAGGCGTACATCGTCAGCCGGGTGAGCTACGCCACGCCATATCTCGATTTGAAAACGCTGGAAAGAGAAAAGATCGATTCTCTGATGAGAAAATGCTTAAAAAGAGCGCTGGGACTGCCCATGTGCACATCCACCGAGAGACTGATGCCTCTAGGGGTGCACAACAAATGGGCAGAGCTGGCGGAAGCGGTGCGAACCTCTCAGTTTGAGAGACTTAGCACCACGAGGACAGGAAGAGCCATTCTGACCAAAGTTGGAATAAATCCGGACAGAGGCACCACCCAAAAGGTGGAGGTAGATAGGGAACTGAGAAAAAATTTGATTATCCCCCCCCTCCTGCCAAAAAACATGCACCCGGAACATAACAAAGACAGGAGGCAAAAACGAGCCGAAGCATTACAAATTAGATTCGGTAAAATTTCGGAACATGAGGTGGACTATGTAGACGCGGCAGGAGGTGGCAGCGGTTTTACGGTGGCAACGGACGTCAGCGGCCGGGGTGATCCCGTTACAGCTGCCACTCTGCGTGGGCCCAGCATAGAAGCTGCCGAGGAAATTGCGATCGCGTGAGCTTGCGCTGGAACGGATGCGAAATTTATGACCAGTGACAGCAAAAGTGCCATAAAAATTTTAGCAAGAGAAGGATCTCACCCTTAGTGGCAGAACCCTAGGCCAGAGAAAGTTAAATAGAAAAATTCAAATAATGTGGGTTCCGGCGCACGAACCGTTACCGGCAACGAGACGGCCCACGAGATGGGTCGAGATCTCTACCGCCGAGCCGCTACGGGGCCGCTCGATGACCGAGGGAGCGGAGAGCGCATGCTAAAATATGGGGAGATCACGCAGCATTATAGATGGTATCGTAGACTGGTATGCCCGCCAGACGCGAAATTAAACAACAGACAAGCAGTCGCATGGAGACGACAGCAAACGTATATGCATCCGCACCCGGTTATGGCGAACCACATGTTCCCCGAGGTCAGGAGCGATAGGTGTAATCTTTGTGGGGCGAGAGGGACCCTCGACCACATAATATGGGAATGCGCGCAGTCTCCCGGGGGCACGCACAATATTGGTAGTAGACACATCTGGGAGACCCTGCTGCGCAGCTCGGGCTCTGAGCTCCAGCTCCGCCTCGTCAAACTGGCTGAAGAGGCTGCTGGGACCCAAGACCTCCCAGCGGGCATCTGAGGCGGCGGCATCCGCCCCCTGACCTGCGTGTCGGGGGGAGGGTAGATCACCTTTTCCGTTGGAGAATAAAGTTTATTCTATCTCTGCTCGGCTACCACTACACCAGATGTGACAACGCTTGTTGCACTTAAAAGAAAAACTTAATATCTAGTGACTGTTGGCTTCGAATTTTGGAGTTAGGTCATCGAATTTTAATAAAAAATTGGCAAAAATCAAAAATTTTCGAAAGACGAAACTGTCATGTTTACAACTCCAACTCAGCAACGAAAACTGATAATACAATTCTGTGAATCGCATTTAATGGTACATCTAAAGCGGGCAAAATATTTATGTTACGCATGAATCTAGAAAAATTTTGTAATATGGAAATACAACTTTCGCAGAACCCTTGTAAACAACGTAAGAAATTCACGTAAGAAATAAAATCACATATTGAATTTGTCCGCTTTCAATGATCTAATCGGTGCCGTTTACAGAACCACGATATCTGTTCTTGATGGAGAGCTATTAATTTGTAAGCTACGTGCTTCTATAGCTTTCAAACTTGCGAATTTTTGAAAATCTCTAACAAAATTCAGGACCTAAATAAAAAAAAATGTTTCCAATAGTCACCATAATTTACTTTTCTCCCTGAATTTCATTAAAATCTGTCTACGGCTTATCTCAGAAAAACGTTTTGGCCTTTTGCATCTATTTGAATTGGCCGAGTTGGAGTTGGGCCCGAGCTAAAGCTTCCTCTTAATCCAGTATACTTTAATTATTTGGCGCTAACACAAACATGAACATATGCCATGCCTTTCATTAACGTGCTTCTTAGCATTCCCATTCGATTCCAGTGAACTTGCCAGTGTGTAGCATCAACAAGTTCATAGATCAACGCTTCATGACATTAGCCGGACAGCGCGTGCGGGCGATGTTGCATCTGGGTCGCAAGCCCCGAGGGTAGCGTTGGCCTTGCTCCCTGGGGCACAACTGGAAGCATCCGAAGGTCCTGGCAAAGGATGAGTCGACTGCTAACAGTACAACTTGTTTATTTTAGCATCGCAAAAGAGCGGCCGGTCAGATCAACCGAAGTGGAGAGACGGGAGAGCACGTTACTCCACGGAAGAAATCGGAGCCTCTCTCGGCGTCCGTGGGCTGCTGGTTTTATACTCTCGTAGTCGAGGGCAAGAAGGAACGGCTCGGGATGAGGAGCACGTGACGGCGCCGCGCGGACACGTTGAGATGAGAAGTGGCGCATCCGCCGGGCCGGCGCCGGTCAGACCTTCTCGCTTTACAGTTGGGGAGCTCCTCTCCCCGGCTGCCGCGCTTTGACAAGCGTGGGCACCAACATGCACACACACATACGAAGACACGTGGCATTGAAACATGCCTGGACGCGCTTGGCGGGGAGGCGTTGCGGCAGCGCTGAACGGGCCAAAATGTCCGCCGCTTTGAACGAAGCTCCGGCGTCCATTGCATCCGCGCCGGCTATACCGCGCGTCGTTGGCGAAACGTAACAGCGAGCATTTCAGTGGGCGTTTTCTGCTACTCACCGCGAACATCGCAGCCCCGACGACGTGTAGCAGAAATCTTCCTCGCTGAAGTGGTTGTTGCACACCCGAGTTGCAGCCGATGGGTGCTTGCCGGTTCTAAATTTCGCGATCCAAGCTTCACGCAGCTTCTTGTCCCGCGGGTACGTGTGAAGGCTGCCACCGGGCTCCGTAGCGTACGTCCTGCGCTGCGGCACCGAGCAGTAGCCTAGCATGTTGGACGCCTTCCAAGGCAGCCACTACCTATTACAGTGCTTTCAAGTGTTGTCAAGGAGACACGCGAAGCAGGAAGACCTCCCCACTTAATCGGAACCGCGGCGCAGGTGGGACTTGAAACTTTCGTTTACAGCTTGCTTCGGCACTTCCGAAGCAGCTGATGTGGCCGCTGTGTCCACGTGATCCCTCATGCCACGTCACGCCGGCGTCAGCGCCAGCTTTTCCAGGGGTGGAGTTCGCCCACAATAGCAGCGAACATCAGTGGGAGGACACCCAGAACAAGGGTGAAAGCGGCAGCGATGCCGTGTTACAAATGCTGTCGAGCGAACAGTTTAGTTTTGCCGTGCAGTTACCAGGATGGCGGATGACGCTTTGCTGCAAGTGACATATGGTGCTTGACATTTCGAATATCTTCTGTAACGGAAGTCGCTAATATTGTGCAATGGCACCGTTAACTCACGGGCAACTTTTTTTCCCGATAAACGTAGACAACGCCGACGCTGGAGTGCATCTGTGGAGTAAGGAGTGGCAGCGCGAAAATTAACTTGCGACAGTCATTTTTCATATATCGCAATCCACAGCACTGTGTGTAAGGCGAACGCCTTTCACTTAATGCTCACCCAAACAGTTGAGTATGGTTTCTCCCTAGGTGCGAAATGAGTTTGGCATCACGAGTGCTGCACTCGGGAATCACTGAGCGTGCTTGCAGCGATCTTTCTTCTGGTGCCTGGAAGGCGCGAGAAGAGGCCAAGCACCTAGTGATGATGATAACTGTGATGATGATGACAATAATTCTAACATTCGGCACAAACGTGTTTCGCCTTCCTTGGGTTTCTTACCGCTGCAGTCGTCCTGCTTTCGGTCTTCGCTGTCTAGAAATAACATTTTCAAAAGGCCTGATGAGTATGTCAGCGGGCACTTGCAAACAGGCGCTTAGCTGTAACAATCGTTAGATGACAGTGCACTGCCTCCAGATTCGTTATGTGACGCCGACTTAATGGTTGTGTCCACAGTTACCTATTATATATATATATATATATATATATATATATATATATATAACGGCTTATTTACGGCAGCTGTCTTATTGAGACCATGAAGGGCACGAAAGAACATTGCGCAACACGGCTGAAGCCAAACATATCGGCCCAACTGTGGTCGTTACCTCGGGTAGGGTCCGCTGTAGGCATGCAGTATAACAGCCTAACGAGTGCGCATCCACAAAAAACTACGGGCAACCAAACGTTCTCGGCCAATACGTTGAGACTCAACAGGTCACGTGTTGGACAGACTTTTCTAGGAAAAAGCGAAGGCCATGGCTTCACAGAACCATTTCTCAAGGGCTTGCCAAAAGGCTGCCTCTGTGACGCAATGTTTTGTCCTATCGCTTATTTCTTTCATCCATGATTGCGACTTCCTCTGGACAGTGCTACTTAAATCATGCCCACCCCAATGTTGTCTACAGAGCAGCTAGTACTGTAACAATTGTCAAATGACGAAACATCGTCATCCATCGGTTATGTAGAGTTGAATTCACGTGTACATGTGGCTATTTTATGTTCATGATAAGCTTTGCTCTGGGGAAACAGAGCCTATGTAACATCCCTCATATGCAACTCAATGTATGACACCGTGAACGAGTCACAATGTAACTGCACTTTTGCGAGACAGGATGTTTTGTATAATACATTATTGAGATTTCATGAGAAAGCTATCGGGTCAACAAGAGCATGCCAACAGGTGAACAAAACGTTTAAGATACATTTTTGTAAGGGTAAGCAGCCGTATTTTTTTTCGTGTGCTTTTCCTGCAGCTAATAATAACGACTGGAGAAATGCCAATGATGTGGTAGCGCGCCAGCCTCTGGCGATGGTGCCGACGACCGCCGCCGACTCGTATTTGATTACCGCTGTCTGCACATAATGTGCCGGCACAGCATAGGCAACGGTTTCTTTTCTCGTTTCGTCTTTCGATTACAAGCACAACAGACAGGCGTCGAAGCATGCCGAGGGTGGAGGGGAGGGGGGACCTGCGATTACAAGCCGGCGAAGATCGGATCACACATGAATGCAGATGTCTGTCACACGATGACATACTACAAAGCGCAGGATGTACGGCGCGTTGTGACGAGTCGTCACAGCTGCGACACATGACGTGCGTGTGACATACTGCACCCCGAAACGAAAGCGCGCCTGCGTTCTTTCTGACCCGGACATGGTGACGCCAGGGGGGTGAATCTCCGCATGGCTGCCATTGGTTGTTTTCGAGCAGACGCTCTTTCGACTCTAGCGCGAAGGTCCCCTTCAGTTACGGCCCTAACCGATGGGCGACGCAGAAGCAAAATGGCGGCGCACATGATTGTTTACGTCGTCATGGCAACAGGAAGAGCAGCCGCGCGGCGCCTTCTTTCCCAAATGTTTTTCTGTTATTTTTGTTTTTATAATGCCGACCCGCTCCGCTCACTTTACGCACCGCTTACTTTTTTTTTCTTTTTACCTGTACGGGGCGCGTTTTTTTTTATCGCGCGGGTGCTACGGCGCGTGGTGCGCCGTTGGCTATGCGTTGGCACGTACACAGTCTTGCCAATACTTTTTTTTATTGAAATGAATATTAGGAGAGGTTGGCGCCTTTATGGTGGCACCGGCTACTCCTTGTCCCTTGGCAAAGGAACCGAATTTATGGTAGAACACTGGATGAATAAAGAATGCTTATATTATACCAGCATGTGCCGGGACATATAAAAAAAATTCCGCTTCCAACACATCAGATCTTTGGTCTCGCTTTATTGACTTCGTTTCCGAAAACAGATTTTTCTTATAACGTGGTGATGATACACGCTCAAAAAATGAGCAAAAGTGAAAGCTGCGTGACATATACAAGAGTACTAAACACAAACATTCACAGACGGTGAAATAACAAAAGAAAGCGCTACAAAACTCGAAGGCCGTTTCATGTACACACACACATAAAAAAACTTGATTTTTATATAACGCCCTCAAGACCGAACTGTAGACGAACTTCTGATACATGCATTGAGATATTGCACAAAACTGGACGACATGTATGACATAGTCATGACAACTATAAGAAGGAAAAACTCGCTGGTAATGGCAAAAACAATGACACGCAAAATACCTAAAAATAGAATAAAATGCTAACATTGTTTGATTGAGATCCATACCAAAAAGAGCTTACTTATAAATCTGCACGAAGGTATATGAAATGCGTGCCATGTTCATAACTGCTGAACAAATTGAAAAAGACATGGCAGAACAAAAATAACATTGTACTAAAAACTGAAATACGCATTATTACATTATTTGGCACGTGGCCACAACTTAAGTAAGGGTGGCAAGGGGAACAGAAGGTAGTCGGCTTTTGTAGTAGCACATAGAAAACATTCGCAGAAAGGCTTATTCCTCAAAGACCAGGTAAAATAAGCCAACAACACTTTTCTTTCGATCCAAATGCAATGCTTAGCAATAAAATTACGTCATTAAGGCACTAAGTCATATCTACTGGGCACTCGTTTGTATAATAAACACGAACTGCAAAAATTTGCATGTAGGACACTTGCAATGCTCATGCTTTCCAGAAGAAAAAAAAAAGTGTATCATGCCTACACATAAAGGTTGTTCGCGCGGTTTTCCCATCGGTGGTTACTGAGATAGTACACAAACACGAACAGTAATTTTTCAGCTGTTAATACGTTTGTAGAACGTGACACACAGACAAAGCACTGAGGGTGGTATGAAAAGCTGGGCAAGTTACTCAAGTTGCAGATTGAGACTTTGCACGGAAAAACACAAGTCACAGACTAGGTGAGAATGAGGAGGAACATCTATTTGTCAGCTTTCTCTACCGGGGAAGAGGCAAGTGTAGCACAATCAAGGCGCAACGACATCCGGAGCCTCATGGAGCACACACATGGACAGGGCTGTGTTCGTGTACATGCGCCTTCTGATGTCCTTGGGTCTGAGCGCTCACCTGTTGTCTTTAGGCACCCGGAGCAACCTTGCAGGGCTTGTTTTTGAGGTATTTGTGCACCACTGCACGATGCACGAGCGGTACGAGGCGTGAAACGGGTAAAACATCGCGGGAGCACAAGCACACAGCCACCGATGACCACGAAACTGACGAAACCATGAAACTACCCACGCCGGTGAACGCACAGCAGCGCATGCTTCGCCATAACAGCAGATAACGAAACATGAAACGTCATGCAGCGGGCTGAGCTGGCGCCGGGCCGTCGGGGCCGCTCGGCGTGCGCGCGGAGACAGTCGAAGGTGAGGGAGTTGCGAGGGAGTAACGAGGGAGGGCGATTGGAGAGGAGTTGGGGGAGGGAAGGGCTCGGCCACTGGGATCGGCGCGCGCGCGCGCGACGATCTACGAGGCCATGCAAGGGAAACGGATTTTCGGGTTCGCCCAATACAGAGATGGCGCCAATTACCTCTGCCACCTAAAGTCCCTTGATAATTTGAAAGTACCGCCACTCTTTCAACTCTGCCGCCGCCGCGCGACCTCCTCGCCCCTTGCGCGTTCCCCCGCGGCAACCAGTTTTGCCCCCGTTTTTCTGCACGACGATTGGTCTCCCTGCCGTTGCCCTTGGAAACGCGCGGATCTTGAGTTTTGCTTGTGTTTTTTCTTTTTCGTTCGCGCCATTTTCTTCCTGAGCACGGCTTGCTCGGTGCTTCAGCTCGGCGTAGCGAACGTTGTGCGCAGTGTTTCTGGTCTATGTGCTAGCGCTATGCCGGGCTGTTGCGCATATAACTGCAGCAAGAAGCCTGAAGATGGTTATGCCGTTTTTATGATACCACAACGAAAGCGTAACGGCTTGCGTAGGAAGCAGTGGCTGCATGACATTGGCCGAAGCAACTTTGTTCTGACAAAAAACAGCGTTGTTTGCGAGCTGAGGAGTCTTTCTTATAGCTCGTAGCAAAGCATCCCGTAATGCTGCATTTTTTTATCATTCTTCCGGCCTGCTCACGAGCGTTTTTGTTGCGGTTGTCCTCAGTATGCTTAATATTCTGGGGTGGCTCCATCACTTCGCACGTCGCTAACTGTTGTTATTCAGTCGGAAGCGCAGTATTATTGATTCTGCTTTGCGCCCTGAAAAAATTAGTGGCAGGTATCCCCGTAGTATTGTAGGTGATAAGCGTTCACTAGTCAAAATTGAGCTTTTTTTTAAGTTTTAAGGCGAAAGCCTTTAGATCTTTATGTTTCAAGGTCGCGTTCTAAACTGGAAGTATCACGTGACCCAAGGAAGGCCAGAGGGGACCCAAAGCATGTCCACCCTTGTATGTGAGAATGATTACCCAAGTTAATATAATGAATCATTAGTGGTTGACATAAGGTGGATTAGGGAGGAGTAAGGTTGATTAGAGTGTATTAAAGAAGGTTAAGGTGGATTAGAGTGCATTACGAAGGATTAAGATGCATGAATAAAGATTTAGGTGCGTGGAGGAGAATTAAGGCGGATTATGGTGGATTAAGGTGAAGTGTTGATGAAAGGGTATTAAGACCGATTGGGGTGGATTAGGGTGCATGAACAACAATCCAATCACTACTCGATCATTACTTTGGTAATCATTAATCATCTCTTATACGCGGCTGCACATGCTTTGGTTCGCTTCCCGCCTTCCTTCGGTCACGTGATATTTTCTGTAGCTCACAACGGGACCTTGAAACAGAGGTCTAAGGCTTTCGCTTAATAAGCCACACACAAAGGGATGTGTCACAAGCAATACTAGACTAGAGGCACGAAGTAAAGCATCTGATTATGTGGCAGAAAAATTGTCTGGAGTATAGAACTCGCCTCAAAGCTCCCTTTAAATCAGTATACCCCGTTCATACGGCTATAAGAAAAAACCAACCTCCCCATAAACGTTGCCTCCAGCATTATCGATGCTGTTATTAGCATTTCTCAAAATTTTCAACCCCACTGGGGCGCGCAACTGGCCCAATATAACACGCCTCCATAGAATCCTGCGGCCCGTCCGTGGGAGCCCAGGAGGAATAGCGTGCCGTGCGCAGCCGGCGGGCGAGGAGAATCGAGGAGGAAAGCGCCGTGAGGAGGAGAGTGTCGCTACTTTCAAATTATCAAGGGGCTTTACTGCCACCGAAACCGGGGAGTTCCCTCCCCCCTCCCTGGTGACGCTGCGGGCCATGTATATATGCCGATATCGAGCGTTATAGCGTGACACTGTGCGCTGGTGAATCGCATTTGTCTCGTTGTGCTGGTCAGCAATTACCGGTGCCGTAAAGGCCGCGACCTGTCCTTGCCCCCCATGCGGCGCGCTCCTAGCGTACGAGATGAGGCCCCGTCGATACGTAGGGTCGCCACAAGCGGAGCGCTTATACGCCTCGTGAACCGCCTATAGAGGCGCCACTGAAAGCCACCTAGTGGACGCTTCCTAGCGTACACGCGGGAGCAGTAGCAGACGGCAACCCTTTTCAGCAAGGATGGCTGAATTTCGCGGCTGCGATTTCTCCTTTGTTCGGATGCCAGGCTGCTTCTTCTGCGGTGACAGCTATAGGGAAGATGCTGACCTCTGTGCGAGCGGGTATGAACACGATGTTACCGGTGTTTGGGACAACATGGTCCACATACGCGCAAGGTGTGTCCCGCAGACAAACGCCATGAACCCCATTTACATGGCGTAAATGGCGTTCATGTTCACTAGCTGATAAATTTTGTTGAGTGATGCAATCTCTAGATGTTTTTTTTATTCTACCCTTGCCGCAATGCTGCTTCTGTACCTGAATAATAAGCACTCGTTGTTAGTGCAGACTTATATCAAACAAATCCGCACGGTGCAATCTCTGCATAAGCCATTGTGATTTTGCTGCCGATGAATACATGTGACATCGCCGAATGAGTGCAGTCGAAGTCGCCTCAAGAAGAGTAATTGCCACTTTATTGATGTAAACGCGTGCACTAGCCAATGAAGTCACCAAACACATGGGTTAATAAAAGCGCGTGTTAGTGCTGTAGCGCCGATGCAATTCTGCTGCATACGGCGATGAACTACCATTCCCGCTGCAGTTTGTGCAATTTTATATTCCCAAAGGGAGCTGCTTGGAAATGTACAAAGCTAAATACTGACTAACTTTTCAGTACTTTATTGTATTACTAGAGAGAGGTGCGACATGATATATTTAAAGGCAGAGCAGTGCCAGTCAAAGTAGATGAGCGCTGGCGGCAAGGCCCGGTTTAGTAGTCTGCAGCGTAAGTACAAGAAAGAATTCAGTTGAAAAAATTAAATTAAATTAGGGGTTTTACGTGCCAAAACCACTTTCTGGTTATGAGGCACGCCGTAGCGGAGGACTTCGCAAATTTCGATCACCTGGGGTTCTTTAACGTGCACCTAAATCTAAGCACACGGGTGTTTTTTTTGCATTTCGCCCCCACCAAAATCCGGCCGCCGTGGCCGGGATTCGATCCCGCGACCTCGTGCACAGCAGCCCAACATCATAGCCACTGAGCAGCCACGGCGGGTAAGAATTCAGTTGAGTACAAAACTCACATGCAAGAAGGGACTACGTTGTTAAACAAACAAATCACTCGGCGTGTTAAGTTTGCTCAGGCAGCATCGAGATGTGATGACTTCCGAAACGGGACGCGAACTTTTCAGTGAGAAATGGAACAAAAATACCATGTGCAGCAGCTATTAGCAATTCTCGTCCTGAACTACCTATTTTCTAAACACATTTCCAAAAACGCAAACAATATCTAAGATGCCGTCGGGCGAAAAGAATAAAGCTGTTAAAGAAGCACTTCGTTGGTATCATTCCCATAAGACACAGCGTGATTTATACCCTTCACAAGCGAGGCAGGGTGAAAACTTCGCAGCTCAAAAGAATCGACAAGAGTTATGCATGGAGCAACTAGCAACAGTTAAACATGTGCAAAGCCACATATAATATGGGTGTAAAAACATGAAGTGCGCGACAGCTGGTGCGAGGATTTACCGCGCCACATGAGACCAACAATTTCAGTTCTTGCAAACTTCAGTAACTTTAACATACAACGCAATGCGCTCGTGCAGTCGTGCTGCCTAGCTAGCTCTACGCGGTAAAGAAGCGGAACACAATATAAACGGCAAACAGCATTCCGAACTTTCGCGAAATGCCTTTAAACCTCATGCTGCACTGCAGACGAACTTCGTAGCTCACGCGTCTATGATCGAGTGGAAAAAAACACCGACGAGACAAAGGAAAGGATGAGAACAAGAAATTTCCCTTCGAAGCGAAGATCCATTTTTGCTACCGTTGCTCACGCTGATGAGGCTTTGCCGGGAATGATCAGAACCGCATCGCCGGCACGTTTTCACCAGTATTTGAGGCCCCACCCTGCAATAATTCTTAGCGTGACGAATACGATCACGGCTGGCCGTGGCCGAAGGAACAGAAGATTCGTCGATGTGCTGACACAAAAGGTGGGACATTCATGAAGCTGGTGAACAAAATTCCACGCAGTAGGCGACAAAGAGAAGAGCCGCGGTACAGGCTAAGCTATAGAGTGTGGATGGGTGCCGTGCGATCGACTCGCTGCCCTCGGACGAGTTGTTCACCTGTGCCGGGAGACTGCTTTGCGTGTGCCGCAGGCTGGACACGCTTCGCGGGATGGGATCTTGGAGACACGCATCACCCCGCTGAAAAGAAAGGACGCACCTGTTAAGGCTCAACCAGACGTACGCGTTCCAATGCGCCCGCACGCGCCGCACCACGCATGGGCGCGTACGGCGTCAGGCGCGGAGGCTGTTTCGCATGTCGACGCGCGGCGGCGTGGAGACCTGCAACCGTTATGTCCCAACCACTGGCACGCGCCGAAAGCTTCGGCGCGCGCTGGCAAGCGAACGCGTCGCTTCGCTTCGGCTGGAGGGAAAGGGCGCGCAACCACTGGAGACGCGCGCCGAAGCTCGCTCCTCGGCTGCGGCGCACTGTTGCTGGACTATTCCGTCTTCATCCGTCAAAGTTCGGCCTAAAACAGCCTGCTGTAAACTAAGCTTGAAACAATAAGTTAGTGATCTGTATGTGCTTTTAGATATAAAAAACACGTTTGAATAATGAATATACACCTGCCGTAAGTTTGTTTTTATTTTTGAAGTAACAATAGTGTACAAAATATCGACATCAGCGCACGCGCGTCGTCTGTCTGCAAGATCGCTTTGCAAACACCTGCACGACGATGCCATATATCAAAAACTGTTGTACCATTTCATTTTTTGGTAGCTTATTGCACAGCCAACTATGTAAGAATTAGGCGTGCAATGTATAACTGAAAAAAATCTGTGTTGGAAATATTGCCACGTAGTAGTGACGGTAAATAAATAATGCCGGCTCAATCGCAACGATAGCGGCGAGCAATGTCGGCAATCGTAGAAAATCTCATCTGCGGGTCAAGCGCGTCGGTTTGCATACGTCAGTCGTCGAAAGTTACAGCCTATTCGCTGGTGCCCGCGCGCCTTCCAGAAACTACAACACAATTCGTGTCGCGTATGCAATCAGATTAGCAATGTTCGTCGACAACAGACACAACCATCGATAGCATTCGCGAAACTTGCGATACGTTCAGGCGCATCCTGCACCGAGCGATAACGTTTAACATTTTTTAGCCGGTGAAATACGGTAACCGGATACAGATAAAGCATCCGTGTCAATATAATTATGCTTGTTGGTGCACGAGAGAAACGTGAAAAAGTGGGTTCTGAGAAAATCAGCAAAGCGAAATTCAAACACCTGTAGCACTCACACAAAAAAAATAGAATAGCTAAAATGTATGTAATTCGTATGTTGTCTCCCCCCAATTCTTGATTATGCCAAATCTAGCCCATGGAGCACCTCCATTATTCTAGGTTGTTTTGATGCATCAACACCGCATCCGGAGGCCCTCACGTTGAATGTATTGCTACAACATTTTCACAGTGCAAGGGCCATGTTATATTGTAACTGGTTTCCACATATCAAGTTTGCCTTTCTTTACATTAATGAAATGACATACCGTCAGATAATACAAGCTTGAGAATTAGAGGGTTTTGATAGGAGTCTTTCGTTGCCCTTTGCCAAGCCATACTATTGAAGCACTTATTCGAATGTATGGGAGCAGCTCATTTGCATAGTATCAGAAATATATAAACAGGTTATTTTCACAATTTACACACTTCGTCACCACAAAAAGAAAATTTGCAGTTTATTGTTTTCAGCCTGCCATGATGTTTTGACTGAGAAATATATATTCAATTTGTTCTGCAAGGCACGCAATAATTGCTGTGGCATATTATTTTATTGCACAACACTACATACAGTAGCCAGCCATTATTAAAACTCAGAAGAAATTAATAGCACAATGCATATGATCAGGCACATAGCATATTATTGCACTTTCTTAATTCATGCCAGAACGACGACCACAGGCGTCTTTCTCCAACAAGGTCAGCATCCATCGTGCCTCCTTACCATCGGGCTTCACACCCTCAGCATGTTCAACCTCAGCTTTGTGGTGTTTAAAACAACCTCAAGTGCGTCTTACGGTTCCAGGGATAAGAAAGAAGACCGTCCTGCCTACCTTGGCCTTGAAGCAAGCAGCTCTGGATTGTTTGCACACTTTCTACTTTGATTGAGTCCACATATATACGGATGGTTCTTCTACTCAGACCAGCTCCACCAGCGCAGTGGTTATACCATCACGATCACTAAGCATCCAATACAAGATTTCTTACTTGACAACATCGACCGGTTCGGAGCTTGTTGCCCTCCGAGGTGCCGTTGATTATATTAATAACCAACCGGCTAATCGGTGGGCAATATTGTGCGATTCAAAGGCGGCCTTACAATGTCTTCTGTCATCTCTTCGTCGCGGGTCATGTGAACAACTCGTGTCGAAGATACGAGAAATGCACCATCACATGATCATGAAAGGACACGACGTCGTGTTTCAGTGGCTGCCTGGTCATTGCAGTATCTCCGGCAACGACCTCGCTGACGAAGCTGCTAGGAAAGCCCACGAAGGAGCAACCCTTATTTCTATACCTTTATCGTGGACCGACGCAGCCCCACACTTAGGCAAGCTAGCGCACTCTTTTGACATTGGAAAAGTGGCACACACCTGAATTCACTCAACATCGATTGCATTCCCACGATCCCTCTATGCAACTGCGGCTGTTACCAGGTCTTCTGCAAAATGAGGAAACAGTGCTGTGCCGCTTACGCTTGGGCGTCGCATTCACTAATGCATATGCATTTTTGATTGGAATGGGTGATAGCGCCGAGTGCAATGCCTGCGGTGTCGAGGAAACCATAGAACACCTACTGTGCTACTGCCCATCTTTTGAAGATGAAAGGCAAGACCTCTGCACAGCTCTCAATCAGCTAGATGGAAAGCCGTTCACCTTGAACTAGATCTTGGGACCATGCCCTCGCATGTCGCAGCTACAAAAGGCCACAAAAGCGCTGCTGCGATATTTGCAAGATATCGGATTGAGTCAGCATCTGTGATCCAAACTGAGTGACCGACTGATATCCCCAGTGGACTTTCTTTTCTTTTAATCTTTCCGTCCTCCTTTCCCTTTCCCCAGTGTAGGGTAGCCAAACGGGCTCAGTCCTGGTTAACTTCCCTACCTTTCATTTATCATTTTCTCTCTCTCTTCTTAATTCATGCCCTTTTTTTAATTGCACAAAAGCTACTGCACTGAAATAGTATACTAGTACATACTTAAACAGCACAATTTTATACTACGATAATAATCAATCATTCAAATTTTTATTGTAGTGCCCAGGAACAGCTAGAGAGCCTTTGTACAGGTGCACTTAACGAGCACTGTGTGAGACAAAATGTACAGAAAACATGAATGTAGTAGACAAAAAATGGAAGATAGAGAAACAAATAGGAAAAAAAGGAAACGCGGAAAAGTAAAAGGGAGTTAATCCTACGTGATTATCTACAGATACACAAAACACAGGAAATGAACTCTGAAGTATGTTTTGGAGTCGAGTCTTATTAGCACAATCTTGTAACAAGCCCAGGCAACGAATGTGGAATGCTACCTGGTATACTATTGCGGCACAAACAAATGCATATGATCAAGAAGCTTTAAGGAATGTATAATGTCATGGACCACCTTATACAGGAACAAAAGGTGTGATTTATTAAGACTTGAATCTAGAGGTGCGAGTTGAAGTATACTTGAGAAGGCTCAACTGTGGTCGCCAGAATGGCAAAAGTGTGCTTTAAGATAGATATCAATTTATTCTGGATGCGTTCAATGAGGTCAGAATTAGATTTACTCATTGCACCCCCCTCCTACAGAAGCATACTCTAGTAGTTGGAGGCACACAGCAGAATTTCAGAAACACAACAGGTGAGTGGAAATCATGAAATTCCAAGAGCGTGAAGGGCATCTTGTGTAATTATCTATGTGAAGAGAAGCTTAGCATTTTGTCGAAGTACACACCAAGATCTTTCATTTCATCGACCCTAAGAAGTGGAGCATCACGTAGGGTGTATCAAAATTTCACATGGTGCGTTTTGTGCATATAACTTAATGCCATAGTGTTGGAAGCATTTCAGAGTACTTATTGCTTCTGCACCAGTTTGAGAGTGAAAAAATGTCTTTTTGGAAGTCGATGCAGAGGTGAACACTGTTGACAGTCTGAAATGTTGGCACACAAAGTCATGCTGTTCATTTATTAAAATGCTCTTAGCACTAACAGAAAGCGAGGAATCCCATATAGATTCAAACACCTGACGCACTGAAGAGGATAGATATAGGTCGGCAGTTAGTAACTGCACATCTAGCACCTGATTTTTGCATGGGCAATGTTCATGCTACCTTTCGAGTGCTAGAACAGGTACTAGACTTTAGGGAACTATTGAAGATGCTTGTGAGAACGAGGAACAAGTATGCTTCCATACGTCTTAACCCTTTCAGACACCGCTTTATCCCATTGATTGAAAAGTTGCTTTCACCACATCTCTTGCATCCTCAGAATCGTAGAAAGTGTACAGCTGCAGCAAATGTTAAGAATTTTCAATTGTTTAGCGAGTTTTGTCAAGTTTACAAAATTTCGACTCCATGCGAAAACTCACTACAGGAACACAAAATATGAAAACACGTACTATTTCGTGTTTTGAAAAGCTTGAAAAGCACTTATCCAGCCACTTGACAATTATGCCTGGTGCACGACATTGTAAAAAACAATGAAAGAAGTGAACCCGCTACATACAACATACTGACACAGAGTAACAACACCCAGCCGTCTACCTTCCCACTCATTTTGTTAAAACATTCTGCACATTATTCAAAATTGCAGTACAGTTCCAATAATAGGTGTTTCAAATGTATGAAACACATTTTAAATACCATTACTTTCATCAGTGCTTTTGCTATTGATACACGCTCCTGCTGTGCCCAATTGTGTAGACGGTGTCTCAAAGGGTTAAGCTCTGTGGAGGAAATACCATCAACACCACAAGAAAGGGAAAGTTTAAGGCAAAGTTTAAGGCACTTCATATACTTGGAAACGAGGTTTTCATTGACTGTTAGCATACACTGCGCCAGACTGAAAAGGAAGGTTACTTGAAGCATATTTCACACCATATAGCAAACAGAAATGTTCTGCAAAGGCATCAGCAGTGTTCACCACTATTTTCATGAAGACGTACATCTTTGGCACTCCTTTTAGAAGAGAGAGCCCACAAAGCCCCAGAAATATTTTGAATTATGTATCACGCTGGCTTCAACACAATCAATCTGGTCAAAGTGATGATTATTATTATAATAATAATAATAATAATAATAATGTTTATTGCCACACAATATACAAAACAACACAAGCAGGCCGGTCTAAGCCTTAGTTGGCTTGTAGGACCGTGCCAATGAATATGATGGACAAGGCAAAAGATGTACAAAAATTGATGAGAGATGAATAAAAGAAAAAAAACACAAAAAAATGAAAGGCAAAAAATTAAGAACAAGATAACATTTGTTTATCTACATATAACAAAAATCGAAGAGGTAAATATTGCGATGAAAAAAAAAAGCGACGTACAAGAGGGTAATTTTACTCTAGCTGTTTTAAGATGTGTTTGAGCGTTCTTTTTGATGTCGCGTTAAATAACTCTTCAGGTAGTTTGTTAAATATGTCAGGCACATAAGCACAGCGTCTGGCCGCGCCATACCTTGTGGCTGAACGTGGAACAACATAACGGACATGTTTTCTTAGCTCCCTTGCGGCGGCACGTTTTTGTTTGAAATCGGAATTCCAGAAATGTTTAACGACAACTATTTCTATAGGTAATGAATGGAAGTTTGGTAGCCCAAGTTCACGGAAGATGTTTGCAGATGTTACTATTGGGGAATTGTACGCAACGTTTTTAAGAATGTTTTTTAGAATCCGGTCAACTCTACATCTCCAACGATCCGAGCAAAAGCCAAAGACTGTAATGCCATACCTTAACACACTGTAACCTAGTGCCTGTGCTATAATCTTTTTTACACACAAGGGTGCAATACTTTTGATATTAAATAACAGCCAGGCTACTGACCTCAGTTTGGAACAAATAAGTGATAAGTGATGTTGCCACGATAAATTGCTATCGAAATAGATTCCGAGATATTTCACACAATCCACGTATGGAATAGGTGCGCATTTACAATGAACACAGTCTGACTCATGCAGGTAGAGAGGCAAGTTAATAACAGTAGTCTTAAGTGGGGAGCGAAAACAAACAAGTTTTGTTTTTTGGGCATTTACAACAATTCCATTATTAGAGAACCAAAGCATTGCCTTGTGCACGTCATTTTGCAACATTTCAGTGGATGTTTTATAAGAAAGGTGTTTCGCTAATAATACAGTGTCGTCAGCATACTGGAATACTGAACATTTCGAAATTGCCAAAGGGAAGTCGTTAACAAAGATATTAAACAACAATGGTGACAAAATGGACCCCTGAGGAACTCCAGCTTTTACCGACAGCTTAGAACTAAATATACCCTTATCATCGGTAGAGACCACCTGAAATCTGTTGCTCAAATAATTTTCGAGGACTTTGTAAAAAGGCCCACGAAATCCCCAAAAATGCAGTTTACTTAACAAGATTTGATGATTCAGGGTGTCAAACGCTTTCGCTACATCTAAAAATAGCGCACATGTGAAAAGATTCTGATCAAATGCCGAAAACAGTTCATCTGAAAATTCCTCAAGCAGTGCCACAGTACCACGCCCTAAAACAAAACCAAACTGTCGATTGGTCAGGATAGAAAATTTGTTAAGAAAAGAAGACATAGTGTGGAAAAGAAATTTTTCTAAGACCTGAGCAATAATCGGCAATATTGAAATTGGCCGATAGTTTTCAATACTATCTTTCTTTCCTGACTTGTGTAGTGGTATAATAACTGCAGTTTTTAAGCATTCTGGAATTTCGTCGCCTTCCAAAAAACCATTCAGTATATGAAGGATAATATCTGACAGCGCATTGAAATTCCTCCTGATGGTGTGTAAAGAAATTCCATCATATCCAGTGGGCTTGTTAGGACAGAAACTGAAAATAATTGCCTCCAGATCACCCTTCAAAATTTTCGGAAGAAAAGCCGACGCAGATACGGAATGCCCTAACGGTGAAGTGCTTGTATATGGAGAGAGGGCCCTTTGGGACGCTTTAACAAAGTGCCTGTTGAAAGCATCAGCCACTTCTGTGGGAGGTTGTTGAAAAACGCCGAAAATAGAACGGCTATTGGAACTCATTCCTCTGAGATGATTTACCAAAGACCAAGTTTTGCTTACATTATTTGAAGATTGTTGGAATTTATAAAAAAAGTAACGGCGTTTGGCGCCACGCAGAAGAGCAACAACTCTATTTCTTGCCGACTTGTATTCTAATCGCAGTCTTTGGTTTCTGGGATTTCTTTTGCAGCGTTTCCACAAGTTGTCTCGATACGAAATGGAAGCAAGAATTTCCGTGTTCATCCAACAGTGACCCTTCCTTATCGGCTTAGCTATCAGCCGTGTGCAACGCAATTCAAAATTTTTCATTTGCATGCAGAACCTTTCATACACTTTGGCCGAAGAATCTTCTTTGGCTAAGGATGACCAGTCAAATGAAACGATAAGGTTATCAAGCTTGGATTGATTAACAGTAGGGACAAGGCATTTACGCTGCCCAGATCCAGTTTCCACCGATAACGTTCTAGACGTGTCTGGTAGAACTAGACGACATGCTACGAAATAGTGGTCCGCCATGCGTTGTAGAATAGTACATGACCTAAACGAACAGCAGGGAGCTCTGACCGCTATGTGATCTAAACAAGATTGCACTAGGCTAGTATTAACCAATTCCGCTCTAGTAGGAGCTGCAATTGTACATTCCAGACCATAAGCGGACAACGTAGATAAATAATCACAAACAGTCACTTTTTCAGGGCATAAAATATTGATATTCAAGTCTCCGATCAAGCAAAATTGGTCCACTGAGCTCCACTGCCGCAGAGATTCTTCAAGCTCAGCAAGAAAACGTGACAGGCTGCATGAGGGTGGTCGATATATCGATAATATATGGACAGAAAATGACCTTTTACAAACTTTGACCATCATAGATTCGGCATGTACAAAAGATGCATCAATAGAAGAAACTTCACAGTTGTCGTTTACATAGAGAGCAATGCCCCCGCCACGACGCCCGCTTCGTGTAACAAAATGTGCGGAAAAGCCCTGTAATGTAAACGTATCAAGACAAGCCTGGGAAACATTGATTTCTGTAATCACAAATGCGTCTACAAAGTTAGCTGCCGATTCAGCCTGAAATTTAAATTCGTCCCAGTATTTACGAAGACTTCGAATATTAACGCTCATAATGGTAAAATCTTCATCAGAGCTGCACAGAAATTCTGTTTTAAATGAACTGAAGTCTGGTAGTTCACTGAAAGAAAAAGGCATGTTGGCTAAGCAATGTTTTCCAGGTCTGCTTGTTTACCAATTCGAACAAGAGACGCTGTTTCATTCTTTTTCACGAAGATCTTGCCTCCTTTCGTCCAACAAAACTGATAACCCTCCTCTTTTGCCTTCGTTCTCGCTTTCCAGAAGAGATCACGGTTAACTTTGGTCAAGTTATCATTGAAGTAGATCTTTGGAAAAGATGCACTTTCACGTAGTTTCTTCAGCTTTCCCCGCGCCTCAAGCCATTTTTCCTTCCAAATTACAGATTTAAAGCGCACCAAGACCACAGGTGTACCACTGATTTTGACTTTTAAGCGGTGAACGGCTGCAATATCGTCAGATGAAAACCCCGAGAGGTCCAGATTTTCTGCCATTTGCGTGATGGTTTGTGTTAGGCTTTCATTACTTTTCACTGGCAAACCGTGGATCTCAAGATTCTTTAGTCTGCTGTACTGCTCACTTTCATTTTGCTTTTCTTCTAGCTTTTGTATTACTGCTGCCTGAGTTACCACCGTTGTTTTCAGAGCTTCCAGCTTAGCGCAATCAGACATTTGACGTTCCTGAATGTCCTTTTGTTGTTTCCAAACAGAATCATACTTCTCAGAAAAAAACGACACCGATCCTTCGAGTTCCTTAACTGTTTTCGATACAGCCGTGAACTCTTCCCGCAGTAGTAGGAGAGAATCAACCTTCTTATGCAGAATCGGCAATGATTGCAAACTTTTTCGGATTTCCCTTAGCTCATCCAACAGTGATGACTCAGAACCACTGTTATCCTCCAGTTCAGCCTCTGTGCCGCTGTTTAGTTTCTTGTGACTTCTGCACGTTTTACAGACCCACGCATCTCTCTTAGAATTCCCCATAGTAGTGAAAGTGTTAGCTGCTATTCCAGAACATGACTGTCCTAGATGATATGAATATTTGCATTGAGCACACACCATCATTTTTCCATCAGTAGGCAGAGCCTTATGACAGGAAATGCAGCTGTCGTCTTTTCCCATTGTTCACAGCGAACTAGTTGGATAATGTAAACATATGCTAATATACAACAGCAGGGAAACTAATCTACAAAACAGGCGTTAGAAGGGGAAAACTGTTCATTGAAGGAATTCTTGTAGGCTATTATCGCTCACCGGGCGAAGCGCAGCAATCATTAGTGGCACGCAGTAACTGTCACTGGAACAGGCAGCTTGTGTTGCCTCGCAGAGGGCAGCCCCACTATGACGAGCAGGGAGGCAAGGCAGGCACTTTTACGTTGACGGCAGCAAGCAGCGACGCACGCGCACCAGCGTTGCCCGGGGTAGTGCTGCAGTAGTCTTGCGGAAAAAAAAAGAAGGAGCCGTGCGCCTGCCTACTGTTCGTCAGGGAGAGGACGTCGTCCACGTACCGCAGCAACCGTCGTCGTAGCTGCCAGCTTGTTGCCTCGCAGAGGGCAGCCCAACTATGACGAGCAGGGAGGCGAGGCAGGCACTTTTACGTTGACGGCAGCAAGCAGCGACGCACGCGCACCAGCGTTGCCCGGGGTAGTGCTGCAGTAGTCTTGCGAAAAAAAAAATAATGGGCCGTGCGCCTGCCTACTGTTCGTCAGGGAGAGGACGTCGTCCACGTACCGCAGCAACCGTCGTCGTAGCTGCCAGCTTGTTGCCTCGCAGAGGGCAGCCCAACTATGACGAGCAGGGAGGCGAGGCAGGCACTTTTACGTTGACGGCAGCAAGCAGCGACGCACGCGCACCAGCGTTGCCCGGGGTAGTGCTGCAGTAGTCTTGCGAAAAAAAAAAGAATGGGCCGTGCGCCTGCCTACTGTTCGTCAGGGAGAGGACGTCGTCCACGTACCGCAGCAACCGTCGTCGTAGCTGCCAGCTTGTTGCCTCGCAGAGGGCAGCCCCACTATGCATAATAATAATAATAATAATAATAATAATAATAATAATAATAATAATAATAATAATAATAATAATAATAATAATAATAATAATCTAATAATAATAATAATAATAATAATAATAATAATAATAATAATAATCTTAGTGGTAACTTGGCACACTAGACTAAAAAGAAGGCTGATGCCTGTATGTTAGAGCATCTGATAACCAGCCATCTAAAGCAGGAATTTGCAGGATGCAGAAGAGACTTCCTTCCCCTCCATGTGCACACACACTTGCTCAATAACACAGCACGGCACACACGCACACATTTGACAGGTGCACAACACACAGGAGTGCCAATGAAGTCTGGTTCCAAGGAAGGAGAATCCAAATCGCCAGGGGGGTGGAGAGAAAGCTCTGCATGCCAGATATAATCATGGAGTTGTGGTGTCGGGCCATAGAGGCGTGATGAGGGCTCGGGCTGTGCTGACCACTTGTTCAGACGAACTGAAGAAAGATTAGTGCTGTCCAGAGAGACATCAAACACCCTGCAGTATAGACTAGTGCAATGTTGCGTTGGTATTGCAGGGTGTGCTACTTGGGGGGTTTGAGGCAATCCTCGAAGGCTGGCATGAGCTTGTGACAACCGAAAAGACGGGAGTAAAGGGTGCCTATTGTCCGGCGCTGAACAAGCTTAAGTTTGTTAGCGTCGCGAGTTTGGTACGGGAACTATACTGATGAGCAGTACTCAAGTCGTGACAGAATGATAGAAGTGTAGAGTGCTCGGAAAACCTTAGGTCATCAGGGAAGGGAGACACGGGACACAAACCCAAGAAAGTGCTGGTGCTTACATACAGTGCTGGTGACATAAGCGGAAAAGTTGAGAGAACAGCTAAATGCTACACCCAGAATGGGAAGGGCCCGAACAGTCTTTATAGAAGTGCCTCCAAGGAAGAAGGTTGGACGTGCAGCAGTTTCGTTGTGGCTGATATGCATGGCAGCACTTTTTACGGTGCTACTACAAAGTTTGATATTGTAGGCCCAGTCGTTCACCTTTACGGAATGTATTTATTGTAAGCACACATGCTGGTGCATCGGCATGTTGTTGTTGTGGAAGCGTTAACTTGTTAATCAAAGACATTCTGCGCAGATGCATTAGTAACTTGGTTTTGAGTAGATCTTTGTCCTGACTACAATCTATAGTATCGCAGCAAGAAACATTTTAGTAGAGGCTGAAGGGATTCCAGCAGTTTAAGCATACTGACTGCACAAAACACTGATGACACCTTTTCACCTTCCCCACAATGCACTCACACTATCTACACTTTCCGTAAGCAAAAAGTGAGATAAAAAATCAATTACAGTTTCATTGACTCAGTACTTGCTGATTCTGAAGCGGGCATCGAAGCAATCGTGATATACGCTGCTACATGCATAGGTCTTGCATGATGCAGGTCCTGCTATGCACTGCACATAGGGCACATGTTGCAAACAGATAATTTCTTTTTGCAGTGCTCAACTATAACGACACACTGACTCAAACATGACTGTGTTTTCACGTATGCTTCAGTGCGTCAGTGTTCTTGATTGCTACACGAGCGATTTATGCCAAACGAGCCCAAAAGACGGACGCACTAGAAAGAAGTTAGTGAATGAGTACAGTGAACTTGTACTGAACTGGATTCACATGCCGAATAGAAGAGCGCAGTGTCAGCTGAAACAGGCGGCACGGCTGATTATGTAAGTACTTCCAATAGTTCGGCGGAAGTTATCTTTACCACTGGAAACAGCGCAGAGCTTGCCCGTTAAACTTGAGTCAACCGACACCACACGAAACACGCCGCGGTTGACCAACCCAACTTCCACACGGTTCATTCACCACATCACAGGTCACACGAAGTCAAGAGTGCCATATTTTAAATCACTGCAGCACCAAACGGATCTGAAAATTCATCTCCTTCGACAGAGTTTCTCAGGTGAGTTCGTTCACTCGCCAGTTACGAACTCGATGGACCCGCTAGGCCTACGCGTAACGTAAACAACATCGGCGATAGGCGAGTGCTGATTATCCAGACTTCGGAACTCGTAAACATGTTTCCATTCGTTTTGAGCACAACAAAATGCACACACAACAAGCACGGACGTTGCGGTAATCGTGATTCGGTTCGCTGTTTTAGCAGACGATCGCACTGAGCCCGGCGGAACCCAGTGGGCAGGTTGGATTAGTCGGCGTCGTTCGAAGTCGCTTCGGATCCACGTCGCGCTGCAACAAGCCACGGTCGTCGGTCGTGTCGTCGTCGGCATACTATTACAACACTGTTTTTCAGGAACACTGTCGCGCGCGTCGTACGCCCAAGGAACTCGGACGATCGTTGGTGCCGTCGCCTTCGTACGGGCAGGTACGGGCGGCCATGTCAGGCCTAGTAGCGGAGTCTCCGCAGCCTCCGATTGGTTGACGCCTGCGACTCGTCGCAGCCTCTCATTGGTGCACGCCGGCGCAGCGTCACCGCGCGTCGCCAAACTTCAAGCATCGGCAGAAGGCATAATCGCTGCGCGACGTTCCGCTTCAGCGCGGTTGCGACCGACGCGTTGACGCATTCGACCCTTCGGCGCGCGCCGAAGCTTTCCAGCGCGTGCCAGTGGTTGGGGCATTAGGATTTTTGCGCCCGCGCCGGAAGCTGCAGCTCGCGTCAGTAGCATGACGCACCTCACATGACCACGGTGAGCCAACGTCACTTCCGGAACGACTCTCCGCGCGACGTTCAGGCAAGCCCGGGCAAGCTGCTTCAGTACCTCCTTGTTGGCTGTGCGCGTTGAGATCGACGTTCTTCATGGCAGGTGCGGAAATCTTCAGCCGTGACGGCTGCATTAACAATGAAACTTTGATTGCCGAAGTGCAACGTCGGCAACCATTGTGGATGGCCTCGCATAAACAACACAAGGACCGCAACCTCAAAGCGGCACTGCGGAATGAAGTGATGGCCTCCGCCCTGCCAGATGTCAACATCCAAGGTAAGCACAAGATTTTGCAGCTTCCACGTGAATAATCGTTTACTAAGCAGCCTTGCATTTCTCTGTGCAGTGGGACTGGAGTTGGTGCAAAAGAGATGGAAATCGCTGGGTGACAAGTTTCGCCGCATCTTCAATGGCCGCATAAAGGCACAAAAGAGCGGCGCCGGCACCGACAATGTCGAGTCTGTCGACACAGCATGGCCCTTTTTGGAGCTGTTGCTGTTTTTAAAAGACACCATGGTGACGAGATCGTAAGCTTGACATTATTGTTGCGAACATTTTGCTGGCCAAAGGAAACCCACCTTGATTACGTCTATGTCAGTGAGATGAGGGGCTTGTTTCTTCCGAAAGGGCAACTTCATCGTTAAGCGAGATGGTAAGCCTTTTACCGGCTAATAATTTTGAGATATACTTGGCTAAGCCTACTGCTATGAACGATGGTAATGGGCATTTATATGTAACAAATGTCAGTGTGCAATAAGTGGTTTTTGCGGTGGAGGCGCGTACAATGGAAGGGGGGCCATCCTGTGTTTGGGTATGCACCAGTGGTGCAGCCAGGAATAACGAGGGTCTGGCATTTAATCAGTGTAGGGGAGTGGTGGGGAGGGGCTTGTGCTCGGTGTTGCTACATCCCTATTTTTTGGCTATGCTGATACCCACGCCTGCTCACCGAAGTAAACAAAATGAGGGGGAAAGTTGGCAATTCAACGTTTATGCAAGCAAGCTGCAATATACAGGTGGCCTTCATTGTAAATACCACATGCCTTTGCTGTGAATTATATAGTTTTCGGAGTTATCACAGTGCAATTCCACTTGTGAACAACTAATGGCAAGGGTTTTCACATCTCCATGTTATAGCATGTGGTGCCGCTTCGATCATAGTCATTACCTTAAATCATGAATATGATGTGCATGGCTATGTTTCATGTATGCTTGCCAAATTGCTGACTTATATAAGTTACTTCTAGTATGGCATTTTTATTGCGATTAGACACTTTACAAGGAATATATATTTTCTTTTACAGATACATGCAAGAAAATATTTTGATGCACCTTTACTTATATTTTTCTTTTGCATTTCTCACTTTTGCACATTGCATGGCAATACGATCACAGTAGTGAATGACAACTTTAACATTATGAAAGTGCTAGTATTGTTCATAACAGTTTTACAGTGTGTGAGACTATAACAATAATGAAGAGCAAGAAAAACACTGAAATGGTTTCACTTTGTTTTATTGCAATGTTACAAAACGTCACAACATAGAAAACATGCACTTTTTCTTATGTGCAGCACTTCAGGCAATTATGCAAGAGAGGTGAGCCAGCAGCTGGACACAAGTGAGCCACTCGGTGCGAACCAGCAGCACAATGGTGCAGAAAAAATTTTAATGGGCATTGCCCAGTTCGAAGACCAAGACTTCGATGCACAATCAGATTTTTCTGATCTGTCAGGCTTGGTGTCAGTGTCACAGGTCTCGTCAGCCTCGACGTCATCTACGACATCAGCTTCGACGTTGTCTACGGCACCAGCCTTGATGTCAGCAGCACAAGGAGCGGCTGCCCCAAGTCAGCAGGGAGCTGCTAGCCAAAGACTGCAAAAAAAAGAAGAGAAGGCCAAGTGAAGACGCTCTTGTGACTGAAATGGGCGAACTGTCCAAAACACTACAGGCTTGCCCTTTAGAGGACGAGTATTATCACATGGCCCTGAATATAGCAAAATTCTTGAGGAAAGTGCCGGAAGAATGGCAACACGATTTTCAGATTGAGTTGCTGCAGTTAATAAAGAAATATTCAGAGTGATGAAGGGTCTGTTGCACTTTTCTTAACATGAAAAATGTTTTACTGGTCTTCAAGAATTCTAGCATGTACGAGCATCACAGAAATGTCTTGAAAAGATAAGGCTAGTTTTCTAGCACCCCAGGAGATGGCACTATCTTGATATTCTCTCAGCGTTGTGCTCATAGTGTCTGCGGTAACAACGCAGTTTCGTCAAATGGATTCCGTTCGATCGCCGCTTAGTGCTTCGCCTTGAATGGCGCCAATTAACAATGCCGTTAAGTGCAGCAGAAAGGCAGCGAAGTTCATGGGCAAATGTTGTAAGACATGTTTCACTTTCACGTTATGAGTGATTCGTATGAAAGAAGGATTAACCAATGTTTCTCCAACGCTAGAATTAGATTTAAACATTGACAGCCATGCTAAGAGCAAGTAGAATTTTATCAGAAGTTTTCAATGCATTTGCTGGCGTGCGCACATGTCGTTCCCCCTTAACAGATAGCAGGCTAGCGGACTGTTGCTTCAGGCTACCTTCGCTGATTTTCCTCAGTTAAATCTTCCTCTCACTGTGAAGCGGATATGTTGTACAGACACAGCCCAAAGTGTGGGATATCTATATAAGCATTCTTAAAAGTGAAGTACCGTGGGAGGCAATTGTTTTGAAGGACAATAAGCAATGTTTCTGCATGTATATACTGGTTTTCCTGCATATAAGTAAAAAAACAAATAATTCACCATAATTGATCACAGGTTCTAAAATAAGTATACCTTGTCCAGCCATTCAGAGTTAATGCAAAATGAAAGGCCACTGAAAGCAGGAGCTTTGATGTCAGGTGCGAGCGCTTATTGAATTTAAGCATAGCTCTCTCAAAACGAATTGCCTATGCTATGCCTAGACTCCAGGTTAATTTTGAGCACTTGGGGTTCCTTAATGGCCACCCAGTGCATAATGCACCAGTTTTGCATTTTGCAGTCGAGAGGCAATCTCATGCACTTGGGCTTAGCAGAGCAACGCAAAAGCCACTCCACCATCATGACGGGTAGTTCCTTTAACTATAGAAACAGAATAAGAAGTCATTTCTATTTCATGATTGGCAGTGAGCTTCTAGAATGTTTGCAAGAATACCTGAAGAACCTTATCAAGAAAAGTTACAGAAGAATAAAAATGCGTTAAGGCCCATATGGCAGGCATTACCGAATCATGACTGCCAGGTTACTGCTACCAATGAAACAAAAGTGTGAAAACATTGAATACTAGTGGTACTAATACAAGGGATACAAACTTGGAGGCTCATAAGCAAGCGTGAGTTGATGTGAAGGACCGTACAACGAGCGATGGAACGAAAAGTTGGGTCTAATGTTAAGAGGAAGGCAGGCGGTGGGGTCGCTATACGAGTTGACATTAAAGGAAGAAATGGAGCTGGGCAGGCTACGCAATGTGTAGGACATACAGCCAGCAGTCTATGAAAGTTACAGAGTGGGTGCCAAGGGGAAAACAGTCAAGGATGACAGAAAATTAGGGGTGTGATGGTGTTAGGAAATGTGAATACAAAGCCTGAAATCAGCTAGCACAAGACAGGAGTAATTAAGGATGCCGAGAGAGGGGTTCGTCCTGTAGTAGACATAAAGAATGGCTTATGATGATGATGATGATCCTCATTTAGCAATGATGCACTGTGGCAGCGATTTTCAGCACAAAGGCAAGAGGACGTGAGGAGACTGTAGTAGGAAAATGATTGGAGATCAGTTATACATTCTTAGCAGTGTACTGGAGATATGCATGCACCTGCTCATGTTTATCACCATACCATTTGCTTAGAGGATAAAATATGCTTCTCAGAATTACTTCAACATCAGCATGTCCAAGTGGATCCATACAAATGCTTAATTTCTGTTCTAATCTTTGTAATAGATTCCCGAGTTATTTCTGTCACTCTAAAGATATGTACAACCTTTGTGGCAAATATTATCCCCAGACAATCAGTCTATCCTGCTTGCATATTCCAATCAAGATTGCAACGTTACATTGATAATGCACATGTTGTTCATTGCCTGGAAGTACTAGGTGCCCAGCTTTAAAGGAGGTGTGCGTAACACACAGAAGCATTGTTGTTACGTGACAAGACAAGTGAAGGGGCAATTGCTTTTTTTTAAAGCTTAACACAACAGAGCCTGCAGGTGTGATGTAAATGTAACGAATAGATTTCTTTACTGTGAACCCATAAACTGTGACATGAGGCTTTAGCCTTGTCACTTTCATAGCTCACCATCACTGAATTGTTAGATGTGTCTGCTCCCGTAGCCACTTGACAACTGCTTCTTTGGACACCCCAGGGAGATTCCATTGCCAAGGAACCTCCCCAGCACTGCTACAAAAGTATGCTGCGAAAAGGTTCCTGGCAGCTGCCGCATCACCGAGGTAGTTCCTGCAATGTGTTGCCTTTATCGGGAAGAAGTGGGGTTCCGAGTTGTTTCCTGATGCTTGTTGGACACCTTGTCGCCACTGTCTTGCGTCGAGGTTACCAAAGCTGTCGTCTGTATCGGTGAACTTGTGTGACTGTGGGTTGTGGACACTGAGAAAATTGTGCAGAATACAAGCAGCCTTTGTAACGAAGTCCACACTCTTCGGTTTCAAGTGGATGGCACGTAGCAGAATTCTCCATCTGGCCGCCGTTATCCCAAATGCGTTCTCTGCACAGCGCCTGGGAGAAAATTGAAACACCTTGAATGCCAATTTTAAAGAATAGAAGTACAGTTGAATCCTGCCACACCGAATACCACTACAACGAATAATTCTTAATTCCCCGTCAGTATCTCATATAAATTAATGCCCTAAGTTTCTCTGCACAATGAGTCATTTTTTGGGAGCGTTTCCGCTTCAACGAAATTTTTACGGTCAAAATCGAAACCGAAACAATTATTATTGGCAAAAGAGAACTCATTCACGTGATGAAATCCTGTGATTGTAGTTTCACCATTGTGGTATCATTTATCAGTTCAGCACATGCCTATGACGTAGGACTGTCAATGCTGTAGAAGCAGAGGTGCTCTCGAATAAAGCACATTCATTCCTGCCCTGGCTTCCTGCGTCGTGGTCTTTTCTTGGCCACAACAGAACAACTGGTGACAAAGATGGGATGATGCTACGATTATGAACCAAGCACCAGCGCAGCTGTTGCGGCGCAACGGACGGCTGGGCCACCATCAGAAGGCAAACGTTTAAAAATGGCAATCCCTGTAGCTTCACAACGTTTCGGAAGCATGCCAGAGTTTCACCCAAGAAGCGAGGATATCAAGTCGTATTTCGAGAGGGATGAAAATTTTGTGGCACTTAACGAGGTTCAGGAGACAAAGAAGTTGAGGTTGTTCTTGAACGTAATAGGCAGCACAGTGTACCGACAGCTGAAGAAAATTTTAGTTCCCGACAGCCCTCCTGACAGCGCTACTGACAAGACCTTCTCGGAAATAGTGTACTAGAACAACACTTCAGCCCTGAGTATTCAGTAATAGCTGAGCGTTGCAGCTTCAACAAGCACACGCAGCAGGTAGGAGAATGCTTCAAAGACTTCATGACGGAGCTTAAACGTTTGGAGCGTAATTGAGAGTTCAAGGCGTTTCTGAATGATGCCTTGAGGGATCGACTAGTGGTAGGATTACGCGGCCAAGAGACTCAAAGGATATTGTTCGCAACAGAAGACTTAACCTTTGAAAAGGCATGAAAGATTGCGCTCGAAAAAGAACTTGCTGCAAGGCAAACAAAGGAGCTGCATTGCCAGGCTGAACGCTCGACTGACGTACGTACATGTGGTAAACGAGGGGAAGCGGAAACGAAAGCCAGGACGTTGGGGCGTAAAAAAAGAAGGGGGCACAAGCAGACCGTTTTTTATCGCTGCAGGAAAGGACACAATTCAGAGAGGTGCTGGTGCCGCAACGCGAAGTGCCGTTCATGAGCAAAGACTGGGCACCTGCAAACGATCTGCCGAGAGCGAAAAAGCCGTCCAGTGAACTATGCTGAAGCGACGGACGAAGAAGCGGATGATTCCGAGACATTTCACGTGTTACTATGCGCATGAGATGGAAAGCGAGGCTACAAAGTTTCCGTGCAGATTGAAGGGAAGCCAGTTTCTATGCTTTTGGATACGGGTGCAGCTGTCGCGTTGATGCCTGAAAGTGTTTTCAGACAATGGTTTCCGCGGCCTGAATGCAAGCCAACAAGATCAGTTTTGAAAACGTACACAGGTGAGCCTGTAAAGCTGCGAGGGAAGGCGACCGTAACCGTTGAGCATAATGCCTGCATAAGTGAGCTTCCATTGCATATAGTAGAGAACCAGGGTAAGGCTATGCCTACACTTCTAGGCCAGGATTGGCTAGAAAAGTTGCAACTTGACTGGAAAACCATCAGTGGTGTCACAGAAAACGCTGGTGTCAATTCTCTGTGCGAATTATTTCTGGAAGTTTTCCGCACAACACCGGGCGGGAGTAGTTTCCAATTTCTAAGCCAAAATGTCCACAGAACCAAACTGTACGCCTGTGTTTTGCAAAGCCAGGTCTATGCCTTTGGCTACTAAAGAAGCAGTCAGCGAAGAAGTTCGGAAGCTAGAAAGTCAAGGCGTCTTAAGAAAAGGTACCACCAGCAAGTGGGTGACTCCCATTGTACCGGTTTCGAAGCGTGGTGGCGGAATCAGAATTTGCAGTGACTACAAAGTAAAAATGAATGAAGTGCTAAAGACCGATTGTTACCCGCTCCCGCTTCCTGAGGATTTCTACTCGATGCTAGCCGATGGTAAGGTATGTTGTGTGCTGGATTTGTCCTCTGCGTACCAGCAAGTGCCTCTTAATGAAGATTCTAAGCCACTGCTCACGTTAAATGTACATCAAGGCTTGTACAAAATTAAAAAGCTTCCATTTGGAATTGCGAGCACACCAGCTATATTTCAGGCCATGATGGATCGAGTTCTACAAGGAATTCCCAACGTCGGGTGCTATATAGATGACATCATCATCATGGGTAACAGCGCAGAAGATTTCTACACAACTACCACAAGAGTTCTTAAGAGACTTAGCGAGCACAACATAACGCTGAAAGAGGAAAAATGAAAGTTTTTTCGTGATTCAGTAGTCTACCAAGGCCACAAGGTTTTGAAAGAGGGCATCGATCTCACCGCTGAAAAGATAAAAGCAGTACGAGATGCCCCAGAGCCCAGCAACATCACAGAAGTGAGGGCTTACTTGGGTCTTCTAAACTTCTATGGCAAGTTTTTGCGGAATTTGACTACTGTGGTAGCCCCTCTTTATCAGCTTCTTCAAAAAGATCACAAGTTTAAATGGACGCAACAGTGCAAGAAGGCCTTCGAAACAACTAAGTAAATGATTCTCAACAGTGAAGTATTAGCCTTCTAAGACGTCACAAAGCCACTCGGACTTAGTTGCGATTCTTCCGCTTACGGCTTCGGAGCAACTGCTTGGAAGGTCAGCAACGTGGCTGGCATCATAAGCAACTTCGTGCCGGCAGACATCTACAACACCGATGAGACCGGGTTATTCTACGAGATGTTGCCGGCCAGGACGCTCGACTTCAAGGGGCAGCGCTGTCACGGCCGCAAACACAGCAAAAAATGTGTGACAGTGCTGCTTTGCACAAACATGGATGGCTCTGACAAGCGTCCGCCATTAGTCCTTTGAAAAAGTGCCAATCCGCGCTGTTTCAATGGATCCCATAGCCTACCTTTGCAGTACAAGGCGAACAACAAGTCATGGATGACCCGAGCTATTTTCACAGAGTGCATGGTGGCATTCGACCGCGACATGAAGCAGCAGGACCGTAAAGTTTGCTTGCTTCTGGACAATTGTGGATGATAAAATTATGCCAACTAGCACAAGTTTCAGTTATCTTTCTACTGTCTCTCCTGCAAAATTATAATGAATACAGTGGAATGCAAAAAAAACCTTGCATAATTTTTAGAATTTATTAATGCAATAACTGCGAGGGTGGTCTCCACAAACTAAGATAATCGGTCTTGTATGCTTCTTACTTTGCCTGCTACATGTAATAGCGACATGAGGGATTGAATGCCACATACCTTGCTCGGCTTAGCCTATAGTTGAAGACCCGTCTTTCATCATCAAGCTGCCTGGCTGGATAAGGACGAAGAAAATCTTCTCTCAGCTGAAAAGCCTTGTTGCCTACGAAGGCATATGGTGCATTTGTTGCAGAGCCAGGAAGCCAACTCAGTGATGGTATATCCAAGTCTCCTTGAGTGAGGGCACGTCCAAACTGAGTTTTTGAATGTGCCACCATAACTGAGGCGACCCTCGGCTCCCACATCAATGAGTGTGTACTTGCAGTCACTGTCGACCACAGCCATTAGGACCACAGACAATGTGCCCTGCAATTATGAGCACAAAGCACACACTCAATACAAGTGCAATTATGAGCACAAAGCACACAATCAATACAAGTGCCATAATTGTGACAGCTGCACCAGTCTGAATAAGCACAATATCGGTATATCTCATTGAAGTGCAAAAGCAGCTGCCCATATTGTGAAGCCTAGAATCCCAGTGGAATTGTTTGTGTAAAATTTCATGGTAATGCATGACTGACGAAGTAAAAACATCTGACACCAAGTGCATCCATTCTCTTGTCTTTGCGATTGTTGTCTGCATGCCAGTAAACGGTTATGACATGTACAAAGTAATGGAAAGTTTAATGAGCGACTTGAAAGTAATCGCAGTTGATAAATGGTCTCTGGCAGTAGCACTAATACAAGCACTTGAAATTGTTAAACGTCCTTAGTCACCTGATGTTAAGAATCAATTATAGAGAAGTAACTTGTTAAGCTCTCACAGCTAACATCTTTTCGCACTTTTTTAACATCCTTTTTGCACCTGTCGAATAATTCCGAGGCATCGAGCAGTCGTGCTGCTCCCCGTGATCCCTACTCTATATATGAGATTATATCTTGTGATTTATTTGTGTTTATAGCCATTGGTGTATAGCAAGCTTTTGTACATTTACTGCTGTATACATTTTTAATAAAGCACTAGAATATGTTCACCGTTCTTGATTGATTGTGTAGATGTTCTTTGCCACTGTCATATGCATACGATTCGTTTTTTTGCTCTTGCTGTTCGTGCTTGCTACCACCCTGTGTGCTTTGTAATGTTTGTTCTCTCCCCCCCCCCCCCCCCCGCTATAATGCCATAGGCGCTATGGGTATGTAGTAAACATAATAAAATTTGGGGAATAAACTAGAAAATAAGGCCAAAAGCTTAACATTACCTCAGGATTCTGATGAACCATTACTTTTTAATAAATGAAATTTATGAGTCATTTGTTCTGCTTTGGCACTGAGTATTTGAAAGTGTCTCTCCACCCGTGCAAATACCAATATTACCAGGTGATCTGAGTAATGTGCTCGTCTGGTCAAATGCAAGTAAACAAAGGTAATGCTACCTTGTAGTTGAAGTAGACGCTGCCAGAGTTAGGAGGGCTAACAATGGCAACGTGTTTGCCGTCCACAGCACCTAGGCAGTTCGGGAACTGCCATCGCATAGAAAGGCCCTGGGCTATCTTCTCCAACTCAGCTCTGCTGGGTACCTAAAAGAGTTGCACAGAATCATCAGTGCTCCACTACACTACACAGTAGCTGATTTGATGTCTGCAAATATGGGATGCTGTTTTGAAATATGATCTCAAAATTTCGAATGATACATGGGAATAATTTGAGGGGAATACGGCAAAGTTGCTAACAACTCATATTCAGAAGAATCAGTTTCGAGAAATTTTTTGTGCAGGGGCTAAGGCAAAAAAATTAATGTGAGCACTTTTCTAAGTTACCATTCATGAAAAAGCATGGTGGTGACAGGCGTACGCACTCTTACAAGCCACTCAGTGGATGCAAGGGCAGTGAATTCGCAATTCGCAGTTTTTTATCAACAAAGCAAAAATAACAAATTCTGCCAGTGAGCACTATGAAGAGAGGAAAGGCAATGAAGATAAATACTGACATAATAAAGATATGGTTTCGCACTGGATAGTCGCCAATTAAAAGTTCTACGGGGCAGACAATGAGGCTGCAGGAGCCAATGTCGTCTAGAAAAAGGTTCAAGGTCATACTTGCACCCCTCGAACAACATCTGCATCATTTCTAAACAGAACAGTCACCCGCAAAAGTTTACGGGGCAGGGGTTTCACGACAAAGGGGAGTTTCTGCTCTGGTAAGGCGCAATGCTTCCAATTCAATGGATCACAGTGTAGACAGTAAAATATACTACGGATCGAAGCTTTTAATTAGAGGCTATGTGCACGGGCTTCGCGGAAATGTAGTGATGTGTAGCGACGCACATTGCGGTGCATAGCTGGGCATGTGTACGGGGTGATCATTTTAAGTGTTCCAGAATTTTTAAAAATCGTCTGTGAAAGATAGAAGAATTCTTGTCCTTGAGCTAGATTATTCGAAGAGGCAGACGTTACTAGCATGAAAACACATATTCAACGAAATAAGAAAAACTTGCAAGTTAACTTCCTAACTTTACGGCACATATTGCAATTTATGAAATGTGCTGGTGATTTTAAGACATATCCTTTGAAAGTTAATCACTCGGATGACAATAGTTTCGAGAAATTATTTCCAAAGTGTGGGACGGAATACATTGGAGTTTCAGTTAATTTTGCGCGGGAGAGTGCAATCTTACGGCGAGTTTGATGGGACATATCTCTAAACTGGTATCATTCTGAAAATTAATTTAAAGTGTACACACCTCCAGAACTCACCAGAGACAATTAGTAAATTGCCATATGTGGTGTAAATTAATTAACTGAGAAGTTGAATAGCCAATTTTGATTTCTCATGCAAGTAATGTCATCCTCTCAATAATCCAGCTCAAGCACTAGAATTATGTTACCTACACCAGGCAACATTTAAAAATCCCGGGAAGCTTAAAAATATTCTGCCCATGTTTTGGTGAAGCACACAACAAACAGCACATCTCATACGCATTATGAAAGCATTCGCTTAGCTTCATATAATGATCCTTCAGTCGTGCCCAGAGGGACCGACATGTGACGTGTATGCACATTCGTGCAGTTTCAATGCCAACACGATATGCAAGTGCGACATTACAGATATCTTGGCCTGATGCCAGGTAACTGTAACACAGAGAAACAAAATCACAAAGCATGTTTTTGAACATTTAGTTCCATTTATTACCACAATAATTAAGAATGTTTCTTTTTTGAAGTGATGCTACCATTACAATCTTTAGGTGCCGCTTTCTTTCGTGAACACAGAACAAAAGTGCTCTTGTAAAAGTGCCTAGTATAGACTAATATGGTACTGCCAGTTGAGTAATTTTTTCTTCAAAAATTCATACCACATTTTAATGTATTCTTACACATGTATCTTAATCTTCCACATTCTATGCCGTTGTGGTGGCAGCTTTTTTTTTTTTACTTGTAATGCCAAGGCAAGCAAGTTCGATCAATAATTGCCAAGTTAGACGGGCCTCACTTAGCACTGCTTGTCATAATAGCTTGCAGGTGTTATAAGCTCAGTGCAGGAAAAGTTGTGAGAATTAAATTAGGTGCTATGCAACGCATAACTGAAAAAAAAACGAAAAGACAACACAGAAAGACTTGTACCCAAGTTTCTTTGTCTCATATGCCCAGTTTTGTGCAGCAAACAGCCCATTAGTAAGTATGAAACTAGTCCCACAAGGTCTCCATTTGTAGAACGCTAATTGATAGCACAACACAGGCACTACCCGCTAGTGAAAGCACTACATACGAAGAACTGAATACAAACGTACCTTAATGCAATTGCCAGCTGTTCAGCCGGCTCCAAGGGTTCTCTTATGAAGTTCTGACAAGTTAGGTCTGTTACAACAAACGTCAGCAATGTGTCAAACATCTGAGGCGTCATACGGTAAAACTTGAAGAAGGCGTGGTCGCCTCCACGCATACGGCGCATCTGTCAAAGGAAAAAAAAAATTAGCTGTGAACAGGTTTTCCAGGCTGGTGCCCATCTCTGTACAGCAAGTATGTCATTAAGTACGCCATACAAGTATGTCCCACAATGTTTTGGTGACATATTTCTAAAATCTCACAACTCCTTCATTCTCGTGCGACACTTAAAAGAAAAGTTACTACACAAGACTTTTCACGATGTCTGGAGCGTGCCGGAATCGGCGAGAGAGGGCAATTGATAGCCCCAGCACCCCTAGGGCTCGGCGAGTCCCCAACCTACGGACAAGTCCGGGTTCCGTCCTCGATGCGCCATTAGCCCCTTCGGATTACCGGAAGTGCCAGCAAAGATTACTGAATAATGGTACGTTGTTTACACTTAGTACTCGTCCAAATTTCCTCTAAAAAACCAGATTACACAACTGTATCGTGCTGAGCCTATCACGGACCCATTTTTAATCATTCCGACTGACATTGCATCATTGACTTCGGTGTCAAGCATGTATTCGGCAGCTAATTTCCTGGCTTGTTTGCTTCACAGGGAAAAAGAACAAAGTTACTTACTGCTATGTAGTAAAGTCCTTCTTGCTTGCGTGCTGCAAACACGGGCCGAACCCACCATCGTCGCGGTTGCCGCTGGTACCGACGTCGCCTTCTCTTCAGCATTAGCAGAAACGTCATCACTTTCATGACAAGCAACACTTTCTTTTTCTGGACGACTGTCTCATGATTCAACAGTTTGCACAAAGGTCGAAAGCTTGCAGCGCAGTTCGAGGTCTGACACACCGTACAACACGCGAGGCGCGTAGCACCTTGCGTAGCACACGAGTGATGCTATGCCGATGCTGCTGCAGTTTTCGCCGTGCTCACAATACCCATATTAGGTCGCAGTTGAGCTGGATGACCCACAAGGAGTCGTAAAATATGTTTCTGAAATATAAAAACAAATTTTAAGCTAAAATTACTGTGTTTTCTTGCAATATGTAACACATTGCTTAACGTGACCGTTAAGCGAAGGCTAGACTGCCTCGAACATGGCAAGCTAGTAACACTGCTTCGCCGCCACGAGACGCGCGGCTACGCGCGGCAACTCGTGCATCGTTTGGGTGCGCGCCCTCTTCCTCCGTCGGGGGCGACGCGACGTCGAGTCAGCGCGGCGTGTGCGGACGCATTGGAACGTGTACGTCTGGTTGAGCCTTTAGCCACGCGCGCTGCCTTTCCCGACACGTATGAAAAAGGACGGTGCGCACGATTTGGGCCCCTGCAGCGACGACGAATTCCAGGTGACGCGAAAAGCGTCGCGACCACCTCCGCAGTCGGGAGAGGCCAAATTCGCCATGTTTATGGCTCCTGCTCTAGTACGCTCAAACCGCCCATGGCCGCACGACGCACCGCAAGCAAGCGGTCCACCAGTAATGGCCGAAGTGACGTCACGAGAGGTGGTCGTGAATTTTTGCCTCCGTGCGGCGACCGCACAAACATTGCACTGGTTCGAAGCGAAGCGGGGCGCAAGGCCTAGACCCCTAGGCTGCAGCGGCAGTTTGTTTTTTGTGGGGTTTATTGTGATGATTGCAAGAGCTATTCAGCACCTGCAAAGTTATTTGTCTAACGCAACAAGCAGCTGTACTCTTCCTGACAGTCTTCAGTACGTGCGATCGCCAAAGGAAACAGACGGATGTGTGTTGGGTTTACGCGAGGATCGGAAGGAATGAAGCCGCCGATTTCATGTGTTTTAGGTCGTTTTTTGCATGTGCATTACAAAAGTGAAGGCCATCGCATACACCTGCATTCTAAGCATGACACTAGTTCGGTACGCGCCAAAATGAAAATATTTGCGATCGCCATCCTCAGCATATGGTGTTCGTAGGTGTTGTGTGTGCGCTCTTCATCGATACGAAGATTGCACGTTTGTGCAGTGCTGGTTTGTGTTCCAGAAGTGATGACACGATGTGTAGCGATGAGCTTCGTTGTCGTATCATTGCAGGCATTCGTAATGTACTGTTTGTGTCTTGCTTCGTGTGAGCTGTTTTGCCGGCTGCGATGCGCATTGGTGACCGCCAACACGTACAGAATGTTCGAGCGCTAGGGTTCTTACTTTTACGAAGCGTAAGTGTAATGTGATATGTATGTACGTGCAATGTGTCGCAATGGTGCTAGGCGTATAAGTGTTCGTTTCATGCAATATGCATATGTTCTGAAGTGAGCGGTGCATAAGCGTTGCGGGCGAGTTTTGGTTCCGGCCCTTTCTGCCTCGTTCACGTATCTTGTGTGTTTTTCAGAAGTTATTTCTGTGCTATGAAGGTAAAATGAGACATCCACCTGTTTGTAGCAATTGCTGTTTGTATAAAAGTGATACCTGTTTGTATACCTTTTTGTAAGCAGGTTGCAGCTGCTCTGTTGGTTTCTCTCCTGATAACGACGACAACATGTAAACATTGTATAAAGAATTGTTCACCGAGAAAGCTCTCCTCGTCTCTGACTCTGCGTGAAGTGGGGTCCAGACCTCCTGCCAGCCACACATACCTCGACACACGCAGCAATGGATCTCCCATCACTGAAGCGGTGTAATGTGCGTCACCTGCTTGTCGAGATCTGATTCAAGCATGAGAAGAGGAGCCGCAATTCGCTGCTTATCGACCAGGATGACATCGCTGGGGAATCGCTACCTTCTTGATGTGGAGCGCTATGGGCAGAAGGCCAAAAGTTCTTTTTCCTGGACGAGACATGGGTGACGGCGGTACACGCTGGGTCGATCATGTGGACAGACATCGTGGCGCAAAAGCGCGGACACCTATACGCTCGAGCAAATGGCCTGTCGACGGGTCTGAAACAACCTTCTGGAAAAGGCTAGTGCCTGATCGTGACGCACATTGGCAGCGAGGATGGCTTCGTCGAAGGCTGCTTAGATATATTCCGAGGCCAAATAACAAGCGACTACCACGAAGAAATGGACGGCAATCACTTCGGGCGATAGGCTAATGACGTTCTGCAGAAGTTGCCTGCTCGTAGCGTCATTGTTTTGGGAAATGCACCTTACCATTCCCGGCGAGAAGAGAAATTGCCGACAACAGCTTGGAAGAAGGAAAAAATACAGGAGTGATTCAAAAGCAAGAACATTACCTACAGCGAAAGGGTGGTTAAAAAGCAGCTGCTTGAGTTGGTATCACCTGTAAAGCCACGCTTTCTGAGCTACATCGGAGACAATGCAGCTGAAAGGGCCGGTTGCATTGTACTCAGGCTCCCACCGTATCACTGCGAATTTAATCTTATCGAGCTCGTGTGGGCAAAGGTAAAAAATGGCACAGCTGAGGAGAACAGAGGCGTCAAGCTGTCCACGGCAAAAGACGTCTTGAGGGAAAAAATCAAGCACGTAATGGCGGAAGACTGGAGGAAGAACAATCACCTCGTGATGGACCTGGAGGCAAAGTTCAGGCTTGATACGTCTGGAAGTGACTGCATCCAACCCATCATCATCCAACTGGGTGAAGATGACAGCGAAGAAAGCGACTCTGACTGCGAGCTGTCTGGCATTGAGCCACTCGATGAAGCATAACAGCTTCTTATTAATGAAAGAACAGCCCTTATTAGGGCTACCAAAATATTGCCGGTGGGTTCACAGCAGCCAAGCATTCTGCTGTGACCTCTCAAATAAATAAGCAGTTCGTTTGGTGACATATTCCTTTTAATGGAAGCCCATTTCTGAAAAAGCACAGTCCTGCACAGATCGTGCTTAATATAAGTATTGGCATGGAAACGTGCTGAACTGCTGGAAAATCTGAATGCAAATACAGTTGTTAACCCTGAATAACTATGTGGGGCCCAAAATGCTCATTCGGGCAGCCACTGTCCAGCTTCACACGAAAAAGCAGTAGTCGACGTGAAATTGACAGCCACTCTTAGCAGGCTGCACGCCAAAGCACATTGAGCTTTGCGTGCAGTTGTGCTGCCCCTACTGTTATTTCCAGCCCATTGAAATGAATAATGCCAATGTCAGAAAGCCCAAAATACTCTATTGGGCAGCCACCTACGAGCATGACGGGCCCTGTGATGAAAGAACAGTCGTTCGGGGCATGTTTCAAAGGCACCTTTAGCATCTGCACTTTAAAGCGCAGCCATGTCGTAGACATTGTAGGTGAAACAGCAGCAGCCAACGTGAAAGTGACCGCCACTTTTAGCAGTTTGCATGCAAAAGCACATTCATGTGGTCGCATTCTTTATTTTGGTTATACGGATCAGGCAAGTAATACGGATAAGAGAACAATTATCAAACATCATCAGCTTAATGAGGCCCAAAATACTCATTCGGGTAACTATTAATACCGTTGTTGAGGCCACGCTTGAAAGACACCATTAGCAATCTGCACGTTAAAGCGCAGTCACGCCGTCACCACAGTTAGCGAAACGGCAGCAATCAACGCGAAAATAACAGCCACTGTTGGCAGCTTGCATGCAAACACACATTCATGTGGTGGCATTATTTATTTTGGTTACCTGACCCAGGCAAGTTATGCGAATAAGAGAAAAATTGCCAAACGTCATTGGCTTAGTTAGGCCCAAAATACTCATTCGGGTAGCTATTAATAGCAGTAGTCGAGGGCACGCTTGAACGGCACCATTTGCAGTCTGCACGTAAAATCAGAGTCATGCCGCAGCTATGTTGTATTTGTTTATCTGACCGGGCAAGTAACACCAATGTAAGCATAATTATTCACCCTGAACAGTTCTGCTAGCATTGTTTGTACTAAAAAATCTGAGTGAAGTTGAATGTGTTCTATTGAGGCAATTATTTAATTCAAAAGCCATTGGCATAGCGATTGACGGCCAGGTTCACACAATGACATTTCTGAAGTAATAAATGGTGAAAGTTGCAAAAGCTCTCAGTGCACTGCTTTACTGAGCTCCATTCACTGAAAGATGTCTTTGCAACGACTAAAGTACCAGACAAGAAACGACAACCCACTGCACAATCTTATTCGTGTTGTAAATTTTTACCATCATATGTAATGGGGAGTGAAACGATCTGTTTACAAAGGCTGAATGCATAAAAAATGCAACAGCATAGCAAGGTGTTGTTTTGCAATATGCAGCCTTTCATGTTCACTTCTGGCGAGCTGCCACATGGACTGATGCATAAACGTGAACAGAGGTAAGAGGCAAATTTGCTGTGCAACCCACATGACGCTTTTAAGAAATTGTATCTCCAAACCTTCCTGTTTTTACAGGCGACCAAAATTTGGTTTGAGCAAGTTGGTTAATCACACTGCAGCAACAACACAAGAAGCAAGGACAGAAAACACAGCGAGTAGGCAGATTGAGAAGACGAGGCAGACCAGTGAGACATGTTTTAATGAGATGGAAGAGGCCAGCCCTGCAGTGTACAGGAGTTAGTGCTTTGAATGAGATTGGTTAATGGAAATGTATAAAGACATTGCTAAAAAAACTAGCAAAAACAAATGCTAATATAAAATAAAAGTAGAGAAATAAGAGTAAGCGCAAACACGCATGGTAGCAGGCACGTATTCACACACAAACGCGAAAACTAAGAAAAACTCAAATATAAAGAAATGTGGGAAATGAAAAAAAATCGACCAACGCAAAAAAACACACGCACATTTACGAACAAACGCGGGTAGAGGTATTATAGGAGTGGGTTCACAAGATGCTGTGCCTATCTTCTGTGCCTACCTGTTTTTTTTTCACCGCTCTCTTAACACTGTCTTCGGAATATTTAATTGCAATATATCACGAGAATCGAAAAGCAGCGCGAAGCTATGTTGTGGGAAACCATATCGAGCGCTGGCAACACAACTTGTGCGTGACTGTGCCCCAGCGCGCATTCTACAGCTTGCGCGCGTGGTGAGCACTGGTGGAAAGCAATCAATCGACGGTGCTACACAATGCTCGAACACCACCGTTAGATGCTCGGCTATCTCACTGCTGACAATGATTGTTCACGCTAAGTTGATGGCAAGAAATCATTGCGTTGGATGCTTCTTTTGCAAATATTTTCTGTTGAGACGCTCGTAAGTTTGTTTCATGCGCGCACGCTTTTCTCATTTCTCCTGCGAATGGTTTTGCTCCATCGCTTCACCCCGTCCGACGAGAAACGCAGCGACACAGTACACGAACACAACCGCCGCTGACAGTAGGCACCAGACTTTGGCAAACTTTTCTCGTCGTAACTCATAATTTCATGAAGTACAAGTCCTGAAAAGTAACGACGATAGGCTAACTCGGGAGATCCTTGAGGCATTCGAGATAAGTAAAACAGGAGCGTAATGTGTAAGCACACCGTCAGTGGCCTTGACAAGAAAGGAAGTCACCTTTTTGAGACAGCCTCAGATGTATGAGAGAAGAGATATGGCGATGAAATCAATAATAGTGGGAATTTCAATAAAGAAATCAGTTGACAGTGCAGCTGCGTATTCGTCTAGTCGTTCTTTCTGTGTCCATGTTCCTTAAGTTCTGTTGCTACAATCCTCGAAGAATAACCAAGTAGCCCAGTTAAACACCCTTTTGTTTAACTGGGCTACAGCAGTCAACAGAATATATGATATTCTGTTGGCTGCTGGAGCATGTAGTGTGTATGTAAGTGTTGAAACCATTATTTTAAGCTGTTGATATTGCATAAGGATGTGTGAATATTTGCAACTTTGTAATTATGCATCGAATAGTGCCCTATTTGATTCGGTGGTCACTTTTTGTCAGTGTGAATAGTTTCTTCATGCGTTTCGGGTATTTCAAAATGCCCACTGCACCCACATGAACACTAAACTGCAGAAAAGTACGGTAAATTTTCACCATGACAGGCGTGCTATAGCCATAAAACATGAGAACTTGCGTAGAGGAGCAGGCTAGGTCGCTCAAGCAGACACACTTTACATGCTCTGCTGTGATCATTTGCATCCTCTGATAAGCCCTTTGCATGCGAATAAAGTACTTGTTTGCTCGTATGCTCAGTTTGTGTTTTTTAAATACAATACTTATTAAGGTACTATGCTATTACAGAAACTCGCTAAATTCAAAAATACAGGGATATAAACATAAGTTTATGATAATAGTGATAATGGCTATTGATTTTTAGAAAAGTGTTCGATTCGATTTGCTCCTATTCTATTCTATAGATTCTATAGATACTATTCGGTCCTGAAAATCCTTATTTGCTCACCTCTAATACTGCATCTTTTTTGTGCTGTCTTTCACATGTGCATTGCAAACAAGACTCACATAAATGTGCACATTGAGCACAGCCATGCTATTGTAGCATGCATGAAGGAATACAGGAGAGCCTGGGGGCTAATATATGTTAATAGAGTGAACAAGTAGCTGTGACTGGCAAGATTATTTTACTCCACAGAGGATGCTGCAGTAAGGTTTGTGCAACTGTAAGCAATACGAGAACGAGTGAAAGATTACTTGTAATATATGGATTTGTATGGCATATGAGAATGTGCACCCAATTTGCCACTACGCATTTTTTCTATTTTATGTTCAGCACAGAGTGTGAGTCACTATGGCTTCTTAACTGGAAATTTCTGCGTTCCGTTTCACACTATTTATGGGGCTACCTGCATTCATTTCACTACTTATGAAGTGATTGGATTATAGAACATGCCGACATAACAGATTGACGCAGAACATAACATGAATTCATCATAAAGCTCCACCCAAGAAACTGTCTGTTGGTTATGAAAACAAAAAATGGCAACAAACATTCCCTTACTTTCTTGTGCTGCCCCGCACATGCTGCTAATTAACTAATGTCTACAATGCAGACATTCTGTTTTTTTATTCGGGGTAGGTGCAAGTTACCCTGACACAATGAACATGCATTCATTGCCTAGAAGCTACTGCATGTTGGAATTGGTGTCACAGCAGGCATGGCTAATGTTCTCCCCTACTTGTGTCTTGTGCACCATATGAGCCAGCATTTCAGTTCATTGTCGTGTACCTGTCTAAGCTGTTACTGATGCAGAAAGGCAAATATAAAACGACTTACTACGTCAACCATTTCGCATGCAAGATCACTGCGCTCATTGCAAAGTCATTAGAGAGTTTTAGATCAGGGGGATGCAATCGTTGAGGCTCGAAGTACTAGGGGGCCTCAATGCTTGCGTCCCCTTAATCTAGATCGCTATGGTCGCTTGATAATCTTGCTTTGCTTTGAGATGAAGTACACGTACTGTGCGCCTATTTGTTAGCCTCTGCACTTCTCTTTCTTTTTAATGTGGCTGTGCATTAGCTAGCTAGGTTGTCACTACATGAATAAGATTAGGGACATGCCTAATGCTATCAAATAACATTACTTTGCTATAGCTCACTGACTGTGCAAGCTTCTTTTTTTATCTAGGGAAAAGAATAAAAAGAGAATGCATGCATAAATGATGTTGACAGCAGCAAATTGTCTCAAGGCCATCATCCTTGATTGTCGCCATTGCTGAGAGAGCAAGCATGCCTGTATTCACTTTGACCACAGGCTGTACATTGTTTAAATGCTGATAGAGGTATGGATAAATAATTAAGGGGCAGCAGGTTGGCCACCCAGGCCTTCATGCATGGGCGTTGCTGCCTTGTGTGCTCTGTAAACCTCTGTCATCTCTTAAGGCATGAATGACATAACACTGCTTCTATTGGCAGGGACATCTTTAGCACAAACAAGAAATGTAAACACTAGGTGAATTCACGCCTATATGGGGTGTCTTTTCAGCAATATGAATTAATATTTGTTTTCAGGCAAACATTCTTCTCTTGAAAACATATCTGACAAGCATCTCTGCCTGAAGAAGTAACTGTGATATGTACATATCACTTTTATGTGTGTCATAATTGTAATCAATTACTCAAGACGTACTGATGGCTAGTTTAGTCATGACTTAACATGGCAGTGCACTTTGAAATAATGATGTAACACAGAATGAACAAATGCTAGCTCCGGTGCGCTCCTGTATGTTTATTCGGTGTTACATCATTGTTCAGAAGTGCGATGCCATATTACATCATGTAAGTAATTGTAGGCTCAATATTAACTTGACAGCTGCTAAAGAGACCTCAGCAGCAAAGTGCAACTAAATCAACAAGCCACTGTTGATTCACATGCGTGCTCGGTGATGAAGTGACTTGTCAATCAACACAGCTGTATTCCGTGATAATAGAGCCATCTGTATAGGAGTATGTTAATAGATAATGCTGCGGCGCTTCAGCATGCTAAGCTGTTGCTGTGACAGATGCCTGGCTCACTGGCTTAGATACACCTGTGTGTCCATGTATGCGCGTTCTTCCAAGCTGTTGCGTACAGGGTCTGGCACCATCCGTGAAATGAATGCGCATTGGTCGGTGGCAGAAAACAGACCGAGTTTATTTTCTACAAGAGATGCAGATGAGAGCCGCATGTGTTCGAGGGGGCAAACTCTCGGTCTCTGTCTAGTGGCCGAGACGCTGAGGGTGATGGAGAATTCTTGGAACTCGACTAGGGGCAGGGTCGCTTCCTGTTTCGTCTGCACTGGTGCCTTGTCCAACCGAGGAATGGGGGCGCATCGCTTGTACACAGCATTTCAGATGGATTCGCCGTAGTGATCCGTAGGGTGTCGTTCCCGCTGCGAGCATGACTCTGCAGTTGTGTTTGGCACGGTCTCAGGGGCAGTGCCAATCTCTGGTTTGGTCACCGATGATTGCGAAGGCTTCAGCATTCCTGAGAGAGTGGCCTCTGACGACGTGGAGTTATCTGCTTTTATCCCAAGCATAAATGAGAGCTGAACACTGCTCGCGGTTAGCGTACAGCCCTTATCCTGTGTCGCCGAATCTTCTGTGGGGTGTCTAAAACACCGTGCTTGATGTGGTCACATTGACATCGCACTAACCTGTTGGGGCCTTTAATGAGCCGCGATCTGTGGCCTAGCTTTTCCAAAACCGTTCCCTCTGCCCAAATCGGATTCCCTCCGAAGTTTCGAAAGAAAACTGCTTGTCCGACAGCGAGTACTGTCGACTTTGTGTTCCTGTTGCAGTTGGTATGGGTTTTGTTCGCTTTTGCTTGGGGCTGAATGCACGTGAGAGCTGTATCCAGCTCACGCCCGAACCCAAGTGCAGCTGGCATTTCACCCGTTGATGTGCAGATGGTGATGTGTTGCTCTAGAAAAAGTGGGCCAGCGTACACGCGAATGTTCCGTCCTTGTTTTTGGCTAATGCTTATTTTGTTTCACAAGCCATCCTTTCTGCTTGGCCATTTGTTGTAGGATGGTACGGTGTGCTTGTTACATGGGTCACCCCATTCTTCTTTAGGAACCTCTCAACTTCTACTGAAACGAAGGATGGCCCGTTATCAGTCACAAGCTTTTTGGGGAGCCCAAAAGCTGCGAAAAGGTTCCGGAGTTCCTCAATCAATGTGGCAGACTGTGTATTATGCATGGAGCACACTTCCAACAATTTTCTGTATGTGTCCACAATTAGCCAGCATTCTGCCTTCCATGGGACCAACGAAGTCTCGTGAACTGCGTCCCAAGGCGTTCTGGTGCGTTCCCATTTGGGCACTGGTGCCCTGGCTGGTGCCCTTTGGTGTTGACAAGTTGCACAGTTTCTAGTGAGCCGTTCGATATCTGAGTCAATGCCTGCCCAACAAAAGTACCTTCGTGCACATGCCTTCATGACCACAATTATATGGTGGTTTGCAGGTGCGAGTTTAAGAAGGCAGTTTCTCGCCTTTGTTTTGGAGTTACCATCCGGGAGCCTCTAACAAGGCACCCTTCCTGCGCTGAAAGCTCAGTATCCAGTTTCCGGCACGATGAAAACTGTTATTTTTCCAATTTATGAACTTCACCATTTGAAGCAGCCTCCAGCACTTGGGACAGAACTGAGTCCTCTGGAGTCATTCGTGCTAGTTGACGCGGTGAAAGCTCGAAGCTGAGCATGGTAGCCAACATGAGCACGTCTCTTGAGGGATAAGGTTCAACTTGTGCCGGTAGTGGAAGTCAGCTTAGAGTGTCCGCATTTTGGTGCAGTAGGCCAGGCCTGTACAGCAAGTTGTAATCATACGTTGCTAGTTTAAGGCACCATCGCGTAATCCTTGATGAAAAGACCCGGTGTACTTGCTTTGTTTCACTCACGATTCCAATCAATGCCTGGCGATCTGTTATGGTCACATGCCGGCCAGCTATGTACTTATGAAAATGACTGATGCTATAGATTACTGCTGCACTTTCTTTGTTGAGCTGGAAGTAGCTCTTTTCGGCACTTCTCAGTGTTCATGAACTGAATGCAATGGGCGCCTCTTGGCAAATAGCATCTTCCCGAGCGAGGATGGCATCAACGCCGTACGGCGATGCATCCACAGACAAAAGAAGGGGCTTCGTCCCGTCGTAGTGAGCGAGCACTGTAGATGCACGAATCATCTCCTTAAGTGCCTCGAAATTGGCTTGATGCTTGCTCTTCCACTTCCAGGGCGTTTGTTTCTCTAGGAGCCTATAGAATTCCACCACGACCATTGCTCTGTTCTTCAATATGCAGTCGTAAAATGAAATAAGGCCCAGGAAAGCCCTTAGGGATTTCTTGTCAGATGGTTTGGGTGCTTGAAGTATAGCCTCAACCTTTTTCTCGGTGTTACAAACACCACTGCCATCAATTCGATGTCCCAGAAACTAAACTGACGTAATCCCGAACCTGCACTTTTCTTTCTTGAGGCGTAAGCCTTTCTCAGTTAGTCTCGACAGAAACCGATTTAGACGCTGTGCGCGCTCATTTGCACTATTCCCGTTGACAATGATGTCGTCAAGGTGAACACTCACCCCTGGAATCTCAGATATCTTTGTCTCCCTCACGCACTGGAAGATAGCTGGTGCAGCGGAAATTCAGAACGGGAGGCATTCCACCCTGAATAGTCGTTTTGTGGTGTTCACTGTGAGCAGTGCTGCTGTTTCTTCATGAACTTTCAGTTGTTGATATGCTTGGTAAAGATCCAACATTGAGAAGAGGGCTCCCCCGTGAAGTTTTGCGAACCCTTCGTCTGTAGTTGGTAGCGGGTACAATGCCTTCTTTGCTGGTGCATTAACAGTACTCCTGTAGTCACAGCATACACTGAGTGTACCGTCGGTCTTCCAAACAAGTACCAATGGCGTTGCTCATTTGGTATGCTGCGTTGGTTTTAGGATGCCTTGGCGCTATAGATGGTCAAGCTTATGTTCCATAAGCGCCTGCAGCACCGCTGAAATCGGACGAGCCTTGCAAAACGTTGCTGTCGCACCATCTTCGAGTTCCAAGTGAACTAAAGGACCTGTATAGCTTCCAATGTCTTCCTCGAAGACATCTGGGTGTCATCCCACGACCTCTGTAATTTCTAGAGCTCGCTTTCCAATGTGGTTGATCGCCTTCACCTGAATTTCAAGTGCCAAGAACCAATCTCTTCCTAGGCGGTTGCACCCGGTGCCCTTCATAACCAACAATGGCAGCAGATAGTCCTTTGATCTCAACATCACATGAACTTGTGCGGAGCCCAGGACGTGTAATTGTTTACCTGACCATGTGCACAAATCCAGCGGCTCGCATGAAAGCCACGGAGTGTTTTTCTTCCACCTTCTGTAGTCTGTGTCGTCGCTTATCAGGGAGCATGCCGTACTTGTGTCCACCTCAAACTGGACTGGCTTTCCCTCCACTATCAAGTCCACGAGGATTGGGGCAGTGTGCACGTACACTATCTGTGTGCAGCTTGCAGCAGGATTTGCTGACAGGTGGTGGTTTGACACTGTGTGCCCATTGCTGCTAGTTGTCGGAGCGTGGTTCCGTGTTTTTTTCCTTTGAGATGCAGGCATGCTCGACGTGACCTTCCTTGGAGCAGAAACGGCACTCGACTGTCTTGAATTTGCGTGTTTCAGGGTCGTGCAAGTCGTCGCATCGATAGCAATGTCGCGCTGACGTATGCATGCCTCCTGGCTTGATTTGAGACGTCCTGTTAATTTCCCCCGTGTTTGCCACTCCTTTGATATCTCGCTGATGCCTTGACGCACTTTCCGCTGACAAGGCTAAGTCCACAGCGCATTGAAATGTCAGGCTTTTTCTGCGAACAGTCTCTGCGGAAGATGTTCGTCCAAGACGCCGCGGACGAACCTGTCCCGCAGCATCACATCTTGGGACGGCATGGCTGGGTTCGCCGCTGAAGTGGTCGTTTGGGTGTCAGGTGACGTCGTCGATATTGTAGCCGAAGGCAGCGCTCCGAAGTTGCAGTCGGGTGTGAAGGTTCCGAGGGCCGCAGCTTAGCTGCTGATCGACTCGTCTGGCCGTTGGTGGGGTCTTTGAAACACGTACCGGCTCTAAAGCTCGGCTGTCCTGTTGTCGATGTGCCGCCTAAAAAGTGTCACTAAATCATTTAAGTTGACTTCTGCCGGTATCTTCGCCCCTATCAGCGCGCACACGGTGTTCGAAAGTGTCGGCTCCACAAAGCGCGAGGAGAAGTGCCCGTTTCTTCGCCACGAAGTAAAAGTCGAGGCGCTGGATCCACGATACCCATGATTTGCCCGAGAAAGGCTCGACAGCGCCGTGCATTCCTCTTGTAGCCATGGCCTTAACTTCGAAAACTTATCCGCTTCGCAACTCTTGCCCCATCGCCACTGTTACGTACGGGGTCTGGCCCTATCCATGAAAGGAGTGCGCATTGGTTGGTGGCAGAAAACAGACTGCGTTTATTTCCTACAAAAGACGCAGGCGAGAGCTGCATGTGTTCGAGGGGGCAAACTATAGGTCCCTGTCCGGTAGCCAAGACGCTGAGGGCGACGGAGGATTCTCAGAACTCGACTCTGGATGGGGTCGCTTCCCGTTTCTCCATGCTGGTGCTTCGTCCAGCCGAGGAGCGATGGTGCGTCGCTTGTCCACAACACAAGCTTTCGCTAGCACAGCTACAAAAAGTGCGCCAGCGCGCCGTACACAACCGAGCGCATAGTGACGTATGTTGTCGCAACATTATGCGGTAGCAATAAACAAATAACAAAAAAAGCGGCACATTTAAGACGACTGCACAGTGTTCCAAAGGTGGGTCACCACGTCAATGCCACACATGCAGCACAGAAAGTGACTGTGCAGGAGTCACGTTTTCACCATGATGCGGAAGCTTCAACCTACATCGACAAAAATATGCTAGTGTCGTCTGCTGTTGGGGATAGTTGCCGACTTCGAACAGTGCTGCTCTGTGCACTGCCGAATGTTTGCCAGCTTTCAACAGACGTCGCGTCCCCAAACCGAAGTGCGGATGCAGACGCATTCGAACCACTCGAGCTAACTATTAAAAATAAGTAATAATACAGCAAACGTAATAACAAAATTCTGGCACGATGCGAAATATTGCTGGTCGCCAGCACTCGAGGCTGCCAACTCACTGATGCATGTTGCCAGTTGCTGGTTACCTATTTGCACAACCAGAGGGCGCATGCGAACCGCACCGCATCATGCGGCTTCAGCGTAAATGTAGCGTAAACCGCATGCATGCGGTGCGGCGTGCGGCGATGGGTGGTTTGAGCGTAAATCGGCCCTTACGTGCCAAAGATACCACTAACAGCGTTTCTGTACGCTGCAAAAAATAAATGCGGAAGAACGAAGAAAAAAGAAGGAAAATTTTCTATTTTTACCATAGAAAAATTATTTCAGCGGGAGAAAAACTTTTTTCATTTATAAAGAAACACATTTTTTAACGCAACGATCTCTACTGACCCGATGGAAGAGCCAGCGTCTCAACCGCAGGCTCCGCAAACGCATTGCAGAAATGAACAAGAACATTGCGGAACACTGCAGCACCCTATCCAAACAGCAGTGGGTCAAGGTCTGTAACTCGGTCGACGGACAGGTCCGCAACGGGAAGACGTGGAACCTCCTCAAGCACCTGCTCGACGACACCAATACCCGCACGAAGCAGCGCCACTCACTCATCAAACTCCTTCACCAGGCCAAAGGTACCGCTTCGCCGGTTGACGTCGTGAAGACCCTTTCGCAAAAGTACCTACGGATACCCACGGGCCCGCCAACCCTACATCCCGATTACACCTTTACCGACAACACCATCCTCGACGCCGTATTTTCCGCCGAAAAGGTGCGTTGTGCTCTCCAGGAACTCAACAGCCCAGGGCCCCGAAAGCATAACCGACAAGCTCCTGCGAAACATAGACGACCCCTAGGTTGTGTATCTCACGGACGCCATCAACGACGTGTGGGGGCCGGGCGAGTTACCCGACGCCTGGTAACTCGCCGACACGATCCTCATTTCAAAACCAGGCAAAGCGCCTGGCGTCAACAACCTTCACCCTATCTCGCTCACGTCGTGCGTGGGTAAGGTGGCCGAGCATGTCGTACTCAACAGAGTCGGCCGGTATCTCGAAGACGAGGACTGTTTCACACACCACATGGTCGGCTTCCAATCCGGGCTCTCGACGCAGGATACGATGCTTCTCGTGAAACACCAGATCACAGACACCGAGCACACTTGGGACATCCGCGCGATACTCAGTCTCGACCTGGAGAAGGCGTTCGATAACATCGAGCACTCGGCAATACTTAAAGAGAAGCTGACGAGTCTGTCGAATTTAATAAGACGCTCATATACGGATGCGGGAACCTTATAAATCATGTAGGTAAAATTTGGTTTTTTTTTCAATTAGGAGCGACGTAATCGTTGGTTGAAATTGCGCTGGAGCTCCGGCCCCCGTTGAGTGAGCGAGCGGAGCGGAGACCGGAAACCGCGGTGTTGTGACGTCAACTCTGTTTCGTTCCTTCGCAGCGTCCGCGACCATGCCTGACCACACTTGTTTCTGCGTGCGCGCCATAGTAATCTGCTTCGATCGACCCTGCATTCCTTTGTTGGTGCGTGTTCGTGTATGTAGAGTGGTAGTCAACGTGCGTGGTAGTCAACGTGAGTGGTAGTCAACGTGAGTGGTAATCAACGTGAGTGGCAGTCAACGTGAGTGGTAGTCAACAGATGAAGGTCACTACACGTACTGCATGAACCGGGAAGCTTTTCACGCGATTAAACCGTCTTTGTAGATTGCCGACAGCTTTGGACAGCGCACAAATGCCGACGATCGCATCCCCGCTTACGTTCCACGAGGAGGCATGCAGGAACACAACACTACAGTTGTTTGAGCGGAAACGAGCTCACTAGATCGGCGAAAGATCGACGAGATCACTAGATCGCTTTGCAAAAAACATACTCACCAAAGAGCATTTCCAACACGAGGAGATCCCAAGAATTTGCTTTCATTCGCATCAAAAGCACTGCTCGCACCAGCATCATTTGCTTCTTTGAGAGGCCGGCTTTTCGCAATCGGCTCGTACATGTAGGGAGTAACGCCGAACTCCTCAGAAAAACGCAGTCTCTCTAAATTTTCCATTACCGTCTCAGAAAAGCAGCACCAAACTACCTGGCACCGCGCTTCATGTGTAGCGGGAGCGGTCGGTTACTAGAGTTGACGTCACGAGGCGCACTGACAAATCACAGGCGGAAACGAGACGCGCGAGCTGGGCGTGTCCGCTGCTGCACTTTTCGTCAAAATAAAATATATTTGCACTTTCTTTTGCTCAATTTCGATACGATATTCGAATTCGGAGGGTTGAAAACCGTTATGTACAAATGTTCACTCATTTTTTCTGGAAAACCTTTCAGCTTCCCTTGAAGGCGATCGTGGACGTCGGGCTGAGGCACCGGTTCTACGAGTTCATCCACTCCTTCCTAACCCGTCGCAAGACCGTGATCCGTGCCGGAGACCTCACGTCGGAAAAAGTCGTGCTCGGACAGCATGGCACCCCTCAGGGTTCCGTCCTTTCACCGACGCTGTTTGAACTGGCGATGATCGGGTACCCCGAACGCCTCTCGAAGATACAAGGCATCAACCATATGGTATACGCGGACGACATCACTATCTGGTGCTCCGCGTGGTCGGACCGCTTCATCGAATCCGCTCTGCAGGAGGCAGTCGAAACCGCCGAGTCCTACCTCGACAACATGAGCGTCAAGTGCGCGCTCCTCTGCCAAATCGGAGCTGCTGGTTTACTGTCCAAAACGACAAGACGAAATGCTCAAGGGGTGGAAACCCCCGATTAAGCGCAACATCACCGTTCCCACCAGAGACGGTTGCCCCATCCACAAGGTCGACTTCATCCGAGTCATGGGAATGATAATCAAAGCATGCGGATCAAACATTAAAACAGTCCACAAGCTGACGAAAAAGGCGGACGACACGGAACGACTCGTTCGCAGAGTGGTCAACTTTCACCACGGCCTTAAAGAAGACAATCTGCTACGTCTCGTACAGGCGTTCGTCCGATGTTAGTTTACCTACGTCGCATCAATTCACAAGTGGAAACAATCGGAGCGTGACAAGCTCGGTACACTCATCCGAAAGGTAGTGAAGCGGGCCATCGGGCTCCCAATCACCACGCCGACGCATCGACTCCTTGAGCTCGGGGTGCACAATAAATTTGAAGAGATCGCTGAGGCTCAGGAGGGAGCGCAGATGATACGACTGACGATGACCAAGACCGGCTGTCACATCTTTCGCGAGCTCGGCTACTTCCCAACGACCACCCGTGATCCACCGGAGTTTAAGTCGGTTCCCTGTGAGCTCCGCCACCTGATCGCGACGGCATCCATTTCGCGAAACGTATATCCGGAACACAATCGAGGCAGACGCTTTCCTCAAGCGCATAGACAAGAAAGCGGACGACATCGCGTTCGTGGACGACGCCGCCTACCGATGCAACCGAGCCTACGCCGCGGTCGCGGTCTCGTCCAAGCAGCGAGCCCTAAACGCCGCCACGGTACTCACACGCGACCCTGAGGTGGCGGAGCAAGTGGCAATAGCCTTGGCAATGCTCGACGACAAGCGAGAGGCGATATTCAGCGACTCAAGACCGGCCATCAAAGCGTTAGAGAGAGGAGTCGTCTCTGACCAGGCGTTACGCGTCCTCCGCGGCGCTGATCCGAGCACTCTCTCGCGCCATCTGGTTTCCCGCCCACCTGGGTTGGATCCCTGGCGCCCAGCTCAACCTCAACGAGACAGCCCACGACGCTGCGTGCGCACTCACCGACCGCGCCGTGACCCCCGGGCAACCGCGTCTCGACGAGTTGGTGGCGAACAGGGACGCCCCCGTAACCTACAACGAAACCACTAAACACGTTTACCTGGCACGACGTCTCTTTTCACCCCTGCACCCCAAACTAAGCAGGCCGCAGGCGCTAAGGCTACACTTGTTACAGACACATACATCTCCAAACCCCGCAACGTTACACATCATCTACCCGGCGTCTACCCCGATGACGCGTGCGTCTCGTGCGGGGTCACGGCGACACTCGCACACGTGCTCTGGGAGTGCAGAAACGCTCCGCCCGATTCTACCACGTACAAGTCGGAGAAGACCCTACGAAGCCCGCTACTCCAAGACTAGCGATGGACCGTCCAGCAGGCACGCGCAGCGTCCGCCAGGTACCCCCTGTTGGTCCCTGCGTCGGAGACACCCACTACGCGCTGACGCACGTCCTGCAGGACTTTAATAAAGTTTATGAAATACAAAATAATTAGTCCCCATACGGTAAAGTGAAAAAAGGTGTCATCAGTACTGTGAGCGAAATGAGATTTCGTAGTCTTCTTACTATCTTCGATTTACATTTGTGTGCAGCTTCACCAGCATCTCGCTTGTACGATGCAATTCAACTTGGCTTTTGAATAAAATTTAGCTCAGATTAACATATTTACCAGGGAGAGGTAGGCTAGTTGGTGGTCGATATTGTGATGCATCATAGAACCGCGCAAACAACAAAGGACAAAGAAAGAAAGACACAGGACAGGCGCGGACAGCCGCGCCTGTCCTGTGTGTTTCCTTCTTTGTCCTTTGTTGTTTTCGCGGTTCTATGATGCATCACAATTAGCTCAGATCATGGCTACATAAAATTGTTCAGTGGGTACTTGGATGCGTCGCGCTGGACCGGGTGTCTTGGCGCTAGATGTATCGTCAGTGGTCACATCTCATGCACATTCTACGCAGCGTGTTTATCTGTACATGTATAGTCTGTTGCCATCGCGTCCCACCATGTGACTCTTTAGTAGAGCATGCAAGCTGCTGTCATGAGGGGAGTAAGAGTTCTTCCCTTATTGAATAAAATACCCAACAATGGTTTTCCTGTAATATTACGGAAAAACAATAAACAATGTATTTTGGCCAAATCACAGAAATGCTAACCAAAATACAGAAGAGAACAGCAAAATAAGTTTTAAAATGCTATACTTTTCACGTTTAATTCACGAAGAAATTTTAACAGTGTACGTTTTCTTTTCAATGGTTCTGCTAAATCGACATTAAAAGTCCCCCTAGACTCCCTTTTACTCAATACCAGAGCGTTCTTCAGGCACTTCTCTTGGGTGCAGAAGCTTGCTGCACCACACGAATAAAATCGACAATGCTCCAAGGTTGACTCGTGTTTAACTTTATGTATACACGTCAAGTGGTATCAGTTTTTACCCCGCTGACATACTCATCCTACGGTCGACCACATACGCAACAATACGTTAGAGCATTCATATGAATTCCCTCTAATGACTGCGGGCGCCGAACTAAAAATATTTCAACGCCATCTTATACCCGTGTCACACGGGCGTTTGGAAGGCCTTCCAACCGATAGTCAGTTGACTCAAAGGTCAAGTTCGAGCTGCCACACGGGCCGTTTCGAAGGCCGGCGAGTCAAAGGACTATCGAGTCAACGGAGCACCTTACAACTCTATCGAAGTCTCGATGGCCTTTGAGCAACGGAAGTGGAAGCAGCGCGAACATGCCTTCTCGTTCACATTGTGCTCGTACTCACGGTTAGAAAGAACAAATCAAACCAAATGCTATTAAAATACTATATATGATTGTTATTCATTATTCAATAAACTGTTTTTGCCACTTGACATGTGCGAACACACACCAGAACGGCAGCCGCATCGAGCGGCGCAGACGTTGCCGCAGTTTCGCTACTCAACAACTTAAAAACTAAACATATATGTATGGCAATGAATAAACAAATTTTTTTAAATGAATAAACAAATATTAAAGAAATTATAGTGCTTTTAAATGGTTTTAATGTTGTTTAACTTTTCGTGACATGAAAACGAAAATAAAGATCCGCAGCGCCACACAATTTTGCGAGAAACGCCTGAACCACTCAACGGCCTTTCAAAAGTGCCGTGTAGCAGCGTGACAACTCCTTTGAGTCGATAGAGTTGTGGCGTTTCAAAGGCCGTTGACTGGAAGGCCTTCCAAATGTTCCCGTGTGACACAGGTATTATTGTGAGCGACGCCGGTAGCTTTCGCCAATTCCGATATGGTAACCACGAACAGACGATGCCTGCCACTCCGCACATTTCAATGCATGAACGATCCACTTATCGCAATATTTATTAAGGCGAAAGCCCTAACTGGCTCGTTGCAATGGCTTATACCCGAAAAAAACGGTGTCTAGTCCAGTGATGCAAAAAATATCATCATCAGGAATGGCTATACCCGCGCAAGCAAGCAACGAAGCAATGGCTGAACATGGATAAGAAACGCAAGAAAAAAAGAACGCAAGAAAAAAGAAGGAAGAGACAAAGAACAAAAGAAAGAACGAAATAAAGAAATAGACAACGAAAGAAAGAGCCTTTAGGTAGAGCATTTCGTGCTCGCATGTATCGTTGAGGAAGTCGACCTTATGTAGTACTTCACACTGCGGCGATCGTTATGTCTGGCAAGAAGGCTGTCTTCTCCGATTGTATAACTTAATGCATTACTACATGTGCCAGCAGGCTTTCGCCTTCACCTATTACACGAGTGCAATATGCTGCCGAATATTTTTTTCGTCGCTACGCCCTTTGCAGCAGAAAAATCCGCCTATCAATATTGCGACATTGCTCTGAGTTTCTGGGGCTCTTCCATGGGATACGCTGATTTCTGTTGCTTCAGCTATCTCTTTCCGAGGGTCCTCTGACAAACGTGAGCAGGCTTCTCATGATAAGCAGTTGAAATTTAGCTTTTATAGGAACGGCATACAAATGGTGTCAATTATATATTGCCGCAATGCGCGCATTTTAGTATACCATCTTGAAATACTAGTGCAGATCAATGGAGAAGAGGACGTGAGAAGAGCACTACAACATACAGACAAGGCGCTAATTTCTAACAACAATCTATTTCTTAGAACCGAGCGGTCACAGCACAACTATATAAGCGGTGCACACGCGTACAACAACAAAAACAACAAATAAACTTGTTCGCACTCAGCTCACGCGCCGGAATTGTAGTTATTTATTCGACGATGTGGTTTAGTAAGACGCCACATTACCAACCATGGCAGTCCACTCAGCTTCTATAATCAGACAAATCAGACATATCAACTCGCACGCATTTCTGCCTAGAGTTACAGCACCTTGAAAACACGGTCGTTCGACACCTACATCTCGGGAAATTTCAGACATTTCCCATTAAGTTGCGGAAGATATCAGCCACACAGGCAGTGGTGGGATTGATAGCCTGCGTGAGCACAGTAACAAGATGAAGAAAGCTATCCCAAATATTTCTCTTTTTTTTCTTTGCCTTCATTGCCACAAACGCAGCTGCCGTCTCTGTTTTTAAGGTACTGCCATTCTAGGCAGAAATAGGTGTGAGGTGATATGTCTGGCACGTCTGATTGTAGGAGCTGAGTGGGTTGCGAGGGTCGGTGATGCGCGTTTTAGTAAACATTCCCTTGTATTGTCGAAATAAATCTGAGGACACCTAAGCACTTCTTCTGAGTTGTGAATGCGAAATCTATATTGTCCAATTGAATGCCACTGAGAGGTGCTTTGCTTGGTCAACGCCTCCTACATACCACAAGGCCGGTGCACTTCGATCCGTGACGTCATGCTACCTTGCCCGACTGCCATGGAATCTAATGAGAACGCTTGGCGCGTTTTGATCTGGCCTTACCGAGGCAGTTAGAACGCAGGCTTGCGCGGACAAGGAACGCGCGGACAACACTGGCTTCCGAGAGCGAGAGTGATGCGGCGTCACGGCGATGCCCTCTCCCCTCACGCCACAATCCGGCGCGCTAACGAGACAGCAGCAGGTGTTCCCTTTGTGCCGTCGAGGCGTGCTCGTGACGTGGCGTCGCAGCTAATGGGAATACAGGTGCAGTTCGCTTCTCTCTATCTTCTTACGCCGACCCGGTGACCCAAGTTGTCTAACTGCTTGAGCCACTAGGTATGCGCTCCTGGTAGTGATGCCGTCTTTGTCGTTCCGGGGTCGATATTCTACCTTCATGATATCTTACTCTCGTTATGCCGTCGTCATCAAGCCTTCTACCCCGACCTTGTGAGCCTTGTTGTCAAATAGCATGGATCACACGGTATACGGGCTCATCGTAGCGATGCCGTCGTGATCGTTGCGAACGGTACGTGATGCATACGCGGCCCCTGCGTACGCACGCATTCGATTCTTGCGGGCGTACGTAGGGAGCCTTGCGTGCTGCGCTCGTGGTTCTTGTTTGTTCGTGAGAGCGTGAGACAAAAGAGTTTCCCAAAATGGCAGCGTCAAAGGTGACCAGCGGAACGCTGCACATTTCAATGGCCTACGATTTGGCTTTCCTGCGTAAAGTGAACGCGCAGAAGCCATTCCCGGAACCTGCACGGTAGGAATGCATAGCAAAAAATAGGAAATTTGCTTTTAAGAAAGCGTTCAGTGTGTGCTGTTTGCGCGAAAGGCTCGACCTGCTTTTGGTGCAGTTCGTCGCAAATGACCGTGCCAGCCTCAGAAAGAAAGTACACGGTTTTTATTTTTCTCGATATGATTCGTGTATTTCATCCGTATTAAACGTAGAGTCTCTGAAAGGCCTAAATATAGTTTGACGAAGTGGGAACGCGCCCACAGGTTACATGACGTTAGCGAGATCAACAGCGTCTTGTTCGACCGACGGTTCGACGTACTGGCGGACGCGGCCAATGCGCTCCGACGCGCCCGGCGTCTAACGCTCGCCCTTTTACGTAGTACGTAGGCATGTCGCAGTACTAAAAGCCCTAACACGACACGCGCTCTTACGTTCCGCAAAGCACTTGCGTGCTGCGTACGTATCGTCATGACGCAGTACTAAAACTGTCTATTGTCACACCGCAATAGTGATGCCGTCGTAGTCGTTCAATTGTCCTCATTCCAGCTTCGTGATCTGACTCCCGTCATGATACGCGCCATGGTTGCTTAGTGGCTATGGTGTGGGGCTGCTAAGCACCGGCTCGTGGGCTTGAGTCCCGGCCACGGCGGCCGCTTTTCGATGGGGGCGAAATGCGAAAACAGCCGTGCACTTACATTTTTTTTTATTCACATTACCTTACAGGCCCATTGAAGGGCATTGAGTAAGGGGGGCAACAGTAGTAACGAAACAAAAATAGTAAAGTGCAACATCGTTATACAATATTAACACGCAACGAATATAGGGTATTACGGAGTGTTTCATGATTGGAGATAGATGCAATGGGATCCGGGAGACCATTCCAATGTGCAATAGTTCTTGGTAGTGGTAATGAGTTAAATGCCTGCGTTTGATCATGAATGCGCATGAAACTAAGTGCGTTGTGAATGCGACGAGATGTGCCCACAAGAGCATGAAGCGGCAAAGAGTGAAAGTTATTACTATAAATGTACCTGTGAAAGAGACATAAAAGAGCAATGACGCGGCGATCTTCTAATGACTAAAATGCAAGGTCTTGTTTTATCCAGGTAATGCTCGAATGATAGTCGTAGTTGCCAGAGATGGAATCTAGCTACCCTATTCTGAATGGCTTCCAACATACGGATTAGATAATCTTAATATGGTGACCATGTGGATAAAGCGTATTCGAGTTGCGGGCGAACATAAGATATGCAAATTTTCGTACATTAGGACCACGCTTGTAGTTAAGCAAGTTTCTGCGCAGGTAGCGGAGAGATTGAGAAGCTTTGGATAAGACAGTTGCTACATGCTGTAGGGGTTGGAGGACGGACTTCGGGATGAAAACCAAACTTGGGAGGGTTTATTTTACATTATATACAGAGAGGTGAGAGTCAAGTAACAGTCGTACAATCATTACGGGCAGGCAGCAACTCGGACGCTGCGGACCGCGGCAAGAAGTTCGAGAGAGGTCAATCAGGGAATTCTCCAGAATGCTTCTTATAAACCCTTCGAGCACTGGAAGCCGCGTTATGTTTGACCAATGGGAGAGTCCGCTCAGATTACGCCATTTTCGGCCAATGGTTGGCGCCCGTGCCGCGGTGCCACACCAGGCGGAGAGAGTCGCCGCTTGGTTCCCCTTGCTTGAGCGCCGTCACAAAAGCCAGGTGGGGACGACGCTGCCAGGCCTTCCCGGTACATCGCAGCCGTCTTGTTTCGGGACCCACTTTCCTGGCAACAATGCCGGGCTATCCCTTCGTTTTCTGGAAAACTCAAGCATTGAATAGCTCCACCGGCGGCGTACGAACTTGTTTGCACGTGAACTTGTTGGCTCGAGCGCTCCTCTGGAATGTGCTGCGATTCGATGTGGTCCGGGGGAACTCGTAGTAGGCGCAGGAAACAGCCCCATATCTAACAGCTCGTCCTCGCCCCGGTTGTTCTGAATGGCAGGTGAACTCAATTCGCTGGCCATGAGGAACGCTGAAAAAACCTGCAGGGTATTGCTGTCGAGCCACGTTTGACGAACTTCGGGATCCTGGGCCCTGGAGAACATACGTCAAACAAACAAAACAACACAGCGCTGCACCACGCGTAGGCACAGGCTCTTCACCCCTGACTTGCCAGGCTATTACTGAGTCAAAATCAACCCTGATCTTTTAGTTCCCCAATTTTGACAAAACAGTTCCAACCACCTTTCCAAATTGCTATCGATTTCTCCCCGAATGCCGACAAGACCAGAGTACCATTGTTGTTGCAAAAGAAAGGGTCATTGACGTTGCAAACAACAAATGAAAACAGCCGAGCCTAACTTAAGTGGCCTAACTACACGAACAGCATGTTTTCAACCTATTGCAGTGGTGTACTTATCGCACGTATTGGTGCCACTGAACAATCTGGTCAACCTCACAAGTACGTAATCACAAGCGCACTAGCCTTGTGGTCACTAAACAGAACGCGTACTTCCGTTGTAGGCAAACTTTTCATTACACTTACTCACGTTTCTTCGTTTAGTCCCTCTAGGACACGTGACTTAAACGAACAATTAAACTCGCGGGACTTACACACTCCGCAGAACTCTTAAATTGATGCGTCTTCTACTAACTCTTTCCACGCACGCTCACTAAAGAAGTCAGAATACGGCTGCCCTCAACACACCAGCAACCCAGTCATAAATCTGCTTCCTTCCGTCCACACAGGACACGCGCTAATGGAACTAAGAACGCTTCTCAATGCAAATGATGTACTTACTGAAAACTACGCGCTTAACCTTAGAAAATTCAAAAACACTTAAAAAGAAAGAAGGTTAAATAACACACACGCGCGTTACGATAGGCTTCTCAACGATAACCTTGCCCTTCAGGTTACTCACACACACAAAAAAAAGAAAGCCTATGTACTTATTAATGAACATCTCGCGAGACTACAGGTTTACATAAAACGCATCTTTCAAATCTCGGAGCTTCTCAAACGAAAACACAAGCAAAGCTCAAACCTCACACATTGAAAGAAATCCTAGTCTCAATTCGCGAAAAACCTTCCGATGCTCAAAATAAAAAACAAGACACTTCATTTCTACGGAAGCGCTCTTGGCCTCCCTTTCCAAACGCTTATGTCTGACTCATACTTTGAGTCGTACCCGAGGTGGTCGCGGTTTCAAAGCTACTCTGGCTGCCGAGGAACAACAAAAGGGCTGATTCACTATCAGCTCCCCCAAGACGTTACGGTCTCCTGCCAATTTGCGTCCTGGCGCCCCGCTTTCTTTACAAACTCGATTGACCGCGTCGCTACTCCCCACCTAGTCTCGTCCTGCCACCTTGCGCTTCTTCGTACTGCACGCTGAGCTTTGAAAAGAACTACGGAATGACGAGGAGTTTAACTGCCCCGTGCCCTTTGTCCGCGTCCGTGCAGAACATGCTTCGCGGTCCCCCTTTGACCGGTGGTTCGAACGTTTTGGGTGCGTCAACATCGTCCGTAACGACCGCACCTTTTTCCTCGCGCCCTGCCCATTTGGGTTTCTCGCCATCTTTGGCGGCGCTACATTAGTTACCGACTTTCGGTCTTTACCACGCTTCTTTTTACGGCGCTTTCTCTTTGCACTCGCTTTCCTGTCGCCTTCTCGTGCCTCGTGCTGGCCGGTACACATTTCGTCGGCCCGGATCGGTCTCTTACCCACACAGTCCGAGTGATTTACATTTAAATCAACACTCTCTCTCCCTCGACTGGCGGACAGCTCAACCGACTCTTGAACAATGCAGCAGGCTTTACTCGAGTTAGAGAATTCGCACTCTTGCGAACTGCCCTCAACTACATTGCCCAGCTCACGCTGTGCATCGGCACACAGCCCGTCGGTATCGATCGCTGTCTCATGCGCACAGTCCGAATGATTAACAACGGAATCATCCCTATCTAGGCTATCTAGACTGGCGGAGAGCCGCACCGATCCCTGAACAATGCAGTTGTTCTCTCGTGAGCTACGGAGCTCGCCACCCCGAGAACTATTCTCAACTGCATCGTCCAGCTCGCACTTCACTTCTGCACGCAGATCTGGCTCTACATGGGTGCTAGCGTCTGCCGGATCAGCACTACCCTTTTCTTCGCTAGCAACTTCGCTAACATTACCAGCGACGCACACGCGCGGTAACTGTGCCAATTTGTTCGCAGCTGGCCTAGCTGTCTATACAGTCATCTGTTGGCACAGCACCTCGTCGCTCTCCTTGCGGCCTTTAACGGCCTCTGTTGCCCCTAAGGCATCGTTAGCAGCTAGCCTTTTCCCTTCACTTATGAATCTGCAGCCAATCTCACAGGCACTACTCTTTTCGTTGGCTTTTGGCGAAAATCTGCTAGATGCTTCCTCATTCTTTCGCTCTGTACCACCTATAGAATTCTCAGACAGCCGTTGTCTCTGTGCCATTAACTGATCACAATACTGTATATCTTTGATCAGTGCTGACTTTTCTCTCTCATACTTTTGCTCACGCTCATGCTTACGTTCCTGATACTCACGTTCACGTTTATTCCCACGTTCTTGACGCTCACACCTAAGAGTAAGTTCTTGAAGCTCATGCTTCCTGTCATTCTCGCGTTCTTGACGCTTACGCTCACTCTTAAAGGGACACTAAAGTGAAAAGTGATTTCTTCTGCATCAGTAAATCACCGTTTTACAACACCAAAAACACCACTCTTACAACGATAAGACGTTTGGTAAGCCAGAAAAAGCGCAAGAACGAAATACGGGTGGCGACGCCTACTTAAGTTCCCGCACCTGGGGGCTGTGACGTCATGGATTTTGATGGCATCATCTAGGGCCTACTAATTATATATAGCGGTACAGATTGACTACATTGTGTTCTAAAGGAACCAAATATTAAACATGCCAAGTTTCGGGAACCTTTATTCAGCCAACGCGACCCAAATGCGAAAACAAACTTTGGAATCCCTGACGTCACGCTGACGTACCGGCGCTGGCGTTTCGGAGCGAAACTCAAATACTGATACTTGGACCTTCATTTTCTCATCTAATATTCAAACTATTTTCTTGAAATGACTGCCTGCAGGGTTCTCAAACAATGCTTTATTAGTCTAAACTGATTTATTGTTTCCCTTTAGTGTCCCTTTAAGTTCACGACGCTCTCGCACACGTTCACGACGCTCACGCTCCCGTGGTTCCTGTATCACCTCCCAAGCAAGCTCAATGCTTTTGCCATCATTGCCGCTATCGTTAATCGCCTTTATGATAGCTGGCGTTTTCATCCGTCCGTCCGCTTCAACTCCCAAATCGTCGCACACCAACAACAAGTCTAACCTCGTCAACCTTCTAAGATCCATGGCAGCTGCCCCGACAGGTGGTTAGAACTGTTTTCCTTATTAATTTGTGCAAACACACAGTGCAACAAACTGCCGATTCCCAGAACTATCAAAATGAACACACAACATTTGACTCTGGCGAATCAAAAGGAAAAAAACCACGCGCTCACTTACGGTTGCAGCACCCTGCCATCTGGTTCATTTATCCGCTGTTCCCGGTTCCTCCGGACTCCCTGGGTCGAAGGCTCGCTCTTCGCTACTCCCAGTTTCTTCGGACCTCTTTCGACGAAGGCTCTCTCTTCTTCGCTCTTCCCGGTTCCTTAGGATCTCTCTCGACGAAGGTTTATCCGTAGCGCTGCCACCAGCTGTTGCATTCGGAGGCGATCTCACCGCTGCCAACCAGATGTAGGGGTTGGAGGACGGACTTCGGGATGAAAACCAAACTTGGGAGGGTTTATTTTACGTTATATACAGAGAGGTGAGAGTCAAGTAACAGTCGTACAGTCATTATGGGCCGGCAGCAACTCGGACGCTGCGGCCCGCGGCAAGAAGTTCGAGAGAGGTCAATCAGAAAATTCTCCAGAATGCTTCTTATAAACCCTTCGAGCACTGGAAGTCGCGTCATGTTTGACCAATGGGAGAGTCTGCTCAGATGACGCCATTTTCGGCCAATGGTTGGCGCCCGTGCCGCGGTGCCACACCAGGCGGAGAGAGTCGCCGCTTGGTCCCCCTTGCTTGAGCGCCATCACAAAAGCCAGGTGGGGGCGACGCTGCCAGGCCTTCCCGGTACATCGCAGCTGTCTTGTTTCGGGACCCACTTTCCTTGCAACAATGCCGGGCTATCCCTTCGTTTTCTGGAAAACTCAAGCATTGAATAGCTCCACCGGCGGCGTACGAACTTGTTTGCACGTGAACTTGTTGGCTCGAGCGCTCCTCTGGAATGTGCTGCGATTCGATGTGGTCCGGGGGAACTCGTAGTAGGCGCAGGAAACAGACCCATATCTAACAATGCGTTGTCCAGGATAAGTCCGATGAAAGATAAACGCCGATATATTTGTACGATGGGGCAGTAGAAACTGTTATATAATTATTCGAATAGTGGGACACTAGTTATTGCGCTTTCGACTAAAAGAGATTAACTTGGATTTGGAGGCGTTAAGGGACATCTGCCAAGTTACGCACTATCTATAGGTTAGTTCAAGGTCATATTGGAGAGTAGATGATCATCGAAACATTTAATATTGCAGTAGATGATGTAGTCATCAGCGAACAGCCTAACTGAGGGTAAAAGGTTAGCGGGCAGGTCGGTGATTTATATTAAAAAGAGTAATAGACCTAGCAAACTGCCTTGCGGGACACCGGACGTGGCATCGCAATGATTAGAGGAAATGTTGTTGACCACTGTAAATTGCTGACGCGAAGACAAGAAGCTAAGCAGCCAAGAGAGTGTTAAGGAATCAATACAAAGGGCAGACAATTTGGAAATTAAACGGCAATGAGGTACAGTATCGAACTCCTTAGCGAAATGAAGAAAGAAGCAATCGGTTTGGTCGCTACCGTTCATGTTAAAGTGAAGGTCATTCGTGAATTCAAATAACTGAGTGTCACATGAGTAGCCTTTTCTAAAGCCATGCTGATTAGAAAAGAAAGTTACTTGATTCAAGATAACCGTAGATATGAGAAGCTATAATATGTTCAAATAATTTGCAGCATATGCATGTTAGTGAAGTGGGCCGATAATTACAGGGCGAGTGCTTGTCACCGGATTTAAATAGGGGAACTACCTTACGAATCTTCTAGTCCTTAGGTAGCTCACCTGATTATACTGACTGGTTAAAGAGGCGACACAGAAAGTGACTGCAAATATCAGTAGTATTCTTACGTATTTTAGAGTTTATGTGATCAATGCCAGATGAAGTAGAAACTTTTAAGATTCGTGATGTCGTTCGCGATACCTTCGGCTGCGGTGGTGATTGAAGCCATGAAACGGAAGGGTTGTTCAGAAACACATGGCACATTGGAATAATCTTCTTGTGTAAAAACAGACGTGAAATATGCATTGAAAGTAACCGCGGAACCTTCATGAGAAAGCGGAGATTGCTTTGAATCGTGTATTGTAATGCGATTGGTAGACTTACTATAGGAAGAACCTATTTGCCAGAATCTTTTAGGATTATTTCTTAGTAGTGAGGCCAACTCTTGCGAATAATATTTCTTCTTGGCTGCGCCTAATGTTTTACTGTAAACTTGTAAGCAAGCCTTGTACTTATCCCAGTAGGAGGCAGCATTCTTACGTTTCGTAGTATTGTAGAGACGTTTCTTTTTATTTCGTAATGTTTGAAGTTTAGTAATAAGGGGAAGTTTTATGGTAGGATATGGAGATTAGCGGAACATATTTGTTATCTAATTCTAATAGTTTTTGCTTAAAAATAACCCAATTCTCATTCACGGTCCGTTAGGCAAACGATAGCAGGAAAGGTTCGTTATAAAAATCTTCTAGTTCGGTGTTGAATCTATCGTAATTACCACGGTTATAATTCCGAATAGTTGTAGTCGCTGAACCTGTAAAGGTTAAAGGTAGAATAATTTAGAAATTAAGGAGTTTGTGGTCACTGAATCCCTCTATGTAAGAAATCGGACCTGGTCTCTGGTGTAGTCGTTAAAACCAGGTCCAGTATGTTAGTACCACGGGTGAATTGGTTAACAACTTGTGTTAAGTTATAGTCAAGAGTTAAATCGAGAAAAACTGACGAGGCGCGACATATGTGCTAGACATGGCAGAACAATCAATGAGCGGATAATTTAAGTCTACGTTAAAGGGAACCCCAGGTGGTCCGAATTTCCGGAGTACCCCACTACAGTGTGCCTCATAATCAGATCGTGGTTTTGGGAAGTACGATCCCATAATTTAATTTTTTTCGTCATGCTGTCGTCGTTACGCTTTCTAATCCGACCCAGTAGTCCAAGTGGTCTATTAGCTTGTGCCACTAAGTATTAGAGGTAGTGATGCCATGGTGGTCGTTGCATCGTCGCAATGCTAGCTTTGTGATACGACACTCCTCATGCCGTCGTCATCACGCTGTCATTTCACCATCGTCATCGCATCAGTATCATCATCCCATTGATGCCGTCGTCATCTTACCACCTTCGTCGATCCGTCGACGTCATTCCTTGTTCGTCATTCTACCGTTATCATGCTCTCGTCATTCAATCGTGGTTATGTCGCCGTTGCCATGTCATCGTCGTCATTCCGTCGTCGTCACACGGACGCTTTCATGCGTCGATTGTCATAATGTCATCGTCATGCCGTCTCGATCGTGCCATCGTCATTCCGGCTCCTTCATCTGATTGTCGTCATACCGTCATCGTCATCCCATTCTCGTCATGCAACAGTTGTCTCTTGTTTTACCATCGCCATAATTTACGAATCGACACCTTATTGTCGTCATGCCTTTGTCGTCATCCGCCTTTGTCGCTCAGTTGATGTCATTCTTTTTTCGTCACTACATCGTCACTGCGTCGGTGTCATGCAATTGTCGTCATGCCTCCGTGCTCATGGGCAACCCTGGCAAGCGAGTGCCATACCAAAGTGGTATGATATCGGAGCAGATGGAATATAGCCGAAAAAGCGAAAAACTGAGAATTACAACTACATGTGGCAAATAAACATGACCTTAGGAATATGGTCTATCTCTACATTGCTGGGGTGCTATTCGTATTACCGTCGACAGTCATTGTTACATGAGTTCTGCCGTATTCCTTCATCATTTGTTGTTTTAATGCGATTAGCCTTCTTTGCGTATATCAGGCGTTTTGAGCCTGCCTGCCTGCCTGCCTGCTGTCGCGGGCGTTAAATACAAGGGCCTGCTGTCGCGTTAAAATACACTTGTTCCTCGATCACTTAAAGTAGACGATTGTGCTCACGTGCGGGCGGTCGATGTGTCCTCCGAGTCGGTGGCTCTGCCTGCTGGAGTGAAGCTGGCACGCCTCGATGAAGAAGTTTATTTCCTACATCCTTTGTTTGAAGGCAGCTCTACTGGACAGCGGCATTTTTAAGAAAACGAGCAGTACTGGGGGCGGTTTTCATGAAGGCTTTCTAACATGATATTTGACCTGCTGCTTATCGTAAAGTAATGCATAGTCGACTAATCTTAAAGTAACGCAAGCCAGATGTTTGTGTTTGTTACATTCTTGTGGGTGTGCCCGTTGTGTTACGGCTTGCATATCGGTGAAGCGTTCCCTAAATGCTACGCTATAAAGGAAAGTATGCTTGGCGTAAGTACGTGACTTCGTGACGAAGTGCAAGATACATTGAGTTGAAGTGTATAATTTACTTCACGTCGTTTCGACCTTTCTCATGGTGCATTATTGGCATTTATATTTGCAGTAATATTCGATACCGTCTAAGCGGGCGTCTCCACAGCTACTCTAGCTGTCCTGATGCATACCGACAAGTCATCATCGTAGCGTGCGTTACTTGAAATCCATTCGTTCGATTTTTCCGGCGAGATAGTGAAAGGGGCTTTATATAATATATTCACTGTTTTTTCTAGTTACTATTGCACAAAAGGCAATTTAATTGGTTAATATATTTCTTGGAACAATTTACTGACATGTCTTTTCTATTCAAAAAATCAAATTTTCTTTGCTTTGGGGACTTTGTCGCTGTGCATCAACAGCTGCAACAATCGTGCTCACCAGAGATCATTCCACCCAAACATACGTTGCTGTGGATTCTCTCAGGGCACATATACGTCATCTTTCTCTCGTCCCTGATCATCAGTTGGCGTTCTTGCCATTGCAGAGACCGTGTGCTACGTTTTCTGAAGTTATAATCACCCATACAGATTGTCTTCTATCAGGATACATACCGGCAGCAAGCCTTTATTACCCTTGTCATGTCTCCAACAGGCTCAGGTGCGCCTCAGTATTCCGGGTGTAAAGGAGAAGGCCAATCACCCAACAATAGCTTTTAAACAGATGACGCTTTTAATAATGAATAAGGCATACGGGGACTCAATACACATCTATACTGATGGTTCGGTCTCACCTACCAGCTCTTCAGATGCACTTGTCATTGCGGCTACAAAAACCACAATCAAATTCAAATTGTCCCACATGACAACATCAACTGCGGCAGTGCTTGCTGCCCTGCATGCTGCTGTCAAATATCTCCTGCAAGAGACACCTCAGAAATGGGTCATTTTTTGCGACTCTAAGGCAGCACTTCAGAGTCTGCCTTTTGCTTTATATCACAGGACTCATGAGCAGCTGACATAAAATAAGACAAGATCATCATCAAGCTATCGCTAAAGGGCATGAAATTATATTCCAGTGGCTACTTGGACATACCGGCATTGCTCGTAATGACCTCTCCGACGAAGCCGGTCTGCCCATCTCGAAGCCCGACCAGTTCCAATCTCCTTATCAAGAACCGACGCTCCAAGACAGCTTAATACTGTGGCTAAAGCTATGACCCACAACTACTTGTCTTCTCCCAACGTCCCGAAGTGTCATATTCATAGGCTGGATCCATCCTTAAAACTACAAATGGAATAAAAATTTTCCCTGCTCTGAGGCGACAGTATTGTGCCGCCTCTGGCTCGAGGGGGCATTTACGAAGGCCTACTCATTCCGCATTGGAATGGGGAATACGCCCATGTGCGACTCTTGCTGAACCACAGAAACGATTGAACACATCTTATGTATCTGTGCCCAATACACTGAACCAGCTGGACTCTAGACCTTTTTCCGTAATGACGATTCTTGGACGCTGGCCGTATGCGTCGTGGGCACAGAAAGCCACGAAAGCGCTCTTTGATACCTCAAGTCGACAGGTCTTGGAAACCGTGTGTTGACTTGGTGCGAACCTTCAACTGTGCGCCAAACTGTGCTGTCTCTCTCTCCATACCCATACCCCCTTCCTCTAGTGCAGGGTAGCAAACTGGACGTGCGTTTGGTTAACCTCCCTGCCTTTTCTGTCTTCTATTTCTCTCTCTCTCTCTGCTTTGTTCTGTTTCTGATTTTTTTCGTTCTGAATTGGGCCATGGGGAAATGAACATTTTTCCCTGCAAACTTGATCCGTTTAAACCCCTTTGTAGGTTATTGGCGGGTACTGCCCATATACAACCACTGTTGTTTTTGTGTGAAAAGCATCAGCAGATTGAAGCTGATTTTTCGTAGCTTGGGAGCATGTTGAATTTTTCGTGGCTAAATGTGCTGCGAGTATTTTATTTGGCATTTGTTTTTCACCATGCTTGTCTTACTATAATTTGGTCCGAGCTCAATAGAATGTGCAAGTCTTGCATTATGTGTTTTTGTTCTTATTCTTAACTGCTAACTATTATGCGCTTATTCTTAAAGAATTCGGAGTGCTTTTGGTTGAATTGGTAAGCTATGTGCAGCTTCCCCTGTGCGTGTAAAATAATAATTATTAGAAGCTCGTTTCAGAATTTGCAAGTGTAGAGATATCCAACATTACAGAATTGTACTTATACCTACATATACGTAGCAGTGCTACTTCCAGGCTCCCAAAGTGTGTATGTCCAGACTATGTACGTAGTAAACCTGAAAGGGACATTCTCATATACGTTCAAGTTTTACGCCGTGCAGAGTGGCCTTTTATGCGTTTGACATCACGCACAATTCAGTGGGAAGTTTAGAAGGATCAGTGCCACGTACGTAGGCATAACTACAATCCTGTAAGTTGGATATACCTGCATTTGCAACTTCTCAAACAAGTTCTGAGTTATTATTATGTTTTATAGGTCGTGACAAAACTGCCTCAACCAGCTGCACTAGAGTATTTGAATTCTGGGGTTCTACGTGTCAAAACCACGATTTGATTATGAGGCACGCCGTAGTGGGAGACTCTGGATTAATCTTGACCACCAACACAGTAAACATTTTAACACCCTTATGGGTGTTAAAGGGGTGTTTTCTGCATTTACATTCATGCCCACGCTCATTTAGCACCCTTTCCGGCCAAAACACCCTATCAAAGGATGTATACCATGCATAAGGTGTGACTTTGCTCGAAGAAGGGTGTTAAATTGACGACTGAAGGGTGTTGAACGCATTGATGCACAAATCTGAGTAACGTGTACACATCCACGCATTGAGCAATGTGTGTATGTATTGCATTCAGAAAGCATTCAGAACCGCGCCGCCCATTTTATTCTCTCAAATTATTCACGTCATTCTGGCGTCACGTCCATGAAAAGAACACTAGGTCAACCTGACCTTTGGTTACGTCGTAGGTACTTTCGTCTCTGTCTTTTTCATAGAATATGGTACTTTAACCCTTCTCTTGAAGAAAATATTTTCACCACACCAAGTTAAATTTCGTCTCGCATCGGCCATCAACACAATATTGATGTGCCATTCTTCCTTTTTGCCAAGAACAGCCACTGGATGGAACCGCCCTCCCGCCTCCACAGTCTCAATTTGTGACTCCACTAATTCAAGATCACTGTTCAAAGTATCTTACAGTTTGATTTTCTATTCTTGCCCTGGACTGCAAATATTGTATACTTTCACCCCTTCTTTCTATTGTGCCTACTAGGCCTCGAAATATGTATAATAAATCAATAAAATGTAACGTCATCAGCGTCTTGTATGACGTCAGTAGCGATACAGAAGGTAGTAAATAGAACAACGTTAATAATGAGCAATTATGGGTAAATAATGTGAAATAATGTGAATTAGAGTGGAATAAATTGGATTAAGGCTCGTACAAACTATAGCAAGGTGGATTACGGCAGATGAAGGGAGAATTGTGAAGAACACGTGACAATATATGAATTAACGTATCACGGTCACGTGATAATTGCAAGTGTACATCCGTGAAGTCATTAAGTTTTCCCATTCCTAAGTGACTGTCGATCTTTTTCTAGGATTCTGATGTTACTGGCATGACGCCACTCCAAAATGTATCATCCACAAAAAGTACGCACTTTCATTTACAATTTAATTATCATTATATTTTGTGCTCACAGTAATATTATCATGCAATTAAACACTTCTAAGACAAGCTGCAATAGCAGAATGAAAACACGCGAGCAACTTGCACAATTCTGCACGAATACTTCGGTGCCCTCAAAAGCCCAACAAAAAGTGGCGAAATTAAAGAAGCTGTCTGGATACATTGCTGAACAAACAGGGGCGTGCTGTTAGACGAGCCTCTGCTGTACAATGGCATCAACGTACAATTTGCTTGGTGAACCCATAAAGAAGATATTTATAGCGGCGAGATCACGCTGGAAGCTTTCAAACCCGAATCTCCACGAACCTTGCCTAAGTTATTCAGAGTTTTACTAAGCTACTGATCTGCTTAGAAAGCGCATCCTCGGTCACAGTTTGTAAGGCTCAGCCTATATATTAGGGGCTGGTGTCGTCAACGCTGTAATTGCTTACCCACAGCATACCTCTTACAAATGCAGTCTTCAGTCGCCTCAAGAATGCTTACACTTCGCCTTCTCACGACCAAGGTGGGAGCGTCTTTATCGAGCTACAATCTCGCTGAAACTACGCTGAGGCCTCGCAAGGTTACTTGGTTCGGACGCAGCGAGTACTCTAATCCCACCAGCAGAAGAGCGCCGATTGTCTCCCTCACGGTCACGATTTGTGTGAGGTACCCACAGTGATGCGGCACAGACTGCGCACCCCCCCCCCCCCCCCCCCCCAAGAAAAAAAAGAAGTAAAATGCTTGGCACGAAACGTAGTAGCAACGACCAACTCCCCGCCCTAGTTAGCGACCATAACGCAACAGCAGCAAACAGGTGGCCATGCGAGCGAGGAAACCTCTCAAAATAAACGGATAGCAGCAGGCATTTTTTAAAAAACAATTCCACTGACTTCGGCGCAGCGCAATTTACGCGGCCGCCCCTGCCCAATAAAAAGCGACCAGAAGTGGTGACGCGACGGCGCTGTAGCGTTAGAGTGTACTCTAGTAGCGTCACGGACTACTATAGGCGCACGGCAGGACGGGAAGGCGGAAGCTGCGCCATTGGATTCACTGCTCTTGCTAGTTGCTACATGAAATGCATTTTCTCTATTTCGCCTGTGTTAACGTCTCGCGCTGTGCAAAATAATTTTAAACGTGTGATTGGTTTTGTGTGCGGTGTAGAAAAAGATGCGGCCCGTGCTCTGTGTATTACTCGAGCCCCGCTTCAAAGCAAAGCGTTCGTGCGCACTGGAAGATGGATCCACGGAACCTGAAACGAGCAGTTGCAACGTGCCCGGTGTCGGCGGTCGGTAGTACTGCCACAATGAAAATTTTCAGGCAAGTGCCCATTTAATTGGTATTTCTTTGGTGGGTTATGTGTTTTTGTTCGCTCTAGAAGTATCTTATTGTGATCTCGTAGCATAATTCACTAATGTGAGGGCAAGAGCAGCTGCGCTCGTAGTAGGGCAAGTTAAGTACCTCGATCGCGCCCCGTGTGACTAATGTTTGCAAACCTACAACGGGCGTGGTGCGTCTGCATTGTTCCGCTTTGTTTCTGAGCGCTTGAACGTTCGTAGATGTGATTCTCTTGTATGTACGTTCAGCGCGGTTTGTTGTAATACGGTTGTTCGCACTTAAGTGAAATGTGGTCGGCTATTTTTGCGTCGCGTAGAAAAAGGACGACTGGCTTTGCCACTTTTCGAAAGAACCGGCGCGGTACTGGTTCTCCCTTGCGCGGTCGCGCTGCTGTTGCTGCTTGCCGGACGCCTTCAGCATGTTTTCGGCTCGCTTTGTGCGTGTGCGTGTGTGCGCGCGCGCACATGATGGTTTGCATATGCCAGCGTGTTTGCGTGTGTTTGCGTGTGTCTAGTGCGTACAACGCGTTTTGTGAGCGTGTTTGTGTATGCGTGCGTTTGTGCGCATGTTTCTGTGTGTGTCATGTGTGTGCGCGCACGTGTTAGCGTGTCTGCCTGCATGTGTGTGTGTGCTTATTCGTGTTTATCAATGTGCTCGTGCGCGCTTTTGTACAAGCCTGCGCTTTGAGAGTGCAGTATTCACAATGGCATAGTGGTTTAGTGTTCAGGGTAACATGCAAGTCCTAAATTTGCAAAATAGAAATTTTTCCTACCTTTCACTTGCCTTGCCCAGTTGCCTGAGCTGTGCATTGTGCCCAGTCACATTAATTAAGCTTGTTACTTTCAGGAGCTTGTTGCCTTATCAAATATTCCGCAGTGTACGTGTGTAATTGCACAGACTGAACTTTCATGATTCTGGTATTATTTTGCTAATGCAGAATACAAGATTCCCGCAATGCCATGCGCTGCATTTATTGGTCAAGATGGTCAGAGAACAGAGTCTCTGTACCTGGTGATTAACCGTGAACATTTTTTTTCTTTTGGAAAGCTAAACGCCATTTGCTGCATTAATTGCATTTTTGCAGCTCAGATGTGTACTATATTTTTCTAATTTTGAATCAATTGATATTCACTGCTCAGTGAAAAAAGTGGCGTACAGAGGGAAGGACAAGGACTGGGAGAAACGACATACACTGCTCTGACTTCCAAGAATACTTTCTTGCGTTGACACATCGTTTTTATATACACATGAGGGGTCACGCGCAGAAAATGAAAGGCAGTCACAAGGGGTGTTCTAACAGCAAGTCATTGTACTAAGAACATGGTCACTCGAAAAAAAAAAGATCACGCAGTGACCCCTTATTAACCTTTCATGAGATCGTCTCCCACTATAAAGAGGAACGCAGGCGCTTCCCGCCTCCACACCCGAATCTATGCAGATCTCAATCGATCACGCTCAAAATGCTCCAGACGAGGTCATATCCCTCGCGAGGTTTCTTAAGCAGGATTTACCCAGAAATTGACCCACAGTGCCCGGATTGTGGGGAGGAGGTTAGCACTCTATCTTATATGCTCTGGCAGTGTCCTGCTTTACGGGATACGTCCTTCACCAGCGAACGGGACTGGGACGAGGCCACATCTAGTACGGAACTCTAGCTCCAGTCCATGGCCGTCCAGAGGGCCCGTGAAAGAGCGGAGAGGCTTGGCCTCCCGATTCCGACATGGGAGCAGCCAACGGCGAGCCGGGGGCGCCAACGGGTCTCCGCCGGCTAGTCCCTCAGGACCCCAATAAAAGTTCATTGTCAAGGAACCAGCCGGTTGAAAGAAACAAGCTCGCAGTGCTACCGTATGTGCATGATGTCTCCCATGGGTTAAAAAAGATTGGGTGACCTGCAGGAATCAGTCGTTTTCTCAGCCCCGGAAAAGCAAACAAAGCTTCGTAAGCGTGTAAACGCGCCTAAATCACGTCAGTGTTGTTGCTCTGTTGTGCATAGAAAACCTTTTGTTACATGCGCAACGAATGTGGTTTATCAAATTCCCCTGTTTTGCGGCCGTAACTTTGTTGGACAGACAGGCAGGTGCCTAAACGATCGTTTAAGAGAGCACTATAACAATGTCCACAACACTGTTCAAGGCCACTTTGGCATTCATTGCCGGCACTGCGGCTGCATGCCCCTCTTTGAAGATACGGAAGTTTTAGCCAGACACAGCTGACCTGGTAAATTATAGAAGCAGATTTCACCAGAAAACTGGGTAGTGTGCGTGTTAGTGCCCGCTTTATCACGCTGATCCCTAGTGAAGTCTTGTATTAATTGAAAAAAATTAAATTATGGGGTTTTACGTGCCAAAAACACTGTCTGATTATGAGGCACGCCGTAGTGGGGGACTCCGGAAATTTCAGCCACCTGGGGTTCTTCAACGTGCACCTAAATCTAAGTACACAGGTGTTTTCGCATTTCGCCCCCATTGAAATGCGGCCGCGCATGGCCGGGATCCGATCCCGCGACCTGGTAACATTGCTTGGTAACAGTGCTCAGCAGCCTAACACCATAGCCACTGAGCAACCACGGCGGGTAGTGAAGTCTTGTATCTCAGCAGATAGAAATTGTAATGTTTTTTTTTTCAAGTGACCATGCCCTTAGTACAATGACTTGCTGTCAGACACCCCTTGTGACTCTTTCATTTACTGCGCATGCCCGCTCTTGTATATATGCACACGATGTGGGAACGCAATAAGATATTGTTGGTAGTCAGCGCAGTTTATGTCGTCTCTCGCAGTCCTTGTCATTCACGCTGTACGTCATTTTTTCTCATTGATTGACATCTATCCCAAGAAACCACCCTTGTTCAGTATATTTGTAATGTTTGATACGACCATTTTCTGGCAATTGTTAACAGTGTGATATTTAACTTGAACTTTTGCATGACGGCCTGTGCATGTATTCTTTTAGTAACCAGAGTATGGGGCTAATTTGTGAAACCATATTTGCTAATTTGCATACTCACATGCTACAGCAAGCCCTAATCTTGTATTACTGCATCTAAGTGCAAATAATTTAGAAATTTACTATGTATTTTAAAACACTGTCCATTTTTGTGCTGAGCAAAATTGTTTATTCAACAGTGGTTTGTTTTTATCAGGCCTCCTACTGCACTTTGCACCCAGACAGTAGTAAATGTGGAATATTCACTCTTTTGATTTATAGTAAAAAAAGAACCTATTTTCAAACTACATATTGTATATGTACCAGTGCCTTCGGATTACAAAACAAAAATTTATAGAAACTGGTATCCTAGTTAGAAAATCTGCTACACAGCACTTTTAGCCCAGAGAATTCTCGTTTCACAAAAGGGGACAAACTATGTAGGCAATAAAAAATTCTACATATTTTTCGTGCTCAAGTATTCTTGTTGGAAAGAGAAAATTAGCAATAATGCTCCTGGCTTAAACCTCCCTTAAAGCACGTCTATGCTTGGAAAGTGTTTCAGTCTGGAAAATGCTGGCCAGTTATGCTTTACATCGACTTTCCGAACTTTTCATAAAGCTTTGCGACTACATTAGTGCACAAAATAACAGGTATCTTTCTTCTGCGTTTGCTCTGCATTTTAATTGCTTCCCTAATTCACCTTTGCAATATCCCTTTTTTTCAAGGCATCAAAACTTGAATTTTCGATCATTGGAGCCTAATACTGAAAATTTATTCCTTTATGTGGCCCAAAACACTGCGACGTCAACTCAGGCTCTTTCAGTGCCGCTATACATAGTTTCTTCTCTAATAACTGATTTGATCAATACATATACTTTAGATACCTTTGTGGGAAATGTACATGCTCTTGTACTTACCTATGTGTTTGGTGATTGTGCATGTTTATATTTCACGTGATTTATGTATATCTTGTACTCTGTATTTCAGTATGGAATAAACATATTTACATTTTTCTTGAAAATGCAGCATAGATCTTACCAGTCTGTGTTGCATTTTATGTGGATCTGGAAATCGTGATAACCGTTGGTGTTGATATACATACTCAAAATTGTCAAATTTGCTAGGTTGTATTTATGCAGCGAAGACAGGTTTTGCAATATACACCATGAATTACTAATATGTAATGTGATCCACACGTATAGCTGTTCTGTATGCCCATCGAAGCTTCAAGGCCGGTTGTTCGACGGTGCGTTTGGTAGCCGAACTTGAACTTTTTGGCACATGCGAGAGTTACTACTATGTATAGTGATCCGCGCGTAATTGAAGGCGTGTACTGCCGAACCTGCCTTCTATACACACTAGAAATAAAAGGGTGTACACCCTTCCAACACCCACATAGCTGGGTGTTAACATGGACTAGCACCCTTACACCCTACATTTATTTTGCAGGACACCCTTCCTCTAGGGTGCTCTAATTGCACCCCAACTATAGGGTGTAGACAACAGCACCTTTAGGGTGCTCGTCTGGCGACAAACTGATTTACACCCTTAAGGGTGTTAAAATGTTTAGTGTGTAGGTATCTTTAACGTGCCCCCAATGCATGCTACACGGGCGCTTTTACATTTCGCCCCAATCGAAATGTGGCCGCCATGGTCGGGATTAGATCCCGTGACCTAGTGCTTAGCAGCCCAACAGCATAGTTGCTAAGCCACCACGGCGGGTAACAATAGAGTAAAATTAGCACTACTACAGTTATCCAACCACCTTTAATAGAGCAAACTCGGCACTACTGCAGCTACTGTTTTTCCGCACAGTAGTATTCAGTTACTGTAGTGCTACTACGTACCCCTTCCGAGACAGTGCTTGAGTTGGAGTACATGAACAAAGTACTTAAAAAAAAAGCGACGTATATGTGACATACAGCTGCTTCACCAATAAAGTGTCGTTTGCACTCTAAAGAGTTTGCACCTTTTGGGGCGTATTTTTGTCACACAACAATAATCACTTTTTCTTCTTTCGTTTCCTTTCTCGAAAATTCTGCACTCGCTACTTTCCTATAAAGAACACTGTGTCACGCTGATAACGGGCTTGCATGCTATTCGTGACCTGGAAGTTGAGGGATGCGTGGCGTTAGGCACACAAGATAAATGATGATTATTGTTGTGTGAGAAAAATACGTCCCAGAAGGTGTAACTGTGTTTAATGTGCACAAATTTATGACATCCTTTATTTTTAGAGTGTAGATAGGAACATGCGGGTTGAATCTTCAAAATTTTTTTCCTGCATATCTTGGTGCTCCTAAGAAATAAAATTATTTGATGAGCAAGAGGTTTTCAATTTGGCTTTATATAAAAAAAGGTGATGATGATGATGATGGTGATGATGATATGGTGTATTACGGCGCAAGGGCCAATGATGACCATATGTGAAAGATACTTGTCCAAGGTTCTACGAAAGCTCGTCAGGTGAGGGTGATGCATTGTCGAATAAAACAGGCACTCGCCTAAGGTATGAAAGAAAACATAAATGGCGTTTAGGGATCGCTGCGGCTCCTTTGTTCACGATGAAGACGGACGTGATAGAAAGCGATTATTTATCTTAGTATCGATTATGTTATTCCTTTCAAATATCTGGTCAGTGCCTGTTTTATTTGGAAAATTGAAATATATTATACTTGGGTTTGTAAAAGAATAATTTAATTCTGACACGGCTGCAGTGGTGGGGACGAAACTGGGCGCAAAACCTGCCAAGTGACGATCGCACCTCGTGAGACCGCATGTTTAAGCGGAACTTGTGCCGCAAGGCGTAGGGGGTAACGACCGATGGGTGCAGTGCATTTCAATACACTGGGTAGTGTAGGTTTAAACAGTAAGTCTCTCCGCCGGATCATTCATTACCCGTCATTATAATGTGACGCGGAGTCAACTTCTGGCCTGAAAACGATGCAGGGCGTCAATGTCTTAAGTAATTTTGTAAAAGTATAATCTCCGACCTGCCATTGATGAAAGTACCTGCTTCATAGGATGATGCAAAGGATGTCTTTGCGAATGCACGTCAGTTGCGCTCTTCCTTCTACCACTCAGATGGAAAAGCTTGTTGTTCAAGATATTCTCAACCTTTGTCAATTAAGTGATTTTTCGGCAACAGCAAAGCGATCGTCAAAGCGATACCTTCCCGAACAGGGCGGGATTATATATTATCGATGCTTCCATCCGCTGTCTGTCACCGAACCTTGTGTAATCTGATTGCATGTATGCGCGACGCGAATAGTGTAGAACTTAGTGGAAGACACGCGGGTCCCAGCGGTTACTCTGGAACATTCGACGACTGCTGTATAAAAGCGGACGCGCTTGACCCGCTGATCAGATTTTCGACGATCGCCGACCGTGTTCGCCGCTATCGTTGTGCTATAAGTGTGGCCTGAATTTGTGGGCACAGGTTCGCCCAATGAAAGTTAGTTTTGTCTTTCACAGTATTGCTACTGTATTCTTCAACGTCACCACCACGTGACAATATGCTTCAAATATAAGACGCGCCATTACAAGGCTTCTTTGCTTCTTCTACTCTCCGCCTCCTCTTTGCCCCGACACACGTAAATGAAGGTGCACGACGCAGTATGCTGCGCACTCCCGTCTCCAGATGAGTGCTTCTGTGCACTGCATGGAGTAAACAACGACAACAGGAAAATGACAAAGGGGGCGCACCTTTAAATTGTATCGTCATTATCTTGCTCGCTCGCGATCTTGCTTCATGCCTGAACCTACGAATTTCGCGCCTTCCGCATGCAAGCGCGCTCCGGGCGCGCTCTGTGGCCTCCCCACGAATAGAGAAGTGGAAGGGGGGTGTACGAATTAGGGCGTCGTCATCATCGATTCGTCGCGGCGGCAGCTGCGCGAGCCGCAGCGCGCAGCCCGCTAATGAACTGCCGCAAATATACACCGTTAATTACGAGAACATCGACGCGATTTGTCGCCGTCACCACGCTTTCATTGGCGGAGGGAGAAGGGGCCGGGAGAGCGGGCGGTTAGGGGGGTTGGGGTGGAGGACGCACTCGCCGGTTTTTTCTGCATAGGCGCGAGTATATACATGCCCGCACCTCACCGGGGGTGCAGGGCGAGAGAAAGGTACACGAAGTCTTGCGCCTCAGCGCAACGTAGGACGAGAGAGCGCAGCGTCACGAAGAAAAGGGTAGGGGAGGCCTGACTTTCGTGCTGGCCGGGAACAACTCCGGACAGTAATGTCAACGCTCGTTTACGGTAAAGGTGCATCTTGTTTTCATAGTTGTTATTTATGAAGCGTAGCTTAATTGTTCGGACCGCCGACCAGCACCAGACGTGATCGCCTCTCACGACGGCGGCAGCTTTGCTGCTTTCGTAAAAGCGAATGGGGGGGGGGGGGGGCTCGTCCGGTACAGGCCAGAGGTGCGCCGTGCACCGAGAGTAAATGATGTTCGCGTTGTCTGAGACACTGGTTTCGGCAGAGCGCTTGCTGCCTGCATAAAACCCACATCGTAGTTGATCACGATATGATCGTGAACTTGTTCTTCTTAGGTTGTCACCCACTGAATGTCCCGCTAGGTCTATAATTTCACGTGTTCGCTTCGACATTGCCACTACACCTTTTTCCTTTAAAGGTAGAAATTCAACACCTTACGAAAGAAATTAGACAAGTGCCAGCATCTGTTACGTGGTAAAATGCAAAGTTTAGTCACATTAAATAGCGCAATGAAAGAACGACAATTCAAACATGCTGCTACAAACATATTCTAATGTTTTAACGCTACAAACTGCACTCGCGAGATGACGCAAGGACCGGAGATGATTGCTGGAATGGGGAGGGAAGGGCGAGCGGGAGGAGTGGGAGGAGTGGGACTCAATGGTTCGCTTCGCGGTCTGGCACCTCACATCCCCTCTGGGAAATATATTACACAATACATTGCGCTTCCTACATTTTTTCTTTGCATTTTCGTCTTCTTGCCTCTCTATTCGAATTTGAATATGAATCAAGGCAGACTAGCTCGACTTGCAGTTATCTATAAGAAATATATACAGTAGAAAGATTTCAGCAGAATGCGGATAACATCAGTTTCCAGGATATTAAAGACATCCCATCGGCAGCCACACTGACGTTAATCTCACGTAGTCTACGGGGGACAAAATCTCAATGGTCCCAATAGCACCAATGTGCAGGCAAAGCTGATTCCACGAAGGTTGCAGGGACGTTTAAAAGCTCTGAACTCATAGTTTATTCACAGCTAATCGTTCTACGCCAAACAATATGACGAGAGGAAAAAGAAACGCAGAGCACGCATTATAGCTGTAAGTAATTGACGGGAAGCTAATTTGAAATTCGCTCACAAAAAAGTCCAACGAACAATTTTCGGCATTTGCAAAGTTTTGTGGCAAAGGAACATGTTTGAGCGATGTGATATTGCCTCCACTTCATTAGTTGCGTTGGCGTGCCCATAAATGAATAAACAAAACACTCTATTTCGGAGAGGGTAGCTCGTGGACATACATCAAAGGTAGAAGAGATGGGTTAGGGAACGTGAGAAGAGAGGCGGCACTGGGCCACAAGAATCTGCTCATACATGATGGAGTACCGCGGTCACCGTGGCGTACCACAAGAGCACCTTTGTGGTTTCGTTGCTACTGGGAATGGTCCAGTCCTCATAGGAGCTCATGGTCAGGCTTTCCAGCACAAATCTGCGCTGCTGCACGAAGGCTTGCGAGTCCCAGAAGTCCTTGCACACTGGGCAGTGGAGTCCCCCACCTCCCGCGGTGGAGACTGATTTCTGTGTGGTGGCGGTTTGCTTGGGCACAAGCACACCGCCACCACAGAGTGTTTGTACACTCGCCGTTTGTTGTAGTGATGTTATCAATGAGCCCGAGACCCGACTTTTGTGTTGCAGTGCGGCGCGGTAGGACCGCAGTGGTGGGTCAATGCGAGATACCAATTTTTTACCCTCTGATTTTCTGTCGTTACTATTATGACTCGTAGTTCTTCTGCGGTGTCCTCGATAACTGGCGTTTGGTTTGTGACCAGCCGTGCATCCTGGGGTTGCGATGCACCGAAACAGTTGCGGTGGAAATGCATAATCTGGACCGCTACCGAGAGCCCTTCTGTTGTCGCCGTTGACAGTATAACAATTGTAGACGGAAAGAAAAGAAAGCTTTATTTAAATAATCCTCAAGGCAAGAGGCCTGAGCCTCTAACCATCTCCTGTGGTCAATTTGAGAAATGAAGTAATGCCTCAGTTACCTGAATACACGATATGTATTCTGCCGAAGGCACGACATAAGTTGTACTGAAAACGGCTACAGACGGGAAAGAACTCTAGCCAACGTCCGTCTGTCGGGCGTGCATAGAGGACAAACATATTTATTGATTCAGTTGATGTTATCGATAATGTACATAGTATCTCGTTTAACAGCTTCAGGTACTTCAATATTGGCCAGAATGTTACCGCGGAATGTGCAGAACTTTCTATCTGATCGCCGCCAGTTTCTCGATGCAAACGGCTTTGCGACCTAGGCTAAATCGTTGTAAGATGCGATGAGCCGTCACAACGAAAATCGTAGGTCATGCAGACGATGACAAATAACCATGGGTATAATTGCGCTTTGTTAACTCAGGTTGACGCATGGATATGAGTTCATTCTTGCATGGACTGCCTGAGAGAATAAACGCAAGCATGCACGTGCGATCGGCGCGGTACCGATAATCAGCACTGGAAAACCACTCAGCAGCTAAAGAGCAAACCGAGCAAACTCTTAGCATTTGCGTGCTAGATGAATTAGGTGGCAAGTAATCATCAGGACGCTGAGGTCTCAGCCTGGGCATTCCGGCTGAAATCATCAGCACACTCGTACGGCAACCATTCACATAGTCAAACTCCGCTTACAGTAAACAGCAGTCTCGATATTTTCCACGGCGAACAAACTTTCAGAAGGAGCCAGCTCAGCCTTTCAGTTTTAAACGCCAACGACCTCTGCAGTGCCCACACATGTCGAAAACACACCGCGTCGAAGGGATCCATGGGCTCACGGTCAAGCTCGTCACCTTATACAACGCATAACGGAGTTTTCTGTGGGCCGTATGTTCAGCTGCGGCCATGTGCCATAGATAACTAACGTTTAAGGACTGCACATTTCTTCAAGCCGTGAATAAGCCTGAGTATAAAAATAAAGTTAATCGACTTCAGTTAATGCTGGATGATTTTCCTGTTTTAGCCGGAACTTCGGAACACGATTAATCAGCTCAGCATTCAAGAAGTCTTTTTGAATGACGGTTTTCATTAACTCTGTTTCATTAGACCTTGTACTATCGCAAATATTTATTTGGCACGTTCAAAACAGCCTAATTACAGCGATGCTGTGAAGTATTCAGGTAATCAATATGGCTAAAGCATTGATTTCACGGCTTTTGTTTCATGCTTTGAGCATTAACAGTATTTCTCATTATCCTGGCAGTGTGGGTGAGAGAAGGTCGAATTATTCGCCGAATCAGCGAGGAACCGGTAAAATTCAATTTAAGTCCCGAAGTGTAACACGCAAGCGCCGCCCGAGTGGCGCCGATCAATAGACCGCACGCCCCCGCTACACAACTCGCATATCGCGCGAGAGGCTCAAAAGTACAGTGGCGGATGTGCAGTTAGCGTTCCCGTTTAGCGCGGTGGGCGCGCCTATCGATCCGTTATGGGCACGCTCGATGAGCGATCCTATCGGCCTCCCCCTTCTCTCACGCCAACTTGGGAATCACGAGCAGGTTCACAGGTGACGCCGGAGGCTCTGTTCTTTTATGTTCCTTCTCAGCACGCACGGAGATCATTCGCGCCTGGAATAGCCGCTCCCTCCCTCCCATCTCCAATGAACGGCGCACGAGCGCCAAGGAGGCCGCGTGCTCGTCGAGATCTCTCGTGCAGGTTAGCAGCACCTCGGAAGCCCATCTTCGCCGGCCACGTGAAACGCGTGCGAGCGAGTAGACGGCAACGTAAGAGCAACGGCCACTGTTGCACTAGTCCCACGAGCGCGTCTGTGCAACCACGCCGGAGTTTCCATGCGTTTAATTTTAATGCGATAGAAATTATAGGCGCACTTCTAGCGCATTTCTGCCGCCGCCGTCACCGTAATGTTCCGTATCACCCTCAAATGCGGTAAAATCGTCGCCGTGCGCTGCACGCTGTATTTGCAAGTGAAAGCACAGAACACCTATACAAACTTAGAGAAAGGAAACTGTACCTTCCACAGTGCTACGGAAATAAGCGTAGCGGTGGCGTCGTGAACTAAAGTGCGCGACCACAGGTGGCGCTGTACAACAGGAAACGGAAACGGGGTTTTGCACAGTATGGCGGCCGCTTTACCAGGTGTTCTGTGGCTTTACTGGGTTTGTGGCTGCTGCGCCTCGATCGTGCTCCCGCCAGTTTGGTTGCTGTGTGGCAAACGTAGCGCCTACATATATATGTAGGCGCTATGTTTGCCACACAGCAACCAAACTGGCGGGAGCACGATCGAGGCGCAGCAGAATACATGTAGCGCTGAGTAATATCGAGTTAAGACACACTCTGAACTGACTTTTAAGGGCATCCCGAGCGGTTTTTCGTTTATTACGCCGCCGTTACCCCGAGTAGTGCCGCCGCGCTCCAGCTGTTGCATTTCGTGTAGGGATACTGACAGAATGCGGTTTCCAGGTGGCACGATGGCCTAGACTGGAATAAACGCACACGACACCAAAGATTGAGTAAGCCTGAAAATATTTTGTTTGCATTTTACAAGTACAACAAAAAGCACACGTCTACGCATCCACACAAACCCGATTAAATAGTCAAGAACATAGTCAAGATATGGCTCATTAAAAGGGTAGCACAAACGCACAAGAAAGACGACCTAAGCTACAAAACGTACAGTCGGCTGCTAAGTATAAAAGTTTCCCTGTCACCGCGTGTCACATTTATACAGCATCCTTACAGTACTACCAGGCCGGGTATTTGGCGGAAAGAACGCAACTGCTTACGGCCGTCAGCTACCTCTTCCTTACGGGTGTCATAATTATCCTAATCTCCGCATCAACGTCGTGCAAGTCCGCATACAGGTATCTGTATCTGAACCATATGTGCCAGCTTAATACATGTGTAGTGAAATTATGATAACCATTGCGTCTTATCAAACGTATTGGTTTTGGAAATGCGCATTACAGCTGACGGAACGACATACTGTGTGTGAAGCACAAGAGAACAAGGACGAAAGGAGGATACAACACTTGAAGAAGAAATGAAGAATTAGTAGGCGTACAGCAAACAAGCGATGACGTAGAACACACAATGATGCATCGGGTGTTCTGTGACATCGGTTTGCGTACTCACGGTGTTATGGAGATCAACGGCATAAAAACGTACCTTCAAGCGTACTCCCTTAACCTCCGCCGCATTCACTATGGCAATGAACGCCTAAACAAAATGAGGCACTATTTTTTGACAAGAGTAGACCTCTTTACAGCAAGTCTATATAATGACTCGCAGACGAAACCAGCATGCTTTCGAAAATGTTTTACCGCCGTAGTATTCGAAGCCAACGGCCAGGAAACACATCAATACGAATAGGCTGTCGGCTGTCGGTGGCTAATCAAGTACAAAAACCTTGACGGTATGACTAAAAAGCAGCTTCAACACTCAAATTAAAAAAAATCAACTGCCTATTTGCCTGAGGTAAAAGAACATCCTTAGACACCTCGATTGTTTATGTCATTGGTTTGTGTAAAGTAAAAAATTCAGCATGTTTAGCGCCCCTAGCAGAAAAAGTACCAATTAAAGTATGCGAACAAATTACAGTAGCTCAAGTTCCTCACTTACGCTGAAACACGCCTCGATTGATTTTTCGCCCTCTGTGGCCATTTGTTGAACTTGAGAGTGTGCGGGGCCTGGTGAAAGCTTGCTAGGGTCAGCCGGTGATCGCGGCTCCATCTCGTGCGCGCAAGGGAGGAAGGCGGGGCGGAAGGGCGCCGTCTTCTGTCGCGCGCGAGGCACGGGGGCGTTCTACTCCGGCGGCTGCTGCTTACGGCGAAGCCGCGCGGAAGCCTTGTCTTTCCATGAGGACAAAGTACGTGGAGTACCGTTTGCTTCGTACGCTATGCGCTTTCCACGTTTAGTTCGCACTGCACCGAGAGAGAGCCCGAAGGTCGGTCATCGGGCGAGATATGTTCATGTTTACGTGTGCGCTCGTGACACCATGTTTCTTAATTTAGTTAGTAAGCGAATGTTTGGAAGTTAGACCAATAAAACTAATATCCCTACTTCGTATAGCTGCCTAATAATTTGCTATCGCAATCCATGCTTCGTCTTTTGGGTGAAAGTGCAACTTGTTTTTTTTTATACACTCACTTTATACCCTCGTGACGGGGCGCCACCTAATCCGCATTGGCTGTACCGCCACATCTATAACGGCGCACGCACTATGCCACACGCTTGCGAAGCCATATGGCTGTGACGTCACTTGTGAGAATGTTTCCAAGTTCATACGGCCTATAAAACTACTCTCCTTACTTCGTATAGCTGTCTAATAAATTGCTATCGCAACCGATGCTTCGCCTTTGTGGTGAAATTGCGACTTGTTTTTTTATACGCTCACTTTATACACTCGTGACGGGGCGCCATCTTCTCCCCATTGGCTGTACCGCCACATGTATAACGACGCACGCACTATGCCACACGTTTAGGAAGCCATATGGCTGTGACGTCACTTGTGAGAATGTTTCCAAGTTCATACGGCCTAAGACTACTATCCTTACTTCGTATAGCTGTCTAACAATCAGCTACCGCAATCGTTGCTTCGTCTTTTGGGTGAAACTGCGACTTGTTTTTTTTATACACTCACTTTATACACTCGTGACGGGGTGCCACCTCATCCACATTGGCTGTACCGCCACATGTATAACGACGCGCGCACTATGCCACCTGTTTAGGAAGCCATACGGCTGCAACATGACTTGTGAGAATGTTTCCAAGTTCATACGGCTGATAAAACTGCCATCCGCAATTCCTACAGATGTCTAATAATTTGCTATCGCAATTGATGCTTCGATTTTTGGTGAAACTGCGGCTTGTTTTTTTTATAGAGTCACTTTTTAGACTCGCGACGGGGCGCCACCTCCTCCGCATTGGCTGTACCGCCACATCTATAAAGACGCACGCACTATGCCACACGTTTGGGAAGCCATATGGCTGCGACGTGACTTGTGAGAATGTTTCCATGTTCATACGGCTGTTAAAACTACTATCCTTAATTCGTACAGCTGTCTAATAATATGCCATCGCAATCGATGCTTCGCCTTTGTGGTAAAATTGCGACTTGTTTTTTATACACTCACTTTATATACTCGTGACGGGGCGCCACCTCGTCCCCATTGGCTGTACCACCACATCTATAAAGACGCACGCACTAGGCCGCGCGTTTAGGAATCGATATGGCTGCTACGTGACTTGTGAGAATGTTTCGAAGTTCATACGGCCGCTAAAACTACTATCCTTAATTTGTACAACTGTCTAATAATTTGCTATCGCAATCGATGCTTCGCCTTTTGGGTGAAACTGCGACTTGTTTTTTTATACACTCACTTTATACACTCGTGACGGGGCGCCACCTCCTCCGCATTGGCTGTACCGCCACATCTATAAACACGCACACACTATGCCACACGTTTAGGAAGCCATATGGCTGCGACGTGACTTGTGAGAATGTTTCCAAGTTCATACGGCCGCTAAAACTAGTATCCTTAATTCGTACAGCTCTCTAATAATTTGCTATCGCAATCGATGGTTCGCCTTTGTGGTGAAATTGCGACTTGTTTTTTTATGCACTCACTTTATACCCTCGTGACGCGGCGCCACCTAATCCGCATTGGCTGTACCGCCACATCTATAAACACGCACACACTATGCCACACGTTTAGGAAGCCATATGGCTGCGACGTGACTTGTGAGAATGTTTCCATGTTCATACGGCTGTTAAAACTACTATCCTTAATTCGTAAAGCTGTCTAATAATATGCTATCGCAATCGATGCTTCGCCTTTGTGGTGAAATTGCGATTTGTTTTTCATACACTCACTTTATACACACGTGACGGGGCGCCACCTCGTCCCCATTGGCTGTACCACCACATCTATAAAGACGCACGCACTAGGCCGCGCGTTTAGGAATCGATATGGCTGCTACGTGACTTGTGAGAATGTTTCGAAGTTCATACGGCCGCTAAAACTACTATCCTTAATTTGTACAACTGTCTAATAATTTGCTATCGCAATCGATGCTTCGCCTTTTGGGTGAAACTGCGACTTGTTTTTTTATACACTCACTTTATACACTCGTGACGGGGCGCCACCTCCTCCGCATTGGCTGTACCGCCACATCTATAAACACGCACACACTATGCCACACGTGTAGGAAGCCATATGGCTGCGACGTGACTTGTGAGAATGTTTCCAAGTTCATACGGCCGCTAAAACTAGTATCCTTAATTCGTACAGCTCTCTAATAATTTGCTATCGCAATCGATGGTTCGCCTTTGTGGTGAAATTGCGACTTGTTTTTTTATGCACTCACTTTATACACTCGTGACGGGGCGCCACCTCCTCCGCATTGGCTGTACCGCCACATCTATAAACACGCACACACTATGCCACACGTTTAGGAAGCCATATGGCTGCGACGTGACTTGTGAGAATGTTTCCAAGTTCATACGGCCGCTAAAACTAGTATCCTTAATTCGTACAGCTCTCTAATAATTTGCTATCGCAATCGATGGTTCGCCTTTGTGGTGAAATTGCGACTTGTTTTTTTATGCACTCACTTTATACACTCGTGACGGGGCGCCACCTCCTCCGCATTGGCTGTACCGCCACATCTATAAACACGCACACACTATGCCACACGTTTAGGAAGCCATATGGCTGCGACGTGACTTGTGAGAATGTTTCCAAGTTCATACGGCTGATAAAACTGCCGTCCTCAATTCGTACAGATGTCTAATAATTTGCTATCGCAACCGATGCTTCGCCTTTGTGGTGAAATTGCGACTTGTTTTTTTATACGCTTACTTTATACACTCGTGACGGGGCGCCACCTCCTTCCCATTGGCTGTACCGCCACATCTATAAACACGCACACACTATGCCACACGTTTAGGAAGCCATATGGCTGCGACGTGACTTGTGAGAATGTTTCGAAGTTCATACGGCTTCTAAAACTACTATCCTTAATTCGTACAGCTGTCTAATAATATGCTATCGCAATCGATGCTTCGCCTTTGTGGTGAAATTGCGATTTGTTTTTCTTACACTCACTTTATACACTCGTGACGGGGCGCCACCTCCTCAGCATTGGCTGTACCGCCACATCTATAAACACGCACGCACTATGCCACACGTTTAGGAAGCCATACGGCTGCGACGCGACTTGTGAGAATGTTTCCATGTTCATACGGCTGTTAAAACTACTATCCTTAATTCGTACAGCTGTCTAATAATATGCTATCGCAATCGATGCTTCGCCTTTTGGGTGAAACTGCGACTTGTTTTTTTCATACACTCACTTTATACACTCGTGACGGGGCGCCACCTCGTCCCCATTGGGTGTACCACCACATCTATAAAGACGCAGGCACTAGGCCGTACGTTTAGGAAGCCATATGCCTGCGACATGACTTGTGAGAATATTTCGAAAATCATACGGCTGATAAAACTGCTATCTTTAATTCGTACAGCTGCCTAATAATATGCTATCGCAATCGATGCTTCGCCTTTGTGGTGAAATTGCGACTTGTTTTTTTTTATACACTCACTTTATACACTCGTGACTGGGAGCCATCTCCTCCGCATTGGCTGTACCGCCACATGTATAACGCCGCACGCACTATGCCACACGTTTAGGAAGCCATACGTCTGCGACGCGACTTGTGAGAATGTTTCCATGTTCATACGGCTGTTAAAACTACTATCCTTAATTCGTACAGCTGTCTAATAATATGCTATCGCAATCGATGCTTCGCCTTTTGGGTGAAACTGCGACTTCTTTTTTTTAAACACTCACTTTATACACTCGTGACGGGGCGCCACCTCCTCCCCATTGGCTGTACCGCCACATGTATAACGACGCACGCACTAGGCCACACGTTTAGGAAGCCATACTGCTGCAACATGACTTGTGAGAATATTTCGAAGTTCATACGGCCTAAGACTACTATCCTTACCTCGTATAGCTGTCTAACAATTAGCTATCGCAATCGTTGCTTCGCCTTTTGGATGAAACTGCGACTTGTTTTTTTATACACTCACTTTATACACTCGTGACGGGGCGCCACCTCGTCCCCAATGGATGTACTGCCACATGTATAATGACGCACGCACTATGCCACACGTTTAGGAAGCCATGCGGCTGCAACATGACTTGTGAGAACGTTTCCAAGTTCATACGGCTTATAAAACTACTTTCCTTAATTCGTACAGCTGCCTAATAATATGCTATCGCAATCGATGCTTCGCCTTTTGGGTGAAACTGCGACTTGTTTTTTTTATACACTCACTTTATACACTCGTGACGGTGCGCCACCTCCTCCGCATTGGCTGTACCGCCACATCTATAAAGACGCACGCACTATGCCACACGTTTAGGAAGCCATACGGCTGCGACGCGACTTGTGAGACTAGACAGTTTTAGTTACACGTACGTAGAGGCTTCAGGTACGCAAACGTGAAAAGCCTACGTACCTTACGTGCACGCCATCTGAAACGCTTTTAGCTACACGTACGTGACGCCCGACAAGGCGGACCACGTAGCGCCATCTATCGGGAAGTATGAACACTGCGGCAGCCTATTCAATCCAAGATGAGTATTTCAGACAAGCCAGTGTTGTCATGGTGTTGTGCATTGATGCGTGCCGATCATTGTTTCAGCAATGTCTGGAAGTGTGTTGTGCAAGCGTTACCTGCTGTCAACGTTGTCCTGGAATGAAATAGATGACCTGTTGATGACAAAAACGCATCGAGAGCTTCTGAATGGTTCGTTGGACGACTTGGAGTACCACTTCAGGCACGAGAGAACGTCGGAGTTGCTTTGCTATCGGTCGCAGCGCGGGCTGCTTGACATTGACAACATAGAGCCCTCACTGTTCAGGCAGCAATTTAGATTTCAGAAAGAAGATTTCAATAACTTGTTTAGTGCTCTTAAACTGCCGGAGACCGTGAAGAGTGCTCAAAATGTGACTGTGCCCGGTCGAGAGGCTTTGTGTATTACGCTTCGACGCCTTGCCTACCCAAACAGGTGGTGTGATCTCGAAACTATATTCGGCAGGCATTCATCAGTGATGTCGAGTGTGGCGTCTGAAGTTATTTTCTACATCGTAAGCGAGTTTAGTCATCTGCTTGAAGACTGCAACAACCATGACTGGCTGTGTCCTGCCACCCTTGGAGAGTTTGCAAATGTAAGTTGACTGTTTATTTTTTTTCCAGCCTCGTGCTGGTACTGAACAGAAACAAGAACAGATGTTTTTGCTTTCTGTTTACACAACGTCATTTTTTGTTGTCCCTGTGTGGTACTGTGCCTTGTATTCACTGTTATTTCAGCTTTTCTGTTTTATTGAGGACTAAAGTTGCAGCGGTAGATGGGAATAATAAAGTTAGAAATTCACAAGCCGTCGACATGTGCCGGTATAAAATAGAGAAGACAATAGCCATAACAAGCGGGAGCATTGCGATTACTGAAACTACTCATATTCGCACATAGGACATCTATAAAGCAGTTATATCTGTCACACGCAATCAACATACTGTCCGAAAAATTATTTTGACACAGAAATCTTAGTTTCTTCAGTTTAGGCCGAATGGCACATCACCTTAGCAAGTTTCGCATAACATAGCCATGTAGACTACATTACAAGTGATCAGTGCAGGTTATGTATTTCAAGCTACAAGATTTCACTTAAGTACGGATACATTATGGGCGATATAATCTACGACAGAGGGTTCTATGTAAGAAAGGTTATTAAAAGAACAGATACCATTTTACGCTTAACTACAGCCTGAGCTTTGATCACATTTAATTTTGTCTTGCAGGCCATCCGGAACCGTGGTGCAGCGCTGACAAACTGCTGGGCATTTATCGACGGCACGGCGCGCCCCATATGCCGACCCAAAAGGAACCAACGCGATTATTTTTCTGGCCATAAGCGGATGCACATGCTCAAGTACCAGTCGGTGATGTGTCCCAACGGCATTGTGTGCCAACTTGACGGCCCTTATCCTGGAAGGCGGCATGATGCAGGTAGGTTGCCCTGTGTCTTGTGTGAAAGAACTTTGCATTGATATTTTCAAGAGACAGTCAGGTACCTGGAATGGCTTGTCTCTTTCATAAATATATGTTCAGGAAGGTAAGTACGGGCAAAAATTGCTTTGGTGCCAACCTGAGCCTTGTTCTCCTCCCTTTTCACTTTGATATGTTTGAAATAGTTTTCCGCATATGTTCACACTTGCTATTACATAGCTTTCTTGACCCCTTGAGGAATAGTTGGTGAGGCAAATGTTAACTTAAAGTACTAATTTTAACATGACCGATGTTGTCTCATTTTGTTAGTCAATTGAATTCCTTTTCTGTTGTTGTTGTTGCAGGGATACTCCAGAGCAGCGGCCTCTATGCGAAGCTGGAAAAGTTGGTGGGGCCCCACCAGTTCGTCATATACGGGGATCCTGCGTACCCACTGAAGCCACTCTTGATGAAGCCCTATGGCGGCTCTTCGCTGACAACAACGCAGTTGGCATTCAACACTAGCATGAGCCGTGTTCGCCAGGCTGTTGAATTGGGATTTGGGAAGGTCATCAGTGAATTTGCGTTTCTGGATTTTAAAAAAAATCAGAAATTGCTGCGACAAGAAGTCGCTCACACGTACAAAGCAGCCACCATTCTGACTAACTGTCACACATGTTTGTACGGCAGCCAGGTATCTCAGTACTTCGAACTACGTCCACCCAGTCTAAATGAGTACCTGAGGCCACATCACTGAAGTACTGTCTCAAACATAAGGCATTATGCTTTCCAGATTGCCTTTACCCTTGTAGAAGTGATTGTTCGTAATAGCTGTTACTGTCTCAAACATAAGGCATTATGCTTTCCAGATTGCCTTTACCCTTGTAGAAGTGATTGTTCGTAAGAAATTGCTGCGACAAGAAGTCGCTCACATGTACGAAGCAGCCACTATTCTGACTGTCACACGTGTTTGTACGGCAGCCAGGTGTCTCAGTACTTTGAACTACATCCACCTAGTCTAAATGAGTACCTGAGGCCACATCACTGAAGTACTGTCTCAAACATAAGGCATTATGCTTTCCAGATTGCCTTTACCCTTGTAGAAGTGATTGTTCGTAATAGCTGTTACTGTCTCAAACATAAGGCATTATGCTTTCCAGATTGCCTTTACCCTTGTAGAAGTGATTGTTCGTAAGAAATTGCTGCGACAAGAAGTCGCTCACATGTACGAAGCAGCCACTATTCTGACTGTCACACGTGTTTGTACGGCAGCCAGGTGTCTCAGTACTTTGAACTACATCCACCTAGTCTAAATGAGTACCTGAGGCCACATCACTGAAGTACTGTCTCAAACATAAGGCATTATGCTTTGCAGATTGCCTTTACCCTTGTAGAAGTGATTGTTCGTAATAGCTGTCATGTTTTTATATGTTTAGTGCCTAACTGGACACATGTCTGAAGCACAATGCTTTCAACGTTGCTTTGGTGCAGCTTTCTTTTTCTGTTCTGTGGAGTCTCACTGTCAACGACACTATTTTGTGTGGCTGCTGTAATAAAGTTGAGTTACAACATGTGTGCAATTTTGAGATGAGTTTGTCACTCTTATTGCAATTGCAATGCAGAAATCTACAGCGTTTTATTTGTTGTTTCTTACAACATCTTCCAGTGTGCTAATTTTGTTCAAAATGCTTTCCATGATGCTCATAAAGCTTTGCTGCTGAGCTGTAAACATGCGGCGCTCTTCAGCCCTTTCGCGCCTTTCCTCAGCACGTTCTTCTGCCCTCTGACGCCTTTCCTCAGCACGCTCTTCTGATCGTATGCGTCTTTCCTCCGCCTTGTCAAAGGCGTGTTGATTCATTTCTTGCTGTTTCAATTCCATTTCCCTAAGAGATTTCTCCTTTTCCCAGGCATGGCGCTGTTCCTCCAGTGCGATGCGCCTCGATTCGATGACATAGTCTTTTTGCTTCATAAACTGATCATGCTTCATCCTTTTTTCCATGAAGTCGTAGTCAGCGTGGTCAAGCCCTCCAGCCTGATTTCTTTTTCCTGTAAGATACGGCAGTGTAGGAGAATGCACCCTTAGTAAAAATACACCAGTGTGACGACACATCTTTAAGAGTGATTTTGTGCAAACAAATTTTTGGGGGTAACTCATACACACACAAGATACCATTCTTTCTTTTCTGTACCTTTTCCGTACCTACTGGTATGGCACCACAGATGAGAGCACTGCATTAATTTGGGACACATTTATTCATACAGACTAAGGTGCCCACACAAACATCACAAGCTGCTTTGTACGTCCTCGAATATGATAAGGAACAATTAACGGGTGGTCTTGAGTGCAGAATCGAATTGGCATACTATAATAGGCATCAACGTAATAATTTATTCAGGAGCATGAGGGTTTTTTGCAGAAACATATATGAGATGCTCCTATATGTGCCAAAGGTATAATTATTGAGGTTGAGGCCAAAACACTTTAACATGCCTGCTTGGATTAACCATTCAAAATATATATGATAGCAGTTCTCTTGGCAACGGCACATTGTGTCAGTTCGTGTCATTACTAGCATTCGCTGTTGTCAACATGCACGCAGGTGGAAATGAAAAGCCCAAAATTTTCAGCGGCTGATAAATGCAACTAAATTGAGAAAGTATTGTTACCGCGGCCACGCGTGGACTCACTCCTAGGAGGCTGTGGCTGATCCACGTTTCCTTCGGCACCCTGACGTGCATTCGTTGGTGGGCTGCTGATGCTTGCCGGTGAAGGCACTTGACTACACTCTGTGCTACAACTGGGGCTGAACACAGTCGGTGCATCGTCCATGTCGAGTTCAGGTGGAGAGTACGATTCCTCCATGCCTTCATCGTCATTGCATCCGCTCACAATCTGTGACAAGAGCTGCGTCGCTGTATTTCCGCCAGCGCCTGAAATTGTACCAAAAGAGACCATAAAACTAGACCCAGCTGTATAGGCCGCACAGAGGACTAGATGAAGAAATTGAGAACCTCCACAGGCGTTGTCCGACAATGCGTAAACATTCATGCGAAGTTCAAGGACCAACCCGCCAATTTTTGGTACGTGCACCTTTCAAACTTCTTGGTTGTTTTCCCACATCAAGGGACACTTTCAGACTTTCCACTTGGCCCCGCTCAAATATTTTAAGTGACCCACACTTTTCAAATCTAAGCCCCATCTGTCAAACTGCCCCCAATTGATAAAATTGCCCACCACTTCAAGGCGCTGAAAGCTGGGAGTTTGAGTCCCGGCACATTATGTGGTGGGCGCTGGAATTGTTATTCACAATATACAGCTTTTGGTTTCCCATACCTATTTATGGAGACCTACGCATTCACGTGAGTAACGCGTTATGTGAAGAGCAGGATTTGACTAATTTTTGTTTTCCGAGTACTCGCTAAATAACGCTTCCCCATTTAAAGTGGAAGACGAGATCCGAGATGCTTACATTCTGCTGTGTCGCCGAGGCCCGCTGCGTGTGCCTCCGCAGCGGCGTCTCTCGCATGGGCCACTGAACTTCTACCGACGGTTGATGTGTTTCGGCTGCCAGAGCCCAGCGGTGCCTTCTTAAAGATTCTTATTTTATAGCCATTCTCTTTCGCGATTGTCAAAATTTCTTCGAGTAACTGGTCTTGTTCGGAGTACTCCTCCTCGGTTCCGGACCTAGGAGGTGGCACCAAAGAAATGGTTGTACTGACCACTCTATCTTGCGCTATGTGTTGTGCGCTCAATGGAAACCACGAAGTGACTTACCTGCGGAGGTTTCTGCGGTCTCGGTCGGCATGTTGCGCATGCAGCAGGTCCGTCCGGTCGCGAACAGTGCGGGCGCTGAACACTTTTTGTTTAGACTCCGTCAGGCGGACAGCGATCTCTGCCCACCGCACTGTGTGCCTCATGTTCTCCTCGAAAGGGTTACAGTCCCTCACGTCGCGTAGCAGGTCTAAATCATCGCTTTTCGAAAAGCGAAGGCGCGGAGCTGCTCCAGCCATCCTGTCGCCGTGGTCCGATGCAAGCCGTCCGCGCGCGCGGCCCGCTATCGCTTGTTTGCGATCTCGCGAAACTCCCGCGCGGAGCTCTCTACGTGCGCAAGAAACGCACGCAAAGAATTGAATCTCACGTACGTCCGTGAGACGCGCGCGCGCCCTCTACGTTGTGCGCATGCGCACTGCTGACACGTAGAGGCTCTACGTACGCAAAGCCTCTACGTACGTGTAAATAAAACTGTCTATTGTTTCCAAGTTCATACGGCTGATAAAACTGCCATCCTTAATTCTTACAGATGTCTAATAATTTGCTATTTTAATCGATGCTTCCCCTTTGTGGTGAAATTGCGACTTGTTTTTTTTATTCACCCAGTTTATACACTCGTGACGGGAGCCATCTCCTCCCCATTGGCTGTACCGCCACATGTATAACGACGCACGCACTATGCCACACGTTTAGGAAGCCATACGTCTGCGACGCGACTTGTGAGAATGTTTCGAAGTTCATACGGCCGATAAAACTACTATCCTTAATTCGTACAGATGTCTAATAATTAGCTATCGCAGTCGCTGCTTCGCCTTTTGGGCTAAACTGCAACTGGTTTTTTGATACACTCACTTTATACACTCGTGACGGGGTGCCACCTCCTCCCCGTTGGCTGTACCACCACATCTATAAAGATTCACGCACTAGGCCACACGTTTAGGAAGCTATATGGCTGCGACGTGACTTGTGAGAATGTTTCGAAGTTCATACGGCTGATAAAACTACTATCCTTAATTCGTACAGCTGTCTAATAATATGCTAGCGCAATCGATGCTTCGCCTTTTGGGTGAAACTGCGACTTGTTTTTTTTATACACGCACTTTATACACTCGTGACGGGGCGCCACCTCGTCCCCATTGGCTGTACCGCCACACCTATAAAGACGCACGCATTAGGCCGCACGTTCAGGAAGCCATATGGCTGCGACGTGACTTGTGAGAATGTTTCGAAGTTCATACGGCCGCTAAAACTGCTATCCTTAATTCGTACAGCTGTCTAATAATTTGCTATCGCAATCGATGCTTCGCCTTTTGGGTGAAACTGCGTCTTGTGTTTTTATGCACTGATTTTATGCACTCGTGACGGGGTGCCACCTCCTCCCCTTTGGCTGTACCACCACATCTATAAATATGCACGCACAAGGCCACACGTTTACGAAGCTATATGGCTGCGACGTGACTTGTGAGAATGTTTCGAAGTTCATACGGCTGATAATACTGCCATCCTTAATTCGTAGAGATGTCTAATAATTTGCTATCGCAATCGATGTTTCGCCTTTTGGGTGAAACTGCGACTTGTTTTTTTTATACACTCACTTTATACACTCGTGCCGGGGCGCCACCTCCTCCCCATTGGCTGCACCGCCACATCTATAAAGACGCACGCACTATGCCACATGTTTAGGAAGCAATACGGCTTCAACATGGCTTGTGAGAATGTTTGGAAGTTCATACGGCTTACAAAACTACTATCCTTTATTCGTACAGCTGTCTAATTAGTTGCTATGGCAATCGATGTTTCGCCTTTTGGGTGAAACTGCGACTTGTTTTTTTTATACACTCACTTTAGACACTCGTGACGGGGCGCCACCTCGTCCCCATTGGCTGTGCCGCCACATGTATAACGACGCACGAACAATGCCACGCGTTTAGGAAGCCATACGGCTGCAACATGACTTGTGAGAACGTTTCCAAGTTCATACGGCTGATAAAACTACTATCCTTAATTCGCACAGCTGCCTTATTATTGGCTATCGCAATCGATGCTTCGCCTTTTTGGTGAAACAGCGACTTGTTTTTTATACATTCACTTTATAAACACGTGATGGGCCGCCACCTCCTCCCCATTGGCTGTACCGCCACATCTATAACGACGCAGTCACTATGCCACACGTTTAGGAAGCCATACGGCTGCAATATGACTTGTGAGAATGTTTCGAAGTTCATACGGCCAATAAAACTACTATCCTTAATTCGTACAGCTGTCTAATAATTTGCTATAACAATCGATGCTTTGCGTTTTGGGTGAAACTGCGACTTGTTTTTTTTATACACTCACTTTTTACACTCGTGATGGGGCGCCACCTCCTCCCCATTGGCTGTGCCGCCACATGTATAACGACGCACGAACAATGCCACGCGTTTAGGAAGCCATACGGCTGCAACATGACTTGTGAGAACGTTTCCAAGTTCATACGGCTGATAAAACTACTATCCTTAATTCGCACAGCTGCCTTATTATTGGCTATCGCAATCGATGCTTCGCCTTTTTGGTGAAACAGCGACTTGTTTTTTATACATTCACTTTATAAACACGTGATGGGCCGCCACCTCCTCCCCATTGGCTGTACCGCCACATCTATAACGACGCAGTCACTATGCCACACGTTTAGGAAGCCATACGGCTGCAATATGACTTGTGAGAATGTTTCGAAGTTCATACGGCCAATAAAACTACTATCCTTAATTCGTACAGCTGTCTAATAATTTGCTATAACAATCGATGCTTTGCCTTTTGGGTGAAACTGCGACTTGTTTTTTTTATACACTCACTTTATACACTCGTGACGGGGCGCCACCTCCTCCGCATTGGCTGTGCCGCCACATCTATAAAGACGCAAGCACTATGCCACACGTTTCGGAAGCCATGCTGCTGCGACGCGATTTGTGAGAATGTTTCCAAGTTCATACGGCTGATAAAACTACTATCCTTACTTCGTACAGCTGTCTAATAATATGCTATCGCAATCGTTGCTTCGCCTTTTGGGTGAAACTGCGACTTGTTTTTTTTATACACTCACTTTATACACTCGTGACGGGGCGCCACCTCCTCCGCATTGGCTGTGCCGCCACATCTATAAAGGCGCAAGCACTATGCCACACGTTTCGGAAGCCATGCTGCTGCGACGCGATTTGTGAGAATGTTTCCAAGTTCATACGGCTGATAAAACTACTATCCTTACTTCGTACAGCTGTCTAATAATATGCTATCGCAATCGTTGCTTCGCCTTTTGGGTGAAACTGCGACTTGTTTTTTTTATACACTCACTTTATACACTCGTGACGGGGCGCCACCTCCTCCGCATTGGCTGTGCCGCCACATCTATAAAGGCGCACGCACTATGCCACAAGTTTTGGAAGCCATGCTGCTGCGACGCGATTTGTGAGAATGTTTCCAAGTTCATACGGCTGATAAAACTACTATCCTTACTTCGTACAGCTGTCTAATAATATGCTATCGCAATCGTTGCTTCGCCTTTTGGGTGAAACTGCGACTTGTTTTTTTTATACACTCACTTTATACACTCGTGACGGGGCGCCACCTCCTCCGCATTGGCTGTGCCGCCACATCTATAAAGGCGCAAGCACTATGCCACACGTTTCGGAAGCCATGCTGCTGCGACGCGATTTGTGAGAATGTTTCCAAGTTCATACGGCTGATAAAACTACTATCCTTACTTCGTACAGCTGTCTAATAATATGCTATCGCAATCGTTGCTTCGCCTTTTGTGTGAAACTGCGACTTGTTTTTTTTATACACTCACTTTATACACTCGTGACGGGGCGCCACCTCCTCCGCATTGGCTGTGCCGCCACATCTATAAAGACGCAAGCACTATGCCACACGTTTCGGAAGCCATGCTGCTGCGACGCGATTTGTGAGAATGTTTCCAAGTTCATACGGCTGATAAAACTACTATCCTTACTTCGTACAGCTGTCTAATAATATGCTATCGCAATCGTTGCTTCGCCTTTTGGGTGAAACTGCGACTTGTTTTTTTTATACACTCACTTTATACACTCGTGACGGGGCGCCACCTCCTCCGCATTGGCTGTGCCGCCACATCTATAAAGGCGCAAGCACTATGCCACACGTTTCGGAAGCCATGCTGCTGCGACGCGATTTGTGAGAATGTTTCCAAGTTCATACGGCTGATAAAACTACTATCCTTACTTCGTACAGCTGTCTAATAATATGCTATCGCAATCGTTGCTTCGCCTTTTGTGTGAAACTGCGACTTGTTTTTTTTATACACTCACTTTATACACTCGTGACGGGGCGCCACCTCCTCCGCATTGGCTGTGCCGCCACATCTATAAAGACGCAAGCACTATGCCACACGTTTCGGAAGCCATGCTGCTGCGACGCGATTTGTGAGAATGTTTCCAAGTTCATACGGCTGATAAAACTACTATCCTTACTTCGTACAGCTGTCTAATAATATGCTATCGCAATCGTTGCTTCGCCTTTTGGGTGAAACTGCGACTTGTTTTTTTTATACACTCACTTTATACACTCGTGACGGGGCGCCACCTCCTCCGCATTGGCTGTGCCGCCACATCTATAAAGACGCAAGCACTATGCCACACGTTTCGGAAGCCATGCTGCTGCGACGCGATTTGTGAGAATGTTTCCAAGTTCATACGGCTGATAAAACTACTATCCTTACTTCGTACAGCTGTCTAATAATATGCTATCGCAATCGTTGCTTCGCCTTTTGGGTGAAACTGCGACTTGTTTTTTTTATACACTCACTTTATACACTCGTGACGGGGCGCCACCTCCTCCGCATTGGCTGTGCCGCCACATCTATAAAGACGCAAGCACTATGCCACACGTTTTGGAAGCCATGCTGCTGCGACGCGATTTGTGAGAATGTTTCCAAGTTCATACGGCTGATAAAACTACTATCTTTACTTCGTACAGCTGTCTAATAATATGCTATCGCAATCGTTGCTTCGCCTTTTGGGTGAAACTGCGACTTGTTTTTTTTATACACTCACTTTATACACTCGTGACGGGGCGCCACCTCCTCCGCATTGGCTGTGCCGCCACATCTATAAAGGCGCACGCACTATGCCACACGTTTTGGAAGCCATGCTGCTGCGACGCGATTTGTGAGAATGTTTCCAAGTTCATACGGCTGATAAAACTACTATCCTTACTTCGTACAGCTGTCTAATAATATGCTATCGCAATCGTTGCTTCGCCTTTTGGGTGAAACTGCGACTTGTTTTTTTTATACACTCACTTTATACACTCGTGACGGGGCGCCACCTCCTCCGCATTGGCTGTGCCGCCACATCTATAAAGACGCACGCACTATGCCACACGTTTCGGAAGCCATGCTGCTGCGACGCGATTTGGGAGAATGTTCCCAAGTTCATACGGCTGATAAAACTACTACCCTTAATTGATACAGATGTCTAATAATTTGCTCTCACAATCGATGCTTCGCCTTTGTGGTGAAATTGCGACTTGTTTTTTTTAAACACTCTATTTATACACTCGTGACGGGGCGCCATCTTCTCCCCATTGGCTGTATCGCCACATGTATGACGACGCACTCACTATGCCACACGTTTAGGAAGCCATATGGCTGCAACACGAGACGCGCGTTCCGATATCGTTCTTTCTTTCCCGATGGTGTGTGTATAACGACAGCCTCGCAAGTAACGGTTTATTTCGGAAACAGCAACGGAGGATCCCGACTGCCATATGAAGAAGAAGAAGTTTATTTTTACCACATAAGTACACTGATATATACAAAGCGGTAGGGACGGCAGGATAAAAGCTGCATAACGGCAGCTTGACTAGTCCCACCTCCCCATGAACAACAGGCAGCAACATGGCAGGATATTCGTAGTACATTCTTGTGGCAAGGTCAATATATACATATTCACAGACGCATATATATACACACATTTTTACATATATATATATATATATATATATATATATATATATATATATATATATATACATACACTCATGCATATACGCATACATGTATGCATGAAAACCAGAAATGACAACTTAGAAATAGCAAAGAAATGCTTTTCAACCGACAAGCCAAACAGTTAATTATTCACAGAAATTTTCGCAGTAATGTGCTCTTGGATATATGGCGTATGTTTACATCATTTAGACTATATTTGTTAAGTGTAGAGGGAAGACAGTAGGAGAGTGCTTGAAGGCCATAATTAGTCCGAGGGCGCGGGACTTCCCAGTGTTCCGTATATCAATTTAGGCGAAAAGAAGTATTCCGCTGCAAGTTCGCGATGTTTATGATATGATTAGTACCCTTGATCATGTCACGTTTAAAAGAACACATAAGTTGGTGCTCATAAAGGCGGTCTACACGTAAAATCTTGAACTTCCGGAATATGTCACGCGTATGTCCATTGTAAGGTAAGTCTGAAATAGCACGTAAGGCATTCTTTTGAACTGAAACTAAATTACCCAATGATTTCTTAGTACTATTTGACCAGACCAGGTTACAATAGCGCAGGTGAGAAGCAAATAGTGCGTTATAAACCATAAGTTTCTGTGGTATTGGTAGTAGCCTCTGGCATCTGCGCAACATACCTAACGCTGTACTAAGTTTATTTTGTAAGTAATCGGTGTGGTGGTCCCATAGCATCAATTCATGAATGATAACACCCAATGTTTTTGCTGTAGCGGAAAGTTCTATTTTTGTGTCATTGAGTGTGAGGCATTGGGTGAGATTACAAGGCGTGGACTTCGCTCTAAAGAGGATTGCTTTTGTCTTGGAGCAGTTTAACTGGAGAGAATTTTTTACAGACCAGTTATATATCTTGTGAAGTATTTCATTTGCAAGTTTGATGAGTTGATCCTCCTTAGTTCCTGAGAAGAATAAACTAGTATCATCTGCGTAAATAATATAGGTAATCGAAACATCAATATTAACAATGTCATTTATGTAAATGATAAATAGAAGTGGTCCCAATATGCTACCTTGAGGCACGCCTTGCTTAATAAGTTTAAACGAAGATAATTTTTTATTTAATGATACGCATTGCTTTCTATTGGTGATGCAACTTCTAATTAAATCTAAAACTATTCCGCGTGTACCATAACAATTCAATTTTTCTAATAGTGTTCCATGATTAATTCTGTCAAAAGCTTTTGACAAATCTAGGAATACTCCAATTGTTAGTTTCCTCGCCTCTATTTAGTCCCTTTTGTTTAACAAGAGCAGTTTCCGTCGAGCAGCCTGACCTGAAGCCATATTGACATGGTGTTAAAACAGAATATTTGTTAAAAAAGGCAGTCATCCTAAGGAGAATAATTTTTTCTAAACCTTTCGAAAACAGTGGAAGAATTAAGATTGGTCTATAGTTACCTAAGTTTTCCCTTTCTCCGCCTTTGTAAACCACAGCTACCCTTGCGATTTTCATCTGTTGAGGAAAAATGACAGAGGTTAGGGAGATGTTGTAAATGTGAGTGAGGCAAGGGGTGAGCAGGTCAATAACAAAAAGAATTGGTTGTATTTTTAATCCGTGCACATCCTCACCTTTAGATCGCCTAAAATTTTTGAACACATTTAAAACCTCAGTGTCATCAGTCTCATCAATATACAAAGAATGTGTAAGGGGACTGGGCTAATACATCAAGGCATCTTGATCATAAGTGCTTTCAACTAGAGAGGCAAATTAATCATTAAATTTATTGGCGAGTGCTTCATCTTTCAGAACCTCATTACCAACCTTGAGCTCTTTAATAGTACTGGCGGGTCGCTTTGATGATATAACAGAATTCAGCTCATTCCAAGTCTGTTTTGCATCAACGATACCATCGAACATGGAGTAGTAATAGTCGCATTTAGCTTGTTTGTGCAGCTTAGTCAGGTTATTTCGATATTTCTTAAACTGCTTCAAATCATCTGGGTCATGGCTATTCAAAAACGCATGGTACAGCCTATTCTTTTCATTTACCATTTTGATTAGCTTAGAGGAGATCCATGGCTTGCGAGCGTGTTTAGGTTTTTTTACGTGCCTGTAAGGAAAGTGCTTTTGGCATACTGTGCACACGATCTTAATGAAGCGGTCATAGGCGCTACCAGGTGACGAAGAGGAGACTATGTAATCCCAGCTCAACGAGCTTATTTCGTCACGAAAGCCAGAAAGAGATTGTGAATTTTTGTCTCTGAAATAAATGTCTGATTTCACCGGGTGCTTCTGTTTAATTTCAACCGTAGTAGTTAGGCAAATTGGCAAATGATCACTGATAGCGATACTTAACGGACCATGGTGTAGTAGGTTAGCAGAATTTGATATAAACAGATCTATCAAGGTGGCTGTAGCAGCTGTAATGCGAGTTGGGGTAGTTATAACATATGAAAGGCCATGCGAAAGAACTAGATTTGACAGGTCAGTTTGCTTGCTAGTCTTTGTGAGCATGTCAATGTTGAGGTCACCTCCGAGTACTAATGTATAATTATTTTCATTAAGAAACCAAAAGAATTCATCTAAATATTGAAGAAACTTGTTGATGTTGCCGTGAGGAGGTCTATACACAATAGTATATGGAGAGCTTTCGAATTTTAAACACAGAATTTCAATGTATTCACAGCATCGAGACCATTCATCAATATACTGATAGCCAATACTTGTTTCCACACATATGCATACACCGCCGCCTCTAGTTTCTCTATTTATATAGGCCACATTATACCCATCAATATGCACAATATCGGTGTCATTGCGGTACCAAGTTTCAGTCAACATAATGACAGAAAATTTACATTCATCTAGAAAATTCCACAATTCATCTTCTTTAGAATGGGCTGACTGTAATCCGTAATCCGTATTGTTCATATGCAGGAAACTCAGAGTTGATAGGCGCTGATGCGCAACAATCGTGCTTAATTCAGAGGGACTAGTACACTTCAGAGCCATTTTGAAACCTAATTCTCAGGAAAAAAAAGACAGCCATTGCAATGTAGAAACAGTGCCGTTGGCATAGACGAATAAGACGCTATATATGCAAGACCAGCTGCTGAAGAGAATATTAAGGGGAATATAATTTTTATGTGGGTGACGCCCTCAACCGCAACACTGTAGCAAGCAAGAACAAATGAGTGCAACACTGATGTACTATAGACTCTAAGGTGCGCAATATTGGTGAAAAGGTTAACGTTCTTAAAAAACTGTTTCCGACAGTAGTTTAGAGCTCACATACATAAGGTCACTATCAGGCGCATTTGCTAGGTACGAAACCACATAGATTCGGAAAATGTGCGTGGGTGTCTGAAGAATCGCTCCGTTAACTGTTTTCAAAAATATCGAGAAAAGCAAGAAGAACCATAGGTTACTAGATTGTTCTTGAGCCATTCTATCTGTTGGCACCATGACATAAATGGTGTTGAGTATGCAATAACGGGTAACCTAACGCACCTTGTCTAGGTCCGAGTCATAGGTAACATGTAGGACAGGCGAATTTTCAGACTTCCGCATCAGGATCTTTTCCTGTGACACCCACACAAACTTCCATTCTTTTTCTCGCCTCAGTTGTCGAGCTCTACCGAATAGACGCTTGTTTTCAACGCACAGATGCTCATTGATATTTACAGGATTACTCTCTTCAAAGCCCAGGGTCCCAGTGCTTAACTTAGCGGTTCGCGCAGCAGAGAGTACTCTGTCTCGTGCAGACCTAGTCGAGAACTTTATGATCACGTTTGGTTTATTTTTATCTTTAGAAGGCACACGATGTACTACATCAACGTCGTTGTCCGTGACACTTCAGTTTCAGTTTCAGTTTCAGTTTATTGAGCATTTGAAATGTTTTACAGAAGTAACTCTAGGAGGTCCCATAGTCAAAGACTGAGGAGGGACCTCCAACAAAAAATACATAGAAAAAGTTTACTTAATGCGGTTAACAACAGCAGTAGCAATCCTAGGTACAGTAAGTATTAACAAACAAAGTCGAGTCATAGTAATAACAACAAAGGATAAACACGAAAAGCAGATCCAAGGAGTATTATTTGAGATACAGAAGCGTAAAAATTATACAACACAATCACTTTCCCAAGAAGTGGCGACGAATTTTTCTCTTAAATAAATGAATGGAAGGAGATGATTTAATGGAGTGTGGTAGTGAATTCCATATTGATGTTGCTAAAAAGTTCGCGGTAAGTTTGCCGTAGTTAGTCCTTGGTTGCGGTAGCAGGTAGTTATTATGGTGTGAAAATCGAGTGCCAGTGAAATGGGGGGTTTGGTCTTTTGATATCAACAAAATTGGTAGTTCTCCTCGACAAAATTTATAAGTCAGGACACTAAGACAACATTTATTTAAATCCACTACGGACAGAATATTATATGTGCGGAGTAATGGCAGAGCACAACATGAAAAATGGCTGTAACTTATTATTCTCAGAGCTTGGTTTTGTGTGTGTTGCAGGGGTGCCAAGTGAGTTGCGTAAGTATTCCCCCAAGAAGAAATGCAGTAAGAGATGTGGCTGTGAATAAATGCGTAGTAGAGTGAAATTAATATACGTATAGGAAAATATGGGCGGACTTTGATTAGTATTCTGATACCATATGCTGCTTTACGCGTTAATAATGATATGTGATTTGTAAATTTTAAATGACTGTCCAGTTCAACTCCAAGAAATGTTGCATGGTCAACAGCCTGAAGCGAAGTCGAACCAATGTTAATGCATGGCTTCTCCTGTACACTTTTTTGCGCGGATGAAAAAATTACAAATTTCGATTTAGTAGCATTAATACTGAGCATATTATCTCGGCACCAATTAACAATTTTAACCACGTCGGCATTAAGGTGAGATATTAGCGATACCAAGGAAGTGTTAGAAGAATAAATTGTTGTGTCATCAGCGTATAAAATACAACTGGAATGTGTAATGTATTCTGGAAGGTCATTGATGTACACGAGGAATAAAATTGGTCCTGGTATTGAGCCTTGTGGAACCCCTATGTTAGTTATTTTGGCACGCGAATGTGTATCAGAAATAGAGACGATATGTTTTCGATCATGTAAATAACTGCGAATTAGGGAAAGTGCTGGACCACACACGCCAACAGCGTTTAGTTTAGCAAAAAGTATGTCATGATTTAATGAATCGAATGCTTTAGAAAAATCAATAAACAAGGTACCAGCCAATTTACCTGTGTCAATGGCTGTTTTAAGATGATCGGTTAAAGTAATGAGCGCTAATTCAGTTGAATAACCAGATCGAAAGCCAAATTGATAAGAGGACAAAATACTGAACTTTGTGAAATAGCTAGTTAAACGTACTACGAATAACTTTTCAATTATCTTGCTGAAAAATGATAAAATAGATATAGGGCGGTAGTTTAATAACGAGTTCTTGCTACCCTTTTTGAAAACAGGAATAACTTTGGCGATTTTTAAGCAGCTAGGAAAGACGCCAGTTTTGAATATTAGATTTATTATGTGTGAGAGTGTGTCACTGATAAGATGAGCTATAAGCTTTACATGAGATGAGTTGAAGTTATCTAAACCAGCTCCAGTGTTCTTTAAGCTCAGAATGGTCATGCGCACTTCTTCTGGGGAAACTGGACCGAGAAAAAAACTGTGTGGCAAACGATGATAAGCCTTGTCGATGTGAACTGAGAGACGTGGCTCGTCGGGGCAAAAAGAATCGGCAAAGGCGTTAGCGATGGCTGAAGGATTATTAAGGGTTTGTTCCCCAACTTGAATAGCAGTTATGGCGGGATTTGGCGATGTTCTATTTAAAAATTCATTGATAATATTCCACTGCTTTTTAGAATCGTTGCCAGCACGGTCAATTTCCTTTTCATAATACTCTTTTTTTAGCGTTTTTAAGAAGCCTGCTCAAAATATTCGAGTAGCACTTGTAACGAGTGAGCAGGGTTAAATTAAATGGCTTCTTTTTTGTTTTTTTATAAAGATTATCTTTTCTGCGCACGCATTTCAGAAGATTATCAGTCATCCACGGACAACGAGGAAAAGCGAACCTTTTCTTACTTGTGGTTATTGTGGTTGATTCGGAAGTAGCGTTAGAAATTATATTGCAAAACAATTCGAAGGCGATTTCTGGATTATTTTGCGACGTAACGGGGTACCAATTAACTTCGGCGATTTTCCTAACAAATGAAGTTTTGTCGAGATTTTTTCTTTTAACATGCATATCTGGAATATTGATATTGGAATTTATACGCACGAATATTGGATAATGATCAGTTAGTGAAACTTCAATGACACCAGATCCAGGTGTAACCATGAGATTCGACAATGCATGGTCAATTAGTGTATCCGGACCATTTATATTCCGCCGAGTAGGTACAATTACAAGTGATTCGAGGCCATGTCCATTCAATGTATCTGTATAAGCAGTGTATGATGAACTGTGAACATCTAGAAGATTAATATTGATGTCACCCATAATAATGATGTTTTTACATTCTAGCGATAGCGTGTGCAAAACATGGTTTAGTTCTAAACAAAAATCATTCAAGGATGACGACGGTGATCGATAAATCGAACCAACCACTAAATTTTTGGCGTCAATATCGAGAAATGATGCGTTCAGCTCAATCCACACTGATTCACAATTTACTTGATTAATTGTTAAGTCCCGACGCCTGGAATATTCTAACTCTGAAGAAATGAAGACAGCTGCGCCGCCATGACAGCTGTCACTCCGGTGACAGTATTCTGGCGTATAAGATGAAAAAGAGTACAAGTTGTTATCGGCTTCGCTGAGCCAGGTTTCACTAACACATATGATCGAGAAGTGGTGCTGACTAGATGATAGGAAATGATAAATGTCATCAAAATGTTTCCGTAAGCTGCGTGCATTAAAATGTACGAGGGATCGGCAAGGAGGCTTAAGGTAAGAATCTAGTTCGGACGGTGTGAAGTATGAAGCCATAAGAGGTCTGTCGGGGACGGGTTGACATTATGCACGTGATTCAGGTTAAGAGATAACAGAAAGGTCCGCTTCACAGTTAATGCAGTGACCTCGGCTGTCTTCGGACTTGCGTGCGTTAATACGGCAATTCTTAGTCCATAGGAAGCGCCATCCTTTTTCTTTCTTGAGTGCTAAGGCCTGAGCAAACAGCCTCTTGTTGTCAGCAGTAAGGTGTTCGTTAATGAAGATGGGCCCTGCGTTTTCTCCAGAGAAACCAAGACTGCCGGTATCCATCCTGGCCTTGCGAGCCTTTGCCAGGAAATCATTTTTTTTAGCGCGGGAGCAAAACCTAGCAATAATATTTTGATGACCTGATTTAGTGGGCACACGATGCGCTATCTCGATCTCGACTGGAGCAAGAGAGCATGCCGCCTTATCGGCAATGGCAGTTACAATAGAAATGCAGTCTTCCTCCTTTGTAAATGGTATTCCTTTGATCTCAACATTGTTGATTCTAGAATACTGTTCCATCTCGGCTAGCCTTTTTTTAAGGGCTTCATTTTCTGATTTCAGAGCCTTGTTTGCTGCCGATAGCTCAGCTTGCTGGGTACGCGTGTTCTCGACAATTTCATTTAGCATGGTCAGACTGCCATCCATGCCAGAAACTTGGGTACGCAGGGTGCTGTTATCCAATCCAGCTTCCTGCAGCTTCCCTTTCACATCGGAAACAAGTTTTTCGACCAGTTTTTGCAATCTACCTTGCAATTGCGCCTCGAGATCATCGAGTCGCTTGGCCAACTCCGCATTGGTAGGCATAACGGAAAAGCAACTTGAAAAACGATAGAGTGCGAAACGCGAATGCAGCAGCAGCAGCAGCAGTTGCGGTCACAAATACTCTTATGCTATCACCAGGGGAAAAAAGTACCAACCTGTGAAACGTAGAAGAATACTTTAGCAAGCGCACACTTGGACCGCAACTGCTGCCGCTTTGATGCCGGTGTCCATCCGACGGAAGCTTTTAAGGCCTCAAATGGTCTGGCGCAGGCGCTCTGGATGCGATCCCGTCGCCACGTAGCGGAGCTTGGGCGCACCTGGAGGAGCAGCGATTACACCCACGTGCGGTATGGAGCAGCAAACAGCTTCGCCAGCAGATGTTAGCCCCGGGCCGTAGAATTCTGTGAAACGTAGAAGAATACTTTAGCAAGCGCACACTTGGACCGCAACTGCTGCCGCTTTGATGCCGGTGTCCATCCGACGGAAGCTTTTAAGGCCTCAAATGGTCTGGCGCAGGCGCTCTGGATGCGATCCCGTCGCCACGTAGCGGAGCTTGGGCGCACCTGGAGGAGCAGCGATTACACCCACGTGCGGTATGGAGGAGCAAACAGCTTCGCCAGCAGATGATAGCCCCGGGCCGTAGAATTCTGTGAAACGTAGAAGAATACTTTAGCAAGCGCACACTTGGACCGCAACTGCTGCCGCTTTGATGCTGGTGTCCATCCGACGGAAGCTTTTACGGCCTCAAATGGTCTGGCGCAGGCGCTCTGGATGCGATCCCGTCGCCACGTAGCGGAGCTTGGGCGCACCTGTGCCTATACATCTGACAATTTGTCCAACACTTCTTCTCAGATCTTCGTTTGCAACTAACGGTAGTCCTTTAACCTCAAGGTTCATGTTCCTGCTGTATTGTTGCAGCTCAACTATTTCTCTCTTTGCTTCTTTCAGTTCTTTACTTAGCTGCTCATTTTCCCTTTTACATCGCTGATTTTCAGCCGTCACTGCAGTCAGCTCGCGACGGAACGCGTCAACATCCTTCTTGAATTGTTCGCACCATCGTTCATAAAGCCAATGGAGTCGCGAATGGCTCCAAGTTCACAGCGAATCTTTGTATTGAAGTTAGCAACACCACCGACGACATTTCTCATGTCCGTCGCAAACGCCTCAAGCTTAGCTGTCAGTTCAACTAACACTTTTGTGACTTCCTTTATAGTACCTGGCTGCTTATCAGCAAGAGACTTTGCGACATCGCGCAGGCTTCCAGAGCCAGAACCCTCCATAGCCTAAAGGCGGCACAGATATGGCATATACGACACTCTAACCAGTAGTCACAAGAAGGTAAAAGCACTACAAGACTCGTGGCAGCAACAGCGACGACAGGGGAGGAGCTATGCTACAGCACAGAATAAGAAATGCCACCAACCTGCGAAAATCCAGACAAGTTGATTAAATGACGTGCGTACGTCGCCGCTGCCGCTGCCAGAGTGAAACCAGCTTTCCAGTGAAAACACCGCCCCCAAGACAGAAGCGACAGAAGGCCGTGGTTACAGTACAGTCAGGCAGATGGCGGGACACGCAGAACAGTCCTGGTCAGGCATCGGATGAAGCGCCGGCCTCTGCAAAAATCCAGACATGTTGATTAAATTAGGGGCGTGCGTCGCCGCTGCCGCTGCCAGAGTGTGCAGGATCTAGTTCGTTAACTTGTCTCCGCCTGTAAGTTAATCAGACGAATATTATATAACGATTCAAGCAGCGATGTTAAACGACTCAACTTTATTGCCGTTGTCCGCAGCACCAGAATGCAGCTCCCGTTTCGATGCAGACGTGTTCCGAATGGCTCACGACCGATACCCAACTTTTGGACTTACGTGTCCGCTTGCAAACACGTCACTTCACCCCAGATTAAATAACGCGAGACATCGAAGCACAATAAACTAGTTGTAGCAAAAAAGAAGCAACCAGTCTGAGTGCACGAACGAATGAATCCGTGCCGCCATGCACTCGAAAATACTGGTAAAAATTTTAAATCCAGGCCAGAGGTCACGTGAAAGATCGATGATGCTGAACGCTATTTGCGTTTATAATGACGAAGAAACAATAAACTTACTTACAAAGAGTACAATATCTAATAAGCAATGATAATTTCGCCCTCTGTATTATGTAATAAAAATGCTTCTGTAGTTGTAAGAGAAAGTTTATAAGATAAAATTGCGCTTATTACGGTGCCTCTAGTGGAAAATGTTCAAACTAACGTAAGTATCCTGAAGTGATTCTACTATGCTGGTTTTGTTAGCAGCAGCGCGCGGTCGATTTTTTTGCCCTCTGTGGCCATTTGTTGAACTTGAGAGTGTGCGGGGCCTGCTTATCTCAGCCCGCTGCAGTTGTTTCGATCGACCCGTGTGGGTGGCGTCCTTCGGAGAACCGGCGATGACGACAGCGCTAACCGACCATGCATTTCCTTCGGAGAACTGGAGACCACGGCAGCGTTATTCCACCATGCGCCTCCTTCACAGAGTCGGCGACGGCAGCAGGGCTGGCCACGTTTGGCGGACCGTGTATTGTTGGTTGATTTGCCGTGGCATTCATGTTGTAGTTGCAGCAAGAGAGCTTCTCGGAAAAGGGTGTTTTGCAGTGCGTTTTCCTCGGGCCGCAGGATTCGTCACAGTCTACTGACACTCGTGGTGGCTACCGGAGAAGTCAGCTCTGGAATTAGGAGGCGCCGGCTGGGGTCAAGCGGGACAATACGGCTATGAGGACCAGCTCAACTGGGTGGGTTCTGGGAATCCAAAGTGCGTACGTGTGTGTAAAAAAAAGGCGGACTAAGCCCCAACGACTTGGGAAGGTCCGATTTGACAGCAGTTTTCCCTCCCCTAGGGAGCTAGGGAGGACAGAAGCTTTTTAAGCGGCACTTATTCGGCTGCTAAAGAGTGCTTGGAGCTTGGTGCTCGTGAGCTGTGTGCTGTGCTTCGTGGTGGGAACTTCATGCTCCTTTTTGCATTCCTTTTTGCAGCCATGCTAGGCTGTTGAAATGTATCTCCTGTTTTAATGTAAATAAATCATGTACTCCTAGTTTTCGATGAGAGCAAGTTCCTCCCTACAACCACGTCCCAAGCGTGGGTGAGTTGGACGATGGCATGGGCCAGCTACTACATAGTTCATGCTACGTCTAGTCCCTACAACCCCGACCACAAACCTTACAAATGAATGGCAGCGGTGAGATCGTCCAACAAACCTAATAGCGCGCGATCAGCGTTCGTGTATTGCCGGTGCAACGAGACTGTGCCTAGTGTCTTATATATATCTTGCACTTGAAGAAACTTCGTGTGACTTCGAAGGATTGAGCACTGAAGTGACGGCGTTATATGAGCTCATAGTAGAGCTCATATAACGACAAGTTATATAATAACAAGAGCTCATAGTAGGAGCCAGTTAAATTTCACCACCTGAGTCCTCTCGGTGGTGTAATTTTCCTTCTTGTGATTGTCGCATCCTTGGCTATCACTAATACTGCTTCGCCTTCTCGGCGAAACTGCAGCCTCTCTCTCTCTTTTTCTTTTTCTGTGACTCCGAGTATAAGTGCTGTTGCGCATGACTGTTGTTGATTCTGATTTCGAGTGAATCCTGCTTGACCTCATTTCGGTTACTGAGTGTATTATACAGTGTTCCCGAACTATCATGCACCAAGAGCAAAAAAAAAAAAAAACAGCAGTTGCGTTAATTGAAGAAAACCTAGTGCATATTGTTTTCTGTACAGTGGAATAGCCACCAGTAATTCTTTCGTTACTGAGATTTAATTCGGTAATTAAAATTAATTATCTAACTCGAGAAGTACTGTCCTAATTTTCAAAGTGTCAATGAGGCATTTGTAGGCACCCCAAAATGACACCTAACTGCGGTGCTATCAGCGACGTCCTAATATTTGCGTAAAATTTTTTTGCGATCGGCAAAGAAACCTTACGAAATATGAAAAATACCACGTGACTGCACTTCCACCCGCATCATAAAGCAGCGCCCTCAAATAAGCTTATTGAAAGTAAAGGAATTGCCTGTCGCAAACACGAAGAGACAGCGAATAACCTTGATAATAGTACGGAAGGAGCGCCAACCGCAGGTTTCGCGGCTTCGCAGCTATTTCTTCCTCTCTACGCCACACTTATTATCAGTCTCTCAAGGCCGACTGATCACATTGATAACAAAATCCCCTTGATGACGAGGCCGAAGCGCCACTCTGACGACCACGAAACGCGAAAAGCAATGCAATAAGCACAGCATGTTTAAAAATCCCTGCTTAGCTCACACCGCCTCGACAGAGTGCGCGCGCAGCTATATTTCGCGCCAGAAACTTGCTTCGGAGGAAAGCCAAATTAAAGTGACGGTTTTTTTTTTCATGAAAGTGTATACCTGCTGTAAAAACAGGTTCATGGCATAAAATAAAAGCGAAATAAACAGACCTGGAAGGGACAAAGGTGTTGAGAGAAGGTAAAACCGATGCGTTCGAGAAAGTAAATACTCACTTCTAAATTAGCCGAATTGGAAATCGGGACGCCTCCACAAGAAACAACCAAAAATTCATCAGATTTCAGTTTGCCCATAATATCTATAAATTCGTAAGCGCCGTTGAAGACCAGCTGCTGCCAAGAGGACATGTTCGAATAGGTCTGCTTCTGCAGCTACGCAGTACTGAGTCCGCTTTATTACAACTTCAGTGGCTTTCTTGATGACCGACAGCGCAATTCTACGGCTGTCATCCATTATCCTCACCTTGAACTAATCAGACGTCCGTCTCGATCATGTAAGCACGATATTTCACATAAACCAAAAGAAAGAAACCGAGTGGAGAGGTCAGGTGACCCAGCCGGCCAATTTACAGGTCTGTGCATTCCAATCTCATCATCATCATCATCATCAGCCTGGTTGCGCCCACTGCAGGGCAAAGGCCTCTCCCATGCTTCTCCAACAACCCCGGTCATGTACTAATCGTGGCCATGCCGTGCCTGCAAACTTCTTAATCTCATCCGCCCACCTAACGTTCTGCCGCCCCCTGCTACGCTTTCCTTCCCTTGGGATCCAGTCCGTAACCCTTAATGACCATCGGTTATCTTCTCTCCTCATTACATGTCCTGCCCATGCCCATTTCTTTTTCTGGATTTCAACTAAGATGTCATTAACTCGCGTTTGTTCCCTCACCCAATCTGCTCTTTTCTTATCCCTTAACGTTACACCTATCATTCTTCTTTCCATAGCTCGTTGCGTCGTCCTCAATTTGAGTAGAACCCTTTTCGTAAGCCTCCAGGTTTCTGCCCCGTAGGTGAGTACTGGTAAGACACAGCTATTATACACCTTTCTCTTGAGGGATAATGGCAACCTGCTGTTCATGATCTGAGAATGCCTGCCAAACGCACCCCAGCCCATTCTTATTCTTCTGATTATTTCCGTCTCATGATCCGGATCCGCAGTCACTACCTGCCCTAAGTAGATGTATTCCCTTACGACTTCCAGTGCCTCGCTGCCTATTGTAAATTGCTGTTCTCTTCCGAGACTGTTAAACATTACTTTAGTTTTCTGCAGATTAATTTTTAGACCCACTCTTCTGCTTTGCCTCTGGAGGTCAGTGAGCATGCATTGCAGTTGGTCCCCTGAGTTACTAAGCAAGGCAATATCATCTGCGAATCGCAAGTTACTAAGGTATTCTCCATTAACTTTTATCCCCATTTCTTCCCAATCCAGGTCTCTGAATACCTCCTGTAAACACGCTGTGAATAGCATTGGAGAGATCGTATCTCCCTGCCTGACGCCTTTCTTTATTGGGATTTTGTTGCTTTCTTTATGGAGGACTACGGTGGCTGTGGAGCCCCTATAGATATCTTTCAGTATTTTTACATACGGCTCGTCTACACCCTGATTCCGTAATGCCTGCATGACTGCTGAGGTTTCGACAGAATCAAATGCTATCTGGAAATCAATGAAAGCTATATATAAGGGTTGGTTATATTCCGCACATTTCTCTATAACCTGATTGACAGTGTGAATATGGTCTATTGTTGAGTAGCCTTTACGGAATCCTGCCTGGTCCTTTGGTTGACAGAAGTCTAAGGTGTTCCTGATTCTATTTGCGATTACCTTAGTAAATACTTTGTAGGCAACAGACAACAAGCTTATCGGTCTATAATTTTTCAAGTCTTTGGCGTCCCCTTTCTTATGGATTAGGATTATGTTAGCGTTTTTCCAAGATTCCAGTACGCTCGACGTTATGAGGCATTGCGTATACAGGGTGGCCAGTTTCTGTAGAACAATCTGCCCACCATCCTTCAACAAGTCTGCTGTTACCTGATCCTCCCCAGCTGCCTTCGCCCTTTGCATATCTCCCAATGCTTTCTTTACTTCTTCCGGCGTTACCTGTGGGATTTCGAATTCGTCTAGACTATTTTCCTTCCATTATCGTCGTGGGTGCCACTGGTACTGTATAAATCTCTATAGAACTCCTCAGCCACTTGAACTATCTCATCCATATTAGTAATGATATTGCCGGCTTTGTCTCTTAAAGCATACATCTGATTCTTGCCAATTCCCAGTTTCTTTTTCACTGTTTTTAGGCTTCCTCCGTTCCTGAGAGCATGTTCAATTCTATCCATATTATACCTCCTTATGTCAGCTATCTTACGCTTGTTGATTAACTTCGAAAGTTCTGCCAGTTCTATTCTAGCTGTAGGGTTAGAGGCTTTCATACATTGGCGTTTCTTGATCAGATCTTTCGTCTCCTGCGATAGTTTACTGGTATCCTGCCTAACGGAGTTACCACCGACTTCCATTGCACACTCCTTAATGATGCCCACAAGATTGTCGTTCATTGCTTCAACACTACGGTCCTCTTCTTGAGTTAAAGCCGAATACCTGTTCTGTAGCTTGATCTGGAATTCCTCTATTTTCCCTCTTACCGCTAACTCATTGGTCGGCTTCTTATGTACCAGTTTCTTCCGTTACCTTCTCAGGTCTAGGCTAATTCGAGTTCTTACCATCCTGTGGTCACTGCAGCGCACTTTGCCGAGCACGTCCACATCTTGTATGATGTCAGGGTTAGCGCAGAGTATGAAGTCTATTTCATTTCTAGTCTCGCCGTTCGGGCTCCTCCACGTCCACTTTCGGCTATCCCGCTTGCGGAAGAAGGTATTCAGTATCCTCATATTATTCTGTTCCGCAAACTCTACTAATAACTCTCCCCTGCTATTCCTAGTGCCTATGGCATATTCGCCCACTGCCTTGTCTCCAGCCTGCTTCTTGCCTACCTTGGCATTAATGTCGCCCATTAGTATAGTGTATTAATTTTCACTCTACCCATCGCCGATTCCACGTCTTCATAGAAGCTTTCGACTTCCTGGTCATCATGACTGGATGTAGGGGCGTAGGCCTGTACAATCTTCATTTTGTACCTCTTATTAAGTTTCACAACAAGACCTGCCACCCTCTCGTTGATGCTATAGAATTCCTGTATGTTACCAGCTATATTCTTATTAATCAGGAATCCGACACCTAGTTCTCTTCTCTCCGCTAAGCCCCGGTAGCACAGGACGTGCCCGCTTTTTAGCACTGTATATGCTTCTTTTGGCCTCCTAACTTCACTGAGCCCTATGATGTCCCATTTACTGCCCTCTAATTCCTCCAATAGCACTGCTAGACTTGCCTCACTGGATAACGTTCTAGCGTTAAACGTTGCCAGGTTCATATTCCAATGGCGGCCTGTCCGGAGCCAGTGATTCTTAGCACCCTCTGCTGCGTGGCAGGTCTGACCGCCGCCGTGGTCAGTTGCTTCACAGCTGCTGGGGACTGAGGGCCGGGGTTTGATTGTGTTGTTCATATATAGGAGGTTGTGGCCAAGTACTGCACCAGGGTGGCCAATCCTGCTCTGGTGAGGGAGTGCGTTACCGGTTCTGGTCACCGGGGTCAGGCCACACTCCAGGCCTGTTTATGCAATTTTACCAACACACGGATTTTTTTTAATCCGGTGGAAAATTGCCGGCACCGGGATTCGAACCACGGACCTCTTGCACGCGAGGCGGGTGTTCTACCTCTACGCCACCGCTGCACTTTTTTCATTAATATTTTAATAAAGTTTATCTATCTATCTATCTATCTATCTATCTATCTATCTATCTATCTATCTATCTATCTATCTATCTATCTATCTATCTATCTATCTATCTATCTATCTATCTATCTATCTATCTATCTATCTATCTATCTATCTATCTATCTATCTATCTATCTATCTATCTATCTATCTATCTATCTATCTATCTATCTATCTATCTATCTATCCCTAAAGGGAGTATTAAAGATTTTGAATAATTAATCTTAGTTAACTAATTTAGCGGAACATAAAGAAATACTCTAAGGAGCGCCACATGACGCGAAACCACATGCCATTGGTTTCATTCAGCTGCAGCTTGCCACTTTTTTTTAAATTCTTGGCACAAGTTACGTGAAACACCCTGTACATCCCCCCTTAATATAAGATGGGGGCGACATTGAAGCCAGCTAAAGTTCTCCGAATAACTTTACCCTATATTTACTCTCTTTTTATCCCGCTAAAAGTGTCACTGAAAAGTCGCTAAGACTCCAAAGAGGGCATAGCTGTCGTTAAAGTGATAAAAAAAGTGTTCTAGATTAAGCAGCCTTCTGGCTAAGTTTGGTTTCAACTGTACTGGTTTCAAGACCAAGATTTTCACAGCACCAACGGAAACGAGGAGCCGTTCACTCACTGTGGCGCGGATCGAAGAGGTAAGGCTGGCGACGTAATCATACGCATTGGAATAACGCTGAGACGCTTGTGAGCCCAAGTGTCTGGAAATTGCCCTTTACAGCGCATGTTTCCACATATCTTGAAAGATCAAAGCGGCAGGTGGCAATGGCCTGAGCCCTCCCCGTACATAATGCTCGCGCGTCGTCAGGGGTCTTGAGAACTTTGAAAAAATAATATATATGCAAATTTTGAAAATACCCTCGCCAAGAATAGCAATGGATTGTGATAGCTTTTCATTTTTGCTGTGTTTAGAGTTGCATAGTTACTTTTTATCATTTGTTGTACTTATAATTTCAGGGCATTCTTCGAGACCTTAAAGAGCGGAGTGCGTATCACAGGGGTTTCTATAAAATATCAAGCACAGGTTGAAATAAGTAATGCACCTTTACAGTAACGTATCGACTACATAACATCGCTGATTATTCAGGTATAATCACATGTATCAAGAAATGAAACTCCACTTTTGTAGGCCATGTTGGCTAAGGCGCTCAAAAGTGGAATTATATATCACTGATGAAATCAGTGCTCGCGGAAAGTCTCGATTCCACCCTAGCGACGTTTGACGAAGAAGTATGGCTGGAAGAAAGTGTAGCATAAAGGAACTCGGACCTTATAAGGGTGATCAATGCGATGGGACAGGATGCGATCTCTACGCACAGGAAAATTTCACGAACCTGTTTTTAGGACTTGTGTGAATTCTCCTTCTCCCGTAAAAAACTGGCTCTCTCAACTACTACACGCAGAGACAAAGCAACAGCGCTCGCATTCGATCCCATAAAGGAGATGAATATATATATATATATATATATATATATATATATATATATATATATATATATATATATATATATATATCTGGGACGTTCTCTTTTTCGAAAGTAATGTTATTAGTGTTATTATATTTACACGAAGGTATTTCGCCGTCGTGAGCAGCAGTCCTTGAGATAGTTACTCGGGCCAGCTTCCCACGCTAGGAGTGCCGCGCTCGCACCTGTTTAAGCTTTTCCGAGACTCTAGAACTACACTATGACCGCGACGCCTTGAGCGATCGGAAAACACTTTTCTGCTCTTGGCCGATGGAGAAGGGAGGCTTTGTTCCGGCCACAAAGCCCTCCATGTCTCAGTAAGGTGCCTGGTGGTGGTCTCGTGCGGACGCTGTCCTCTCGGTGAGCGCATATTCCCCTCAGCTTTTAAAAAGTTCAATACTAACAAGCACTTGTCTCGCAATCCATACTTATTTCAAGGGAACTTTCCACGTTTAAATAATTTCTCTCGTCGTATTCGAGTGCTGATTGCCATGTTATCGTTTGATAACGAAGCTTTCCCTCAACTCTAAATATTTTAAGGTAGTTTGTGGCGTGCGTATCATGGCCACGCACGCTTATATCGCCTTCCGTTTCTCTACCGCGGGTGCGCTTTAAAACCACGGTGCTGCGATTTTGCTTTAGAAACTCTCCTTTCCTTTCTTCTTCTCCTCCCTTAAACTGGCTCTCTTAGCTACTACACGCAGAGACAAAGCAACAGCGCTCGCATTCGATCCCATAGATGAGATGAATATATATATGTATTGAAAATTATCAGCCATAACACTCGTAGCACAGCCTTCTGGGACGTTCTCTTTTTCGAAAGTAGTCTTATTAGCATTAATATAATTACACGAAGGTGTTTCGCCCTCGTGAACAGCAGTCCTTGAGATAGTTACTCGGGCCAGCTTCCCACGCTAAGCGTGCCGCGCTCGCCGAGCACATGATCAAGCTTTTCCTACTCTCTAAAGCCGCTCGAGTTCGCTCTTCTCCATGGGCGGCCATTTTTCCAAGAAAGTATCCACCATCGCGGACAACATCAGTCCCTTTCCACGTAAGTATGAGGTTCTCGACAGGAGCTATGACGCTTCAAAGTAACCTGGAGCCTCACGGACCAACCGACTGAGCTATCTTTCCGGGCAACATCCAAGGGTCACGAGTTCAAATCACCTGTTCCCTTTCTTTAATATTGCTTTTTAATATCTCCTTTTTTTTAAAAAAAGGAGAAAAAATCTTCTCTGTTATGTATGGCCACACATGTGCTGGTCATAAATACCAGGTTCTCTAATTGAGCGCCATCCGTGCGGTATAACCGAGCTCAGATTGGCCCACCTTGACTGACCAAATAAGGCCCCACTGTAGGTTAAATGAGGCGTACATCTCCTGCGCGGGCGGTAGAGTATCCTCCTCGCGTGCAAGAGGACCGTGGTTTAAACTGCAGTGCCGCGCAATTCTCCACCGAAAAAAAAAAAAAAACGTGTGTTGAGAAAATTGCACAAACAGGCCTTGAGTGCGGCCTGATCCTCTTGACCAGCACCGGTAACACACTCTCTCTCCAGAGCAGGATTGGCCACCTTGGTGCAGTACTTGGCCACAACCTCCTATATGAATGCAACAATCAAAACCCGGCCCTCCGTCCCCAGCAGCCGCGAAGCAACTCAACACGGTGGTGGTCATATCTGTGACGCAGCAGAGGGTGCTAAGAATACCTGGCTCCGGACAGGCCGCCATTGGAATCTGAACCTGGCGACGTTTAACGTTAGACCGTTATCTATCTAGTGAGGCGAGTCTAGTAGTGTTATTGGAGGAATTAGAGGGTACTAAATGGGATATAATAGGGCTCAGTAAGGTTAGGAGGACAAAACAACATATACAGTGCTAAAAAGTGGGCACGTACTCTGCTACCGGGGCTTAGCGGAGAGACGAGAACTAGGAGTCGGATTCCTGGTTAATAAGGATATAGGTGGTAACATAGAGAAATTGTATAGCATTAACGAGAGGGTGGCAGGTCTTGTTGTGAAACTTAATAAGAGGTACAAATTGAAAGTAGTACAGGTCTACGCCCCTACATCCAGTCATGATGACCAGGAAGTCGAAAGCTTTTATGAAGACGTGCAATCGGCGATGGGTAAAGTCAAAACAAAATACACTATACTGATGGGCGACTTCAATGCCAGGGTAGGCAAGAAGCAGGCTGGAGACAAGTCAGTGGGGGAATACGGCATAGGCACTAGGAATAGCAGGGGAGAGTTATTAGTAGAGTTTGCAGAACAAAATAAAATGTGGATAATGAATACCCTTTTCCGCAAGCGGGTTAGCCGAAAGTGGACGTGGAGGTGCCCGAATGGTGAGACTAGAAATGAAATCGACTTCATACACTGCGCGAACCCTGGTATCATACAAGATGTACACGTGCTCGGCAAGGTGCGCTGCAGTGATCATAGGATGGTAAGAACTCGAATTAGCCTAGACTTGAGGAGAGAACGGAGAAACTGGTACATAAGAAGCCAATAAATGAGTTAGCGGTAAGAGGGAAACTAGAGGAATTCCGGTTCAAGGTACAGAACAGGTATTCAGCTTTAACTCAGGGACCTCAGTGTTGAAGCAATGAACGACAATCTTATGGGCATCATTAAGAAGTGCGCAATAGAAGTCGGCGGTAACTCAGTTAGGCAGGAGACCTGTAAGCTATCGGAGGAGACGAAAGATGTGATCAAGAAACGCCAAAGTATGAAAGCCTCTAATCCTACAGCTAGAATAGAACTGGCGGAACTTTCTAAGTTAATGAACAAGGGTAAGACAGCTGACACAAGGAACTATAATATGGATAGAATTGAACAGGCTCTCAGGAACGGAGGAAGCCTAAAAGCAGTGAAGACCCAAGGAGTAGGCAAGAATCAGATGTATGCTTTAAGAGACAAAGCCGGCAATATCCTTACTAATATGGATGAGATAGTTCAAGTGGCTGAGGAGTTCTATAGAGATTTATACAGTACCAGTAACACCCATGACGATAATGTGAGAGAGGATAGTCTAGAGGAACTTGAAATCCCACAAGTAATGCCGGAAGAAGTAAAGAACGCCTTGGGAGATATGCAAAGGGGGAAGGCAGCTGGGGAGGATCAGGTAACAGCAGATTTGTTGAAGGATGGTGGGAACATATTCCTAGATAGACTGGCCACCCTGTATGCGCAATGCCTCATGACTTCGAGCGTATCGAAATCTTGGAAAAACGCTAACATAATCCTAATCCATAAAAAGGGGACGCCAAAGACTTGAAAAATTATAGACCGATCAGCTTACTGTCCGTTGCCTACAAAGTATTTAATAAGGTAATCGCAAATAGAATCAGGAACACTATAGACTTCCGTCAACGAAAGGACCAGGCAGAATTCCGTAAAGGCTACTCAACAACAGACCATATTCACACTATCAATCAGGTGATAGAGAAATGTGCAGAATATAACCATCCCTTATGTATAGCCGTCATTGATTACGAAAAAGCGTTTGATTCATTCGAAACCTCAGCAGTCACGGAGGCATTACGGAAACAGGGTGTACATGAGCCATATGTAAAAATACTGGAATATATCTATAGCGGCTCCACAGCCACCGTAGTCCTCCATCAAGAAAGCAACAAAATCCCAATAAAGAAAGGCGTCCGACAGGGAGATACGATCTCTCCAATGCTATTCACAGCATGTTTACAGGAGGTATTCAGAGACCTGGAGTGGGAAGAATTAGGGATAAAAGTCGATGGAGAATACCTTAGCAACTTGAGATTCGCTGATGATATTGCCTTGCTTAGTAACTCAGGAGACCAATTGCAATGCATGCTCACTGACCTGGAGAGGCAAAGCAGAAGGGTGGGTCTGAAAATTAATCTGCAGAAAACTGAAGTAATGTTTAACAGTCTCGGAAGAGAACAGCAGTTTACGATAGGTAGCGAGGCAATGGAAGTGGTAAGGGAATACATCTACTTAGGGCAGGTAGTGACCAAGGGTCCGAATCATGAGACTGAAATAACCAGAAGAATAAGAATGGGCTGGGGGGCGTTTGGCAGGCATTCTCAAATCATGAACAGCAGGTTGCCATTATCCCTCAAGAGAAAAGTATATAACAGCTGTGTGGATCACACAACAGCCACGGGAATGCCTCCGTCAGTCGTCCGTCAAATCCTTAGGCCGCTTGAGCGGTTTCCGGTGATTTATTTTCTTCCTATTTTTCTTCCTTTTCTCCCGAGAACCTACGCCTTTTTTGTTTTCGATAGGCATGTGCACTGCGATACTGCAATACCCCGGTTCTTTAAATTTATTATAACATACTCACACAAGTCTTAAAAACAGGTTCGTTGTGTGCATCTTGGCGTGTGCTGTGTTCTCCACGAAAGAGGTCTAGTTTTTTCGAGCACGACTATATATCAAGATAAGTAGCCGGCGCCGTCTAGCTGGTGCCAACATCCCCTTGAACGCACACTCACACAAAAAAGAAAAGCACGGGAATTATCGCACGTGTTTAGGAGATGAATACACGTCCACAGCATCGCTGAGTGTTTCCATGCGATCTTATCTATGGGATAACTGGCCGCTCCAGCAGAGAGCGTGGAAATGCTTCCGGCTGCTTTACGGTGGAGGCATACGCGTTTGAAAAACAGTCCCAATGTTGCTGTGACAACGGCACGCTGCCGAGCGAAGCGAGGAGGCACTGCCGGCGGTCGCCCGTGTTCCCCGCGGTCACGGCCGCGCTCCGAGTCGGCGCGGGTGGCTTGCACGCCTGCGTCCTGGCCCGACCCCTGCTTGCTCTGAATACATCGTGGCGTTTGTCATGCGCGAGCTTTTTTCTTCTCTCTCGCTTGGCGGTGGGACCCATAATCGCGCACGTACGCGACTTCAGCGCTGCAGGCGAGGCATTCTTGTACTTGGGTGTGACCAAGCAACGTCATCTGCAGGTGCTGGACGCGCGCAATGCTTGAGGGCAATTCTTTGCCCAACACATTTCGCTGCATGTAGCGGCCTCACCATGCGCAAGGAAGTGGACGCACTACTATTCGGACGCTGTCAGTCGCCAGTTTTTCACGAGCGGTATTGTGTATTCGAAGAAAGCATGAAACGCGCATTTAGAAGGTTCTCTCTTGTGCCAGTTACATGTGCGGGTGTGGGAATACGCGAAACTTTCGAATAACGAGTCGAATTGTGTCCTATTCGATTCGGTCTTGGACTCAAGTAGTCACCATCCGTAAGTACGAATATTTTACAGCGAAGCTGCATACCTCTACCGTCCAAGAAAATTTTTGTGTCCTTGTTGGCTTGGTAAGCGAAAATCTCCTCATGCGTGGGCCGATCCCGAAGATAGCGCAATGCCGGGCCGACCCGCGGCGGAGGTGCAGTTCCCCTTTAAGGGGCCCACATACACAGCTTCGCTGGTCTTCTTTCTTCACAGAGTGGAAGGGAAGTGAGATTTTTTTCGAATATTCTAAACCTTAACTGTCCGCAATCAAATATATAATTGAAACAAAAGTATGAGAAATTTCAATCACGCGGGCATAGTAATGGCATACAACATGAGGTCTTCCGCACAGTGGTCCAGGCTACAAACTCAGGAAGCCAGGCGTTACCGGCTATGCAGTCATCATTCGCTGTCTCCTAGTATAGTCCCGTCTACGGGAACAAAGTGCTTATCTGTTCCTGAAGCTCTATTTGTGCTTTTAATAAACAAAGCTTTCTAACTTGCAATGTGATCACATATACTCGCTAAGTTTATGAGTACTAGGATATGAACATCGCTTTATATTAATTGTGAAAACGGCCGTTCATTATTCGAAAAGTGTTCGATATTCAATTCTATTCGCGTCTGGTACAATTTGATTGGTATTTGCTTGGGTTTCAAAAATTACTATTCGCACCTCCATATTTATTTGCGACAAAAGATGCATTAAACGAGCAAGTAAAAATGGCATTGCAGTCTTTTTCTGTTGTGCCATTTAAGGTAATTTGTCGAAAGGGAATGGGCAGCGAAAAAAAATATAATGCCTCAGCGACTCATCTTCAGATGCGGCTTGCAATCTTCATAGAATCCGCGCATTTAATGAACTCCATTCATGCAAGTACCACATAGCGCTGCACCCTTCGAAATGAGCGAATTGTAATAGTTCGTTGATTGCCAGCTTTGACGTGGACGGTGGTGTCGATGCCGGCGTTGCGTCACAGGTGCAATAATTTGAGCGCGTAAATAAAAAAAAACGGTCTTTCTCTGTGTAGATAGTTTTGACGCGTTTCGACATATTATTATTCATTCAAGTATCTTGTTAAAAGCCGAAGGAGAGTCAACAGACGGAAAATTATAAAAGCCCGGAACTCGGGACTGCTACGAAAAAAAAAAAAACGCACGCGGTATTCCAGCAAAACTTTTTGTTGGGCTAGTTCGTGCATTACTGAAGTACTATAGCGCCAAACAGACGACACAGGAAGGGACACGGACGAGCGCTTACTAACAACTGATGCTTTAATGACGGAAACACACAATATATATACACAAATTTGGCGGCGCAACTCGCGCATTGTCAAAACATCACATGGTAAATGGGCAAAAGGCGATAGAACGATTGTGAATGTGACGTTCGTGAAGATGACACGTGGTGTACAGGGCCAAATGACTATAAATGATAATGGTAACGTGATACACAAACACCGCCGTAAGAGAGTACCCCTTAAAAACTAAAAGATTAGGAATGTTCACCAGGCGCGGGCGGCGCAGCAACATGCTCAGATTTAACTATGGGCTTCTAAAAATGACATCTCACTTTTATAGAGAATTTTCGATGGTTCGCTTACGCATTCAATGCCCTTCCTTTTAATGTGGAAGGCTTCCTTCAGCTCGCGGGCCACGCTGTCTCGACTTCTGTCCTATCAGGAAGTCATGTAAGCATGCCATACGGAGCAGCTTCCATCAGCAGATTGAAAGGCTAAAGGAGGCGGGGTTCCCACAGACAGTTATAAGTTCTGTAGTAGAGAGCCTGCTACAGAAGATAAAAGGGAAAGCAAGAAAAAACACGCAAGAACAAACCAGGAGATTAAGACCTGTAGTTGTACCGTATTCCCACCACGTAGCCCACAACCTGAAAAAGGTCGCGAATAAATTCAAAGTCCCGGTTGTTTTCTCAGCCCCTTCAAAACTTGCTACATTGTGCGCCCGCGTTAACAACCAGAAAACAGAACGCGTGACCTGTGGAACCCAGCATACCAATCCACTTGTCAGTTGCAAGGAAGGGGTAGTATATCAAATTCCGCTCTCACGCAAAAAAGTTTAGATAGGACAAACGGGGCGGTGTCAAAATGAAAGGCAGAAAGAACACGAAAGGCTACAGGAGAAAGGAACAGGCTCCAAAATGGCCATCCACTGCAAAGAGTGCGGGTGCCAGCCTCGCCTAAGAAAGACTGTCATTCTGGACAGAAGTCGAGACAGCGTGGCCCGCGAGCTGAAGGAAGCCTTCCACATTAAAAGGAAGGGCATTGAATGCGTAAGCGAACCATCGAAAATTCTCTATAAAAGTGAGATGTCATTTTTAGAAGCCCATAGTAAAATCTGAGCATGTTGCTGCGCCGCCCGCGCCTGGTGAACATTCCTAATCTTTTAGTTTTTAAGGGGTACTCTCTTACGGCGGTGTTTGTGTATCACGTTACCATTATCATTTATAGTCATTTGGCCCTGCACACCACGTGTCATCTTTACGAACGTCACATTCACAATCGTTCTATCGCCTTTTGCCCATTTACCATGTGATGTTTTGACAATGCGCGAGTTGCGCCGCCAAATTTGTGTATATATATTTTTTGTTTCCGTCATTAAAGCATCAGTTGTTAGTAAGCGCTCGTCCGTGTCTCTTCTTCCTGTGTCGTCTGTTTGGCGCTATAGTACTTCAGCACACGGTATTATAGCGTCCGTCCCACTCGCAGAAGCACCGCACTACTCGAAGCGTTTCTTTCAAGCTGGGAACAAAAAAAAAAGAAAAAACTTTTAGGCAGCACGTATTGAGCAACAGAAATTTGAATCGGCAATTTTTTTTTGATGGTCTACAATTTGATCAATGACGCGTTTTCTCTGAATATAATATTGACACGTGTACTTGCCTTCATCGGGCGACACGTTTCACCGCCTAACAAATGTTATCGCACAGCGCAGGACGTGCTTGCATGTGTGGGGAGTTTCTGGAATGTTATCGATGGTTCCATCCACTGTCTGCGACCGAACCTTGTGTAATCTGATTGCATGTGTGCGCGACGCGAATAATGTAGAACTTGCCTGGAACATTCGACGATTGATGTATAAACGCCGACGCGCTTCACCCGCTGATCAGATTTTCGACGATCGCCGACTGTGTTAGCCACTGTCGCCGTTCTTTGAATGTAGCCTGTTTTTGAGGGCACAAGTTCGCCCAAGAAAACGCTAGTTTCGTCTTTCTCAGTTTGGCTGCTTTCTTCACAGTCACTACCACGTGACATCTGGTGCAGGTGCGGGCGCAATGATACGAAGCCTCCCGAAGACCACAGAAGAGTTTCTTCGCGAGGCCACCAGCATCCAGAAGACACTCTGCGGTAACCCATGAACATGACAAGCAAGCTATTTCCTTCACTGCGCATGTGCACACTCTTCCTGTCATACCTTCCCTCTCCCCTTACCTTTTCTTTATATTTCCAAGTGTGAACAAACCCGGCGTTCTTCGGCTGGAACGACTGTTTCGTTCACTACGGGAGGGGCGTTGCCTCCACCCGTCCACCATCGTAACAGACTCGAAATGCGGAACCGACAATTCAACCACCGCATGAATTCTACCAACTACATAGGAATTCAGTCACTGGCCACCGACGATCTGCGCGAGGCTATCAGAGCGGTCGTACGCGAAGAGCTGCTGAGGTCGTACCCCAGGTCGCAGCCTCAAGTAGCCTCAGTCGCTGAAATTGTCAAAGATGCACTTGAGCGATCCCTTGTAGTTCCTGAGGTGCAACGAGAACCACCGCAGCCCCAGCCGGAAGCGATGACCTACGTCGCCATCACCCACCGCCAAGGCCCCCCTGCACGACAGTGCCAGGGACCTTTAACGCCACCATTTCGTCGTCCACTCCCGTCAGCATGCCTACCCGTCGCCCAGTGCCGCTACACGAGGAAGACTGATATTTGGCACGCTTATGACCACCGCCCACTATGATACCGTTGCGGAGAACCGGGTCACGTCTACCGCCGATGCCAATAGCGGGAAATGGGGCGGTGAGGGTTCGCCGTTAACGCGCTCCGACCACAGCTTGGCGAACGACACCGCGATATCACCAACTACCTCGCAGCCTCTCTGGGGAGTCCTCGACAACCGTCCCGTTCTCCGTCACCAGGCCGCTACCTGACGCCGAAGTGCCGTCCATACACCGGCGCAGCCCGGAACCGCTCTGCGAGCCCATATCCGGAAAACTAAAAGCAGCAACCGATGGAGGTGCGGTCGCTGTTCGTCGAACTGACGAAGATCCTCCGCCGCCGACGAAGACAACGAAGAGACCATCTCGACGCATAATAACGACACGCCGCCGTCCCGACGAAGTCAGGAAGCCTAGACTACACCGACGAAAGACAACTTGACGACATGACGTTCCAGCTTCAGTTCAACACGACGCAGCCGTGATCTGACGAAAAGACCTAACTGAAACCTCGACATGCTTCTCGACGGCCACGCAATTACCGCCTTAGGGACACAGGGGCCGATTACTCCGTAATGAGTGGACCCATCGCCGCCCAGTTGAAGAAAGTTAAAACTGCATGGGAAGGCCCTCAAATTCGGACCGCTGGAGGACACCTCATCACGCCGACTGGAATCTGCACGGGAAGAATTGCCGTTCATGACCGGACTTTCCCTGCCACCTTCGTTATCCTCCAACAGTGTTTACGAGACGTCATTGTCGGCATGGACTTCCTGAACCAACACGGCGCAATCATCGACCTGAAGTCGAAGTCGATAACGCTGTCGGAAGATCGAGCGATACCGCCGGAGAACTCTCGTAGTCACCACGCCTTAAGCGTGCTCGAAAGTCAAGTCCGCCTCCCGCTTCGCTCCAGCATTGTCATTTCCATCGGCACCAAAACGCCTACCGACGTAGAAGGCGTCATTGAGGGTGACCAACGTCTACTGCTAGACCGTGAAATTTGCGTCGCAAGAGGCATCGCTCGACTGCATGGAGGGAAAACTGAAGTGTTGCTGACAAACTTCAGCCAGGAGTTCAAGCACATCAACAAGGGCACGACGATCGCGTACATTAAAGAAATTCTGGAAACTAGTAATGCTAATAACTAGAAACGCTAAATACTTCTTGTCGATGGACCTCAAGTTTGGCTGCTGGCAAATAGAAGCTGACGAGAGAGATCGTGAAAAGACCGCCTTCGTCATGGTATTCGGACTGTGCTCGGCGCCTGCAACGTTCCAGCGTGTCATGGACACGGTGTTAGCAGAATTGAAGTGGCAGACCTGTCTTGTTTACTTGGATGACGTCGTCGTATTCGCCGAAAGTTTCGACGATCAACTTAGGCAGCTTGCGACAATACTAGAGGCCATCAAGTCATCAGGGCTCACTCTGAAGCCAGAAAAGTGCCGCTTCGCTTACGATGAGCTACTGTTTCTAGGACACGTCATCAAGCCTGTAGTCCGCCCCGACCCACAGAAGACAGCTGCCATCAAAAAATTTGCGCAGCCAATCGACAAGAAGGCAGTGCGTAGATTTCTTGGCATGTGTGCCTACTACCGGCGATTTGTCAAGGACTTTTCACGCATCGCGGAGCTGCTAACGCATCTAACCAGATGTGATGTCGAGTTCAAGTGGGAAACGCCACAGACCGATGCGTTTCAAGAACTCAAACGACGCATGCGGTCGCCGTCCGTACTTGCGCACTTCGACGAGCATGCCGATACCGAAATCCACACTGACGCCACTAGCCTAGGCCTCGGTGCCGTCCTAGTCCAGAGGAAAGACGGACTTGAACGGGTGATACGTTATGCTAGCCGGTCGCTGTCAAAAGCGGAAGGCAGTTATTCTACGACTGAAAAGGAATGCCTCGTGATCGTTTGGGCTACAGCGAAATTTCGCCCTTACCTATATGGCAGGCCATTCAAAGTCGTCAGCGATCATCACGCCTTGTGTTTGCTAGCGAAATTAAAGGATCCTCCAGGAAGGCTCGCGCGGTGGAGCCTCAAACTGCAACAATAGGATATCACTGTAACCTGTAAGTCCGGACGAAAACATTCTGAGGCCGATTGTCCATCGCGCGCCCCGATTGACTCGGCGCCGCAAGATGACTAAGATGGCGACGCCTTCCTTGGCATTTTAGGCGCGGGAGACTTCGCTGAACAGCAGCGAGTAGACCTGCAGTAGAAAAACCTCGTCAAGTATTTAGAAGGGCACACCGACCTTTCACTAGGGCATTAGGGCGAGGATTGTCTTCCTTCTCGCTTATAAACAAGCTACTCGTAAAGAAGAACTTCTCACCAGTGCGGGCCAACTACCTTCTTGTTGTCCCGTGAGGACTGCGTCCAGAAGTATTGCACGCCCTACATGACGATCCGACCACTGGACACCTTGGATTTTCCCTGGCACTATCAAGGATACAGGAAAGGTATAATTGGCCGTGCTTGACCGCTGACGTCGCCCGTTATGTCAGAACATGCCGAGACTGTCAGCGACGCAAGACACCACCGACAAGGCCAGCCAGATTACTACAGGCAATCGAGCCTCCTTGCCGGCCATTCTAGCAGATCGGGATAAACTTGTTGGGACCCTTTCCCAACGTGAACAACCGGAAATGAGTGGATCGTCGTGGCGACGGACTACCTTACCCGCTTCGCTGAAACTAAAGCACTGCCGAAAGGTAGCGCAGCCGAAGTGGCGAAATTTTTCGTCGAGAACATCCTGCTGCGACATGGCGCCCCAGAAATCCTCATCACCGACGGAGAAACGGCCTTTACAGCGGAGCTCACACAAGCCATTCTGCAATACAGCTAGACAAGGCACAGGAGGACAACGGCCTACCACCCTCAGACGAATGGTCTTACGGAGCGGCTGAATAAGACCCTCGCCGAAATGCTAGCAATGTACGTCGACGTCGAACACAAGACCTGGGATGCCGTCCTGCCATACGTAATATTCGCTTATAACACGGCGGTGCAAGGAACAACACAGATCACGCCGTTCAAGCTGGTTTACGGCAGGAACCAAAACGACGACGCTCGACGCCATGCATGCTGCCGCACGTCACTGACGAGGAGAACTTTGACGTCGCTACCTATCTCCAACGCGCAGAAGAAGCCCGACAGCTCGCCCGCCTGCGGATTAAGAACCAGCAGAGGACCGACAGCCGACACTACAACTTCCGACCACGCTTCGTCGAGTACCAGCCAGGCGACCGTGTTTGGGTATGGGCCCCGATACAACGATGAGGACTGAGTGAGAAACTCAGTGATAAACTCAGTGATAAACTCAGTGATAAACTACTGCGACGCTATTTCGGACCCTACAAGGTCATCCAGCGTATTGGCGCACTGGACTATGAGGTCGTGCCAGACGGCATTTCGCATTCACAGCGGCGCCGCGCACGATCTGAAGTCGTCCACGTGGTGCGCCCTAAACCCTATTACGGACACTGATGAACTTCCTTATTTTGTTGCTTTCATTGCTACGAGTGCTTTCCTTTATTACTTTCGTTTGCTCGCAGCGTCGGGTCGATGCATATTTAAGAGGGCGGTATTGACTCGTGTACTTGTCTTCATCGGGCGACTCGTTTCACCGCCTAACAAATGTTATCGCACAGCGCAGGACGCGCTTGCATGTGTGGGAAGTTTCTGGAATGTTATCGATGGTTCCATCCACTGTCTGTGACCGAACCTTGTGTAATCTGATTGCATGTGTGCGCTACGCGGATAATGCAGAATTTTGTGGAAGGTGCGTGGGTCCCAGCGATTAGTCTGAAACATTCGACGATTGATGTATAAATGCCGACGCGCTTGACCCACTTATCAGATTTTCGATGATCGCCGACTGTGTTCGCCGCTGTCGCCGTTCGTTGAGTGCAGCTTGTTTTTGAGGGCACAAGTTCGCCCAATTAAACGCTAGTTTCGTCTTTCTCAGTTTGGCTGCTTTCTTCAGTCACTACCACGTGACAATATTTCATGAGGTTGATTCATTAAAGCTAACAAATCATGTAATTGGGCGAAATACAAACGAAAATAGCCTGACTTTGCTCCACGCGGCGGGAAAGAACACTATCTTGGTTCTGTCTAGGTACGTCACATTTGCATATTTTTAATATTTTTTTACACAAGTTACGTGGGGCACATGGTATACAGGGTGTCCCAGTAAACTTTAGCCAAGCTGTCAAACAAAAAAATGTATGAAAAGTACTGTGTAAGATACACTTCTCAGACCTGCTGTGTCAGGTCCTCAGACCACACTGACGACCGAACACCACAGGCCTTAAAATCATTTATTGCACCGTTTTGTTTCAATCTTCTTATTTTTTTTCGTTGAAAAGCTTGGCTAAAGTTAGCTGGGACACCTATATAGGATAAGCTTAAGTGTAGTACAGGTGGTCTGGTTGTTCATGGCGTGGTAAATGGGAGTATTCCAAGACTGGTTGGATGCAATGTCAGGACACATTATTTTATTAGAACACTGTTGAGGTTACATGGAGTAAGAAGTTTATTAGTGTGTCTAGGCACGCGCGCAAATTTACGCGGATTAACGTTAACTCCATTAACCATGTTTCTCACCAAGGGGAAACAGTGTTAAGATCAGCTTGAAGAATGGTCATTTCTTGACCTAAAAACTGTTACAGCGCAAACACGTGCAAACACAAAGTATGAAGGACAGGACACAAGTTACAGTTTTTAGACCTGAGACTAACCTTTCATGAAAAGCACGTTTGCTGGGGCTACTTCCCTCGCGCAAAAAAAGACTTGCTGCCATATGATTCAGCGCATCCCAAAACTCTAAAAAGAGCTATAGCGTCGCACTGTTTGGAATCGTCTCTTCAGAAGTCGTGCCCTCACCTGATGCAGAAAAGTTTTGAGAATCAGGCCAGCCGACTTGTGGCGGCGGGGTTCCCCCATTCGGCATTGATTGCGGTGTCTGAGACCCTCCTTAAGAAGCTAAAACTGGGAACACGAGGAAAAGATGACCGCCAGGAGACCGACAAGCCTTTGGTTGTGCCGTACCTGCACAAGACTTCGCACAGTCTCAAGAAGGTAGCACACAGGCATGGTGTTTCCGTTGTTTTTTCGGCACCCAACAAGCTGGCACAGTTATGCCCATGCATCTGCAACTCTAAAAAAAGAGGTTGCCAGCTAAAACATGAGAAGCCGTTCATCAAGTGTTCCACAGGAGTGGTCTACGCTATTCCCTTGAAGTGTGGAAAGGCTTATGTCGGCCAAACCGGCCGCTGCATTAATGAACGCTTGGGGGAACATGCCCGAAATTTAAGCAACTTAAAGGACAAGTACGCACATTTGGTCGCGCACGTAATTGGATGCACAGGATGCGAGGCTCGTTTGGGAGAGACGAAGATTCTCGGCAAGAGTGCCGACGCGAAAGCGCGCATCAGTTTGGAAGCGTTCCACACAAATATGGCAGCAAGTGTGTAAGCACCCCTTCTGTATCGCTTTTTGCGGCAGAGCTTCATTTTTTTGGAAGCGACTGCTTACTGATTTCATTCATGTTAGTATCCCTCGCCTTTTTATAGTGTTTTTCTAGTTTTTTCGGTTCCTTATTTTTTCGAGCCCGATTCCGTTGACTGCTGGCACGTTCGTTCATCGATGCGCATTGTCATTTTCCCCGATTGTATCACTCCCTTCCCCCTTCACTTCTGCCTTTCCCCTTATATAAGGTATCCGTCTTCCGTTAATAAAATTTCGTTGACAGTCAGCGCTTGTGTCCTGTCCTTCATACTTTGTGGTTGCATGTGTTTGCGCTGTAATAGTTTTTATGTCAAGTATGCACCAACTCGCCCAGAATAAAGTTTTAATGAATGGTCATTTCATCGCCAGAACCCATTTCACTGAATATTACGGACGCCTCCGGGCATAGGTGAACGGTAGAACAAACACATTGTGGCAAGTCGTCCATACAAATATAAAAGAAGTGGGCCAGTGACAGAACCCTACAACGCACAGGGTTCAGAGTTAGCCAACAGAAACAAAGTTGGATCACTTTATGCTGACTGCACCAAATCTGATCTCGTATGTTGCATTTAAAAGGAAACATTAAAATCCAGCGACTGTTGATAGGGAAGTTTTTTATTTATGGTGTCACGTTCCTAATAAATATTGTCAAAAGTCTCAAATTTTCAGAAAGCGAAACTATGAAGTTTACAACTCAGTAACTCATCAATGAAAAGCGATGTCGCAATGCAGTAAATTGAATCTAATAGTAAACATAAAGCGGAGACCTTTGACGTATTATAAATGGCTCTCAAATTGAGCACTAATATCTGAGTAGCACTTTTGCAAAACCTTCGTAAATATTGTAACACATTTATGTACGATATAAATTAATGCATCAAATTTGTCCGCTTTGAATGCTATGACGGAAGTATTTTACAGAACTGAAATATCTGTTGTTGGTCCAGAGATACAAATTCGTGTTTCTACATTTTTCTAACTTGCCAATTTTTGAAAATTGCTTTGAAGAAATTCAAGCCTTATCAAAATACCGCTGCCGACAGTCACTATAGAAGCTGACTTTCTCTCTCAAATGCAAGAAGTATCATATAAACCAGCCAATCGGTTAACTTAGAAAGGCGTTTCTGCCTTTTACTTGTATTTAAATAGGTAGCATTGAAATTCGACCCGAGTAAAAGTTTCCTCTTGTGGCAAAGGGTAACGGCAGAAGGTTCCCTTTTTTTTATGAGGGTTGTGTGTCTTTCGAATGTTCTGCAACATCCCTTTTGTTATCTACGGCTTTCTGCAAGCGGAATACCTGCGTGAAACGGAAGATACGGAGATGCAAGAGATGAGTATCCTTGTTGAGAAAATACTTTAAATTGTATTACTCGAAGGCCGTTCTGATACGCTTGTCCGGGCAGTATAGGACAAGAAATAAACATTTTAAAGCGAAGCTTTCTAAGCCTTCCTGGTCTTACCGTGACAGCATTATACGTCGGCGCACGAGGGTTTCTATTAAGCCAAAGGCGCAAGAACGAAACGTGTGAATAATGATCAATCTTAGCACTGCCGTTCGCGCGCTATTTCTCTGTGCATACACTTCTCTCATTGCTTTGCCGACAAGTAGCAAGTATTGCCTTCGTTCTCGCAAGAACACTGCGTCGACATCTCCGAGCGTGCATTCACATGAGTTGCTGTTTGCATTTTAGCATAGCTTGTGAATGGTGTAGTACACAGACACAAACATTGCCTGGTGTTAAAGTTGTAATTTGTGCGATGCATAAACATAAACGTCGCATGGTATTACACTTTTCATATGGAATGACTTTAAAGGCACTTGTACGCATGAAATTTAGTTCATAGGATTTAAATAACCACTTCATGAAAGCCTCAATTCACACCAATTTCGACGTCTCCGTTGTCGCGGCATAATCTTTCTTTTTTCTTTTTAAAATGACAAGAGTATATATTCACCATCATGATACATAGGGTGCCATTGAGATGAATAATGCCTGCAGTGTGCGCGGAGATGACAATGGTTCTTCAGGGAGTGCGCTTGGAGCAAATAGAAGACAACGGGTAGAGTGCAGGAGTTATTTCAAACCGAAGCTAAGGAAGCATTTTCAGTACTTAAGCTTGAAAGCTGCGCTTGAGTATTCTGCACAAAGAATTGTTTGCACGTTAGTAATGCCTATATTAACGTTTCTTACAATAATCATACGTATATTCATGAGTTATAAGTATGAAGCCAAGTTCACTGCCAATGTCAAGTTACGACGACGACTGCGATTGATAAACAGGTCCAATGATAGTTTTCGCATGAGAAGAAGAAAAATATCAAATCTTCGGAGAAACGTGAGCCAAAGCGCTTTGCAGTTAACTCCGCAAAACGCCTGGGGATAAGGCCGATTGTATGCTGACACGTTTGAAACGTATTGTAAGTCTCAATTAAACTGGGAACAAGTCAGAAATTAGAATGCGATGTTGCGTTTCCAAGTTTCACTGGTACTTGTAACCGTGGCTTAGTTCAGGCAATCAAAGTGTACGCCTATGATCAAAGGTATGTGCACCAGGCGTTCTGTGTCATAACCCTACTTCCTCTAAATTCTGCAGTGCAACCGGGAAACGAAGACTTCAGTTCGCACGTGGCGGTGCAAATATTACAGTACATTCGTCAGTCTCAGATCACCAGTACGAGTTGTCAGGAAATTCGTTTTTTCTTTTTCACAGCACCCCTGTAGGTCCACACACTTTTCGTTACGCGTGTACGTGTATATAAACACACCACGATCAGAACCGAATGCAGACAGATTGCACGCCGCATTACCTTGCAATAAGCCTCCTGATCAGTTTTTTTCCTGTTCGCGTTTAAATCTATACTGATGATGTATTATTTATCAATCAGTAGGGTTCGTTGATCGGCTAACATGCCCGGATCAATAGCCTGTTAAGGCAACTAGTTTATCGTCATTGGCACAAAACCATGTTTCATGCATGGCTTTTCACATGGAAACAAGGAGTGCTTATAATTAGAAGCATTACTATGTCATCATAGTGTTTTAACAATCCGCCAATTTTAAAATAGAATCTTTAAGCCACAAGCTCTCGAGTTGTCGCGGCTGATGCGAGAAAGGTATTCAGGTGAATATAAAGCCAGATCGCTGAGCCAAGATCTATGACACACAAGACTATATTGCTGTTCTCTCGTCTTAGTCACTAAGTTGTCAACCTATAGGAAATGTTACTTCTCTTTTTTTTTGGTTTTGAGCGCTAGCACTCGTACTCAGGGCATAAATGGTCTTTATTGTAGATAAGCATGTCACTGTAATTTTTGATACCAGTTGAATTTATTGTCAGTCGTGCTTTCTTGCGGTTGCTGTGAAATCAGCTTTCATGTCCGCCAAGCAAAAACGCGTCATAACAATCGTACCGCCCTCGTGTATCAAAGGAAGCTTGTGAACAACTTCGATTTTAGAGATCCCTACGTACTGGACCGCCATATTTTTTACTCGGACATGCTTGAGGCTCGGTTCGCCTTTTCAGCCTGTGGCGATCACATGTTTTATACTGACACGTGTACTTGTTTATCGGGCGACCACGTTTCACCACCTAACAAATAAATAATTTGTTGGTTGTACAGAGAAATCGATCCCATCATCGGTGCCAGCGAGCCACTGGAATGTTGTCGCTGCCTCTTGAAAAGTGCGCCACTCTTCCCGTCGTTTCTTTTTCTTTTTTCTTCTCGCTGTGCCCGACACCACCTAGGGACGACGCAAAGAAACTAGTAGTTATAAATTGCAGTAGTCACACGTACTACTATTTGAAAACGTGTTTGGGCTTGAGAAGAAAAAAACTTATTTTTTAGATAAAGATTTCATTCATTTGGAAGACGAGAAACATTTCGTTTTGTCGTATACTGTCTGCAAGCAGACGACAAACGACGGAAGTAAACTTCCGGGGAGGTCACCGCTTCCTGATTGGCTGCTCTCTCCACCCCGTTGTCACAAATTTTGCATGCCGCCTTTTTGTGAAGTTGCACCAACCGAACAAAACGCGTATCGAACAAAATATATCCGATCGCACCCCTGATTGCACGTATGCGCGACGCGAATGGTGTAGAATTTTCTGGAAGACACGGGGGCACCTGCGATTACCATGGAACATTCGACGACTGATGTATAAAACTTAGAACGACCGAAAGCTGAGCTAGTTGGTAAGGATTCATTATGCAAAAAAACTGAGGCGTGCAGACAGGACACAAGAGAAGTGGACAACACGAACGCCGACTATCAACTGAAGGGAGCACTGAGATGAAAAAAGAAAGAGGACACAAAACTCATCTGCGCAAGCTCTGGAACGGTATCACCGCGGGTCAGCAGGGTACATTTGCCGGTCTATGTAACTGATAGCTGTTAAGGCATTCAATCTCTTCCTTATGTAAAGTAAACGAAGGTTGACTCACGCACGCACTTCCGCCATTGTAGATATTGTCACGTCGTGGTGACGTTGAAGAACACAGTAGCAATACTGTGAAAGACAAAATTACCTTTTATTGGGTGAACTTGTGCCCACAAAAACATAATAATATTTGGGGTTTTACGTGCCAAAACCACTTTCTGATTATGAGGCACGCCGTAGCGGAGGACTCCAGAAATTTGGACCACCTGGGGTTCTTTAACGTGCACCTAAATCTAAGCACACGGGTGTTTCCGCATTTCGCCCCCATCGAAATGCGGCCGCCGTGGCCGGGATTCGATCCCGCGACCTCGTGCTCAGCAGCCCAACACCATAGCCACTGAGCAACCACGGCGGGTCCCACAAAAACAGGCTACAATTATAGCACAACGATAGCGGCGAACACGGTCGGCGGTCGTCGAAATCTGATCACCGGGTCAAGCACGTCGGCTTTTATGCATCAGTCGTCGAATGTTCCAGACTAATCGTTGGGACCCGCGTGCCTCGCACAAATTTCTACACTATTCGCGTCGCGAATGCATGTAATCAGATTACACAAGTTGCGGTGAAAGACAGCGGACGGAACCATCGATAGCATTGCAGAAGCTTCCTATACATGCAGGCGCGTCCTGCGTCGCGTGGTAACATTTGTTAGGGTTAACTGTGGTCACCCGAGAAAGATAAACATGCACACGTGCCAATACCCCTTTCTTAAAAAGATGCTGCAAAAAAACGAAAACAAAAACACCAGTAGCAAAGAAACAACAAACTAAGGAAGTCCATCAGCGTGCGTAAAAGGGCTTAAGGCGCACCACGTGGACCACTTAAAATCGTGCGCGGCGCCGCTGTGAATGCCCAATGCCGTCTGGCACGACCTCATATTCTAGTGCGCCAATACGCCGGATGACCTTGTAGGGTCCGAAATAGCGTCGCAATACTTTCTCACTGAGTCCTCGTCGGCGTATCGGGGTCCAAACCCAAACACGGTCACCGGGCTGGTACTCGACGTAGCGTCATCGGAGGTTGTAGTGTCGGCTGTCGCTACGCTGCTTGTTCTTGATCCGTAGGCGGACAAGCTGTCGGGCCTCTTCGGCGCGCTGGAGTAGCGACGTCAACATTCTCCTCGTAAGTGACGTGCGGCCGCATGGCGTCGAGCGTCATCGTCGGGTTCCTGCCGTAAACCAACTTGAACGGCGTAATCGGTGTTGTTCCTTGCCCCGCCGTGTTGTAAGCGAAGGTTACATACGGCAGGACCGCGTCCCACGTTTTGTGCTCGACGTCGACGTACATACATTACTAGCATGTCGGCGAGGGTCTTGTTCAGGCGCTCCGTGAGACCATCCGTTTGCGGATAGTAGGCAGTTGTCCTCCTGGGGCTTGTCTAGCTGTATTGTAGAATGGCTTGGGTGAGCTCTGCTGTAAAAGCAGTTCCTCTGTCGGTGATGAGGACTTCTGGGTCGCCATGTCACAGCAGGATGTTCTCGACAAAAAATTTCGCCACTTCGGCTGCGCTGCCTTTTGAGAGAGCTTTAGTTTGAGCGAAGCGGGTGAGATAGTTCGTCGCCACGACGATCCACTTTTTCCCGGATGTTGACGTCGGAAATGGCCCAAACAAATCCATCCCAATCAACTCGAAGAGACAAGACACCACCTTGTCGGTGGTATCTTGCGTCGCGGAGAGTTTTGGCATGCCTTGACGTAACGGGGGACGTTGGCGGTCAGACGCGGCCAGTAACACATTTCCTGTATCCTCGCCAGCGTCCGGGAGAATCCCAGGTGCCCAGCGGTTGGATCGTCGTGTAGGGCGTGCAGTACTTCTGGACGCATCGCTGACGGTACGACAAGAAGGTAGCTGAATCGGATTCGTGAGAAGTTGTTCTTCACGAGCAGGTTGTTTTGTAGCGTGAACGAAGACAACCCGCGCTTAAATGCCCTAGGTACAATGTCGGTATTCACTTCCAAATACTCGACGAGGCTTTTTAGCTTAGGGTCTGCTCGTTGCTGTTTATTGAAGTCTTCCGCGCTTATTATTCCAATGAAGCAGTCGGCGTCCGGGTGTTTTCTTGTGGACTTGTATATTGCCGGGACGTCATATTCTTACAGTCTGAGGCTCCACCACGCAAGCCGTCCTGAAGGGTCCTTTAAGTTAGCTATCCAACACAACGCGTGATCACCGCTGACGACCTTGAATGGCCTGCCATAGAGGTAAGGGCGGAATGTTGCTGTATCCCAAATGATAGAGAGGCATTCCTTTTCTGTCGTAGAATAACTGCCTTCCGCTTTTGACAGCAACCGGCTAGCATAACATATCACCCGTTCAAATCCGTCTTTCCTCTGGACTAGGACGGCACCGAGGCCTAGGCTACTGGCGTCCGTGTGGTTTCGGTATCGGCGTGCTAGTCAAAATGTGCAAGTACCAGCGGCGACTGCATGCGTCGTTTGTGTGCTTGAAACGCGTAGGTCTGCGGCGTTTCCCACTTGAACTCGACATCACATTTGGTTAGAAGTGTTAGCGGCTCCGCGATGCGTGAAAAGTCCTTGACAAAGCGCCTATAGTAGGCACACATGCCAAGGATTATGTGCATTGCCTTCTTTTCAGTTGGCTCAGCAAATTTTGCGATGGCAGCTGTCTTCTGCAGGCGCTTCACTAGGCTATTAAGGCCCCTGCTTTACCAACTATAACCGACACAACGGCTGTCGCTGCAAAATGGCGGTATGTTATTTGAGAGTGCCTAGTGACGCAGTTCAGTGAAAATGTACCAATTTATCTTTGTGCGCGAAGCCTCTGCGATACATTGCGAAAAGTGCGTGCTTCCCACTGACACAATTCATCGCTTGTCATCGCTTGCCCAGTGAAGGTGCCTCTGAGCGCATGTACGCAGTATATGAGTGTTGTGCAGTCGAAGGTGCTTGCGGATTACCTCTGCTGGAGCCAGTAGCGATCGCAGATGGATATCGTAACGACACCGCAGCACCGGTGGCGTGCTTTTATGCCTTTTTACCTTTTTGCGAGGGGAAGTCCTCCTCGCCCGCCGGATACGTTTCCTTTTCCAACAACGTAACTGTCAAAAATATTCGGCACCAGAAAACGTGAGGTTGACTTACGAACATGCACGCAGCCATACGCTCACCCGTGGGTGCGATAATGGCTATGAGGCTGCCGTCCACGTATCCGATGACGCCGCGGATAGCATCGCACCGAATGAAACCCTCCTTCACGGCTGCCTTTTCCTCAGCCGCCTTCGGAAAATGCACCCACTTGTTGCGGGCCCCTGCGTTCACGACAGCCTCTGCTGCGCGTCGCACGCACTCGCTCACCGTCGACACACAGATCGTCTCCGTGCTCCCTACGGACGCTTGAAAGCTCCCGGTGGCAAAGAAGCGCAGCCCATACAATACCTTCCGCTCCACCGACAGTCTCGTCGCTCGACAGGTGAAAATGCCGTCGAAAATGGTCATCCGGCACGTCAAACGCGTCGTCTGGCTCTCTGTGTTCACGTCGGCGACGGTGAAGAGCCACGCCCATAGCGATGAGAGGGGCATGCAGCCACTTTTTATTCCGTTGGAAACGACCCTGCTTCTGGCCGTACCAAAAAATATGCCTTATGCTCTGCATAATGAGTGCATCAACGTCACTGTGACGTTTCTGGTTTTCGCGGGTTCCTGACGTCGCGTGATTGACAGACAAAATGGGCGCGCCCCGGTCATTTTCGACCAATGGATGTTCGGTGATGGCGGCAAAAGGCATGAAAAAAGTAATAGAATTCCTACAAAATTTTTGTATTGATGGTTGATGTGAGACGACATGTAACTTGGCATTGTGAAAACATTTTTTTAAGAGAAGGGTTAATAGCACATTCTATGAAAAAGACAGAAACGAAAGTACTCGCGACGTAACCAAATTTCAGGTAGACCTAGTATTCTTTTCATAGACGTGACGCTAGAATGGTGTGAATAATTTGAGAGAATAAAACGGGCGGCGCGGTTCTGGATGCTTTCAAGGTAAATAGCAAGATTGGCATGAGGAGGGTCCCTTATGGATTATTGTGGAGGAGAACGCCAGCTTTTCTACCTGAAATGGCATAAAATGCTTTCGCATTAAAATTGCAATACATAAACCCACTGCTCAATGCGCGGACGCGTACACGTTACCCAGATTTATGCATCAATGCGTTCAACACCCTTCAGTCTTCGATTTAACACCCTTGTTCGAGCAAAGTGGTATACACCCTTATGATAGAGTGTATTGGCCAAAAAGGGTGCTAAAAGAATGTAGGCTTGACTGTAACTGCAGAAAACGCCCCATTTAACACCCATAAGGGTGTTAGATGTTTAGTGTGCACACAACACCTTGGAAGAAATAGCCGAAGCCCTACGCTTCTAACAGCTCGAATGCCTGTCGACCACCACGACGGGAAGGCACATTATGAACAAGCTCGGCATAACGTACCACAACCAGCACGGCCAGAAAATCCACCGTTATACACCGTTACGCTGACAAACATCCCAAGAAACGTGCACCCGGATTACAACCGAGGCAGAAGAAAGGCAAGAGCCGAGGCTCTGCTCCATTCATTCAGCAGGCAGAGAAACGCTCGCTTTGTCGACGCAGCCGAATATCCGAACGGCCAAAAATACACCGCCGTAGTCGTAGACAGAAACTTCAAAATCAGAATCGCATGAAGTGTATACACCAAACACTTGGAAATAGCGCAGGAAGTAGCGATCGCGCTGGCTCTCACAAAACAGGAAGGCGAACTCGTACTACGCGACTCGCAAACGGCAGTAAAGAATTACGCCAAAGGTAGAATTTCCGAAGAAGCCCTGTCCATTCTGGCCAAAGCGGGCAGATCCAAAGCCGCGAGCTCGAGGATCATATGGTTCTCCGCGCACGTCACCGCGGAAGGCGACGCGCTCCCGAACCTAAATGAGCTGGCGCACCGGACGGCGCGAGACATGACCCGCCGCGCAAAATAGGGCAACGCCTCTCGCACGATTGCGAACACTCATCGCGCAGAACCGGACAGGCTCACCAGATACAACGACATAACCACTGCATATCTAAACGCCAGAAGGATATACCCACCGCCGAGTCCCAAATTGAACAGAAGGCAGGCCTTCGCCTAGAGGCAGCTCCAGACGAACACCTTTCCTAATCCATTCCGTCTGAAACGTGTCTTCCCAGATAAGCATCAGTATGACACGTGCAAATTGTGCCAGGAAGGACCAGCAACACTCAAACACATGCTGTGGGAGTGCAATGTTGTTATAGGAGGGATGGCAGTTACTCCGGAGACCTTGTCATCGAGGTGGGCCGCGGCTCTGCGCAGCTCACACCTCGGCATCCAGCCGTGGGCAATCCAGCAAGCCCGTGAGGCGGCGTTGAGGCAGGGCCTTGACGTTCCCCCTTGAGAGACCTGAACCCGGGTCGCGTTGAATCTTTCCGGACGTACAATAAAATTATATCCATCCATCCATTCATAGTTATCTTTGGAGTAACACTAGGCTAACAAAGCTTAACGTTTATAAACGCAAAATTATCGGTTTTAGCCGCAAGCATACTAAATCTACATTTTCTTATCACATAAATAACAACACTATTTTGCATGATACTCAATATAAACATATTCGTTAGAACTTGAGACTGACTCCAACCAAATAACTGAATTTTATTAGCCCGACGTTTCGGAGCCCATTCGGCTCCTTCTTCAGGGGGTTGTTCTTCGGTGGGTGGCGGTGTGCCGCTTTTAAAGCGTCTTTTTTGAAGAAAGGAGGGGGGAACACGGGAGGTGGGGAGACATTTCACAGACGGAAAGGTGGGGGGGAACAAAAGGAAGGGGGGGGGGTGTTGTTGACCGCTTCCATGGTGCTGGGATGACCGGTGCTGGGGGGATGTGCTCGCGAGGGTGCCCTTGAAGGGAGGCGGGGAGGGGGAGGTTACAGGGTCGCGCCGACGTTCTGTGTTGGTGAAACAAGCGGGAGTCTATCTGGCTGTGCGTCCTTTTCTTCTTTTCGTCATGTCGCCAAGGCCATGGACATACACCGAGGGTAGGTTGCCCTTCACGCGGTTTATGTTATTCCCCGTATTCTGAATGTGTCATGACTCCAGTAGTAGTCTCTTTCACCAGTTCGTTTCTGTTTGAAGGATTTCAATTTCCTTGAAAGCAATTTTGTGGTCGGCGTCTTCAGAGTGTTCAGCGACGGCGCTGCGAATACGGTTGAATGTCCTGACGTCGTTCTCGTGTTGTCTGATCCTTTCTTTTAGATTTTTGGTTTCCCCGATGTACGACGCCGGACAGTCGGCACAACAGATTTTGTAGACGACGCCTTGAGCTTTTTCGAATCTATTCAGAATAGGGCTGCGCGTTTTATTTCAAGTTGTTATGACTATAAAAAAAGAACACAAATTAAACTCGACCTCTCACTACAGCCCTCGCAAGATCGTCGTGATATATCCCTGCTATCATTATTTCATAAATACGTCCTTAATACAGCGTCATCAGTTCTCCCTTTTGAAACTCCTCATTATAGGTCACACCGGTTGTACAATCAGTTCAATTTCATGTGCATCTACGGAAAGACTAATTCATTCAACTACTCCGCTATTCCCCGAGCCATTTGCCTTTGGAACAATCTTCCTAACGCCATCACTTATGAGAGTGACCAAGAAAATTTTCGGCGTCTTCTAACAACGCATTTCTTAAACTCTACATAACCTAACGCGTTATTTTTTCTTGTCTTTCCGCCTATCAAGGTGCAACTATTCCTTAAATACTGTTTTGTTATAGCCAAATATGTCCCACTCACTCTATAATTTTATTGATTATATTTTACTTTGTGATAGTTTCTTGTTAAGTTACCTCTTGCATTCAAAAGCATTTGGTTTGTCCATTGTACAATTTTCACATCACATTACCGTATATTGGTGCATTTCTTATACTGTATTTTTTATATGTATTGACATATGTGTTCTAGTTATTGTATATTATAATGTTTGAGTGTACTCTTCCCCCTTCCACAATGTCTCTAGTGTCCTGTAAGCTATCTTGAAATTAATAAATAATAAATAAATAAATAAATACGTATGGCTCTTCCTTTCAATTTAGCACTTCAAAGCGTCGTAGTACCACAGCCCATGGTGTTGCTCATCCTGTGGCCTAAGTGGGAGGGAAGGTATGCGTACGACAGACGGCAATCTTCTCATCGATATGGAGTGGGACGTCAGCACGATGGCACATTAAAAAAGAAATGGCGATTAAAGTCACGTACCGCAATTAACACGACAAGCACGTGTACTAATCGAACAAGCGTGATGTGAAATAAACCACACCTCAAGAACAGAGTGAGCAATTGTCGCACAAGTCCTCTTCTAGTCAATCGTGTTAAGGGAAAGTGCACGAATGCACTTCACTGTGGGTAACAACTTTCGGGCGAACAACACCAGTCAGCTTGAGGTACACCTCTAGCTTCTAAGATCCCTGCCGCCATGAAGCGCCGTGTAATAGGTCACCGGCGTATCGTCGCAAAGCTGCCTGCGTTCCAATGTGAGTGGGGTGGGGGGGGGGGAGGGATCATTTCCAAGTTTTATGGATTTTTGAAAAAAATCGCCAGTAGCACATTACCTAATTCTAGTCCATGAGCTGTATTGTTCATGCAGAGAGGCGGACATTACTTGCACAAATTGAAACACATATTGAACTCATTACCATAATTGCATTAATTAACTTCATAATAATTTACTTTAAGGCACATACTGCAACTTACGAATTGTAGCCTTTGAGTTTGTCAGGCGCATCCATTTGGAATGAATTTCCAGAATAACACCAATTTGACGATACGCACCATCAAACTCACCTTAAAAATGTACCGTTCGTCCACTTAGCTTTTTAACAAAAGGCTCTTTTATGCATTGAAGCACAAAGGTTATTGGGACACCTATGTATTTCATCCCCCACTTTGGGAAATGACGTCTCGAAACTGGTGCCATCCTGAAAATTCAGTTTAAGTGGATGCGTTTTGCAAACTCACCGGCGACAATTTGTAAATTGCAGTATGTGCCGTAAAGTGACTAACTAACAAGTTAATTAGTCAACTTTTGTTACCTAGTTCCATATTTCTTTCAATTTCTTGTGCTAATAGTGCCCGCCTCTTCGACTAATCCAGCTCAAGGATAAGAATTATGCTATCTGCTATTGGAAATCTTTAAAAATTCCGTAAAGCTTAAGAATAATCACCCTATAGATTGTTACACGACGCCAACCTTTCATTTCTAGAAATTGTTAACGGGTGTTGGGTGCAGAAAAGAAACACACATATATATATACACTCTAGAGGGTACCTGCTAATATTGCGGCACATGTGCGTGGTTTTCAGAGACCTATAATATTTGGAGAGTCCTAAATTGCTATTCATTTAGCAATCGACTGAAGGTGCGTACTTACAGGATTTAAAAATTTACAGATAAGTCCTATAATTTTAGTAAGGCTTCGGTTACCTCGAGTTTAGAGGCTCGAGGAAAACACGCACACACATGCGCGCGAATTACATGCATTTATGTACAGGGTGTCCCAACTATCTATCATGCACCAAGATTTTAAAATATGCAAATGCCATGTAGCTTGAAAGTATACCGAGGTGATGTGGTTAGCAGTCGCTCTAATACACTTAGACTATTTTTTGCATTCCGCATAATTAAGTAGTCTTAATCAATCAATCAACTCCTCAAATATAGAGGAAAAGTGTAAATGAGAAAATTGTAGAGCGGCAAGAAACACTCCCGATACAGCTTTCTGTTGCTCAATACGTGCTACATACAGTGTCGCAAGATTGACGACTGGAATCGTTTTGATCCGAAACCAGCCTAGAATGACGAACAGTCTTGTGTATCGTATATGGTGCTGCGCGATATTCGGACGTGCAATTGTACGTGAGGTAATTTATAGAAACGTTAGCGCTGATCGTTGTGGTGATGTTGACTGGTTAGCCTTGACTTCTATGAGGAGCTACTTGGGCTTTGACACAGCGTAGTTAGGGCCGGGGGCTCCGGTCTTTGACCTCACTAACCTGTGATTTATTTCCGGTATCGAAAATCAAAGTGTACGTGTCTTTGTGCATTTTGTCTGTGTAGGAATGAGGCCACCTGAACCTGCAAAAACAAGCACTTAACCTGGTGCGAGGCATCATCGTGTTTTATCAGCTGAGGACAAGCCAAGAATAAGGGATGAAAGCTGATACGACGTCAAATTGCGTGTTAGGCAGCGAAACTTGCACATGCGGATGTTACATAGTGCAAGTTTTCATGCATGTCTGGAGTGTCGGTAGCCACAACTTCTTTCTGCGTTTCTCTTTCAGGGTGCTTTCATGGCTCTCCGTGCCCTTGATAGGGATCCTATGAGAAGGAAGCGTGCGTTTCGTCGTCGGTTGGCACTCGAAGACATTGTCGACCAGCATCTTAGACGTTGCCGGCTGCCAAGGGACCAGAATATTGAGGGCCTACATCAGCCCTTGCATTAGAGCCGCACCTGCAACCGTGTGCAGTGCGATTGCATACCATACCGATGAACATGCGAATGCTGTTGGCCTTGCCTTGAGTGGCCATATGAACTATTTATTATGCAGCTGTCTTATTAGCGTGAAAGCACTAAAGCACTACTTGACTCATTGGGCGTTTTGCCGGTGTCCGACAGCGGTGGTACATTTAATGGTAGGAACACTAAAATGTATAGTATATATGAGATCGATGTAGAGTATAGAAAAAGGTCATAATGGGGGGGATAATAAAGTTTTTCATCCATCCATAATGGGGGGGTGGAAAGTGCTTATCCAGGTATAATGAACTATGAGATTTGAAAAGAAAATTCGGAATGCGTTTGCCCTCGTGGCGGATTGCGTTGCAGTGAGAGCCAGAGGCGTCACCTCTACTCCACACCAGCAGCTGTTATCGGCGAGACGAAAGCCCAGCGGTTCCTGACGTCACGGGAGAGCGCTCGCCACTTGTATATGAAAGGACGCGCGCGTTAGCTTGTCTTCCTTGCATTTGCAAAATGGATCCGGGAAGCATCTTCCTCGGCTAGACTGTACCTCGGCGACGCGTGCGAAGCCATGTGGTGGACCGCGAACATACGCCTTGTAAGAACAAACACGGGCCCAGCGCAACGCGGCTCGGCGTGCAAAGCGGCAGGGAGACGCCGCTCTTCGTAAACACGAGACTGAAGTTAAACGGAAGAAGTGGCACCGTCACCTCGTTTGTCAATGGAGGAAATGAAGAAGAGGTTGTGGTGGTTCTAAATGTGTGTGCATCCATTAAATAATTCGGGAGCCTGCAACACTTTCGGGGGCTACTGCGAAAGCACTAAAGGGAACACATTGGGGCACTACTTTGGAAAACTACATTAGAAAACAAAGATGAATCATATTAGTTTACCAATGTAGGCCCCCATGTACTCCCCCCAATGTGTTCTCTTTAGCGTTTTCGCAATAGCCCCGAAAGTATTGCAGGCTACCCAATTTTTTTCCTTTCTGTCTTTGTAATATGGGTGCCTATAACGTAAAACTATTCCAATATGTTTTTATTCGAATCTCCTGACGTCAAATTTGCGTAACCGCCGACGCAAGGATCGGATGGTCACCCGCAGGGTTGTCTGAACAGACCAATCAAACGCTCTCCTCGTTCATCGGAGGGTACTTTTGTTTGCTTGAAAACGAATAACATTGCCTACACTAGTGAGCGGCGTGTGTTATGTAATTGGTTGACAAGAAGCGAGGAGCACGCTCAAGTGGAAAGGGATTCAATAGGGCCGAGCCACTGCACTGATAATCGATAACCGGATCAAGGGGCTGGTGCTGTCGTCTGCGGTTGGTCTGCTTTCGTTCAGCTTGCGGTGGCTCGTCGAAAATTACGGCCGCATGCAACGAAAGCTTAAGAATGACTCTTAAACGGATCCTCAGCAAAGAAGAGTTGGCAGAACGAGGTCGTAAACGTGCCGAAAGTGCTCATAAACGTTACACGGCCACGCCAAAAGTTTTGTTATACGCAAATAAGCCCATACACTCCATCAGGTGCGAGTCGCCAGTGCCTCAGCGATCGGTGGCAGCCATCTTTTATTCCTTTCGGAATGGGGCAGCCCTGCGGCTATTCCAAAGAAAAGTCAGTTTTGTTCGGCATATTAATGCACCTTTATCGCGTACACGTCACTTTGACGCGGTCAGTTTTTGCGGTTTTGTGACGTCGCGTGACAGGCAGGTGAAATGGGTGCCGCCCGAAAACGTTTGACCAATAGCCGACGGATAATGGCGAAAAGGGGTCTAATCAGAAAGAACTATTTTAATTTTGTTCGATGAAATCATGCACAATCAGTGTGCACACGTCGATCAGATGGGGAGTTATCGTGGTTTTCGTGACGTCGCGTGACAGACAGGTGAAGTGGGGGTGGTCCAAAAACATTTTTGACCAATCGTGGAAGGCTGATTGCAGAATTGGAATAGAAAAGTTTGCAACAGTTTTACGTTATAGCACCCATGGTCTCTTGTAGTATGGTTGTAGCGGTGGTAGTTGTGCTGGTTATCCTGCTAGAGGCGGGGTTAGCCTGGGAGAACTGCTGCCAGACATGTCACCATGTGTTCATCAGTCCCGTCTCTAACAGAAATGTGAGAAGAATCCGCGACAATTCCACTGCCATTTATTTGATGGCTCTAGGGTGAACGGGCGAGCATGATTGCGCTTGTCGGTGCTGTAGCAGCTGTAGCAGACGCCAGGAGAAAAAGGGAGCTGTCGAATAGGAGTGCGTAATGATTTGGCGTAAAAATATAGCCTCCACTACATATGCATGATGGGCGATCGTGCTGTCAGTCGACCGCGCTTCTTCCATCTTTTTTTTTGTCGTTTAATCGTTCATTCTAGCTTATTCATTGTCGCTGAATCCGAACTTTGCTTCCTTCTCGCTCTCGTACGACGCCATAATTTAAATGCGCTGCCACTTCGGTTGCACCCTTACCTGGGCATCATAACTTTTTGCCTGAGAAATTCGGAATGAGCAGCACAGCTTAGTGAATTACACCCCGTATATTTACCGAAAACTGAAATTGATAACTTTGACGGGAAAACTTCTCCAACCGAGAAAGGCAGGCAAAAATTCATATAAAAACATATTCGCGGAATAAAAATGAGTGATTAGAATAATTTCTTGTGCAGAAATAAAACAAAAAAGTACGCCGAATTTCGGCAATAACAACGAGAACATTGAACCCTATCCGGAAGGTGCACAGCGCCGCAAATCTGGTGACAATAATTTTGTGACAGAGCAGCAGAGAGAACAGCATAGAAACACGCCTCAATAAAAGACGACGCTAACGGTATGTATTTCAGCGAACCAACCATGTTGCTTCACGAGAGCGAATTATGATTTCATTAACTCCGACATTAAATGTGAAAGGGGTTGAATAACATAAATAATTTCTTCCTGTGATTTTATTTTTTATGAAGCGTAATTTTCTGTCGGGCAATAGTGTAATACACAATGCCTCATGACTTCGTGCGTAGCGGCATCTTTGAAGAACGCTAACATATTCCTAATCCATAAGAAAGGGGACGCCAAAGACATGAAAAATTATAGACCAATCAGCTTACTGTCCGTTGCCTACAAAATATTTACTAAGGTAATCGCAAATAGAATCAGGAACACCTTAGACTTCTGTCAACCAAAGAACTGGCAGGATTCCGTAAAGGCTACTCAACAGTAGACTATACTCGCACTATCAATCAGGTGATAGAGAAATGTGCGGAATATAACCAACGCTTATATGTAGCTTTTATTGATTGCGAGAAAGCGTTTGATTCAGTCGAAACCTCACCAGTCATGGAGGAATTACGGAATAAGGGTGTTGACGAGCCGCATGTAAAAATACTGAAAGATATCTATAGCGGCTCCACAGCCACCGTAGTGCTCTATAAAGAAAGCAACAAAATCCCAATAAAGAAAGGCGTCAGGCAGGGAGATACGATCCCTGCAATGCTATTCACAGCGTGTTTACAGGAGGTATTCAGAGACCTGGATTGGGAAGAATTGAGGATAAGAGTTAATGGAGAATACCTTAGTAACTTGTGATTCGCTGATATTTCCTCGCTTAGTAACTCAGGGGACAAATTGCAATGCACGCTCACTGACTTAGAGAGGCAAAGCAGAAGGGTGGGTTTAAAAATTAATCTGCAGCGAACTAAGGTTACGTTTGACAGTCTCGGAAGAGAACAGCAGTTTGCGATAGGTAGCAAGGCACTGTAAGTGGTAAAAGAATACATCTACTTAGGGCAGCTGGTGACTGCTGATCCGGATCATGAGACTGAAATAATCGGAAGAATAAGAATGGGCTGGGCTGCGTTTGGCAGGCATTCTCAGATCATGAACAGCAGGTTGCCAATATCCCTCAAAAGAAAAGTGTATAACAGCTCTGTCTTACCAGTACTCACCTACGGGGCAGAAACCTGGAGGCCTACGAAAAGATTTCTACTTAAATTGAGGACGACGCAACGAGCTTTTGAATGAAGAATTATGGGTGTAACGTTAAGGGATAAGAAAAGAGCAGATTGGGTGAGAGAACAAACGCTACTTAATGACATCTTAGTTGAAATCAAGAAAAAGAAATGGGGCATGGGCAGGACATGTAATGAGGAAGGAAGATAACCGATGGTCATTGAGGGTTACGGACTGGATTCCAAGGGCAGGGAAACGCAGCAGGGGGCGGCAGAAAGTTAGGTGGGTGTATGAGATTGAGAAGTTTGCAGGGAGAACATAGCCACATTAGTACATGACCGGGGTAGTTGGAGAAGTATGGGAGAGGCGTTTGCTTTGCAGTGGGCGTAACTAGGCTGATGATGATGATACGCCCTTTGATCCTGCATTGAAGCTGGCCACTCTAGACGGTGTGATGTTAAACAGGGAATATCGAAGTGTATATTGAGTGGGGATAGGGACAGCAGCCAGGGCTTATTTCACCCCCCATACTTTCTTCTTGTTATTATTGTGAAACCCAGGCTTAATTTGATATATTAAGGAGCGGTCAGCCCTCAGAAAAATGTGGGGAGGGGGCACTTCCTCTTGCAATGGAGCTTGCGGAGGCGCGCGCACGTCCACTATATCCTCACCCGCCGGAATTTGAACCTCTGCGTCATATTTTTCAGACTGCAGGTTCATGTCACGATGTAACGATAACGATGTGATTTCGTATCTTCGTACTTTAGTAGCCGACTGCAATCTTATGGCCTGGCTAATGCAATGACTCGGCGTAAGAGCCGAAACCTCGGTAAGATTGCAGATATTTATATTCATAAAAAAGCACCAACAGACAAGGCACATATTGGAAAGCACGGGTGTTTGTTTTTATGGGTCTCTTGTTGGCACTTTGCTGTCAAGAAGTGCTGACAATCGTTTTTGTTCTCGCGCTCCGTCAATGGTCCAATCGAAGACGCTCCACCCACGCTGTTCCCGGGATCGGCCGGCCGTGAACATTCGGGTAGATGACAAGTTCTCCATTTCACGAACGTTTCTCCAGCTTGCAGATTAGTGCAGAAATTATTTTCTGCGTTTTTGGCACGTAAATCCCCAAAATTCAATTCAATTCGATATCACCGAGGGGCGCACAGCCTGCCACACAACCCACGTTAGACGCGAGAGCCTCGTACTTATATTGCTTGTATCTACTCATACGCCAGCGGTGTGCATGTGCTGACACGGATAGCACTGGCGATCCGAATGCGCGAGCGTACGCGAGACTGCGTCATTACGAGTACAGTACTAGCTTTACAAGCATCTTAGTCGGTCGCTCGCTTTTACTTTCCTGCGATTTCCTGCATCAAAACAAATTCGGCATTTCTCTACAATAATTGTCCAGCGTCTCTCTCGCCACAGCACGTTAATCTGGTTACACTCCAGAATGTCTTCAGAAGCGACGATTCTGGGACAGCGGCCACATCCGTCACTGGTACAAAAAGCTATTCGCATGCTATACTACAGTTCTGGATGTGAACCAGCCTGAGTGGCTATCTGTAGTGCCACAATGCGTCCCCTTCCACGCACGCAGTATTCACTCTCTCCCTATTTCCATCCCTTTCGCATGGAGTATGGTAGCAAACAATATGAGTGTCTGGTTAACCTCCTTTCACTCTTCTTGCTTTCTTTCTCTCTGTCTAATAACGCTGTTTAAATAAGAAAATAATATAAACGTAGCAGGTCGTTTTTACAGGAAAGCACCATTCTTGAATTTACAGGAAAGCTTCTGTATTTGATAATGATGCGTTCATGATGTAATGATGATAATGCTGTATTTGATAATTGCTGTAAACTTGTTGACATACCGTAGCAGCGCCGTGGAGTAAATTCGTGGACGACTGTGTTTTGAATAATGGCATGTTATTGCACTGCTGCAGATTAAAATTAGAGATGAATGTAGGGATACGTTTTTTTTACCTACACTGGCTCCACGAGTGTAGCTAGTGTAGGAAGTCGTCATTTTTTTTACTTGATGTACAGTAGTGTAGCTCCGCCCACCTACACGCGGCCATTTCATTACAGCTGCCGTGTAGCATGAAAACTACACTTTCTACAATGCGGTTTCGATGAGTGTACACACTAAACAAAAATAACGCGAAACGGGAGTAAACCGCTCGTCCTGTATCGCATTCCCGTTTCTGGGTTTTTTTTTACTACATACCAGTCGATGTAAAAATTTACTACCATGCTGACCAAGTTTTTTGTATGTAGAAACGAGAGTAATTTTTTAATCTGGGAAGGTTTTTAGGGACGATAGTGGGACTATATTTTTACTGCCATCACGAAGTTCTAGCGGCTATTCCTGAGAGGTTTTTTTCAAACCCATTCGCGAGTTTCTTGGGTCTGATGTGGGAGTATTTTTTTACCTCTTTCATTAACTTTTCTCAGCTTTATCTGATAGTAATTTTTCAAGCCCACTCTGGAGTTTGTTGGAGGTGATGTGGGATTACTTTTTTACATCATTCATCCAGTTTTCTAGGCTATTCCTGGGAGCAATTTTAGGCCTATTCTCGAGTTTGTTGGTACTGATGTCGGGGTATTTTCTTACCTCGTTATCAAGGTTTCGTAGCTCTACCTGAGAGTAATTTTTCAAGCCCATTCTGTGGTTTGTTGGAGCTGATCTCGGAGTATATTTTTACCTCGTTCATCAGGTTTTTTCGGTTCTTTCCGAGAGTAATTTTTCAAGCCCGTTTTGGAGTTTCTTGGGCCTGATGTGGATGTATTTCGAAGACAATTGAAAGATTACAAAGATGATTTCATGGATCCCAAGCATGAGTGATTGTTTATTAGTTCAGACATGTTTCTCATAAAAAAGTCAGGCATGAGTTAATCATCACAAAACTATAGCCTTATAAAATGCTGTGATAAGCATAATAAATATTTGTACTAATACACAGACTGGGGGCTGGTAACTGCCCATTAGATCTTTCATAGCAAAATAAAATACATCGCAACACATTCAATGTGCAATCCCACTAAAGTACAGTGAAAACAAGCAACATAAAATATAAAATCTAACTCATAAATATACAGTCAGTACTAGAGACGTTCACATTAAACCCACTGAATATGCAGGTCATTCCTTCAAACAGGCAGTTGTCCAGAACATGGGTGTGCAGTGCATTCAGTGGATTAGTATGAACATAACTATGCAACATAAAAATATTGCACTTAAAGCCAAATGGCATCTGCTGCTAACGGCCGTTACGGCGCCAGACACAATGAAACAACCATGTGGTAAATACCGCAAGCATTTGTACTATCACATTAGTGCCGGCCACTGCCCACCATATCTCTCACTGCAAAAGGAAAACTATCAACGCATTCACGATGTAGTGAAACTAAAGCACAGTAAAAACAAAATGACACACAATACAAAATCTAACTCACAAATATACAGGCAGTACTAGAGATGTTCACATTAGACACACTGAATATGCAGATCCTTCCTCCAAAAAGGCACTTGTCCAGAACATGGGTCTGCAGTGCATTCAATGGATGATTATGGACAAAACTATGCAACAAAAATACATTGAACTTAAGGGCAGCTAGCATCTGTTGCTAATGACCATTACTGCCCCAGCGAAATGAAACAATCCTGATAAATACAGCAAGCATTCATACTATCACATTAGTGTCGGCAACTGCCCACCATATCTTTCATTGCAAAAGAAAAACTATCACAACACATTCAAGAAGTAGTGAAACTAAAGTACAGTGAAAATAAACAAGTGACACAATATACAAAATCTAACTCTTCAGTATTGCAACAAGCAAATGAAGAGGGCACTAGAGATTATCATTAGACCCATCGATAGCATACTTACCTTCAAACAGCTAGTTGCCCAAGACATGGGTGCACAGTGCAATGAATGGATAGTTAGGAAGAAAACTACAACAACCATGAGCAACATGTTCTACAAACTTTCAAACTTTCTAAAAAATGACCTCACTCAGATAAGGAAAGTGGTCATTGCTAATACACACGACAAAACATATATGTGAAAACAGCCATTAACTGATACTAAAGCCCCTCCATACACGTTTCCGCCGACCAGGTTAAGTACCGCCAACCTACCCTCTTCCTCCACGCTCCTCTACCACTCACCCCCTTAGCTTCCAGCGTCAAGCGGAACTTCCGTAGGTGCAGCTTCCTGTTCCGAGTGGAAGTAACGCTATGTTTTTCTTAACGTTGTTTACTTTCGCGTCGATGGAGAGGCTTTAATTGCACCAGCTGCGGTTTAAACTGTGAATGCTATTCCATCCAAGTACCACCGCCTATTGTAATCAGCGGTCTGATCGTGTTCGCTGTTTCGCGTCAACCTGCGACGGGTTGTGCCACGAGAGACAACAAACAGTGGAATGTAGTGCCTGGGCGCTTGGAGACCACTGCCGTTTTTCGTGCATTTAGAAAACAGCGACCGTGAATTACTACTTCAGCGGAATACAACAGCTTGTCGCCTTTGCATTCTTCTCATGGCGACTCCCACAGCTCTGCTAAGCACGCGTGGGCGTCTCACCATCAGCAGTCAAAGCGGAAATTCTCGCAGCACAACTCCAGGAAGCGGTAACGCCGGAACCGGAAACTTTGAAACCGGAAATGCTGGAACCGGATTTGGTGTGAGGGGAAAAGGCGGCGCACAACAAAGGTGGTCGCTACTTAAGAAAGCGGCAGTGGCGCGTGGATGGAGGGGCTTTAACTGATACCACTCCCCCTTGTGCTCAAAGAAAACGTATGCAGCCCTTTTTCCACACAAGAGGAACATGTTGCACAACTGTATTGCAGTACTTATGGGTACAAGCAAGATTTCAATTTCGTTGCCTAAAAATTGTAGTGCTTCTTAGATAGACTAAAAGGTAATTGAGTGTGTTGCCCTTGTCTGTTTCTAGGCATGCAGTTGTCATGGATGCCATATGCTTGTGTGACAAATTGAACATAGTGATATAGGTACGACTACAAGGATGTATATTTGTAGCTGCCCTCAAACCCCTTCATGTTGCCAGTCAGCATCTATGGTGTATCTTTGTATTGCTCATCTAACACTGTTTACACACAGAAGGCATGTCTGAATACCAAACCACCTTATTCTCCACAGTTACTTTAAAGTGAGTGCGTTGTGACAAAGTGTAATGTGAGAAGTCCATGATAAAGAAAAAAAAGAAATAAAAATAGCTAATTCAACTCTCCCCTGAATTACGAATTTCTGGGCCATTAAGTTTTGCATAATACACTTGTGGTGATTAACACAGAGCCACGTTGGCCTAACCCTAGTGGCACAGGACATCCTTCAAATTATCAGTTGGTACAGAATAATTGAGCATCCTGCTGGTGCTCTTGCCCCCGCTGAGAATATCTGTGGTATACTAACACACATTTTGTTGCTAAAGGTCCATTACGGAGATAAAGAGAAACAGTAAATCATTTTAGACTGATAAAACAATCTTACAGAACAGTATTCATGAACATTGTGGCAATAAGCGGATAAATAGATGAGAAAATGAAGATTTAACTTTCATTTTTCAAGTTTTATGCAGTGCCCGCACATCAGTGTGGAGTCATGCTTCAACTAAGCATATTATTTGACACCTTTACAACAGAATTCATTAATATTGGCCAGTAGAACATTAGGTAGACCCGACCAGACACCGTCAAATTCCATATCACAGCGAGCTGGTGCAGGAACTATAAGGTGGCGGTGGCGACACCAGTTTTCATTTTTGCAAGTTATCTGGCTTATCAAGCCAATTCTCATGGCGGGAGTTGTTTTTTCGGTGCTGTAGAAGAATGATTTAATAAAGCTCAAATAAATTTTCTCTTTCGTGTCCCTTTAAAGCAAGCACTCTGCTACGTGGCTTGGTCAACCTGCCAGCCACTGAACCCACGAGTGCTTTTGTTAGGCAAAATAATTTTTACAGAAACTTTCTTGAGGATATGCATCTGAAAATTTTTTTGCCTAGCAATAGTTCTTGTAAAAATTGACTAAATCCAATGCTTTCACCTGCGGCTTTGTGTAGCTCAAATCCAGAAAGCAGTGCTCAAGAAATGTCAAAATCCTGTGGGCCTTTTTCGAGTAGATAACGTGGAAGACCCACGTTATCTACTCGACCCAGGCGTGGAAGACCCAGGCCTGCCAGCAGTGACGATGTCACAAACAATCGCTGCGCATCCATGTGTAGCGCCTTCCTTCAACCTCTTCGTTTGTGAAAGGAGCCTTAAGGAGGAACCCCGCGAACTGAAAGCCTGAGTTGTTAGCATCCAGGCGCAGCCTCTTCAGCAGGCCCTTTTCAACATATACACCGTCGCCGATGTTTACCTGTGAAACAATAGAACAAGCACAGATTAATTTTCTACACTTTTGATCAAGGAAAGGTTAGGAAATAAGGTAAGGTTTGCAAAAACGGAAGTAGCTGCTTCTTGTTGATACGGTTTAAAGAACAAAGTACCCTTACGTATACCATACATGCGTTGTGCTGAGTTGTGTACTTTCACCTAAGACTAGAAAGTATTGGGAACTTCAATGCGAAGGAAAGACATTCATCTGCCTAGCTCTAAGCAAATGCATTCCACCCCTTGGCACAGAATGAAATCTGGTGCTGTTCTAGCGTTCTAGCGATTGCTGCTGTTCTAGCTACCGGACTGGGTGTATTGGGCCTAACTAAGCTAATGATGCTTGATAATTGTTCTCTTATTCGCATTACTTGCCTGGGCCAGGTAATCAAAATAAACAATGCCACCACATGAATGTGTGTTTGCATGCAAGCTGCCAACAGTGGCTGTCATTCTCGCATTGATTGCTGCCGTTTCACAAACAGTGGCGACGGCTTGACTGCGCTTTGATGTGCAGACTGCTAATGGTGCCGTTCAAGCGTGCCCTCGACTACTGCTATTAATAGCTACCCGACTGAGTATATTGGGCCTATCTAAGGTAATGATGTTTGATAATTGTTCTCTTATTCGCATTACTTGCCTAGGCCAGGTAACCAAAATACACAATGCCACCACATGAATGTGTGTTTGCATGCAAGCTGCCAACAGTGGCTGTCATTCTCGCATTGATTGCTGCCGTTTCACCAGCAGTGGTGACGGCTTGACTGGGCTTTGACGTGCAGACTGCTAAAGGTGCCCTTGAAGCGTGCCCTGATGACTGTTATTTCATCACAGGGCCCGTCATGCTCATAGGTGGCTGCCCAATAGAGTATTTTGGGCATTCTGACATTGGCATTATTCATCTCAACGGGCTCGAAAAAACAGTAGGGGCAGCACAACTGCACGCAACGCACAATGTGCTTTGGCGTGCAGGCTGCTAAGAGTGGCTGTCAATTTCATTCACGTTGACTACTGCTTTTTCGTGTGAAGCTGGACAGTGGCTGCGCGAATGAGCATTTCGGGCCCCACATAGTTATTCAGAGTTAATAACTTTGAATTTGCATTCAGATTTTCCGGCATTTCAGCACGTTTCCATGCCAACGCTTATACTGAGCATGATCAGTGCAGGACGTTGCTTTTTCAGAACTGGGCTTCCATTAGAAGGAATATGTCATCAAATGAACCGCTTATTTATTTGAGAGGTCACGGGAGAATGCTTGGCTGCTGTGCTTGACACACAGTACACCGCTTCATTGATGGGAGATCCATTGTTGCGTTTGCCGAGGTATGTGTGGCTGGCAGGAGGTCTGGACCTCGCTTCACGCAGAGTCAGAGACGAGGAGAGTTTTCTCTGCGAATAATTCTTTATACAATGTTTATATGTTGTCGTCGTTATCAGGACAGAGACCAACAGAGCAGCTGCAAGCTGCTTAAATAACACCCCTCAGCGCAAAGATCTCCCAGACAGTCCCCAAAGACGAAACAAGGTCGTGAGAGAGAGGGTCCGGGCAGCCTCCGGGGTCCTAACGCCGCTCTCGGTGGCCGGCGCTTCCTTGAACCGCGCTGCGGCGTCAGGACGATTTGGCGGTCGGTCAGAATGGTGCGCCGGGCAAGTTTTATGGCCCGCATAGGACAAAGGGAACCAACTGCAAGGCACCGGGTCGAAACACAGCCCTCCTTTGGAAACTGTCCCAAACACAGCGGGAGTCGTTTGTGGTGCGGGCGCCGCCGGACAAACGAGGGGGAGGGGGGGGGGGTTGCGTTGCTGCCGGGACGGGGAGGGGCCGAATAGCAGTCCGTGATCCGGTGGCTGCTTCCGTCGTGGAAGCCGTGCAGCCGCGAGGATACCGGAGCCGTGCACGTAGTCGTGTCCGAAGCAGGCAGGCACCATGCGGGGATGAATGCTGCCTCCACGGTCGACAAACCATAGCACTGGCCTTCCGTCAGGCAAATCCCAGGGCACAAACATAACACAATATACGCTTCGAGAACTCGTTAGTGATCTTCTCGATCGTCGGTATCTCATTGTGGTGAAAGAAATCGTGCACACGACCTCAGCGCACACGTGTCCTACTTCGTGCTGCTTCTGTTCTCCACATATTGTGGGCGCTTTCGCGAGGGCGTCGACAGTTTGCCACCCGAAATATGCGAAGCTTTGACCTCCCTCCTCACCTTTAACACGTTGCTTTCGCTGACACTGAGCATCTTGGGTTTGTAATGGTTGCGATAAATGCATTGTTTTATATAAGTACTTGTTCAGTAGCAACCGATTCATTTGAAGCTCGGAACAGGAGTAGTAAATGTGCCGTGTACATGTAAACGAGCACAAATTCCATGCCGAGTTGCTCTTTCTACTTTTGCCACTAACAATGAAGCTAAAGAGCAGACGACGGGCAGCGTGGTGGAAGGCACGGGGTTATTTTTCTGTCGAGATCTGGCATGTGCTGTAGCACATGAGAGCTCTACTAAACCAGTCATCAAAGTCTTTATTTATACCGAGAATTGCGCGTTTCCTAAGCACGATTTTTTCAGCGGGATTATTTTAGTCGCGGAGGCAATCGGACGTCGCGCTTCCTTCATCTGGGCGGGGCCTCCCCGTTTTTCTAAAGTTGTATCCGACTATAGTGACGCACAAGTGCTCGAGAACAATTGAACAAGACGCAATTGTTTTCGATTTACTGACTGCACTTGGGTGTAAAGCTTTTGTCTGAGAAATGAATAAACCACATACACAAGCAGCATTTTCATAGTTAGCACAGTCTTTAATACGTACTGATACCTTCAATTTAGAAAGCCCTGTATATTGGGCCTCATCAAACTAATTTCATAAAAGGTTTGGCAAGGTAGAAGCATAGAATTTTAGAGTCATTAGAAGACAGGTGAAATGAGTTATTCATTGCAATTATTACACAAATTTAAAATTTAGACCACTCATCCCAATGAGAAATTGATGCAGGCAGTTTGTACATGCCACGTAAGCATTTAGATATGAAAAATAGGGATTCGAGAAAACCTTCCCTTGGAGGTTCATTATTGCAAGCAGTCATGCCCTCGAGGAGAAATAACTTCTTTTTCTGTAGACAGAAATGAGGCTCGAGTATTTTATTGACACATATATATGCCCATGCATATATGTTATCTCTGTTGTAAACCTTTTTTTCATGTATATGCAAGGTGTGTGTGTAACATCTCATTGTGCACAAAATCATATCCATAAGAACCCGACAAGAAGCTAAACAAACAAGAGAGCAATCCCAGTGACAAGCCATGCTAAACCAACGAGGTAGCCATCCCAGTAACAAACCGTACCAAAAATTTTACTGACATGAATTCTGACGTTTGAAACATAACATGTGTATATGAATACTATCTACATTAGGGCAATGGGCAACATTAAGCAATGGCTACGGCAACATCAGAACGATGTGGATTGGAAAAGAGTGGCATCAAATGCTTTGGCAGAGCATGCAGCAATAACTAAACACAATAGTGACTGGATAGTGTCTAGCATAATCGGCCAGGAAAGAAATTGGAAGCCATGCCTGTACCCGGATTCCCTGGAGATGCAATCAACAGGACACACGTTTATCTGAAACCAAGGAGCCCACGCCTATCTTATGCTAAAACTTACTTAATTAAATACGCACTTCCACTTTTTTAGCCTTATTGTGAACAAGGCTTCCATATGGAAGCCAAAATGTATTGCTTTTAATGTTGTATTTGGTTGGTCTATGTCTTTCTTTGTCATGTTTCATACCGACCACACAGGCTTCTATGAAACTCTTGATGATACAACTTTTGTGCGAAAGCATTGCTTAAGGCACTTCTGCCTAAACTATGTCTTTAGGTGGTACAACACATTTTTTTAGACACTCTAGAGCACATTATTCAAGGCACGAAACCTCAATTCATGGTTCTTAAAAAGGCATTTTGGCTGGATTAATAGAGTCTATATGGAGTATATAAGGCATAATTACTCAAGCGCCCAATTATATTTAACGCAGAGGAGGCTACTTTAGGTAAATTCATTAAACTGAGGGCACTCCCCCGAAACATAAAATTCGTGATCAGCCACTAGAAATCCTGAAAATGGCAATACAGTAAAATGATTGCATATTACACAAATGTATCCTGCAACTCGAAAGGCAGGGCCAGTTTTGTACGCACCTTTGAAAAGCACACAGATGACGTGCTTTATTGTCGTGCTGTCCAGCTTCCAGCAGTGCAGCAGGTTCCTGCTCGATGTGGGGATGCCTCCAGAATCCGCGTAGCCTTCAAAAGTAAGAAATGTTTAATTTATTGTGCTGTGAACCTGGGAATTTGTGATTTACCAGTGTCATGTGGAATTGCAAAGAGAGTTTCACACAGCCAGCTGCATGAATTTTCGTCTGTTTGCACAAATGTCTCTTTGTTATATCTAAGGATGTTACACTAATATTTTGTAACAAGTGAAGTTTCAGGAAGGAACGAAATCAGCAACAATAGGCTACCAGGACAATCAAAAACAAAACTCAAATATGCAGTAAAACGTGGCGCATTGGATTAAACAAATATATTGAGCACATGAAAAGCGTTGTGAAAGCTAGATCGCGATTTTGTAGCGATGCTATTCCTTTTCGTTATTCGATAGTGGTCTGACCGCCGCCCCGGCCCGCCCTACGTGCTGGAACAGCCGGCCGTTTGCGGGCGGCGACAAGAGTGGTACAGAATCGAGGAGTAAGTATCGCTACAAAATCGCAGTCGTTACTTTATTACGCACTGCCATATAACCCACGATTGCAAGAGCTCGCATACCGTTCGTAAGAATTGGTTGGTCTATGTCTTTCTTAAAGGCCGGTGTCTGAATTGTCTCGATTAAAAATAAACTTCGTTACTGTAATATCGGCCTATGTCGGGTCTGCAACATAGAAGACAAGTACGCGAAGACACTCAAGAACATAAACAATACACAGGTTCTTGCGACGTGGTCCTCCAAACCAAACTGTATACATACAAACATCTTCATACAAGCTTCTATCTGCTTAAGCGTCAAACATAGGAATCGTGTGCCAACGCGCGAAGCCCATGATACATCGACGGATACATTACACATGTACTGTACTTGCGGGAATGCATATATAATGAATAACTTTTTGCCAGAAAACTACCGAATGAACAGCAACTTTCAGTGTTTTCATAATTGTGTGCCCATTCAGGCATAGCAAACAAGGCGGGTAGCATATATTTTACAGCAGAATGCAAGTACGCTGTAACATCAGAGGAAGCCTTCGTGAAATTGCATGCTAAATGTGCACAGCAAGACGGCCAACCTACGATCAGAAAGCGCTTTGCTCTAGCTAGTTACACAACGTTCATTACGTAAATCATAAGTTCAAGAATGCGCACAAGCGCCAAGCTTGCTTACCTTTCAAAAAGACTTGGCCAACGCTCCTTCGTCTCAAAGGTACCGATGCACCGACGTTTTTCTGGCGCACGCACTGTAGAACTTCCGATGAACTCGAGCTCCACAAAAGCACAACCTTCAGCAATCTTCCGTACACTACGATTCGAAGCTCCAGTACCAGGCTTTTCACGAGAGCGCGGGCAGGCAGCTCGGCAGAACAAAGGCAGCTCGGACGGGCGCTGTAGTAAGACACTCACTGTCGATACTGGTAGATCGCACGAAACACACGGCGAACTAACGGCGTTACACGAGTCCGGAGGGTTGTCGATGGTTGCCGCACACGACAAGGAGCACATTTTGTCTAGGCACGTCTAAAATATAACTCAAATACCGACTGCAATGTGCATTCACTACAACCAACGTGGTATGTCGACCAAACAAATACTGCAGTGGCACCACTCTGCGGTTTTTAGAAAAATGTGTCGTAAATGAGAAAATTACGAGTTTTTTCCTAACAACAATCGGTAGGGACACTTTAACAAATTTTTGGGGTCCCAAAGTGTTAACTATGTATAAATATGCACTTTTTTATACGAAGTTTAAGAAAATGTACTGTATATATTTAAAAAAAAAACGAAGTGGATGTCGCCTTCAAGATTCTCAACCGCTTCAGTCGCATGCAGTTTGCAAAAGCACGGCCTTCGAAATCAGACTTTGTCGCTCAAACGAAGCTGTAGCTGGGAGGAGGGCTGGCATTTAGGCCCCAATTGTTCGGTGTACAGTGCCTAGGTAGGCTTCCTTATTTATAAAGAATATACAGGGACTTACGCCGAACCATGAGCGAGCTTTAAGCAGGGGACACACGGTACGATTCGGCGTCCGATCCAACGTGCGTGTATCCGAACGGTCGAGCGGCGCGTAAGCTCCGTCCAGATCCAGCTCCCCCCCCCCCCAGCTTAAGTTCAGATTCACGTCGAAAAATGCAATATAAACAAGTCTGCACAACACTGCTTTGCTTTACGTGAACACTGTCCATAAAATTATGCCCCTGCAAGCGACAGAACACTTCACGACGGTGCGTTGTCCACTGACGGCTCCGGTAACAGCCAGCGATACGGCCGGCAGGCATAGCTAGGCGGGCGCTGCGGCCGACGGCGCTTGATTCAGCCCGAGCTCGATGAAGAGGGCTTATTTTTGCCAAACCAATTAACGTTATGCGCTTAGGTAGCCCGTAATGAAATACAGTTGGTTTACTCGACGCAGTCGTTGCGAAGGGCAAACGTGCAAGCGTAGCGAGCAGCCTCGCTCAGACGGTCGGTGCATAGAGATCGGTATGTGCTGTTTGCCCGCGGAAAGGCCCTCGCGTCGCGGCTCCCGATTTCGACGGTAGCTTAGTGCTACTGTACTAGGCGCTGTTTTGCATAATAAGCACATGTTCGAGATAATTTTATTGAACTGGTAACTATTTCGTGTCGGCAACAAACTGCAGCAGGCAAGGGAAAAAAAAAAGACGGCGAGAAACCGGCCTGCCAGCGCCGCCTCCGTGGAGGGAACGTCAGCGAACGTCACATTAGCTGCGGCCAAACGATGGTGCGGTCAGTGCGGTTGTCGGACACATCGGACGATGAAAATTTGCCCGGTTTGTCGCACGCCGGACGTCCGATCCGGCGCTTCGGCACAGCAAAACACCTCGATTCCGGCTGCCGTTCAGGCGCGTCGGACGCCGGATCGGACACCGAATCGGACGTGTGTCTCCCGCTTTAGTTGGCGAACACGAGCCCATCAGCGCGCCGTCTGCGCAGCTCCGTCTGCTTTCAATGGTGGATGGCCTACGGGCTTCTTTGACGCCTACTGAGCACAAATTCATGATCACCGCTCGTATACACGCTTCCTACAGCGCTAGCTGTCGTGTTTACGAGATTATGCACCCTCATCTTGATTTGGTGGGACCGCTCGACATGATCGCATCTATTTCTAGAGCGCGAGGCTTTCCATTGACTGTCACTACAGCTAACCAACGTTTTGTTTATTTTGTGCTACAGTGGGTCGTGACGATTCCGTTCACAGCTTCAAAGTGGACAAGAGACAGTCGTTTTCTCGCTCGTAGAAGCATGAAAAAGTGGGCTTGTGCTTGGCAATGAACTTTGACCGACACGCTTGCTTCCGGCCGGAGCAGCAGACGCGAAAACCCGCCGTTTGTAGGCTGCCGGCCGATGGCGGTATCCCTCGCGAACGGCAAGATATTTACCTGCCGTAGAGAGGATCGGTCCAGGAACGATTTTTGAGGCGATTTTTGTCGCTGAATGCGAGCATGGCCACGCCGGTTCGCCGTGCAGAGCGGAATCGGAACGTTATTTTTCGATGAGTTCGCACTGACGCAATGCAGTCGATTGGCTCGCCGGTCCTGCAACGGGCGGCGTGCCGGCAGGAAGCCGCGTCCACTTGAGACACCTCTTACGCGACGTATGTAGTACATACGTTCCAAGTTTCCAACGTTCTGCCGTTCCGCTGGTGGATGCACCGCCACGGCATCGATCTTTGCCATTCCTGCCGCGGCCGTGCCTGTCGCCGAGCATAGGCTTAACTGGATTGGGCGGAGCTTGCAATGATCGAGACCTTGGGGAGTAAAGTGGTAGTATTTCATCACGTGATCTTCAGGCTGGTTCCAGATAACGTGGTTTTAAACTCTCAATAGATGGTTTTTGGTCACGTGATCTAAAACTCTGTACGTCGTAAAGCCGGCTCATGACATCCTTTTACTACGTTTCTCAGAGATGGTAGTAAAACGATGTAATGTAACGCGTTTTACTGCCTCATGCCAGAGTAATTTTCTGGTGCAAGGTAGTCTTCAAAGCTCATGAGCCGCAAAAACCCCAATGTCGGCTAACTTTTGCTTACAGTGTAGGCAGCAGACGACAAACAAGCAGGCTGGCGTTGCAAACGCGTGGCGCAATTTTATCTATGACTGTCGACGCTGATGTAGCGACGCTAGAGAATATTCGCTTCAAGGACAGTGTCACAGATGAACGTGGAAAATCTTCCAAGAAGATAAAATTATCTTACTCACAGATGCTGTGGGCTGTTTCAGACCACGCGCTGTATTATACGCATTGGGAAGTCACCTACGCGCGCTGAGCATTCGCGATGTATTTGTTGATGTCTAGATTTGTTGATGAAAGTAAACGCGTACAATAGCGTTTAGTTTCAGGCAAGGGCATATACGCAGCCAGTCAGGAGAAGTCACACGAAGTGCGGAGTCAGGCGCTTTTTGTCTGCTGGTGCAGAGGAGGACGTGCTGTCTGCTCTCATTGGCTACAGCCCCGGCAGCCAAGTGCAGCACACGACGTCATAGACTCTGCCTGGTACTACAGTGCCAGGCAGAGGCTTTTTTAGTGCATAATAAGAACAATGACTTTAGATATGTGTACGTCCGGACCTATGACAGTTTCTACAGCGAAGCTGTATATGGTTACGATCCCGGCATTCTTTCGCGTCCGTTGACAGAAAACTGCCATCAACAATGGCTCATACCACCATAAGCACTAAGCACTCATACCATCGTAAGCAAGCAAAAAAAAAGAATACAATGGCTTACGGTCCCGTAAAGCAGAGGCTACAAGCCCTCGGTAGAGTGAAGGGACCAGTGTTTACGTTGTTTGGAATCCCGCATGGAAGATACAAAACAGCATGTCGAAAACTATCATCATCAATTGTTCATACCCCTGTAAGCAATGGCTCATACCCCCGTAAGGCAGAGGCTACAAGCATTCAGCAAAGTGGAGCGAACAGGGCATGCATTCTTCGGAATGACGCATACAAATACAAAACAGTATACACTTCAATAAAGAACAAGCTTAAAACAAGCATCCGAACCACATAATTGATGATAAGGCGCTCCCGATAGTAATGCGAAGCACGTAGCGCTCCCCACATACTTTTCCCGGTAACGATTACTGTTGCTCAAGCTGCCAGCTTGCGAGAGGGAGATCCCTAGCCTGTCTTGCATAAAAGCACCAGCCTAGCAATACATTTCAATTTTGTTGCAGCACCAATATGGACGGTGGCGTGCTGTCAAAAATACCATTATTCCCAATCCTACCTTCACCATAATATAGCACTACTACCATTACGCTAAAGCCATAAAGCATAGCATACCCCGCTCATCAGGTGTAGTGGTGGTTTTCAACAGCTTCGCTGGACATTCACTTTCGGAGGGCCGGGATGACAGGCTTCCTTATTTTTTTTTTGGAGGGGGTGGGGGAGGTGTCATTATCTATAACTGGGGTAACAAAGAAACGTCACCGCGCCGTTGAAAGCACGTTGGGGAACGCTTCGCACAATCATAGCGCGTAACACACAGCAGTGAGACACAAGAAGAGAACCTTTACACTCTAATTAATTAATTAATTAATCTAACCTCATTGGCCCAAAACAATATTCATAACAATATTTATCAGATTTAACAAAATTAAACGCAGACAATATGGAATACCAATATATACAGATGCATGCAAAATTATAAGTATATGCAAAAGAGAAGGCTGCATGGTAACAAAATGTGCATGGATTCTCCTTACAGTGCAAGCTAAACATGTGCTCACGGAAAGAAACAGGATTTGTTGCATTCAAGTGTTCTCTCGGCTGCCAGCATGCAACTCTGGCCACAAGTTGGCCATAGGGGTGTTGCGGGTCTGCCGCCGGAACTTCTCGCTCAAGCGCCTGGTCTGATCAAAAAAGGAAACGCAAGCAAGGTAAACGACGATTACCGTTGTGTTACAAGATAAGTCCCAGAAGGTGCAAACCTTTAAGTTTAAGAGTGCACGTACAGAAGACTAGTGCACTCTTAAAATTAAAAGTTTACACCCTTTCGAGCGTATCTTGTCCCTCAGCAGTAATCGTAATATGCCTTGCCCGCATTTCCTTTCTTTAACGCTGCGAGCCCGGTACTTCCAAGTCACGAACGCCATGCGCATTATCAGCGTGAGATAGCATTCTCAACAGGAACGTAGAGAGCGCTGAGTTTTCAAGAAAGGAAATGCAAGCAAGGCGAACGGCGATTACCGTTGTGAGACAAGATAAGCCCCAAAGGGTGTAAACTTTTCTAGAGCGCACAGAAGACTAGTGCAACCTTAAAATTAAACATTTACACTCGTTGGGGCATATATATGTTGTCCCGCAACAAATAATCTTTATCTGTCTTGCCCGCACTTCCTTTCTTTAACGCTGCGAGCCCGGTACTTCCAAGTCACTAACGGCATGCGCGTTATAAGGATGGTTCTCATTCTCGATAGGAAAGTATCGATCGCAGCATTTTCAAGAGTATTAACGCAAGCAAGGAAAACGACGTTGATTGTTGTGGGACAAATATACACCCCAAATGGTGCAACTGTTTTAAGAGACTAGAGCTTAAACTGAGGAATACGCTTGGTGAAGCGCAGGTGATTGGTAGCCCGAACGACTGTGTGGGATAGCGCAGTTAGAGATAGAAAAATGTTCATTCCCTGCCAACTTACCTTTTCATAATTACTCGTTTTCTGTAGACACCTCAAAAATTGTTAGTTCATACCTTCAATAAAAAGTAGCAGTTAGAGCTTTGCATTTGTTTTCCATGCGAGATCGGCATGTGTGTAAGATGTATAATCCCGCTTATTCAGATTAAGAGCACATATGTTAGCAAAGCATGAACATTGCTCTGATAACTGAGCTTTCGCTTGTGATACTGAAGAATGTTCATCTGATTGATGACTGAATTATTTACGTGAATGACTCGCCGCGGTCGCTTAGCGGCTATGGAATTGCACTGCTAAGCACAAGGTCGCGGGATCAAATCCCGGCCGCGGCGGCCGGTATTTCGATGGGGGCGAAAAATGCCTGTGTCCCATTCACTGGGGGCACGGTAAAAATCTTCCGGTGGTCAAAATTGATCCGGAGTCCTCCACTACGACGTGCCTGATACTGAAATCATGGTTTTGGCACCTAATACTCCAGAATTCAACTCAATATACGCACTAAGTATACACATACAGGTTTTTTCAGTTAACTTGCGCCAATTATTATTAAAAAATCACTTGTGCGTTATGAGAATGCAACCAGTTCACTGTCCTCTTGAGGAACTCCAAGAATATTTTTATTGTTTATTTATTTGGGCAAAACAAATACAAGGTTCGCTGGCAAGTTAAGCCAAAAGGAGGTAGTAATTCTCGTGATTAAAACCGTTACCTCGCTCGAGCAGCAGAAGTATCAGTTTACTAATAAAACAAAATACAACTAATAAGAGAGTAGGATCTTACGTAATTAATTCAGAATTATCAATTAACCAACATTTAAAGTATTGTATTAAAGGCAAAATCTTCAGTGTATACAAAAGAACAGACAGTTGGGCGAGTTGGTACGGTAACATGATCTTGGCTTGAAGCGCGAAGTGAACACGGACACAGAAAGGAGCAGACAGGACGAGCGCTCGTCCTGTCTGCTCCTATCTGTGTCCGTGTTCACTTCGTGCTACAAGCCAAGCTTCAGTGTATAAGTTGTGGAGCCCGCCCTATAGAGAAATTTCGAAATAATTTCTTCCCATAATGATAACTACTGTGGTTATAATTATTACCGTCTGTAAAGAAAGCACGCGCTATTTCACAAGAGTATCATGTGATGACTAGGCACTTGCACGGATCGACATTACTGCCCTGAAATATGCTATACCCGCTGTGGTTGTTTAAGTGGCTTTGGTGTTATGCTGCTGAGCATGGGGTCACGGGATCGACTTACGGCCACGGCGGCCGCTTTTAAAAGGAGGCGAAATGCAAAATACCCGCGTACTTAGATTTAGCTGCACGTTAAGGAACCCCAGGTGGTCAAACTTAATCCGAAGTCCCCCACTACGGCGTACCTGATAATCAAATCGTGGCTTTGGCGCGTAAAACGTTATGCATTTTCTTATAACTGCAACAAACGAATGATCGATGCTGCGCACAGATCAAATAGGCTCACAGAATGAAGAGGCAACAACAAAAAAATATAGGCGATGGGGAAACCAGGCATCTCCGACAGATCGCCATCCGCAGCCAAATCGTCCCCGCCGTTCCTGTACAAAAATGACTGTTGAGTAATCATTGATATATTGTTGGGCAATTCTTGAAACAACGGACTTCAACAAATTTTGAAGAGCAATTAAGTTGAGTGAATCCTTGCACAACAATATTTCCGTTGAGTGTTCTCAATAAACAATTAATTGGGTAATTTGTGTTGATTTTTCTAGTTGTTTTTCGTTGTGTAGCAGTTGAGTCCAGTATACAATAATTAGGACTCGCATATGAAGACATCCCAAACATTTATTGCGATGCGTTCCAACCTCATTCCTGTCATTTTGCGGCAGGTAGGTTCTTCTTTCGCCTCGCTTTCATTACAAGAAAATAATGTGTGACCGATGGGGTGGAACCGAACGTCGGCCGTCGAGCCCGGTACTCTAACCAATGGGCCACGAGCGCGCGCCTACTCCTCTCATTCGAAAGCCAGTAAGCTCTGAAATGCTTGGCGCGTGCACCGCGTGCCACTTCCTGGTGCTGTCGCTACAGCTGGCGCTTTGAAGTGCCTATCTCCGGGAGCGCCCTGCTTTCGTAGCCATTTTCGCTACGTAAAAACTGCAACGTTAGACTAGAATCATGACCGCCCAAGTTCATAACGATTTATTTCTTTGCCGGTGTACAAATGCCATCGTCGTTTTAACATACGCTAGATGACATAACCATTAGTACGATCCGAAATGAGCACGTTTCGCGGAGCAGAAGAATGTGAAATTCACCTGCAAACACGGTGACTACGCACATTTGGAGTTCCCCAAAAGTAGACACGGCGGCAGCGCGGCAAGCGATAAGACAGGTACCGACAGGCAACGACGCTACCTTCGAGCATCGGACGTGCTGTGGGAACCGTAGGATGCAAGCGCGCACACGCTACAAACATACACGGCTAAGGTCTTCGAATTTCCTGTGACGTACCCACTCTCCGTAAAGCAAATATAGTTTTTTTATCCAATGTCCGTGGTGGTAGAGCTCAAAGAGCGAACGCGCGTTGAGATCGCAGCGCGCAGCCGCTATAACCATTGACCTCAAAGAGCCTCGGATTCAGCAACGGCCGCAACAGTATCACAGCTAATCGCTGTATCTGCGGCGGCTCCCGTCTCTCGCCTTGCAAGAAGCACGCGATTTATTTGAGCCTCACCTAACTGTCGTCTTCCCATCTCCCAAGCCTGCAGGTCTCCCATGTTCAGTAAGAACACCAAAGGGAAATGAAAGAAATACAGGTAACGGACTCTCATCATACCTTACTTGTCACCTTGTCATCTGCAAAGGCGCTACAAACTATTTCAGATGCTTTATTTTTGTAGAAATATCAAAATAGTAGTAATCTTTATTCCTAGGTGGCGCCAGAAACGTCAAGGTAGCGTCCGGGTGTGTATGTGTGCGCGCAAGCGGGTGCAACCGAGCTTCGTTTTACGCACACTTTTGCAACAGTACACGGTTACCGCTAGTTTCGTAGTCGCATTTTTTGGTCGTAGTATTTATTGTTTACGCTACAAATTAGGTTGTTCTTGAAAATTTATGAAGGTTAGTTGATGAAAAATAAGCGGTTTTTCAGTGCTGTTATTTGTGTTTGAAAGGTTTTTATAACTGAATACGATAGTGAAGCTGTGAACGGCTTTCGGACTCAGTTATTCGGGGTGCTATTCTGGGGTTCTATTCTGGGGCCGAATCTTATAACGGTTCGGTTGAGGAACCGTTCCTTTGGCCTCACCTAATTGGCCAAAATTTCGATTACGTCACAGGTCGTCAGAGGCAGCGGGTTCGGTATCGCAATTTTCGAATACGTCACGCATCTGTCAATCATCTTCAAAGCGAACCGGTCGTAGGAACCGGCGAAGGGGTAGTCCGCTTTGGGTTCCGTTGCTGTGGCTTGGCTGTTGACTTGCCACCCTGGCCGCGCGAGCCAGTCGCACGTCCCCGGAGACACGCGGGCGTCGCGCGCGCGTGCGTTGGTTGCTTCGGAGGCTATTACTTGCCTTCGTCGTCTGCTTGGCGTTGCTCTTTCGGTGTCGACCACGGCTGGAAATGCGATACGCTTTCGAAGAAGTGACAGATAATGAGTTGCACCGCCCTTGCTGGCTTTCTAAGTAGACGTTTTGCAGGCTACGCTATCAAATGGAGGAGACTCGGGTGCAAGCATACGAGTGGCCATTCCACGCAGAGGAAGGAATATTGCGCGCTGGGGTTCATCGCCACCGGCCTGCAGCTCCCAGAGCGAAGTCGGACGCGAAGCATTCATCGGAATTGCCTAGATCTCTGCTCCCGACATTGTCCACAACGTTGCTCTCGCAATTAAATGTTTTTTTCGTAAGGCGTGCTCATAGTATTTGCATCGCTCTCGGGTGGTGTCGGAATTTGTGTTTGGGGCCATCATTTCTTAAAAGAACGCGTTTATACGAAATAATATTGGTTGAACATAGCAAGCTTTCGGCGATGTTGTCCACTTTTCACTGCTGCATTTGTATTGTAATGAAGATTCATGCCTTTTCGCACAATCAAAAGGTATGACAACGGCATCTTTCTAATTTATAATAAGCAATGTATGCAAGGCGGCGCCTTGAAGTTTCCTCCCGCAGTGCGAGTAACCAGCAAAATGAACAAGAGATGGCAGCGCCGGCGCTTGCGTCGCTCTAGTGGATATCTCTGGCGCGCGCAACGCTATCGATGATATTCGGCCGTGTTATATGATATTGGCCGTGTGATATTCGGCCGATGATAGCCAGCCGAGTCGGGCTGAGTCACTTGCGTTTCACAAGATAGCGATAACGTGGCCTAGAACGTGCGCGCATCACCACTGGTAGGTCGCGTATGTTGTCTCAAGCAAGAAAACAAGCGCGTTAGCGCCAACGTGCGATGACTCGTTCCATTTTCCGGTGTCACGCATCCTAGATATTGAAGCAGGCGACAGCTTGTACGCAGCAGACGACGGAAGCGAGAAGCGTTTTCGACGGAATAATCATAAGCTTTGAGATAGCTGCTTTATTTTTACTGCGGAGGAAAACTATTTTGCTTTACCGATAACGCTATATTCCATGCCTTCATTTCAATTTCTTAGGTGAAACTTCAAGTTGGCGTCACGTTACGTAATCAAAACGGAGCCACCAGCGCCATTTTGTTTGCGTCGCGCCTACGTCATACATCGAAGAAAATGGTGGAATGTCCAGAATAGCGCCCTCGGTTGCAGTTGTGCGGTGGTTCACGCCTCGTGCTTTTTGATGCAAGTATTTCTTTCTTTTCGGACATCATGACGCACATTTTAGTGAAATGCTTTAACGACGATAAGTGGGACGTTTATCCGTTGAAGCGGTTCGCTCACCCAGCTACTAGTCTTCGACTGATGTGCGAGCCTGGTTGTTTTGATAAGTTGCGCGGCAGAGGTCATGATGCCTGTTGGAGAGAACGCACCCCGAAACTGTCGCAGCCGCGCTTCTGAAGATAAGTAAGTAATCTCGTTTTCTTGGGCTCGTAGCCATTTTTTTCTATTTTGACATTGACGAGCGTGAGATGTTAAGCACACCATTCGCTTTCTTCAAGAAAATCGCATGCCCGGGAGCAAATGCGCGCGATACTAACTCGCTGACGCCATCACTTCGTTTGAAACAATGGTAGGCGAAGAGGCAGCGGTGCCCCATGTGCGTAAGATTGCATTGCTTCATTTGTTCTTGTCTAATAACGTTTCCTTCATTTGTATGAGAGAACACAATTGGAACATAAGGATCGGCTTCTTTGCGCAGTGATACTTTTGTACAGTGGCCGCGTCATCTTTCATGGGGGCTGACGTGGGCTGTCTAAGCGCTTGTTATCGCGTTCTGATACGTGAGTGGCGCACTGCCTTACAAGGTATTTAGGCAGGCACTACGAGCTTAGCAGAACCCCTACAAATAATTGTGCAGCAGGTGTGCAGCTGTGCTACGCTTGTACCACACTCGTACCGGAAGGCAGTGTTGCACTTCACGCTTACGCATTTCGTAACTATGGCGGCCGCCGTGGCAATTTGGGGCTCGAGTTTGTGGATACGATCCCTGCAGCGGCCGCATTCCAAAGGAGCGGAATGCAAAAACGCTCGTGCGTTGTGCATTGTATGCACGTAAAAATTTTCAGGAAGTCAAAATTAATACGGAGTACCCAATTACGACGTGCCTCATAATGAGATCGTTGGTTTGGCACGTTCAACATCAGAATTATTTTTTTCCCCAGTGGCTCATCGTATACCATACGGTTCGTGTGATCACCTTTTGTGCCGTAGCAGTTAAGCGCGCCTCGATTTAGGTTGCGGCTAATGAGGCGGCGCACCGCGAAACCTCTTTGGGATTTGCGGACAACGGCCAACCGATTAGTCACAACTTCCGCGCGGTGACTGTACACGGATACACAGCGCAAATGAACAGAGGTGTGGTGACGACGTCGGTAAAGGCCGATCCACACGACGGACCAAGTCTGCGGGCCCCTCGGTCACGTAATGCGACGTCACGGCCCGCCGCGGTCCGGTCCGGCGCAGAGCACATCCACACGGCGGACCGCCACAGCAGACGGCAGAGCAGACCAACCAGCTGCACTCTCGGCCAGAGTGTTATCATTGTTATCTTTCCGGCTCGAGTCCCACAAAGCCGGGAACTGCTCAACGAGGCATACAAAATGAAAAAAACCTCCTCGTCACTCCAAGAGGACACGGTGTTTAAAAAATATATCTGCTGCACGCACGCGTACGCGGAACAACGGACATGAAACGACTGGCTTGGGGTGCTATTCTGGACACGCATGGCGGTTGCACGGCCGCCATTATCCGCCATGTTTACTCTCTGATTGGCTGTCAAGAGGTCACGTGCTTTAAAATTTGTGCTGGGAAGCGGAAGTATTGCAAAATGCAATTTTGCGTTTTCATCGAGATGACGAAACGTGACGTGGAGCTGCAGATTTTATTGGCTAATACATTTCTTTGGTCCTTGGCAGCTATATTGCGATGTTAGCGCTTCAAAAAGAATGTGAGCGGTAGCATGCACAACCAGTGCAATGCATGTGCAATTGCGCGAATATGTGGTGGCGATTCAAGATATGCGCCATGCCAGCTTGCTGATTGGCTGAAGGAATATCTCTGGTTGTGCGTCACAGGAAGGGCTGTTTCGTAAGCGTCATTTTGGCGATGCGTGACGTTGCGCTAGGCCGCCATTGCTGAGATTTTCCGCCATTATTTTTGCTGCGACGAGCCGCGCGAATTATGCTAATGAGCAGCCATATGCAATGGAAGCCGAGAGGAATGCGTATCGCCACATTTTCCCCATTGTTTGGTGCCACGAAAATCTTTTGTTCATAACGCGTGCTCATAGTATTTGCATCGCTCTCGGGTGGTGTTGGCATTTGTGTTTGGGGCCATCATTTTTTTAAAGAACGCGTTTATACGAAATACTATTGGCTGAACATAGCAAACATTCGTCGATGTTGTCCACTTTTCACTGCTGAATTTGTATTGTAATCAAGATTAATGCCTTTTTGCACAATCAAAAGTGATGACAACGGGCTCTTTTTAATTTATAAAAAGAAAGGTACGCAAGGCGGCGCCTTGAAGTTTCCTCCCGCGGTGCGAGAACCAGCGAAATGAACAAGAGATGGCAGCGCCGGCGCTTGCGTCGCGCTAGTGGATATCTCCGGCGCGTGCAACGCTATCGGTGATATTTAGCCGTTTGTCAGCCAGCCGAGTCGGGCTGAGTCACTTGCGTTTCACAAGATAGCGATAACGTTGCCTAGAACGTGCGCGCATCAGCACTGGTAGGTCGCGTATGCTGGCTCAAGCAAGAAAACAAGCGCGTTGGCGCCAACGTGCGATGACTCATTTCATTTTCCGGGGACACGCATCCTAGCTATTGAAGCAGACGACGTCTTGTACGCAGCAGACGACGGAAGCGAGAAGCGTTTTCGACCGAATAATCATATGCTTTGAGAGAGCTGCTTTATTTTTATTGCGGAGGAAAACTGTTTTGCTTTACTGATAACGCTACATTCAGTGCCTTCATTTCAGTTTCTTAGGCGAAACGTCAAGTTAGCGTCACGTTACGTAAGCAAAACTGGGACACCAGCGCCATTTTGTTTGCGTCGCGCCTACGTCACGCACCGATGAAAATGGCGGAATGTCCAGGGGCCGAATCTTATAACGGTTCGGAATACGAACCGTCCGCTTCGCCGCTTACGTCACTAAATGGGTGACGCCCAAGGCGGAGGTGGAAGAAGGGGAGGACGCGACCAATAGACGGGAAGGTGCCGCCTCTGAAGTGTGCGTCATCACATGACGAACTAATCGAGGAACTGCAGAATGTTTCTGCTCGCTCAATAAATGTGAGCTATTATTTAAATATCTTGTTAAAAGTTTTCAGGAATCATCGCGCGTTGACATATTTTTATTGCACATTTGGAAATATAATATTACCGTTTGTTTAACTGTTCGTCGCCAGGTGGCAACCCACGCGCTAAAAATCGTAACGACTCGATAAAAAAATGTAGCCAGACCATCATCACTATCAGTCGCGCGAATTTTGAATATTTATTGGTACGGCCATTAAGTTCGAAGATGTCTTCGCACCGAGACGTCGTCCTCGGGCCACACGTCTCTCACCGACAAAGGGAGCTGCTCGTCTCCTTCATGGAGGAGCACCCCTACTTGGCGAAGGCGTCATGCGTGCTGGGGCCAATGCTTACCGTGGCGCGGAGAAGCGAGGTGTGGAACGAGCTGGCCGCCTTGCTCAACATGGAAGGCCCGGCTGTGAAGACAGCGGCCCAGTGGCGGCAGTACTGGAAGAAAGAAACCTACAGTTCCCGTCACGACGCCGCTGTCTTATCAGCCGAGCAACAGTAAGTACTGCAGTTCCGCTCATTGAGACGAAACACTGATATGCACTTCATGTACGCGCTCATTGCAGGGGAACTGGTGGAGGGCGCCTGCAAGGGCTTCGCGGCCGCATTCTTACATTGGTGGGCCGCAGCAGCGCGACCGGCGTCTGTGCGCCATTTTTCGTTCCACCAGAGCAGGTGAGAATCAAAATCACAGCCTACGTATTGCCATCGAGCAGGCAGGTTCGTATTAAGCTAGGCGTCCATTGTTTTCGCGCGATTTGTAGCTATAACTTCCGCCTGCACCTATTCAACAAAATGAGCCACCGCGCCCGTTCGTGCGACATAACAGTAGCTATTTTGTGCACAGCATGTATTTTGAAACGTCTTCTACGCAGGCGCCGCATTCTACTATAGGTGTGCCCCGCGTAGCGCGCATGGCCGTCGGCACGAGACCTGGAACGAGTGGTGTCGCACGTAAGCAACATTTGCTGATTCTGGCAGCCCCCTTTGTTCATTCGCATTGCGCACTATACATATGTTATCCCTTCCCTGTAGGATGTACCTTTGCTAAATGAAGCTGCGCCGTACATGTAGTAATCGTTTCTACAAACGCATCTCAGGTGGTGAGCCGCAACAGCAGCAGCAGCAACAGCATCGGGAGCCGCAGCAGCGCCAGGAGCCGCAGCAGCTTCAGCCGCATGAGGGACCAGCACAACCTGCAGCCAGCCTGCTGGACCATGAATATTGTGCGGAGCCACCGACTAGGCCAGGTAACACTGAAGAGGGTTTTGTCGACTATACTTACTGAATTGGAGCACTGAGTGACTTTCAGTGGTGAACTGTGTTATTATCACAGTTATTACTAGTCATTGCTCACGAAATGTAATTGTTATTTTGCTCATGAATTTTGCACCTTTGCACGTAAAGGTGAACTGCACAGTGTGATGTTGCATAGTGGCACATCTGTGGAATGCGCCTTGTGTGATCCTTAGTATCGTGCCACTTTTCTCTTAGCTTGTAGGTACAGCCACTATCACCCTGCTACTATGCAGAAAATGTGGGTGTGATATAAAACGACAGGAAAACCTTTTTGCCTGTCGGGTTATCCCTTTATAAGTACTAAAAATGCGGTTAATACCTTTTCCTTCAACAGATATAACTGTTAAAATACAAGGCAGTCGTACAACGTTCCGTGAAGTACACACTGCTATGCAAAGTAAGGATGGAAGAAGCATACTTGAAGAAAATATTGCAGACAAACCTTGAATGTGTGCTATTACTATGTATCAGTAGCTGTTTATTGTTGCTTAACAGTTGCTATTTTGTTCTAATGTGTGCTCATGCATTTATAAAGGAGTCCTGGATGCATGTCATACATGGAGTTACCATCCATGCTGTTTTGACCAAAAAGCTTGTTTTACAAAAATGTGCACTAAAGCAGTGTCCCTTCTTCCTTCTTTTAGTGCCTTCTGTCTACATTGCTCACACCAAAGATATCTTACATGTTGATGTAAAGCCTTACATGGAGTGTTCATCAGTAGAACAGTGAAGCATCATGAATGGCAGCATAAGTCACTGTGCCACAATAAATAGGTTGAGGCTGCTCCATTTTTATCTGGCATTTGCAAGCTCATAAGAAATCTGTTCAGCTTAAGCCAGACTAGTCACAGGTGTATAGGTGAGGTATGTGTTCAGGAGCAGGAACTACGACAAATCAAAAAGGACAAAATGGTGGTAGTTGTCTGCTTCTACCCTGCATTGTTACCTGCATTGCTAAATACATAAAATGTTCCTCGTTTACGATGATTTGTGAGACGTTTTCTGAATAGCACATTGTTTAGTTTACAGTAGTGCAATGAATATCCATCCACAATTTCCTATGCTGCCAGGTTTTTCCTAATTGTGCTTGCTGTAAGTCAGTGTATTTGCTTAAAGGTTTGTACAGTGTTGTAGAAAGTACCATTTCCATGTTCACAGCACCTACACGCCAGGCACGTCGTCCAAATCGCGGACCTCGTGTAATTGTCGAGGAGGTGATGGGCGAGGTCGCGGAGAACTACCTGCAGTCGGTGAGGCTGCATGAGGAGAATAACCAGGTATGTCTATTGTGCACTGTCACATAGATATCTGCAAGTAATGAAATGTTGGAATCGATGTACAGTTCTAAAATTTTGTGCACACTATGCCATCTTACTTTGTGTGCTGCTAAACAATCCATGGAAGTTAAAAGTGCACAACTTCTCGTGGTTGATTACCACCACATGTGTCAAGTATCACTGCAGTTATTGTGTTAACTGTTTGCTACAATACAAAATTATGCATTTCTATGTCAACGCTGTTCCTGTCGCAGTTATAGCTGTAGGAACAATCAAGAAATTTTGGAAAGGCTGGCAAGAAGCTGGTATCAACGGCAAGCTGTCTCTGGCAATGTCAGATGCAAGAGTGTAAAATACTGTCAATGCAGTATAATATGTTTTCAAGTTACATTTCGGGAATTTTGTTTCACCAAAATGGATTCTAGGAGCAAGAACACATTTTATTTTTCAGCTTGTCGCCATCAAGTGCAGCTATGCCTTAGTGCCTTTTAAGTACTCTTAATATAGGAGGGGAAGCAATTCTCTCTTGCCCATGGAATCGCGACACTACTCTGGCAGTGCGTTCACTGGCGTTATGAAATGAGTGTAATATTTTCGTCAAAGTCAAGGCAATGAAAACCTTGTTGGTGGCAAGAACCAGGAAATAGCATTATTCATAGGAATGTCTGTGCCTCATTTCTGTGCAGCGCTTACCAGGTGTAGGTCTCACATTAGTTTTATAAATGTTGCAATCGATTCATCACAAGTGGATACCTAAATTTGGTAACACGGCATAGCAAATTGTGATCTGGCACGTTACGTATGCATCTGCAGATGTTACGTCAGCTAGGCCCAACAGTGCAGCAGATGGCCGCTGCTGTGGAAAGAAACGCTGCGGCTGCCGAGCGGACTGCTGCAGCTGCCGAGCGGAGTGCTGCAGCTGCAGAGCGGAGTGCTGCAGCTGCCGAGCGGGCTGCTGCTGCTGCTGAACGGACTGCTGCCGCTGCCGAGCAGCAAGGACGAGAAAATTCAGTTTAATTTATTTCCCATTTATGTTTCAGTTTGCCATCAACTGTAGTGCAGCTTTTTTTTTCTTTTTTCTGTTTCTGTTTTATGTTTGTGGCCGGCGTCCATTTTGCCCTTGACTGTTGTGCAAAGTCCCTTTCGCAAAGAACTGCTAAAGCGTGGAGTTTTTTTATATTTTGTAAAGTCGAGCAACTCTACGATAAAATGACCTTTGTAACGAAAGAATTAATCTGTCCCACTCCTATTGTGAGCTGTGTGACTTTTACAACGAAGTGATCTGTATAATCAATTGTTTTGGAGGCCCTAAACATTTTATTATAAACATGTTCGAGTGTAGTTAGTTCACCTAACAAAACTGCTTTGTCTGAATATATGGAAAACTAGATGCACCTGGAGTAACCACATACTTGCTATCGCAGTAAAATGAACAGGCCATCGATGTTTTGCCGAAGTTTTTTTTCTAGAGGGCGTCTACTCGTGGGCATGCTGCCAATACAATCCAGAGGAGATGTTCAGTGGTTCTACAACAGAAAAGCTGTCCTGATGGATGAACATGACGCAAAATGTTGCAATGCACATTTTTATTTCATGCCATGGAAAGCCATAACAATACCTCTCACTACTATGACAGCTCCATTATTTTGTGTACTTTGTTGCCATCTGACCACCTGGCGGTCATTACTAGTCAGATGATGAAAAATGTCATATTTTCAGAGTCCCAGAGTGTGTTCATTTTGATAGATGAATTTACCTTGAAATGCTGCATCAAATAGTCATATTTCATGTGATATGAATTGTTATGTGATATGTTGAATTATGAATGTGGCATGATATGTTGTTTTATGAACAGTGCATTATTTCTGTTATGGGTACTTTGAATGTTTACTTATTCTTTGTAATTTGGTTTGATCTTAGCACCTCTTGGTTGCTCTAGACATGTGATGAATGTTTATTTTGAAAGATTGTTTTTAACTTTTTGTGTGAGCCTGATATTTGTGGCTTAATGTAACGTATATTGTCACACGCACCAATGCTATACAAATTCGTAACAGGCATCATGATGTGTGGTTCTTTTATGAATGCGTATGTTCACGTTATGGCAGCTCTAAAAGTTCTTTCATTTTTTTTTGTTATCTGAGCAAGTAGTGGTAGCTCCTAGTCGGTTGAGAAGTACATTTTTTCTTTACATTTCTTCCTCGTTTATGCGTTCACGAGGGTATAATAGGTGAGGACATTTTCTTTGTCAACCACGACCAGTGTGCCTACGCAATTACCATGACCACTCATGTACAAGAGACTGCCATGTCTTATAGTGGTGTAATGTGATCACTTGAGCCTCTAATGTATCACTGAAAATGAGTGCTATAGTTTGTTTTTGGGCCACCACTTCATTCTGCACACTGAAAATGTAGTTTCATAAGAGCTTTTACATCTTCAGAACCATGAAAATCATACTGCTTTTTAAAGAACTTCCAACACTTCAGGGAGTTTTCTCAAGTTGACACAACACTCCACACAGGAACTGCCTGCTGGAAAGACATGTACTAGAGCATCAACTGCATCATGTCTTCAATGTTTGCAAAGCGACCATCCATTCACATGGAATGTTTGTACCTAGGGCAAACACTGCTACCTACTGTCAATATGCTCTGCTACAACGCTGTGCTGCGCAACTGTTTTCATTGCTCAGCAACACGTCTGCACTTTTCGCAGCTCTTCCCCCTTGCCTGTATTATCTGCCTTGCACTGTTTTGTATGTACTATTCCGGCTGTCTGCATCTTATTTGTTCGCTTTATAATGATTACCACATTTCATTGCTTTCTCCAGTTTAATTTTGTTTCTGACCCACTCCTGTATGAGCCTGTAGCGGCTTACAGTATTGCTAAAAAAATCGCATTACTAAAGCAAATAGCACATTTTATTCAAACCTGTAGCACACGTATAATCACAATTGTTTCAAAGCGTTTGTGGTGTTCTAAATACAGTTATAGCCTTTGGTATTGTCTTGGCATGCGCAAATGAGCACACAGTGTCAAAAGAGATGTGAATTACATACTACTGAAGCAATTTCAAGCTGAAAGATATACAGCCATTACGTTCGATATACAAAAAAAAGAAACGACAAGGTGTTGCGACATACTCATAAATGCTAACACATTCCTTGAAAGTTGCAATATCACACTGCAGATTGCTTCACTTAAACCATTAATGTCACATACATTTACGCAGTAGTACTTCGGTACGATACCTACTCAAGCCAGCCACTGCCAAGTTATTTATGCAAATGTCCACGTATACATTTAAAAAATTAAATTATGGGGTTTTACGTGCAAAAACCACTTTCTGATTATGAGGCATGCCGTAGTGGAGGGCTCCGGAAATTTCGGCCACCTGGGGTTCTTAAACGTGCACCTAAATGTAAGTACAAAGGTGCTTTTGCAATTCGCCCCCATCGAAATGCGGCCGCTATGGCAGGGATTCGATCCCTCGACCTCTACCCCCCCATGCTCAGCAGCCCAACACCATAACCACTGAGCAACCGTGGTGGGTATATATACATTGTAAGAGTGCTCTATGTGACAGCTCTTTACATGTACATTTTGTTGTTCACAGAAAGCCGAACATAAAAGCTCAAAAGAAAGAAGTTTTGAAATGCTATGTAACACGAAATTACTTTGCAATCAAAACAAAACACACATTAAAATGAATGTACTTATGTAATTATACATATCTTTACACCACCTGTACAGCCATCTTACATGTGCTTGTTGTACCACATTGTTGCCACATTCGTACGACAGAGGACAATATCTGGTGGGCACCTGCACATATCTCGCAATCTCATGTACACTCCTATTTACAGGATGCATTTGTCAGTTGTGTACGATATGAATATTATTGCGAACATGTGAAGAATATAGTCATGAAGGACAAACGCCATTTTTCAACATTGAACATGCGAATGCAGCTGGAAGGTACGTGAATCAGGTATTGGGTGTGGAGCATGTAAACTGTTTACAATGCAGATACAAAGCCCTTTTCCGTGGGGCACAGACTTGTGGTTTCTGTCACTGTATGCGCCTTGGTGAGTCAGCGCAAACGTCATACCTCTTTTTGGCCTTTGTCATTGCTGTAGTGTATGTTCGGTTGCAAAGTTTTCGCTGTATTGTGGCTTTATGCAAGGCAATGCATTTACCCCAGCCAAATGTTCAACATCAAGTGCTTGCTTGGAGCACAGTATTACACAGCAAAGCAAATGCAACTACAATAGTTGCTTTCTTCTGCACGTACAGTACTACATCCATCCCTAGAATTTACTATCTTAGCATGCAAAATGCTTCATTGGACAAGACAGGCTAACGTTATTCCTATAGATGCCAGTGCATTGCTATTTCACTGACATATGAAATGTCTGACATGACCTTTGAAAAGAAGCACACTATTTTTGCCTGTATTCACTGCAAAAACAAACATGAACTTCTGTATACGTCATAAAGCACACATCTGTGAAGACTTTAAGCATTTCTATTCACATTGTGCAATTTCCTTTTACCGCACCATGATTGACTGACAACAAAAAATTTGTGGAAGAGCACAATTGGAGCCTTTGCAAATTAAGCACATACGCAAAAGGGATGAATATTCACAAGAGGTATTTGCAGGCGAAATACATAGAACAACACAAGACTGCAACAAGGATGACATCAGTCCAAGTAATGTGTTTGCATCCTGGCACAAAGCACTGTTGAATAATACAAATGTTTCTGCGCGAATTACATATCATCCACACATTAACGGTAAGGCCTCAGTGCTTCACAATTGCTCGCTACTTGCAAGCACAAAAAGATATAAAATAGGCAACTGTGCACACGCCTTACGCAGCACTGCACGTGAAGTTTGATTGCAACTATGTACAAGTGTCACACATCCACAGAGTGCTAGGCCGGGCTGTTGAGGTGCTGTGGGAGCTCTGCAGCACGAGTGCACTTGCTGGCTTCGCTTGTGCAGGAAGGAATAACTGCATGATGGCAAAGGAAGCACCAGCTGTCACTAAGTGCACCTTTGCAATGCGCCATGTTTCATTTTTCTATCGACTCATTTCAGTAACTTCTGTTTGGGAAAGAAAGACCACTTGCTGCTTTACATATTGTTAAAACATGAGCCTCATTGGCTTTGCTTTTGTCATACTTTACTAGTGAGGTTGCCTCAGCTAGCTTGTTGTTGCCACTAAGTTGTTGTGATGCACCAGCGAGCATACGTAGCACTTCACTACACAGCAGTTGCTAAGAGTCAAACTGAAATGCTGTAAATGACATAGAGGTAGAGTGCATAACAATTCCAACGGATACACAACACTCCAATTGCACTCCACTATCACATAAAGGTTGATTTCCTGTTTCAGCTTCCAAAGCTGTGTAGATAGGATGTAACTTTGCCACAAGTTATTCATCGCTGCGCTGCAAACTTATTTGAAACAAGCACTTAGCATTCATCATGCCCTTCTCTGTTTTTCCTTTAATGCTAGCGTTTAAAACTGTAGTTATTGTCTGCATTGCACATTGTCCGCTTTATAAGTGACAGTCTATTTGCTAAACATTATGCAGTTGGGGCCATTATGATTTTAACAGTATCAGTAAACTTATTACTTAAATCACTTTTGGCTGCATTGGTCCTGCCAAATTTGCTTTTCATTGTCTGCTTGCTGTGCAAGAATGCTAAATGTTATAAGGGCCGCCAAAATATCAATACACTTTTTCAGGGTATAAATGATTCTGTAGTGCAAATCAGCCGTTATGACCACATGAAATCTACTAATGGACATGTTCACCGCAATGTGGGCCTTATGCATTTTTAGTGCAGTCTTGTCACCAATCAGGCAAAACTTTAGGGAGGGGCTGTTTTCACACTTGTTACAATGAATAAATTGAGCAAGACAGTTCACCTGGCAAGCACATGGGATGTGTGCCTCATGGAAGAGTGTCTCCAGCTCCTAGTGGTGGCCACTGGATTGGCGCAGGCGACGCCGCACCATTAGCAGGTAGGCAGTGTGTGGTGCATGTCGTCCTCTGAAAAGGTTGACCACAAGGTTCCGTTGCAGTCTTCCTCTCAAGAGCAAGTCGCGTGGTGGTGGTGGGCGCCTTGATTCCGGTGGCAACTCTCCACTCGTGCTCTGGTGGGGCTGCAGTACGACTTGTACGGCAACGTCATCGTCGTCGTCGTCGTCATCATCATCAACACATGGCTCGCCTGCCTCCAACGCAATGTTGTGCAGAGCTGCACAGGCTGCCACTATCACCGCTGCTTTCTCAGGGCTGTAGAGTAGGGTCCGGTACCGTTGAAGGCATCGAAACCTGCTCTTGAGGAGCCCAATACACCTTTCCACAACATTCCGCATGGAGGCATGCGCCCTGTTGTACCGCCCCTCTGGTGTGTCTGTAGCTGGGTGTCCTGGGACAGGTGTTAGAATCCAGGGCTCCAGGGGATAGCCCGAGTCTCCTGCAAGATGAAAATGTGACAGGTGCTAATGTCATTTAGTACCAGAGACTAATACCTTATAAGCATACTGTGTGTGGGACAAATAGAATCGTTGGGCACAAATGTTTGGGCATCATGCCATGGTCACCACCAAGAATATTTCATGTAGACTTTGTAGTGCTGACACATCACTGGTCCTCCAAGAGAGTTCATTTTCCAGTTTCTTTTTAATATTAATAATAATATTTGGGGTTTTACGTGCCAAAACCACTTTCTGATTATGAGGCACGTCGTAGTGGAGGACTCCGGAAATTTTGACCACCTGGGGTTCTTTAACGTGCACCTAAATCTAAGCACACGGGTGTTTTCGCATTTCGCCCCCATCGAAATGCGGCCGCCGTGGCCGGGATTCAGTTTTCTTTTTGAGAGAAGTAACTGTCCCAGTATGTTTAAATTATATTGTGAACCTATCATGTGCACAGCTATGTACAGCATGCATTGTATACATACTGACACAACCTGCCTCAAAACTTCAACTTACTTCAATGTGTCACTTGTGCCTGGCAGAGGGCAAGGGGAAAGGAGAAACACACTGCACTTCCACGCGTACACTAAGTGTGAACACAATCTATATGATCTATGTGAGACATTGCATCTACCATGCAGTGTCTACTGGGAACATAATATTCATTTTTGGAAACTGCAAAAGGCACCGATACGTGCATATGAGGAATGCATCCAACATGTGCCCTTAATGTCCTCACACACATGAAAGATGTCCGTTTTGTTTCCTACCTGACCCCATGTACATAGACTTTCCGAGACAAAATCAGCACTGCAAGCCATACATTCTCTCTCAAGACACCAGTATTACATTTACATGCTAGCATTAGACATCCTACAAATATTTGATCTTGTTCAAAAGAAACGTCACTCAATTACCTTCAAATAAGTACCTTGTCACTGTGGCTTGGCCGGCAATAAGCTATATGATGTGCAAGCAAGAACTCTAAAGCTGTCGACATAAAGATTCCATATTGTCAAAGCAATGCAAGTCATCGTTGGCTGTGCTCCTTGAGATTGTACAGCACATCAATGCTTGTAAATGGGCCCAAATAAAAATGCAATTAAATGAAATGAAATAGGCTCGACCACATTATTGGCCGGTACAGGCACTTGCGGGAAATAGACTCTGGCAGGACTTTTCGTTTGGGCGTCGCCTTCACTCAGTGCTGCGCACAGTTGATCGGCGGTGTGGAAAGCCCAACTGTGAATGCAGCCAAGCGTCTCAGACGACATCTGTCTTGCGACTATGTGCTCAATGCATCACAGCTGATGACACTGGCAGGCAAACATTGTCTGAAAGTACTACTTTGTCCGCAATGTGAGATCATATCGAAGCATCAACAGCTGCAAGGGCTGCGCTGGACTGTTTGAAGATCACTGGACTATACGCAAGGCATTAAGAAAGCCACTGTGTTAGTGCATGTATGCACTCCTTCTTCCTGCACTCATCATCTTTCATCACTGTTTTCTGTCCGCTTTCCTTTTCCCACTGTGCACAGCAGCAGGCTAGAGCATGCTAGCTCAGACCGACCTCAACGCCTTCCTAATAAATTACATCTCTCTCATACACATGCAAGACAAGCCTGCAGGATCGACTACAGTTGCATGTTGCGTTGTTGTTGATGTCAAAATATCTGAGTCTCTGGATTGGCAGTACTCACCAAGCACGATTTCCCCAGGTCTCAGGACAGTTTCAAGGCGGCTGCGCAGCGGGGTGTGCCGCCAGACAAAGGAGTCATGGCATGACCCCGGGAAGCGGGGGTCGATGTCCAAGATCTTCATATGGCCATCACACACCTTCAGTGCCATATGTGAAGCAAAGTGGTTAAAAAGAAAGAACTATGAGTAAGTATAGCAAATCACGCAATGAATCTACCTGCGCCGCGATACTAACTGAAAAACCTAAGTGAAATAAATTGTTGCGGCAGTTCGTTACAATATAACTTGCCCATCTAGAGTATGCAATCAGCAGCCTCAATCAAAGCTACTCACACCGGAAGGCAAACTTGAACTTAGCCTTACCAAAAAACAAACAGAAAACATACATTTTGAAACGTAGCGCTCATCACGTGACGCGTTCAATAAAAATTGCACTGAGAACACAAATGGACACTGGCAAAAAACAGCACATTTTGCTAGGCTACACACTGCATGTTCGTAGCTGTCTGCATACATTAATAGCCGTGCTAGATGCCAAGGCTGGCCGGTTTGAGAAATTAAACGAGCAAGAAATGGTAAACACAATGAGTACTGACGACCATGGTGTTGAGCGCATAGTACCCTTTCCGGGTCATGAAGCTCTGGGTCTCCCCTGGGTTGAGCCCTCTCGATTGTTGGATGGCGATCAGCGTGCCATCCACGCAGGCGACAACACCCGGAATTCGCCCTCTGCTAGCGAACGTCGCCTTGGCGCTGTCTTTGGCAGCCGAGGTCGTAGGAAAGCTGACCCATCTTTTCTGCTGGCCAACGACAGTGATAGCACGAGCAACTTCGTGAATCGTGTCGCTTACAGAGGACTGGGCCATCCCGATGAACACTTCGGCACCCACACACTTCTGGAAGCTGCCGGTGGCAAGAAAACGGAGCGCACAGAGGACTTTCCTCTCTGTGGAGAAGCCGCTAGATCGGTGGCACCCTACAGTCTCCTCCAGTTCGTCGCACAGCCATCGGACGGTCCGCTTCGAAAGACGATAGTGACGCCGGAACTCCTCCTCTGTGAGCTCTGAAAACGCGTCTCGCACCTCCAGTCGTTGGCGGGAGCGGGAGAGCAACCCGAGGCAAAGGATGAGAGGCGCCGCCATGTTTGACGTACGTTAGAGATCAACGCGCGCGCGCGCACCGCCCGCGCGTCCCCGAGGAGGCATGGCCGGCGCGCGCGGCCAGAGTCGCAAGCCAACAGCCAAGCCACACAAAGCGGACCCCAAAGCGGACTACCTCTTCGCCGGTTCCTACGACCGATTCGCTTTGAAAATGATTGACAGATGCTTGAGGTTGTCATAAATTGCGGTACCGCCCCGCTGCCTCTGACGACCTGTGACGTAATCAAAATTTTGGCCAATCAGGTGAGGCCAAACAAACGGTTCCCCAAGCCAACCGTTATAAGATTCGGCCCCAGAATAGCGCCCTTGACTGGCTTTTGCTGAGCCGAAAACTGGATTGGATTTGGCTGAAGACACTCTGTTGCTGGATAACATTCGTTGGCTACGCCAAAATCGCTGCGGTTTGCATGCGGTCCGCCGCCAAAACGGAAGCGGGAAAAGCCTCGGCGATTTGTTGGACCGCGAGGGCCGCGGTCTTGCGCGGGCCAACGGCGGTAAGCACGAACTGGTGACGTCCTATCACGTGATGCGCGGACCGTGGTCCAAAAGAGCAATTTGGTCCGTCGTGTGGATCGGCCTTAAAGAACACAGCCGCCGACGGACTCACCTTATCGCCTATCACCGCCAAAACTACCGCATTAAGCATCTTTATCTAGCGCGTCGGGTTGCCGTTGAAGGCGTACTGTACAATTTTAATAGGCGATAACCGAAACATGCCACCGTTCTCTGCTGCCTCGGAGTTGGACCGATCCGAATGTGCGTGTCTTGCAGAAGTGAAAGGAGCGCCAATCGGTGCGTTTTCGCCTCGAGCTAAGCGTCGCACTCGAGCACCGTTTGCGCGGTGAAGAATGACGCGTGCACGAAGCTAGCTCACTGCGCGGACGCTACCGCGCAAAACGCGCAAGGGCATGTATGCGACGTTCTGCACACAAATCGCGCGGGATGATCGGAGCCACGCCGGAGCGGCTAGCTTCAAAGAAGCTCTACATACATGTTCTCGCTCGTACAGGCATGCTCACGCTTGCATCGCTCTCGGCTATTTTTGGGTCATTCCTTCTGCTGGGCTTCTACCCAAAGATTCGATATCTGCTTGGTATCGGCTATACGCAATGTCGCGTGGTCTTTGGTTCTGCGAGAGAGCCGGGAATATATTTCCCCGCTGTGAAACATCGCTGTGCGTGTCTTAGCTGACATTTACCGTAGCAACCCATTTCTACGTAAAGAGTCACAAATTTTTACTTGCCAGTGTAGTGTGTACTTCTATTGCGTGCGTAGTTATATGCAGTGTGTGGCAGATTCTTAATCCGCGTAATCTCATTTTTTGTCCACATTCCCTTCTCACAGGCTACGCATGCAGCAAATTTCCAGGCTAAAGTGCTAAAGGGCAGGTGCTAAAGTGTTCTACGCCAAAAGCACCTTGGCGTCGTCCAAGAGACACCCGTTGATATGTGGCTGATTCACTAGCAAGCTCGCATCTCTCTTGCCACTCTTCATCAAGTGGGATTTTCAACTATTTTTTGTGCTGCTCTGTGGTGTACTAGCTGCCGCATGGACGCTGTGAAGGCTTACTTTCGATTTGCTCTGGCGTTTAGTAGTAAAGGATGGGCTACCTTTTGAGGGGAGGCATTTACTTTTGTTTGTGAGAAAGTTTACCAGCCTAACTAAGTGATACGTGCGTACTGTAAACAGCAGCACGAACAGAAGCGGACGACGGACGACGAAATAGGTAGGAGCACACACGAACGCAAGCTCTACTAAAAGTTTACTTTTGATTACAGAGGTATTAAACACACTGGTAAACTTGACAAAGGTAAAAATCTGTGCATGCGTGGCAGAAACAGCCACGTGCGACAAGAAAAAAATATGAAAAAGCCATGTCATGTAGAATAAACGTGCTTGAAAAACGAGAACTATCGGACAAATCTTTCGAAAACGCGAAAGATTTGTCCGATAAGTGATACTACCCAACGAGAAATACTCTCTTGAGAACTGCAAGTTTTTCCCATTAAGGGCAACAGATAACTCGGCTATGCAGTTGTTTCGTTTGTGATCAATAAAAATTGCTTCTGGAACTCCTTTGGTGTTGCGGTATAGAGCAGAAATAACGATTGTTTCATCACAAAGACCAGAACACAAGAGGACTTATGGAAGCATTATTTATTGATCACGAAGAAATATTCATAAGCAAGATTTCTGTGACCCCTAGTGGGAAAGAGTTGCTGCAGTACTTCTCGTTAATATCACTTACAGGACAAACCTTTCAGTTTTCATGTTTCTGTTAGTTTTGACGCACATGTTTATTCTACAGGACGTATTTCGGTCCTTTTTTGTTGTGCCGGCTGCGCATCCATGGCTTTTTCTTTGTGAAGTTGGCCAGTGCGTTTAAAATCTTTGTATTCACGAATAAACTTCTAGTTGAGCCAGCGTTCATGTGTATTCCTACCTTACTTCATCCTTCTCGTCTCTGTTTGGGTGGTTGTCAAATATGAATGTACACCGAATTTGCGAAGTGTCCATAGAATTGATACATGAAGTTATTTGCACTGTTTATTTCAGGATGAACGCTATAGGTTCTTATCTTCTCTTTGTTTTTAACACTGAGTACATTTTTCTAGTTCAAGGAGTTCCCTGAGGAAGCCAAGAGTGATGGTAACTTCCTTTGTGTGTAAGATTTATAAATTTCATCCATTCAAGGCATGAAATGGCATATGCCTGATTGTAGGTTGCAAGCATTCTTAGTAAGATCTACTTTTCGGTTCTCATGACGCTTCTTTGTACTGTGCTGCATTCTCCGGGCACATGAACTTTTTATGCTTTAAGTGCATGCGTTCTTTTTCTATATGTTGGAGCGAAAATTGTGCGCTGAAATATGCACATATATCACCTTGCTTGTATTTTTTTTTCAACACGGGTGCTGTAGCGCCCTCCGTCTTTGAGTTACTGCTTTGTCCCAATATTTATGCAACCTTTATGTATTTTATGCAGCAAAATTCTGGTGCTATTTTAATAACATTCTACCAGCGAAGTTGAGGTAATTGGTGTTTTGTATATGCATTTATTTGCGTTTTTCACTGTCTCACCAATCTGGCTGTCGAGTCATTGGAACCTTTTCTCATCCTTTATGACTATTTCTGGGCTACTTGATACTGAAAGTGCAGGTGACCATTTATTTGGCTGTTTGGAATTCTGTTGGCCGTATGTTACTACCAATTTTCTGAGCTAAATTATTTTTTCTGTTATCGTTCAAGGTATTAGCCTTGCCTTATCTCTTTATTGACTGAGGTACCACTTAGTTGCTGGGTATAGGGAAAAAGGCCCCAAAAAGTGCTCTAATTAGCTTTGTGCAAGTCCAGATACATTACCTGAAAATGAGCTCATTAAATTGAAGGAATGCCACCAACAAACTTTTCTGTACCCCAAATTAACATAATCAAATGGCGTACTGTTTGTTCTTGAATTGTGCCAGGGAGATAAGCTGCATTCATTACACAAAAGTTTTACAAGTTTATTTCTGAAGAACGGAAAGCTGGCTCGTGAGAAACATCTGATTCAGGTGTCCACCATGCCCGATAACTTTCTAAATGATGTCTCGTCAATTAGTAGATGTTGAGTTACGTAATTTTATAAAATCATTGGGCAACGTGAAAATATATACATCTCGAAAACAAAGCTCAGGCAAGTCTACTTTGCTACTTCATTAAATTTTAATCGCAGTGAAAGACGTGTGCTAAAGCTTCTATATATTTACGTGAAGTCAATTGTTTCAAGTCTGTTATTTTGCTTTTTCGCAGTCAGCCGTAGCTCTTTCTGTGATGTGCTAGTGTGCGAAGCATTTTATTGTAACATATTCAGATGTCTTTTGTGTATTCACACACAAGCAGCTTCAAGTGTTCATGTGTTCAAAGTTGGTTGTTACAAGGGTATGCTTAAACTCTGCCTTTTGAGCCGCTTTGCCTTCTAGTCATGAACTTAGGTCGAAAGTGAAGACCACAATGATTATATTTTTGATTGAATTGATATGTATAGGTTTTTTCCTATGTATTTACACTGCTAGAGTGCTGTAGGTACGAGCCTATGTCTCCAGGTTCTATGTAGTGGTGCCTTAGTACTGTAATAATGTTTCATGTGCACGCATCTTTAGTGTAAATAAAGGTACTTCAAGTTGACCAGTCTTTCCTTTGATTTTCTTTGTTTGGGAAAGTTATGAGCAGGCACCGGGGCATGCAAGTGTGAACAGCAAAGCAATTTCAATATATGAATAAAAATCTACTAGCCCAACAAAACGTCAATCACATTTCAATGGCGACTTCTGAAATCTCAATGCCATCTCAACAGTGCCACAATGTGCTTTTCAGTGCTGTGGAAATAACTCAACAACAGGTCAACAGAACTACCACAACGGCAGTTCAGCGGAGAAGCAATGGTAACTCAACAACCATTCAACAAAACGAACAAAACGGGTCGTCTAAGCACAAAGGACTTTCAATGGTAACTCAGCAATTATTGAACAAGGATACCCAATGGTGTTTCAATTAAATTTCAGTGGCCAATATTCAAGAGTCCTCAACACTCTACCCAACAATTCTCCAACAAACTTTGAATAATTCCTCAATAAGAAACTCAACATTGACCAACAATACTTCAATGCCTTCTCAATAATTTTTTTTACGGGTTTGCTCTGTGTGTCAACACCCAGAGCGCTGCCAGAGCTTCACGAATTCCCAGGCCTTGTTTATTGCATATGCCATGGCTCCATAAGCTTCATTGGATCATCCGACAAGATTTCTCGGCAAAAGTGGAAGCCAAGAGGATTGCACTTGATTTGTCTCCACTGCTGAAGACCTGTTCGTGCCTTCTGTCTGCGTACAGAATTGATTGTTCGTTGGTAGCATGTTTGAGGGCACCAATGTCTCTGTACGCAGACACTTAGTCACGTGGTAGGTTTTCAACTCTTGTGCACTTTCTTCGTAGTCCGAAAAAAATTAAAACCTCGGCAGCTATCATCAACGAAAGGAGTGTATTGAAGTGTTTTTGAAGGGCTTTTGAATTGCTTTACTAAAAGCTCCACAACTTCTTCATTGACCAAGTAGAGCGATACATTTAAAGCTGGTTAATCGATTAGCGGTAATTGTTTACCCAAATTCATATCAAATATTTGGAATTCCTCAAGAGGATAGTTAAAAATGCTAAGTCGGTTCCACTCTCGCAACGCGCACGTGGATCTTGTAAGGCTTGGCACGAGTTAGCTGAAACACTCTGTATATTTGAAACTCCTAATACATTCAAGTCCATGCAAGTGAAATAAGATATATTGACTTTTTAGATTGGTCTACACCATTTCTGTTGAAGGGTTTTGTGCCGCCAGTACATCTGTGCACAAACATTTATGCCACAAAAATGGCGCTGGCGCTCCTGTGGTATACGCCCAGGAGACCGGGCTTCTCCATCATACTTATGAGGCATGACTTTCACTTCCTGATATCAATCAATCGATCAGGTGTTTATTTTTCACGACACAGACAAAAAAAGTACACAAGGAGAAAAAATGGCGACCGGAACAAAAACTGCAATATAGCAACTTGACGGAGCTGTTCTCCCATTTCCTAACCCTTTTTCCAAGCTAGGTCGCAAGTAATTCTTTACGAAAGAAAATGTTTCATTCATTCATTCATTTTTTTAATATCCGCAAGGGTTCCGTGCGTGAAGCACTTCCTTTTAGTTGAATTTTCACGTTTTAAAATACTATAATCCCCTATCATTTACTCCACATTGTTCGGCTCGCGTGGCCAACTACGAAGAATTCAGGGCTTTTCAAGCAATTTTTCTGCGTTCTTCCCCCGTACGTTCTCGTTGTCGTCACCTGCGCGGGCGGTTGAACGGCCGTGCACTCACGGCCAGGATGTCTGAAACACGTACAAGCGCATCTATGGTGAGTGCACGTGCTGATATGTAGAACAGTTATGAAATAAATAAATAAATTGACCATCTAATACACACACGCACACACGCGCAAAGAATCGCTGTGAAGTGTGCAACGGTAACTGCGCTGTGATGAACAGGGAAGCGGGGTGAAACAGTAATTGTCAATTAAATGTTAGCGCTCCATAGAAGCCGTATATGAAAGTCAAAAGATTGCCTACCAGGTTACATGGATCGTAAACAGACTTAATGCAGCCGACATTACGTTGCAGAGCATGAGTAATTCGGATCTGTGCTTCGGATAATTATGCAATCCAAGCGTTCTTGATTTTCATTTCTTCGCGCTCTGCAGTTAAGGTGATCATTGATGCAGTGCTTTTTGTCATTGCATGCCTCCATTTTCACTCGAGAATTTGATGTCTTGCCACTTCAACTCATATGTTCCTTCTTCTGAACTGCATGCCTTAACTGCCTTATATAATCTGCATTCACCCGTGCTCTCTGTCAGGATTGTATGTGTCCTGCAGTATGTATGCAACCGCTTTTATTAACGAATCTGTTTATACCCCGCCAGTGCCAGATATATGATACAGGAACAAGGTTGGTGTTCAAACAGCTTTCTTTGCATAGGTGATTTTAAAGTTCCTCGAATTCTCTGTCAGTCGTTATCGATCGTTGGTAATGCCTGGTTACTACAGAGAGAAATGTTATGACATTTTTTGCCATTATGATTGAATCAAGTAGTTCATGGTGCCACCAGGGGAGCGGCTGTTTTAGATTTTGCTTTTCTTAGTCCGCAGCTACATGAAAATGGCTATCAGTGCGATGTCATCGACGGCATATCACATCCTAAAGTTGTCCACAGTGCTTTTCATTGCTGTATAGCGAAAAGCTCGCTACGCATACACTTCGTTTCGCGATTTTAGGCGTGCTGATCACCAGTCTATTCTAGATCAGTTGAAGTCTTTCGGTAGATTTGGACAAGGTAGCTTGTGCAGTGATGCTAATAGCCATGTCACTCATTTTGAGGACGTTGTGGAAACGTGTATTGAAGTCTTCGTGCCTCTAAAGATAAGAAGTTGGAAGGTGATTCAACCTACAGTCGAAGTGGACGAAATACAAAAGTCTTCCTGGGACAGTTGGGAGGTGAGACGAGGGCGAACTCACTCTGCACACGGCACTTTATCGCGACACTTCTCGCGTGAGGGGATTAGGGGGAGGGGCATCGGCAATTTATTTTATCTTACTACCACCGGGATTGGCCCGCATTTTGACGTATAAAGATGATTGATTACTCTTAAATTATTTCTAGGATTTAACGTGCCAAACTACGATCCAAATATGAGGCACGCTGTTAAGGAGGGAAAGCGTCCATGGCTTAATGGTTACAATGTCGGGCATCTGTGCTAGAGGTCACCTGTAAGAATCCCACCAGTGGACAATTTATTGAATCAGTTATTTAAAAAAAATAACAATATCGCGATAAGGGCGAAACAATGAATACGGTAGCAATATGTTAGAATATTGCACGAAGTAAGGCATCTACCCTCAATGGCATTTATAGGTTGAAGTACATATAAGCTGGCTAACTAAACACACGTGATGTGGCGTGTGTAGATAGACACATGAACAGACAGACCTGGACGAGCAGCATCGGCGAGAACTACAGGGTCTTGTCGGCGTTTTCTCCTATAGTGCCGGCCTCGCGTTCCCGTGTAGCGCCTGGCTCACGGCGGGCACGATGTGTGCGACCACTCGGCGCTTTTGAACTCTAGGGTTTTGTCGACTCGGTCGCTTAGCCTCGGCTTTCTGTCTCCGCAGTGACGCGTCTGGGCGCCTCCGGCGTGTGGCTGCAGCGCGCGCCGCAGCACGTTGTTCGTGCGGCTAGACCACGGACTGGTCTTGGCCCGCACACAAACCCTCCTTGCTTCAGTACGACTAGCCTTTCACAGGATCTTCTCGGCCGGCGTTCTGACAATTAACACGCAGAGGCATGTTTGCTAGAGGTGAAGGACGCCGTGCTTCGCTTCAGACACCATTCACCGAGAGAAGCACGGCATCCCTCGCATCTAGCAAACATGCACAGACAGCGGAGCAGCCAGCAATTGCTTTCGGGAGGGGGGGGGGGGGGGCTGACGTTGCGGCTCGGCCTCCTCCTTACAGAAATTGTTGCGGGATCAAATACATGAATAATAACTGCATTGACATTGCCAAGGATGCTGCAAACGAATTCTTGAACGCTACGCACTGTCGAGACAAGAACGCTATCTATTTTTTCATGAAAGAACATACTTGTATGTGCCAAACATTGTGCCAAAAACAACCGATATCAATGCTTCTATGTTTTTTTCTCTATTTATTAGGTGAAGATATGTCACACTAGCATTAGAACTATATCAGTTCGAAACCAACATGGCAGTGCATGCCGCTGATAGGAAAAATGTAAAGGCCATGAAATTAACAAGTTGAGGACAAATATTGTAATGAAAGTTTGTCATTCAAGAACCTTGTCTACATTCTTGTACATATGCTACGTCCAGTGAAAAATCCTAATGACGCTGTCCTTTGTTGCAATTTATTACGCAGGAGCAGCTGTCACCGGTCGTGTATCGTGAATAATTGCACCGAAATTATAGCCGCAACAGAGAGAACGTATAAAAAGCAGGAGTAATGCAAAATAAATGAGGGCGAGTCAAATGAAAGTCTGCGAATGCGAGTATATGACAAACGAGGTACCTCATTTAAAAGAAGTCTCCATGATCATTTAGACATTTGTCCCGTTGCCTAACGAGTGGCGTGATTCCCGTCTCATTAAACTTCTTGGAGTTGCTGTTTCAAAAAGTCTGCAACTGACTCTTTCACATCATCATTCGACACGAATCTGGTTCGCTTGAGCTGTTTTTTCAAAGGCTCCAAAAAGCGGAAGCCGTAAGGGGGCAGGTCTGAGATGTATGGCGGATGTTGCAGCACTTCCCACTTGAACATTGCCTGCTTTGAATTAACCACATCAGCGACGTGGGGACGGCATTGTCGTGGAACAAGATGACCCCATTCGTCAATTTTCCACGCAGTTTGTTCTTGATTGTGACACGCAGCCGATCTGGCGTTTTACAATACCAAAACAAATTGATAGTCTCTCAAGTCTTAGCAAATTCTACCAGTAATGGCCCCTGACGAGAGAAAAAAAAAGTCAACAACACCTTTCCGGCGGAATTAAATGACGGCCTTTCCTTTCTTGGGGGCGATGAATTCGAATGTTTGAACTGTAAGCTTTGCTGTCGTGTTTCAGGTTCATAGAAGTGGCACCGTGGTTCGTCCCAGATAACAACTGGAGACAAGAAATCGTCACCCTTATTGTGATACCGGATCAGATGAGTCAAGGCAGCGCTGAACTTCTCCGTCTTCTGGCCGTACTTCAACATCTAGGGCAACCATTGCGCACACAAGAGCGGATAACCGAGATGTTCATGAATTATGGCGTGAACCGAACCGTGACTGACGTTCACACGCTCTGCCAGTTCATCGTTGCTTATCTTCCGTTCTTGTCTCATCATCTAATCAACCTCGGCAATTTTGTTACGGGTGATTGCACAATGGCGTTGGCCCGGTCTTGGATCGTCTTTGCAACTTTCACGTCCTTCTTAGAATCGTTTGCTCGAACGCTTTACAGTGGCTAATTAATGCAATGTTCAACGTACACGGCAGCCATACGGCGTCTAATTTATTTTTGGGAAATACCTTCTGCCCTTAAAAACCTCAGGGCACCACGCTGCTGAACTTCTAGAGGGTCCTTTATGTCACGCAACCATTTTCAACCCAGTGTATGAGAGCATATAATTATATTCGAATGCTGATTGCTGTGCTATCGTTTGTTAACGAAGATTTCCCTCAAGTCTAACTATTTTGAGGCAGTTTTTCGTGTGCGTATCATAGCCACGCACGCTTATATCGCCTTCCGTTTCTCTACCACGGGTGTGCTTTAAAACCACGGTGCTGCAATTTTGCTTTCCTTTCCTTCATTGTTGTCCGCCCTTAAACTGGCTCTCTTCACTACTACAGGCAGAGACAAAGCAAGAACGCGCGCATTAGATCCCATAGATGAGATGAATATTTACAATTATTTTTAGGGTTTTAAATATATTCGAGTGTTGATTGCTTTGCTATCGTGTGCGTATCATAGCCACGCACGCTTATATCGCCTTCCGTTTCTCTACCACGGGTGCGCTTTAAAACCACGGCGCTGCAATTTTGCTTTCCTTTCCTTGATTCTTCTCCGCCCTTAAACTGGCTCTCTTCACTAATACACGCAGAGACAAAGCAACAACGCGCGCATGCGATCCCATAGATGAGATGAATACATACATATATATATATATATATATATAGAAAATTATCAGTCATAGCTCTCGTAGTATAGCGCTCTGGGCCGTTTCCTTTGTTTTTTTTTGTTCTTTCGAAAGTAGTCTTATTAGGGTTATTATAATTACACGAAGGTATTTCGCCCTCGTCAGCAGCAGTCCTTGAGGTAGCTAGTCTGGCGGCTAGCTCCCCACGCTATGCGGGCCGCCCTCCCACCTTTTTAAGCTTTTCCCAGACGCTAGAGCTATACTATTGTGTCCGCGCAACCTTGAGCGATCGGAAAGCGCGTTTCCCCCTCTTGGCCGGCGGAGAAGGGAGGCTTCGTTCCGGCTGCGAAGCCCCCCCACATCTCAGTAAGGAGCCTGGTGGTGGTCTCGTGCTGACGATGCCCTCTCGGTGAGCGCATATTTCCCCGCTCATCTTCTCACCCCCCCTTTTACCAAGAAATTATGCCTTACAACATGAGTCCCTTTCCACGTAAGTATGAGGCTCGGAGCAGGAGCTATGCCGCTTGAAAGTAACCTGGGGCCTGACGAACCAACCGACTGAGCTATCTTTCCGGGCAACAGCCAAGGGTCATGAGTTCAAATCACCTGTCATGTTCCTTTTTTCTATTTTTTCTTTCTTTTTAATGTCTTTTCCTTTATTTTATGACTGTACGGGAACCCTCTTAAAAAAATATACATCCTCAATTAGGTATGACGACACATGTGCAAGTCATAAATACCAGGTTCTCTAGTCGAGTGCCATCCGTGCGGTATAACCGATCTCAGATTGGTCAACCTTGACTGATCAAATAGGGCACCACTGTAGGTTAAATGATGCGTACAACTCCTGCGGGACCCGCCGTGGTTGCTCAGTGGCTATGGTGTTAGACTGCTGAGCACGAGGGCGCGGGATCGGATCCCGGCCACGGCGGCCGCATTTCGATGGGGGCGAAATGCGAAAACACCCGTGTACTTAGAATTAGGTGCACGTTAAAGAACCCCAAGTTGTCGAAATTTCCGGAGTCCCCCACTATGGCGTGCCGTATAATCAGAAAGTGGTTTTCTCACGTAAAACAACATAATTTCATTTTTTTAATTTATCTACTGCGGGGACGGTAGAGTATCTGTCTCCTGTGCAAGAGGACCATGGTTCCAATCCCGGTGCCGCGGTATTCTCCACCGGAAAATACAAAAAAAAACCATGTGTTGAGAAAATTGCACAAACAGGCCTGGAGTGCGGCCTGATCCTGGCGACCAGAACCGGTAACGCACCCTCTCACCAGAGCAGGATTGGCCACCCTGGTGCAGTACTTGGCCACAACCTCCCATATGAATACAACAATCAAACCCCGGCCGTCAGTCCCCAGCAGCCTCGAAGCAACTGACCACGGCGGCGGTCAGATCTGTGACGCTGCAGAGGGTACTAAGAATACCTGGTTCCAGACAGGCCGCCATTGGAATCTGAACGTGGCAACGTTTAACGTTAGAACGTTATCTAGTGAGGCGAGTCTAGCAGTGTTATTGGAGGAATTAGAGGGTAGTAAATGGGATATAATAGGGCTCAGTGAGGTTAGGAGGACAAAAGAAGCATATACAGTGCTAAAAAGCGGGCACGTACTGTGCTACCGGGGCTTAGGTGAGAGACGAGGACTAGGAGTCGGATTCCTGATTAATAAGGAAATAGCTGGTAACATACAGGAATTCTATAGCATTAACGAGAGGGTGGCAGGTCTTGTTGTGAAACTTAATAAGAGGTACAAATTGAAGGTGGTACAAGTCTATGCCCCTACATGCAGTCATGATAACCAGGAAGTCGAAAGCTTTTATGAAGACGTGGAATTGGCGATGGGTAAAGTCAAAACAAAATACACTATACCGATGGGCGACTTCAATGCCAGGGTAGGCAAGAAGCAGGCTGGAGACAAGTCAGTGGGAGAATATGGCATAGGCTCTAGGAATAGCAGAGGAGAGTTATTAGTAGAGTTTGCAGAACAGAATGATATGCGGATAATGAATACCTTTTTCCGCAAGCGGGTTAGTCGAAAGTGGATGTGGAGGAGCCCGAATGGTGAGACGAGAAATGAAATCGACTGTATACTCTGCGCGAACCCTGGCATCATACAAGATGTAGACGTGCTCGGCAAGGTACGCTGCAGTGACCATAGGATGGTAAGAACTCGAATTAGCCTAGACTTGAGGAGGCAACGGAAGAAACTGGTACACAAGAAGCCAGTCAATGAGTTAGCAGTAAGAGGGAAACTAGAGGAATTCCGCATCAAGCTACAGAACAGGTATTCGGCTTTAACTCAGGAAGAGGACCTTAGTGTTGAAGCAATGAACGAGAATCTCATGGGCATCATTAAGGAGTGCGCAATAGAAGTCGGTGGTAACGCCGTTAGAGAGGAAACCAGTAAGCTATCGCTGGAGACAAAAGATTTGATCAAGAAACGCCAATGTATGAACGCCTCTAACCCTACAGCAAGAATAGAACTGGCAGAACTTTCTAAGTTAATCAACAAGCGTAAGACAGCGGACATCAGGAACTATAATATGGATAGAATTTAGCAGGCTCTCAGGAACGGAGGAAGCCTAAAAACAGTGAAGAAGAAACTAGGAATAGGCAAGAATCAGATGTGTGCGTTGAGAGACAAAGCCGGCAATATCGTTACTAATATGGACGAGATAGTTCAAGTGGGTGAGGAGTTCTACAGAGATTTATTTAGAACCAGCGGCACCCACGACGATCGTGGAAGAGAAAATAGCCTAGAGGAATTCGAAATCCCGCAGGTAACGCCAGAAGAAGTAAAGAAAGCCTTAGGAGCTATGCAAAGGGGGAAGGCAGCTGGGGAGGATCAGGTAACAGCAGATTTGTTGAAGGATGGTGGTCAGATTGTTCTAGAGAAACTGGCCACCCTGTATACGCAATGCCTCATAACCTCGAGCGTACCGGAATCTTGGAAGAATGCTAACATAATCCTAATCCATAAGAAAGGGGACGCCAAAGACTTGAAAAATTATAGACCGATCAGCTTACTGTCCGTCACCTACAAAGTATTTACTAAGGTAATCGCAAATAGAATCAGGACCACCTTAGACTTCTGTCAATCAAAGGACCAGGCAGGATTCCATAAAGGCTACTCAACAATAGACCATATTCACACTATCAATCAGGTAATAGAGAAATGTGCAGAATATAACCAACCCTTATATATAGCCGTCATTGAATACGAAAAAGCGTTTGATTCATTCGAAACCTCAGCAGTCACGGAGGCATTACGGAAACAGGGTGTACATAAGCCATATGTAAAAATACTGGAATATATCTATAGCGGCTTCACAGCCACCGTAGTCCTCCATAAAGAAAGCAACAAAATCCCAATAAAGAAAGGCGTCCGACAGGGAGATACGATCTCTCCAATGCTATTCACAGCATGTTTACAGGAGGTATTCAGAGACCTGGAGTGGGAAGAATTAGGGATAAAAGTCGATGGAGAATACCTTAGCAACTTGAGATTCGCTGATGATATTGCCTTGCTTAGTAACTCAGGAGACCAATTGCAATGCATGCGCACTGACCTGGAGAGGCAAAGCAGAAGGGTGGGTCTGAAAATTAATCTGCAGAAAACTAAAGTAATGTTTAACAGTCTCGGAAGAGAACGGCAGTTTACGATAGGTAGCGAGGCACTGGAAGTGGTAAGGGAATACATCTACTTAGGGCAGGTAGTGACCACGGATCCAGATCATGAGACTGAAATAACCAGAAGGATAAGAATGGGCTGGGTTGCGTTTGGCAGGCATTCTCAAATCACGAACAGCAGGTTGCCACTATCCCTCAAAAGGAAAGTGTATAACAGCTATGTGTTACCAGTACTCACATATGGGGCAGAAACCTGGAAGCTTACGAAAAGGGTTCTGCTGAAATTGAGGACGACGCAACGAGCTATGGAAAGAAGAATGATCGGTGTAACGTTAAGGGATAAGAAAAGAGCAGATTGGGTGAGGCAACAAACGCGGGTAAATGACATCTTAGTTGAAATAAAGAAAAAGAAATGGACATGGGCCGGACATGTAATGAGGAGGGGAGATAACCGATGGTCATTAAGGGTTACGGACTGGATGCCAAGGGAAGGGAAGCGTAGCAGGGGGCGGCAGAAAGTTAGGTGGGCGGATGACATTAAGACGTTTGCAGGGACAAAATGGCCACAATTAGTACATGACCGGGGTAGTCGGATAAGTATAGGAGAGGCCTTTGCCCTGCAGTGGGCGTAACTAGGCTGATGATGATGATGATGATGATGATGATGAGAGCATTAAATAACCTTTATCCTCACATCTGCGTGTCACTTTTGTAAATGAGGAATGCCTGTGTGATACATGCATGCCTCGCAGATAATGAGCCGAATCATAATTGCGCGGGGTGAATCGGCTCACTTTCATTTGACTCGCCCTCATAGTACATTAGAAATGCGAAGATACAACGGAATATACAAATGCGAAGTTACAGCTTGATAAAGTGCAAAAAAGTGTCATGCAAATAAACTTCACTGCCCGTTAGCACGAAACCTCGCACGAGATATTTAAATATACGTATATGTCTTCAATAAATATAACTCTAGTCAATCTAACCAGCTCGCCCAAACTGCCACCCTTTTGACCTACTTATCAAACAAAAAGTCACTGTATAATAATGCGTCAAACAAGACAAATAAACATGTTGCGCAACCACAGATTCACAGATCACAGCCCCCGCTCCCTCCACTCCCCCTGATGTATCGCGCGCGAACGTAGGCGGCGCTGCTTTCTCCTCGCTTTTAACTCGCTTTTCTCCCTTGCGCACACAAGACTGAGCCACCATCGTCGGCTCGCCCATTGCAGCCACCCATCCCCCCCCTACGCTTTCACTCGCACATACAGCATGCGGCGCGCGGTCCCGATGTTATCACCCTTGGACTTTATAGGGAACACGAGGGCGATGGCGACAGCAGGAATGCGCCTGGAGTGTCCATGTAATTGCTATTGCAATATATAATAAGAGTATCTGGTAGCTGAAGCGTCCCGCGGCCCATTACTTTCCACAAAAGAAGGCGTAACAAAATCGAACTTTCACCATGCGACAATTTGCTGCGCCGCAACAATGACTTTTTTCTTTTGTGAGGCGGGGGCACGGAAATGAAAAAAAAAAACGCAAGGAAAGCATGTTGGTCATAATGGAATGCCTACTTTGGGAACCTAATTTGGCTGCCGAAGAAATAACGAAGAAAACGTGAGCCGCATGGTCCACATAGAACCATACTCACACTGCTCGGTATCCTACAACGGTGAGACAAAATTTTCGGGAGAGGTTGCGTTCAAGCGAACGCGTTGCTATCCGTCGAGTCTCCGCAGTGATGGCGGCGAGCGACAATGCATTGTTCCCAGGGTTGCCAGATGGCCCCAATAAAAAACCGCCAAATGTTCTCAAAATGTAGCTCAAAAATTCCGAGACCCAAACTTTTCGTGAGCCAGAAACATAAACAGAACGTTTTACGATATTCTGCAGGTGTCTTATAGATGGTGTAAATGATAACGAAATCTCACCACTTCTTTCCAGCTCTAAAATTACTTCCGCTGCATGTAACCAGCACAACACTGGCGTCAATCTCTGTGTAAATAATTTTAGTGAGAGCTGCCACTCTGACATGGATTTTGACACCACTTATTGTTACAATGAACCGAAGGATTTCTTTCCGATTTACTCAGGATGGTATTGGTACTTACTGAGCCGCGTTCTGAGCTAGCTTTAGTACAGTTCTCGCTGTACCCGAGGCATTTTAAGAATCGGGCAAAATATTGCCAGCTCCGAGCTCGAGCATCAGCTTCAACTGTTCACGATCGTCCGCCCAAGAGGCGGCCCGAACTTAAGTCATTAAAAAAAGGATGCCTTTCCTAACCCTGATTAATAAAATAAACACGTTATTTCTCTCCCGCTGTCACTCTTTTTTTTAAAGTTTACTCGAAAGCAGCTCTACGCTGAGTTAGAATGCTGCCGATTGGAGGCACAGTGGACTCTAGAGAATATTTGAAACCGTCTCGCATTTTCCTTGTGTGAAGAAGCGGCAGTTGGTACTGCAATTCGCCTTTGAGTGGGAACAAACAGAACGACCTGCCGGCCCTTAACAGAAGAGGTGAATTAATGTTCATACTTTTACATGTCACGTGGGTTACGACACTGGCAATAATCCAGGTGGTATTAGTATCGAAAAGGGTTGAACTGCGCAATGTTTAAGCAGGAATCGGTGGTAATATTCGTGCAATGTGAAAACGTGTAATTCAGTTTCTGTGAATGCAGGCACGAATGCGTGTGTTGCAAACTTCCGAGGGGCTGTGTACCTTACTTTCAGGGTGACGTAAAAAAATAATAAATGTACTTTCACTAGGGAACTGACAAATTCAATTTATATGAGTTGCGCACGGCTGTCAGTAAGTTAAGTACAAAGCAAAGCTCTTTGTCTAACAAATTCAAGCACCATATATCAGAATAGGAAGTCAGTAGAACACTATATATACCTTTACAATGTTGCAAGAACATTTTGCCCAACCATCACTTAATGTGTGCAGAAATAATAAAATGTGGACGTAACAGTAACGCAAGCACGTATTACGTATATCAAAGTAGTTTTTTTTCATCACAGCTGAAAAATATGCGTGAGTAAAGTAAAATGTAATGACTAGTCAGACGACCAAAAAGGAATTAAAATGAAGATAAAGTACGTGCATATAAAAAGTAAGCCATAATCACAATTACTCGCACGCGCAAAGCTAAAAGAGAAAAAAATTAAGGCAGGAGTACTGTATGAAAACCGCCGAGTTACCATCCTGACGTTCCGTTGGCAAGGCGATCACTCACCGACGCTTGGTGAGCAATTGCCTTGGCATCTTCACTGAGGACGAACATCGTATTTCATGTATTTACAGAGCTTGTCATTGCAATAACATGCAACGTTCAAGAAGTACCATGAAACAATCACAACTTTCACGTAATACGTACGTGAAAACATTGCGTAGAGTCCGAGTTGATACTTCTCACACTGCGGATATGCGCAAATGGATTAAATATACAATCTAGCCCCATTAGAATTAACTTCCACTGTCACTTGGACCATACAGAACTGCAAAGTTGAAAGGCGACAGAAACTTTTCATCTGGCTGAAAATCTTTGCAGCAGTCCCCATTCTCTGCCAGACCAAACTTACCGTCAAGGGTTGAACTACCGTTCGTTAGTGTTAAAGAAAGCCAGTCTACAATATGTGAGGTCGTCTCCGGAGTGCCGCAGGGCTCTGTGCTGGGACCCCTGCTATTCCTAATATATATCAATGATCTGATAGCAGACCCATCGATACAAGTCAAATTATTTGCAGATGATTGCGTTATTTTCACTGAAGTAACCTCCGCACATGACCAACTTAAAATTAATTCTTACTTATATCAAATACATGAATGGTGTAGAAAATGGCAAATGTCACTGAACTTGGATAAAACTGTATGCATGACAATATCGCACAAACACGCCCCATTACAGTTCAACTACTCCCTATCGGGTACCCCACTAACTCGAGTGACAGAATACAAGTACTTGGGTGTAACTTTGACTGCAAATATGAGTTGGACTACCCACATTGACAATATAGTAGGCAAGGCAAATCAAAGATTAGGATTTATTCGGCGGACTTTCAAACAAGCATCCGCAGAATCCAAGCTTATTGTATATAAAATGCTAGTGCGTCCTATAATGGAATATGCATGTGAAGTCTGGGATCCTTACGACCAAAAGAACACACTAAAATTAGAAGGTGTGCAACGGCGTGCCTTGCGCTTCATTTTTTCCAAATATCGAAGACGAGACTCGGTGTCACCGCTTTATGAAAAGGCAAACCTTCCATTGCTTAAAATGCGAAGGAAACACAAAAGGCTGAGCCTTTTTTACAGCATTATGAATCAGATGGTGCTGGTAAACAAGGAACGCTACATAACCGAGACAACGTCACGGGTAGTAAGGAATAAACATTCAAAGCACGTGAAAGAAGATAGATTTTCTAAGGATTGTTTTAAATATTCGTTCTTTTTGCAAACTGCGAGAGAATGGAATAAACTGCCGGAGAGAATGATAAGCGCGAGAGACTGCGAGCAGTTTCGGTCCCAACTTCAAGAATACTCTTCCTAGTTTGCTGGTGATTTCAGTTTTTGTTACCCTATAGTGCTGTACTAAGTACCACAAGCTGCTGCACTAAGGGTCACGAATTGTTCTTAATATTGTTTGTGTATACCTGATCATATGCACTGCTGTGTGTTTAGTGTTTGTTGTTGTACAGTATACCTGATCTGATACCTGATCTGTTGTACAGTATACCTGATCATATGCACTGCTGTGTGTTTAGTGTTTGTTGTTGTACAGTATGTAATACGTTATTGTACTCATTCCTATCTTGGCCCTGTAAAGGGCTGATAGTATGTTCAAATAAAAAATAAAATAAATAAGGACAGCTTGCAGTGCCTCATTCGACATGCGGTTTGTCAAATTATTCTTTGTCAACAAAACCTCGCTGAACACGTGTTCGACGGCTGCGTTCGAAAGAAGCAGTGCAAGTGGGGACGAAGCAAGCTCAGACAGTAGGGAGAACGTTGCATTTCTGGCACTGTTTTTCTTTTTTTGCATTCCGGACGCTTGGTGATACTAGACTAGAATATTTCGTTCTGATGGACAGTCGAGAATACTGCGTTTCGCTGAGCATGCGCATAAAGACTCGAACCGTCGCGCTTCCCGTATAAAGAAACATCAAAATTTTTTCCTAAATTACCGGATAAATAAATAACGCGGTGCTCTCCGGAAAAGCCAATCAATAGGCATCGAGGAACCCTTGATAAACGTTGAAGGACCACGGGTGGAAATGCCTCGCCACGACATGCATGTGAATACTTCAGCAGTTGTGTTCAGCATAGCAGCCGCTAGGTAACACGTACTCGACAGCTGTCAGCCCCACCGTTTTTTTCACTGAACCAAGTGTGAACAGGCCGCAGATGGCACCGAAAGCAAAACAAAAAGAAGAGAGTTAGTGCTGGAATGGCGTATAAACATGGCAGCCACAACTTACCGCCATCCTCCAAGCGCCGACATTGCCTAAACACACAGCTTCCGAGACTGCTCACATATCTCTGCAGCAGCTATGAGCTTTGGGTTTTGATAAACCGGTGTTCACACATTTTGTCAGCGTTGACATGTCCTCGGGACTCGGAACTTCTTGAAACAAAAATAGCCGAAATATAGCCATGTAGCCAACTCGTAATTTGCGACGCCAACCCGCATAAAAAGTAGCCCAATTTGGCTATTAATAGCCTAATCTGACAACCCTGATTGTTTCGCTTTCTCGTCTGCTAGCCAGAGAGCGTCCAATACTTTGCCATGCGAAAATCCACTCGGCCAGAGAAAAAGGAACGCGCATCGAAGTGCACCGCACGGTGTTCGAGGCAACACGAGAAAAACGCATGCGCTCTGGAATGGTTCCGGCAGTGCGCGGGTAGTGAGAAGTAATTGAAGAGGCTCAACGTGTCCTCGCGAATAAAAGTTAAAGTAGAAAAACAAGTAAGACCGTAGTTTGATGGAAACAACTTTCTTTTAAATCCTGCAAAATTTAGTGCTGAAATGACTAGCGCAAGAGTAGACACGGGGCACAAAAGGGTGACAAGGACAAGCGCAACTTCTAACTGGTGTTTATTACAAAAAAAGTTATGATATATACTCTCACGCATTTGATCTGAAGTTGATTGAAGTTTAGCGACACGGGCTCAGGTCTCCTATGAGGGGACTTTGAGGCCTTGTCTCGTCGCCGCCTCTGGGGCCTGCTCGACAGCCCACTCTTGCGTCTTGCGTGGTTGGAGTTGCGCAGAGCGGCGGCCCACATCGACACAAGAGCCTCCGGAGCTACTGCCATTGTAGCTGATATAACATGACACTACCACAACATGTGTGAGTGTCGTTCTAGTTGCCTGGCATAACGTGCGAAGAGCACTCGGATATAGCGTGGTGAAAATGTGCCGCAATCGCGCCGGTCTGGGGAAGGTTTGGGGAAGGTGGGGGCAATATCCGCCTGCCTAGCTGGTAGTGCTTGGTGATGTCATTGTATCTGACCAAGCGTTCTCGCGTGTTTCGAACCAGGAGTTCAGAACTTGAAGAAGCAGGCTGCGATTCAGCGCGGTGGGTCAGTTCTTGCGCAGAGTGGTATGCTATCTCGTTCAAGTTAGGGGGGGGGGGATTCTCTTGTCGGTGGGGGTGGCGACGTGTGCTGGGAACCACATGATCGCGGCGCTATTAAAGTGCTGTCGACCAGCTTTCCACAGTATCTGGAGAGCTTCGGAAGAAATGCGCCCCCACACGTAGTTGTGAACTGCGGATTGTGACTCGCTAAGAACTACCTCGCAGAGGGGGTTGGTAAACGCAAGTGCAAGCGCTACCTTTTTCGCTGTTTCTGGGTATTCCATTGTGACACTACGCACGTGCGGGAGTTAACGTCTACGACTACCGTCGTGAACGAGTGTTCTCGTATGTACTCTATCGCGTCCACGAAGCGCGTAGTCCTCTTCGCACTAAAGGATCGCAGCAGTGCCTTTCCACGCACCTGGCGACTGCCCCCGATTATATTCGGGGTGCATGTTTTGAGGGATAGGGGCAACGATCAGCATGTCGCTGAGATCGGGTGGAATGACATGTTTCTGACCGTGTTGGACGTGGCAATTGAAGCTGGGTTTCTCCAGCATGTACCTGCCCGTGGGTGCCAGGGACATGCGTTCCAGTTGCGCGGCTCTTTGCGCATCCACGATTTCCTCAAGCGTGTTGCATACCCCCAGCTGTAGCAGATGAACAGTGCTCGTGGACTACTGTAGGCCATGGGCGATCTTGTAAGTCTTGCGTATAAGGGTGCTGAGTTTCTCCCTTTCGGTGACATTCCAGTTGTGGAAGGTAGCCACATAAGTAATATGACTGATTGCGAAGGAGTGCATGAGGCGCATGTAGCTGTCCTCCTTCATGCCCGTTTGCTTGTTTGTAATACGCTTGATCAGGCGGGTAGCCGCTGTAACCTTGCCTTCGATTTGGCGGATAGCTTCTATATTTGAGCCGTTAACAGCTATATGCATGCCGAGGATGCGTACTTTCGGAACTTGGGGAATACAGGAGCCGTCTTGCGTATAGAGGATTATTTCGTCACGTTGGTTCGATTCGCCTGTAGGCTTGGGCCGGCGACGCGGACGGTAGAGGAGCAGTTCGGATTTGAATGGAAATGGAGACCTGTGTCTTGGAGGTAAGTTTCGTCTGCAGAGACCGCTGCTTGTAAGGTGCATTCTATCCGACCGTGACTGCCCTTGTTGACCCACTGGGTGATGTCGTCTGCATACAAGGCGTGATGGAGGCCGTCAATCTCGTTGAGGTAGGCAGGGAGACCCAGCATCGCGATGTTGAAGAAAAGCGGGGATATGACCGACTGTCACGAGTAGGTTAATGCCTGGTACGCTTGCTTGAGCGAGCGGAAGGAACACACGAACGCAAGGTGCAGCACACAAAACATTCATTCAATATGGACTCTTAAGAACAGGAAAACACGGTAACATTTGACTTATCGCACACGGCATGCGTCCTCCCTTACTAAGTTTACCGCTCACACTACCGCGTTTACAAACGTCTGTGCGGCGATTGTCTATTCACTGTAGTAGGAGCGCTTACGGTACCGGTACTGTTCGGCGTGAGTATTGGCGTCCCCCGGTCTGTGGTCCGTCGATGCGATCTGGTCGTCGTCAGTCGTTGTTAGTGTCCGGCGTCACCGATGCCCCAGCCGACGTGACGACGGCACGGTCGCTGGGGGGCTGTCGCACTCCGGCAGAGCGGGGCTCGTGCCGGCTGGCGCTCCCGGTGCGCGCCGGCCCAGCTTGGTCCTCCGGACGGGATGGTGACTGGCTGTAGCCAGCCTCCGCGCGTCTACGTCCAGCGGCAGCAACGCTGACGTGTCCTAGCAGGTAGGTCCGGGCCAGCGGTGGTTCCAGGGACGTCGGACATCTGCTCGCCGAGCCTGGTACTCGGGCGGGACGTCGATGTGCCGCCTAAGATCTGGGGCAGGACCCAGACAGGCGATCTCCGGCCGTCTTCTCTTGGAACGCTGCGCCCGGTCACCACGTCCTTCTCTGCGCGTGCCCCTTCTCCAAGATGGCGGCTCCACGCGCCCGCTCCGCTCTTTCTTCCTCGTCTTCTTTCTTTCTTTATGCTTGTCACTCCTGACAATGGCCCCCTTGTTTTCCGAGTTTTCGCTCCGCGAAAACTTTCCCCACTGCTCGTCACCTCTTGGGTTTACACGGACACTGCACTTCACTTCCCTACACCGCATGAAACTTCACTTCGCCGCTTCGTTGACCCATCACTGCATTTCACCGCACTTCACTGCACTAAACCACATGTAACTTCACTTCGTCGTTTCTTCATTCACACATCACTACACTTCACCGCACTTCACTGCACCCACGCGCACATCACGTAAGCACGTATGTTTCTGCCGAGTCTTAACACTACATCAATGTACACGCCAGCACCATTCACAAGGCATTGTCTTCCGCGAATGTTTGAGGAAGACTCTTCAGAAGCTCTAAACACTATATGTATGCGCAGCATGCTGTTCTCAAGTATGATTGTATACCTCTTTAGTGTTATTAACAAAAACGAACATGAGCAGCAAAGTCAGTAATCTCACTCGTGGTACGTTCACTCACGTAGTCCGCGAACTCCAGCCTACCGGTTCTTGTCTGACATGGATACAGCCAGGCAGGAAGCTGTGCACTGGTCCGGACTCTCACCACCAGCGCCTCATCAAGACATGACCTCGGGCAGAATGATTTGGACGACACCAGGAGTTGGGGCGGGACCCAGCCCTGCATGCCGAAAGCTTGTCAAAGTTGTCGGACACAGCGATGATGCGTCCATTACTCTTCAATTCTTGAGTCTGTCTTTTCTCACATACGCTCGGTTTAGACTTCATGCTTGTTATCTTCGCCTTCTGAGGTGTAACTTCTGTTGCTGGGATGTCTGCGTGGTAGGGGCTTTCAGCACCCAACTCTGTGATGACCATTCCGGAGTCCTTTTGAAATGGTTGCTCAATAATAGGCGTAGTCCCTAGAGGTGCCTTTGATACCAATCGTTTTGATGTGGTTCTCTGGCATATGTCACAAGATCGCACAAACCGTTTAATGTCACTTTGCATGCACGGCCAAAAGAATTCTTCTGATACTCGGCTGGTCGTCTTTCTTACTCCTTGATGGCGAGCCATTATAGTGTCGTGCGCCAGCTCGAGGACTGCTCTTCGTAAACTCGCTGGCACTACTAGCTTTCGTGTTTCTCTTCCATCATGGGTTCTGGCTATTCGGTACAGTAATCCTCCAACCTTCTCAAACTTATGTACGACCCGGCTCTTCTTATTCTGAATCCATTTCCCTAACATTTCAAAATAATGTCGCAGCGTACTGTCCGCTTCTTGCTTTTTCTTCATTTCTGTCGCGGTTATATCGATGCCGGTGCCTGAAGTATTCTTTATACCGACATCTTTCCTATCCTGGTTCCTTGTGCTTTTCTCTACTGGCCCTATGCTAGCTTCTCCGGTATATGGATCCGAGCTTCTTTCGTTTTCTCTGCCCCCGGCTTTGGTGGATTCATGCTCCGTCCTACTTGTAATCTGGATATTGGGAAAACTCCAGAGGGGATCTGGATCATCCACTCTTCTGACTCCTGGCACATTCCCAAGAATGACGTCGTAAAGCGGTTCTTTGACGCACTGGGCTTCAATCCAACCGCAATAATAAGGCGTCAAAAGCAACACACGAGCCATAGGCATTCGCCTTACTGTACCATCCGCCAATCGCACTGGTGTTTCTGTACCGGTGATATCTCTGTCCGACACCATAGATTGCCTCACCAGAACAATGTTGGATCCAGTGTCTCTGAGTACAGACACTTTTCGTCCCTGCAGCATTCCCTCTACTACTGGCATAGAGGTCTTCGGGTCTTCTGACCTCGGAACTGTCATGACAGCGCTTGCCTTGTCACTGGACTCCTGTTCCATTTGCGTCCTGTCACCATAAATGTGACTTTTGCTCGCAACAACACATGCAGTCTTATTTTCAGAATTAGCTCGGCAGGTTTGTATTGCATGTCCATGCCGTCCGCACCCATCGCACTTCAACGTCGAACTGCGAGTACGACCCAAGGGACAATTGACAGCCCGATGCCCTATCCTGTCACACATAAAACATTTGATTGTGCCTCGAGTCTGTTCCCTTTCATCTGGTGTCTTTTTATCTTCCTTCCCCTTTCCCAAATTCTTTTGGCCTTGGGCTTCTAAATAGCGGTCGGCGTGTTCAGATAGTTCAGCCACCGTCCTCAAGTTGCGCTCTTTCAGAAATATTGCCACGCCCTGATGACATGATGCTAGGAACTGTTCTGCAATCATGTTGTCCCTCAAGTCTTCAAATGTCTTCTCTACGTTAGCCATCTCCAACCAACGATCAAAGTAGTTGGAGATTCGTGCGGCGAATTGCTGGCCTGTCTCGTTATCGTGTGGCTTGGAGCTTCGGAATTTATCACTGAAACCTTCGGCCGTTAGTCTGAAGCGCTGTAGGAGAGCCTTCTTTACCTTGTCGTAATCTAGTGCGTCCGTCGCTGACATCCGGCTGTACACGGCCAACGCTTCCCCCACGAGACACATACTCAATCCCGTCGCCCAGTCACTCCTCTGCCAGCCTTGTCCAGTTGCTATTCGCTCGAAACGTTGTATATATGCATCTAGGTCATCTCGCCTTTCGTCAAAGGGGGCGATTAGCTTTTGTAGACACACTGTCGCTATTCTCTGAGGTAGCACGTCTGAGCTCCTATTTCCTGCCTCTTCTCCACTGTTACTCATGCGCAGCTGCAACTTCTTTTCCGTAAGCTCTTTTTCCAACATCAAGTTCCTATATGCACGCTCGTCCGCAGCTTTCGCTCTCTCCTCCTCTTCTTTAGCAGCCTCTCGCGCCTCTGCGCGTTCTTCTCTTAATCGCTTCTGTTCTTCGTGATACAGTGCTATTATGGCTTCGGCCGACATGCCCGCGGCATTCCCAGCCGTCATCAAACGTTCAAGGTCCATTCCGCTGCTCAATACACCCCGAGGCACGTGACGAAGTTAAAGGGATCCTGGCAGGCTCGCCAATGTTGTCACGAGTAAGTTAACGCCTGGTACGCTTGCTTGAGCGAGCGGAAGGAACACACGAACGCAAGGTGCAGCACACAAAACATTCATTCAATATGGACTCTTAAGAACAGGAAAACACGGTAACATTTGACTTATCGCACACGGCATGCGTCCTCCCTTACTAAGTTTACCGCTCACACTACCGCGTTTACAAACGTCTGTGCGGCGATTGTCTATTCACTGTAGTAGGAGCGCTTACGGTACCGGTACTGTTCGGCGTGAGTATTGGCGTCCCCCGGTCTGTGGTCCGTCGATGCGATCTGGTCGTCGTCAGTCGTTGTTAGTGTCCGGCGTCACCGATGCCCCAGCCGACGTGACGACGGCACGGTCGCTGGGGGGCTGTCGCACTCCGGCAGAGCGGGGCTCGTGCCGGCTGGCGCTCCCGGTGCGCGCCGGCCCAGCTTGGTCCTCCGGACGGGATGGTGACTGGCTGTAGCCAGCCTCCGCGCGTCTACGTCCAGCGGCAGCAACGCTGACGTGTCCTAGCAGGTAGGTCCGGGCCAGCGGTGGTTCCAGGGACGTCGGACATCTGCTCGCCGAGCCTGGTACTCAGGCGGGACGTCGATGTGCCGCCTAAGATCTGGGGCAGGACCCAGACAGGCGATCTCCGGCCGTCTTCTCTTGGAACGCTGCGCCCGGTCACCACGTCCTTCTCTGCGCGTGCCCCTTCTCCAAGATGGCGGCTCCACGCGCCCGCTCCGCTCTTTCTTCCTCGTCTTCTTTCTTTCTTTATGCTTGTCACTCCTGACACCGACCCTTGAGGAGTGCCGGTGCTTCCTAGTGCATCTTCGTCGGATGTCATGCTGTCGACCGCGAGGGTGACTGTGCGGCGCGAAGGGAAGCCTCTGATGTAGTTGTATCTTCGCTCGGCCATGTTCAGCTTGTTTATTCGGCTCAGGATTGCTGCATGTGCTACATTGTCAAATGCCTTTTCCAGATATAGGCCGAGGATGGCCCGGTTGCCGCTAGTTGAGTCGTTGATAATCTGGTTGTAGAGCTGGAGGGAAGCCCACCATAGTACGTGAGTAGGCTCCAGGGTCCTCGAGGTGGCGGTTGATACAGGAGAGGAACGCATGCTACGTTAACTTGGCAACGCAAGATGTGAGGGAAATGTGCCGCGAGTGATCGAGGCTGGACGGCTTGCCTGGCTTCGGTATCAGGACTGCCTTAGAGGGTTTCCACGCCTCTGAGATGCGACCTGCTCGCCAGCATTTCTTGACGTATGCAGTAAGAGCGGTTATCGAGGCATCGTCGAGGTTTCGTGGAGTCTTGTTCGTAACCTTATCGGGGCCAGGGGCTGATTTGCCATTGAGGTCGTGGGGAGCTGCGCGGATCTCTGACTCGTCAAATTCTTCATTTGTCTCTCCAGTGTAATCTCCGTGTTGAAGATCGGATCATTGAGGGAAGTACTTGTCTAGCAGGCATGTCACGAGCTGTTGATAACTCGTGGTAGCCCGTTCCTTGTGCAAAATGCGCTGCAGGTTTGCTCGCTGAGCAGACTTGCCCTGCGTTTCCCCCAAGAGGTGACGAAGAAGACGCCACGTGCTTCCATTGTGCAGCTGCCCATCGACTGTATTGCAGATGTCATACCACTGTTGGCGGCTGAAGGTCCGGCAATCTTCTTCTAGCTGGTGATTGATGTGTACGATGTTCTTACGAAGATTGCGGCTGTGCCGCGGCTCCTTGCGTGTAGTGATGTCTTGGCTTCCCAGAGGTGGGCTAGTCGACTGTCAATCTTGTAAACCTGGACTTCGGGTGCGACCATCTGTGTCGCTTTGTTCATGTCATCATTGAGCATCTACATCCTTGCATTGATGTCATCGATGGTCTCCTCACCTCTCTGTTCAACTCGCTGCTTTCAGAACTTGTCCCAGACCGTCCATTTGAATAGCTTAGGAGGAGAGGCTGGGCCCGCCTGAAAAATTCGTGTTTCTATGATCATGTGATCACTACCGAGATCTTCAAAGGTATTGCACCACGTTGCTTGAGGGATGTTTCGGACCGCCGTCAGGTCCGGTGTCGTGCCCGTGCCGTTGATGTGACCATACAGGTCGGCGCCGTGGGATGGGTAATGAGAGTTAATTCGGCATCATGCAGGTCCTGCCACAGGCGTCGACCTTTAGCTGTAGTGCAGCCATAGTCCCAGGCCTCGTTCGGGGCGTTAAAGTCCCCCCCTACCTGAAACGGGTTTGCGCCTGCCAAGGCAAGCGCCTTCGAAACAGAGACGAAACGACGTCGCGAGTGAGCCGGATTACTATACAAGTTGAGGAGAAATACACTGTGTTTGCGTGTCCTATTGGGAAGGAGCTCTCCCAGCATGTGTTCCGAATGTGGGCCGCGTACGCTGTCTCCTTGCACTACTATCCCTTTCCGAATTGAAATTGCGAGTCCGCGATCAACGGGAATCGGCGAGGCATGCACAGTGTAACCTGGAAGCTGGGGCGGCGCCGCACTGTGGTTACTGTTCGTGACGGGAGTGGGGACTAAAGCAGGCTTAGGTATAGATGGCTGCGCCATTGACTGTTTATTCTCGCGGATCTCCTGGGTTAACTGCGGCATAACCATGCGTAACTGCGCATTTTCGCGCTGTACTGCTTCAAATGCCACATCCCTAGTGTCCCTCTTATTGCTAGGCTCTGAGGCGGTAGCTCCATGGGCCTGTCGTCTCAGCGAGCCCTTCACCGCATCTTCCCAGCTCACCTTGTCAGGTAGGTCCGGGTCGTGGCAGCCGGCTTGCTTCGGACACCACGATCTCGAACGACCATGGCTCCGTCCGGGGGTTCTGCTGGGGGCCCGGCTCCGAGACCTGCTCTGCTGGCGGGATGGAGGCCCCGGTGCCAAGCGAGACTGTGCCCGGTCTCGAGAGCGGGAGCGTGGGGCAGGTGGGAAATTTTCGTCGTAGATCTGCTGCTGTAGCTCGAGGGCGGCCTCCGCTGCTGCCCTCGGTCGGTCCCCGCGTCGTTTCTTAACGAGATAGAGGGTCTTGAATCGAGCCTTGCAGGTCTTGTCCGCAGTGGGATGTGCTCCCCACACAGCGGCGACACCTGGGCGTGCATGTGTGATTCGTCTGGGTTCGAGGCTCTGCAGCCTCTACACACATGGTCTTGGGGGTTCGGGCAGACGTCCATGTGATGGTCGAGAAGTCCGCACTGGTGGCACACGTCAATCTGCTTTCTGTACAAGGTGCACCTGAGCATTGCACCATCGTAGTACACCCACGTTGTGACCTGGGGTGCTATGCAGGATGCGTCGAGTTTCTCGCTCACCCGAGTTTTACCCGAGTTTGCTCGACGGCAGTCAGTGAACGGAGATAGCGCGGAACGCGCCGAAGGTGCAGGCAAAAAAATATGTAGACAAAAAGCCGCGTATGACAGCATGAGCGCACCCTGCGCGGCACGCTGCTTCCCAGTTTCAAGCGCAGAAGACTGCACAACGAAACGCGCCAGCGCCACGTATTGTTATCAACGGATTATCGCAACTTAGCGATACCGTGACTGCCCCGCTCTCTGTCTGCGCACTTGCCGTGAGCCGCTTGCCATGCCTTTCCCGGGCGCGTCAAGGGCGTGCCTTTTCTTTCGGGCACTATCTGTCTTTCCTCCATCGATTGCGAACAGGGTACATGCGGCGCATTCTTGCACCTACCCTTTCATTCAAACGAATACGTTAAAATACAACAAATAAAATAACGAACACTTTTATTTCTGTAAGTATCTGTTTTTCGTTTTCAACTCTAGAAATTTGTGATGACAAACGGAGATCGAGCAAATTATTAAATTTTGCACTTCTTGCCGCGAGTGGCGACAGTGAGGCGAAAGCTTAGAAGCGGTACATTGGAGCGTGTTGCACGCACGAGGGCGTTCATACGGTGATAAGTCGCCTAGGGGCGCTGCAGATATATTCTCAATAAGTTCGGTCATGATCCATGGAAGGTCATGGCCACTCTTTTTCTATTAGGGGAATAGAAACGCAGCGCCGCGGTACGGCTGTTCATCGCAGGCGCTTCACTAGGCCCCCCGCTTTACCAACTAAAAACGATAAAACGGCTGTCGCTGCGAATAATAAATTAATGTCTCATACCAGTAAACTGCTAAAAATATTTCATCTAAACGTGCGGAGCATAAAAAGCAAAGAGGACAAACTGAACTGCTTATTTGCGTCAATCGCCCATAATTTTGACATCTTGTTGTATTGTGAAACATGGCTTACTGTGAATGATAACCCCCCATACTGTGAAAATTACACATACCATGGGTTAGTAAGAACAAAGTGCAGAGGAGGTGGCGTGGCTGTCTATGTTAAACAGTGTCTTGTACATGAGATTATTTCAGAATTTTCACTTGTAACGAACAATATAGAATGTATAATGGTACGCTTAGAATATGTCACAGTTGTGGTTATGTATCGCCCACCATTGGGAAACAAACTGACGTTCTTTGATTTCCTAGAACAGGTACTGCATTTCCTTAGCCATTCGTCCTCCCCCTTTATCATAATGGGTGACGTAAATATAGATATGTTGTCGGACGACATATCATCTAGACAGTTTGCTGGTCTTATCAATTCGTTCATGTGCACAAACGTAATCTCAGAACCCACTAGGCTAACGGCGCAAACGGCTACCTTGCTTGATATATGCATAACCAATGTACACCCGCCTGACTGCCTTGCGGGACTGTTATCCGCTGATATAAGTGATCATCTCCCTGTATTTTGTTTCATTCCTCACGCGCACAAACGAGTGGAAGGAGGAAAAAAAGCGCAGATTCGCAGTTTCCACGCAAGCGCATTAGAAAATTTTCGTGCTCTGATCCTATCAACAGACTGGTCCTCTGTATTTGAAAAACAAGATCCAAATGCAGCCTACGAATTGTTCTTTCATAAAATGATTACGTGCTACGACCTAGCGTTTCCGTTGAAATTTTCCAATCAGAGGAGCAAGAAAATACGAAAACCCTGAATAAACGCTGCTTTGCTAAAAATGATAACAAGAAAAAATAAAATGTATCACTTGTTCGTAAAATGTAGGAGTGTGAAATTGTTGACCGATTACAAAAAATACAGAAATCAGGTCAACAGTGCATTAAAGCAAGCAAAAATTAAGTACTATGAACGGCTATTTGCTAAAATAAAAAATGACCCTAGGAAAGTTTGGAATGAAGTTAGAGACTTAACATCTACGAAAAGACAGAATACGGAGATTAACATAAAGACAGCCACTGGCCTGTTGACAGGCAGAGAAGCAGCAGCTGCTCTAAATGAATATTTCGTCTCCAGCACCCAGTATCCCGACAGGGCGGAGCCCACGGCCACATCTATAGTGAATAAATTCAGTCTTACTAACTCAGTGATACTTACACCTGTTACACCTGCTGAAGTTGTGCAACTGTTGTTCAAAGTAAAAAACACCGTCTCTGCTGGGTACGATGATGTGAAACCAGTACCAATGAAATACATTGCGGATATTATTGCACCTGTCCTTGTTCACATCATAAACAGAATGTTTGAAACCGGTATATTTCCTGATTGTCTAAAAATAGCACGTGTATGCCCTATTTACAAAGGAGGTGATAAACATTTAATGACAAATTTCCGGCCGATATCTGTCTTACCTGTTCTATCAAAGGTATTAGAGAGTGCCCTGAATGTTAGACTACAAACATTTTTCAGTAAATATAGTGTAATTAGTGACATGCAGTATGGATTCCAAAAAAATAAATCTTGTGAAGTAGCTCTTCTTAATATCAAACATAAAATAATAACAAATATTGAAAATAAAATGTACACATTAGGTTTATTTGTAGACTTTAGGAAAGCCTTCGATTCAGTATGCCACAGTTTATTAATTAGCAAATTGGAACAGTGCGGTGTACGAGGTATCGTATTGGAACTTTTACGACATTACTTAACCAATCGCTATCAATATGTCAGTATAAATAATGATGTTTCATCTTACGCGGAAATCGTAACGGGTGTTCCACAAGGATCAATACTTAGACCTCTTCTATTTATAATATATATTAATGATCTGTGTGACATACCCGACTCTCCCGAATTAGTTATGTATGCAGATGACACTAACATATTCTTTAAAGCTGCTACTATAACAGAGCTCGAATCAAAAGTTAACAATTACCTGAAGCAACTCTCTTGCTGGTTACAACATAATAAGCTACAAATGAATTCATCCAAAACGAAATATATGATATTTGCTCCTACTAATAAACCACGTAACTGCACTGTGGCTATTCTCTTTGAAGACGGGTTGATAGAACAGGTAAAATGTCAAAAATTTCTAGGAGTCTGGTTCCAAGAGGATTTGGCCTGGAACATGCACATCGACAAACTTGCTATCGAACTAAGCAGAACTGTTGGCTGCTTATACAGACTCAGTACTCTGGTCCCTCCATGGTTGAAAAGTTCTTTATACTACGCACTCTTTTATTCTAGATTAACCTACTGTATTTTAATTTGGGGCACTACTTCGCAAAAAAATTATAATAAACTAATAGTGCTACAAAAAAGAGTCCTACGCGCATTCGAGGGATACTATGGCCCTGTACAAAACTTTAGAACCACACCATATTTTATAAAACACTCTATGTTAAAGGCAAACCAGGTGTATTATTACAAGTTGCTGCAATACATTAAACAGAACAAATCGCAGTACATCTTGAATGTACCCACCAATCCGCATTACGGCCTTCGACAACATAACATGAGAACACCAAAAATACGAACCAATTACGGAAAACAACTAGTCAGTTACCAGGCACCTGCACTACTAAACCGCCTACGTGATTTTGAAGATGAAATTATAGAATATTCGAATAAATCATTCAAACATTTTCTCATCCTGAACAATATTGAGTTCGTCTGATTAGAACCACACTATAAATTGTCAGTCTTTTGTTTCTTTTGTTCTTTGGTTGTGGTTGTTCGCTTACAAAATGCATCGTACATTGAGTATCCTGTTCGTTTCTCATATTTCTTGTATACATGTTTTGTTTCACGAAAACAATATTGTCTCGTGACTATTCCAGTTGATTTCAGTATGTATGTATGATACATGTTGCTGCGTACGGCCTGCGTGCCGAATTGTTGCGAGAGCAGAAGCCTTCGTCAGGCCACATGGCCTTTAGCTTCTGCTTCCTTTCTGTTGTAAACAGGAGAAATAAAATTCATTCATTCATTCATTCAAAAAAAAATGGCGGCATGTTATTTTAGAGTGCGCAGTGACGCAGTTCAGTGAAAATGTACCAGTTTATCTTTGTGCGCGAAGCCTCTGCGATACATTGCGAAAAGTGCGTGCTTCCCCAGCGACACAATTCATCGCTTGTCATCGCTTGCCCAGTGAAGGTGCCTCTGAGCGCATGTACGCAGTATATGAGTGTGTTGTGCACTCGAAGGTGCTTGCAGATTACCTCTGCTGGAGCCAGCAGCGATCGCAGATGGATATCGTAACGACACCACAGCACTCGCATTTTGGCAGGTGAGGGCTCTTGTGTGCAGTTATGAAATCAAATTTCGAACGGAGAGAGGTGTTGGAACTGTTGAGTGCGCAGTGCTTGTGATGAAGAAATGCCATTGCACTGGGTCTAGAAGAGCGAGGGATTCTCGGACGCTGATCGTGTTTACGACGCTGTGGCTCCATTTCGTCACCGATGACAGAGCAGCCATCTCAAACGACTGCTGCAATACGCACTCCTCAGCATCGTCGTCCCCCTCACCGCATCGGCGCCTTGTAAGCAGCTACAGTTACGTGCCGATAATTATTTACTGTGCGCTACGCGCCACAATGCAGGCCATGAAACCGTGTTCTGCGGCCATCTCAGCCCGAGAAGATGTATGCATAAGCCAGCGACAGTCAACGCTTTGTTTTTGATAGTGGCGCTCAGTACATCACCGATGACAGTGCGTTGTGCGCGTTTTATGTGGGCGGTCAAGATTGTCGATGCCTTTCAGCTCGACACCGCGTCGCTGTTGCCGGAAGATAAGTTGGGCGTGGCTTAACTGTAGTGGGTGCGCACACAAGAGTTACATGCCTCGCGCGAGGCGTGCCCTCTGGTTTTGATTGACAGGTGAACTCGTGCATAACTCGTACATCGCAAAACCCCCTCCGAGTTCAACTCGGGAACATGGCGGCGGCAGCAGCAGCCTGTTTCATTGCATCCAGCGGCAGCAAGCGTCAGTATGACCGTCCGGACCCGTTCACCTACATGACCGACGGGGAGTTTCAGCGTCATTTTCGCCTGTCGAAGAATGAATGAATGAATGGTTTATTTTATCATCAGTTCAGCATACATATTCAGTGGTACAGCGGGAAGGGGTGGCGAAAAGGCAACTGAATGCCTGACAATGCGCCAATCCCCGCCCAGACCACGACATTGCACAACACTCAGCGAGTCACTAGATAATACATAAATGTAGTAACAAACGAAAAAAAGAAAAGAAAAACAATTGTTGCAGTACACTCAGCCTGTAATACATAATACATAAATATAACACTACATAAGGACACATAATGTAACACTAATACATCATGTAATACATAAATGCAGAAGAGAAAAAAAGAACTAAGCCGTGGTTGTAATAAGTGAACTAGAACATAATTGATATGAACAGCTTGTTGACAAAACATTTTCATGGCTGAATTTTGAGGCACAATGCAGTTCTGGAAGAAAGCTTATACAATATAAGGAAGTCTTACACGGAAGAGAAAGAAAACAACTGTCATGTTTGAAGCGCCATTAGATAAGCATGCATCTTTTTTTTGAAAATTGCTACTGATCGGCTTTCATTCACTATGCTTATGGCCGTCATGTTAGAGTTTAGAAATGAAGGTATAAGGTGCGTTAGCTTTTGCTTGCCGTAGTTGGTTCGAATCCTTTCACTGTAATAGGTGGTTTTCCTAAGATTATACGTGTGTGTTTCCCGCGAGTAGGTATCCTGAAATATACCTGCGTCCGATTTAATTTGATTGTAGATGACTGTCGCTAGTTTTTTAAGGAATATGTTTTCGAATTTTAATATGCTGTGTTTATGGAAAAGTGTAGCAGAAGGCGTTCGGCGCGGAACATTTTCGATAATACGCAAGATTCTTTTTTGGAGCCTGTGAATACTATCTTTATTTGTTTTTGTTGTTGTGCCCCAGATTAATTGGCAGTAATGTATGCGCGAGTAAACTAAAGTGTAGTAAAGCTGCTTTGTCACCCAGAGGGGTAGTAAATATCTGATTTTGCCAATTATGCCAATGGATCGCGATATGAGGGTGCGAAGATTATCTATGTGATTGGACCAACTCAATGTTTCATGAAAGATAACGCCTAGAAATTTTTGAGTCTGGACGCGCTCAATTAAAGCTCCTTGGAATGTGAGCTGCGTATTGTGGAGAATACAATGGTTCGGAGGTTTAAAAATGATGTACTTTGCTTTCTTAATGTTTAATTCGAGCTTATTTGTTCTCAGCCATAGCGACAAATTGCTAAGCCAAAGGTTCGCTTCTTGTACTAGAGTAGACATATCCTGACCCGAGAAAAAGACGTTAGTGTCATCGGCATATAATATAATATCTGGTGTTAGAGGTACGCTTACGATGTCATTTATATAAAATAAGAATAAAAGTGGCCCAAGTATAGAACCCTGTGGGACGCCGTACTTGATCTTGCCCATTCGTGACTTCGAGTGCTGCATATCTGTATACTGATACCGATTAGTAGGGTAACTTCTTATTAAATCGAGGGGCGTACCTCTTATTCCATATTCATACAGCTTTTGCAAAAGAATTTCATGCTTAATCGAATCAAAAGCTTTCTTAAAGTCGAGAAATATACCAATTGTGTGATGTTTTAGCTCAAAATGTTCAATAATTTGATCTTTAATAGATAATAAGGCCTTTTCAGTACGTTTGTGCTTCTGAAATCCGTATTGATGTTCGGTTATAATTTTGTTTAAGCTACAAAAGTTTGCAATTCGCACATATATGACACGTTCTATAATTTTTGAAAAAATGGGCAAAACGGAAATGGGCCTGTAAGTATTCATGTCATTTTCATTACCCCCTTTGTGAACAACGGATACTCTAGCAATTTTCAGTTTCTCCAGTAACGTTCCAGTGCTCAAAATAAGGTTGCAAATATGTGCAAATGGTGCGCTTATGTGTTCTGAAACTGCTTTTAGAGGTTCTGCTTTTATATTGTCAAAACCCACAGCACATTTGTTACTTAAATTCTGTATCAGCGAGGCTACTTCCGATTCATTCGTGGGAGTTAGGAAAATAGATTCCGAGACGTGCGTTTTAATATACGATTTGTAAGACTGGACAGCACCATTTGAAATATCAGAAGCTCCTGAACTCAAAAAATGCTCATTGAACATATCGGCAAGTAAAGTACCTGAACAAGATCTGCCCTCTATTTGAAGCTGAGAGATAGTCTTCGTATTTTTCCTTTGCAAAAGATCGTTCACAGCGTTCCGAATTGCTTTCTGATCATTGAGTATGTTTGCGAACTTTTTTTCATAGTAGCTAAATCGCGCCTTTTTAATGTCAGACCCTATCTTATTTCTGACCTGCTTAAATTCAACCAAATAGTCTAAGCGCTTTGTTTTTATGAATTCGGTGAACAACTTATCTCTTGCTTTCATTCTTTTCAAAAGTGAAGCGTCTATCCATGGTTTTCTCGCCCTCTTGTTTATCTTATGCACCACAATCGGAAAAGCTAAATTATAAAGGTCTGTTAACTTTGTTATGAATATGTTGTAGGCATTCACAGGGTCAGTATTATTGAAAATACAGCTCCAATCAGTGTCAGCGACAACATTCTGAAAATGCTTAATTGTTTCTTGGTTAATCTATCTACGCTGTGTAGGATTTGCTGGATTTCGTTTTTTTACGCACCACGGCAAAAATGCAAAAATCGGCAGGTGATCGCTGACTCCAGGTGTTAGAACCCCTGTGCATATTTCATTTTTGTAGTTTGTGAAACATAAATCCAAGGCAGTTTCAGTCAACTGTGTTGTCCTTGTAGGTACATGAATTGTGTTTTCATAGCCAAAAGAGAGCATTCTGTCAAGAAAACTTTGTTTGTTGTTGCTTGGTGATAGCATATCTATGTTGAAATCGCCTGTAACAATCACGCGTGCGCCATTCTGTTCACAATACTCAAGCATTTCATCCATGAAATTAAGGAAATCAGACACATTTCCAGAAGGGAGCCTATATATAGTAACTACTAAAAGGCTTTGACATTCTATCATGACAGATTCAAAGTGAGAGGATATTACAGTATATTCTTTGACAATATTGTATTTAACGCTGTGATGAACATAAATCGATACACCACCACCCCTTTGGTTTTCCCTGCAGATTGATGCACAACTGTAGTTCGTAAATGGCACGGTATCATGGTTATCAGTAGACCATGTTTCAGTGAAAGCTAAGAAATCAAACTGGTGATTTAGGCTGTTCAAAAAGAAGTCGACACTATCTTTTTTTGTTTTGAAGACTTTGCGCATTAAGGTGAATCAGTGATAACTGTTTTTTCTGGCGTGAAGCAATTTTCTGGAAGGCCTCAGCATCATAGTAGTTTGTTATGTTTGTGAATAGAACGTAAGCACTTCTTGCGATCAGCTATCTTTCATGTTATCGTATTTTGTCTAGGTTATGCACTGTTGCAATTCTAATCACCCTATCACTCGGGCTGCGGCGCACGAAAAGTTTGCCATTCTTGTGCCATGCGAAATCGTACTTATTTTCGAAGACATCAGTGCGCTGGCTGTGTGACGAGCTAGGCGAACTCTCGTCTGCGGAGACAGCGTGGCGGGCTTCATTCGCCCACCGTCATAGAGCAAGTCATCTGTGCGCTCCGTTTCTACGAGACTAGGAGTTTTCAGAGAAGCGTCAGCGCCGAGCGTTACATTGGACGCCATCAAACTACTGTTAGCCCCTGTGTCAGAGATGTGTCTGACGCGCTTATCGATGCGGCAGTGCGTAAGCGGTGGCTAGCTTTCCAGAATACTGCGGCTGAGAGGGCATATATAAAAGAATGCTTCCTACTTCGTGGGAACATTACGAACGTTGTCGGGTGTGTCGATGGAAAGTACGTAGGAATTAAAGTGCCTTCAATGTCAGCGTTACTGTGATTAACATTGAAGCAATGTTTAGACACGCAATATTGCCTAATTCGTCACTTCTGTGTAGCCGACTTAAATTTTGTGTTAGCGACATCTCACTTGCGGCTGCTTATGATACTGACTTTTTCGCTGGTTGATGACTTTTTGCCGATTGTTCTACTTATCTGTCAGGGTGCCTTCCAAATGGCTCACTTTCTTGGGAAAGAGGTTAATTAGGTATAAATAGGTAAATGGATATCACAAATTGTGTGAAGTACCCTATGAATCCAAATCTCATAAAGAACTTGGGGTTCTTCATTGGTGAAGTTAGTTAGTATGCACAATGCTGAATTTTGGTCATGCGTAATCTATCGGCAGCACCATGAAACAGCGAGGCATTGCACAATTAGTTGCAGCGCGAGATGTTGATGTCGCGACAAGCCGCTTGTGCCTATGCATTTGTGGCGAAATGAAAATGCATTGAGAATCTCAGTGTGTTGGCTTGCATGAAGAAAATACTTCAGATTGTTTGCTCTGTTCACCGTCGATGCATGTGCCAGAGGTTCAGTGTATCTTCTTATTTTAGGGGGGCGGCGTTATTCTGGATGGATAAATTTGATATTTTCGTCTCATAATGGGGCTCTAATTCTTAAGCAGTAGAATAATGCACATCCAATGCTCTGCAGAACTCTCTGTACGTGAAGATGCCATGAACCACCAAGGCAAAATTACACATCGGGAGAAATGTGGTGCAGATGCCACTGAAAAGTGGGTCTTTAACCCACCATGATAAAAATAAAAAATTGCAGAGCAAATAGACCATTTGTGCAGCTTTAGAGCAATGATTACACAAAACGTGATATGCTCAAACGAGTAAACGCTTGCTGCAATGCCAAAGTAGGCTGAGCGACATGCAGCGTATATTGGCATTGAACATGTCTCGTAACCGTTATTTTTATTGTAAGCCCTCGCTGTCACACCTTTCCCTCCGGCACTCCCTTTACTGAAACGTGGCACTGTCTTTCCATTGGTGTCAGGAATCAAAGGGGCAAGCATTAACCAGCCTTGCTGCTGCAAGGCTGGTTAATGCTTGCCCCTCTGATTCCTGCGAGTTTAGTGGTAAAGAATATGGCACCTGCATACATACACCTGTGCTGCAAAATTTAACATTTGTGATTTTTTGGAGAGCTAATTTGTGCTGGGAAATTTCAAAGATGTGCACCATTGTGGCCTAATAACTAGAGTATTGGTGATGTTGAAGACTGGGTGTATTGGTATAGTAGCTTCAAGTTTATTTGCACAACAATTCGATGGGACACAAAGAAGAAAAATACACACAGCAGAATGCTTTGCTGTGTGTGTTACTCTTCTTTGTGTACCGTTGAATTGTTGTGCGATCCAACTTCAAATAGAGCATAGGGCTTCTTTGGTGCAGGACCGAGGAAGTGTGAGCTATTCGACAACATGCCAGTGCCTTGCCACACAATTATGGAAGTCGGAAGGTTTGCAAACAAAGCTTTGCTTTCAAATCTACCTGCTCATGTTATACAAGCACTGATTGAAAGAACCATCACACAAAAATATTGGTGAAATCAATGGCCTGTGAAAAGTGTAATTTATATATTGACACTGTTGACATATTAGGTGCCATTCTGGCCTCAAAATTGTACTGGACAGAGCAGTTTGTTTCCTATGTGAAGCACAACCTCCCATTACATGCTGTGCAGACAACGAAGCTCAGTTTGTTTGACGTGCTACTCAGAATTCACTGTAATCTGTTTTTGATTCTAAAGAAGTGCCAAACAACACCTCTTTTTCAAGGACGTCATAGGAATATTCGGCGAGACCTTTTGCAGCCCCTCATAATGGAAGTGTGGCCAGCCAGCTTTGCTTGGATGCCTTTATAGATTTCTGCTCCTGATCATTGTGTGCTATCAAGTTGCAGAAGTCTATGCAACTGGTGCAAGGCATTACGTGTTTCTGTAGTCGGATACAACTTTAGGAGGCTGCGGAATCTGCGCTTTAAGGCAGGTGAACACAAGCCTGCACCGTTGGGCACGCACTCTAGACTGACATCGTGCCGCCAGGCAGACTAATACCTGCTCGTTGGAGAGGGACTATTTCTTTAGACGTGGAGGCAATCGGCTGCTGCGTTTTGGTCATCTGGGTGGGGCCTCTCCTGTCTTCTGAAGTTTTTTCCGACTCTAAAGGATGCTGGTTTTCATACAACACAAAAGGACAAAGTGTACAATTATTTGGCCTATGAAATGGATACATCAGAAGTGTGCTATGCAAGGGCTTAAGATGTGTGAAATATAGTACATGCAATTATAAGACAATGTTAAAGAATATGTGGTATCGAACATGCATGTAATGGCACATTTGAATCGGGGTGTGTTGCAGCCATATGCACAGTCTATAGGTGATAGCATTATTAGGCTCCTGCTGTTTCCTGTCTCCATTGTGAATTACACACACCGTTCATCTTGTGGCTAATCAACACGCACTGTATTCTTGTACATAGAACAAACAGCACAATGACGTGTATGCGGCATTAGTGTATTTTTTATTCACATGGTCCAAGAGTGGCACAGGTTGTCTTACGTTTTTGCCTATTTTGAAGGGACACCAATGCATGTTACAAGTCTCCTAATATGCACAGCACAATGTTTACTGCAATAATTTTATTCATGTTCTTCAATAATAAACAAAATATTAAACTGAAAGCTCCTTTATAAGGTGCCTTCTGTGAGCTCGACAGGAGGGCAGTGAGGGCACCGATACTACTCTTGCAGAGCAGCCCTCTGGACCTCTGTCACACTCTCAACAGCACGTGCCTGGCGCTCGCCTACTGCCACCAGGCGGTTGAGTGCCACCAGCAGCAGAATGTTTTGCTGCAAAAAAGTGTATTGGAATGAATCAGCCGCATACAAACCATTATTTACAAAGAAAAATGCTCGTTCCACTATTAGTACTAAGTGCCCTTAACTGTGGAAACCTCTAGTGTAGTATGCATAATAAAACTATGCGTCGGGACAACGTTGCTTTATTTTTCATAACTGGGGTTTTCTTTTTCAGAGCCAATTGTCATCTTGATTAGTGTGCCAGCAGCTGAGGTGGCCCCGCACCTTCACGAGTCTCTACTGTCAGCACCACAAACCTATTTTTGTTCGCTGCAAAACATGCGCCTCACCCTACAATCCCGTCTTATACTAGCTGATTGCGTCCTATGCCTACAAACGTCATATTTTGGTCCCATCACGCAATTTTCTACCACCCTCGGCTGTAGTTCTCTCTCCTTGACATCCATTCTGTCACGCTTATGTAATCACCTGTTATGAATTGGCAACAAGTGATCGATTACGTGCATGGCCTACTGCCGATTCCTTTTTTTTTTTCTTAATCTCAACTAGCACATCAGTTGCCACGGTTTACTACGCCACTGTCTTCCTGCCTTAATGCTATCTCCAACAATTTTTGTTACTTCGCCTTCTGCACAGTCATTGACATCTCAAGTTTCTTTGTTGACCTCCAGGTTTATGTCTCATATTGCATAACCGGTAGAATGCAATGATTCTAAGCTTTTTTCAAGGATATCAGTAACGTGGCGATCACGATTCGGTAATGCCTTCCATGTGCTGTTCAACCCGTGAAATTTTTGTGTAAGTATCCTGCTTTATATCAGTGCCTGCTATTTATATTTCACCTGGGCAAAGATACTCCTCCATAAGTTTTGCGGGCTTAATGTCACTCATGAATTTCTGTTATCTCACCAAGTTAGTGAAGGTTACCTTTATCTTTTCCATATTTTCGCGGGCCCACTTGCATGTAGAAGCACGCACACTCATTGGCTCTCACTGCCTTCTTTAAACTGCTGGACATTCAGTTCGTTACTACGAAAGCGACATAATCCGTGCAGTCTTATGCTAAATATGAAACAGTAGAAATATACTTATCTGCAGTTTGTCGATGTCTCCTTCACTGTGTTGGTAGCGAGATCCATCGTCGGTACCACCTCCTTGTCGCATCGTAGCTATATGGGATGTCTTCCTTTTGCACACGCTATGTAATATGCGTGACGCTCGCAGTCACGCAGAGTGGAGGAACTCGGCGCACTCGCAGAAGCAGCACCGGACAAGTCGTTTCTTCAGCACTGCGCCGTGAACAGTAGGTGCGCGTTGCGATCTGTGAAATCGCCGAAGCTATTGGCAATCTTTCGGGGTGCACGGAAAGATTGCTCATGGAGGAACAGAACTATCCAAGAAATAGTGGTCATCGTCGAACCTGATCACTACGTCGCGCACTGCAAGCTCGTTGTACGAATTTGTTTACACTGGGCGCCTCCGATGCTTAGCCGCCACGCTCGCCCGGTGAATGGATGTGATGACGCCGCCACAGCGTTCCCTCGTGGTATATTGCGAAGCGTACTAAATTAAAAATTAGTCTAATGCGCATTCAGTGTACAGGTGCCCAAATCTTTAACTGGTGTGCGGGAGCGGCGACTTTTCCGGGCGTCAGCGCCGTATGACGCGGCGAGGCTGGAAACAGCCTAGTAGACGATGGGCCCAGCTGAGCGCGCATTGTCCGCATGCGCTTAGCCTCAGACTCTTTCCAGCCTCACCCCGTCAAACGGCGCTGACGCACGGAAAAGTCGCCGCTCCCGCACACCAGTTAAAGATTTGGGCGCCTGTACATGTTGTAAGCTTTAAAATGCTTCTAAACCACGTTAAACTAACTAATAATATTGTACTAAATGCGTTTGTTTTATAACTCGCTTGTGTATGTAATGCACTCGGTGGAACGACAAACAAGTGAAAGAAGGCACGACCATGCACCGGCGGTATGATCACGTGAGCCCCAGTTTGTCAACCGCCCAGAAGCAACGCCCAAGGAATGATAGCCAGCCAAAGTGAATCTAGATAAACCAATGAAACTGGAGGCTTGTCGAAAGATAAACTGTGTCTCGGTACCATTCGTGCTTTTATCTTGGGGTGTCGCCAGAGCTCGTGAAGATCCCGAGTTTCGCCAAACTCGGCGCATCCTGCATAGCACCCCTGGCCACCGTCGAAGGCGATGGCTTTGATGATCGAAGGCCGTTATGACCGACGTGGTCTTGCTGAGCCTTTTGGTCGCTAAGGCATTCAGGGTCCTCTTGTTGACGATATCGAGGTGAATGGCCTGCGCGTCTTGCTCGAGGGGAATGCCTCGGACGACTCCCTTAACTGTATAGTCAGGCGCAGTCTCATAAGCTCGAATTTCGGAATGGTGCCTGGCAACCTCAAAGCTGTCGAGTTGGCGGTACCGTACCGCATAAGAGCTCGAGGGGTACATACAACGATGATGTTTTGCTGCATATTTGGGCAGTGTCTTCCATGGCGTTTTGGAGAGATACGCTTGCTGTCCTATATAGGGCCGAAGCGAGGCGGACGACCCCGACTGTTGCAATGTTCAAGCCACGACGTAGTTACCTTTGCTAGTTTTAGTGCCTTGACATGGATGCTGTGGCGCAGGTGAAAAAAAAATGTTCATATTGTTTTCTGTGGCATGACGGCAAAAATGAAACACCATAACGCTTCGGCTCATCGGACCTCGCTGCGTGCTTTGTCAACTTGTATGGTGGTGTGCTGATTTGGCTTGTTTGTTGTATGGTCCGGTGTACGACTCTAAACGAGTTACTTTTGACGTCAAATCTTTGTAACAAGATTAAACCTACAAAGTTCCGGAATTCAAAATGTAAAGCACGATTTTGCAAATGTCAATACACCGTTCGCATCAAAAGCTTATGGGAACTTTATACCCACAATCTTTTGGAATTGAAATCCATGGGCTACGTAGATTCCGCAGCCTCCTCGAGATGCCGCGACGAGCCCGGTCACCATCCGAACGCCCTTGAAACTTTGTCCTTGCGTTACGATATGTGACTCCCGGTGCAGAGGCGTTGCCGCGAAATCCAGCACGAGTTCGCAATGTTCGGGCTTAAATTCTTTTCTAATGTGAAAAAGGCATTCTAGACAAATTCCAGAATTATTTCCTGCACCAAGGTTTTGTTTTGGTCGACGGCGCATAACAGCTCAAAAAAATTCGGGGAGGGGGAGCTGAAGCCCCATAAGCTTTCCCCCTGGCTACGCCCCTGACACAGCTGGCACGGTCTACACAGCTGCGTTGGAATTCAATCGAGCAAGCAAAGCTCTTTAACTTGAGGTCTTAGAATACAGCTACTTCTGAGCACCAGTCTTTGCAATGGGAATGCGAGCGCGCCTGGACATATATCGCCCGCTGGCGTTAAATTAGGACCCAAAGGGATAGCGTACAGGCAATGTGAGTAATGTTCTTCAGAAAACACGCTGATCAGATTTTCGACGATCGCCGACTGTGTTCGCCGCTATCGTTGTGCTTTAAGTGTAGCCTGTTTTGTGGGCACAGGTTCGCCCAATAAAAGCTAGTTTTGTCTTTCACAGTACTGCTACTGTGTTCTTTCTTCACCGTCACTACCACGTGACATCTGGTGGAGGTGCTAGTGCGTTCATGTACCGAACGCCCCCGCAAAGCCGCGATCCAAGCCCGAAGCCCGAGGACAAAACCGACACCGCCCAAGACCAGCGTGCTCGCCGCAGACTGCAAGGACTGCCCCCAGAGTACGGACTTCTACCTGAGGCGACAAAGAAGATCGTGGTCAAGACAACCTCAATGGCTGCCCCAGCGTCCCCCGTTATCCTACAACAAACCCAGGAACCACCGACCTTCCATGGAGCAGCGACTGAAGACCCGGAATCCTGGCTGGAAACCTACGAGCGAATCGCGACATTCAACAACTGGGACTCCGACGACAAACTGCGGCATGTCTACTTCGCCTTAGAAGACGCCGCCAGAACGTGGTTTGAGAACAAGGAGTCGACCTTGACTACGTGGGACCTGTTCCGTAGCGGCTTCCTGCGCACCTTTACGAGCGTCGTGCGCAAGGAAAGGGCCGAAGCCATGCTGGACGCCCGAGTGCAGCTACCGAACGAGAACGCTGCCATCTTCACGGAAGAAATGAACCGTCTCTTCCACCACGCCGACCCGGATATGCCCGAAGAGAAGAAAGTCCGCCTTCTCATGCGTGGTGTGAAGGAGGAACTTTTCGGCGCAATGGTACGAAGCCCACCGAAGACCGTAGAAGAGTTCCTTCGCGAAGCAACCAGCATCGAGAAGACACTCGAAATGCGGAATCGGCAATTCAACCGCCGTACATGCTCTACCCACTACGCAGGAATTCAATCACTGGCCACGGACGATCTGCGCGAGACCATCAGGGCCATTGTGCGCGAAGAACTGCGCAAGATCTTGCCTTCGTCGCAGCCTCAAGTGGCCTCGATCGGCGACATCGTGAAAGAAGAGGTGCACCGATCCCTTGGAGTTCCTGAGGTGGAACCAGAATCACCGAAGCCGGAAGCAATGATCTACGCCGCCGCCGTCGCCCGCCGTCAAGGCCCCCCTGCGCGACCGCGCCAGGGTCCTGCAACGCCACAATTCTGTCGTCCGCCACCGCCGCCGCCGCCAGAGCGCCAATACGTCGCCCAGCGCACCTACGCGAGGAAGACGGACATTTGGCGAGCCCCCGACCACCGCCAGCTCTGCTATCACTGCGGTGAAGCCGGCCATGTGTACCGCCGATGCCCATACCGCGACCTGCGACTCAGAGGGTTCGCCGTCAACGCGCCGCGTCCACAGCTTGGGGAGCGCCCACATGAAATCGCCGATTACCTAACCGCCACTCAGTGGAACTCTCGACGACCGTCCCGTTCGCCGTCACCAGGCCGCTACCTGTCACCGCAGCGCCGACCGTACACTGGTCCAGCTCGGGGCCGCTCCGCGAGCCCATATCCGGAAAACTAAAAGCAGCAACCGATGGAGGTGCGGTTGCTGTTCGTCGAACTGACGAAGATCCTCCGCCACCGACGAAGACGACGAAGCGACCATCTCGACGACATAATAACAACACGCCGCCGTCCCGACAAAGTCAGGAAGCCAAGACTACGCCGACGAAAGACGACTTGACGACGCGACGTTCCAGCTTCACTCCAACACGACGCAGCCGTGATCCGACGCCAAGACATAACTGCAACGCCAGACAAAGAACCACCGACCTCGACGTGCTTCTCGACGGCCACGCAGTTACCGCCTTAGTGGACACAGGGGCCGATTACTCCGTAATGAGTGGACACATCGCCGCCCATTTGAAGGAAGGTAAAACTGCATGGGAAGGCCCTCAAATTCGAACCGCTGGAGGACACCTCATTACGCCGACTGGAGTCTGCACGGCAAGAATTACCGTTTATGACCGGACTTACCCTGCCACCTTCGTTACACTCCAACAGTGTTCACGAGACGTCATTCTCGGCATGGACTTCCTGAACCAACACGGCGCAATCATCGACCTAAAGTCGAAGTCAATAACGCTGTCGGAAGATCAAGCGATACCGCCGGAAAGCCCTCGTAGTCACCACGCCATGTGGGTGCTCGAAGATCAAGTGAGCATCCCGCCTCGCTCCAGCATTGTCATTTCGGTCAACACCGAAACACCCGCTGACGTAGAAGGCGTCATCGAAGGCGACCAACGTCTACTGCTCGACCGTGAAATTTGCGTCGCAAGAGGGATCGCTCGACTGCACGGAGGAAACACGAAGGTGTTGCTGACAAACTTCAGCCAGGAGTTCAAGCACATCAGCAAGGGCACGACGATCGCATACATCGAGGAAATTCAGGAAACCAGCGATGCGTTTGTCCTCTCGGATTCTGTCGCATCTACCCCGACGACCGTAGTTCCCGAGCCAGACTTCGACACAAATCCGTGTCTCCCCGTGATTAAGAAGCAACAGCTCAGAAGTCTGCTTCGACGATACAAAGACTGCTTTTCGACGTCATCGAGGATCCGACAAACCCCAGTCGCAAAGCATCGCATAATAACCGAAGAGTGCGCTCGACCACTCCGCCAGAGCCCTTACCGAGTTTCGACGCGAGAACGCGAAGCTATAAGAGACCAAGTCAACGAAATGCTGCGCGACGACATCATCCAGCCGTCGTGGGCGTCTCCAGTTGTTTTAGTGAAGAAAAAGGACGGAACCCAACGTTTCTGCGTCGATTATCGTCGATTGAACAAAATCACGACGAAAGACGTATACCCCCTCCTACGGATAGACGACGCATTGGATCGGCTCTGCAATGCAAATACTTCTCATCGATGGACCTCAAGTCTGGCTACTGGCAAATAGAAGTCGACGAAAGGGATCGCGAAAAGACCGCCTTCATCACGCCAGACGGCCTCTACGAGTTCAAGGTGATGCCATTCGGACTGTGCTCGGCACCTGCAACGTTCCAGCGCGTCATGGACACGGTATTAGCAGGATTGAAGTGGCAGACCTGTCTCGTTTACTTGGATGACGTCGTCGCCTTCGCCTGAAATTTCGACGATCACCTCAAGCGGCTTGCGGCAGTACTAGAAGCCATCAAGTTGTCAGGGCTTACTCTGAAGCCAGAAAAATGCCGCTTCGCTTACGATGAGCTTCTGTTCCTAGGCCACGTAATCAGCAAATCTGGTGTCCGTCCAGACCCGCAAAAGACAGCTGCAATCGCACAGTTCCCACAACCCATCAACAAGAAGGCAGTGTGTAGACTCCTTGGCATGTGTGCCTACTACAGGCGCTTTGTGAAGGACTTTTCACGCATCGCCGAGCCATTGACACATCTAACTAAATGTGATGTTGAGTTCAAGTGATAAACGCCGCAGGCCGACGCATTTGAAGAACTCAAACGACGCATGCAGTCGCCGCCGGTACTTGCGCACTTCGATGAGTACGCCGATACAGAAATCCATACTGACGCCAGTAGCCTAGGCCTCGGTGCCGTTGTAGTCCAAGAGGAGAAACGGAGTCGAACAGGTGATAGCTTACGCTAGCCGGTCGCTGTCAAAAGCGGAAGGCAACTATTCTACGACCGAAAAGGAATGCCTCGCCATTGTTTGGGCTACAGCTAAATTTCGCCCTTATCTTATGGCAGGCCATTCAAAGTCGTCAGTGACCATCACGTTGTGTTGGCTAGCAAATATAAAGGATGCGTCAGGATGACTGGTGCGGTGGAGCCTCAGACTACAAGAATACGACATCACTGTAACCTACAAGTCCGGACGAAAACACTCCGATGCCGATTGCCTATCACGTGCCCCCATTGACCCGCCGCCGCAAGACGACGAGAATGACGACGCCGTCCTTGGAATGATAAGCGCGGAAGACTTCGCTGCACAGCGACGGGTAGACTCGGAGTTAGAAGGCCTCGTCGAGTATTTGGAAGGGCACACCGACGTTGTCCCCAGGGCATTTAAGCGCGGATTATCTTCCTTCAGGCTTCAAAACAATCTACTCGTGAAGAACTTTTCACCAGTCCGCGCCAACTACCTTCTTGTTGTCCCGTCAGGACTTCGTCCAGAAGAATTGCACGCCCTACATGATGATCCGACCGCTGCACACCTAGGATTTTCCCGGAGACTATCGAGGATACAAGAAAAGTATTATTGGCCGCACCTGACCGGCGACGTCGCCCGTTATGTCAGAACATGCCGAGACTGTCAGCGACGCAAGACACCACCGACAAGGCCAGCCGGATTACTACAGACAATCGAGCCTCCTTGCCGACCATTCCAGCAGATCGGGATGGACTTGCTGGGACCCTTTCCGACGTCAACAACCGGAAATAAGTGGATCGTCGTGGCGACGGACTACCTCACCCGCTTCGCTGAAACTAAAGCACTGCCGAAAGGTAGCGCAGCCGAAGTGGCAAAATTCTTTGTCGAAAACATCGTGCTGCGACATGGGGCCCCAGAAATCCTCATCACCGACAGAGGAACGGCCTTTACAGCGGAGCTCACTCAAGCCATTCTGTACTACAGTCAGACAAGGCACAGGAGGACAACGGCCTACCACCCGCAGACGAATGATCTTACGGAGCGGCTGAATAAGACCCTCGCCGACATGCTAGCGATGTACGTCGACGTGGAACACAAGACGTGGGATGCCGTCCTGCCGTACGTAACATTCGCTTACAACACGGAGGTGCAAGAAACAACACAGATGACGCCATTCAAGTTGGTTTACGGCAGGAACCCGACGACGACGCTCGACGCCATGTTGCCGCACGTCACTGACGAGGAGAATCTTGACGTAGCTACCTATCTCTAGCACGCCGAAGAAGCCCGACAACTCGCCCGCCTACGGATCAAAAACCAGCAGCGTACCGACAGTCGACACTACAGCCTCTGACGACGCTTCGTCGAGTACCAGCCCGGCGACCGTGTTTCGGTATGGACCCCGATACGCCGACGAGGACTGAGTGAGAAACTACTGCGACGCTATTTCGGACCCTACAAGGTCATCCGACGTATTGGCGCACTGGACTACGAGGTCGTGCCAGACGGCATTTCGCATTCACACCGGCGCCGCGCACGACCTCAAGTGGTCCACGTGGTGCGTCTTAAACCGTTTTACGGACGCTAACGAACTTCCCTTATTTTGTTGTTTTCTTTGCTTCGAGTGCTTATTTATTACTTTCGTTTGTTTGCAGCATCGGGTCGATGCTTTTTAAGAGGGGGTAATGACACTTGTACTTATCTTTATCGGGCGACCACGTTTGGCCGCCTAACAAATGTTATCGTGCAGCGCAGGACGCGCCTGCATGAAGAAGTTTCTGGAATGTTATCGATGGTTCCCTCCACTGTCTTCCACCGCAACTTGTGTAATCTGACTGCATGTATGCGCGACGCGAACAGTGCAGAACTTTGTGGAAGACACGCGGGTCCCATCTGTTAATCTGGAACATTCCACGACTGATCTATAAAAGCTGACGCACTTGACCCGCTGATCAGATTTTCGACGATCGCCGAGCGTTTACGCCGCTGTCGTTGTGCTATAAGTGTAGCCTGTTTTGTGGGCACAGGTTCGCCCAATAGAAGTTAGTTTTGTGTTTTCACAGTATTGCCACTGTGTTATTCAACGTCACCAGCACGTGACAATATATATATATATATATATATATATGACCTGGAAAGGCAAAGCAGAAGGGTTGGTCTGAAAATTAATCTGCATAAAACTAAAGTAATGTTTAAGAGTCTCGGAAGCGAACAGCAGGTTGCCATTATCCCTCAAGAGAAAAGTGTATAACAGCTTTGTCTTACCGGTACTCATGTACGGGACAGAAACCGGGAGGCTTACGAAAAGGGTTCTGCTTAAATCGAGGACGACGCAACGAGCTATGGAAAGAAGATTGATGGGTGCAACGTTAAGGAATAAGAGAAGAGGAGATCGGGTGAGGAAACAAACGGGAGTTAATGAGATCTTAGTTTAAATCAAGAAAAAGAAATGGGCACGGGAAGGACATGTAATGAGGAGGAAAGATAGCCGATGGTCATTAAGGGTTACGGTCTGGATTCCAAGGGAAGGGATGCGTAGCAGGGGGCGGCAGAAATTTAGGTGGGCGGATAACATGAAGAAGTGTGCAGGGACAGCGCGGCCACAATTAGTGCATGGCCGGAGTAGTTGAAGAAGTATGGGAGAGGCCTTTACCATTCAGTGGGCGTAACCAGGCTGACGATATATATATATATATATATATATATATATATATATATATATATATATATATATATATACATATTGTTACGGAAGGATGAAAGAACTACTCTGACTCATCATGTATATATATTTTAAGTATAGTTTTTCTACACTCTCAATATACCAGTAACATATTGGCGGAGGTGCGGGGTACCACGGCTGGAAACGAAGCTCCGCAGTGAACGTCGCATCACCGCCCGCACCATGAATGGCGGCGAGCACTCAGGATCGACGTCGTTGCCGCCTTCAACGTCAACGTCGCCAGCTACGTCGCTGTCATCTTCGGTTGTCGTTGTGCATCCCAAGGATCCTGGAACTTTCTGCGGGGCCGATGGTGCCGACGTTGAAGAGTGGGTGGCCATGCACGTACGCGGGAATATAATCAACAGATGGGACCCTACGCTTATGCTAGCTAAGCTGTTCTACCGAAGAGGCACGGCAAAGGTGTGGTACGAAAACCACGAAGATGAGCTAACGAGCTGGGACCATTGCAAGGAGACAGAGTCGTTTGGCAAACCAGCTGGCCTTAAAATTGCCGCAAAGCACGAACTGGCCTCCCGTGCCCAATCGCCCACGGAGTCCTATGTCTCGTAGATCCAGGACGTGCTGGCACTTCGTCGTAAAGCCGATCACGGCATGACAGAGGCCGAGAAGGTCGGGCACGCACTTAAGGGCATTGCTGATGACCCGTTTAATCTGCTCATGTGCAAGAGCTGCTCTACAGTAGAAGCAATCATTAAATATTACCGCCAATTCGAACAGGCCAAAAGCCCACACGTCTTGCAACCATTCGCCAGACTTCCCAATACTGGCGCAACGCCGACGTGGGAAGATCAACCCGCACGGCAGCATGCGTCTCCATCAGAGGACGTGGTGTGAATCGTTCGACGTCAGCTGGATGCGACGGCGCCCGCAGCTTTCTGTTCGCGTAGCCCTGATGCTACCACTTTTTCTGTTCCGCTCGTACAAGCCATCGTTCGCCAGGAACTTCAAAACATTGGTTTACAGTCTGTGTGTGCTGTCGCCAATCCCATAGCTAACCAAAGCCCTTCTACTATTTTTGCTCCACCTCGACGCTTCTGTCCACCTTATCGCGACCCGACTGAGTGGAGAACTGCGGATGACCACCCGATATGTTTCAGCTGTCGCCACATTGGTCATGTCGCCCAATACTGTCGCAACTCGTGGCCCTCAACACCTCGTACGCTGACCAAACTGAGCCGTTTTGATGGAAATACCTGCGACGTTTCACCCAATACGGAGCCTAACAGCGGCGACAAGTCTGCTCGGAACATGTGGTACAGCCGCTCACCATCGCCGCGCGGACACCAGTCTCGTTCACCGCAAACACGTCGCCAAACTTCCCGTCCGCCGCAGCCACGTCGCCTTTCCTCCCCTGTGGCCTTAGGCCGCACCCTTTCGAAAAACTAGGAAATACAGCCCTCGGAGGGGGTGCTGCATTGTCGACTACTTCAGCAAATCCTGTCTGCGCCCACAAGTAAAAGTGTAATTGACGTTAAAATAGACGGCTGACCTGTCCAAGCGCTCGTCGACAATGGAGCCCACGTATCTGTGATGAGTGCTAGCCTACGTAGACGTTTAAACAAAATCCTCAACCCAGCAGCTGCCCGGGTGTTTCGTGTGGCCGACGGCGGCATGCTTGTTGTTCTTGGAATGCGTATTGCGCGTTTAGTTATAGCCGGCCGCCCTACTTCTGTTCTCTTTGCTGTGATCGACAACTGCCCTCAGGACGTTATCCTTGGATTGGACTTCTTATCCACTCATTCTGCTCTCGTCGACTGCGCGACCGGCGTTCTTTAGTTGGAACTGCCTCAACTCGCCGATGCTCGGAGTACCGCCCCACCGCGCTTGTGCTCGCGTCAAGATGTGCGTCTGTCACCCGAGGCAGTTACTTACGTCTCTGACCGCCCACCGCCCAGCCACATGTTCCTGACGGTGAATATGTGCTTCACCCCATCATCGACGTGCTTTTGAACCGGAACATTGCTGTTCCGCATAGGTTGGTCCCGGTTACTAATAACGACGTCGTTGTACCGCTTGTGAATTTCAGCCTGTGCCGTCAAGTGCTTCCGGTAGGCACCTTCTTGGCCAGTGTTTCTAGTGGTTGCGAATTTGACATTGAGAGTCTGAATGCCGAGAGTGGCTTATTAGTGCCAATTGCAGCTGACAGCTCTAGTTCCTTGACGGATTACTTGGCAAAAATGATTGCACCTGACCTCACCTCTGCACAGGCTACGGACATACTACTTCTTGAATCATACAGTGACATCTTTGATTTCGGCGACAGGCCTTAGGCGAAACATGTGTTGATCACCACGGTATTAACACTAGATATACGAGTCATATTCGTCGGCGTCCCTATCGTGTATCACATGCTGAACGTCGAGTCATCCAATCAGAAGTGGACAACGTGCTCCGCAAAGGGGTCTTCGAGCCATCAGCTGGATCTTGGGCTTCTCCCATCGTCCTTGTGAAAAAGAAGATGGTACGCGGCGTTCTTGCGTGGATTATCGCCATTTAAACAAAATCACACGAAAAGTTCTCTACCTACTACCACGCATCGATGACGCCTTGTAGTGCTTGCACGGAGCTAAATACTTCTCGTCCATCGATCTTTGATCTGGCTATATATACTGGCTGATTTCAGTTGATGAAATGGACCGCGAGAAGACGGCCTTCATTACGACGGATGGCTTATCTCAGTTCAAAGTCATGCCCTTTGGCCTATGCAATGCTCCTGCGACATTTGAACGTAGCATGGTTTCTTTTTTGCGGGGCTACAAATGGAGCACCTGTCTTTGTTACCTTGACGACGTTATTGTTTTCTCCCACGGTCGGCAACCCCCTTATCCGACTCCCTACAATTCTTGCGGTCTTCCGAAAAGACGGCCTTCAACCGAACTCCACGAAGTGTCCATTCGGGCGCCATCAGATCACCGTGTTGGGACACCTCGCTGACGCATCCGGTGTCCAACCAGATTCGCAAAAAGTTTGCGCCGTACGCATTTTCCCTGTGCCACGTTCTGCTTCTGACGTGCGCTGCTTCCTCGGCCTGTGTTCTTACTTTCGCCGTTTCGTGAAAAACTTCACCGACGTTGCTCGGCTTTTGACAGATCTTCTAAAGAAGAACTTGCCATTCTCATGGGGCCCGGAGCAGGCTCACGCGTTCGCCGCTCTCATTGGGTTTCTGACAACCCCTCCCATACTTGCCCACTTTATCCGTCTGCACCGACCGAAGTCCATACTGAAGCAAGTGGCGATGGCATCGGCGCTGTTCTCGCCCAACACCAGAATGATACGGAGTGCGTGATAGCTTACGCCAGCCGCCTGCTATCACCGGCCGAGAGAAATTACTCCATCAGCGAGCGGGAGTGCTTGGCTTTAGTTTGGGCTGTCGCCATGTTCCGGCCATATTTGTACAGCCGCACATTTTCGGTCGTCACAGACCACCACGCAGTCTGCTGGCTGTCTTCCTTATGGGACACGACTGGACAGCTTGGTCGTTGGGCTTTGCGGCTCCAGGAATTTTCATTTAGTGTCCACTACGAGACTGGACGCCTCCACAAGGACGCGGACTGCCTCTCGCGTTACCCCGTGGATTCTCCCGGTCCTGTTGTGCATGATCCGGTGAACTGCGTGAAGGCTTTGACTGACATGACCGATATGCGCTCTGAACAATAACGCGACGCATCCTTACAGTCCATCATCGCCGGAGTGTATTCTGGCAGCACCGACGGCACGTGCCGCATGTTCGTGTTGCATGATGGCATCCTCTACGCCGCAATATCAACACTGACGGCCCTGAGTTGCTCCTCGTCCTTCCTCGTCATCTGCGACCCGTCGTTCTCGAACAATTTCACGATGCACCGACGGCGGGACACCGTGGAGTTTTTCGTACATACGATCCCGTATGACGCCGGTTCTTCTGGGCGGGTTTCTACCACTCTGTGCGTCGTTATTTCGCAACTTGCGCATTGTGTCAGCGCCGGAAGAAACCTCTCCTGCCGCCTGTCGGACGACTCCATCCCATTGGAGTTCCCTCTGAACCTTTCTTTCGCGTAGGCCTTGATCTGATTGGCCCTTTTCCGACGACTATAGGGAACAAGTGGATCGCCGTCGCTACTGATTACGCGACACGCTACACGATAGCAAAGGCGTTACCGACTAGTTGCGTAACAGACGCCGCCGAGTTTCTCCTCCACGACGTCATTCTCCACCTCGGTGCACCTCGACAGTTACTTACAGACCGCAGCCGCTCGTTCTTGTGTCGAGTTGTCGACGACCTGCTCCGCTCTTGTGCCGCTGAGCACAAGCTGTCCAACGCCTACCACCCACAAACGAACGGTCTTACGGAACGTCTCAACCAAACAATCACAGAGATGCTGTCGGTGTACGTCTCCAAAGATCACCGCGACTGGGACGCCACGCTGGCTTACGTGACGTTCGCGTATAACTCGTCCGGACATGCCACCACAGGGTATTCCCCCTTTTATCTCATGTATTTTCGCGACCCCACGCTGCCGTTTGACAGCATCCTCCCTTCTGTGCCACGTGTTGCAGCTGAGAACCCCCGTGAAGTCATCGGCCGCACTCACATGGCACGTCAAGTCACCCGATCTCGTTTATTAGCCTCGCAGCATATACAAAAAGAATGTTGCGACCGCTGCCATCGCGATGTTAGGTTCGCGCCAGGTGGTTGAGTGCTCCTCTGGTCACCATGTCGTCGGGTTCGCCTCTCCCAGAAGCTTTTTTCTCGCTACACAGGGCCTTATGAAGTCATACGCGAAGTTAACAACGTAAATTACGAGATTTCGCCGCTACAGTTTGATGCATCCTCAAGTCAGACGCCTGATGACGTCGTACATGTTTCGCGGCTGAAGCCATACTTCGCTCGCAATTCTTCGCTTATACCATGTGCCGAGACAGCGCTTCGCCACCCGGGGGTCCTGTTACGGAAGGTTGAGAGAAGGGAGAGGAAGAAGATCGGAGACGCTGGCTGCTGCGTGTTGTTGGTGGTCAGCCATCTTAGCTATCCTGACTCATCCTGAATATATTGTCACGTGGTAGTGACGGTGAAGAAAGAACACAGTAGCAGTACTGTGAAAGACAAAACTAGCTTTTATTGGGTGAACCTGTGCCCACAAAACAGGCTACACTTAAAGCACAACGATAGCGGCGAACACAGTCGGCGATCGTCGAAAATCTGATCAGCGGGGCAAGCGCGTCGGCTTTTATACAGTAGTCATCAAATTTTCCAGACTAATCGTCGGGACCCGCATGCCTTCCACAAAGTTCTACACCATGCGCGTCAGGCGAATAAATCAGATAACACAAGGTTCGGCGAGAACAGACTGCGGATAGAAGCATCGATAACTTTCCAGAAACTTCGGATACATGCAAGCGCGTCCCGTGCTGTGCGATAAGATTTGTTTGGCGGCGAAACGTGGTCACCCGATAAATATAAGTACACGTGTCAATAGCCCCCTCTTAAAAAAGCATCGTCCCGATGCTACAAAGAGAGCGAAACACAAAAGGACACTTATTAACAGAAGTAACAAAACAACGAAAAGAAACAAAGTCCGAAGGTCAGTTACGTGAAGTCCCAAAGTTTGTCAACGCTGGTGGTACGGCTTGAGTCGCACAACATGGACAATTTCAGGTCGTGAGCGACGCCGCTGTGACATCGAAATGCCGTCTGGCACGACCTCATAGTCCAGTGCGCCAATACGTCGGATGATCCTGTACGGTCCGAAATAGCGACGCAAAAGCTTCTCGCTCAGTCCTCGTCGGCGTATAGGGGTCCAAACCCAAACACGGTCACCGGGCTGGTACACGACAAAGCGTCGTCGGAGGTTGTAGTATCGGCTGTCGGTCCTCTGCTGGTTCTTGATCCGCAGGCGGGCGAGCTGCCGGGCTTCTTCGGCGCGCTGGAGATAGCTAGCGACGTCAAGAATTTCCTCGTCAGTGACGTGCGGCAGCATGGCGTCGAGCGTCGTCGTCGGATTCCTGCCGTAAACCAGCTTAAACGGCGTGATCTGTGTTGTTTCTTGCACCGCCGTGTTGTAAGCGAATGTTACGTACCGCAGGACGGCATCCCAGGTCTTGTGTTCGACGTCGATGTACATCGCTAGCATGTCGGCGAGGGTCTTATTCAGCCACTCCGTAAGACCATTCGTCTGCGGGTGGTAGGCCGTGGTCCTCCTGTGCCTTGTCTGACTGTATTTCAGAATGGCTTGGGTGAGCTCCGCTGTAAAGGCCGTTCCTCTGTCGGTGATGAGGACTTCTGGGGCGCCATGTCGAAGCAGGATGTTTTCGACAAAGAATTTCGCCACTTCGGCTGCGCTACCTTTCGGCAGTGCTTTAGTTTCAGCGAAGCGGGTGAGGTAGTCTGTCGCCACGACGATCCACTTGTTTCCGGTTGTTGACGTCGGAAAGGGTCCCAGCAAGTCTATCCCGATCTGCTGGAATGGTCGGCAAGGAGGCTCGATTGGCTGTAGTAATCCGGCTGGCCTTGTCGGCGGTGTCTTGCGTCGCTGACAGTCTCGGCATGTTCTGACATAACGGGCGACGTCGGCGCTCAGGCGCGGCCAATAATACTTTTCTTGTATCCTCGATAGTGTCCGGGAAAAACCGAGGTGTCCAGCGATCGGATCGTCATGTAGGGCGTGCAATACTTCTGGACGAAGTCCTCACGGGACAACAAGAAGGTAGTTGGCGCGGACTGGCGAGAAGTTCTTCTTCACGAGGAGATTGTTTTGAAGCGTGAAGGAAGTTAATCCGCGCTTAAATGCCCTGGGGACAACGTCGGTGTGCCCTTCCAAATATTCCACCAGGCCTTTTAGCTCCGGGTCTGCCCGTTGCTGTTCAGCGAAGTCTTCCGCGCTTATCATGCCAAGGAAGGCGTCGTCACCTTCGTCATCTAGCGGCAGCGGGTCAATGGGGGCACGTGATAGGCAATCGGCATCGGAGTGTTTTCGTCCGGACTTGTAGGTTACAGTGATGTCGTATTCTTGTAGTCTGAGGCTCCACCGCGCCAGTCGTCCTGAAGGATCCTTTATACTTGCTAGCCAACACAACGCGTGATGGTCACTGACGACTTTGAATGCCCTGCCATAAAGATAAGGGCGAAATTTAGCTGTAGCCCAAACGATGGCGAAGCATTCCTTTTCGGTCGTAGAATAGTTGCCTTCCGCTTTTGACAGCGACCGGCTAGCGTAAGATATCACCTGTTCGACTCTGTTTTTCCTCTGGACAAGAGCGGCACCGAGGCCTAGGCTACTGGCGTCAGTATGGATTTCTGTATCTGCGTACTCGTCGAAGTGCGCAAGTACCGGCGGCGACTGCATGCGTCGTTTGAATTCTTCAAATGCGTCGGCCTGCGGCGTTTCCCACTTGAACTCGACATCACATTTAGTTAGACGTGTCAACGGCTCGGCGATGCGTGAAAAGTCCTTGACAAAGCGCCTGTAGTAGGCACACATGCCAAGGAATCTACGCACTGCCTTCTTGTCGGTGGCCTGCGGGAACTTTGCGATGGCAGCTGTTTTCTGGGGGTCGGGGCGTACTCAGGATTTACTGATGACGTGGCCTAGGGACAGAAGCTCGTCGTAAGCGAAGCGGCATTTTTCTGGCTTCAGAGTGAGCCCTGAGGATTTGATGGCCTCTAGTACTGTGGCAAGCCGCCTAAGGTGATCGTCGAAATTTCCGGCGAATACAACGACGTCATCCAAGTAAACGAGACAGGTCTGCCATTTCAATCCCGCTAAAACCGTGTCCATCACGCGCTGGAACGTTGCAGGCGCCGAGCACAGTCCAAATGGCATAACCTTGAACTCGTAGAGGCCGTCTGGGGTGACGAAGGCGGTCTTTTCGCGGTCTCTTTCGTCGACTTCTATTTGCCAATAGCCAGACTTGAGGTCCATCGAGGAGAAGTATTTAGCGTTGCAGAGCCGATCTAATGCGTCATCTATCCGTGGGAGGGGGTATACGTCCTTCTTCGTGATCTTGTTCAGACGACGATAATCGACGCTGAAACGTAGGGTTCCGTCCTTTTTCTTCACCAGGACAACAGGGGATGCCCACGGGCTTTTCGACGGCTGGATGATGTCGTCGCGCAGCATTTAGTCGACTTGTTCTCTTATAGCTTCGCGTTCTCGCGGTGAAACTCGGTAAGGGCTTTGGCGGAGTGGTCGAGTGTACTGCTCGGTGATTGTGCGATGCTTGGCGACTGGTGTTTGTCGAATCCTCGATGTCGTCGAAAAGCAGCCTTTGTACCGTCGGAGCAGGCTTCTGAGCTGCTGTTGCTTAATCACTGGGAGACTTGCATTAATGTCGTAGTGTGGTTCGGGAACCATGGTCACCGGGGTAGATGCGGCGGTATCCGAGAGGACAAACGCATTACTGGTTTCCACAATTTCCTCGATGTACGCGATCGTCGTGCCCTTGTTGATGTGCTTGAACTCCTGGCTGAAGTTTGTCAGCAACACTTCAGTTTTCCCTCCATGCAGTCGAGCAATCCCTCTTGCGACGCAAATTTCACGGTCTAGCAGGAGACATTGGTCGCCTTCGATGACACCTTCTACGTCAGCGGGTATTTCGGTGCCGACCGAAATAACAATGCTGGAGCGGGCGGGATGCTCACTTGGTCTTCGAGCACACTCAAGGCGTGGTGACTACGAGGGCTCTCTGGCGGTATCGCTTCATCTTCCGACAGCGTTATTGACTTCGACTTCAGGTCGATGACTGCGCCGTGTTGGTTCAGGAAGTTCATACCGATAATGACGTCTCGAGAACACTGTTGGAGGATAACGAAGTTGGCAGGGTAAGTCCGGTCATGAATGGTTATCTTTGCCGTACAGATTCCAGTCGGCGTAATCAGGTGTCCTCCAGCGGTGCGAATTTGAGGGCCTTCCCATTCAGTCTTAACCTTCTTCAACTGGGTGGCGATGTGTCCACTCATGACGGAGTAGTCAGCCCCTGTGTCCACTAAGGCGGTAACTGCGTGGCCGTCGAGAAGCACATCGAGGTCGGTGCTTCTTTGTCTGGCGTTGCAGTTAGGTCTTGGCGTCGGATCACGGCTGCGTCGTGTTGGAGTGAAGCTGGAACGTCGCGTCGTCAAGTCGACTTTCGTCGGCGTAGTCTTGGCTTCCTGACTTTGTCGGGACGGCGGCGTGTCGTTATTATGTCGTCGAGATGGTCGCTTCGTCGTCTTCGTCGGTGGCGGAGGATCTTCGTCAGTTCGACGAACAGCAACCGCACCTCCAACGGTTGCTGCTTTTAGTTTTCCGGATATGGGCTCGCGGAGCGGCCCCGAGCTGGACCAGTGTACGGTCGGCGCTGCGGTGACAGGTAGCGGCCTGGTGACGGCGAACGGGACGGTCGTCGAGAGTTCCACTGAGTGGCGGTTAGGTAATCGGCGATTTCACGTGGGCGCTCCCCAAGCTGTGGACGCGGCGCGTTGACGGCGAACCCTCTGAGTCGCAGGTCGCGGTATGGGCATCGGCGGTACACATGGCCGGCTTCACCGCAGTGATAGCAGAGCTGGCGGTGGTCGGGGGCTCGCCAAATGTCCGTCTTCCTCGCGTAGGTGCGCTGGGCGACGTATTGGCGCTCTGGCGGCGGCGGCGGTGGCGGACGACGGAATTGCGGCGTTGCAGGACCCTGGCGCGGTCGCGCAGGGGGGCCTTGACGGCGGGCGACGGCGGCGGCGTAGATCATTGCTTCCGGCTTCGGTGATTCTGGTTCCACCTCAGGAACTCCAAGGGATCGGTGCACCTCTTCTTTCACGATGTCGCCGATCGAGGCCACTTGAGGCTGCGACGAAAGCAAGATCTTGCGCAGTTCTTCGCGCACAATGGCCCTGATGGTCTCGCGCAGATCGTCCGTGGCCAGTGATTGAATTCCTGCGTAGTGGGTAGAGCATGTACGGCGGTTGAATTGCCGATTCCGCATTTCGAGTGTCTTCTCGATGCTGGTTGCTTCGCGAAGGAACTCTTCTACGGTCTTCGGTGGGCTTCGTACCATTGCGCCGAAAAGTTCCTCCTTCACACCACGCATGAGAAGGCGGACTTTCTTCTCTTCGGGCATATCCGGGTCGGCGTGGTGGAAGAGACGGTTCATTTCTTCCGTGAAGATGGCAGCGTTCTCGTTCGGTAGCTGCACTCGGGCGTCCAGCATGGCTTCGGCCCTTTCCTTGCGCACGACGCTCGTAAAGGTGCGCAGGAAGCCGCTACGGAACAGGTCCCACGTAGTCAAGGTCGACTCCCTGTTCTCAAACCACGTTTTGGCGGCGTCTTCTAAGGCGAAGTAGACATGCCGCAGCTTGTCGTCGGAGTCCCAGTTGTTGAATGTCGCGATTCGCTCGTAGGTTTCCAGCCAGGATTCCGGGTCTTCAGTCGCTGCTCCATGGAAGGTCGGTGGTTCCTGGGGTTGTTGTAGGATAACGGGGGACGCTGGGGCAGCCATTGAGGTTGTCTTGACCACGATCTTCTTTGTCGCCTCAGGTAGAAGTCCGTGCTCTTGGGGCAGTCCTTGCAGTCTGCGGCGAGCACGCTGGTCTTGGGCGGTGTCGGTTTTGTCCTCGGGCTTCGGGCTTGGATCGCGGCTTTGCGGGGGCGTTCGGTACATGAACGCACTAGCACCTCCACCAGATGTCACGTGGTAGTGACGGTGAAGAAAGAACACAGTAGCAGTACTGTGAAAGACAAAACTAGCTTTTATTGGGCGAACCTGTGCCCACAAAAGAGGCTACACTTAAAGCACAACGATAGCGGCGAACACAGTCGGCGATCGTCGAAAATCTGATCAGCGGGTCAAGCGCGTCGGCTTTTATACAGTAGTCATCGAATTTTCCAGACTAATCGTCGGGTGCCGCATGCCTTCCACAAAGTTCTACACCATGCGCGTCAGGCGAATAAATCAGATAACACAAGGTTCGGCGAGAACAGACTGCGGATAGAAGCATCGATAACTTTCCAGAAACTTCGGATACATGCAAGCGCGTCCCTTGGTGTGCGATAAGATTTGTTTGGCGGCGAAACGTGGTCGCCCGATAAATATAAGTACACGTGTCAATATATTGTATATACATACCAGCAACGTTCCCGTAACAATACATTCAGAACATCCTGGCGACCTGTGGCCCCAGCAGCACATATTGACCCATATCTTTTAAACTGCACTGTCCCCGGGACTAGCCTGTGACACGAGGCTAGAAACATATCCGATACGAAAAAAAGGTAGTAACTTCCTAAGAAAGACTTTGTCTTTAACGGCTTATTTTTCTTTGGATAACAAGAAAAATTTCACATCTACAGAGGCGTCTCGACAGATTACGACGCTCGAGGCGTAACGGTGAACCGGGGGGATTACTACAGTTCAATTCAATTAAGGAGGAACTTCGTCGGAAAATAATACTGCTAGGACTTTTACTTCCGTGTAACGCTACCAGACTTGCATAGTAACGCTCTCGAAAACGTGAAATATCAACATGAAGAAATACAGCAAGCATCGGGTAAACAACGGAAGTGACCATGACTCCCTTTATCCTTTATCCTTTATCCTCCCTGTATCGCTTTTATCTTTATTATTTTAGCAACAATGCTGCATGTATTTTCTGGCCATTTTTGTGGCCTAACTGGGGAAATCTCTTGAATGAATGAATGTGTGTGGTTTAGTGGCGCAAGGGCCAGATATGGCCGAAGAGCCCTAAGATAGTGTTAGTGATTTCGCGGTGGAATGATGAGTTCTGTGAAGATGTGACTTGGCTGTAAAAGGGCCCAAAAATAGTCGCTGTAAAGGGCGTAAAATCTACGTGCTATAAAATTATGGCGATGACTGAGGACGAATACTATGAACATTAAAATGCATCGTAGGAGAATGATGCAAAATAGAAAATATATGAGATGGTAAAATTACTTGGAGCACTGCTGCTTCGTCAGAGCCCTTGAAACACAACGGCCTAGAGGCATGTGCTATACGAAAGAGTTATCACAGCGGCATCCTCCGAACATGTGGGGCTAACAACATGCAAGACATCTTTCAGAAAACTTAGGACTGCATAGGTGTCAAACAGCGGCTCTGGGCCGAGTAGCATTACGGGATGTAGGGGGATGCGCTGTCGGTATGCTAGGGAAAAATGTTTCCTTCTCTCAGATTCGGCTGCCCGACACTCCAGGAGGACGTGGAGGACGGTCAGCCTCTCCCCGCATCTACCCCAGGTTGGAGGATGATTTTCAGTGAGTAAAAAGTTATGCGTGCCAAATGCGTGTCCTAATCTGAGCCGACAGAATAGGGCATCTGTTCGCCGTGATTTTGTTACCGAGGGGCAAGAACCTAACTATGGCTTCATCACGTGCAGTTTGTTATTAACTTCTGCGTCCCACAGACGTTGCCACTGGTTTCGCAGTTTCCTTCTTAAGAAAGGCTTCAGGTCTGTGACAGCCCAGTTGAAAAACACAACAGGAAATTTTCAGTCTGTCGTATTTTGGGACGTTGTTTCTGTAGTTTGTAGTGTGACGTCCTGTAGTAGAAAGTTCCGTAGTTCTTGATCAATATTTAATGAAAAATTGAGAGAGACCTCCTTAAGGCTATATAAATTTGTTAGTACAAAAAAAAAGAAAAATATAAAAAAACCGTCTCCGCCTAGGATCCGAACTTGCAACCTCAAGATTCTGAGCCCGGCATATTACCACTGCACCACTCCTGACATTTTTTTTTTCTTTATTGCATGGGATTATCGTTACTGTCAAACCACTACAGTTACATCACATATGATCATACAAGAGAAACAAATTCACAGAAAGTATACAGTCCAATGACAGTTCAAAATTCTGGCAAACAAACACAAGCGTCCAGGTGTGAAATCCATTCAGGGACGGGATCATATGTAAGCACCACACTCCGGACTTGAGCAGTCTCTTCACGGAAGATAGACCTTGTCGAGCGAGGTGGCTCGGCATGTCTGTCGATCATCCGACTTCTCCATAATGAATAAAGTCCTAATAACATAAACAAATCATATGGTGTATTACTGGCTGTCTTTTTGAAAGGAAGGAACCGGATACCATAACATGTGAGAGGAAAGTCTTTTTTGATAGTTCTTTGTAAAATGTCCCAAAAAAGAAATGCGTCACGACAAAGTATAAAGCAATGTTCTATTGTCTCGGGTTGATTACAAAGCCTACAATTTGTATTCCAGGGTACATAGAGTCCTTTTTCCTGAAGCCACGTTTTAACTGGCAGTGTGGAGGTGTGCAGCTTAAAGAAAAACGTTTTTGCTGCTGGCGCAATGTACATTCTACGGACACGGCAAAGAACATCTTGACCAAATAGAGACAGATACGGCTTTCGGTACAGCGGTTCAGGGAAAAGGTTATCTATAAGTGCTGCATTTAGCGACGTGCGATTAACGGTAAACAAATATTCAAGGTTGAATCTGGCTTTTAAGAAAGAAATAGTGTCGACAAGTTCCTTTAAGAAGCCCCATAACGGTAGTTCTTGAGCAACGTTTGTCGTGACAAAAAGAAAAGGGAGGTGTGACGCAAGACGTGCTCGATTAACTGCGAGAAGGAATGGATGACGGACATTTTTAAGGTAAAATAAGCGCATGACCAATTGTCGCACAAACAAATGCACAAGACCTAGGCCTCCCTTTTCAAGCGGGAGAAAAAGGTTGTCCCTTCTCATGGCTTCCCATGATGAATGCCAAATAAAACATGCAAATATTCTATGAAATGCCTGGACATGGACACGTGAGCAGTGCAAGACCTGCAGAACATAAAGAAGCTTAGAAGCGAGAAATGTATTGCATGCCTTAGCTCTCGCAAAAATGGAGAGATTACGTCCTTGCCAGGTTGTCACCTTTCTACGGATAGTGGTTATCGTGGACGCCCAATGAGGTCCACTATTACGGAAGTTATCGAGAGGTACTCCAAGATATCGCAACGGAGACTGATTCCAATGAATATTCGCGAATACAGAGGGAGTGAGCGCCCACATGCCTAGCCAAAAGCCTCTACTTTTGTCAAAATTTACAGTAGCTCCTGCAGTCTCACAGAAACGCAGGGTAGCGTTTATTGCCTTGGTAATGCTTGGCTTATCGACGCAAAAGAAGGCAATGTCATCTGCATAAGCTAGCACTTTAATTTCCTCATCGGCATACATATATCCTTTAATGCTCGAGTCACAAAGCACGCTTAAGCAAAGCGGTTCTAAGTATATGGCGAAGAGTAACGGCGAGAGCGGACAACCTTGACGAACGGATGACTGTAGTTGTATTATATCTGAGAGGGTACGATTCACAATTAACTTTGTAGTGCAGTGTTTATAACAAAGTGTTATACCATTGTATAATACATCCCCTAACTGAAGATGTCGCAGTAGTTGGAATAAAAATTCGTGTTGAACCTTATCAAAGGCTTTGGCGAGGTCAATCTGGAGAAGAGCTACTTGATCCGTACTACCCCCAAGGCACTCAAGAACTGAACGTGCGATATGAACATTTGTCTGTATAGAGCGGCCTCGAATTCCGCATGTTTGATGATCACCTACTAATTTAGTAATGACTGTCTGCAATCTATTTGTCAGTATTTTTGCAAATATTTTGTAATCGACGTTACATAATGATATCGGCCTATAACCGTTTACTCTCTTTATTGTTTCATCATCAGTGCTTTTTGGTATTAAGGTTGTGTGGCCCTGATAGAAAGATGGAGGAAGCTCACCATATTGATAGGCTTCCTCGAAAAGTTGCTGCAGAAAAGGACACAGGAATTCCTGAAATTTTATATAAAATTCAGCACTAAGGCCATCAGGACCAGGCGTCTTGTTCCTCTGCAGCGTTTCAACGGCAAAATTAATTTCTTCTCGAGTTATTGGCCCATCAACGCTGAGTTGGTCATCTTCTTCTAAGTGTGGCATAAGCGAAATAAACTGATCAGCGTTTTCTTCGTATCCATTCTGAGGCTTAACTGCAGCGAAAAGATCTTTATAGTGAGCTTCAAATAGGCTTATTATTTGGGGCGTGTCTGTGTATATAGACCCACCAGACTCAATTTCTAATATTTGCTTAGAAAGCGCGTATCGCTTCTCATCACCGAGAGCCCTTTTTGTGGGCTGTTCCTCTGTGAAGCGAGTTGTGCGTGAACGAACCATTGCTCCATTGTACACTTCCGTCTCATATTTCTGTACTTGTGCGCGAACTATGTTTATTTCATCGCTATACAACCCTGGTTCCTGGCTTTCGAAAGTGTGCAGCTTGTGAAGTAGATCATGAAGGTAATGCTTTTCAGCTTTTTTTCTTTGAGACAGCTCACATGAAATGGCAATCGCCTCATTTTTTACTCTATTTTTGAACATTTCCCATCGAGCAAACAAAGGAAGCTGTTGACATTGTGTTATTTCTAGCCATAATTCTTTCACTTTGTTTACAAAACTTTCCTCTCGCAAAAGTTGTGTATTAAGTTTCCACAGTTCCCAGTTTGGAGCAAACCTGCGGAATTTTCGGGGACCCCATGAAACAGCTACTAAACAGTGGTCTGTGAAAAATACAGGCTTCACGGCGTAGTTGTGAATGTTAGACCAGAGACTCGTCGAAACATACACACGATCAAGTCGAGCATGGGAGACGCCTTGAAAGTGCGTGAACCGCACCCAAGATGGGGTGTAGGCGCCCACGTCTATTAGATTGTGATCTTCCGTTAACTGATGCAGGGAAGCAGCACTTGCATCATAACGATTAGTTAGGTATGAGTGGTCTCTGGAATGACAAACACAGTTGAAGTCTCCCAACAGTACCAAATCTCTGTCAGTATCTAGGAGCGGAGCAAGTGAGAGGAAGAAAGCCTTCCTCTCACTCACTTTTGAGGGAGCATAAACGCAAATAAATCGCCAATTACGGGAATGAAAAGAGAGGTCACAGCATATAAGGCGGCCTTCCCCTTCAACACGCAGCGACAATGAAGAATGATTTAACTGCTTTCTGACTAACAAAAAGCATCCAGCGGAAGCACCACATGCTTGGCTAATACACACCTGATAATCAGGTTGAAAAGTTTGCAGCGCAAGGTTGACATCACCAGCAGACGATATCTTTGTCTCTTGCACTGCACCAACATCAACTTCATGCTGCCTAAGCACGTGTAGTAACTGCCGCTGACGCCTTATATTCCTCAGCCCACGTACGTTGAGTGTCGCTACACATAAAGGGAGGGTGAAGGCGGTAGCCATTTTGCTCACCTAAAGCTTTTGTATTTCATTGCCCTTGGCCACAGGTAAATCTGTGGTCTTGCTCCCTTTGGGCTTCTTTGTGCCACTCTCCTGACTACGCTGATATAACCGGCGGGGCACATTATCACCAGGAGAGGGAGTTTGCTGAGCACTAGGAGACACTTTCTCGGGCGCCGGTAGTGCACATTCTGTTGCTTCGTCATTGCATGGTGCCGGACGTTTCCTGGCCTTGCTGATGTCCATCGCCTCTTCCTCTTCTTCCTTGTCATCAGGGGGCTTTTCTTTAAGGCTTGCTAGGCCAGGTGGGCAAACTGAGTCATCCTCGCCGGAAGCTTCGCTAGTCTTACTTGAGCTGTTATGACTGGTTGGCATTGGCTTCAAGGTCTCCTGGTCCTCGTCCCTAATGCCACCTGTAGTCTCTCCGGTGGCATCTACTACCTCTGTAGAATCCATGAGGTGGTCCAGTTGTGGCTCGTCTGCGCTATATTGCCCAGAACGAAGCTTATTGGCGTAGGTGGACACGCAGGCGTCCGCTGAGTGACCAAATCGATGGCACTGTAAGCATCTCGGTGTTCTGCATTGTCGTCGAACGTGTCCCACGCGCTTGCAACGAAGGCACAGAGGAGGCCTACCGGGGATAAGTACGAGGCACTGGTGTCCATAAATGGACATAATGTGCGGTATTGAGGTTACGGTGATAGTGTCCTTGAGCACCAAGGAAACCTCCCGGTTTGTTGTCACCCACTGTTCCATGCCAGTGCATCTCCATGCTTCTCTCTCCACCGACTTCACCTGACCATAGGCCTGGAACGCTTCCTCAACGCGTCGTGGTTCAAGGTGAGGTGGAAGCCATAGTAATTTAAGCTTGATGTTTTTAGTCTCCGGATCTATCACCATGCACTTCAGCACTTTGACACGGAGCTCACCACAGGCGACGAGGGTCTGTTTTGCCGCACTACTAGCGCAAGTGTACATTTTGGCCATGTCAAAAGTACGACGTGCTGATGCGCTGATGTTTACATTTGGATTTTAAGAGCCAAGATTCGCTATCACTCCACCACGTCAAGTGCCACATCTCTAGAAGAGCAAGAGTGTTCGTAACATCGACAGGTACATCGTGGAGTGCTGGAACATTGATTAAATAAGAAATTCAGAAATAGACAACGTTGACTTTTAGGGTTATTACTGCTAGTTTCGACAGTTGTCTCTCGTTCATCACACTTTTGAGCGCGCATATAATTCGTGTGTTCAATGCAAAATAGCTACATAAACATACGTGGATGAGAGTTCCTTCTGACAGCACACTCGCTTCTCACGGCAGCACTGTACCAGATTAATGAGACCCGAGCGAGACAGCTTTTCACGCAACTTTGTGCAACAACCCAAATCTTCTTTTCCGCTTCGCATAAGCTTGTGGAATATTCCTGGGAAATTAACTAATGTGACAGTGTAACAGCACATGTAAGTCGACAGGCCTGTGTGCCACATCTTACTAAAAAAAAAACGGATACGCAGCCATTCCCGCAGATGGTATGATCTTGATCAGCGGCCGATCTTGAGGAGGCCGGTAGGGCGTTGCTGGTGCCGCGTCGTCAGGCCACAATTTTAACTATTCGCCACGTCGACTTTAAAACAGGTGTTGGTGCCATCAGCATTGCCGGCTTCAGAGAAGCGCGATTGAATACCGCGCAAGAGAAAAGTACAGTGTACACCACCGATGCGAAACTAACATCCAATTTTAAAGGGCCACGACGGAAAGCGCTTCTGTTGCGACTTCGGAACTCTTGGCCGTCGCGATCGAATGTTTCTGCTGCGACGTCAGAATTGGTGTCGTAACGTCCGAGTCGCTGTCAGGATATAAAGCTGTTGTTCCCGACTTCAGAACTCTTGTTGTCGCGACAGAACGTTTCTGTTGCGACTTCATAACTATTGGCCTTCGCGACAGAATGCTCTGTTGCGACATCAGAATTTCTGTCATAACGTCAGAAATGTCACTCAATTAAGAAATGTCAAGAACTTCTGTCGTACAACAGAATTTCTGTAGTTACGACAGGAATTCCTCTTGTCTTTTTCAACTGGGCACTACAGAAGTTTGTCGCATCGCACAATTTCAGTGCACTTCTGCTGTCATCATTGGGTAAATGTCGCGACGATAGGTTTCCGTGGTGGAACAGTTCTCTGTAGTACAACAGAAGTTTGTCCATTACTTCAGGAACACTTCTGTTATGACAACTGGCGGCCTGTTGCAATGATAGGTTTCTGTCGTACAACAACATTTTTCTGTAGTACAACAGAAGTTGGTCGCATTACTTCAGGAACACTTCTGTTGTGACAATTGGGGGCCTGTTGCCACAATAGGTTTCTGTAGTATTTCAACAGCTCTCTGTAGCACTACAGAAGTTTTTCGGGTTAATTCAGGAACATTTCTGTTGGGACAACAGGGTGCCTGTAGTGATGACAAATTTTTCTGTAGTACTACAAAAATCGGTTGTAGAGCTTCAGCTTTCTGTTGTAACAACAGACATACGACAGACTGTACTTCTGTAGTCACAATAAGAAATAGAAATGTCTGTTGTGCATCAGAAAAGTCTGTCGCTCTATCAGGAATCTGAAGTTACTACAGAAAAATCCTGTTGTACAACAGAAATTTCTGTTGTACTGAACACAACCTCTGTTGTCATTTTCAACTGGGAAGGACCGAAGCAGTAGGATTAACTGCATGCAATGAAATTGATGTGGCCATCTGGTCCGCTAGAACGTTTCCCTCGATGCCCCTATGTCCAGGCACCCAGCATATAATCACATGTTGGTTAGATATATATGCTTTACACAGTACGGAGTACAGTTTATTAATTACGGGATTTTTGTGGTTACAGAATGACATCAAGGCCTTCACAACACAAAGGGAGTCCGTATATATAACTGATTTCTGGAGTTTTTATTTATGTATATGCTTTACGGCCGACAGCAGTGCGTAGGCCTCAAGCCTGTTTCACATGATGCGATTTTCGTTGCATCGGAAGTGCGATTTCTGTCGTTTGCGATGAAAATCGCAGTCGCAGTGCCGACCCCCCGATTTTCGGCTGCGACCAACCGGTTGGTCACAGCCGAAAATCGGGGGGTCGGCACTGCGACAACCGGTTGGTCGCACAGTCGCACCATCGCACTGATCGCTGCGATTTTCCGTCGAAATTGCGCGGAGAGCTGTCAACGGAGCTATTTCGCCGGTTTGTTTTGAAGAAAGGCGCCTCGGACGACAAGTGCAATGCGCGGAGACGTGGATCGTCGAATTCGGTACGTACGCGAAGGGAGAATAAAAAACTTGTACCGCGGATTGCATTCTCCGATTGCTATGCGTTCGTTGACAGGCTACACAGCAAATGAAGTGCATTTTCACGTTAGCTTCGTGCGCCTTTGCGAGTTGTCAGTGCTAAGAAGTGTTTGATCCCCAGCAGACGACGAGGTCGTCACAATTTTCTTTTGTTGAGTAGCATGCAAAAATCGCGCTTACGGGGCAGCTTGAATTATTTTAACCTCGGCAAGGGCAAATGACAAGACAGCAAAGTACCCGAAGTTTCAACGTTGCGCTGAACGCGGTACCGTTCAGTTGCATTTTCTTGTCGGTTTTCAAGCACGAATTTCCCGATGCATCTTGAAAGCTTATCTTGCCTCTTATTAAATTTGACAGAGCAAAAGTGTAGGCTATCGTAATGAATTTTCTACGATAGCATTAAATGCGTGGCTTGAATAAAATATTACATGCACGTTTAGTTGCACCTCTTCTCTGGAGAATTTTTTTTCTTGCACAGAAACCAATAAAAATTGACTATGTTGCGGACTTTGTATCCTTACTGCATCTGTATGAACACTTGCTCTGCAAGGTAATTAACTGTACAGCTAGTAGATTAAGTAAATACAGTGACAACGTACACTCCTGCACAATTATGTAGAACTCGAGCAACAATGCGAAAAGCAGGCAAACGCCCTGTTCTTGTGGGGATAAAACAGTATAAAACTACACGCTGAAAAAAAGTAAATCAAAACTGTGCAGTGAAGTCAGCCAGTACAAGCAGTTCTTGCACGTTCACAGCTGATCAAGTGTGCAGAAACATTCATGCCTTACATGTTTCTAGTAAGTTTCTAATAAGTTTGTGATCACATATATTAGTGTGTAAACCCATATAACGATATCCGCTGCGATTACTATCTTTATAAGTAATGAAATACCATGCTACTTGCAAGAACATATATCACCTGAGGATTTTAGAACAAACTTCTGCATTTCAACTATACATAATATGTGGTTTATTCAATAAAAGAACACAAACTGGGCTTTTTTGCAATGACAAACTTATTCCAAACTTTACTTACATACAGGCAAGAAAAAAAATTATAGACAGAAATATTGTTCTTCAATTTGTTCACCTGCCACTGTGGCTATAGCATTCTGCTGCTAACACAAGGCGAGGGATTGATTTGCCAGCCATGGAAGTTGCATTTCGATGGAAGTCATAGGTGCTAAAAAAAGCTCTTGCACTTAGATTTAGTTCATCACCTTTTATTGAACCCTTACACTTCAAAATGCTATTGCACGGGGGGGCATGCTTATGCAAAATCTAACACCAATAGAAAGCAAAGCGCAGAATTGTAAAACAACCATCTTTCGTGATAATTCAAGTGTGTAAATATTCATTGCCTCAATATGTATTGTTCAACAGCTCTGCACAAGTAAGCATGATCAGGTATAGCAAGTACTCTGTCAAGAAGCTGGTTCTACAGATGTATAAATGTCAAGGCATGAATGCTCATACTACGTCGCACGCATAGCACAAAGAAAACCCTTTTCAAGAGTTGTCCCTTCTGGCAGATATGAGTGGGCCATAAGCAGCAGAAACTTTATTGCAGGACATTGTGTAATACCGCTTATGAAAGAATGAACAGAGTGAAGAGGCTTTTAACAGCAGTACCTCATGCTGCTCTAATAAGAGGAACGATGAGCAAAAACATTTCTGGTAGAGCACTTAAACTAACTTTCTGAATGACAGAAAATTCCAGGTGAGAGTTGGAGGTACGTTAAGCCCGCACACACCAACAACACGGGCATACTACAAGAAACACTACAGCCTATGGTGTATTACAGTCTGTGGGAAAGCTATCTTATACAGAAATCAAGAATGATGCAACAAGCCCTCGACAACACTGCAGACTTTCTTGGCTAGTCTGGCCTCTCGCTTTCTGATAAGTCAGCTCATATTGACGTCAGAAAAAAAAGAAAGACTAGAATCAAGAACTACCCCAGATTGCACATTGTGATCCACATAGCTGGACAAATATGCCCGCAAGTCAACATTCACAAATCCTCAGCTAGTGCAAGCCCATGACGGCAGAGCCAGCATGTGCGTGAAACAATTATGCAATGCCTGGACGCAACTTCCACACCTGGTGAAAAGAATAATCTCGAAATAACGGGGGTGGGCGAGCGGATACTATAGAAAATCGCAGATGCTGTGCTTGTGTCCAAGGTATGGTACGGTATGAATTACCAGCAGCACACAAAAAAGACAACTCATCGAATACAGGCATCGGGTAGTAATAACAGGTTTTTCCAACTGTACCATGCTTGAAGACCTCTATGAGAAAGAGCTAACGAACAAGCACCTAGACAGAGTAGAGTTGCAGCCTGCAGCACAAATTCTTTGTCTCGAGAGCTCAGAACCTCATCCCAAGATACTATGCCAGCTAGCATATGAGATGCAAAGACGACTACCCCTCCCTTCAGAAACACAACCTCGGGAGTACCTGAACTTGAAACACAACAGGCCCATACCATGGAATATGGGGGCAAACAATTAGGCCAGGAGACTATATGCAACTGCCAAACACACAGAGGAGGTTGCTAGTCATGAAGATACAAGCAAACACAAGGCACATATAGTACACTGATCTGGCAATAGCAGTGTAACAGTAGTATGACACTACATACAACTAAACCCCACATAAGTGAGTACCATTCCAGGTCATCCTACACCTAGAAAAGCTGAACGGAAAGCAATCAAAGCAGCACTTGTAATGCAGATTACACCCTGTACAGCACCCTGCATGAATTCACCAGCAACTGTCTGGGCCTGCACATCAAACAAGATTGTCAGGAAAATCAAGAGATTAACACGCGACTTGCCAGCGCATGGCCAGAAATTAAATTACAGGATACATAGCCATGCAGATATTCCAGGACACAAGCGGGCTTATAAGCCTGACATAATAACTGAAAACTAGGTGAGTTTGTGTGTATTCATTATTAACTAAAGTGCAACAGATAGACAACACACAAGAACGAAGCGCTCTGTGTGTTCACTTCGTTCCTGTCCATCGCATTTCTGTTGCAGTATAGTTAATGAATTCATAAGGCTGCACAGGAGAAGAATGATACCTCTGCCCAAGGGCCCGATCTCGCATCCAAATCCACGCGTGTGCACACACACACACACACACACACACACACACACACACACACACACACACACACACACACACACAAATGTTGCAAGAGTGCATAGCATGAAGCAGTATCAATAGGATGACACTAGATATGGATGAGGACTAACTTTCAACTGAGGTTCATATGTAAAAATGTGGCGAGTTGTAAAAGGGCGATGAGCAAAATGAGAACAAGGTGAAAGCAGGAGCCAACGTTTCGACAAGTGGACTTGTCTTCTTCAAGGTCCATGTCGCTTATCGTCTTGAATTTCAATCTCCTGCCTTCCCCGAGTTTTCCCCAGAAAAAGAAAGACATCTTTGAAGGATAGATAAAAATTGGTGCTTGATGCAGCCAAACATAAATAAAAATGCTACAGAAATAAAATAGAGAAAAATTCCAAGTGCAGGAAAAAATAATTACAATTGCCAATCCTGCATGCCAGCACCTTTCAAGAAACACTGTTGTTATTCCAATAGACAGACTGACAGCTTGCTTATGCAATGCAAGCACATTCTTCCAGTTCCATGCCATTGGGAAAAAAATGAGTTTCCTGGAAGGTAGCCACTTGCACACTTGGTGATCACTGTTTTTTTTCCCTGGACTTGTATATCTATATGTATTTTCGTCCTTTCCTGCTTTTATGCTTGGTTTCATCAAGCACTATTCTTTATCAGGTTTTATTGCTGTACTACTTTGTGGTAACCTTTATAGATCACTGCATTTTCACAATAAACCTTTTAATTAGAAGTTAGCATAACCTGTTCTTACTGCTGCTTCACACTGTACGTTCTTGCTACATTGGCCAAATAAAAGATTTTATAAGGTATCATGAGGGCCATTAAAGTGACTTGCTGCAGTCTAAAAAAAACGAATAGCCTGGCTGCAAATGGCACCAAAGAACAGATAGGACAAACAAGAGAACCGTGATGATCTAACAATCAAAAGTTTAATGTACACCCCGAGTAAATGCTCGCTGACAAGCAATAGACTGAACATACACAAAAAGGAGAAGCAAAAATTAATGTGCATTTCCTGACGGGAAATGCATCCATTTCTAACGGAGGCCGTGATGACAAGATTAACCCAGCATTTTTAGATCTACAGCTTCCGTAATTTCTCTAGGCAGCCGATCTGCACAGAATGCTAGCTTCTTCCTCTACAATGCACGCTCAGATGTGGAGAGTGCATTGTAGAGGAAGAAGCTAGCATTCTGTGGAGATCGGCTGCCTAGAGAAATTACGGATGCTGTAGATGCAAATACACTGGGAGAATCTTGTGTCAGCATGGCGGCTGTTACACTTTCAGAGATTGATGCGTTTCCTGTTGGGATCTGTATGGACACGCATCAGATCTTGCTTCTGCTTTTTGTGTAAATTCGATTTATTGCTTGTCGACCAGAATTTACACAGCATGGTCAATAAAGTTTCATTTGTTAGTCCACCTCATGAGATTATCTTGGTATCTAGCAGAAAGGTGTTCATTCTTTTTAGAGTGAAGCTGTATGTGCCTAGGCGAAACACTCATGGTCCGATCACAAGAACCCTAGCGTAGGGGTATGAGCCATTGTTTTGGGGGTTGTGAGCCATTGTTCGTCTTACATGAGGGACGGAGACATTTCTTGTTGGGTAGACATAGAAATGCTTATGCATTTAACACATAAACATTTATCTACGCATTATTGCAAGGAAGGGACGCAGAGTGGGACGGGGTTAAGACAAGATCATGATGTCATAATTATCTTGCAGCAAAGGTGTGGCGGGCCATTGGCTACAAAGATAGTGACGTCGTTTCTCTCTAGCAGCAGAGCGCGCGTGCAGAAGTCTCTCTCAGACTTCCCTATAGGTTCAAAAATGTGTCCCTGTATGTAATTAAATGAAATGTGCAGCCCCGGTGTGTCACTTGGTAACTACAGTGCATAACTGAGTCATAAACATTATGGTTAATGCATTACAAAACACAAATGCGTAACATAATTCAGAAAGACTTCGATGGACCACCAGGATTAACACAATGAACCGCTGCTCATCGCACTTTCGAAGATGGTGATCTTGCAAAGTGCAATGTGCGGCATTCCAAATAAACAATGTGATAAACCCAAGCCAAACATGTGCATAACCTCATTAAGAAACACAGACATAACCAATAATATAGAAAGACTTGAATAAGCCATTGGTATTAACCCAGTGATAAAAACCGGGGCTGCACATTTCAGCTTCGCTTGTTTACCGTCTGCACAGGGTGCATGGGCAGTAACTTTTTCTGTTATTGTTTGTTAAGTATTGTATAATGTTGTGCCAGTAAAACACGTTGGGCTAGTTGGTGCAATGTAGTGGTACTGCTTTTTTTGCTGGTTTTTTTCTTAATGTTGTGCCCTTCTTCCTTTTGTAACAACTTTTTTATTCCCCCTTGCATAATACTCCAACCTTACAGCCTGCGAGGTATATAAATAAGTACATAAGCACGTCGTTCATTCATCTGCATACACCTCGCACCATTCCTTGCTCACAAACGTCACTGTGTTGATGTCTCGCAGCGTGCATCTACATTAACTGCCGTTTACGTTTTGGTATGGTTTGTGAACCGTGTAATGCATAAAGATTACATGACATTAAGGTTGTGACCTATGCGGTGCATAAGCAAACCTTGCAAAAGATGACAAGTTGGATTGTTGAAAATAAGACAAATTGTATATATCGCAGTTACTTTAACAGCATATAATTGACCACTTGACAAAAACTTCACTTCGCATAGATTCCAACACGTACACTGAATCTGCAGTTTTCTTTTTTGCTTATTAATGCAGTCGTTACTGCATGGCCACATTGTAGATTTGAAAACAAAGTGAAATAAATTTGTTTGTTGCAATATAACAATATGTGTAACTGCGATTGTAACCCCAGAACTTAATACAAACATGCACACTATAGGACGCAGACAAATGTTCACGACAAATTTCGGAATGTTTGCATCCTGATACTTATGAAAGCGAACGGTTTCATTCCATGGCTGTCAATGAGAGGGAGAGAGAAAACTTAATTGTGTTCGTGGAACAAAAACGCATTGATAAGCTTAGACATATAGTCATTGCTTAACACTTTCGAAATGAATAATTATAGCTTGCTATCGACATTGAAGCAGCCATTCGACAGCAAGAAAAGGAATCAGTTTTTCCAGCTCTGAACATTGAATTGCAGGAAATGCAAGCAGGCATAAAATTCTGCCAATATAATGTTTAGGAATACCAAATTGGAATAAACATTGAGGCTTGCATTTGTACTTTCTCTGGCAGAGCAATCTAGTTTGAAATGACTCCCATAAGCATGTCGTAACAATGTTGATCTAATACAGGTTAAATCCATGACTAGCTTAAGAAATCTGGATGATTGCTATAAATTACAGTGAAGAAACTATAATGTCTAATAACATTAATAATATAATAATAATATTTACTTCCACAAAACAGGCTAACCGTGAGAGGCGTGCGAGGCTGAGCAGAAAGCTGAAAAATTCTACGGCAAGTGCGCCTGCCGTGGGCCTACGATCCTGCATTATGAATAGCGCGTATTGATATGGTCTTCTTGTTAGAAGTTCCGAGTATACTACCAGCGCGAGACACGGGACAACAAAGTGGACGAGAAGCGTGTCTTTTAGAATGCTACGTTACAACGTACAGGTTTCTACAAAAGTGACGGTAACTGCTCGAAACATTTGATGCGTGGGCTTTTGCGCCTTTAGAAATATTGAGAGGGGGCTCCCATATATATATTCGCAGCGCAAGCACGGCGATGGACGAACCAGGCTAGCGCTAAGGTTGAATTTCACAACACAATTTTTCCACGTCGTAATCACACAGATCGTTTGAGGCTTCGTTCAGGGGCACACGCGGGCGTTCGGGTTGGTGCTTCTTGTTGCGTTTGGCGTAAGAATATGGCTAGGAGCAGGCACCACATATGCGCAATGACAGGCAATATAAACGCATCATTTCTCTAGACGCTGACGCCGAGCACGGGTAGCACGAGGATCTTGTTGGGCTGACACGACAACTTCGTGGCAGCCGAATTCCGAATACTGCATATACGGTGAGGGTAGCTATATGAACTTGTCGATAGGTCATCTTGCAGATTGTTGTAGCACAGGCAGAACGAAATGGTCATAGAAGGTAGATAAGACAACACACATCGCTGAACCACCTGCGAACAGCTATTTACGTGCGCGATGTCGCACTGAGCTGCAGAAACCGCCGTCGCGCACCACAAGACAAATCTTAACTAACGTTTTCAAATGAGTAAACGTACATATTATTTGCTTATAATCAAGAGAAGTCAATAATATTATAGTGTAAACGTTTTATTCACTACAGTAAAAGAATTATGCAGCGTGTGCCAGAACCTGGCACTAAGCAACCCTGGGCGTCGCACCAGTCGCATTGTTGAAATCGCAATCATGTGAAATGAGCCCTCTAAAAATCGCATTGCGACGTGTGCGACAGCACCGATTTTCGTCGTTGCAGTCGCAGCATGTGAAACAGCCTTCAGCCGTAAAGATACTAGTTTCCGGATGCAGTACGTCGGATTCCGAGAAGGATGGACCGATGGCTGCATAGGACACCCCCTCGCGTGTCTTCGATGCATCTGTGTAGAACTCGGTGCAGGCGTACTTGTACTGGGGTTCCAGGAAATGCATTTGGATTTCAATCTCTGGAGCATGCTTTGTAACTTGAGTGAAAGATGTATCGCATTGTATAAGCTGCCACTCCCAAGGAGGTAGCAGCTTGGCTGGATGCATTAGGCGAAGCTCGAAGAGTGGGACATGCATTTCTTCACTAAGCTCCCTCACACGCAGGTATAAAGGTTGTCTTACGGAGGGACGATTGCGAAAGAGTGTAGCATATGTCATATCGTTAATGGTATTAAAACACGGATGTTGAGGATTAGAGTGCACTTTCAGAAAATATGTCTGGCTGATGTATGTTCTCTGCAGATGAAGTGACCACTCATTTCATTCTACGTATAAACTTTCAACGAGACTTGTTCTGAAAGCGCCCGTGGCTAAGCGGATTCCTAGATGGTGGACCGGATCTAGCATCTTTAGCGCGCTCGGGGCGGCAAAATGAGAGATCATGGCACCATAATCTAATCGTGACCGAATCAGGCTTTTATAGAGATTCATTAAGCACGTCCTGTCACTACCCCACGTAGTCTGCGATCGAAGTTTCATTAGGTTCCTTGTTTTCAGACATTTTCCTTTAAGATGTTTAATGTGCGGGATGAAAGTGAGTGTATTGTCAAGTATAACACCTAGAAATTTGTGTTCTTTGTTTACAGGTATGCGTTGTGCACACATTTCTAAGCAAGGAGCCGGAACCAGGCTTCTCTTCCTTGTAAACAAAACACAAGAACTCTTGTCAGGACTGATTTTAAATCCATTTTTCTCTGCCCACTGTGACACCTTGTTCAAACCATGCTGTACCTGTCTCTCACACACTGCGAGGTTACAGGATTTGAAACCCTTTTGAATGTCGTCCACGTAGACGGAATACAAAATGGCCGGTGCTAAGGAAGCACGTAGTGTTGTCATCTTAACAATGAAGAGTGTGCAACTGAGCACGCCTCCCTGGGGTACACCAGTTTCTTGTGTGAAAGGAGGTGACAGTACATTGCCGACGTTTACCTGGAATGTACGATTTGAAAAGTAGCTTTTTATTATGGTTAGCATATTACCATGAATGCCCATTTCTGACAAATCTCTCAAGATGCCGTAGCGCCTCGTTGTGTCATACGCCTTCTCCATGTCGAGGAATATGGATAAGAAAAACTGTTTGTCTACAAATGCATCACGAACATATCCTTCAACACGTACCAGATGATCGGTTGTGAAGCGTCCTTCTCGGAAGCCGCACTGATAGGGATCAACCATTTTGCTCGTTTCAAGGAAATTTACGAGTCGCTTATTTACCATTTTTTTCAAATAACTTACACATGCAACTTGTGAGGGCTATCGGTCGGTAACATGCCACTCAGGAAGGGTCCTTGCCTTGTTTCAAAACAGCGACCACAATGGCTTCTTTCCATGCGTTTGGAAGGTACCCTGCATCCCAGATAGTGTTGAAAAGTCTAAGTAGTGTAACTTGCGTATCATTGTGTAAGTTGTTGAGCATTTCATACACGATTCTATCTTATCCTGGTGCAGAGCTCTTGCATGCACTCAAGGCAGCTCGCAACTCTGCAATACGAAAAGGACGGTTGAACGGTTCATTCTGCCGACACTTTCTTATGAGTGGCTTACATTCTTCTATTTGTTTATATTTGAGAAAGGGTGTTGAATTATCGGTGGAACTTCACACGCTCTCAAAGTGATCCCCAAGTGAGTCTGCCTGATCAAGCAGTGTATCACCCTGTGTATTTACCAGAGGGAGTGAATACGTTGCTCGACCTCTGATTCTATTTACCCTGTTCCAGACTTTGGCCTCATCTGTAAACGAGTTAATACTCGATAAAAAGTTCTGCCAACTTTCTCTTCTGGCCTGCCTGCGGGTTCTCCTGCCTTGGGGATTTTACTTTCTTAAAGTTGATAAGATTCTCTGCAGTGGGGGAAGCGCGTAGCAGCCCCCACGCTTTGTTCTGCTTCTTACGAGCGATTCTACATTCGTCGTTCAACCACGGGACACGCCGTCTGCATGCGGAGCCACTTCCTTCAGATATGCGTTTAGATGCGGCATCTATTATAAACGCTGTAAAGTACTCCACAGCAGCATCAATTTTTAAAGAAGGCATATCAGCCCGTGAGATGCTAGTGAGAGATCGAAATTTCTCCCAGTTGGCTGTATCTATCTTCCACCTAGGAGCTTGTGGAGAAAATTCATTTTCTTTAGATGTTCTTAGCAGTGCGGGGAAGTGATCACTCCTGTAAGGATTGCTCGTAACTTCCCATCCGAGTGCGGGCAATATAGACGCGGAAACTATACTAAGATCTGTTGATGAAAAGGTTCTGTTTGCAAGAGAGTAATATGTGGGTTCTTTCTTATTTGGAAGGCACGCTCCAGAAGAAAAAAACTGTTCAACGAGACGACCTCACGCATCTATACGAGAGTCTCCCGACAAGCTGTTGTGTGCATTGAAATCGCCAACAACAACATAAGGTTCTGGCAATTCATCTATGAAGGACTGAAATTCTGGTTTGTTTAATTTGTAATGTGGGGTTATGTGAAGCGAACAAAAAGTGATGAGTTTGTTTAGCAGGACAACTCGAACCGCCACTGCTTCGAGGGCCGTTCGTAGCTGCAAACGTTGACCCGCTATGCTTTTTTGAATTACAAGGGCAACACCACCCGATGATGCGACAGCACCATCGCGATCTTTGCGAAAAGTAGCGTGCTGTCGAAGAAGATTTGTGTGTTTTGGTTCTAAGCGTGTTTCCTGTAAACACAGCACTTTTGGATTGTGTTGGTGGATCAGGTCTTGTAGATCTTCAAGGTTTCTAAGGAGACCTCTGACGTTCCATCGAATAATTTGTGTATTCATATTGGAAGTAAATAGGTGCTGTTGTGTGCGGAAACGAAAGTGATGCATTAGATTACAGAGCTCTTTCGAGGCCCTGTAACCGGGGTTTTGCCTTTTCTCGAGCGTTCGAGGGAGCCTCGCCGCTCCTTAGGCGCTTTGTGCACCTTGTGCATAGGTGTTGTGTCCATTGCCTCATGTTTGGCGCCGGACACGCGCTCTTGCAAACGAGAAGTTTTTCGAGAGAGTCTCACCTCGGAAGGCAAGACCCCTGCGCCCACCAGCCCAGAGGTCGATGGGGCTCCCTGTGGGATTTGGCTTCGCCGGCTGTTGCCAGCGCTGGAAGGGGCCGGGGAGGTATTTTTTTTATTTTATTTCAGAATACTGCAGGTCAACAGTTATGGCCCATGCAGGAGGGGCTATACAAGGCATGCAAATACACTGTAACATAAAAAGAAAAAGAAAAAAAGAAGGGCAGTTTAACAGATTGCCGCAAATAAACAAGCAGAAAAATGCGTATACACATGTACATATTTATACATATATACACGTATACGCACATATACAGCACTCATTCACTCAAACAAATACCCTTCTGGAGCTTTAACAAAATTAGAGGACTGGAAAATGGCCCCCGCAAGACAGTTCCAGTCGGAAACGGTCCTCGGGAAAAAACTGTGTTTGAATGTTTCAGTTCTTGCAAAAATTGGTTCCAGTAAATGACTTCCTTTGTGGTGTGTTCGCCTAGACGATAGCTGTTTAAGTACTGCGGGATGCGAATGTTTAGTTTATGTGCTAAAAGATTATGCATGAACAACAAACGGGACATTTTCCTACGTACTTGAATAGTTCGATGTTATTTGTTTTCATTAGTGTCGTAGGTGAATCAAGCTTTCTGTATTTGTTATAAATAAACCTAATCGCTTTCCTTTGCACCATCTCAAGCTGGTAAATGTCCTTCTTTATGAACGGGTCCCATAAAACCAACGGGTACTCTAATTTTGATCTAATAAATGTTATGTATGCAAGACGGTTAAGCTTACTTGGAGCGCCTCTAAGCTTCCGCCTCAGAAAGCACAGCTTGGAAAATGATGAGGAACAAATGTCTGTAATATGCGCAGACTAGGTTAAATCGTTTGTTATTGTAACCCCTAAGTATTTATGATGTGTGATCTCCATAATAGAATGATTTAGAAGGCTGTAAGGGAAAGGAGAAACCTGCATTTTGCGCGAAATTTGCAAGAGGACAGCTTTATCTAGGTTAAGTTGCATGTTCCATTTAAGGCACCATTGACGAACAGCTAGTAGTGAGTTTTGTAAGAGGTAATGATCATTACGCTCGTTTATGCTCTTGAAAAGAATGCAGTCATCTGCAAAAAGCCTGACAGAGACATTTTAGGAAACAGCAGCCGGCAAATCATTAATATAAATTGAAAATAGCAGCAGGCCTAAAACGGTTCCTTGGGGTACACCTGACGTAACTGGAAGCACTTCAGATTTACAACCGTTAGCCTCTACGTACTGTGTCTTGTGTTTTAAATAAGCATTAATCCAATTAACAAGGTAAATAGGGACGCCAATACTATCCCGTTTACAAATAAGCTTAATGTGGGGAACTGTGTCAAATGCCTTGCGGAAATCTAGAATAAGTACATCAATCTGCCCTGATTTATCAAGCACAACAGAAAAATCATGAATTCTTGTAACTAACTGTGTCGCAGTGGACATTTCTTTCCGAAAGCTATGTTGTGCAGGTGATAAAATGTTATTTTCAGCAAGATAGGAGTTAAGATAACCAGAAACAATGTGTTCAAGCAGCTTGCAACAAGAGGAAGTGATTGAGATTGGTCGATAATTAGAAATGGTTAGCTTGTCCCCCTTTTTTTTAGAACTGGCACAACGCAGGCCATCCTCCAGTCCTCCGGCACATCTCCCGAAAGTAACGAGACTTGAAAGACCCTCGTTAAGAAAATAGATACCTGTGCTGCAAAGCGCTTCAGAAAGGCATTTGGAAGCCCATCGGGACCCGCGGATTTTTCATCTGCGAGTTTACGCAGCCTAGACACAACACCGTTCACAGAGATTGCTGGTACGTCACCAGGATCTTCAACTGGAATTTTAGCGGTGGTTGCACGTTCCATAAGGAACACGCTTTCAAAATACGAGTTAAAACCTTGCGCTATGATCGTGGAGTCGGTTACAACGCTGTTATTAACTCAGATTTTGATCAAGTGGTCAGTCCTGCGACCTAGAAAATTCCAAAAGTTTGGGGGATCACGTTTGACAAATTCGGGGAGCGTTGTGTCAAAATAACGGGACTTTGCTAATTTTAACTTATAGACAAGTTCCTCTTTTAGAACCTGGAACTGTTGCGGACAAGGTATCTTTTTCTTCCTACAGCGCCTTACTTTGCGTTTCATTTGAATAATTTCTCGACTTATCCAATGATTGCGGCAATTTACACGAACCTTTCTAAGCGGAACTAAATGTTCAATAGTATACTGTACTGCATTCTTAAAGTGCTGCCATAAAACTATGAAGGTCATTGCTGCAAGGGTTATCTAACTGTGATTGTAAAGAGTCGATGATTGCGTTATCGTCAGCACGTGCGTAGTCCTTGATCATTTTAACCGGACGCATCCCGGAAACAATTGGCGAAACACAACAGAAGAACACCAGACGATGGTCCGAGATTCCAGCTTCAACGCTAAGCACTCCATCAAAAAAGATTTGACTAACAAAGAAAAGGTCTAAGACAGATGCCTCTCTGGTGTATGCACGAACGGTTTGCTTAAGGTTTAAAGAAAACATCAGATCAAGAATAATATCACATGAGGCAGACAGGCCGTAATACGGTTTATCCCAATCGATAACAGGGAAATTAAAATCACCGCTAATAATTAAGTTCCGGTTTTGGTAAGGTAGTAAGCGGTCAAATAAACTATACATGAAAGAGTCCGCTGCATCAGGTGCACAATACACAGCACAAAGAAAAAAAGTGAGACCATGCGCAGTAACCTGCAACAACAAACTTTCATGCTGATCAATTTGTTCAAGCAGCGTTACGTTAACTTCACGTTTCGCAATGACAGCAATGCCTCCACCACGTGAGCCACGATCGCGTCTGTATATGACGTAGTCTGCTGGCACAATTTCTTCATCAAGAATACCGCTATGCAACCATGTTTCGGAAATCACCAGTAGGTGAGGATCGTAAGAAATGAGCAGAACTTCAAGGATATCTATTTTGTTTACAATGCTTCTAGCGTTCAGGGATATCACACGTAACTGGCACGTATCTGGCGATGGGGTCATCTTGACGTTACGAGAACTACCGGCGTTAATATTAACCGATGGCGGTTTATGCTTCGCTTGATTCGGAGAACCATGGGCGTAAAAAACGACAGTGATTCTGAACCTGTGGCTTGTCAAGTACTAGAAGCATTGGCGCGTTTCCTTCGCGGACGACGTCCATTTTCCCCGGCTGTGAGGCTTTCGTTACGCCACTCTCATAGCTGTGATCAATACCGCGTGAAGCAGCTTCACGTACTTTAAACCTTTGATTTTTCTTTTCGTCCCACGCGTAGACCTCTTCGTTAATGACTAATTTATCATACTTAAGGTACACTTTATCTTCAGGCTCCTTATCTTTAGCAGTAGCCCAGAGCAGCTTTCTAATTTTTCTTAGCCTAGGTGAGAAGTCTTCCGAAATGTACGTTTGAGTTCCCTTCAGCTTCGAAGCATTTCTGAGAAGTACCGCTTTTTTAGTGAAGTCAAAAAACCTTATAATCATCGGACGCGCTTTCCCTACCACTTTTCTTCCTAGGCACTGTAAACTTTCTAGGCTCTCTACTTTTATTCCAAGTTTGTGCTCAAAAAGTTCTGTTAGAATATGTTCCTTAAGACTATTTACCGTCTCTACTTGAATACCATATTCCTGAATACTCAGTACTCCAATACTCCTGAATACCATACACGAGCAGATTGTTTCGTCGAGAATAATTTTCAATGTTGTCCACATTTCATCTTAGTGAAGCAACCTCTTCGTTTAGTTCCGCAAGCGATTGCTCGCATGTCTCCATTCTTTTAGCTGTCTGTGAAAGCACTTCCAGTTTACCTTCAATTGAAGACAGTCTCACGTTTGTCGCGGTAATGTGCGAGTCTAGCTTAACTCCGATAGCCTTTAGTTCGTATGCAGAAGCTTTTTGATTTTGGAGAATTTCTTCGAGTTGCTCTGCTATCCCTGGGCCTGGATTAAGCTCAACGTCCCCGCTTAGCAACCGTGCAAGTAGACAAAAGGAGTCAAAACACTCAGTAAAACATTCAAGCAAGACGCCTGGGCAAGGCAGCACAACCAAACAGAGGGAATCACTTTTAAATTCACAGGAATTGCGATATCTACCAACCTGCATGAAAAAGACGAACAGGTTCAGCCGTGACTGCATCCCTCGGGTGCTGCCTTGCCCACTGGCGAAGAAATCTTGAAGGGTGGTTTCCAAGACATTTGATGATGTCGATGTTACTTGGGACAGCCAACGCGAATGCCGGTAACGTTCAGGGCAGTAGCCATCGGTGTCGCTGTGAAATCCAGTATTGTCATGGAAGAGCATCGTCACTGGCACACGGTGATGTCGTTCATTGCACGGAGCCGCACACTGACCGTCGATGGGACCAAAAGAAGCAGTGTCGATGCACGAGGCAAAGACCTGCATGAAAAAGACGAACAGGTTTAGCCGTGACTGCATCCCTCGGGTGCTGCCTTGCCCACTGGCGAAGAAATCTTGAGGGGCGGTTTCCAAGACATTTGATGATGTCGATGTTACTTGGGACAGCCAACGCAAATGCCGGTAACGTTCAGGGCAGCAGCCATCGGTGTCGTTGTGAAATCTAGTATTGGCATGGAAGAGCATCGTCACTGGCACACGGTGATGTCGTTCATTCCACGGTGCCGCACACTGACCGTCGACGGGACGAAAAGAAGCAGTGTCGATGCAGGAGGCAAAGACCTGCATGAAAAAGACGAACAAGTTTAGCCGTGACTGCATCCCTCGGGTGCTGCCTTGCCCACTGGCGAAGAAATCTTGAGGGGCGGTTTCCAAGACATTTGATGATGTCGATGTTACTTGGGACAGCCAACGCGAATGCCGGTAACGTTCAGGGCAGCAGCCATCGGTGTCGTTGTGAAATCTAGTATTGGCATGGAAGAGCATCGTCACTGGCACACGGTGATGTGGTTCATTCCACGGCGCCGCACACTGACCGTCGACGGGACGAAAAGAAGCAGTGTCGATGCAGGAGGCAAAGACCTGCATGAAAAAGACGAACAGGTTTAGCCGTGACTGCATCCCTCGGGTGCTGCCTTGCCCACTGGCGAAGAAATCTTGAGGGGCGGTTTCCAAGACATTTGATGATGTCGATGTTACTTGGGACAGCCAACGCGAATGCCGGTAACGTTCAGGGCAGCAGCCATCAGTGTCGTTGTGAAATCCAGTATTGGCATGGAAGAGCATCGTCACTGGCACACGGTGATGTCGTTCATTCCACGGCGCCGCACACTGACCGTCGACGGGACGAAAAGAAGCAGTGTCGATGCACGAGGCAAAGACCTGCATGAAAAAGACGAACAAGTTTAGCTGTGACTGCATCCCTCGGGTGCTGGCGAAGAAATCTTGAGTGGCGGTTCCCAAGAAATTGGATGATGTCGATGTTACTTGGTACAGCCAACGCGAATGCCGATAACGTTCAGGGCAGCAGCCATCGGTGTCATTGTGAAATCCAGTATTGGCATGGAAGAGCATCGCCACCGGCACACGGTGATGTCGTTCATTCCACGGCGCCGCACACTGACCGTCGACAGGACGAAAAGAAGCAGTGTCGATGCACGAGGCAAAGACCTGGATGAAAAAGACGAACAGGTTTAGCCGTGACTGCATCCCTCGGGTGCTGCCTTGCCCACTTGCCCACAGGTTGAGGCAGCCTCGGCTGCCCCCACCTTCGGGGCCGCTATCGGTCCTGCGGAATCGCTGCGTGTAGCGCAGGTTGCCGCAGATAAATCTTGTGGGGCCGGCAACCCAAGGTTAGCCTGGCCTGTTTGCTGGTTGGATGGAGTATGCTTACCTCCTTCCACCCTGGGGGTAGGAGCCAAAGGTACCTGCTCGCTGCACGCGGGCAGGGCACTTGGCAATGGCCGCTGCGACGCTGCCCTCTGACGCGCCGCATCAGTATAAGCTGTGCTGTGGAAAGGTGAGCACCTCTTACGGGCTTCCTTAAACGAAATGTTTTCTTTAACTTTGACGGTGATTATTTCTTTTTCTTTCTTCCAGTTTGGACAGGAGCGTGAGTAGGCTGGATTGTCACCAGTGCAGTTCACACAGTGAGGTGTGCCACTGCAGTTGTCGGAGGGGTGGCCCTGGACTCCGCACTTTGCACAAGTTATTTGACCACGGCAGCTCTGCGAGCCATGGCCGAACCTCTGACATTTGAAACACCGTGTAGGGTTGGGGATATATGGTCGCACATTTAACCTGATGTATCCTGTTTCGATGGTTTCTGGCAATACGCTGGATGCAAATGTTAGGACAAGATGCTTAGTGGGGATTTCCTTGTTGTCTCGTCTAAGTATAATACGTTTTACATCAGTGACATTTTGCTCTTTCCACCCTTCCAGGAGTTCAGTTTTTGTCAAGTATAGGAGGCCTGCCTCTGACATGACTCCCCGTGAGCTCTTCATTGTTCGGTGTTGTGTAACAGAAATTGGTATGTTACGGAACGTCACAAGACTGCCAAGCTTCTCGTACTGATGTTTCTGAGGGATCTCAAGCAGAAGATTCCCGCTAGCCATTTTCGTTACTTTATAACCTGACCCTACGTTTTCGGTTAAAGATTTTGCAACTACGAAAGGGGAAATAAATCTGGCCTGTTTTTCTGAGTTCTCGCTGTGCGCAACGTGGTGTTTCGGATATGTCTCTCTTGTTCTGTTGAAGCATGTGGTTAGGTCATCGGTGCGTCCCCTCTTTTGAGGGTGACGATCAAGTATGCAGGGAAATGCGGGTGTTCCCATAGTACCTTCTTTTCTTTTCCGCCGCAATGGCGGCCACCCACCGAGGAGCCCAACTAGGGGACGCTGCAGCACTTAACGGGTAAGGCTGCAAGCGCCGACCGTACGTTGCCACTATAACCTAATATTTTATACCCAAGGGAGGGCACATACACAAGGTTAACCCTAGCCGCCTAGAAAAATTAGGAAGTGACGGGAGAAGAGAGATGAAAGGACAGTAAAAGAAAGAAGATAGGAAAGAAAAAGCTTGAAGAGGTAGACAGGAAAAGGCGACTGCCGATTTCCCCTGGGTGGGTCAGTCGGGGGGTGCCGTCTATGTGAAGCCAAGGCCGAAGGGGTGTGTTGTCCCCGCCGGGGGCCTTAAAGGTCCAAACACCCAACATCAGCTCAACCCATAGGATCCCCCTTTCCCCAGGCACGGCTAAGCCGCGCACAGCAACACGCGGGAGGGTCCAACCCTCGTGTGCTCGGGTACGTGGTGTCGCAACACATCAAACGCCTGCTGACGCAGACGCCCCTGCGGGGGGGGGGGAATCTTGTATAAATATATGTTTACAGAGGCTTCCAGCAAATATAGCTAGGAAGTCGACCCCAGCCCCCTAAGCCGCTTGATCTTTGTCTACTAATTCTTTTTGCATGCTTTTCATTTTGGGCGGTTTTTCTCTTTTTGCTGTAACTCTGTTTTTTGTAGAGAATGTCCTGCTATAGCGGCTGCTTGTGCCGTCCGTCTGGTATACTGGCCCCCCTCACCACGTCCTCAAGAAACAAGACAAACATGGAGGCTTCAGGATTCCTGTAGCCCCAATGGCACTGGCCTCCTGCCACGTATTCGCCTACCGACAGACGGATGGTACCCCTTCACCACCTTAAAGGGGAAAATGAATAAATGAGTAAATGCAGCTAGAGCAGTACGGCTTTGCACTGTCCGGTGTGCTTCATCTAGCAAGGACCGGGGGAATCCAAATCTCCAATTAAAACAAAGCATTGCGAGGGCCGTTGACCATGGCTAGAGCAGTGCGGCTTTGCGCTCTCCGGTGTGCTTCTACTGCCATGGACCGGGGCAATCCGACAGTCTAATTAAAGAAAAGCATTGCGTTGGCCGTTTATCATTCTGACGCAATGTGATTTCTGCCCCTTGCTCTAAATGTCAACGTGAAGAAAAACAACAAGGTGAGGGTAAACGACGGGAGTGACTATGACACCCTTACTGCATTTTCTAGCCCCTGCATTGTTTTCCTCGTTAAATACCATCTATATTTTCTGGCCACTTAGCTGGTCCCATCGGGAAGGAATGAATGTGCACAATGCCTCTCCGGTGCTCTGCCAACTGCGCGACAGCATCGCCCCGATGTTATAGTCCCTTCGGCACGTGCTTTTTCACTTTTTTTCAGCATGCTTCACTTTTTGTGTCTTTTGTCTTTAGTTCTTTTTTTAAATTTCTAGTAAACCGAGGAACACTTGTAAGCCTGTTGGAACCAACAGTGGACTGCAGCAACTACGCATACCAACTACAAGTTGAGGTGACCTGGAATTCCGAGAAGCCTTCTGAAACTGGCCAACTTCGGCCTACTCTATGGTTCCTGGTTCCAGCATGACTACCCCTGGACACCAAAGAGGAAGAAAATAAAAAGTATTGCGGCTAGAGCACTGCGGCTTTGCACTGTCCGGTGTGCTTCAACTGGCATGGACCGGTGGAATCCGACTCTCCAATAAAAACAAAGCATTGCGACGGCCGTTGACCATGCTGACGTAATGTGATTTCTGTCCAGTTCTCTAAATTTCAACGTAAAGAAATGCAAGCAGGCATGGGTAAACGACGGGAGTAATTATGACTATCTTGAGGTGCGGCTAGAGCGAAGGTGTACAGAACTTACTTGTACGCTTAGCTTCTAAAAAGTGTTCTAGCCCTGCCAGCATTGACAATGCATCTCTTTTTCACCAGTCAATCAGGACCAGCCAATACCTTTCGGCCTCTTTTTGAGAAGTCCATATCAACAGCAACATATATTCTTCACCCAAAATTGCCAAAATCCTCTCCTCCCAGAAATATGGAAGCATGGTAATATTTATAAACCAGAAATCTCGCATTCACGTAAATTATTAGTGCATATAGTATATAAACATATCCTATAGAGTTTCCGAGATCTAACAATATTTTGTTACACCCCACAATTTAATTTCTTAACAGGAACGCATTTGCCCCAATCACGTTAGTGGATCGATAGTGGGGCGTAGTTGCACCATTGGTCTATTTGCGAGACGCATTGAATTTCATATTATGCCGACCAGGAGCACCAATTAGAATGAGTTTTTGTTTTTTTTTTGTTTTTTCTATGAAAGTGCGCATGAATGGTATGGAAGTAGGTGCGGCCGTTGTTACGGCAATGACAAGAACGCTGACCTGTGCGCGCTGCGCCGAAACACCCGCTGAATACTCGCTGACGCCAGAGAAGCGTGTGTTGAGCTGTTCAGCGTGGCGGGGGGGGGGGGGGTTATTCCCAATGTATGTTGTCATCGGCCGTTCACACCGCGACACCCCTCGGTCACGGCTCACACGAATAAGGGGAACGGGCCAGCGGACTCGTCCACATTGTTCTCGCTATGGATGAATTATGACCAGCGTGGAAATAGCTTGATCATGAGAGGTTTGAGCAATTAGCAATGACACTGATGTCACCTGTCAGCAGCACAAACTGGCGTGTCCCAGACGGAGACGCGATCAGTGCGATGATCCGGCCATCACCTGTGAGAGTACGATCGGAGTCAGCGAAAGGGCAACCTACCCCCGGATTGGTGGGATCTGATCACACTGGTGCCAAAAAACCTGCACTGGCCAAAAATAAAAGAAAACCAATTCATTTATTCTTGGCGAGTGCACGTTTTTCGGCGCCAATATGTTTCCTCGTCAGACGAGTTTTCGTCGAACATTTGGCTGGCCTCATGTCATGTCATCATGCCTCATGTCATCGGCCTCCTGACACCAGATGGGGGAAAGTAATTAAACAATGATCACGCAAGGCACAAAAGGAGCTACGGATGGTGGGAGTAATAGGCGACTACCACTTCATCATCAACTTTTCTCTTTTTCTTCGCATTTTCTTGTACTTACGTAAATATATACGTGTTTGTCCAAGGTCCTGATTATCAGACCCAGCCTCGCGTTCACTTACCCCTCCACGAGGAAAGAGGATCTCACGTCTTCGAACCCCGAGTCGCAACATTGAATGGCAGCTGTGGGTCAGTCTACGCAGCACTTCGACTTTAGCATGGTCAGTGCACAGCCTTTTCACCTTGAGAGTTGCCAGACTTGACGTGCTTCTTCCTGGTAACAAGAGTGTAGGAAGCCTTGATGAAAGATACCTTGCTTCTACACTTAATTCCTTGAGAAACTTGTCGGCAAAAGAAAGGTAGCCATGGATAGGAGTAAGTTGCGCAGATCGGATCTGAACGCGATATGCGGGGAATTTGGGAATAATTGTGGGAAGCAGCTAAGGAAGGCGGAGGTCATCGATGCGATAGAGACAAGCGGCAAAGATGACGAGAAGATTGTGGAGGCTTGGGAGTATAATCAGGGCCAGAGGGAACGCGAACGCGAGAAATGAGTGACGATACGACAGGGAAATGGAGGAAATTTATAGGAAAATCCCGCATCTCAGGGCGCTGCGGGCACGGTCTAGGCTGCACGTATTCGAGGACGGCGAAAACAAAAAAAAGTTTTTTTTGAATTTTTCGAGAATGTTTGCGCAGGGGTGCAGCTGCACCGTGACTGTTGGTCGGTGGGGTTGTTCGGAGTACTTCCCTGTGACGTGTCTTGTTGCTTGGCTTGCCTTTCTGATGTCAAACTTCAGGAATTAGTATAAGGCCAAGATTACTTTACTCCGGCATTTCTGAATTCTTGTTGAGCGCGAGAGAAAAGATCAAAATCACCAGTGCAAAATTTGTACTTTGGAAGAGACTGAGGTTACGCCAGTAGATAAAGATCACGAAAATGGCGAGGTGGCGAAATCCTCAGAGACAGAGCGTGAGTAAAGCGAAGCCGTCATCGGTCTAAAAAGGGAGGTCGTTCCGGAGGGCGTCCCTTGCGAGGAAGAGGCTTGTTCCAGTAGCCATGAGAACGTTGCGGAGGCGCTGGAGACCTTCCTCGCATCCGAGCACTTAGGCGACTGAGCCAAGAGTAGACCCGACGCGGCAGAACGGAGAGGAAATCGCTCAAGACTCCAGCATCGGTGACTGCGCAGTGCAGTCGTACACTGAAACCGAGCCAGCGGCCATCCCGGAGAGCCTTCCTTGCGTGGACGAGGCTTGTTTCAGCACCCCTATCAGGATCAGTGTAGGGCTGGATTCCTTCTTCGTGCCTCAGCACTTGAGTGACTCTCTGGCATTGCCGAAAATAGTGAGCAAAGTACTAGCAGTCGCGATCAGGAAAGGCGTTCCTTGCGGGGCCGAGACTTGTTTCAGTAGCCCTAACAGTATAAAGGAGATGCTGAGAACCTTCCTCGTACCACCGCACTTGAGCGACGTTCTCGAATGGCCAAATGGAGTGAATACCATGGTGGCCAGGCAGGACAGGAACCCGACTCTCCAGGGTTCTAGTGACACATTCGGTGACCACCAGACAGCGAAAAATTGGTTCAGGCGACGCAGGATCAAAAGAGCCAAGTATTCGGCGCATCGAAAACTCGCGAAAGACGCCACATCACCGCGTGTGAGACAGAGGGACAGACCATCGCGCAGAGCCGAAAAGGGTTCGTTGCGGCGATTTAGGAAACGGAGGCGTCGCGAAAGGTTGATAACGACAGGAGAAAGCGCGTCTCTGCGAGTAAAGGTGCGGCGGAAAAATTCAACTTGACTGAGACATGCGCGTCTGAGCCGGACCAGTCGAATAGCCACTGAGTGGGAGGGTGCCGCGAGAACGATAACAAAGGGAAAACGGCTATTCCCGCGTTTACGGTCTCCCCCTCAGGGACGAGACAGCCAGCCGCGAGCCCACGGGGTGACGGTTGACGGCAGAGGATAATCTAGGTCTTGCACACCATGTGCTCAGCCATGTTACAGCCAAGGCTTTGGCTGTCATGTGACATGTGACATCCATGTGACAGCCAAGACAGCGAAGTAATTGTAGACTTGAGCGTTTGTGTAAGTTTTTTTGTTGTTGTAATTGTTGTTTCTCTCGGTAATAGTACGCGAGGCATTTTTATTAGTTATTAGGAACGTATCAATTTTCATTTTAACAGTTTCGCGATAGGAAAGCAACTTTTTTTTCAATGGTTTTTCCGCGCACATAGAGTGTAGCTTTTGTTTTGTTTTTTTTCAGGTTTTACATGCCACTCTACGAATTCATTTAATTTAAAGTAATATGCTCAGCAGAGCCCAGTACGTTTTGCTTTAGAGGCGCTGGTACTGGCAGGTGACATTGACCGAACGATCATAAGAAGTCAACGAACACTGACACAAAGGACAACATAGGGGAAATTACTTGTGCTTAATAAATGAAATAAAGAAACTATATAATAGCGAAAAATTAAAGTGGATGAAAAAACAACATGCCGCAGGTGGGAACCGAACCCACAACCTTCGCATATCGCGTGCGATGCTCTACCCATTCAGGTACCGCGGCGCCGTTTCCCCATCCTCTTTCTTGGGTATTTATGTGTCCTAGTAGAACCCTGGGAGTGTTAGCCAGCACCACCACTCACAAACCTTGGCGGTCGACGTGGAACTTCCTTTTTGCCGCAGGCGTCACGAGAACCTGATCTCTTCCTTTATGCCGCAGGCGTCATGAGAACCTGATCTTTTCGGGTGAAGGCAACTGGTCAATAAACCCACAAATGCTACCTGAAGGCATCAATGTTGCCGGATTCGAGACTCGTATGTAATAAACGAGAAGAAAGGGGGTTAACCGAGGGGCCCGATTTTTATTAGTCATATCATAAGAAGCCAAGGAACACTGACACCAAGGACAACATAGGGGAAATTACTTGTTCTAAACGATCACCAATTGTTTATGGTTCGCCTCAGAGCTGCGTGAGTTGCGCCTTCTTTGAGACACAATAAAGACGAAATTGACCAAAACGTTAGGCATACTACTATTTAAACATTGTTTAGGGTCGAAATTTAGTTAAGTAATTAATTTGTTTCAGTTCGTTTGAGCAGTGCTCCTCTAAGGCTGCCTTTCTGGCGCTCACTGGTTCTGACCTCGGGATTAATTAAGGGAGAGGGAGGATTACCTGGCATATCTCGGAGGGGCTTTGGGCGCTTGCCTTGTCGCTGCTCGGTTGCTGTGCGGACTTGGTCACTAAAATGCCAATTGACACCCCTCGGTGACGGCTCGCACGATAATGGGGAACGGGCCGACGGCCTCGTGAAAATGGTTCTCGACATGGATGAATTATGACCAGCGCGGGAATACCTCGTTCAGGAGAGGTTTGAACAATTAGCAATGATATGGCTGTCACCTGTCAGCAGCACAAGCTGGCGTGTCCAAGCCGGAGACGCGGTCAATGCGATGATCCGGCCATCACCTGTCAGAGTAGGATCGGAGTCAGCGAAAAGGGCAACCTACCTCCGGATTGGTGGGACCTGATGTCGGTCTCCTGACACCGGATTGGTGGGACCTGATGTCATCGGCCTCCTGACACCGGATTGAGGGAACTGACTAAACAATGATCACGCAAGGCATAAAAGAAACTACGGACGGCGGGAGTGATCCACGACCACCACTTCATCATCAACTTTTCTGTATTACTTTGCATTTTCTTGTACTTATGAAAATATATACGTGTGTGTCAAATGCCCTGAATATCGGACGCAGCCTCACGTTCACTCACCCCTTCACGGAGAAAGAGGATTCCACGTCTTCGAACCCCTAGTCGCAACAGCACTGCCTAATCTGTCTAACGTACCTGTGAAAAAAAAAGTTTAAGGGAGATGTCGACGCACCTTTAGCCGAAGCCTTTCAAAATATCGCGGTAGAAGCCACCGGTAACTCTTATCAAGGACAGACTTATGTTCTTTGAAATCCACTGGAATTTGTTCGAGTGGCATTATATTGCCGCGCGACTGGCCACTCGAGGCACTTTGGGTGTATTCGCAGGCTTCTTTTACTCCAGAAAAAGCGCTTCTTTGTACACGTATTGAGCAACAGAAAGCTGTATAGAGAGCTTTTCATGTTGCTCTATAATGTTCTCAATGGCACTGTTCATCTAACCATAATTTTTGAGAAGTTAATTAATTAGGTAAGGCTAATTATATATTTAGTCAGATTGCAAAAAAATAATCACAGTATCTCCAAGCGATGGCAAATACCATTACCTTGGTTCTGTCCAGCTACGTGGCATTTGTATATTTTTAAATCTTGGCGCATGATATTAATTGGGACACCCTGCATGTTTACCACATCCCGTCTCTAATGGCTTGCGATCAGAGACGAACCAACGACCCATCGTATAAATGTTAGAATGGGAGCAAAGAACCCCAGTACTTCACGAGGCTCACACGGACCCTGTGAATATACATGAAGAAGCCTTCACTTTCACTTCTCATCTTGCTTGACGTGCTGTCCTCCACGGATTCGCTATGCGGCATGCCTGTCGCTGCGAAATCCGCAGTATGTCGGAGAATAGCAACACGTGGCTATTTACGCTCCTTATTCGCATCAAGACGGCAAGTTGGGCCAGTTTTTGGGGATTCATAGTAAGGTTCGCTACAGCGCAACACAAGACGAGCACAAAAGAAGGTACAAAACGACGACACGGCGCTGACTCTCAACTGATATTTTATTGAAGATATATGTAACATATATATGTGCCAGTTATAAAATATCAGATGAGGGTCAGCGCCGTGTCTTCGTTTTCTACTTTCTTTTGTCATCGTCATGTGTTGCGCTGTAGCGAACCTTACTATGCGCCTTATTCGCTTTGGGCAGTTGACTGTCGGCGCAACAGGGACTGTTTCATAAACAGCTCAGGGCAGACACGAATTGTCCATGCTAATGGGGCTTCTGGTAACAACAAAACGAACGCTTAGGCTTGGGGAGCGGCAAAACAGACCGTAAGAAAATGTGGATACGCTTTGTATTCCGTCTCGAAAGCTTGGCTGCGCTCGTGTACTCGAGACTGGCATACGGTATAGAGGAGGAAGCATGTGGCGCGAGTGGTGCGACGTGAACAGGTCAGAAATTTATCACTGCCTGTTGCTAAGCGCAGTTCTGAGGCGCCCATTCCTGCATTGAGGGGCGGCTTTGCTGAGCAAACGGGCTCAACGAAAGATGAAAGAGCGAACACGGAGTGCAGCGGTGGATGAAAGGCGCCAGGAGGAAAGTGGAGGAGGAGGGTGAGGCGAAAAAGTGAGAAAAAAAAACGTAGTGCGGCTACGATGGCTATGAAATGGCGCCAGAGTAGCGCACGTCGTCTGGAAGGTCTGTCTGCGGTGGCTGCTGTGAATCACGCCCACGCGTCACCCACGCGTTGCCTCTCGCCATCTTCAAATTAGTGACGTAGTCACACCCCACTTCGCTCCGTTTGTCCGCACCAACAAAATATATCGCGAAATGGAAACAGGTAGACAGCTGCGCTCAAATTTCGCTTTATGAAGTATCGTAATGATCGGTGAATTTTTGCAGACTTGTTTTGGCGTAAATAACACGCGAATAGTAAATGAGAACAACACGAACAATGCAGAATAGAGCATCACTGGCACCTGAATTTGCTCATAGTGGACGGGTTTGCTTTTCGCAGGTAAGCGCCTTCAAATCGTCTTGATGTCTCCTTGTACTTGTCCTTTGGCTTTTCTGGCGCCATTTGCAAACGATAAAAAGCCAAGTAGCCCAACAATACATTCTGACAAGTTTTTACAAAGAAAGTTGCCAACGTGCGCAAACAGATTGCGCGCAGCAATGAAACCACGCAGAAGAAATAGCGCAAATGCCTGCTTAGTCTAAAAAAAATATGGGGTTTTACGTGCCAGAACCACTTTTCTGATTATGAGGCACGCCGTAGTGGAGGACTCCGGAAATTTCGACCACCTGGGGTTCTTTAACGTGCACCTAAATCTAAGTACACGGGTGTTTTCGCATTTCGCCCCCATCGAAACGCAGCCTCCGTGGCCGGGATGCGATCCCGTGACCTCGTTCTCAGCAGCCCAACACCATAGCCACTGAGCAACCACGGAGGGTCTGCTTATTCTTGCATACAATAAAAAACAATTGATCTTTAGGGTTGCGCTCTGCTACAGACGTATCGCTGATACAAAGAACGTGCTTATTTTCATATAATATGCCTCAATCAACTTATGCGCCCAGGCATCAATGCTAATGCCGAGTATGAGAATGATGTTTGGAAGACTTATTGTTTATTTACTCATACTGTTGGCCTGTTGGTCATTACAATGGGTCAAAAGCAGCACTTCAACAATTAGTACAATACATGAATGTTCCGATATTATATAGAGCACAAAAAAATAGGTCAATAGCAGCATTTCTGCGATTAGTACAATACATGAATAAGCGAACATAAGCGGACAAAAAAGATACATAAGCGAAGTATTCTGCACATACTCTGATTAATAACACAAGACTATAAATGCAGTGTTAACAAACTAGCTCATATTCACACACAAAAAAATCGGTTAGACGTATGAATGCGTGCATCTTTTCAATGTAGCTTTAAGTTCTCAAATTGCTCTGCACTGGTGCTTTCTCGCGTTAACACCGGTAATGCATTCCATTCTTTAATGGTTCTTGGAAAGAAGGAAATGCGTAAGCGTTAATCTACATCTGAGGTATTTGAAAAGTATTATATTTGCTTTTCCGTAGCGTTCTACCTTGTCGTGCTATCAAATACTGTTTGCTTATGATGGTAAATATCTTTTTAGTGCGAAGAAAAAGAACTTTAACCGAGCTATGCGCATGCATTCAGCGAGCGTAGGAAAGTTCAGCAAACCGAGCATTTCGGAGACAGAATGTGTGCGAGAGTAACGTGACAAAATAAACCTTGCTGCTCGACGTTGAACTCTTTCCAGTCTCTCAGTTAACCCTGACTGATAAGGGTCCCAGATTATGCTGGCATATTCCAGCGTGGGCAGAACGTACATTAAATAAGCTTTTAGTTTTACTGACTGTGAGGCTAACCGCAATTTCCGTCGCAAGAACCAACGCTTTTTTTCCGCAGTTTCGCATATTTTTATAACATCGTTTGACCAGCTCACATTCGTGGATATATGTATGCCTAAGAACTTCAGCACGTCAACCATGGAAAGCACCGAAGAATTCACTGTGTAAATAAAATAAAAAATATAATGTATTTTATTCATTATGCGCAATACAACAGTTTTACTCTCATTTATTTTCATTTTCAATTTGTCGCAACATTTTTCTATAGCCCTAAGAGCATCACTGAGTAATTGCTTATTTTCCGTGCTATCAATTTCTTTGTATAATAAGCAATGATCGGTGAAAAGTCGCACGGTGATACCTTCGTCAATTGCAGAGGAAATGTCATTATTATATACTAAAATAGCACAGGACCTAACACAGATCCCTGTGGGACATCAGATGTCACGTTCTACGGCTTTGATTTAATGTGTTCCATTTCAACGTATTTGGTTCTGCCCCGGAGGTACGTGGTTATCCATCTTACTATTTTCGCGTTTATTCCCATATCAGTCAGTTTTACAATCAAATATGCATGTAGTACTCTATCTAATGCTTTCGACAGATCAATATAGATGGCATCTATCTGTTCTTTAATTGTTTAATGTGCTGGCAAAGTCATGGATTGTTTCAAGAAGCTCTGTTGTTGTGGAAAGGCGCTGTCTGAAACCGTGTTGGTTGGGAAAGAAGGAGTTCGCATTTTCGATGTGCGTGTAAATTGACTTGGCTACAACATATTCTAGGAGCTTGCAGCAAACGCAGGTCAGCGATATTGGACGATAATTTTCAATTATCTGTCTATCTCCAGACTTGTGCACAGGTATAACCTTTGCCGTAAGCCAGTCTTCAGGGACTCTGCCTTCGGCAAGTGACGCGTCAAATATAATGTTTAAGCAATGCGCAACCCATTCCACATACCTGAGCAGGAATTCGTTCGGTATGTCATCGCGGCCTACCGATTTTTTTACGTCAATGTTTAGTATAAGAACTACATTTCCCTCATACGAGACTTCAACGTCTGGCATCTCTTCCGAGCGAAGCGATGGCGAGAGTGTGGATTCAATACTGGATTGTGACGGAACAGAAAACACCGACTGAAAGAACTCTTTGTAAGAAGAAGCAATCACTGCAGGATCAGTAACTACGGTGTTATCGACTATAATGCGATGTGACTCGTTGTCCTTTTTCGACATGTGACGCCAAAGTTATCGGGAGACGGCCTCATGAAATCAGTCAACGTTTCTTTGTAATATCTACTTTTGGCATAAGTAATCATAGAACGCAGTTGTGCAGACAACTCAGTTACTTTTGCGGGGTCTTTTGTATTTTTCCTTCTCTAGCGGCCTATTATACATTTTAGTTAAATTAAATTATGGGGTTTTACGTGCCAAAACCACTTTCTGATTATGAGGCACGCCGTAGTGGAGGACTTCGGAAATTTCGGCCACCTGGGGTTCTTTAACGTGCACCTAAATCTAAGTACACGGATGTTTTCGCATTTCGCCCCCATCGAAATGCGGCCGCCGTGGCCGGGATTTGATCCCGGGACTTCGTACTCAGCATCCTAACACCACAGCCACTGAGCAACCACGGCGGGTGAACGTTTTAGTTGGATGATTTCCCGGTTTATCCAAGGGTTCCGTTTAGTTTTTTTTTCTTTTACGAAGCGGCATGAATTTGCTAATACAACGGAAAACAATTTGCTTGAACGATTCCCACAGGGTATTTATATCACCTTGAGAATCAAAATTGTTCAGTGCAAATTACAAGTAGTCAATCATACCTGTGTCATCACCTTCGAAAAATTGGGAACGTATGTAATCGCCTCTTTAGATTTTGACATTGCTTCGTTATGTGCTATCTGAACGAAGACAACTTCATCGTCTAAGATACCCTTCTCAACCGACACTTGAAATTGGTAAAAGCACCCGTCAAGGAATACCAGTTCCAGGATAAGCGGACTTTCCCCTGACTCTCGCATACTTTGACGAACAATTTGTTGAAGGTCATGGATGAATGTAATGTCAAGGAGCAAATCGCAGTCTGCCTGTTCCCGCGACTGTGTTGCGAATGTGTCCCAATTTTTGCAAGTAAATTCAAGTCACCGGTTGGGAGCAGCCAGCAGATGCGCTTTTTGTTTGCTTCTAAATAACTGCGCATCGACTCTAAGAATGAGAGAGATGTCACTTTTGTGGTCGGTAAACTGTACCGAGAAGGACTCGTGACGTTCCAATATTCATTTCACACCAAAAACTTTCGTGTCCTGGGATACCGCTTAGTGTTTCGAAATCAATATTTTCTTTCCTTAAAACGCCGCCTCCTCGAGACTGTCGATCCCGAAGTGCTATCTTGTATCCGGGAGGTATTTTCTCATTATCTTGAATCACTGAACGCAACCGTGTCCCGGTGTTCATAACAACGTCCGGATCATATTTGACTAAAATGTACTCTAAGTCTGCAGTCTTATTCGCGATACTTCTCGCATTAAAGTTAACTAGACGAAATTCATGATGCCCTCTCTGTTTCGTTCAGTCCTGGCTTACTGCTGATAGAGTACTCTTATTACACCTGACCTTGACTCGTCGGTTCTTTTCGTCTTCCCCACTGTACATGTCTGCATCGATAAACAGTTTATCATAGTCAAGGAGCAGGCGCTGTCCTTGTATTCGTTCAAGAACAGCGCCTTGAACGTACTGTTTCCATGCTGTAGTTATTAGCAATAAATATACCAGTTCCCTTTAGTTTTTTACAGTTTTTTAAACTTTTAACTTTTCGCTGAAATCATAAAGCTTTAGCATAACAGGTCGCGGCTGTTTGCTTTGCTGATTCCCGTTCCTGTGTATTCGTTCAACTGTGTGCAGAGTTACGTTCAGTTGTTTATCAAATAGTTCAGACGTGCCGGAACCACAGTGCGCAGGCAAATGCTCAGCAGTCTTATTCTTGGCAGAAAGCTCATGCCGCCCTTGCCCTGTCATTACCGCGGCCTGTTTGGTCGATATATAGCAAGTAAGCGGGACATTGTATACACCCCACCAATCGCACAAGCAAGACACGGTTTAGCATGTTCCTTCACACCAGGCACGTACCCACGATTTTTTTTTTTTTGGGGGGGGGGGGGGGGGCACCACCACCTCCACCACCACCACCACCACCACCACCATAATCATCATCATCATCATCACCTTGAGCCTGTTTTATGTCCACTGCAGGACGAAGGCTTCTCCCTGCGATCTCCAATTACCCCTGTCCTGCGCCAACCAATTCCAACTAGCGCCCACGAATTTTCTAATTTCATCGCTCCACCTAGTGTCTTGTCCTCGATTGCGTTTCCCTTCTCTTGGTACCCATTCTGTAGCCGTAATGGTCCAACGGTTATATAACGAGCGCATTACATGACCTGCCTAGCTACAATTTTTCCTCTTGATGTCAATTAGAATATCGTCTATACTGGTTCGCTCTCTGATCCAAACCGCTCTCTTTCTCTCTCTTAACGTTATGCCCAGGAATCTTCGTTCGATCGCTCTTTGCGCGGTCCTTAACTTGCTCTCAAGTCTCTGCCCCATATGTCAGCACTGGCAAAATGCACTGATTGCACACCTTACTTTTCAATAATAATGGTAAGCTTCCAGTCAGGAGCTGGCAATGTCTGCCGTATGCGATCCAACCTATTTTTATTCTTCGCTGAATTTCCTTTCTATGATCAGGGTTCCCTGTGATTCATTGACCTAGGTAAACATACTTCTTCACAGTCTCTGGCCGACTGGCGATCCTCATCTCTTGTTCCTTTGCCCGGCTATTTATCATTATCTTCATCTTCTGCATATTAATATTCAACCCCACTCTTACACTCTCTCTGTTAAGGTCTCCAATCATTTGTTGTAACTCGTCTGCATTGTTGTTGAATAGAACTATGTCATCGGCAAACCGAAGGTTGCTGAGATATCTGCCATCGATCTTTGCTCCTAAGCCTTTCCAGTTTAATAGCTTGAATTCTTCTAAGCACGCAGTGAATAGCTTTGGACAAATTGTGTCTCCCTGTCTGACCCCTTTCTCTATAGGTATCTCCCTGCTTTTCTTCTGTAGACTTAAGGAAGCTGTAGAACCTCTATAGATATTCCTACGCGAAGAACGAGTCAGTAAGACGAGAAGCTATTTACAGATTACATTTACAACAACGGTTGCAGCGCTGACCGGTTAGATTCACAGCGCGAGCGCAGTTCGTTCTTCCTCCTCTTTTTTGGAGTGATGGCTCCTACGCGCCTCGTTCAAACAAACAAATACCACACGCATGTAGTAATATTTTCCAAGGTTTTTACGTAAGCGTTCTGTACTCCTTGATTGCATAGTGCCTCTATGATTGCTGGTATCTCTACTGAATCAAATGCCTTTTCGTAATCTATATAAGCCACATAGAGAGGCTTATTGTACTCTGCAGATTTCGCGATAACCTGATTGATGACATGGATGTGATCCATTGTAAAGTATCTCTTCCTGAAGCCAGCCTGTTCCCTTGCTTGACAAAATCCAGTGTTGCCCTTATTCTATTAGATATTATTTTGGTAAATATTTTATATAATACTGGGAGCAAGCTAATGGTCCCATAATGTTTCAATTCTTTAACGTCTCCTCTTTTGTGGATTAGTATAATGTCTGCATTCTTCCAGTTTTCTGGGACCCTTGCAGTTGAGTCACTTCGTATAAAGATCCGCCAATTTTCCAAGCATTATGTCTTCTTCATCTTTGATTAAATCAACTGTTATTCCACCTTCTCCTCCCGCTCTTCATCGTTTCATGTCTTGCGGGGCCCTTCTGAGCTCATCGCTAGTTATAGGAGAGTTTCTGTATCCTGTTCACTACTGTTTCTAAGTGAGGTATCGCGACTCCTCTGGGTACTGTATAGGTCAGCTTAGAATTTTTCCGCTGCTTTTACTATATCTTCGAGATTGCTGACGATATTATCCTTCTTATCTTTTAGCGCATACATCATGGTTTGTCCTATGCCAGGTTTCTTTTTTACTGATTTCAGGCTGCGTTCATTTCTTACGGCTACTTCAGTCTCTCTCATGTTATAGTTTCGAATATCAATTATTTTCGCCTTGTTGATCAATTTTGACAGTTCCGCGAATAGCGTAAAGCTGTGCGGCCGCCAGTCCTATACAACCGCGTAGAGCGCAGGACTCTGCGATTCTAGACGTACTGCGGTCACCGCGAAAGGTTAGAAAAACACCCACATAAGCACAGCAGAGAAGTGGCTACGTGAGGCGGTTCGACCGATAACTGTAGAAGCGTCATTCAAAACAAGTAATTGTTCTCCACTTTCGGCGGCGTTTTCTCTACTTCCTTTTTAAATAAAAAAGATGTTGATCTATAAATATTCTCATAAACAATGGTTAACTTTTTTATTATTCGCTTTTGCTTGCAGTTTGGTTGTTGCCTTGGCTCTCTCCCTTAGTAGATCGCTTAATTTCTGAACTCCTTGCGATTTTTGTTTCCAGTTGCCAATTTTGCACGAAAAAAGCTATACAATTAGGGAAAAACAGACGAGGTAACGGGCGACAGTCATCGTGCTTATGGGTTTAAGGGTTATTGCAGGGTTTCATGATGGACGCTCTTTCACATTATTTTATTTCCCACCTTATCTAACCCATATCACGTGTAAATGGTTCCGGGCATCTGCCAGCGTCGCAGCGAGCCGTAACTCAACGAAATAATTCAGCAAAGGGATAAGTTAAACACAATTAGCGTTTTCTCCGGCCGCAACTCGTTCCATGAGAGCACAGACGAGCTGAGTGACAGCCGCATCCCTCTCCTGGTCCCAGGATCAGCCTAAACAAAGAAGGTTGAACTAACAAAAGCAACAGCTATGCGCGTGACGGTTGAATAGATGGTGACAACTGATCGCATCTCGAGTTAATCGCGCGGGTGCGGAATCTATGAGAAAACTGTCCTTCACTTTACAAGAGATGCCGATAACTACCGCCATCTAAAAGGACTGAAAAAGGCAGCACAATGCTGACCGATGAACAGCTGCCAAGTCTCAACATTGATGTGGCGGCGCTTTAGGAATGTGTGAGGAGTGGTGGCATGGGTGGGGAAGGCCGGGCCCCCCCGCCCCCCCCCCCTCCCCCCTGGGTACGTGCCTGCTTCACACACATAGACAGCTTTTGCTGTATACTGACATGCGTGGGCGCAGGCCAGCCAATTCCTGAAGTTCCGAGAAAACATAGTTACCTTGTAGATATTGTACCACCACTTTCTCCAGGTTGTGAACCTCCCATTTTTTTGCACATAAACAACTTGGAATAAGAGCGCACCAATCCCCCGGTGCTCTCTTTACTCTCTTAAAAACAAGGAAAAGAAAAGAACTTGTGGGTTTTTCTTTCTTTTCACTCTCTCTTTATTTTTCACTATTGGTTTGGCTTTCTGTTTGCCATTCATTTTTAAATGAAGGGTATCAGCTACGCTGCAACCATGACAGAGCAAGGATAGCCGTCTGAGCATATAGCCGTGCGACATTAAAATTTTACTATAAGATAACAAGACCTTACTAATGCTACCTCAAGACGCAAGGAGTCTACAGCCCTCTTGACAAGTTTACGTTTAGTCAACTCCTAAAAAATGACAGCTTGTAGTTTTTAGACTTGAGCCCCACCTTTCCTGGACGACGAACCTGGCGGCCCTGCGTTGCCCACCGCGGTGGCGTAGCGGTGATGTGCTGCAAAGCGCGCAATGAAATCCCGGCCGCGGCGGCCGCATTTCGATGGGGGGTTGCAAGTACCATGCATTAGGTGCACGTTAAAGAACCCCAGTTGGTCAGAATTCATCCGGAGTCCGTCGCCTACAGCGTACCTCATAACCAATTTCTCGCGCGTAAAACCCCATAATTTAAATATTATTACATATATATTTTTTATTTCCGTGCTCAACGCAAGGAGCCTTTGTCATTTGAGTAGGCACACAGTAAACTAGCATTCGCGTGCACTTGGTTAAATCAAGGCACAAATCTAAACTGCACGCTTTCTTTTTTATTATTATTATTATTATTATTATTATTATTATTATTATTATTATTATTATTATTATTATTCATGAAGTGCTGGCAGAGTTGGACTGCAAGCAATGTTCGCCACTTTCTGTGTTGAAGAAGTCGTTCACTTGCAACTTTTGCGCTAAATCTCTGCTCGTGAATAACTGGGGAAAAACAGGGAGCCTTGTGATGATGAAGCCATCGAGAAACGTAAGTGATGATGCAGTTCTACGCAGCGCTGTCCACCCGATATTGCCCGACGTGAGACTTTCAGTATTGCAAACAAATAACGTCGCACTCATCGCACGTCAACGTCGCACTCATCGCACGACACAAGTTCAAATGGCGCAATTACAAACACAGTATATGCAAGCGTATGATGGAATGGACGGCACATGCGGCTGCACCAAATATATGTTCCCTGCTAAGATAGCAGACACGTATTCCCTGTGTAACAGCACTAGCTGTTTGGCTTGCGTCGTATATGAATGTAATGGTTAGTCTCGCGAGCTCCGCTCAGTCGTAAGGTCAGCGACTGCTGCGAGCACATGGGTTATTCTATAACTATCACGCCCAAGACTTGACCTGTGAACTTGAGGCTGACAGACAACAGCTTACCGACGGGTTCAATTTGGACGGTCAAGGCGGTTCATATGCACCCTAACCAATCTCATCTGTGTGAGGGCTTTGTCGTCGTTCTCTAGTTGTGTTCCAAAGAAATGGTGCCACTAAAGCCGTGCCCGTATTCACCAAAAAAACTCATACACAGGGATTGTTCGAAAGAGCCGATATCAGCCAATCGTGATGCTGGATATAGCATTACGCGAGAGCGGCCGGACAATGGCAAAGAGTCCTTACGATCTAGAAGCTTGGTTATGTGCAGGTGAAAATATCACGCTACCTATGTAGTGCAAGCATAAGGGCTCATTTCTATCTTTTTCGAATGCGCATGAGCAGGCGTTATCAAGGCATCGCGTCAGCTGTATCTTATTCTCTTAAAGAGGGAGAGACGCTAGTCCGCGCTATAGCCGAGAATACAATTCTTTTACAGCGATAACTGTATTTGGCTGAATGCTGCCGGTGGTTAGCGGCACCGAGCGTTGGCCTTCTAATCTTGCCTTCTAATGGAAATGGGGCCTGGAAGTGTAGGATGTAGGTGACGTGGGTTAAGCAGAAGGGCCTGATTCCGCCGACAATACTGTAAAAATTTAGCCCAGCGGTACCGACGGATACCGTTACCGCCATCGTCAGCCCCAGCTGCAACACGTGCGTGTATACTAGAGCAGCTTGGCTGTGGCGCGCGCCAAGCTGGCTCCTCATGGTGATTGCAGCGGTGACAACCAAGAGGCTGTGCTGAAACACTCCACTTGACCTGGCTAGCAGTGTGGACAGCCGAAGGGAACACGGCGACTGCGTCGTTCGAACGATGAGGAGTGGGCGGCGGGTGGCGGTGTCGGGGACGTTAGCGGCGAACCCTTGTCAAGTTCATTACAGAGGTAGCAAAAGATCAGCACCGCCTCACGTGTGATTCCAATAAGCTATGTCACAGCTGTTGTGCTCGCTAGGATTGAAGATTCCTCACTTAACTCAAATTTTCTTCGTAATCGGCCAATACTTCAAATTAAACAAATGACCCTTTCACCGCGCCTTACTATAAAACAACCTTAAAACATGTAACATTAGCCCCGGTGCCCTTCAGAAGTGCTAACTAAATTGCAAACGAAAATGGACTCGCGAATTCTTCTCATAACTTGCGAGATTTTGTATTAGTATAGTGTCGTACTTATAACATATAAGTGTCACAATAAACTGTTTTGTTTACACTGAGTATATGTTTTCGTGTGTGTATCCGTATTATCCATGTATTTGCTACTCGCTTAACTCCCCTAATACGCGATGAATGTAGGTTGTTGGCCTTTCTAGCATAATATGGGACAGGCCGTCACTGCTCCACAGCAACTAAACGAGAACGGGTTATTTATTTTGTTCACCATAACTTCGACGCTGAACGAACGAGCGAATATCTCGTTACTCCCCATAGCGGCCACAACGTTCAGTTCTCTAACGGATCTTTTTCTGCAGCAATGGCGAGCTTCCATGAACGAGAGCTTTCCGCAAACGCTCTATTGGGCATACACATGAAGAATCCGACTACTATGTAAACCAAACGTAAAAGTGAAGTCATGCTTTAGAACTGTGAAATCGCAACGGAACTCATGCTTAGCATGCGGATGGACAGAAGTGGCCAAAACGCACTCTCGTAATCAGTGCGTGAAATAAATAACTTCAGATCATGCTTAGGAGGTTTTATTTGCGCCGCGGAATTCACGCCTTTAAAAAGCCTGTTAACTACGCGTGAAAAACTGCCTCATATTGCAACCGCGCTGAAAGTTTAATAGGATTACGCGCATACTCAGCAATACGGGGTAGTATAGCGTCCAAATCATGCATATATATCAAGTGACACTTTCCAAACGTGACATCGCAACTGCATGCGCTCACGTTTGGCAGGTGTGATGCGCGGGAGGGCTCACGACTCACGCATAAACGATTTGTGTCAAAAAATGACTTCAAGCCACGCCTTCGAGGCGTTACAAGCCGCAAATCAGAAGAGCGTCTACTATGCGTGACAAAATCTCACGCATATTGAGAACGTGGAGAAAGTCGCACCAAATCACGCTAGCTCACCGTTCGGGGATAAGATTGAATTAATGCACTGGCGACGGTGTATTCTCTGTGGCATAATTCTTACGTTCATGTTGCAAAATTGTCTGTTAATCATGCACAACTATGCGTCCACTGCGTGAATTACATCTACGGACCTCAGCAAATTCTTTTCGTTAGGTTAGGTCCTTTAACCAAAACTTCTTCTACACCTCTTCTTATGAAGGCCGGTTGTTGCGGCCTCCTCCTCCTGACATTTGTTTCTTTTTGTTTCTTGCGATGCTATGAGAGTGCTGTGATCCTGTGACGACACTGACCTTTGGTTGCCATCGAGTCCTGATTGTACCCCTGACTTCAAGCAAACAACCGCATTTCCGGAAGTAAGCCCTGGAACCGTTACACATTTCCACATACCTCGGAGGACCTCGTACCTACTGTATCGCCATAGTGCTCGGTGCTTCATTATGGCTGCATTTCTCTTGCACTTTAATGTTATTGCTTTTTCCTACGTTTCCATATATCTATTGCCTTCGTTTATCCCTATACCAAGGTACTTATATTCTGTTACCCGAGGTATTCCCTGGGCCTGTATCGCCACTGTCTGTTCACTGTTTTCATTGAACACCATAACACCTGATTTTTTCTAACACTAAATTTCCAACATAAATTGTTGCCTTCCTGTCCACAGATATTAGCCAGAGTTGCAAATCACTTTGCTTGTCAGCTAGCAACACAATGTCGTCCGCATAAAAAAAACCTGGAAGCTGCTGCTCTACTACTGTACCCGCCTGTCCGTACGAGAGATTAAACCCGATATTACTTCCTCCAGCACCCTCTCCATCCTCACCATGCACATCATAAACAGCAGTTGGGATAAAGGGCACCCCTGCCTCAGTCCATTGTTGATATCAACTTTATCCTTGCTCCTCATCCCTTCCCATTCAACGCAAACGGTATTTTCTAGGTAAATCTCTCTCAAATGCTGTAGACAATCGTCGCATAAGCCTTTGCCTTCCAAAATATTCCACGAAATGTGGCGGTCTACTTTGTCATACGCCCCTGTAATGTCTGAAAAGGCCACATATAACGGTCTGCTTTCTACTCTTTTTATTTCAATACATTGAGAAAGAACCAACTAAGTCATCATCCAAACGCCTACCTATTCTGAAGCCATTCTGAAGCTCTCCCAAAATTCCATTATTCTCTGCCCATGTTTGAAGCTTTAATTTAATTGCCTGCATTGCTAGCCTGTATATTACCGATGTAATGGTCTACGGTCTATACGAGTGAATTCTATGTCTCTCGCCCTTACCTTTATAAATTAAATTCACTCTACATTGTCCCCAACTGTCTCGTATTCGTCTATCTTTTAAAGTTTTTTCCACTGCTTTCACCAGAGCTTCCTTACTTCTTGGTCCTAGTTCATTAATCAGCCTAACGGGAACCTCGTCCAGCCCTGTGTCTGTGCGCTTAGGAATTTTCTCTTCGCCTTTCTTCCGGTTCAAATTCGTCAGCACCTGCTCCTTTTCTATCTGGTTCTCTTTCATGCTCTTTTTTTCTTCAAATACAACCTCGTGATTGCCTTGGAAAGATTCGGCTGTTATTTTTCGGATATAAAGTAATGCCGCTTGCTCTTCCAGTTTGTTTCCATCTTCGTCTAGGATATGTTGTACTGTTGTGGACTTCATGCCTAATAACTTTATGTGGTTCCAAAATATTCTAAGTGCGGCTTTCTTTTTCTCGCGTATTTCTGACAACCAACGTTTGCTTTCACCTTTTATCCTTCCTTGCACCAGTATTTGAACCATATACTTTTTCTCCCGGTATCTTTCCCATTTACTGCTGACTTCATGCAGCGGCATCTGCGCCTTCTTTGCCTGTCTGTGCTCTCGAGATGCTTTCTGTCGTTCGGCGATCGCTTCTCGTATCTGCCTGTTCCACCAGCTTTTCGGTTTCTTTTTTCCTTTCCACCAAACATGTTGTTTCTCTTTCCGTATCTCTGTCGTTATTACACTTATGAGCTTACTATATTCCCACTATTGGCCATTTGCCAAGTTCTTCCTCGACTCTTGCGACTATATTTGTTATTTGTTCAGCGTTGAAATTTCGACTAGTCATTTTGCACTCCTTGTTCTCTTTCCCAACAACATATCCCATTTTCAAAATGATGCGTTTATGGTCACTCCCTATGCTGTTATACCCTTCCTAGTCAATGACCATTTTTCTCAACTTATCATGAATTCCATCTGTCATCAGACAATAAACAATAGTCGATTGGCGGTTTCCCACTTCCCACATGATCTGTCCTTTACACTTCGGCCCTGTATTCACGATAACAAGGTTATGTTGCTCACAAAGGTCTAGCATTGACTTCCCGTTGTTGTCGGTATTGGAAGCGAGGGGTTACGGAGTCGCCATCTGTTGGAAGCGCCTCCCTTGCGTAGTATAGGGGATCACGCAGCACGGGCCTCATAGCTTTCGCTTACGGCGCTCAATTAAAACCCCATGTGGCAGCCCTCCTGGACATTTCAGTAAGTACTCTCAAAAGTCTAAATAATAATCTCCAGCAAACTGAAAGCACAGAATTGTTTACAGACGCTGTCTCATTACCGAATAAGTGCAGTGAATGCCAATGCGCACCGTCGTCGCGATGGAGTCTTCCCAACCGGTTTTTCGCGTGAAAGGTAGGCAAACACTGAGAGCAAACTATGTGAAGTATGTTCTTATAGTAGGGTGTCTGTATAACCAGATGGAGCATAACAGAATGAAGCCTCAATGCAGTGATCACGCGGGTTCGCAGCGACCGACTGCACGCCTGCGTGCATGTCCGTGCACAATCTCAGGTAGGACACAAAATCTTGAAAACGTCGTATTAAGGGATTCAACATCTGAAACAGATTTTTGATCAAAATCGACGCATCAAAGACGTTCCAAACAAGAGAGCTTAAAAACGAGGGGTGAATACATTTTGAAAACGACTTCACATGACTCGCTCTGTTTAGTTATCAAGCGTACCGGGTAAGTTTTTGACAGCGCCTTTTTTCGTGGGAGAATTCCTCGCTCGTCAAACAGCACTCGTCGTGTCAATTGCTCCTTTATTCGACCTACATCAGAATGAGTGCGGCAAGAAAAACAAAGACTTTTTGTTTCAAAAACAAAAAACCTCACGCCAGAAGAGACGAATGATTGCAAATGACGTTGGCATCCCAACGGGAAGTGTTTTGCGCCAGGCAGAAATGGAGCTTGAGTACCGAAACATCGAAGCTGCCCTTTGTAACACAGACAACGGCTTCGCATCACCGTCGGAGGAGCGCTGCCAGTCAGCACATGTTGCTGTTGTTAACGCTGATTCTGACAGCGCATCCGTTACATCAGTAGCCGAGGAACTGTCAATATGCAGCAGCGACGGAAACAATCTTGGACTGCCAGGGGCAAGCGATGAGAACGGCTTTGCAGAGTCCCTTTTAGAAGCCGGCGTCGCTCTTGGCTAACCGTTTTCAAGGCCGCCCATACAGTTCCACGCGTGGTTAGCTTCTTGGACTACTTGGCACGCCATCCCGCTGAGTGCGGTATCAGAACTTCTTGCGCAGTTGCGGAATGTGTGCAACGTGGATGTTCCGTCAGACGCAAGAACACTGCTCAGTACGCCGAGGCGTACTCCGACACGTAGCATGCCGCCTGGCATATATACTCACTTTTCCCTTGCAAAATCACTGGAATGCTCGACAGCTGCAAACACTTTACTGGTGGGACAATGCTTGAGCTGGTTTTTTACATCGCCGGCGTGCGTGTTGACAGCAGCACCACTGAACAATTCTGGCCTATCCTTGGAAGCTGTGATCAGCTGGACCCACGTTCTGTGTTTATGATTGGCTGCTACGAAGGAAAGCGAAAACCTCATTCTGTACAAGCCTTCCTTTCGGAGTTTGTGGTGGACCTGGCCAGAGTCATTAACACTGCCGTAACATCGAATGGTCGCCACTTTGATGTGCAAGTGAAAGTATTTATCTGCGACGCACCAGCACGAGCATTTGTGCCTGGTGTTCAATATCGCGGTGGATATTATGGCTGCAGCAAGGGCCAGTAGAAGGGCCTGCATGGCATGGGCAAAGTGGTTTTGCCTGATACCGAAGCACGACAGCAGACAGATGAGGACTTTGAGACATAAGCTTGCCCTGAGCACTGCGTGAACAAGACGCCACTCTCGGAACCTCCGATCGAGTTAGTGAGCCAGGTCCCAAACGAGTACATGCATGTGGTGTGCTTGGCGTGCAGAAAAAACTCTTACAGTTGTGGAAAGGAAAAAGCAGGTCTTTCAAACTACCGCCAGACGAAATTTTCAGTTTCTCAAGAAAGTTGGGAAACATTGGCAGCATATACGTCTGTCAAGAATTCGCCCGCAAACCACAACATCTACATGACCTGGGCGCGTGGAAGGCTACCAAGTACCGGCAATTGCTTTTGGTGGTGGTGGTGGTGGTGGTGATGTTGAAGCAGGCAGGGTTAGCCTGGCATACATAGCCGGCAATTGTTCCGCCTGATCCTCCTTCAAGTTGAGATCAGGGCTGGGTCACCAGGTGTCGATGAGCCCCGTGTCTCGCAGGAAGGCTATCAGCAGTCGTTGCGCTCTCTGTCTGAATGCCGCGGGCCCTCCGGGGAAAACAGCGTCTTCAAAGGTCCTGTGCGTAAGACCGCTCTTTTGTAGGTTGTCGACCATCGCTTTTCTTTCTGTGTCAAACTGCGGGCATAGCCATATGAAATGTTCGATGTCGCCAATGTCACCACAGAAAGCACAGAGTGGGGAAGAGCGAAGCCCAGTCTTGAATAACCAAGCTGGGGTGTACGCGGAGTCGGTCCTGATGCCGTATAAAAGCGTCGCTTGTTCACGTGTAAATCCATGAGCCACACAGGATTCGTGTGTATTCTTGTGCATCTCTCTAAAGTGAAGGCGGATTGCACCTTTAGGGTATTGAAAAGCTTTTGGAGACTTCATTTTTGGGACACATGTCAGCGCTAGGCGTGGACGGGCGTCAGCTTCCTCGTTTCCATTAATTCCTACGTGTGATGGATCCGGCAATTGGTTTTGTACACAGGTGCGGCATTAATGCAACGCTACTTAGATCGCCAAAAGTATGGCAACTCCTTGGTGCTGCATACTGCCATTACAATTTTGGCTCGCCAGCAGTTGTGCCACAGCATGAACCATTACGCCCACAAGCTGCTGGTATTCTTTGTTCGTACGTTTAGCCAACTGCGCGGCCAGCAACATGTGACGTACAATGACCATGGCCTCGTGCACCTCGCTAAGTATGTCCGGCAGTTTGGCCCGCTGGATGGTTTCAGTGCCTTTAGGGCAGAAAAACTACATGAGTCAAATAAGACGACTCATTCGACCTGGGAAACATCAGCTGCAGCAGCACTACAGGCACGTGCACGATAAGCATCAAGCCAACTGCGCTACACTTCCATGCAATGTTACGTCAGAATTGCAGTTGAAACAGCCGCACGAAGGAGTGTTGCTGCCGCAGCATTGTGCTGGTAAGCAGTACTCGGTAGCACACATTCAAAGCAGTGTTTTGAAGACAAGTGAGGCTGACAATTGTTGTGTTCTTTTGGATGGAACGGTCATAATAGCTGACAGTTTTGTTTTTGGTTTGGATGCCCGTACGCCAACGGTAGTCGGCCGAACCTTCAGCAGGAAGAAAGATCTGTACGTCTACCCGGGTCCTTCCAGTGTGTTTGACATATCAAAGGTGTCATCACTAATGTGACAACGAGCTCTTGGAAAATGAGCAGCGTCGCATGCAAATGCTTCAAAATTCCTGCTGGACAAGGCAACTTTGTCCTGTTTCCTCTTGTACGCAATTATTAGTACGTCGCCGAAAACACCACAGTTAGATGTCTTCTTGTGGGACCTACAAATGCTTCATTGACATTTTGATGTTTAGGACAGTACTTCCCGTGTTAGATACTTAATTGCAATTGTCGAATTAAATTTCAGGAACGAAAGAATTATTCGCGGCTACTCCACTATATTGTTAACAATATGCTTTTGGCGTTTCGTTTGTGGTAAGAGAGGAGCTTTTCTTATCAATGGAATCAGTCGGCCTTGGGAGACGGATAATAAGTGTGACGTACAGAGGAAGGAATAGCTGCGAAGCCTGCGGTTGGTGCTCCTTCCGTACTATTATGAAGGTTATGCGCTGTCTCTTCTAGCTTGCGACAGGCAATGCAGTTGCTTTCAATCAGCTTATTTGAGGGCGCTGCTGTATGATTCGGGTGGGAGCGAAGTCACCTGGTATTTTTCATATTTCGTGAGGTTTCGTTGCCAGTCGGAAAAAATTGTACGCAATTATTAGTACGTCGCCGAAAACACCGCAGTTAAGTACCATTTCGTCATGCCTAGAAATACCCCATTGGCACTTTGATATTTAGGACAGTTTTTCTCTAATCAGATAATTAATTGCAATTGTCGAATTAAATTTCAGGAACGAAAGAATTACTGGCGGCTACTCCACTGTACTGGAAACAACATGCACTAGGTTTTCTTCGATTAACGCAACGGCTCTTTTTTTAAGTCTTGATGCATGGTAGTTGAGGTACCCTGTATAACTCACTCAGTAACCGATATGAGGCCAAGCCGGATCCACTCGAAATCAGAATCAACGGCAGTCATGCGCAGGAGCGCTTTTACTCAGACTCGCAGTAGAAGAAAAAAAAAGGAGAGAGGTAGAAGTTTCGCCGCAAAGGCGAAACAGCATTAGTGATAGTGAAGTATACGACAATTACGCGAATGTAGATGATACCATCGAGAGACGTCAGATTCCTGGTGGTGAGAGCTAGGACTCAGGCTGTGAAATTGAACTGTCTCCTACTATGAAGTCCTCTAAATTCTAATATGAGGTCGTCACTTCGGTGAACAATTCTTGGAGGTCACACGAAGTTTATACATGAGCAAGCTGGTCGGCACCCGGCGTCCCCCCCCCCCTCCCCTGCGGAAAAATTTTAAGTTCTCGCTTATGCATCCATACGTACATCCATATATTCAACCATACGCCACCAATTCCCCTCCAGCTTTGGCACGCGGGAAATCCATCATGTAATTGTGGGATTCATGAAAAAGGATAATCAATCGAAAGAAACGCACTCCTAGTAAAGGATCTCTCCTAATCGACGTTCACATGCACTTTTCCCGCACTGAAACTTTGCCATGCCCACCGTAATGCAGCACGCAGCGCAGTGATCGTGCCTGACCGACACCGCGGGCTTGCAGAACCACGAGTTGTGGAACCAGGGAACCACGAATAGCAAGGCAGCACGGACAAACGACGACCGCCAATGCTTCGACCAGGGTGGCTTCGACTTTCGTCCACTGCACGGTCAATTTTCGCGCTCCACTGGCGCTACCAGCGCCTTGGTCCAGGTGGCAGCACCACCTCGCACGGTCCCTTCAGAGAGCTCGGTCGCCCGTGGCAACCGGTGCGCGGTGCGGAAACCATGGGTCCCAGCAGTTTTGTTTTGCGGTCGTCCCGTGCCCAAGCTACGCGTTCAACACGCATTCCTGAGAGGCATTGCCGGCTATGGACTCTCTGTGCGTGTTCTCCTTTCGCTATATATAGCTGTCAGCCTGCGCGAGGCAGCCATCACTGAATGCCGTGCGTACACCTTGGTGGAATGAAGACGGCTAACTACCGGTAGCAGCGGTCTGCGCAGTTCCGCAGCCAGAAATCTGCATGATCGACGGTGAATACTATGGGGCCGACCTTACGCTTTCCGCTGTCGCTGCGTCCTTGAGTGCACGCAACCTGCTGAACACTTCGGTGACGACGACCCTTATCGCAGGTGGTCTTGACAGCTGTTTGTGTGGAATCACCTCCCGGTACTGAACCAATGCTTTTTTTTATTTTTATTATTATTATTTTATTTTTGTATCGCTGCTTATGCAATGACGCTGTTAATGCATGAAAAAAATGGAAGGGACATCTCGATTTCCTCGTGCTTATGGGCTCTTTCTGAACTTGACCTCAGTTGTGCCTGCTGTAGCTCTGGGGACTCGGAAGACAGAGGGAAAAGAGCTCGACGAAATTGCATGAGAGCCCCAGTAGGCTTGCGATCGTGGTGTTTAGCGGGAAAGACTGCATAGTGAGCAACTCTGCAAGTGACCGCACTACGCTAGTTGCCGCTTGGCCGTAGTCTACGGATCCTTGATTTGAATCAGTGTTACGTGCAGCACTGTTTCTTGTATGCAAACGTAAAGATCGCGCCATTCAGCTGTTGCCAAGGGTTTTCTTGTCTACAGCGAAAACATTTGCTCGATCCTCCACAATAGTGCTGCAGAACAAGAAGAAAAAGAAAACTATTGTGTTACGTGGGCAGGTGTTATTAGCGCTTTGGTATATATTATAGCACAGAGCCAGCGAAACATCTACAGCATAGGTTTGACTCATCGACTGTAAGTTACGTACGTGGACGCCACCGTGAGTACCTCTGGCAACCGAAACGACTCGAATAGCACAGATATAGAGCCGTGTGCACCAGATACCTCGTGAGAACATGTAAAACCGCTACCTTTCAGCGCACACATATTCAACCATTTCATATGTTCACGTTTACACATACTGAGAGTACATTCCGTGTTTCCTGGCTGCTAACGTTGCACGTGCACCTGTTTGGTCGTTTGCAGTGCTTTGCGATGGACAGAGTCTTGGCTCCGCCTGTTCTTTCCGTGTCACCTCCTTGTGCGCAAGCTTAATTAGCAAGGACAAGACGGAAACCAAGAAAGCAGCCAGTCTAGACCCGCAAGGATGGCGGTGTACCTGGACTGCCGTCTGGAAGACCCGGCTCTGTCGTCCGCAGCGAAGACGCGACTGTCTTGCTACCGCGGAGGGGCCCTGTTCGCGGTGGCCTTCCGCGACAGGGACACAGGAGGCGTGTGCCTGCTCACCGAAGATGGTGCGCCGCTGCCCAGCGAATTGCCCCGCAAGCAGGGAGCACAGGTAAAATTTAAGATACACGGCACGTAAATAGTAGGTGTCACGCTGTTGTGCAAGGCCAGAGTTGGAGCGATTGGGAAATCACTCCACCTCTGGGCACGCTGAATAAACATTTACATTTGGACAAACTATGGGCGATCGATATGGCCTCATATCTCGCCCTCGAAACGAGTGTTCAGCTGAACTGTGTACAATGCGTGAGCCGCATGCAACGTATTTTGAAGATGCTTTCAGGCTGCCGTCGCGCACTTTCAGCACAAAAGCTGTGCGATGTCACGCCTCGCGAAAAGGGCCGTTTTCATGTGCCCTTAATGTGTGTCTGTGGTCTACCTGCTACCGGCATTAAACGCAGTTCGGGCGAAATTATAACCTGGTTATCGCGCAGGGTCGGATCGAGGCGAGGGAGCTGAACATGAAATGAGCCTTTATAGAAGGACGACGCTGTAGTAGTGTCCTGCGCTGTAGTGTCTCTGTATAGGAGGAATATACAGGAACACTACTGCACGGCATCTATTAGCGACAGAGTAAAACAGACATGAGTTCAAAATGAGGTGGCACACAGCAGCGCGGGTTTCCTTATCTATTTTTCGATTGAAGCTTACGCATAAGTGCATTCTGAGTCCAGCCCGCTTCATGGAAGAAAGCAACGAGTAAAGCCACGGCTCGGCTACAAAGGTAAAATTGACAATCTCACTCGCACAGCTGTCCTCGTAATGCTCCTTGGCGCGATACTGTCATAAGCGAGGTTTGCTCCCGCAGCTCGCCGTCAGGCATAGCGTTTCTGATCGTTCGATTGTGGGGCAGGTGCGACAGAGTCGACGCGATTTATACGCGGTCAACACACACACATGTCAAGCACCTGCCAGGGCGTAGCTTCAAGGCTTTGAGCTCGATACAGAGGACGTGGGACAGGGACGTCGGAAAGCCGTTCGTGGCGGATGAGAGGGCAAGACAGGGGCAATGGTCTGACCCTGTAGGATTGCTGTCTGTCCTCCCCTCCACCCCACCAGACCACTGACGGGGCGTACTCGCAGGACGCAGAACTCAAGAGTACCCCGCTCTCAAGTTGTCGAGGGCGGGCCGCGTCTGCCGGAAAGGCGCGGCGCAGCGCAGATCGAGGCGCGTGCGTTGTCATAAGTACAGTACCTTGATATCAACTTTTTTCAAATACTTATCGGGCGTGAATAGTAAGTATCAAATATGTAATATATACGCAGACGCATATATTCACAGCAGGAATATTACGGTATAGTAAGATACGGTGCGTGTTGTGGTTATAGTGAAAAAAAAAGACAGCCAACTATTACGGACGATCAGAATCAGTTTTAAACACAAAATAACCAAAGGTTATGAAAATAACTGCATGAATATCCTCTGAACATCTTCAGAGCCTGGTTGCTAGCAAACTTCCCAAAATAAGTGACTGCTGCATAACTAGCTTTCCGAAAAGGCTAAATAAATGGTTTTTCAAAAAAGATAGGAAGATGTGGAAAAAATGAAAGAAAAAAAATGTCGCAGGGACTGTTGCTGCGAAAACTTCCATGGTTGTAGTGGGAAATATAAAACTGCCGCATGAGTAGACTGTAAGAAACACTAAGTTGCTCACTACAAGCAAAAATCAGAAATTGTGATGTGGCTTCCGCCGGGAAACCGAAAGGAAAGCTCGCATTACCAATTTTGTTGCTGACATTGCCTCGACAACATTTGTAGTTCTTTCGCTCCTGATAATTTCCTATATTTTGTTTAGTAGACGGAGAACAGTGACCCGACGTTATTAGTCGATTGTTGCGAAATGTTCGGTTAGTTTCAACGTTCGAAAACACCGAATTGGTCATTTTCGAATGCGAGTACGGATAGTGTGTAATATTCGATTAATATTCAAAACTTGGAATATTCGCCAGCCCCTAGTTCTTTGTTCTTTCCTTCAGTGAAACACATGCACAAGCGGCAGCGCAATTCGAGTTGCGAGTTGCCTTCTGTTGCATAATTGGAACAATGGAATGGAATGAACAACAATGAACAATGGAATGCATAATGGAACGCACTCCCGGATGACATTGTTTCGTGCAGTGACCGCAAAACATTTCGCGAAAAACTAAACGATTTTGATAATGCCAACATAACCACATGAATGCCACATCTATTTATTTATCGCCTTGTTGGTACTGTGTATATGTTCCGTCTTCTTCTTTTTTGAAATTTTCTTTTATGTACCTATTACAACTAATGTGCACTTTATTATGTAACTTTCTTATGAAGCTGTTCGACTTTGATGCACGCCCCCCCTTATGTAATGCCTTCGAGCCCTTAAGGTTGAATAAATGAAATGACATGAAATTAAGTGTCATTCCGGCGGAGGAGGTGATTTAGATCTTCTGCTTTTATCCTGCTAACAACTAGAGAACCAGCAGCACCTTAATGGCCACGGTACCTTCTTATTAGCCACGCGTGACCTCTGGCTTCCAGACACAGAAAAGTGGCTTTAAAATCAACTCATGCGCACTCAACGTGAACCCTCCGATGCCTACAGCTGTAACCCATCTCGCCTTTCGTACCTGGACTGACCTTGCCAAGTGGCGGAGAGAGTTTCAGTCGAGTGGGAAACTTAATCTGAACATACGGAAAAAACAGCTGCTCCCTTTCGTGTACCGATATCCCCAAGTGTTTACTTTCCTTTCGCATTGATTGTTGCCTTTGTGGACTTAGCATACACGGGCCACGCATATGGTATACTACAACGCCTAAAGTCGGTCAGTCTCTACCTGCGATCGAACACTTTCTAACACACCTGCCGGTTGCAGGTCCTTTGAAAAAAAAAATAAAAGTGGCTTCCTTGAAAAGGCTTCATAGTTCCATCATACTTGAATTCAGTGGCTGAAACAGTAGCCAGCTGGTCTAAAGCAATTAAACGAAAACGGTTTTCCGTTCGTTCGGCGGGGAAAAATTCTATCCTAGTGAATAAAATGAAGGTGAAACTCCGTATTCGTGATTCTTGCACCGTAACGTTGCACTGGTACCTCACAATGACGTCAAAGATTTATATACATTTTTCTTGCATTTGGGCTGCTTAGTCAAAAGGATCCAAGTTCGTCGCCGCGCGATTTGTCATCACCGCGGTGACGGCCAGTTTCGGACGGCACTTAGGACCGAGAAATTTCGTGAATACGGGCGCAAATCGACCCTAGTCTCTGTTGCTCATATTTGGAATCGCGCGAGAAAGTGTTGCCCCTCCTGGGTACGTGCCTCAAATCAGGCACGTACCCAGGGGAGGGGGGGGGGGAGTGTTGAGGTGGCCCGGCCCCACCCCCCGAAATTAAGTGGCATACCCCCCTCCCCCTCCCCTCCCCGCCGACGCGACCAATTCTCACACACATTCCTAAAGCGCCGCCAAATCAGTGTTGAGACTTGACAGCTACTTGGCGGTCAACATTTTTCTGCCTTTTTCACTCCTTTTGGATGACGGTATTGGCATCTCCTGGGGTTTGAAGCCCAATTTTCTCATCGATTCAGTGCCCGCGTGATTAACTCGAGATGCGTTCAGTTGTCACCATCTATTCAACGGTCACGCGCATGGCTGTTGCTCCGTTAAGTCGACTTTCTGTGTTTAGACTGATCCAGGGACCAGGAAAGGTATTCAGTTCGTAGTCAGCTGGTCTGTATGCTTGAGGAACGAGTTGCAGCCGGAGAAAACGCCAGCTGAGTTTAACTTTTCCTTTCCCTTTATTATTTCTTCGAGTGGCGGCCTGCCGCGCCGCTGGCAGATCGTCGAAACCATATACTCGCGATAAGTTTTAGATAAGGTGCAAATTAAAATAATGCAAGACAGCGTCCATCGTCAAACCCTGCAATTACCCTTAAACCCATAAATAATATGACTGTCACCCGCTACCTCGTCTGGTTTTTCTCTAATTGTACAGCACTTTTTCTGCATAATTGGCAACTGGAAACAAGAGTCGCAAGGAGTTGAGAAATTTGGCCAGACAACAGCGAAACAGGAAGAAAAAGCGAAAATTAACAAATTTAACCATTGTTTATGAACATATTTATGGATAAACACCTTTTTTATTTAAGAAGGAAGTAGAGAAAACGCAGCCGGAAGTGGAGAACAATTCTATGCATTTTGAATAACACTTCTACAGTTATAAGTGGAGCCGCCTGACGTAGGTACAGCGGCTGATAGCGCCGAGTGCAGTGCCTGCACTGTTGAGGACACTATAGAACATGTACTGTGCCACTGCCCATCTTTTAAAAATGAAAGACAAGATCTCTGCACAGCTCTCAACGAGTTAGATAGAGTGAGTGAGTGAGTAAAGACTTTATTTGAAAACAAGCTATTGACGGATGACCTTGTTATGCAGCCATGAGCCCCTGGGCCCGGGCGGCTACTTCAGCTCTCTTGATGACCTTGGCCTGCAGGTCAGGGTCGGAGCTGAGCAACGCGGCCTCCCACTGCTCAGTATTACTTATTTCGTGATTTGTGTGATTTTCGGCTGGGCACGACCACATAATATGGAACAGATCCGCTTTTTGCTTACAATGCTTACATGTATTAGGGTATTGGTCCAGGTAGTAGTAGTGATAGGCTACGGGGTTGGGGTAGGTGTTCGTCTGAAGTCGTCTCCAAGCTACTTCTAGTCGCTTGATAAGCGATTTGTGTGCTCGCGGGTACAGTGCCCTGGCTAACCTGTAGTGCTGAGTTATTTCCTGGTAACTGACCATGCGATCCCTCCCTGATCCTAGCGTGAGCCGTCCGGGTGCTAGGTTGGCGAGTCCTCGAGCGCCGGTGTGGGCGGCATCGTTGCCGGGTAGGGAGGAGTGTGCTGGTGCCCAAATGATCTGGATTGGTCGTGGCTGTTGGTTGGTGTCTACTATGTGTTTTACGGGAGCCGTGACCCGATCTTTCGCAAAATTGCGTACTGCTGCTCTCGAATCGCTAATAATGTAATGCCAATGTGTGGAGGCTATTGCCAGAGCGATAGCCGTCTCTCCCGCTCTTTCGGAGCTTCTGGTGCGAATTGAACCACCAGCGCGTATTTGACCTGCGGAGTCCACCACTGCAAGGGACATACAGTTGCGTTCTATGTATTCTGCTGCGTAGACGTAGACTGCGTCTTTGAAGGCGTGGAATATCTGATGTAGGGCTTTGGACAGCTGGGCCCTCCTTTCCTTGTGGAATTCGGAGTGCGTGTTTTTAGGGAGTGGATTAATTTTGAGATGGCGCCTCTGATAGTGAGGAATGTCTACTTTAATGCTTTGCATCGACTCGTAGTTGATGCCGAGATTCTGGAGGATGTTCGCCCGGCGGCACTCTGAGCTAGCCTTTCGTATTGAGATATAAGGTGCGCTTCTACAAGTTCATCGAGGGTGTTGTGCACACCTAGGGCTAGCAATTTAGCGTTGGCCGTTCTTATAGGTAGCCCAAGAGCCTGCTTATAGGCCCTCCGGATAATTCCCTCTATTTTCTCTCTCTCAGCCGCTTTGAGGCAGAGGTACGGGGTGACGTAGGTGATGCGGCTGAGAACGAAGGATTGTACCAACCTTATGTGGTTGGCTTCTTTCATGCCAGAGTGTCGGTTGGCAATTCTTGAAGTGAGTCGCATCGTCTGCTGAACGCATGCTTCCAGTTTATGAATTGTGTTGCCGTTGTGCCCCTGAGCTTGAATGCAGAGGCCTAGTACACGGATGGTGGTCACCACCGGGATCGCGCCTCCTCCGGCTCGCACAGTGATTTCTGGGGGTGCCGCAGTATCGGATTTGCGGTTTGTAGGGGCTCTGAGAAGGAAGAGTTCTGATTTTTGCGGGGAGCAGGCGAGGCTCTTGTCGGTAACGTACTCTTCAACCGTGTCTACAGCTTGTTGTAGCGTGGTTTCTATATCTCCATCGCTACCCTTAACCACCCACAGGGTGATGTCGGCATACAGACTGTGGTGTAGACCTGGAATCTGATTAAGTTGTTCCGGTAATCAGATCATAGCTAAATTAAAGAGGAAGGGGGATAAGACTGAACCCTGCGGTGTGCCACGACTTCCAAGAGGGATCTTGTCCGATTGTAGTTCTCCTATTCTTAGTTCCGCTGTGCGGTGGTTGAGGAAACATTTGATGTAGTTGTAGGTCCTCTGGCTCACACCTAGGTACTGCAGATTCTCTAGTATAGCCTGATGCACTACGTTGTCAAAGGCTTTTGTAAGATCAAGGCCCAGGACAGCCCGGGTACCATTCTTGGGTATGTGGTCCAGAACTTGATGTTTAAGCTGAAGCATGATGTCTTGCGTGGAAAGTTTTGGACGAAAGCCAATAATGGAGTTCGGGAATAAGTTGTTGTCCTCCGCAAAATTGTGGAGGCGGTTAAGTATAACGTGCTCCATGAGTTTTCTTACGCATGAGGTCAGAGAGAGCGGGCGTAAGTTCTCGAGCTGTAGTCGCTTACCATGTTTTGGTATGAATATTATTTGTGCATGCTCCCATTGCGAGGGGATGGGCGTCTTGCGCTGGAGTTTGAGGTATAGTAGTGGCGTCTGGTGGCGGCGCGGGTAACGACATCTGGGTCGTACCAGCTTGGGTCGTATTGAACCCTGTCTGTGGCGAAGCACGTTTCTAGGCCGAGTTTTGCGTGGATTCGCACTTTTTTCTGCCTTGTTGCGAGTGCGAAAAGGCTCGTCACTTCTCACAGACCAGGCCGACCACGCTGCGAGCTCGCCGCAGCCTATAGTTTAACGAAAACGGACTCTCCGTCTGCCGTGGGACGTAATTCTAGGAGCAGAAGGAATCGGTGACGCCGTTCCGGAGAGACCTAGCCCAGCCTCGAAAAGGCATCACCGTCATTACTTCTGCGGCGTGGGCTGCCATGAACAAGAAGGCCTGATTCCCAACATCAGATTCTACCGTTTTCTTTCAAGGCCTCACGAAGTGGAGCGTCGGGCGCGCTGCATAGCTGCAGTTCGTCGCGCTGAGTAAGGGAAACTTCGCGCCATGCTGACTTCTTCGCCTGTCTTGAAGCTTGCTTGATTATCTGCGTTCTAAAGTTCGGTCTTTTGCACCTACAGTCCCGACAGCAGACCGACATAGCAGCAGGCATGGCTGGTAATTCACGATTCGAGACCCGGCCACAGCGACAATTAACAATGCGACCGATGCGGAGTGGTGAAGTGACCAAGTGTGTGCAAATGAGCACAAATGGTCGGGCTCATTCGATGACCATTCAGTACTCCACTACGAGCAGCACAGGTTAAGAGAGTCAAATGCGCTCATCCTTGATCTCAAGCCAGCACGTTGAGGCACCGCAGAAAGGCAGTATTGATTGCAGCACATCGATGTTCGAGCGCTGTCATTAAAACCTACATCAAGCGAGCAGCCTACGAGCTCGCGCTGCAGCGCGATTCGCACGTACGTGCGAGCTCTTATGCATTGCATCAGTTATTACCAGTTATTAAAAGGGACAGATGGCCGCTACTCCAACGCAGGCATAACTACTTGTTTAGCGGCATGCAGTCAACAAAGAGTGCAGGAGGCCCGCCGTTTCGCGGCATGTCGAAAGACCGCTGCCGTCGCGGCGCGTGCGATCCTGCGCTCGAGCAGTTCGTACATCGCGGCGCGTACCGTCGTGTGCTCGAGCAGTTCCGTACACATGATGCCTGCTTATCGCTGTTGTGGGTTGATTTACAGCAAGCATTTCCACGCGCTTGTGCGCCTGAATCTAGCACCTAGCGTGCAAACCTTACCTCAGGTTCCACTTCGTACGCGACTCGCTTGACTTGCGATTGAAACGGTGCTAAAACTTCGCCGTCTAATTCTTGAACGGCGTACACGTATTCGGCACTGCATAGTTTCTTGCCTTTACGCAGCGTGCCACCCCTGAAAAAATCTTCGACGCCCGATATTCGCTGCAGGTCGTGAAACAACACAACAGAAAGTGGCGGGTCCATATTGTAAACGTGCTTTCTGAAGCATACGACCGAGCTTGGTACGACCCATTTTAGCACAGAGGGCGCTTTTTAGCACCTGTTTCGCAGCGCCCCCTGGGCAATGCATGAGCCCCATAGAACCTGTTTCCCAAGAGCGGTTGAAGTACTCTGTTAGGGCAGTGATAGATACGTCATCTAGATTTCGGAGGGTCTTATTTGTCATGCCATCGGGGCCTGGTGCAGATTAAGTTCGAAGTTTCAGCAAGACAGCTCGTACTTCAGCTTCTAGGATGGGTGCGTCTTTGTCAATATTCTCCGGACGAGTGTATGGCTTCTGGGGCATTTGTGCATTTGTGCCTATGTACCGGGTCCTGAGCTCTGTTAGGAGCTCGCTGTTCGTGCCCTAGTATTGGTGAGTGATCTTATTGAGGCATTTCCTCTGCTCGGATTTGCTCTTGTCCGGGTCCATATAAGATATCTGAGGAGATTCCACGTTTTGGCTAGACCGAGTTGTCCCTGCATTGGTGTTTGGTTAAATGGTTAGCGTAGTCCTCGATTTCCATGTTGATTTGCGTGATGCGCAAGCGGTGTGTACGGTTTAGTTTATTTTTTTCCAGCGGGTTTGCATGCTCTTTTTGGCTTCCGACAAGGGTAGGAGGCGGCTATCCATCTCGACCAGACCATCGTCTTCAGGAATTTCCCTCGTGGCGCATTTGACGCAATCTCTGAGATCCCCGATCCAGGCCTCGAGATCGTTTATATGCTCAGTGGCGGTTGTCTCCCGAATCTGGCGGAAGCGGTCTCATTCCATGAGCGAAACTCGTTTGCCCTTCTTGCGGGGTGGAACCGCCTGAATGTGGATTTCTATGATACAGTGATCGCTACCGAGGCTTTCGCTGGTATTAGTAGAATCATAGTTGCCTATGTTTTTGATGAAAGTTGGGTCGGGAGTGGTGTCAACACTGACACTAATAATATGTTGCAACAGAACTGCTTGTTGGACTTGTTGGTGCTTGCTAAAAGACATGTTTTTTGCCGCCATTGAACACTCACAAAAGAAAGACACATAAAGACAACACGGGCGGCACTTCCAACTGATTTATTTTGGGCTGTGACCCAAGAATATATATATACATACACGCATGCGCTGGTTGTTCACAAATCTACGTGACCCAGTGGTCAAACAATCTAGTTTTCGATTTATAGAGCACAGTAGATGTATCGCTAATGCAATTTGTACCTTTCTTTTTTATATAGTAGGCTTCCATCAGCTCACGTGCTGTTTGAAATCTACTCCTTCCAAGAATCCTAATGTCAGAAAAACCGCGGTTTGCACAAGCAGGCCTTGCAGAGCGAAGGCAAATGTGCCACGCCATCTTTCATTAGATTTAGTTCGTGTTCGCTGGCTCGTTCATTTATGCAGCGTCCAGTCTGCCCTTTATTGGCCTCGAGCTCCACCACTGGAAAAGCTGGCGCCACCGTCGGCGTGACGTGCTGGGAGGGATCACGTGGACATAGCGGCAGCGTCGGCTGCTTCGGGCGCGCCGAAGGGAGCTGAAAACGAGTTTAAATTCCCTCGAACGCTGCGGTCCTCATTTAGTGGCGAAATTTTCCCGCTTCGAGTGTCTCCTTTACAACGCTTGAAAGCACTACAATAGGTAGTGGCTGCCTTTGAAGGCGCGCAACATGGTAGGCTACTGCTCGGTGCCGCAGGGCCGGACGCACGTAACGGAGGCCGGTGTCAGCCTTATTCACGCGTAGCCGCAGGATAAGAAGCTGCGTGAAGCTTGGCTCGCGAAACATAAAACCGGCAAACAGTCATCGGCTGCAATTCTGGTATGCAGCAAGCACAGACGCGAGGAAGATTTCTGCTACGGCGCCCGGTCTGCGATGTTCTGAAAACGCGCACTGTGACGCTCGCCCGAGTCCGCTGCCCGACTAATGTCATGACGTTTTGGTGTATGAACTTGTCGATGCTATAGATACTGGCAAGTTCAGTGGAATGGAAAGGAAGCGGTAAGAAGCATATTTAAAAAAAGCATGGCATATGGTCATGTTTGTGTTATGAATTAATGCACTGGAGAACAAAAAAGGAGCAGAGGGAAATTGCACGCTGAGAGCACCGATAAACATGCAGTGCGATGCAACTAGGGAAATAGTATTGAAAGGTCAAAGAATTTAGAAGAAAAAAAAAAGATTGAATCGTCGCGACGGCACATCACAGTCCCCGTAGGCGTCGAAGTCTCTACAATGAAATTATTTTTGAACAGCTCTGATTGCGCTCACGCAACAATGGTTGCTTGTATACTGTCAAATGCTCATATTCTGCGGCCTAAAGCTCATGGCACGGTGCGAAAACGCGCGCGCGGAGAAAGCGAAACAGTGCGCGGACAAGCATGCAGACGCGCACTCGGTCGCTGCGAATCTGCGCGATCGCTGCATTCAGGCTTCATTCTATTACACTCCATTTAGTTATACGAACACTATAAGAACACATTTCACATAGTTTGCTCTCAGCGTTTACCTACCTTTCACGCAAGAAGCCGGTTCGGGAGACTCCATCGCGGCGACCACGCGCAGTGGCGTTCACTGTGCGTATTCGGTAAAGAGATAGCGTCTGTAAACGATTGTGTGCTTTCAGTTTGCCCAAGATTATTATTTAGACAGTAAGAAACTTCTCTCGTTTCGAAAGTACTTACAGAAATGTCCGGGAGAGCTCGCGCGTGGTGTTTTCAGTGAGCGGTGACAGCAAAACCTATGAGGAGCGCGCCACGTGATCCCTCATACTACGCCAGCGAGGCGCTTCCGATAGATGGCGACTCCGTAACTCCTCGCCGCCAATAGGACTTGCCGCACTCAAAGGGAATTTCATACACCACGCCTGTAGCGCATCTCCCGTAGGACGTGCTATGCTTCTTGCCACAGCCTTGCGAACCGGTCTCCTCGCATGTGGTTTTCGAACAGAGTCGACCCAGTTTGACAGGGGCAGGAAAGGCAATGGGTACGCCATACCGGCCTGCCACCTTCTTGAGGTTATGGGAAACCTTATGAACATAAGGAATCACTGCAGGTCTTACGGTTCTGGCTCTATCTTCCTCCCTTGTGGCGCTGGTACCTTGAAACTTCCGTAAAAGGATTTCGGTGACTGAGGTCACCAACGAGTTGGAAGTTCCGCCCGTGTTGTCTTTATGTGTCTTTCTTTTGTGAGTGTTCGATTGCGGCAAAAAACATGTCTTTTAACTGACACTATTCCCGATACGGGTGGGTGTCTGGGGGTCTGTGATGAGAGTCAGTCCCTGTTGTTGGGCTTCTAGCCAAAGATTACGACCTTTGACTACCTCTGTGCGGTATCCCAATGCAGTGTGGGGAGTGTTAAAGTCACCTAATAATAATAGGGCCTTTTGTTGGGAGATTCTGAGAGCCTGCCTGAATAGAGTTCCGAACTTGTGACGTCGGCACTTTGGGCTACTACAGACATTAAGAATGAATATGCTTTTCTCCTCCTTACGTTTAGGGATGAGTTAAATAAAGACGTGGTCTATGTCGACTTCTTCAATATTATGTTTAATGGCTGTTATATTTCTGTGAATTAGAGTAGCGGTGGTGGAATCCGACCCAGAAGCATTATAGGATTTGTGCCCTGCCAGTTTTGCGTGGCCTCCCGTCTCCTGAAGGGCAATGATATCCGGGGCCTCCTTACCCCGAACGAACTGCTGAAGGTTTCCCCGTTTGCGGCGAAACCCACGGCAGTTCCACTGCCAGATCTTGTAGTTAGGAGTGTGAGCCATTTTGAGGTGGCGGGGGTTCAGCGATTGGTTTGGAGATTTCGGATAGGGATGGACGGTCATACGGTTTGGATACCATGCCCTTAAGGGAGCCGAGGCCGTGGATATAAATCTCGACTCCCAGCGAAGCACTTTGGCTTCCGTCGCGGCTACCCGAGACTCTAGGTTGGTGGTTCTGGTTTCCAGAGCATCTAGACGTGTACTTATTTGTTGCAAGTGGGCACCATTCTCCTGGTGTTGCTGAAGCATGTGGTTACCAAGTTCAGTAATCATATGTTCTAGTTTCTCGAATCTTGGGAATGTGTCGGAAGAGTTGTCTGTATGATCTTCTGCCTTACGTCGCCTTCGGTGTCTTTTCCTGCCGACATACGGCGTTTGGAAGGATTGCTCGCACTTACGATCAGCCGTTAGGTGAGGGCCCCCGCATATCCCGCATTTCGCCTCACACTTGTGGCCTTCAGTGGGGGACGCGGCTCCGCATCCCCTGCACGTTTTCACACTCGGGGTCTGACATACATCGGCCCTGTGGCCCCGTCCCCCACAACCATAACACACATCAACTTGCCTTCTGCGTAGGGAGCAGGGCAACATGCCCGCTCCGAACATGACAAAGTTCGGCACCCTCAGTCCGTCGAACAGGACGATAACCGTGGTGCTGGTCTTGCTGCGACTCACCTCCAACGCAGTGCAGTTCCGTTGGTGTACAATCATTGCGCGAAGCTGAGCGACGTTGAACTCGACGTCGACTCCCCTCACAACACCCTTGCATGCATTGTCCGAGGCGCCCATGTAAGCGGCCATTTAAAAGACTCCTTCACGCAAGTCGATCTGTTGAACCATCGTGTAATATTCTTCAATATTATGTTTAATGGCTGTTAGATTTCTTTGAACTAGAGTAGCGGTGCTGGAATCCGACCCAGAAGCATTATAGGATTTGTACCCTGCCAGTTTTGCGTGGCCTCCCGTCTCCTGAAGGGCAATGATATTCGGGGCCTCCTTACCCCGAACGAACTGCTGAAGGTTTCCCCGTTTGCGGTGAAACTCACGGCAGTTCCACTGCCAGATCATGTAGTTAGGAGTGTGAGCCATGTTGAGGTAGCGGGGGTTCAGTGATTGGTTTGGCGATTTCGCATAGGGATGGATGGTCATACGGTTTGGATGCCACGGCCTTAAGGGAGCCGGAGGCCGTGGATATAAATCTCGACTCCGAGCGAAGCACTTTGGCTTCGGCCGCGGCTACCCGAAACTCTAGGTTGGTGGTTCCGGTTTCCGGAGCATCTAGACGTGTACTTATTTGTTGCAAGTGGGCACCATTCTCCTGGTGTTGCTGAAGCATGTGGTTGGCGAGTTCAGTAATCATATGTTCTAGTTTTTTTTTGCGGCGAGATGCTAGTGATGGTAGTTCAATGCTCAATTTCATATTATTCACATTTGCGGTTCGAGCATAATTAGACATAATAAAATGTGCAGAGTTATTTTGAACCATTTCGAGTTAGTAGATTAGATTATCTTGGAAAGAGTCCCAAACAGAGGTGGCGTATTCTCCCTTCGAACGAATTTGTGTTTTATAAAGTAAATGTTTAAGAGCCTGAGGAGTGTGTGAGAAATTCCGGCGACCATAACACACATCAACTTGCCTTCTGCGTAGGGAGCAGTGCAATATGCCCGCTCCAAACATGACAAAGTTCGGCACCCTCAGTCCGTCGAACAGGACGATAACCGTGGTGCTGGTCTTGCTGCGACTCACCTCCAACGCAGTGCAGTTCCGTTGGTGTACAATCATTGCGCGAAGCTGAGCGACGTTGAACTCGACGTCGACCCCCCTCACAACACCCTTGCATGCATTGTCCGAAGCGCCCATGTAAGCGGCCATGCTACATGATTTAATATTGGGCAATCTACCAGGGGTAAGAAGTGTAGATGACCCTGATATGAAGTGGAAGAGCAGCTGCACCGACGCGGGAAAAGCGAAAGAAAAACAGCAAATGGACGATCCTAACATGGCGACGAAAAAATTAAGGCTACGGAGGATAGTCCAGTAGTTTCCTCGGCGGTAGCTACAAGATCAAGTACGCAGCGAACATTAAGGGAACTTGTGACGTCGGCACTTTGGGCTACTACAGGCATTAAGAATGAATGGGCTTTCCTCCTCCTTACGTTTAGGGATGAGTTCAATAAAGACGTGGTCTATGTCGACTTCTTTAATATTATGTTTAATGGCTGTTGGATTTCTGTGAACTAGAGTAGCGTTGGTGGAATCCAACCCAGAAGCATTATAGGATTTGTACCCTGCCAGTTTTGCATGGCCTCCCGTCTCCTGAAGGGCAATGATATCCGGGGCTTCCTTACCCCAAACGAACTGCTGAAGGTTTCCCCTTTGCGGCGAAACCCACGGCAGTTCCACTGCCCGATCTTGTAGTTAGGAGTGTGAGCCATTTTGAGGTGGCGGGGGTTCAGCGATTGGTTTGGAGATTTCGGATAGGGATGGACGGTCATACGGTTTGGATGCCACGCCCTTAAGGGAGCCGGAGGCCGTGGATATAAATCTCGACTCGCAGCGAAGCACTTTGGCTTCGGACGCGGCTGCCCGAGACTCTAGGTTGGTGGTTCCGGTTTCCGGAGCATCTAGACGTGTACTTATTTGTTGCAAGTGGGCACCATTCTCCTGGTGTTGCTGAAGCACGTGGTTGGCAAGTTCAGTAATCATATGTTCTAGTTTCTCGAATCTTGGGGATGTGTCTGAAAAGTTGTCTGTATGATCTTCTGCCTTACGTTTCTGTGGTGGTGCTGTGGTGTTGTGTGAGGGATTAGACGGTGGGGTTGGGTGCGGCGTATGACTGCGCTCCTGTTGTCCTTTTTGTAGTCGGGTGATTTCCGCACGCTGCTTAGTGATTTCTGTTTTCTGTTGTTCTATTAAGTGCCTCATTTGTTGGAGTTCTGCCTCGAGAGCCTGCATCTTAGGATACTGAGCATTGCGAGACGAGACCATGTTAGCCCAGCTCACCTGTGGAGCGCTGTTAGTCTGGGTCGTTCGTCTCCCGGAACTCGACCGGTTCCGCGACGTCCCGTCGGAGTCGGTGGCACTCGGAGTGGAGCTTAGTCTCAGGTAAGATCGAGATCGGCTCCTACTGCTCGATCCTCCGGGAAAAAAGCTGGCTGTTCTGCGTCGATCGGCGTTCTCGCGATCTACTTTGCCTGCCCTCGTTGTGGTGGTTCTGTTCTTCCACCGAGAGTTTCTGCCATTGTCGTTGTCGGATGATATAGGGGATTTAGAAACGCTTTTTGCATTGTTTTGAGCCCGAGAGATCGTTGCCGTTGCAGATAGCGCATACTAGTTCGCAGTCATGGTCCGTTGGCGGGTCTTGCTTGCCGCACCGGATACAACATTCTTCGTTCGGGGTGGGGTACACATCGTCCCGGTGGCCGACTTTTCGGCAGATTCCGCCCACTTCGATCTTCTTGTACAGAAGACATCGGTACGTAGTATTTCGGTAGCTGACATAGTGTGGTACTTGTTCACCTTGAAAAACGATGATAACTGAGGACGTCTTGCCCATGCGCCTGGCGTGCAAGACCCGGGGGGTATTACGCGCCAAACTTCTAATAATGTCTTCTTTTGTGTGGTAGTCCGGAATTCCATGGATAATTCCTTTGGCCGAGTTTTCGGGTGCCGTAATGTAGGTAGTGATGCTGAATCTCGTCTCTCGTAATTTGAGCTCCTTGATTTGGCTGACAATAATGATATTTTGGCTGGTGTTGATTCGGATCGTGTTTTCCAGTTCCATCGCCGCTTCTAGAGCGGCCGTTCTCATGATGCTGTCGGTGATGAGCGCTGAGCTCCAGCTGGCTGTATTGAATCCGTCACGCGGTCGGAGAACCACATTGAAGTCGTCTTCCGGCAGCAGTGGGGGCTTCGGCACTTGCCGACGCCGATTCGTGAAGGCTTGGTTTGCTTCGCTGTAGGTTCTTATGGGCGGCGAGCCATCCTGCCTCGTTTAGTTCTTCCGGGGCGAGTTCAGTTCCCTCCACTTCTATTTCCATAGCTGCCTGATGAGTTGGTAGAGATGCCGGGCTGCCGAACCGGCGTTAGGGTTAACGCGGTACCCGGCGAACCGGGCACGAAATGTGGCGTTTTATGAATGGATATGGAAGCAGTTGCCGAGCTGTTGATCTCTTCATGGTCTGGATGACTTCCCGCAGTAGTGGCGATGGTTCACCCTTCACCTTGAACAAGATCTTGGGACCATGGCCTCGCAAATCACAGCTACAAAAGGCCACAAAAGGGCTGCTGCGATATCTGAAAGCTACAGGATTGAATCAGCGTCTGTGATCCGGACTGAGTGACCGAACGATATCCCCAGTAGACTTTCTCTTCTTTTAATCTTTCCGTCCCCTTTTCCCTTTCCCCAGTGTAGGGTAGCCAACCGGGCTCAGGCCTGGTTAACATCCCTACCTTTCATTTATCATTTGCTCTCTCTCTCTACTGTGCTTATATGTAGGTGTTTTTCTAACCTTGCGCGGTGGCCGCTGTACGTCAAGAACCGCAGCGTCCAGCGCTCCACGCGGTTGTACGGGACCTGGCGGCCACGCATCATTACACAACTTCCCAAATAACAATACGAGTCGGTGTTGGCACTTCACTTGGTAGAGCAGTAAACGAGGGATCCAAAAGAACTGTGATTGTTCCGCAAAGATTTGTTTCTCTATAGTTCGTACAGAGCTATTAAAAAAAACGCCACTATAGTAGGATACCATTTAAGTCTGCAGTGAAGCCCCACGCATGTCCTCATAACCGGCAGCCACTGTGCCTCCGCGGGGCTGCAAATAATTCGTACTTCAAAGTTTTACTGTTACCCAAGTAAGGCGGTAATCACAGAAATAAAATTATTAGCGCGTAATTTTGTACGTTTTCCCTCGCTTATCGTAGTGGAATGGCGAAAGCCTTCTTATAGAAGTGAAATAAAATGATTCCTTCACTGCCACTATTTAGTGTCCAGTTTCACTTCAGTTGGCAGTGAAATTTCATGAGTAAAACGGGCTCAGCAGTGAAATGAACTGTACCACAGACTTTTTAACATTTAATTAATTATGGAGTTTTGTGTGCAAAAACAACGCTCTGATAATGAGGCACGCAGTAGTGGGGGACTCCGGAAATTTGGACCACGTGGGGTTCTTTAACGTGCACCTCAATCCAAGTAGACGGGTGTCTTCCTATTTCGGTCCCCATCGATATGCGGCCGCCGTGGCAGGGATTCGATCCCGCGACCTCGTGATTAAAAGCCCAACACCATAGCCACTAAGCAACCACAGTGGGTAGACTTTTGAAGAGTGACATGCTCAGACTCCATACGCTTTTTCCATGTCTGCTGCACACCTCATTGCTTCCGTCGATGAAAAGACTATGCAAGAACAGCAGACGCTCTGGAGGTACCAAGCACGACGCCATATTGAAAAGGCCTCATGACGACGATTTTGTTTGCTTCTGTGATTGGCTCGCGGAGTAACATAACCCCGCGCGGTCCGTGTGCCTTGGTTGCCAACTTGTGCTTTTTTGTTTAAGTTGTATGCTACTATAGACATCTACTATAGGGAGAGGCCTTCGTCCTGCAGTGGACATGAAATAGGCTGCTGGTGATGATGATAGAGATCATTATTTTGCAGTTTCCTTTGTTTACTTGTTCTTGGCAGTGTTCTTCCTGCGCTTCTTTGCTGCGCGAGTCCATTCGATGTGGTTCCTTGTCAGCGAAGCAAAGAAGAGGTGTATCTCGCAAGCGTACCTGTGAGATACACCTTATTTCATTTGTCTTTTGCGGGTTTACGCGACTTTATGGCGAATGGCGGGCGTTATTCACATTTGTATTCACATGGCTCATATATCTACGAGGTGGATTGGCTAAGCAGGAAGTGAAAACAACGCATATCGGTTGTGACTGGTGAAGAAAAGACTATGTTAATTGGGACTTAACACCGTTCGTTCCCTCACTATATTTCGTCGTCATGGTATAGAACACTGCGCCAGATGAACAGCCTCCAGCAGCCTGTTTCCTGCTCTTTTCTGTACTGTCTTTCCCCCAGCTGTGTTTTCTTTCGTCAGTGCCTGTACAACGCAGTGCACACTCGCTCAGTGCACCCACGCCCCTGCAAGTGCCTTGTGCACTCGGTCTATAGCCGAAGGCGACGGTGAGACGGAGCGGCGTTCGAACGTTCGGCATGCTACAGACTGACTTGCTTCTGCTGGGAGCCCCATATACCTCGGCTACACAGCGCGAATTGGGCTCGCTAGCACTTTGTGCAGCCGACAAAGAAGTTGCGAGAGCAAAATAATATGTGGTGTACAAGCAGAAGCACATTAATAGCACTGTTTATTGATATGCTGCGGTGTCCCCGTCTACTGCCCTGCGCAGTGGATTGCTCAGTCGAATACTGCGCTAAAGAAGAGACATCGCTCCCCGACAAAGTGTATTACGCCGCGAATGTCAATATGACAGAGCGAGCGGAAACTGCAGGGAATCTTCGAGACCGCGTACTTCTTTACAGATTTCGCTCTTCGCTGAAGAAGTCAGTTTTCCGTGCAGCTCCGGAAATTATTCGGCCTTGTGTGTTTGCCTACCGTGCAGAGTTCGCCAAAAAGTGCATTCGCATCTCATCTGGCAGATTTTGATAGCTATTCTACGACTCGTAATTCCTAGGGGTTTGAAACTTCTGCCAAATTCGGTCACCTGTGGTATGGGTGGTTTTCTCAACCGCGCGTGTGTGCGCATGTGTGTGTGTGTGTGTGTGTGTGTTTTAATGTCTGAGAGAGCGACGACATAGATGTTCGCAAAATGTATGTCGATCGCTGGCCTCTCCATTGCAGTAATTGTGAACTAAACATCCTTAGGGGGTATCGTTAAGGGACATTAAGCAGCAACTGTGAATTGGTTTATACAAAACTAAATGTTCACTCATTCGGCGGAAAATTGTTACTTGACAAATTGAAGGCCGCTGTTCCGTGTGTTGAAATCTGAGCGCCGCTACGTCAGTGTTATCGTCATGGATGTTAAGTATTTTCTCGCATTGGGTCGTTTTGGCGCTGGAAAGGCTATGGTAACTTCCTGAGCTCACCAGGTCTTCGCTTCCTTTGAAATGCAAAACAAGGGCTCTAAGCTATTCCAAACCGTTCTATTCCAATTGTGCACTCAGCCCTCCATGATTGGTCAAAAAATTTTCGGGCCACCCCCATTTCGCCTGTCTGTCACGCGGCGTCACGAAAACCGCAAAAACGCCTCATCTGATATAATGTGTGCACACACATTATGAATCATTAGACCGAACCAAAGATAAATATCTCTCATTCGACGCATTTTCGCCATAATATTGCTACACGCGTGTGATATTTGCTTGTTTGAACGAGGCGCGTAGGCGCCATCACTCGATAAAAGAGGAGGAAGAACAAACTTAGCTCGCGCTGGTAATCTAACCGGTCAGCGCTGCAACCGCTGTTGTAAATATAACCTGTAAATAGTTGCTCGTCTTACTGACTCGTCCTTCGCGTAATAATATTGTTACGTTGCAGGAGTCACATAAAAAGATGTATTTACAATATTTACTCAAGAGACAACGATGCATAAACAAGATGGCTGTCGAGAGTGATTCCAATCGTCTTGTTCTGACTGGCGCCAGTCTCAGTTGCGCCGTAACGTAAACCCCCTCTGTGAAGGCCCCGTCTCGGCGCTAACTGCGAGGGTTGTTCGTAAAATAAGGTTCCCAATGATTCTTCACAATGAAAAACATGTTTATTGGCATTGAATAAGAAATTTTCGGAATATCTAGACTTTCCGCAATTTTTCGAGATTGAGATCAATGCATTTTTGCATGCGGTGTACCATCTTCTTTATGCCTGAATCGTACAACTCTCGCGCGCTGCCCCGTCATCATCATCATCATCAGCCTGGTCACGCCCACTGCAGGGCAAAGGCCTCTCCCATATTTCTCCAACAACCCCGGTTATGTACTAATTGTTGCCATGTCGTCCCTGCAAACTTCTTAATCTCATCAGCCCACCTAACTTTCTGTCGCCCCCTGCTACGCTTCCCTTCCCTTGGAATCCAGTCCGTAACCCTTAATGACCATCGGTTATCTTCCCTCCTCATTACATGTCCTGCCCATGTCCATTTCTTTTTCTTGATTTCAACTAAGATGTCATTAACTCGCGTTTGTTCCCTCACCCAATCTGCTCTTTTTTTATCCCTTAACGTTACACCTATCATTCTTCTTTCCATAGCTCGTTGCGTCGTCCTCAATTTGAGTAGAACCCTTTTCGTAAGCCTCCAGGTTTCTGCCCCGTAGGTGAGTACTGGTAAGACACAGCTATTATATACTTTTCTCTTGAGGGATAATGGCAACCTGCTGTTCATGATCTGAGAATGCCTGCCAAACGCACCCCAGCCCATTCTTATTCTTCTGATTATTTCCGTCTCATGATCCGGATCCGCAGTCACTACCTGCCCTAAGTAGATGTATTCCCTTACGACTTCCAGTGCCTCGTTGCCTATTGTAAATTGCTGTTCTCTTCCTAGACTGTTAAACATTACTTTAGTTTTCTGCAGATTAATTTTTAGACCCACTCTTCTGCTTTGCCTTTCGAGGTCAGTGAGCATGCATTGCAGTTGGTCCCCTGAGTTACTAAGCAAGGCAATATCATCAGCGAATCGCAAGTTACTAAGGTATTCTCCGTTAACTCTTATCCCCAATTCTTCCCAATCCAGGTCTCTGAATACGTCCTGTAAACACGCTGTGAATAGCATTGGAGAGATCGTATGTAAGACCCGTGAACGTAGCTTAAACCTCTTCTTTCAGCTCCTCCGGTTCTGAAATGCGTCCCACCCAGGTTTTTCTTCAATTCAGGAAAGAGATTGTAGTCACTTGGGCCTATGTCTCGGTTGTAGGACGGGTGTATGAAAGTATCCCATCCAAATTTGTTGATGAGATCGCTTGTTACATGGGCGATACGTGCGGACGAGCGTAATCCTGATGGAAACGCACTCCCTTCGTGAGCATGCCTCTCCTCTTGTTTTGAGTCGGGCGGCGAAGGTTCTGGAATGTCTACAGTAGCGGTCCGCATTGATTCTTGTACTGACAGGCATGAATTCGCACAACAATAACCCCTTCATGTCCCAAGAGACGATCTACATCACTTTGCCGGCTGTCACGGCTTGTCACCCTTTCGCCGTCGGCGCGAAGTCGTCGACGGGGCATAAAAGTTGGTTGGTCGTTCTATACTGAAGCGAACACAGCGAATCAGTCAGAGTCAGGAGAAAGACAGAAAAAGAAATTATCGAATGACAATGACACAAAGATTAAAAGAAACACAAAAAACGCACGAACAATAACACACATGCACTTAATCTAGATCAATGATGAAAACGAAATAAATAAAACGAACAGTCAACCGTAGAAATGAACACTACACAAAACACACTTAACGGTGGTCAACTAAACATAGTTCAAAAGAAAGCAAATGATGGCATAGGCATGGCCGGGCAGCTGCAGCAAGTCCATAAAGCGTGGAGTCGGCAGCAGAGCTTTCCCAAAGAACGCTTGCGAGCCGATATCGTTGCGGTGGATGCGATTGCTGGGCTGGGTTTCCCGGCAGTCTAGGTCTGACGTCTTCCCTCGAGCACGTTGAGCTAACTTGAGGGGAACTGCCGTGAGCCTCGTTGCAGAAGTTGGTTTGTCGTCTCTTACGTAACTCGTAGTTCAGACGCGGCTAGGCGGCCCAGGCGATACTGGACGCCACTAGCTCGACGTTTCTCAGCAGATTCTAGGCTCGGCTTCTAGACTGCCTAGCTCGGTCTAAAACCTGCCTTTACGTGACTTCTCCTTTCCCTAGTTCCCTGCGTTGGGGAACGGCAGATATTGCTGTCGATCAAATCAAGTTCACCCAATTGGATCCCGGCTTCTCCCAAGGTCCTGGCCACGCCCCTTTTAATTAGGGGTGAGGGAACGGGTGATTCCTCCCTGCATTAAGAGGTCACCCACGCGTATTGTACCACGCAAGCACACCCTTGAGTCCGTGGCGGGCCCGTATTGTTCGTTCATAAACACAGGAGAAACGACGGCGGCCGCCCATACGGCGCTGTGGGCACACATACACTGTCAGCACTTCGTGGACACAGGATTTCACACAGGCACTTCATATTTCGGAGTATTCGCACCCCAGCTTTCTTAGCAAGCTTCTCAATGCACACGCGGGGCTGAGAATACACAGGGGTTCCTACAAAAAACCGTCGGGGCGTCACGGTCGCGATGACAACAAAAACACAATAATCTCTAAAGCCGCCTTAGACTTCTTTCGGCCGCTTGCCCGAGTGGCTGGCAATACCCGTCTTGCTCGCCGGTCCCTATTTCCACGACCTTCTGGCGCCCGTTCATCGATGCTTCGCCGAATCGAATGATGCCGTATCGTGACAACTGCCCCACTTTCAAAATATTGTAAGCATTTATGCGGACTTCATCTTCATCTGTACAAAGTCATCATCAATCATCTGCTCGTGTTCGTTTTTGCGTCGGCGCCATTTTTCCTTCTTGGAATAAAGCGTCGTCTCAACCGTGGTATTTCAAGTGGTGGAGGCGCTTTAAGATCCCTTCGACCTCAATCCACTTCAAGATCTCTCCTGGAGCTACGTTCGGGACGCCGCTTACACCAAGAGGCCGCCATGTCGCAAGACCAGACCGCAGCATCCGCCATCTCGGTTCAAGTGCCAGCCACCCCCAATCCCAGCCCTGCCAACAACCGGTATCGCGACCCTGAAATCTTCTCTGGCCTTCCTGGTGAAGACGTTGAAGACTGGCTCGACAACTACGATCGTGTCAGCGAATACAACAACTGGAACGAGACATCGCGGCTAAGCAACGTGCCATTTTATGTCTCTCAAGTAGCCAAGACATGGTTCCTGAATCATGAGAGAGACTTCCGTGATTGGTCGTCTTTCAGGGAGCAGCTACGGCGGATTTTCGGCACGCCCACGGTTCGTTTTGAAGTTGCGAAAAAGAGGCTGTCTGAGCGCGTCCAGCATTCTGGCGAATCGTATACCTCGTACATTGAGGACATCCTCGCGCTCTGCCGCCGTGTCGACAGTGCCATGTCAGAACCTGATCGCGTGCGACATCTTCTTAAGGGTATCGGATCTACTGCCTTCAACGCACTCGCCGCTCCAAACCCTTCGACGGTGTCGGACGTCGTCTCCGTCTGTCAACGCCTCGACGCCCTGCAGTCAATCCGCTTGCAACCGGACTTTTCCGACAACCCCCTGGCAAACAGTATTGAGCTCCGGTCTATCATTCGAGCCATAATTCGTGAGGAATTGTAAGCGCATGGCTCAACCCCTTGCAGCAGCGCTCACGTCCAACCTGCTTCTACTGTCCTGCGCGGTATTATTAAGGAGGAATTGGCCTCCCTGCAGAACGCCCAGCATACCAACGCTTCTCCTTGCCCACAACCGGCTTCTTACGCCCAGATTGATGCAATGCCAGCCGCGCCGTCTCCAATTACACCATCTGCGCCTGTTCAGGATCACCTAGCACCCTTAGTCACTCGAGCTCCGAACCCGCCTTACTACTCTGCCTGGCGTTCGTCGAGGCCTATCTGCTACTACTGCGGCTTTCGAGGACATATCTCCCGGTTTTGCCGACGCCGCCACCAAGGCGAACGTCGTGGTTACGCGGCCTTTGAACGCGATGAGCCACCTCCTCGCGTTTACCGCACTTATGACGATAATCCTCCCGTTCGCCGATCTCCATCTCCGGCCGACTTCTCCAACACCGCACTCAACACACGTGCCTCGAGACGCCGCTCCCCATCGCCGCTGCGACGTTCTGTTTCGCCACTTCGACCTGTCTCCCAACTCCATGTCCAGCGACCGGAAAACTAACCAGTGCAGTTTTTGGAGGGAAAACTGCATCACCGCGAAGTGCTCCAAGTCCTCCTGAACGTCCTTCGAACATGTTATTGGTGTCTGTGGAGGGTGTGCCTTTGTTAGCTCTGATTGACACGGGAGCTACTATATCTGTTATGCGTGCCGACCTGTGCTGTCGTCTGCGGAAAGTGAAGACGCCTTATACTGGATCATCCCTGATTGGGGCTAATGGAGCAATCATTCGACCATCAGCCCAATGTACAGCACGCGTCTTCATTGATGGTATATGTCATCACATTAAGTTCGCGATTTTATTCCCGTGCGCTCATGAACTAATTTTGGGTTGGGACTTTCTCTCGTCAGCGTCCGCTTTAATCTCTTGCCGTCAACGTGTAGTCCATATGAGCGAGACAGTTCATTGCGGCGGGAGTACCGATGAGCCACGACTGCGTTTTCTCACTGCTGCCGATTCTGTACTGCCTCCCGGCCACGAGCAAGTCATAAGTCTCTCTTCTACGGACATCACCAATGGCGACGTGTTCATCACTCCTTACGGTCGCTGTCTTGCCCGTGGGATTGCCTTCGCTTCCTGCATGGTGCGGTTCAAAGAAAACTCTGCATTAATCATCGCTGTAAATGCGACCACTGAGACAATCCTCCTACCTCAAGGCTCCGCAGTGACCTGTTATGTGGATACCCAACCAGTCTCCCTGCTTCCTCTTGCCGCCTCGCCAGCTCTTCCTCAACAGGACAAATCTGCTTCATCTGCCCTTACTTCCGTGATAAGCCCTGACCTTACTGCTGCTCAACATGAAGCGTTGCTAAAATTGCTTACGAAGCACCAAGCCTCCTTCGATATGGATATTTCGTCCCTCGGACAGACTTCCGTTGCCTTCCATCGTATCGACACCGATGGCCAGACTATTGTACGCCGTCGTCCCTACCGAGTCTCTTTGGCCGAACGCAAAATCATCGAGGAGAACGTCGCCGATATGCTGAAAAGAAACGTCGTACGTCCCTCCGCCAGTGCTTGGTCATCACCCGTCGTTTTGGTGCAGAAGAAGGATGGATCGGTACGATTTTGTGTTGACTACCGTGCGCTAAACAAGATCACCCGTAAGGATGTATATCCGATGCCCCGTATCGATGACGCCCTTGATTCGTTGCAAGGCGCGCAATATTTCTCCAGCCTTGATCTTCGCTCCGGATATTGGCAAATCCCAATGCACGAAGCGGACAAAGAAAAGACCACCTTTTCTACTCCGGATGGTCTTTATGAGTTTAATGTAATGCCTTTCGGTCTATGCAATGCTCCCGCCACATTTGAAAGAATGATCGACACGGTTCTTCGCGGCCTCAAGTGGAAAACTTGTCTATGTTACCTCGACGACATCGTCGTGTTTTCCTCGACTTTCACTGACCATCTGCAACGCTTAGATGAAGTGCTCACATGCCTTTCTAATGCCGGACTTCAACTAAACACGAGGAAGTGCCGTTTCGCTAGCACAACGATTAAAGTCCTGGGTCATCTCGTTAGCAAAGACGGCATCCAGCCCGATCCGGATAAAATTTCCGCGGTGCTCAACTTTCCACGTCCACTTCGTGCAAAAGAACTGCGCAGCTTCATTGGACTCGCCTCATAGTTTCGACGTTTTATCCGGAACTTTGCCAGCATTGCCTCGCCCCTCCACAAGCTCCTTGCTAGTTCCGGTTCCTTCGATTGGAACGATCAGTGTGAAGCCGCGTTCCAAGAACCCAAGCGCGCACTAACATCCCCAGCTGTTCTTTGTCATTTTGATGACAAGGCGCCCACATTAGTGCATGCTGACGCCAACGGTCACGGAATTGGTGCCGTACTGCTGCAGCGCGACCACGAATTTTGCGAAAAGGTTGTTGCATATGCAAGCCGCACTCTCACTTCCGCGGAAAAGAAGTACTCGATAACCGAACAAGAGTGTTTGGCTGTTGTCTGGTCCATTCAGAAATTTCGTCCATACCTCCACGGTCGACATTTCACGGTTGTGACCGACCACCATGCCCTATGTTGGTTGTCGACGATCAAAAACTTGTCCGGGCGCCTTGGCCGCTGGATACTCCGATTGCAAGCATGTGATTTCAATGTCATATATAAGTCCGGACGGAAGCACCAAGATGCCGATGCTCTTTCACGATGCCCATTACCACCATCATCGGAGCACATCACATCACCTTGTCAAATTGGCTGCATGGAGGACGCTTCGTCTCTTACACCGATTTCTTCCTTGACTTCACCAAACCGCCTTTCAGTGCTTTGCACTCACCAGCGCGCCGATTCCTATTGCCATAGTATCATCAATCGCCTTAGCGGTGTTTCATCTCCTCCCAATGCCAGGCTACGGAAACAACTCAAACTGTTCAAGTTTGAAGACGACGTGCTCTACCGGTACATTTTTCACCCAGAAGGCCATCGATGGGTTCCCGTTCTACCGCGCTCTCTTCGCGCTGCAGTTCTGCAGGCCTCACACGATGACCCGACGTCAGGCCACTTGGGTTACAACAAAACACACGAGCGCATACGCAGCCGATTCTATTGGCCAGGCCTTTCTACGAGCATAGCTACATATGTTGCCTCGTGCACGCTTTGCCAACACCGTAAGCGACCTACTACTGCTCCGGTCGGGACCCTACAACCACTTCCTTGTCCAGCACAACCCTTCTCTGTCGTCGGCATTGACCTTTTCGGGCCACTCCCACCTACTCCAGACGGCAACCGATGGATTGTCACTGCTGTTGACCATTTGACCCAGTACGCTGAAACAGCCTCAATACGCTCAGGAGCTGCCTCAGAAGTAGCGGCCTTCTTCTTGCAGGCTGTCTACTTACGTCACGGAGGGCCTCACGTTCTTTTGAGCGACCGAGGCAAGGCATTCTTTTCAAGCACTCTTAATCAAGTTCTGCAAGCGTCCAACACCGTGCACAAGACAACGTCTAGCTACCACCCTCAAACCAACGGCCTAACAGAGCGATTTCATCGCACGCTGTGTGACATGCTATCCATGTATATTCAACCTGATCATCGTAACTGGGATGCGATTCTACCATTTGTAACATTTGCGTACAACACGTCTGTTCAACGGACCACCGGATACTCTCCGTTTTTCTTAGTATACGGCCGCCACCCAACCTCATCACTCGACGTTTCTTCTCTGGCCCCGTCAACGCTTCACCATTCATTTGCGACCAGTTTGTGTCTCGTCTTGCCCAATGTCGTCGTCGCGCCCGTATGAACACTGCAGCCAGCCAAGACGATCGCAAACATCGGTACGATGCCTCTCATCGCGCCGTTTCCTACCGCCCTGGTGACGATGTGCTCCTATGGACCCCTGCGCGAACACCCGGTTTATGTGAGAAGCTTGAGTCTCGATATCTTGGCCCCTACAAAGTCATCGATCAGACCTCGCCGGTGAGCTATCGCGTTACACCTGTTGAGGCCCCAACCGACTGACGCTGCCGCGGAACAGAGATCGTGGACGTTTCTCGCCTGAAGCCCTTTCATATCCGTTCCACTGTCTAATGTGCGGCCAGGCTGGCCGCTTCCGTCCACGGGGGCAATTAGTGTAACCATTTATGCGGACTTCATCTTCATCTGTACAAAGGCATCATCAATCATCGGCTCGTGTTCGTTTTTGCGTCGGCGCCATTTTTCCTTCTTGGAATAAAGCGTCGTCTCAACCGTGGTATTTCAAGATTATAAAATAATATACGCGTTCACGACTGGCATTTTCGAGAAAAAGAAGAAAGAAAGACCGTTCCATGTATACGAAACCCAATGCACACAATATAGAATGTGTACCATACAAAAAAAAAATCAATAGGAGTCTACACACAAAGGTCTCCAACTGCAGAATAACCCTAAATTTGGTTCCAATAACAGGCTCCCACAATCTCGCTTCCCTTAATGTGGGTGACCGTGAACTGATACTCCTGAAGTAGTAAACTCCATCGAAGTATCCGACCGTTCAGTTGTTTCGCCTGTCGGGTGTAGCTGAGCGGTTAGTGGTCGGTTTGGACGAAAAAATGAACGCCATACACGTACATGGAGAATTTTTGGACCCCCCATACCAACGCCAGACACTCGTGCTCCGCTGTGCTGTAAGCGGAAGTAGCTTTCGGCTGGCATAAGCTATGGGGTCGAGTTTGTTCTCGTGGGTTTGCATGAGCACCGCTCGCAGACCCGTGTCCGACGCGTCTTTACGGACAAGGAAGGGCTGCTTTAAATTCGGGAGTCGCAATATCGCGTCTTTGGAGATCTGGCGTTTTAGTTACTGAAACGCTTCTTCGAATGCTGGTGTCCATTTGACAGAGTTGTTCTCTCCCTTCCGGATTAATTCTGTGAGGGGACGCTGATTTCGGCGTAGTTCGGGATGAATTTCCGGTGGTACCCGGTCAATCCGAAGAAGGTGCGTACCTGCCGCTTTCTTGATGGGCGTGGTGCAGCTTCAATCTTGTCCAGCGTCTTCCCCAGTGGTTGCAATTTGCCTCGTCCAACTCGATGACCCAGGAAGTCGATCTCCTCCATCCCAAACTCACACTTACATGGTCAATCCGCCCGCCCGTGCCGCCCTCGTCCGCCCGCGTGCTGATGGCTCTCTAGTGGTGTGCGAGGAGCGGTCGCAACTATCCCATCCGCACGCCTGCTCGTCTCTCATTGGCTGGTAAGAGGCGGACGGTGTCGGCTGTATCACAGCAAACATGGCGCGTGTTCGAAGCAAAGCGAAGCGGGGACGCAAGGCCTAAGCTACAGCGCGTCAGAAACAGTCTACTTTTTCTCCTTATTGTGATTTTTACTAAAGATATCTGGCACCCACGGAGATAGTAATCGAAAGCAGCGTGCCGGTGTACCCTTCCAGACCTCATCAGTGAGTGCGATCGCCAACAGAAACAGAGGGAGCGCAGGAAGTGTGTGTTGTGTTTACAAGAGCGTCGGAAGAAATATTTGAAGCCTTCGATTTCGGGATTTCTTGTGCCATGCTTCGCGTGTGCGTCGCAGACGAGAACTCTATCACATACACGGGCATTCTGATCAGGAAACATGTTCAGTGCGTGGCGAAATAAGTAGCTTCCGATTAGCGCCCCCAGCGAACACGATTGGTTCCTCTTCTGTGCATGCGGATCGTTGTCGCGAAGTGGTGAACGCCAGCCCTCCTCAACTTTCAGAAGTAATGATACGATCAGTAGGGATAAGTTTTTATCGCCTTGTTATCGCTGCCATTCCGCGTGTGCTATACTGCGTGTGAGCCGTCTTGCCAGCTACGACGCGCCGAGGTGACCGTGACGTTCGAGCTGTGTTCTTGCTGTTATGAAGTGTGTTCTCAAGCTACAAACCGTGATATGTATGTGCGATGTGTCGCAGCTTTGCTGGGTGTAGAAGTGTTCATTCTATACGATGTGCGTGTGCTCAGAAGTGAACTGTGCAGAAGTGTTGCCGATCGCGTTTTCATATTTAGTACCCTTACAGATAGGCCCTATCCCACCGGCCTTTTTTGCTTCGTACATCTATCGTTTATTTCAAAAGTTGTTACTGCACGGTTGAAGATGCTTCTCTCGGTGGGGGAAAATTAGGGAACATCATAATAATTGCATATGTGAAGGCGTTCAGCGCTGTCGTGAAATGTGGACGCGCCTGAGAGCACTAATCTCATGAATTCAAATTTCAGGCGGCCTTGATTTTCATAATGTAGACATTAGTGTGAAGAGCAAAAGTTTGTAGATTTCACGAAGTAAATTTCTTTATATTTTGTGATGCAAGCGGCTTACAGAGCCAAAAATCCGAGCTGCTTGTTTTTGACTAGTGACTAAGCACAGAGTGTTTTTGAAGACAGCAGTGGCATCGTAGATGAATATGTTATAGGTAAGAACTGGATACTTCCTTCTTAGTAAGTAAAAATTTTACGTTTGCTGACAAAAAATAATATGAATGTAAAGATGAACACGTAGGACGAGTAGTAACACGTAAGTAAATGTCACAGGTATGGTGTTATATAATATTCTGCTAGCAGCCAGCAGAACTGCGTGAAATAAGTTTTGCCCAGAGTTCTTCCTCACTGGCTAGCCATGGTCACGTTACTAATGCAGGCAGAATTTGGTAAGCGAAAGTTTGCCGTTACTTTGTATATCCACCCTACTTGATTATCTGGTTTGTGTCGCCTGTTTTGGCACGAGCCTTCAGTTTAAAGCGAACAATAGCACAAGTACCAGCATTGTATGCCTGATATGTGCTTTATTTTCTTTCCTCGTGTTCATTCTGCCAACAGTCATTAGCAAATAATGTGCTATAAACTGACTTGGGCCTGCAAAGTATCTCCATTAAATGTTTTTCCGGTGCACTTTCATTTGCCAGTAACCTTACTGCTACCCATTGTTCGTGGGTGTAGGGTGTTGGACGCTGTGAGTGGCTATCTGACTGGTCTTTATTTTGCACAGGCCACGGTTCCACTCATTAACTGAACCATTTTCAGCTGCGCTGCCAGACTATGGAAAGGGGGACCTCGCCTCTTGTCATTCTTTAGCATGTTCATGGCCACAGTGCATTGCCCCTGAGGAGTCAGTTGCTATCACAATATAAAACGTGCCTATTGGCTGCTATGAGTTTATCCTGAACACAAATTTTCGCAGTTATGTCAGCATTAGTTATGTGATCGAAGCCAGCCAATGAGGACGAACTGCTGGCAAAATTTTCTAGTGACTCTGCCGGCAGAGTGTCTTCTCCCTATATTATATTAGCCACACTGCTTTGTCAGTGTGCTGAATTTTTCTTTTTGACAGAAATTTACTACCCAGCCAGATAAGATATTGTCAAACCATCAATTTTAGGCCCATACACATGGTCACTTCTTTATTTTATAATATTCTGGACATGACACTTATGTCTAGCTTAGGTTAGCAACATCAGCTTAACTTATGCATGTAGCTGTGTGAGAAAAAAATCACTGCGTAGCTAATAGGAATTAGACTGGTACGAAAATATTATTTGTCTTTATGGCTTGTTGTATAAGCGGCGCTGTTCATTTGATGCACACAGTAACACGTAAACACAAATGTATGTGTACCGTGCATTTATGTGTATGTGTGTGCGAATAAAACAGCACAACTTCTAATATCAAGGCGCGTTGCACCAACTATGCCCATTAAAGGTGTTCTATGTGGTATTTAGCTGCTCGTATTGAAATTTTGTCGCATGGTGCAGTTACAACATTTCATACCTGTACGTAAACCAATTTACGAACTGTATCCACTGCATATGAGAATGCTTATTTTATGCCAATGCAGTACCTGAGGTAGCAGCTTTTTATTTAGCTTTTGCCATAGCTTATTAGATGGATCTTATTGATTATGCCATCAAAAAACTCATATAAAGGTTTGTGTTTATATACCAGCAGTGAAATACTGAATGCATCTGCAATTCATTGTATACTAGTGAAATTCATTCCACTGCTCATTGTTCTGTCACGTGTTGTTCTTCAGCCACACATGGTGACTGTATTTGGCGTCATGAGTTCTAGGCTAATTTTCACATGGGCCTTTCGAAGTAAAATCTGCCTCTTCAGCAGTCGGTTTAGTGGAAAGCCACAACTGAACCAATAGCTCAAAGACCCATTCCTGCATGCTTTTCGCCAATCGGGTAGTGTGCGGAAACTATGTGTGATACATCACTTCAGCTACCTCACATATGTGATACATCACACAGCTAAACCTGCCACATATAGTTAAGTCATTGATATATGCAGAGGGGATATACGCAACGAGCTATGGAAAGAAGAATGATAGGTGTAACGTTAAGGGATAAGAAAAGAGCAGATTGGGTGAGGGAACAAACGCGAGTTAATGACATCTTAGTTGAAATCAAGAAAAAGAAATGGGCATGGGCAGGACATGTAATGAGGAGGGAAGATAACCGGTGGTCATTAAGGGTTACGGACTGGATTCCAAGGGAAGGGAAGCGTAGCAGGGGACGGCAGAAAGTTATAGGTGGGCGGATGAGCTTAAGAAGTTTGCAGGGACGGCATGGCCACAATTAGTACATGACCGGGGTTGTTGGAGAAATATGGGAGAGGCCTTTGCCCTGCAGTGGGCGTAACCAGGCTGATGATGATGATGATGATGATGATGATGATGTGCAGAGGAGGATGTTGCACGTGTGTAATAGTTACTCACCCCTTGAAATGTGAATGAACCAAACCTTCACGAGCATATCGGTCACAACCATCCAGCAGCACAAGTGGGAGCACTTGTGCTATGACAAGCGAAAACAAGTAGAATAGTTCCACCATCTCAGCTAGTTTGTCCTGATTACCTTGTCTGCAAGTGTCTTGTTTATATTGGATAAGCTTCCTACTTTATGAATTAACAGCTTTCACAACATTTACTGCGCTAATGAAGGCACAGCACAGATACCAGTAATGGAGGAGGTATATACAAGTAGGGCAGAGAACCTATGGGTAAGTTCAAAAATATACACATAAAAGTTTGTCGAACAAACTATTTTCACATTCGAAGATATACCATTGGCAATTAATGCACATTCAGAACATGCAATAAGTGCCCTGTGTGGATAATTGAGACATGTGATGCCAAAAACCTGTTTGTCTTTTAAATATTGACATAAAGAAAAATTCCAGCCTGTACTTCTGTGTCGGAGGGTAGAATATCGATGGAGAGGTGCTAAACGGATTTTGCATGTAGTAGTCCCTTATGAATGTGCATCTCAAATTGCGCCAAACATAGCTATCTGTGTGCAAAGCATTGGACAAGGTACCATACGTATGTCTGACACATTAAAAATCTTTTACATTGAACGTTCTGAGCTCTAAATGTGAAATGCATGCTGTTTTCAGCTGCAAATAGCATGTATACATATTTGACCTGCACCACAAAGAGCTGATGTGACAAAGAAAAGTGTACACCTTAGTGTTATGTTGCTTTTCACTGTGTCTCAGTTTACTTAACACAGTTTTGAATTTACAGATTGCTTCACATGTTTATAGCCAAAAACCACAGAAAACTACTTGCATTGTGACTGCGAGGTCACAACACGAATATTTGTGTGGTATCCTTCCTGTCCATCGATGTGTCCTTGCACTAGAAGTGCAAAACGTCACGTCTGCAAACCTGAGCATCCACCCTTACATTTCAAACACCTTTTCTGAATGCTCGGCAGTTATGCTTATAAGCATACTGTGACAGCAAATCTACACTACCTTAATTTAAGTGCGGTGTAAACGGTTGTTTGTGCATAGCCAAGCTGTTCTAGCGTGCCTGCAGGAATACAGCATTGTCCAATCCCTATAGTTCAGGCGTAACAGTGAACTAGTGAACTAAGTGGCTGATAATACTAAGCTGACCCCTATGTAAGAGCATTATGTTATCTAACCCACACGCAAAGTTGCTTTCAGTGTACTGAATAACCACAGCTTTGATTTACCAAGTTATATTACTGCACACACACAGCGCTGAAACAAAGTCTGTACAATGGTAAGCAATGTGCCAAGGGATGAAAGATTACTTGTGATGTGTGGATTTGAATAGTAGATGTGAAGGTATACCCAATTCACCAGTGTGCATGTTTTCTTCTGGAACAATTTGACGTTTGGCACAGAGGCTGAGCCACTACGGCCTCTTGACTGCAAATTTCTGTGCTCTTACAGCGATAATGGGAGTATCATTCATTTGGCTACCCAAATAGTGAATAGATAATGGAGCACAAGAATCTTATAGTTTTATGCAGAAGAGCTTGTGCATTATTCACAAAACTGAACCTAAGGAACTATTTGCTGGTTTCTTAATCAAATAAAAAAAAATGGCAATGAGTGTTTCCTCACTTTTTGTGCGGCCCGGTCTTCCGACATATGAGCCTTCATTTATTTGTCGTGTGCATGTTAAAGCAGCTACTAATGAAGAAAGACAGACACAAAACCACTAACTACATCAACCTTTTCACACCACAAGAGGTCTCTGAACCCACTACTAAGTCAAGTCATTTGATAATCTCTGTTCGCTTTCAAATAAATACAGGTACTGGCCTGCTGTTTATGTTATGCTATGTATTTTTCGTTTTCCCAAAATATGGCACTGTGCATCAGCTAGCTAGATTGTCACTGTATAAATACATAAACAACCTGCAGCCCATGCCCAACTAACACAAATAACCTGAGTAGAGCTTACAATAGTTCGTAGATCATATGCACCCTGTGTGAGCTTATTTTTTGCATGTAGAGCAATCAGAATATAGCGTGCATGTATGATGCTGACAGTATCGAACAGTCTCAAGTCGAACATCCTTGTTTGCTGCCATAGTGAAAGAGGGAGCATGCCTGTCGGGGTACGGCTTAATTTTGTGCGCTTTGGTAGTGTTTGTACATTGTTGAACTGTTAAATCAGGTATGTTAAGTAGTAAGGTGGCGACAGATTGGCCACCCAGCCTGGCAAGAAAGAATGCCATTGTTTGATTTCACTCAAAATAAGTTCTCTTATCAGCAACCTAAATTATTTGCTTTCAAATACTCCCCTTGGAAGCATCTCATGAGTATAGATATATCGGCATAAGGTCACCACTATACATACGTATTGCTTTAAGCCAGTCAAAATTAATTGTACACTCACTGCTTAACCTTCAATTCCTTGCAGCATGAAGTTAACCACTTACGCAAAACCTTTTTGTACATGGTGAGAACTTATTCATCGCTGAGCACATCATTTAAGGTTATGTTTTGTTTGGAAAGTTTACAGGCAGCAATTATTAAATTTCTAATATGCATGTTTGATGCCTCATCTTTGGTAGCTTTATATATGTAAAAAAAAGGAAAGTGCATTTCATGCATCCAAGTGCTTTAAGCACTGTCTTAAAATTGGCAGAGTGAAAAAAAAGCATGAGCAAGCAAATGCACGCGGAATCTGAGGAATCGCTTCCGGCGACACTATCACTTTCGCGTGACGTAGAACGCAGCACGTTGGGTAATTCGAGAGATTTTGCTCAACAAGCCAAGACACCGCGCACTTAAAGTAATCGTCCCAGTATACGTCGCATGTTGCGAAATGATGCGATTGCAATAGATCTTTAAGAGCTGGCGCAAATAAGATCGATGTGCAGTGTTCCGAAGAAGGATGACGGTGCCAATGCAACAAATGCGGTTTCAGAACAGATTGTGGCAACCTAGAGTCGCATTTTCAGCGTGACGCGGAAACTTGAAATCATATCTTCAAAATATGCCAGTTTCGTCTGCTGCAGCTGTCTGCTGTCACCGGTAGTTGCCAACCTTGAACACCTTTGCTGCGCCAAATGGTTTCCAGCTGTTAACAGGCCGTGTCGCCCAATGGGAGTGCGCGTACGATCCGCTCGGGCGGATTGAGCGTGCATCGAATTTTGCGACACCATCCGCATTTTGGGCGTCCGCACGCGAGCGTACGAGGGCGGAACGGACGGGCGGATTGACCACATACGGGCCCTTACTGGGGATCACTGTTAGCCCGGCTGCCTCGATGCTGTCGAAAAGCAGCTCCAGGGACCTCAGATGTTCTTCCTACTTTTCGGTGGCCCCAGGACATCGTCGTAGTTGTGTTCCACACTGCGTGCACCTTCCGCAACATTGCGCATCAATTTTGCCAAAACTATGGCAAAAGGCATAAAGCGGAACTGATACAGTCCGGATGTTTTTGAGCAGGCCGTCTTTACCCTGGATTCTTCTGACAACAGCATTTGCCAGTAGCCCTTCACAAAGTCGAGCTTGGATAAATATCTCTTCTCCCCGACCGTTGCGAAGACCGCGTCGACCCTATTCATAGGTTCGGAGTCGGCCACCAGGACGTCGTTCAGGCGCCTAAAATCAATGCACAGCTGGCTTGTATCATCTGGTTCCTTCACCAAAATTACCGGCGAATTGTAATGGAACTCTGATCACTCGACAATTGCGAGCCTCTCCATCTCTCTCACCTCCCTTTCTATTTCCTCGTGTGTCGCGAAGGGAAGGTGGTACTGCTTCACGTGGACGGGCTTTTTGGTGGGGAGCTCCAGATTGCAGTAAACCCAGTCGGTTTTGCCGGGGACGTTGGAAAAGATGGCTGCGTGTTTTCCAATAACACATTAGACTTGTCTGGTCTGTTCAGCATCTAGCTTGTCAGAGAACTTCACGTCCTTATCCTTTTCAGATTTCTGTAGTTCAGGGACAGGAATGCTCCCATCGTCGCCTGATTCCATGACACCGAACGTTGCGTTGCACACGTTGGCTGGACGGCCGTCTCTCTGCTCGTATATTTTGAGCAAGTTGGCGTGGAATATTTGCCTCCCGCCGGCCTTCTAAATAATATAGTCTGCCTCTCCTTTCTTCTCCCTGACTTCAAAAGGCCCCTTCCATTGCAGGAGCAGCTTGTTGGTGTCTGTAGGAAGCAAGATCAATAGGGCGAAACTGCCGCTCTTTTGCTTTGCGGTAGTAAAGTTTCATGTAACGAGCCCTGCCTTCTCCAACTCTTCGTGTGCCATACGGCAAGTTTCCTTCAGTCGGTTCCGAAGATCGAAAACATGCTGATAGGTCGTCTTGGTTTCATCGCTGAGGTCAGCATTTGTCCACAGTTCCTTCAGGATCACCAAGGGCCCCCTCACATGTCGGCCGTATAAGAGTTCAAAAGGCGAAAAGCCCATACTGGCCTGGGGAACTTCCCTGTATGCGAATAGGATAGGCACCAGATGGCGGTCCCGATCTCTCGGTTTTCCGGCGCACATGCGCTTCAGCATCAAGTTCAAAGTTCCGTTGAACGTTTCCACCATCCCATTGGCCATGGGATGGTATGGGAAGGCGTGAAGCTGGCGCACGGAAAGAAGCCGAGTCACTTCCTTCATCAGATCCGACGTGAAATTTGTGCCGCGATCATTCAGCACCTCGTTGCGGACGTCCAACTCGGGAAAACATCTCGACCAGGGCTTCGGCCACTCGTTCTGTCTCTATGCTTCTCTATGCTTGGTAGCGCCACGGCGTCCGGATAGCAGGTTGCATAATCCACAAGGGTCAGAATGTACCTGTTCCCGTGTTTTGAGGGTGGTTCTATAGGGCCCACTATGCCGACAGCCACCCGTTTGAATGGGGTTTCAATTACGGGCATCCTTCCAATGGAACGCGTGGCACTCTGCCCTATGGAACCGTGCGCTGGCGAATATCGCAAGAAGCAACAAATCTTTTCTCGTCGGCCGTGATGCCCGGCCAATACAATTCCTCAGAAATCTTGTCCTTAGCCTTCCGAGCGTCTAAGTGACCACCCATTGTACCGCCATGTGCTGTTTTTAACAAAAGCGTCTCGGTGGCACCTCGGCACGACGAGCTGACGCACTGCGCGTCCGTTCTTCTCCGTGCAGCACCGATAAAGCAGCCCTTTTTCCTGTTTGAATTCGACACTTCCCTTCTCATTTGAGCATGTCTGCTTCTGGTTGATTCTAACGAAACATTGCTTAAGCGTCTCATCACTTCTCTCCTCGCTTGCGTACCCATCCTCGCCTGGTAACTCTACCGCGGTCTCGGGAGCCTGGACTTTGGGAAGCCTTTTCTGCTGCGCCTGCGCCTGGGCGCGGGGGACAGCTGCCGCCACGGGTTCTCGTTTCGTCTCGTCTCGTCCTTACCGCCGTATTCTTCGGTCTCGTATTTCGGATCCTCCGAGGATATTGCTCCTTCTATATTTCCCACAATTAGGTCATATAGCAGTTCTGGCAAATATAACGCTGTAATGGGGCCGGTAAAGAACGGGGTGTCGACTTCAATCCGCGCTTTGGGCAGAAGCTTGGCAGTTCCGTTAACTAAGTAGACGAGGCTGCTTGCACCCGTTAAATGGTCTTCGTTCACCAGGTCAGCATGTACAACCACCCTGTTGCACCCTGTGTCCCGCAATACTGAGATCTCTCTCCCTCCTAGGGTCCCAGAAGCGACCGCAAGGACCTTGGCAAGAAATTTTGGCTGTGTCGCCATTATCGCGTTGATGAGGGGAAGCTTGCCCCATTTCTCAGCTCGAGATAGCCGTCGCGTATCTTATCATGGTGATCTACTTTGGTTGGGGGTGAAACGCACGATGCCTGTAGTCTGTTATTAGAGGCCGCTCGGCAGTTGTACGATCTGTGACCCTTTCCACCACACGTGTAACAGACGATGGTCGCGTTGGCCGGGGGTTTTTTGCGACATAGCTGGGGTGGGTGATTTCCGCAATTGCAGAGACACCAACGCGGCAGTGGCGGGCGGCCGTTTTCTCTCTTTTCAATTTCCTGTCTCTCGGCTACGACTGCATCACCTTTATTTGTTTTCACGAGATTTGCTCCACCCTGAGCTTTCAAGAACTGGTCTGCCAGCTCTAACATATCGTCCTAAGATAATGCCTTCCTCTCCTTTAGGTAAAGCAACAAATTCGGACTACAACCGTGTAAAAATCTCTCTCTAATCAGCAGTGCGCTAAGCGAGCTGTACTCGGTATTGGTTTTGGAAAGTTCGACCCATCTGTCGAAATAATGACTTGTCCGAGCTGCAGATTGGGTTGCTGTTTCAGCCTCCACTGGTTTCTCGTTATTGAACCTGTCTCGAAACCCATCTGCTGTGAAGCAAAAGCGCCTCAGGAGAGTGGTCTTCACTTTTGTGTAGTCCGCTGCATCGTCAGGCGGTAACCTTCCGTGAACCCTAAGCGCTTCTCCGCTTAAAAAGGTCAAAAGCGCAGTCGACCACAGGCCTTCGAGCCACCTCTGACCTCTGGCGATACGCTCTACCCGCGGGATAAATGCTTCCAAATCGTCCCTTCTTTCATCGAAGGAGACGAGAAGCCTGCTAGTGTTTATCCGTAAACTGCGCTCCTCCGGTACTTCTAGGTACTCGCTGCTAGCTCTGCTTCCGTTGCCACTTTGATTAAGCTGAATCCTTAATTGTAACAACTGTAGTTCCTGCTCTCCGGCTTCCTTCGCCGCCACTCGCTTCCTCTCGTTTTCTTCGTGCTCTCTCTTTTTCCTCTCGAGACAACGCCCGCTCTTCTAGGGCCTGCCCGTGCTGTTCCGCAACTTCTGTCCTCAGCTCAGCGCCATCTAGGCCTAACTGTTTGCCTTGTTCAATCGACTTGTCGAACTCCATTCCCTCCAAAATGCCTCAACCTCCAAAGTCTGCGCGCTCACAATTCCCATGCACGTGTATTCGACATAGGGCAACAATGTGTCAGTAGTGCTAATCGATCAATCTCCACGTTTCTCGTTCTTCGTTCACTGTGCTGCTTTTGTACAGAACGTCCTGTCTACGTACGCCAGTTTAATGTCACAGTTTGTCACCCGTTCGCCATCGGCGCGAGGTCGTCGACGGGGCATACAAGCCATTTGGTCGTTCTGTACTCAAGCGAACACAGCGAAGGAGTCGTAGTCGGGAGAAAGAGAGAAAAAAAAAGTATTTCTAGACTGGCAACGACACAGAATTTAAAAGAAACACACACACAAAAAAACATAAGAACACTAACACACATGCAATTAATCTAGATCAATGATGAAGACGAATCAAATACACCCAACAGTTAACAGTAAATATAGAAATTACCAACACAAAACACACTTAACGGTGGTCAACTAAACAAAGTTCAAAAGAAAGCAAATGATGTCATACGCATGGCCGGGCAGCTGTAGCAAGTCCATAAAGCGTGGAGCCGACGGCAGAGCTTTCCCCAAAAACGCTGGCAAGTCGATCTCGTTGCGGTGGATGCGGTTGTTGGGCTGGGTTTCGCGGTAGTCTAGGTCTGACGTCTTCCTTCGAGCATGTTGAGCTAACTTGAGGGGAACTACCGTGATCTTCGTTGCAAACGTTGGGTTGTCGTCTCTTACGCGAACTAGCAACTCGCAGTTCAAACGCGGCTATAGGCGGCCCAGGCGATACTGGACGGCATTAACTCCTTGACGCTTCTCAGCAGATTGTAGGCTCACCTTCTGGACTGCTTAGCTCGGTCTAAAACCTCCGTTTAAATAACTTCTCCTTTCCCGAGTTCGCTGTGTTGGGGAACGGCAGATATTGATGACGATCAAATCAAGTTCACGCAATCCTATTCCGGCTGCTCCCAACGTCTTGGCCGCGCCCCTTTTAAGGGCGAGGGAACGGGTGATTGCTCCCCGCTGTTAGAGTTCGCGCAATTGTATTGCACCAAGCACGCACACCCTTGAGTCCATGGTGGGCCTCCATTTTTCGTTCACAAACACAGGAGAAACTACGGCAGCCGGTCATATGGCGCTGTCGGCACACATACACTGTCAGCAATTCGTGCACACAGGATTTCACACAGGCACTTCATATTTCGGAGTATTCGCACCCCAGCTTTCTCAGCAAGCTTCTCAATGCACACGCGGCGCAGAGAATACACAGGGGTTCCTACAAAAAAAAAACCGTCGGGGCATCACGGTCGCGCCGATGACAAGAAGACAATAATCTCTAAACCTGTCTCCGCCTTCTTTTGGCCTCTTGCCCGAGCGGCCGGCAATAACCGTCTTGCTCGCGGGTTCCTATTCCCGCTGTGTTTTGGAGCCCGTTGATTGGTGCTTCGCCGAATCGAATAATGCCGCATCGTGGCACCGGTAGACAGTGTTTGTTTAAAACTTCCGCAGCTTCGGCGACTCTGAGTGTTCCCACTGACGGGATTGTTGTTTGAAGTTCAGTGTTTGACGGAAGCCCGTCTGGTCGGGATGAAACATGGTTAAAAGGGTAAACAAAAACCCGGGGCACTTCGCCGACCAAATAAAGATTTAAAAGAAAAGAAGACGTTTCGGCTCCCACACGGGAGCCTTGTTCACAGGTAAAATAAACAAAGGTGCTCGAGCAGCTCGCTTAAATAGTCTAGAACACGTGACGCAGGCAGCGCGCATACACCGACGGCAGATTGCCATCGCTCCTGTTCAGAGTGTGTGGCGTTGTCTGGATCATGAGGGACTCAGTCGAAGAAGTGATCGCCGTTGGTTTCGTAGGCCTGAACAAATTCGTGGGCTGCTTCAACACGTTGCCGTTTGTGGTTTTCTGTAAGCATTATCGGGACCCATCTCGTAGCAACCTTGGTATAGCCGAAATGGTCTGTCAAAATGTTGTCAATGCAGGTCTTGCTGACATCTCACACAGCTCCGGAACCGTCACCCTTCGATCTTTTAGTATCGTTTCGTCCGAAACTGATGTCGGTCCAGAACACTATTCGTCATGGACATCTCTATGCCGTCTTTGAATTCTCTGCACCATTTGAGCACATCTTATACGCTCATGCACGTTTCTTCGTAGACTTTAGACAGTTTAGAATGAATGCTATATGAATTGTCTATTGACTGTTATAGTCCCAGAAAACTGGAAGAATCCAAACATTATACTAATCCACAAGAAGGGAGACGTTAAAGAATTGAAAATATATAGGCCCATTAGCTTACTCCCAGTATTATATAAAATATTCATCAAGATAATTTGCAATACAAGAAGGGCAACACTGTACTTTAGCCAACCAAAGAACCAGGCTGGCTTCAGGAAAGTACACGCTACAATGGATCACATCGATGTCATTAATCAGGTAATCGAGAAATCCGGAGAGTACAATCTGCCTCTTTATATAGCTTTCATAGATTTCGAAAAGGCATTTGATTCACTAGAGCTATCAGCAGTCATAGAGGCATTACTTAATCAAAGAGCACAGACTGCCTACGTAAATGTCTTCGAAAATATCTACAGAGATTCCACAGCTAACTTAATTCTGCAGAAGTAGGAAGATACCTCTAAAGAAAGGGCTCAGACAAGGCGACGCACACAATCTCTCCAATGCTATTCACTGCATGCTTGGAAGAAGTATTCAAACTACTCAACTGCGCAGGCTTAAGAGTAAGGATAAACGGCGAATATCTCAGCAAGCTTCGGTTTGCCGATGACATTGTCCTATTCAGCAATATTGCAGACGAGTTACAAGAAATGATTGAGGACTTTAACGGAGAGAGTGCGAGGTGGGGTTGAAGATTATTATGCATAATACAGATAATGATGAATAGCCGGGCAAGGGAACAATTGTTCGGGACCGCCAGTCAGCCGTGTGTGAACGAGGAGGTTTACCTAGGTCATTTAATCACAGGGACCCCTGATCATGCGAAGGATATTCATAGAAAAATTAAAATGGGTTGTATCGCATACAACGGCAGACATTGTCAACTGGAAGCTTACCACCATCATTGAAAAGGAAGACGTACAATCAGTGCATTTTACCGATGCTGACTTATGGAGTCGAGACTTGGAGACTGACAAAGAAGCTTGTGAAGAAGCTAAGGACCGCACCAAGAGCGACGGAACGAAGAATGCTAGGCATAACATTAGGTCATAGAAAGAGAGCGGTGTCGATCAGAGAGCAAACGGCTATAGCCGATATTTTAATTGACATGAAGAGAAAAAAATGAAGCTAGGCAAGTAATGTGAAGTGCAGGTTAGATAACCGGTGGAGCATTAGGATTTCGGAATGGGGGCCAAGAGAAGGAAAGCGCAGTCGAGGATGGCAGAAGACTAGGTGGGGCGATGAAATTAAGAAATTCGCGGGCCCAATTTGAATAGGTTGGCGTAGAACAGAGGTAATTGGAAATCGCAGGAAGGGGCCTTCGTCCTGCAGAGGACATAAAATGGGATCATGATGATGATGATGATGTCGTCCATCGGCGCACTGTTTTGCGCGCAAAAAACGATCACAGAGCGTAATTCGCACCTGCCGGGAGAAGCGAATGGGAGCTCCATATCTAACGGCTGCCAAGCCAAGACTGAGCGTCGCATACAGCTCGTTGGGGCGGGGACTGGGAGAGGGAGAGCCAAGCTACACGCCAGTGTCACCGGATCCCGCGTAACAGCGTTCTTCGAGACTGCAGCTCCTTGGGAACCTTATTTTACGGACAACCCTCGTATAAGGGAGGTGAACTCGCGACAAAGTAAGGCTTCAGCCGAGACACATGCACAGCGTCCCTGGGGAAACACAAATCCAGGGGAGTGATCTCCTAGTTCACGTCGCGAAGCTGACGCAATATTGTGTACGGCCCTGTGTCGCCCGTCAGCAGCTTTTCAGACAAGCCGACGTGGTGACATGATGTCCGTAGGAGGACAACATATCCAGGAGGAAATCGAACGTCCCGATTTCGCCTGTCGTACCGGATCTCCGGCTTGTCTTGAGACTCAATGAGGCGGAAGAGCCGGCAATCTGTCGTGCCCTGTGAACCCGAGCGAAGACGTTTTCAACATATTCAGTGGGAGTGCGCATCGAGGAAGGAAGCGGTGTGTCCGAGGGCAAAAAAAGGTTTGCGGCCGAACAGAAGCTAAAAGGGTGATAAGCGAGCGGTCTCGTTAGAGGATGAATTATAGGCGAATGTCACTACGGGTAACGTGCTCTCCCAAACTGTGGTCGTCAGAAACGTACATAGACAGCATTTCTCTCAACAAGCGGTTGAACCGCTTCCTCAGTCCGTTTGTCTGCGGGTGGTAGGCGGTAGAAAGCTTGTGCTCGGCAAAACAGGAGCGAAGTAGGTCTTCAACTATTCGGGGTCAAGAAGGTGCGACCGCGATCTCGCTCGCATGATCGTGTACCGGGTAGCGTAATCAGCCCGCGACAACGACCCACTTATTGCCAGGAGGCGACGCCGTACGCGGTCGTAAGTGAGCGAAACGCTGATGTGGCCTGCAGTAGGGGCGTCATGCAACTGCTCAAGAACTAATGTCCGGAGATGGCGTGGTGTAACAAGTAAAAATTCTGGTCCTTCAGGGCGTAAGCTGCGACATGCGCAGCGTGGGCTCCGAATGTCCAGAATTGAGACGATCGATGAGAACACGTAAGCAGTCATCATGCCGTTGTTTACTGCGGATCAGGCACGTACCCACCGGGGGAGACGCCCTCCCCCTAAATTAAGCGGCATACCATCACCACCCTCCCCGCCCGCACCACCACTCCGAACACACATTACTAAAGCACAACCAAATCGATCTTGAGACTTGACAGCTATTCGGCGGCAGAACTTCAGTTAGGCCTAGTTGGTGTTTACTGCATATCATACTGACCGCTAATAAGTACGAGGACATGGGAAGAGAACACACAAGAGAACCGCCCGTGTCGTCGTTTTGTGTTCTCTTCCCCTATCCTCGGTATTAATTAGCAGTCAATATGATATGCAGCTATTCAGCGGTCAACATTTTGCTGCCGTTTTCACTCCTTTTGGATGGCGGTAGTTATCGGCATCTCCTGGCGTGTGAAGGCCAGTTTTCTCATCGGTTCGGTGCCCGCAGTATTAATCCGAGATGCATTCAGTTGTCATCATCCGTTGCAACGGTGACTCGCATCGCTGTTGCTTCGTTAGTTCAACCTTCTTTGTTTAAACTGATCCAGGGACCAGGAAAGGGATTCGCTTCATAGTCAGCTGGTCTGTCTGCTTGTGGAACGAGTTGCGACTGGAGGAAACGCCAGATTCGTTCAACTTTTCCTTTTGCTTCATTATTTCCTCGAGTGACGGCTCGCCGTGATGCTGGCAGATCCTCGGAACCATATGCGCGTGATATGGGTTAGAAAAGGTAGAAAATAAAATAATGCGAGAAAGCATCCATCATCAAACCCTGCAATAACCGTTAAACCCATAAGCAATATGACTGCGGCACGTTACCTCATCTGTTTTTTCCTTAATTGTACAGCAGTTTTCGTGCAAAATGGGCAACTGGAAACAAGAGTCGCAAGGAGTAGAGAAATTAAGCGATGTACTAAAGGAGAGAGCCAAGTCAACAGCCACACAGGAAGAAAAAGAGAAAATTAGGAAATTTAATCGTTGTTTGCGAAAGTATTTATGGATCAACATCTTTCTATTTAAAAAGGAAGTAGAGAAAGTGCCGCCGAGAGTGTAGAACAATTCCGCGTGTTCTAAACGATGCGTCTACAGTATATATCAGTCGTGCCGCTTCACGTAGCCACTTCTGTGATGTGCTTATTTGTGTTTTTCTAACCTTCTGCGGTGGGCGCACTGCGACTATAGTCGGATACACCTTTAGCAAAAAGGGGAGGCCCCGCCCAGATGACGGAAGCGCGACGTCGAATTGCCTCCGCGACTAAAATAATCCGTCTCAAAAAATCGTGCTTCTGAAACGCGCAATTCTCGGTATAAATATATACTCTTTTATTTTGATGACAGGTTTAGCAGAGCTCTCATGTACTACAGCACATGCCGGATCGCCCCCGCAGGGGCGTCTGCGTAAGCAGGCGTTTGGTGTGTTGCGACGCCACGTACCCGAGCACACGAGGGTTGGACCCTCCCACGTGTAGCCGTGCGCGGCTTAGCCGTGTCCGGGGAAAAGGGGATCCGGGGGGTTGAGCCGATGTCGGGTGTTTGGACCTTTAAGGCCCCCCGACGGAGGCAACACACCTCTTCGGCCTCGGCTTCATGCAGACGGCACCTCCAGACTGACCCTCCTGGTCGAAATCGGCAGTCGCCTTTTCCTGTCTCTCTCTCCCTACAGCCTTCGTCTTTCCCTTTCCACCTTTCCTGTCTCCTTTTCTCTTCTATTTACTTCCTTCTTCTTGGCGGCAAGGGTTAACCCTGTGTGCCTATCCAACCTTTGGTACACCATATTTGGTTATAGTGGCGGCGTACGACTGGCGTCGTGCAGACTTGCATGCAAGCTCTGCCGCGTCCCCTCGTTGGGCTCCGTGGTCGGAGATCGGCGCTGTTGCCGAATTTCTATATATTTTCATGGAAACTTCTTTCCCCAAACTTTCCTGATCGCCCCCAGAAACGAGGGCGCACCGAAGATGTATTTTAGTTTTTCGGACACCAAATGGGTATGGGTTGTGTACATAAGTGTATGTATGCCTCCGAATAAAGTTAGTTGTGAGTTCAGCGCTGTCCTGTGTGTTTCCTGCCTTCTGTCATCGTCTTTTTGCGCTGCCCCTTCAAGATGTTCAACCAAATCCAGAATTTTCCCCGGCTCCATGTTGTTCACTCTGAAAAGCCAAACAAAGCAGTGCGAAACATTTCACCATTCCTTGTGTCAAAGTGCTTGAATGATGTTTTTGGTCCAGGTTACAAGGTGTCCAGGATGGCAAGCGGTGACCTACTCTTGGAGCTCCGCGATTTGAAACAATATGAAAAGCTACCGAAACTAGTGTCATTTGGGGAGACCCACATAACAGTAACCCCGCACCGTACAATGAACACCACCCGCGGTGTTGCGTTGGATGATGATTTTCTTGAGCTGACTGAAGCGGAACTCCTGGAGGGCTTCAGCGAACAAAATGTGATCAATGTAAGAAGAATTAAGATGAGGCGGGATGGTAAAGAGATTCAGACGAAACACCTAATAATTACTTTTGGATCAAGCACCTTGCCCGAGTCAATCGAGGCCGGGTACATCAAGCTCCGTGTTAGGCCGTACGTGCCAAATCCACTCCGATGTTTCTAATGCCAGCGCTTTGGTCATAGCTCGCAGAACTGCCGAGGCCGCCAAACATGTGCAAAATGCAGTGCCCACGAGCACACATCTGAAGCTTGTGAGAATGCTCTCCACTGTGTAAACTGTGATGGGGAGCACGCCGCGTACTCGCGGTCGTGCCCATCCTGGAAAAAAGAAAAGGAAATTGTAAGAGGTAAAGTAAAGGCAAATATAGGTTTCAAGGAGGCACGCAGGCGGGTATCGTACCTTCCCAAGAAAACCTTTGCCGATGTGGCGCGTCACGGGGCAGCGTCACAACGGCCTCTGGCGGCTGTCCGACCCACAAGTAGTGAGTGGGCAGCTACGCCATCTGCCCCCGCGGCGGTTGCAGCTAGCGCAGCTCAGCCAACCGAGCAGACGGGGCCATCGACCCAGGAGGTGGGCGCAGCCGAGGCTGCCCCAACCTCCGAGTCCCCTTCCAGCGCTGGCAGCAAAATCCCTCAGGGAGCCCCATCGACCTCCGGGCTGGTGGGCGCAGGGGTCTTGCCCTCCAAGGCGGGACTCTCTCTTGTAACTTCTCGCTCGCAAGAGCACGTGTCCGGCGCCTCACAAGAGGCATGGGACATTACACCGATCCTCAAGGCGCACGAAGCGCCTAAGGAGCGGCGAGGTTCCCTCGAACGCTTCAAAAAGGGTAGAACCCCTGTTACAGGGCCTCGAAAGAGCTCTGTAACCTTAGGCATCACGTCCGTTTCCGTAAACACAGCACCAATGTTTCTTTAAATATGGATGCAGAAATCATTCAATGGAATGTCAGAGGTCTTCTTAGGAAACTCGATGATGTGCAAGAACTTATCCATGAACACAATCCAAAAGTGCTGTGTTTACAGACTCAAAATCGAAACACACTCAAAATCAAAATACACAAACTTTCTTCGACAGTATGTTATTTTTCGCAAAGATCGCGATGATGCTGTCGCATCATCGGGCGGTGTTGCAATTGTAATTCAAAAAAGCATAGCCTGTCAACGTTTACAACTACGAACAGCTCATGAGGCAGTGGTGGTTCAAGTTGTTCTGCTGAACAAACTTATCACTATTTGCTCGCTTTATATACCCCCACACTACAAACTAAGCAAACATGAATTTCAGTCCTTTATAGATTAATTGCGAGAGCCATATGTTGTTCTTGGCGATTTCAATGCACATAACTACCTGTGGAGCGACCCTCATATAGATGCGCGAGGACGTCTTGTTCAACAGTTCTTTTTCTCTTCTGGTGCGTGTCTGCTGAATAAAAAGGAACCCACTTATTACTGTCTTGCAAACAATACCTTTTCTTCAATTGATCTGAGCAAAGTTTCCTCGTCCATACTGCCTGAACTCGAATGGGAAGTTACGAACAATCCTTACGGAAGTGACCACTTCCCCATACTATTAAGAACACTTAAGGAAAACGAATATCCACCACAGGCTCCTAGGTGGAAGATTGACACAGCAGACTGGGAGAAATTCCGAAACTTAACTAGTATATCATGGCGTGACATATCTTCTTTAGAAATCGATGCTGCTGTGGAGTACTTCACAGCCTTCATAATAGATGCCGCATCTAAATGCATACGTGAAGTAAGTGGCTCGGCATGCAAACGGCATGTCCCGTGGTGGAACGATGATTGCAGAATCGCACGTAGGAATCAGAACAAAGCGTGGGGGTTGCTACGCGCCTCTCCCACTGCGGAGAATCTTATTAACTTTAACAAAGCAAAATCCGAAGGCAGGAGAACGCGCCGACAGGCCAGAAGAGAGGGTTGACTGAAGTTTTTATCGACTATTAACTCGTTTAGAGACGAGGCCAAAGCCTGGAACAGGGTTAATAGGATTAGAGGGCGGCAAACATATTCACTCCCTCTGGTAAACACACAAGGCGATACCCTGCAAGATCAGGCAGACTCACTTGGTGAGCACTTTGAGAGCGTGTCGAGCTCAACCTATTATTCTTAGTCCTTTCTCAAATATAAACAAATAGAAGAATGTAAGCCAATAATTAGAAAATCCAGACAGAATGAAGCCTATAACTGGCCTTTCAGTATTGCCGAGTTGAGAGCTGCCTTGGACACATGCAAAAGCACTGCATCGGGACCTGACAGAGTCATGTATGATATGGTCAGAAACTTACATACCGACACACAAGTTACACTACTCACATTTTACAACATTATTTGGGCTGCGGGATACCTCCCATCTACATGGAAAGAGGGGATTGTGGTTCCTGTCCTGAAGCAGGGAAAAGACCCCTCCTTGGCAGCAAGTTATCGTCCGATAGCTCTTACGAATTGTCTGTGTAAACTCTTTGAAAAAATGAATAATCACAAACTCCTACACTTCCTTGAATTCAGCAATATACTCGATCCCTATCAGTGTGGCTTCAGACAAGGGCAGTCAACAACAGATCATCTTGTGCGCATTGAAGGATACATTCGCGATGCCTTCGTACACAAACAGTATTTCCTCTCGATATTCCTCGATATGGAGAAGGCATATGATACAACATGGCGTTAGGAATCTTGCGAGACTTGTCGGGAATGGGCATGTGTGGAAATATGTTGAAAATAATTGAAAGCTATTTGTCGAATGGTACCTTCCGTGTAAAAGTCGGCAATGCACTGTCACGTCCCTTTACCCAGGAAACTGGTGCACCCCAGGGAGGCGTGTTCAGCTGCACTCTGTTTATCGTTAAGATGAACACACTACGTGCTTCACTACCACCTGCCATTTTTTATTCGGTATACGTAGACGATATACAAATAGGCTTCAAATCCTGCAACCTCACAGTATGCGAAAGACAGGTACAGCAGGGCTTAAACAAAGTGTCCGAATGGGCAGACCAAAACGGATTTAAGGTCAACCCCCACAAACGTTCGTGTGTTCCCTTCACAAGAAAGAGAGGCCTGGTCCCATATCCTTGTGTAGAACTGGGCGAACAACAAATTCCTGTCAACAAAGAACACAAATTCCTAGGTGTTATTCGTGACTCCAGGCTCACTTTCATTCCTCACATAAAACATCTTAAAGAAAAATGTCTTAGAACAATGAACTTACTTAAACTCCTATCCCACACAACGTGGGGTAGCGACAGACAGTGTTTATTAAATATTTACAAGAGCCTAGTTCGATGACGGTTAGATTGTGGTGCCGTAGTATATCACTCTGCCGCACCGAGCGCGCTTAAGATGTTAGACCCCGTTCACCATCTGGGTATCCGTCTGGCCACTGGCGCATTTAGAACAAGCCCTGTTGAAAGTCTATATGTAGTCAGGTGAGTGGCCACTCCATCTTCAGAGAACAAACATCAGCTTAACGCATTTTCTGAAGGTTCGCTCTAATAAGGAACATCCGTGTTTCGCAACTGCTAACGACTTGACATGTGAAACACTTTTTCATAACAGACCCTCTATGAGACTTCCTTTCTCACTGCGTGCAAGAGAACTTAGCACGGAAATGGATGTCCTAGTTCTCGAACAACGCCTAATGCCTCCAGCTAAGCTAGTACAGCCCTGGGAGTGGCAACTGATAGAGTGTGACACATCCTTTGTAGAGATCACTAAACATCCGCCAGAGACACATATCAAAATGCATTTCTTGGAGCTCCAGTACAAGTACTCGTGCACTGAGTTTTACACAGACGCTTCTAAGTCTTATTTGAAGTAGTAGCTTAGCGCAAATAAAACCACAAACACAAGGGAGACAGACAAGGACAAGCGCTTTATTTGCGGTTTTATTTTATTTGCGCTATTTGCGGTTTTGTTTTATTTGCGCTAAGCTACTACTTCAAATATGGACGACCAACTAGCCCAACAGTCAACTCTACTAGGCTTCTAAGTCGCATGCCTGGGTGTCCTACGCAGCCATTGGTCCATCCTTCTCGGAATCCGGTGTACTGTGAAACAAGTATATTTACGGCTGAGGCCCATGAACTATTGTCGGCTTTGAAACATATCAGAAAATCAAATATTCAAAAAACAATTTTATTTACACACTCCTTAAGCGTCGTAAAAGCCTTGAAGTCACACTGTAAAAACAGAAACCCCGTAATTACTGAGCTCTATTCCATTCTTAGTAGAGCGTATATGTCTAACCAGCATGTCATTATACGCTGGATGCCTGGACATAGGGGCATCGAGGGTAACGTTCTAGCAGACCAGATGGCCATATCAATTTCATTGCATTCAGTTAATCCTACTGCTTCGGTCCCTGTCACAGACCTGAAGCCTTTTTTAAGAAGGAAACTGCGAAACGACTGGCAACGTAAGTGGGACGCAGAAGTAAATAGCAAACTGCACGTGATAAAGCTACAGTTAGGTTCTTGGCCCTCCGTAACAAAATCATGGCGAACAGATGTCCTATTCTGTCGCCTCAGAATAGGACACATTTGGCACACATAACGTTTTACTCACCGGAAACGAGCCTCCAACCTGTGGTAGATGCGGGGAGAGGCTGACCGTCCTCCACGTCCTTCTGGAGTGTCGGGTAGCCGTATCTGAGAGAAAGAAAAATTTTCCCCTAGCATACCGGCAGCACATCTCCCTTCATCCTGCAATGTTACTCGGCCCAGAACCGCTGTTTGACACCAACGCAGTCCTGGCCTTCCTGAAAGATGTTGTATTACACGTTATTAGCCCCACACACTCGTAGCATCTCCTCTCTTTAGAGGATGCTGCTGTGATAGCTGTTTCATATAGCGCATGCCTCTAGGCCCTTGTGTTTCAAGGGCTCTGACGAGGCAGTGGTGCTCCAGGTAATTTCACCATCTAATAGATTTTCTGTATTGCATCACTCTTTCACGATGGATTTTATTGCACATAGAACATGTCATTTGTCATCGACATAATCTTATTACAGATACATTTTACGCACTCTAGAGCGACTTTATTTAAGGCCCCTATACAGCCACTTTACATTAACCCCATAGAACTCATAACTACATTGCGAACTCATCACCACTGCCCTGGCGCTGTTTGGCCGCACTTGGCCCTTGCGCCAATAAACACTACATATCATCATGCCGGATCGTGACAGAAAAATAACCCCGTGCCTTCCACAATGCTGCCCGTCGTCTGCTTCTTAGCCTCATTGCAAGGGACGAAAGTAGAAAGAGAAGCTCTGCATGGCTTTTGCGCTTGTTTACATGTACACGGCACATTTACTACTCCTGTTCCGAGCTTAAAATGAGTCAGTTGATATTGAACAAATACTTATATAGAACAATGCATTTATCACAACCATTAAAAACTCAAAATGCTTGATGTCAGCGAAAGCACAGTGTTCACGGTGAGGAGGGAGGTCAAAGCTTCGCATATTTCGGGTGGCAAATTGTCGACGCCCTCGCGAAAGCGCCCACGAAATGCGGAGAAAAGAAGACGCAGCACGAAGTATTACACGGTGTGCCAACCGAGGTCATGTGCGCGATTTCTTTCGCCGCAACGAGATACCGACGGTGGTGAAGATCACTAACGAGTTCTCGAAGCGTATATGGTGTTACGTTTGTGCCCTGGGATTTGCCTGACGGAAGGCCAGTGCTATGGTGTGTCGACCGTAGAGGCAGCATTCATCCCCGCATGGTGCCTGCTTCGGGCACACGACTATGTGTACGGCTCGGGTTTCCTCGCGGCTGCGCGGCGTCCACGACTGAAGTGGCCACCGGATCACGGACTACTATTCGGCCCCTCCCCGTGCCGGCAGCAATGCAACCCCCCACCCCCCCCCCACTCCTTTATCCGGCAGCGCCCGCACCACGAACGACTCCTGCCGTGTTTGGGACAGTTTCCAAAGGAGGGCTGTGTATCAACTCCGTGCTTTGCAGTTGGTTCCCTTTGTCCTTGCGGGCCATAAGACTTCCCCGGCGCACCATTCTGAGCGGCCGCCAGATCGGCCCGACGCCGCAGCGCGGTTCGAGAAAGCGCCGGCCACCGAGAACGGCGTTATATAGGACCACGGAGGCTGCCCGGACACTCTCTCTCTCAACCTTGTTTCGTCCTTAGGGGCTGTCTGGGGAATCTGGGGACTGAGGGGTGTTATTTGAGCAGCTTGCAGCTGCTCTGTTGGTCTCTCCCCTGATAACCACGACAACATGTAAACATTGTATAAAGAATTCTTCGCCGAGAAAGCTCTCCTCGTCGCTGACTCTGCGTGAAGTGGGGTCCAGAATTCCTGCCGGCCACACATACCTCGGCACACGCAACAATGAATCTCCCATCTCTGAAGCGGTGAACTGTGCGTCCCCTACTTGTCGAGATCTGATTCATGCACGAGAAGAGGAGCCGCAATTCGCTGCTTATCGACCAGGATGACATCGCTGAATGGTGGAATCGCTACCTTCTTGACATGGAACGCTACAGGCAGAAGGCCGAAAGATCTTTTTCCTGGATGAGACATGGGTGACGGTGGGACACACTGTGTCGATCGTGCGGACAGGCATCGTGGTGCAGAAGCGCGGACGCCTATACGCTCGAGCTAATGGCCTGTCGACGGGTCAGAAACAAACTTTTGGAAATGGCCAGCGCATGATTGTGACGCACATCGGCAGCGAGGATGGCTTCGTCGACCGCTGATTAGATAGATTCCGTGGCCAAAAAACAGGCAACTACCACGAAGAAGTGGACGGCAATCACTTCGAGGGATGGTTTAATGACGTTCTGCAGACGTTGCCTGCTGGTATCGTCATTGTTTTCAACAATGCACCTTACCATTCCCGGAGAGAAGAGAAATTGTCAATGACAGCTTGGAAGAAGGAAAAAATACAGGAGTGGCTCAAAAGCAAAAACATCCCCTACAGCGAAAGGATGGCTGGAAAGCAGCTGCTTGAGTTGGTAGCATCTGAAAAGACACGCTTTCTGACCTACATCGTAGACAATGCAGATGAAAGGGCCGGTTTCATTGTACTCAGGCTGCCACCGTACCACTGCGAATTTATTCCTATCGAGCTCGTGTGGGCAAAGGTGAAAAATGGAACTGCTGCGGACAACAGAGACTTCAAGCTGTCCACAGTCGAAGACGTCTTGAGGGAAAAAAATCAAGCACGTAACGGCAGAAGACTGGAGGAAGAACATTCACCACGTGATGGACCTAGAGGCAAAGTTCAGGCTTGATACGTCTGGAAGTGACCGCATCTAACCCATCATTATCCAAGTGGGTGAAGTGGGCGAAGAAGAAAGCGACTCCGACTGCGAGCTGTCCGGCATTCAGCCACTCAATGAAGCATAACAGCTTCTTATTAACAAAAGAACAGCCCTTATTAGGGCTACCAAAAGTTTGCCGGTGGGTTCGCAGCAGCCAAGCATTTTCCCGAACTGCTTATTTATTTGAGAGGTCACACCTCTCAAATAAATAAGCAGTTCATTTGGTGACATATTTCTTTGAATGGAAGCCCAATTTCGAAAAAGCAATGTCCTGCACAGATCGTGCTCAATATACGAATTGGCATGGAAACGTGCTGAAATGCTGGAGAATCCTAATGCAAATACAGTTATTAACCCTGAATAACTATGTAGGGCCCAACATGCTCATTCGGGCAGCCACTGTCCAGCTTCACCCAAAAAAGCAGTAGTCAACGTAAAAGTGACAGCCACTCTTAGCAGCCTGCACGCCAAAGCACATTGTAGTTTGCGTGCAGTTGTGCTCCCCTATTGTTTTTTCCAGCCCGTTGAGATGAATAATGCCAATGTCAGAAGGCCCCAAATACTCTATTGGGCAGCCACCTACGAGCATGACGGGCCCTGCGATGAGAGAACAGTCGTCGGCGCACGTTTCAAAGGCACCTTTAGCATCTGCACTTCAAAGCGCAGCCATGTCGTAGTCATTGTAGGTGAAACAGCAGTAGTGAATGCGAAATTGACCGCCACTTTTAGCAGTTCGCATGCGAAAGCACATTCATGTGGTCGCATTCATATTGGTTACCTGGCCCAGGCAAGTAATGTAATAAGAGGACAATTATCAAACATCATTAGCTTAGTGAGGCCCAAAATACTCATTCGGATAACTATTAATAGCAGTAGTCGAGGGCACGCTTGAAAGGCACCATTAGCAGTCTGCACGTCGAAGCGCAGTCAAAGCATTGCCACTATTGGTGAAATGGCTGCACTCAACACGAAATTATAGCCATTGTTGGCAGCTTCCATGCAAACAGCTTGCATGCAAACACACATTCATGTGGTGGCATTGTTTATTTTGGTTACCTGGCCCAGCAAGGAATGTGAATAACAGGACAATTATCAAACATCATTAGCTTAGTGAGGCCCAAAATACTCATTCAGGTAACTATTAATAGCAGTAGTCGAGGGCACGCTTGAAAGACACCATTAGCAGTCTGCACGTCAAAGCGCAGTCAAGTAGTCACCATATTGGTGAAATGGCTGCAATCAACGCAAAAATGACAGCCACTGTTGGCACCTTGCACGCAAAAACACATTCATGTGGTGGCATTGTTTATTTTGGTTACCTGGCCCAGGCAAGTAATGTGAATAAGGGGACAATTATCAAACATCATTAGCTTAGCGAGGCCCAAAATACTCAGTCAGGTAACTATTAATAGCAGTAGTGTAGGGCACGCTTGAAAGACACCATTAGCAGTCTGCACGTCAAAGCGTAGTCAAGCAGTCGCCACTATTTTTGAAATGGCAGCAATGAACGCGAAAATGGCAGCCACTGTTGGCACCTTACATGCAAAAACATATTGATGTGGTGGCATTGTTTATTTTGGTTACCTGGCCTAGGCAAGTAATGCGAATAAGAGAACAATTATCAAACATCATTAGCTTAGCGAGGCCCAAAATACTCATTCGGGTAACTATTAATAGCAGTAGTCGAGGGCACGCTTGAAAGACACCATTAGCAGTCTGCACGTCAAAGCGCAGTCAAGTAGTCACCATATTGGTGAAATGGCTGCAATCAATGCAAAAATGACAGCCACTGTTGGCACCTTGCACGCAAAAACACATTCATGTGGTGGCATTGTTTATTTTGCTTACCTGGCCCAGGCAAGTAATGTGAATAAGAGGACAATTATCAAACATCATTAGCTTAGTGAGGCCCAAAATACTCAATCGGGTAACTGTTAATAGCAGTAGTCCAGGGCACGCTTGAAAGACACCATTAGCAGTCTGCACGTCAAAGCGTAGTCAAGCAGTCACCATATTGGTGAAATGGCAGCAATCAACGCGAAAATGACAGCCACTGCAGGGACCTTGCATTCAAAAACACATTCATGTGGTGGCATTGCTTATTTTGGTTACCTGGCCCAGGCAAGTAATGTGAATAAGATGACAATTATCAAACGTCATTAGCTTAGTGAGGCCCAAAATACTCAATCGGGTAACTATTAATAGCAGTACACTGTAAAAAACATTTCTTCGGTTTACGGTCAAAGTTGCAGGTAAAACGTTGCCGGACACTTTCCCGTTAAATGAAAAATGGTGTTTCCGTAGAACGGACAGGCCGTAAAATTTATTTCCGTTAAATGCAAAACGGTGTTTCCGTAGAATGGACAGACCGTAAAAATAATTTCCGTTAAATGGAAAGCGGTGTTTGTGTAGAACGGACAGACCGTAAAAATTATTTCCGTTAAATGGAAAACGGTGAGCTCCGCAGGTGTGATCACAGAATTGACCGTATTTTGCAATAATAAACACGGTGAGTTCCATGAAACGGAAATGCTGTAAATTGAGCCGCGTACTTGTGATTATAGTACATGACCGTACTTTGGTAATGAAGAAACGGGGACTTGAATGCTCGTGTTCTCGAGCCAAATTGTTTCGTTCATTGGAATAAGTTATTTTGGGCAATGAACCACCAAAGTCGTACATTACAACGTGGATAACTTGCAACACATTTTAGATATAGCTGGAAATGGGGCAGAAATCATAGCACACAAGAAATACACCTCACAGAACGTGCTGTGTTTGCATGTTTCCTCCTAGTGTCATTGTTTTCTACACCGCTTATTCTTCGTGTCAGTGTTGTCATGTTGCACTTGGGTTCTACACCCAACATGTACACAGCATACATACAGATTTGTGTTCGAGAAACAACAAGCCACTTAAATCTGAGAAAACCTGTGTTTATTCTGCTATACTGAAAAAAGCAGGGTGTGAGACCGGGCTAGTTGGTATTCTATGCTGAAGTGACCAGCGCAAGAGTGAACGCGGGACACTAAAAAGGTGACAACAGGTGCGAACTTACAATTGCTGTTTATTACGAAAAGGCATGTGTATATACTCTTGTGCACTTGATCATAATCAGTTACAAGATCACACTAAGGCCGCCCCAAGGCCTAAGGCGGCCTCCCTCATACAGACCCCAGGAATGCAAATTCTTTAATGTCAACGCTAGGGATAGTTTGCTAACGCAGTTGCCGTATGCGATATCTGCCCCCTCAATGATGGGCCTAGTGCTTTCTTGTGCGCTGCTTGCTATTATGTCTGTTTTTTCAGAGTGCATGACATTTGCATTGGGAGTTGTGGATTCCAAGGAAACCCTCTCTCCCTTTTGTACTTTTGTATTATGTTCCTGTAGTCTCATATTTAGGCACCTTCCCGTTTGTCCCACGTAACGCTGCCCACAGAAAAGAGGTGTGCTATTCACTACTCCCCCTGAGCATTTCGACGAAACCTCTACTGCGAGCAATGTTGCATGAAATTGATTGTCTGCTGACAGGGCTGGTTTTGGCACATAACTGAAATAACTTGTTGGGTGCGGGAAAAACGGCCGAAACTCCCGCCCTTTGGCCTATTTTCTTTAGTTTATGCAAGATAGCATGGATGTATGGGATGAGTGCTAGATTCCTGCGAACAGTATCACATAGGTGTAACTAAAGAAAATAGGCCAAAGAACTGCAGTCTTGGTCATTTCTTCTGCGCCCTGCAAGCTATCTAAGTTTTGTGCCAAAACCAGCCCTGTCAGCAGACAATCAAAATCATGCCAGATTGTGCACAGAAAGGGTTTCATCAAATGCTCAAGAGTAATAGTGTATAGCATACCTCTTTCCTGTGGGCAGTGTTACGTGGGACAAATGGGAAGTTCCCTAAACTTGAGGCTACAGTAACATAATCGGAAAGTACAAAAAGGGAAAGGAGGTTTCCTTGGAATCCATTGCTCCCAATGCAAATGTCATCGACTGTTTGAAAAAACAGAAATAATAGCAAGCAGTGTGAAAGAAAACGCTAGACTCATCATTGAGGCAGCGGCTATTGCAGAATGCAACTGCGTTAGCAAGCCATCCCTATAGCACTGACTGTTAAAGAATTTGAATACCTGGGGTCTGTATGTGAAAGCCGCCTTAGGCCTTGGTGCGCTCATTTATTTGTGATGACCATGTTGACTTGCACGATTGTAACAGATTATGATCAAGTGTGCAAGAGTACAGATACATACCTTTTTGTAATGAACACCGGTTGGAAGTTTACGCCTGTCCTTGTCGCCTTTTTAGTGTCCCGTGTCCAGTTTTGCGCAAGTCCTTTCCGCATAGACACTAGAAATTGGCTGACTGGAGGAAGGATTGGTTGAGAATTGGAACGACTGGCAGCTTGCAGGGGCCTTCGGCTTTGCCTGAAAAGAAAGAAACACTAATCAATTAAGGCTGCTCAATTATTTACCATCATCATCACCATTGTTACTCAGATAAACAATGATTTCGTATTCACAACTGTCACTACAAGTGTTCTTCTCAAAAGAAATGGTTCAGACTCAGCCATGTTGGTATATATTCATTCGTAGCCTTATAGCATAACAAGCTTCACATAGAAAGGACCCAAGTCAATTGATGGTTTGCTTGGAACAGCCAAAGATGTCACGTGCACATTATGACATTCGGAGATTACATCTCCCATATTTAGGTAGAGCTGTCATGGCCACATACTGCAGACCATAGCTTTCAACTTTCACTGCTCCATTGCTCCATTAAACAACCTTGCAGATTTTACTGTTTCCCAAAACAATGCAGCACTCTTGAAACCAGCGCAAACCATGCATGTTGTTTACTTCCGACGCAGAACAAGCAAGCCAAAGACATTGTCCCGCTGACAGGCTGGTAGAATAGCAACAATAGCAACAATACAAAAAACCATGCTTGCACCACAACTGTGTCACAACAGCCGTCAGCCCCTTTCGGATATGGATTGTGTCACGGAAGAAGTATCAATGTTTAATATTCGTTTTACTCAAGCAGTGAAAATTGAAAGTTACGGTCGTGAATGCATCAACATACCCTTCCCATCTTCATAAAAAGTTATAATATTGCACTGTGTTCACCGAAAAATTTGCCCTTTTTGTAAAGAAGCCTGCAGTTATGCCTGGACCCCATCCATGGCTCTGGCAGGCAGTACTGTTGATTCTGTCTGTTTCTTGACTTGCGATCCCATAACGAAACAAATAATGCAACATATTTTTCCAGATTGCATTGCTTTATGTGAATGAGCTTAATTTGGGAAATTTCTGAAATGAATCAAGCCTCTCCTAAAAAATTTTAAAGTAGAGTAATTCATTAACATGCCTAAACATGAGCACTTCCCGTAGATTTTGAGAGCCAATGAGGAGAGAGCTATTTGCTCAAATTTCTACGACCGTATCCAGCTTTACTGGACAGAAGGGTTTTGTGCGCGTGAGTGCCACCACGTGGCGTACTTACCTTAAACTTTTCAAACTTCCCGCGGTGACGCGTGATGACGTCAACCAAACAAAAATAAAAAAATAAAAGCTATCCCTGCGCATTAAACTTCGCCACAATGCTTGTCCCGCCGGCGTTATCAGTGTTATTCATCAAGCATATTCGCTCGTGGCCTGGAAATTACTCGTCATCCAGCGTTTACTCGCGACGAGCAATTGTTGATTTTGGGCTTTTGATGCGGTTCTTTTTTTTTCTTCTCTTTTCTTTTCCTTTTCTTTTTCTTTTTGTTTCATTCTACGGAGTAAAGAAGCTAGCCTGACTGTCAGAAACACTTCGGGGCAGCCTTTCTGCAGTCGGCAGACATTGTTAACGTCCGAACATCGCACAGGGCCTACTAGAGATGCCGTCGTGGATGGATTTTGATTTTCCCCTATCGAATTCGTTAAGGTGCACACAATTATTTCACTAACGACTTTTCAATGCGCACTCATGGGCTATCGCCGCAGCTGCAAATCTAGATGTGCTTAAGTATTAAGACATATACATGGATATGTTGGTTTTCCACCTTGACACAAAAGTCGCGAAACAAGAGTTGAGCAAACTGTCCCTGTGTCATCGCAGGGTGTGAGAGGGGGCTAGTTGGTATTCCATGCTAAAGTGACTAGCGCAAGAGTGGACACGGGACACTAAAGAGGCGACAAGGATAAGCGCAAACTTCCAACTGGGCGCTTGTCCTTGTAGCGTCTTTAGTGTCCCCTGTCCACTCTTGCGCTGGTCACTTCAGTTTGTGTCGTCATCCGTTAGCATGCTATGGCCGAAGCTGCTCGCAATATTAGGGCACATTCACTGGCCATCAGGCCAGGTACACCCTTGGGTACGACATATACAGTACTTGCAGTTAGTTTCCAAAGTAGTCTCCTATGGCAGTTATCCACGTGCGTGAAGCAAGAACGCTATTTAAAATTATTGTGCAGTAATATATGCGGGATTTGAATGTTCTCCACATTCTCTACCATGTTGCCGTTCCGCCTTTGTTATATAGCCGCAATGTGGACTAGCACCTATCGAACGCCATAAAGGCTATCCACATACAACCCTTAATGACCATCGGTTATCTTCCCTTCTCATTACATGTCCTGCCCATGCCCATTTCTTTTTCTTGGTTTCAACTAAGATGTCATTAACTCGCGTTTGTTCCCTCACCCAATCTGCTCTTTTCTTATCCCTTAATGTTACACCCATCATTCTTCTATCAATAGCTCGTTGCCTCGTCCACAATTTAAGTAGAATCCCTTTCGTAAGCCTCCAAGTTTCTGCCCCGTAGGTGAGTACTGGTAAGCCACAGCTATTATACACGGACTGGATTCCAAGGGAAGGGAAGCGTAGCAGTGGGTGGCAGAAAGTTAGGTGGGCGGATGAGATGAAGTTTGCAGGCACGACATGGCCACAATTAGTAGAGGACCGGGTTTGTTGGAGAAGCATGGGAGAGGTCTTTGCCCTGCAGTGGGCGTAACCAGGCTGATGATGATGATGATGATGATGATGATGATGATGATGATGATGATGACACATTCAACGACCTCACGCGCAACTCCTGACACTTAATTGTATTCAAGAGTTGTGCGACTGCCCAGGACATCCTTAACGCATTATGAGGCTTTACTTGCCAAAACCACGATTTCATTATGAGGCACGCCGTAGTGGAGGATTCGGGAATAATTTAGACCACTTGGGATTTTTAACGTGTGCCTAACTCTAAGTACGCGGGTTTTCGCATTTCACACCCATTGAAATACGGCTGCCGTGGTTGGGATTCGATCCCAAGACCGCGTGATTAGCAGCCGAACCCAATAAAAGCTTAGCAACTACGGAGGGAAAAGAATGTTGCCAGTAGGAGGAAGGTGACAGCCGGCACGTGAGACAATTTGTTCCCATCCTCATTGCGCGAGAATCTGTACCATCTGTCCAAGAATGACACCGTAGAATGCACTGTATTCAATGTGATGGAGTCCACGTCCAATATTTCAAACCCGTAACTGTAACCCGTAATACTGTAACTACTGACGACCAGGCATCTCGCTAATACGTGCAGTCGCTTGACAGCTGCCGAGCGCTGGCGTCGGCCACAGGACCTACTTGACCTTTGTTCAACACTTGCCGACATTCTCGCCTTATTTCGCACCATTGCGTTTCAGCTGACTGCTTCAATAGCCGATTTATTTGTGCCAGAATTTGGCCACCCTGTCAACGCTATGGTTTCTTATTTTTAAGTCATCTTTTATACTTAGGCTAATGCTGTCCTGAAATTTCCAGCGGTTTCACCTTTCCCAAAATGCCCGCATTTTTGTCGACCTCTCTTAATATTTTGGAGGATTTTTAATAGACGTGGAAACCATTACATGCCCCCCTGACCAAGCTGCTCAAAAAGTCATTTGATATCACTGAGGTCTTGTGCAAGCTTCCGCCTTCTTGCCGTTCATCAACCTCCTGATTTCCCTGTCACCTGTATCCCGTTTTGACGACTTCAATCCCACGGAAGTTGGCGACGATATAATGTCCATGAGATTAAAGCCATTTAAATCAATTCTACGGTAGATACGACAGCCGCTTTTGCTCATGTGGATGGAAATGTTGCGTTAATGAGCGCCATGCTCAAGCATATAAATTCATAGTCACAAAATTATGCGGATCCCACGTATGTGCGAATCGATGTAAGCAAAGCTTTGTGTGTTTGTTGTCATTGATAAGCGTAATCTCCACAGAGTCATGTCCAGGAATTCTGGACATTTTCCTTCGGAACCTCACAGCAACGCACAAGTGTAACTCAATGGGAACAATTTTTTTGAAAATAATATTTCAGAACATCCGCTGACGGTCAAAAGGTTTCAACTAACTACAAGTGGGTAGCCCCTTCTAACAACATATGTATTTTGGCACTTAGTCAGAACATTGGTGGTGCGTTAAAGCAGTTGAAACTGGTAAGACAGGAGCGGCGAAGTCCCACAACAGGAGGAAATCATTTTGCACCTTCCCGCCAGAGGGCACAATGACTTGAAGAAGCGCCAAATTTAAACTATAAAGCGGTTTATTACTGTTGGCATTGAGAAGGTAATGGTAATTCAATTATGGGGTTTTACATTCCAAAACCACTTTCCGATTTTGAGACACGCCGTAGTGGGGGACTCCGGAGATTTGGACCACCTTGGGTTCTTTAACGTGTACCTAAATCTAAGTACACGGTTGTTTTCTCATTTCACCCCCATCGAAATGCGGCCACCGTGGCCAAGGTAATGGTAGAGGGAGTGTTATGCAGGCTGTTAGCACGCGCAGGTATTTGAGAAGCAGCCGAAGATGGTATAGAGTGGTTATGCGTGTGCATGTCTTGAGCGTGCCTGGGTATGGTTGTATGCGCCTGTGCGCTCTGTGTATGATTGTGCGGGCGTGTGCCTCCGTATTTGCGTTTGCATGCGGGCGAGTGCGTGCATGCGTGTGTGAGCGTTCGCGGCGTTCGTGCGCGCGCTTGCGGTGCATGCGTGGCCGCGTGTGAACGTGTACGCGTGCCAACGAGTTTTCGAATTTCAGCATGCACGATTGCGAAACAAATGTGTGCGTGTTTGTGTGCGCATGGATGCCTGTGCATGCGTATAGTGTGTGTGTGTGTGTGTGTGTCTGTGTCTATGTGTGCGTATGAAGGATGGAGAGAGAGTACCTGCGTGTGAGGGAGAGTGCGTTTGTGTGCTTGGCAGACAGAAAGTGTGTGCGTGTGTGTGAGGGATAACTAGCGTGTGTATGCGCGAGGGAGAAAGAGACTGTGCGTGTGTGTGCGTGCGAGGGGAGATTGTGTGCGCGTGCTAGTGCCTCCATATTTGCATATGCTTGCACGCGAGTGCGTGCATGCGTGTGTGAGCATTCGCGGTGTATGTGCATGCCTGTATCTGCGTGTTAGTGCACGTGTGCGTGCGCTTGCGTGCTTGCGGCGGATGCATGGCGGCGTCTGAATGTGCACGTATGCGACCGTGCGTATTCTTCTTTCAGCATGCATGCCTGCGGACAAAAGTGTGCGTGTTTGTGTGCGCATGGATATATGTGCGTGCGATCGAGAGAGCGTGTGAGTGCTTGTGAGGAAGAGAGTGTGTGCTCGTGCGAGGGAGAGAGAGCGCGTATGTGTGCGTGCGAGGGTGTTTGTGTGTTTTCGGGTTTGAGTGAACATTTTGCTGCTTACACCTACTCTTGGAAACATACGCTGTATGGAGAGCATTAAAACCCGTGTTTAAATCCTCGAGACAACAACGAATGACACTGCATTTGTAGCATTATCTCTTTGTTAAAGTGAAATCGACAAAAGAAATGCGCCTGTGAGGTCAGTATTGTCGCCCTTGGCTGGCACGGCCCCGTAAGAAGCTGCCAAGCAGTTCAACTTCGTTATCTTGCTTCCGTTGGCGGCAGCGCAATGCCTTGAGAGCAATGACGCGCTAAATCTGCAGTATCATTAAATCGTGCATCGTTTCTGTGACCAAGCACGCTTTCGGCAGCGCACGTTCGTTGCTACATTAACATTTCAACTTCAAATGGCTTGCCTTCGGAAAAACGATGTGAATAAATATCGACAGTCGTCTGGCCGCAAGGAACATGCTCACGGAGCCGTGCCATTCATCGCAATATCTCGAAAGGCTGGAAGCGGTCACGTCGATGTTACCCACGATCTTTTTCCGTGTCAGTTAGGCTTTTAGAGAACGCTTAATTACAAAATATTTGTTCTTAGCTCTTACAGAAACATGATTAATAAGCATATATTCGCTCAACTACAATATGTCGAAGACAGGCTCCAGACTGCTACTTTGCTTTAGCCACCCAAAAACCATTATTTCAATGATAATCAACATACATTCGTAAATTGCCCACACAACTGCTCAACTCGCTCCGTATCCGGAGGTTACCATCTGAACACTCGAATTATTACAATAATGTCAGGATGATTTACATGGATCTATTCCTTAATATTTGGTGCCGTTAAAGAAGACCGCCTATATATTGATGGTGCAGTAGGCACCTAATAAATCAGGTGCGAATACTCGAACAGGTGTTCTTGACGCAATTCAAGTTGGTGAACTTAGAACAGATGCACCCAACCGTGCACATCCGTCTTTACAATGTATTCTCCTACATTGTACAAGAAACGCCTCAGCGCCACGGTACATCAAAAAAGGTGTGCGGGAGCATTATTTGCTGTAATAGATTTCTGAGCATTCGCAGCATCAGGCTTGGTTTCCTTGCGTCATCAGGAATAAAAGGAGCGCATACCAAGGGGCCCAAGCAGGTAGACTACTTCTGCCACTGGGTCGGCCTAAGATTACAGACAGACAGACAGACAGACAGACAGACAGACAGACAGACAGACAGACAGACAGACAGACAGACAGACGGACGGACAGACGGACAGATGGACGGACGGACGGACAGACGGACGGACAGACAGACGGACAGACAGGCAGTTAGACAGGCAGATAGACAGATAAACAGACGGATAGACGGATAGACAGACGGATAGACAGATAGACAGACGGATAGATAGATAGATAGATAGATAGATAGATAGATAGATAGATAGATAGATAGATAGATAGATAGATAGATAGATAGATAGATAGATAGATAGGTTCGAAATGGCTGAATAAAGGTAAATAATGCTATTTACCTTAATAAGAACTGTCTGGGGGTAAGCAGTGGATAAGGTTTTTGCGTAATTCGTAACAGATGGGGCAGTGCGGACCCGATTAGATCTAGGTTGGGACGGGAAATATCGGAATTTTAGGATGAGTGCTTTGCTGCGAATAGATTGATTGTTTAAGGTGAATTATAATAAATTCTTTGGTTTTACGAGCAAAAACGACGACATAATTATCAGGCACGTCGTAGTGGTAGACTCCCGATTAATTTTGGCCACCTGGGCGTTCCTTCAACTTCCACACAATGTACGGTACGCTACACTTCTTGCATTTCGTCGCCGTGAAAATGCGCCCGCCTCGGCTGGCATTCCAACCCACACCCTCTCGCTTAGCGGCGCAACGCCCAGGTCACAGCTTTAGGGTGGCTAGAAATGGGAGGCGTGAAAACCGGCCTCTCCAAGCCTGTCGCGATGTGCGATCACTTCAATGTGGCATTGTCGCCGGGGGGGGGGGTGCCTGTAAAACAGTTAATTAGGGTCTGATTTATCTTGCATGAGTATTAGACAAATCGCGCAACAGAAGGTCCCCGGACTGATGTATGATGACGACATTCCGCCACTAGCGGACAACGCATGTGATTTAGACACCTGCGAATATTTGTGGCAAGGCAGCGACAAACCTAGACCTTAAGTTTAACACAGAGAAATCGGGGCTTATGATCTTTAATGAAAGGACGAATAATTACATGATGTGAATTCAACAGCAAGTCATACGCATAGTCAAACAATGTATATACCTATGCGTATACATACAGGGTGTCCCACGTAGCTTGAGCCAAACATCAAAAATCTGCAAAAACAACGTAGCTGAACAGACTCAAGGTAATGTTGTTTGCCATCGCTTGGAGATGCTCAGATTAATTTTTTATTCGGCTTAATTAAATAACTAGCCCTAATTAATTAATCAGCTTCTCAAATATTATAATTCGGCGAAAAGTGTCAATGAGAAAATTGTATAGCAAGACGAAAACTCCCAATCAAACAAAAATGCAATGCCTCATAGCCTCGCAAGAGAGAGGCTACAAGCCCTCAGCAAAGTCAAGCGAACCGTGCTTAAATTCTTTGTAATCACGCATACAACATACAAAACAGCATGTCGAAAAATGTTATCATCAATGGCTCATACCCCAGTAAACAAGCAAAAAATGCAATGACTCATAGTCCCGTAAGTTTCATGGCTACTCACTTTGCGTGAATTAGCTGCAATGACACTACCTCTGTTGTCGTTGTCGGTGATTTCAATGTGTATGTGTGGGTATCGAAAAGGGAGCGGTTTACGGGTTCCGTGTTGCAGACATGTCCCTTGCGATGCCACACTGATCCGGCCCAACCGTCCATCCAGCGGCGTACGTGGAGATTTGACATTCTCAAAGAATGTGATTGCAGTTGCGAGTGAAATAATGACGACCCTGAAGACAATGAATGAGTTTGTGCCTTTTGTTCAAAATTATGTGTCACCTCCGAGTCATGTGCTAAACAGCTTTGCTGGTCAACCACCTTCAGAGTGGAATGGCTCATGAATTTTTTACTTTATCTCTTCCTTTCTTTCCTTCTTTCTTCCTTTCTTTCCTTCCTTCTTTCTTTCTTTCTTTCTTTCTTTCTTTGTTCTCTCTTTCATTCTTTTGTTCCTTCTTTCTTTCCTTCGTTCTTTTTTCCTTTGGTTTCTTCATTCATATTCAGCCATTGCATCTATGCTTGCTTACGAGGGTATGAGCCTTTCGTGATTATGTCGTTCTTTTTTCGCGAAGGAGCCATTGCTGCTGGTATTTTTTGTACCATTCCTCTACTTTTCTTGTATCACTCTTCTACTTTGTATCACCGCTTATTGGGGGGGAGGGGGGGTATGAGCCATTGCTACGAGCCACTTGAGCCTTTCGCCTTAATAAACCGTGTGCCAATGTAGCCGGGCGGTTTGGGGCTACTTCCACCTCGAGCACTAGGTCGGAACTCATGTTTCCCTTGACTGCATACGTTTATCAACATTAATTCTAAAAAAATCCGGTATTTTTTTTCTTTAAGTGTTAACAATAGACAGTTCAAATATATTCCGCAAAGAACTCACCCCAATACTTCAGTACTTTTTGTTCTAATACACACGTGCGCGCTACTCTATTTGATACCAATGTACTAAAAAAATTATCCATTGCTTTTCACCCGGCAGCTGTTTTTATTCTTAATGACGCCAGGAAACCGACCCTGATGCCACCAACGCTCATATAGTTATCGGGAGCGCGCACAATGTTTTCGTACACCTTGTGAAATATACCGTAGCGCTGAAGTGTTTCTTGTATAGCGTAGGAGAGTCCGTCGTAAAGGCAGAAGTGCACTGTTGGGCACATGTGCTTAAGTTGATGAACTTGAATTGCGACTAGAAAACCCGTCGAAGCAATCGCACCTGCTTTTTAAGAAGCCTACTACTGCACCATGAATATCCAGGCAGTTATTTTTTAATGGCGCCAAACATTAATAGAGCAATATAAATCTTGCTCACATTATTGTTATCATTCGAGTGTTGAAATTGCTAGCCTCTAGATACGGAGTAAGTTGATTAGTTGTTTGCGTAATAAACGAAGGTACGATAAATAAATTGTCAATAATTGATCTTAGGCAGATAATGTACATGAGTCGCTTGGAGCCAGTCCTCGAGATTATCTAGCTGAGCGAATAATTATTAAACATGCTTCTGTATTGCACAAATGTTTTTCAAGTAACCTCTTTGAAAGCATAACTGATGCTGAAAAAAAAAAGGTTTTTGAGGGCGACCTGACCGAGCCCAGTCTTTTGTGATAATGCGATTAATGGCATCGCTCCGTGAGTAATGTTACATTGCTTGCGGCCAGTCCGCTTCCGATGTAGTACTATCGGCGTCAAATGAAAGTTGAACAGCGGAGCGCGTGGCCCAAGCATAAGTGAAGATATAGTGCGCGCCGTCCAGTCATCACCATTGACAAGCGCGCACATCCGATTTGGCCGCACTGCGCGATCCCCCTCTAGTGAGATAATTTTGCTTCTGTCCTGGTTTTTACATTTCAAAGGGAAGAAATAAAAAATAAAAACGAAGCTAAAATATTGCAGTTTACGGCGAGTCTTGTCGCACAGATCGCCGAAGCCACAAGTGCTGTCAGCGCGAATAGCGGTGCGCGTGGTGCAGTTTGCACCGTCATCGTCCGCACCGTGCACCATCATCGCAAGGTAGATTCGCCCGCGCGGTGCGGGCGATGACGGCGCAAACTGCACCACGCGCACCGCTATTCGCGCTGACAGCACTTGTGGCTTCGGAAGAATATTGTCGCGGTAGACGTCGCCCACGCGTCGGCGTTAGATTCTCTGCGCGCCGTCACTGTTCTCGGTGGCATGAACGTCCGTACCATCATCCCGATGGGAAAAGAGACTACTACAGGCGTCATATATGACATTGATGCGGCCATCTCAGGCGAGGATCTACCACTTTTGATAAAGCCTGCCAATCATGGGACCCAGATAATACAAGTGGCCCGTCTCGGAACTTCCAGATGCGTGAAACTTGTCTTTAAAGGTGACTGCCTTCCATCGCATGTGAAGGTAGGTCATTTTCGACATGCTGTCCGGCCCTTTGTTCCCAAGCCGCTTCAGTGTAGAAATTGTCAGAAATTCGGCCACGTGAGCGCCGTCTGTGGAAAGTCTGCTGTATGTTCCCGCTGTGCAGCGCCACACTCTGCAGGCAACTGCCAGGCAAAAACTTATAAGTGTCCGAACTGTCAAGGGCCCCACGATGCCTCATCAAAGGACTGTCCTAGAGTTAAGCGAGAACTCTCCATCTTGAAGAAAATGGTGAGGGACCGGTCGACTCATCGTGAAGCAGCTGCTGACGTCAGGCGACGTCGTTCTCGTCGCAGACGCTCATCAAGGAATTCTGCTCTCCGCACAAATAATACGCGTGCCGCACAGCCTGTTGCTGTTGAATCTGCTCCAACCTCAGTGCAGAACGTTTCCAAACCGTGTATGGATAACGGAGCATCTCAAAAGGATGCCGTGGATGAGGAATGGCCACCACTGCCAAGGATAAGCCCTGTGGAAAAACCTCAACAAGGAAAGGCACCACAATGCTCCACCCCTCACCCAGATGAGCTGACAGAGCATGACCGCCGAATCGTAACCATGCTGAAGTCTTTGATAAATGCGATTCGCACGCTTGTGGGCAACTCGAATACGCCAACAGCTCGAAGCGCAGTGCAAGTGTTGGATGCCCTGAGCCCAGTGCTTGCAAATCTTGCATAAGCACAATGGCTCTTCCACTGCCTTCATTCCGTGATGAAGTGCGTAGCACGACGATTTTCCAGTGGAATGCCAGAGGACTTAAATCACGGATTTCATGTTTCCGCCACTACGTTTTCACGCACCGATTTCCTGTAGTGGTAATATGTGAACCGAACGTGTCCAAAGCGCTAAGACTCTCTGGATACGAAGCCTTTATGGCGTCGACGTGCGGGCAATCCAGCAAAGTAATTGTTTACATCCGTACAGAACTGACTTACATTCCCCACTCGGTGCAGCCTCATGATGGAAACCAATATGTGTGTCTCCGCATTACAAAGAATAAAGTGGCCTTCACTCTTATCGGCGCCTACATATCCCCATATAGTCGGTTCGACGGCGACCGATTGCGAGACATCCTGATGGCGACTACTGGACCCTGGATTATCACGGGAGACTTTAATGCTCATCACTTGGCTTGGGGAAGCTCCAGAATAGATTCCAGGGGCCGGAAACTTGTGGAATTTGCTTCCGACCATGAACTTTGCATTATGAACGATGGCAGTCCGACGTACTTGCGTGGTTCGAACTACAGCAGTTGCTTAGACTTGACCTTGGTGTCACGGCAACTTGGTCAAAATGTTCGATGGTTCGCTGACATCGAGACTCATGGTAGTGACCATCTTCCCACCTACTTAAGTATCACTGGATTTGGAAACTCCTCCTCCTGTACTTCCCGACAAGCATATATAAGGTGGTCAACGTATAAGGCAAAGGTGGAAGAGGCATGCAAAGGAGGATTTACCGGCACCATTGAGAACCTTATTACAAGTGTACTGGAATCGTCTAAGTACACATTTACATCCGCTAAAAAACGTACGGATTTTGACATGGAACTTGAGCGACTTCGAACGATTCGCAGAAGAGCCGAGAGGCGATACAGGCGCACGAAGTCCATTCATGACCTTAGAGTCGCTCGACGTATACAGAAGAAAATCCAACGTCGTATGGACAGGCTGGAGGAGCAACGGTGGAAGACGTTCTGCGAATCACTTGATCCCCGCAAGCCACTGTCTATCATATGGAGGACGGTGCGCGGCCTTGGCTCGTCTCCACAGCAACGACACCCATTCTCAGCCCTAGCCCTCTATCAAGGCCGCTCACAGGTCGATATAGCCGAAGACTTCTGTGTGAAGATTGCAGGCAGTGTGGTCACCATCAGTGGCGAAATTCTGGGTGAGGTTCCTGCGACACGCTTCCCAGAATTGAATGTGTCCTTCTCACTTGAGGAATTGGACGCTGCTTTGGCCTCCTGCAGGCGCTCCTCGTCGCCAGGACCAGACGGCATCACCTACGCTGCTTTATGCCACCTAGGTGAAGATGGCGGAAGCAGACTCCTGGAATGTTATAACCAGTCGTGGAATGATGGCGTCGTTCCTGAGCGGTGGAAGTCCAGCCGCTTGATACCACTCCTGAAGCCTGGAAAGTCGCCACTTGACCTAGCGTCCTACCGACCCATTGCGCTGTCCAGCTGTGTTGGGAAGGTCATGGAAAGAATGATTCTCACCCGCCTAGAATGGTATCTTGAGCGCCACAACGTATACCCCGATGCCATGGCTGGTTTTAGAAGAGGCCGTTCCTCTATTGACAACGTCATCGACCTAGTCACGTCTGTACAACAAGAAAAACACCACAAGCGCATATCGGTTGCACTATTCCTCGACGTGAAAAGCGCCTATGATAATGTAACGCATGAAGCCATCCTTGATGCCCTGGAAAATAACGGAATTGGTGGACGCATGTTTCGGTGGATTCGGAGCTATCTATTCAAAAGATCCTTCTTTGTGCACAGTGCAGATGGCCGAACTGCTGACCATTGCACTTACCGTGGCGTCCCTCAGGGTGGGGTTCTTAGCCCCACTTTGTTCAACCTTGCAATCCTTGGCCTTGCCGACGTTCTACCACATACAGTAAACCTTTCAATATATGCTGACGACATATGCATATGGGCCTCGGCAGTTACACGTCTCCAGGTGCGTGCACGGATCCAAAAAGCAGTGACCCTAACATCATCGTACCTGAGTGCGCAAGGCCTCAGCATTTCGACCGAGAAGTGCGCCTTAGTCGCCTTTACCCACAAGCCCATGACCTGGTACCCCATTTCTATTGACCACCAACCAATTTCCTACGCAAAAACTCACCGATTCCTTGGCGTTATTATAGACAGAGACCTTTCATGGAGCCCCCACATCTCATACTTGAAGAAGAGGCTTACTTCTATCTCCCATATACTAAGGTTTCTTGCCGGAAAAACGTGGGGCACATCTGTGGCATCTATGCTTCAACTATACAGGACGCTCTCCCTGGGATACTTGCGATACAGCACACCGGTGCTGTCCAATGCTAACAAAACTAACATCCATGTCCTACAGAGCATTCAAGGCCAAGCCCTTCGAACATGTCTGGGGCTACCTCGAAATGCTTCAACCGTGGCGACAATTGCCACCGCGAGAGACAACCCAATAAGGACCTATATAGATATCGACGCACTCCGGGCGCATGTCCGCCATATATCCAGAGTCCCTGACCACCATCTCGCTCACTTGCCTGAGAAAAGACCCAAGGCAGCGTTCTCCAGATCAATTGCGGCTAACCGGCACTCTTTGTGTTTGAGGCACTCACCCGCAACAAGAACGCCATCCCCTATGTGGTGCTTGAAGAAGCCTCCTGTGTACCTTGCTGTTCCAGGAATAGTGAAGAAAGCTGGCCTGACCACCGCGGCTCTCAAGCAGATCACATTGGAACTTCTTCATTGTTCATACGCTAACCGAATTCATGTTTACACGGATGGTTCCGTCTCGGAAAATTCTACGGGCGCCGTTGTTCTACCATCTCAATCAGTCGTCATCAAGTTCAAGACTTCACACGTAACGACATCTACAGGTTCTGAACTGGCCGCTCTTCGCGCTGCTGTCGAATATATTGAAAAAGAGCCGTCCAACAGATGGGCAATATTTTGTGACTCGAAAGCAGCCCTCCAGAGCTTGCGAAGTTTACGACGTGGCAATTATGAACAGCTGGTGTCACAAATCAACGAAACCTGCCATTGCGCATCTGAAAGAGGACATGATATCATATTTCAGTGGCTGCCGGGACACTGTGGCATCGTTGGTAATCACCTCGCCGATGACGCTGCCCGACGTGCCCAGGCTGGCTCACCGACACTGCTTATACCTTTATCCAGAGTCGACGCTGCAAGAGAGCTTCGCAGTCTCGCTCGTGCAATCACGTTAGGTTGCTGGCACACACCACAGAACTCTAAGTGTCGTTTACACGGCCTCGACCCTTCACTGAAACTTACATTACCAGCGAACCTTCCACGACGTGACGCAACACTGCTGTGTCGGCTGCGGGTAGGAGTAGCATTCACCAACTCCTACAGCTACCGTATTGGAATGGCGGATTCACGAATGTGCGCTAAGTGCAAGTGTGAAGAGACCATCAGTCACCTTCTGTGCCACTGTTCTCGCTTCGATAATCAACGTGAGACTCTCCAGTGTGCCTTAAATAGACTGGATGACAGGCCATTTAAGGAAGCGAAGATCTTGGGAGCCTGGCCTCACAGTTCCTTGGCCCAGAAAGCCGTTCGAGCGCTTTTTCGCTACCTGAGGGCAACGGACTTGAGTGCCCGGCTATAGACATCCTACACTTAAGTTCTCTCTCTTCCTCTTTCACTCCCCATTCCCCTCCCCACGTGTAGGGTAGCAAACTGGACTCAGTCTGGTTAACCTCCCTGCCTTTCCGTCTTCCCTTCTCTCTCTCTTCTCTCTCTCTGTGGCTTCGGCGATCTGTGCGACAAGACTCGCCGTAAACTGCAATATTTTACCTTGGTTTTTATTTTTTATTTCCTCCCTTTCAAATGTAAGAACCAGGACAGAAGCGAAATTATCTCACTAGAGGGGTTCGCACAGTGCGGCCAAATCGGATGTGCGCGCTTGTCAATGGTGATGACTGGACGGCGGGCACTATATCTTCACTTATGCTTGGGCCACGCGCTCCGCTGTTCAACTTTCATTTGACGCCGATAGTACGTACATTCGTTTTTTTTTTTCGATGTCAAGCAGTTTAAAGCTTTAATGTCAGTACAACAGCGAACGTGCGCCGCCTAAAACTTGCTTGGTCGAAGGAGGGATGCACAACGCAATGATGGTGCAGATTCAGCGCGTTATCGCCGTCAAGAGGCAAGGGAGATAACGAACGCGAACCGCTAGCAGCTCCTCGCGGGACCGTGCCGATGGTGATAGTGCCATCGAGACAAAATACAGGGCGGCAATACTGACTGCACAGGCGCTTTCACAGCCAAGCTGTGTACCTCTGGCCCGAAATGCATTTGTCGTGTCAGAGAGCAGAAATGCCGGCCGATCCCGAAGGTTGCGGAGTATCGGAGTGTCATGCGGCAGAGGTGAAGCAGGCTTCGAGTGCTCCGCCAATAATAATAATAATAATAATAATAATAATAATAATAATAATAATAATAATAATAATAATAATGATGATGATGATGATGATGATGATGATGATGATGCATTGCTTCCCGTTGATGGGTATGCTGGAATCGCACATGGCCTCACGCGCAGAAGGCATTGCCATATATGCAGAGGAGGAAATGTATGTATACTACCATACAACGTTAACTCGTAAGAGGAGAGGGGCACCGACTGTAGGGTTGTGTGTGCTCTACAAACGAAAGACGGAATTATGATATCCACGGTCTATATATGTTCAGGCACACCAAACTGTGGTATTAAGAAGTTCATGACCACGCGCTTTGCATTGGTTAGCCGCGATGACACTACCCTTGTGATCACCATTGGAGGCTTCAATGTGGGCAATTCAAAACCAGAAAAGAAATGGTTCACTGAGTTTGTGCAAGAATAATTTGAAGTGCTAGACCAATCGAAGTAACTCAAATAGGTAACAACGGTCGTGCATAGCTTCTACTTTGGCCAAGATTCTGTCTAAGGTTGTAACCGGGCCAACCCGTATATGTCACAGTAATCACAAGGCTATCGTCACTACCATTACCAAATGGTGAAAATAAATGCATGATCCCTTGTCTAATCCTGTCTGATGTGCTACAGCTTAGCTGGTCATCGATCTTCACAGAGTGTAATGGCTCCTAATATATATTTTTGTTCTTTTTGCGTCGGTTTCGCGTTCAGAAAGTGATAATGGTATACAGGCAGTGCCATTCAATCTTGTCTCTGTGAATATAAGTAAGATTCAAGTAAAGTCTATATCCGCGCCGTGCTTGCTTAGTGTCTGTGGTGTTGGCCTGCTAAGCACGAGGTCACGGGATCAGATCCCGGCCACGGCGGCAGCATTTCGATGGGAATGGAATGCGAAAGCACCCGAGTACTTAGATTTAGGTGCAAGTTAAAGAGTCGAAATTATTCCGGAGTCTCCCATTGCGATGACCCTCATAATCAGATTGTGAGCTTGACACGTAAAAAGCCCATCATTTTAACGTCGATATTTCATTTGCATGCGAGAATAAGTGCAAGTAAGGAAATGCTAGCTTCTCACACACACAAACATATTTTCACCACACACACACACTCTCTCTCAAGCACACAGACGTAAAGATAACTGGCATCTTCACCTCCACGCACATTTCCACGCGCCCACGCATGTACACTCATAGAAAAATGTGCGCACGCTCGCACGTACACTGAAATGCACGCATACACAAATGCGCGTATGCACGCAGACGCATAAGCGCGCTCGTTCGCACGCAGATTCAAATACGGAGACACAAGCGCGGGCGAACGCACAAACTCAAGTACACGTGCATGCACACTCAAGACGTGGACCCGCGTATACACTCCCTGTTCCTCCCTGCTGCCTGAATCACACTTGCACTTGCAAGAATCACACTTGAACTGCAATTACAGTTCCAACGCCAGCTCTATTAAATCACCTTACAGTTTAAATTTCATGCTTCATGAAGTCAATAGGGCTATATTTTATCTATACTGACTACAAGAGTGTAGTTAGTGTAGGAAGTCGCCATTTTTTACTTGGCTTAGAATAGTTTAGCTCCGCCTACCTACCTGTCCTAACGCTCCTGAGGAAGTTCCCAACAGGCTCTGCTTCGCTGAGCACTATCGAGTCGCCCCACAACCATGACCAGAGTCCTGCTTTATACATCTGCACCTATGCCTTATGGAGACTGTGTTGTGTCTCCTCTCGAGGAAGTACTCCTTGTTTATCACGTTGCTCTTCAGCAAACCGTCGTCAGTATCACCAACAAATCTACCAGCCTTCAGCTCGTCAACATAGGAATCGCTGACCACGTCCTACCACAAGGCATAGCCTTAGGAACGCTGTCTTCCTCCCAAGTTTGCCTACTTTCAGCCTCGGCTGCTTATATTACGTCATCTCCCGTTGACTCTTCTTCTTTGCCGGCTGTTCTTCCTCAGCTTAAAAACGTTATTGCTCCCGAATTTCCGCCTCACCACGCCAACTAGCTGCCCTCCGCGTTCAGCAACATTTCTGACCTGGGCCACCCTATCGGCCAGACCTCTCTCACGACACACCATACTGACATGGGTGACGCACACCCTATTCACAGGCGACCATACTGTCGGTCCTTGCACGAACGACAAGTCATTCAAACGGAGGTCGAGAAGATTCTCTCTCGATGAATCGTTGAACCATCATCCAGTCCTTAGGCGTCCCCTGTCGTTCTAGTTAAAAAGGACGCCAGCTGGTGCTTCTGTGTGGATTACCGGCATCTCAACAAGATCACCAATAAAGACGTTTATCCTCTATCACGCGTTGATTACGCCCTCGACTGCCTCCATGGTGCGAAGTACTTTTCTTCGATCGACCTTGGTTCCGCTTACTGGCAGACTGCGTCGACGACATGGACCGAGAGAACACCGCCTTTATAACAGCCGATGGCCTATACAAGTTCAAATTTATATCACTCGGCTTATGTAATGCTCCATCTACTTTTGAATGCATGATGGACACACTCCTTCATAACCTCAAGTGCTTCATCTGTGTTTGTTACTTAGATAACGCCGTCGTTTTTGTTCCTACATTTGCCACGCACCCGGAGTGCCTCTCGCTTGTTCTTTCTGCTTTTCCCAATGCTGGCCTTCAACTTAATTCGTCTAAATGTCACTTCGGACTGCGCTAAATTACTATCCTCGATCATACTGTTCATTCATCTGGTGTGCGCCCAGACCCGGGAAAAGCTCGTGCCGTACAGAAGTTTCCCGTGCCAACATGTGCTAAATATGCCCGGAGCTTCGTGGGCCTGTTCTCGTACTTCCGCCGCTTCATGCACAATTTTTCGGAGGTCACTCGTCCTCTGCTCTTCTGAAGGCAGGTGCTTCATTTTCTTGGGGACCGGAACAAGCAACTGCCTTCTCGAAGCTTATCTCTCTACTTACATCTCCATTTCTTCTTGCGCACATCGACCAGACTGCTTCAAGAGAAGTCAGCACTCATGCCAATGGTCATGGAATCGGTGCCATTTTTCGCCAACGTCAACAAGGCCACGTCCGCGTCATTGCCTACGCCAGCCGTTTGCTTTCTCCAGCTGAGCGGAATTATTTAATTACTGAACGTGAGTGCCTTGCAGTTCTCTAGGCAGTGGCGAAATCGCGCCCTTACCTATGTGGTCGGCCTTTTACATTCACCACAGACCACCATGCGCTCTGCTGGCTTTCGTCCCTCAAAGACCCTACTGATCGCCTAGGTCACTGGGCGCTACGCCTACAGGAATAGCCGTACACAGTTGCTTACGAGTCCGATCGTTTATACCAAGATGCCGACTGCTTGTACCGCCACCCAGACGATGTTCCTGCGACCTATGCTTCTGCTCTGTATCTTCTCTATCTGCTTAGCTGACCTTGCTACCGAACAGCGCCGAGATCCAAGCATACGTGGTATCATGGAAAAGTATACATCTAGGTCATGTGACCTTTCTCTTGGTATGTTCCTACTGAAGGACGGCATTTTATATCGGCGTAGCATGTATCCCAGTGGATTAGATGGTACTGGTTATTACGCGCCATCTTCGCACTGCTATTCTGTCCAAGCTGAACGATGTACCAACTTTTGGTCACCTCGGGGAATCAGTACGTACGACCGTGTCCAGCGACGATTCTTTTGGCCTGGCATGCATCGATCTGGCCGCCGCTACGTCGCTTCTTGTGAGTTACGTCAACTCTAGAAGAAACCATCTGGGCTCACTGTTGCTTTACTCCTAGCTCTTTGCTTTCCTACCGAACACTTCTATCGCGTTGGTGTAGATCTCTTGGTACCTTTCCCCAGATCTGACTGATGCAACAAGTGTATTGCCGTCGCAACACATTATACGATTTGGTTCGCGTTCACTAGAGCCCTTCCAACTGACGTAACTTAATTATGGGGTTTAACATGCCAAAACCACTTTCTGATAATGAGGCACGCCGTAGTGGAGCACTCTGGGAATTTCGACCACCTGGGGATCTCTAACGTGCACCTAAATTTAAATCCACGGGTGTTTTCGCATTTCGCCCTCATCGAAATACGGCCGCCGCGCCCGGGATTCGTTCCCGCTCCCTCGTACTCAACAGCCCAACTGCCCAACACCATAGCCACTGAGCAAGCACGGCGGGTAAACTTCCAACTGGCGTAGCCTACTTACTGTTGTAATGCACAGCGTCCTTGTTCGCCCCGGCGCTCCTCGTCAACTTTTTTACCGACAGGGGTCGCTCCTTTCTCTTTACCTCCGAGGTATGTGGAAAGGTGTAATGGTTCCCGGACTTACTTTTGGAAAGGTGGTTGTTTGCTCTAAATCAGGGGTACTCGACGGGAACCAAAGGTCAGTGGATCGCCTCGCATTGGGCGCTCACGGGAAGACTACAAATGAAGATGTGCAGGGTGATACGGGCTGGACCAGTGTTGAAGTGAGGGAAGCTCGCAGTAAAATTGAGTATGGAGAACGGCTGAGGAATATGGAAGAAAGTAAATGGGCTGGGAGAGTGTTGAGATATCTGTACAGGAAAAACATTAATTCGCAGTGGAGGAAAAGAACTAGGAAACTTAGCAGCAAGTATGCGGCCTGTGGGGTAGGCAACACAGCAAAAGAGAACGTCAAGCTGAAAGTCAGAGAGCCTGAAATAATCTCATGGGTGGCGGCAATGGAAAAGAAACCTGCCATGAGTAACTACTCCAGAGGAAAAAACGAAATCAGGAAAGAAACCATTTATGATAACTCAGACGGAAGCTCATTACTTTTCGAAGCGAGATCAGGATGCCTTAGAACACGTTACTATAAAGCCTGATATAAGAAGGAAGAAGAAGCATGTGCTTGCTGCGGTAAAGCTAGGGAAACTATGGAGCATGGTTTATTACAATGTGAAAACGTCTACCCAGCAGTCGATTGAGGCACCACTGGCCTGCTTGAAGCCCTTGGGTTAAGCGGGCGCAGTGGAAAAGTAAACATGTCCGCAATAGGCATTAGTAAGAGGCGATTGGAGAATTGGTGGAAGAAAAGTAGGGAAACGACAAAAAATGGAGACGTACAAAAGCACATTTCGCAATAGGGCATCAGAAAATTTGGGTGTGGTAGTCCATAGTGCTTTTTTATTGTTTAACCTAGGTAGGACATTAGGCAGTATTATAACAAGAGCTTGGTGGCGCAACCCACCGCCCCGTTCCAAAGGGGATGCTCATAATATCCATCCATCTATCCAGTTGTGGGCGACTTCCTCCGTCATTATTCTACCAAGCATAAATTTACTAATGCATGTCATCCGCAGACCAATGGTCTTACAGAGCGGCTTCATCGAATAGTAACAGACACGCTCTTCATGTCTGTTTCTGATGACCATCGTGACTGGGATACTGCTCGCCCATTTGTCATATTAGCGTACAATTCATCACGCCACGGCACTGCACGTTACTCGCCATTTTATTTGTTGTGCGGCCGAGATTCAGTATTGCCTTTTAATACAATACTGTCTACCCCTCAAGAGTCCGTGTCTTAGTGTAAAAGCGATGCCATTGCTCGAGCCCAAGAAACACGCCAAGTTGCTCACCGTCGCCTTTGTGCTTCTCAGAACAAGAGTAAAAGCATTTGTGGCAGTAGTCGCCGGGACGCCGATTATATTCTCGGGGATCTTGTCCCTCTTCGATCTCCCACCCGCAGTTTCGGCCTCTCGGAAAAACTGATATCCCGCTACTCCGGCGCTTACCGTGTCCTCTGTCAGGTAACCTACGTAACCTACTATATGTCTCCGGTCACACCTACTACTCGCTCCATCCAGACTTCCCATGACGTCGTTCAGGTCAGCCGCCTAAAACACTACCAGCCCTTTTCTGCCTAAAAAGCATCGGGACTGCGCTTCCACGCCAAGTGGAAATATGTTGCGCAGCTCTGCACAAAGCTGAGGAAGATGAGCACGAGCTTAGGTCTGAAGAAGTGAACGCTTTAATGACTAGCCTGCTGTAGGCTTGGCTTTATCAATTACTGTAAATTACTGTACATTCTGTAAATAAAAAAATATGGGGTTTTACGTGACAAGACCACGATCTGATTATGAGGCAAGGCGTAGTTGGGCAATCTGGAAAATTTCGACCACCTGGGCATCTTTAACGTACACCTAAATCCAAGTACACGTGCGTCTTCGCATTTCGCCCCCATCGAACTGCGGCCGCCATAATGTATATGCGCTACTCGTCTTGCTTCTCTCAGCAAAAGTATTAGTCTAAACCTAACTTAACGGGAAGCTTTAGCTCCTACCTGGGAAATCATCAATCCTTTCTTCTTACAACTACTGCAGCGCAATTCATGAGTTATGTTGAACTTAAAAGAAACAGTTAAAATTAGATTTCAGAAAGCCAATTTTTATTTAGCTTCCACTTTTCTAAATTCTAAAAAAAATTCGAAATCTCAAGAAACAATACTCAAAATATACGACTCTATACCTCAGCAACTAAAAACGATATCGGAATTCTCTAAGCTGCACCTAATATTTCATTTAATGCCGACAAAAATGATATATCATATGCCACCCTGAAATACACCCCTAACTCCTGAATATGGTATTCGCAAAATCTTAACAGGCATTGTAACTTCACATAAGTTATGAATTCATACATCGAATTTGTCCGATTGAGATGCTCCAAGGGATACAGTTTAGAGAGATGCGATATGAGTTTTTATCCGAACTAACGGATTTGTAAACTTCGTACTTCTTTTTCAAATTTGCCGATTGCCGATAATTCTTGTCAATAATGCCATGACTTAGTTCAAAATTATTATTGCAGCGATCACTGTGATCGAAGGTTCTCTCTTGAATGCAACAATTCTCAATCATGTCGGTTGAGCGATTTTCTCATAAAATCATTTACGCGTTTTACATATATTTGAGCAGCCGGCATCGAAGAAGGGCCCGAGCTAAAGCTTCCTCTTATTGAATCACGCTGGTTCTTAGAAAACACAAGAAAAATAACGCTTACTATACCGAAGCCCGCGGCCGCAGTCGTGCACAAATAAACAGAAAAAACAACGAAGAAAGGGATCCCAACGCAAGCTTTGCGGGAGCTGTTATCTCGGCCAGACATCTCACCCGGAATGCCGACGAGCTGTCTGGCAAGGTGTCTAGAAAATCGTGGATTCATTGCAAGTCGAGCAAGTAGCAGGTTGTCTTCAAGATAACGCTGATACATAAGCGCGCTCGTTTCCAAGTGCCGAGGGGAAGCAACAGTCTCAGGTGTGCTTCTTTTTATTGTGTTTTCTTTAGTTGCGCGAATTTCAAATCTTTAAGGTTGATACGCCACGTGGTGGCGAAAATAGAAACTAAACGCATGTCCAGAATTCCTGGGTATGAGTCAGGCACTCTCTAATGAAATGCTGTCAATGTTTGCCTGATTTCGCCCGCCATTGTGATGCAAATAAACGCAACTACAACTCATTTTCTCAGAAATATACGCTGAATGAAACGCTGACATCATCCTGAACAAGATCAACAAGCGCCCTAGTGCTCGATCTTATGATGCCCCTATTCGTAAGCTTATATTCGTGATTTAGTTATTTGGGCGGGGGGGGGGGGGGCGGAACGATGTGCTCTTATACCGTAGAAACATCCCTCGGACGTCTCTGATGTGTTCGTTTTTATTCTCAAGTACCCAATGAAAACTGTCATCGCTGCAACTTCATGATGTCCTGGTGGCAGGCCACCATGGCTTTCGCGCAAGTATGACCACGCTGATTGATTTGGGTTGGCATATACTATTTCGTGCGTTATACTTCGCCACATTCATTTTTCAAGCAATACCAGAGCTCGAAAAGGGCGGCCAACTCACTATGTCCTTTTCTTCTGTTTACTTCCGCAAAGTGTGTCTATCGCTGTGGTTTCAAAATACGCCCAGTGGTATGCTACCACTCAAGCCTTTCTGTCAGCTGAGCAACTGAAGTCGCAGGCTTTCTTCAACACGGCGTCGACGTTCAATGTGGCTATCCTCAATTACTTTTCACGGACTTCGCTCACCGCCTTCTCTCCAATGTCATCTCCTATACTACTCGCTCCTGCTAGACACAACACAAACACGCAAGGACCTTAATGAAGTATCAATAACACGCTAGTTGACATGCTGTCGACGTACATTTCCGCTGTGCACCGGGATTGGAGCGTGGTCCTGTCTATGGTGACATTATCGGTCTACAGCTTCGCTAAACAACACCGCTCGTTACTCATCACTTTTTTTTTGTCGACAAGACCATAGCGTATCTCCTCTGAATGTACTTTCGGCTTTAGGCGGGACTTTGCACGCCCGCTTATTCTGTTACGTTGACGGCGACCGTTGTCGTCAGGCTGTCGCCTAATTCTGAGCGAAGCAGTCACCAGAGCGCATACACTGTAAAAAAAATTTCTTCAGTTTACGGTCAAAGTTGTAGGTAAAACGTTGCTGGACACTTTTCCGTCAAATGAAAAACGGTGTTTCCGTAAAACGGACAGGCCGTAAAAATTATTTCCGTTAAATGGAAAACGGTGTTTCCGTAGAACGGACAGGCCGTAAAAATATTTCCGTTAAATGGAAAACGGTGTTTCCGTAGAACGGACAGGCCGTAAAATTATTTCCGTTAAATGGAAAACGGTGAGCTCCGTAGTTGTGATAACAGAATCGACCGTATTTTGCAAATACGAAAAGCGGTGAGTTCCGTAAAACGGAAATGCTGTAAATTGAGCCCCGTACTTGTGATTATAGTACATGACCGTACTTTGGTAATGAAGAAACGGGGACTTGAATGCTCGTGTTCTTGAGCCAAATTGTTTCGTTAATTGGAATAAGTTATTTTGGGCAATGAACCACCCAAGTCGTACGTTACAACGTGGATAACTTGCAACATCATTTAAGATATAGCTGGAAATGGGGCAGAAATCATAGCAGAGAGGAAATACACCAGACAGAACGTGCTGTGTTTGCATGTTTCCTCCTAGTGTCAGTGTTTTCTACACCGCTTATTCTTCGTGTCAGTGTTGTCATGTTGCACTTGGGTTCTACACCCAACATGTACACAGCATACATACAAGTTTGTGTTCGAGAAACAACAAGCCACTTGAATCTGAAAACACCTGTGTTTATTCTGCTTTACTGAAAAAAGCAGTGTATGAGACCGGGCTAGTTGGTATTCCATGCTGAAGTGACCATCGCAAGAGTGAACGCAGGACACTAAAAAGGTGACAAGAACAGGTGCGAACTTCCAATTGGTGTTTATTACGAAAAGGCATGTATATATATACTCTTGTGCACTTGATCATAATCTGTTACAAGAGCGCACTAAGGCCGCCCCAAGGCCTAAGGCGGCATCCCACATACAGACCCCAGGTATGCAATTCTTTAATGTCACCGCTAGGGATAGTTTGCTAACGCAGTTGCCTTATGCGATATCTGCCCCCTCAATGATGGGCCTAGTGCTTTCTTGTGCATTGCTTGCTATTATTTGTTTTTTCAGAGTGCATGACATTTGCATTGGGAGTTGTGGATTCCAAGGAAACCCTCTCTCCCTTTTGTACTTTTGTATTATGTTCCTGTAGTCTCATATTTAGGCACCTTCCCGTTTGTCCCACGTAACGCTGCCCACAGAAAAGAGGTGTGCTATTCACTACTCCCCCTGAGCATTTCGACAAAACCTTTTCTGTGAGCAATGTTGCATGAAATTGATTGTCTGCTGACAGGGCTGGTTTTGGCACATAACTGAGATAACTTGATGGGTGCGGGAAAAACGACCGAAACTCCCGCCCTTTGGCCTATTTTCTTTAGTTTATGCAAGATAGCGTAATGTATGGGATGACTGCTAGATTCCTGCGAACAGTATCTCATAGGTGTAACTAAAGAAAATAGGCCAAAGGACTGCAGTCTTGGTCATTTCTTCCGCGCCCCACAAGCTAGCCAAGTTATGCGCCAAAACCAGCCCTGTCAGCAGACAATCAAAATCATGCAACATTGTGCACAGAAAGGGTTTCATCAAATGCTCAAGAGGAATAGTGTATAGCATACCTCCTTCCTGCGGGCAGCGTTACGTGGGACAAATGGGAAGTTCCCTAAACTTGAGACTACAGGAACATAATCGGAAAGTACAAAACGGGAAAGGAGGTTTCCTTGGAGTCCATTGCTCCCAATGCAAATGTCATCGACTGTTTGAAAAAACAGAAATAGTAGCAAGCAGTGTGAAGGAAAACACTAGACTCATCATTGAGGCAGCGGCTATTGCAGAATGCAACAGCGTTAACAAGCCATCCCTATAGCACTGACTCTTAAATAATCTGAATATCTGGGATCTGTATGCGGGAAGCCGCCTTAGGCCTTCGTGCGCTTGTTTATTTGTGATGACCATGTTGACTTGCACATTGTAACAGATTATGATCAAGTGTGCAAGAGTACATATACATACCTTTTTGTAATGAACACCGGTTGGAAGTTTACGCCTGTCCTTGTCGCCTTTTTAGTGTCCCGTGTCCAGTTTTGCGCAAGTCCTTTCCGCATAGACACTAGAAATTGGCTGACTGGGGGAAGGATTGGTTGAGAATTGGAATGACTGGCTGCTTGCAGAGGCCTTCGGCTTTGCCTGAAAAGTAAGAAACACCAATCAATTAAGGCTGTTCAATTATTTACCATCATCATCACTACTGTTACTCAGATAAACAATGATTTCGTATTCACAACTGTCACTATGAGTGCTCTTGTCAAAAGAAATGGTTCAGACTCGGCCATGTTGGTATATATTCATTCGTAGCCTTATAGCATAAAAAGCTTCAGATAAAAAGGACCCAAGTCAATTGATGGTTTGCTTGGAACAGCCAAAGATGTCACGTGCACATTATGACATTTGGAGATTACATCTCCCATATTTAGGTAGAGCTGCCATGGCCACATACTGCAGACCATAGTTTTCAACTTTCACTGCTCCATTAAACAACCTTGCAGATTTTACTGTTTCCCAAAACAATGAAGCACTCTTGAAACAAGTGCAAACCATGCATGTTGTTTACTTCCGACGCAGAACAAGCAAGCCAAAGATATTGTCCAGCTGACAGGCTGGTAGAATAGCGACAATACAAAAAAACCATGCTTGCACCACAACTGTGTCACAACTGCTGTCAGCCCCTTTCGGATATGGTTTGTCGTGTCACGGAAGAAGTATCAATGTGTAATATTCTTTTTACTCAAGCAGTGAAAATTGAAAGTTACGGTCGTGAATGCATCAACATACCCTTGCCATCTTCATAAAAAGTTATAATATTGCACTGTGTTCACCAAAAAATTTGCCCTTTTTGTAAAGAAGCCTGCAATTATGCCTGGACCCCATACATGGCTCTGGCTGGCAGTACTGTTTATTCTGTCCGTTTCTTGACTAGCAATCCCATAACGAAACAAATAATGCAACATATTTTTCCAGATTGCATTGCTTCACGCAAATGCGCTTAATTCGGGAAATTTCTTAAATGAATCAAGCCTCTCCTAAAAAATTTTAAAGTAGAGTAATTCATTAACATGCCTAAACATGAGCACTTCCCGTAGATTTTGAGAGCCAATGAGAACAGAGCTATTTGCTCAAATTTCTGCGACTCATGGCAACAGGATGGCCAAATTCCGTGCTCTTAGTAAATGCAAAGAAAAAAAAACTTTGGTCAATTTGTGCAATGTTTCGTTCCAGAATTTTTCTTCTTGATACCGTAGTGGGGATACTCTGGGGTAATTAGTTGAAACTATTGCTATTGGCCTGCAGTCTGGTACAAAATATTTTTAAACCCGCAGCGACAACACTACGTGTTTCCTTCGTATCTATCCAAAATGCAGATTCGGTAAAATGCAGGAAAAATGCTTCTAACTAAACAGTTCATTCTATATTGTTTTTTGCAGAGACACCTTTTTTTTCTTGGAAAACTAAGGTTAATTTCATTGTCGCCAGGCTCGGGCACCAAAGTAAACTTTTCAATCAAAATTAAAAGTGATCGCCAGGCATGTCCAGTTGAATTTATCTGAACATGCCCTACTGTCTGCAGTACACATGTTGCCACTTTAGAGGCCTGCAAGAAGGCACCAGTTATATTTTCTAGGGCAAGAAGGCAATGAAGTATGTTACTTAAGGCAGTTAGTCACAGGAGTCGTGGATCAGTAGAAGAAAATTTAAAGACTATAAATTGTTTAGAAGACTTAAGTCACAGATTACTGAGTCACCGTCTATAGCTTACCATTAGTCTTAAAATTATCATCATTGCATTGTGATAAAACTAACCTAAGAGATTGAAACCTGGCATGATAAAAATGGAGCTTGAGAATGAAGGTTCGCTCAACGAGCAACGGAACGACAAAAAATGATATGCATGATAAATTTTAAAAAGCCGCTGTTGAGGATGGTAGAGAACTAGGCACCATGAAGTAATTTGTAAATATGCAAGCATAGGATGGAGTCAGTTGGCGCAAGCCATATATATTTACAGATTACTAGGAAAGGCCTTCATCCCGCAGTGGACATAACGTGTGTGAGAGCACTGCACCCCTTCGATTATGCAGTCCCAGACTGTCCGCAAACCACCTGCGGCTTCTGGTCTTGCTAGCATTGACAGAAGGGCGCATCACAGTCATGTGATCCCGCTGCCTGGGACTGTCCGAGGTTTTGTTTGAAAGCACCGTAATTGGAGGTCGCTCTCCTGGCTGCTGTTGTCCGCAATTAGCTACTTAAATTATTGGGTTTTACGTGCCAAATCCACTTTCTGATTACGAGGCAAGCCGTAGTGGAGGACTCTGGAAATTTCGACCACCTGGGGTTCGTTAACGTGCACCTAGATCTAAGTACATGGGTGTTTTCATATTTGCCCCCATTGATATGCGGCCACCGTGGACGGGATTCAATCCCGTGACCTCATGCTTTTAGCTACTTGTAGATAGCGCCCTACCCAGCAAATTCAGTAGCGTGGTCATCAAAATAATGCAGTCTCAGAGGCCATGTCGCCGGCACAACCATAAAGCTTGCATAATGGAATCGCAGCCTGAGCACATTGAACATGTTAACAAAGCTCAGTTTACATCGTGCTCTCGCTCTTCGGGCCCCTTAACCGCTGTATTTAAGCCAGCTCATTCTTTTCCTGTAAAACTTAAGCGTCATTGCCACACAAAAATAAGCAAAAGCACGGTTGTGCCAGATCACTGTTCACCCACAAAGCATAGGCCGATATCCTCAAAGCTCGTGAAACCGTCTACTAAAGGCCTGACGTGTGCCTAGGACAAAGCGCGTCTACACTGTCTACTAATCCTGCACATCCAAAAGCAAAATTTCGAATTTGGGTAACAGAAGGGTTCAGCTCACATAACAACAGCAATCGGTGAAGCTCTGATTATACAGGTTGTCCCACGTAACTTGAGCCAAACAATAAAAATATGCAAGTGTGACGTAGCTCGACAGAACCAAGGTAATGTTGTTTGCCGTCACTTGGAGATACTCGGATATTTTTTCATTCCACCAAAATAAATATTTCAACTTCGTTAATTATTCAACTTTTCAAATATTATAACTAGATTAGAAGTGTCCATGAGAAAATTGTAGAGCAACATGAAAAGCTCCCCATACATCTTTGTGTTGTTCGAGACATGCTGCGTAGAAGTGTTTTTTCGAGAAAGAAGCTCGCGAATACACACAAAGTGCTGCGAATGGACAGTCACGCAACAATTTAGTGTGTATTTGCAGGCTTCTTTCACGCTAGGAAAAACACTTTTATGTAGCATGTATTAATCATAATATTTGAGAATTTGAATAATTACGGAATACTAATTATTTAATCTGGCAAAATGAAAATAAAATGAGTATCTCGAAGCGAGGGCAAGCAACATTACCTTGGTTCTGTCCAGTTACGTGGCATTTGCATATTTTTAATGTTTGGCTCAAGTTACATGAAACACCCTGTATGCCATGCATATGATACGTTTCCTCGTCCACCAGTTTCACTCATCTGAAAAGCGAAATCTACCTGTTTACTATGCATATAGCAATGAGCATGACAGATTTCACGAAGCACGTACATCAAGAAAAGCAAGCATTTGCGCCTGATCACTGTGCTTTGTCTTAAAAAACACAAGGACTAAGGTTGCAACAATTAGACCACTCATGAAAACCTCGCATTATGGCACACGAAGCATCGATTTAACGGAAGCGATAGCTGAGTGCATGATATTTGCTGTCTGGAACGCGCAAAGTACATATAAACACACAGCCTCTTTTAAAACATGGCGTCAAGCCCGCGTGCATCTTTTTAAGACAGCCGCCGTCTGCTAGCTACTTGCATATGTCAGAACAAATATCTGCTGACAGCTCTGAGAGTCCGCAGAGTCTGTGACTTCTGGTAAAACGAATGCGATACTGGCTGCTCTCGGACTGGTAGATGGGGCGTCCGAAGCCGATTGAGAAAATCGAATGCGGGACAGCAGTGCTAAGCAGTCCAGGACTGTCAAGGACTGATATTCGAAGAGGCCCACTAATGCTTTGTGTTCCTATCCTATGTAATCTCTTCATACTGGTCAGCTCAAGCTGCATGGCAAAGAAGCCCCTAGTAAGTGCTCTGAAGACAAGCCTCTTGCCCAAACATTGGCTATAGAGACGACCATCGTTCGGCAACTGTTGATCTGTTCATAGAAGTGAGAATTTGACAAATTTTCAAACTGTGACAAACTTTCCAATGAAGTAAGCAATATGATGATGAACTTGTTTCATAAAACTTCATAAGTACACCTGACCTTTGACTCACTTTTGCATGTAAGTAAATATTATGAAATTGTCGCTGTGAACAGTTGTCCCCGACTGCTGTACACTTGTGAAAAAAGATTAACCGTATTTGAAAGTTTGTATAATTAGCCAGGAGAGCCGCACTTGCTGGGTGGCTCATCATCTAATTTGGAAAAAAATTCAGCAGTGAGCAGCTATTGTATTACTAATGACCTTGAACATCTTTTATCATTATTAATTTGTAAACACCTGTTGTCGAACAGCCCACTTACAGAAACACATTGTACACAATTATAGCACATATTACACGAAATATGATCTGTAATAGACCTTACCAAATACAATATTAGTGTGGCGGCAGGTCAAATGGCTCCTCAACAACGCTTGCGTCCTTCCTGGGAGAACAAAAAACGACATTAGGCTTACACTGACAGCACCAAACCACATAATTTAAGTTGCAAACAAGTGCCCCAGAACATAGGAAGTTCTAATTAGATATGGTCAACCTGCTTAACCATGTCACAGACATTGAATGACAGAATGCACATTTATGGAGCCTCAACTCTATGAAATACATGCTAATACAAACATGCTAGTACACAGAATCAAATTGGATGCATGAAAATTCTCAGTAAACTTCTCAGATCCCATTGCATGCTTACTGTTCGCTGCAAGCAAACTGTGTTATTTTGGGTTAAGTTGCATTTTTAGCCCTGGTTGTCTGTCTAAGATTTACTTACTGCTCTCTGGAGATGTAGAACAAAATCCAGGACCCCTTTCTACTGAACAAGAACAGCAAATGTTTCAAGCTATTATGAAAATTCCATTGATGATGCAAGGGCAGTCCGAGATACTAGATGAGATCCGCTGCCTTCGAGCTAATCAGCAAGCAATGGAACAAAAGATAAACGATTTGAGTGTCAAAGTTCAACTCGCTGAGGAAACCGCATCACGCGTCACATCACTGCATGCCACGATAGAAAGGATTTCATGTCGTGTTGACTCGGCCACTTCTGCACTTGCCTCAATGCGTGATAGCCAAGACGACCTAGAAAATAGGTCTCGACGGAATAACTTGATTTTTTTCGGCCTTCCCGACACCGCGAAGGAAACATGGGCTGAATCAGAAGAAAAGATTACGTCCTTCTGTGCAGAGAAATTAAATGTGTCACTTGAACTACAATCTATGGAGAGAGCACATAGAATAGGGCGGTACTCTGAGCACAAGAAAAGACCATTAATAGTAAAATTCATATCATTTAAAGAAAGACAACGCGTTCTTGAGGCCGCCTCAAGACTAAAGGGAACAGGATTTGGCATTAGTGAAGACTACTCTAAGAAGGTTTGCTTTGAGCGCAAGAAGTTGCTTCAGTTTGCTAAATCACGTGGCAGTGATTTCAAGCTTATCTTCAATAAGCTCAAAATAGGTAAAAAGACGTACAAGTACAATGCTGATTCCGATAACGTAATCGAGTTAGACGGATAGCCATCACAGTTCGCTACATCTCAGAAGACGGCTCACAACCTGAATTTCATTGTCGTGAATTGTCGAAGTCTAAAAAACAAAAAAACATGAGTTTGAATCTCTTTTGGAATCGACAAAACCACATGTAGTCATTGGCACAGAGTCATGGCTAGATAGTTCAGTCTACAACAGCGAACTATTTCCGTCAGACTACACTGTTTACAGAAAAGACCGCAACTGCCACGGTGGTGGCGTTTTTGTTTTGATCCACAGCAGTCTCAGCAGCACTCCCATCAACATAGAAAGCTGCCTTTGCGAAACGGTCTGGTGTAGGGTGATGCTCGCAAACGGCCACTCTGTAGCAATCGGATCGTTCTACAGGCCCCCAAACTGCAGGTCACCGAAGCCTTTGTTTCAAATTAATGACATCATGCTCTCGTTAAACACGACATATATTATTCTTGGTGGCGACTTTAACTTTCCCCATATTAAATGGGAAAACTTTCAACCGCAAAACAATTCCTCGTCTCTTATTTCCACAGCATTTTGCGAGCTGATAAAAGCCAACTCTCTGTTCCAGTTTGTTGAGCGCTCAACAAGGTTAGGATCAGCTAATGAAAGCATAATTGATCTGTTCCTCTGTAACGATCGAGATCTTGTGTCCAGCGTCACCGTAATTCCCGGTATAAGCGACCACGAAGTCGTTACTGCAAAACTAACGTGTACTGCTATGCGCCGAAAAAGCCCACCGCCACGGAAGGTGTTCTTTTATAATAAAGCAGATTACTCATCGCTATCTCTGGAACTTGACGGCTTTCTACCTGAATTTCGTCGACACACCTCAAACATCGACGTTAATTCTGCCTGGTGTTTGTTTAAAGCTAAGCTATTGTCATTAGTTCAAGTTTACGTCCCATCACGCATTGTATCGTCCCGATGGCAATCTGATAAGCCATGGATGAACCGCAACCTTCGATCAATTATTAACAGGAGGCACCGATTATATCGCAAATATTGCACATGCCCGGATTCCGACACGTATCTTAAGATGAAAGACGTAAGCAAGACTATCAACAAAGAGATGAGGAACGCTGAGGCTACATACCTGCGCACATTAGGTGATAAAATAAAATCTAATCCGAACGATCTCTGGAAGTATGTCAAAAGTAAAGGGAACAACAAAGTAACTGTGCCTGATACTATAGATGACGTAAATTACGGTGATGACGTAACCAGCAAAACTGAGCACTTCAATCACTACTTCCAATCAATATTTTCCGGCACTGCTGCTATTGTGAAAGACTTACCAATTCCTACCGACTTCGAACAAATGGAAAACATAGAAATAACAGAACAGGGAGTTGCTTCACTGCTCAAGAACGTTAAAGTTAGCTCCGCATCTGGTCCTGACCACATTCCAAACTATGTCTTAAAGAACTGTGCTGCATCTGTCGCCCCATTTTTAGTAATTCTTTTTCAGGCATCTATCGAAGAGGGGTCCCTGCCTAAAGATTGGAAAAGTGGTAACGTAGTACCTGTATTCAAAGGCGGCGACAAGACAAAGACAAAAAATTACAGACCTATTTCACTAATTAGCGTCTCATGTAAGCTACTAGAGCATATAATTTATACCAACTTAATGAGTCACTTACAGAGCAACGGATTCTTTTGCCCCACGCAACATGGGTTTCGCCGGGGATTCTCATGTGACACTCAGCTAATCGAGTTCACCCATGATATCGCATCATCAATAAATAACGGACACCAGGTCGACTGCGTATTTCTGGATTTTCAGAAAGCTTTTGATTCTGTTGCACATAACCTTCTACTCATAAAATTGTCTGCCATCAAAATTCCAGCATCACTGATGAAATGGCTTGAGGCGTATCTTACTGGTAGAAAGCAGCGTGTTGTGCTTGAAGGACTGACCTCATCAGAGACTGAAGTCTTATCGGGCGTTCCACAGGGGTCCGTCTTGGGCCCACTGTTATTTCTAATATTTATAAATGACATAGGAACGCATCTTTCCAGTCACATACGCCTGTATGCTGATGATTGTTGCATATATCGCACCATTACGTCCCCTGCCGATTCATGTATCTTACAAAATGACCTTCTAACAGTGTCCACGTGGTGCGACAGCTGGAGCATGAAATTAAACTCTGCCAAGTGCAATGTCATTCGCTTCACTAACAAGAGGGTACCACTTGCTAAAGATTACTTTCTAAACAGTGAACCATTGATCGAGGTAAATAGTTACAAGTACTTAGGCGTTGTGTTTAGATATAATCTTTCTTGGAATGACCATATAGAGAGCGTGGCGTTAAAGGCTAGTCGTATGTTACATTTTCTAAAACGTAATTTCTGGAGAGCCCCCCATAAGGTAAAGGAAACGCTTTATTTAACAAACGTTCGTCCGATGCTAGAGTACGGCAGCTCTGCCTGGGACCCAGAGACAAACACAGCCATTAACCAACTGGAACGAATACAAAAACGCGCCGCCCGGTTCGTTACTGCCAACTATGATTTCACTCAGAGCTCATCACAAATACGTGTTAACTTGGGATGGCCACTTCTCGAGAACCGACGGAAATATTTGCGGCTTAAACTTTTCTTCAATATTTACACAGGCAAGACTGGTTTGTGCAGGGACACATACATAAAGAACCCAAGCTACATATCGCCTAGAACAGATCATTCGCTAAAGGTGCAAGAGTACAAATGCCGTATCAACCTGTATAAGCATTCCTTCTTTCCAAAAACTGTACATGATTGGAATAAACTGCCGCTCGAAATTGTTACAGCAACGCCATCTGTGTTCGTAACTTTGTTGTCGAAACATTTATATCTTTAGTTCTAAAATGTGTTTCACTTCGGACAGAATAGGAGATTAACCTTTCCTGTCCGCGGCTTTTTGCCTTACTCGCTGTTCTTTTTTTCATTACATTATTCTAATTATAATTTTTATTAATATTATCATTGCGTCGTATTATGTACTAAAGTGTATTTATATTGTATTTCATAATAACCTCTAGTGTAATGTTGTGTTAAGTACTGTGTTTTCAATATCAATATTTTGTTGTATTGTGTATTAGATCTATCCTTTTGTAACATCAATCATCTGTATTTCCATCATTTGTATACTCCTTCCCCCTACTCTAATGCCCAACATTGGGCGCTGTAGGTATGTAAGTAAATAAATAAATAAATAAACCACAAGTTGCTCTTTGTGAAGTGCAACAAGTGAGTGTCTAACCTACACTAAGAAGGTGGAAAATTCGGGATCCTTTCTGGTGAATAGCTAACCATATCTCTACCGGTACCCAGCAATACAAAGGTGAATTGTAAGCATTATATTGATTAAAGAAATAGTTCAGTGCTACCAAGCAAGTACAATAAATAAATTATTTCGAATTCATGTTCATGTCAGGCTAATCAAGTCAATTTTCTTTGGTTCACATGAGATAATGGTTCGAAAAAAATATTGGAATCTGTCAACAATGTTGAAGCAATTTTATGACGGCCTGCAGATAGCAGTTGTTGAAATAAGACCTGGGGCAGGGGGAGAAAAGACAAAGAAGTGTGATAAAACAAAATGGGGCCTATGCTGTGCAGCTACTAAATGTAGTTTTATTAAAGTATGATGTGCAAAACAGCATACGTAAGAGATGCGAGACCCTCAGCTGGTATTTTGCAATGTTGTTACGGGAAATTGTTTCAAGGAGCATGACTCTTTAACCCTTCTAGGGTCAATGACGTAAATATACCGCACCGCGAAGTACAAAAATGGTCGATGCCGTATATTTACGGCGCTGTCTGTAGGTTTAAAAAGCGCGAGAATTTCTTAACCTTTTCTTTTCTGTCATGTGCTGCCACTATGTGGAAGTACAGGGAGTTTCTCTTGCACGCCTCACTCTCTCAGTTTTCGTTGCATGGTTTGTTTTAGCGCTAGTTTGCTCCTGCGCGTCTATGTGTACCGCTTGCGCATTGGCGTTCGCGTGGGCGGGTGGCGGTTTGGGTTTTGTTTTCGTGGGCCGTTTCGGCTGCTTGCGCTTGCAAAACTGATGGCTATCTCGTTACTAATCGCTCAAAAGGCTACTGCTTGTTTCTCGATCATTTAGTGCTCGCAGGGGTGCGCATAGGAAGGATGCTGCCGTGCATGCGCTTCTGTTGCTCCTTTACTTTTTTTTTGAGACTCGCGAAAACTAATTGCATCAGGTTGGCGATAAGATGAAGATTAGTGGAAGTTTGTCACACATTTTGCTTTTTTGATGGGCACACAACCACACAGTTTTCTTGAGTGCGTGCACCTACACAGTTCGATTACGCTATGGATGTACTATCATAAGCAATATGAAAGGGAACACAGGAACGCATGGCAAACAGCCTTGAAACAGACTCGGAGCGATACACAGATGGCGCTGTGAAAAATTAAGGGGGAAAGGAGAGCGCTCTTCCACTAACTGTTGGCACTCCCACCACGCTGGCATTTCTACAAAGGAGCAGCTTACGTCATGGATCGTCCGACAGCCGATGGGACGGTGAGATCGTAGCCAGTGACTTACACCGATTCACTTTCTTTTCTTTCATTCTCTTTTTTTCTTCGTGCAACCGCTTAATAGTACTCTGAGAAAAAGTTTGCCCTGTATTTCAAACCGATTCTTTATTTGAATAGACGCACTCAGTTGTCAGTGGCACCTCGAACAGCGGCGACGCTCGAACCAATGATGACAGAGAAATAGAATACAGAAAAATTTTTTAAAAAGAACATTGACAAACTGCCTCTTGTGCGACTTTGTTGCACGAAGTTTGTTCAGAAAAATTCACGTCGCACACTGCAGCGGCCCACGCAGAGCAGTCTACTCTGAATTTGTAGCCTCAAGATGCCTCGAGTGCCTTTTAAAGAACGGGAAGACATAATAGAAATGTCTAAAAGAGGTTATACACAGCGCAATATTGCTCTCGTGACAAGCCGCCCATTGAAAACGGTCAACCGGATTATCCAGGCTTAACGAGATGAAGGACGCATAAACGATGCGCCGCACCGCACACGACCTCGATCGACAACGAACGACCAAGACCTTTGCATCGTGGCTGCCGTCAGCGACAAACCATTTCAAAGTGCAAAAGACGTTCGAGGCGCTCTTGGCTTGAACAACTTGAGCGACAACATGGTACGATGAAGGCTTAGAGAAGCAGGACTGCGAAGTCGCATCGCCGCACAGGAACCTCTGCTCACCGCAACCAACAAAGCGGCTCGCCTGAGGTTCGCTACTGAACACCGCAGCTGGAGCGAGAGTGGGTAGAAGTATGTAGTTTTCTCTGATGAGTCCACGTTCTCGAGCCGCTGGGACCAACGAAAGAGAGTGTGGTGGACCGCAAACACACGCTTTAGTCCGCAGAATATCCAGGAGGTGGCCACCAGTGGACGCGTGTCTGTGAACATCTGGGGGGCGATTCCCCACGCAGGCCTAGGCCCACTGGCGAGAATTGATGGGAGGTTCACCAGTGCTGCGTATTGCACTCTGCTCGAGCACCAGATGATCCCTTATGTGTTGAACAGGCCGCACCCAGATGGCTGTTAATTTTTCCAGCAGGACTTGTCTCCCGTTCACACATCGAAAGACGTGGCGCGCCTTTTGGAAGAGCGAGGGGTAATGCAACTTCAGTGGTGCGCGAAGGGTGCCGACATGAACATTATAGAGCACGTTTGGGGCCGTATGAAAGTGAACCTTTCGAAGAGCTCACTACAATTGGCGGACTCCGACCAACTATGGGAAGCAATAGAACATGAGTGGAAGCGCGTTCAGCATGATACTGCATTCATCGAGGCTCTCTACACGTCTTTGCCTCAAAGAATGGAGGCCATCGTTCAAGTCGATGGTGGTATGACGCATTATTAGGCTACCAACGAACAAAACAAAGGACAAGGATAAGCTGCGATAACGCTATTGCCTTATTTCATTTGCTTCAATATCTTTTTTATATTCGGCAAGTGCCAAGAAACTTACTTTGAACTAACCCTTAAAGACCATATTTTCCCGGTTTAGAAGATTTACTATAAATCAATATCGAAGTCTGGAACAGTGCTATCTTTTGTAACGATTCGACGCAAAAGGTTACCAGTGACGCAATATCGAACAGTGTTATGGCGATGCGAAATTCCGCACTTTGCAGACACATGGCGGGAGTGCGAATAGCTGTTAGAACAGCGTCCCCCTTTCCACTTTGTTTCCGATGGTGGCGGCTGCGTATCACCCATACAGCTGGGTCTGAGGGTGTTTTCTAAGCGTTCCTGTGTTCCTTTTCGTATTGCTTATAATAGTACATATTAGTGTAAGAGCAGGAACATTTGAGTCTTGCAAGGTATTCTCGTGTGCACATTTTCAAAGCTTTGAACTATAACAATGTATCAAATTTTTTGCTCTTATAGGTTTATTTCCTTTTTTATTATTGTTATTCATGAATACAGAGTACATATGTACCAACAAAAAATAATTTTTTTCTCGCTTTACGGACACCCTAGAAAAATTACGGTCAATTTTTTCCAACTAAGTCCCTAAGAATTGAAATCTGCAATAAAAAAGTCGAACCTGGGCGGTCGAATATGGTGAAAGAGATCGACCCTCAAAGGGTTATTTATATTCATGTAACCTTTAGAAACGGATGGCATAAAGGACATACTTGTTGACAGTTTCATAGCGAGTCATGAACACGATGCGCGTGGGAGTTAAAGAAGCATCTTTAAAAAATGCTCTAGAAACTTGCAAAAAGCAAGTTGAAAGCAAGTTTCTATAACCTCTCACAACACCGAGCTTCACCTACAAGCGTTGTAACATTTCCTTGCAACGTGCAGCACTGTTTTTACAGACATAGTTTGAATCACTGTGTCACAAGCTCTGGAAACAAAAGTGCATAAGTGCTAAACAAGCACATATGATGCCCTACCCCTACTGCACAGACACATTTATCTACACCAACACATGTAGATGGATTATGTCATCCATTTGGTAGCTTCTAATCATGTTCCAAAGCATGAATCTCATAACTGCAAATTCTATAAGAATGTGACACCGACTGATTACTTGGGGACAACACGAAAAGACGGGAGAAGGCCAAACAACACGAGCGCAGGCTAAGACTTTTGGTTAATTGCGCGCACACACACACACACACACACGCACGCACACTCACAAATAAATATTAGGCCTATTTGTCCTGCCTAGTTGCAGCTGCTGGACAGCGGGATCTAAACAACCACACACTTGAACTGCTGCATGTGCCTCTTGCTACACTTTGCGTCAAGGCCTGGTCTGATTCACCTTTTTGAACCCAGATTGCTTGACGTGACAAATAAATGTTCTAGCTCTACCAACAGTCTTTTTGAGACTATGGCTGACCTTCTGAATGTGATCTAACAGTGGTCACACCACTGTACGCCAATGTTAGACCTGGGTATAGAAGTTCTCCTCAACTTGTTGAGGATGCTATTTCGTGCTTCAGTGACAGAGCTTCACAGCCGAACAGTGCGCTGATGCGAAAGGCAGAATTCCCTCCTTAAAAGAAGGGGCATAGATGCAGTGCACATGACACTCACCAAAGAAAACAATGAGGTCAAGAAATGGAAGATCACTGTCTAGTGGTAGTTTTCCAGTAGAACACGTTGTGGGGCTACTTGGTGCAGAGCTTTCAGAAGATGAAGCGCCAACAGAGACAGCACACTAAGAAAGAACAAAGACAGGACAAGGCGCTACTTGCAACTGTTTATTGAGGACAAACGCAGCTGAATATATAGCCATGGGGAGAAGGGGAAGAAAAAAACAGAAGCATTGCTTGTGTGAAGGCACACGCGCGAGAACACAGAAGATGAAGGGAATCATAAGATTAGCCAAAATCTAAAGCTTATCAAAAAACATGCATTCACTTGTGTAAATATTCAGACACAGGTATGCTGACACAGGGTTCCCCTCTATTCTTAACCTGGTTGGCCTCCAACAGTTCATGTGCCACAGTGTATTTGCTTTTAAGCACGATCGTTGTATCATGAAGCCTTGCTTCACATACTTGCTTATTCTCATTCTTGCAGGCCTTGCAATGAAGTGGCAAGTTTGAGCCATAACTATTTTTCAGCGAAAGCTTGTGCTCCCACAGGTGTTCACTAATACATCGGCCAGTTTGCCCGATATACTCTTTCCCACACTTCCACGGTATACGACCGCTTCTTCACAGTTCACAAAAGGATTTGTATGTTTAATAGAACACTCTACTTTTAGAGTCATGAGATCCAATCAGGCGGCACAAAGTAGCAAGCTTTCGGGGCGCAGCAAAAACCACAGGAACTTTATATATTGCGGCGACGTGTTTAAGATGATGCGCCACTTCGTGAGAATACGGTATCGCCACTGGATATGGCAGAAATTCCTTGCGGGCACGAGGTCGGTATACCGACCATGCAATTAATTGTTGCAGTATAAGTCTATGCACTCCAAGACTGTTAAACGTGTGATTGCCACTATGTGCCTTGAATTTACCCTCAAAGAATTGTGCTGTCATAAGGCAGACAAAACCTTTGACAAAAAGATTTTGAAGTTGAAGAAAGCTTGTTTGGTTTTGAGCAAAGTTTCGGAGGCGTTGTTGAAGAAGGTGCATAAAGAAAGAAACTGAAGCAGTGAAGAAGGTCAAACATTGGAAAAGAAAGCTAAACCAGTGGTGATATCATATTCTCACAAAGCAGCACATAATATTTCACATGTCATCGTGAAATACAAAATTCCTGTGGTTTCTTCCGAGCCCCAAAAACTTGCTACTTTGTGCCGTCTGATTGGATATGATGGCTAAGAAAGTAGAGTGTTCTAATAAACACACAAAACCTTTTGTGAAGTACGGAGAAGGGGTCGTATACTGCATACCGGTGAAGTGTGGGAAGGAGTAAACCCGACAAACTGGCCGATGTATTAATGAACGCCTGCAGGAGCACAAGCTTTCACTCAAAAATGGTTATGGCTCAAACTTGCTGCTTCATTGCAAGGCGTGTGAGAATGAGAATAAGCAAGCACGTGAAGCAAGGCTTCCTGATACAACAATCATGTTTAAAAGCAAAGACACTGTGGCATGTGAACTTTTGGAGGCCAACCAGACTAAGAAAAGAGGGGACGCCTGTGTCGACACCCCGTCTCCGACTATTTACAGAAATGAACGCATATTTTTAGATAAGTTTTAGATTTTGGTTATTCTTATGATTCCCTTCATAAGCCTCCTCCATATTTTTGCACATGTGCATTCACGTAATCAGTGCTTCTTTTTTTTTCTTCCCCCTCTCCCCATGGCTATATATTCAGTGCTTTTGACGTCAATAAACAGTTGCAAGTAATACCTTGTCCTGTCTTTGTTCTTTCTGACTGTGCTGTCTCTGTTGGCACTTCATCCATTGAAATGTAGTTTTCCCCCTTCCATGAGCTCATCTAGCACTGTAGAGAAGACAAAACAAATCACTCAACCCATTTAGTTGGCTTGCTTCACGTCATATAGGGTAGAAAGTTTCCAATGAAGCAGAATACCTTTACTACGCTGGTTCTTACAGCAGCTAGTGTTTTACGACTAGCTGACAGTGTTCTCGGCAGTGAAAAGTCGCAATTAAAGTGGTTGAGCAACTTTTGAATGTTTCCTACAAAGTGCCACGCATGTTCAAGTAAGAAAAACTACTACTGAAAGGCAAGCTCCACTATCTGGGCCTGAAGATTTTCTGTGGTGAGCATCGAGCTGGAGATATTCTCTGCACTCAAAGGTGTTTCTACCTTTTCTATTGGTGCACCTGAACACTGAAGCATGTTGTTGCTGCAGGAACACCGGAGAGCACATTTAACACTTCGTACCACCCCGACGTGGAGGGGAGCCTCCATTACCAAGTATGTTAGCTTTCAACAGTGCGTTCGCACTGCCTTTTAGCATGCATTGCCAAGAAGCATTTAATGGAGTTGAATGTAGCTGACGTCTCAGGTCAGACAACTTCGAGAAAGCCAAGGCCTATGACCGTTATGCAATTTGTACACAAAGGCAACCATCAATTCAAGCAAATTACTCAGAGAGTTGAAACTACCTTTTTATTTTCAGTGCCAAGCAATCTGGGCACGTACAAAATGCTAACCGGACCAGGGCAACACATGAAGTTTACATCAAAAAGTATGTGCTGGAGTTCATAGGTACTACGGTTGGTGCTGTTTACAATATCCCACTGTCCTGCAGCCGCAATCATGTAGGACAAACCGGCCAACGACTCAAGGATTATCTTACAAAACACGTACAGACCCTTGACACAACATGGGGGAGCAACATAGCTATTAATGCCGCTTTGTGCAGTTGTACACCAAATTTTTAGCAGTGAAGTATCTTCATGACACATTTTCATAGCAGACATAACTTTCAGAATAGCTCCCACTATGCTAGCGTGTCATCACTTAACCTGCTTGGCAAATGGAAGTATTCAGATCAACCTGCCGGAGCGTTCTGAATTGGGCTGCTTGTTGGTGCATGTTTAGAAGGGAACCGAACAGGGCTACAGACAGGACAAAGGGAAAACTTTGCTGTGTACAACGCTGTCACTTCGTACTGCCAGTAGCACTGTTCGTTCCCTTTTAAATATTCATATCTTTTGGTCGCCTGACCACGCAACGTAGCTGCGAGCTCAGGCTATAATTTTACATTGTTACGTTGCCTTCCAATGTTGCGCTTTATTACATCATTGCATACTCACCTGTTATAGTTAGCTCAACACTAGCTCACAGTGAGCTTATTCGTGGCAAATCTTAGTTACCATGGAGCCATGACAGTGCTAACAATCAGTGTGCAGTGTTGTTGCATACTCATTAAGCCAACACTAGACAAACAGTTATTTTATTGGTGCGTGTTTTATCTGTTGCCTCAAGTCCTGAACTCTGGCACTATAAGTGTTTTTTAAACACTACTCATATGTGCAACCAAGTCAGGTATGAAACAATATCCCTTTCAAGTTGACGTGCTCATACTGAACCAATTTGTTGCCACAGGAAAACAAATCATCAATTATCCTTTGAATGCACCTGCAAAAATTACTCTACTTGGATAGGCCTCGTCATTCCACCAATATTTGCAATCAGTGTCTAATAAGACTGCATATGCAAGACAGATATACAATAGAATGGCACAGCTTACCAGAACAAAGAGCACCACTACACAGACTGCTGTGGCACACTTTCTCAGGCCCGCTGGCTGAGAAATTGTGCACAAACCGGCACACAGACATCCTTCACTGGTGCAATAGCTGCAATTGAAGCAAATAATATCAGGTATTATCAGACCGGTCGTCCACAGTAAAGCAAAAACATTTTCATATACAAATACTCTTGCACATAAGCTTGTCACCGAATTACCGATTGCTGTGGTATCGTTTGGTGTCTTCAATTGTATCGTTCAACTCATTTGAAAAAAAAAGACTTCATGAAGCACCTTCTATTCGGCAAAACAGCAGATATTTTACTCTACATAACTCACAACATGTATTTTAGAATAATTATTGTATTGATGCCTATATGCTGAAAATTAGTCTACGAAATTAGAGACAGTCAGTATTAGAACCAGCCTTTAACATCAGTGTTGACACATCTTTTGATTTTTTTATACCAGTTTGGAACATTTGTAACTTTGGATGTCCATTACACACTTTTGGGCACCGCTAATCTGTGTCAAGGTTACGTAAAAAATTACTTATCACATGCACTTGCTTTACAATTACGGCCGCAGATGGGCAAAATTTACGTGGCAATCCACTCCCAGATTACATTAAATGATGACGTATTGCGTCAGAACGTTGATAGTCCGCCTGGTAGCTGTATGAAGTAAAAACAAAAACAAAAATTCGCGAAACATCTGATGCCGATTACCAGCTAGCAAAATAATCAATTTCTTCTCCAGCGACCCTTAATGGGTATGACGCGGACACTTTCAAGTGCGATCGCGCACGATTGCTCGGGCTCGATCCCAAAGTGTTCCAAGGCACCGTGTTACACCAGTGTAACCTAACACTGCAGACCGCACGAGGTTACGGCAGCAAGCACGCTACACCGTCCATTCACTGTGATGTAGGGGCATCGCATGCAACATGCTCCATGAGGTCTTCATACACAAGCAGACTTTCAATTCCAGAAGCAGTCTTTCAATTACGGGTATGAACACAGCGATTATGCACGCCAAGCACACTGCGTCCTAAGCTTAAGGAAAAATAGAATTTCGCTGTGATGCAATGCGTCGCCGAATACGGCTAACATAGTGTTACAACGCGCCGTGAGAGATTGCTAAGGAGAACAGTAACTTCACTTTATTTTGGAATGCCAAGAACACATCACAACACATTGCAAAACTGGAATGCCAACGTCAGTACAGCTGCCACATACAGCCGCCGATAACGAACTGCTACAGACGACATCGTCGCTGATGTTGCCTACGCGTCTCAATGTACCCTATATGAAATCAGCACAACAATCGCTACACCATTTATCACAGACTCGCAATGCCGCGGCTTTATCAATCCTTACGGCCAAGCGGGAATGTCGTTACAGGGCATTGACAGGGCATACTCACACAACACAGTTGAGCCCGTCAGCGGCCATCGCGGTGCATTTCGCACGCGCGACGTGCACCAACAACAAAAAAGGACTCTTAAATCACTTACTTGCGTAGCAGTCCATCGTCGATTCCTTCTTATTCTCTCAGTGGAATCCCAAATGCAACAGGTCTACCACCACTACACACAGCCATTTCCAGCCACTGTCCACTCTGTACTGTTGCGGCGGAGAAATGCAACCCGTCGTGTAGAAGCGATGAAGGGTGGTAAGCAGCGCCACCACTGAAACCTCTTCCGTTTGTGTGTGCGTACTTACGATTCGCCTATGAATAATGTTCAAGCAGCGTTACCTATGGTGATATTATGTAACAGCTGGTAAACGTGGGCCGTGTCTTTTCTTTATATTCGTTGCGTGGTGATTTTTCGCTCTTAACATGCTCAGTTGCCCTCCTCTTGAAATTACGGACGGTTCTCCGTATTTCAAAAACAGAGCTCACGTCCGTTTTTTTACGTAGAATTCCGCCGTTTTTCATGAAACTGAACGGTCTACGTAATTTTTACGGCAGGTTTGACCGTAAAATTACGGAAATTTTTTACAGTGTAGAAAGCTGTCTTCCCAAACAGACCACCGGGATTCGAGCCCATCTCCCAAATGCAGCATCTTGCATTTGGGAGATGGGCACTCTAACCATTACGCTACCACCTGCCTCCACCAATTTCCGTTGATCTGCCTTCCCACTTCTCGTTTTCGCCGCAGACATAGGAAGAACGGATGCAGAAACGAAAAAAAAGTAAAGATTGCTTGAGCCGCCAATGACGCATGACCTTAACTTTGGCAGGTTATTCTCACTGGAGCGCATGTAGGCTTGCGGCTTCCTGCAGATGGTGGGTCGCCTTAGCTTTATTGTAAATTTGCTTTCACCAACTCTTTTCAGCTAGAACTGAAACACCGGAAAAAAATGAGACCTACCGTTCAATATTTTTCTTGTTTCCTAGCTTCAAAGCAAAAACGCTCATTTACACAAATAGCGATTTTTCTTAAGAAATATACTATATAATATAAATATAAATATACAAAAAAGATACTATATTTCAAGGTCATGTTTTGTCAATATGGCCCGGCACCAGGTATCGACGAAAGGGCATCACAGTGCCGATGCACGCGGCAGGTTACTGAATGAAGAAAACAGGAAACGACTGTTTTTCAGTTCTCGCAACATATTGTACACAGAACACAAGGCACCCACCACCATGGATGGATGGATGGATGCGAAACTTTAATAAGGTCCTGAGGTACGCGACTCAGCGCGCTGCGGGCCGCTCCCACGTTGGGACAGCCAGGCCTTGCCCGACCGCCGCATCGTGGGCCCTCTGGACAGCCCATAGTTGCACCCCAGCATCAGGGCTCTTGATAGCGGAGAGCCACTTTTCTTCATTGATTTCTTCTGTGCCTCGTAACGAGGGGCAACGCCAGAGCATATGATCTAGGCTAGCGATGTCATTGCAATGCCTGCAAGAACTAGTGGCATAGGTGTCGGGATAAATTTTGTGGAATAAAGCCGGGCTGGGATAAGAGCCTGTTTGCAGTAATCTGAGGGTCAATGCCTGCGCTCTATTTAACTTCTTGTGTGGAAGGGGAAACTCTCTCCTGCCGAGATAAAAGTGCTGCGCAATTTCGTTATATGTGGTCGGTTGATCTCTATTCTCCACCGCTGCGGGCCGGCGTTGGAGTTCTCCATGGTCGCGGAAAGTGAGACCTCGCGCCTTGGAGTGGGCCAGCTCGTTGAGGTTTCTGGGGCCTCCCGTGATGGATCCCATGTGAGCGGGGAACCACGTGAGAGTGTGGGTGGTGATGATTTTGCCGTCGAGGATGCGACAGGCTTCCTTACACACGGCGCCAACGCTGAAGGCGCGGATGGCTGCCCTGGAGTCGCTGAAGATGTTGGCATGTCCGTCATCCAGGAGGGCCAAGGCAATGGCCACTTGCTCCGCCGCACGCGACGACGTGCTTCGTATCGAAGCCGCGTTAACGGTTGAACCCCTGTGGTTGATTGACACCACCGTGAAATTGTCGCTGTTTCCATACTGGGCCGCGTCAACGAAGCAGCTGCCGCCAGGGAGTTCTGTTGCGCGGCGTAGGAGCGCCACCGCTCTGGCCTTTCTTCTTTCTACGTTGCGCTGGGGATGCATATTGCGCGGGGCGGGCGATATGATGATATTATCTTTCTGCTCTTTCGGTAGGCCTTGGTAGGCGTCTTCGACAGTGGCCGGGGGGACGCCCATCTCAGTTAGGAGTCGTCTGCCCGCCCTGGTGCCGGAGAGCCTGAGAATCTGTGCTCTTTCTTGTGCTTCTGCAATCTCTTCCAGGGTATTATGAATACCCAACTGCAGGAGTCGGTCGGTGCGTGTGTAGTTTGGTAGTCCGAGCGCGCTCTTGATGCCCCTCCTTATCATGGCATTTAGTTTGTCTCGCTCGGCCCTCTTCCAGACGTGTATGGCCGCTACGTACGTAAAATGGCACAACAAGAAAGCGTGGACTAGCCTTAACAGATTCTCTTCGCTCAGGCCTCTCCTTCTGTTAGCTACCCGCCTGATTAGACCGATGACGCTATCCGTCTTCTTTGCTAATTTGTGAATGGTGATGCTATTTGTGCCTGTCCCTTCGAGTGTCATTCCCAAGATTCGAATGGACGCGACTTTGGGAATGGGATCTCCGCAACTGGTGTAGAGATTAATGTCAACTTCAGGGGACGGTTTCCAGTTCTGTGGCTTGCGGCCCTTTCTACTTGGGCTGTAGAGAAGGAGCTCCGATTTCTTTGGGGAGCACCGGAGTCCTGTGTTGGTTAAAAAGCGCTCTGTAGTGTCGACAGCTTCCTGGAGAGCGGCTTCGACTTGTCCGTCACTGCCACCCGCGCACCAGACAGTGATGTCATCCGCGTAGATCGTGTGACCGATGCCCTGGACCTTGCCTAGATACCTTGAGAGGTCAACCATTGCGATGTTGAAGAGGAGTGGTGAGATGACTGATCCCTGGGGGGTGCCTCTTCTACTCAGCTCCATTGTCTCCGATTCCAAATCTCCAGCCTTGAGGATGGCGCATCGGTTGCTCAAGAAAGACCTGACGAAGGCATGGAAGGACGAGCCCAGGTCGAGCTTGGAGATGGCGTCGAGGACGAACTCGTGACGGATGTTATCAAAGGCCTTCTCCAGGTCCAAACCAAGGATGGCTCTCGTGTCCCGAGTGCAGCGTTCCAGGATTTGGATCTTGATAAGCTTCATGGCGTCCTGAGTGGAGAGGCCTGGCCTGAAACCTATCATGTTGTGAGGGAAAAGGTCGTTGGTCTCGATATACTCGGCAATTCTGTTATGGATGGCGTGCTCGGCCACCTTCCCTACACATGATGTCAGTGAGATTGGGCGGAGGTTGTCCAGGCTCGGCGGTTTACCGGGCTTTGGGATTAGTATGACCTTCGCCAACTTCCATTCTTCAGGTACAATTCCCTGCTCCCAAATCCGATTTATCTCATCTGTAAGAAACTCGATCGATGCGTCCTCTAGGTTTCTGAGAGCCTTGTTGTTAATGTGATCCGGGCCGGGTGCTGACCTACCATTGAGGTCGTGTAGGGCGCGGCGGATTTCACTGATTTTGAAAGGTTCGTCCAGCGCGGAGTTCGGCTTCCCTTTGTATACCGGGTATGCCGCCTCATCGGCCACAGTTTTGAGCGGCAGGTACTTCTTAGCCAACATCTCCAGCATGTCCTTTTCCGAAGACGACTTCTTGGCTTCGTGGAGCGCTTTAGCGAGGACACTTCTCTGGTTTGACTTGGTGCCGGAGTCGTCGAGCAAGTGTTTGAGAAGATTCCACTTCCCTCCCGTGCGCATCTGCCCGTCAATTGAATTGCAAATTTCGTCCCATTGCTGCCTAGACAGGGCTTGGCAGTGCTCGTCGATCTGCTTGTTGATCTCGGCTATCTTTTTTCTGAGCTTGCGATTCAAGCGTTGGCTTTTCCACCTCTCGAGAAGTGATTGCTTAGCCTCGAGAAGGTGTGCTAGCCTGCTATCCATTTTGTCTGTCTGTAGATCCGTCTCTATGGTTTTGGTGGTGGAGCAGACATCTTGCAGAATTAGTGCGCACTACTGGACGAGACTCTCCGGCTTTTCTCCACGGGCGGCGCGGGCCTTGCGAACCTCACGGAATTTGTCCCAGTCAGGCACCGAGAACGCCTTCTTTCTTTTCTGCTCCACTTGTAAGCTGGTGACCGTGATGTAGTGATCACTACCGAGGTCTATGAGCAGATTCGACCACATGGCTGAGCCAGCGTTTTTAACAAAGGCGAGATCCGGGACAGAGTCCCTGGTCGAGGAGGTGCCCCGTCTGGTGGGAAAGGCTGGGTCCGTCAATAGAGAGAGTCCCGCATCTCCCGCCTCCTGCCACAGGCTTCTGCCCTTGACCGTGTCGTGCGTGTAGTTCCACGCGTGAAAGGGGGCGTTGAAATCGCCGGCCACAACCAGGGGAGAGTTTCCGGCGAGTTTCGTTGCTCTAGTGATGATGGTTTTGAAACGTTGTCTGTGATCGCTCGGGCTGCTATATACGTTAAGTATAAAAATGCTAGAGGTATTGGATTGGCTTGGGATGACTTCTACTAGGGAGGTCTCCGTCTTGCTAGGCCGGACCCCTAGATCGTGTGCGACGAAAGTGAACTTGTTGCTGACTAATGTGCAGATTCCTCTGCCATCCCCACGTAGAGTAAGAGCTTTGTATCCCGGGAGTGAAACCTGATCAGTCATCGTTTCTTGCAATAATATAACATGTGGCTTTTCTTTGTGAGTGCGAACAAACTGCTGCAGGGTGCATCTTTTATGGCGGAGTCCCCTGCAGTTCCACTGCCAAATCCTAAATTGGGTGTGTGGCGCCATCCTTGCTGCATAGAGCGCCTTCCGGCGTTGCTACTAGGGTCTCGAGGGAGGTGGTTCTATTAATCGGTCCGGGAATGTGCAGTGATGGCGGCGTAGGTACCAACGCGCCATCCGTGAAGTAAACTGGACGTACGTGGGTTGACGTCATGATGTCCATTTGCTGCACCTTGGACTCTATCTCTGGCATTCTGTTTTCTAAGCATTGAATTTTGACGTTTTGTGCGTCTAACTTCTGATCCACGACCAAGAGTCGCTGATCCACTGCAGATAGTCGATCGGTAATCTTCTTGATCTCGTAGCAGATTGAATTCAACATTTCTCTGACTTCGGACTTGGCTTTAGCCGGTACATTTTCGGGCATGCTGGGAACGGCCTTTCTTTTGGCTGGGTTGCCCGAGTGGCTCGCATCCACGACCATGGGAACGTCTGTGGTTTGGGGAGAGGGGGTCCCCGAAGGGGATGAACTAGGGACTGGAACGGCGTGAGGTCCCCGAGGGGTTTGGGGAGAGGGGGTCGCCGAAGGGATTCCTGAGGGGGTTGAACAAGGGACTGGGACGTGGTGAGGTTGATTAGCCTTTCTGAGCTCTGCTATTTCGGCTCGCATTAACTCAATTATGCTGCGCATCTCGGCATTTTCTTTTCTAAGCTGAGCTATTTCCGACGAACCATGCTCTGGCGCCGCACCCCCAGTTACCTTTACGGCAGTTCTTCCTCCACTCCGCACCCTGTCTGCCCAAGTGGCGCCTTGTTTCCCAGCACCGGCTGGCTCCTCGAACCGGACCCTGTTCTGTGGGCCCCGGGAGTGGCTTCCCGATCTGGAGCGACCGCGGGACCTCGACCTGGAACGGCTCCTGGACCTGGACCGGGAACAGCTGGACCTCGAGCGGCTTCTCGAGCGGGAGCGCCTGCTCGATGTTCTAGCTGGTTCGCTGTCGGCGCTTGTCTGCGCTGGTGACGGGTCTCGCTTCCTGGATTCCGCATTTCTTTCCCTTCTCCTCCGCCGAACGATGTACGGGAGTTGGAACCTTTGCTTGCAAATCTTGTCCGCTGTGGCGTGCGGGCCCCCGCAGAGGCTGCAAGTAGGCGAGCAGGTGTGGTTGTCGTCGGGGTTGTTGGCCCCACATTTCCTGCATAGCTTGTCCTCCGGCGCTGGGCAGACGTCGGCTCTGTGGCCTAGTCTACCACAGGCATAGCAGCAGTCGTGCTGCCTGAGGTACAAGGAACACTTGACTAGCGCCGAGCCGTAGAATACGAAGTTGGGGACCTTGTAGCCGTCGAAAACGATGACTACCGTTTCGCTATTCTTGATTCGCCTGGCTCCCAGGGCTAACGGATTTCTCTCGTTGAGAATGCTTCTGTCTAGGTCGGCCTGGCTCTCCGACACATCAATTTGACGTATGACACCCTTACACGTGGCGTGCGGTGCGGCTTCGTAAGTGCTGAGTTCGTACTGCTTGATGCCCAGGGTGATGCAATTCATTTTTAGATAAGCATCTGCGTTATCGCGAGACGCGGTGCTGAGGACGATAATATTTTGTGTTGCGTTGGGGCAGACGATGTCATGGCTAGCTTGCTCGGACGTGAGTCCTGCCGCGGCGGCGACGGCCCGACCAAGCCGAGCGGAGCCCGTTTTCTGAACATCCAGACCACCCCTGGGGCGGGCGATAATCTTCCAGTGTTCCTTCGGGAGCTGAGGCATTCGCGACGACTTGATGATCTTGTGCTTTAGGCTAATGGGCTTTCTGCTGCCATTGAGACGCTCGCGGTGCCCCTGACTGCTTGCCGCTGCACGGGTGCTGTCGCGACGAGAGGCGCGCAGGGCATTTTTCTTGACAGCGACGGAGCGCCAGCCGTGCTCTTCACCAAATTCTTCCGGCGGAAGATCGTCTCCATCCGTTGCAACAACCATTCTCTCTGCCATGACGAGGCGGGGCTAACCCTGCCCGGCGAGCGCTGGTTAGGCCTTGCCGTCAGACTGAGGGGAGCGCGGCGTCACGGAAGAGAAGCAGCTCGAAAAACCAACGAAAAGGCCACCCACCGTAGAAAAGTTGGTATCTGTGGGTTCCTCTTTTCTTTATGCATCCGTCGGTGCAGAAATCATAGAGATTGAGATGAATTTCTTAACGAAAATATCGAAGAAAGCAGGAGCCGTTGTGGGCACTACCGTACTACTCGGCGTCTTCTTCTTCCGTCTTCCACCCACCACCATGAAATTTTTTTTTTTACAATAGCGACACACAATGCCGGACTGATATACTTCCTAAAGGGGTCTCATTTTATTTTTCATCGCAGAAGCGCAAGCACAGTTGCGTCGCGCGTATGCCGCAGCCACGTACTGTAGCCATGCTCCTTTTCCTCTAACAATATGGCCGCCGGCGGCTTCACGCGCTCCTGTAGATGGCGGATTGGACTGTCACTCCCGAAGTTTAAATACATAACCTCTTTGCATAGAAACGACGGCATGATTGTTAACATCATTGCTCCCCAGACTGATCTTGATGGGTTAACTCATTGGTGCGGCAGGGCAGATGTTAATTAACGCAGACACAACTATACATCTCAAGTTTACTACCGCTGCTAAGACGATTCCTAATGCCCACACAGTTAATAATAATATCATTGATACTTCAGCGTCGGTAAAATACCTTGGTGCAAATTTTAGCTCGTATATATCCTGGAGCACTCATATTGAACTGATTACTACCAAAGACTTTAAAAAACTTGGTCTTCTTAAACGCCGACTACACCAAGCCAACCAGGATACAAAACTACATGCATTCAACATGCTAATCAGGCCTGTGATAGAATACGCATCCGTGATCTGAAACCCTCATTATACCGATCTTATTAACATGTTGGAATCTATACAAAACAAGGCTACTCGATTCATCCTTTTCCGTTACTCTCGGTATCAAAGTGTAACAGTACTGAACATATCGCTCCATCTCCCGCCTCTGGTCATGCGCAGAAAACTCAGCCGTTTATCTTTTTTCTATACTCTCTACCACAGCAACACACCATTTCCAAGTTCACATCTTCTCCCGGTGCCGCACACACCGGCTCGTGTAGATCACATGAAGAAGACTAAGGGCTAAACAATGAAATCTTCCTTACCTCAGTAAGAAAGCCTTCATTGCGGTGAGGCTACCTTATGTCACTCTGAAAGCTTCCTTACTGTGGGGCCCTCGGTGAAGGCTTCCTTAGTGCTTCCTCAGCATAAGGTAGCTCCAAAGCTACCTTCATGCGTCCTTACGCCGCTGCTGGCCCTGAACGAGCGCTTCACCTCACTGCTTAACGACGGGACCTTTGCTTGCGCATGCGCGCTGCCACCCACCTGCGGAGAAGCGCGAGCACGGTACGTCTTGCCAGGCATGTTCGTTTCGGTCACGCGTGCGGCATGAAAGCGTCGCTAGGCGTTGCACGACGCCGGTGTGCCAGCGTTGATGGAGCACATCAAGTTTTGCACTGTAATGCGCTACTTTTTTAAAGTTTAGTAAACAAAACTAGAAGAAAGCGACCATGCTTCTCTATATTAGCTCTTAAATTTAAAGATTGTGCGACGATACAACATTTTTTATTGAATAATGGTGTTCGCGTAAAGCTTTTAAGAGATATTCTCGAACCCAGGCATGCGGCAACCGCTTCTTACGTGAGGGCGGGTGAAGGGAGCTTTCAGTGTACGCTTGCTTCCTCCATTGGTCCTTCGCTGTACAGAGGCCTCACGTAAGGTTAGGAAGCGCTCGAAGGAAAGGAACGTTTCATTGTTTGGGCCTAAACCCATTTTCGCTCGGACAGAACGATACAAATACTCACCTTTGGTCCTTGCTATTGAAGAGTGGATTTCGCTTCCTTCTAGCATTGCGGCTATCGCTTGAACATCATCATTTCAAACAGCTCTTTGGTCGTACTTAGAAAATTCCACTGTAGAATGATGTGCGTTTTTTTTTGTTTTTTTTTTTCAGTGTGTGCGTATGGGCCGTAACGTTCCGTGGAATGTTAGATGACATGTTTTGTAACTTCTTGTGGTGCGATTTTTGTTTTGTTTTGTGGAATTTGCTACATGTGCATTTTTTCAGTACCTGTTCCTAGCCATTTTTTCCCCTATTAACTTGTACCTGGTTTATTAACTTGTATATTCCTGTCTTCAGCCGTTTATATTCTGTGTTGTATATTGTTAAGTTTTCTTTGATGAATCCCCCCCCCCCTATGTAACGCCCACATTGGGCCTTTAGGGTACTGAAATAACATAAATATTGTTGGCTTGGATATGTTTGGCACGAGGCCCAAGCCGGTACCCTGTCTTCTAACGCGTTCTTTTGTTTTCGTCTCTGTCTTGAAGGGACGCGCACCGTAATATGCTGCAATGGTGCTTTCGTTGAGCGTATGTAAGGTGAGAAACGCGGTTCTAAAATGTCTGTTCACTAACTTGTGCAGTAAACCCATGTTTATAGTACTCGCGCAATAGTAAGAGTCACGAGTATGGCAACCGTAACCGCAAGCGTCACGTTATGGTCGTAACTTGTCGCGACAGCGTAGTTGAAATCCACTGACCCTGCCACTAAGAAATACGTGGGGAAGTATGGCTGATGAATAATTAATTGCGAAGACTGGTTTTCAGTAAACGTTTGTTACCAAGAACGGCGGGTGCTTATACTACCGCAAAGGACGGATGCTGGGCGGTGACTCCAATTATTTACTCGCCACATCACACATCTACACTGGAATTCAACTGGTTTCACCAACTCTTGCTTATATTCTCTCGCCCCTAAACTGCGACTTAGCCTGCCACCCGGGCTCCAGCTTTTCCTCTTTGTCCCCCGCGTCTTTCCCAATCTGCTGAGACGTGTTTCACTGATGCTTGCTCTTCTTTTTTCTCAATAAATGAAGGCATTCATTCATGCATTCCTATATTACTGCAGAAAATAGCGTGTCTTTATCTCCATAACCGCCCTGTCTCTCACCTGCACTCTCCAATCGCAAAACAAAGTTGCGGTGTTGCAAATGGCTGGGCGTTTCTAGGAATGGCTGGACAATTTTATAGGAATGGCCCGTAGCATGGCGGGCAATTTTCGGTGGCTGACGAGACAGTATATAGAACACCTCCTCTGCCATATCCACACCCAGTGCTCCGCTTCGTGAGCTACTATTAGCCGCTACTACAAAGCACGAAATGAAAGAAACAGCTCTTTTTGGATTCGTGATGCGTCGATTTAAAATATATATATTTCTTATATGAGCCTAAATAAATGACAGCGATATAAGCGAGGTGAGTTACGGTAGGTCGTTGGTTTGGACTAACGACGCTCTTCATGCAGCACTTTCGTCTTATGCGTGTTTGCGAACGGGAATGAAAGACAGGAGGGTAACACGCCTTCCTGAAATGAAACATTCGGAATAACTCTTTGTTTGACGGTTAGACATTTGTTGAGGGCCCCCATACGAATCACCTGCAAGTCCGTATCAGCTTGCAAAGAGGAACTCAGATTAAACGTTGTCAAGAGGATAGGCTTTTAATTATCATAAAGATATCGTTATTGAAATTCCTTACCATGAGGTGAAAGCCGACTAATAAGCATTTAAATTTCCTGTGTTATTAAAACCTCCTGTTAATAAAAGGTTGTTGTGCTTTACAGCCTCCTAAATTAGGTTATAAAAAAATTAATTGGTGCGGTAAATGTGTAAACGCAGACGCAAGAAAAGGCCTAGTTTGTTTCCAAGTATTCACTCAATGAAGATGGAGCGCCTCTATATACTCTCACATTGTGGGGATGTCAAGAACAAAACACTTCCAAAGAGTGAGTCACGAATATAACTCATTATAAGGTGAGGTTGCGCAGGAAAAGAAAATGCTCAAAGCGCAACGATGGCTGCGCGCAAAGTGCTTCCTCTGATTCCGATCTACGGATCAAGGCGTCAGTTCGTCAGACTTAAATGCTCGTACATTCCAGCGCAATCTCGGGTCCTCAAATGTGACGGATAATGTACGCCATATTCGCTTCACGCACGCAATCTGATAAGATAACGCTCTTTCGCTATTGAATCCGTGACAACATGCTGGATATTAGAAACACATGCAGGCGCGTCTTCAGCTAACTGAAAACTTTGGAACTATGGTTAGACGCTAAAAAAAGCTCCCCCCCCCCCGCGCTAAAAAAAAGAAAACAGTTGCTTTCAATATTAGCTGAAAAACAGTGCTTGTCGTTTAAAAAGGGCCTCTAACGCTGCACAGCGGCGCCGACATACAGGCAATTCAAGCGCGAACCACTTTCCAATTACTGGTATTTATCAAACCAGCGTATCGTGGTTCAATGTATCCCAGTAGTCCAGGGGCCAGTTCCACCACGGGTACTCTGTCGGAGCTCATATTTCATGTCAGCATTATTGTCACAAAATCACAGTATGTTTTCTTTAGATCGTATCATTAGACAGCTAAAATACATCCAGCGAAATCTTCATCTTAATATTTCAGTACTTTTCGTTCTAACGTACACATCCGTGCTGATCCATATGTTACAAAGTAATGAAAATGTACCCAATGCTTTCCCCCAGGCAGCTGTACTTATTCTTAATGACGCCAGCAAACCTAGCCTGATGCCACCAACGCTCAGAAACCGAGAAATCAGGAGCGCGCACAATGTTCTCGCACAACTTGTGGGATGTACCGTAGCGCTGAGGTGCTTCTTGTATAATGTATAAGAATCGGTTGTAAAGGCAGTCGTGCAAGGTTGGGCCATGTGCTTGAGCTCATGAAGTTGATTTGTGCCAAGCTAACCTGTCCAAGTTTTCACACACTTTACAGGAAGTCTACAGCACCATCAATATGCTGGCTATTTTTAACTGCACGAAACAAAACTATTGAAACAATACAAACAATGTAAACATCATTTTATCGTTCGAGTGTTCAGATTGGTAATCTCTAGATGCGGAGTAAGTTGAGAAGTTGTTTGCGTAATTAACAAAGCTACGTTAATTAAATTTTTAGTAATGGTTCTTACGTGGCTAAAGAAAATGAGCATTTTGGAGCCTGTCTTCGAGATTATGCAGCCAACCGAAACACTTTCGACTAAACATGCTTCTGTAAGAGCCATGCGAACAAAAATTTTCCAAGTAAGCACTCTTGGAAGGCGTAACTGACGCAGAAAAGGAATATCTGTAAAGCCGCAGAAAGAACAGCAGTTCACGACGGGACACAAAGGAGGAACCACATACAAACTGCGCTAACAACTTTAAGCACTGTTCTTTATGTGATAATGAAGCAACTAGACCATAGAGAAGGAAATTCAACAAGAGGGGACACTCTTCAAAAACTGGCAACAGGAAACACGTCACGCCTAGTTTCAACAACATCCGTTAGTTGACGCGAGCATCAGAAAAAAAAGAATGTGAAATAAACTTCCAGGCAACGTTTTATTTTTTTTATTCCTTCCCTCTAAAAGTAAAAAAGTTTTGCGTGTAAATTAACTTATACTTTGCAACTTTTTGTTGCGTTGCCTAGCAACAAGCTAGCGGCACGCCAGACGCGCGTGCATACGTCATGCGCCAGACAAGCCGCAGGAGTGAGCGAGGATGGCCGTACGTGCGAAGCTCGCGTGCTCGGCGACCCGTCTGTTTTGGATATAGCCCATTTTATTGGGCTCCCGGCCTTCTCTATGCTTCTCTTGCGTGTCGTCTGCATTTCGACACGGCACCACTGCACTACTGGACTACGGCAAGGTGAGGAATTGTGTTTGACAGTATGCGGCTCATTTTAATCACATTTAGGCCTAGTTCGAGTGGCGCAGTTAGCGAAAAACAGCACCGCCGTCCTGGCGCAGTTCATTTGAGTTAATGCCTCGTCCTGGGAGATGTTGCGACGCTTTCTATGAGCCCCAACATTACTGTAACTTATTTCGGTAGTTTTTGGGCACGCTTGCCGCGCCCGGCTTATTGACGCAGTAAGCGAAAACCGGCTCGGCCGTGTGACGCATTTGCGCGTGTACATGCGTGTACTACATCGTAGCGCCTAAGACAGAGAAGTCTTCGCGCATTCTGTGGCCCCCAACATTATTGTAACTAACGCCGTTATGTTTGGGGTAGTTTAGAAGCACGGTTGCCGCGCCTGGCTTATTGACGCAGTTAACGAAAAGCAGCTCGGCTGTGTGCCGCAGTTAGTTTCGCGTGTACTGAATCTTACTGGTAGAAGTTTGTGACGCATTCTCTGACCCAAAAAAGTATTGTAATTTATTTGGTAACTTTTTTGGATATCTTGAGGCTCGCTCGCCGCGCCTGGAGTTGTGAAGCTGTTAGCAAAAAAGCAAGCCGGCCATAATGAGTTAGTTTTGTGTGTACTGAATTTTAGTGGGACAAGTTTGTGACGCATTTTATAGCCCTGCAACAACATATACCTTATTTCGGTACTCACGTTTCTCGAAAACGCGACAAGCGATTGCCGAGAGTGATAACACGGGAGTGTTGCGTGCACCGGCAGGACGCGTAAAAGATAACACGGAGGAGCTCAAGAACATGACATTTATGTATTCTGAGCTACTGAAAACGGGCTTTGCACCCACGAGTCTAACTGGAGTGCGATTAGAAGGCATTCTGCGAGCGTGTACCATGGTCTGGCTGAGCCTGTGTTGTAGCCACCTTTGTGTACTTGGCGTACCATCGTGCCGACTGAGGCCAATTTGTTTTGGAAACGCGCCGTCACCCGTGTATTTGTGCACTTAAAGTGCAGGAAATAATTCCCGGGAAAGGAGGGGTGCTTGAAAATCGGATGTTCAGATTTTATGGCATTGTTTGGGAGGAGTCTTTGCTGCGAAATGTACCTAAAAGGGAATTTATCTGTAATGCCGCTCATTCACCACTTACGCACGTTTCGCCTCTACACGCAATACTCCTGTTAGGTCAATATATTGAAATGATACATGCTTGTAATTTACTTTCTTTCAGCTGATGGAATCCGGTGGAGCATCGTACGGCAACGACTGCAGCTTACCTGGTGCCACAACTTTGGATGAATGCAGAAGCCCGGATCGAGCATATATATAGAGCAAAATAAACATTTCATCATTTCAGAAGACGTCTTTCGTTTTCTTTATGAAATTGCAGCTGACAGATTCGGCGCAGTCTTGTGAAGGTCAATCGCAATCATTTCTACTTAATAATGAAACGATTCCACGCCAAGGCCACGCGAGGTTCAGCAGAAGCGAAAAAAAAAATGAATGCCGCGCCGAGCAGCGGCGCCGGCGCGGCGTGTACCAACTAGAGTTCAAAACGCGCGCGCCCAGAACCGAAACCGGAAAGAGTCAACAACATGCGCTTGGTGCGCTACAGTCGATTCGGCCGCTGGGCTCTATGGGAGTGTCCGCTCTTGTTGAAATTTCTTTCTCTATGGTACAACGACAAAAAGTCTGCCCTGTATTTCAAACCGATTCTTTATTTGAATCGACGCACTCGGTTATCAGTGGCACCTCGAACAGCGGCGACGCTCGAACCAATGACGACAGTGGAATAGAAGAAAAATAAAAAAAGAACATTGACAAACTGTCTCTCGTGCGACTGTTCGTTCAGAAAAGTTCACGTCGCACACTGCAGTGGCCCACGCAGAGCAGTCAACTCTGAATTTGTAGCCTCAAGATGCCTTGAGTGCCTCTTAAAGAGCGGAAAGATATAATAGAAATGTCTAAAAGAGATTATACGCAGCGCAATATTGCTCTCGTGACAAGCCGCCCATTGAAAACGGTCAACCGGATTATCCAGGCTTGCCGAGACGAAGGAAGCATAAACGATGCGCCGCACCGCAAAAGACCTCGATCAACAACAAACGACCAAGACTTTTGCATCGTGGCTGCCGTCAGCGTCAAACCATTTCAAAGGTCAAAGGATGTTCGATGTGCTCTTGGCTTGAACAACTTGTGCGACATCACGGTACGACGAAGGCTTAGAGAAGCAGGACTGCGAAGTCGCATCGCCGCACACAAACCTCAGCTCACCGCAGCCAACAAAGCCGCTCGCCTGAGGTTCGCTACTGAACACCGCAGCTGGAGCGAGAGTGGGTAGAAGTGTGTAGTTTTCTCTGATGAGTCCACGTTCTCGAGCCGCTGGGACCAATAAAAGAGAGTGTGGTGGACCACAAACACACGCTTTAGTCCGCAGAATATCCAGGAGTTGGCCGCCAGTGGACACGTGTCTGTGAACGTCTGGGGGGCGATTTCCCACGCGGGCCTAGGCCCACTGGTGAGAATTGATGGGAGGTTCACCAGTGCTGCGTATTGCACTCTGTTCGAGCACCAGATGATCCCTTATGTGTTGAACAGGCCGCACCCGGACGGGTGTTATTTTTTCCAGCAGGACTTGTCTCCTGTTCACACATCGAAGGACGTGGCGCGCCTTTTGGAAGAGCGAGGGGTAATGCAACTTCAGTGGTGCGTGAAGGGTGCCGACATGAACATTATAGAGCACGTTTGGGGCCGTATGAAAGTGAACCTTTCGAAGCGCTCACTAGAATTGGCGAACTCCGACCAACTATGGGAAGCAATAGAACATGAGTGGAAGCGCGCCTTCAGCGTGATACCGCATTCATCGAGGCTCTCTACGCGTCTTTGCCTCAAAGAATGGAGGCCATCGTTCAAGTGGACGGTGGCATGACGCATTATTAGGCTACCAACGAACAAAACAAAGGACAAGGATAAGCTGCGCTAACGCTATTGCCTTATTTCATTTGCTTCAATACATTTTCAATATTCGGCAAACGCCAATAAATTTATTTTGAACTCAACCTTAAAGACCATTTTTTCCCGGTTTAGAAGATTTACCATAGATCAACATCGAAGTCCGGAAGAGTGCTATCTTTTGTAACGATTCGACGCAAAAGGTTACCAGTGACGCAATATAGAACAGTGTTACCACTGTCTGCTGGCGACGCGAAATTCCGCAGTTTGCAGACGCATGGCGGGAGAGCGAACAGTTGTTAGAACAGCGTCCGCCTTTCCACTTTCTTTCCAACGGTGGCCGCTGCGTATCACCCATATAGCTGGGTCTGAGGGTGTTTTCTACGCGTTCCTGTGTTCCCTTTCATATTGCTCATAATAGTACACATTAGTGTAAGAGCAGGAACATTTGAGTCTTGCAAAGTATTCTCGTGTGCACATTTTCAAAGCCTTGAACTATAACAATGTATCAAATTTTTTACTCTTATAGGTTTATTTCCTTTTTTATTATTGTTATTCATGAATAAAGAGTGCATATATACCAACGCAAAATAATTTTTTTCTCGCTTTACGGACACCCTAAAAAAATTACGGTAATTTTTTTTTCGAAATAAGTCCCTAAGAAATGGAATCTGAAATAAACCAAAATCGACCCTGGGCGGTTGAATATGGCGGAAAAGATCGACCCTCAAAGGGTTAATTATATTCATGTAATCTTTAGAAACGGATGGCATAAAGGACATACTTGTTGACAGTTTCATAGCGAGTCATGAACACGATGCACGCGGGAGTTAAAGCAGCATCTTTAAAATGCTCTAGAAACTTGCAAAAAGCAAGTTGAAAGCAAGTTTCTATGACCTCTCACAACACAGAGCTTCACCTACAAGTGTTATAACATTTCCTTGCAACGTGCAGCACTGTTTTTACAGACATAGTTTGAATCACTGTGTCACAAGCTCTGGAAACAAAAGTGCATAAGTGCTAAACAAGCACATATGATGCCCTACCCCTACTGCACAGACACCAGACACATTTATCGACACCAACACATGTAGATGGACTATGTCATCCATTTGGTAGCTTCTGATCATGTTCGAAAGCATGAATCTCATAACTGCAAATTCTATAAGAATGTGACACCGACTGATTACTTGGGGACAACACGAAAAGACGGGAGAAGGCCAAACAACACGAGCGCGGGCGCGGGCGCGCGCGGGCGCGCGCGCGCGCACGCACGCACGCACACGCACACGCGCACACACACACACACACACACACACACACACACACACACACACACACACACACACAAACAAACAAATAAACAAATTCGTATTAGGCCTATTTTTCCTGCCTAATTGCAGCTGCAGGACAGCGGGACACACAGTTGAACTGCTGCATGTGCCTCTTGCTACACTTTGCGTCAAGGCCTGGTCTGATTCACCTTTTTGAACCCAGATTGCTTCACGTGACAAATAAATATTCTAGCTCTCTCAACAGTCTTTTTGAGACTATGGCTGACCTTCTGAATGTGATCTGACAGTGGTCACACTACTGTAGGCCAATGTTAGACCTGGGTAAAGAAGTTCTCCTCGACTTGTTGAAGATGCTATTTCGTGCTTCTGTGACAGAGGTTCACAGCCGAACAGTGTGCTGATGTGAAGGGCAGAATTCCCTCCATAAAAGACGGGGCATAGATGCAGTGCACATGACACTCACCAAAGAAAACAATGAGGTCAAGAAATGGAAGATCACTGTCTAGTAGTAGTTTTCCAGTAGAACCCGTTGTGGGGCTACTTGGTGCAGAACTTCCAGAAGATGAAGCGGCAACAGAGACAACACCTTAAGAAAGAACAAAGAGAGGATAAGGCGCTACTTTCAACTGTTTATTGAGGTCAAAATCAGCTGAATATATAGCCATGGGGAGAAGGGGAAGAAAAAAACAGAAGCATTGCTTGTGTGAAGGCGCACGCGCGAGAACACAGAAGGTGAAGGGAATCATAAGATTAGCCAAAATCTAAAACTTATCTGAAAACATGCATTCATTTGTGTAAATATTTAGACACAGGCATGCTGACACAGGCATCCCCTCTATTCTTAATCTGGTTGGCCTCCAGCAGTTCACGTGGCACAGTGTATTTGCTTTTGAGCATGATCGTTGTATCATGAAGCCTTGCTTCACATACTTGCTTATTCTCATTCGTGCAAGCCTTGCAATGAAGTGGCAAGTTTGAGCCATATCTATTTTTCAGCGAAAGCTTGTGCTCCCACAGGTGCTCACTAATACATCGGCCAGTTTGTCCGATATACTCTTTCCCACACTTCCACGGTATGCGACCGCTTCTTCACACTTCACAAAAGGATTTGTATGTTTAATAGAACACTCTACTTTTAGAGACATGAGATCCAATCAGGCAGCACAAAGTACCAAGCTTTCGGGGCACAGAAAAAACCACAGGAATTTTATATTTTGCGGCGACGTGTTTAAGATTACGCGCCACACCGTGAGAATACGGTATCGCCACTGGATACGGCAGAAATTTCTTGCGGGCACGAGGTTGGTATACCGAGCCTGCAATTAATTGTTGCAGTATAAGTCTATGCACTCCAAGACTGTTAAACGTGCGATTGCCACTATGTGCCTTGTATTTACCCTTAAAAAATTGTGCTGTCATAAGGCACACAAAACCTTTGACGAACAGATTTTGAAGTTGAAGAAAGCTGGCTTTCCTTGTTTGGTTTAGAGCAAAGTTTCGGAGGCGTTGTTGAATAAGGTGCAAAAAGAAAGAAACTGAAGCAGTGAAGAAGGTCAAACATTGGAAAAGAAAGCTAAGCCAGTGGTGATACCGTATTCTCACAAAGCAGCGGATAATCTTAAACATGTCATCGTGAAATACAAAATTCCTGTGGTTTCTTCCGAGCCCCAAAATCTTGCTACTTTGTGCCGTCTGATTGGATATGATGACTAAGAAAGTACAGTGTTCTAGTAAACACACAAACCCTTTTGTGAAGTACGGAGAAGGGGTCGTATACTGCATACCGCTGAAGTGTGGGAAGGAGTAAACCGGACAAACTGGCCGATGTATTAATGAACGCATGCAGGAGCACAAGCTTTCACTCAAAAATGGTTATGGCTCAAACTTACTTCTTCATTGCAAGGCATGTGAGAATGAGAATAAGCAAGTACGTGAAGCAAGGCTTCCTGATACAACAATCATGTTTAAAAGCAAAGACACTGTGGCCCGTGAACTTTTGCAGGCCAACCAGACTAAGAAAAGAGGGGACGCCTGTGTCGACACCCCGTCTCCGACTATTTACAGAAATGAACGCATGTTTCTAGATAAGTTTTAGATTTTGGTTAATCTTATGATTTCCTTCATATACGTTTTCCATAATTTTGCACATGCGCATTCACATAATCAGTGCTTCTTTTTTTTTCTTCCCCCTCTCCCCATGGCTATATATTCAGTGCTTTTGACCTCAATAAACAGTTGCAAATAGCACCTTGTCCTGTCTTTGTTCTTTCTGACTGTGTTGTCTCTGTTGGCACTTCCATCTATTTAAATGTAGTTTTCCCCTTCTATGAGCTCATCTAGCACTGTAGAGAAGACAGAAAACAAATCACTCAACCCATTTAGCAGCCTTACTTCACGTCTCCACTTTGGTACTCCACTCCACTTTGTACTCCACTTCGGCAGCAGTGGCGGCGGAGCCGACATATTTACTTACGTTGATTGTCCTACGCACAGGTTTTGCCTGCCTCGAGCCGCAACGACGTCGACTGCCACTTGGGGACTTCAGGGCTGCGTCTGCGCGCGATTGTTCCCGTTTTGCCACATCATACCGTCTTCGGTTGGGTGGCATACGCGCTTATAGCTGACGTAGCTTTCCGAGTGGAATCAGCGCCCCCTGACCTTCAACTCGCACTGCCCCTGACTATAAAGGACCTGCATCGTTTACCTGACCGGCACTTTCGCAGCAGTGGCGGCGGAGCCGACATATTTACTTACGTTGATTGTCCTACACACAGGTTTTGCCTGCCTCGAGCCGCAACGACGTCGACTGCCACTTGGGGACTTCACGGCTGCGTCTGCGCGCGATTGTTCCCGTTTTGCCACATCATACCGTCTTCGGTTGGGTGGCATACGCGCTTATAGCTGACGTAACTTTCCGAGTGGAATCAGCGCCCCCTGACCTTCAACTCGCACTGCCCCTGACTATAAAGGACCTGCATCGTTTACCTGACCGGCACTTTGGCAGCAGTGGCGGCGGAGCCGACATATTTACTTACGTTGATTGTCCTACACACAGGTTTTGCCTGCCTCGAGCCGCAACGACGTCGACTGCCACTTGGGGACTTCACGGCTGCGTCTGCGCGCGATTGTTCCCGTTTTGCCACATCATACCGTCTTCGGTTGGGTGGCATACGCGCTTACAGCTGACGTAGCTTTCCGAGTGGAATCAGCGCCCCCTGACCTTCAACTGGCACTGCCCCTGGCTATAAAGGACCTGCATCGTCTACCAGACCGGCACTTTGGCAGCAGTGGCGGCGGAGCCGACATATTTACTTCCGTTGATTGTCCTACACACAGGTTTGTGCGGAATCTTTTATGTTTCCTTTTCTTACTTACTCTGTCACTGCTGCCAAACGTGAAGTGTAAATGTCCGGTACTAGGGTGATGCCTGAACTAACCAGGTTCCTAAACGATATTCGGTAAGAAATGCGTCACATGCGAAGCGCTATTGAAAAAGAACTCCGAAAGGAATTCAAAGATATGAAACATTCTATTGATTTCTGCAGCACCCAGTTTGACGCAATGACGACACGGTGTGCTGCAATTGAAAAAGAAAACGCTTCCTTAAAAAAGGAAAACACTGCTTTGACAGCCAAATGTCAGGAACTTGTAGGGCAAGTGTCTGGCCTTTAGGAGAGGGTGACAACCCAGGAACAATACTCAAGAAACAGAAACGTTGAAATTAAAGGTGTGCCATTCACTGAAAATGAAAATCTCTTTGCAGTAGCAGCGAAGCTCGGCAGCCTGGTCAATGAGCCTATCTGTGACGCAGACGTCGATGTTTGTCACCGTGTGCCGCGGAAAGACGGTGGCTGTCCGAATATTGTCGTTCAGTTTCGTTCGCGTTCAAAGCGTGATGGGCTCATTGAAAAGGCGCGAAAGAAGCGTATATCCACCACTGAATTCGGTCAATCCGGTCATGCTTCTATTTTCGTGAATGAGCACCTGTGCCCAACACTAAAGAAGCTTCTTGGGCAAGTTGTTGCGCGAAAGAAAGACAAACAGTGGAAGTACGCGTGGACTCGGGATGGCAAAATTTTCGCGCGGAAAACTGACACGTCACGGGCACTACGCATATCTGCAGTTCAAGACCTGGATAAAATGGAGTAAGCCCTTGCTAGTGTGCATCGGACATCGTCCTTACTGCGACAGTTAAACATGGCTGAAAGACTGTTCACACCAACTGACGTTGGTAAAATATTTTCTAAGAGAAGTAAGTGCACGTCCTTTTTACATTTAAACACGCAATCTGCACGCAATAAGGACGATGATCTCAACGCATTGCTGTCTTCTTTTGTTTTTTTATTTGACATTGTCATGCTGTGCGAAACATGGTATCGCAACGAAGAAGTGTTGCAAATATCAGACTATGTCTCTCATTATCTGAATCGCTGTAATAAAAAAGGCGGCGGTGTCCTGTTGCTAACAAGGACTAACTTGCATTGCGAATTGTTGAAAGACTTTACTCAAATTACTGCTGACTTTGAAATTTTGACTGTTCTTCATGGCCGAAGCATTTTTTCTGTGGTATATCGCCCGCCGGGAGGGAATGTGGTTAATTTTCTTAAATACATCGACAACCTGCTATCCTGGGTTAACGATAACGACTACAGTTTAGTTTTGGGTGATGATATTAATATTAACATGTTACACGATAGCCCACTTCGCAGAGACACATTGCGGGTACTTGAATCAAATGCTTGCATTAATACAATTACTGCTCCTACTCGTGTTCAAGGTGACTGCCAAAGTTTACTCGATGTTTTCATTACGACTTTTGACACACAAAACATTGAATCGGGCGTAATCGCTGCTCACGTTAGTGACCACTTGCCTATCTTTCTACTTGTTAATTCACCTGTGTTGCCCTCACGTCTTTCTAAAGATCAACACTTCCCATTTCAGGATATTAACCCATTCACACTTGAGAAATTTCGCAACGAAATATTGCGCATAAACTGGCAAGACGTGTATAACGAAGAAGACTGTGACAAAGCGTACGAGTTGTTTTTATCATTTTTTCACAGCGCTTACAGAAAGTCGTTTAAACGCAAAACAAAAAAAGCCAAAAAAGCAAGGAAACCTTGGATTACTGACAGTACGTTGAAGTTGATCAAACAAAAAGATGCTCTTTTCAAGCAATTCCTAGCCACAAGGAGTGCAACAGATTTAGCAGAGTTCAAAAAATTCCGGAATAAAGTGAATAGTACTCTAAGGGCAGCAAAAGCGCAATATTTCGAGAAATTATTCAATCAAGAAACGATAATGCGAACCGATATCACCTGGAAAAAACTAAACAGTTTACTTCGTGTAAACAATCAGCCAGAGAATGCAGAAGAGTTAGATATAAAAAATCAGCCGACATCAGGCACGGCATTGGCTGACGCTTTTAACAATCACTTTGTATCGCTGGTGAATAGTTCCTACGATCCTCGTTGCACAGAATACGTAAAACCAAAAGTCGTCGAAAGTGCATTCCTAAGACCCACTAACACTCATGAAATCTACAGCACGTTTCAGTCTTCGAAATAGCAAAAGTTGCGATATCGCTGATTTGCAGATTCGCCCAGCTAAGCATGTTCTAGACCTAATCTGTCCTGTCTTAGAGCACGTGTACAATCTTTCATTGGCGAATGGTATATTTCCTCGGCGCATGCAAATAGCGAAGGTAACAGCACTTTTCAAATCTGGCGACAGAAACGACCTCTCAAATTATAGGCCGATATCGATCCTGCCTATTTTTTCTAAATGTCTTGAGAAATTGATTAATACCAGAGTAACCTCTTTTTGTAAAAAGCACAATGTAATTACAGATTGCCAGTATGGGTTTAGAAAAGGTTGTTCAACAGAAATAGCTTTACTGATGCAAAAAGAGATAATTTTGCGAGGCTTTGAAGACAATTTCCTTATTCTCGGTGTCTTTATTGATTTTTCGAAGGCTTTTGACACCCTTAACCATGACACTCTACTAACAAAACTTGACATTTATGGTTTTAGGGGAACTTTCCTGAACTTAATTAGAAGTTATTTGCAGTACAGGTATCAGACCGTTGTCGTAGGTAACAACTGTTCAAAAAATTTGCCTATATTCGCTGGAGTTCCACAAGGAAGCATACTAGGACCACTTATGTTTAACCTGTATATAAATGACATAACTAATATCAATGCCAACGCCCAATTTGTTATCTATGCCGACGACACTAGTTTGTTCATAACTTCTAAGGACGTCAAAGAATTGCTATGTGTTGCTAATGATACACTAGCCCAAATAAACAAGTGGAGCTTATTCAACTCATTAACTATTAATACTACCAAAACAAAACGCGTGCTTTTCCAGCCAAAAAACAAGAGGCACAGTATTGACGGACATCTAAAAATAGGCACTTCTTTCATAAACATAGTACCATCGGTTAAAAGCTCAGGTGTCATATTCCAAGAGAATATGCTGTGGAATGACCATGTCAACATTATTGCTAACAAACTTGCACGAGTTGTTGGAATACTAATAAGATTACGCTTCCTTTTACCACTAAGAGTGAAGCTCCTACTTTATAATTCTCTTTTCTTATCTCATGTTAACTATTGTCACCTTGAATGGGGCAACACGACAAGCAGTAACATCAACATTCTATATTTATTGCAAAAGAAAGCCATCCGTGCAATTTCAAACTCTTCATTCGATGCGCATACTGATCCTCTTTTTTGTCAATTAGATATAGCGCCGATAAAATCGGTCTACAATACAATTTTCCTGAAACGCTTTTTTACAGAAAGAAAAGGTAGCACTCATCTTCTTGCGCACTTGTCAAGGCTAACACTAAATACAAGCAGTTTCAGTACACGTCACAGAGAAACTTGGCATATTCCGCACTCAAGAACTAACTACGGGAATCAAATGCTGCGCCATGAACTACCATCTCTACTTAACTCTTTTCATTAATCACCCTACTTATTATCATTTCAATTGGGTGGCCAAACTTGCCACTCATATTGGCATTCACGTGAATGCTTAGTGTTTTTCTTTGTGTTTTGTTCTCATGTATACGTATTCTAAGCTGTAATTGCACAGTGACCTATTTATTTTTGTATTTCTGTGAATGTTACCCGTGAACGAAAAGGGATTCATAATGTCTGCATTTTGTTGTTTTCCTGCTCGTGTTTTTCGTAACTTGTATGACAATATTATTTCTGCACTCATGTCAATTTTTTCGCCGCAGTGCGAAGTAACTTTGTATAAGCAGTCGCATTTATCCCCATATTGTTTATATTTTTATTGTTCATCTTGTACTTGTGCACGCATTGCTACGTGATGCCAAAGAAACCAATAAGAGACACAGACCTAGTCAAGCCGATTTCATGGCTTTTTGTCTGTGTCCCTGCTATCTGTACGTTGTATAGATACAAAATAAAGTTCGAAGTTCAAGACAAAGAAGAGGACGCGCACAGGTGCAATAAAGCGTTCTACGTGACACATATAGGGTAGAAAGTTTCCAATGAAGCAGAATACTTTTATTACGCTGGTTCTTACAGCAGCTAGTGCTTTACGACTAGCTGACAGTGTTCTCAACAGTGAAAAGTCGCAATTAAAGTGGTTGAGCAACTTTTTAATGTCAAAGTGCCACGCATGTTCAAGTAAGCAAAACTACTACTGAAAGGCAAGCTCCACTATCTGGGCCTGAAGATTTTCTGTGGTGAGCATCGAGCTCGAGCTATTCCCTGCACTCAAAGGTGTTTCTACCTTTTCTATTGGTGCACCTGAACACTGAATCATGCTGTTGCTACAGGGACACCGGAGAGCACATTTAACACTTGGTACCACTCCGACGTGGAGAGGAGCTTCCATAACCAAGTACAGTGTTTGCTTTTAACAGTGCGTTCGTACTGCCTTTTAGCATGGATTGCCAAGAAGCATTTAATGGAGTTGAACGTAGCTGACGTCTCAGGTCAGACAACTTCGAGAAAGCCAAGGCCTATGACTGTTATGCAATCGGTACATAAAGGCAACCATCAATTCACGCAAATTACTCAGCGAGTTGAAACTACCTTTTTATTTTCAATGCCAAGCCATCTGGGCACGTACAAAATGTTAACCGGACCAGGGCAACACGTGAAGTTTACATCAAAAAGTATGTGCTGGAGTTCATAGGTACTAGGGTTTGTGCTGTTTACAATATCCCACTGTCCTGCAGCCGCAATTATGTAGGACAAACCGGCCGACGGCTCAAGGATAATCTTACAAAACATGCACAGACCCTTGACACAACATGGGGGAGCAACACAGCTATTGATGCTGCTTTGTGCAGTTGTACACCAAATTTTTAGCAGTGAAGTATCTTCATGACACATTTTCATAGCAGACATAACTTTCAGAATAGCTCCCACTATGCTAGCGTGTCATCACTTAACCTGCTTGGCAAATTGAAGTATTCAGATCAACCTGCCGGAGGTTTCTGAATTGGGCTGCTTGGTGCATGTTTAGAAGGGAACCGAACAGGGCTACAGACAGGACAAAGGGAATATGTTGCTGTGTACAACGCTGTCACTTCATACTGGCAGTAGCACTGTTCGTTCCTTTTTAAATATTCATATCTTTTTGTCGCCTCACCGCGCAACGCAGCTGCGAGCTCAGGCTATAATTTTACATTGTTACGTTGCCTTCCAATGTTGCACTTATTTACATCATCGCATACTCACCTGTTATAGTTAGCTCAACACTAGCGCACAGTGAGCTTATTCGTGGCTAATCTCAGTTACCATGGAGACCATGACAGTGCTAACGATCAGTGTGCAGTGTTGTTGCATACTCATTAGGCCAACACTAGACAAACAGTTATTTTATTGGTGCGTGTTTTATCTGTTGCCTCAAATCTTAAACTCTGAAGTCGATGTGCTCTTGAATCTTGAAGATTCTTGAAGTCGACGTGCTCATACTGAACCAATTTGTTGCCACAGGAAAACAAATCATCAATTATCCTTTGAATGCATCTGCCAAAATTACTCTACTTGCATAGGCCTCGTCATTCCACCAACATTTGCAGTCACTGTCTATTAAGACTGCATATGCAAGACAGATATACAATAGAATGGCACAGCTTACCAGAACAAAGAGCACCACTAGACAGACTGCTGTGGCACACTTTCTCAGGCCCGCTGGCTGAGAAACTGAGCACAAACCGGCACACAGGCATCCTTCACTGGTGCAATAGCTGTAATTGAAGCAAATAATATTTATTTATTTTATTTCATTTATTTACAATACTGCCAGTCTCTACTGAGACCATAGCAGGAGGGCACTATATATATGCACATAAACAAAGAACACTGATAATGTTAAGTATCAATACATGTATAACGTCAGTTTTGCACTTTAAAACAAACAATTTTTACTACAAAATGTATACACCAAACACAAGTACATGTGACCTTTCAAAAAAAAGGTAAGAAATAGCAATTAACGTACTCTACGGTGCATACCCGACTACATACACAGGGCACAAGTACATGGTGGTTTGCACGATCAATAATAGCACTTGCAATTTTAACTTGCTAAACAATTTTTTCAATTTCTAATTCAAACTGACACAGTGACTCTGTGCTAGTGGTGAGAGGCGATAACATATTCCATTCACGGATGGCAACCGGAAAAAAGGAATATTTAAACACATTATTATTACATTTATATTCTACTAAGGTGTTTCCTTAGTATTCTAAGGTGTTTCCTTACTAAGGTGTTTCCTTTTATATTCTATTAAGGCTCGTGTTTGGGCCTGGTAGGTCGTGTTTGTGAATAAGAAATGTAATTTGAAATGTCAATTTTGAAAGAATTATGCAGAAGTTGATAAAGAAATTTCAAACGTGCCTGTTTCGCTCGTGCTTCGAGCGTAAGGAGCCCAGAAATTGCTAGAAGGTTAGAGGGAGAGTCTTCACGTCTAAATTTGTTATGGATAACTCGAATGGCCTTCCTTTGTATTGTTTCTATTTTCTTTATGTTAGTTTGGGTGTGAGGGAACCATACAGTGTTTCCGTATTCGAGGATCGGCCTAACGAATGTTTTGTATGCTAGGAGTTTTGTTGACAAGGGTGCGAGTTGAAGTGATCTGCGAAGGAAAAATAACTTTTGCATAGCAGATGAGGTAATGCGGTGAATATGCTCGTCCCACCTTAGGTCTGACGTTATTGTTAAGCCTAGATATTTATATTTTGGTACTTTAGTCAACACTGTACCATTTATGGTGTAGCAAAAGTCTGAAGGCTCTTTTTTCCTCGTTATGGTCATACATGCTGATTTTTTAACATTGATTATCATTTGCCAGTCTGAGCACCATTTCGTAATACTACTAAGGGATTTGTTAAGGGAGTAGTGATCCTGATCATTTTTAATTTCTCTATAAATGATACAGTCATCCGCGAATAACTTTATTTTACAGTCTATGTTAGTGGTTATATCGTTAATATACACGAGAAATAACAAGGGCCCAAGCACGGAGCCCTGGGCTACTCCTGACGTAACTGATACTATATCTGATGTTGAATGTTCGAAAATAACAAACTGAGACCTATTAAACAAAAACCCACAAACCCAAGCAACAATGTCTGTGTCTCCGATAATGCTTTTTGGTTTATTTATTAGTTTGGTGTGACAAACACAATCAAACGCTTTAGAAAAATCAAGTAGGATTAGGTCCGCTTGGCCGTGATTGTCAATAACTAGCGCGAGATCCTGTATGACTTCTGTTAATTGAGTTATGGTCGATAAACCCCTGCGAAAACCATGCTGGTTAGGGGACAGGATGCCTTAGTTTTCAAAAAAAATTGTTAAATGTTTTAGGATTATATGTTCGAGTAGTTTGCATGCCGTGCTCGTTAACGATATTGGTCTGAAGTTTGATTCAACGGATTTATCTCCCGACTTGTAGATCGGAATAATTTTAGCTATTTTCCAATCTTTGGGTAGTTTTGATGTCGATAAGGATTTACGGAAAATAAGGCCGAGGTATCTGCTGCACCACTGTGCGTACCTTTTAAGAAATTGGTTGGGTATATTGTCCGGACCACATGCTTTTTTAGTGTCTAGGGCAAGAAGAAGGTTAAGAACAACAGCGTCTGTGATAACGAGTGGGTCGATAGTGGAAACAGTCCGTGGAACTAAGTCCGGCATGACGCCATTATCGTTTGTGAAGACCGAACGAAAGAATTGGTTATATCTGTTGGCTTTATCCGCTTTTTTACTTGACGAGAGCTGAGTTATGAGTGTGTTTTTTTGGCGAAAGTGGTTCCAGAATCTATGTGGATTGTTCTTTATAAAGCTGGGGAGTACGGTGTTGAAGTAATGGTGTTTCGCTTCTTTCGATTTCTGTTTGAAATTTTTTGCTGCAAGCGCTAGCCTAGGGGTCTTAGATGGATTATTGCCTGTTGCCTTGCTAGCTTTGCGTAACCTTTTGAGTTGGCGTTTTGCATGTATTACTTCCCGAGTAATCCATGGGTTATTTTTCAAGGGTTTTTTCGATTTAACAGGAATAAAATGGGTTACACAGTGGGACACTATGTCTTTAAAACGCATCCAGACAACATTTATATCTGACAAAGGATCTGAGGCCAATGCCGAAAACTCTTGGAATTCGTGAGATAAATAGGTTTGTATGTGGGCGTCATCTGCTTTGTCGAAATTGATTATACTTTGGGCTGTGGTTTGCACTGATATTTTGTAATCTAGTGGTAAGATACACATCGGAATATTGTGATCGGATACTCCTTCTATTACTTCTAAGTTCACTTGTTCTAACAGAAAGTTACTACTTAGTAACATCAGGTCAAGTATACTCCGAGACTCGTTTTGCACCCTTGTGGGGTATTCCACAATTTGGCGCAAGTTGAAATTTAACATCATATCGAGAAGGGCTTCTGAAGCTTTTGTTGTGTACTGCATGGTAGACCAGTAAAGGTCGGCAAGGTTAAAATCACCCATAAGAATAACACGACAATTTCGAACATGCTGCTGCAAATATTCTTGTATGGCAATTATGTATTCGTGTCCACATACGGGGCTTCGATATAGGCAACCAACAACTATACTTGTGCCTTTAGTGTTGATCTTACAAAAGATTGCCTCGGCATCAGCCACCTCTGGAAGAATGACCAGTGGGATTGATTTCTTTATTGCTAGCGCCACGCCTCCACCACGTGATTGCCTATCTTTGCGAACCAGTACATAGTTTGGGGGAGTGACTTCATGAGTTGAAACAGACAATGATAACCATGTTTCGGTGACTGCCACTATATCTGGTTCACAATCGAGCAATAAGTTTTCAAATGGCTGCACCTTATTTAAGATACTTCGAGCGTTGACGTTTAACAACATTATTTTTTCTTGCACTGGTATTGGCGTGTTGCCGGGCGGTTTACTTCGTTTTTTCTTTTTTCCACGTTCGCGTTCTTTTTTTGCTCCATTTTGTCGTGCTTCTTTATCTCTACCCTGTCATTCTTTTCGTCATCCCAGATGAAAATACGGCTGTTAATGAATAGTTCGTTGTACGCTAACGACACCTTGTCTTTATTTTCGCGGTTTGCCTGTGCACTGTTCCAGAGTTTCTTTCGGGTCTCTAACTTTTCGCGAGAAATCTTCCCCTATTGAGAGGTCTGATTTCTTTAGTTTAAAGCAGTTTTTTAGTATGACACTTTTATCTCTTGCGTCTAGTAATTTAAATATCACTGGCCTCGTCTTGTTCGGTCCTCGTCTTCCTAAACGATGTATGCGCTCAATGGATTTTTGTGATTATTTCCTCATTTACGGCCTCTTCAAGCGCTTCGCTTCTTTCTTCTTCCATTTCTGGTAGGCCATAAACAATTAAGTTTGACCCTCTGCTACGGTTTTCGATGTCGTCTATTTTTTCTTCAAGACTCTTAATAACCTTATTCATAGAAGCCATTTCTGTATGACAGGCGGTCACTTCAGCTTCGAGTTTCGTAATGAGGTCAAGCTTGCTCTCTATATCCGCTAGTCGCTTTTCTTTGATCTCTTTAATGTCGGAAGCAATTTCGGTAAGTTGTTTGGCGATTTGCTCGAGGTCAGGGCCGGGGTTGCTTTCAATATCTCCGCCCATCAACAATAGCTTCTTAAAGTATGTCATGCATGATTCACACACAGCCATATACTGCCATGGGCACGGCAACACCAGCAAGAAACGGTCACTTGAACGGAGGCATTTCCCAAACCCTTTTCTCACCTACAAAATGTAGACGAACGGGCAATTTGTGAACCGCATGTCGACGGTGCCACCGTGCCCAGTGACAGGGGGTCCCTTGTGGAACGCATATATAGCCGCAGATTGTGCAGACTCCTGGTGGCGCTCTACAGCAGATGGGTAGGCGCATGTGCCGGTAAGCTGATGTAGCTGATAGTCGAGAGAGAGAGAGAGAAACTTTATTGTGATTGTAAACATTTGAAGGAGGGGTGGTCGGAGCCTCTGAGTCCAGGGCCCCACTGGCCTCTGCCGCCTGCCTGACCTGGCTAATTATGGACTTTTGTCCTGCCAGATCGGAGCGGGCGAGCTGTGCCTCCCACTGCTCCATTGTCCTACTGGTGTTTGGCCTATGAGGGTGCTTAGTGCACTCCCAGGTTATGTGCATTAGGGTAGGTATGCCACCGCACCAAGGACAGTTGGCCCTATAACGAGTGGGATATATGGCGTTTAGCAATTTTAAATGGGGGAACACCCCGGTCTGTATTTTACGCCAATCGGCGGCCTCTTCCCCGTTAAGTTGTGGGTGAGGCGGCGGGTATTTTCTTCGGACTCCACGCTGATGAGCAAGGATGTCTTTGGCATTTAAATTGGTGGAATTTTGTGATGGGTAGTGCGGGTGGTTGGGGGTAGAAGAGGACGCCGTCGCTCGGTTAGTGAACCCTCGAGCTAACGCGTTAGCCTTTTCGTTCCCCTGTACCCCCGCGTGGCCCGGGCACCAGAGTAGGCGATGATGGTGGTTGAAGGATTTCGGGATTATCGCGAGGCTAGCAGCAGTCACGTGCCCCTTGAGAAACATGCGACATGTCTCCTGGGAGTCCGTGACCACGACCGAGTCCCTTTGCGAACGCTCCGCGTGAGCGAGTGCGATCGCCACTGCTAATATTTCAGCCGAGGTTGGGGATCCCGCCGTGGCCGACGCGGTAATTTGCTGTTGGCTGACAGCGTTCACGACTGCCAGGGCGTACCTCCTTTGGTAGCGCTGCCCGGTCGTCTCTGCATACAGAGCTGCGTCCGTGTAGTACGTGTTGTACCTATGGTTGTTAGAGTAGGCTGACTGAATGTGTTGTGCACGTCGAAGATCCGTGTCGGCAGCGTCGGTGCGTAGTCATTCCTTGTATGCCGGTCCAGCGCAGTCGCAGCGGTCCCGGTAGTTCCGAGCCGCACATCGCCTGCGTCGAGTACCAGGCCGAAGACGAACTACAAAATGTAGACGAACGGGCAATTTGTGAACCGCATGTCGACGGTGCCACCGTGCCCATATATGAGGTATTTTCAGGCCGGTCGTCCACAGTAAAGGAAGAACATTTTCATATACAAATACTCTTGCACATAAGCTTGTCACCGAATTACCGATTGCTGTGGTATCGTTTGGTGTCTTCAATTGTATCGTTCAACTCATTTAAAAAAAAGACTTCATGAAGCACCTTCTATTCGGAAAAACAGCAGACATTTTGCTCTACATAACTCACAACATGTATTTTAGAATAATTATTGTATTGATGCCTATATGTTGAATATTAGTCTACGCAACTAGAGACAGTCAGTATTAGAACCAGCCTTTAACATCAGTGTTGACACATATTTTGATTTTTTTATACCAGTTTGGAACATTTGTAACTTTGGATGTCCATTACACGCTTGTGGGCACTGCTATTCTGTGTGAAGGTCACGTTAAAAATTACTTATCACATGCACTTGCTTTACAATTACGGCCGCAGATGGGCAAAATTTACGTGGCCATCCACTCCCAGATTACGTTAAATGCTGACGTATTGCGTCAGAACGTTGATAGTAAGCCTGGTAGCTGTCTGAAGTAAAAGCAAAACAAAAACGAAAATTCGCGAAACATCCGATGCCGATAACCAGCTAGCAAATTAATCAATTTCTTCTCCAGCGACCCTTAATGGGTATCACGCGGACACTTTCAATTGCGATCGCGCACGACTGCTCGGGCTCGATCCCAAAGTGTTCCAAGGCACCGTGTTACACCAGTGTTACGTAACACTGCAGATCGCACGAGGTTACGGCAGCGAGCGCGCTACACCGTCCATTCATTGTGATGTAGGGGCATCGCATGCAACATGCTCTATGAGGTCTTCATACACAAGCAGACTTTCAATTTCAGAAGCAGTCTTTCAATTACGGATACGAACACAGCGATTATACACGCCAAGCATACTGCGTCCTAAGCTTAAGGAAAAATAGAATTTCGCTGTGATGCAATGCTTCGCCGAATACGGCTAACATAGTGTTACACCGCGCCGTGAGAGATTGCTAAGGGGAACAGTAACTTCACTTTGGAATGCCAAGAACACATCACAACACATTGCAAAACTGGAATGCCAACGTCAGTAAACCAGCTGCCACATACAGCCGATAACGAACTGCTACAGACGACATCGTCGCTGATGTTGCCTACGCGCCTCAATTTACTCTATATGCAATCAGCACAACAAACGCTACACCATTTATCATAGTCTCGCAATGCCGCGGCTTTATCAATCCTCATGGCCAAGCGGGAATGTCGTTACAGGGCATTGACAGGGCATGCTCACACAACACAGTTGAGCCCCTCACCGGCCATCGCGGTGCATTTCGCACGCGCGACGTGCACCACCAACAAAAAAGGACACTTAAATCACTTATACCCGTGTCACACGGGCGTTTGGAAGGCCTTCCAACCGATAGTCAGTTGACTCAAAGGTCAAATTCGAGCTGCCACACGGGCCGTTTCGAAGGCCGTCGAGTCAATAGTCTATCGAGTCAACGGAGCACGTTACAACTCTATCGAAATCTCGACGGCCTTTGAGCAACGGAAGCGGAAACAGCGCGTACATGCCCTCTCGTTCACAGTGTGCTCGTACTCACGGTTAGAAAAAAAACATCAAACCAAAATGCTCTAAAAATACTATATATGAGTGTTATTAATTATTCGATAAAGTATTTTTGCCACTTGACATGTGCGAACACACACCAAAACGGCGGCCGCATCGAGCGGCGCAAGCGTTGCCGCAGTTTCGCTACTCAACAACTTGAAAACTAAACATATATGTATGGCGATGTATAAACAAATGTTTGTGTAGAAACAAACAAAAGAAATTATAGGGCTATTAAGAGGTTTTAATGTTGTTTAACTTTTCGTGTCTTGAAAACGAAAATAAAGATCCTCAGCGCCACACAATTTTGTGAGAAACGCCTGAACCACTCAACGGCCTTTCAAAAGTGCTGTGTAGCAGCACGACAGCTCCTTTGAGTCGATAGAGTTGTGGCGTTTCGAAGGCCGTCGACTGGAAGGCCTTCCAAATGTGCCCGTGTGACACAGGTATTACTTGCGTAGCAGTCCATCGTCGATTCCTTCTTATTCTCTCAGTGAAATCCCAAATGCAACAGGTATACCACTACCGCACACCGCCATTTCCAGCCGCTGTTCACTCTGTACTGTTGAGGCGGAGAAATGCAACTCGTCGTGTAGAAGCGATGAAGGGTGGTAAGCAGCGCCGCCGCTGAAACCTCTTCCGTTTGTGTGTGCGTACTTACGATTCGCCTATGAACAATGTTCAAGCAGCGTTACCCATGGTGATATTATGTAACTGCTGGTGAACGTGGGCCGTGTCTTTTCTTTATATTCGTTGCGTGTTGATTTTTCGCTCTTAACATGCTCAGTTGCCCTCCACATGAAATTACGGACGGTTCTCCGTATTTCAAAAACAGAGCTTACGTCCGTTTTTTTACGTAGAATTCCGCCGTTTTTCATGAAAATGAACGGTCTGCGTAATTTTTAAGGAAGGTTTGACTGTAAAATTACAGAAATTTTTTAGTGTAGTCCAGGGCACGCTTGAATGACACCATTAGCAGTCTGCACGTCAAATCACAGTCATGCCGCAGCCATTGTTGTATTTGTTCATCTGACCGGGCATGTAACACGAACGTAAGCACAATTATTCACCCTGAATAGCTCTGCTAGCATTGTTTGTACTAAAAAATGCTGAGAAAAGTTGAATGTGTTTTATTGAGGCAATTATTTAATACACAAGCCATCGGCATACCGATCGACGGCCAGGTTCAGACGATGACATTGGTGAAGTAATAAATGGTAAGTGTTGCAAAAGCTCTCAGTGCACTGCTTTGCTGTGCTCCATTCACTGAAAAATGTCCTTGCAACGACGATAGCGTCAGACCGAAAATGACACCCCACTGCACAATGTTATTCGTGTTGAACATTTTGACCATCACATGTGATGGGCAGCGAAACCGTCTATTTACTAAGACTGAACGCATTAAAAATGCAGCAGCACAGCAAAGTATTGTTTCGCAATATGCAGCCTTTCATGTGCACTTCTGACGAGCTGCCACACGTACTGATGAATAAACATGAACAGAGGTAAGAGGCAAAGCTGCTGTGCAACCCACATGACGCTTTTAAGAAAATTTATCTCTAAACCTTTCTGTTTTCATAGGCGATCAAAATTTGTCTTGAGCAAGTTGGTTAATCACATTGCAGCAAAAACAAAAAGAAGCAAGAACTGAATACACAGTGAGTAGGCAGGTTGAGAAGACGAGGTAGACCAGTGAGAAAGGTTTTAATGAGATGGAAGAGGCCAGCCCTGCAGTGTACAGGAGTTAGTGCTTTGAATGAGATTCGTTAATGAAAATGTCTAAAAATACTTTGCTTAAAGAAAACTAGCAAAAACAAATGGTAATATAAAATGAAAGGACAGAAATAAGAGTAAGCGCAAACACGCATGGAAGCAGGCACACAAACGCGAAAACTAAGAAAAACTCAAATATAAAGAAATATGGGCAATAAAAAAATTGACAAACGCAAGGAAACATACACACATTTACAAACAGACGGGGGTAGAGGTATTATAGGAGCTGGTTCACAAGCTGCTGTGCCTGCCTTCTCGTATGTTTTTGGTTTAACCGTTTTCTTAACACTGTCTTGGGAATTTTTAATTGCAACATATCACGAGCATCGAAAAGCAGCGCGAAGCTATGTTTTCGGAAACCATATCGAGCGCTGGCAACACAATTTATGCGTGACTGCACCACAGCACACATCCTACAGCTTGCGCGCGCGGTGAGCACTGGTGAAAAGCAATCAATCGACGGTGCTACACAATGCTCGAACACCACCGTTAGACGCTCGACCATCTCACTGCTGACAACGATCGTTCACGCTAAGTTGACGGCGACAAATCTTTGCGTTGGAGGCTTCTTTTGCAAATATTTTGTGTTGACACGCTCGTAGGTTTGTTTCATGCGCGAACACTTTTCGCATTTCTCCTGAGAATGGTTTTGCTCCATCGCTTCACCCCGTCCGACGAAAAACGCAGCGACACAGTACACGAACACACCCGCCGTTGACAGTAGGCATCACACTTTGGCAAACTTTTTTCGTCGTAACTTCAGTAGGGAGCGAAATAAAAGAAACATGGAACAAACACGCAGGATGTGTGTTTGCAGCGGTCGCCGTAGGATCTTGTTTTCAGGCAAAGCGTAGCGCAGAGTCAGCGATGCTCGCTGCAATGTTTCTTCGCCGGATCACGGCTCAGAGTAAACGCACGCGGCACAAATTCCGCATCGTAAGTTCGCGGTAATATTTCCGGCATGATAGACAATCACAAACAGTTTGGGAATTCACTGTGACGAGGCGTTGACGCGCACAGCTGACGCGACTTGGCCAAGTTCGAAGCGCGGGCGGCGATCTTCTCCCACGGCGGGGTCACCCGCCGACTGGCGTAGGACGTCACTCCAGAATGCGCACCCATTGGTGGATGTTCGTGTGCATCAGCTTCCGAGGAGCAAACGCCCCCTTTCTTCTAAAGGTGTATCCGACTATAGAACTGCAGCGTCCTGCGATCTACGCGGTTGTACGGGAGTAGCCGGCCACGTATCGTTACGCAATTTCCCAAATAACAATACGAGTCAGTTTTGGCACTTGGTTGAGCACTAAACGAGGGTAAAAAAAAGTTGTGGCTGTTCCGAAAATATATATATTTCTCTATAATGCTTCCAGAGCTAATTCGAAAAAACGCTACAAGAAATGGATATTTTACATTTTCGCTTGCTTAATTGTTCTTGGCAGTTTTCTTCCTGCGCTTCTTTCCTGCGCGAGTCCATTTAATGTGGTTCCTTGTTTGCCAAGTAAATGAGAGGTGTATCTCACAGGTGTAACTGTGAGATACACCTTATTTCATCCCTTTTGCGGGTCTACGCGTCTTTATGGCGAATGGTAGGCATTATTCACATTTGTACTAGTAAAAGTACCCCCCCCCCCTCATTCGCATAGAAAAGTTGCCTTGGGTTGTCCCCACCCCCCGAAAAAAATCCTGGGTTCGTGCCTGTGGCGGATGTCGTGCAGACCGGAAATGGCCAGGACGCAGGAGTCGGTGTAGCACAGAAGGGCGACACAGAAGGGCACAGAAAGGGCGGCCGACAGACTGACGGGAGAGGCAGTCGGCGTCCTTGTGCAAACGGCCCGACTTGTATAAAACAGCAAATGAATATTGCTGGAGCCGTAGCGCCAATCTACCCAATCGTCCAGTGGGGTCTTTAAGTGAGGACAGCCAGCACAAGGCGTGGTGATCGGTAACCACGGAAAATGTGCGGCCGTACAAACAGAGGCGGAATTTGGCAACTGCCCAAACTACCGCTAGGCACTCCGGTTCGGTAATCGAAATATTCCTCTCGGCGAGTGACAGGAGGCGGCTAACGTTTGCAATTACGTGCTCTGCGTTATGCTGCCATTGAACAAGTACTGCCTCAATTCTATGGCCACTGGCGTCAGTGTGCAATTCAGTGGCGGCAGGTGGATCATGATGAGCTAGCAATGGGGGAGCCGTGAGCAAGCGTACGAGGGCGGAGAATTCTTTGAGCAAGGCCCCATGTGAAAGTGACGTCCTTCTTAAGTAAGGTTGTGAGAGAGCGAGCGGTTTCGGCGAAATTCTTTATAAAACGACGCACATACGAGCGTAGCCCAACAAAGCTTCTTACGTCTGCGGTGGAAGACGGAACGGAATAGTTCTGGACTGCGCGAATCTTGTCAAGGTCGGGGTGAACGCCAGCGGCACTGACGAGTTGGCCAAGAACGGTATAATTTGACGACGTCTAAAGTTCCACTTGGATGAGCTCAATCGCAGACCGGCGCTTCGGAAAACAGCCGAAAATTAAATGATGGGGTTTTACGTGCCAAAACCACTTTCTGATAATGAGTCACGCCGTAGTGGGGGACTCCGAAAATTTCAACTACCTGGGGTTCTTTAGCGTGCACCTAAATCTAAGTACTGTTACGTTTCGCCTACGACGCGCAGTGTAGCCGGCGCGGATGCAACGGACGGCGGGGCTTCGTTCAAAGCGGCGGATATTTTGGCCCGTTCGGAGCGGCCGCGACGCATCCCCGCCGAGCGCGTCCCGGCATGTTCAGTGCCACGTGTCTTTGTGTGTGCGTGTGTGTGCCCACGCTTGTCAAAGCGCGGCAGCCGGGGAGAGGAGCTCCCCAAGTGTGAAGCGAGGAGGTGTGACCGGCGCCGGCCCGGCTGATGCGTCACTACACTCGTCTCAACATGACTCTCAGCTCGTCCGTGCCTCGCTGTCACGTGGTGTCGTCCCATGACCTTCCTTCTTGTCCGCGACGCCGAGAGTATAAGAGCAGCTGCCCCTGGACGCCAAGAGAGAGGCTCCGATTTCTTCTGTTGAGTAACGTGCTCTCCCGTCTCTCCACTTCGGTCGACCTGACCGCCCGCTCTTTGCGATGCTAGAATAAACAAGTTGTTCTGTTAGCAGTCGACTCATGCTTTGCCAGGACCTTCGGATGCTTCCAGTGGTGCCCCAGGCCGCCAGGCCAACGCTACCCTTGGGGCTTGCGACCCATTTGCAACTCGTGCCAGCGGTGCGACTGCAATAACGGGAGTCAGCACTGAGGTTCCAACAGTACACAGGTGTTTTCGCATTTCGCCCCCATCGAAATGCGACCGCCGAAGCCGAGATTCGATCCCGCGACCTCGTGCTCAGCAGCCGAACACCATAGCCACTGAGCAACCACGGCGGGTGGAAAACAGCCAGAATAGTCGTTAGATGAGTCGTGAAAGTTGGTGAAAAAACTGACATGTTCTAGATAACACAGTCATGTGGACCATTTATAGCCGCGAAGTAAGGAGTACGTCATTCTTTTGAAAGTTGCCGGGGCATTGCAAAGGCCGAACAGCATAACCTTGAATTGGTAGAGTTTCTTCATTCTTCAGTTCATTTATGAGGATATTACTATGAAGTATTTGTGCCTCTGCGGCTGAGTCATGGGAAAGGCATGCCTGTGCGACTCTTGTGCTGCTCTAAACGCACCAGAAAAAAAGAATTAGCGCCCAGCATGCGCAAACAAAAGACACAAAAGGGGCAAAATCGCCAGGAGCTGCAGACGTAGTCATGATTCGTACAAAGGAATATATATGAAGCTATTTGACGGAGTGCATTCGCATTATGCCAAAGCAGAATTTTTGCGTACCTTATTTTGGGTGCAAATGAAGGCTGTCCTAATTATTGCACATGTTTGTTTGCCTGGTGCAAACCGGCATCTGGAAACCCTAAAATAATTTCCTCAATATACAGCGTACGTGTGTTATAATTTGAACAATTTCCATACAGCTTCACGAAATTTATGAAATACTAAAGGTCTTCATATTTTTTTTACCACGACGCACGCAGAGGAGCATTGGAAGTTTCATGCGAAATGACACAGACATGTTAGTGTAGCCTGCCGTGTAAAAAGAGAGAACGATTCCAACCACAGACCCTTTTCTAGTTATGCCCGCAAAGTTGCACAAGCAGAACTTGTCCTCGGCTAGAATCACAACAGATGCTATGGCATTCTGCTGTTCAGTTTTTAACTTGTTCTACTGCTGAGTTAGGTCACAGCACCGTGATACAGTTACTGGTGCAATTCTTCCGTTATTCTGCGAGAGTATTGTTCTACCCTACATTTAACACGTTTGAACAAGTGAAGAAAGATGAGAAGGACAGGTAGTGACTGCGGATCCGGATCATGAGACTGAAGTAATCAGAAGGATAAGAATGGACGTTTGGCAGGCATTCTCAGATCATGAACAGCAGGTTGCCATTATCCCTCAAGAGAAAAGTATATAACAGCTGTGTCTTACCAGTACTCACGTACAGGGCAGAAACCTGGAGGCTTGAAAAGGGTTCTACTTAAATTGAGGACGACGCAACGAGCTATGGAAAGAAGAATGATAGGTGTAACGTTAAGGGATAAGAAAAGAGCAGATTGGGTGAGGCAACAAACGCGGGTTAACGACATCTTAGTTGAAATCAAGAAAAAGAAATGGGCATGGGCCGGACATGTAATGAGGAGGAAAGATAACCGATGGTCACTAAGCGTAACGGACTGGATTCCAAGGGAAGGGAAGCGTAGCAGGGGGCGGCAGAAAGTTAGGTGGGCGGATGACATTAAGACGTTTGCAGGGACAACATGGCCACAGTTAGTACATGACCGGGGTAGTTGGAGAAGTATGGGAGGGGCCTTTGCCCTGCAGTGGGCGTAACTAGGCTGATGATGATGATGATGATGATGATGATGAATAACATCCCTGCCTTCTCCCTTTCCTTTCTCCTCTTGCGTCCCAAGCAGCTTTACAAACATTTGCTACCAAGAAAGATTTTAATCTAACACGACCTCAAGGGGAAGTTTTGGCCCGCTCGGGGGCTCCTAGCTAAACAATGGAAATTGGGAATTGTTTTTCAGAGAAACCACTACACCAAATCTGATGAGTTATGTTGAATTTAGCAGAAAGAGTTACAATGTAGTGATTTCAGAAAACGACATTCTATTTAGGCTGTCCACTTCTTTCACATAAATTTCTGAACAATCGTAAAATTTTGAAAACAAAACGGCGTATAGAACTCTGTGCCTCAGCGACTAAAAACGATATTGCAATTCTGTAAACTCCGCCTAATAATACACCTAAAGCGGACAGCAATCGTATGCCATACGCCAGCCACCCTGAAACATACCACTAATCTGTGAATGTTACATTTGCAAAACTCATCCAGACATTGTAACCAATTCACATAAGTTGATGCAGCAACGGATGCTGTTTATAGAAGAGCGACATTTGTTTTTCATGGCTGATTTGCGGAGTTGTAAACTTCAAGTTTCTTTGCTTTTTTCTAAATTTACCAATATCCCGTAATTCTTGTAAAAAGTTCTATGGCTTAAATCAACATTTTATTTCCTGCATCACTATAACGTTCTTGACTGCAAGAACTTTCATTCGAATCGGTTCAGCGGTTTTCTCATAAAAGCATTCCTGCGTTTTACATCTATCTGAGTAACTGGCGTCGGAGATATGCTTGAGCGAGAGTCTCAGGGTGTGCTTCTTTTTGTTGTGTTTTCTTTAGTTGTGCATCATGGCATACGCCATAGCGGGAATTTCGAATTCTTTAAGGTGGATACGCCACGTGGCGGCGAAAAAAGGAAACTGAACGAAATGTTGCTAACTCATAGATATGCGTAGGTAACGCCCACCTTCCAGAAGCGTTAGTATTCAAAGTGGACGGAACCACCAACCGGTCGGCAGCAGTGGCGTAGCCAGAAATTTCGTTCCGGGGGGGGGGGGGGGGTCACATTGCAGCTCGATCTCCTCCTTAAGAGGAAGCTTTAGCTCGGGTGGTCGTATCTAAATACATGTATAAAGAGAATTCGTTTTTCTCGGCAACCAATACACCAAATTTGACGAGGTTTGTTGCACTTAAAAGAAGAGCTTAAATTCTAGTGACTGTTCGTTTCGAATTTTTCATGTGGGTTGTCAATTCTTTATTAAAAATTCATCAAAATTGCAAATTTTCAGAAATCTAAACTATCAAGTTTAAAGCTATGTAACTCAGCAATGAAAAATGATATCATAATTCTGTGAAATGCACCTAATAGTACATCTACAGTGGACAAAATAACTATGTTACACGTGAATCTCATGAAATTTAGCATCATGGAAATACGGCTTTCGCAGAATCCTTGTACACAACGTAACCAATTCACGTAAGATACGAATTGACTCACCAAATTTGTGCTCTTTGACTGTTATTATTTATTTAGTTCAAAATACTGTAGGCCAATGTGGTGGCCCAAACAGGTGTGGGTTACATCCAACATGAATGTGCAAAGTAAGAGACAACAAAAAGCAAGCAAGAAAGAAAAAAAGCAAAAAGAAAAATAAAGCTTAAGAGAGAAGGTGACACTCCAACTCAGCGAGAAAATTATTGGAACCAAAAATATCAGACGGCAAAGAATTCCATTCTTCCACAGTTCTTGGAAAATAACTGAATTTGAAATATTTTGATCGGGCAAAGATTGGGTTTAGTGCAAATTCATGGCCATGGCGTGTGCGTCGTGTTGTTAGGGGTTTTATACTGTCAGGCAAATCTATTTTTATGTTGCCAAACATACAATTATAAGGAAATGAAAGGCGACTAAATGTTCTGCGGGCTTCTAGAGTAGAAATACAGTTTAATTGCATTAGGTTGGATGGGGAATCAAGTCTACGATATTTGACAAATATAAACCTAACAGCCTTTCTGTTAATCTTTCAAGTTGCATGATATCTTTTCTTTAAATAGGGATCCCAAATGATAGAAGCATACTCAGGCTTAGAACGAACACACGTATTATAAGCTAAAAGCTTATAATACGTGTGTTGAGATGTGTTGATATGTGTGGATAATAGATGCCGTTTACTGAACAGCGACATGTGTGCTTGAATAACAGCTATTAGTTTGTAAACGTCGTGCTTCTATTTTTGGGGGGAGAACTTTCGAGTTATTCAAAATATTTAAACAATGTTCACGCCCTAAATCGAATTTCCGCTTCCAACAGACACTAGAATTTAACTTTCTCTCTCAAATGCAACAAATATTATTAAAAGCAATCCGGGGGTTATCACAGGAAAGCGTTTCTGCGTTTTACACGTATTTGAATAAGGCGCCTCGGAGTTGGGCGCGAGCTAAAGCTTCCTCTTAAACAATTTGTCTGGGGATCAAATACATGAATAATAACTGCATTGTCATTGCTAAAGATGCCGCAAACGAATTCTTGAACACTACGCACTGTCAAAACAAGCAAAATGTGTATTTTTCATAAAATAATATACTTGTATGTACCAAAAATTGTGCCCAAAATAACCGATATCAATGCTTCCATGTTTTTTTTCTCTATTAAATAAGTAAATAAAATATCACACGAACTTTAGAACTATATCAGTTCAAAACCACCAAGGCAGTGCATGCCGCTGATATGAAAAATCTAAAGGCCATGAAATTAACAAGCTGATGACAAATATTCTAATGAAACTTTGTCATTCAAGAACCCTGTTGAGGTTCTTGTACATATGCAACGGCCAGTGAAAAATCTCAATGATCTCAAAAATCTCAAATCTCAATTTGTTCCAATGTATTACGCAGGAGAAGCTGTCACTGGTCGTGTATTGTGAATAATTGCACCGAAATAATTGCCGCAACAGAGAGCTCGTACAAAGAGCAGGAGCAATGCAAAATAAACGAGGGCAAGTCAAATTAAAGTCAGCCAATGCGAATATATGGCAAACGAGGTACCTCATTTAAAAGAAGTCTCCATGATCATTGAGACATTTGTCCCGTTGTCTAACGAGTCGCGTGATTCCCGTCTCATTAAACTTTTTGGAGTTCCTATTTCAAAAAGTCTGCAACTGGCTCTTCACATCATCATCCGACACGAATCTGGTTCGCTTGAGCTGTTTTTTTCAAATGCTCCAAAAAGTGCAAGTCGTAAGGCGGCAGGTCTGAGATGTATGGCGGATGTTGCAGCACTTCCCACTTGAACATTGCCTGCTTTGAATTAACCACATCAGCGACGTGGGGACGGCATTGTCGTGGAACAAGATGACCCCATTCGTCAATTTTCCACGCAGTTTGTTCTTGATTGTGACACGCAGCCGATCTGGCGTTTTACAATACCAAAACAAATTGATAGTCTCTCAAGTCTTAGCAAATTCTACCAGTAATGGCCCCTGACGAGAGAAAAAAAAAGTCAACAACACCTTTCCGGCGGAATTAAATGACGGCCTTTCCTTTCTTGGGGGCGATGAATTCGAATGTTTGAACTGTAAGCTTTGCTGTCGTGTTTCAGGTTCATAGAAGTGGCACCGTGGTTCGTCCCCGATCACAACTGGAGACAAGAAGTCGTCACCCTTATTGTGTTACCGGATCAGATGAGTCAAGGCAGCGCTGAACTTCTGCGTCTTCTGGCCGTACTTCAACATCTTGGGCAACCATTGCGCACACAAGAGCGGATAACCGAGATGTTCATGAATTATGGCGTGAGCCGAACCGTGACTGATGTTCTGACACGCTCTGTCAGTTAATCGTTGCTTATCTTCCGTTCTTGTCTGATGAGCTCATCAACCTTTGCACTTTTGTTAGGGGTGATTGCACGATGGCTTTGGCCTTGTCTTGGATCGTCTTTGCAACTTTCACGTCCTTCTTTGAATCGTTTGCTCGAACGCTTTACAGTGGCCAATAATTCAATGTTGAACGTACACAGAAGCCATACGGCGACTAATTTCTTTTTGCGAAATACCTTCAGCTGTCAAAAACCTCAGGGCACCACGCTGCTCAACTTCTAGAGCGTCCATTATGTCGAGCAACCGTGTTCAACCCAGTGCATGAGAGCATTAAACAACCTTGATACTCACACCTGCGTGTCACTTTTGTAATAGAGAGATGCCTGTGTGTCACGTGTATGCCTCGCAGATAATGGACCGAACAATTCTTGCGCGGGGTGGGTTGGCTCACTTTCATTCTACTCGACTGCGTACATCAGAAATGCGAAGATACAATGGAATATACAAATGCGAAGATACGCCTTAAGAAACGGCAAATGTGTCATGGAAACAAAGTTCACTGCACATATACACAAAACTCCGCAACAAGATATTTAAATATTTGTATTAGTCTCCAATAAATCTGCGTATCTAAAGAGGGACACTGTATACAATGCGCCAAACAAGGCAAATAAACATGTTGCGCAATCAGATTCACAGAATCCTAGATCCCACCCCTATTCCATCCACTTCCCCCGATGTATCGCGCGCGATGGAAGGCGGTGAGCTTGCTCCCCGCTTTTATCTTTTGCGCACACAAGGCTGAGCCACCATCGCCGTCTCACCCATTCCAGCCCCCCATCCCCCCCTTACGCTTTCACTCGCACATACACAATCAGGCGCATGGTCACGATGTTATCGCCCTTGGACTTTATACACACTAAACAAAAATAACGCGAAACGGGAGTAAACCGCTCTCCTGTATCGCATTCCCGTTTCTGGGTTTTTTTTACTACGTACCAGTCGAGGTAAAAATTTACTACCATTCTGACCAAGGTTTTTGTATGTAGAAACGAGAGTAATTTTTTAATCTGGGAAGGTTTTTAGGGACGATAGTGGGACTATATTTTTACTGCCATCACGAAGTTCTAGCGGCTATTCCTGAGAGTTATTTTTCAAGCCCATTCGCGAGTTTCTTGGGTCTGATGTGGGAGTATTTTTTTACCTCTTTCATTAACTTTTCTCAGCTTTATCTGATAGTAATTTTTCAAGCCCACTCTGGAGTTTGTTGGAGGTGATGTGGGATTACTTTTTTACATCATTCATCCAGTTTTCTAGGCTATTCCTGGGAGTTATTTTTAGGCCTATTCTCGAGTTTGTTGGTACTGATGTCGGGGTATTTTCTTACCTCGTTATCAAGGTTTTGTAGCTCTACCTGAGAGTAATTATTCAAGCCCATTCTGTGGTTTGTTGGAGCTGATCTCGGAGTATTTTTTTTACCTCGTTCATCAGGTTTTCTCGGTTCTTTCCGAGAGTAATTTTTCAAGCCCGTTCTGGAGTTCCTTGGGCCTGATGTGGAAATATTTCGAAGACAACTGAAAGATCACAAAGATGATTTCATGGATCCCAAGCATGAGTGATTGTTTATTAGTTCTGACATGTTTCTCATAAAAAAGTCAGGCATGAGTTAATCATCACAAAACTATAGCCTTATAAAATGCTGTGATAAGCATAATAAATATTTGTACTAACACACAGACTGGGGGCTGGTAACTACCCATTAGATCTCTCATAGCAAAATAAAATACATCACAACACATTCAATGTGCAATCCCACTAAAGTACAGTGAAAACAAGCAACATACAATATAAAATCTAACTGATAAATATACAGTCAGTACTAGAGACGTTCACATTAAACCCACTGAATATGCAGGTCATTCCTTCGAACAGGCAGTTGTCCAGAACATGGGTGTGCAGTGCATTCAATGGATTAGTATGAACATAACTATGCAACATAAAAATATTGCACTTAAGGCCAAATGGCATATCCTGCTAATGGCCATTACTGCACCAGACAAAATGAAACAACCATGTGGTAAATACAGCAAGCATTCGTAATATCACATTAGTGCCGGCCACTGACCACCATATCTCTCACTGCAAAAGGAAAACTATCAACGCATTCAGGATGTAGTGAAATTAAAGCACTGTGAAAACAAAATGACACACAATACAAAATCTAACTCACAAATACACAGGCAGTACTAGAGATGTTCACATTAGACACACTGAATATGCAGATCATTCCTTCGAACAGGCAGTTGTCCAGAACATGGGTCTGCAGTGCATTCAATGGATGATTATGGACAAAACTATGCAACATAAAAATATTGCACATAAGGCCAAATGACATCTGCTGCTAACGGCCACTAGTGCCTCAGACGAAATGAAACAACCATGTGGTAAATACAGCAAGCATTCGTACTATCACATTAGTGCCGGCAACTGCCCACCACATCTGTCACGGCAAAATAAAAACTATCACAACACATTCAAGATGTAGTGAAGCTAAGTAAGTAGTAGAGATGTTCACATTAGACCCACTGAATATGCAGACAATTTCTTCAAACAGGCAGTTGTCCACAACATGCGCGTGCAGTGCATTCAATGGATCATGAACAATACTATGCAACATAAAAACATTGCACTTAAGGGCAGCTAGCATCTGCTGCTAATGACCATTAGTGCCCCAGCGAAATAAAACAATCGTGATAAATACAGCAAGCATTCATACTATCACATTAGTGTCGGCAACTGTCCACCATATCTTTCATTGCAAAAGAAAAACTATCACAACACATTCAAGATGTAGTGAAACTAAAGTACAGTGAAAATAAACAAGTGACACAATATACAAAATCTAACTCTTCAGTATTGCAACAAGCAAATGAGGGGGCACTAGAGATTATCATTAGACCCATCGATAGCATACTGACCTTCAAACAGCTAGTTGCCCAAGACATGGGTGCACAGTGCAATGAATGGATAGTTAGGAAGAAAACTGCAACAACCATGAGAAACATGTTCTATAAACTTTCAAACTTTCTAAAAAATGACCTCACTTAGATAAGGAAAGTGGTGACTGCTAATGCACACGTCAAAACATATATGGAAAACAGCCATTAACTGATACTAAAGCCCCTCCATACACGTTTCCGCCGACCAGGTTACCGCCAACCTACCCTCTTCCTCCACGCTCCTCTACCAATCACCCCCTTAGCTTCCGGTGTCAAGCGGAACTTCCGTAGCTGCAGCTTCCTGTTCCGAGTGGAAGTAACGCTATGTTTTTCTTAACGTTGTTTACTTTCGCGTCGATGGAGAGGCTTTAATTGCACCAGCTGCGGTTTAAACTGTGAATGCGATTCCATCCAAGTACCACCGCCTATTGTAATGAGCGATCTGATCGTGTTCGCTGTTTCACGTCAACCTGTGACGGGTTGTGCCACGAGAGACAACGTACAGTGGAATGTAGTGCCTGGGCGCTTGGAGACCACTGCCGTTTTTCGTGAATTTAGAAAACAGCGACCGCGAATTACTACTTCAGCGGAATATAACAGCTTGTCGCCTTTGCATTCTTCTCATGGCGACTCCCACAGCTCTGCTAAGCACGCGTGGGCGTTTGACCATCGGCAGTCAAAGCGGAAATTCCCGCAGCACAACTCCAGGAAGCGGTAACGCCGGAACCGGAAACTTTTAAACCAGAAATGCTGGAACAGGATTTGGTGTGAGGGGGAAAGGCGGCGCACAACAAAGGTTGTCGCTACTTAAGAAAGCGGCAGTGGCGCGTGGATGGAGGGGCTCTAACTGATACCACTCCCCCTTGTGCTCAAAGAAAACATATGCAGCCCTTTTTCCACACAAGAGGAACATGTTGCACAACTGTATTGCAGTACTTATGGGTACAAGCCAGATTTCAATTTCGTTGCCTAAAAATTGTAGTGCTTCTTAGATAGACTAAAAGGGAATTGAATGTGTTGCCCTTGTCTGTTTCTAGGCATGCAGTTGTGATGGATGCCATATGCTTGTGTGACAAATTGAACATAGTGCTATAGGTACGACTACAAGTATGTATATTTGTAGCTGCCCTCAAACCCCTTCATTTTGCTAGTCAGCATCTATGGTGTATCTTTGTATTGCTCATCTAACACTGTTTACACACAGAAGGCATGTCTGAATACCAAACCACCTTATTCTCCACAGTTACTTTAAAGTGAATGCGTTGTGACAAAGTGTAATGTAAGAAGTCCATGATAAAGAAAAAAAAAGAAATAAAAATAGCTAATTCAACTCCCCCCTGAATTACCAATTTCTGGGCCATTAGGTTTTGCATAATACACTTGTGGTGATTAACACAGAGCCACGTTGGCCTAACCCTAGTGGCACAGGACATCCTTCAAATTATCACTTGGTACAGAATCATTCAGCATGCTGCTGGTGCTTTTGCCCCTGCTGAGAATACCTGTGGCATACTAACACACATTTTGTTGCTGAAGGTCCATTACAGAGATACTAAAGAGAAACAGCAAATCATTTTAGACTGATAAAACAATCTTTCAGAACTGTATTCTTGAACATTGTGGCAATAAGCGGATTATTACATGAGAAAATGAAGATTTAACTTTCATTTTTCAAGTTTTATGCAGTGGCCGCACATCAGTGTGGAGTCATACTTCAACTAAGTTATTCTTTGACACCTTTACAACAGAATTCATCAATATTGGCCAGTAGAACATTAGGTAGACCCGACCAGACACCGTCAAATTCCATATCACAGCGAGCTGGTGCAGGAACTATAAGGTGGTGGTGGCGACACCAGTTTTCGTTTTTCCAAGTTATCTGGCTTATCAAGCCAATTCTCATGGCGGGAGTTGTTTTTTCAGTGTGGTAGAAGAATGATTTAATAAAGCTCAAATAAATTTTCTCTTTCGTGTCCCTTTAAAGCAAGTACTATGCTACATGGCTTGGGCAACATGCCAGCCACAGAACCCACGAGTGCTTTCGTTAGGCAAAATAATTTTTACAGAAACTTTCTTGAGGATATGCATCTTAAAATTTTTTTGCCTAGCAATAGTTTTGTCTTGTAAAAATTGAGTAAATCCAATGCTTTCACCTGCGGCTTTGTGTAGCAAAAATCCAGAAAGCAGTGCTCAATAAATGTCAAAATCCTGTGGGCCTTTTTCGAGTAGATAACGTGGAAGACCCAGAACGAAGCGAAGAGGCAGGCCAGGCCTGCCAGCAGTGACGCTGTCACAAACAATTGCTGCGCATCCATGTGTAGCGCCTCCCTTCAACCTCTACTTTTGTAAAAGGAGCCTTAAGGAGGCCCCCCGCGAATTGAAAGCCCGAGTTGTTAGCATCCAGGCGCAGCCTCTTCAGCAGGCCCTTTTCAACATATACACCGTCGCCGATGTCTACCTGTGAAACAACAGAACAAGCACAGATTAATTTTCTACACTTTTGATCAAGGAAAGGTTAGAAAATAAGGTGAGGTTTGCAAAAACGGAAGTAGCTGCTTCTTGTTGATACGGTTTAAAGAACAAAGTACTATTACGTATACCATACATGCGTTGTGCTGAGCTGTGTACTTTCACCTAAGACTAGAAAGTATTGGGAACTTCAATGCGAAAGATAGACATTCATCTGCCTAGCTCTAAGCAAATGCGTTCCACCCCTTGGCACAGAATGAAATCTGGTGCTGTTCTAGCGATTAGCACACATTGAATGCTTCAAGCCGGATTGAGTATCAGGCCAAGGGTCAAGCTGTGCTCGATTATAGTCAGATACAACTTTAGAAAAACAGGGGCGTTTACTCCTCCGAGGCAGACGCACACGAGCATCCACTAATGGGTGCGCACTCTGGACTGACGTCATGCGCCGGACGGCCGGTGGCCCGCCGTCGGAGAAGATGGCCGCCCGGGCTTCGAACTGGGCCAAGACGCGTCAGCTGTGCGTGTCAATGCTTCGTCACAGTGAATTCCCAAACTGTTTGTCATTGTCTATCATGCCGGAAATATTACTGCGAGCTTACAATGCGGCATCTGTGCCACGTGCGTTTATTCTGAGCCGTGATCCGACGAAGAAACATTGCAGCGAGCATCGCTGATGCTGCGCTAAGCTTTGCCTGAAAACAGGATGCCTCGGTGACTGCTGCAAACACACATCCTTCCTGTTTGTTTCATGTCTTTTTTATTTCGCTCCTGAGTGAAGTTAGGACAAGAAAAGTTTGCCAAAAGTCTGGTGCCTGCTGTCAGCGGCGGGTGAGTTCGTGTACCGTGTCGCTGCATTTTTCGTCGGACGGGGTAAAGTGATGGAGCAAAACCATTCCGAGGAGAAATTAGAAAAGCGTGCGCGCGTGAAACAAACCTACGAGCGTCTCAACAGAAAATATTTGACAAAGAAGCCTCCAATGCAAAGATTTGTCGCCGTCAACTTAGCGTGAGTGATCATTGTCAACAGTGAGATAGCCGAGCGTCTAACGGCGGTGTTCGAGCGTTGTGTACAGCACTGTCGATTGATTTCTTTCCACCAGTGCTCACCGTGCACGCAAGCTGTAGAATGCGTGCTGTGGTCCAGTCACGCATGAGTTGTGTTGCCAGCGTTCCTGCTTCCATGCGTGTTTGCACTTACTCATATTTGTCCTTTTATTTTATATTAACATTTGTTTTTGATAGTTTTCTTTCAGCAAAGTCCTTACACATTTTCATTAGCCAATCTCATTCAAAGCACTAACTCCTGTACACTGCAGGACTGGCCTCTTCCATCTCATTAAAACCTTTCTCACTGGTCTACCTCGTCTTCTCAATCTGCCTACTTGCTGCCTTTTGTGTCCTTGTTTCTTGTGTTGTTGCTGCAGTGTGATTAACCAACTTGCTCAAAACAAATTTTGATCGCCTATCAAAACAGAAAGGTTGAGAGATACATTTTCTTAAAAGCGTCGTGTGGGTTGCACAGTAACTTTGCCTCTTACCTCTGTTCATGTTTATGCGTCAGTGCATGTGGCAGCTAGCCAAAAGTGCACATGAAAGGCTGCATATTGTGAAACACCTTGCTATGCTGTTGCATTTTTCAAGCATTCAGTCTTAGTAAACAAAGGGTTTCGCTGCCTATCACATATGATGGCGAAAATTTTCAGCACGAATAACAATGTGCAGTGGGGTGTGATTTCTGTCTGACGCTTTCGCCGTTGCAGACATTCTTCTGTGAATGGAGCCCAGCAAAGCAGTGCACCGAGAGCTTTTGCAACTTTCACCATTTATTACTTCACAAATGACATTGTCTGAACCTGGCCGTTGATCGACATGCCGATGGCTTGTAAATTAAATAATTGCCTCAATAAAACACATTCAACTTCACTCAGCATTTTTTAGCACAATGCTAGCAGAGCTATTCAGGGTGAATAATTGTGTTTACATTGCTGTTACTTGCCCGGTCAGATAAACAAATACAACAATGGCTGCGGTATGACTGTGATTTGACGTGCAGACTGCTGAGGTGCCTTTGTAGCGTGCCCTGATGACTGTTATTTCATCACAGGGCCCGTCATGCTCATAGGTGGCTGCCCAATAGAGTATTTTGGGCCTATCTGACATTGGCATTATTCATCTCAACGGGCTGGAAAAAACAGTAGGGGCAGCACAACTGCACGCAAAGCACCATGTGCAAGTGCAAGCTGCTAAGAGTGGCTGTCAATTTCATTCACGTTGACTACTGCTTTTTCGCGTGAAGCTGGGCAGTGGCTGCCCGAATGAGCATTTCGGGCCCCACATAGTTATTCAGAGTTAATAACTGAATTTGCATTCACATTTTCCGGCATTTCAGCACGTTTCCATGCCAACGCTTATATTGAGCATCATCTGTGCAGGACGTTGCTTTTTCAGAATTGGGCTTCCATTAGAAGGAATATGTCATCAAGTGAACCGCTTATTTATTTGAGAGGTCACGGGAGAATGCTTGGCTGATGTGCTTGACACACAGTACACCGCTTCAGTGATGGGAGATCCATTGTTGCGTTTGCCGAGGTATGTGTGGCTGGCAGGAAGTCTGGACCTCGCTTCACGCAGAGTCAGAGACGTGGAGAGTTTTCTCTGCGAATAATTCTTTACACAATGTTTACATGTTGTCGTCGTTATCAGGACAGAGACCAACAGAGCAGCTGCAAGCTGCTTAAATAACACCCCTCAGCCCAAAGATCTCCCAGACAGTCCCCAAAGACGAAACAAGGTCGTGAGAGAGAGGGTCCGGGCAGCCTCCGGGGTCCTAACGCCGCTCTCGGTGGCCGGCGCTTCCTTGAACCGCGCTGCGGCGTCAGGACGATTTGGCGGTCGGTCAGAATGGTGCGCCGGGCAAGTCTTATGGCCCGCATAGGACAAAGGGAACCAACTGCAAGGCACTGGGTCGAAACACAGCCCTCCTTTGGAAACTGTCCCAAACACAGCGGGAGTCGTTTGTGGTGCGGGCGCCGCCGGACAAACGAGGGGGGGGGGTTGCGTTGCTGCCGGGACGGGGAGGGGCCGAATAGCAGTCCGTGATCCGGTGGCTGCTTCCGTCGTGGACGCCGTGCAGCCGCGAGGAAACTCGAGCCGTGCACGTAGTCGTGTCCGAAGCAGGCAGGCACCATGCGGGGATCAATGCTGCCTCCACAGTCGACAAACCATAGCACTGGCCTTCCGTCAGGCAAATCCCAGGGCACAAGCATAACACAATATATGCTTCGAGAACTCGTTAGTGATCTTCTCGATCGTCGGTATCTCGTTGTGGTGAAAGAAATCGTGCACACGACCTCAGCGCACACGTGTCCTATTTCGTGCTGCTTCTTCTTTTCTCCACATTTTGTGGGCGTTTTGGCAAGGGCGTCGATAGTTTGCCACGCGAAATATGCGAAGCTTTGACCTCCCTCCTCACCTTTAACACGGTGCTTTCGCTGACACTGAGCATCTTGGGTTTGTAATGGTTGCGAGAAATGCATTGTTTTATATAAATACTTGTTCAGTAGCAACTGATTCATTTGAAGCTCGGAACAGGAGTAGTAAATGTGCCGTGTACATGTAAACAAGCACAAATGCCATGCAGAGTTGCTCTTTCTACTTTTGCCGCTTGCAATGAAGCTAAAGAGCAGACGACGGGCAGCGTTGTGGAAGGCACGGGGTTATTTTTCTGTTGCGATCTGGCATGTGCTGTAGCACATGAGAGCTCGACTAAACCAGTCATCAAAGTCTTTATTTATACTGAGAATTGTGCGTTTCCTAAGCACGATTTTTTGAGCGGGATTATTTTAGTCGCGGAGGCAATCGGACGTCGCGCTTCATTCATCTGGGCGGGGCCTCCCCTTTTTTCTAAATTTGTATCCGACTATAGTGACGCACAAGTGCTCGAGAACTATTGAACAAGACGCAATTGTTTTCGATTTACTGACTGCACTTGGTTGTAAAGCTTTTGTCTTAGAAATGAATAAACCACATACACAAGCAGCATTTTCTTAGTTAGCACAGTCTTTAATAGGTACTGATACCTTCAATTTAGAAAGCCCTGTATATTGGGCCTCATCAAACTAATTTCATAAAAGGTTTGGCAAGGTAGAAGCATAGAATTTTAGAGTCATTAGAAGACAGGTGAAATGAGTTAATTATTGCAATTATTACTCAAATTTAAAACTTAGACCACTCATCCCAATGAGAAATTGATGCAAGCAGTTTGTACATCCCACATAAGCATTTAGATATCAAAAATACGGATTAGAGAAAACCTTTTCTTGGAGGTTCATTATTGCAAGCAGTCATGCCCTCGAGGAGAAATAACTTCTTTTTCTGTAGGCAGAAATGAGGCTCGAGTATTTTATTGACACATATATATGCCCATGCACATATGTTATCTCTGTTGTAAACCTTTTTTTCATGTATATGCAAGGTGTGTGTGTAACATCTCATTGTGCACAAAATCAAATCCATATGAACCCGACAAGCAGCTAAACAAACAAGAGAGCAATCCCAGTGACAAGCCATGTTAAACCAATGAGGTAGCCATCCCAGTAACAAACCGTATCAAAAATTTTACTGACATGAATTCTGACCTTTGAAACATAACATGTGTATATGAATACTATCTACATTAGAGCAATGGGCAACTTTAAGCAATGGCTACGCCAACATCAGAACAATGTGGATGAGAAAAGAGTGGCATCAAATGCTTTGGCAGAGCATGCCGCAATGACTAAACACAATAGTGACTGGATAGTGTCTAGCATAATCGGCCAGGAAAGAAATTGGAAGCCATGTCTGTACCCGGATTCCCTGGAGATGCAATCAACAGGACACACGTTTATCTGAAACCAAGGAGCCCACGCCCATCTTATGCTAAAACTTACTTAATTAAATATGCACTTCCACTTTTTTTTAGCCTTATTGTGAACAAGGCTTCCATATGGAAGCCAAAATGTATTGCTTTTAATGTTGTATTTGGTTGGTCTATGTCTGTCTTTGTCATGTTTCATACCGACCACACAGGCTTCTCTGAAACTCTTGGTGATACAACTTTTGTGCAAAAGCACTGCTTAAGGCACTTTTGCATAAACTATGTCTTTAGGTGGTACAACGCATTTTTCTAGACACTCTAGAGCACATTATTCAAGGCACGAAACCTGAATTCATGGTTCTTAAAAAGGCATTTTGGCTAGATTATTATAGTCTATATGGAGTATATAAGGCATAATTACTCAAGCGCCCAATTATATTTAACTCAGAGGAGGCTACTTTAGGTAAATTCATTAAACTGAGGGCACTCCACCAAAACATAAAATTCGTGATCAGCCACTAGAAATCCTGAAAATGGCAATACAGTAAAATGATTGCATATAACACAAATGTATCCTACAACTCGAAAGGCAGCGCCAGTTTTGTACGCACCTTTGAGAAAGCACGCAGATCACGCGCTTTATTGTCGTGCTGTCCTGCTTCCAGCAGTGCAGCAGGTTCCTGCTCAATGTAGGGATGCCTCCAGAATCCGCATAGCCTTCAAAAGTAAGAAATGTTTAATGTATTGTGCTGTGAACCTGGGAATTTGTGATTTAGCGGTGTCATGTGGAATCGCAAAGAGAGCCTCACACAGCCAGCTGCATGAATTTGCGCCTGGTTGCACAAATGTCTCTTTGTTATATCTAGGGAGGTTACACTGATATTTTGTAACAAGAGAAGTTTCAGGAAAGAACGAAATCAGCAACAAGTCTACCAGGACAATCAAAAACAAAACTCATATATGCAGTAAAACGTGGCGCATTGGATTAAACAAAAATATTGAGCACATGAAAAGCATTCTGAAAGCTAGATCACGATTTTGTAGCGATGCTATTCCTTTTCGTTATTCGTTAGTGTTCTGACCGCCGCCCCGGCCCGTGCTACGTACTGGAACAGCCGGCCGTTTGCGGTGGGCGACAAGAGTGGTATAGAATCGAGGGGTAAGTATCGCTACAAAATCGCAGTCCTTACTTTATTACGCACTGCCGTATAACCTACGATTGCAAGAGCTGGCATCCCGTTCGTAAGAATTGGTTGGTCTATGTCTTTCTTAACGGCCGGTGTCTGAAATGTCTCGATTAAAAATAAACTTCGTTACTGTAATATCGGCCTATGTCGGGTTTGCAACATAGAAGACAAATACGCGAAGACACTCGCGAAATATGCTTTCAATTTACCAACACGCCCGACAAATGGCAATGCTACACTCAAGAACATAAACAATACACAGGTTCTCGCGACGTGGTCCTCCAAACCAAACTGTATACATACAAAAATCTTCATACAAGCTTCTATCCGCTTAAGCGTCAAACATACGAGTCGTGTGCCAACGCGCGAAGCCCATGATACATCGACGGATACATTACACATGTACTGTACTTGCGGGAATGCATATATAACGACTAACTTCTTGCCAGAAAACTACCGAACGAACAGCAACTTTCAGTGTTTTCATAATTGTGTGCCCATTCAGGCATAGCAATCAAGGCGGGTAGCATATATTTTACAGCAGAATGCAAGTACGCTGTAACATCAGAAGAAGCCTTCGTGAAATTGCTTGCTAAATGTGCACAGCAAGACGGCCAACCTACGATCAGAAAGCGCTTTGCTCTAGCTAGTTACACAACGTTCATTACGTAAATCATAAGTTCAAGAATGCGCACAAGGGCCAAACTTGCTTACCTTTCAAAAAGACTTGGCCAACGCTCCTTCGTCTCAAAGGTGCCGATGCACCGACGTTTTTCTGGCGCACGCACTGTAGAACTTCCGATGAACTCGAGCTCCACAAAAGCACAACCTTCAGCAATCTTCCGTACACTACGATTCGAAGCTCCAGTACCAGACTTTTCACGGGAGCGCGGGCCGGCAGCTCGGCAGAACAAAGGCAGCTCGGACGGGCGTTGTAGTAAGACACACACTGTCGACACTGGTAGATCGCACGAAACACACGGCGAACTAACGGCGTTACACGAGTCCGGAGGGTTTGCGATGGTTACTGCACATGACAAGGAGCACATTTTGTCTAGGCTCTTCTAAAATATTACTCAAATACCGCACTTCACGATAACCAACGTGGTATGTCGACCAAACAAATACTGCAGTGGCGCCACTCTGCGGTTTTTAGAAAAATGTGTCGTAAATGAGAAAATTACGTGTTTTTTTCTAACAACAATCGGTAGGGACACTTTAACAAATTTCTTGGGTCCAAAAGTGTTAACTTTGTATAAATATGCACTTTTTATACGAAGTTTAAGAAAATGTACTGTATATATAAAAAAAAAGCGAAGCGGATGTCACCTTCAAGATTCGCAACCGCTTCAGTCGCATGCAGTTTGCAAAAGCACGGCCTTCGAAATCAGACTTTGTCGCTCAAACGAAACTGTAGCTGGGAGGAGGGCAGGCATTTAGGCCCCAATTGTTGGGTTTACAGTGCCTAGGTAGGCTTCCTTATTTATAAAGAATATACAGGGACTAACGCCGAACCATGAGCGAGCTTTAAGCAGGGGACACACGGTACGATTCGGCGTCCGATCCAACGTGCGTGTATCCGAACGGTCGAGCGGCGCGTAAGCTCCGCCCAGATCCAGCCCCCCTCCCCCCCCCCCCAGCTTGAGTTCAGATTCACGTCGAGAAACGCAATATAAAAACTGCACAACACTGCTTCGCTTTACGTGAACACTGTCAATAAAATTATGCCCCTGCAAGTGACAGAACACTTCACGACGACGCGTTGTCCACTGACGGCTCCGGTAACAGCCAGCGATACGGCCGGCAGGCATAGCTAGGCGGATGCTGCGGCCGACAGCGCTTGATTCAGCCCGAGCTCGATGAAGAGGGCTTATTTTTGCCAGAACAGTTAACGCTGTGCACTTAGGTAGCCCGTAATCAAATACAATTGGTTTACTCGACGCAGTCGTTGCGAAGGGCAAACGTGCAAGCGAAGCGAGCAGCCTCGCTCGGACGGTCGGTGCATAGAGATCGGTATGTGCTGTTTGTCCGCGGAAAGGCCCTCGCGTCGCGGCTCCCGATTTCGACGGTAGCTTAGTGCTAGTGTACTAGGCGCTGTTTTGCATAATAAGCACATATTTGAGATAACTTTATTGAACTGGTAACTATTTCGTGTCGGCAACAAACTGCAGCAGGCAAGGGGAAAAAAAAAAGACGGCGAGAAACCGGCCTGCCAACGCCGCCTCCGTGGAGGGAACGTCAGAGAACGTCACATTAGCTGCGGCGAAACGACGGTGCGGAGAGTGCGGTTGTCGGACACTTCGGACGATGAAAATTTGCCCGGTTTGTCGCACGCCGGACGTCCGATCCGGCGCTTCGGCACAGCAAAACACCTCGATTCCGGCTGCCGTTCAGGCGCGTCGGACGCCGGATCGGACACCGAATCGGACGTGTGTCTCCCGCTTTAGTTGGCGAACACGAGCCCATCAGCGCGCCGTCTGCGCAGCTCCGTCTGCTTTCAATGGTGGATGACCTACGGGCTTCTTTGACGCCTACTGAGCACAAATTCATGATCACCGCTCGTATACACACTTCCTACAGCGCTAGCTGTGGTGTTTACGAGATTATGTGCCCTCACCTTGAATTGGCGAGACCGCTCGACATGATCGCATCTATTTCTAGTGCGTGAGGCTTTCCATTGACTGTCACTACAACTAACCAACGTTTTGTTTATTTTGCGCTACAGTGGGTCGTCACGATTCCGTTCACAGCTTCAAAGTGGACAAGAGACAGTCGTTTTCTCGCTCGTAGAAGCATGAAAAAGTGGGCTTGTGCTTGGCGATGAACTTTGACCGACACGCTTGCTTCCGGCCGGAGCAGCAGACGCGACAACTCGCCGTTTGTAGGCTACCGGCCGATGGCGGTATCCCTCGCGAACGGCAAGATATTTACCTGCCGTAGAGAGGATCGGTCCAGGAACGGAGATTTTTGTCGCTGAATGCGAGCATGGCCACGCCGGTTCGCCGTGCAGAGCGGAATCGGAACATTATTTTTCGATGAGTTCGCACTGACGCAATACAGTCGATTGGCTCGTCGGTCGTGCAATGGGCGGCGCGCCGGCAGGAAGCCGCGTCCACTTGAGACACCTCTTACACTGTAAACGAAAATAAACCCACCTGGAAGTTTTGAACAGGTGATGTGCCCTAAAACCTCCCCTCCTCAAATATTTACTCCGATGTATGGGAGCAAAACAGCGCCATTCCCTCGTTTCACTCCGCTGGCTAGCTGCGGGAGTATCAGGGCGACATGACGCGATTTTACTCCGCTTAAGAATCTTGTTCTCCCGTGAAACTCCGACAGGGAGTTTTAAAAAACTCCCCTCCACCGAAACAGGTTGTCACGTGGCGCTTCCCATGAGGCTGTGCGCCTCGGCAGCGACCGGGCGCGTTCGGCGGAGCCAGCAGTGCTCATGGCTGACGGTTTGTTTACATCTGTGAGGTGTCGTTCCGTGACAGCGTTTCGTCAAATCGTTTCCCGTTTTTCCTTCCAGAGAGTGTTATAGGCATGCCTGAAGATCACTGTATCTCAGCTTCAAGTACGTTAGCTCTGATCACTTTACTGACAACGACGAATGCAAAAGCAACGTTTTCAAGTGCGGAAAAAGGCTTAGCTATACCTCGAAGCTGCTCACTGGCTCGTGATGTCGGCTCAGGTTCTGACTGTTTTCTTGCTGCGTGACCGTGGCTTGTGTTCTTCAGTACGTGAAATACGACTTTTATGTCCTTTTGGGTACATGCGGACAACGTCCTGTGTAATGTTGGAAAGGACCGCATAGCAATGGCAACAGCAGCCAATGTTCGAGCGACGACGTCCGTGGTCGCACATGAATGGCGTACCCCAAGTTCATTGCGGTGCTGTGTTGCCGGTGAGAAAGACCGGAGTGCAAGCAACTGTTTTTATGCATCTGTGATTGGATATTCTCGCCCGAAGAAAAACGGTAGGACACATGTATTACTGTAAATAAAGCTTCTTATTGAGCGATGTGAATCGAATTGTTATCGCGCATCTAGGTTTTGGTCACGTCGTTGCTTCCGATATTGCATTAACATTACGCTCTATCCGAGACACTGATTTAGACGCGTGCCCTGCTGGCTCCGAGTTTAAGGATTCACTCGACAGATCAGCGATGTAGCTGCTTTTCACAACCGAGAGAGATTGCTTCGACGCAGAGCAAGTAGTTCGGTGTATAAAGTGTATGACTGCGCATTTTTCCGTGTTACGTCGGCTGCTGAGGGTCATACTCACACGTAATAATTTCTTGCTAGGCTACCACTATATTCCAAAATTTAATTTTGCTATGAAGCACACGCACTTACATCTTTCTTGCTTACTTTAACTAACGCACTATTTTTGGTCGCGAACGCCGGCAGTGTGCGAAGTCGCTTCAGCACACAGAATGGCATGATAATTTTGAAAAATTACGCCATTAACTTTTTTCTCTCACTATTGTGAATTAACAGTTTTGTGTTCATTAAGGTATTCTGTTAATTTCAGAGAGGCAGATCTCGTATGAACGAGCATGGGAGTCGTAATTCTGAAAACAGCACAGCTGCTCCCTAGGCGATTTAGAGGCACACAGTATCGTGGCTATATATACTGACACCGTTGCTTCTTGAGTATCGCGTGTACGTGAGTTGTCTTTCAAATTTCTGCATTGGGCGTTTCTGAAATGTTTATGTATGTCATGATGTATGTGCTTTCATTGACTTGTTTCGTCGAATTTGACGCGGTCTCGTGTGCGTATCTCCAAATTTGACCAGCAGCCTCTGCATGTAAAGATGTTCGCGCTGACTCACGCGATGCCTCTTTTTATACTCTCGTTGCACCTCGAAAAAACTCCGTCCATTGCAAAGCCATGAATAAAGAAAAAAAACAGAAAGAAAACTCCCATAATTCCACGCAAAAATTCCGCTCGCACGGAGTGAAATTTCTACTCCGATCACACGGAGAATAATAAACTCCGAACCGGGGGGTCGCTAGAGGACAAGCATTATACTCCCACCTCGGAGTTATTTCCGTTTACAGTGTACGCGACGTATGTAGTGTACATACGTTCCAAGTTTCCAACGTTCTGCCGTTCCGCTGGTGGATGCACCGCCACGGCATCGATCTTTGCCATTCCTGCCGCGGCCGTGCCTGTCGCCGAGCATAGGCTTAACTGGATTGGGCGGAGCTTGCAATGATCGAGACCTTGGGGAGTAAAGTGGTAGTATTTCATCACGTGATCTTCAGGTTGGTTCCAGATCACGTGGTTTTAAACTCTCAATAGATGGTTTTTGGTCACGTGATCTAAAACTCTGTACGTCGTAAAGCCGGCTCATGACATCCTTTTACTACGTTTCTCAGAGGTGGTAGTAAAACGATGTAATGTAACGCATTTTACTGGCTCATGCCAGAGTAATTTTCTGGTGCAAGGTAGTCTTCAAAGCTCATGAGCCGCAAAAACCCCAATGTCGGCTAACTTTTGTTTACAGTGTACGAAACATGAGGGCGACGGCAGGAATGCGCCTGGAGTGTCCATATAATTGCGATCGCAATACTATATGATAAGACTATCCGGCAACTGAAGCGTCCCGTGGCCCATTACTGTCCGCAAAAGAAGTAACAAAATTGAACTTTCACCATACGACAATTCGCTGCGCCACAACAGTGTCTTTTTTTTTCTTTTGTGGGGCTGGGACACCGAAATGAAAAAGTGCGAAGTATGTTGGCCACAATCAAACGCCTACTTTGGGCACCTAATGTAGCTACCGATAGAATATCGAAGAAAACGTGAGACGCTTGGTCCACCGAAAACCATACTCATACTGCTCGGTATCCTACACTGGCGAAACAAGACTTCCCGGAGAGGTTGCGCTCAAGCGAACGCGGTGCTATTCGTCGAGTCCCCACAGTGATGGCGGCGAGTGACGATAGTTTTTTTTTCTCGTCTGCTAACCAGAAAGTGCCCAAAAACTCTGCCAGGCGAAAATCCACTCGGCCATAGAAAAGCGAACGCGCACCGAAGTGCGCCGCGCGGTGGTCGGGGTAACACCAGTTTGTATAGGTGTCCTGTGGTAACACGAGAAAAACGCATGCGCTCTGGCTGCCTCTGGCAGCCCGCAGGTAGGGTAGCGAGGACAAAAAAATTGAAGAGGCTCAATGTGTCCTCGCGAATAAAAGTCGAAGTAGAAAAAATAAGCAAGAACGTAGTTACCTTGGCTGACTTTAGTGCCTTGACATGGATGATTTGGCGTATGTGAAAAAAGAATGTCGATATATTTTATGTGTAATGACGGCACAAATGAACCACCACAGCGCTTCATCTCATCCGACCTCGCTGCTGGCTTTGTCAACTTGTCTGACAGTGTGTTGGTTTGCTTGTCTCGTTGCATGGTCCGATGTAAAACTTTAGAAAAGTCAATGCACCTTTGGCGTCCAATATTTATAGTAACATCAAACCCACAAGGTTCCGCAATTGAAAATCTAAAGCACAACTTTGGAACTGTCAATGCACCTTTCACATCAAAAGTTTATGAGAACTTTATACCCATAAATTTCGGAATTGACATCCATGCGCTGCGTAGATTCCCCGGCCTCCGCAAGATGCCGTGACGAGCTCGTTCGCCATCAAAACGCCCTTGAAACTTTGTGCTCGGATGGGGCTGCTTGGCGTTATGTGACTCCCGGTGCATGAGCAGTGCCGCGAAATCCAGCCCGAGTTCGCAAGGTTCGCGCTGAAATGTCTTTTCGAGTGTGAAAAAGGCATTCTAGAGAAAATTCACAACGATTTCCGGCACCGGGGATTGTTTGGGTGGGCGGTGCATGGACAGCGCGAAAAAATTTCGGGGGGGGGGGGGGAGGATGAAGCCCCATAAGCCTCCCCCCCTGACTACGCCGCTGGCCAGCAGTCTACATAATCAAGAGACGTTTAGAGTGTCGTTGATGATACGAGCGGATCCGTTGCAACCGTAGGTGGCGGTACAAGGCGGATAGAGAAGTTTTAAGGAATATAAAGATAGGGTGAGGAGGTGTATACAAAAATGCTAGAATGAAAAGGATGTATAGCATACTTGATTAACTCAAGCAGGCTAGGTGGCTATTTGTCACCGCCCCGTTTCAATGGGGATGCTAATACATCATCATCGTCATTATCATCATGGCGACATAGAACGTGTTTCCACTGGCGATGACGCCATATTAAATTATATCTAATGTACCGTAGTTGAAACTTTAGCCTCGTGGTACATTTGCGATTTCTGTAATGGCGCACTGATTGTACTTATTGGGACAACACTCCCCATTTGTCCCTACTTTTTTTTTTCGCGATGTCCCGTCCACGCGGTTGGTCCGCGGCGCGGCGCGACTGCGCGACCGGATCTACCTGTCGCGTCGCTTGAATATCGCGTGCGTGTGGTTGCCTTTTCACACCATTGTATGTCCAATTCAAGAGCTTCCCGCAACAGCGGGAACGAAATTAGCCTCACCACAGATATAAAACAACAATCAAAACTAGACGTCTTATATGAAACATCAGCACATTGCATCTAGAGATGCAGTCGATCAAAATTTCACAGCGAGTACACGGGTTTCTTGTGGGGACGCTTACTGAGGCCTCATGTAGGAACTTTTGTCGCTGGAAAAAATATTGGCAATTGAGAGAGCGCGTTCTACGGGCACCCTGGTCTTGTCGCAGCGGAAACCCGACAGTGCAGTTTGCTATTTACGCTCCAGCCTTTGCCTGCTCTACAGACGTGAAATGGCATCGCACTGTGTGCGCGCAGGTGAGCGCCCTGTCGTGGCACCCTTGGGCGCCGCTGCTGGCGCTGGGGTGGGACAGCGGCGAGCTGTGCGTGTGGGACGAGCGCCGGGCGGCGCTGCACGAGCCGCAGACGCAGCACAAGCGCGCCGTGGCCCGGCTGCTGTGGAACGGCGCCGGCACGCGGCTGGTGTCCATCGACGCCGTCGGCACCTGCATCGGCTGGAAGGCGGCCGGCGGCGCCGCTGCCTCCTTCGCCACGGCCTTCTACCACGAGCTGAGGGACTCGCTCGCCGATCTGGCCTTCAGGGACCACCGGAGACGCGCGAGCACGCCGAACCGGTACGTGCCGCGATGCTACACGAGTGCCCTGGGGCGGGGAGCGTGTTTTTCATTCGCGGCAGTCGGAACGTGTTCCTAAAGGGAACAAGCAGCTAGTTGGAACTGGTCGAGTACTCTTTCCAGGCTCAGTTTCGATTCATTTGGCGGAAAGAAACGCAGGTTACAAGCGGAGAAAAACAAGGACCAAGTTTCCTTTTTTGAATTTCGCGTCTTCGCACGACCACCGCAACGTATGTGTGACGCAACACATTTTGAGCTATTGTCGTATCTTCATGCAGTTAGTTGTATAGCACTTAATTAACCGCTTCACTAAATAAGACTTCGTTTTCCCATGCATTCAGCATATACGTTTGATCTGCATATTTTAAAAAAATTTACAAGGTTCACTTTTTGCTTTGTTTGTCACCTAGTGTAACGCTTTTGCCTATCGATAAACGATTAGCTAGCCCTGGGTAGACGCTGTCAAAATTAATGACGTCGCAGGGGCTAAACTTTCAAGCGCCGTCGCCACCCAGTGTACATTCGTCCTGGCCTTCTGAACGAACCTCCGCTCACGGTAAGAGCGGTCTTCGTGGTATTCGTAAATGTAATTTTCTATGTCGTTATTGACTAGCACGCAACGAACAAAGCGACGCTGAAGCAAAATAGGCGCACACGAACGCTATCCCCATACAAATCGTTTATTCACGAGCTGATGCGTTACCGACTTTCCTCGACGTTTGGCGAGAAGTGCCTTGGAAGAACATTGGGCATGTCCCGATCATCGGTGACGACAACTTGCACAGACTAGACGTATAGTTTTAACATTTGAGCTCACCCTTATGATTCGGCGATGCTGCAGGAGACACTGCTACGTCGACTGAGGCTTGGTGTGACATATAGGTGGCAATACAAATGACAAAAATTGGACATGTGCGTAATCCTAACGGCTGCGCCTGTTCAAACCATGAGACCATACATCGCATGCTCTGCGTTTGCCCGCGGTGTGCGACTGAGCGGGACACACTTCTGGCGACTGTGTCTTCTCTAGATTGCCGGCCTCTTTCTGAGGAAGCTCTTCTAGGAGCCTGGAAAGATGCCAAGAAGAGATGAAGAGTAGCAAGAGCAGTTATATACTTTTTGAGTGAAGTCTGTCTGGACAAGCCGCTGTAAAATAATACTGAGTGCTATGAGCTGCGCTATTTGAAGCTATGATACATGTAGATACCCCATGTATGTGCACACCTTTATATAATTATGTGCCAACAAGTTTTGTATGACTGTCCTCGCTGTAATTTGCAGAGACGATTGCTCGCAATCAGGACACAGAGGAGATAATTTTAGAATACCGACCTCACAAGCCATTGCAGTGGAGGGCAACGAGGGAACTGTTGCGGTTTTCAAGGTCAACAAACCTGCTCAAGCGGCTGTATCCTGAACTAACATTTATAGTGCTACAAGTGCCACTGCGCGGTGATAGTGACCGGCTGTGATTCTGTGTCTGTGCTTCCTTTCTTTCTCTCTCCCTCTCTCTACTGTCTTATTCTTTACGTCTCCCTTCCGCCATCCCCAGCGCAGGCTAGCAAACAGTATTTTCCTTTCTGGATACCTCCTTCCCTTTCCCCTTTTTTCTCTCTCTCGCTCCCCATCTATACTTATGTGTAGGCATATAGACTTGTAAGTCTAGATAGTGTGTATACAGGGTACACATGGTGTTTCACGTAGCTTGTGCGAATGATTTCAAGAAAAAGTGGTTAGCCGCAGCTGAATGAAACCAACGGCATGTGGTTTGCCGCCGTGTGGCGCTCCTTGGAGTATTTGTTCATGTTCCGGTTGATTACCTAACTAATTAGGATGAATTATGCAATTTTTTCAGTATACCCTTTAGGGTTAAGTGCGTTTCGTTGTGTTGTAGAGGGGGTTGAGAAACGGCCGATCCAATATTTTGTGGCAACGTAGGCTCGTCCACTCTAGTACGCGCTTTGAAGCTAGGCGGCGCAGGCGCATAGGGGCTTGGAACAGAGGCATGGAACTGGCGAACACATGCTCATTACTCGCGTAGGTCCACTGCGGGGAAGTACGGGTCGGAACAGAAAGAAGGATACGTTGCAGGTGGCAACAAACAGTAGGAGCGCTGTCTCTCAATAACTAGATAGGTAGGCTGCGCAAACGACGGCATACTTATTATAATGCAGCGACTAGAGTGAGAACAGGCCTCTGCCAATGAGTAGGACGATTGTGCTGGGCGCGTGAGACCTGCTAGCTCGGCGTCTGCATGAACCGTCTCGATGATGCGCGATATTCATACATGTGAAGAAAAGTGAGAAACATCGAGGCCAACTTGTCGGGACCCAAACCCAGCCGCTGTGGTCGAATTTCCATGCAGGCGAAATGCAAGGACGCCCGTGTGCTGCGTAACTTGGCTGACGTTAAAGAACCGGACAAGCCGCCATTGGAATCTGAACCTGGCAACGTTTAACGCTAGAACGTTGTCTAGTGAGGCTAGTCTAGCAGTGCTATTGGAGGAATTAGAGGGCAGTAAATGGGATATAATAGGGCTCAGGGAAGTTAGGAGGCCAAAACAAGCATATACAGTGCTAAAAAGCGGGCACGCCCTGTGCTACCGGGGCTTAGCGGAGAGAGGAGGACTAGGAGTCGGATTCCTGATAATTAAGAATATAGCTGGTAACATACAGGAATTCTATAGCATTCACGAGAGCGTGGCAGGTCTTGTTGTGAAACTTAATTAGAGGTGCAAATTGAAGGTCGTACAGGTCTACGCCCCTACATTTAGTCATGATGACCAGGAAGTCGAAAGCTTCTATGAAGACGTGGAATTGGTGATGGGTAAAGTCAAAACAAAACACACTGTACTGATGGGCGACTTCAGTGCCAAGGTAGGCAAGGAGCAAGCTGGAGACAAGTCAGTTGGGGAATATGGCATAGACACTAGGAATAGCAGGGGAGAGTTACTAGTAGACTTTGCAGAACAGAATAATATGCGGATAATGAATACCTTGTTCCGCAAGCGATATAGCCGAAATTAGAGGTGGAGGAGCCCGAATGGAGAGACTAGAAATGAAATACACTTTATACTCTGCGCTAACCCTTGGCATCATGCAAGATGTGGAAGTGCTCGGCAAGGTGCGATGCATTGACCATAGGATGGTAAGAACTCGAATTAGCCTAGAGTTGAGGAGGGAACGCAAGAAACTGGTACATTAGAAGTCGATCAAAGAGTTAGCGGTAAGAGGGAAAATAGAGGAATTCCGGATCAAGCTACAGAACAGGTATTCGGCCTTCATTCAGGAAAAGGATCTTAGTGTTGAAGCAATGAACGACACTCTTATGGGCATTATTAAGGAGTGTGCAATAGCAGACGGTGGTAACTCTGTTAGACAGGATACCAGTAAGCTATCGCAGGAGACGAAAGATCAGATCAAGAATCGCCAATGTATGAAAGCCTCTAACCCTACAGCTAGAATAGAACTGGCAGAACTTTCCAAGTTAATCAACAAGAGTAAGACAGCTGACATAAGGAAGTATAATATGGATAGAATCGAACATGCTCTCAGGAACGGAGAAAGCCTAAAAGCAGTGAAGAAGAAACTAGGCTTTGGCAAGAATCAGATTATGCGTTAAGAGACAAATCCGGCAATATCGTTACTAATATGGATGAGATAGTTCAAGTGGCTGAGGAGTTCTATAGAGATTTATACAGTACCAGTGCCACCTACGACGATAATGGAAGAAAGAATAGTCTAGAGGAATTCGAAATCCCACAGGTAACGTCGGAAGAAGTAAAGAAAGCCTTGGGAGCTATGCAAAGGGGGAAGGCAGCTGGGGAGGATCAGGTAACAGCGGATTTGTTGAAGGATGGTGGCCAGATTGTTCTAGAAAAACTGGCCACCCTTTATACGCTATACCTCACGACTTCGAGGGTACCGGATTCTTGGAAGAATGCTAAGATAATCCTAATCCATAAGAAAGGGGACGCCAAAGACTTGAAAAATTATAGACCGATCAGCTTACTGTTCGTTGCCTACAACATATTTACTAAGGTAATCGCAAATAGAATCAGGGACACCTTAGACTTTGTCAACCAAAGGACCAGATAGGATTCCGTAAAGGCTACTCAACAATAGACCATATTCACACTATCAATCAAGTGGTAGAGAAATGTGCGGAATATAACCAACCCTTATATATAGCTTTCATTGATTACGAGAAAGCGTTTGACTCAATCGAAACCTCAGCAGTCATGGAGGCATTACGGAAACAGGGTATTGACGAGCCGTATGTAAAAATACTGAAAGATATCTATAGCGGCTCCACAGCCAACGTAGTCCTCCATAAAGAAAGCAACAATATCCCAATCATTAAAGGCGTCAGGCAGGGACATACGATCTCTCCAATGCTATTCACAGCGTGTTTACAGGACGTATTCCGGGACCTAGATTGGAAAGAATTGGGGATAAGAGTTAATGGAGAATACCTTAGTAACTTGCGATTCGCTGATGATATTGGCTTGCTTAGTAACTCAGGGGACCAATTGCAATGCACGCTCACTGACCTGGTGAGCCAAAGCAGAAGAGTGGGTCTAAAGATTAATCTGCAGAAAACCAAAGTGATGTTTAACAGTTTCGGAAGAGAACAGCAGTTTACGATAGGGAACGAGCCACTGGAAGTGGTAAGGAATACATCTACTTATGGCAGGTAGTGACCGCGGATCCGGATCATGAGACTGAAATAATCAGAAGGATAAGAATGGGCTGGGGTGCGTTTGGCAGGCATTCTCAAATCATGAACAGCAGGTTGTCATTATCCCTCAAGAGGAAAGTGTATAACAGCTGTGTCTTACCAGTGCTCACGTACGGGGCAGCAACCTTGAGGCTTACGAAAAGGGTTCTACTTAAGTTGAGAGAGAGAGAGAGAGAGAGCAAATGATAAAGGAAAGGTAGGGAGGTTAACCAGGACTGAGCCCGGTTGGCTACCCTACACTGGGGAAAGGGAAAAGGGGACGGAAAGATTAAATGAAGAAGAGAAAGTCCACTGGGGATATCGTTCGGTCACTCAGTCCGGATCACAGACGCTGACTCAGTCCAGTAGCCTTCAAATATCGCAGCAGAGCTTTTGTGACCGCTTCGCTGACTGACTGATGCTGACTGCTTCGCCTGTCTTGAAGCTTGCTTGATTACCTGCGTTCTAATGTTCGGTCTTATGCACCTACAGTCCCGACAGCAGACCGACATAGCAGCAGGCATGGCTGGTAATTCACGATTCGAGACCCGGCCACAGTGACAATTAACAATTCGACCGATGCGAAGTGGTGAAGTGACCAGGTGTGTGCGAATGAGCACAAATGGTCGGGCTCATTCGATGACAATTCACTACTCCACTACGAGCAGCACAGGTTAAGAGAGTTAAATGCGCTCATCCTTGATCTCAAGCCAGCACGTTGAGGCAGCGCATCAAGGCAGTATTGATTGAAGCAAATCAATGTTTGAGCGCTGTCATTAAAAGCTACATCAAACGAGCAGCGCACGAGCTCGCGCTGCAGCGTGATTCGCACCTACGTGCGAGCTCATATGCATTGCATCAGTTATTACCAGTTACTAAAAGGGACAGATGGCCGCTACTACAACGCCGGCATAACTACTTGTTTAGCGGCATGCAGTCAACAAAGATTGCAGGAGGCCCGCCGTTTCGCGGCATGTCGACAGACCGCTGCCGTCGCGGCGCGTGCGATCGTGCGCTCGAGCAGTTCGTACATCGCGGCGCGTACCGTCGTGTGCTCGAGCAGTTCCGTACACATGATGTCCGCGTATCGCTGCTGTGGATCCATTTATAGCAAGCATTTCCCCGCGTTTGTGCGCCTGAATCTAGCAGCTAGCGTGCAATCCTTACCTGAAGGTCCACTTCGTACGCGACTCGCTTCACTTGCGATTGACAAGGTGCTAAATCTTCGCCGCCTAATTCTTGAACGGCGTACACGTATTCGGCACTGCATAATTTATTGCCTTTACGAAGCGTGCCATCCCTGAAGAAATCTTCGGCGCCCGATATTCACTGCAGGCTGTGAAACAACACAACCGAATGTGGCGGGTCCATATTGCAAACGTGCTTTCCGAAGCAGACGACCGAGCTTGGTACGACCCATTTAAGCACAGAGGGCGCTTTTTACCACCTTTCTCACAGCGCCCCCTGGGCAATGCAAGAGCCCCACAAGCGAAGGCCACCGGCTAGCCTGCGCACGCCGTTTTGGCCGCCGCCGCCGCGTCTCTTTTACCCTTCCTTCAATTCCTTCTCCCTCTTGTGCAGCGCGGTTGAGGTATCCTCATCTGAGGGACAATTACTGCGCTGCACTTTACCCCAATTTTTCCTTCCCAACCAAGAATCTCTATCTCTCCACGCTCCTCTCCCACTTACCCCGTTAGCTTCCGGTGTCAAGCGGAACTTACGTAGCTGCAGGTTCCTGTTCCGAGTGGAAGTGGCGCTATTTTGTTAGCGTTGTTTACTTTCGCCTGGATGGAGAAGCTTTAATTGCACCAGCTGCGGTTGAAACTGTGAATGCGATTCCATCCAAGATCCACCGCCTATTGTAACCGCCGATCTGCTCGTGTTCGCTGCTTCGCGTCAACCTGCGACGGGTTGTGGCACGAGCGACAACGTACAGTGGCATGTAGTGCCTGGGTGCTTGAAGACCACTGCCGTTTTTCATGCATATGGAAAACAGCGACCGCGAACTACTACTTCAGCGGAATACAATAGCTTGTCCCTTTTGCATTCTTCTTATGGTGACTGCCACAGCTCTGCTAAGCACGCGCGGGCGTCTCACCATCGTCTAACAGCAGTCAAAGCGGAAATTCCCGCAGCGCAACTCCAGGAAGCGGAAACGCCGGAACCGGGAATGCCGGTGCGAGGGAAGTAGGCGACGCACAACAAAGGTTGTCGCTACTTAAGAAAGCGGCGGTGGCGCGTGGATGGAGGGGTTTTAGCGCCGCTTAGCTTCGATACGGGGCTACGCCGTGCTCGTACAACCCTCTACGTGCCAAAGTATTGGCGGCGAAGAGTTACGGAGTCGCCATCTATCGGAAGCGCCTCACTGGCGTAGTGTGAGGGATTACGCGGCGCGCTCCTCATAGGTTTTGCTGTCAGCGCTCACTGAAAACACCACGCGCGAGCTCTCCCTGACATTTCTGCAAGTACTTTCGAAACGAGAAAAGTTTTTTACTGTCTAAATAATCTTGGGCAAGCTCAAAGCACAGAATTGTTTACAGACGCTATCTCTTTACCGAATACCTACAGTGAACGCCACAGCGCGCGGTCGCCGCGATGGAGTCTCCCGAACCGGCTTCCTGCGGGAAAGGTAGGTAAACGCTGAGAGCAAACTATGTGAAACATGCTCTTATAGTACTTGCATAACTAAATGGAGCGTAATAGAATGAAGCCTCAATGCAGCGATCGCAGGGATTCGCAGCGACCGAGTGCGCGTCTGCATGCTTGTCCGCGCACTGTTTAGCTCTCGCCGCGTGCGCGTTTTCGCACCGTGTCACGAGCTTTAGGCCGCAAAATGTGAGCATTTGACAGCATACAAGCAACCATTGTTGCGTCGGCGCTATCAGAGCTGTTAAAAAATAATTTCATTGTAGAGACTTCGACGTCTACGGGGACTGTGATGTGCCGTCGCGACGATTCAATGTTTTTATGCGAAGCATATTACGAGGGCTCAACCCAGCTCCTCAGGCGCGGCGGTGACCATGAAATCACGTGACACCGTGACGTCACGACAGAGGAGAAGTGGCTTTGGCTCAACTCTTGCAAGACGGGCTGGGTGGGAATCGAACCAGGGTCTCCGGAGTGTGGGACGGAGACGCTACCACTGAGCCACGAGTACAACGCTTCAAAGCGGTACAAAAGCGCCTCTAGTGAATGCGGTGTTGCCTTAGAAACGCGCTGTTTCTAAGGCGTGCGTCTCTTGCTCAGGCGCACATTTCGTTGCCGCGCCGAACGCTGCTTTGCTCGACGCTCACCGCGTCCAATGCGGGGCGCGTAGTCGCTGCCCTGTAGCCCATTGTCTTACACCCCTTGGCGGGTCGACGGGAACGCTGTCGCGTTCCACTCTTGAAGGCGAAGAAGTAATGCATGAGTTGTTTCTTCGTCTAGCCGAACCAAATATAGCCAAGCAACAGCAGTTCACCAGGCTAAACAGTGGTTCAACAACTAAAATAAAGGCTAGTATGCTTCGCATCCTGGGCTTAACCTTACCTAAGCCACAGCCATTTTTTCTTCTAAATTCTTGGACGTTTCAATATTATTTCTCGAGTTGCGCCGCACTGTATGTTTATCGGTGTTCCCAGCGTGCGATTTCCCGCTGCTTCTTATTTGTAATCCAGTGTAATAATTCATAACACAAACATGACCATATGTCATGCTTTTTTTTAATGTGCTTCTTACCGCTCCCTTTCCACTCCGCTAAACTTGCCAGTATCTATAACATCGACAAGTTCATAGACCAAACCGTCATGTCATTAGTCGGGCAGCAGACTCGGGCGAGCGTCTCAGTTCGCGTTTTCCGAACATCGCAGACCCGGTGCCGTAGCAGAAATCTTCCTCGCGCCTGTGCTTGCTGCATACCCGAGTTGTAGCCGATGGCTGTTTGCCAGTTTTATGTTTCGGGAGCCAAGCTTCACGCAGCTTATTGTCCTGCGGCTACGTGTGAATAAGGCTGACACCGGACTCCGTTGCGTACGTCCGGCACAGCGGCACGGAGCAGTAGCCTACCATGTTGCGCGCCTTCAAACGAAGCCACTACCTATTGTAGTACTTCCAAGCGTTGTAAAGGAGACACGAGAAGCGGGAAAATCTCGCCACTAAATAAGGACCGCAGCGTACGAGGGAATTTAAACTCTGGTTTTCAGCTCACTTCGGTGCTCCCGAAGCAGCCGACGCGGCCGCGATGTCCACGTGATCTCTAATAGCGCGTCACGGCTATGGTGGCGCCAGCTTTTCCAGTGGTGGAGCTCGAGGCCATTCTGGGACCTTAGTACGTGCTCCGTGGCGATATTTTTCGGCGCTTAAAGAAATTCAGCGAAATATGAAATAAAGCAACGTGACTGCGCTCATGCACCATCGTATTGCCGCGCGCTCAACCGTGCGTCGAGCCTGTCGCTTATCAGGGACGACGGCGCTTCCTTTCCGCGTGCCACCGCCAAAAATGCTGACGCACTGTGAAGCCGCTGCCTGGAGCCGCGGCCGCTTACTTCACCACGGTCCGCGCGCACGGTTCTTTCGCAAGAACCGCTTTGAGAGCGCTGCACTTCGGTAGCGCATGAGCGCGGTCCCGTTGTTTTATTTCATATTTCGCGGGCTTCCTTTAAACGCCGAAATATATCACCACGCAGCATAGACAAGAACGGCACCGCAAGTGGCGCTGCTGCTCTGGCCTTGAGAGCGCCAAATGTGGGGCAAAATTCAACTAGCGGATGGTACGCCTCTCCCATCTCTCGTTCGCACCGCCTTGATTGCGTCTTGCAATGCACAGGTTTGGGTACGTTTCGTACAGCGCGCGGCATGCGCCTACGTGTGTGCGCGTAGACGTTTTATTCGAAGGATGATGTACAGTCTGTTTCACACTTATGGGAAAACTCGGACCGCATTGCACCGCGGTGCGGCGAGCGCTTGAGTCAGGCGGCGGCAGCAGCTCGCGCAGGCGCAGGTGCTCGAGGGGAGTGGTCTTGAATGGCGTCGTCTTCTACGGCGGCGCGCGCTGGCCGCATTGTCGGGAAGCGCTCTACTGTCAGTTGCAGAGCGCCGATCTCATCATTACTGCTTGAAATGAGGCAATATTCTTTACTAAGCGTTGTGCAACGCCCACTGATACGCCTCGAAGGTAAGTTCATCGCTGAAAAGTGCAGGGCAGTCATAGACAACGTACTGATTCCATACATTCTTGACGGCCAGTACCTGGAAGGCGACTATATATTCTAACACGATAGGCCGCCGATCCGCACTGCTCGTGTTGTGCAAGAAATGCTGGAAGAGCGCGCTGTCACTATCTTGGAGTGGGCGCCTCAATCCCCGGGCGCCAACATCATTTAAAATTTCTGGGGCTCGTTGAAAGTATCACTGGCGCACCATGCCCTCTATCAGTCGCCCGAGGATAGGCTTCTATCCACCATCGTCATCGACTGAGACGTGCTGCAAATGAACACATCCCTGATCAAGTCGCTCTACACTTCACTGCCTCCCAGGATGGGCGCTGTCATCGCTGCCGCTGGGGACATGACGAGATACTAACTGAAGTTCGGAGCCTGACGTGTCCATTTCCCCGCCGGTGGGCAGGGTCTGTCTGGTGTAGCGAGTGATTGTCCAGAAAAATCACTTCCAGCTCATTGTTTTAACCTAAAACATTCCTTTAATCGTATCCGTTTGTTTCATCATGCTCGACCCCCATAGTTATCACTGTTGAGTGCTTTGTTTTCCTTTCGACTCAAATAAAGACTGAGCACGTTGCGCGCACATCTTGGTGCGTCTTATGACTGCCTATTAAGGTAGCCCACACAGTGAAGAAATATACGCGCACGCGCTCAGTACCCCGGCCTTTCGAAAGAACAAACGAAGCATGCTGTCAAACGAAGTTTGTGGAACTCCATTATCGTCAATGAAGGCTCAGAGTTTGGCATCGCACAACGTTTAGTAAAAGATATCAGCTCAGTTCCCGCATTAACGATGAAATCGGTGCACTGCCCCTGACAGTAGCACGCTTCCCGACAATGCGGCCAGCGCGCACCGCCGTAGCAGACGACGCAGATCACGACTCCGCCCTTCGAGCGTCTACGCCTGCTCGAGCTGCTGCCGCCGCACGACTCCATTGCTTGCCGCATCGCGATGCAATAAGTTCCGAGTTTTCCCCTAAGCGTGAAACAGTCTGTACACGCTTCTATTAGCCTTCAAGAAGATCGGTACGCTTGACGATTATTTTTATGGCTGGAATGCGACGAAAGGGCAGCGCCTGCTTAGCCATGTAAGTGACGCTAAGGAGGTAATTGGAAACGACATCGTATGTGCCGCCGGAAAAATCGTCGGCACATACATATGGCACATATGAGCTAAACACATTTTTGCAGTTTCTCACAAAATGTTTGCTACAAATCTGTGTTGTCTCTGATGGCGACAACGGACTTCCATCACCACTGTCCGGAAATAAACAAAATATATCGCGGCATAGCACAAGTCCGACATGCGCACACAACTTTAACAAGTACGTTCCCTACAATATAGAATAGAGGCAACAATCTTAATAGCTTGGCCATTTTTTAACAGTGCTCAAGAGACGGAAGTTGAAAGTATTAGTAATCATTTCTGCTTCAGCAATGCCGGCGCGACCAAGACGCGGGCGTGTACCGTCCAGTAACTCGATCGATCGGTGCAGTGGTGATGCAGGAATGAACTCCAGTCATGTTCAATGCATCGTGCACAAATTCAATTTCTGGGCACGCGTGAACTTCGGCCACTGCTAGCGCATACAACAGAAGTGGTTTCCATTCTTGGGCAGCGCACACGCAAACGAAACACGAGAAACAAGACAGGACAAGCGCTGGTCGAAAAACTGAAAGTTTTTATATGAATAAAAGGATTATATACCGAGTAATGATTAAATTCGTGTGGATTACATTAAAACCGTCATACACTCAGGAGTGATCAGTGAATGAGCTCGCTTCGTTTGCTAGTTGTTTACTTCGTTCGGCGCACCAATCCATGTCTGTCGTCTGCTTCTTTCGTACCATTTTCTTGTGAATCGGCAGAATTTCACTGGTGGCATCAACCTTTTCATGTTTACATTGCTGTCGTGACAGTTAACAACACAATAATAATTTCCGGTCATCCGAAGAGGCGCCGTCGCAAACAAGAGACGTTTTGCGCACAGCGTGAAATGAACGCGGGCGCGATCCTGAAGGGAAGCGGCGGCGGAAACCTACACCCGTTGGAGGTGAAATCATGCCGCCAGGGGACAAACGAGCGCTGGCGTCTAGGATGAAATAAAGCTCCTTAACCCTAACTGCGAGTCGGCCTAGTTGGAACAGATTCATCTTAAAACTTTTTGTGCGCAAACAACGGGGACGAAGAATGGCGCTCGTCCTTGTGTTGCTCCTATTCTTCGTCCCTGTTTGTTTGCGCACAAGTTTTAAACTCCTTAATCTTCGTTCAGTAGCGACACTCTCCACCTCCGCCTTCACTCCTCCTCGTTTCTCCTTTCTTTCACGCTCCCTCCTCGTCCATGGCGTCGCCTAGACTGCTCGAGTGTAGCAACGGCGCCAACATGCGCTCCTGTCCACTCCGCAGACGCTTCTCGAGCAAAAATGGCGCTGATGCACGTCACGAGGGTCCACGTGATGCTATTAGGCCAATAGCGACGCGGCATGGGCCTCAGTCACAGCGCCCGAGGAGGAGGCGGCATTCTTCAGAGCGTGGCACTACTTTACGAAGTTTAAGGGGCTTTAGGATGAAACTTGGCGTGCGGACGTGTATGTATACTCGTCCACAAAATATTGCGGGGCACGCGAGCGCGTGACGAAACGGCCCTACTTCCTTACTAGCGGCGCACCCCTATTGTCGAGACCGGCGCCTGCGCGCACGCACGTCCCTCCGGGACTGCAAGCGTGCATGTTTCCGCGCTTCCTTCTTGCGCGCCGGCGATATCCGAATGTAGCCGCGAGGTGTGCCCCTCTCGCGATTGGCGCAGTGGATACTAGGCTGGTGACAGAAGCCTGGCATTTTCTTTTGGAAAATTTGAAGTGTACAGAATGACCCTGTTCATCTTCAAGCAGTTCCTGTAATAGGAACGGATTAGGGTTGAACTCTATTACCTCGCTGACACGAGATGTTGAAGTTGGGTTCTGTATAACTTTTTTTTTATTTCTTGGATGGTGAACCTTTGCACAACACCTTTATTGTCGTAGCACTGGAATGTGACTACAGCCGAACACATCTACAATACAATGACCTGTATAATGAAGGAGTAATTCTGACCCGGTTCTGTTATGACCTGTGGGTGTGCAACCTTTACAACAGTGACCTGTGCAGGGTGTCTACAAACCTGGAAAACCCGAAATTCTCGGGGATTTCGAATAGTCTGGAAGTACTCGGGGAAAACTCGGGGAATTTGTGCTTCTATCAGGAAAAATTAGCTGTAATTTTATTGAAAGGGAACGCAACTAGTACAAATGCTGGCTTGAGTAACAGAGAGGAATAATAACGAATCGTCTTTGACGCCTCGTCAGCTGGAGGAGCAGTCAGTGTACAGTCAATGACCTATTTTCCGGACGCCCGATTTTTGGGACATGCTCGATAATTCGGACAGCTTCGAGGCACCAACCACCACGTACCCCATAGAGTCGATGTATAGAAAGATCTGAACTTTTGGATGCAAGAGCCCTTTGCCATCCGACTATCCGGACTTTTTGCCCTGGCTGCAAGTCTGAAACGGCATTAATCAAAGTCATCACCGCCGCATCGAACCGGCGCCCTTTCATGCTGATCCGATGGTATTCAATGAAAACAGTGAACAGACAGTGGCGATACAGGGCCAGGAAATACCTCGAGTAACAGAATATAAATACCTTGGTATATGAATAAACGAAGGCAATATGTATGTGGAAGCACTGGGAAAAACATTAACAGTGAAGGGGAAGAGAAATTCAGCCTTAATGAAGCACAAAGCGCTATGGCGATACAATAGGTACGAGGTGCTCCGGGGTATGTAGAAAGGTGTAATGGTTGCAGAACTTACTTTTGGAAATGTGGTTGTTTCCTTTAAATCAGGGGTACAATCAGTATTCGACGGGAACCAAAGGTCAGTGGGTCGCCTCGCATTGGGCGCTCACGGGAAGACTACAAATGAAGCTGTGCAGCGTGATATAGGCTGGACTAGTTTTAAAGTGAGGGAAGCTCGCAGTAAAATTGATTATGAAGAACGACTGAGGAATATGGAAGAAAGTAAATGGACTTGGAAAGTGTCGAGGTGTCTGTACAGGAAAAAACATTGGTTCACAGTGGAGGAAGAGAACTACGAGGCTTACCAGGAAGTATGTGGCCTGTAGGGTGAGCAACAAAGCAACAAAGAACGTCAAGCGGAGAGTCAGAGAGGTTGAAATAATCGCATGGGTGGCGGAAATGGAAAAGAAACCTGCCATGAGTAACTACTTAAGAGGAAAAAACGAAATCAGGATAAAAAGAATATATGGTAACTCAGAGGGAAGCTCATTACTTCTCGAAGCGATATCGGTATGCCTTAGAACACAAAAAAATGGAGACGTACAAAAGCAAAGTTCGCAGTACGGGGTCAGAAAATTTGGTTGTGTGAGTTCATCGGGCTTTTCTTTCTTTTTTTTAGCCTAGGTAGGGCATTAGGCAGTATAATAGCAAGAGCTTGGTGGCGCAACCCACCGCCCCTTTCCAAAGGGGACGCTGATAACATCCATGCGCTGTGGCGGCTTCGACGGGCAAAACTATGTGAAGCGTGAGGAAGGTAAATATACCTGGTAGCGAAGCTTCCATAGGAGCCCATAGGTTCAAAACATGGCGGTCCATCGGTGGTTCATGGGGCTTAGCGCCATATGTATGTGGTGGGAACACTTCCGGCGGAAGAAAAAATAATGTGACGCCATGTCCGTTAAAAGCAGAAGTGACGTCATTTTGTTTTCGAAGGCGCGAAATTTGTTTTGTTGTCCTTCCTTTGGAGCTATATATTCAAATGCCCCACCATTCGACTTGATGGGCGTTCCGAGATTTCAGCGTGGAAAGCGATGCAGGAAAAGGCCAGCCGTACGGTTGTCGAAATCGCATCCCTGCACAGAACATACTCTCTTTGGAGGCCGACGAAAGCTTTAGGTGTAGAGTGCTGATCCTATTGTTGGATTCCAAGGCCATCGGCCAGTGCAGTCGCGCGAAAACAACTACACAATTATCTGGCCGTCGTAACTCACTACATTTGACTGAACATATTAAGAAGCAATGAAGGTACCCGCGTCACCAAAATCAGACAAACTTCGACAAGCAAGAAAGCACAAATTTTGAGGGGGCCGTATTTCAACAGGTGATACGAGTGCGCCTTTCTGCCCATTTCAAGACGTGCACTGCATTCCGAGTGATAGTAGCGTCAACGCCCCCTGTAGCGATGGGCGCTGAAAAGAAATGCATCTATCAATAATAATAAAATTATACTTGCATTTTCTTAACTCGTCACGAATGTATAAAATTGACTAGGAATTATATTTTCGTTTAATGAATCTAACTGTGTCTCGTTTGAATTAAAAAACGCGTTTTTATTTCCCCATGTTTGTTCCCTCCAAACATAGTCGCGATTCAATCGCTTCTCCCCTAACCCCGCATGCTGATGTCGGTGACAATCTGTACTGAACCGCTTTTCGCTCTAAGCTTCGCGACCTATTTGAATCGACCTTGGCGTGAGCTTGCGCGCGCCACTGCGGCCGCTTTTTGTCGAGTCACGAGCGCTGACGCTTAGGGCCCGGTGGCGAACGCAACAAGACATTTTTTTTTTTTGCGCTACACCTTCTCGTGGCCAATCTTCCTTGTTTCTTTCTTTTTACCAACGGTGCGTTCTCTCGCAGAAGAGCGTGACAGAAAACGCGCTCTACAGACGGAGACAGGCAAGACGAAAATGAACTCTTTATTTCCGCTGTATAAACGAAGTTTTGCCCGTCGAAGCCGCCACAGCGGCAATCGCAAGAGGGGCACCTCGCGGATACATTCGTATATCGTCGGTGCGCAAGGCGGAAGCGTGGAGACATGCACGCTTGCAGTGTCGGAGGGACGCGCATGCGTGCAGGCGCCGGTCGGGCTCGCCGCTAGTAGGGGAGGAGGGTAATATATATATATATATATATATATATATATATATATATATATATATATATATATATATATATATATATATATATAATAAAACGGCCATATAGAACACTGAACGTGGCTTCTTTTTTCTGATGAGTTAGTAGGCCAGGCGGACATACTTTCGCGGTGACAAGGTAAGTTTGAGAACGTCAGTCACATTTTAATGCATCCCCATTTTGAACAATCTTGACGATCACAACTAATTTCAGATATTCTTCATCGAATTTCAACGCTCACTCCGCTTTTCATAAAAGCTGTCACTCAGCCGTTACACCTTCACTCCTCTAGTACTTCTTTTCCAAGAACGAGGCCGGATGTGTGCGTAAAATAAAAAAAGAACGTGGTTTGATGCTACTCCGCCGACTATTTGAAGCGTTTGTTTTTCGCTTCACCTCTATGCCGACAGTCGTTGCGCAGTTGTGGCAACTAAGCCAAACGCATGCTGTTCGAACAAGCATACGTATAGTGGCGTTGCGATCGGATGTATAGAGCTCGATTTGAAAGGTCTTGTCAATATTGCGTATCAGCTCTGAAGTTTCGGAGAGAATGAAACGAATGTAAATTTGACATCCATTTCCTCTTCTAGCTAATAACCAACCTACTACCGTGAAATTTACAAAGATTCAGTGCAAAAATTTTAAAATGTACTTTAGCGGTATTCAGTGAGCGATGTCTTTTTCTCTGTGTGTGTTAAAGCAGCACACATTTACACCGGTTTAGGGGTTTGCGCAAATTTGAAAATTTGGATACCGAATCTAATATATTTTTGTTCGATTTGGTGCTCGAATCGAATAGGTAATATTCGAAATCCCGAACATTTATGAAATAGTTTTCGAACGATCCGCATCGACGAGCGAGCACTTGAAAAAAATTATCTAAAACAGCGAGGGTTTTCTTTTTCTCCTTTCCAGCCTTGGAATAACACCTAAAGACGAAGCTTTTGTAGCACCGTGGTGGGCACATCATCTTTCTCGAGGCAATGTTCACCGCTTAATGCTTGTGTGACACCGATGGAATGAGGCTTGCGGGCTTTTATGGGTCCGTCTTTTTCGAAGCTTTCGAGCCTTTTTTGGTCATCTAGTGGTGCAAACTTGATATCATAGGATCCGTGAAGACGAGAGGAGTCAGCGGATACCTGACCTTGAGGTGGGCCACCCCTTTTTTTAGACTTCATTGGAACTTTTGTGCTCACGCCACGCTGGCCGAGAGCTAGCGTCTGGTAGACCTAGCGCGGCGTGGCAGCAATGTAGTACGTTGAAGGGGAAGTGCTCCCGGCGGAGGACTTTACTGAAGACCTGGGATGGCGGACAGTGTCCAGCCGAAAATCTAGAGCTACGACGAGGCCTAGATTGGGTGACGGCGGTTCGCCAAGCGAGATGCCTGAACGACGGGGCGCAGGTGAACAGCGCGGAGGCTCGGCAATCAAGAATGGCATTGTGAAGGCGTCGCGCATGCCACCGATGCCACAAGAACACATCAAAATAGTCATTCGCCCACGGGGTGGACTGAATTTGGAGAAAGTTAGCTCTACAGCGGTGGACAAGGCAATAGTAGAGGCGGCAGGCCTCAGTATTGAGCAGATTAGGGAAGATGTTATTTGCCCTAGCTTTATGCAAAATATCTTGGTGGCTAGTACGCCAGAAAGGAGCAACGCTGAACGATATGTGAGACTCAGGTCAATCAGAGTGGCAGACAAGGATTTTGAAGTCAGTGCGTACGAGACGGCCCCACACACTACGTGTAAAGGGGTCATTCGCAATGTAGACGCTATGGATGGCCCCGCGACACTTGAGCGGAACATTGTTAACGATCGCAACCCGCTGGCTATGGCGGCCAAATGAATAAAAAACACAGGATCAGTCATCATTGTTTTCGACGGGTTAAAAGTGCCCAATTTCGTCAGATATGGGCCAACTCTGGTCCCGTGCTTCCTGTATCGAAAGCAGTTGGACGTGTGTTATGTGTGTGGCAAGCTTGGAGATTGGGCGGATGTCTGCCCGGCGCCCGATTGTTTTGAATGCCGAGGATGCGGGGCTCGGAAAGAACGGCTTGCCTTCCGGTAACAGCGGTAGCTTAGGAGGCTAGGAAACATGATGACTCGGTTGAGGTACCAAGGTCTGTGGAGGTCGCAGAAGGGACCATGGCGGACGAGGAGACGCCTGCTCCGAAAAATAGGGCCCTATCCTCGACGGTGCGTATTGAGGGCAAAGTCGGTTCCGAGCTCAAAGCAATGATGACGGCATTGCAAGAAAGTGTAAATCAGATCATTAGTAGACTGGAGCGGATAGAAGAACGGGACAATATCACGGATCAAAGATTAGGCAAAATTGAAATATATCTAAACGAGATGGTGGTCCCTGTTATGGAGCGGGAGTGCACTCGGCCGCTAGCCCAGCAGGGTAAGTCGCCGAGTGGACTTGAGCTCAAAACTAGTTCACCAAATTTCCGTGGTCGAGATGGCTCTATTAAATAGTTCATTTAGTGTTTGGCAGTGGAATTGTAGGGGGTTGAATCATAACAAGGCGTCTCTGCAGCAGTTTGTTAGAACGCATGGTGTGAAACCTCAAGTTATCATGTTACAGGAAACACTGACGTCTAACGTGACCTTAACGGATTTCAAAGCGGAGGTTAAGGATAATGAACAGGGCAGAAGACTCGCTACTCTCATTAATAGGAGGTTGCCGTATATTAGACATGATCTTCACATGGCGCATTGCAAGATTGAATATATTATGGTGGAGGTAATTTTAGGTCGGCAAAGGTCATGTCAGAGGAGCGTTTACCTGCTTAACCTGTACAGTAGCCCCCGGGACACGAAGCAGAGTTTCAAATCTCTCTTGACCAAGGCAACTAATCTGGCTAAGGATGCACCGTTGCTTATTGGAGGGGACTTCAATGCACCATATCATGTGTGGAAGTATGTTTATAGCACTATTAAGGGGGAGAGACTATGGCAGCAGGCACTAGACTTGAATTTAACTCTGATTACAGACCCTTCGTATCCCACCAGATGTGGCACGTCGACATGTAGAGATTCCACACCTGATCTCACTTTTCTTCGGGGGTGGTGCATTCGTCCTGGTCCAATTCTAATGTAGATTTTGGTAGCGATCATTACATACTTATGATTACTTTGGTAGTGGCTAATAAAAAGGAGCGCACATTCAGGATGGTTGACTGGGATGCATTTAGGAAACGAAGAGCGCAGAGGATCGACGATGAGGGAAATGAGTTGACCTTGGAGCAGTGGACCAGTCAGCTTAAAAGTGACGTTGAGGCGTCCACTCGAGAGGTTCAGACCGATATTGACACCGAACACATGGGTAGTCGCTTGGCGCATTTGTTGGAAGCGAAGCAGTCGATGTTAGCGAGATGGAAGGGTCAGAGATTGAATAGAAGGCTTAGAAAGCGTATAGCAGTGGTTAATCAGGAAATTGAAGACTATTGTCGGGTACTGTTCACGCAGCAATGGGATGAAGTATGCAATTCTATTGATGGTCGCATTAGGAGGGGAGGCGCATGGAGTCTGCTCAGACATTTACTAGATGAGACAAACACTAAATCTAATCAGAAGACTGTGATAGGTAAGCTGGTCCATCAGGCGTGTCGGGACTCCACGGAGCAGGAGTTGCTGAAGGATTTGGCTGAGAGATACCTTCCGTTGGAGACCTGGGACGATACACCTGACGTGATGTTGGAATATAGTGAGGACGAAAATGTAGCTATGGATGAGGAATTTACTGAACGCGATATCAGGATGGCGCTGCAGAATCTTAATGGTCGATCGGCATCAGGGCCGGATGGCATTACGAATAAAATGTTACGGAATTTAGGCGACGGGTCAGTTGAGTTCCTTACGCGGGAGATCGATTACCGATGGAAGGAAGGCTCTTTCCCGGAAGAGTGGAAACTTGCAACTGCTGTTCTGATACCCAAACCGGGGAAGGCCATAGGGCTTGAAAATCTCAGACCCATTTCCCTGACATTGTGTTTGGGGAAAGTCGCTGAGCACGTCATTTTAAATAGGCTAACACGTTATGTTGAGGGCAATGGGGTCTTTCCGCACTCGATGATAGGATTTCGGCCCGACCTCTCGACTCAGGATGCTATGATCAAGATTAAGCATCAGCTCCTTCACCGGTGGACTAGGGATACTGAGGCACTAATTGGACTTGATGTGGAAAAAGCTTTCGATAAAATCCGACATTCTTTCATTCTACAGGCGCTATCGGACTTGAACACGGGGCAGCGGCTTTTCCATTTTGTCAAGGCTTTCCTCATGGATAGAAGGACATGTCTGAAGTTTGCGGAGATAAAGTCGGAAGTCGTCAAATTGGGTTGCTGTGGTACTCCGCAGGGATCCGTACTCTCGCCTATGTTATTCAATCTGGCGATGTCGAAGTTGGCTTATAAACTGAACACTGTCCAGGATTTTGGCTATTCTATCTACGCGGATGACATTACTATATGGAGTGTCGGTGGTAGTGATGGAGAGCTTGAGGCTAGGCTGCAGAAGGTGGTAACGCTGGCGGAGAAGTATCTGGGTATCATGGGGCTCAAGTGCTCCACTAAAGAGTCGGAGTTGTTGATCTTAAAATCTAAGAAGCTAGGTCGTAGGCCGAAGGGTTGCATACCGGAAGTTGAGTCTTGCATTAGAATTCATACTAGCGGAGGGTCGGTGATACCCAAAGTTGAAGCAATCAGGGTCCTGGGTTTTGTACTTGAAGCGAACGGGTCGAACATTAGAACCATTCAGCGTATTACCAAGAAGACGGAGGAGGCGATAAGACTTATAAGGATTTCTAATAGGCAAAGGGGTTTAGGAGAAGAAGGTGCGATGCGCTTAGTTCACGCATTTATTATGTGTCATTTCTCGTATGTGGCAGCTATGCTAAATTGGAATAGGGGGGAGAAAAATAAATTGGAAGCATTAATCAGAAAAGCCGTCAATGCTGCGCTTGGTCTGCCTATGACTACGTCAAACGATATGTTTTTACGACTCGGTTTGCATAATACTTTAGATGAAATTGCCGAGGCTCAGCGTACTGCACAGAGGGAGCGGTTGCTAGGTGCACCAGCGGGTAGGTATATTTTAGAGTCAATTGAAGAATCGGTGGCTGTGTCGCACGATAGGGCGCCGCTACACGAGTTGAACGTGAACCTTAGGGCAAATATCACGGTTCGTCCGTTTCCACGGAATGTGCACCCCGTGCACAATGTAGGGAGGCGGGTCGCGAGAGCTAGGGCTTTGTTGCGAGAGGCAAAGGGTCAGGAGGAGGAGCCTGCTTTTGTTGACGCCGCATGGATTAATGGTAAAAATGCTTATTCGATGGTGGTGGTAGATGGCAAAGGGAGCGTTAGAAATGCTGCTTCCATTTATACCAAAGATCCGGGGGTTGCTGAATAGGTGGCTATTGCTCTAGCACTAATTGATTCAAGAAGAGTTTTGTTGTTTAGTGACTCGCGATCTGCGATTAAAGCCTTCTCGAGAGGACTTGTTGCGGAACCGGCTAACAGACTGCTGCGGGGTAGGGATATCACTTCGCATACCGTTACTTGGTTCCCGGCGCACATATGGACATTGGAGGGAGCCCCGCGTAACCTCAACGAGGTGGCGCACAGGGAGGCACGAGGATTAGTGTGCCGTGTACTCCCTGAAGGGGTTGGATCTCCCGCTCCTGAGTTCAGGGACCAGCTGTTAACCTACAACGAAATCACCAAGCACTATTACCTAGGGCCCAGGGCATCCCCCTGCCATATTCTAAATTAAATAGGCCACAGGCGGTTACATTAAGGCTTCTGCAGACACGTACGTACCCTAACCCGGTCATCATGAACAAAATTAATCCGGACTGCGGGGTTTCACTCTATTGTAGTAAGTGTGGGGGTTTGCTCGATTTCGAATACATGCTTTGGCGCTGCTTGGCGTTGGCCGGTGATGGTTCTCGAGGTGAACAGTGGTGGCAGCGGATGCTGCACAGTGAAGTGCTGGCGGACCAACTCAGGGCTGTCCAGAGGGCCCGTGTCATGGCAGAGGGGCTTGGCCTCTCTGTACCGACGTGGGAGCGGCCCGCATCAGCCCCAGACTGATCCCTCAGGACCTAAATAAAGTTATTCATACCATACCATGCCGACGTTCATGTGCCACCAATATATTGTCATCATGTGGTTAAGGGCTAGGTTTATCTGTAACGGAGGTTACTGTTGACGAAGCTCTAGGCGGTACTCAGGTAATCTCACTTCGCTCGTGAAGTAGCCATTTCGCCAAACCATTCGGTGAACTTTAGCACCTGAATATTATTTAAGCGATGGTGACAAGATAGCACCTTGAATACAGTGACAACTAAAAACCTCGAATATTCTACAGGCGTTGTCATGTATCATGTTGTCATGATTGCGCACGACAGCACTCAAGGAATGCAGCCACCTAATAATCCGTTCGTCTTCATTCTTCAGCTCTTTCTCGGACTGCTGCTTCACGCCAGCCCGGGCCTTGAACCACCAGGAATGACCGGGAGAGCAAAGATCTTCAATGTGACCAGCTGCCACGTGCCGGATGTCACTCTGATAAAGTCATGGGATTCTGTGCAGCACAGTTCGTCGGGAACCTGCGCAGATCGCTGGGCGCACAATGAGTGCTCAGCGCCACCCCACAGCCCGCCTATAAATGCCGTTCACACGGAAGCCGGGCTCATTGGGCACGACAGCACTCAAGGAATGCAGCCACCTAATAATCCGTTTGTCTTCATTCTTCAGCTCTTTCTCGGACTGCTGCTTCACGCCAGCCCGGGCCTTGAACCACCAGGAATGACCGGGAGAGCAAAGATCTTCAATGTGACCAGCTGCCACGTGCCGGATGTCACTCTGATAAAGTCATGGGATTCTGTGCAGCACAGTTCGTCGGGAACCTGCGCAGATCGCTGGGCGCACAATGAGTGCTCAGCGCCGCCCCACAGCCCGCCTATAAATGCCGTTCACACGGAAGCCGGCCTCATTGGGCACGACAGCACTCAAGGAATGCAGCCACCTAATAATCCGTTTGTCTTCATTCTTCAGCTCTTTCTCGGACTGCTGCTTCACGCCAGCCCGGGCCTTGAACCACCAGGAATGACCGGGAGAGCAAAGATCTTCAATGTGACCAGCTGCCACGTGCCGGATGTCATTTTGATAAAGTCATGGGATTCTGTGCAGCACAGTTCGTCGGGAACCTGCGCAGATCGCTGGGCGCACAATGAGTGCTCAGCGCCACCCCACAGCCCGCCTATAAATGCCGTTCACACGGAAGCCGGGCTCATTGGGCACGACAGCACTCAAGGAATGCAGCCACCTAATAATCCGTTTGTCTTCATTCTTCAGGTGAGAAAGCGATACAGAAAATGTATCCGCTCTAGTGACCCATTCTTGTTAGTACTGCCGTGCCCAAGGCTGTGTAGTATCGTGTTTGAACATGTTGTGCTTATGCTTAAGCTTCTATTACTTGGCGGAGATGTCGAAACTAATCCCGCGCCGAAATAAGCCAACAATTGAAGGAAATAGCCGCAGATATTAAAGACATTAAGGAAAATCGTCTAGCTGAAATCGATAAGAAATTAAACATGTTGACAAACCTAGAACAAAAAATCGATTCTTGTCAAGAGCAAATAGCAAGCATGAATTCGGTAATAATATCATGCAAAATAAAATCGATGATCTAGAAAATCGTAGCAGACGCTCTAACTTGATATTATACGGACTACCAGAAGCCACTGGAGAGACTCCCTTGACACTGGAACGCACAGTGAATAAAGACGTTAGTGAAGGCCCTCTGGAATTAAAAGCAGTAGCCATCGAACGCGTACATAGGATAGGGAAAGCAGAACCTAACAAGATTCGGCCTGTAATCTTCAGATTACTAGATTCTAGAGATAAGTATACAATACTGAAAAGGGGGTACAAACTTAAGGACACTCAACTCTCTATTGCAGAAGACTTTTCAAAACGCGTGCGGGATATCAGAAGAAAACTTTGGAACAGCGCGAAGGTAAACCGGCAAAACAATGAAAAGGTTTCGCTTGTTTTCGACAAACTATACATTAACAATCGCCCGTATGTTTGGAGCAACGAGCAGGATGACAAAGTGCCGCTTGAAAAAAACGATTCAGAAAGAGGGTAAGAAAATCGCCGTACCGGCAAAGCAACGAACATCACCGGAAAAGACAAAAGCGGTGTTGTAACTCGCCGAGGCGCAAAAACAGCGAACTAACACTTTTCACTGTAAATGCTAGAAGCCTCGTCAACAAACCTCAGGCACTTGAAAACTTGTTAATTGATTATGAGCCTAATGTAGCAGCTATAACAGAAACGTGGCTCACGTCCGACATTCTTGATCAAGAGTTCACGCCGCCTAATTATTCCGTTATCCGAAAAGACCGTCCCACACGTGGTGGTGGAGTGGCGTTATTAATAAAAAAATGTTATGCGTTTTCCGTTCTGCCTGAGGTAAAAGACGCTGAGGCGGTATTTTGTACATTGCTTTGCGAAGGTAGAAACGTTGTTTTAGGGTGTGTTTATCGGAGCCCGAACTCGGGTGACGAGTGTATCAGTGCCATTCACGACTACATGCAACGTCACGCCCATGGTTCACGCATCGCCCTTATGGGTGATTTTAATCTTTCTGACATTAATTGGAATGACATGCACTACTCGTCAGCAGCCTCAGATGCACTATTTGATCTCATGTTAACCTTCAATATTCATCAGGTTGTTTCTCGTCCAACGCGTTCAGTGGGAACTACTCAAAATATTCTTGACCTAATATTTATCAGCCATCATTTCGATATTAACCATGTACGAACTGGCGTAATTCGTGGCATATCAGATCATGACGTACCAGTATGCGTGTTACCACTCGTTGGTACTACTACCCACTTTCCTGTGTCTATAGTACCCGACTTCCAAAACGCTGATGACAATAGCATACTAATATACCTTGACCACGAGTTCCAGCCTTTTTCCCAAATGGGTTCCAATGCCTCTGTTGACGTACATTCCCTTTGGCTTAGGTTCAAATCTATCGTCCTCTACTGCGTCACGAACTACGTGCCCACTAAAACCAAGCGGCCGCCCAAAAATAATCCCTGGATAACCCGAGAAGTAATTCAGGCAAAGCGCCGTCTGAAAAGATTGCGTAGAACAATAAAAATTAAAGGAGGGGACAAATCCAGGGTGATGAAACTTCCTAATGCCATCGCGGAATTCAAGCTTGCAGCCAAACGAGCAAAAGAATATTATTTTAATGTAACGTTACCGAGCTTTCTTACTAATAATCCCGGAAGGTTCTGGAGGCACTTTCGCACCAATGATAGAGAAGCGTCCCACTTAAGCCCAGAGGAAGAAACTGCGAAAGCCAACGCATATAAATTTTTTTTCAATCTGTATTTACTACAGACAATAACATTATTCTCCCCATTCTAACGAGACAGGGCGTAAGCATTGGCGAATTAGACATTACGGACGCTGGCATACTTAATCTTCTACTTAATCTTGACCCTAAAAAAGGCAGTGGTCCTGACAACATACCTAACGACTTTCTGAAAAGGTATGCGGAATGGTGCAGTAGATACTTCGGCATAATTTTTCGTCAATCACTCACGACTTCACAACTACCGAACGACTGGAAAATTGCAAAGGTAATACCTATCCATAAATCAGGCGACACAGCAGAAATTTCAAATTTTAGACCCATTTCATTAACTAGTACATCCTGTAAGCTTCTAGAGCACATAATCTTAAAGCACATAATGGTTTTTCTAGAGAGCATTGGCTTCTTGTCTCCCTACCAACATGGTTTTCGCAGTGGTTTATCAACAGTAACCCAACTAACAGAACTAGTCCGTCCACGATCTTGCATATAATATCAATCACCGCGGCCAGACTGACATGATTTTACTTGATCTATCTAAGGCATTTGATTGTGTGTGCCATAACAAATTAATCGCTAAAGTTGAAAGTGTTGTTGGGAAAGGGCTCCTTTCAGCCTGGATAAAAGAATTTCTAGCCAATCGTTCACAATTTGTAACCTACGGAGAAATGCTATCTAACACTGCCACCGTTACTTCCGAAGTTCCCCAAGGGTCAGTTCTTGGGCCATTACTCTTCCTAATCTATATTAATGACATCACAGCTAACATTGGTTGTAATATAAAACTGTTCGCTGACGACTGCGTTATCTAAGGGAAATCACTAATTATAACGATAACATCGCACTTAATACATCCCTCAACACTCTAGCTATTTGGTGCTCTAATTGGCAGATGTCAATTAACGTAAAAAAGTCTGTCGTCATGACCGTAACAAGGAAAACAAAACCATCTAACTTTATATATGAGATTAACGGCATACCACTAACATAAATACCTGGGAGTTACATTAACCTCAGACCTCAGGTGGGATAAACACATTTCGAATATCACGGCAGGAGCATTACGCAAATTATTCTTCCTCAAAAGAAGCCTTGCGCTCTCTACAACATCAACGAAGCTACTGGCCTACACAACGTTCGTTAGGCCGGTTCTCGAATATGCACAGTCTGGTTTCCTCATACAACAACTAACATAACAAAATTAGAGGCAGTACAAAGAAAAGCTATACGGTTCATTCACAATAAATATAAACGCACCGACTCACCGACTAATCTTTTAACGCAGTCTGGATTGCAAATGCTATCTACCAGGGCAAAACACGCTCGCCTGAAGTTCTTGTTTCAGCTTCTAAAAAATAACTATAAGATAGATGCGTCCAGGTACATTTCATTTTCTGAGGCTCGAAAAACACGTAACAAACATGCGCACACTTTAACAGAATACACATGCAACACTGACACGTTTAAGTATTCATTCTTCCCCCTTACAATTGCTGAATGGAACCGCCTTGATCCTACTATAACCGCCATCGAATCGTTGTCCGAATTTACTTCACAAGTGGAAGCTGCAGTGCGTAAATAAAACAATTTATCATCGCACGGGTCATCGTCACAAATTCTGCATTGTGTTGCTTTCGACTTCCCACTTTTCTTTTTCCATTTTGGTTTGATTGTCGTTATGTGGACATATGGTACACTGTGTTCCCAAAATAAATTGTCATTACTGTACTACTGCTAGTCCTAAGATAATTGTTGTAACTGTCATTACCTGCTGATTGCTTGCTTAGATTGTTCCTTTTTTTCCATTTCGTGTCTTCTCGCTCTCAAAGTGTATGTTGCGCATCCCTTCACACAATTTAAAAATTCTTCACGCGTTAAGTGTTATTTTTCCGTTCGCTCCTATTTTTTGTATAACTAGTTACTTACGTGTTCTTAACTGCCAGTATCATGTTGATTAACTATCATGTGAAAACTTGCATTTTTGTTTCCAAACTCAGCTTCTTTCTTATATTACCTTCCTTGGGCAATTGTTTTTCTTTTTTCTTCCTCTTTTTCAATTACTGTTCTGCCTTAATGCGTATTCATATACATGTCTACTGTATCGCCCAACTGCCACGCTCTCAAATGAGAGTAGCAGTATTGTAAATAAATAAATAAATAAACAAAAATATAGGATCTTATATTGTCACGTGGTGGTGACGTTGAAGAACACAGTAGTAATACTGTGAAAGACAAAACGAACTTTTATTGGGCGAACCTGTGCCCACAAGAACTTCAGTTTGGCCTAGTTGGTACTTACTGCAAATCATATTGACCGCAAAAAAGACAGGGACAGAGGAAGAAAACACATAAACAGCACGGGCGGTAACTTTCAACAGTTACCGCCCGTGCTGTTTATGTGTTTTCTTCCTCTGTCCCCGTCTTTTTTGCGGTCAATATGATTTGCTGTGCCCACAAAAACAGGCTACACTTATAGCACAACGATAGCGGCGAACACGGTCGGCGATCGTCGAAAATCTGATCAGCGGGTCAAGCGCGTCGGCTTTTATACAACAGTTGTCGAATGTTCCAGACTAATCGTTCGGACCCGCGTGCCTTTCACAAAGTTCTACACCATTCGCGGCAGGCGATGGAGTCAGATAACGTAAGGTTCGGCGACAACAGACAGCGGATAGAAGCATCGATAACTTTCCAGAAACTTCGGATACATGCAGGCGCGTCCCACGCTGTGCGATTACATTTGTTAGGCGGCGAAACGTGGTTACCCGATAAAGATAAGTACACGTGTCAATATCCCCCTCTTAAAAAGCATCGTCCCGATGCTATTAATATAAGAGAGCGAAACACAAAAGGACACTTAATATAAGTAACAAAACAACAAAAATAAACAAAGTCCAAGGTCAGTTACGCGAAGCCCCAAAGTTCATTAACGCTGGTAGTACGGCTTGAGCCGCACAACGTGGACTATTTCAGGTCGTGAGCGGCGCCGCTGTGACAGCGAAATGCCGTCTGGCACGACCTCATAGTCCAGCGCGTCAATACGTCGGATGATCTTGTACGGTCCGAAATAGCGACGCAAAAGCTTCTCGCTCAGTCCTCGTCGGCGTATAGGGGCCCATACCCAAACACGGTCGCCGGGCTGGTACTCGACGAAGCGTCGTCGGAGGTTGTAGTATCGGCTGTCGGTCCTCTGCTGGTTCTTGATCCGCAGGTGGGCGAGCTGTCGGGCTTCTTCGGCGCGCTGGAGATAGGTAGCGACGTCAAGATTCTCCTCGTCAGAGACGTGCGGCAGCATGGCGTCGAGCGTCGTCGTCGGGTTCCTGCCGTACACTAGCTTGAATGGCGTGATCTGTGTTGTTTCTTGCACCGCCGTGTTGTAAGCGAATGTTACGTACGGCAGGACCGCATCCCACGTCTTGTGCTCGACGTCGACGTACATTGCTAGCATGTCGGCGAGGGTCTTGTTCAGGCGCTCCGTAAGACCATTCGTCTGCGGATGGTAGGCAGTTGTCCTCCCGTGACTTGTGTGGCTGTATTGCAGAATGGCTTGCATGAGCTCTGGGGTGCGATCGCGCAAACAGCTCCCTTTTCCGTTCATTCGGCCTGGCTGCGACGTCACAAAGTGGGCCGTCCGCAAGATTTGTGAGAACGGGAGGGAGAGCACAGCCAGTAAACGAGCGAGCCCAGACCCGGAAGTTTGCGTCACCAGTTTGGGCTTTGATCGGGGACGATATATTACGAGCAGAATGTTTGTGATGCTTTAATAATTAAACACGTAATATAAGGAAGAAATTCTTACTGTTGCAACATATAATCTGCCTCGGAAATTTCATGCGAGACAAGAAAACTAATTTAAGCGGCATATATTTTGGTTTGGTCCCCTAGGCGGTATCGCACACGCCAAAACAAATTGGCGGGAGCGCGCAGTTCAATTGGCGATCACTGTTCATCGACTGCGAATCGTTATGTCGTCGCACGAAAACGTAAGACTTGGCCCGCACGTGTCGCCGCATCAGCGCGAACTGTTGGTTGCGTTCATGGAGGGCCACCCGTACCTTGACATCGTGCGCGCTGACCCAAGATTGCGCGGTCGAGGGTAAACGGCAGCTCTGGAGCGAGCTTGCCGCCCTGCTGAACGCAGAGGGCCCGGCCACGAAGACAGCAGAACAATGGCAGGTGTTTTGCCGCCGCAGCTTCCGCAAGTCAAAGGTGACTGCGAGGAGTGGTTCTGTTGCTCGCGATATTTACAATGCTGTCCGTAATTGCAGCGGCACGGGTAGAGGCCGCCTGCCGGGCCTTCGTGGCCGTGTCCTCAATTTGGTTGGCACCTCCTCGGTGACGGGAGTGTGTGAGCCTACCATAAAAAATGAAAGCGTGCAAAAAATGGCAGATCGTGAGTACTTTCGATCATGGCATTCAATGCGTAGAACCCTTTTCTTCACATGAAGCCCGCAGTCTCGCCCGGACTGAATCCTTCAGGCTGTTTGATCGCTATGAGCGTCCCATCCCGTCGACACAGGCCACTACACCGGGAATGGGGCCGCGATCCGCAAAGGCCGCCTTTGCACTAGCCTTGCCGACCGTTGTCAACGGGAAGCTCACCCAACCCTGTTGCCGGTCCACCGCGGTTATTGCTTCCGTAACTGCGTGAATGCTGTCGCTCACGGAAGCCTGCCCCATGGATACAAATTCTTCGCTGCCGATGGATCTTTGGAAGCTCCCCGTCGTGAAGAAACGGAGAGCAAAAAGCACCTTGTCTTGCGTCGTGATGCCACCGGTCCGAAGGCCACCGATGACGTCATCCAATTGCTCGCAGAGCCACCGCACAGTGCTCTTCGAGAGTCTGAAGTGCTCGCGGAACTCTTCCACTGTAAGCTCGTCAAATGCGTCAGGAAAGATGCGTCGTGGAGGCTGCCCGAGAGACTCCAAAAGCGCGACAATAGGAGCGACCATCGTGACTAGTGAGCGCCAAACCGCCGAACAATAAACGCGATTCTCCGAGCACAACGTGAAACCACGAGCATTCTTGCCAAATGCGCTCACATAAATGAAAATTAAAAAAAACACTATATTGATCACAGCGCAGGCACAACATTTAATTTCACTGTGATCACAGTTGTTTTCAATAATTAATATCGCTAACGTTCTGCGATGGCGATGGCGTTTTCATCTACAAAAACTGGACCCCCGCCAGGGCCAGCCATGTTCGGCGAGCGCCGACATTATGAGCAGATGACAGGCGCATCGTCTGCTACTAGCGCTGCTATGGCAACGGCCATTCATTCTTCGAAACGAATGCCCTTGCCGACCGTTCCACGATAGCGGCCGATTTCACTCGGTTTTGGAATGATTGACAGGAGTGTTACGTAAGCGCATTTTGTGGTCCCGCCCCGGCGCAATGACAGCCGTGACGAAACGCGCGGGCGCCAACGAATCACGAGAGGGCAAGCGAGAGAACGGAAAAGCGAGCTGTTTGCGCGATCGCACGCCTGCTGTAAAAGCCGTTCCTCTGTCGGTGACGAGGATTGCTGGAGCACCATGGCGCAGCAGTATGTTCTCGACGAAAAATTTCGCCACTTCGGCTGCGCTGCCTTTCGGTAGAACTTTAGTTTCAGCAAAGCGGGTGAGGTAGTCCGTCGCTACGACGATCCACTTATTTCCAGTTGTTGACGTCGGAAAGGGTCCCAGCATGTCTATCCCGATCTGCTGATCGGCAAGGAGGCTCGATTGGCCGTAGTAATCCGACTGGCCTTGTCGGCGGTGTCTTGCGTCGCTGACAGTCTCGGCATGTTCTGACATAACGGGCGACATCGGTGGTCAGGCGCGGCCAATAATACTTTTCTTGTATCCTCGATAGTGTCCGGAAAAATCCAAGGTGTCCAGTGGTCGGATCGTCATGTAGGGCGCCCAGTACTTCTGGACGCAGCGCCGACGGAACAACAAGAAGGTAGTTGGCGCGGACTGGTGAGAAGTTCTTCTTCACGAGTAGCTTTTTTTCAAGCGTGAAGGAAGATAATCCGCGCTTAAGTGCCCTGGGGACAACGTCGTTGTGCCCTCCCAAATATTCGACGAGGCCTTTTAGCTCCGAGTCTGCCCGTTGCTGTTCAGCGAAGTCTTCCGCGCTTATCATTCCAAGGAATGCGTCGTCATTCTCGTCATCTTTCGGTGGCGGGTCAATGGGGGCGCGTGATAGGCAATCGGTATCGGAGTGTTTTCGTACGGACTTGTAGGTTACAGTGATGTCGTACTCTTGTAGTCTGAGGCTCCACCGCGCCAGTCGTCCTGAAGGATCCTTTATATTCGCTAGCCAACACAACGCGTGATGCTCGCTGACGACTTTGAATGGCCTGCCATATAGATAAGGACGAAATTTAGCTGTAGCCCAAACGATGGCGAGGCATTCTTTTTCGGTCGTAGAATAGTTGCCTTCCGCTTTTGACAGCGACCGGCTTGCATAAGCTATCACCTGTTCGACTCCGTTTTTCCTCTGGACTAGAACGGCACCGAGGCCTAGGCTACTGGCGCCAGTATGAATTTCTGTATCGGCGTACTCGTCGAAGTGCGCAAGTACCGGCGGCGACTGCATGCGTTGTTTGAGTTCTTCAAATGCGTCGGACTGCGGCGTTTTCCACTTGAACTCAACATCACATTTAGTTAGACGTGTCAACGGCTCAACGATACGTGAAAAGTCCTTGACAAAGCGCCTGTAGTAGGCACACATGCCAAGGAATCTACGCACTCCCTTCTCTTCGGTGGGTTGCGGGAAGTGTGCGATGGCAGCTGTCTTTTGCGGGTCTGGGCGGACACCAGATTTGGCGATTACGTGGCCTAGGAACAGAAGCTCATCGTAAGCAAAGCGGCACTTTTCCGGCTTCAAAGTGAGCCCTGATGACTTGATGGCCTCTAGTACTGTTGCAAGCCGCCTAAGGTGAACGTCGAAATTTCCGGCGAAGACGACGACGTCATCCAAGTATACGAGACAGGTCTGCCACTTCAATCCTGCTAAAACCGTGTCCATCACGCGCTGGAACGTTGCAGGCGCGGAGCACAGTCCGAATGGCATAACCTTGAACTCGTAGAGGCCGTCTGGGGTGATGAAGGCGGTCTTTTCGCGATCTCTTTCGTCGACTTCTATTTGCCAATAGCTAGGCTTGAGGTCCATTGACGAGAAGTATTTACCGTTGCAGAGGCGATCCAATGCGTCGTCTATCCGTGTGAGGGGTATACGTCCTTCTTCGTGATCTTGTTCAGACGACGATAATCGACGCAGAAACGTAGGGTTCCGTCCTTTTTCTTCACCAGGACAACGGGGGATGCCCACGGGCTTTTCGACGGCTGGATGATGTCGTCTCGCAGCATTTCGTTATAGCTTCTGTTATAGCTTCACGTTCTCGCGGCGAAACTCGGTAAGTGCTCTGGCGGAGTGGTCGAGCGTACTCCTCGGTGATTATGCGATGCTTGGCGACTGGTGTTTGTCGAATCCGCGATGACGTCGAAAAGCAGCCTTTGTATCGTCGGAGCAGACTTCTGAGCTGCTGTTGCTTAATCACGGGGAGACTTGGATTAATGTCGTAGTCTGGTTCGGGATCCATGGTCGTCGGGGTAGATGCGGCGGAATCCGAGAGGACAAACGCATTGCTGGTTTCCAGAATTTTCTCGATGTACGCGATCGTCGTGGCCTTGTTGATGTGCTTGAACTCCTGGCTGAAGTTTGTCAGTAACACTTCAGTTTTCCCTCCATGCAGCCGAGCGATCCCTCTTGCAACGCAAATTTCACGGTCTAGCAGTAGACCTTGGTCATCCTCGATGACGCCTTCTACGTCGTCAGACGTTTTGGTGCCTACGGAAATGACAATGCTGGAGTGAGGCGAGATGCTGACTTGACTTTAATAATAATAATATTTGGGGTTTTACGTGCCAAAACCACTTTCTGATTATGAGGCACGCCGTAGTGGAGGACTCCGGAAATTTTGACCACCTGGGGTTCTTTAACGTGCACCTAAATCTAAGCACACGGGTGTTTTCGCATTTCGCCCCCATCGAAATGCGGCCGCCGTGGCCGGGATTCGATCCCGCGACCTCGTGCTCAGCAGCCCAACACCATAGCCACTGAGCAACCACAGCGGGTGTCTTGACTTTCGAGCACGCTTAAGGCATGGCGACTACTAGAGCTCTCCGACGGAATCGCTCGATCTTCCGACAGCGTTATGAACTTCGACTTCAGGTCGATGATTGCGCCGTGTTGGTTCAGGAAGTCCGTGCCGAAAATGACGTCTCGCGAACACTGTTGGAGGATAACTAATGTGGCAGGGTAAGTCCGGTCATGAACGGTAATTCTTGCCGTGCAGATTCCAGTCGGCGTGATGAGCTGTCCTCCAGCGGTTCGAATTTGAGGGCCTTCCCGTGCAGTCGTAACCTTCTTCAACTGTGCGGCGATGTGTCCACTCATGACGGAATAATCAGCCCCTGTGTCCACTAAGGCGGTAACGGCGTGGCCGTCGAGAAGCACGTCGAGGTCGGTGGTTCTTTGTCTGGCGTTACAGTTAGGTATTGGTGTCGGATCACGGCTGCGTCGTGTTCAACTGAAGCTGGAACGTCGCGTCGTCAAGTCGTCTTTCGTAGGTATAGTCTTGGCTTCCCGACTTCGTCGGGACGGCGGCGTGTCGTTATGTCGTCGGGATGGTCTCTTCGTCGTCTTCGTCGGCGGCGGAGGATCTTCGTCAGTTCGACGAACAGCAACCCCACATCCATCGGATGCTGCTTTTAGTTTTCCGGATATGGGCTCGCTGACCGGCCCCGGGCTGGGCCAGTGTATGGTCGGCGCTGCGGCGACAGGTAGCGGCCTGGTGATGGCGAACGCGATGGTCGTCGAGAGCTCTACAGTAGCCGCGAGGTAGTCAGCGATTTCGCGAGGGCGTTCACCTTGCTGCGGGCGCGGAGCGTTGACGGCGAAACCTCGCAGTCCCATTTCCTGGTATGGACATCGTCGGTAGACGTGATCCGCTTCCCCGCAGTGGTAGCAGAGCGGGCGGTGGTCAGGAGCGCGCCAAACGTCGGTCTTCCTCAGGTAGCTGCGCTGGGCGACGGGTGGGCGTGCTGGCGGCGGCGGCGGCGGCGGTGGTCGACGGAATTGCGGCGTAATGCCGCGTTCAGACTACAGTCGCATCCGCTATAAGTGGCTTATTTATTACAATTTGTGCAACTGCTGGAACGACTGTTTACGTAGCCAGCAACCGCCTACGTTCACATTGAGCCTTTCGATAAGATACGTTTTTTTACGACTGGCCAATCACTGTTCTGGGACAGCCGCGTTCGCATTTTTTAACATGGCGCCGATCAGCAAGCGGCTGTTAGCGCAGGTCGAGGCTCTATAAGACCAAAGTTCTCACGCGCTGGTCATAGAGTATCAGCCTCTGTCGCACTTCTTTCAATTAGTTATTCATCGCTGCACAGCGAAGAAGCTTCCGCACTTAGCATCATCACTAGGCACGGACAATGTACACAACACAATGAGACCGGAAAACCGCACTGCACTCAGGGACACCGCGCGCGTTCGGCGCGAACCCGGGAAAACGCGCATGGCGTCGGCAGCAGCAGCAAGGAACAGCGTTGCAACGCCGGATGGCTGGGAAGGCGGTCACCGGATGAAAACGCGGAATATGGGGAGGCCGGAAGCTCCGTGACCGGAAGATGCAAACCGAAACTGCTTCGTGCATTGGTGGCGTCGTAACAGTCGTATCTGTGCCTGTCGTAAAAGTAGCGGGTTCTCCAACATTTACGCCCAGGCTGGTTGCGATTGTTGCGTACTTCCGCTAAATGCAGCAGTAGTGTGAACAAAGTAGTTGCGCTTTTTGCGTTTACGCTTACGTTTCGTGCGAACGATCCGTACGTAGTGCAGGTAGTCTGAACATAGCATTACGCATCTCGAGTGTCTTCTCGATGCTAGTGGCCTCGCGAAGAAACTCGTCGACGGTCTTCGGTGGGTTTCGTTCCATACCGGCGAAAAGTTCCTCCTTTACACCACGCATTAGTAGCCGGACTTTCTTTTCCTCGGACATTTCCGGGTCGGCGTGGCGGAATAGGCGGCTCATTTCTTCTGTAAAAATCGCGGTGGTCTCTTTAGGCAGCTGCACTCGTGTTTCTAGTAATGCTTGGGCTCGTTCTCGGCGTACGACGCTTGTGAATGTCTGCAGGAAGCAGCTGCAGGTCGTTAAGGTGGCTTCTCTGTTCTCGAACCACGTCCTGGCAGCGTCTTCCAATTAATGCGAAGAAGACATGTCGCAATTCGTCGTCGCTGTTCCAGCTGTTAAATGCAGCGACCCTCTCGTACGTCTCGAGCCAGGTTTCCGGGTCCTCGAATGTTGAACCGCGGAACGTGGGGGGCTCCTTGGGCTGCTGCAGCACGACGGGGGATGCTGGGGCTGCCATTGGGGTGGACTTGGTGGCAATCTTCCTGCTCGTCTCAGGTAGAAGTCCGTGCTCTGGGGGCAGTTCTTGCAGTCGGCGGCTAGCACGCTGGTCTTGAGCGACGTTGGTTTTGTCCTCGGGCTTCGGGCTTGGATCGCGGCTTTGCAGGGGCGTTCGGAACATGAGCGCACAAGCATCTCCACCAGATGTCACGTGGTGGTGACGTTGAAGAACACAGTAGTAACACTGTGAAAGACAAAACTAACTTTTATTGGGCGAACCTGTGCCCACAAAAACAGGCTACACTTATAGCACAACGATAGCGGCGAACACGGTCGGCGATCGTCGAAAATCTGATCAGTGGGTCATGCGCGTCGGCTTTTATACAACAGTCGTCGAATGTTCCAGACTAATCGTTGGGACCCGCGTGCCTTCCACAAAGTTCTACACCATTCGCGGCAGGTGATGAAATCAGATAACATAAGGTTCCGCGACAACAGACAGCGGATAGAAGCATCGACAAATTTCCAAAAACTTCGGATACATGCAGGCGCGTCCCACGCTGTGCGATTACATTTGTTAGGCGGCGAAACGTCGTTGCCCAATCAAGATAAGTACACGTGTCAATATTAATGCATAGCGTTGCGATCTGCTTTGGTTGGTTTCATTGTGCAGTAAGCAAAATTTTGTAGAACTCGAATTTTGTGTTGAAAGAAATTGTTATTATTCGAAAACTATACTCTAAAATCGGTTTATGCGTAGTCGATTCGGTTTTGAAAATAATATCGCGCATCCTTACACCAGTTGCAGCGCTCTGCCTACGTGACAGGTCCTTTATCGATAACTTGAGCACAAGACCCATCTGAGCAACGCATTCCTTTTTCCAGTAACTAGGACATTTACATAAGGTGTACATCGATGGCTCAGTCACATCTGCAAGTTCAGCTGCTGCTGTGGTGATACCAACAAGATCCGTCAAAATACAGCTGAAAACGTCACATGTATCATCAGCGACAGCTGCTGAACTGGTAGCCCTACGTGCGGCTCTTCATTTCATTCTGGAGGAACCTCCCCATGCATGGTCAGCCTTCTGTGATTCCAAGGCAGCCCCACAGAGTGTACAGTGATGAGCAGCCTTGTCTAGAGCGCGGCGACGGTGCTCTGCGGAGCAAGTCAGCGCCACCTAACGTTACGCACTGGGTTTGAGCTATGCGTCTCGTGCGCATGCGCGGCCAAAATAAAGCGGTGCCTGCTCGTGGGTTCTCGGCCTCAGTGCTTGCGCTTCAGTCCGCCAGGGCTGCACTGAATGATATGTAACAGCGGCCGGAAAACCAACGCGTTTCGCGCGAATCACGGGGCGGCTAGGCAAGCAAGTGCAAGTGATATCAGGTGATCGCGCGTTTTTGAAGCACGTCCAAGTGATATCGGGTGATCGCGCGTTTCTGAAGCACGTCTAATTGATAGCGGGTGATCGCGCGTTTTAGGCGCAGATCAGGCTAAGAGTGCGAGAATTGGGCCTATATGGTTGTTTGGTGTCTATTTTCGTCTTGTCCGTATACTCTATATATAGGGTTTGAGCGTTACCACCACGCACCATGCGTTGCAGGCGTATTGTGTGATGGCGTGCCGTCGCGATGTGGTATCAGCTAGCTACAAGTGACACCGCATTTGGCATCCATACAGATCTGAGAATTTGAAACACGGCGGCATGGCGACGCCCTCGCCGCCGTCACAGCGTCACAACTGCAGGCAGCGCGTCCCTGGCGGCACGAAATGAACTCGCAAGACGGTGGCTGGACAAGGAAGCGATGAGCAGGCATGCCTCTGTTTCTGCCGCGCCTGCGCGCGGGACACATAACTCAAACCCAGAGCGCAACGTTAGGTGGCGCTGACTTGCTCCGCAGAGCATCGTCGGCGCGCTCTAGACAAGGCTGCTCACCACTGTACTCTCAGCACTGCGTCATGGATCACATGAGCAGCTCGTCTCAGAGATCAGGGAAGTCCACCATCGCACAGTTGAAGAAGGACACGATATATTATATCAATGGTTGCCTAGTCCCTTACAAAAATGGTTCTTGAATTTCCATTGTTGATCTGTTGTACTATCATTGATTCCATAGAAACTCCACAAAATTACAACATTCATTGAGCCAGCACCATGGTTGTTCAATAAAATTTTTATTGACAACTACACAGTAATTTTTTTATTGATGAAATAATGTTCAAATTCCATTGTGTAATGCCAACAACTGGACCGAGTTAAACAGGCGACATACAATTTACACGAAACAATAACCATTAGTTTAGGTTCCTTAGTTAATTAGTTTCTTAGTTCCTTAGTTTAGGCTACAACATGAAATGGCGTAATTAATCTGGCCAGAGCTTCAACCAATTATTAAAAAATTTGTTGCACAGGCAGTTGTACGTTCAAGTGCAGAATAAAGGCCACTGCAAGATAATGTACTAATGCATTATTAATGCAAAATAATGCTGTATTGAGCCGCTGCAGCGCCAAATGCACAATCTCCGGATAGGTTCAACTTATTTTAATCACTGCGGATATTGCAATGTGCGCTATAACTGCAATGGGAGACCTGAAAAAGATTGAGTGTAGGTGATGCAGTGTAAAGCTTGAACATTGTGCTACCAAGGAGAGAAGAGGTTCATCCCACTGGGCAGCGTACAGGGTACTTTTTTTTGCTGCACCAAATTTTTAAAATTGCAAAATATAAATCGCGGTAATGTTATGTTTACCATAAGAGTGTACAGATTGGCGGCCTCTAGATACAGAACAATTGCCGCACTTGCGTGCGTAATTAGCAAATTTACGCTAATTAACGTTCTAATTATCAGCAATAGGTGGCTACAGAAAATGAGTACTTTGGTGCCCGTGCTCGACACTACCTATCCCAATGATCAAATTTTGAATAGTGGATTTTATGTGGGAGCTTCGCGAACAATTAGTTCCCCTTGGCAGGCTCCTTGAAATCGAAACTGGCTGGACAAAGAGCGCCTTTGTCGTCGGCGTAGCTTCATGTCTTCCTCAATGCATGCAGAAGCATCCAGAACACTGAGAGGTAACCGGTTTTTGAACTTTTGTTTTGTTGAACTATCGGTACGTCGATGTACGGATCCTACTGGACCTTACCAAAATTTATATCACGTGGCATCACAAGCTACCACAACAATACAGAGCCTGCGGAAAGGCGACCTCGCGTAAATTTACACTATTACATTACGGCAAAATATGCAACAAAATTCAGTGTAAGCGCGCCCACACGCCGATTGGCAGAGGTCACGCGACAAACTAAAATGATGATGATGATGATAATTATCAGCACCAAAAACTTTTGAAACAGGGCGGAGACAAATAGTCTCCTAGTCTGCTTGATTTATTCAAGTTTTACATCTATATATAGCGACCGAGACGCGACTCATACAGACTCATGTTCGCATCAGCAAGCGCGACCTGCCCGTCGTCAGAAGAAAACATTTGTCGATTGATGCCGTTCACTTCTCGCGCCATCGTTGCCGCGTAACGTAACCATCAGCGCATTGGTTAAGCAGCACAGCTTTGCCACTGCATTCGCGCGGCTGAAACAACGAGCACTTAGGGAATGAGCCAAACCAGTGGTGAATCACCACCATTTGCAACTAATCGCTTCGTGACAACTTGATGGATTTGTAGCCTTCGAGATCAAAACGATGTGTCGTCACGGAGGAAATCTCGGAGGTTATGCTTCAACATTGCCATTGATACTAAATCATTGTTTCAACGCAGACAATTGCTATTTGCGCAGCAACATAATTTATTTTATTACACTTTGTGTATAACTGACAGCTTTGCAAAGAAATTATAGAAGTTCTTCCCGAACGAAATATTTTTTAAAGTTTTTTTTACCAAACTTAGCGAAATATACGAAAGTTAACAAGCAACATTGAAATTTTTTTTTTGCGTGTTTGCTTGTTTGGCAGTTGTGTTCGCAGTTGTTTTCGTCGCCATTTTGCTTTCTTTCGTGGTCTCCGTGTGCGCGTTGTGTGCGTCGTGAGCTGTAAGCATGCGTGTGTGTTGTGATCTGCTGTTGCGCGACAAGAGACATTTTTGCCAAGAGCGTCGGAGACGAAAAGCTGAATGTACCCGTCCGTCCACTGGCTGACGCGGAGGTATGCCACCGACTGGGCTGCGTGGAAGCGTGCATGAAGAATGGAGCGCCGGCTGACCCGACGGTAAGTACGTTTCTTGTATTGTGTGTATAACTGATCGGCAACGTTCTGACTGGTGTCGTAGAAGTCGCGGGGTGCTTTTTTTGTTGCTGGATGTACGTCGGGCTGACTTGCGCCTGTGGCGCTGGTGCTGTGTCAGTCAACCACTCCGAGCTGTGTCTGATTCACGCGTGGTGCACGGCATCGGTGTTTCAAAACATTTCGTGCCGGGCCGGTCCCGGGTGCATGTGTAGCGTGTTGCATGCTCATTCGGTCCATCGAGCGCCAAGGTGGGGTCATGTCGTCTGTTTAAGCTGTGTATTTAGCAGCCTGGCCTATTCGTCTGTACTACACGGTAGCCAAGTTTATCGCGAACTGAAATGCACGGAACCACTTAAAACAAGGGCGCCTGTTCCTGTGTTGTCATGCTCGTCCCCACCCGTTGCGGTAGCTTAGTGTTGCGCCACTGACCTTGAGGCCGCAGGTGCAACTCCGGCTGCGGCAGCCGGATTTAGATGGAGCGAAATGCAAAAAACGCTCGTGCTTGGGTATGGGTGCTTGTTAAAGATTCAAATTTAATTCAGTCGTACGCTGCTACGTGCCTTGTAATGAGATCGTGGCTTTGGATAGTAAAATCACAAAATTTGAATGTTTAACTTGCATGACCCTGTTTCAAGTATTACCGTTGCAGCAGGACCCATGCCACAGCCGTTTATGTGAACATCAAATTGGCGGACCGTCTTTTCCTTGTATTGTCATCAAATAATCATGCAGAAATGTCGTGGCCGATATCGTGAGATGTGTAATAAACGCGGATCGTCCTATAAAACAGGCTGGTTGATCATTCGCGAATCGAATGCCACCGTGTTGTAACGTCGAAAAAGAATGCCTAAAGCGCATTTGATTGACGCCACCAGTTTCTCTCCCAGCCCTGGGTATCTTTTTCATGTTGCAAAAGCATTTCTACGAAATTGTTTGTGTACTCTGGATATGTTAAAGAACAAGATTTTGCTCAAAGCTGTAGTGTATCACAGAAAAAGACTTGTTAATCCGGAGTTACTATAAATATAGTCAATCTTCTTTCTTTTCTGGCAAAAAAAAAGAAAGAAGATTATGAAAGCATGCAAGCCTCTGAATACGTGAGAAAAGATGCAACCTTTAGACCAAATCTGGGATATTTTTTCCTTCGGAGGACTGACCCAAATTCCTACTTTTATGTTCACACAGAAAAGTGCCTTGTCATAAAGATGTCGTAATATCAGACACTTTCTTTTGAAAGTTCCTCTTAAACGCCCTGTGAAAAACTGTTGGTAAAAGAATTTGGTTCTTGCTATTTCAGTATTCCTAAAACATATGCAGTGAACAATAAAAATATTCAACTAATTCATTCAGTCACACAAATAAAATACATTGCTAACACAGCAGCTGGTAGCAAGAAACACTTGGTTACGTAAGCATCAAGCACTTATATACATTTTTTATTATTGATGGCATTTCACTGTGTAGCTGTTATGTAATACTGCATTTATAAAATACTTTAAATAGTGGCATCCACAGCATCTGGAGAAGAGTGCAGGGCACATTGTGTCTGATGCTATTGCAAACTTGCATGACACATCAAAAGCAGGCAACAATCTTACACCATCTGGTTAATGCTTTCTGTGAATATAAAAAAAGGATCTTTAAGGCCCTTCCCTGCATGTGCGAATCTACTTTGCCACACTGGATAAACAGTGCTAACATAACAAGAACCAGTTGAACATGCCCTTCCACATCAAAAGCTCCTGTGTACGTGCCCTGTAATATTTATGGAAGTATAGGTGTCGAGGCCCTCTAGTCGGTTTTTGTAAGGAACTCCATGACTCGAGACAAAAAGCACACTGCAGCAGTGTTTGGGTCTGATAGTATTCAATCCGTACTAGAATTTATGAGGAATATTGAATACTGAAGCATCTTTAAAAAAACTAAAATGTATTGATCGTACTGATTTTTCCCTTTTGCTGCTTGAAAGAAATACCCATTAATTTTTTGTATTAATTTTGTGGATAAACATGCCTATTCTTAAATTCAAAACTATCTGTGCAGCATGTGTGAAAACCTGCAACACTTTAACGGAAGGCTTTTCGCTTCACTCGACTATCACGAAGTGTCATGCACCCGACTCATGTTAAATGCCAGGCTCGCCAAATCACGCATCAGTGACTGATGCACAAAAAGAACCAAAGTGTCGCAAAATTCATTATTAAGTGTGAGATATTTCGCTGCATAAAGAAGTAGCATTTGGTGCTTTATTGCTGAAATGGTTGAAGTACATATTACTTTTATTCAGTGGTTGTATTGCTTTCTCATTATGCAGAAGCTGGCAAGAGAGTGAAGAGGCTACGAAAAATCCTCAACAACATCGAGAACAAGCCAGAAGAACCAGTAATTGCTTGCACAGAGGTACGCTTATTGTGTGCTGCCAGTTGTTCTCCCTTCTTTCTTTTACTTTCTTTTTTGGCAATATAGTGCATTTGAAGTGATTCCGTGAACAAAGCAAGATTAAATCAGTGTTTCCCAACTTCTGGCCCCTGGAATCACTTCAGATAGCGAAAGGGATCTGTATGGATCATTTAAAGATTTGCAGTTGATCTTGCAATGTATGACTATGACTAAAATTTATATCTGGCCAGCATAGTGGCAGGTAGCAAGCCGTTGCAGGAAAGTTACTGGTGCTGTATGCTATTTAGAAATCATTAACAATGATCGTGTTCGAGATCACACTCACTGACGACAGCTTGTGTATCTGTGGGCAACCAGCCGGCAACTACTAAGTCCACCTCTGAACAACTTATATTTGTTCGCACACGTGCACATGTGCTGCAGTGTCAGTAACTGCAAGTAACTGTCAATGAAATGCCTCTGCAATGCAACGATGCTGCAAGACACTTGTTTTTCTTCTGCTGTCATTTACGGCTTGTCCATTTGATGATAAATTGTTCACCTTTATGCTCTGTGTGATCAAAAGTGAGCTTTTAAAGTGTCGCTTAATTTTCTGTGTACAGGTTGACATTGGTGGCGGGACGCTGATAAGAACATCCTCGATCAGCTGAGCCAGGCCTGTGACATTATCAGTGGCCGTGGAAAATTCGTCAGGGCACTTTTGCACCACGTCTTTACTGATGGTGGGCTCCACGGCAAGCCACTGTTTGTGGGCAAGAGCTGCCTACGTGGCCAGACGGTTCAGGAGGAGGCCCTCGACACCGTATGCGTAGAGACCGATAGGTGTGTACGCTATTTTAGTAGTCATTTAGTCTTAAATAATGAAATCAGAACATGCATATAAGTTGAAGAAAGGCTATTTATACAAACTGTACTGTTAGCAACTGGATAAAGTATAGTAAGTGTTCCTAATATTTCATGTAAAAAAAAACAAATAGTTCCCTTCTTTCATTATTTGCATTATGGCCACGAAGTTATGCACAAATTTTAGAGGCCCGATAAAAGAAATGATTGGTCGAGCTATGGATTGATCACAGCTGCTTAAAAGATACTGATGGGCTAGTTGGTATATTGATGGGCTAGTTGGTATCATATTGAAGCAGCACACTTGCATCTGACACATACGCATCACATAGAAAGGACATACGCAGGCGCTGGACTGCACATTCTGCATTATTGTTTAAGAACGACCCGTCTTTTGTAGTGCCACTTGAGAAGCACACATGCTCTGATGGCAGTGAGGTGTGACAAGAGCGAGGGTAAAACACAAATATAGGTGACATTTTCGGATTCCCACTCTGAATAATCAAAGTCTAAATAGCGGCACGCCTTTTCAGAGAATGATACCAAGGGGCAACTGATAGACCTATCTTTCCATTTGTCAGTTTCTGTAGCTATGTTTGTTGTGTTTCCTGCGCAAAACTTCCGTATCTTTCAGGACGGGTTTGCAGCCCCAATCCTTGCAATGAAAGGCTAAATGACATGTATCTTTAGCTGTGCAGTGATAAATGTGTTCATTTAGCCTTGTATATTCAAGCACCTGCATGTCTGCCAAGTGTATGCCTTGTTACAGGACTATAAAACACTCCGTCTGCACAATTGACGTTGGGCTTTCGATGGTTGATTACACAGGGACTTGTTCTTTTTTTTGTGCCATTCACCTTTTTGCACAGGCTCGACAACCGCACAGGTGCGGAAAACACTGCATAAACGCCGGCCCTTTGACCTATCTTTTGCAGATTGTGGGAAATTGTGTGTACATAAGGTATGACTGCGTTGCCTTGACAGTCCTTGTGACTGCGAGTGGATCCGCTCACTTTTTTGTGTTTAGTAACCTGAAACATATCAAGAGCTTCGATGGATACCTAGAGCTCCTGAGGCAGGTTACCTTGTTTGTGAAGCTGGTTTCACATTTGTGATGACATGATTTTTGCAGTGCGTTAAGAAAGCAAGAGTGGATGATGATGATGATGAAGCAACATTTGCTGGGCCCGAAATAAATCGGTGGTGCACGCAGGCACCAGACGGGGTGGTTCCCTAGTTACGGGACCCATATGTTTCCAGCAGCTCCTGGCCCCTGTCCGTCAGTGCGAGCTGAATCGGTAGGGCGGGGCTGGATAACAAAGTCTCCCATCGCTCAAGGGGTTGGGGATTGGGGATTGGGGGTGTTGGTGGCAATTGCCCTCTTCACAAGCTTTGAATGTGCCGATTGGTAGGGAAGGACAGATTTGTTGTTCCTTGGTTCATAAGACCAACATACACACCAATGCAGTGTTTTATAAATGCCTCAGGTCATTGTTACTAACACATAAGCTACTTATCAGCAGTTTTATTAGGTTTTTAGACCTTGGTGCATATGTATCCTCCCATCAAATCTGTTGGTCTTATGAGCCAAAGAGCAACAAAGCTGTCTTTCCCTACCACTCGGCCCATTCAAAGCTTGTGAAAAGGGTGACTGTCCGCTCTTGCTTTCTTAACACACTGCAAAAAACATGTCATCACAAATGTGAAACAAGCTTAACAAACCAGGTAACCTGCCTCAAGAGCTCTGGGTGTTCATCGAAGCTCTTGATATCAGTTGCAGAATGCTTACTAAAGAAGACAGAAATAGTGAGCAGATCCACGCACAGACACAAGGCATTACAAGCTGGTCATGCCTTATGTACACACAATTTCCCAAATCTGCTGAAGATATGTCGCAGGGCTTGCATTGATGTGGTGTTTTGCGCGCCTCTGTGATTGTCGAGCGTATGCAAAAAGGTGAATGGCGCAAAAAAAGGAACAAGTGCCTGTGCAATCAATCACTGAAAGCCCTATGTGAATTGTTCAGAGAAAGTGGTTTATAAGGTCCCTCTGTCCTGTAACAAGGTATACATTTGGCAGACGGGCAGGTCCTTGAATATGAGGCTAACTGAGCACAATTATCACTACATGGCTAAAGATTCAGATCATTTAGCGTTTCATTGCAAGGATTGTGGCTGCAAACCATATTGAAAGATACGGAAGTTGTGCGCAGAGAACATAAAAAACAAACGGGAAATTCTTGAAGCAATAGAAATTGACAAATGGAAAGATAGGTGTATCAGTTGCCCCTCGGTATCATTCTCTGAAGAAGCACGCTGTTATCTTGGACTTTGGTTATTCATAGAGTGGAAATCCAAAAATTTCATCTTTATTTGTGTCTTTTATGCATTTTATTCTGGCTCTCGCCATACCATACTGCCATCAGGGCATGTAGGCTTCACAAGAGACACTACAGAAGATGGGTCTTTGAGCAATAAAGCAGTAGTTGCAGTCCGGCGCCTGTGTACGCCCTTTCTAAGTGTACGTGTCAGATGTAAGTGTGCTGCTTCAAGATCATAGCTGGCCAGATAGCACACATATATTCCTAGGTTGACTTCTGCACCAGCTATTTGTGATGGCACATTTTAATATATGCTCGGCGATTTGCTATGTGCTAGCTATCTTGTAGCTTTGTTTCTTTACTAAGAAAAGCCTGCACTATTTTTCAGGACTTCTTGGGTTAACTTAGCGCTTATTGTTATTATAAAGTGTCAAATATATATGTTGCATGAAAGGTTCACTCTAGCAGGAACTTAGTGAATGCAGAGAGGAAGAGCCCCACACATTCCTGTGACAGTCACGTTGAGCACGGAGCTAATTTAGTTCATTTGCCGCATGTCTGACCACCACTGCTGTGATGTGTAACCAGCAGGCTGCACCTACTTTAAGAATGCTGAATGTTTTCTCTTAAACCAATTAAAGTGTGACAGAAAGTAGTGAATTCCAGTTGCAATGTTTTCATATGCTATGTTCAAGCTTTTCATTGCCATAGTGACCATCAGATAATTTAAAGCATACTGCTATTTGTAATAACATTTAATCAACGATAAAACAAAAATATTGCAGGATTTTTCAGGCAGATAATTCAAGCATAAAGCTAGTTTAAACTGCATAGAAGCTCACTTGTATACTTTTTGTCTAGCAGCTTCTACAAAGCTCTTGCCACATTTACCATGACTCCTTATACTGTTATTATAGCTCCTTATACAGAACATCAGTAGTACATGGATTAAACATGAAAGCTTCTAGCAGATATTTATTTCTTAGTTTTGTTGCATAATCACTATTGCCTGCTAATTTAATTTGCCAGAGCTGCACATTGTTTCATCTACTCATATGTTTCCAGGATACACCTGCTCAGTTTCCGGGAGCCAGTGTTCCATACATCAAGAAGAGCCTATCCTTGCTTTCGTGATAAATAAAATGAAGTAAGACCATGCCTTTTTATATGCCTTCTTGTTTGTTACTGCTGGCTGCACCTCATATTCAGCCTCAGTAAGCATCTTACATGAAGTCATTGCATTGAGGACTAAATGCAATGACAACTTCATGAAGATACTGCGCAATACAATGACAACCCAGTGGAAGAACAGTACAATGAAAATCCAGTGAAGATCCCATGAAAAAACAACACAATAAAAATACCATGGAGACCCCATGGAAATACCACACCATAATACTCCCATGGAAATACAATGGATTCACGGTGGCCACTTTTCCATGATCTCCCAACAAATCCTCCATGAAATGCCAATGGAATTTCCACAATTTTTCTGTTGATGGTACAATAATATATCGATGGAAAATCAGTGGATTTCCAACAACATTTTTTGTAAGGGGTCACTCTGGCATACATGGCAATGATCAAGCAGACGCAGCTGCCCGATCTGCCCATGACGGCTTCAACTGCGTTGCCATTCCTCTTTCAAGAACCGACGGCGCCAAAGAACTTTCCACACTTGCGCGTGACCTGACATTAGCTCAATGGAAATAATCCGAGTTCACAAGTGCACGCCTTCGTACCCTGGACCCTAATTCACAGCTCCGTAGTTCGCCTGAGTTTCGACGACGTGATTGTACCCTTTTAGTCTGTCTATGGCTTGGAGTAGCATTTTCAAACGCGTACTCTTTTCTTATCGGAATGGCCAACAGCCCACTTTGTGACTTTTGCGGGTGCAATGAAACAATCGCGCACCTTCTTTTTGAGTGCCCTCGTTTCAACATGCAAAGAGCAGTCCTCTCAGCCACCCTCGACAAACTGGACAACCGCCCAATGACAGAAAACAACATCCTTGGAAACTGGCCTACGCGAACATCAGCGCGATCCGCTATGAAGGCGCTGCTGCGGTACTTAAAAAGACACGGGACTTTCTGGCAAATTGTGACTGTACACTGTGTGGCGTAGGATTGTACAGTGACACTGCGTAACACTAGGAGCGCCTTTGCGGGCTGCGTGCCAGTGCCCACAGAAACAGTTCGTGTGTATCGTGTGGGTGTGTTTGTAGGCTTTTTTTTGCCATTTTTATCCTTTTCTCTCTCACACCTATCACATCCCTTTGCCCCTCCCTCAGTACAGGGTAGCCAACCGGAGATAATGGCCGGTTAACCTGCCTGTTTTTCCTTTGCCTTTCTCTCTCTCTCAAACTTGGGTTGCAGTCAAAACTTAGGCCTCGTTCAAAGACCACATTTTTGAGAGCATTACAGTGGATAAAAGCGCATGTGAGTGGCGACGTCATTCGTTCCATATTTTTCGTGCTTCGTTTAGACCCGGAAAAACGTACCGATCTGAGAAAGAGCTTGCTGCGAACAGTTGCACCCAGTGCTTCTTTTTGGTTTACGAGACTTATTGAGCAACATTTGTGTAGTTGTATTTCCTAATTATCTAATATTGATAATGATATTAGAAATAATATTTATTAATTTCCGCGGCTATTGATCGTAACCCAGCGTAAATAATAAACAAAACTTATTCGGTTTAATACGACGGATACCAATGCGTTCTGGGTCTCATCCGTGAACAAGGTACCGCTTATTTTTGTCCAGATACATCTCATACTATACAGACTCATTTAGTTGCTTCTCTAACCAAACTATATTTCAAAGTCACATCGCTGCCTTATATTTTACTACTTTCTTGTTGCCTCGTCCTGTTTCACTTTCAATATGCTATTATGCCATAAAGCACAAACCTGCTATTGCTGCATCACAGTAGCGACAGGTGCCGCGCCACAAAATAGAGTGATACAAACCTTCATTATATGCCAGAGATGTTAGCCTAGTTGATCGCGTCACAAGAATTTCAGTTTACTTGCTGCGAACACGTTACGAGTAGAAGTTAAAGTAAGTAAATAAGTAACTAAGTATAACGTAAATATTCTGGGTACTTGGTGAATATCGGTAAGCTATATAAATATCCTGTTTTGCCCAGCGCCCCGGCACACGATGGCGGCGAGGAGGAAGTGTTCCCACCGGCTGACTGGAATGAGCAGTCCTCTGAGTTGGCGGACAACGAGGCAGCTTCCAATGACTTTTACGTGGGCTCAACGACGGGAGTCATCTATTTCGTCAGTGAGAACGGGAGCTGCGGCGACGTCTACCAGATGGACGCAGGCGTCGCACGTCTTCTGCACGATGTTTCCAGAGACGCGCTCGTTGTTGTCACTGACACCTTGACCCTTGCCCAGTTTGCCATCGCAGACGACGGGTCGCTGTCAGAGCAGAGCCGTTTCAAAATTAGCGGCCATGGTACAGACATGGCGGTCGCGTGGGTAGCAGTTCAGGACGGAGTCATTGGCATAGCGGCCGGTGAAGCCAGTGTTCGCTTGCTGAACCTCGAGACAGGCGAGACCACGGTGCTCTCGCTTCCAGACGCGGACTACGGCGAAGCAGTGTCGTGTATAGCCGCAGATGCTTCCGGAAGGACCCTGATCGTCGGCACGAATCGCGGCCGCGTCATCGTGTGGACGCTGACCGAAAAGGCGGTGGGCACTGCACATTGGCGATCGCAATTGGCCGCCAGTTTGCGTAGTCCCGTGCGAGAGTTGGCGTGGTCTGAGACTCACCGGATTGCCGGCACCCTAACGAGTGAGGATATGTTTCTCCTGATCGAGCAGGAAGCTTGCTTCAGTTTTCGGGAAGGCTGCCTCGCTCTTCAAACAGCCGCCAAGCAAGTATTTGTGGACGGTGTCTCCAGCAACAGTCAGATAATCCTGCGAACCGAAATACCTGTGAAGTCTCTGTTCGTCAGTCGCCACCACATCGCCGTGTTTAACGGAAAGCGGATGTTCTTCTACGAGACACTGCCAAGTAGCAGGTCAGCCAAGTTCTTAGGAGCTATGAACACGGATTCTTCGCTTATTGGACTGCACGACGCGAGCGTCTACCTCGTGGAAAACGGCAAGCTCAGCGCCAAGACCTTTCAGGGCATCCTTAAGCAAGCGATTCCTGTCTCGGAAGACGACGTGAGTGCAGTCTGCCTCGACATATCGGGAATCTTTCTCGCACTTGGCTTATCAAACGGACGCGTTCGCCTGTGGGACTTAAGCAGGCGAGAGGCTAAACTTCACGCAGAGCTCAAGACAGCGCTTGTTGCCAAAGGGCATGATGTGCCGCACAGAATTTCTAGCATTAAGTGCAACTGCACCGGAAATAAAGTGAGCATTCTCGCTGAGGAGGACAGCGCGCAACATCGGAGTACAGGACGCGAAGGCTGCGTTCTTTACGTATGGAGCATAGAAGACGACTCAATGTTCCAATTCAATTTCGCGACCGGTGAAAGTACAAAAGGAAAAGCTGACAGTGACTCGGCATCCAGTATCATTGTACGCGACCGAGCTCCGATTTCGCATTACTGGGACGAAACTGACCCTAGACTGCTCGTTTGCGAAGCTCGGAGTACGCCAAGGGGATGTGTCAAAAACGATGCGCCGGGAAATCAAGAGCCACACGTCGTGGTGGTATCGCTGTTTGTAACCACAGAGTACGGCATTTTGGAGCAAGATGTCTTCCCACTTGACGACAAATTCAGACTGATGGGCGTGCAGGTGCCTTTCTTTTACCTTTTGGCCAAGCATTCTGGTGACGTCAATGAGCCAGGTGCAGCTGAGAGAGCTCCTGGTTCAAAGCATGTCTTCCGGCTTCCGATGCGAGATTTTGTCGGCTTTCAAGACTGCGACGACACCGTCCGCGACGCTATTATGACTTTCAGCTTCTTCATGACGCTTCGGGACATGGACGAGGCCTTCAAGGCCATAAAGGCCATCAAAAATGAGGCAGTATGGGAGAACATGGCGAAGATGTGTGTGAGAACCAAGCGGCTCGATGTGGCCAAGATATGCCTCGGAAAAATGGCTCACGCGCGTGGGGCTTGGTCCCTGAGACGAGCCATGGAGACTGAGCCCGAGCTGGAAGCGCAAACGGCCATCTTGGCACTCCAACTCGGCATGGTCCAGGAGGCGGAGGAATTGCTCGACAGCTGCGGTCGCTATGACCTGTTGGTCAGGGTTCTAGAAGATTCGGGTCAGTGGGAGCGAGCCGTAGACGTCGCTCGACAGCACGACAGAATTCGTCTCCGGGCCACGTACCACAACTACGCGAGGCACCTCGAGGCGTCTGGCGACGTCGAGAAAGCGGTGGCAGCGTACGAGAAAGCCGATACGCACCTGTTCGACGTACCTCGCATGCTGTTCGATGACCCGCAGGCGTTAGAGCAATACGTTCGTGCCAGCGGAAGCCCCGACATAATGAAGTGGTGGGCGCAGTACATGGAGAGCATCGGCGAGATGGAGGCGGCGTTGCACTTTTACGAAGCCGCGCGGGACTACCTGTCGCTTCTTCGTGTGCACTGCTACTTCGGCAACGTGGACAAGGCGTGCGACATCGCCAACGAGACGGAAGACCGGGCGGCGTGCTTTCACCTGGCGAGGTACCTGGAGAACCAGGACAACGTGCTGCAGGCAGTTCACTTCTTCGCGAGGGCGCGCGCTTTCGGCAACGCGATTAGGGTCTGCAAGGAGAACGAGATGGACGACCAGCTGTACACCCTCGCTTTGCAAGCAGCGCCCAAAGAAGCTCTTGAGGTGGCCCGCTACTTCGAGCAGCGCCAAGATGCTCTCGAGAAAGCGGTCACCCTCTACCAGCATGGAGGATGGGTTTCCAAAGCGGCTGAACTGGCTCTCCAGGTAAAGCACTCGTTCTTCCTATATTTCCCTACTGTTCTTCAGTAAACCCCGAGTGACGCAATGCAAGGCGCCGGTGTAGTTTTGTAGTTAAAAGTGATAAAGTACGAAAAAGTCTACAAACGGACAACAAAATAAAAAATTTACTTCTGCTCGTTCCCTCTCTGTCAGAATTCAGTATTTAATTCTTAAAACTAGTTTTGCAATTTGACAGACCATAGAGTACAAATATAAATATATATCCCTGGACACTGTTAACATCCGAACTCTTGTCGAGTGAGGCTAGCTTAGAGGACTCTTTGAGGAACTATAAGGCATTGTTTGGGATATCATTGGCCTTAGTGAGATTAGAAGAACTGGTGAGGCTTATACAGGTCTGACTAACGGCCATGTCCTCTGCTATAGAGGTGTCCCAGATAAGAAGCAATACAGGGTAGGATTCATAATCCATAAGCACATAGCAGGCAACATTGACGAATTCTACAGCATTAATGAGAGGGTAGCAGTAGTCGTAATCAAACTTAATAAGAGGTATAGATTAAAGGTAGTACAAACCTACGCTCCAACATCCAGTCACGATGATGATGAAGTACATCAGTTTTATGAAGATGTTGAATTAGCGATGAGAAAAGTACAAACTCAGTATGCTGTAGTAATTGGCCACTTCAGTGGAAAAGTGGGGAAAAGCAGGCCTGTGAACAAGCAGTTGGCAGCTACGGCGTGGATTCTAGGAACACGCGAGGAGAGATGCTGGTAGAATTCGAATAATGAACAGAATGAATGAATAATGAACACGTTCTTCAGAAAGTGTTGGAACAAAAAGTGCACCTGCAAACGCCCTAATGGTGAAACAAGAAATGAAATTGATTTCATACTTCCTGCCGATCCCAGCATAGTGCAGGATGTAGAGGTGATCGGTAGGGTAAAGTGCAGTGATCATAGGTTAGTGAGGGCTAGGATTCAGCTCAATCTGAAAATCGAAAGAGTAAGATTTGTCAAGAAGAAACAGGCCAACCTAGAGGCAGTAAGGGTAAAGGCAGACAAATTCAGGCTGGTACTTGCAAACAAATATGCAGCCTTAGAACAGAGATGTAGATTACATAGAGGCAATTATTGAAACCAGAGCTAGGCTGGCTTCAGAGGCAGCAATTGAAGTGGGAGGTAAGACACCAAGGCAACCAATAGGTAAGCTCTTTTAGGTAACAAATCAGCTAATAAAGAAACGACAATGGATGAAAGTATCCAGCTCAAGAGATAAGATAGAGCTCCAGGAACTGTCAAAACTGATCAACAAGGCGAAAATAAGGGATATTCGAAATTGTAACGTCAGAAAGACTGAGGAAGCCGTAAAAAATGGACGCAGCACGATATCAGTGAGAAGGAAACTTGACATAGGACAACTCAAGATGTATGCACTGAAAGATAAGCAGGGTAATATCATCAGCAATATCGAAGGTATAGTAAAAGCAGTGGAAGAATTCTGTACTCACCTGTACAGTGCCCAGCCACGATACCTCCATTCGAAGTAGTAGCGAACAGGTTAGAGTAACTCCTATAACTAGCCATGAGGTTAGAAGTACCTTGCAAGACATGAAATGGGAAAAAGCGGTAAGAAAAGATGGAATAACAGTCGATTTAATCAAAGATGGAGGAGAAATAATGCTTGAAAAACTGGCGGCTCTCTATACGTAGTGTCTATCGACTTCAAGCGTCCCAGAGAACCAGAATAATGTAAACATTATACTAATCCACAAAAAGCGACACGTTAAAGAATATAAAAATGATAAGCCCATTAGCTTCCAGTCAGGCACGTACCCAGGGGGGGGGGCCCGGGGGGGCCCGGCCCCCCCCCCCGAAATCAAGTGGCATACCCCCTCCCCACCCACGCCACCACTCCTCACACATTCCTAAAGCGCCGCCAGATTAATGTTGAGACTTGGCAGCTGTTCATCGGTCAGCCTTATGCTGCCTTTTGCACTCCTTTTAGATGGCGGTAGTTATCGGCATCTCTTGTAATGTGAAGGACAGTTTTCTCATAGATTCCGCACCCGCGCGATTAACTCGAGATGCGTTCAGTTGTCACCATCTATTCAACCGTCACACGCATAGCTGTTGCTTTTGTTAGTTCAACCTTCTTTGTTTAGGCTGATCCTGGGACCAGAAGAGGGATGCGGCTGTTACTCAGCTGGTCTGTACTCTCATGGAACGAGTTGCGTCCGGAGAAAACGCCAATTGCGTTTAACTTTTCCCTTTGCTTCATTATTTCCTTGAGTTACGGCTCGCCGCGACGCTGGCAGATGCCCGGAACCATATACACGTGATACGGGTTAGATAAGGTGGGAAATAAAATGATGTGAAAGAGCATCCATCATGAAACCCTGCAATAACCCTTAAACCCATAAGCAAGATGACTGTCGCCCGTTACCTCGTCTGTTTTTCGTTAATTGTATAGCACTTTTCGTGCAAAATTGGAAACTGGAAACAAAAATCGCAAGGAGTTCAGAAATTAAGCGATCTACTAAGGGAGAGAGCCAACGCAACAACCAAACTGCAAGCAAAAGTGAACAATAAAAATGTTAACCGTTCTTTATGATAACATTTATGGATCAACATCTTTTTATTTAAAAAGGAAGTAGAGAAAACGCCGCCGGAAGTGGAGAATAATTACTTCCTTCGAATGACGCTTCTACAGTTATCGGTCGAACCGCCTCACGTAGCCACTTCTCTGCTGTGCTTATGTGGGTGTTTTTCTAACCTTTCTCGGTGAGCGCAGTACGTCTAGAATTGCAGAGTCCTGCGCTCTACGCGGTAGTATGGGACTGGCGGCCGCACAGCGTTACGCAATAGGCGGAACTGCCAAAACTGATCCACAAGGCGAAAATAACTGAAATTCGAAACTATAGCATGTGAAACACCGAAGAAGCCGTAAAAAAACGAACGCAGCCTGAAATCAGTAAACGAGAAACCTGGCATAGGACAAACCATGATGTATGCACTAAAAGATAAGAGGGATAATATCATAAGAAATCTTGAAGATACAGTAAAAGCAGCGAAAAAATTCTAAGCTGACCTGTATACAGTGCCCAGAGGAGTCACGATACCTCACTTAGAGTCAGTAATGAACATGATACAGAAACTCTCCTATAACTAGCGATGAGGTCAGAAGGGCGCTGCAAGACATGAAACGATGAAGAGCAGGAGGAGAAGGTGGAATAACAGTCCATTTAATCAAAGATGGAGGAGACATAATGCTTGGAAAACTGGCGGATCTTTATACGAAGTGTATATCGACTGAAAGGGTCCCAGAAAACTGGAAGAATGCAGACATTATACTAATCAACAAAAAAGGAGACGTTAAAGAATTGAAAAATTATAGGACCATTAGCTTGCTCCCAGTATTATATAAGATATTTACCAAAATAATCTCCAATAGAATAAGGGCAACACTGGATTTTGTCAACCAAGGGAACAGGCTGGCTTCAGGAAGAGATACCTTACAATGGATCACACCCATGTCATCAATCAGGTTATCGCGAAATCTGCAAAGTACAATAGGCCTCTCTATGTGGCTTATATAGATTACGAAAATGTATTTGATTCAGTAGAGATACCAGCAGTCTAGGAGGCACTACGTAATAAAGGACTACAGAACGCTTACGTAAAAAGCTTGAAAAATATTGCTACATGCGTGTGGTATTTGTTTGTTTGAACGAGGTGCGTGGGCGCCATCACTCCAGAAAAGAGGAGGAAGAACGAACTGGGCTCGCGCTGTGAATCTAACCGGTCAGCGCTGCAACCGTTGTTGTAAATATAATCTGTAAATAGTTTCTCATCTTACTGGCTCGTCCTTCGCGTAAAAATATATACAGAGGTTCTACAGCTACCTTAATTCTACACAAGAAAAGCAGGGAGATACCTATAGGGAAGTGGGTCAGACAGGGAGACACAATTTCTCCAAAGCTATTCACTGCATGCTTAGAAGAATTCAAGCTATTAAATTGGGAAGGCTTAGGAGTAAAGATCGACGGCAAATATCTCAGCAACCTTCGGTTTGCCGATGACATTGTTCTATTCAACAACAATGCAGACGAGTTACAACAAATGATTGGAGACCTTAACAGAGAGAGTGTAAGAGTGGGGTTGAATATTAATATGCAGAAGATGACGATAATGATAAATAGCCGGGCAAAGGAACAAGAGATCAGGATCGCCAGTCGGCCACTAGAGACTGTGAAGGAGTACGTTTACCTAGGTCAATTAATCAGAGGCGACCCTGATCATGAGAAGGAAATTCACAGAAGAATAAAAATGGGTTGGATCGCATACGGCACACATTGCCAGCTCCTCACTGGAAGCTTACCATAATTATTGAAAAGTAAGGTGTGCAATCAGTGCATTTTGCCAGTGCTGACATATGGGGCAGAGACTTGAGAATGAGTTAAAGACCGCTCAAAGAGCTATCGAACGAAGATTGCTAGGTATAACGTTAAGAGAGAGAAAGAGAGCGGTTTGGATCAGAGAGCGAACGGGTATAGACGATATTCTAATTGACATCAAGAGGAAAAAATGTAGCTGGGCAGGTCATGTAATGCGCCGGTTAGATAACCGTTGGACCATTAGGGTTACAGAATGGGTACCAGGAGAAGGAAAACGCAATCGAGGACGACAAAACACTAAGTGGAGCGATGAAATTAAGAAATTCGCGGGCGCTAGTTGGAATCGGTTGGCGCAGGACAGGGGTAAATGGAGATCGCAGGGAGAGGCCTTCGTCCTGCAGTGGACGTAAAACATGATGATGATGATGATGATGATGATGATGGAGGTGGTGGGCCTCCCCCGAAAAAAAATCCTGGGTACGTGCCTGCCCCGAAGTACTAATAAGCCAGAAAGAAGCGCAACGACGAATGGCGACGCCCTCTCACAGTTCCCCGCACTATAGCTGGCCCCTGACGTCTCGGATTTGATAGAGTATGGTCGGGACTAATAAGGACTTGTCGATAAAAAATTACTACGCTGCATTTGGAAGGAACCCAAGTATCGAACCTAGCGAGTTTTCAACCAAGAAAAGTTATCAGCACTTTTCCCGCACATGAAACAGCCCAAACCTGCGAAAGTATACCTTAAAATATGAGACGTCACACTGACGCGTGTCTGTGCGGCTTGCGTGCGAGATTTAAAAAGGAAAACTTTGGCCTTCATTTTCTCCACTAGTAATAAGCCTTTCAGTGCTGAACAAACAAGGGAGCAATAACAACAGCGCTAAACAACAGGACGAGTGAAAGGACACAGACAACAGCGCTAAAGTTTCGAAAGAGAGTTTCGAAAGAATACTCCACGATTCCAAACTGATTTAACGTTGCTCTTTAGTGCCTATTTAAGAAGAGGCGAGGGAAGCCTTTACATCTATGCTGCACTTCTGCTCGCATGACGCAACACATTTTATGGAAGTATGGTCCCATGCATTTATCATCACCATCATCATCAGCAGCCGGTTATATGTCCACTGCAGGACGAAGGCCTCGCCCTGCGATCTCCAATTACCCCTGTCCTGCGCCAACCGATTCAAACTGGCGCCCACGAATTTCACCGCCCCACCTAGTCTTCTGCAACCCTCGACTGCGCTTCCCTTCCCTTGGCACGCATTCGGTAACCCTAATGGTCCACCGGTTATCTAACCTGCTTCTTATATGACCTGCCCAGCTCCATATCTTTCTCTTATTGTCAATTAGAATATCGGCTATACCCGTTTGCTTTCTGAGCCACACCGTTCTCTTCATGTCTCTTAACGTTACGCCTAACATTCTTCGTTCCATTGCTCTTTGTGCGGTCCTCAAATTGTTTTCGAGCTTCTTTGTCAGTCTCCAAATTTCTGCCCCATATGTCAACACCAGTAAAACGCACTGATTGTACACCTTCCTTTTCAATGATAATGGTAACCCTCCAGTCAGGAGCTGCCAATGTCTGCCAAGTGCACTCCAATCCATTTTTATTCTTCTACGAATTTCCTTCTCATGGTCAGAGTTCCCTGTGAGTAATTGACCTAGGTAAGTTTACTCCTTCGCAGACTCTAGAGGCTGACTGGCGATCCTGAACTCTTGTTCCCTCGCCCGGCTAGTCATCATCTTTGTATTCTGAATATTAATCTTCGACCCCACTCTTACACTCTCTCTGCTAATTAAGGTCCTCGATCATTTGTTGTAACTCGTCTTCAGTGTTGCTGAACGGAACAATATAACCTGCAAATTGAATTTTGTTGAGATATTCGCCGTTGATCCTTATTCCTAAGCCTTCCCAGTTTAAGCTTGAATACTTCTACCAAACACGCAGTGAATATCGTGGGAAAATTTGTGTCTGTTTGTCTGACTTCTTTCTTTATAGTATCATAGTATCATTCCCATTTCCCCGTTTATTATGATATGAATAATAAAAATCGGGCCCCCCGGTCAACCCATTTTTTCTCGTTGCTTTTTTTATAGGTATCTTCATACTTTTCTTCTGTAGAATTAAGGTATAGCCATGGAATATTTATACTTTCCGAGATATTTACGCAAGCGTCCTGTACTCCGTGATTGCGTAATGCCCCTATGACTGCTGGTATCTCTGCTGAATTAAATGTCTTCTCGTAATCTACGAAAGCCATATAGAGAGGCTGATTGTACTGTGCGGATTTCTCGATTACCTGATTAATGACATGGATGTGATCTATTGTAGGGTATTCCTTCCCGAAGCCAGCCTGTTTCATTGTTTAACGTTACGCATAACAAGTCCAGTGTTGCCCTTATTCTATTGGAAATTGGTGAATATTTATTATAATACTGGAAGCAGGCACGTACCCAGGATTTTTTTTCGGGAGGGGGGGCCCACCACCTCCATCATCATCGTCATCATCATCATCATCATCATGTTTTACGTCCACTGCAGGACGAAGGCCTCTCCCTGCGATCTCCATTTACCCCTGTCCTGCGCCAACCGATTCCAACTAGCGCCCGCGAATTTCTTAATTTCATCGCTCCACTTAGTGTTTTGTCGTCCTCGATTGCGTTTTCCTTCTCCTGGTACCCATTCTGTAACCCTAATGGTCCAACGGTTATCTAACCGGCGCATTACATGACCTGCCCAGCTACATTTTTTCCTCTTGATGTCAATTAGGATATCGTCTATACCCGTTCGCTCTCTGATCCAAACTGCTCTCTTTCTCTCTCTTAACGTTATACCTAGCAATCTTCGTTCGATCGCTCTTTGAGCGGTCTTTAACTCATTCTCAAGTCTCTGCCCCATATGTCAGCACTGGCAAAATGCACTGATTGCACACCTTACTTTTCAATAATTATGGTAAGCTTCCAGTGAGGAGCTGGCAATGTGTGCCGTATGCGATCCAACCCATTTTTATTCTTCTGTGAATTTCCTTCTCATGATCAGGGTCCCCTCTGATTAATTGACCTAGGTAAACGTACTCCTTCACAGTCTCTAGTGGCCGACTGGCGATCCTGATCTCTTGTTCCTTTGCCCGGCTATTTATCATTATCGTCATCTTCTGCATATTAATATTCAACCCCACTCTTACACTCTCTCTGTTAAGGTCTCCAATCATTTGTTGTAACTCGTCTGCATTGTTGTTGAATAGAACAATGTCATCGGCAAACCGAAGGTTGCTGAGATATTTGCCGTCGATCTTTACTCCTAAGCCTTCCCAGTTTAATAGCTTGAATTCTTCTAAGCATGCAGTGAATAGCTTTGGAGAAATTGTGTCTCCCTATCTGACCCATTTCCCTATAGGTATCTCCCTGCTTTTCTTGTGTAGAATTAAGGTAGCTGTAGAACCTCTGTATATATTCTTACGCGAAGGACGAGCCAGTAAGACGAGAAACTATTTACAGATTATATTTACAACAACGGTTGCAGCGCTGACCGGTTAGATTCACAGCGCGAGCCCAGTTCGTTCTTCCTCCTCTTTTCAGGAGTGATGGCGCCCACCCACCTCGTTCAAACAAACAAATACCACACGCATGTAGCAATATTTTTCAAGCTTTTTACGTAAGCGTTCTGTAGTCCTTTATTACGTAGTGCCTCCTAGACTGCTGGTATCTCTACTGAATCAAATGCATTTTCGTAATCTATATAAGCCACATAGAGAGGCCTATTGTACTTTGCAGATTTCGCGATAACCTGATTGATGACATGGGTGTGATCCATTGTAAGGTATCTCTTCCTGAAGCCAGCCTGTTCCCTTGGTTGACAAAATCCAGTGTTGCCCTTATTCTATTGGAGATTATTTTGGTAAATATCTTATATAATACTGGGAGCAAGCTAATGGTCCTATAATTTTTCAATTCTTTAACGTCTCCTTTTTTGTTGATTAGTATAATGTCTGCATTCTTCCAGTTTTCTGGGACCCTTTCAGTCGATATATACACTTCGTATAAAGATCCGCCAGTTTTCCAAGCATTATGTCTCCTCCATCTTTGATTAAATGGACTGTTATTCCACCTTCTCCTGCCGCTCTTCATCGTTTCATGTCTTGCAGCGCCCTTCTGACCTCACCGCTAGTTATAGGAGAGTTTCTGTATCCTGTTCATTACTGATTCTAAGTGAGGTATCGTGACTCCTCTGGGCACTGTATACAGGTCAGCTTAGAATTTTTTCGCTGCTTTTACTGTATCTTCAAGATTGCTTATGATATTATCCCTCTTATCTTTTAGTGCATACATCATGGTTTGTCCTATGCCAGGTTTCTCTTTTACTGATTTCAGGCTGCGTTCATTTTTGACGGCTTCTTCAGTGTTTCACATGTTATAGTTTCGAATATCAGTTATTTTCGCCTTGTGGATCAGTTTTGGCAGTTCCGCCAATTGCGTAACGCTTTGCGGCCGCCAGTCCCATACAACCGCGTAGAGCGCAGGACTCTGCGATTCTAGACGTACTGCGCTCACCGAGAAAGGTTAGAAAAACACCCACATAAGCACAGCAGAGAAGTGGCTACGTGAGGCGGTTCGACCGATAACTGTAGAAGCGTCATTCAAAGGAAGTAATTATTCTTAATTATTAAAGAAGCGCTATCAATGACGCAGCAAACTACGGCGTGCCGCTGGGTCCTTTCCTGCGTGTTCTGTGCAAGGCCGCCACCAGTGGCGCGTCCGTCGGCGCGCACTATGCGCATACAAGGAAGTTTTAAGATGTGTGTCCATGCAATGCACGAAGAGAAAAAATGAGGATACGCCAAACAAATAAAAAGTCAAGAAATTCGGGATTGTGTGTATACGGTGCGACAAACTCTCAGTAAATAATCCTTTCGAAAATCCCGTTCCCTCGACTAATCGACGAAGACCTATAATTAGAATTCCCAACCCGCGGCAAGGAAAGCTACCTATGTAGGCTCCCTTCATAAACAGGGACACTCGCACACATAATGTGGGAATGCACGTCGCTCCCGCTTTCTCATCCCCCCGTCAGCAGCGATACTTCCTGGGCATCCTGGCTCAGATCCGGGGACGTCGACCGACAGCTTGAACTGGTGGACTGGGCGGAGAAGGCCAAGCAGGCCCACGGCTTTATATGAGCCCGATCCCTCAGCCACGTCCCCCTTTCACCTCCCCCCTTTCAATAAAGTTTACCACCAACCCGACCTTGCCCGTTTATTGAAAGCTGCGGGATGGAGGGAAAAGGCCCTGTCTCACAGACTGCGTTTTGCAATCTTTATGTTGACCTTAACCTCCACAATTGTGCGCGTCGTTCCGTGCTCGTTCTATTATAACGTCTCTCGACAACTTTTCATGATAAAGACTACTGTTTTCGATAGAATGTTGCTTACAAGGACTGGGCGAACAGTTATGCTTCAATTATATTTCAGCGCATGTTCTTTTTTTTTCTTTTCAGAATAAGTTTAGCGCAAAGCAAGCGACCACATAATCAAAGAAACACCGGACGAGCGCTACGTGTAGCGCTCGCGTCCCGTGTCTCTTAGTATGTTTGGCCGATTGCTTCGCGCTACACATGATTGTAAAAAAGTCAGTTCAATGTTTGGTAATTCTGGGCCACACGTTTGTTCAGTGCACTCGTGGCGAGGAAAATCCTAGTTCTGTCTCACCCTGCAGGCCTACATGTCGGAAACAAACATTTGTACCGATAGAGTCGTGTCGGGACTTTGAGATTTCTCTAAAAAAAAATTGGGGGCACTCGCATAAAAATACGGAACGGTTGGCAGCCAGTTCCTGCAATGCGTCTCTTTATTGTAGCGTGGCAAGCAGCACGAGCCAAATGCCGTGACTGTCACTCTCATTGCGTAGAGATCGTTTTAGGGAATCGGCACTGCTGTCAGCTGACCTTTTGCACATTGGCTCCTGTGACGAATGTGCGTTTTTGGCACCGCCCGCAAAAAGAAATAACCCGACGTTCGCGATTAACTTGAGCCGCATATCAGTAGAATCGAAATAGGCTCAGTTGGAACTATGTATGTACGCCGCTCCAAGACTAAATGAGACAGTATACTGCGAAAAGGATCCCGATGTCATCAGAAATGTCGCTTAGTGGATTCATTGGTGATAAAACCGAGATCGAAGCAAACGATCTTGGAATGCTTCACTCACTGATTCCGTTATGAAATGCTAGGTTCATATGCAAAATAAGTGCTTCTTCAAAACCCACATTGCTTTTGCCTTCAAAAATCTCGTATATTCGGATATGTCGAACTTTGAAATATACCATATCGCATGGAATTTATCCCCCCGCCCCGTTCTAGCAGTCGAGCTCGAGCAGTCGCGTACGTCTGGCCGTTTGCTCGAGGCTAAGTATCGACGCCTTTCGCTCTCGGAAATCGCGCGTCTCTCACATTGCCGCGCCGGGCCTGGTGCCTGCATGCGTGCGCAGGCCGGGGATCTGGGCGCGCTGCAGCAGGCCGCCCAGGAGCTGGGCCCCAACGCCGATCCGGTCCTTGTGCGCACCACGGCCGACCGACTGGCGGCCACCGGAAAGCACGACCAGGCCGTGCTGCTTCTCGCCGCCAGCGGGCAGAGCGAGGCCGCGCTCCAGCTGTGCGTCCAATCGAACGTGCTCATCACCGAGGAGCTCGCCGACAGGCAAGTGCCCGAGCACGAACACACGCTTATTGAACACAATTAAGTGCACGAAAGGTGGCAATCATTTATCCCCAACAGCTTTGTTTTCTTTCTGATCTTGCATGTTCACTTCATAAGGTACATGAGCGTGATTACCCGCGGCGATGGCTCAGTAGCTGTGGCGTTTCGCTACCGAGTACGAGGTTGCTGCTTCGATTCTCTACCGCGGGGAAGCAGGAGACCTAAGAAATATCGGGAAATTCTGGGACATCACTTCGCTGCGGCCTGCATTACGATTTTGTTTCTGGGTCCGCGAGCGGCAGTTACGAAACCATAGAGCGAAATGTCGCTTGCACCAGCAACTATAGTGTATACCTGGGGCCGTATAAGTAAAACTATTCCAATATGTTTTTATTCCAATCTCCTGGCGTCAAATTCGCGTAACCGCCGAAGCAAGCATCGGGCGTTCACCCGCAGGGCTTTCTGAACAAACCAATCAAATGCTCCCCGCGTTCATAGGAGATGACTTTTGTTTGCTTGAAAAACGAATAACATTCCCTGCACTGAGCGGCTTGTCTTACCTAATTGGCTCACAAGAGGCGAGGAGCATGCTCAAGTGGAGAGGGATTCGATAGGGCTGCGCCACTGCACTGAATATCGATAACCGGATGAAGAGGGTGGTGCCGGCGTCTGCGATTGGTCCGCTATCTCTTACTTAGCTTGCGCTGGCTCATCGACAATCGCGGCGGCATGCAATTGAAGCTTAAGAATGACGCTAAAACGGACCCTCAGCAAAGAACAGTTGGCAAAACGAGGTCGTAAACGTGCCCAAAGTGCTCGAAAACGTTACACGGCCACGCAAAAAGCTTTATTACACGCAAATAAACCCATGCTTTTCGGCACGGGCGAGTAGCCAGTGTGTGAGCGATCGGCGGCAGCGATCTTCTACTTCTTTCGGAACGGAGTAGCCTGCGGCTATTCAGAAGAAAATTCAGTATTGGGGTGCTATGCAGGATGCGCCGAGTTTCTCGTTCACCCGAGTTTTACCCGAGTTTGCTCGACGGCAGTCAGTGAACGGAGATAGCGCGGAACGCTCCGAAGGTGCAGGCAAAAGATATGTAGACACAAAGCCGCGTATGACCACTTGAGCGCACCCTGTGCGGCACGCTGCTTCCACGTTTCAAGCGCAGAAGGCTGCACAACGAATTGCGCCAGCGCCGCGTATTGTCATCAACGGATTACCGCAACTTAGCGTTACCGTGACTAAGCCGCTGTCTGTCTGCACACTTGCCGTGAGCCGCTTGCCACGCCTTTCCCGGGTGCGTCAAGGGCGTGCCTCTCCTTTCGGGCACTATCTTTCTTTTTTCCATCGAATGCGAACAGGGTACATGCGGCGCATTCTTGCACCTACACTTTCACTCAAACCAATACGTTAAAATACAACAAATAAAATAACGAACATTTTTATTTCTTTAAGTATCTGTTTTTCGTTTTCAACGCTAGAAATTTGTGATGACGAACGGAGATCGAGCAAATTATTATATTTTGCACTTCTTGCCGCGAGTGGCGACAGTGAGGCGAAAGCTTAGAAGCGGTACATTGAAGCGGGTCGCACGCACGAGGGCGTTCAAGCGGTGATAAGTCGCGTAGGGGCGCTGCAGTGCTATTCTCAAACAAAAAATCGGTCATGATCCATGGAGGGTCATGGCCACTTATTCTCTATTAGGGGAATAGAAACGCAGCGCCGCGGTACGGCTGTTCATCGCAGGCGCTTCACTAGGCTTTTAAGGCCCCCGCTTAACCAACTAAAAACGACACAACGGCTGTCGCTGCACAATGGCGGTATGTTGTTTTAGAGGGTAACACTGAACTTAGTGTCACACATTACTCCCCCCCTCTTCTGGCTTGAATTGGCGCGGCTCGCTACGTGCTTACGCGCGCTTTTCTGAGCGCAGATTGATGTGCGCTTGGTTTCTGCACTAGGCTTTTATACAGTCGCTTTTTCGAGCGCAGATTGGTGTGCGTCTGGTTTGTGCACTGCGCTTTTATACGATCGCTTGTCGCTGCTTTCCTTCTCTCTGGCTTGATTCGGTGCGGCTTGGTGCAGGCGCACATATTTGGTGTGCGCCTGCTTTTTTTTTGCGCTGATCTTCGAACGCATCGCTCGCTGCTAGATATAAGGAAGTGCTGCGCCGCGGGCGTACCGTGTATGTAAGCGAGCCAGAAAACTGCGCCTTGTTTTCGATTACTTTGTCATGTACCTTACCACTGGGGAGCACCGAGCGATCGCTTCTAACAAACGCAGAAATGAGTCTTTGCAGCGCGTGTGGCCATTAATTGACTCCCACCACAGCCATGTGAGGTGCGACTCCAGCAGCGGTGCAGTTACCCTGCAGTTGGCGGAGAGGAGGTGGCGTTCAGTTTATTAACTTGCTAGTTTTTGCGTGTGAACGCCCGTGATAGCTCGTGAGGTCGTGCGGGAGGAGCTGCTGGCGCGACACTTACTCGGTGGCTCCGAGTAAATTGATGAATGCCTCCTTCGCGGCAAGCGAAAACACAATCGAGGCCGCCTGATGACGGGCGACAAGGTTCCGCGGAGCCGGCAAAATCACGGCGGCATTGCAGACCTTGGACCATGGGTATTCGGCATGACCTGCGTGACCACCGGGCAGTTCCGACTATTCAAGGTCGACCGACGAGATTCGGCGACGCTAGACCCCATTATTGCAGCCAACGTTGAACCGGGGACCACAATCCACAGTGATGAATGGGCCGCATACAACTGCATCCCGAACTTAGTGGATGCTGACGGAGTGAGCCTCAATCTGCAATGGGAAACTAAACCAGACGGCATGAAATTTGTGGACCCGATCACGGGCGTTCACACGCAAAAAATGGAAAGTTATTGGCATGCAGAAAGTGAAGCGCCACCTCCTCTCCGCCTGGAGTCGCACCTCGCATGGCTGTGCTGGGTAGTCAGTTAAAGGGCCCCTGAAACGGTTCGGACAAATTTTGTAGGCGCGTAGGGTACAGCTTAAGTAGAACATTCGCACCACAATTTAAGTGAAGCGTTACGTATTAATGGAGCTGCAAGCGATTAGAAGTTACCCTCCTCCCTAGCTATGCTTTTCCTCAACTCGCTCGCCGAGCGAGCGGCGCTAAGCTCCGCCTTCACTGGTTTAGCGTCACGATGCGACGTCACATCGCTCACTTCCGGTTGTTTAGGAGCACGCCCCCTCCCGCGCGAGACCTCTCCGCTAGCCGTTTGGCCGTCGACCGAGAGCTATCGAAGCAGCGTGCGTTGCGAGCATTCTGTCGTAGCGCCGAACGTGTCCGGTACTCCGCTAAAAACAGGCAAGCTGGTCATTTCGGCAAATGACTGGAGGCATAAACTCAAGCTGATGAAGGAACTTGAGCGTAGACGTACGTGAGCAGCCTGATCGGTCTGCACGGTCCAGACACTTGCTGGCGCAGCGCTTAACCAGTCAAACAAAGCGCTAATATTGTTCTAACCAAGTGTAAAGCATTTTAAACATTTATAAATCAACGTGTTGATGATTACACTCCTGCGAAAAATACACACCAGCAGCAAAGAATACACTTCGTTACTGCTACTGTGTATGGTTGAGCTCTGTGCCACCAGGTGGCTGCACCGTGCAGACCGTTCACATTTGCCCTTCTGCCCATCTCGTGGCTCATCCCGGCACAGTTAGGGTGGCTACCCTAGCACAGTCAAGCGGCCAGACCCTGTCCCCTTGCGCTTGCGTTTGCCCGAATACTGGACTCGCGGTTTGCAGGTCGCTAGGTTTGCAGTCCACAAGGCAACAAAGTCGAATCATAGTGCTCGCGAAAAGACTGAGACCGACTCTGACCGCGGAGCTCTCGTCAAAATGGAGTACGTTGTAACACAAGCAGACGACACTTGCTGTGTGCCGGAAGTGCTGAAGTGTACTAAAAAACTATTCTTGTGTATTCTCTTTAAGTTATTTTCTTTTTACAAAAACAAAGTAACTAGCATTCCAACTATTACGAGCATCATTTGTTCACCATAAAGTTGGAAAAATTATCGACCACGCGCCCTGGTCAGCCAATCAGATAGCTCGCCCATGTGACGTAATATGGGTTATTTGCATCATATGGGTAGGGGCGGCTTAAAATTCCGCCGAGCAGTGCGCTGCGATCGGCAGCGCTGCGTATTTTGAAAACCCTATAATAAATTACACGCTTTACGCAGAGCACTTAGATGCATCAATTAATGATCAGAAGAACCTACTCTAACGACTCAGTACGTCTGTAGAAAATCGCCAAAATCGTTTCAGGGTCCCTTTAATGGCCACACGCGCTGCAAAGACTCATTTCTGCGTTTGTTAGAAGCGATCGCTCGGCGCTACCCAGTGTGAAGGTACATGACAAAGTAATGAAAAACAAAGCGCAGTGTTATGACCCTTTGCTTTTGTCAAATATTGATGGTGGGGTAATTCGCACTCTCCGAACCGGAGGGGATGGGGCGACAACAAACCCACCCCGCGTGCGTTTAGTGAGGGTTCGACTGCTGACCGGCGATAAAGTCCACGCCTGATCGACCCTGAACCAGAGGCATGAGACGGAGGGCGACGTACAACACGTACATTCAGTTTAATAAATTAAAATCATGCGCGAGACATAATGAAAGAAAAAGAACATACAAATACAAGTAGTGGGTCCTAGCTCGCGGAAGGCGTGCGGGTCACACAACGCACGCCCTGACGCTACTCGCGCGACACTAAGCCCACCACGTGGGAGCTCCTAAGACTCGCGAATATACAAAACATACGCGACACAAATGAAAAATACAAGTGACAATAAATGCGGCAAAGACTAAACTAACAGGACACATAAGAATAAACACGCGATGAGTAAATCAATCAAAGATTAAACACGATTACAAAAATACAGTCCGGCGGAAAGTTCTGAGAGCTGCTGAACACGTGGCGTAGGCTTATCTGCGGAGTGTCGAGTAGGGCGTCCGAGCTGGGGAGGCGCCGGGCTTCTGGGTCCGCCGTCGCCGCACGTCGCTGCCGAAGATAGAAACGGACTCGGGGTCGCGTCTACGGAGGCTCCGGCTACGGGAACTCAGGCCGCCGTCCTCACGCCTGCCTGACGTCCAATTCACGTGCCGCTTGCCTCGCCGGTCCAACAACTCTGCCCGCTTGTCGCAGGTCGCCCCACGCTCGTTCTCTCTCCGCCTCTCCCTCTCTCTTGCCGCGCCGACTGTGACGTGGGGAACCGGTCTGGGTGCCGGCGGGATCTAGGGAGAGCGCTCCCCGCGCCGGGCACGCCGCGGCGGGGACTGTTGGCGGCGGTGGGGTGACGCCGAGGAGTACACGCACTTTGTGACACCACCCCGGCGACAAGAATGTTATAGAATAACATTCAGAACAAAACACAAAGTCGTGTACGCGCACTGAAAGGAGCCTCTGATCGCTGCTGACGGTTACCCGCACCACCGGGTCGATGAGCGTTCTTGAGTTGCGCGAACACTCGCGCACAAACCACTGCACCGCACTTCCGCAATGTCTCCGCACTGGTACGAGCACATGATGTACAATGAAAAGAGATAAAATACAAGGCATACCTCAACGAGGCCCCGAAGCAACACTACGCCCGGAGTAGTATTAGCGAAAAAGAAAAGGACAAAACGGAGACAACTAAAGTCTGGATGAACTCCTCTACCCATTCATGCCAATTCAGACCCGGCCGAGGTAGTCAGCGCCCACGTTCTCCGCACCCTTGATGCTGAGTACGTTAAAGTCGTACTCCTGTAGGGTAAGGCCCAAACCCGTGAGTTCACGAACTGGCCCTCCTTGAGGTATCTTTTCGAGCGGTACCCCCCCTACAGACCCACGGCTGGCCGTCCTCTGGCAAATGTCGCATGAAGCGACAAACGCGTGTGTATCTTCATGCAGTCCCGGCCAAAAGAAGTTGGCCAGTATGCGGTCCGCGGTCTGCTTCTTTCCGAGGTGACCCCGGCATTAGCCCGCAGTGTGCAAGGTGAAGGACTTTGCTGCGATGTTGCGTAGGCACTATCAGGTGCACCGTGCTGGATCCCGAGTCTGGCACGTATTCACGGTACAGCAGTCCGTCCCTCACTCGGATGTTGAATGATCCGCCCCCTTGCACTTCCCGCTGCGTTGCTGCCTGTGTAGCTGAAAGAACTTTCGCAGGGTAGTGTCTCGCTGCTGGTCCCTTTTCATTTGCTCGGGAGTGACCCCAGCCAGGGTGGACGGCACCTGCCATCTCCGGAACGCCTGGGAGTACTGCTGTTGTGACTGCCGGCGAGTGATAACAGCAGCCGCAGCTGGAGGCTGGCTGTCTGCCATTAATGGCTCCGCCCAGTCGCGTTCATCCCGCACGAAGGCTTCCCCCCACGCACCGTCTGGCTCGGCCGGGGCTCGGGCACCCTCGATGTTCCCCAGGATGAGGTCGAAGAGTGGGTCCTGCATGCATGCCGCCAATACCTCTCCTCCGTAGTAGGGCGTGTCTATTCTGATTCGAGCCTCGGGCAAAGTTCTTACTGAACGGTCTATAAAGTAGACGGCTCGGTACCGGCCTGTCATATCCGACGGCTGGACAAGGTCCCGGCTGACTATAACGAGGTTGCAGCCGCTGTCCCTCAGGACCTTCGCGGCGTGCACGGCAACCCGACCCTCGACGACAGGCAGATCGCCCATGCCTGGTGAAGTGCCTAGATTTACGACGGGCACGTGCTGGCCATCCTTTAATTCGAGGTAGCCATCCTACTCAAGGCAGGCCAAAACATTCCTAGTGGCCGGCTGCTCCCTGTTCGACGGTTCCGGCTTCTTATTGGTGCTCGTACATTGTGACGCCACATGTCCCGGTCGTGAGCATAGGTAACAACGGAGCCCCGTCCCACTGTGGCATTGTCGCCTGCCTCGGTCTGCATCGGGGTTCTCCCCGGCTTGACCTCCTTGTTTTGCTTCGCGCTTGCCGAAGTTGATTGTATCTCGGGCGCTCACATATTCGTCGGCCCTCTGGAGCATATCCAGGACGTCCCGGCTCTTTTTTTTCCCTCAGGAACATCGCCAGCGCGGGCTCACAGTTTTCAAGAAACTGTTCGGCTAGGGGGAGGTCTTTGATTCCCTCGTAGGACATCGTGGCCTCCGAGAGGTGGACCCATCTCTCCCAGTAATTCTCAAGCCGGGCGAAAAACTGCGAGGGCGCTTCGTCATCCTGGGGCGCTTCCGTCCTGAATTTTTTTCGTAAGCCCTCTTCTGTGAGGCGAAAACGACGTAGGAGGGCCCGTTTAAGCTTGTCGTAAGCCAACGCTTCCAACGCTGGCATGCGACCGAACACACTAAGGGCTTCTCCCGTCAGGCACGTACTGAGGGCGGTGGCCCATTGTTCCCTCGCCCATCCGTGCGCTTCGGCCACTCGCTCAAAGCGCGTCAGGTATGCATCCAGGTCGTCTGCCTTCTCATTAAGGAGTGCCAGTAGTCTTTGGGGGCTGATACCCGTGAACTGCGCTGTCACTATGCCTGCATTGGGCAGGCTTTCGGAGCCGCCACTGTAGCTTGCGCAAGCACTCTTTGCGCGCAGTAGCTCGAGCTCCTTTTCTATTTCGAGGAGACGCCGGTCGCTCCGCGCCTTGTCGCGCTCATGGTCTTCGCGTTTTTGCTGCTCCTGTTCTTTAAGGCGCTCGCGATGCACCGCCCGTTCCTCGCGCAAAAATTCCTGAAGCGCTGTCCCTTCCAGGCCCAGCTGCTTCCCGACCGCAACAAATCGTTCCGCTCCGTCGGCCATATTTCGGCCCTTTTTCGCTTTTTGACAGAACGCGTTTGTACTGCCCTCTATGCCTCGTGTTCACGGCAGATCGTGGTCAGCAAGTTCTGTCGCGGACGCCAGTTGTCAAAGATTGATGGTGGGGTAATTCGCACTCTCCGAACCGGAGGGGATGGGGCGACAACAAACCCACCCCGCGTGCGTTTAGTGAGGGTTCGACTGCTGACCGGCGATAAAGTCCACGCCTGATCGACCGTGAACCAGAGGCATGAGACGGAGGGCGACGTACAACACGTACATTCAGTTTAATAAATTAAAATCATGCGCGAGACATAATGAAAGAAAAAAACATACAACTACAAGTAGTGGGCCCTAGCTCGCGGAAGGCGTGCGGGTCACACAACGCACGCCCTGACGCTACTCGCGCGACACTAAGCCCACCACGTGGGAGCTCCTAAGACTCGCGAATATACAAAACATACGCGACACAAATGAAAAATACAAGTGACAATAAATGCGGCAAAGACTAAACTAACAGGACATATAAGAATAAACACGCGATGAGTAAATCAATGAAAGATCAAACACGATTACAAAAATACAGTCCGGCGGAAAGTTCTGAGAGCTGCTGAACAGGTGGCGTAGGCTTATCTGCGGAGTGTCGAGTAGGACGTCCGAGCTGGGGAGGTGCCGGGCTGCTGGGTCCGCCGTCGCCGCACGTCGCTGCCGAAGATCGAAACGGACTCGGGGTCGCGTCAACGGAGGCTCCGGCTACGGGAACTCAGGCCGCCGTCCTCACGCCTGCCTGACGTCCAATTCACGTGCCGCTTGCCTCGCCGGTCCAACAACTCTGCCCGCTTGTCGCAGGTCGCCCCACGCTCGTTCTCTCTCCGCCTCTCCCTCTCGCTTGCCGCGCCGACTGTGACGTGGGGAACTGGTCTGGGTGCCGGCGGGATCTAGGGAGATAGGGTGCCTCGATGCGCGCACCCCCCTCCGCCGCTCCACGGAGCGGCGGAGGGGGGCGCGCGCATCGAGGCACCCTATTCGCAACTTAAATCAACATTAGGGGGCGCTGCGAAGCCTGGCCCGGTCTGGCTACACTGTGCAGTATGGCGGCTTTACGGAAGTCCCCGCGTACGCTGTCCTTGGTGAAAATATGAGGTTTGTTGCACTGCGATGTTAATTCGCGCTGTTTTGTGGGGGGAGAACGGGTAGTGGACGCCGAGCACCTCATTTTAGTCGGTACCAGTGGTACAGTGAGTAATTAAGTAGAAGTGGTCGCGCGTATGTGCAAACCTCCGGCGTGACAGCGGACCCGCACGAGATTGTGGTGAGAATCGCCGACGCATTCCGGGACCCATCGATCGTGGAGGCAAAGTGCTCGTGCACTGCTTGATTGTCGCAAAAGTGCAAGCACATCTCGGCTGTTTCCCCTGGCACCTTATCCTGGAACATTTAATGTAGTTGTCAGTCCCTTTAATGTTTCATCTCTACATTGCGTTTCAATGCTGTTCATATTGCAAAGATCGTATAAAGTGAAATGTTCATGTGCGTGCACCGTTGTAAGCGGAAGAGATCCTATTATGTGCCAAACTGCAACTTAGCTTCACCTTGCGCTGTGGCGCTTGAGGTTACCTATCACAATACATATCCTGCTATTTTTTTTTTGCCGACATGACTGTTCGTTTCCTATGGCTCATACGTTATTGTTTCACAATTTGTGCACGAGCAACTGCGTGATATCAGTGGCGACTCAGGCAGAACTCATGAAACCAACTTCTGTTGTCTTTGTTTGTGCCTTTCTTAAAGGGGCCCTGAAACTGGCATGCTGCATAATATAGATACCACGACCACCACAAGCTCTGTTCGCAGGACGATCAGACAGCCGTGTGTATTTATTGGTCTCTGTAAGTGATGTAGCTCCAGGCGTCCATCTCGCGTTTAGAGTGTGCCACACATGCCTGAACCACAAGTAGCAATGTGTAAAAAAAAAAAAACTTGACCAGGACCTTGCTACCTTCCCATGCACCGTGTAGCTTCCAGCACACTAGCCGAGGCGAAAGGAGAAAGCAATGCATCAGTGCAATAACTAGTAATTCCGCTTACAGTTCAATGATTCAAAAAATTTTTGCAGCAGGCGATGTCCTTCTGTAGTGAGGTAACTATGATCAGTCGGAAGCGTTTCAGTGCCCCTTTAAGTGTTTGTTAAGTGCTTTAAGTGCATGTTAAACTTTTATGTCACTTACTTTCCATTTATTGATATGTTGATAGTAAGGACAGCTCTATGTGCTCTCTGGAGGTCAATAATTATCATTCATTGATGTTAAGTCTGCACAAGTGTCTCCCCATGTTGTATTACCAGTGGTTTAGTTATGCTTCCCAGGTCAGCCATTTGCACTGTATTCAACAAATTGGGAAGAAGCATAAATTATGGTACATATACCAGCTGGGGTCATTTGAATCAAACTATTCTTTCCGGGTACTCATCTCTGGTGGCCAAACTTTTTAAATACTCATCGTATGCAGGTTTGGCACTGTTCCATCTTACTTCTCATGCTCTGTTTGGCAAGATATACCCTCATATGCTAAAAAGTGCAACAAAAATGGGCTTGAGTAAAACGTATGAGGCAAACACCTTGACACTGAGTACAGTGAACAAAATATTGAGTGCATGTGTGTGGTTTATATTGTGACAAAATACAAGTAAGGCAAGGGACAATAAACAGCCATTGAAGAATAACCACAACTCTATGCACACAGATCATAAGTGAACTGCAAATATCTCGGAATACCATAAGATGAAAACTTGCATCAGAATGCGTAGCGTAAATCAGCACTTCAATGAAGAATACAAGTTGCGAAAGAATGTGCATTGCTAATTTACAAAAAGTGTGTTGAAGTTGAAGTCTGCAGGTTTGGCCAATGCAAACAAGTGCAGCATGTAGATCACATGGCAACGACCGTGTCTGAAAAGTATGAAATGGCTGAGTGGCATAGAAAATGCTGGATTTCCAAACATAAGACCGCACTTACTCTCAAGGCCGCCACGCTTTGATGGAGCCAAGGTCACACGCACAAATGCCTCTATGCAATACAGGCTACTTGCAATATCGCCAGCCATGGCACATGACTTCAGGTGAATCACCTAATGCCGAATATGCAAACGTGCCACTGGAATTGTGAAGAATTTTTTTTTTAAATGCGGGGTACGACTCATTCATGTGACATAGTCTTTTCGCTTTGGTATTGGAGAAGGCAGGGAAAGAACACTTGCGCACCCTAGTCGAGGCAGAGACACAATGTCTGCTGGTAGTAACACTTGCCTTCTGGCAGCATGGTAACAGGACAGGTTCTTCCATTTCCCAAGATGTGGCAAATTTCCTGTTAGAAATGGCTTCAGGTACTTGGCGCACAGAAACCAAGGTTGTCCAAGTGACATCGGGTGAATTAATTTGAAAATCTTCGAAAAAAAGGCTTTCTAGACGACACCTTACATATACCAGTGTATAACCAAAATTTGCAATAGGGCCTGGTGAGGGGCCTTTACAAGGCCATGCACAATTAAGTTTTCCTAACAAAGAAAAATAAACTCGGGCAACGTAGCAATACATGTTAAGTTCAAGTGGGCTGCAACAATACACAAGATTGTGGAGATGTAAAAAAAATTCAAACAACGCATTAGAACAGGCTATAGTAAGGAAGTACACAATGGAAACAAGGACTATAAAGAATTGTTGGAGGGGAATTTATGTGCCAAAATTGAACCAACAACACCATTTTAGGAGGGGCACTATAAAAGATTATTTTTCAATGAAGGAAAAGAAGTGCTTTCCTCACACTTTCCACTAGTTTAAAGGGGTTGAGGCACCAAATTTTGAGGCTATAAGAAGCATACTGTAGGCTTCCTCTGTATGCAAAGACACTCAACATGAAGTGCTAGACACAGAAAAGTTTAAAGTATGTTTTCATTCTCTTCCAAAGAGTGCCTAAATGCTCGTTCTTGTGATCGAAACCCATCGCTACCGCGATTGACACCGATGTCACTGTGTTGGAAGCACAACGAAAATTTTAGTGACGTCATACCGCATTAGAGTGACGTGCAATGAGTGGTGACCCACAGCACCGGGCAAGCCTAGAGAGGCTTGAGTCTAGAGGGCAATGAGCCGCGTCAGTCGTACAGTCATAATTGGAGCTGCTGCAGCTAGCCCAGACAACTGTCGGCGTGGTTTTGTTTGCCTGCACTGGTACATAATGTGTGTGTGAGACCAGATGTCTGTTTTCTTTATTGCCTGATTTTTGGTACATAACTATTTACAAGAGGAAACAATCACCGTAACAAAAAACAAAGTACAACATACATTTGCTGTTGTGCACGTATTCAACCAGTATCGTACTGGCTGAGTCTAATCAAAATTCACGCAAATTAACCAACGGCTCTACTCTTGGGAGCCACTCGGGTGGTTGCTCTGTCGCCTTATGGAGAGCGACAAACCAGTGCATCTGTTCCCTGAAGTACATTCGTGCAGGCTGCGCATTTTTATCAACATGGTATCCCGCCATTCTCGCGCGCCAAATACAGTGGAGGCCCAAGAGCATAATTACGTCAAAAGGCACCCCGTCCTCGTTATATATGCTTAAGTAACGAATGCCATACGCGTCTAGTGGGAATTCTTTCTTTAGTGTCCTCTGCAATACATCCCAGAAGAACACGCCTCCCCAACAGTTTAAAAAGACATTATCTATTGTCTCTGGCTGCTTGCAAATTAAACAGTGTGTTCCCCACGGTAAATACACTCCCTTTGCCTCCCAAAACTTCTTAACTGGTAATGTTCCCGTGTGTAATTTAAAGAAGAAGGTCTTCGCTCCTGGCGGGACCTGCATTTTTTTTACTCTTTTTAAAACATCGCTGCTTGGGCCTCCACCGTACAAGGACCTGTACAGTGGCACTGGTAAAAGGACGTCACACAAAGCACTATACAGTTTCTTTTTGTTCACAACGGAAAGGTAATCATTCGAGAAGCGCACTGAAAGAAATCGGACACTCGATACAACTTCTTTGTAAAACCCTCGAATCCCTCCCGAAAACTCTTCGGTTGAAACCACATACTCCGGCAGCCGTCTACTCAGCCTTATTTGACATGATGCAGCAGTGTGCGCGTCACAGCTTGGTGGGCCCACGTGACCAAGCTTTCTAGACATTGACATCACTGTCCAACTCTGCGCCCACAAACCGAAACTGAAAATTGTTCACATAAATAATGCAATATTAACTTATTTACTGAGAATATAAGAATATTCGAGTGTGCACCATGCTTCCTGGAGCAATAAGAAACGTTTGAAACAAAGAACGCGCAAGCCAAACATTTGATGTCTCAACCCCATTAACGTGACTTATTTTGCCATACAGAGACTGGCTGACGTGTATCTTAGTGTTACTGGTTTTAAGATGAAGCCTGAAATTCTTGGTAAATTGTTTCAGAAATAACGTAATCAATACTCAGAGGAAGATAATACTTCTGACTGGAACAACATGCTTTTAGTTTCTAATTAGCCACGCAATTACATTACCAGAGCCAAACCACTTGATCTGTAAGAGGACAACCCAACGTAGGTCTATTTCAAATGTAAAATAAGGGCAAGCTCTGGCTTCACCTCTGCTGGTAAGGAACATGGCGCTTCCACTCCTGTAAAGTTTTTTTTAATTCCTTGCATGGAAAGCACGAACCACTTTTACGATGCACATAATACGTTTGGGAAATGTATTGATGCAGGACTCACAAAAATCGATGTGTTGCTAAAATCGGTGATGAAAGGTTTGTGATGCCTGCAGCTATTATGACAATGTCGTCAAGTAATCCCACCATGCTCCATGGGATTCTTGTTGACAACACGGAATATTTTCATTCACTGTATAGCATGCTCTACATAAGCTCTTGCTGATGCTATCTTTTGTGTCCTAAGTGAATCACCCTTTGACATCTGCTTTTGTTTTCTGAATGGAGGCCTGATTAACTCAATTAAGTTGTCCGCACAAATGTCATCAATAAGAAAGCCACAGTCTGCCATTATGGCATCTGATATCGGGTCTAGTTGCTTGACGAGGCAGCTTTGCTCAAAGAGGGCCTTGTCTGAGGTGCGGCCTCCATATCCTTGGCTTATGTGGGCACTAAGACCACTTGTTGTAGCAGTCACCATATATTTAACCGTGAAACCTTTCTTATAGAAGGGTAGGTCTGTAATGCACATCACAAACAGTTGGGCTGGCTAATAGGAATTACGTTGCAATCTACAATGACACGCACATTACTGAAGTGTTTAAAACAGACAGGCAAATGTTCAACATCATCTTTTGGTGGCACAGCCACAGTTACTTTTAAAATTTCAGACATCAACTGAGCAGTCTCTGCAATTATGTTGCTACATGTAGTTAGAGAACAGTTAAAAAGGTGACTCAAGAATGCAGTGGAAATATTATGCTTCAATTTCACCAATGTCAACGCAATTGTTTTTACACATAACTGGTGCCGTCCTGAAAGTGGATGAATTTTTGTGTAGCACGTCACACGAGCATTCAGAACATCGAATGATGGCACGCCTGTGAATGTATTTACGTTGCTACTATTTATTGTGTTCACAAACTTCTGTAGAAAAGTACCCGATGTCACTTGGACAGCCTTGCTTCCTGTAAGCCTTGTCCCTGAAGCCATTTCTAGTAGGAAATTTGCAACGTCTTTTTCTTCTCTTGAGTACTCTGCCATTAATATCCGGGGGCCAGGTTGGCAAGCACATTCCTGTCACAAAACAAACGCAAGAGTTATAATGTCTGACATATCTGACGCAAGATGCAGCTTCTTTTTGTCATTCCAATAATGCACGTCAATGTGTTAAATTCCATGTTGGAAGTAGGAAAGCCAGGCTTTTTGCATCAGTTAATTTGCACCCATCACACACCACAATCCTTTCACGAAGTTAATCCAGAAAACATGCTGCCGGCTAGGTAAAGACAGCTACCACATCACAAATATATAGAAAAAATAAATTGCCATATTTGCTATGTCCTTGTCCCTTATGGTGTTTGCAAGGCTTTGGTCCATGCTGTTAGGGGATGGGAAATCGTCCTGCAATGTCAGATAGAGTTCAGTTCAAGAAACCAGTGGTTAAGCAATGTGTGCAGAAGTTGCAGTTAATATGCACCCATCACACACCACGTGCTACACTGCTTTTACGATGTAAATCCAGAAAGCATGCCACCGTCTAGGTAAAGACAGCTACCACAACACATACATATACAAAAAGAAATTACCATATTTCCTTTGTCACTTATTTGGTCCATGCTGTTGCTGTCAGGGGATGGGAGATCGTCCTGCAATGCCAGAGTTTAATGACAAGGAATTAGTGGTGAAGCAATGTGTGCACAATTGCAGGCAGCCAATTTACCATGGTGGTCGTGCTGACAGGTGCATGGTGCAACACCTTTGCTTCTAATAGGGAGGCAGCAGTTTCTTTGCTTGATTCATTCTGTAATGCATTAAAAGGTGTTGACATCTATTGCATGCTTGTAGACATGGTGTATGTACCATAAGCATATAAGTGCTGCACCATGCCGTCAAATTAACTTACTCTGGCTGACCGATACGCACGTCGTCGAAGTCTTGCCAGTGAAAGCTCTTTCATATGAGCATCCTTGCTCTCATCAGAACATGACGTCCTTGGCAGGTTTTCAGTTGGTATTGCATTTTTTCCAACCGCTGTCTTTGAAATGCTACATCTGAAAAAATAAATGAATTCTTTATGCTTTATTGTGCCTCAATATGGGCTGCACCCAGAATTTTTTTCTTTTTACCTCAGAAACAAGGCCACAATATTTATAAAAAAGCATTTGCAAGGAAATGAAGCACGGTTTGAGTGTGCAAGGCTATGCAACGTTGTACACCGAATGTAGCAACTGCAAAACGTAGTTGAAAGCTGCTCATAACGCAAAGTACACAGATGCAAACACCACCACATGACCGGAGTAGTTTCGCCACTGACTTGGGGATTATTTAATAACACAGATAAAGCTAGCTTAGGTACTAATTCTGCACATACATATGCGACACGTCAGTAGACGGCGGACGCCGTAAATTTTCCTCGCAACTAGCAAACGCGTGTAAAATTGACATGTGGCTGTCGCGTAAGTGGCAAACTTCTGCAAGGAACGTGATAGGCTCGCCGTCGGTGCGAAATACCAGCGTCATATGGCCACTCTTGAGCGCGTCGGAGATTCTCAAGTGCAAGTGGCAAATTCGTAATCAGTCGCGCTGGGAAGTGCCCGTGTGCAGTGCGCCTGTGCTGCATGTTCATCCGCACCACGCATGATATTTATTCCGCTTTAGCATGTCACATAGGTGGCACGTTTACACTCACCACTTCCCGAACTTGCTAGTACATCACTTGTAAACATTTGAATCTCCGACGCCCGTATAAGTTGCGCGAGACGTGCTGGGCATCAAAAGCCTCCCGAGTTACAGCCGGGTGTAGCCAACGAGCGCAGAGGTGACGTTCCTCGCAGAAACCGCTGTGAAGCGTCGAACATGAGCTCTAATTACAGCCAATGTGGTTAACGAGTGCAGAGGAGACGTTCCTCGGAGAAACCGCTGTGACAGGTCTCGAACCTGTGCCCGAATTTCGCGCTGCGGCTAACATATGCAGCGAATAATGCATAGCCCAATCGCCAGTGCTCGCAATGTGAAACGTGTTTACATAAGGTGACACAGCGACATGCATAATGGCCACGCACAATGGTCATGCATTAGGTTCGAGTTCACAAGTTCACAATAGTGTCTCACCTGGTAAGGAGAAATTATCCCGTGCAAAATGCCGTGAGCAAACAGTCACTGTCAGCGTCACAGCCTTGCCGATGCGGATGTTAGCGATCCACCTGGTTCGGCGGCTTCAGCCTTTCGACTCGGAGGGAAATGCGGGAACGGAAATATCGCTCTCCTTCCATCTCGCTGGCACGCACCGAGGAACACAGCATAACTGTTTGGCCGTTCGCTTTTTCTTTGCTAGCAGCTCCATTCCTCCGTCCGCGACAGAAGCCTCTACGGCACACGGCGACTGGACCTCCGTATTACGTTTCTCCCTACGGCCGCTAGGTGTCGCATGAATTGCTGGAGTTGCGAATAGGGAGAGCGCTCCCCGCGCCGGGCACGCCGCGGCGGGGACTGTTGGCGGCGGTCGGGTGACGTCGAGGAGTTCATGCACTTTGTGACACTTTTGTATGAATGTTTCCCGGCATTGCTGCGCGCTTACGTACACGGTACGCCAGCGGCGCAGCGTTTTCTTATATATAAGCGCGAGCAGCGAGCGATGTGTTCAAAGACCACAAGAAAGCAGGCGCACACCAAAAATGCGCGCCTGCACCTAGCCGCGCCGAATCAAACCAGAAAAAAGGAAAGCAGCGACAAGCGATCGTATAAAAGCCTCACCAATCTGCGCTCGGAAAAGTGATCGTGTAAATACCTAGTGCAGAAACCAGGCGCACATCAATCTGCGCTCAAAAAAGCGAGCGCAAGCACGTAGCGAGCCGCGCCAATCCAATCCAGAAGCCAAAAGAAAGGGGGGAAGTAATGTGTGACAGTACGTTCAGTGTTACCGTTTTAGAGTGCGTAGTGACGCAGTTCAGTGAAAATGTACCAGTTTATCTTTGTTCGCGAAGCCTCTGCGATACATTGCCAAAAGTGCATGCTTCCGCAGTGACACAATTCATCGCTTGTCATCGCTTGCCCAGTGAAGGTGCCTCTGAGCGCATTTATGCAGTATATGAGTGTGTTGTGCAGTCGAAAATGCTTGCGGATTACCTCTGCTGGAGCCAGCAGCGATCGCAGATGGATATCGTAACGACACCGCAGCACTCGCATTTTGGCAGGTGAGGGCTCTTGTGTGCAGTTATGAAATCAGATTTCGAACGGAGAGAGGTGTTGGAACTGTTGAGTGCGCAGTGCTTGTGATGAAGAAATGCCATTGCACTTGGTCTAGAAGAGCGAGCGACTCTCGGACGCTCATCGTGTTTACGACGCTGTGGCTCCGTTTCATCACCGATGACAGAGCAGCCATCTCAAACGACGGCTGCAATACGCACTCCTCAGCATCGTCGTCCCCCTCGGCGCATCGACGCCTTGCAAGCAGCTACAGTGATGTGCCGATAATGATTTACTGTGCGCTACGCGCCACAATGCAGGCAATGAAACCGTGTTGTGCGGCCATCTCAGCCCGAGAAGATGAATGCATAAGCCAGCGACAGTCAGCGCTTTGTTATTGATAGTGGTGCTCAGTACATCACCGATGACAGTGCGTTGTGCGTGTTTTATGTCGGCGGTCAAGATTGTTGATGCCTCTCAGCTCGACACCGCGTCGCTGTTGCCGGAAGATAGGTTGGGCGTGGCCCAACTGTAGTGGGTGCGCGCACAAGAGTTACATGCCTCGTGCGGGGCGTGACCTCTGGTTTTGATTGACAGGCAAACTCGTGCTAAACTCGTACATCGAAAAACCCCCTCCGAGTTCAACTATGGAACATGGCTGCAGCAGTAGCAGCCTGTTTCATTGCATCCAGCGGCAGCAAGCGTCAGTATGACCGTCCGGACCCGTTCACCTACATGACCGACCGGGAGTTTCAGCGTCCTTTTCGCCTGTCGAAGACATCAGTGCGCTGGCTGTATGACGAGCTAGGCGAAGACTCTCGTCTGCGGAGACAGCGTGGCGGGCTTGATTCGCTCACCGTCGTAGAGCAAGTCATCTGTGCCGTCCGTTTCTACGGGACCGGGAGTTTTCAAGGAAGCGTCGGCGCCGAGCGTTACATTGGACGCCATCAAACTACTGTTAGCCACTGTGTCAGAGATGTGTCTGACGCGCTTATCGATGCGGCAGTGCGTAAGCGGTGGCTAGCTTTCCAGAATACTGCGGCTGAGCGGGCATATATAAAATAATGCTTCCTACTTCGTGGGAACATTAAGAACGTAGTCGGGTGTGTCGACAGAACGTACGTAGGAATTAATGCGCCTTCAATGTCAGCGTTACTGTGATTAACATTGAAGCAATGTTTAGACACGCCATATTGCCAAATTTGTCACTTCGGTGTAGCCGACTTAAATTTTGTGTTAGCGACACCTCACATGCGGCTGCTTATGATACTGACTTTTTCGCTGGTTGATGACTTTTTGCCGATTGTTCTACTTGTCTGTCAGGCTGCCTTCTAAATGGCTAACTTTCTTGGGAAAGAGGTAAATAAGTATAAATAGATAAATGGTTATCACAAATTGTGTGAAGTAACCGATGAGTCCTAATCTCATAAAGAACTTAAGGTTCTTCATTGTCGAAGTTACTTGGTATGCACAATGCTGAATTTTGGTCATGCGTAATCTATCGGCCACACTATGAAACAGCGAGGCATTGCACAATTCGTTGCAGAGCGAGATGTGGATGTTGCGCCAAGCCGGTTGTGCCTATGCATTTGTGGCGAAATGAAAATGCATTGAGAATCTTATTGTGTTGGCTTGCATGAAGAAAATACTTCAGATTGTTTGCTCTGTTCACTTTCGATGCATGTGCCAGAGGTTCAGTGTATCTTCTTTTTTTCGGGGGGGGGGCGTTATTCTGGATGGATAAATTGTATATTTTCGTCTCATAATAGGGCTCTAATTCTTAAGCAGTAGAACAATGCACATCCAATGCTCTGCAGAACTCTCTGTACGTGAAGATGTCGTGAACCACCTAGGCAAAATTACATATCGGGAGAAATGTGGATCTTTAACCCACCATGATAAAAATAAAAATTGCAGAGCAAATAGACCATTTGTACAGATTTAGAGCAATGATTACACAAAACGTGATATGCTCAAACGAGTAAACGCTTGCCGCAATGCCAAAGTAGGCTGAGCGACATGCAGCTTATATTGGCATTGAACATGTCTCGTAACCGTTATTTTTATTGTAAGCCCTCGCTGTGACACCTTTCCCTCTGGCACACCCTTTACTGAAACGTGGAACTCTTCCATTGGTGTCATGATGATAATGGTAACGGCAGCAGCAAGGCTGGTTAATGCTTGCCCCTTTGATTCCTGTGAGTTTAGTGGTAAAGCATATGGCACGTGCAGACATACACCTGTGCTGCAAAATTTAACATTTGTGATTTTTTGGGGAGCTAATTTCTGTTGAGAAATTTCAAAGATGTGCACCATTGTGGCCTAATAACTAGAGCATTGGTGAGGTTGAAGACGGTGTATTGGTATAGAAGCTTGAAGTTTAATTGCACAACAATTCGACGGGACACAAAGAAGAGAAATACACACAGCAGAATGCTTTGCTGTGTGTGTTACTCTTCTTTGTGTGCCGTTATATTGTTGTGCAATCCAACTTCAAATAGAGCATAGGGCTTCTTTGGTGCAGGACCGAGGAAGTGTGAGCTATTCGACAACATGCCAGTGCCTTGCCACACAATTATGGAAGTCGGAAGGTTTGCAAACAAAGCTTCCGAACAAAGCAAAGTCCACCTGCTCATGTAATACAAGCACTAATTGAAAGAACCATCATACAAAAATCATGGTGAAATCAATGGCCTGGGAAAAGTGTAATTTGTATATAGACACTGTTGACATAATAGCTGCCATACCGGCCTCAAAATTGTATTGGACAGAGCAGTTTGTTTCCTACATGAAGCACAACCTCCCATTACATGCTGTGCAGTTAACAAAGCTCAGTTTGTTTTGACGTGCTACGCAACATTCACTGTAATCTGTTTTTGATTCTAAAGAAGTGCCAAACACCACCTCTTTTCAAGGACGTCATGGGAATATTTGGCGAGACCTTTTTACAGCCCCTCATAATGGAAGTGTGGCCAGCCAGCTTTGCTTGGATGCCTTCATAGATTTCTGCTCCTGATCATTGTGTGCTATCAAGTTGCAGAAGTCTATGAAACTGGTGCAAGGCATTAGGTGTTTCTATAGTCGGATACAACTTTAGGAGGCTGCGGAATCTGCACTTTAAGGCAGGTGAACACAAGCCTGTACCAATGGGCACGCACTCTAGACTGACATCGTGCCGCCGGAGAGACTAATACCTGCTCGTTCGAGATGGACAATTTCTTTAGACGTGGAGGCAATCGGCTGCTGCGCTTTGGTCATCTGGGCGGGGCCTTTCCTGTGTTCTGAAGTTTTATCCGACTGTAAAGGGTGCTGCTTTTCATAAAACACAAAAGGACAAAGTGTCTAATTATTTGGCCTATGAAATGGATACATCAGAAGTGTGCTATGCAAGGGCTTAAGATGTGTGAAATACAGTACATGCAATTATAAGACAATGTTAAAGAATATGTGGTATCGAACATGGATGCAATGGCACATTTGAATCGGGGAGTGTTGCACTCATATGTACAATATATAGGCGATAGCATTATTAAGCTCCTGCTGTTTCCTGTCTTCATTATGAATTACACACACCGTTCATCTTGTGGCTAATCAACACGCACTGTATTCTTGCACATAGAAAGAACAAACAGCACAGTGACGTGTATGCTGCATTAGTATATTTTTATTTACATGGTCCAAGAGTGGCACAGGTTGTCTTACGTTTTTTGCCTATTTTGAAGGGACACCAAGTGCATGTTACAAGTCTCCTAATATGCACAGCACAATGTTTACTGCAATAATTTTATTCATGTCCTTGAATAATAAACAAAATAATAAACTGAAAGCTCCTTTATAAGCCGCCTTCTGTGGGCTCGACAGGAGAGCAGTGAGGGTACCGATACTACTATTGCAGAGCAGCCCTCTGGACCTCTGCCACACTCTCAAGAGCACATGGCTGGCGCTCGCCTACTGCCACCAGCCGGTTGAGTGCCTCCAGCAGCAAAATGTTTTGCTGCAAAAAAGTGTATTGGAATGAATCAGCCGCATACAAACCATTATTTACAAAGAAAAATGCTCGTTTCACTATTAGTACTAAGTGCCCTCAACTGTGGAAGCCTCTAGTGGAGTATGCATAATAAAACAATGCGTTGGGACAACGTTGCTCTATTTTTCATAACTGGGTTTTTCTTTTTCAGAAACAAAGTCATGTTGATTAGTGTGCCAGCAGCTGAGGTGGCCCCACACCTTCAGGAGTCTCTACTATCAGCTCCACAAACCTATTTTTGTTTGCTGCATAACAAATGTCTCACCCTACAATCCCATCTTATACGAACTGATTGCATCCTATGCCTACAAACATCATATTTTTGTCCCACTACCTAATTCTCTACCATCCTCGGCTGTAGTTCTCTCCTTGACATCCATTCTGTCACCCTTATGTAATCACCTGTTATGAATTGGCAGCAAGTGATCGAATACGTGCATGGCCTGCCTGCCGATTCCTTTTTTTTCGTAATCTCAACTAGCATATCAGTTGCCACGGTTTACTACGCCACTGTCTTCCTGCCTTAATGATTAGCTATCTCCAACAATTTTAGAGCGCAGCTCTTTGGCGTCCGTTCCTGGGTTTCGCGTCGTCGTCGGCGTTGTCGTCGGCCTCGTAACCAGCTCCGCCCCCCTTTCATCCCCCCAGCGCTAGCAGCGACCGACTGATACCGCTGGATGCCGCTGACGCCGCTAGAGAGTCAAGATAACGTGACTGCATACAACACCGTCGCCGCCATGCAGAAAGAGGAGGAAAGGGTCCCCCCCCCTGTTCTTGTGTGGCGGATAGGGTGCTCTTCAGTTGCCGACGCGCCGGTTATTTCACGTAGGCCCCGGCACGTCGACGAATACGTGACCACCTTCCCACGGCTAGACCTGGTTCTTAGCGCTGCGGAAGTGAGGGTATCATATTGTTTGTGTCGGCATCGGCGGCGTTGTCCCTGAAACCAACTCCGCAGCTGGGGTTGACTCACTATCGGCGTCAGCGGCATCAGTCAGTCGCTGCTATCTCTTCCCTCCTCCCTTTATCGTGTTGTCCGCTTGCTGCGCGCGCTTCTGCCCCCATCGTTTGCCGCTGGGTGTACACGCCGCCCCCCTCCCCCCTCTTCCTGCGAGTCTCCGGTTGTCAAAGCGCCGGCTCGAACTTAATTCCTTTCTTCGCTCCTCCTCCAATGCAACCCCTGTGCGGTGGCAATCAGAGAGCCAGATCGGTGGCGGCGGATCTGTATATGTGCACCGCCCGAGCCGAAATTGCCGCTGCCGTTCGCCACTGCGAAATTATCTGCCAGTTCTTTCTGAGCCATGAGCGAGACGACCGATGGAAGTCCTCCGTCTGCTGCTGCTGCTGCTAAACGAGGTGCCAGAGCAGAGGCCCAGCGCCGTCGCCGTTGACATAATGTTGACTTTAATGTGGACTTTAATATGGACTTTAATGTTGACATAAAGACAAACGGGAATTTCCTAACACTTATGCGGGAGAACATCCCGTTCCTCTCGCTCGTAACGCGTCCCACGGCTGTGACAACCTCGCGAGGCACTTGTATAGATCTCGTCTTTGAGAATCAAGCATTGGTGTACCAAGTCGAACATATATCAGTCTATTTCTCCGACCACAAAGCTTCCTTCATGACTGTCAAGAACTGTTAGTGGAGTCTTTGTTAAAGGAATACGTGTGAAAAATAAAAAAAAAATTCTGTGATAGCGCATACATGTGTTGCTCGATTTCTTTGCCTCAATCTATCGAAAAGGTGAAACAGCTTATTTGCTGCGCTCAAATTTCGCATTAGGAAGTAACGTAATCGTCGGTAATTTTTTGTTACTTCGCTTTCTGCACAGTCCTTGACATCTCGAGTTTCTTTGTTAACCTCCAGGTTTATGTCCCATATTGCATAACCGGTAGAATGCAATGATTCTAGACTTTTTTCGAGGATATCGGTAACGTGGCGATCACGATTCGGTAATGCCTTCCATGTGCTGTTCAACCCATGAAATTTTTGTATAAGTTTCCTGCTTTATATCAGTACCTGCTATTGATATTTACCTAGATAATGGTACTCTTCCATAAATTTTGCGGGCTTAATGTCACTCATGAATTTCTGTTATCTCACCAAGTTAGTGAAGGTTACCTTCATCTTTCCATATTTTCGCAGGCCCACTTGCATGTAAAAGCACGAACACTGATTGGTTCTCACTGCCTTCTTTAAACTGTTGGACATTCAGTTCATTATTACGAAAGTGACCTAATCCGTGCAGTCTTATTATGCTAAATATGAAACAGAAATATACCTATCTGCACTTTGTCGATGTCTCCTTTACTGCGTTGGTAGCGAGATCCATCGTCGGTACCACCTCCTTGTCGCATCGTAGCTATATGGGATGTCTGCCTTTTGCCCACACTATGTAATGTTCGTGACGCTCGCAGTCACGCAGAGCGGAGGAACTCGGCGCACTCGCAGAAGCAGCACCGGACAAGTTGTTTCTTCAGCACTGCGCCGTGGACAGTAGGTGCGCGCTGCGATCTGTAAAGTCGCCGAAGCTATTGGCAGTCTTTCGGGGTGCACGGAAGGATTGCCCACGGAGAAACAGAACTATCCAAGAAACAGTGGTCATCGTCGAGCCTGATCACTACGTCGCACACTTCAAGCTTGTTGTACGAGTTTGTTTACACTGGGCGCCTCCGATCCTTAGCCGCCATGCTCGCCCGGTGAATGGATGTGATGACGCCACCACAGCGTTCCCTCGTGGTATAATGCGAAGCGCACTAAATTACAAATTAGTCTAATGCACATTCAGTGTACATGTTGTAAGCTTTAAAATGCTTCTAAACCACGTTAAACTAACTAATAATATTGTACTAAATGCGTTTGTTTTATAACTCGCTTGTGCATGTAATGCACTCGGCGGAACGACAAACAAGTGAAAGAAGGCACGACCATGTACCGACGGTATGATCACGTGAGCCCCAGTTTGTCGACTGCCCAGAAGGCAACGCCGAAGGAATGATAGCCAGCCAGAGTGAATCTAGATAAACCAATGAAACTAGAGGCTTGTCGTAAGATAAACTGTGTCTCGGTAGCATTCGTGCTTTCATCTTGGGGTGTCGCCAGAGCTCGTGAAGATCCCGAGTTTCGCCAAACTCGGCGCATCCTGCATAGCACCCTTGTTCGGCATATTAATGCATATTTAACGCGTACACGTCACTTTGACGCCGTAAGTTTCTGCGGTTTTGTGACGTCGCGTGAGAGGCAGGTGAAGTGGGTGCAGCCCGAAAACTTTTGACCCATATCCGAGGGCTAATGGCATAGAGGCGTTGAATCAGAAATTACTATTTTTCTTTCGTTCGGTCTAAGCATGCATAATCAGTGTGTACACGTCACATCAGATGGGGAGCTGTCGCGGTTTTCGTGACGTCGCGTTACAGACAGTGAAGTCCCTATTGAAAAAATATGTATGAGAATTTTACGAGAACTTCTCTGCGCTATTATTGCTCCGTAGACTCAACGATATCGTATGTCACATGTGTACGAGAGGACATCGTCACTGAACGAGATCGTTCTCGTATGGGTACATTAAACGAGATTATTCTCGCATAGCTATGCTTGACGAGATAGTTCTCGCACGTCTATGCTCAACGATATCGTTCTCGTTTGTGTATGCTACATGAAAATGTTCTCGTTCAGCTATGCAAAATGACACTATTCTTGTTTAGCTGCATTCTACAAGTGTTCTCATTTGTGTTGGATGAGTTCTTTTGTTCATGCAATATTTTTGGTGAAGTTCCACACAGTAACATCTACTGCCAACATTACAGCGATTTAATCTCTATCACATGAGTCGGCCGATGTGCCAGCTCAGGGACAAAAAGGACACTTTTTAGGGCACACAATTAACACAAACCATCTTTATTTTGCATCCCGAAGCATGGTGGCCAGGTGCTTATTCAAGTCCTTCAGCCTCCTTGCCTCTGTATCCACAGTGCTCGGTGTTTTGTGACGTCGCGTGAGAGGCAGGTGAAGAGGGTGCAGCCCGAAAACTTTTGACCAATAGCCGAGGGCTAATGGCATAGAGGCGTTGAATCAGAAATTACTATTTTTCTTTCGTTCGGTCTAAGCATGCATAATCAGTGTGTACACGTCACATCAGATGGGGAGCTGTCGCGGTTTTCGTGACGTCGCGTTACAGACAGTGAAGTCCCTATTGAAAAAATATGTATGAGAATTTTACGAGAACTTCTCTGCGCTATTATTGCTCCGTAGACTCAATGATGACACAAAGTGCTCGTACGCCTTTGCAAAAAAATGTAAACAAAGCAGTCGGCCCTGTTCGATTCTAACAAGCCATTGGAACTGACATGCACAATAGGTGGTTCCACTGCATAACTGAATGGGCTGGTTCTTGCATGATATTGTGTGTAAAGCGTGAAAATCTCACAGAGAAACAGGAAAAAGAGAACACGGAGGCTTATGAGTTTTCTACCTATGTAAATTGATATTTCAACATTAACCACAGCAGTTGAAAGCAAGTGCTCGTCCTCGCATTGTCTTGTTCCTGTCTCTGCTAAATGTTCGTGTTTTACAAACAATATAAATGGCTGCAGAATCGCAATACAAGACCACATAAATAGTCTAATACTTTTCCACAAGTATTTTACATTAAATGAACAAGTATAACAAGCTCATGCAAGTGAATACAGAGATAGCACAGTTCTTTGCTACCGCACTGCGGACTATGCAGACGGAAAACACTGCATAGATGCCAGTGCAGAATTGTTTATAGGAAAGATTATAGCACCTTTATTACCGCTATAGAAACGAAATGATAGTTTTTGTTAGCGAGCTAGAGAACAGCACTAAATATAGGCATACAGCTATGCATGCCCCTGATGTGTAGATGTAAGCTGTGTCGGCCCATATGAGAGATCACCTCAATACACATCGATCTTACCGACAGCCCATTATATTCGTGCAGAAAAAGCACTGTGTGATAGGCATTACCCCTTTAACTTCAAAACACTTTGCAATCCTTATAAAAACATGAGCTAGCAGGACAGGGTCTACTTACTTAGATATGCACCAAGTTCTTGTGGTGTCAACGCTGGCTTGGCCTCACCACATTCCTTTAGCTTTTGCATACATATTTTTCTCGTAACACTCCTGTGGATTAATTCATGCGCCTGCCACAAGCATCGGGCAATCTCCCTGGCAAACGTGCTGTCCGTTTTGGGTTGGTTTACCCACATCCACTTACTAGCACAAATAAATAACCCATTTCGATTGTCAACCTACGAAAGATGGAAATTGCAAGAGATTAGTTACTCAAATACAAAAATAGCATATGTGCTCTCAGAAAAAGTATCTTTTCCTGAAATAATGGATAAAAAAGGTCACAGTTATTAAGGAAAACTAGGTTGCCAGACACAGTGATGGCACTCAAGGATAAAACTAAGATATATGCAAAAGGTTCAAAGTTTACATCCTGGCTGTAGGAAAGCCCTGGTGAATGAAGCTTCACTGGTAATGGGCCAGGGATAATTGTAGGTCAGAGGATTCACCACATTTAATCCCACAGTCAGCGACAAGCACCTTTTGTACGGGATATAGTAGATTTTCTTTAAATTTGAGAAAAAGTTTAGGGAAGCAGATGGGAACAGTAGAAAACCACAGTAAAATTTCTTGCATCCTTAAGGAGCTGCTTTGTCCGAGTTAGAAATCTTACCCTTGAGGCTGAAAAAAGCCCTTGCAGTAACCCAGTGAGCTTAAATTACACATGCGGTGAAAGAAGGGGTGTATACAGTAAAAGCTCATTCATTGAAATTTCCCAGGACTGGAACAAAATTCTGAGTTAACGGAATGTTGAATTATTAAGGGTATGAAAATAAAAACCAAACGTTCACAGAAACACACTATTATACTGAATTAATCCAGAAATCCTGTTTCTATTTCACACATAAGCAGTACGGGAGCTGCAAATGTCAATTCGTGACCGATTATACTGCTCGTAGTGGCAAGGGCCTTGAGGAAGTACTCCTTTGCAGTGCAGTCAGAGCACAAGACTTGGTCGCATCTTTAGCTTTACATCTAGCACCTTTACATAGCATCTTACATAGCAATAGCATCTTTACATGCTATTCACTACCACGGGTCCATCCCAATAATTTTTTCACCATTGAGCTGGCTGTAACAGATTGTTCTACAATCTCAATGTAACTGGCTGATTGGATGCCAGCGTGCAGGCCACAGTACAATTATTATCCTCGATAGCCATCATGTTTGTGAGACTGAGTGCATTGCACCATGTTACAATGAAAGTACTACTTGCCACAGTTGACCGCTGCGAACGAAACCGTCGTCATGATCACTACTACAGAGTGTTACTATGCAGTTCTGAAAGCACCTTCCTGATGAATTGTGCGTTAAATGAGGCTTTTTTCTTCGTGAAAGAGTTCTAGTTTGAGGCCTAAACAAGCACCATGGCAGTTTGCATTTAAGGAGTGTAAGCATTCTCTGAAAACATGTACATGAGGAACACTGCAGAAAGAGCACTTTAAAAAAGAACACGAGCGTATTTATCACCAAGGCCAACCCTTGTGTCTTCTTAAATATTTATCAAAAGTCAAACTCAAAACTGATACTGAGGTGCAAGGTGTCCATATCATATTACCTTGTGAAAGCACCGTGGTGCCTGGATGTTGTGGGACCAACTCGGACGTGGAGATCAGCACTGATCAGCAACACTGCAGTCTGCTTACAGCTTTCCTGCAGGCCCAGCCACACCTGCATTACAACAAGTGAGCTTGGTGTCACAAGAGTACTGTATTTACTCGCATAATGATCGCACTTTTTTGTAAAAAAATGGTCGCAAATTCAGATGTGTGATCATTACGCTGGTTAAATTTCCCGCAAAAAGAATTTTTTTATCCCGCGTTTGCTGCGGGATGGCAACAGGTCAACAAATAGGTGTCTGCCACTGAGTGTAGTGCGAGACACCAAAACAAAAATGGCGACCGGCGCAGCAAGCTGAACACACCAAATGCGCCGAACGCAATTTTTTTTTCTCGTGAGTACATTACATTCATTGGAACAGTTTCTTCCGTATCCGGAATGAATAATATCATTAATATCAGTAGGTTTGTGGCAATAACGTAGCCATGTCCACTATGAGGGGGCAGAAACAGATGGGCACGCTTAGCTGCCAGTGACATAGAAAGACACGGCGTGCATGCTGCGGAAACTGCGGCATTTGTCTTCACTACTATCCTAATACAGCACGTTTCCGCTAAAGGTGGGCGAATATCTTAGCTATGTTACAAGATTTGTTGCGTACCCACGAGTGCAGATGAGAAGAATCGAAAGGAGCCTTTTTTGTTTTTCTCGACCACAACCATTACAAAGCCTACGCATAATAAAGGCAATTTTGGTTGTAGCTTTTTTGTCATGGAAGTGCGGAAAGTGGTGAAAGGAATGAAATCGGGCATCTGCTTAAGAATGTTTGGTGCATGCAGACCTTGGTGTGTGTCTTGAAGAGTTGTTCGCGTAGCATCCGACAGATGGTAAGCGCGATCATTAATAGCTAGACTTGGCACATGACAGATCGCTGCGGCAAGTTCGGAGTGTGATCAACACAGGAAAAAAAATCGAATTTGGGCGACAAAATTCAGGGCTGCGATCATTACGTGAGTGGGATCATTATGTGAGTAAATACGGTAAGTATAAAAAGTGACACTGTGCACAAAGCAATACTTATTAGGTATAAATAAGAATGAAATGCTGATATTCGCCCATAGAAAGCTTTAAGTAACAAAGCCTGCAAGATAAGAAAAATGCAATGTATGGGCCATCTATACAAGAACATTAATCGAAGGTCCCTTCATTTTTTTAGTCCCTTCTCCTCCTCATGCATAGATGGCAGTCGGGTTAAGTAAACTGGGCCAGATTACCACATAGTGTAAGCAAAGGGGGCACTTTGTGGGCCAATTATGATACCATAGTACGACATGCATCCCTACAGTCGTTTTAATGTGTTCTGTAATGCTAGCCATCTTGTAGGCCCTACAGTGTCAAAGCATCCATAACCCTAACAGCGTTACCCAGTAGGGATAACCAATAAGTGTCCACAGCAGCACAACTCAGCATATCTATCAGCAGGCTTTCGTTACACTTTTACAACTCTCCTCCTGTGGCCTCATCCCTATTTTTGTCAATACAAGCTTGAAGCATCTGCAGAAGCTGAATGCACCAGGGCATCATAAGAAATACACATCTTTCTACCCAATTCCATGTTTAAGATAAGACTGGCAAGTTCACTATCATGTGTAGAACAAACCAAATTGTTCTGGAATCAAGTAATCTTCCACTACCTGTGAAAAAAAGCATGCAAGAAAGAGTATGTAGAGCACAGGCGTGTTGATGGATATTAAATACCACTGTCGTGCAGTAGACACTACGTCGGCAAAACAGGTCATTGTATAAATGACTGGATTTGCAACCATGTTAACTGAATGCTCAAGTCATTTCGTGGTCACTTGGAAGTGCAAAGCTCACTTGCATTATTTTGTTTGAAAACTGTGCAACTGTGGCAATGTATAAGGACCATAGTGCTGGCGAAATTCGTTAATATTTCCTTATATGTGTGAGAGGGAATCTGCAAGTTGGCTCCACCTCCAGTGGACTATCAGATAGCAAGACTGCGTATTTATCAATGTAAAACAAGCGTCATAGTAGCCATGCCATGTGTCCTTTTCGCACTTGTGTGAGCAACATGCATTTTCGATTTATCTGTTCTTGCCCTTTCACCTCTCCCTTTATAGTGCTGTGCAAGCAGTAAAACTGGATGGTTGTTAGACTTATGTCCTGTCACTTCCTCACCTTTATTATGAATTGTGCATTAAATAAGGCTTTTTTTGGTGAAAGAGTGCTACTTTAAGGCATAAACGAATTCCATGGCAGTTTGCATTTAAGCATCTTCTGAAAACATGTACATGAGGAGCACTGCAAGAAGAACGCTTTAAAAGGAAAGAACACGAGTGTAGTTATCACCAAGGCCAACCCTTGTGTCTTAGCATATTTCTCAAAACTGATACTGAGGTGCAAGGTGTCTATATCATATTACCTTGTCAATTAAGCAAAGCACAGTGGTACCTGGACGTTGTGAGGACAACTCAGACGTAGAGATCAGCACCAGCACTGATCAGCAACACAGTAGTCTGCTTACACTCTTTCTGCAGGCCCAGCCAAATCTGCATTAAAACAAGTGAGCTTATTCTCACAAGAATATGATATAAAAAGTGACACTATGAACAAAGTAATTCTTATTAGGTATAAATAGGAATGAAATGCTGATATTCGCCCATAGAAAGCTTTGAGTTACCAAAGCCTGCAAGATAAGAAAAGTGCAATGTATGAGCCATCTCTGCAAAAACATTAATCGAAGGTCCCTTTTTTTCGCTTCTGTCCTCCTCGTGCATAGATGGCAGACAGGTTAAGTAAACTGGACCAGACTGCCATGTAGTGTAAGCAAAGGTGGTCACTTCTTCGGGGAGCAGCCTATAGGCTGCTTCTTGAAAGAGTATTAGAAAATGCGAATAATGCATGTATGCATTATTCACAAGAGGCCTTGTTTCTCTGAGAATGCCACAGCCAATCACATACTTCAAATTGACCATTTTAAAATGCATGCAATGTACAGCATACCTTTGAGGGTACCCCAGACTACTGAAATTCACATCAGCCAAGTTCAGCAGACAACACCATAATTAAGTTTCTAGTTGTGCATTTTACTGCAAGTTAACAGAATAATGTGGAAGAGAAGGTGAGGGAGATGGTGCCACTTTAGCGTAGTTCAAGCTCTATCCCACATCATGTGCAGAAGGGCAAAGAATGCCCAGCTTTCGTTTATACTCGCACCTGTGACCACTGCACCATGTTGACTCACATGCGTAACAAGCAGTTTGTGATACCACGTTATTACATCGTGCAACTGACGTGACATCAGAGATCAGCTTCAAGCTTGACGCTATGCTATACTAGGGACAGATAATGAACTGGCTACATTAAAATCTAAAGCAAAAGTGTTGGACATTGTTTGCCAAACCTGCCAGCCTCTGCACTTCATATTTTGCGAAAATTCTAGACAGAAATCCTGTGTTGGAAAGACAGCACGCACTTTCCTAAAGCTTTCTCTCAGCGCCTCCATTTTTCTATGCATACATTATTAACCATTATTTACCTTGACACGCTGTACACAAACAGCACACTTGAAAAAGCAGAAACTAATCGGGAAAGTTGGCAGGTACCAAATACACGAACAGAACCTAGAACACATAAATGGCTGTGGCCGTTTTGTACTTACCTTGTCAAAGCAGGCAGATCAGATGCTTTGTCGTGCTGTTCAGGCTGCATAGTGCCGCAGTCTCCTTTGTGGTGCAGAGATGCCTCCGTCTCAGTAAATTGTGACATCCCTAAACAATAAATGTTCAGCTTATTGTAATCACTGCTGAATCTGCAAAATTGTGATTTAACAACATCGCGCCAAATTGTGGAAAGCTCTCGTACAGCCAGCTACAAGACGCTGCATCCGCTTAGACAAATTAAATATTTCATTCTTAGATCACAGGCGGTTATTCAACGTGTCAAAGGCACGAAAACAAACAGAACACTAAACACAAGAAATACAGATTGCCTTAGCGACAATCTATAAGCATCAAAGTTTGCATAAGCTAAAATCTTCTCACGAGTCAGATCATTTGGATGCCGTCGCGCGTTGACGTTACCTGTGAAAACATTTGCACAACACATCAACGTACTTCTAGAATCGTCTATACGATTTCTTGCTGAGAAATTACGTACAGAAGCAGTGAGTTTCCCTGCTTGAATTTTTGTGCCCGTTCAGACTGAGCGATGCCCCGGCGCTCGCATACTTCATAACAAAAAGAAAATAAACAATAGATGAAGCTCTTAACAACATCAATCTCGGGGTAATTTTCGTGAAACGTTTTGCTAGATGTGCACTACGATATCGAACGAACATTAGGGAATCACTGTTACTGTTTTTGTAGCTGTACTAATCATCTTCTGCTGCGCATGACAAGGTACACTACATGAACCATAAGAATTCGCCAGGCACCGGACTTACCTTCCCAGGCGAGCGCTCCTTCGTGTCCGTTCACGCCGCATCGACTGCACCAACACTCCGTCCAGCGTAGTGTTGAATTGCGGTGAACTACAGCATGCGATAGCACAACTATCAACACATTCTGCCGCGCACTGTGACCCGATGCGGGAGCGGCGAGAGTACAACAGCTTCTCATGAGCCGGGGACAAAGGAAGCGCGAATTGACCACACTACGATAATCAACAACGGCGCACCGCAAGAAACATACAGCGAGCTAATAGCATTGCACAGGACCCAGGGCTTAGTGATCGTTAATTCACACAAAGAAGGAGCACATGTTCTCTAAGCACCGCGTAAATATGATCAATCGATCAGTACCACATCGACCGCCCGGCCGCCGCAATAACGTTTATAGATCCTCTTTAAGTACCCCAACTCCTAGCCTATGCGCACCATTTAGCCCGCTGCCGTTCTCGCCACTGCAGCGCTGCCATCGACCTCCGCGCCAAGCGTCCGAGCGTCGTCTGCTATAGCCTGGCACGGTTATGGGTGTTGCTCGCGGCACTCGACATTTACATGGGGCTCGCTGAATAAAGCAGCCGTTATTTCTTTCTGTTGTTGTTTAAGCTGAAGTATAATATTCTACAGACACCATACCTGGAGGTGCAGGTCCGAAGAAAGGAATGAGATGAAAAAAAAGTGGGCCTACAAACCAAATTCCGCACGCAATGTTAACGCTCGGTGACCCACACTTCGCCGGTACTGGCGTCTCCGTGAGCGCAAAACTTGGACCGGACGCAAAAGACCTCGACCGCCAGCCACATGCACGAGAACAGTGACAAGGCACACGCAGTGAGAAAATAAAATCGGCTACAGCAAAAGAAGCGCAAACACACACAACTAATGTGCACATGTCAGCAGAGCAGCACCGCTCACTTGGTGCAGAGCTCGACCGGAGCGCCCTCACAGTCACAGGAACAAGTCGCGCCTTACTCGAAAGGACGAGTCGTGCAACTGAGAAAGTAACTATAAGTCTCGGTCCGAAATGAGGGGAAATGACGTCTTTTGTTTACTTCGCCGTCTGTGGTTCCGGTAACCGTGATCGCATGGGTAGCGTGGGTAGTACAGGCGTATTATTTCAATGTTCTTGCGTGTTTTAGGCGACCTTCTTCAACAAATTTGCTGACATTGCTTTCAACAGCGAGGACAGCCTGTGGAGCAGTGCTATCAACCGGTCAGGGCCGTAAAATCTGTTTGAAGTTCGCAGCACATCGTCGTTTGGTTTGTGAATGTTAGAAGGTGTTCGTGTTTCTCAGCGGCGTAATCGACGACAGATTTGGCGTCGAGTGGTGTACACTTTGTTCAGGCTTGTTGTGCGCCGTTCTACGGATGTGTACTGTTAATGAGTGGTGTTGTTTGTGCTTCGGGAAATGGTGCCACGCCGGCGGGATTTGCGTTCTTGTAAAAACATCCGTACCATCTTTGACGAGTGCTTTCGGAAACTGCTCGCCTTTTGCGTGTGTGTGTGTGTGTGCGTGTGGGCGCACGCGCGCGCTTCTGATATGCGTCGAACGCGTAGTAACGCCCGTACAGTCTTTCGTGAGTGCTTTCGGAAACTGCTCGCATTCTGTCTGTGTGCGCGCGCGTGACATCTGTCGTTATTGCGATTTGCAAAGGTGTTTTTCATTTGGTGACTGCGTCCGCGAACGCCAGGATGTGATACACGTTCGTCATTTAAAGACCCTGCTTCAGTGTAGGGTCACTTACATTTTGATTGCTTGGAGGTCAGCTTTCAACACATGGCAAGGCATTGCAGTGAGCTTAACCGTCACTGGCACACGAACTGCTTTGTCATTTCTCCTGTAAATTCAAATTCAGTTTTCTGTAGTATGTAGGCAGATAATGGTCACCAAGTTGCGACGCTCATCTCGTTTTTTGCCACTGCTGTGCACATATGAGGATTTTTTACGAGGTCAAGCTCTCTTAGCAAGTTGTGAAACACTTAGTGCAAATAATTTTTCACAGCAGTAACTGTGATCATGGCCACAATTGATTGCTTGACATTTTTAGGGATTGTTATTACAATATTTTTTTATTTATTTGTGACAAAGTGCGATGGATTTTGACTGCTATTTTGGCTATCTGTTCACCAACCTCTGTTCACCAACCAAAACCACACTGTTTTGTGGTTGTGCTTTTTATTTTTATATGTGGGCACGCATGGCCAATCTCATGCCTACCTTCTACAATTTGACATGAACAGGCACTAACATGCTCTTAGCAGATTTGTATTTGACAGTATTGTGGTTGACGCACTTGGTTATTTGGAAAATATGCAGGTTCAAGTTCGCCCATTACTACCTCTGACTGATATCTCTGGTGCAAAACAATATTATTAGGATGTGACAAAGTGCATGCATAATTTGTCACTGATCAAACTGCCTGGAATAAACTTTGCCAACTCGTTCTTGTTTGAAGTGTTTCCAATGTGCTATAATCACATTGCCAGATTATTTTATTGCGTGCACAAACAAACATATAGCATTTTATTATGAAACTTTGATGGTACCTGGCTCCTATATTGCAATAAAATCTTAGGCAGATCTACTCTGAACAAAGGATTCATTCTCTGATAATAGCTTTCGACAATATCATGGTGCTATCCAGTGCCTATTGGCTGGTCGAGGAATGCGTCATGCAAAGGCAGTAGTATCGCCATAAGTGTTCATCCGAGAATATGTCCCCAAGTGAAAATCATTGCATCAAAAGTACCGACACCAGCTTTGATGGGGATGTATATGTGTTCGTTGCATGAAATTCCGGAAGTTGAACTCTGAACATCTTATTTGCTCTGTAGTTTATGCTGGTATATATGTGTCACAATGGTTCAATGTGATCATACAGCACATTGATCACGCTCTTGCATGTACTACAAACAACTCATCATAAATCTCACTGTCATTAATGAGCTTTTGTATGCACTACGACTTGAGTACACACACTTTGTATGCAATTCATAGTCATCCTCAAAGATCAAGTTGCTCATACGACTACAGTGCGTACACATCAAACGCCACCTCACACACGTCATACATAATCTCGTCAGGTCTACACAACTCATCGCACACATGTCATACAAACTCTACGCATTCTTATCGCACATCGCATAAATCTCGTGCACTTCGTAAAAGTCTGCGTAGCACATCATACAGATCTCGCTCGTTTTCTATGAGAGTTCGTTCAATATGCATTTCATATCGTTCATTTCTCGTCAAATCTGTGCGACATGCATACATCTCGTTCAATTTCTCGTCAAATCTGTACGACATGCATACATCTCGTTCAATTTCTCATACAAATTTTTCAATAGGTGTGGGCTGGTCCAAAAACGTTTTTGACCAATCGCGGTAGGCTGATTGCAGAATAGGAATAGAAAAGTTTGGAAAATTTTCCGTTATAGCGCCCCTGCAACACGAACGTAGAATTGTTTCGATGTGCACTGACCTTCAGCCGGTTATTCTCCCAACTAGATCCATCGTCACGATGTGGTTGCCGCCTCTCCTTCCAACTGACTCCTTTTCGATCAGTTCGATATTTCCCGATGGTCCCTTTTGATGGACCATCGTCACTGGTGACAAACCAAGTAGTTTGACCGGCAGACCTAGTTGTCTGTCAAAGCATTCGGGCTCTTGTCTCTGGTATAATCTTCCTTCTCTCGCTACACTGGCAAGGTTTCAACCAGCGACTGCCAACATTAAGGTGCTAAGCAAATCGGCAGCGCTGCTGTGTACGTGGCATAAAATTTCTTAAAAAGAAACGCTGAGAAATGAAAGTAGCTGGCTCATTTTCTCTTCTTTGTATTTTTATTGTAATATCAACGCTGACGACGCTATTGCTTCTCGTGGTTCCCCTGTTCTCGGAGAGGATATCATTTTTCCCGTTATAAGCATAAGAAAGAGAGGCAAAGGAAAGACAGGGAGGTTATCACGAAATTATATCCGGTTGGCTACCCTGTACTGGGGGAGAGACAAAGGGATGCGATAAGTAACAGAGAGAAAATAAAAAAAATTACCAACAACATACACACCCACACGATACACATGAACTGTTTCTGTGGGCACTGTCACGCAGTCTGCAAAGGCCTTCCTAGTGTTGCGCAGTGTCACCGTCGAAGCTTACGTCACACAGTGTACAGTCAGAATTTGTCAGAAAGTCCCGTGTCTTTTTAAGTACCGCAGCAGCGCCTTCATAGCGCATCGCGCTGATGTTCGCGTGGGCCAGTTGTCAAGGATGTCGTTTTCTGTCATTGAGCACTTGTCCAATTCGCCTAGGGTGGCTGAGAGGAGGGCTCTTGGCAGGTTCAAACGAGAGCACTGACAAAGAAGGTGCGCGATTGTTTCATTGCACCCGCAAAAGTCACAAAGTCGGCTGTTGGCCATTCCGATAAGAAAAGAGTACGCGTTTGAAAATGCTACTCCAAGCCATAGACAGACTAAAAGGGTACAATCACGTCGTCGAAACTCGGGCGAACTACGGAGCTGTAAATTAGGGTCCAGGGTACGAAGGCGTGCACTTGTGAACTCGGATTATTTCCATTGAGCTAATGTCAGGTCACGCGCAAGTGTGGAAATTTCCTCGGCGCCGTCGCCTCTTGAAAGCGGAATGGCAACGCAGTTGAAGCCGTCATGGGCAGATCGGGCAGCTGCGTCTGCTTGATCATTGCCATGTATGCCAGAGTGACTAGGCAACCACTGATATATTATGTCATGTCCTTCGTAAACTATGCGATGGTGCACTTCCCTGATCTCTGCGACGAGCTGCTCATGTGATCCATGACGCAGTGCTGAGAGTACACTCTGTAGGGCTGCCTTGGAATCACAGAAGGCTAACCATAAATGAGGTGGTTGCTCCTGAATGAAATGAAGAGCCGTAGGCACGGCTACCTGTTCAGCAAATGTCGTCGATGATACGTGTGACGTCTTTAGCTGTATTTTGACGGATCTTGCCGGTGTCACCACAGCGGCAGCTGAACTTGCAGATGTGACTGAGTCATCGATGTAAACATGTACGCGACCACTGTGCACCTCATGTAAAAGTCATAATGTGGCATGCTTCAGGGCAAACGACAGCATGTTAGCTTCCTTCGTAATGCCTGGGATGGTGAGGCGTATTTTTAAGGTTTGTACAGGTACCACAAAGTTGAGGATGGTCTTGCTGCAGGCATGTAGTTCGATGGCAACGAGGTACGATTAGTAACAATTGTATGACTGAAAGTTGTGTGTGGCCTTTCTGCGGGTAAAGTGGCCAGATGGGGAGAAGGTAGTCGGGCAACGTGCCGAATATGCGCCCAAAGAGCGTCGGTTACCAAGTACGTTGATATTGGGGCATCTCGAGCTATGACAATCGTTGCCGCTGTAGACGCACACTTCGGAAACCGAGACACGTCCTCAGAGCTTAAAACAAATGCATCTCATACAGCTCCTGCAGAGAATGCTACATCGACAATGTTAACAGCGACAGTGCTTCTGTGGATGCCCTGTTTTAGCCTATAGAGCCGTGCGTGCATTTATAGCAAAAAGAGTTCATGGTCGGCGTTACGGCGGCGAACGCGCCCTTAGCCGAGCAGACCGACTAGGAAATGTGGAGTAATAGCCAAAGAAGAAAGTCGTTATGAAGCGGGAGAAACGGTCAACCAAATCAGTTAATTTGTTAATGTCGCCCTCGACAACGTATGTATTAGCTGCGGTGAAGGTATTTCGGTAGCGTTTGTTGTTCAGTTGCGTAATTCCGTAGAGAACGCTGCCGCAGAGAACGGCGCATCTGTAGCGGTACAGTACACAGATGGCTTACGCGTATACGTCGACACACTGTATGCGTGTCCTGTCCTGTGTTGGTAGATGTCGGACGATTACGTAGCTTCCGTGAAACGGATGTCTGCGGGAGGCTTGGAGGGGCGACTCTGCAGTACCTATACACACACACACACACACACACACACACACACACACACACACACACATATATATATATATATATATATATATATATGTGTGTGTGTGTGTGTGTGTGTGTGTGTGTGTGTGTGTAATCATATCGTCAGAAGCCAACAAACATTAACACCAAGGACAGTTTAGGGGAAATCACCTGTACTTACTAAATGAATTAAAGAAACGCTAAATTAGTGGAAATGAAAGTGGATGTAAAAACAAATTGCCGCAGGTGGGGAACGATCCCACGTCTTCGTATTACGCGTGCGATGCTCTCCACATCCGCTGCAAAGGTTTGTGAGTGGTGGCTTCCAGGGTTAGTTCTAGTAGTACCACATAAATACCCCAGAAAGTTGATAGGAGACGGCGCCGGCGGCAGCTCAATTGGTAGAGCATCGCACGCGTAATGCGAAAACATGGGATCGTTCATCCACTTTCATTTCCATTATTTATCATTTCTTTAATTCATTTATTAAGAACTGATTTCCCCTATGTTGTCCTTACTAGCAGTATTTGTTGGCTTCTTATAATATCATTAATAACAATCGGGCCCGGCGATTAACCCCCATTCTGCGCATGTGTATATATATATATATATATATATATATATATATATATATATATATATATATATATATATATATATATATATATATAATTCAATGAGAAGCTCTGTAGGTCCGGTGCATAGGTAGATTTAGAAACGAAGGTGCACACTTACGAAAATTGCATCTTTAATGTTTGTAACGTTTCGGCCGTTTATTCTGACGAAGGCCGTGCCACGGCCGAAACGTTACAAACATTAAAGATGCAATTTTCGTAAGCGTGCACCTTCGTTTCTAAATATATATATATATATATATATATATATATATAGATAGATAGATAGATAGATAGATAGATAGATAGATAGATAGATATACACACACACATATACAGTCCTCTTTTCAGCCCTTATTTCCCTCACTTCAGTGGAGGAGCGTGGGGAATCAGAAACACGTCTGGTTGACCTCCCTGCCTTTCCTCTCTCTCTCTCTGTGTAGACATAAATAAATACGCCAGCGTTGACATTGACATGGATACCTAGAATGCTGACACCACTAGGACAATAACTGAGGAAGTCTTTTACAAGCCTCCGTTGGCTGGTATGTAATGCTGGGGAGGGCACAGGCCCAAGAGCCGCAGGAGCCAACGGTGTTGGCACACGATGCAGCTTATAACGATCTGAATACTGTGATGCGCTTTTAACAACCTGAAGGCACTGAAGAATTTCGGATGAAACTTGAATGTCAACATTCATGACAATGCGCAGGTTTGTATATGTGTGCTGGCAAATAAGAATCACTCGGCAGCCTATTATTATTATTATTATTATTATTATTATTATTATTATTATTATTATTATTATTATTGTTGTTGTTGTTGTTGTTGTTGTTGTTGCTGCTGTTTCTGTTTGTTTTGAAAGCATATATATACTCGACAAGAAAGGGAAAGTGAGGAACAGGCTGGCAGCTGCGGTCGGAAGAGGCACGACGTCTGCCTACTCTTCAGAAGGGAGGAGACAGAAACATAGAAATGGAAGATAGGAAGAAGGGGAGGAAAGTTTAAAGAAAGCGCAGGATGGACAAATCTCAAACAATAAAGTAGAACAAACACAGTAGAGGTCACGCGCTGCCTAAACAAAGAGTGCATAAGACAGTACTTTCTATCATGCACGTTCAACAAATGTATCTTTTTACCTTTGACTTTTCGTTTTAATGCTGTTCCACTCACTGTCTTGTGTCATGAATATTTCGGTTCACAAGGAATAGGAGGGGCTTGGGGAACGTTGGGGATTGCGTTTCACAACGTTCAGTGGATTTAACATCGCGAATCTTTGTCTAGCATGCTTGACATGCATTTTTTGTCGCCTGCACTCCAATTCTGCTCGCGCGCAGGTCACTGTATGTCGTCTGCACTAAACTAGGCATTTCACCTGTTGCGCTTGCGACGTTGAATATGTCCGGGACTCCCTAAACTAGCTGTAATCTGTCAGTTGGTTGATATGCTAATTCTCTGATCAGAGTTATACCAAATCCGGACTATCCTGTGCATACATATTTAGTGTTATAGATACGAGAGTAGTAGAATTTGAAAGGTCCAAGATGTCTACGTGATTTTCCGCTCTGTCCGTGGAGCTAAAGCGAGAGTAACTATAATTGGAACTGCAGACTCGCGGTTAGTTTTTACGTTTTCCTTTTCTTTATTTTGTCCTTTTTTGTGCTATTTACCTTCGACTTGACAGCTATTCTTTCTGTGTTGCTCTTTCCAACAGGCTTACTGAGGGAATTGCCACCTACGACAAGGCTAAGCTCCGCGGAGTCCTCGAGAAAATCGCCGATTGCTGCCTTAAGCAGGACAACTACCACCTGGCAGCCAAGAAGTTCACCCAGGCCGGCGACAAAGTCCAGGCCATGAGGGCGCTCCTGAAGTCCGGCGACACACGTAAAATAGTATTCTTCGCAACCGTGTCCAGGCAGCGAGAAATCTACATCCTGGCCGCCAACTATCTTCAGTCCCTCGACTGGCAACGAGATGGTGACGCGGCCAAGAACATAGTATCTTTCTACACCAAGGCCAGGGCGTTCGATCTGCTGGCCAGCTTCTACGAGTCCTGTGCGCGAGCCGAGATCGAAGATCGTCGAGACTACGAAAAGGCCCTAGCGGCCTTGAACGAAGCTCACGAGTGTCTCCAGCTGTGCGGCGACTCAAGAGACGCGTCCAAGGCAGTGGCCAGGGTCCACGGCCACATGGACACCGTTCGAAAGTTCCTCGCCATACAGGAACTGTACGCGGACAGTCCGCTCGAAGCGGCAGCTCAATGCGAAGCCATGACCAAGCTGAATTTGGAACCGGCCGTGCGGAAGGGAGACTTGCTTGCGTTCCTTGTTCAGCACTACGTGCGCGAAAAAGACTACGCCGCGGCGAGACGTTGTCTGCAGGAGCTGCAGGTGGCCGCTCCTGGAGTGTCGGTGTCCGACTACGTCGACGCTGACATTTTGAAGCTCGTCGGTTGGAGTTCGGATGACCGGCGCAGCCTTCAGCAGATGTCGCTGCTCGCGAGGCACGCCGCTGCCAGCAATGGCGCCACCACGGAGGGAGACGACGATCACTACAGCTCTGACGGAGAGGTGCAGGAGGAACTGTCCGACGCGCCTTGAACATGCTGGTAGGCAGTGGCGACACTTCGGTCAGCTTTACGCCGATTCTACGCGCAGCGTCTTTTGCTTGCTTCTGTTTTCTTTTTTTTTGACACCCTATGTACTACAATGATTTGCTAGTCTTTCCCTGACTGCCGGATTGAGTGAGAGTGGCGCAGGGAAGTTTGTGTTGACAGGCGTCGGGAAAGTTGCTCTGTGGTATCGTCATTTCCGTCCGAGCTCCTCATATGGTTTCGCTAAAAAGTGGAGAAATATGACAAATAAAAGCCACAAAACTTCTATACTAGCAAAGTCATTTTGGCTATATCTTTTGTATGTTTTCAGCTTTCTCCCGCATGTCACCATACATTTAGTTGCCACCCTGCTCTGGGTTAAATTTTACGCACGCATTAAAAACATGCCTTCTCTTGAAATGTTTGCTGGCTTGTCGAAGGGGTTTAGCGCGTTATTTTCAGTGTTTGAATATCCGTTTTCTCAGACCCAAGGGTTCGGGTTCCACGCTTTTTTCGTTTGCCTCAGGATCATTTGCGCACTCAAAATTACAACGGCTCGACCCAGTTCGTGACTTTCTGAAATGATTCATGCTCGGTTAACGGGACAAACAGAAAAGGCTTCCATGTGGCATTGTTTTCCAGGCAAACGCACGATGCTCTCGAAAGAAACAAATAAGCTGGGTATTGTGTATATCTATACTGAGGGCAGTATTGATTTTAACCAGCTGACATGTTGGAATGCATAGTCCTCGCGATACCTTAATTGTGCGGCCTATCTGATGCATTCCCCCACCGCCCCCATCCCCAAAATCTTCTGGTTCATTTATTCCTCAGGCGAACTCGCACATTTTCTGTCTGGCTCTTTTTTTTCTGCTTTCTCAGATAGCTGCTGGCCGACTGAATAATCACGATACGAGGCATAAATGCCTCGAATGTATAATAACTTATGAATTGGTATGCGATGTTTTAATACGAAGAATTCAAAATGCGCGCCAAACGGCGTTTGATACAAAGGGCCCTCTACATGTCACGTGATATCACTGATAGGCGGCACTGGCCCAAGTCGCATTGTGATCGTCTTGCCCAAAGCTTGAGACGAAGGGATATTAGGGGAGAAAGGTGAGGACTGAGAGGCGCGTTCTGAGTTACTTGTGCTTCAGTGCATGACACGAAGTTTTGTTAAGAACATAACTGAAACGCCAATGCATTTGTCCGCAAAGTTCGGAAATTTGTGCTTAAAAACTAGTGTCGTCTTGAAAATTCGTTCCATGTAGATCTGCCTTGTGAACTCCACAGCCAGAATTTGTAAATCACAGAATGGGGCATAATGTAATTAGTTAAAAACTTAATTAGTGGATATTTATTAAGTCGATTTTGAATCTAATTTTTTGTGCAAGCATTGCCTGCCGCTTCGAGTAGACCTGAAGCCCCTCCATACACGTTTCCGCCGACCAGGTTAAGTACTGCCAACCTCCCCTCCTCCTACACGCTCCTCTCCCACTCACCCCCTTAGCTTCCGGCGTCAAGCGGAACTTACGTAGCGTCAGCTTCCTGTTCCGAGTGGAAGTGACGCTAAGTGTTTTAGCCTTGTTTACGTTCGCGTCGATGGAGAGGCTTTAACTGCACCAGCTGCGGTTTAAACTGTTAATGCGATTCCATCCAAGCATCGCCGCCTATTGTAATCGGCCATCTGGTCGTGCTCGCTGTGTCGCGTCAACCTGCGACGGGTTGTGCCACTAGAGACAACTTACCATGGAATGTTGTGCCTGTGCGCTTGGAGACCACTGCCGTTTTTTCTGCATTTGGTAAATTGCAACCGCCAACTACTACTTCATCGGAATACAACAGCTTGTCCCCTCTGCATTCTTCTTATGATGACTGCCACAGCTCGAGACAATGCAAGCACAGCATTGCGTGCACGTGCGGGCGTCTCACCATCGTCTAATAGCGGTCAAAGCGGAAATTCCCGCCGCGCAACTGCAGGAAGCGGGAACGGCCGAACGGGAAATTTTGAAACCGGAAATGCCGGAACCGGATTTGGTGTGAGGGGAAAAGGCGGCGCACATCAAAGGTTGTCGCTTTAAGGGGCTTTAAGTAGACGAGCTCATCAATTAGAATTGTGATATCTGCCACATGCAATTTTTAAAGATTTTTGAAAGTGTTCGCTGAAACACCCTGTATATGCAGTAAAACAAAAAATGAGAGAATTTAAATGAGAGTACTCATTTAAGGTATCTCGTGTTCGTTCCCTATTATAATGTAAAAAGTCCGATGCCTCATTCAAACTATAACGCAATCACTTTTGTAAAAGTGTAATCAAAGCAGTCTGTAAACTGAGCACTCACAGTTAATAGGATGGGTAGGTGGGCTAGTTGGTAATGCATGATTAGGAAACTTGGAGCGGAAGAGAAAGACTGGACGTAGAAAGGGAACACGCACCACACGCGCTCGCTCACAACTGCAGTCTTTGACACACGTGTGGAAAACATATGAATACATAGAAAATGGACGCATCGCGCATGTCAAGACGCGGCAGTTATCTACAGTACGGCAATGATTATTGTTCACAAATAGAATACTGCGATCACAGAGAATATAGAGAAGGAAGAAATAGGGCGGCTTTTCAAAGGTGAGGTCGCACAACAGTTTTGAAGACAAGGTCTTTGCCGACGTCACGTGCGTTTGCTGTACGCCGGATCTAGATATATATGTGGCCTCTTGGTCAACATAATAATAATAATAATAATAATAATAATAATAATAATAATAATGCTCCACTAAGGCCTGTCGAAGTCTGAATTGCTTGTGTGACTAGGCCCGGCAGCGTCGGCAACAGCGATAAGGTCGGGGTATGTGCAGGAGCTACCTTAGTTCCGACAAAACATTGCGCAAACTAACAAAATAAAAAAATAAAAAGTAATGTATGTTATTTCAAAGCAAAATGAACATTTTTCACACTTAAACAGAGATACAGGTGAAGGTAACCAAATTGCATCAAATAAACAAAATACCCACACTACACTGGAGCACCGGAAAACTCAAATGGAATTTCTTTAAATCCCTCTTTGACTGAACCGAAAACATTTCGTCGGGCAGATCATTAAAGATTTTTGGCACAAAGACACATCGTTGTGCCACACCACACCTAGTTATTGAACGAGGACCTTTGAAATGCTTGTTGTCCCTCCAAAGACTTTGGGCTACCTATTTCTCTCTGAATCGGCCGTTCCAAAAATTACGAAGAACCACAGTTCGCTTGAATAAAAACTGAAATGAATAAAAGCCCAATGCCGAAAAGACATTGTCGTCTGACACCTGGCCACAGCCGTACGCAACACTTTTCAATATATTTTTAATAAACTCTCAATTCTCGTTCGCCATCGCAATGCGCAGAAAGAGAATGCAGTGATTCCGTATCATAATACACTGTACGTGAGAGCGTGTGCTGCGGTTTTCTTTATAGATAATGATGTGAAATCTTTTATATTAAAAAGCAACCAAGCGACACTCCTAAGTTTACCACAATAATAAGCCAGATGATGCTGCGATGACATGCTGCTATCAATAAATAAACCGAGATATCGCACACAGTTTACATACGCAACAGGGTACATGTGCATGAAACACAGTGCTGATCATGCAAGTATACTGGGATGTTAATTGCTTCGGTCTTTAAGGGATTTCAAAAACATATTAACTGCGCCTTATTGATATTTACGTTAATACAATTTTTCGCAAACCAGTGCATTACATTATGTACTGTATTTCGCAGGGCGCCCAAAGCCTTCTCATAATTTAAATGCTTTGTTAAAATTACCGTATAGTCTGCATATTGATACATAGTACCTTTAGAAATTACTAGAGAAAGATTGTTTATGAGTATATAAACAATATGGGTGATAATATGGATCGCTGAGTAACACCGGCTGTAAGCCATTGTTAGTTACTGATAGTTTCCTCGTCCTGGGCGTTATTATCGACAGAGACCTTTCATGGAGCCCCCACATCTCATACTTGAAGAGGAGGCTTACTTCTATCTCCCATATACTAAGGTCTCTTGCCGGTAAAACGTGGGGCACATCCGTGGCATCTACGCTTCAACTATAGAAGACGCTCTTCCTAGGATACTTGCGATATAAAAATTATGGGGTTTTACGTGCCAAAGCCACTTTCTGACTATGAGGCACGCCGTAGTGGAGGACTCCGGAAATTTTGACCACCTGGGGTTCTTTAACGTGCACCTAAATCTAAGTACACGGGTGCTTTCGCATTTCGCCCCCATCGAAATGCGGCCGCCGTGGCTGGGATTCGATCCGCGACCTCGTGCTCAGCAGCCTAACACCATAGCCACTGAGCAACCACGGCGGGTTACTTGCGATATAGCACACCAGTGTTGTCCAATGCTAACAAAACTAACATCCATGCCCTACAGAGCATTCAAGGCCAAGCCCGTCGAACATCTATGGGGCTACCTTTAAATACTTCAACCGTGGCAACAATTGCCACCGCGAGAGACCACCGAATAATGACCTATATAGCTATCGACGCACTCCGTGTGCATGTTCGCCATATATCCAGAGTCCCTGACCACCATCTCGCTCGCTCGCCTGAGAAAAGACCCAAGGCAGCGTTCTCCAGATTGTTAAGAACGGCCAGCTGCAGTGCAAGTTTTGCCAATCAGCTGCGACTGTGGAGGAAACATTCCGGGAGCGTCGCCGCACACCTCTAGCCACGGCGTGACTAAGTCGACTGTGTGTGAACGACAATACGTGCGTCCTCGACTCTCCGTCGCTGGAGCCGAGTTTGATGAAGTCGCCATTGTAACTAAACGGGCTCGGCGGACCAACTATTGTTACTGAGCCGCGGGAACGTCTACTGACACCGCTTCCCACGCGCCGACCAAGACGCCAGGCAATGGGAGGCCGGCGGGCGCACTGCAGTTCGGGGAATAAATGCCCCTACGGTGCTCGGTCGCCTCCCCTACGGTGCTTCGTCTCCCCTATGGTGCCTTGTCAACTCGCCTACGGCGCTTGGACGGCCGTTACCGTCACCTGGGTATCGGGGGAGGACCGAGTGTTTAAAAACCGCTGTTGTGCGGCTGCTCAGGACACTCTCTCTCAAGCAGTCATGTTAGACTGATACAAATGCTGTAAATAAACTCATATTCCTCGTTCTCGATGAGAAGCAGTCCTTCCCTTCATCAACGTACTCAGCGTGGATAAGTTGGACGACGGCATGGGCCAGCTACCTTCTAATTCATGCCCTACTCCAATCTTGACAACTGATCGCGAGCGATAAGATTGAACCCCCAATCATAAGAAGATCAACTGCGGCTAACCGGCACTCTTTGTCTTTGAGGCACTCACCCGCAACAAGAACGCCGTCCCCTATGTGGTGCTTGAAAAAGCCTCCTGTGTACCGTGCTGTTCCAGGAATAGTGAAGAAAGCTAGGCTTACCACCGCGGCTCTCAAGCAGATCACATTGGAACTTTTGCATTGTTCTTTCGCATACCGAATCCATGTTTACACGGATGGTTCCGTCTCGGAAAATTCTACGCGTGCCGTTGTTCTAACATCCCAATCGGTCGTCATCAAGTTTAGGACTTCACACGTAACGACATCTACAGGTTCCGAACTGGCCGCTCTTCGCGCTGCTGTCGAATACATTGAAAAAGAACCGCCCAACAAATGGGCAATATTTTGTGATTCGAAAGCAGCCCTCCAGAGCTTGCGAAGTTTACGACGTGGCAATTATGAACAGCTGGTGTCACAAATCAACGGAACCTGCCATTGCGCTTCTGAACGAAGACATGATGTCATATTTCACTGGCTGGTGGGACATTGTGGCGTCATTGGTAATCACCTGGCCAATGACGCTGCCCGACGTGCCCAGGCGGGCTCACCGACACTCCTTATACCATTATCGAGAGTCGACGCTGCAAGAGAGCTTCCCAGTCTCGCTCGTACCATCACGTTAGGTTACTGGCATACACCACAGAACTCTAAGTGTTGTTTATACAGCCTCGACCTATCACTGAAACTTAAATTACCATCGAACCTTCCAGGACATGACGCAACACTGCTGTGTCGGCTGTGGGTAGGAGTAGCATTCACCAACTCCTACAGCTATCGTATTGGAATAGCAGATTCACCAATGTGCGCTAAGTGCAAGTGTGAACAGACCATCAGTCATCTTCTGTGCCACTGTTCTCGCTTCGATAATCAACGTGAGACTCTCCAGTGTGCCTCGAATAGACTGGATGACAGGCCATTTAAGGAAGCGAAGATCTTGGGAGCCTGGCCTCACAGTTCATTAGCCCAGAAAGCAGTTCGAGCTCTTTTTCAGCACCTGAAGGAAACAGACATGAGTGCCCGACTATAGAAATCTTACACCTAAGCTCTGTCTCTCTCTCACTCCCCATTCCCCTCCCCACGTGTAGGGTAGCAAACTGGACTCAGTCTGGTTAACCTCCCTGCCTTTCCTTCTTCCCCCTCCCCTCTCTCTCTCTCGTCCACCATAGCTATTTGCGACCTAACTTACATGTAGTTACGGAGTATATCGTGAAATGGTCTTCTGAATTCCATCAAAATTAGTTTCGCCAGTAGAATGTTATGGTTTACTGTATCAAAAGCCCTGGCTATGTCTAGAAATAGCGCACATGTTCATAAGTTGTTTTCAAATGCGGAATATATTTCTTCTGAGAATTCTTCTAATATGGCTGTGGTATACCGCGATTCGCCACAAAACCGAAGTGCCTGGGCGACAAAATCGAAAACTTAGTTTAAAAAGACGTCATGCATTCGTACAGGAATTTTTCAAGTATCTGGGAAAGAACCGGCAAAGTTGAAATTGGTCTATAATTTTTTATATTATTTTCCTGCCTCCTTTGTACAGCGGTTTAACGATAGCCGTTTTCAGAGTCTCAGGAATTACTGCGGTTTCTAAAAAGCAAGGTGTTTGAAAGCACATCGAAGTTTCTTCGCAGAGTGCCTACTGATATGCCATCTATTCCGGGTGATTTATTTTGCCGAAGAGTAAAAATAATCCTTTTTATGTCAGGCGTCGATAAGCTAGGCAAAAAAGTGGACGCCGACACAGTTTCCTGCAACGTGTAATGATTTCCCTGATGGGATAAAGCGTCTTCAGAAGCACGCGAGAAGAAACGGTTGAATGCGTTAACTATCACTGTTTTGTCATCTAGAAATAAGTCAATGGGATTAGAAGGCACGTTGCTTCCTCTCCTAAGATTATTTATTAATGACATTGTTTTCGCGGGACTTTCGCGGGACTTTCGCATGGTTGGTTGAATTTATTTTAAAAATACGGTCTTTTCGCTGTTCGCAAAAGCCCGGCTACCCTGTTTCTTGCCATTTTATATTCAGCTTTTAGATTATAGGGTTTTACGTGCCAAACCCACTTTCTGATTATCAGGCATGCCGTAGTGGAGGGCTCCGGAAATTTCGTCTACCTGGGGTTCTTTAACGTGCACCTAAATCTAAGCACACGGGTGTTTTCGCCCCCATCTAAATGCGGCCGCCGTGGCCGGGATTCAATCCCGCGGCCTCGTGCTCAGCAGCCTAACACCATAGCCACTGAGCAACCACGGCGGATTATATTCAGCTTTTAATCCCTCATTTTTAGGAGCACGTTTGCAGCGCTTCCAGAGCCAATCTCTAAACGATATGGCACCCATAATATCAGCACAAAACCGGCTAACATTATTTCTGCACTTCTTTATTACAGTATGTGTACTTGGGCGCTCCAAGTGTTTAAGTTGATTGCAGAACTTCTCGTATACGTTATCGGCAGCACTGCCATCAATCAGCCGAAGACCAGTCGAAATTAGATATGTGTTTGTCATACATTTTTGTATCAGTTATTTGAATTTCCGTTTTGTTTCTTCCTGTATTCCCAACTGAGTAGTGTTCTTCACCAAGCGAAGGCTTCGAAAGGCGGCAGTCTACAAAATAGTGGTCGGCTAACCTTTGACTTATGACGCAAGCAGCCAAGGAATAGTCAGATGCACGTACCGCAATGTGGTCTATGCAGGACGCTACTATTCGGTTATTCAAGTGCTCTTCTCTAGTCGAGTGATTTACTATGAATTCCAGGCCATAAGAAGACAAAACGGATAAGTAATTGGAAACAGTAGTTGATGTGACGCATAGCGTATTTAAGTTCGAATATGCAGCTAAGCATAACTGCAATGCTGAACCCCATTTGCCCAGTATTTCATCGAGCTCCGCCAACAATCGTCTCACACTGTTGCATGGTGGACGATATAACGGAAGAAGGATTAAATCAGCATTTTAAATATTTATTTTTATGGCCAGGCGTTCCGCATGAATGAATGTTATATATACTCCAGACGCAACATACGTGTCACGAACAAAAATCGCTATACCACCTCCTCGCCCTTGTGGCCGGGTCACGAAATGTGAACGATAACCAGACAGCGTAAACATATCCGTTCACACGTGAAGTATATTTATTTCAATAAGAACAACGGCGTCAACGTATTTGCTAGCAGCTTCCGCTATCTCTCTAAATTCATTCCAATACTTTCGGAGGCTACTTATGTTTACGTGGACGAGAGTAAAATTATGTTGCGACCTCAGGCTAAACGCATCTTTGCAACTTCTAAAATCAGCAATCACACAGAAACTAGAGGCCATGCAGCTTACACAATCTTAGCAATATCAGCTGGCCTGATTACTCGGATCAAAAGCGATCCTTCGTCCTCCTTTACAAAAATCCTGCCGTCTTTAACCCACGCGTACTTGTACCCATTCTCCTTAGACAATATTCTTGCATGCCAAAACGAACTACGATTTTTATTTGTCAAGTTATCGTTAAAAAACAGCTTGGGTAGAGAGCCGTTCTGCTGTAGCCGCCGCAGTTTTCCTGATGATTCAAACCAAGCTTCTTTCGCTGCTACAGAAGTGAACCGTATCAAGACTGACGGGATCGATTTACGTTTATTAGGCACGCGATGCACCGCCTTTACATCAGTACTTGGAAAGCTACATAGCTCTAGCTTGATGGCTACCTCTGATAAAACATGCCTTAAGTTTTCGTTTTGCTCCACTGGTATGCCTTCAATATCCAAGTTAGCCTTGCTACGGGCTACTGTACTGTTTGTAATAACAATAATTTTTAAAAAACTTTCGATCCTACAGAGCGTCGTAGCTAGTCGCAAAAGCTATCATAATGTAGGCAGGTGTGAACGAGGAAAAGAAACGATAATTAGTCTCAGAGTAGATAAAATTAACGGCACGGGCATAATTAGCGTCAATATGTTCAAAAATTAACCACACTGCACCATAGACTGTAATATCTCGGGATCTGCCTACCCGGCCTCTTGGTAAAAAAAAAAAGAAAAGAAGAAGAAGAAAAGTCCTGCTAATCAAAGTCGACGCGAAAGAAGACAACGTCATCTTTCGTGTGCTACGTGCGACAACATGCGCAAAAAAAAGAGAGAAAAAAGCGAACGGGAAAACTCGACATGAATAAAAGAAATAGAGGATCCGGAAAGAAATGTAAGGTCTCGCAAGGGAGCGAAAAAGATAATGCGAAGAATATAGAGCTATAATGCAATTATGCAACATGGCATCATCTTTAATCACCCCCCCCCCCCCACTCCCAATTTCAGTACAGTACATATACAGTGTACGTCGACCTTCTCTTCTATCGCGTCGACTTTGGTTCATACGCCCTTTTTGAAGTATCAGCTTAATAAAACAACCCTATACTCCAACTACATGAACACACTTTTTTTACCGCATCTTAAATCACACTATAGTCAACACAGATTCGTTGTCGCACATTGTAGCTGCTTGGTGCAGCTACAATGACGTTAGACAAACGTGCTGGCAGGAAATGTGAACAAGCTTATTTGCCACCACGAAGCTCAATTTTTGTTGCGAATAATTCTTGGACGGCTCAACGAGGTTTTCTGTAACGACTATCTGGCGGCTATCTGGCCATTTTCGCGGGCCGATCCTCAATATAGTGCAGTGTAAAACCGTGGGCCTATCTCGAACGAACACTGGGTATGTGCCGCTCTTCAATGTTCGACGCCAACTTTGGTTCAATGGGTAATGTGGCCGTTCCCGTGGGTATGTGCCGCAGGGTATGCGCCGTTCTACGATGGATATATTTCACGCTAACTTGCCGTGTGGCAGAACTCGGCTGATAAGCGAGTCTGCGCAAGTTTCGCCGCTTCACGCGAACACCTCCTCACCTCGAAGCTCTATCGCCCAACAAGTGTGTGTTACTGGTGGTTGGGAAATAGTCGGAAAGAGGGCGCACACACACTTTCTGCTCGCTCTGCTCAAACCGGACAGTGGCCCGGCATTCAACGTGTGGCCTCAAAGCAGCGCGGGAATCTACGCCGCCGCACATACTGCAGTACTGCTGTTAGCTCAACACACCAGCTATCGCTCTCCGGATTATGCAGCCCGAAAACAGTGCAGTCTAAAATGGGGGCCAATCCCGAAGGGCACTGAGTATATACCCCAGGGGCCACTAGGTAACACACAGCAACACCATGCGCTGCAATCCGCATCAGTTCACAACACGTCGGAAAAGCAGTAGCCGCGTTCGCTTCAGGACAGCTATATTATTAATAAAAACTTGAATGAAATCTTACCTCTACAAAAGACGTCAGTTCGAATCGATTAATGGCATAAATTCCACAAAAAAAGTCACAGTGTCGCCCGACATGCGATGCATGGATTGTGATAGCTAATTACTAGACAGCTATAGGAAGTATAGATTAGTCGCGTTATCAGCTGCATAAACTGCTGTAAACATTTGCTTAATTATTAACAGGCACGTTGTCACGCGCGCACAGGCAAACATGGACACATCTCACTCGACGATTGTGTAGACTCGCCGTCAAAGCGCTGGCGTGATGAAGAGCGGCATTGAGGACGCGACACAGCGCTCGCTTGGGCGTCCGGATAAAGTGAAGGCGTCGGGCACTATTCGGGCTTAACAGACTTAGAAGGGCTAGTTGGTTGCTGGCTTTGATGGAACACGGTTGTATACGGCGCGATTTGAGGACAGGCCACAGAAAGAATGCATACAGGACATCGGCGACTGTCCTGTCCTCAAATCGCGCCGTTACAACCAGCGTTATAACCATGTTCCACTAATCGGGCACTAGTGACCCTGTGTATGCTATTGGGGGCGAGGAGCTACGGAGTCGCCATCCGTCGGAAGCGCCTCCCTTGCGCAGTATGTGATATCACGCGGCGCGCTCCTCACAGGTTTCGCTTGCTGCGCTCTATAAAAACACTACGCGGAAGCCCTACTCGACATTTCTGTAAGTGCTCTCAAAAGGAGGAAAGTTTTTGACTGTCAATATAATAACCTTGGGCAAACTGAAAACACAGAATCGTATACAGACGCCATCTCTTACCTAATAATACGTACAGTGAACGCCATTGCGCGCGATCGCCGCGATGAAGTGTCCCGAACCGGCTTCTTGCGTGAAAGATAGGCAAACGCTGAGAGTAAACTATATTCAGTGAGCTATATTCAGTGACAACTGACTTAGAAATTACACTCATCACCGACCCAGATAGGCCCACACGTATCGGCAACAGTGTAAGCAGGAATACCACACCCGACTTATGCTTCGTCAAAAATGCCAATGGGGCTCTTACAGAGGAGACGAAAACACAACAGTAGACGATGACATCACCGAGCCCGAAGTACGCGCAGCTCTCAGCTGCCTACGCACGACATCATCAGCCGGTAAAGATAAGGTCACCAACAAAATGCTCAGAAATCTAAATGACCCTACCATAACAATGATCACTAAGCTTTTTGATCAGCACTGGCAAAATGGTACACTCGCGCAAGACTGGAAGCACGCTAGCGTGGTCTTCGTTCCTAAACCGGGCAAGTTACTCAGTCTAGAGTACCTCAGGCGCGTATCCCTTACCTGTTGTCTTGGTAAGGCTATATGTAGCATGTGGTTCTCAACAGGCTGGTTGACTATGCCGAAACCAACCACCTCTTCCCAGAGACAATGATCGGCTTTCGACACAAACTGTGCAGCACCCAAGACACACTGTGGCAGGTACAGAATGATATCCTTAACCCAGCGCCTATACGCGCAACTCGAACATTGTTAGCATTAGACATACACAAAGCGTTTGACAAAGTCTCACATCGAGCCATTTTAGAGAACATATCCAACATGCACGTAGGTAAGAGAACATATACCTATATTAGCACATTTCTCAAGGGGCGTACTGCCACCTTAAGCATAGGAGATATTGAAAGCAAAACCATAGAGCTCGCCACTAGAGGTACACCACAGGGAGCAGTACTTTCTCCTTTCCTCTTTAATCCCACCGTGAGTGGCTTATCCCGACAGCTCAAAGAGACTCCTCATATCAGGCACGCCATCTACGCCGATGACGTAACGATGTGGACGTGCACTGGGTCGGATGGAGAAATTTGAGAATCACTGCAGGCAGCGGCTGACGCAGTGCAGATACACGCTCGCAACAAGGACCTCAACTGTTCGCCGAAAAAATCAGAACTGCTTACAGTCCGGTACGAAAATCCCGCAAATCCGGCGGCCAATATGCCCGCACACATTCAGGTGCAAGTACATGGACAACAGGTCCCACCCGTTCCTAAAATCAGAGTGTTAGGATTGTGGATCCAGCAAAACACGCACACCCAAGAAGTCGTAGCACGACTCCAAACTACAGCTGCACAATTACAGAACCTTCTCAGGGGGGTCTCCAACCGACGGCACAGACTTAAGGAGAAAGATACCTGCAGACTAATCCAGGCTTTTTTTTTTTCTGAGCCGACTGGCGTATGTCTGCCCTTACTTGCATCTCAGGAAGAGGGACTTGGAACGTATTAACGGTCTAATCCGAACGTTATTCAAATAGGCTCTTGGGCTACCAAAATGGACTAATAGGAATGCACTCTTGAGTCTAGAGGTGCATAACAACGTTGTGGAAATCATATATAGAGGCCCTCAAATGGGCTCAAATAGTTCGATTATCTAGTACACACGCGGGACCGCGGATCCGGGACACCTTGGGGTATCACCCAGACTTAGACATCCCGCAACTACACCGGATACCTAACATTATCCGGACCAAGATTATTATCCCCCCGCTTCCGAAAAACATGAGCACTGAAAGCAGCGGTAGACGAAAAGTTAGGGCGGCGGCACTCTGGCAATGCTACAAAAACCAACCCGCCATCTTCGTGGATGCTGCTCGCACCAGTAATGGTCGACACGCCATAGCCTTCACTACTAGCGACGGACATACCGTCAGCTGTGCGAGGGTAAACATATCATCCATAGTGAAGGCGGAAGAGGCCGCCATCGCCATGGGCACCTCCATCCCGGGCACCAGGATTATTATATCTTACTCGAAAACAGCGATTCGTAATTACACCTCGGGTTTCATTTCCCTTCGAGGATTCAGAATAATCAACAAAGAACTCAATCAATTGAAGTTGGTGTGGGTACCCGCTCATGCGGTCAACCCTGGCAATGAGGCCACCCACTTAGCCGCCCGAGCAGCAAGTAACCGGGAGGTTACTCCCTGCTTGCCCTACGGGGTTGACCGACATGAAGGTATCCACACCTTTAACAAAATGACCGTTTATTACCGCGAATCGAGGCGAATGTATCCATCCTCGCACTAGACACTGACAAGAATACAGGTCATTAACCTCAGGAGAGTACAGACTAGGTCCGTACTTAGTCCAAGAAGACTAGCTGCAATGACGGGCGGTGAATATCCACAAAACTGCAAACATTGTAACTGCCCCCTGGTGGACCAAGATCACATCTTGTGGGGATGCCAAAAGAAGGCTCCCCCGAGAGAACTCTTTAGGCGAGCTCCCGCACACGAAGAGTGGGAGATGAAGACGAAAACTTCCAACACGGAAGACCAGATACGGTTGGCGGAATGGGCCGATAGCGTCGCGGCAAAGCAGACGCCACGCTAGCCCCCACCGCTGGGAAAGAAAGCTCCGCTCAACCTTCACAATAAAAGTTTTTTTTTTTCTCTCTTTCTCTATCTCTATGTGTGAAATATGTACTCATAGTGGGCTGTCTGTATAACGAAATTGGGCATAACAGAATGGAGCCTCAATGCAGCGATCGCACGGGTTTGCAGCGACCGAGTGCGCGTCTGCATGCATGTCCGCGCACAATGTTTTGCTCTCGCTGTGAGCGCGTTTTCGCACTGCGCCGTGAGCTTTAGGCCGCAGCATATGAGCATTTGACAGTACACCAGCAACCATTGTTGCGTCGACGCTACCAGAGCTGTTCAAAAACGTGTTATAGAGACTTCAACGCGTACGGCTACTGTGATGTGCCGTCGCGACGATTCAATCTTTTTTTGTCTTCTCAATTCTTGTGCATTTCAATATTATTACGCAAGTTGGGTCGCACGGTATTTTATCAGTCTTCTCAGCGAGCGATTTCCCTCTGCTTCTTTTTCGTAATCCAGTGCATTAATTCATAACATAAACATGACTATATACCATGCTTTTCTTTAATATGCATGTTACCACTCCCTTTACGTTCCAGTGAACTGGCCAGTATCTAGCATAAACAAGTTCATAGACCAAACCGTCCTGACATTAGCCGGGCAGCGGGCGCGGGCGAGCATCTCAGTGCGCATTTTCTGCTACTCACCAAACATCGCGCAGTGCCGGCGCCGTAGCAAAAATCTTCCTCGCGGCTGTGCTTGCTGCATACCCGAGTTGTAGCCGATGGCTGTCTGCCGGTTCTAAGTTTCGGCAGCCAAGCTTCACGCAGCTCCTTGCCCTGCGGCTACGTGTGAATAAGGCTGACACTAGGCTCCGTTGCGTACGTCCGGCACTGCGGCACCGAAAAGTAGCCTACCATGCTGCACGCCTCGAAAGGCAGCCACTACCTATAATAGTACTTTCAAATGTTGTCAAGCAGACACCTAAGGCGGGAAAGCCTTAGCCCTTAATCAGAACCGAAGCGCAGGTGGGACTTTAAACTTTCGTTTTCAGCTCGCTTCGGTGCTTCCGAAGCAGCTCACGCGGCCGCTGTGTCCCCGTTATCCCTAATGCCACCTCACGCCGACGATGGCGCCAGCTTTTCGAGTGGTGGAGCTCGCCCCTAATATGCTCCCTAAAGGCAACCTAAAGTTTGCCCGCGTGGAACGAGCGCCGAATGCTCCCCTAGCGGACCGATGGAAGTTTCGAAGGTCGTCGCTGCGCTAGCGCGCGCCCGTGTTCTGTACGGTGGGAGCGCTCGTGGGCGTTGTTCTTGCGATGGTGAGTGCGACCCCATCAACCAGAAAAGGTGGCACGCAATACTGCAGTGTTGTTGATTGCCACAACAACCTCGAAAACACGAAAGGTCGAATGCCGCCCGTGAGGTTCTGCAGATTTCTGGCGAAGTGGTACGAGAAGGACAGACGAGAAGCATGGATAACTGCAGTGTGTCGAGTCATGTCAGTCTCATACTTTCGCATTGACGTGCAATATCACGGCCACTCGATGAAACCGGAATAGTGATATGCCTGTCTTTAGCGCACGGCCGTTTGTTTAGTCGTGCCACGTAGTTGAATTGTGGTGACATGCGCTGTTTGTTAGCGGTAAATGCATGCGTATTGCACCGCTAAGCTCGACGCGAGCTCGATTCCCGGCCACGGTGGCCGCATTTCGATAGGGGCGAAATGTAAGACCACCCTTGTTGCCGTGTGGTTTGATTTTTGCACACGTTAAAGAGCCTCCGGAGGTTAACGTTATTCCTGAGATTCCCCATTACAGCGTGCCTCATAAGGACTTCGTGATTTTGGCATCGTTTTGGCATTTAAAATCCCCGAATTTATTTGATTGCCATGGTTTTCTCATGTACACAGGAACACTATCGGGCCAACAACCTCTAGATATCATGAGATGTTTATTTGAGGGATCGCCAGTCGTTTGTGCCCAGGCGCGAGTAAGAGCGGTTGCGAGAGAGAAAATTTGGGGGCTTTTGCTCCTTGAATATATAAGTCTGCCTAGGCACTACGGAGGAGATTCCTTAGCGCGTGTTGCATGCGTTTGTCCCCTAGACATGCCGGCACATTGCGCAGCGCAGTAGGGTTGGTTTACGCTCCGCCGCTGGCTGCCCGCGCGGTGAAACACTGGGCACGGACGCCCCATTTGGTGATCGCTGTGTCTGAAGGGGCAAGGTTCTGACTGGTGTCGTATAAATCGCGGGTTGCCTTTTTAACGCGAAAGCGTTAAGGAGCTCGTGTCGCAGAAAAGCCGGTGCGTCGGCGGCGTCGGCCGTTAGCGAAAAATCCCCGAAGGCAATTCATAAATAAAAACACAACTTGCAAGATGGGCTGGGTGGGAGTCGAACCAGGGTCTCCGGAGTGTGAGACGGAGACGCTACCACTCAGCCATGAATTCGATGGTTCAAAGCGAGACAAAAGCGCATCTAGTGAATGCGGTGTTGCCTTAGAAACGTGCCGTAGAAAGTTATACTGCGTTGTATATCGGTAATTATAAGCATGTAAATTACGGAAGTCGCAGTTAAACGAGTAGCGAAGTACGTTTCCACTACGTTTCTTCTGTGCTTGGCGCACACAGAGCGCCATCTTGCGACAAACACAGAATACCCCCTTCTCGCAATGTACGGCGCTGCCCCCTTCCCCCCCTACCCCCAGGTAGCGCGCCACTCGGCCGCTTCTCCCGTTCGTCTCGTCAAGAGCCTGCCGAGCGAATGAGTGGGCGGTGCGTACGGGGTGCGATAACGCTGTCGCATTCCACTCTTGAAGGCGAAGGCTAAGTGTCGTCTATTTTTTTTGTCGCGACGATAGATTGGATTTTCTATAAGCACTGCTCCAGGAGGGCACATGTAACCGGCAAACGGAGGCCTCGGGAGAGCACCTGGCGTTATAAAAGCAGGGAGCGCAGGATCTCCAGAGCACCCAAAGGGTGGCGGGGGGATCAAAGCTGGAAGCAGGGCAGCCCGTGGGTTGGGGCACGCGCAGGTCTCAGCGAGCCCCAACCCACGGACCAGTCCAGATTCTAGCTTTGTGGTCCCCGTTACTGCTTTGGTGTATTGGAGGCGCCGCCAATTATGCGAAATAACGACACGTTGTTACAATTAGTAAACACACGATTGAATCAACATAATTTCGTCCAGCCGCCAACTTGTGACGCTATAGGTTCAGCACTACCGCGCACCGCGACTTCTGCAACACCAATCAGAACTTTGCATCTTAAGGTACGTCGGACAGAGTTTCTCGCGCCTGCGGCGCTGGTGCTAGGTCAGTAATCGTCACCGCTGGGGGACATTAAGCACTTGCGTTAAACCGCAGTTGCTAAGGCCTTCTAGATCTTCAATATATGCGGCCCGGGCTCTACTACTGTCGCTACTGCTCCTACAGAAACATCTGTGATGTTATATTCAAGGCACATCACCATAAATCGCCATAAAGCGCGAGAAAGCTACGATCCGCCACGACTGACTTAGCCCGCTGCTTCACCTACTTTACCGCGCCGGCAGCCAGCGTCTGAGCGTGTGCAAACTCGACCCCACCCCAATGCTGGCACGCCTAAGGACAAACGCCTACAACATGCGCTAAGGAACCTCCTCCGTAGTGCCTAGGCAGACTAATATATTCAAGGAGCAAAAGCCCCCAAATTTTATCGCGCGCCCGCTCTACTCGCGGCTGCGCACAAATGACTGGCGATCCATCAAATGAACGTCTGCTCTAGAGATCGGGCACGGCGCTGACGTGCCCTCTGTTGTGAGTCGGCTCGCCAAAGAGGCAGACCGCGCACGGCGCCGGCGGTGCGCTCTCCAAATAAGCTCGCCGGTTGAAGGTCGTTCGGTGGCGATTCACCACTAGCGCCTGTGTGTTTCTTGCGCCTCTTCGCCGGCTCTAAATGCCTTGGAAAATTAACAAAAGAAATGCGTGACTTGCAGAGCTTACACTTACCTGCGTGATGTACTTTTTTGAGAACGGCAAATCTATAATATCTATTTTTTGTACGCGAGCTTCAAAGCGGTGGCAAACGTTGGAGGCGACTGGACGCACCCTCTCATTTTTTCCCAACCAAGCAGTGTGTCCCCCCCCACACCCCATGTTCGTATCTTCAACAACCGAAGTCTCAGTCTTGGCATGCTTTGCACACTTCACGAAAGATCCAGTTGGCTTTCTCTTTTTGCGCACAGAAAACAAGTAGCTGGCACACTACGGAAATATTGACGGCACGGCGTCTGGTGACAGGATGGGTCGTTTAGGTTTGTCTAGAACGACTTTGCCACCAAGTTCGCCATAATACCGCCGCCTCTCTATGTTGGTCTCCCAGAAGTGCTTCTCACAGACATAGTCACGAGACGTAACTCTCAATCCTTCTTTGGAATAGCACGAGCGCACGATTCCAAACATACCGGGTCATTCGGAACTTTGAATGTTTGAACTTTGATTGCTGCAGTTAGGCACGACACATTTCCGCCCCGCCCTAGAAAAAGCACCGATGGAAAACGCTCGCCTTCGTTGCAACGTGGAAAGCTCGTGAAATGTCAGAGATGTGTTGCGACGCCTGTTTCTCGAACCTCGACGGGCGTTACTATTGGGTAGCGTGTCGTTGTCGGCAGCCTGCAGGCGTCCGGTAGACCATGACAACCAGGCAGGGGCAAGACGATTTCAAGTGCGAAACTTGCACGGCTTATTCAATGGTTGGTGAAGGATATAGAAGAGAATCAATGAAAAATACAATTGCGGGGCCGCTTAAAGGGAAATTGAAGAGTCTGTCGAATTCTATAAGACGCTCATATACGGATGCGGGAACCTTATAAACCATGCACGTAAAATTATGGGTGGGATTTTTCACTTGGGAACGACGTATTCACCGGTTAAAATTGCGTTGTCGCACCGCCCCCCGTCGAGCGCCGCGCGCTGACGCTGACGATGCGAGCGGAGACCGGAAACCACGCTGCAATGACGTCAGCACTGGTTTTCTGCTCCTTCGCAGTCTCCGCGACCGTGCCTGACCATGCATGTTTCTGCGTGCGTGCCGTCATAATCTGCCTCGCTCGAGCCTGCATTCCTTTGTTTGTGTGTATGTAGAGTGGTAATTGACGCGCGCAGCGTCAATAGAAGTGGTGGGCCTGATCATGCCGGCGTTCTGTGCAGCCTACAGTTGCACGAACACCAGCAGCCGCGACGATGTTCCATTACTTCTCCCAAGACAAGAAGCTTGCAATTAAGTGGGAGGCTGCTGTGAATCGAAAGAAATCCAAGCGCTCAAGAACAACAGTGCCGTACTCTAACCACTTCCATAACGACGATTACTACCAGATATATCAATAAGGCGTGAATGAGTGAGAGTAGGACTTTTTGCTAGCAAGCTTTCTCAACGCAGCGCGAAAAGGTCGGGGCAACGAACGCACAAAGGCGGGACGGGTGTGCGCGGACGGATGGTGACTGGTCTTGGAAGACTTATGAATACACGAACTCGTCCAAACTTGGATTTTAAATTATTGCTAGCTCCTTCGTGTTAGCACGCTGAGCGGAAGGTACATAGTGATCTCGCACCCTTGACGCAGGTTTGGCCGTTAATTTTCTATTCGCACGTGTGTTGTGAAACAGCCAACATGCACCTACCATAATGCAGTGCAAGTGTAATGTTTTCATGTGTTTGAAAGCCGGCGCACGCCAGGACGCTGCGCTTCGAGAAAGCGGCTGTCTCACATAGCCGACGGAATTCGCCGCCTTTACGGCTCCGGTTACGATTAGCGTGCGGATGGCGCGCTGATGAAGGCCACTACACATGCTACAAGAACCGGAAAACTTTTCCCGCATGTAAACCGTCTGTGTAGACTCCCGGCAGCTTTGGGGCAGCGCACAAATGCCGACGATCACATCCCTCCTTACATTCCATGAGGAGGCATGCAGGAACATAACAGTACAGTTGTTTGCCCGGAAACGAACTCACTGGATCGTCGCTGAATGCAGCTTTGCAAAAAACATACTCACCAAAGAACATTTCTAACACGAGGAGATGCTAACATATCGCTTTCGTTCGCGTCGAAAGTACTACTTGCTACCAGCATCTTTTGCTTCGTGGAGAGGCCGGTTACGTATACATGTAGGGAGCAACGCCGAACCCCTCAGAGAAACGTAAGCTCTCGAAATTTACCTTTACCACCTCGCCAAACCACAGCGCCAAACCACCTTGCACCGTGATTCATGTGTGGCGGCAGCGGCCGGTCCGGACGAACACTAATGTTGACGTCACGAGGCGCCCGACCAATCACAGGCAGAAACGAGGCGCGCGAGCTGCCCGGCTCTGCTGCTGCACTTTTCGCCGAAATAAAATCTGTTTGCGTTTTCTTTCGCTCAATTTCGATGCGATTTTCAGATTCGGAGGATTGAAAACCATTACGTACAGCACTTCACTCATTTTTTTCTGGAAAACTCTGCAGCTTCCCTTTAAATAGGCTCGATAAAATCGTAGGCGGGATTTTGCTCACATTAACGTCACGTGACATGCACTGCGTCTGGTCGGGGATGGGCAGCTGAGCCTTTCTCCTGGGTGAGGTTGCACGTGCTTGCCTCCTCTGGCGGCAACCCGCGAGTCATGTTTGCTTCGCGCAAAGGGTCTCCGGTTGTCGCACAATTTGTGAAAAGGATTCTCCCCTAGAGTTGCACACACACAAAGGGGCACACAACCACTGCGGGGCGCCAGCCAGACCGGCAACCACTCAACACAACCATAGCAAATTATGGATGCATCCTCCGTTTCGATTAGGCATGGTCTTTGAGCATCCTTTAAGCTCGTGGTGTTGCGCGACAATCGTAACAGTATCTCCGGCGGGGGAGGATGACCCCGACGCGTAAAGGCCAGCAGCCAGTGGGCGAGGGATTGGCGTTTAAGCAGCAGAATTTCCCTCCGGGATGACAAACCCTTGGTTCGTAGCTTGTAGATTCCTTCGAATCGTTCATCAGTCCTCGTGGCGCTTAGTATGCGTTTTCTCCCTGGCCCAGTCCGCTGAAACTGGACTTGCAAACTGGTATCGCAACTTTTCGTCGCCTGTTTGGGCAAGCAATCACTCCAGAACAGTGCCGGACCGCCAAGCACAAAGCAAGCGAGCACAAGGCAACCCTCCCCCAAGACGCACCAGGCCTTACAAAAAAGAAAAAGAAAGCCTGCTACTGCTTTCCCATCCCTTTCGCGCGTAATCACCCCTAAACACTAAAACAGCCATTTCTCGAAAGCGTTAAGACGTGGTTACTAAAATCAGCTGACAATCAACTACAACTTCGCGATAATAAAAAAAAGTATGAAAAAAAATACTAACGTAAAAATGCCAGGGAAACCAGAGTGAGCATGAGGCTTTCGCTACTCTAGGGGCATCGACTCAGACCGTCAGCATTGCCGTTAAGTCTACTCCTCTTGTAGCGAATATCGAAGGTTTACTTTTGAAGAGCCAAGCTCTAGCGCAAAAGACGGCCGTTTTTCGTAGACATGGACTGCAGCCATGTGAGGGGACAGTGGTCAGTCTCTATGGTGAACCTTGAACCAGCGATAGAGCAAGCTAGCTTTTGCGCTGCCCATACCACGCAGGCGCATTCCTTTTCTGATGCACTCTATGCTCCCTCACGAACTGGAAGCTTTCTACTGGCGTACAGTACGGGGTGTTCATTTTCGTCATCTCTCTCTTGACAAAGCACCACCCCCATACCCCGGTCGCTGGCATCGCACTGAAGAACGATTGGCTTGGAATAGTCGAGCGCGTTCAACACTGGCTGACTCATTAGTGCTTTCTTCAGCATACTAAAAGCCTTTTCTTTTCTGTCATCCCACTTTGCCTTTTGCGGTTATGTTTTTCTGGGAGCATATGTTAAAGAACTTGCAATCTCGAAATAACGCAGGATATATCTTTGGTAATAACCTGCCAAATTAAGGAATGACCTGACATCCCGCTTGGTGCGTGGTTGCGCGAAGTTGTCTATAGCGGCCAGTTTACCTTCTGAAAGCCGGCGATGACATTGCCCTATTACATGACCTAAATAGCTACCTCCGCGTGCCCCAATAGGTATTTGGGGGCCTTGACAGTTAAGTTGGCTTCTCGTAGACGACACAACACGGTTATCAAGTGTTGCGTATGGTCCGCCCATGATTAAGAAAAGATTGCTTTGTCATAGAGATACGGAAGTGTAAAGTCATCCATTCCCCGTAGCACCTGGTCCATAAGGCTAGAGAAACAATAGGGAGCATTTCTCAATCCAAAGCTCAGGACTTTCGACCGAAAGGTTCCCATCGTGAAAATAAACGCCGCAAGCCTGCTTGCCCTCTCAGTTAACGGAACCTGTGAGTACCCTCTTATTAAATCAAGTGTAGAGATGAAATTAGCACTGCTCACTCTCTCAAGCTTTTCCTCGATATGCGGTACTGGGTAGGTCTGGTCCTTTGTGATTAAGCTGACCCTGCGGAAGTCGATACAGGGTCGCGGCTCCTTTCCTGGGACCTCAAACCAGATAAGAGGCGAGGTATAATCACGTTCTCCTGGCTTAATTACACCTAGCTGTAACATCTTGCTTATTTCAGCGGCCATGACTTGACGTCGACGAGGTGGAACGCGATAAGCTTTCGAACGAACTGGGTCCGATGAGGTTAACTCGGTGCAGTGAACGATTGCTGTGGTTCTTGGCATTCAATTGGCATTCAACTCCACCTGCTCTACTAGCTTGTCGATGGTCCCGTAAATGTCTTTTGTCCCCATTATTGATGTTAACTCCAGAAAGTCGAAAGGCATCTCCTCATGTTGGTTAAGGGACACGTTCGCAGTGGCCACCCTCTCTCGGTAGAGTTTAAGTAGACTGCTGTGGTACACTTCTGGTGTCCTTCGTTTTCCCGGTACCGTGATTACGTATTTTGTACTAGATAATTTCTGAATTATGTCAACCGGTCCTTCCCATTGAACCTGTAGTTTGTTTTTCAATGAGGGTTTCAGCATCATTACCTTTTCCCCAACTTCAAAGCGTCGCGTTCGAGCCGTCCTGTCATGTAATGCTGCGCATTGCTTTGGGCCTTGAGCATTTCCTTCTGAGCAATCAATCTGGCAGAGCTTACATTCAATAACTTTCTTCTGCATTCTGCCTCTCGAGACATTTCAGGCTCCGGTGCTTTCCTGACCTCTTCATTAGCTAGTGTACTTTCCGCAATATCCCCTATAGGCATGTCCTCTTTGGTGCTGGTTGACGAATCCTCCGTCGAACCTGTTTCCTCCACCATTGGACATTCGTACTCTGCCTTGGCCGCGAGCTCCCTTGCTTTGGAACGAGTTCATAATAATAATAATAATAATAATAATAATAATAATAATAATAATAATAATAATAATAATAATAATCAGCCTGGCTACGTCTACTGCAGAGCAAAGACCTCTCCCATACTTCTCCAAATACCGCGGCCATGTACTAATTGTAGCCATGTTGTCCCTGCAAACTTCCTAATGTCATCCGCCCACCTAACTTTCTGCCGCCCCCTGTTAGGCTTCCCTTCCCTTGGAATCCAGTCTGCAACCCTTAATGACCATCGGTTATCTTCCCTCCTCATTAGATGTCCTGCCCATGCCCATTTCTTTTTCTTGATTTCAACTAAGATGTCATTAAGCCGCGTTTGTTCCCTCACCCAATCCGCTCTTTTCTTATCCCTTAACGTTGCACCCATCATTCTTCTTTCCATAGCTCGTTGCGTCGTCCTCAATTTAAGTAATACCCTTTTCGTAAGCCTCCAAGTTTCTGCCCCTTACGTGAGTACTGGTAAGACACAGCTGTTATACACTTTTCTCTTGAGGGATAATGGCAACCTGCTGTTCATGATTTGGGAATGCCTGCCAAATGCACTCCAGCCCATTTTTATCCTTCTGATTAGTTCGGTCTCATGATCCGGATCCACGGTCACTACCTGCCCTAAGTAGATGTGTTCCCTTACCACTTCCAACGCCTCGTTAACTATCGTAAACCACTATTCTCTTCCGAGACTGTTTAACATATCTTTAGTTTTCTGCAGAGTAATTTTTAGAACCACTCTTCTGCTTTGCCTTTCCATGTCAGTGAGCATGCATTGCAATTGGTCCCCTGAGTTACTAAGCAAGGCAATATCATCAGCGAATCGCAAGTCACTAAGGTATTCTCCATTAACTTTTATCCCCAATTCTTCCCAATCTAGGTCCCTGAATACCTCCTGTAAACATGCTGTGAATAGCATTGGAGAGATCGTATCTCCCTGCCTGACGCCTTTCTTTATTGGGATTTTGTTGCTTTCTGCATGGAGGGCTCAGTGGCTGTGGAGCTGCTGTAGCTATCTTTAAGTATTTTGACATAAGGCTCGTCTACACCCTGATTCCGTAATGCCTCCATGACTGCTGAGGTTTCGACTGAATGAACGGTTTTTCGTAATCAATGAAAGCTATATATAAGGGTTGGTTATATTCCGCACATTTCTCTATCACCTGATTGATAGTGTGAATGTGGTCTATTGTTGAGTAGCCTTTGCGGAATCCTGCCTGGCCCTTTGGTTCACAAAAGTCTAAGGTGTTCCTGATTCTATTTGCGATTACTTTAGTAAATACTTTGTAGGCAACTGACAGTGAGCTGATCGGTCTATAATTTTTCAAGTCTTTGGCGTCCCATTTCTTATGGATTAGGATTATGTTAGCGTTCTTCCAAGATTCCGGTACGCTCGAGGTCACGACGCATTGTGTATATTGGATGGCCAGTCTTTCTAGAACAATGTGCCCACCATCCTTTAACAAATCTGCTGTTACCTGATCCTCCCCAGCTGCCTTCCCCCTTTGCATAGGTCCCAAGGCGTTCTTACTTCTTCCGGCGTTACTTGTCGGATTTCAAATTCCTCTAGACATTCCTCTCTTTCATTATCGTAGAACCATAACGATAATAGTGAAACGAGTTAGGGCTTGTACTATTCCCTCACAAAATCCGATTCCCCTGTGTCGCAGCAGATCCTCGGATTTTTGTTAGAAAACAAGTACTGATACTCTGGCGGGAGATGTGCCGAGACGGCGGCTTCAGTGTCCAGTACTCCAAAAGGGCCTTCGATGCGAATCTTTGACACAAGGAGACAAACTCTTGAGGCCTCTACGGCTTCACTTATCCAAGCACATTCTCTCATGAACTGGCCTTCCTCCACGTAGGACGGGTGCACCACGTCCATTTTGGCAGCCGAGTCGCGAAGCACCTGACACGGTTTGCCGTTTACCACGAGGTCTCGAATGTACGGTTCTATCGATTTCAGATTTTTCTAGTTTCTACTTAGTGACATCAACACTAGTTTGTGATTTTTGCAACACACGGAGATATACCCCGCTTGCTAGCAGTTGTAGTAAACTACTGGTTTCTTTGCTTCGAAAGATTTTTTCTTTTGCCTTTCTGTCCGCTGTTCGGGTGACTCCTTTCTTTTTCTGTTCTCGTCACTAATTTTCACCGAATATGAGCTTTCCTTTGATTTATACTGACTCAACTTTGACCATCGCTCTGGCTTGTGGGGTCTGTGTTTATTCATCTCCTTCTTAGGAGCGTCGTTGCCTTCGAACGCACGGCGAGTTACATGCTCCTCAGCGAGATCGGCCGCTCCCGTGATAGTGTCCACGCCTGGCCTATCCTGAACCCAAAAATTAAAGGACGCTTAAGCTTCGCTTTCAAGAGTGGAACGCGACAGCGTTCCCATCCACCCGCCATGGGGTGTAAGACAACGCGCTACGGCGCAGCGATCACTTACGAGGCGCCCCGCATCGGACACGGTGAGCGTCGAGCAACGCAGTGTTCGGCGCGGCTACGAAATGTGCGCCTGAGCAAACGGAACGAACCAAAGAACTCGGTGTCTTGGAGGAGGAAACGATCTACGCCAGCCGAACGTCGTGATCGGCACGGGCAGAGAGATAGATAGATAGTAATCTAAAGAAAGGAACGGCGCTTGAGTCTGCAACCCGTGTGGGAGAACGGCGAAGCGTCGTCAGGGGAGAGGAAGTCGGGGCATGCGACGCGCCTGGCACCGGTCCGCGCACAGCCGTGGCGCGCCACCTGTCGGGGCAGCGCCGTACATTGAGAGGAGGGGGTCTTCTGTGTTTGCCGCAAGATGGCTCTGCGTGTGCGGTAAGCACAGAAGAAATGTTGCGGAAACGTACTGCGCTACTCATGTAAATGCGACTTCTGTAAGTTACATGCTCGTAATTACCGATATACACCGCAGTATAACTTTCTACGGCACGTTTCTAAGGCAACACCGCATTCACTAGAAGCGCTTTTGTATTTCTTTCAAGCATCGAACTCGTGGCTGAGTGGTAGCGTCTCCGTCTCACACTCTGGAGACCCTGGTTCGATTCCCACTCAGCCCGTCTTCGAAGTTGCATTTTATTTATGAAGTGCCTGCAGTGATTTATCGCTCACGGTCAACGCCGCGGACGCCGACAGCGACGACACCGGCTTTTCTGTGACACGAGCTCCTTAACGCTATCGCGTTAATACTTGATGTTTTCTGGCAGCCGGCGGTCAACCTGTTCTAATGCAACGTACTGCATTGTCTTTTCGGCGACGCCGAGTGCACCCTCTTCTCAGAGCCATTCTTTCAGGCTTACCTCAAAGATGTATGCAAAATCTGAGTATGACTCACTTTTGGTCTTCTCGACCTCCCTTAACTTTTGCCTGAATGCTTCTGCGGATAATCCATACTTTTTAAGTAGATTCGCTTTGACTTTATCGAAGCCCTCTGCTTCTTCTTTCCCCATGCGGGCAATATCAGTTACCTCACGTGGTAGCAACGTAGGCAAGCCTTGCGGCCACGTGTTTCTCGCGAATTTTTCTTTCTCACACGCGCGCGCAAGCTTCACCAGAAAAAAGACCAATGTCCCCTGCTACTGAGTAGGGTGCCATCAAGTCTGTCATTCTGCACTCGCTTTTTCGTGCCTCTGTGCTAGGTCTGGTATTCTGGGCCTTCAGAAACTCAATCTCTAGGCGCCTCATTTCGAGTGCGTCGCATGCAACACGGTCGCGCTCTTCTTTTTCTTCTAGGCGCTTATGCTCTTCTTTTTTTCCTAGGCGCTTAAGCTCTTCCTCCTTATCTGCAATGCTCTCTGGGCATTCCATCAGTTCATCGTCGTCTGCCCCGATCGCTTCGATCGTCTCAATGATCTCCGGCTTTCTCTTCGATTCGGCAATTTCGAGGCCCAATCTCTGGCCAAGTTAACCAACTCCGGCTTCTTTAGCGCCTTCAAATTCATGGCTACCCATAGTGCTGCTAACTCTTCTCTCTATAACAACCTCGACGTACTCAAAACTTCTGTCAACGGTTAAAGCAAAATCACTACTTTGTACTTTCCCAAAAAATACGTAAAGCCAAGTGATATCTCAGGGAAGAAAAGCCGCGCACTCACCATATGCAGTCATGAGTCCTGACACCTTCCTGCGGCAGTTGTCCCCAGGACAAATAGAAGACGATCTCTTAGATGTCATCCAAAGTTGAGGCCTGCGAGGTAGCGTATCCCATCGCTGCCAACCAGTTGTTGCGACGCCGGCTACTCGAACCTCTACCGGCGTTAGTATTGGGTAGCGTGGCGTTGTCGGCAGGCGTCCGGTAGACCGTGGTGACCAGGCAGAGAAGAGACGATTTCTAGTGCGAAACTTGCACTGTTTATTCAATGGTTGGTGAAGGATATAGAAGAGAATGAATGAAAAATACAATTGCGGGGCCGCTTTAATCGGCCCGCTGAAATCGTCGGGGATGGGCGGCTGATCCTTTCTCCTAGGCGACGTTGCACGTGCTTGCCTCTCCTGGCGGCAACCCCTGAGTCCTGTTTGGTTCGCGGAAAGGGTCTTCCCTAGAGTCGCGCACACACAAAGGGGCCTGTCATCACTGCGGGGCGCCTGCCAGACCGGCAACCGCTCTATACAACCATAGCAAATTAGGGATCCATCCTCCGCTTCGATTAGGCATGGTCTTTGAGCGTGCTTTTTCTCGGGCTGTTACATGCCAATCGTAACAGAAGCCGGCGCCGCCGGAGTAAAGCGGAAGCCCACGAGAGATTTACGGAAAAGCTGCAGATCGCGAAAGAAACCGCGACAGCTTGCATGCACAAATCGGGAGCTTTTCCACCCAAGGTCGCCTACGCATGCACTTACACCAAATGCGAGCGAGTGAACTGTGGCGGCGTCGGCAGACGTCGTCTGCTCCGTTATTGCTACTAGTAGCTCACTTCAAGCGCAGTACGGCATGTAATTGGGAAAGTATTCTTTAATACTTGCTGCTAAAATGTCCACCGCTTCTATTTATTGACGTTACAGAATGAAGTCTGGGAAAACTTACAATATATTGTTACAGGAAGGGATTGAAGCGTACGTCTATTCACAGATGTCTTGAAATGGCGGAGCCAACATGCGTAGAGCTGCGAAAAACCTAAATTCTTCGCCATCTCCGAGGCCAACATCAATGGGCTCTTCCCACATAACAGACTATGAGATCACCCCCGGCGGAAGAAGCACCTTATTGGTGCGGCTCATCGGTCCGAGAAAGGGATACGGTTTGAGGCGGCTGACGTGGATGATGTCAGAGAGAGGTGAAGGCACGGTGGCATCCAGTTGAAACGCTTCATATGTGACAGGGATCATCTGGCAGAGGATGCGGTAAGGGCTGTAGTATTGCGAGAAAAGTGTATCCTAAAGACCAACACGCCGAGGTGGAGACCAAACTAGCAAAGAGTACCTAATTCGTAGGAGAGACGACGACGAAGTTCGAAGGCGGCTTGTGGGCTTTTATGAGTCCGTCTTTTTCGAAGCTTCCGAGCCTTTTTTGGTCACCTAGTGGTGTAAATTTGATATCATCGGATCCGCGAAGAAGAGAAGATTCAGCGGATACCTGATTTTGAGGTGGGCCACCCCTTTTTTGGACTTTATTGGAGCTTTTGTGCTCATGCCACGCTGGCCGAGAGCTAGCGTCTGGTAGACCTAGCGCGGCATGGCAGCAATGCACGTTGAAGGGGACATGCTCCCGGCGGAGGACTTTACTGAAGACCTGGGATGGCGGACAGTGTCCAACCGAAAATCTAGAACTACGTCGAGGCATGGATTGGGTGATGGCGGTTCGCCAAGTGAGATGCCTGAACGACGGGGCGCAGGTGAACGGCGCGGAGGCTCGGCAATCAAGAATCGCATTGTGAAGGCGTCGCGCATGCCACTGATGCCACAAGAACACATCAAAATAGTCATTCGCCCACGGGGTGGACTGAATTTGGAGAAAGTTTGCTCTACAGCGGTGGGCAAGGCAATCGTAGAGGCGGCAGGCCTCGGTATTGAACAGGTTCGGGAAGATGTTATTTGCCCGAACTTTATGCAAAATATCTTGGTGGCTAGTACGCCAGAAAGAAGCAACGCTGAACGATATGTGAGACTCAAGTCAATCAGAGTGGCAGACAAGGATTTTGAAGTCAGTGCGTACGAGACGGCCCCACACACTACGTGTAAGGGGGTCATTCGCAATGTAGACATTATGGATGGCCCCGCGACACTTGAGCGGAACATTGTTAACGATCGCAATCCGCTGGCTATGGCGGTCAAACGAATAAAAAACACAGGATCCGTCATCATTGTTTTCGACGGGTTAAAGGTGCCCAATTTCGTCAGATATGGGCCAACTCTGGTACGGTGCTTCCTGTATCGAAAGCAGTTGGATGTATGCTATGTGTGTGGCAAGCTTGGACATCGGGCGGATGTCTGCCCAGCGCCCGATTGTTTTGAATGCCGAGGATGCGGGGCTCGGAACCCTGAAGAGGATCACAACTGTGTGCCTTGTTGCAAGCTTTGTGGCGGACGACACCTGACCGCGGATAAACAATGTAGACAACGATACCAGCTTCCCTACGTCGTGCGTGTTCGACGACAGGAGAGAGCCAGGGCGGAGCTAACGGCGGAACAGGAGGCAGCCGAGATGGTGCAGCTGGTGAGCGCCCGCCAACGCTCTAAGGGACGCTCGCGCTCTAGGAGCCGCTCCAGGTCGAGGCAGCGGCCATCTTCTGGGACTCGTACGACCAGGAGCCGATCCGTTTCTATGGAGGCGCGGGTGTGCTTTCCTGCAGCTGGTGGCGGCGGCGGCGCAGCTGGGAGCCAGACCACCTGGGCTGACAAGGTCAACGGTGGCATCAGCGCCGGCCGAGCGCGCGAGCAGCGCCAGGAGCATGTGGATGGTAATAAGGATAGGGATAGGATTGCGCAATTGGAGAGAGAGAATCGTAGTTTAAAAGCAGCCATTGACGGGCTTATCAAAGAGATAGCTGAACTTAGGAACGGCTTACCTTCCGGTAACAGCGATAGCTTAAGACAGACTAGGAAACATGATGACTCGGTTGAGGTACCCAGGTCTGTGGAGGTCGCGGAACAGAACATGGCGGATGAAGAGACGCCTGCTCCGAAAAAGAGGGCCTTATCCTCGACCGTGCGAATTCAGGGCAAAGTCGGTTCCGAGCTTAAAGCAATGATGGCGACATTGCAAGAAAGTGTAAATCAGATCATTAGTAGACTGGAGCGGATAGAAGAACAGGAAAGTATCACGGATCAAAGATTAGGCAAAATTGAAATATATCTAAACGAGACAGTGGTCCCTGTTATGGAGCGGGAGTGCACTCGGCCGCTAGCCCAGCAGGGTAAGTCGCCGAGTGGACTTGAGCTCAAAACTAGTTCACCAAATTTCCGTGGTCAAGATGGCTCTATTAAATAGTTCATTTAGTATTTGGCAGTGGAATTGTAGGGGGTTCAATCATAAGAAGGCGTCTCTGCAGCAGTTTGTTAGAACGCATGGTGTCAAGCCTCAAGTTATCATGTTACAGGAAACACTGACGTCTAACGTGACCTTAACGAATTTCAAAACGGAAGTTAAGGATAATGAACAGGGCAGAGGACTCGCTACTCTCATTAATAGGAGGTTGGCGTATATTAGACATGATCTTCACATGGCAGATTGCAAGATTGAATATATTATGGTGGAAGTAATCTTAGGTCGGCAAAGGTCATGTCAGAGGAGCGTTTACCTGCTAAACCTGTACAGTAGCCCCCGGGACACGAAGCAGAGTTTCAAATCTCTCTTGACCAAGGCAACCAATCTGGCTAAGGATGCACCGTTGCTTATTGGAGGGGACTTCAATGCACCATATCATGTGTGGAAGTATGCTTATAGCACTATTAAGGGGGAGAGACTATGGCAGCAGGCACTAGACTTGAATTTAACTCTGATTACAGACCCCTCGTATCCCACCAGATGTGGCACGTCGACATGTAGAGATTCGACACCTGATCTCACTTTTGTTCGGGGGGTGGTGGATTCGTCCTGGTCCAATTCTAATATAGATTTTGGTAGCGATCATTACATACTTATGATTACTTTGGTAGTGGCTAATAAAAAGGAGCGCACATTCAGGATGGTTGACTGGGATGCATTTAGGAAAAGAAGAGCGCAGAGAATCGATGATGAGGGAAATGAGTTGACCTTGGAACAGTGGACTAGTCAGCTTAAAAGTGACGTTGAGGCGTGCACTAAAGAGGTTAAGACCGATATTGACACGGAACACATGGATAGTCGCCTGGCACATTTGTTGGAAGCAAAGCAGTCGATGTTAGCGAGATGCAAGGGTCAGAGATTAAATAGAAGGCTTAGAAAGCGTATAGCAGTGGTTAATCAGGAAATTGAAGACCATTGTCGGGTACTGTGCAAGCAGCAATGGGATGAAGTGTGCAATTCTATTGATGGTCGCATTAAGAAGGGAGGCGCCTGGAGTTTGCTCAGACATTTACTAGATGAGACAAACACTAAGTCTAATCAGAGGACTGTGATAGGTAAGCTGGTCCATCAGGCGTGTCGGGACTCCACGGAGCAGGAGTTGCTAAAGGATTTGGCTCAGAGATACCTTCCGTTGGAGACCTGGCACGATACACCTGATGTGGTTTTGGAATATAGTGGAGACGAAAATGCAGCTATGGACGCGGAATTTACTGAAAGTGATATAAGGATGGCGCTGCAGAATCTTAATGGTCGATCGGCATCAGGGCCGGATGGCATTACGAATAAAATGCTGCGGAATTTAGACGATGGGTCAATTGAGTTCCTTACGCGGCAGATCAATTGTCTATGGAAGGAAGGCTCTTTCCCGGAAGAGTGGAAACTGGCAACTACTGTTCTGATACCCAAACCGGGGAAGGCCATAGGGCTTGAAAATCTCAGACCCATTTCCCTGACGTCGTGTTTGGGAAAAGTCGCTGAGCATGCCATTTTAAATAGGCTAACGCGTTATGTTGAGGGCAATGGGGTCTTTCCGCACTCGATGATAGGATTTCGGCCCGGCCTCTCGACTCAGGATGCTATGATCAGGATTAAGCATCAGATCCTTGACCGGCGAACAAGGGATACTAAGGCACTAATTGGACTTGATGTGGAAAAAGCTTTCGATAAAATCCGACATTCTTTCATTATACAGGTGCTATCGGACTTGAATTTGGGGCAGCGGCTTTTCAATTTTGTCAAGGCTTTCCTTACGGATAGGAAGACATGTCTCAGGTTTGGGGAGATAAAATCGGAAGTCGTTAAATTGGGTTGCTGTGGTACTCCGCAGGGATCCGTACTCTCGCCTATGTTATTCAATCTGGCGATGTCGAAGTTGGCTAATAGACTGGACACTGTCCAAGATATTGGCTATTCTATCTACGCGGATGACATTACTATATGGAGTGTCGGTGGTAGTGATGGAGAGCTTGAGGCTAGGCTGCAGCAGGTGGTAACGCTTACGGAGGAGTATCTGGGTCTCATGGGGCTCAAGTGCTCCTCTAAAAAGTCGGAGTTGTTGATCTTCAAATCTAAGAAGCTAGGTCGTAGGCCGAGGGGTTGGGTACCGGACGTTGAGCCTTGCATTAGAATTCATACTAGGGAAGGGTCGGTGATACCCAAAGTTGAAGCAATCAGGGTCCTGGGTTTTGTACTTGAAGCGAACGGATCGAACATTAGAACCATTCAGCGTATTACCAAGAAAACGGAGGAGGCCATAAGACTTATAAAAAGGATCTCTAATAGGCATAGGGGTTTAGGAGAAGAAGGTGCAATGCGCTTAGTTCACGCATTTATTATGTGTCATTTCTCGTATGTGGCAGCTATGCTAAATTGGAATAGGGGGGAGAAAAATAAATTGGATGCATTAATCAGAAAATCCATCAAGGCTGCGCTTGGTCTGCCTATGACTACGTCAAACGATATGTTGTTACGACTGGGTTTGCATAATACTTTAGATGAAATTGCTGAGGCTCAACGTTCCGCACAGAGGGAGCGGTTGCTAGGTACACCACCGGGTAGGTATATATTAGAGTCAATTGAAGCATCGGTGGCTGTGTCGCATGATAGGGCGCCCCTACACGAGTTGAACGTGAACCTTAGGGCAAATATCATGGTTCGTCCATTTCCGCGGAATGTGCACCCCGTGCACAATGTAGGAAGGCGGGTCGCGAGAGCTAGGGCTTTGTTACGAGAGGCAAAGGATCAGGAAGAGGAGTCTGCGTTTGTTGACGCCGCATAGATTAATGGTAAAAATGCGTATTCGGTGGTGGTAGTAGGTGGCAAAGGGAGCGTTAGAAATGCTGCTTCCATTTATACCAAAGATCCGGGGGTTGCTGAACAGGTGGCTATTGCTCTAGCACTAATTGATTCTAGAAGAGTTTTGGTGTTTAGCGACTCGCGATCTGCGATTACAGCCTTCTCGAGAGGACTTGTTGCGGAACCGGCTAACAGACTGCTGCAGGGTAGGGATATCACTTCGCATACCGTTACTTGGTTCCCGGCGCACATGGGGACAGTGGAGGGAGCCCCGCGTAACCTCAACGAGGTGGCGCACAGGGAGGCACGAGGATTAGTGTGCCGTGTACTCCCTGAAGGGGCTGGATCTCCCGCTCCTGAGTACAGGGACCAACTGTTAACCTACAACGAAATCACCAAGCACTATTACTTAGGGCGCAGGGCATTCCCGTTGCCACATCCTAAATGAAATAGGCCGCAGGCCGTTACATTAAGGCTTCTGCAGACACGGACGTACCCTAACCCTGTCATCATGAATAAAATTAATCCGGACTGCGGGGTTTCAGTCTATTGTAGTAAGTGTGGGGGTTTGCTCGATTTACAACACATGCTGTGGCGCTGCTTGGCGTTGGCCGGTGATGGTTCTCGAGGTGAACAGTGGTGGCAGCGAATGCTGCACAGTGAAGTGCTGGCGGACCAGCTCAGGGCTGTCCAGAGGGCCCGTGTGATAGCAGAGGGGCTCGGCCTCTCTGTACCAACGTGGGAGTGGCCCGCATCAGTCCCAGACTGATCCCTCAGGACCTAAATAAAGTTCTTCATACCATACCATACCTAATTCGTACTCCACGTCGTGATGGCACTGGTCGTAACGGCATTTCCAGCGTGTCAGTGAAGCAGAAATACTAGTGCGGGCAATCTGGCGTGCTTGGGTCGCTGTGGCTATGACATCCCGAGTGTACTCTGTCGGCGAGTCGAGTGGGGTCGCAAGGAGAGTCTCTAAAGGCAAAGTCGACTCACGGCCCAAGAAGAGATAGAACGGCGAGTAGCCAGCTGTGTCGTGGCGCGAGGAATTGTAAGCGAACGTGACGAATGGAAGAGCAGTGGAAGACGCGAATGGACGAATGGAAGAGCACGAATGGAAGACGATGATCGGAGGAAACATACATTCCTTGCATGCCTGTTAATGTGCGGTTCAGGCATCCGGTAAGACAGTTAGTTCGAGGATGGTGAGCGGCAGTAAGCTTGTGTTTAGTAGCACATAATCGAAGTAAGTCGTCGATAGCTTTGGCAAGAACGTATCTTCCGCGATCGGTGAGAAGTTGACGAGGTGCACGGTGGAAGATAACGTCGTGAAGCAAGAAGTCAGTGGCGTCTGAAGCGCAACTGGTCGGTAGGGCTGTAGTAATGGCATAGCTGGATGTATAGTCCGTAGCGACGGCAACTCACTTATTTCCGTCATTTGATGTAGGGAATGGTCTGAGAAGATTAACGCCAACGCGAAAAAAAGGGTCGGTTGGTATATCCCAAGGCTGCAGCAGACCAGCAGAATGCACAGCTGGTCTTTTCCGGCGCTTACACGACTCACATGCGGCAACATAGCGCCGGTCTGAGCGGTTGAGACGGAGCCAGAAAAACCGTCGCCGAATTCGGTCATAGGTCCGAAAGACGCCAAGGTAGCCAGTGGTATGAACGTCGTGCAGCAGCTGGAGTGCAATCTGTCGAATATGAGACGGAATGGAGGTAGCTCGAGCCTGTTGGGGTGCATGTTGCGGCGATACAGGGTGTCATTCTCTAGCATGAACATGTGAAGAGATGGGTCAGGCAGATCAGAGAGCAGGCGTTTGGTAAGCTGCCGTAATGATTCATCGCGTCGTTGTTCTGCACCAATGTATTTCAAGGCGGAGATCGAAATAACACAGATCGGTGCGACATCCACTAAAACGCCCGGTGCATCAACGGGATGAGAGGCAGGCAGTCGGCGTCCTGGTGTAGACGACCCGACTTGTAGATCACAGTGTATGTATATTCCTGCAGCTGTAGGGCCCAGTGACCGGAGGCGTCCGGTGCGATCCTTGAGGGAAGAAAGCGAACAAAAGGCGTGATGATCGGTTGTAACTGTAAATGGTCGACCATATATGTAGGATCGGAACGTGCCCACCGCCCAAATGAGGGCGAGACACTCGCACTCGGTAATCGAGTAATTGCGCTCGGCTGGAGGGAGCAGGCGGCTGACGTAGGGATAACGCGTTTGGGCCCACATTGGCGTTGAGCTAAAATTGCGCCGATGCCATAGCCACTCGCGTCAGTGCAGATTTCTCTTGGAGCGCAGGCGTCAAAGTGGACGAGAGCAGGAAGCGTGGTGAGTAGCGTGATGGATGTGCGAGAAAGCAGACTCTTGTTTAGAGCCCAGCAGAAAGGAACGTCTTTCTTGGGGAGGTCAGTCAGGGGACGGGCAACATGGGCGAAATTTTCCACAAACCTGCGGAAGTAAGAGCAAAGGCCAAGTAACCTTCGAACATCTTTGGCACAAGTTCGTATGGGGAATTCTGCACAGCACGAACTTTAGCGGGGTCGGGGCAAATTGCCTGACGAATCAACGAGATGTCCGGGCATGGTTATTTGGCGGTGACCGAAGTGGCACTTGGACCAGTTGAGAGCCAAAGGCCAGCGGTGCGAACAAAAGAAATAACTGATAAAAGTTTTTTTATGATGGGTCGCAATAGTTGAAGAGAATACGATGATGTCGACCAAGTAGCACAAACAGGTGGATCATTTCAAGCCACGCAAGAGCATGTCCATCATCCGTTAAAAGGCCGCCGGGGCATTGCACAAGCCAAAAGGCATTATACCCTGAGCTGATATAGGCCGTATGGTTTGACGAATGGTGTCGTCTCACGGTCATTTCATCCACGGCAATTTGCCAATATCCAGAGCGAAGGTCTATTGATGAAAAATAAGTGCCACCGTGGAGACAATCCAGGGCATCGTTAATGCGTGGAAGTGGGTATACACCTTTCTTGGTGATCGTGTTTAGATGACGAGAGTCAACGCAGAATCGCCAGCTGTTATTCTTCTTTTTGACGACAACAACAGGGTATGCCCACGGGCTGGAAGAGTGTTCAATAATCCCTTTGGCAAGCATTTTGTCAACTTCACTCTCGATAACTTGTCGCTCAGAGGGTGACAGCCGGTTGGGCGTCAGCGAACAGGTGCTGCATCTCCGGTATTTATACGATGCTTCACGACCGTAGTTTGACACAAGGGCGATTGTTCAGGTCAAAAATGTCGGAGTACGACTCGAGGAGGCCACGGAGCTCTCCGCCTTGTTGGGTTGAGAGGATCGGTGCAATCATCTTTTGAAAGTCGTCGAGCGGGGCAGACGCAGAAGGCGCAGAATGAGCACTTGTCGAAGACGGCGCAGCAGATAGAACGGAAATGTCGCACTCGTGCGACGGTGACAACGTGGCAAGAGACATGCGTCGAGGAAATACTTGAGGGCACTGTCCGAAATTTAGGATGGGAAGACATGTCTGATTGTCCGCTATAGAAATGGTGGTGTGTGGGAAAGACATTGTGGGAAAGCAGGACTGAAGTCGCGGGAGTAAGGACATAGTCTCCGTCAGGTACAGGTGGGCAGATTAAAACAGTGATGCAGGTTGCTGCTAGAGATGGGGAGGCGAATAAAATCCGCAGAACAAAGCTGAGCTGAAGCTTTAGCAGGAAGGTCAACGGGAATGGGTAGGTCAAGTTGCACAACACCTGCTAAACAGTCAATAAGAGCAGAATGGACGCCCTATTGCAAGAACCAGCGTCTTCTAGTGCCTTCCAGTGTGAAACCAGCGCGTTTTTTGACACTGGATCACACTGAAGACGCTGGCGCTCCCTCTCACTCACTGGGACACCAGTGAGGACGCTGGGTCACACTATACGACACGCTGGTTCCACTGCCATGACGCTGGGCGCACTGGTTTGTGCTGTACAGGCGCTGGTTCTCGCTGCTGTTCGCTGGTTCGCACTGGAAATTTACTGCGCTGGTTGTGTGTGTGCCACGCTGGTTCCTGTATGCGAGCATGAGCGCTGCTGAATATTAAATGCTTTATATCGCTTGCTACTAGCCTCTTGTCCTAAATAACGTTATATCTTGGGCTCATAACACTCTATTTCGGGTCGCAGCTTGGAATAAAGGTGCGTGAGCTGTCCTGTTTATGCGTGCACATTTGACACTGAAGATCACTTTGGTTTCTTGCATTTTCCCTTTTCACTGGGCGGATAGCTAAATTCTTGAACCAAATCACGCAAATGCAGAGGACGCCGCGTTTTTTAGTAGTTTGCACGTAACATATGACTGGGAGTTGCCGCCGTTGTCACAATGTTGTGGAGTGGACATGAAATCCAGAAGTTGTTCAGACGCGCTCGGACGGACCCGAGTTCGAAGCCTACTGCTGATTGATATTATCGCATCGATAATGAAGCTGAGGCGATTCGTGCACTTCCACTTTCCCTATTGTAAAAAAAGGTTCTGAGGCTCAAATACTCACATTTTAGCTTTCGCCAGCTATCCGCGCCGAGATCGGTCCCCAGCGAAGCTCAGGCGTATCCGCCGAGTCCGTCTGCACGCTATCGGCGCGTCTGGGCTCAGGAATCAACAAGTCTAACAAGGATATATCACTCTACATTTCAGTTTTCGCGTCGGTGTTCTTAAATAGACCTTCTTATTTTGTGTCTAAAGTGCCAGTACATGAAGCGATGAGCGCCGATGTGACGCGTCATAAATACAGGTATATGTGCTGTCGCCGAAGGCTGCCAGCACCTAGCCTGCGCTTTTCTGACGAAGATATATAACTACACAGACGTGTCGATTGAACCGCATCACTGAACTAAGAAAACGTTGCATATCCATCAGGTGAAGAACAAGAGACGGCTATCGAAATCGGTAGTAACAGCGTCCCGGGTCGGCGGTTCATTTAGGACTTTTTTCCGAGTTAAAATACTAAACGCAAGTGCAAATCGATGTTGTGGCACTTCCAAGCTGACTACTGAATAAGGACAGCAACTTTTTCTCCCTGGTACAGGCGTGAGCTTTAGGTGCTGGGCGATAGCACAGCTATCATGTCTATGCCAGACCTATCTCGGCGAAACTAAAACTGCTTCTCGATTCTGCTATGGCAAATTATCCATACATATGCACCTGCTGGCGTGGCGTGGTGGTGAAGTACCCGGCTTGGGATCTGTAGGTCGGATGGAATCCTGGTCGAAGCATATTTACTTTTTTTATTGCCCTTAAGTGCTCTCTGTTGCTTTCTGTATTCAAAAAATGGATACGGTTGCCAGGCACCGCGTATTCAACGCGATAGAGCTGTTTTCCACAACGCCACGCCTGCTGTTGCGTACTCCAGGGTAGCGTATTGTACTGCTTCGGAGATGTAGCGACGCCTGTTTATCGAAGCTCGACAGACCTTACTATTGGGTAGCGCGGCGTTGTCGGCAGACTGCAAGCATCCGGTAGACCATGGCGACCAGGCAAGGACGAGGCGATTCCTAGTGCGAAACTTGCACGGTTTATTCATAGGTTGGTGAAAGATGATAAGAGAATGAAGTGTTAAAGCATATTTCGGAGCCCCTTAAATAGGCTCTCTAAAATCATGGGAGGGATCATGCTCCCGTCGACGTCACGTGACAGGCACAGAGTCTGGTTTGTGGATGGGCGTCCCACCTCCGTGTATACCAAGTCGGCAGCAAGGAAAGAGCGTCCCGCCTCCGTTTATACCAAGACCGCAGCAACGAAAGAGCGTCTCGCCTCCGTAGATACCAAGCCTGCATCAAGGAAAGAGCGTCCCGCCTCCGGTTATACCATGCCCACAGCAAGGAAAGAGCGTCTCGCTTCCGTAGATACCAAGCCTGCAGCAAGGAAAGAGTGTCCCGCTTCCGGTTCTACCAAGCCCGCAGCAAGGAAAGAGCGTCTCGCCTCCGTATATACCAAGCCCCAGGTCCGGGAATTGTAGACGCTTATCCTTCCCTTTTGCACGTTGCTGGTTCGCGGAAGTTCTCCTGTGGAGCTTGACAGTTCGAGGAAAAGGTCCCTCTCAAGTCGCACACACACAAAAGGCGCCTGTAAACACTGCGGGACTATCGCCAGACTGGCATGTACTCGAGACAACCATGGCTAATTAGGCAGTCACACTTCGTTTTGACGAGGCATGGTGGGCGAGAGTCCTTTTGCACGGCGTGCTCGACGCCAGCCGTAACACTTCCCAGCGCCCCAGCATCCAGCGCGCGACACTGGGCCCATAGTTCGGCGTGGCACTGGACAATGGGCACTGAGTTTTGCAATAGAGGGGTCAAAAAGCCTAGTCGGAATATCGCATCGTGAGGGCAACATTCGAGCTCACCAAACAAAACAGATGTGTGCCGGTCGGCGACACTCACATATGTGCAGTACACATTCCAAGCAAAGCCGGAGTTCTACCGTCGGCGACCTGGAGCAGTCGAGTTGGAGAAGGAGCAAGCATAGGCGGGCAGTTTTCATCTTTCCAGGAGGGAGGGGAGGGGCTGGAGCCCGACCAGCTTTCCGAATCCCATATAAACACACGCACGCACGCACGCACACACACACACACACACAAATGTGTGTGTTTTCACTGAAGTGACGACCTTATGAGAATTTATAAGACCTTATAGTAGGAGACAGTTCAATGTCACAGCCTGAGTCCTCTCCCACCACCAAGAATCTGACGTCTCTCGGTGGTGTAGTCTTCCGTCGTGTAATTGTCGTATCCTTCGCTATCACTAATACTGCTTCGCCTTTCGGCGACACTGCAGCCTGTCTCTGTCTTTCCTTTTTTTTCTGTGAGACCGGGTACAAGCGCTCCTGCGCATGACTGCTGTTGATTCTGATTTCGAGTGAATCCGGCTTGGCCTCATTTCGGTTACTAAGTGAGTTGCACAGGCTGCCCCAACTATGATGCACCAAGACTTAAAAGAAAGAGCAGTTGCGTTATTCAAAGAGAACCTAGCTAGTGCATATTGTTTCCAGTATATAGGAATAGGCGCCAGTAATTCTTTTGTTCTGAAATTTAATTCGACAATTGCAATTAATTTTTTAACTCGAGAAGTACTGTCCTAATTTTCAAAGTGTCAATGAAGCATTTGTAGGCACCCCAAAATGACATCTAACTGCGGTGTTTTCAGCGACGTACTAATAATTGCGCACAATTTTTTTCCGACTGGTAAAGAAACCTCAAGAAATATGAAAAATACCGCGTGACTTCGCTCCCACCCGCATCATAAAGCAGCGCCCTTAAATTAGCTGAGCGAAAGCAACTGCATTGCCTGTCACAAACTCGAAGAGACAGTGCATCACCTTGATAATGGTACGGAAGAAGCACCAAGGTTTCGTGGCTTTGCAGCTATTCCTTCCTCTCCACGTCACACTTATCCATCTCTCAAGACCAACTGATCACATTTAAAAAAAGCCCCTTGATAACGAGGCCTAAGCGCCGCTCTGACCACGCGAGAAACGCGAACAGCAATGTAAAAAGCACAGCATGCTTCAAAATTGTGGCTTTGCTCGCACATCATCGACAGAGTGCGCGCGCAGCAATATTTTGCGCCAGATACTTGCTTCAGACCAAAGCCAAATTAAAGTGACGGTTTTCGTTTTCATGAGAGTGCATACAGGCTGCAAAAAGAGCTTCATATGGCATAAAATAAAAGCGATAAACAGACCGGGAAGCGACCCACGTGTTGAGAAAAGGCAAAAGCGATCGCTTCAAGAAAGTAAATAACTACTTCCAAATGAGCCTAATTGGCTATCGGGACGCCTGCAAAAAAATACAACTCATTTCATGCAATGTGCCCTTACTAGCCATGTATTCGTAAGCGCCGTTCAACATCAGCTGCTGCCTAGAGGACGAGTTCGAAAAGTCTCCTTCTACAGCTACGCAGTACTGTGTCCGCTTTATCACATCTACAGTGGCTTCCTTGATGACTTGCGCTCGAATTCTACGGCAGACATCCGTTACCCTTGTCTTTAGCTAATCTGACGTCCGTCTCAATCATGTAAGCACGATGTGTGACATAACCCACAAGAAAGAAATCGAATGCAGAGAGGCCAGGTGACCTAGCCGGCCAATTTAAGGCCCGTGCCTTCCAATCTATTGCGCATGAAAAGTCGCATCCAGCCAGTTTCGTGCTCGACTGCTGCTGTGTGCTGGTGCTCAATCTTGCTGATACCACAGAAGTGGAAGACGTGAGAGCGGGACTTCACTGAGAGACTCATCCACCACTCCTTCAAGGATTTCATTCACTCAACACTGTCTAGTCACTGTCTGATGGAAGAAGATGGGACTGAATACAACACCGGCGTAAATTCCGCACCTCAAATTGAACGACCACTGGTACTGAGGCCGAATGCGCTTCACCCAGTTTGTATTGTAGTCACTCCAATAGCATGCATTATGCAAATTTACCTGGGCGTTTCTGTGAAAATTTCCTTCATCTATGCACATTATGTTGCTTGAGAAGTCCGGTGACTCATCGGTTTTTTTGAGGACCCAAATCGAGCAATCCAGATGATTCTGCAGATCCCGAACTTCCAAGCATTGGTGCTGTATGAACTGATACGGGTGGAAGGCCGTTGTTTAGAATACTGCAAAACTGATGACTTGGAAATTGGTACCTGGGCGGCCATGTTCCACACGTACACTAGCATGAGGGATCGGGGCCATAAATGCTAGAACATCCGTGCGTAGGCTAGGACTCAAAGATGGAGTCCTCCGCCGCTGTTTCTTGAAGGTGCCGGTTTGTCTCAGGTTTTCATAATTTCTGATGATAGTCGATGCGTTTGGTCTTTGTCTACCACCACACTTCCAAGGCTGATATATATTTGCGGCCTTCCTCTTGTTGTCATTTGCAGCTCTCAAGGCAAGATCAGTTTTATCTTCCGCTCGCTAGAGAAAGACCTGGCGACTGGGACGAAACAGTATGCACCTTTAAACATTTGCAGTAACGTTGTCAATTCGCTTTTTGTTGGGATAGGTCCTGTGGCAAAAAGAAAGAAGAACCATCCGTGCACTTTATCTACGCTAAGACAACAGCTATCACTAAACGGTGATGGTTCGGGCTAGTTGGTTTCCATTTTAGACAATGTGGTGCAGCGCGATGCTGGACAGGGAACACAGGAAAAAACGAGGACAAGCGGTTACTGCCAACTGAGATTTTATTGTCTGATACAAGGTGTTATACAGGGTGTCCCACATAACTTGAGCCAAGAACTAAAAAATGAAAGGCGCGTCGGAAGCGAATTGAACCCAATGCATACTATTCGCAGTAGCCTACAGTAATTCATACAATTTGTTTGTTTTCCCCATAACTCACCAATTGAGTTTAATTACACAACAATTTAATTATTGGCTGCGGACCCCAGGTATGATACGCAGATTTGCAAAGCAACACCAGAAACCCCCGATCGAGTTGTTTTCTTTACGATACGTCTCACGTAATCCTTTTTTCCGGGGTGCAAAGAAAGCCCACGTAGTGAGGAAAAAAAAAACACGTGACAGAGCGCTTGCGCAGTGGCATCGTGCTGCTCTCCAAAGTGCGTTTGATGAACAAGGTCGGCTCCTTTCAGATAACGGCGACAATGCATGCTGCTGGCCGAGCGCTGCCGAGTTAAATAGCGCCTTGCTGCTTCCTCGTCGCCAGTCACGATGCAGCCTACTTGCATCGCCGATGCAACCGATTGGCTTTGAATGGCGGAGCAAACATGCGTAGAGCAGCGAAAAACCTGAACTCTTCTTCGTTGTCACCAAAGCCACCATCAATGTCGTCTTCTTCCCACATTACAGACTGACAATATGAGACGATATCGCGATTTTTGTGCGTCCCGTCCATAGAAGAACGTGAAAACGATGGCAACGCCCTCGTCGGGTCATCTGTCGTGCTGCGACGTAAACTGCATTTCTTCCTCGCCCAACCATGATTTTATCGGGCTGCCCACGCGCGCTGTCGCGGCCTAGCAGATTCCTCGCAAATACATCTTTCTCCGTGCCCGTACCTGCGTTCAGCGTCGGCGTGGGCGTGGGCGTGGGCGTAACCGAGTGAACGAGCACAGCGAAGGATGAAAGAGCGAACGCGGAGCACAGCGGTTAATGAAAGACAGCGAGAGCGAGGAGAGCGCGAGGAGGAAAGCGGATGAGGACAGTATTGGGGGCGAGAAGTTACGCAGTCGCCATTTGTCGGAAGCTCCTCCCTTGCGTAGTATGAGGGATCACGCGGCACGCTCCTCATAGGTATCGCTTACGGCGCTCAAAATACCACACGGCAGCCCTCCTGGACATTTTAGTAGGTACTCTCAAAACGAGGGAAGGTTTTCACTGTCGATTTAATAATATTGGGCAAACTGAAAGCACAGAATCGTTTACAGACGCTATCTCTTTACCGAATACGTACAGTGAACGCCACTGCGCGCGGTGGCCGCGATGGAGTCTCCCGAACCGGCTTCTTGCGTGAAAGGTAGGTACACGCTGACAGTAAACTATGTGAAATATGCTCTTATAGAGGGCTGTCTGTGTAACAAAATGGGGCATAACAGAATGAAGCCTCAATGCAGCGGTCGCACGGATTCGCGGCGACCGAGTGCGCGTCTGCATGCATGTCCACGCACAATGTTTTGCTTTAGATGTCAGCGCGCTTTTTGCACCGTGCCGTGAGCTTTAGGCCACAGTGTATGAGCATTTGACTGTAAACTAGCAACCATTGTTGTGTGGACGCTATCAGAACTGCTCAAAAATAATTTCGTTATAGAGACTTCGATGCCTACGGCGACTGTGATGTGCCGTCGCGACGAGTCAATCGTTTTCTGTCTTCTAAATCCGTGGACATATCAATATTATTTCTCAAGCGGCGTCGCGCTGTATGTTTATCTGTCTTCTCAGCGTGCGATTTCCCTCCGCTTCTTTTTGCACTCCAGTGCATTAATTCATAACACAAACATGATCATATACCATGTTTTTTTAACGTGAGTCTTACCACTCCCTTTCCGCTTAAGTGAACTTGCCATTATCTAGCATCACCAAGTTCATATACCTAACCGTGATCACATTAGCCGGGCAGCCGGGCGCGGGCGAGCGCCTCAGTGGGCGTTTTCTGCTACTCACCGAACATCGCGCAGTCCCGGCGCCGTAGCAGAAATCTTCCTCACGCCTTTGCTTTCTGCATACCCGAGTTCTAGCCGATGGCTGTCTGCCGATTCTAAGTTTCGCGAGCCAAGCTTCACGCAGCTCCTTGACTTGCGGCTACGTGTGAATAAGGCAGACACCGGGCTCCGTTGCGTACTTCCGGCACTGCGGCGCCGAGCAGTAGCCTACCATGCTGCACGCCTCCAAAGGCAGCCACTACTTATTATAGTACTTTCAAATGTTGTCAAGCAGACACCCAAGGCGGGAAAGCCTCACCACTTAACCAGAACCGCGGCGCAGGTGGCACATTAAACTTTCGTCTTCAGTTCGCTTCGGCGCTTCCGATGCAGCCGACGCGGCCGCTGTGCCCACGTGATCCCTCATGCCACGTCACGCCGACGGTGCGCCAGCTTTTCCAGTGGTGGAGCTCGCCCCCAATGTCGAAATGGTGGAGAGGAAAGCGTAGTGCCGCACGATACGTGCTCCAAGGTGGCAACCAGGCATGCGGCGAGCGCGTCCAGCGATATGATAAATGGAATCAAAGCGCTGGCATGGGCTTTGAAGCCACTGCATATGCAGTACTTCGTCTACGCCGCCGCTGTTGTGCCGCTGCCAGTGTGCTAGAAAATGCGCTCCGTGCGAGCTACACGTTCCTTTGTTCACGCTTTCTTTCTCAACAATTAGCGACGCAGCAGGTGGAAATGCTTCGTCTGCCACTGCTTCTAAACTAGCTGCCCGAGCACAGGCTCAGCGCCGCCGAAAGGAACCTGTCGTTGAGAATCAAATTCTTTGCCACAATATATGCCACAAAGCACCTAAACAGTTGTGCTCAAAATTCGCATTATGGAGTATCGTAATCGTAGGTGAATTTTGTTAATTTTGATGTTAATGTCATCGAATCTATCACGCAGCAAAATTTGATCTGTATGCTGATGACACTAGCATATTTATATCATATTCATGTTCTCTTTTCTTATTTGTGTCTAATGATGCCCTAGCACAGTTGGCTTTACGGTCTATACAAAACTGCATCAATGTAAATTCAACTAAAACAAAAGGCATTAATTTCCGCACAAAAGGCACCCAAGTGTTTCTCTCCAAACGCGCTTTACTATTAGATTATCTGCCTATTGAAATTAACGACACTACTAAAGTACCGGACACATATTTCTGATGTACACTAGAGACATGAACATATCAACTTTCTCCTTTATAAATTGTGCTGAGATTGGAGCTTTAAATCTTAATAGAGACATGCTCTCCACAGCTGTAATGTTGTCAATATGCAACAGTTTTTTGCTTCTCATTTTAATTACTGCTTTGGTAATGCATACGACAGATGAATCCAGCTTAACTCTTTCGTTACCACGAGAAAATGGTCGTTTTTTGTAGTTCTCCAAAGAAAATTATTTACCACTACAAATAATATTCCAGCACACATTGCAGCATAGCATATTGTACATAATGAAATGCTCTTTCTAAAAACGTAGGTTGCAAAACAAAAAATTTTATTAGGTAAAACATAAACATTTTATAAAGCGCCATTTTTGCTGCCAGTTGATAAAACCAACAATAAAAAAACATGATATCTACAAACGCGTTATTATTAAAGGAAATTCAGAATATACATTTCAAAGCAAATTACCGAGGAATGGTGTCTGAAAAAATAAATTCTCAGTACACCGCCCTTCTTCGGATACAAAAAGAAGAAATAAAGAAGTTATTATTATTATTATTATTATTATTATTAAGGTATTATTATTATTAAAATAAGAACAGTTCATCGCTCATGCTATGCGGTGAAGCAGTTTCTGGATTTTGTGAAGCACAGGGGCACTCCGCACTTTTCCCATAAAACGTCTCGTTTTTTGTTCAACTTTGCGGTCCTCGTAACACATTTTGCAGTTCCACGTTTTCGGCATCTTCTGAGGTTGGTTCGATGAGAAATCCAAGGAACTTACTTCACCAGTTCGTCTGGAGTCATAGATCTCTTTCCAGCACCGATTGCTCTCAGTAGCTAAAGAATTATGCATCCAAGCATATCTGTTTGCATTTGTACAGATTGTCTTTATAACCTCTACAGAGAAGAAGAGTAGGAAAAAATCCCACGCCATTGTAAACAGTTTGCGCTGCTCCGTAGTGCTGGATCGAGATGTGCTAGCGGGTGGCGGCATCCTTGGCGTCAACGGAAGGTTTTTTGCTGCCGATGGCAGCACATCATGACCAAGCGAAGTATGCACCCTGAAGATAATCAGTAGAGCTCTCAGGTCGTGCAAAAAGGTCAGCAGACATGCGCGCGTTGAAGGCCGCTCACGGCCGTAAAGGAAACTCACCGCTGAACAGCTGTGGATGCTGACTCAAAGCAACGTCGCCGTTAGAGCTTTCACCGGTTTTCCTGTCATCTTCGCAGTAATAACGCGGGTCCTCATCACTAAAGTGAAGTGCGGGTGCAGCACAGTTTCGAGCGCGGCGCTTTTCTCGCGACGTAGCCGGGTGGACGGCGCCATGGGATCGACTTTCGATAACTGCGATGTGACGCCGGCAGTGACCCTTGCCTGGATGTTACAAGAGAAGAGAAACCTAAGCTCTTGGACACTGATTGAAAATGCCTGGTCCACATGTTGGATAAGCGGCGCACCTTCAGAAATAAATTTTGGTAGAACAATACGACTAGCACGTAGGTACTCCAAACCAACGCTTACTAGTGAAGATCTGGCGTGATTTTCGGGTAATTATCACCGCTCATCACTGTCGGATGGCAAAGCCGGCGATGTAATTTAGTTATTGTCTTCCTGGGAATCATTCGGGGGGGGGGGGGGGGGAAGCAGACAATTTTGGTGCTAGTGCGGCGTGATCGTGAGCGGCATTCTTTCTTCTCAAACGCGGCAGAGGGTGACAGCCACGCCTCTTTTCGCTACAACATATGCACATTAGTTCGCAAAAAGGTCTGTCAAAAATCACAACGTCGCCAGATCGGGAAAATGTAAACCGATTTCGAAAGTGCACTGCCTTTACTAACTACTCGATGGCCTTAAGTGGATAAAAACTATTTTTCCGAGTCTGTAAGAAGCCCGCGAATGCACGCAAAATTGCTGCGCGACTGGCCGCTCGAGGCGCTTTGCGTGTATTTCCGGGCTTCTTTCACGCTCTATGTAGCACGTATCAAGCAACAGAAAGGTGTATCGGGTGTTTTACATGTCGCTCTACAATTTTCCCATTGACGCTTTTCATGTAACTATAATATTTGATCAGTTCATGAATTAGTTAAGACTGATTATCTAAATAGGCGAAATGAAAACAATATCTCCAAACGACAGCAAATATCATTACCTTGGTTCTGTCCAGATACTTGACATTCGCATATTTTTAAACTCTTGCTAAAGTTCGCTGAGACACCCTTTATATCTAAAGAAGATACCTTGGATTTTTTACTATTATTTTAAATGTTCACGGATCGGCTTCCTGACCCCTACAACTGCTTATGAGCAGCACCTTTTAGTACCTACTAAATAATTAATTACCCGATTGACCTGCGGACAGCTAAAACGGCTGATTATAGCAACTTTAGTGCCAATAAACTAATTCTTTAATTACATGACTAAATAATTAAAATTCTAGGAGCACTGCAATGATGAAATATTTGACTTGTATATTTTATGCTGTAATAAATAAAGAAAGAAAGGATGCAAGAAAGAAAGAAAGAAAGAAGCAAAGAGTTAACCCTAGGTGGATGAATGCGAAAGCATTGCCACCACCAAAGTTCGGGGGATCCACTCTCACTAACGATCGTAGGTTCGAGTGCCTTAATTAACTCTATATTAATAAGCTTCTCCTTAATTACGACAAACGTAAGTGGGTTCGACTCCTTGCAATGGTCGAGGGTTCGAGTGTCGTAATGAACTCTATCGTAATTGAACATGTGCCTTAATTCTCTCTATCTTAACTTCGCCTTAATGGACACCAAAGGCCGTGTGTTGGACTTCCACTAAAGGTCGTGCCTTAACTATATCTTAGGAAATGGGCATTATTAACATCGCCCTAATTAACACCAACGGTGGCGAGTTTGACTTCCATTAATGGTCGTGCGATCGAGTGCCTTAACTTTATTTTAATTAAATGTGCCTTAATTAACATCGCCTAATTCACTCTGCCTTAACCCACTCTGCCTTAAGTGGCGTCGTCAACTGCCTCATTGGCTTACTTGGGCTTTCCTGACTTTTTGGACCATCTCGTGGTCGCGCTAACGCCTCCTCAAGAGTCAAAATGCGTTCGCATTCATAATTTATTAGTACTAATCAGCAACAGCTGGTGTAGGGGTTGGAGGACGGACGTCAGGATGAAAACCCACAACTTGGGAGGGATTTATTCTCATTATGTACAGGGAGGTGAGCGTCAATTAACAGTTGTAACAGTCATTACGGGCCTGCAGCAACTCGGACGCTGCGGCCCGCGGCAAGAAGTTCGAGAGAGGTGAATCAGGTAATCAGGGCATGTCCCAGCATCCTCAGGTCTCTCTGGAAGGCTTCTTATAAACCCTTCGAGCACTGTAAGTCACGTCATGTTTGACCAATGGGAGAGTCCGCTCCGATGACGCCACTTTCAGCCAATGGTAGGCGCCCGTGTCGCGGTGTCACACCTGGCGGCTCTCTGCGGTCTTGCCTCGCAGACTGGCAATGCACTTCTAACGAGGAGAAGGGGAGGGCTGCTCATGCTCCATTGTCGGAGGCCCACCTGCTAATCCCGGCGGCGCACGAACTTGTTGGCACGTGAACTTGTTGCCTTAAACTTGTTGGCTCGGCCGCTCCTCTGGAATGTGCTTTCCTGCTTCTGCATTCCTCAATTAGCTGTGCTGCGTATCGAAGTGGTTTGGGGAACTCGAAGTAGCCTCAGGAAACGGCGCCATATCTAACAGCTCGTCCTCGCCCCGGTAGTTCTGAATGGCCGGAGAACTCAATTCGCTGGCCATGAGGAACGCTGAAAGAAGCTGCAGGGTACTGGGGTCGAGCCTCGTTTGACAACCCTCGGGATCCTGGGCCCTGGAGAACATACGTCAAACAAACCAAACAACACAGCGCTGCACCACGCGTAAGCGCAGGCTCTTCACCCCTGACTCGCCAGGCTATTACTGAGTCAAAATCAACCCTGATCATTTAGTTCCCCAATTTTGACAAAGCAGTTCCAACCACCCTTCCAAACAGCTATCCATTTCTCCTCGATTGCCGACAAGACCAGAGCACTATTGTTGTTGCAAAACAAAAGGGTCGTTGACGATGCAAACAACAAATGAAAACAGCCGAACATAACTTAAGTGGCCTAACCACACGAACAGCATGTTTCCAATCTATCGCAGTGGCGTACTTATCGCACGTATTGGTGCCACTGAACAATCTGGTCAACCTCACAAGTACGTAATCACAAGCGCACTAGCCTTGTGGTCACTAAACAAAACGCGTACTTGCGTTGTAGGCAAACTTTTCACTTACGCTTACTCACGTTTCTTCCCTGAAAGTCCTACAGGACACGTGACGTAAACGAACAATTAAACTCGCGGGACTTACACACTCCGCAGAACTCTTAAAATGATGCGTCTTCTTCTAACTCTTTCCACGCACGTTCACTAAAGAAGTCAGAATACGGCTGCCCTCAACACACACTAGCAACCCAGTCATAAATCTGCTTCCTTCCGTCCACACAGGACACGCGCTAATGGAACTAAGAACGCTTCTCCGTGCAAATCATGCACTCACTGAAAACTACGCGGTTAACCTTAGAAAATTCAAAAACACTTAAAAAGAAAGAAGGTTAAATAACACACACGCGCGTTACCATAGGCCTTTCGACGATAACCTTGACCTTCAGGTTACTTGCACACACAAAAAAAAAACCTATCTACTTATTAATGAGCATCTCGCGAGACTACATGTTTACACAAACGCGTCTTTCAAATCTCGAGCTTCTCGAACGAAAACATAAACAAAGCTCAAACCTTACATATTGAAAGAAATCCTAGTCTCAAATCGCGAAAACATTCCGATGCTCAAAATAACAAACAAAACACTTCATTTCTACGGAAGCGCTCTTGGCCTCCCGTTCCCGATTGCTTACGACTGACTCATACTTTCAGCCTGACCCGCGGTGGGCGAAGTTTCAAAGCTACTCTGGCTGCCGAGAGACAACAAAAGGGCTGATTCACTATCAGCTCCCCCAAGACGTTACGGTCTCCTGCCAATTTGCGTCCTGGCGCCCCGCTTTCAACACGAACTCGATTGACCGCGTCGCTACTCCCCACCTGGTCTCGTCCTGCCACCTTGCGTTTCTTCGAACTGCACGCTGAGCTGTGAAAAGAACTACGGAACGACGAGGAGCTTAACTGCCTCGTGCCCTTTGTCCGCGTCCGTGCAGAACATTCTTCGCGGTCCCCCTTTGACCTGTGGCTCGAACGTTTAGGATGCGTCAACATCGTCAGTGACGACCGCACCTTTCTTCTCCTCGCGCCCTGCCCATTTGGGTTTCTCGCCATTTTTGGCAGCGCTACATTATTTACCGACTTTCGGTCTTTACCGCGCTTCTTTTTACGGCGCTTTCTCTTTGCACTCGCTTTCATGTCGCCTCGTGCCTCGTGCTGGCCGGTACACATTTCGTCGGCCCGGATCGGTCTCTTACCCGCACAGTCTGAGTGATTCTCACTTAAATCTACTCTCTCTCTGCCTCGACTGGCGGACAGCTCAACCGACTCTGGCACAATGCAGCAGGCTTTACTCGAGTAACACAACTCGCACTCTTGCGAACTGCCCTCTACTACATTGCCCAGCTCACGCTGTGCATCGGCACACAGCCCGTCGGTATCGATCGCTGTCTCACGCGCACAGTCCGAATGATTAACAACTGAATCATCCCTATCTAGGCCATCTAGACTGGCGGAGAGCCGCACCGATCCCTGAACAATGCAGTTGTATTCTCTTGAGCTACGCAGCTCGCAATCCTGAGAATTACCCTCAACTGCACCGCTCAGCTCGCACTTCACTTCTGCACGCACATCTGGCTCTACATGGGTGCTCGCGTCCCTCGGGTCAGCAGTACCCTTTCCTTCGCTAGCAACCTCGCTAACATTACCAGCGACGCACACGCTCGGTAACTGTGCCAATTTGTTCGCAGCTGGCCTAGCTGTCTCTAGAGTCATCTGTTGGCACAGCACCTCGTCGCTCTCCTAGCGGCCTTTAACGGCCTCTGTTGCCACTAAGGCATCGTTAGCAGCTAGCCTTTTCCCTTCACTTATGAATCTGCAGCTAATCTCACAGGCCCTATTCTTTTCGTCGGCTTCTGGCGAAAATCTGCTAAACACTTCCACATTCTTTCGCTCTGTACTTCCTACAGACTTCTCAGACAGCCGTTGTCTCTGTGCATATAACTGATCACAATCCTGTATCGCTTTGATCAGTGCTGCCTTCTCTCTCTCATACTTTTCCTCTCGCTCACGTTCGCGTTCATTCTCACGTCCGTGACGCTCACACCTAAGAGTAAGTTCTTGAAGCTCATGCTTCCGTTCATTCTCGCGTTCTTCACGCTGACGCTCACTCCTAAGCTCACGACGCTCTCGCAAACGTACACGACGCACACGCTCCCGTGGCTCCTGTATCACTTCCCAAGCAAGCTCAATGCTTTTGTCATCATTGCCACTATCATTAATCGCCTTTATGATAGCTGGCGTTTCCATCCGTTCGTCCGCCTCAACTCCCAAATCGTCACACACCAACAACAATTCCAACCTCGTCAACCTTCTAAGATCCATGGCAGCTGCCCCGACAGGTGGTTAAAACTGTTTTCCTTAATTAATTTGTGCAAACACACAATGCATCAAACTCCCGATTCCCAGAACTATCAAAATTGAACACACAACCTTTGAGTCTGGCGAATCATAAGGAAAAAAACCACGCGCTCACTTACGGTTGCAGCACCCTGCCATCCGGTTCATTTGTCCGCTGTTCCCGGTTCCTTCCGGACTCCCTGGGTCGAAGGCTCGCTCCTTCTTCGATACTCCCAGTCTCTTCGGACCTCTTTCGACGAAGGCTCTCTCTTCTTCGCTCTTCCCGGTTCCTTAGGATCTCTCTCGACGAAGGTTTATCCGTAGCGCTGCCACCAGCTGATGCATTCGGAGGCGATCCTACCGCTGCCAACCAGATGTAGGGGTTGGGGGACGGACTTCGGGATGGAAACCCAAACTTGGGAGGGATTTATTCTCATTATGTACAGGGAGGTGAGCGTCAATTAACAGTTGTAACAGTCATTACGGGCCTGCAGCAACTCGGACGCTGCGGCCCGCGGCAAGAAGTTCGAGAGAGGTGAATCAGGGAATCAGGGCATGTCCCAGCATCCTCAGGTCTCTCTGGAAGGCTTCTTATAAACCCTTCGAGCACTGTAAGTCACGTCATGTTTGACCAATGGGAGAGTCCGCTCCGATGACGCCACTTTCAGCCAATGGTAGGCGCCCGTGTCGCGGTGTCACACCTGGCGGCTCTCTGCGGTCTTGCCTCGCAGACTGGCAATGCACTTCTAACGAGGAGAAGGGGAGGGCTGCTCATGCTCCATTGTCGGAGGCCCACCTGCTAATCCCGGCGGCGCACGAACTTGTTGGCACGTGAACTTGTTGCCTTAAACTTGTTGGCTCGGCCGCTCCTCTGGAATGTGCTTTCCTGCTTCTGCATTCCTCAATTAGCTGTGCTGCGTATCGAAGTGGTTTGGGGAACTCGAAGTAGCCTCAGGAAACGGCGCCATATCTAACACTGGTGAGTAAAGCGCAATGGACTGCCGGCGCTGCTGCGGCCCTGGACTAAGGACTCCACAGCGCACTCCGGGGGAGCGCAGCAGCATTTTCATAGCTACGTAAAGTTTTTTAAGCAATCTGCTAAACGCGAGACTATAAAAACTTTAAAAACGCATCGGTGAAAAGTCTTGCTCAGTTCGTAAGTTGAGAAGTTGTACGACCCGAGCACCTTCGCCGACGCAGAGCTACCTTAAAACCCCTTGATAATTTGAAAGTAGCGACACTCTCCTCCTCACGGCGCTTTCCTCCTCGATTCTCCTCGCCCGCCCGCTGCGCACGGCGCGCTTTTCCTCCTGGGCTCCCGCGGACGGTCCCCAGGATTCTATGGAGGCGTGTTATTTTGGGCCAGTTGCGCGCCCCAGTGGGGTTGAAATTTTTGAGAAATGCTAATAACAGCATCGATAATGCTGGAGGCAACGTTTATGAGGAGTTTGGTTTTTTCTTAAAGCCGTATGAACGGGGTATACCAATGCAAAGGGAGCTTTGAGGCGAGTTCTATACACCAGAACACCGCGAATTCAAAGCGCGCTGCCATATTGATGAGCGCCGGTCACGCCATCTATCGTAAGCGCCGCTAAGTAGCAGGCCAGGGCTGCCACGCCGGGAGATGCGACCCGGCGAAAAAGCGAAACTTGGGTTTTTTAGCTGGGTGGAAGGCGTGTTTCGCGTTTTTTCTAACCTGTCATTTTCGCTGTTTTGAACCAATTAAACTTCAAGACCTCATGCAAGTCCGCAATGGCCATGCTGAGTGCTGTGCAAACTGCAGAAGCGAATACATCGGGCAAGTACGCTATTACGTTTGTACAAACCGCGCGCTATATGCTAGAACACGTGTGAGCTGTAACATCTCCGCGTTTTTGGCACGTAACCTGTGAATGAATATACAGCACTGTGTTGGTGCCATATATTGTTAAAGTACGCCGAAAGTCCTCTGCACTTTCAGTTTGGTCTTGTTTGTCATGGTCACTACTGGGTTGGCCGCGTTTGGCTACCAACTGGCGAGGTCGTTTGACTGGGCTTATAGCCTGCCTGATTAGCAGACGCCTGCCCTTCACCACCTGCACATTGAAAACAAAATATACGTTATAGTAAGAAGGGCTGTAGTTCTTTCCCATGCCATCACTGTTGCGAAAATATAAAGTCCTCTCAAAATGAAATAGAAAATGCACCAGGCCAATTGTATCATGCAACCACTTAAGAGTAAAACATTCAGAACACAAGCTTACAGCACTCGAACAAACAGCATATGAAGCTAAACCTGCACTCATTGAAAATGAGGAACTACAGTAGTTATAATGTTCAACTACATGTGCAGTGAAAGCCCGTATAACAGGGTCAGCATGACAGATGCAGGTGTTGTATAGTTGTTGCACAAACCGTGACAGGGTACATAAAATTACCATGCCTACTTAAAGCTGCATCATCAGGGACCACTTTGGTACAAGACAACAACGGCACCTGCATTCCAAGAAATTAGCCACACCAACTACAGCTACCTGGTATCAGACCTGTTTTTGCGCTTTGCCCCGCAAACAGCCTGTACGCATTTTAGAGCTCAGAAGGCTCAAATGAATTCGTTACGAATGACACCTGCAACACCAGCTCGTAAAGACAGGCGCGCTGCAAGAACACCTTTGGCGACGAGGAGTCGTCATTTACGTTTTTGTGGACGCATGCTACGTGACGAGCAGACTTCGGTTTACTTTCATAGCAATAACGCTCACCAGCAGGATAACATTCTATTGCCTACAAATTGACGCTCACGCTTATGTCATGCCGTGCACCAGCTGCAAGTATCGCTAACCGCAAACTCAACTGTTCCGCTTAACCGTCGGGAGCTCTGCATGAATGAAAACACGAAAAGGCTTGCCTTTTTGGCATAGCCAAGGCGAAGCACCGGCACGGGATTCTGCTCTGTAGGCTTGTTGCCCAGCAAGTGCTCGGAGCAAACCTGCGTGTTACACATATTACGTTCGTAGAGCGCATAGTTAAACGTGGCACCAAAATATACACAGATCGAATACTCACTCGTGCATTTTCACTGGGTTGGTAGTTCTTCCTATTCACTGCTGCTATCCACCGGTGGCGCAGCTTGGCATTCTTCGATGCGGATGGAAATTGTGCAGGCAGGAAACACCGCACCGGCACGGTTCCCTACATGTGTTGTGCTCTTCGCAAACAGCACTATGCAACCTGCTCCTTTTGCGCTGGTTGTTTTGGCATCCAAACACGAAGCAATGATGCCCAGATGACTTCTTGTACTTTGGATCCGCGTGAACGGCACATTTCCGCACTTTGGAGTCCTAGATCTGGCGTTTGCCATGTCTACCTGTCGCCGGCGAACACACTTTCATGACACTTTGGCTGCCCACTACAAAATGGCGCCGGTCGACCGGGCAACCCGGGTGCGAGAGTATGCGTTTGGTTAGTCTGGGTGCGAGGCTATCGTGTTCTGGTCTATACTCCAAACAATTTTTCGGCCATATGATCCGATGATTTACTTCGTGCGTCTGATCTAGTATTGCTTGTGACAAATCCCTTTGTGTGTGGCTTGTTAAGCAAAAGCCTTAGACCTCTGTTTCAAGGTCCTGTTGTGAGCTACAGAAAATATCACGAGACCGAAGGAAGGCGGGAAGCGAACCAAAGCATGTGCAGCCTTGTATAAGGGATGATTAATGATTAGCATAGTTATTGATTAGTGATTGGCTTAAGATCAATTCGGGTGTGCTAAGAAGGATTAAGGTGGAATAAAGTCGCTGAAGGTGCATTGGGGTGATTGAAGGTGCATAAAGGAGGACTAGGTTGGATTAAGGTCGGTGAAGGTGGATTAGGGTGGATGAGGGTGCATTGAGGTGCATTAAGGACGATTATAGTGGATTAGGGTGGATTAAAGTGCATGAAGATTGATAAGGGTGTATTAAGAAGGATTAAGGTGCATTAAGGAAGATTATGGTGGGCTAGGAGAAATTAAAGTGAATGAAGGATTAGGGCGTATTAAGGAGGATTAGGGAGAACTAAGGTAGATGAATGTGGATTAGGGTGGATTAACGTGAATGAGGAAGCATTAGGGTGGATTAAGGAGGAATAAAGTGCATTAAGGAGGGTTAGAGCAGATTAAGGTCGATGAATGTGCATTCGGTGGAATATTGTGCATTAAGAGGATTATGGAAGACTAACCGGTCTTAATACTCAATGAACCCTGATTCACCTTAGTTCACCCTAACCCGTCTTAATACTGCTTCATCCATCTTAATCCAGCTTAATACTCCCAATCCACCTTAATACAACCTAATCAACCAACATCGCCCCTAATGCACCTTAGCCTACCCTACACGGTCTTAATCCTCCTTTATCAACCATAATCCATCATAATCCTCCTTCATACACCTTAATCCTTATTCATGCACCTTAATCCAGCTTAATCCTGCTTAATAGTCCCAATCTACCTTAATACACCCTAATCCACCTCTATCAGAGCTAATCCAACTCTATGGTCCCTAATCCACCTTAATCTACCCTTATTCAGCCTAATCGGTCTAAATCCTCCTTTATCATCCCTAATTCACCTTAATCCACATTATTCAACCATAATATTCCTTTATCCACCTTAATCCTCCCTAATCCTTGTTAACACACCCTAATACACCCTAATCGGTCTTAATACCCTTTCATCAACCCTTCACCTTAATCCACCATAATCCGCCATATTTCTCCTCTACCCACCTTAATCTTTATTCATGCATTTTAATCCTTCTTATTGCACTCTAATCCACCTTAATCTTCTTTAATACACTCTAATCAACCTTAGTCCTCCCTAATCCACCTTATCTCAATCACTAATGATTCAGTACTTAACTTGGGTAATCATTCTCTTATGCAGGGGTGGCATGCTTTGGGTCACCTCTGGCCTTCCTTGGGTCACGTGATACTTCCCGTGACAACGCGACCTTGAAACAGAGATCTAAAGGCTTTCGCCTTAAAACTTAAAAAAAACTCAATGTTGACTAGCTAACCCTCATCACGTGCAATACCACGGCTATACTTGCCACTAGTTTTTTTTCAGGGCGTAAAGCAGAATCTATTATGCTGCACTTCCGATTGAATACCAACAGTTAGCGACGTGCGAGGTGATTGAGCCACCCCAGAATATTAAGCATACTGAGAACAACCCCAACAAAAACGCTGGTGACCAGGTCGGAAGAATGCAAAGAAAAATGCAGCATTACGGGATGCTTTGCTACGAGCTATAAGAAAGACGCCTCAGCTCGCAAACAACGCTGTTCTTTGTCGGAACAAAGTTCTTCCGGCCAATGTCATGCAGCCACTGCTTCCTGCGCAAGCCGTCGCGATTTCCTTGTGGTATCGTAAAAACGGCATAACCATCTTCAGGCTTCTCGTTGCAGTTATATGCGCAACAGCCCGGCATAGCCCTAGCACATCGTACAAAAAAAAAACTGCGTACAACGTTTGCTAAGCCGAGCCAGCCGTGCTCAGGAGGAAAATGGCGCGGAAGAAAAACACAAGCAAAACTCAAGATCCGCGCGTTTCCAAGGGCAACGGCAGGGAGACCAATCGTCGTGCAGAAAAACGGGGGCAAAACTGGTTGCCGCGGGGGAACGCGCAAGGGGCGAGGAGGCCGCGCGGCGGCGGCATAGTTCAAAGAGTGTCGCAACTTTCAAATTATCAAGGGGCATTAAGCTATCTGCGGCGCTCCCGCCCTCTGGCGGCAAACCAACCAAGGCACGGGGGCGCCCGCGATGTACAGCGCCTACGGAGAGTTAAACTGAACGTCGGGTACAACTTTAGAAAAAAGGGGAGGCCCCACCCAGATGACCGAAGCGCGACAGCCGATTGCCTCCGTGACTAAAATAATCCCACTAAACAAATCGTGCATCTGAAACGCGCAATCCTCGGCATAAATAGACTTTTATATTGTGATGACTGGTTTAGTAGAGCTCTCATGTGCCACAGCACATGCCGGACCGCGACAGAAATATAACCCCGTTCCTTCCACAACGCTGCCCATCGTCTGCTCTTTAGCTTCATTCCGCAACTGACGAAAGTAGAAAGAGCAGCTCTGCATGGCTTTTGCGCTTGTTTACATGTACATGGCACATTTACTACTCTTTTTCCGAGCTTCAAATGAATCAGTTGCTATTGTACAAGTACTTATATAAAACAATGCATTTATCGCAACAAGTACGAACATACGAACATGGGACGTGAATACTCGAGGCAGGAAAGGTTTAAAAATGCTTCGTTTATCGTTTTAAATAAACACTCTTGGTGTGAAATAGCATAATTGTTTTTATTTTTTTTTGGTTTTGTGTTTTCAGAAACTTTTCTTTCTCACTTTCTTTTTTTTGCAAGCCTGCGATCTCGCTAGTTCGCGCAAGGCATTCCGTGCGAGTTTTCCGACATGGAGACCAGCGAGGTGACATCGAAATACGATCCTTTGTTGCCGAACGAGCCTTGTGTCGCCTCGATGCTCACACCACCAAGGAACCTCGACAAGAACAAGAGTGGCCACATTCTGAACAGCGAATTACCCAACATGATCCTCCACTGCTGCACGTATTGGCGTAACAGGGAGCCAGAACACAGCGTGAAGGTCACGACTAAGTTTATCGCCGAGATGCTCAGTGTCAGCGAAAGCGCAGTGTTCAAAGTGAGCAGGGAGGTCAAAGCGTCGCATATTTCGGGTGGCAAACTGTCGACGCCCTCGCAAAAGTGCCCACGAAATTCGGAGAAAAGAAGACGCAGCACGAAGTACGACAGCTTCACGTTGTTTGCACTGAGGTTATGTGTGCACGATTTCTTTCGCCGCAACGAGATACCGACGGTCGAGAAGATAACGAGTTCTCGAAGCGTATGGATCTCCCATCACTGAAGTGGTGTACTGTGCCTCATCTGCTTGTCGAGATCGGATTCAAGCACGAGAAGAGAAGGCGCAATCAGCTGCTTATCGACCGGGATGACATCGCTGAATGGCGGAATCGCTACCTTCGTGACATGGAGTGCTACCGGACGGAAGGCCGAAAGATCTTTTTCCTGGACGAGACATGGCTGATGGCGGGACACACTCGGTTGATCGTGTGCACGGATACCGTGGTGCAGAAGCGCGGACACCTATACGCTCGAGCAAACGTCCTGTTGACTTTTCTGAAACAACCTTCTGGAAAATGCCAGCGCCTGATTGTGACGCACATCGGCAGCGAGGATGGCTTCGTTGACGGCTGGTTAGATATATTCCAAGGCGAAAAAGGCGACTACCACGAAGAAATGGACGACAATAGCTTTGAAGGATGGCTTAATGATTTTCAGCAGTAGTTGCTTGCTGGTAGCGTCATTGTTTTGGAGAATGCACCTTACCATTCCCGGCGAGAAGAGAAATAGCCGACGACAACTTGGAAGAACGAAAAAATACAGAAGTGGGTCAAAAGCAAGAACATCACGTACAGCTAAATGATGGTTAAAATGCAGCTGCTTGAGTTTGTAGCATCTGTAAAGGCACGCTTTCTGAGCTACATCGTAGACAATGCAGCTGAAAGCACCGGTTGCATTGTACTCAGGCTCCCATCGTACCACTGCGAATTTAACCCTATCGAGCTCGTGTGGGCAAAGGCGAAAAATGGCATAGCTGCGGACAACAGAGACTACAAGCTGTCCACGGTCGAAGACGTCTTGAGGGAAAAAAAATCAAGCACGTAACGGCGGAAAACTGCATGGAGGAAGAACATTCACCACGGGATGGACCTGGAGGCAAAATTCTGGCTTGATACGTCTGGAAGTGACCACATCCAACCCATCATCATCCAACGGCCATGCGTGAAAATGACACTGAAGAAAGCTACTTTGACGGCGAGCTGTCCGGCATTGAGCCACTCGACAAAGCATAACAGCTTCTTAACAACGAAAGAACAGCCCTGACTAGGGATACCAAAATTTTTCCGGTGGGTTCACAGCAGCCAAGTATTCTCCCGTGACCTCTCAAATAATAAGCAGTTCATTTGGTGACACATTCCTTTTAATGGAAGCTCAATTATGAAAAAGCACCGTCCTGCACAGATCGTGCTCAATATCAGTATTGGCATGGAAACGTGCTGAAATGCTGGAAAATCTGAATGCAAACACAGTTATGAACCCTGAATAACTAGGTGGGTCCCAAAATGCTTATTTGGGCAGCCACTGTCCAGCTTGACGCGAAAAAGCAGTAGTCAACGCGAAATTGACAGCCACTGTTAGCAGCCTGCGCTCCAAAGCACATTCATCTGGTTGTATTGTTTATTTTGGTTATCCGGCTGAGGCAAATAATGCGAATAAGAGAACAGTTATAACACATCATTGGCTTAGTGAGGCACAAAGTGCTCACTAGGGAACCATTCTCGAGTTGACGGGCCCTATGGTGAAGTAGCAGCAGCCGAGGAGAAATTGACCGCCAATCTTGGCAACCCGCGTGTCGTAAGGAAAACAATAGCAGTCGTTTTGGAGCCATTGTCAAATTTACATGCCCCGAAAGGCCAATACATGCAGCCAAGCAATAACAAAAAGACAACGTCGGCTTGGTTTACTCCACTGCACAGTCATTTAATTTCATCAACCCACCTGAACAAATAACAGCAATACAGAGCAATATGGCCCTGTTAGGCGGCCTGCTTCCAGGTATTTGTGCTGCCCCTACTGTTTTTCCCAACCTGTTGAGATGAATTATTCCAGTGTCAGAAGGCCCAAAATGCTCTATTGGGCAGCCACCTACGAGCATGACGGGCCCTGTGATGAAATAACAGTCGTCGGGGCGTGCTTGAAAGGCACCTTTCAAGCGCGCCCCGACGACTGCCCTTCAAAGCGCAGTAATGTCGTAGCCACTGTAGGTGAAACAGCAGTATTCAACGTGAAAATTACAGCCACTGTTGGAAGCTTGCATGCAAAAACACATTCATGTTGTGGCATTGTTTATATTGGTTACCTGGCCCAGGCAAGTAATGCGAATAAGAGAACAATTATCAAACATCATTAGCTTAGTGAGGCCGAGAAAACTTTTATGGGTAGCTATTAATTGCAGTAGTCGAGGGCACGCTTGAAAGGCACCGTTTGCAGTCTGCACATCAAATCACAGTCATTCCTTAGCCATTGTTGTATTTGTTTATCTGACCGGGCAAGTAACACCAATGTAAGCACAATTATTCACCGTGAATAGTTCTGCTAGCATTGTTTGTACTAACAAATGCTGAGTAAAGTTGAAAGTGTTTTATTGAGGCAATTATTTAATTCCCAAGCCATCGGCATAGCGATCGACGGCCAGGTTCAGACAATGACATTGGTGAAGTAATAAATGGTGAATGTTGCAAAAGCTCTCAGTACACTGCTTTGCTGCGCTCCATTCATTGAATAATGTCTTTGTAACGACGAGAGCGTCAGACAGGAAATGACAACCCACTGCACAATGTTATTCGTGTTGAAAATTTTTACCATTATATGTGATGGGCAGAGAAACCGTCTGTTTACTAAGACTGAATGCATGAAAAATGCAACAGCATAGCAATGTGTTGTTTCACAATACGCAGCCTTTCATGTGCACTTCTGGCTAGCTGCCACATGCACTGATGCATAAACATGAACAGAAGTAAGAAGCAAAGTTACTGTGCAACCCACATGGCGCTGTTAAGAAAGTGTATCTCTAAACCTTTCTATTTTCATAGGCGATCAAAATTTGTTTTGAGCAAGTTGGTTAATCACATTGCAGCAACAACACAAGAAGCAAGGACAGAAAACACAGCGAGTAGGCAGATTGAGAAGACGAGGTAGACCAGTGAGAAAGGTTTTGATGAGATGGAAGAGGCCAGCCCTGCAGTGTACAGGAGTTAGTGCTTTAAATGAGAGTGGTTAATGAAAATGTGTAAAGATACTTTGCTTGAAGAAAACCAGCAAAAACAAATGCTAATATTAAAGAAAAGGACAGAAATAAGAGTAAGCGCAAACACTCATGGACGCAGGCACGTATTCACACACAAACGCGAAAACTATGAAAATCTCAAATATAAGAAAATGTTGGAAATAAAAAAAATGACAAACGCAAGAAAACATACACACATTTAGAAACAGACGCGGGTAGAGCTATTATAGGAGCTGGTTCACAAGCTGCTGTGCCTACATTCTCGTATTGTTTTGAACCGTTGTCTTAACACTGTCTTCGGAATTTTTAATTGCTACATAACACAAGAATCGAAAAGCAGCGCGAAGCTATGTTGTGGGAAACCATATCGAGCGCTGTCAACACAACATATGCGTGACTATGCCACAGCACACATTCTACAGCTTGCGCGCGTGGTGAGCACTGGTGAAAAGCAATCAATCGATCGTGCTACACAACGCTCGAAACCCGCAATGGCTGTTCAGTGGCTATGGTGTTAGGCTGCTGAGCACGAGATCGCGGGATCGAATCCCGGCCACGGCGGCCACATTTCGATGGGGGCGAAATGCGAAAACACCCGTGTACTTAGATTTAGGTGCATGTTAAAGAACCCAAGGTGGTCGAAATTTCCGGAGTCCTCCACTACGGCGTGCCTCATAATCACAAAGGTGTTTTGGCACGTTAAACACCATAATTTAAAAAACAATGCTCGAACACCGCCGTTAGACACTCGGCTATCTCACTGCTGACAACGATCGTTCATGCTAAGTTGACGGCGACAAATCTTTGCGTCGGAGGCTTCTTTTGCAAATATTTTCTGTTGAGACGCTCGTAGGTTTGTTTCATGCGCGAACACTTTTCTCATTTCTCCTGAGAATGGCTTTGCTACATTACTTCTCCCTGTCCGGCGAGAAACGCGGCAACACAGTACACGAACACACCCGCCGTTGACAGTAGGCACCAGACTTTGGCAAGCTTTTCTCGTCGTAACTTCAGTCGGGAGCGAAATAAAAGAAACATGGAACAAACACGCAGCATGTGTGCAGCGGTTGCCGCAGGATCCTGTTTTCAGGCAAAGCGTAGCGCAGAGTCAGCGATGCTCGCTGCAATGTTTCTTCGCCGGATCACGGCTCAGAGTAAACGCACGCGGCACAAATTCCGCATTGTAAGCTCGCGGTAATATTTCCGGCATGATAGACAATCACAAACAGTTTGGGAATTCACTGTGACGAAGGGTTGACGCGCACAGTTGACGCGACTTGGCCCAGTTCGCGCCCATTGGTAGGTGCTCGTGTGGATGCGCCTCGGAGTAGTAAACGCCCTTTTTTTCTAAAGTTGTATCCGACTATAGTCTGTTAGTGTTGGTTTGGGTGGCAATTTAAAACTATGACTAGGGTTCTTTGAATTTTGTGCAACATTTTTTGTACATTTACTGCTTCCATTTCCCTTGTTCACGAACCGCAGGACCCCTTGTGGCGTTTCTTCTTATTGGCATATTCGAGCGCTCGTTTCAGAGCACCCTGGCAGGGCCCCTAAGGGAGCGGGCTGCAACTAAGCTTTTTTGCTAGTGTAAGCAAGCTCAAGTGGCGATAGCGAATCACGACGGCGTTACGACCCGTGTATTCTCATAGAACAGATTCAAAACTGACCAGTATGACTTTAGTGAAACTGCTAGAGTGTTTTGCAACGACCAGTCACTCATGGCCGTTAGTGTCAGCGTAGTCTTGACGGCGCACCGCGGCTCTCGATGGTGGGTCCCCTACATGACTCAGCGCCGCACTTCGCTGTGTGTTCCCCGGCTTGATATGGGCAGTCATCTCGTCTCTCCTCGCACGCTTCGCCCGACCAAGTGGGCGCAAGACAAAGCCCAAGCCAAAGAATAAACAAGTGGTCTATATATGCCCGGCAGGGCCGGCGGAGAAAAGCATATGGGTATTATACTGTCAGGCCGAGCACGTGCCCGTGATGTGAGAGCGTCGAAATCGTTCGTTGCTTAACGCTGTACGCAAACGCCGAACCACGGTCAGGGGGTTACGGCACGGGATCTTGGCCAGTGTGATCACTTTGCGTTCGTTAAAAGTTGAATTTGTTGTTCATGCCTTCTTCGAGTCGCTCATATAACTCTTGAGTGGCATATAGGCAGCCCTCTTTCTTTTTGTGAGAATTAGTGGCACTCTAGACTTGCTTTTGAATAAGAAAAATGACAATTCATGCATACTCCCACGTTAAAAAAATAAATTATGCGGCTTTACATGTCAAAAGCATGACCTGATTATGAAGCACGCCATAGTGGGGAACTATGCATTAATTTCGACCACCTGGGGCTCTTTAAACGATTGTACGTGATTTTGAAGAAGGGATAAGTGCAGCGCCGTAACTGTCTCTCAGAGAAGGACACCTCATCAGCATTGCACTGGGAAAAAGGAGTGTGGGGAGAAAAAGATGAAAAAGAGAGAGAGAGACCAGAGGAAGGTGGTAGAAAAATAATAATAATAAAGTAGAAGACGCGAATGCGGGGTCAGAGCCGCGCTCTCCCAAGTTGGCTGCACAGGCGACGGCCTCGGCGCATGCGGGACTCAAGCCGCACCTAGGTGTGTTGAAGCAGAGCTTTCTGTGTGGCGAGAGCCGCGACACACATTTGGCGCGCATTGCCGTCGATGTTTTGGCATTTGTCTAGCAGGGCACGGAGCGCAAAATCGAGTGCGGCTAAGAGCGCGTCCTTTGGGTCGCTGCTCGGAGCGGTTGCAAGGCCGTGAGATCGCTGAGCTGCAGCTATCTGGGCGCTGTGGCTACGCGGGGCGTCGCTGTATCGGCTTTGTTCGATGCCCGTAGCTGGAGTAGCAGCGGCTATGTGCGGCATGCGGCGCGGGTTCTGGCCAGCTCAAGCGCTTTCTTGCGCGAAAGGGGCCGCTCAGAGGACAACAACAGAACGGCTGCCCTTCTCTGGAGCTGACACTCGGGACAGCGCGGCTCAGTCGACGAGTGACGGCCGCCGCAGTTGACGCAACGTGGCACCTCTGCATGGCAGTCTTTTCTTGCGCGCGACTCACCACAGCGGAGGCAGCGGGCGTCACGCGAGCAGGTGTCGCCGGCGTGGCCGAACACGCCGCAGCGGTCGCATTGGAATGGCCGGTGCAGTCGAGCACGAACGGGGCGCAGTTGCTTGAAGAGCCGCACGTTAGTAGGCATGGCGCTGCCGGCGAAGGCAACGCTCACGTTCGCGCCACTTCGGGAGCAGGAAAGCACTGCGACGGGGGCTTCTATGTTATCACTGACTGTGTGGGCATCAAAGGAAGAGTCGGTACCATAGAAATTGCCCACACAGGAGTTGTTGTTGAGGGCTTATGACCGCACTGCTACGTTGCCGATAACGCACACTTTAAGCAGAGGTGTCAAATCAGTTCTGCGCGCCGCATCCGCAGCCACTACATTTCGGCGGAAATTGGAGAGTTTTAGTTTAGGGGACGGAAGCTGTTTGCGTACGCAAGAACTAGGGGCGACAGTAGTGCTTGCGCAGTACCGTCGCCCCTAGTTCTTGCGTATGCAAGCCGTTTGCGTCCCCTAAACTAAACTCTATTGACGCGCACGCGTCTCCCGCCTAGTATGCAGGACAGATGGGCGGCGATGGCGTCTCGAGAGGGCGAGGAAGGTGGCGTTTCGACTTATGGGCTGGTACAGTACCGTGATGGCAGGATTGTCAGCGGCACCACCGTCGCCGGAGGGAGTTTGGGGGCAGTTCACAAACCGTTGGAAGCGGCGCCTCCTTTTCCCGGCGTTCTTGGGCTGCACCGCAGTGGGCCGGCAGGCTTGCTCGTCATCGCCAGGCGGGCGATAGCGGAGAGGGCGAGTTGCTCGGCACACGCTCCTCTGTTCCCTCAGCGTCTGCGGCAGGGGCGGGCGTACTCGGCCGGTTGCCATGGCACGAGGGGGCGTCGGCGGGATCTTCCTCTCTGGGAGCGGAACGGACTTGCTTTTCAGGGCTCCGTAGCGGCAACGAAATCACAAGTTTTTGTGCATGTTTTAGTTTGCTTCAGTTTTTGATTTGCTGATTTTTGCAGCCTTTAAATATTAATTGGGTGGTTTTTTTTTTTGTCTCTCCTGTTTCGTGTGCGCGGGTGTGTTTCGTGTACATTTTGTTTCCCTTATGAAAATATGAGATGAGTTTCACAAGATAGTCTGACGAGTTTTGACATCAAAGCCATTAGACTTTCTGATGAGTTTCTTTGGAATTTTCTGATGTATTCCTAATGTCATTCTATAACATATTGGCCACCGTCTTCCTGTAGAATTCTTGACGAGTGTTTTTCTTGTGAGCATGAAATGTGTTCCTGATGTGCGCTCCAAAGCAGTTTTCTTGTGACTTTCTCACGTCTTCCTAATGAATCTCTAATGAGCTTATACATTAGACTGCTGGTGCTCATATTACTCCTATAACAAAATTGGCCACCACGTGTGGTAACATTTTCTCATGTGTCCCAATGGCAGCCAGACCTTATTTAAATATGTTACCTGTTCGTGACTGTCTTTGGTGCTTGATATATGCAGCCTGTATGCATGTATGTATGTCCAGCGAAGATGCAGCACTTTTGGCAACATTTACATGGGCCCTACATATGCTGCATGTTAGACATTACTCAAAGAAAGATATTTAACAAAAACATTTATTGGGCATATCAATGCTTTCTTAAATGCAGAAGGAGGTTAAATGGAAGGAAAACACAGTATCAGTCTGGTTACGGATGTGATATTTTCCTTTCATTTAATCTCGCTACTTATCACTGAGGAGAGGCTGTTCTTGAGGTGGAGTGTCGTCATCTTGAAGTAAGTGCACGTGTACCCTGCATGGTAGAAAGCACAGAAAATTAACAAAACTTGACAATCAACCACAGAAATACACGCTGTATCACTTGCTGCAGAACGATCTGGAAATGTTATAGATAGTTCTGCGAAAAATTTATGTGGGGTCGGTTCACACAAAGTTGTTGAGGAACCACTGTGTGGCCTTTGGGTGGAGCAGTAACTACAGTAAGCAAAAATTGCTCTTGGCTGTAAAAACGTGCAACGTGGATCAGCTGTGGCGTGTGTACATTTCGTGAACTACTTCAGCTATATCGGTTTCCACTTGACAAAGGACAGCAGTGTCTGTGGATTGCTAGCGTGAATGAGAAAATCTCACTAATTACTTGGCTTGGAAATGAGCGTAGGAGTGTTTGTGCACGGGCAACCCAATGCATCCCAGAGACATCCAAGTGCCAGTCGTTACAGAATATTTGCATCAACTACGGGCACAGTACTCATACATTCCAAGCCTACTATGTCATGCATGTGTTGGCCTCCTGAATGACGGCATACATCAAATTCAAGAAATACACCCCACCATGTCTGGTGTTTTTATCATTTAAACCCGAGCGCTGCTTTCAGAGGGAGGGCACAAGTTGAAAAACAAATGCGTAGAAGCATGATGAACAAGCTTGCATAAAAATAATTTAATAAATAAGCATGGTGGTTGCTATCCCACGTCATTATTGAGTATTCCTCTGTCATGCAATCATAATGAGCGTTGACTGACACATGTCCCATTTTTGGATGTGGTATTCCTCACTGATTTTGTTGTATCAATCGGTTGCCATAGGCGAACGAAACAGATAAACAATCTAAATCTAGAGCACAGCTTGTCGTGTCAATGCATAATCAAATGGGACGAGCACACTGGTCCTTTGAGTGAATTATGGTGCTCTCCTAGGCGCATGCTGAGGCACCGGCTACTCAGCGTGCCCAATGTACATTGGACCAAATATGCACGTGATCAAAAGAATAGCCTACATTGCCCCTCAGAGATACAAAACAAATTTTGGGTATCTTTAACTAAGCAAGCCTCCAATGCCTGGGTGCCTTTGTCAATTCACTTGTGGATTGCAATGCACATATATTTCCAGCAAAAATAAATTAAGCAGCATATGCACAACAGTTATGTTGTGTGGTCTCCCATCCCTCGCTGCGCAAATTTTGTGCTGAAAAGTTACATGAACTGATTGAATTGAAAATTGAATCGAGAAAGGCAAGGAGGCAAGCGAGGGTTGCTTGGTTAAAGGTGGCACCAAATTTGTCCAGTACGTGTCAGAGGCACTGTACTGTATTCCTTTCACATGTGGTCAAATGTACATAGTGCAGACTGGCTGGTGCCTAAATATGTACCTATGAGATCACCATATTTCACTCAAAAGACCAGTATGCTCGTCCGACTTGGCCACACATATCCGCAATGGGGCTTCAGGCCGGATTAGGATTGTTTATCTGTTTTCACCCATGGATGAAAATTGGCAAGAGAAATCAGTCAGGCACACCACATAAATAACAATAAGTGTCAGGCAGCCCCCATTATCAATGCATGAAGAAAGGCATCCTTTGTAGATTACAAGGGATAGAAACTAGTGTGTGCCGATTCACTTACTTCTTTTTATGCAAACACCATTTATCATGATTTTATGCCTTTGTATTACAACTTCTGCCATCCCTCAAATTAACTGGTGCAAAACGAGTGCTATTCTTGTTAGTCCTTCCTACAACTTAAAGAGTTGTTAGCCAAGGTCATGTTGCGTGGTCTCCCTTCCCTCGCTGCGTAAATTTTGTCCTGAAAAGTTACATGAACTGATTGGCAAATTCAAATAGACACTACAAGTTTTGCCGAGTGGACACAGCTGGTTCTCAGCAATGCACAAAAACAGTGATGGGTATCTGTTGGTATCCTGTAGTGTGTGCAACCTAGCTGTGACATTGCTGCACTAGACACACTCACAACTGCTACAATGCCTACCAGCATAAATAGGGGCAGCTTGCAAAGAAAAGAATACGAAGAAAGTGAGAGAAAAAATAGAAAGCTTACCAGAAAAGACCTCACTACTTAAGTAACTGCAGTACAATGAATACTGGCCTTCCTATTTCATTTCAAGAAATTTGAGTTCATCAAATGTGTATTTGCCAGTGACAGTTATTCTGAAAACAAAACAGACATAATTGTAAATATCAATGTTAAACAATGGTATGCACACTGCGTGCTTAGACCTGTGACATATATGGCACACTACACTGCGAATTCTTACATGGACAAAAACAGCACATGTGTGTATCATAAGCAGAAAGGAAAACAGGGAAATATATGCTACAGCATAAGAAACAGTTCCAAACAAATAAAACCAAAATAAAAATGAAACATACTGCGTAATAGGCAAAAATAAAATGGACTTGCAGCCAAGCAATTCATGCGAGAAAAATACTAAACGTCAGGACATGCGAGGTGTAGTTTTAACAGAACAAGATTACGTGTGCATAATGTCTACAAACACAAATAAGCAGCAAGTGGAATAAAGTTGCAGAAATATTTAGCCTATTTAGCAAGATTCATTAAGTAATATGTCGATACACTTATCCACTAATGATACCGAAGCCCACTTTTGTGAACACGTACACTTAAAGCATACCTGATATGTCCATCCAGATTACATGCCGTGCTGCTGCAGCCATGGCCACGGGTTATGTGGACACTGTTGTGGGTCACGGCTTCACCACTACAAAGAGAATTCTGTGTTAACTTATAGCTGTGGCACAATAAGACCATCACATCGTGAACACATGCAAGGACCATGTAAAAACAGTCACGAAAACAATACCTGCACTGGTGCAGGGTGGCAACAGAGCACAAAGTCGAAGTCGCTGATGAACGTCATGATAACGGGGACCCCTTCAACAAGGCGAAATTTTACACGCAGCAGCAGCGCATTACATGAATGTTTGCTTACATAACGATTCCAGAGTTTCTTTAATGACTTTATGTGACTATCCCTTGTAATGTTTAGTTACGTCAAAGTTATGGCAACACCCCTTCAAAACAAACCTGTACCAGTAGCACGCTGTGATTGCTTACATTTCTTTTCTCCTAATACTACTCCTAAATCGAAAACTTTGTAAGCAGAGATTATCTAGAACGTCGAATCATTTATAAGCGAGGAAACGTCATTGCAGTGAGAATCGGTCAAGAGGTAGATGAGTCGTTACTATGCGACATCAGCAGAAATGCGGGAGCTCACGCACAAGCGCGCATGATGAACACGATTATTTCCGAACTTAATCTTTCTCATCAGAAGAAAACGCTTATCATGATTTTCAATTCCGCATTATGGCAATAAATTCGCGCAACTAAACTCTGACACCCAGCAAGCATCGGCATAGGTTTCACTGTTGTCGTGGGATTTCTCTTTCCTACGTTCGCAAGGCAACCTATGCCCACACCGAGAAGCACGCACAACACGTGTGTAGTTAGCAAGCACGGTTACTCACCTTTTGAATGGCACGACGCGGTCGAAAAGCGCCCTCCAAGTTGCCGATGCTTCGATGTTACTCCCAGCAGACATACCGGGGCATAGTGGACGAGTGGTGGCACGCTAACAATACGCATTATTTCTTCGCGACGTCCACCCAACTTTCCACGACAACTAGAGACAAAGGGAACGCACTCCACGGCATGAACATCGTTGGTCCACATTTGGCTGGCGCGCCACGCACACGGCGAGTTTGCAGCGAGACACAAGCTGTCTGTGGCACTTATGCGCACGCGAACTAAGTCATATTTAGTTACAGCAAACACAAAAACACACGATCAAACAAGCACATCGTTGCAGCTCGCACGCCCGCCCGACTCGTAAACAGAGCGACAGGCTTATTGGATTGGATTGGATAGGAAACGGGATGGTGGGTGGCGCCACCAACAGGTCGGCTGGGGCCGGCCAATGCCTCGGCTAGCGTCATCTGAGGATTTGTGCGGCTGCCTAATTGCGCATAGCTGTTGCAAGACAAGCAGAACCGCAGATAAGTCGATATTGTAAGCTATAGTTTGGCATAGAAAGAAATTCTATAACGCATTTTCAATTTCAATCGTTTCTGCTATCTGCAGACAGCAAAAGCATGGCCTTCGAGATCTGAAAATGTTAACCCCATAGAAAGCCGTTGCGGTGACGTTATTCGAACGATTTTCGCTTCGGTTACCTCTCATAAAACCCGTGAATTACGCATTTCGCTGCTCCCCGTGCTACCTGCGCCATCACTTCAATTTAAATAACTTCCTGCTGTCGTTAACATCAACTATATGGCCTCAGACATCGTTGACGTGATCTCCGAGGGACACATGTGTGCAGTGTGCGATGTTTTAGTGCCAGTTGCAACAGTGTCAGTCGGAAAGCGTCAAATCTGCTCGTGTGGCGCAGCTTACGCCCCTGTCGTCCGTATCTTGCTTTCGTGTTAGTGCGTTTAATCTGCGCGGGTTGCACTACTGTCGCTCGTGCCTTCTGTGTTGATCGTGCTATCCACGAAGATTCCTCGAAAAACCCACATGTCTCGGTAGCGTGCATTTGTCCTATGTGGTATATGCCAGAAATGTGCGCTGGCGTACGATGTGCTTTCAACCAAGTACTACAGTGCGTTCCAGCAAATAGACGCTTACGCGCAGTTTTTTTTTTTCTTTTTACCCGTCGTGGTTGGTCAGTGGCTATGGTGTTTCGCTGCTGAGCACGAGGTCGCGGCATCGAATCCCGGCCTCGGCGGCCGCATTTCAATGGGGGCGACATGCGGAAACACCCGTGTACTTGGATTTAGGTGCACGTTAAAGAACCCCAGGTGGTCGAAATTTCCAGAGTCCTCCACTACGGCGTGCCTCATAATCAGAAAGTGGTTTTCGCACGTAAAACCCCATAATTTTTTACGCGCAGTTTTCCATGTCATGATCATGTCAATCTGCACAATTGTCGGTTTGCCACTTAAAGACTAGTAACACATCCGAGAAATCAAACTGCCCAGAACAAGGCATACGCTATAGAATTGCACTGTTTACCAAATGTGATAACGGGGTAACACCATCTTACAGTGCTCTTTAAAAAGGAAAGAAAATGACGTCGTTGTTTTGTGCCTAGCCCTGATATATCGGAAGCGTTTCCTGAGTACTCGGCGCTCACGCTGTGTTATATCGTTTTCATCATTTTTGTCTCTTAGACTGTCCCTAACGATGAATCGGAACCACTTCCACCAAAGGCCAAGGGTCCGAGTGACTTAATTAACTGTATCTTAATTAACGGTTCCTTACTTAACATCGTCATCATTAACACCAATGGTCACGGGTTGGACTCCCACCAATAGTGATGTGTCCGAGTGCTTTCATCAACTATATCTTAATTAACTGTACATTAATTAGCATCGCCTTCATTAACGACAAAATTCGTGGGCACAACTCCTACACAAGATCATGGGTTCGAGTGCTTTCAGTAACTATATATTAATTGAATATGCCTAATTAACATAACCTTTAACATCAAACGCCGTGGGATCCAGTGCCTTAACTGACTATATTAACTAACACTACCTTAATTAACATCGCCTTCATTAACAACAAAGGTCGTGGGTTGGATTCGCACCCAAGGTACTGGCTGCGAGTGACTTAATTGCTAAATCTTAATTAACTGTGCCTTAATTAGCACCATCTTCATTAACAAAGGCCGTGGGTGCGAGTGCCTCAAATAACTGTATCATAACTGCGCCTTAATTAACACCACCTTCATTAACACATAAGATCGTGGGCTCGAGGGTGTTAATTGCCTATATCTTAATTAACGCTACCTCAATTAATATCGCCTTCATTAACAACAATGGTCGTGGGTGCGATTCCCACACAAGGTAATGTGTTCGAGTGACTTAATTCCTAGATCGTAATTAACTGCACCTTAATTAGCATCGTCATCATTAACAAAGGTCGTGGTTTCGAGTGCCTCAAATAACTGCATCTTAACTGCGCGTTAATTAACAGCGCCTTCATACGCACCAAGGGTCATGGATACGAGTGTCTTAATTAACAACATAATAATCAGCTGCGCCTTAATTAACATATTAATTAACAGGCTTCGACTTCCACTAAGAGTCGTACGTGCGTTCGAGTGCATTAATTAACCATATCTTCAATAACATTCTTAATTAACGGTGCCTTAATCAACACCAAAGGTCGTGGGTTCGTAGCCTCAATTGGCGCCAAAGGTAGTGTGTTCGACTCCCATGAAAGGTTGAGAGTTTGTAACCTCTTTGTACATCGAGTGCTCACGCCGACAATGCCGGATTTTGCGGCTCATGAGCCATTTAATGCTATCGCATTACAAAGAATTTTTCGCGACTTGGCATCGTACACATTCATATATGATGTACTTTGACATTAGCAATAACACAAAAAAGCTGTACACTCCTCTCATCAAAAATCCTAAGGTGCATTGTCATTTGAGTCTCTGATGTACTTGTGATGCCAAAAAACATTAGACGATGCATTCCTAATGAATGTCTGATGTCACCTTAGGAACACATCACGTCCTCCACAGAAACTCATGGTTCATTTTCATAAGGGTTTGCAGGATGGTTAGAGTGTCCTTTCGCGCCACGTGCTTCAACACGTGCCGCCGGGTAGAATGTTGAGTATTTGTAGCCTTCAAATAGTAGCTTGGAGGTGGCAAGACTAATAGCTATTAGAGATTTTACTGTGTGTGTTTTGATAGGAAAGTGAGAGCGTGGCCTCGTGGTAGAGCGCGTGCGAGAGCGTGTCATACCTTGCGTTTCCGCGGCATCGATTGCTTTTTAAACATTGGTGAGTGTTGCTTTGTGACATTTTGAGGATTTGGATTATGTGCGTATCTGTTTTCGCTGAAAAGCAAGTACTCTGCATTATTATAGTACTATAGAATTCTAGTATTTCCATTAGAAAAAGCCTTGCAATACATGAAAAGAAAGCCGGGAAAGCGGGCAGTGCACGGGGGATCCCTCAAGGCAGATGAGGGGATGGATGAGAATGCAGTGGGAACTGAGTCAATCGGCAGACACTGATGTCGATGTTAGGCTGAAGAAAATGGATGCTTTTCATAAAGAGCTTGTCAGACAGGTTGAAGAGCTCAAAAATGAGCTAAATAGGGATCGCGATGCACGGCAGGTAGTTGAAAAAGAATTGAAGCAGCCGAGGAAAAGCTGAACAGGGCCGCCATTGTGAACGAGAATGGTCGTGACAATGGAACGCAGTCCCATTACGTGACAGGAGAGGGAATGTCAGCAAAGTACGTGGAATGCGTGCAACGTGGTGAGGGGCTAGCTTTAAAGAGCGGCACCTACCTTCAGGCCGACGAGCGGAAAAAGCAGGAGCGCATAGGTCAATGCCCCTTGTCGAGTCCGAATCACGCGGAAAAGGACAAAGGGAATCAGGGAGAAGTAGGAGAGAGTGAAATGGCGATTATCGCCGGTGACTCAAACCTGGATACACTCTAAAAACTAGGGAGGATATCGCAGGAGTGAAGCAGCCGATTTGCTCTTCAAAGCGTTGCTTTACTCTCTCAAAATGTCGAGTGGAGTGAAACGCATTGTTCACTCCATCACCAAGGTGAGAGTGAAATGTGCTTTTCCCTCTGCCCTTTTGAGAGAGAGTAAAATTCCCGTTCTACTCTTGCGACAATAGAGAACAAAACGTAGCGTAATCTTATGCTTCAACTGTAGGAGGCCGACCCCGAACATGGCGATGCATCACTCACGCACGCTGAGCAAAGAACACACTATTTTGCTTCTAAGAGAACAGGCAGGCACAGTTCAAAGGAACGTGGAGCCAGCACTCTACTTCTTCAGTCGGAGTTCCTACATCGCGCGAGCGCTCAACATCGCGGATCGTACAGAACAACACCGGAGAAAGGTGATCCATCCGGCGAGCAGCAACGAAGGCCATCCAGAAGAGATAGTGTGTCAGCCATCTCGCGTCGCCGTGAAAACATGACAGTCATTCGTCATTCTTTGGATATAACAACAAATCCTCCACGGTAAGTGAATTCTAACTTAGGCGCATATTATGCGTATATGACATGCTATCGCCAGGAAGTCGCCGCGGCGCTTAGTCGACGCAATTGACAACGGACTAGTAAAGCGCGCTGTGTCTCTCGATGTCAATCGAAAAAGCCAGTCGTCGCGATAACTTCATGTGATTTTATCACTTGCCGCTCTCCGTAAGAGCTCTGAAAATCACAAACGCTGCCAGAACCACGGTATATTCAATAAGACATGAGGCGAGAGGATGCTTAAAATGGTTTGTTCACTAGCCCATGATTCCGCGCAAATGCGGAGCGTGCTTAGCGTGCGTTTTGTGTGTTTGAGTTTATTCAGTTTGACAGTCTACTGTGTACGGAACGCTGTTGAAATAAGGAGTCATATAACAGAAGGCGTAATTTTTCTGGCGCCATGCTTTCGTTATCAATAAGCCGCGCGCTTGACGGTGTCTCGCCCATGGGTAACCTGCGGCCACTGAAGTTACGTGCAGCGCCAGTGCTAGTTAGAAACTTTGCCGCAGGCATTCAGCTGCATGCTTCAAGAAGTCAGTTGGGCACATAATCTAACTTACTGAAAACGCATGAGGAATCCATGTTTTATGCTGAATAATGTATAAACCCCATATAAGCGATCTTGCGCGCGACAGCTACAAGCGATGCGATGGAGATGGCTGTCGCGTTCGCTCGTCGCCTTCAAGTCGTACTCCGTGCGAGCGACGATATTCAGCGACGTATCCCCGGTGTTGCCGGTATGAGGGCTGCAAATACGCCTCGAAACTAGCGTGACGCGTGGTTGAGTAATTTAAGTTGATGTATTTTACTGAAAAAGCAGCATAAAATATTTCCGAAGGTCCTACAGTAGGTTCTTATCCTTGCACGTATCAAAACTCAATTGTTTGCTCGTTCCACGCGACAGTCGGTAGTATTTTAACGATGCACAGTCACGTTCATAAATTCGGAGACCATGCGTGCCCGTGGCCGTGTAAAGTCCCTCAATCATTTAAAAGTACCGACAGGCTTTGATCCAGCCGACAACGCCTGCGATAGGCTGATCGGTGACATGTGACCTTGCTCCGCCCCTTTGCCGCCATGAAAGTTCCTGCGCGCCGGGCGAAGTGCGCGCGTTTCGCCTGTTGTGCTATGGACATCGCTGCGATAATTTCGTTCCGGGAGGGCCGAAATGCCTTGTTGCTGTGCGGTTGGGTGCCGAAACCGGACGAAGGATGGCAAGAAGTTATTTTGCATCGCGCGCGGCAACTAGAACCTAACCAGACGTAAAGTATGGTTACACAGAATTGGACGGACGGACTTTGAACCGTCGGTAACAGCACGACTATGCGAGGCAAGTAACATACAATGATACAAAGGTGCGATAGAAAGTATTCACATTCGTGTGTCGAGCGGTGACAGTATTTCACTCGCGTGCATGAATGTTGAGGGCCGAAGTTTGTGGAGAATATTTATTTTAGTTCGCTGTGAGCCCGCTGGATAGATCGGTATGACCTAGGATGCGAAGGACGGAAATGCCTTGTTGCTGTGCGCATGGGTGCCGAGATCAGATGGAGGACGACAAGAAGTTATTTTGCAGGCCGCGCAGCGAACAAAACCTTACCAGAATGTAATTGTGGTTGCATAGAAATGGACGGAAAGACTGAACCGTCGGTAACGGCACGACTATGCGAGGAAAGTAACGTAGAGCGATACGAAGGTGCAAGAGAAAGTATACACCTGTGTGTGCAGAGCTGCACTATTATTTCATTCGCGCACATGAATGTTGGCGGCCGAAGTTTGTGGAGATTACTGATTTTAGTGCATTACGAGCCCCTTGACTTAGCAAGTGCAGTATGACCAAGCATGCAAGTAAATAGTGGGGCAGAAACGCATTAACTCGCTGACAAATATCCGCATTGCGTTACGTGCGATAAAAAATAAAATTCAGCAGCGAATTCTACTTTTACACTTTCCTGTGTTTCTGCGCGCGTTGTTAACTGCGTTTTACAACATGTTCAAAAAGTAATTTCCAATATCCTAATCGTATTTTGTGCATTGCATATGTGAATAAATATATTGCTAAGTGTCTGCATTACTCTGCTTTCAAAAACTAATACTGCATAGCCACAGCTACTGGCCGTCAAATAATAAAGCGCAATACAGTATATCAAAGTACATTACATACAGCTGCGAGCTCGTTCCTTCCAAGTTTTCCTTACACTCTAAGATGTTTCGGTAATCGGCAATGCCATTTCACTGATGACAAATACACAACTGCAAATGAACATAAGAAAAACGCCAAAAGCGTTTACACGGATTGCCAGCAAAACACAGTGCAGTGCTGGGCCAATCCGCGTGCGTTTCGTATAAGGGCTCTCTAATTCTTACGACGCTTGAGCGGTGCACGGAGGCGAAAAGGGATAAGCACAACAATGCGCGTCATGATTCGAGTTTACGCGGCGACGTCGCACGGTTCACGAGAACAGTCAACCGAATTCACACACGCGCACACACTACGCTCGATATTGGTGTGCCGCGAGAAGAGCTTGGTGGGTTGCGCCACCAAGCTCTTGCTACTATACTGCCTAATATTCTACCTAGGTTAAAGAATGAAAAAAGACAAAAAAAAACACTATGAACTACCACGCCCAAATTTTCTGATCCCCTACTGGACATGTTTGCTTTACCACTGCTCCCTCTTAACCCAAGGGCTTCAAGGAGGCCAGTGGTGCCTAAATCGACTGCTGGGTAGACGTCTTCCCATTCTAATAAAAGATGCTCCATAGTTTTCCTAGCTTTACCACAGCAAGCACATGCTTCTTTTTCCTTCTTATATCTCGCTGTATAGTTGCGTGTTCTAAGGCATCCTGATCTCGCTTCGAAAAGTAATGAGCTTCCCTTTGAGTTATCATAAATGGTTTCTTTCCTGATTTCGTTTTTTCCTCTTAAGTAGTTACTCATGGCAGGTTTCTTTTTCATTGCCGCCACCCATGAGATTAATTCAGCTTCTCTGACTTTCCGCTTGACCTTTGTTGTTGTGTTGTCCACCCTACAGGCCGCATACTTGCTGGTAAGCTTCCTAGTTATTTTCCTCCACTGTGAATCAATGTTTTTCCTGTACAGATACCTGAACACTATATGGCCGTGTGCATGCGCGCGCCGTCTGGCGGCTCGGTGCCTGCTGTTGAGAGTATCGCAGTGCGCATGCGCGTCCATCTTGTCTCGCAGGCCTGCTCGCTCACTCGCTGCGTACGCGCAAGCGCGCCGTTCACAGGAATTTGCAGCCGCCGCCGCCGCCAGTAGTGTTGTTCGCGAAGGAGCGGCGCGGCTTCTTCGATCCCCTTGGTCTGATCTCGGCGATGTTTTTCAACTACGGAAGCGCCTGCTTTCCCCGCTTCTGTCACGGCTGTCTGGCTGATACCACGATGTAAGATATCTACTCTTTAGGTGCAACCGCGCGCATCGATGGCACCGGATACTTATCAGCGGTACGACACAACTTCAAAACAGAAGATGTTTCATTGGTTTTATGTCCTGTTGGTATAGCAATGGCGCTTCGCGGAAAATTCGAAGTGATTGAGTGACGTGCGAAAGTATAATTATATATATTTATAGGTGACCATGGTGAGGGGAGATGGTGGGGAGTGGGCATCGCCCGGCTTATGAGCAGATACGGCGACGCGTCGCTGCCTGCAGACACCGTTCTCTGGTTGGTGGTATTATGCAGCGTTCCTTGTCCGCACAAGCCACCGCCTGCGTTTTAACTGAAGTTGCGTCGTCCCACCAATAGGTTTCCGCTGCCGTCACCGGGCCGATGGAAGCGCACCGTTGCAACTTTAGCTGGTCGATCGTGTTTCAGCAAGCCGAGAAGATTCCCCACCTAAAGAGTACATATCTTGCACCGTGGCCGATACACACCACTCGCACTTTCTGCGGAGCGGGGCGTTCCCGGCACAGAGTGCTATCGTAGGCAGAATACCACGTTCGAAGAAGCGCTACTCATTGTCAGGCTTTCACGCTGCTATGCTCAGATATTTCCACTGCGTTATCGCTCCACCCTACTGGCGGACACAGACGTTGAGTAGTCTTAAGGCCCGTTTATAGTCCGACGTTACCGGCGCGCGGGCGAGCGTCGTTCGCGGTCAATCACGCTACGTCGGTTGCGCTGCGCCAGCCGAGATGCCATCCCTTCTAGACTTCAACGCGCGCGCCGTCGGCTGCTATCTTCGGAGCATGCGCAGAAGGTTCGCCAAGTCACGCGCCGTCCGCAAAAGCCGTCTGCGGAGTTGTGTTGGCGCGTTTTTCTTCGGGCGCAATGCATTGTGGTGCGAGAGTTCCGCCGACTTCGACGCGCGAATGGCTCCGGAGCCAAATCGGCGCCGGGCCCGTCGGGGTGCGTTGGAAGCCGCCGGTTACGTTAGCTGCGCCGGTGCGCCCGACTATAGAGGTGTCGTTTTCGCCGACGTGACGTAGCGTGCGCGCGCGCGCGCGCGCGCGTGCGTTACGTCGGACTATAAACGGCCCTTTACACTGTGAAAGTGCATAAGCGCATATTCCGTATTGCCGCTTGGTCTTCTGCAAGCATGCCGCCAGTTGGACAGAGCGCCAAACGAACAAAGATCTCCGATCACGCCCCTGGTGACAACGACCGCAAATTAAGATAATCGGCCCGCGCGCCTGTGCGCTGCGAGCGAACACGCTCGCCAGCGAGATAGGATGGACGCGCATGCGCACTGTGATACTCTCGACAGCAGGCACCGAGCGGCCAGACGGCGCGCGCATGCACACGGCCATGGGCTCGCATGGTCTCGAAATTTATGAATGCGACTGTACATCCAGTCTCGGCTTCACGCTATTCGCTAGTCGCTCATAGCACTTCCGGGAGACGAGCGACGAATTTTAGATTCCTAGAACCAAGCGATCTGTTCAAGCGAAAGCCCGTTTCGTCACTCGAAGCCGTCGCTCGTCGCCGTCGTGCACTAAGGGCCAAACAATGAAATGTTCCTTACCTCAGTAAGGAAGCCTTCATTGCGGTGAGGCTACCTTATGTCACTCTGAAAGCTTCCTTACTGAGGGGCCCTCGGTGAAGGCTTCCTTGGTGCTTCCTCAGCATAAGGTAGCTCCAAAGCTACTTTCATGCGTCCTTACGCTGCTCCTGGCCCTGTACGAGCGCTTCACCTCACTGCTTGACCACGTGACGTTTGCTTGCGCATGTGCGCTGTCGCTCACCTGCGGAGAAGCGCGAGCATGGTACGTCTTGCCAGGCATGTTCGTTTCAATCACTCGTGCGGCATGAAAGCGTTGCTAGCCGTGCTAGGCGTTGCACGACGCCGGCGTGCCAGAGTTGATGGAGCACATCAAGGTTTGTCCTGTAATGCGCTACTTCCTTTAACTTTAGTAAACAAAACTAGAAGAAAGCGTCCACGCTTCTCTATATTAGCTCTTCAATTTAAAGATTGTGCGACGATACAACATTTTTTTATAGAATAATGGTGTTCGCGTAAAGATTTAGGAGATAATCTCGAACCCCGGCATGCGGCAACCGCTCCTTACGTGAGGGCGGGTGAAGGGGGCTTTCAGAGCACGCTTGCTTCCTCCATCGGTCCTTCGCTGTAAAGAGGTCTCACGTAAGGTTAGGAAGCGCTTGAAGGAAAGGAACGTTTCATTGTTTGGGCCTTAATCGCTCTCATGGGGTTTAGCCCTAAGACTGAACTGTTTTTGCTCATGTATTGAAATGTTGTGATTATATTAAAATTAAAATTAAATAATGGGGTTTTACGTGCCAAAACCACTTTCTGATTATGAGGCACGCCGTAGTGCAGGACTCCGGAAATTTTGACCACCTGGGGTTCTTTAACGCGCACCTAAATCTAAGTACACGGGTGTTTTCGCATTTCGCCCCCATAGAAATGTGGCCGCCATGGTCGGGATGTTGTGATTATATGTCTCATTTTATGTTTCCTGTTGCGGCTTTCGAGCCCGGTGCGAATCTGAAAGGGTGCTTATGTCTACGAACTCGGTGAATTGTCAAGCAGCGAGTTATGCACCCGCATCGAATATAACGACCTACTGTGTGGAATTACTATTGCAGGAGCGCTTTGCATACGTTTATTGTATTGACATGCCTGTGCAATTGCTAATATGAGTTGGCGTTTCAGAGTTATGTCATATGAACAGCTAAATCACCCTTCCTCTGGGGGTTATAAGCGTAATGTGTGCATCTTGCTACTGCATGTCAGATAAAAACGTGTTTATGGCTTTCATATATTTAGTGGAGAAATAAAGTATCAAAATAAAACGTTGCTTTAATTCCGTGTTACCAGTCGTCTGTCGTATACAAAACAAAGAGTTGGTCTAATAAACTAATAACTGCGGCCTAACTGCAACTTTTACATGCCTTCAGGAATGTAAAATGATAGATTTCAAACTGCAGCAGCAGTCGAGTCTTTCAAACATGAACTCCATAACGCACCTTACAAATGAAAATAGGTTCATGCCTTTTAGTAAGTTTATATGGAGGCCACAATGAACTTTCTTATTATTGAAATGTGGGTAAGCTTGTCATAAGCTTTGCTGACCTTTCTTACAGACACATCCAGTCATATCCATTGAACTAGAGAAGCATATTTTAAACCCTACTGAGCATCATGTTCGCAGATATGATGCTCAATTTATGGCTTGAGCAGTGGCACAAGCAGAAATGGTTCGAGGGGGGGGGGGGCACGCTGGGCACGTGCTTAGAATGTGTCACAAGTGATATTTGCCACTGACATCTGACAATGACCAATAGTCTATTTATTAGCAGGAGTATTTTAACATTGGTGCTGAATGAAGATGAACTGTCGGTTATTTCTTTATTGTTTAAATCTAAATATTGAAGTTAGTTTAGCAGTTGACTGTTGCAGTCATTTCGATGTTTCGCGTGCATTTCAGTAGGAAGACTAAGAGCTAAGACTTTCTTTTAGTGCCATGACCTTGACTGTCTTGATGTTGTCTTACACCATGTCCTCGTGTTGACTTTCGCACACGATATTTTTCAGGCGCCCGCTTTATATAACGCCAGAAGGCAGCTGCAAGGACACAAGTATGTCAAAGAGCCAGCCCAGCGCGACTTCACGTGGTGAAGAGGAGCGCAGGCCAGATAATCAAAATACTTTGCCATGCAATTTGGACGAGAAAACTAGAATGTGGGTATATTGGGTGTACCATTTGACTAAATGTCAACAAAATCGAAATAAAGTGTGTCACACCAAGACGAAAATTCTCACGTGCTCTAGGAAGTCATTTTAACATGGTATAATTATGTAATGTTATTGATGGGAAAGTCAAAATTAAGTATGCTCTCTGGAGAAAAACACATAGGAGCAAGTGTCATTGAAAAGTTGGAAATATGTGAAAAAAAGCTGATTACTTTTGTGAGAAGTGACTGGTTTTGTCCTGCCTCTCAACAGATATATCCATGTGACGAAAACTAGTTGTACAAGGAAATTGCTTATTTGCTTAGTGACATGATACATACTTGCAATGAGCACGGTACCTATGTTCACTATAAAAAGCAACAGCTCATGCTTCGTTAGGTGCTGTTAAGATTGGGGGCTCAATTTCATGGCTCGTAATCAGTAATCAAGATTGGAGTCGGGCATGAATTAGAAGGTAGCTGGCCCACGCAGTCGTCCAACTTATCCACGCTGAGGACGTTGTTGAAGGGAAGGACTGCTTCTCATCGAGAACGAGGTATATGGGTTTATTTACAGTATCTACATTAGGATGTTGCAGTTCATCAGTCTAGCATGACTGCGAGAGAAAGTACGTCAGTCTATCATGACTGCGAGAAAAAGTATCCTGAGCCGCCGCACAACAGCGGTTTATAAACACTCGGTCCTTCCTAGATCCCAAGGTGAGGCAAACGGCCGACCAGTCAGCGTAAACGAGTCGCCTCTCTGCGGGACGGCTTACACACACTCGCACACACACTTCCTTGCGCGAAGTTCACGGTCCCCAACCGAGGTCAAACGGACTTCGTAGAACTCGGGGCTTGTGTCAGGAAAGGTGCCTTTTATTCCCCAAGCTGACCCCCGCAGCGCGGCCGGGTGCCCATTGTTTAGCGTCTTGGACGGCGCGTGGGAAGGGGTATCGAACTACGTTCCCTCGGGGACTCCCTCGTTCACAGCAGACCAGGATGGAGGTGGCGGGTTCAGGCACAAAGCCTGCTTCGTCGCACTCATCTTGGCTCCAATGACGGAGAGTCGAGGACGCGCGTATTGTTCGTCACACACAGTCGACTTAGTGACGCTGTGGCTAGAGGTTTGCGGTGGCGTTCCAAGAACAGTTGACGCCGCTGTCGACTCTGGCTGGCAAAACTTTCACCTCAGCCGGCAGTTCTTAACAGAGCTTAAATACATTTAACAGCTTACGTTTAACAGCACGTGAATACAAGGGTGTAAATACAAACCACTTTCATTCTGTATTTTAAATGACATGCGACAATGACAAGCGCACAGATTTTCTTGTCTTCCCTTTTATCTGTTTTTACACCTAATTTTAGAAGTATGGCTTCCTTTTAGGTTCCGAAAAGAGAAGCATTGGGGCAAGAGAATTGCATATTTAAGAAGTCATTATCGTTTACGTGCATGCTCGCGAAACTAGTTCATTAGAACCGCTCGTGCCTCCCGAAGCGGAAGAAAGGAGCAATTAAGGCCGTTAACTGGTTACACCGTGGTGCACACCTTAAATATTAGAAGCCGGAGAGTCACTTGGAATTGAAAATTATTTTAAAAATGTAAAATTGTGGTTTCTCCTTCTGTGACATAGTCATATGATAGCTTCTGGCACGTATTTGATATTTTGATTAGGGTGACGCAATCTACTTGCCAGCCAAGTATGCTAATGGAGGTAGAGATGCATTCAATGCAAAGAACTGAGAGAACCTGAGTAGAACACTTGTTGATCAATTCGTGGATGTGAACGTATAGTGCTAAGCAAAAGCCCCTTAGTTTTGTGGCTTCTGCAGACAAAATCTTTATGAGGCAAAATAAAATAAAAGCATTTTTGTATATGTTACATTTCTGGATTTAAGATAGAGTGCACAGTGAGGCGATGTATTAATCTTCCCAGACACATATATACTTGTTTTGAGACAAAGATTCTGTGAAGTGCCATAAGTTTTCTTACTTTAGCGCAGCTTCACCACTTCAGTAGGAAAAAAGCTCTGGTTTCAGGTAGTTGGTTCATTGTGCAAGTATATACATAGTCGCATGCAAAATGAACGTGCAAGGAAGGGATATGTTAAACATGATGGTAGCATTCTCAATTTATATTTTGCTTCTTCGTTTCTTTTTTTCGTGCACTTCCGTGCCTGTACTTATGCTTATGTCGCCTTTTATGCATCATATTCATCACATCTGAAGCCATGATCTACTTTAGAAAGATTGCATACTGAACGAGTTACAATAACTGATTATTTAATTATGCAAGCGCTCCTCAAAAGTACAGCATTCTTACCCTGATGGGAATGAAAAGCTGCCATATATGATAAGAAATTTGATGTGCAAGATTTTATAGCCAATGCCCCTTGCAGTTTTATACTCATTTGCTACACACTAGATAATATTGTACATTTAATTTTATTTGTGTGGGAGAAGTGTAATGGGTCAATACCAACAGCACCAGGAAACTACTTTCGTGAGGAGGCCTACCGAATGGGAAATATGATACGCTTCTGTACCGCTTTGAGACAAGGCAAGATATTGCTGCAGAACTACGACAAGCCACACTTAGAAACAATGGGGTGCAGCCAATACATGAATAACTTTATGTGAAATATAAGCGAAACTAGCTAGACTTGCAGCCTCACATGAGAATATACAACACATTTCTAAATGCACTGTATTCTCAGTCAGGAACATCCATCCCCTGTACAGGACGTTATCAAATGAGCTGCTGTCTTAGAATGTGGAACACAAAAAACCTTCGTGCACATTTTATCTTCATTACCAGCCCCATGCTAAGCAGCTCCTCTGGTAACCTCTGCCATATTAGTGCACGCGTTTTGTACCAGACATGCGTTTGCTAGCCAGTAATGTGGTGCAGATTTCTCTTCGATCATAGTGTCAATACTTTGTGAGTTTGCACATGTTTGTTCTATGTTTAACTTTCCGTTGTTTGGTAAAGAAGCAGCCAATTGAAAGTACAGGATATTTCTACACTGTAATACTGATGAAACTTTAGAGAATATACTTATGTTTATTACAAGGTGCGTTCTAAAGTTCATGGTTATCAGTGTAATCTGATTTTATGTGTTTGTCGGTATGTTTCTCAAATTACTATTAAGTTTGTCTTGTGACTGATCAATAAAGGTTTTGACATTTCTAGAGAGAAAATGTTTAATTTGAGTAACTCGGCGACTAGAGATTACATCCCATTCACCAAGCTCATAAGCAGGAGCTGCTTATGAACGAATCAAATATTCTCCACATGTAAGTATTGCGAATCCCTTCTTACGTGACCATGGATCTACATCGTGCTTTCACACTTTTGGTAGGAGTACTAGCACTCTGTTTGGGCGCGTAGAAACACTCGGCTTGGAGGAGTAGAAGTACTTGGTTTGGAGTAGTAGAAGCACTCAGTCTGAGGAAATACTATTCCCCCGTGGGGAAAGTATTAGCACTCTACGGCAGAGCACTAGCACTCCCTTGCGGTGGAGTAACGACAACTCCTGTCAAGAGGAGTTGTCCTACTCCTTCTCAAAGAGGGTCAATCTACTCTCGAAAAGAGAGTGAAATATGGGACAAGCAGATACTCCCTCAAAGAGAATGCCCGGAACTCTCTTTGTTTTTAGAGTGTAGGTGCTCAAAAGCAATTGCGGAGAGTGTGAAAGGCGATAAAAGAGTGGCGGTAGGGCCATTTCCAGGGTGGACACTAGGTTCTGTCATGGAGTGAGCAAACGAAAAGCTCGCGGGAAATGCCCACTAGTAGAAGGTGGGCTAAATGACGCCCTAAACAGGAAAGGGACAGGACTAGCCCAGCGCTTGGCGAAGGGCGTGGACGACTTGCGCGAGCTGTCCCCTCAGGTGTTGGTGTGAAGGGTGCCGGAGGTGCCTGTACGTTGCAGCCACATACAAGGAGTCGTAGTGGCTGCTAGTGAGGTGACATGGAAAATGAGCGGAGAAAAAGGCTTCGAGGTTGTCGAAGTAAACAGGGAAGTGAGAAGGCGTGGTGGTTTTCAACGAGACGGGATCCACTTTAATTACACGCTTGCACGAAAAGTGCTCTGGCGACTTGCTGGTCGAGCTGTTGCTTTTTTAAGGGGCCCACGGGCACTCAGGAGGCCAGAGTAGGTAGTAATGAAGAAGGTCTCTTAAGGGAACCACAGTATAGCATCGCCGTCAATAACAGCAAAAGGAGGAAAGCAAGAAAGTGAACTCGCCATGCAATAGGCTACATAAAGATGCAGGGCGGCAGAAGAAAGGAAAAGTGGGCAGAGATTAGGAGCAGTTAGAGAAAAAATACGGGTGCATGCGGTTACAGAAACCCACCTTAGAGTCTCGGAAGAGCCGCCAGTAATTGAGAATTATGTTTGGGAAGGGTGCAACAGAAGTAAGTCGGAAAGAAAGTGAGGGGGAGTCGGAATGCTCATCCATCAGGTAGCCAAATCAAAAAGAGTAAATTAAGAATGTCAAGAGGATCTTTAATTATAAGGTACGATGAGTGGGAAAAAAGTTGGCTGGGCGTTACGTATGTGTGAACCAGAAATAATTATACAGAGACGAATAAAGAGTTAGTAGAATGCATAAGCGCTTATATTAAAAGTTTCCTGAATGGTGCTAAAATTATCCGATTAGGTGACATGAATGCCCACATACAGGATTTAAATCGCTATACCGACAACAACGGCAAGTCAATGCTAGACCTTTTTGAGCAACATAACTTCGTTATCGTGAATACAGGGCCTAAGTAGGAAGTGGGAAACTGGCAATCAACCATTGATTACTATCTGATGACAGAAGGAATTCATGATAAGTTGAGAGAAATGGTCATCAATGAGGAAGGGCGTAGCAGCATAGGGAGTGACCATAAACGCATCATTTTGAAAATGAGATATGCAGTTGGGAAATAGAGCAAGGATGGCAAAATGGCCAGTCGAAATTTTAACGCTGAACAATTAACAAATATAGTCACTAGAGTCGAGGAAGAACTTGGCTAATGGCCAAATTAAGAGTGAAATTATAGTGAGCTTCTATGTGTAATAACGACAGAAATACGGAAAGAGACAACATGTTGGTTGGAAAGGAAAAAAGAAACCGAAAAGCTGGTGGAACAGGGAGATACGAGAAGCGATCGCCAAACGACAGAAAGCATCCCGATAGCCCAGGCAGGCAAGGAAGGCGCAGTTGCCGCAGGATGAAGTAGCCAGTGAATGGTAAATATACTGCGAGAAAAAGTCTGTGGTTCAAATACTGGTGCAAGATTTATAAAAAGGTGAAAGTGAACGTTGGTTGTCAGAAATACGTGAGAAAAAGAAGGCCGCACCTAGAATATTTTGGAACCACATAGAATTATGAGGCAGGAAGTCAACAGCAATACGACAACATATCCTAGACGAAGATGGAAACAGACTGGAAGGAGAAGCGGCAATAAAATACATTCGAAAATAACAGCCGAATCTTTCCAAGGCAAAGACGAGGTTGTATTTGAAGAAAAAAGAGCATGAAAGAGACCCAGGTCGAAAAGGAGCTGGTGCTGACAAATTTCAACTGGAAGAAAACCGAAGAGAAAATTCCTAAGCGCACAGCCACAGGGCTAGACGAGGTTTCCGTTAGGCTGATTAATGAACTAGCGCCAAAAAGTAAGGAAGCTCTGGTGAAAGCAGTAGAAAAAACTTTAAAGATAGCCGAATACCAGACAGTTGGCGACAAAGTAGAATTACTTTAATTTATGAAGGTAAGAGGGAGAAATATAGAATGCACTCGCATAGACCGTTGGCCATTACATAGGTAATATACAGGCTAGCAATGCAGGCAATCAAGCTTCAGAATAGGTATGCGTTTAGATGATAACTTATTTGTTCTTACTGAGTGTATTGAGATACCGAAAGTAGAAAGCAGACCGTCATATGTGGCTTTTTTAGACATTACAGGAGCTTATGAGAACTTAGAAACGCAACATTTTATGGGATATTCTGGAAGGGGAAGGCTTAGGTGAGAAAGAGATTTACCTAGAAAATACCATTTGCGTTGAGTGGGAAGGGATGAGGAGCGAGGAGAAACTTCATATCAACAAGGAACTGAGGCAGCGGTGCCCTTTATTCCCACTGCTGTTTATGACGTTCATGGTGAGGATGGAGAGGGCGCTAGAAGGAAGTAAGAAAGCTTTAATATCTCATACAAACAGGCGGGTACAGTAGTAGAGCAGCAGCTTCCAGGTTTGTGTTATGCGGACGACATTGTGTTGCTAGCTAACAAGCAAAGTGATTTGCAACGTCTGGCTAATATCTGTGGACAGGAAGGCAACAATTTATGTTGGAAATTTAGTGTTAGAAAAAATCTGGTGTTATGGTGTTCCATGAAAACAGTGAACAGACATTGGCGATACAGGGCCAGGGAATACCTCGGGTAACAGAATATAAATACCTTGGCACAGGGATAAACGAAGGCAATAGGTATATAGAAACGTAGGAAAAAGCAATAACAATAAAGTGAAAGAGAAATGTAGCCATAATGAAGCACAGAGCGCTATGGGCACACAATAGGTACGAGCTTGCTTCGGAGTATGTGGAAAGGTATAATGGTTCCAGGACTTACTTTTGGAAATGCGATTGTTCGCTTTAAATCAGGGGTACAATCAGGACTCCACGGGAAACAAAGGTCAGTGGGGTGCCTCGCATTGGGCGCTCACGGGAAAACTGCAAATGAAGCTGTGCAGGGTGATATGGGCTAGACAAGTTTTGAAGGGAGGGAAGCTCGCAGTAAAATTGATTAGGAAGAACGACTGAGGAATATAGAAGAAGGTAAATGGGCTGGGAGAGTGTTGAGGTATCTGTATAGGGAAAACATTGATTCACAGTGGAGGAAAAGAACTAGGAAGCTTACCAGCAAGTATGCGGCCTGTAGGGTGGGCAACACAGCAACAAAGAACGTCAAGCGGAAAGTCCGGCAGGGTGAAGTAATCTCATGGGTGGGGGCAATGGAAAAAAAAGCTTGCCATGAGTAACTACTTAAGAGGAAAAAACGAAATCAGGAAAGAAACAATTTATGATAACTCAAAGGGAAGCTCATTACTTTTCGAAGCGAGATCGGGATGCCTTACAACACGCACCTATAAAGCGAGATATAAGAAGGAAAAAGAAGCATGTGCATGCAGCGGTAAAGCTAGGGAAACTATGGAGCATGTTCTATTAGAATGTGAACACGTCTGCCCAGCGGTCGATTTAGGCACCACAGGCCTCCTTGAAGCCTTGGGTTTAGCGAGAGCAATGGAAAAGTAAACATGTCCGCAATAGGCACTAGTAAGAGTTGATTGGAGGATTGATGGAAGAAAAGCAGAGACACGACAAAAAACGGAGACGTACAAAAGCACAGTTCGCACTAGGGGATCAGAAAATTTGGTTGTGGGAGTTCATAGTGTTTTTCTTTTTTTATTGTTTAACCTAGGTAGGGCATTAAGCAGTATAATAGCAAGAGCTTGGTGGCACAACCCACCGCCCCGCTCCAAAAGGCATGCTCATAACATCCATCCATCTATCTCTGAATGGAAGCCACCGCCGTCGGGCACGGGCCCTCGTCCGCGGCGGGGGCGGTCGTGTCCGTGTTGTTGGACGGAGGCGACGGGGAGGCCACCAGCGACGAAAGCGAGGCATGATCCGGTTGGACAGAAGTTGTCGCGGGCGAGATGATCCCGTCTGTACGGGAGAGCGAAGCGTCGGCAATGTCGATGCTTGCGGATGGCAAGAAGAATGTGCCAGCGCTCTCGCGGGTGCCAGCGGCCGACAGGGAGCTCGTACAGCCGTCGGCAGAGGAGGTGAACGCTTCCTCCTCGGTGTTGTACGAGTGGTCCGTTGCTGCGAAGGCATTCGGCACCACGAAGCGCAATGAGCGGAAGGCAGCCTCCAGGTTGATGGGCGGGCCGTGCGCGGACGCTGTCGCACTCACTGGCGTGGGCGGGCACGACTGCGCAGAGCAGCGGTCATTGTCGGCTGTTTCAGAGGGCGACGTGGCAACTGACAGCGCACGTTGGGAGCGTGGGTGCAAGCCACGCGTCCTGCGCAAGGTGGGAGGCGACACGCACACAGGACGAGGTTGCAGTCCAGGAAGATGTGGCTGCGTAATTAGTCTCGCTTCCTTAAGAAGCAGGTCGAGGGCGCTGGAGCGGCTGTGTGATGGTCCGAGGCGAAAGCCAGGAACATTGTCCTGAGCGTCACCCATGAAACAGGTGGCCTCAAAGAGGCAGAGCGACTCACCAAACCATGCCGGCTGTCATGCCAGCCCTGAGAAGCGCTGCGTTCAGGAGCACGGTGGAATGTGCAGGCGAGCGAGCGCGAGAAATAGCGGGTGAGACGTGGTCGTTGGAGCGAGGAGCAATGCGACCGCTTGCTGCGAACTATCGCGGAGGAACCTCTAGGGCTCTTCAACGTGCGCCCAATGCACGGTATCCGGGTATTTTCGCGTTTCGCCCCTATCGAAATGTGGCCGCCGTGGCCGGGATTCGATCCCGTGGCCTCGTACTTAGCAGCCCTACACCATAGCCACTAAGCAAACACGGCGGGTTACTCCCACGTTGATGAGCTTTACCGCACGGTGAAACATTCAGGTGACAACCCAAACTGGCGCACTCATTTCAAGCCGAAAAATCCCCTGATAAGATAGATTGGAGTTCGAAAAGAATTACCATCATCAAGACTTTGCAAGGATAAAACGGCCTTTCCAACCAGACTTTCGCTATAAAAGACAACGTCAAGTATATTAGCAGACGATTTTGTCACAAACAGAAATTTTAAGAAGGGAAGTCTTACGTGTGATACAAAAAAGCGTTAGCTGGTCCTAATGCGTGACTGTTTCTGCATTTTCGTATGCGTATGTATTTACTGCATATTTTTGGTTCTTATGCACTTTCTTCTGTAATAAACTTGTCGGTGAGGCTGGAATTGTTTATTTAACTAGAGCAAATTATACTGCGCTAAACACTTCATGTCTTACTATACGTAAGAAAGTTTTACGTGTAGTAATTGATTGCTACAGCGATAGCGCTGCTGCTGTCACTTTAGTTTAGCGCTTATAGAAAGAATCTGGGGCGGAATTCATGAATGTCTTCTTGGGGGCTGCTTATTTATTTATTTCCAATACTGTGAGACCTGCCGGGATGTTACAGGGTGGGAATACAGAGCACAAAGTTCACTCGAAGAACGCTTTCAAATTTTCTTCAAGAGAGTCCACCATATTATTGTTCGGAAATACACACGAATTCAAGTTAGTCCACTTAACAATTGTCTTGACAATAAAAGAGTGCTTAAAGACATCAACGCTTGTCACATAAGGCATTATAGTGTAATTGTGATTAGTTCGCGGTGCAACCCTTCCAGGAGGCATCAAATACAAATGGAAATTCAGGTTCAGCTTATTGTTATAGAGTTGATACAAAAACTTAAGGCGTGCGATTTTTCTGCGCACAGCCAACGTAGTGAGACCAGTCCTGAAGAGTATGGAGGTTACCGAGTGCGTTTTGACGCACTCAGAAAAATAAAACAAACCGCCATTCGCTGAGTGCGCTCTAATTTATCTATTATGTATATTTGATGAGGGTCCCAAATTATACAAGCATACTCTCAATTCGTTCTAACAATAGTAGGGTATGCCTTAAGTTTAATATCTGGAGCAGCATCTCTTGATTTACGCCGTAACAAGCCAAGCTTGCGCTTAGCTGATCCACATATGTTTTCGACGGATTCATTCTAGTTGAGGTTACTAGTGATTGTTACCCCAAGATATTTCAGCTTTGTGGAATGCTTAAATACATTATTATTTACAGCGTACGAAAACATCAATGAACTTTTCTTATTCGTAACTGTCATGGAAACAGATTTATAAAAATTTATTTACATATGCCATTTTTCACACCAGTTATAAACTTGACATTAAGCATCATTTAGTCGTTCTTGATCATAAACACTCTTAACGCGGCAAAACAAGAGTCAATCATCGGCAAACAACCGCGCTTCAACGATAGGATGTACATCAGTTGCGATATCACTAATATACAGTAGGGACAAAATTGGACCCAAGACCGACCCCTGAAGTACACCTGACGATACATGAAGGAAAGAGGAGCACCCTCCATCTGTTTCAACAAACTGTTGTCTGTTGTGTAAGTAAGCCTGAATTCATTAAATAATTTTTGAATTTACATTACACCCATAAAGCTTTTCAATTAGCTTGGTATGGTTAACCCTATCAAATGCCTTTGATAAATTGAGAGCGATTACATCAATTTGTTTGCGACATTTAAGGGCTTCTGCAAAAGTGTGTATGGTTTCAAATAATTGCGTGACAGCTGACAGACACCTTCGAAAACCATGTTGTCTGCTGTAAAAAATGTTGCTCTTTTCAACATATTCTACTAACTGTTTACAAATTATATGTTCTAAGATTTGGCAAGCCGTGCAAGTTATGGATATCGGATAATAGTTCCCAATGTCTAGCCCTGTCTCCAGCCTTACAAACAGGCACAATCCTAGCTAATAGCCATTGACTTCGTAATGCACCGTTTAATAATGACACAGAAAAGATTTTAGCCAAGTAGCATGCAACCCATTCACAGTATCGTTTTAAATATTCATTCGGTATTTTGTTAGGATCAGGAGACTTACGTCCAATTTTAACAACATGTTGACTATACCTTCTTTTGGTATAAAAATACTTTCATTACTATGGTCCTCGCACTCTAAATCTATTGCAGCAGTCTCATCTCTTCGGCTGAATATAGAACTAAAAAAGAACTATTGAATTCGTGGGCAATAATTAGGGGATTGTTGCACAAGATATCATTTACAACTATTCCACTGATTGAAGGCTTTGATCTGGCTGTTTGCTATTGGCCGGCCGCCTTCACCTATCATATATCGGACATGAAGAGTGGCTGGAATCTGCTCTTACGAAGTGTTTTGGCGTAAGAACGGCAAGCTCCAAATGTGACAGGGTCGGTATATATATGTACATATATTAATTCTGAAGTTTCACAATAAAGGCGCGAAACATTCCCAGTAAATGTTACGACGCGTTCGCAGGCGATGGTCGTCACACCCACCTCCGCTGGAAGCGAGGTAAGCCGCGAAGATTGCCATTGTTCTACGAGAAAGCATGACAGATGTGACCTCAGCGCAAGTCGAGTAGTTGGCGCAGCTGCTTTGCAGCAGATATACGCGTGTCGCATGCCCGTATGAGATTCAGGATGGCTATACGTTGATGTCTCGAGGCCGCCTAATTCACCGCTGCACGTAGCGTTCATTTTTCATAACGCCGCGGGGATTTAAGAAATGCGCGACCCGACAGCGCGGTCACACCTTTGTGTAAAGAGAGCGCTGATTGTTTACAGCGCGAAAAACAGACAGGCCACCTTCATTCGTTCATATACATATGCTCACGCCGAGTCGGGCTCAACAAATGTGCTGTCAGGCGAAGTTGCAGCGAAACAAGACAACGGTGGGCTCACGTCTTTCAGGCGGTTCACGATCGGGGCGAGACCAGACGTGCACGGAAGGCAAAGACAATAATGAATGGAGGCCTTCCAGTATACATACACGCGTGCGCGCTGTTTCGTCTGCCGACAAGCAGACCTGCGTGAAGGCTCGCTTAAACGCCCGTGCAAATGATGTTGAGAAGTGGCATGGGGGCTGAAAAATAATTTCGCCCCGAAATTGTGGAAGAACGCCGTTTTCGCGCTTCGCCGAGGCCAAAACCAGCTGGGCGCTTCGTTAGTGTGTCAGGAGGGACTCTTTGGGGGTAGAGAACCCGCGTCGCCACCCCAGGGCATTGTAAAATGTCGCACGTGCGTTCTGGAGACGTGGGAAACTGTGTGACGTTGGGGGCTCTTTGTCCCGGACGCGCGGACGTAGGCGCCCTGTCTGGGACGGACCACGGGCAAAGCGTCATTACGGGCGTCAATGGGCATACCTGGGCGACAAAGGGGCAACTTCAAAGCCACAGTGATCAAGTGACCCGATGTGCCGTCTCTTGAAAGACAGGCTGGCACGGTAGACACAATTCGTCTCTGCGCTTACAGTTCGATGGACCCGCCGCAGGAGACGGACTACACACAAGACGGCATGGTGAATCGGTGAGTGCGCTTCGGCAGGGGTGTCCTCTGCGGCACGCATTGCGCGATGTTTAGTTAAGGAGCGAGGACGCGGCAGATGTTCCTTTGCCCGTAAGTGTCCTTCAAAACGTCGGGAGATTTTCTCATGCATGTCGCAGAGCGGGATGGCTTGAACGTTATTTGTTTGTTGTTTGGCGGTTCCTCTCACTCCCTCTATCGGAATGTTCCGAGGGACGCAGGGAGAGAGTGAGAGAAAGAGTGACCAGTGAGTGACTGTCCAGTTGACCCAAACAGGTCACCGAAGTGCAGTGATTTGCCGTGAGGGGATTCGGGAGAAGCAACCGAAGGGTAAAAACCGGGCTCCCGAACTCTCACGGAGCTTCCGGTTGCAGGAAAGTAGCTCTCCACTTTCGGCTCTGCCGAGTTAGGGCGCCGGTCCCACTGTAACCGAAAAGTCATCAAGTACGATCGGTGTCATGCGCTATCGATTATGTCGAGTTAATACGTCAGACCCACTGCAAATAGCTGTCGCTGTATATATTGAGTACGTAAAGTCTCTTCTCCAAGTGCAAACGTCTATGGAGTCCCATCTTTCATGAAAGAACAGAAGCGACGACGACGGCAGCTCAAGAGAAGTTTCTCGACAAAGTAAGCTGGTTACGCCCGCTCAGAGTACTCTGTGTAACGAGTATAGGAAGGAAGACACTTTAGTGGCGCAGCTTCAACAGGATCAAAACAGTCGACGACAATGAACTCTCTGCATTCTGACTGAGGCGTCGCAGACAACGGCGATGTTCGCCGAAGACGGCAAACAGCAATTTGGCAACGACATCAAAATTCGGCGTGGGCAAGAAAACCTGCAGCTGATGCGGAGCAAGCCATCGGTCCAAGAGAATCGATGGTTCCTGGCCGTTGTTGCGACGCCGGTTGCTCGAACCTCGACTGGAGTTACTATTCGTATAGCGTGCCGGTGTCGGCAGCCTGCAGGCGTCCCGTAGACTATGGCGAAAAGGCAGGAACGAGACAATTTCTGGCCTGAAACTTGCTCTGTTTACTCAATGGTTGGGGAAGGATATAGAGGAGGAGAATAAATGAATTGAAAAAATACATTGCAGGGCCGCTTAAATGGGCCCATTAAAATTGTAGGCGGGATTTCGCACACTTCAACGTCACGTGACATGTACTGAGTCCCGTCGGTGCTTGGCGGCTGCTCCTTCTCTCCTGGGCGACGTTGCGCGTGCTTGCCTCCTCTGGCGGCAACCCTCGGGTCCTGTTTGGGTCGCTGAAAGGGTCTCCCCTAGAGTCGGACAGTTCGTGGAAGGGTTCTCTGCTAGAGGCGCGCAGTATGTGAAAAGGGTTCTCCCCTAGAGTCGCAAAGTTTGTGACAAGGGTTCTGCCGTAGAGTCGCAAAGTCCGTGGAACGGGTTCTCCCCTAGAGTCGCAAAATTCGTGAAAGGGTTCTCCCGTAGAGTCGCAAAGATCGTGAAAAGGGTTCACCTTAGAATCGCAAAGCTCGTGAGAAGATTTCTCCCCTCGAATCGGACAGTCCGCGGAAAGGGTTTACCTTAGTGTCCTAAAGTTTGTGAAAAGCGTTCTGTCTTAGAGTCGCAAAGTTCGTGAAAAAGCATCTCCCATAGAGTCACAAAGTTCGCTGAAAGAGTCTCTCCTAGAGTCGGACGGTTGCCGGAAAGCGTTCTCCCCTAGAGTCGCAAAGATCGCGAAATGTTTCTCCCCTAAAGTCGCAATGTTCGCGAAGAGGCTTCTGCCCTAGAGTCGCAAAGTTCGTGAAAAGGGTTCTCCTTTAGAGTCGCAAAGTTCGTGAAAAAGTTCTCCCCTAGAGACGCAAAGACGGTGAAAAGGGTTCACCATAGAGTCGCAAAGTTCGTGAACAGGTTTCTCCCCTAGAGTAGGACAGTCCGCGGAAAGGGTTCTCTCCTAAGGTCGCACAGTTCGTGAAAAGGGTTCTCCCCTAGAGTCGCAAAGTTCTTGAAAAGGGTTCTCCAATAGAGTCAAAAGTTCGTGAACAGGGTTCTCCCCTAGAGTCGCAAAGTTCGTGAAAAGAGTTCTCCATGAGTCGCGAAGTCCGTGAAAAGGGTTCGCCTTTAGAGTCGCAAAGTTTGTGTAAAGCCTTCTCCCCTAGAGTCGCAATATTTGTGAAAAGGGTTCACCTTAGCGTCGTAATGTTCCGGAAAAGGGGTCTCCCTTAGAGTCGCAAAGTTTGTGAAAAGAGATCTCACCTAGAGTCACAAAGATCGCCGAAAGGGTCTCCCCTAGAGTGGGTCAGTTCGCGGAAAGGGTTCTCACCTAGAGTCGCGAAGTTTGTGAAAAGGGTTCTGCCCTAGCGTGGCAAAGTTCGCTGAAAGGGTTTCCCCTAGAGTCGCAAAGTTGTTGAAAAGGGTTCTCCCGTAGAGTCGCAAAGTTCGTGAAAAGGGAACACCATAGAGTCGCAAAGTTAGTGAAGAGGTTTCTCCCCTAGAGTCGGACATTCCGCGGGAAGGGTACTCTCCTAAACTTGTAGTTTCTGAAAAGGGTCCTCCCCTAGAGTCGCAAAGTTCTTCAAAGGGTTCTCCAATAGAGTCACAATGTTCGTGAAACAGGTTCTCCCCTAGAGTCGCAAAGTTCTTGAAAAGGGTTCTCCAATAGCGTCACAAAGTTCGTGAAAAGGGTTCTCCCTTATAGTCGCAAAGTTCGTAAAAAGGATTCTTCTTTAGAGTCGCAAAGTTCACGAAAAGGTATCATCCTTAGAGTCGCAAAGTTCGTGAAAAGGGTTCTCCCCTAGAGTCGCAAAGTTCGTGAAAAGAGTTCTCCCCTAGAGTCGCAAAGTTCGTGAAAAGGGATCTCCCCTAGAGTCGCAACGTTTGTAAAAAGCGTTCACCTTAGTGTCGTAATGTTCGTGAAAAGGGTTCTCCCTTAGAGTCGCAAAGTTCGTGAAAAGGGATCTCCCCTAGAGTCACAAAGTTCGCTGAAAGTGTCTCCCCTAGAGTGGGACGGTTCGCAGAAAGGGTTCTCTCCTAGAATCGCGAAGTTTGTGAAAAGGGTTCTCTCCTAGAGTCGCAAAGTTTGTGAAAATGTTTCTGCCGTACAGTCGCAAACCTCGTGGAAAGGCTTCTCCCCTAAAGTCGCAAAGTTCGCGAAAAGGGTTTCCCCTAGAGTCGCAAAGCTGTTGAAAAGGGCTATCCCATAGAGTCGCAAAGTTCGTGAAAAGGATTCTCCCGTAGAGTCGCAAAGTTCGTGAAGAGGCTTCACCCCTAGAGTCGCAAAGTACATGAAAAGGGTTCTCCTTTAGAGTCGCAAACATCGTGAAAAGGTTCTCGCCTAGAATCGCAAAGATCGTGAAAAGGGTTCACCTTAGAATCTCCAAGTTCGTGAAAAGGTTTATCCCCTCGAGTCGGACAGTCCGCGGAAAGGGTTCACTTTAGTGTCCTACGGTTCGTGAAAAGGGTTCTCCCTTAGAGTCGCAAAGTTCGTGAAAAGGGATCCCCCCTAGAGTCACAAAGTTCGCTGAAGGGTCTCCACTAGAGTCGGACGGTTCCCGGAAAAGGTTCTCTCCTAGATTCGCAAAGTTTCTCAAAAGGTTGTCCCGTAAGTTGCAAAGTCCGTCAAAAGGGTTCACCCCTAGAGTCGCAAAGATCGCGAAATATTTCTCCCCTAAAGTCGCAAAGTTCGTGAAGAATCTTGTCTATTAGAGTCGCAAAGTTCGTGAAAAGGGTTCTCTTTAGACTCGCAAAGTTCGTGAAAAGGTTCTCCCCTAGAGTCGGAAAGCTCGTTAAAAGGGTTCACCTTAGAGTTGCAAAGTTAGTGAAGAGGTTTCTCCCCAAGAGTCGGACAATCCGCGGGAAGGGCACTCTCCTAAAGTCGCACAGTTTCTGAAAAGGATTCTCCAATAGAGTCCCAAAGCTCGTGAAAAAGGTTCTCCCCTAGAGTCGCAAAGTTTGTCAAAACGGTTAACCTTAGCGTCGTAAAGCTCGTGAAAAGGGTTCTCCCTTAGATTCGCAAAGTTCGTGAAAAGGGATCTCCCCTGAAGTCACAAAGTTCGCTGAAAGGGTCTCCCCTAGAGTCGGACGGTTCGCGGAAAGGGTCCTCTCCTGGAGTCGCAAAGTCCGTGGAAATGGTTCTCCCCTAGAGTCGCAAAGTTGTTGAAAAAGGTTCTCCCCTAGAGTCGCAAAGTTCGTGAAAAGGATTCTCCCATAGAGTTGCAACGTTCGTGAAGAGGCTTCTCCCCTAGAGTCGCAAAGTTCGTGAAAAGGGTTCTCCTTTAGGGTGGCAAAGATCGTGAAAAGGGTTCACCTTAGAATCGCAAAGTTCGTGAAAAGGTTTCTCCCCTAGGGTCGGACAGTCTCCGGAAAGGGTTCACCTTAGTGTCCTACAGTTTTTTAAACAGGTTCTCCCTTAGAGTCTCAAAGTTCGTGAAAAGGGATCTTCCCTAGAGTCACAAAGTTCGCTGAAAGGGTCTCCCCTAGACTCGGACGGTTCGCGGATTGGGTTTTCTCCTAGAGTCGCAAAGTTCGCGAAAAGGTATCATCCTTAGAGTCGCAAAGTACGTGAAAAGGTTTCTCCCCTAGAGTCGCAAAGATCGCGAAATGTTTCTCCCCTCGAGTCGCAATGTTCGCAAAGAGGCTTCTCCCCTGAAGTCGCAAAGTTCTTCAAAAGAGTTCTCCTTTTGAGTCGCAAAGATCGTGAAAACGTTCTCCCCTAAAGTCGCAAAGTTCGTAAAAAGGGTACACCTTAGAGTCGCAAAGTTCGTGAACAGGTTTTTCTCCTAGAGTCGGACAGTTCGCGATAAACGTTTTCTCCTAAACTGGCACAGTTCATGAAAACGGTTCTCCCCAAAAGTCGCAACATTCTTGAAAAGGGTTCTCCAATAGAGTCACAAAGTTCGTGAACAGGGTTCTCCCTTAGAGTCGCAAAGTTCGTGAAAAGAATTCTCCAAGAGTCGCAAAGTTCGTGAAAATGGTTCCTCTTTAGAGTCGCAAAGTTCGTGAAAAGGGTTCTCCTGTAGAGTCGCAAAGTCAGTGAAAAGGGTTCTCCCATAGAGTTTCAAAGATCGCGAAAAGTTTCTCCCCTCGACTCGCAATGTTCGTGAAGAGGCTTCTCCCCTAGAGTCGCAAAGTTCGTGAAAAAGTTCTCCCTTAGAGTCGCAAAGTTCGTGAAAATGGTTCCTCTATAGAGTCGCAAAGTTCGTGTAAGCCGTTCTCCCCTAGAGTCGCAAAGTTCGTGAAAAGAGTTCCGCTTTAGAGTCGCAAAGTTCGTGAAAAGGGTTCTCCCCTGGAGTCGCAATGTTCGTGAAAAGGGTTCACCTTAGCGTCGTAAAGTTCCTGAAAAGGGTTCTCCCTTAGAGTTGCAAATCTCGTGAAAAGGATCTCCCCTAGAGTCACAAAGTTCACTGAAAGGGTCCCCCCTACAGTGGGACGGTTCGCGGAAAGGGTTCTCTCCTAGAGTCGCGAAGTTTGTGAAAAGGGTTGACTCCTAGAGTCGCAAATTTTGTGAAAAGGGTTCTGCCATAGAATCGCAAAGTCCGTGGAAAGGCTTCTCCCCTAGGGTCGCAAAGTTCGTTGAAAGTGTTCCCCTAGAGTCTCACAGTTCGCGAAAAAGCCTCTCCCTTAGAGTCGCAAACTTCGGGAAAAGGGATCTCCCCTAGAGTCACAATGTTCGCCGAAAGGGTCTCCCCTAGAGTCGGACGGTTCGCGTAAACGGTTCTCTCCTAGAGTCGCAAAATTCGTGAAAAGGGTTCTCCTGTAGAGTCGCAAAGTCAGTGAAAAGGGTTCTCCCATAGAGTTTCAAAGATCGCGAAAAGTTTCTCCCCTCGACTCGCAATGTTCGTGAAGGGGCTTCTCCCCTAGAGTCGCAAAGTTCGTGAAAAAGTTCTCCCCTAGAGTCGCAAAGATCGTGAAAAGGGTTCACCTTAGAGTCGCAAAGTTCGTGAAGAGGTTTCTCCCCTAGAGTCGGACAGTCTGCGGGAAGGGCACTCTCCTAAAATCGCATAGTTTCTGAAAAGGGTTCTCCCCTATAGTCGCAAAGTTCGTGAAAAGAGTTTTCCCCTAGAGTTGCAAAGTTCATGAAAAGAGATCACCTTAAGAGTCGCAAAGCTCGTGAGACGGGTTTTCCCCTAGAGTCGCAAAGTTCGTGAAAAGAGTTCTCCCCTAGAGTCGCAAAGTTCGTGAAAAGGGTTCCCCTTTAGAGTCGCAAAGTTCGTGCAAGGGGTTCTCCCCTAGAGTCGCAAAGTTAATGAAAAGAGATCAGCTTAAGAGTCACAAAGTTCGTGAAAAGGGTACTCCCCTAAAGTCGCACAGTTCGTGAAAAGGGTTCTCCCTTGGAGTCGCAATGTTTGTGAAAAGAGTTCTCCTATAGTCGCAAAGTTCGTGAAAACGGTTCAGCTTTACAGTCGCAAAGTTCGTAAAAAGGGATCTCCCCTAGAGTCACAAAGTTCGCTGAAAGTGTCTCCCCTAGAGTGGGATGGTTTGCGGAAAGGATTCTCTCCTAGAGTCGCAAAGTTCGTGAAGAGTCTTCACCCCTAGAATCGCAAAGTTCGTGAAAAGGGTTCTCCTTTAGAGCCGCAAAGTTCGTGAAAAGATTCTCCCCGGGAGTCGCAAAGATCGTGAAAAGGGTTCAATTTAGAGTCGCAAAGTTCGTGAAGAGGTTTCTCCCCTAGAGTCGGACAGTCCGCGGGAAGGGTACTCGCCTAAAGTCGCACAGATTCTGAAAAGGGCTCTCCCCTAGAGTCGCAAAGTTCTTGAAAAGGGTTCTCCAATAGAGTCACACAGTTCGTGAAAAGGGTTCTCCCTTAGAATCGCAAAGTTCGTGAAAAGGATTCTTCTTTAGATAGGCAAAGTTCGCGAAAAGGTATCATCCTCACAGTCGCAAATTTCGAGAAAAGGGTTCTCCCCTATATTCGCAAAGTTCGTGAAAAGAGTTCTCCCTTAGAGTGAAAAGTTTGTGAAAAGGGTTCTGTCCTAGCGTCGCAAAGTTTGTGAAAAGGGTTCTCCTGTAGAGTCGCAAAGTCCGTGGAAAGGCTTCTCCCCTAGAGTCGCAATGTCCGTGAAGAGGCTTCTCCCCTAGAGTCGCAAAGTTCGTGAAAAGGCTTCTCCGTTAGAGTCGCAAATATCGTGAAAAGGTGGTCCATTAGAGTGGCAAAGATCGTGAAAAGGGTTCAGCTTAGAGTCGCAAAGTTCGTTAACATGTTTCTCCCCTAGAGTCGGACAGTCCGCGCAAAGGGTTCCCTCTTAAATTCGCACAGTACGTGAACAGTGTTTTCCCCTAGAGTCGCAAAGTTCGTGAAAACCGTTCTCTCCTAGAGTCGCAAAGTTCGTGAAAAGGGTTCACCTTAGCGTCGTAATGTTCCTGAAACGCGTTCTCCTCTAGAGTCGCAAAGTTGTTGAAAAGGGTTCTCCGCTAGAGTCGCAAAGTTCGTGAAAAGGGAACACCATAGAGTCGCAAAGTTAGTGAAGAGGTTTCTCCCCTAGAGTCGGACATTCCGCGGGAAGGGTACTCTCCTAAATTTGTAGTTTCTGAAAAGGGTCCTCCCCTAGAGTCGCAAAGTTCTTGAAAAGGGTTCTCCAATAGAGTCACAAAGTTCGTGAAACAGGTTCTCCCCTAGAGTCGCAAAGTTCTTGAAAAGGGTTCTCCAATAGCGTCACAAAGTTCGTGAAAAGGGTTCTCCCTTATAGTCGCAAAGTTCGTAAAAAGGATTCTTCTTTAGAGTCGCAAAGTTCACGAAAAGGTATCATCCTTAGAGTCGAAAAGTTCGTGAAAAGGGTTCTCCCCTAGAGTCGCAAAGTTCGTGAAAAGAGTTCTCCCCTAGAGTCGCAAAGTTCGTGAAAAGGGATCTCCCCTAGAGTCGCAAAGTTTGTAAAAAGCGTTCACCTTAGTGTCGTAATGTTCGTGAAAAGGGTTCTCCCTTAGAGTCGCAAAGTTCGTGAAAAAAGATCTCCCCTAGAGTCACAAAGTTCGCTGAAAGGGTCTCCCCTAGAGTGGGACGGTTCGCAGAAAGGGTTCTCTCCTAGAATCGCGAAGTTTGTGAAAAGGGTTCTCTCCTAGAGTCGCAAAGTTTGTGAAAATGGTTCTGCCGTACAGTCGCAAACCCCGAGGAAAGGCTTCTCCCCTAAAGTCGCAAATTTCCGAAAAGGGTTTCCCCTAGAGTCGCAAAGCTGTTGAAAAGGGCTCTCCCATAGAGTCGCAAAGTTCGTGAAAAGGATTCTCCCGTAGAGTCGCATAGTTCGTGAAGAGGCTTCACCCCTAGACTCGCAAAGTACATGAAAAGGGTTCTCCTGTAGAGTCGCAAACATCGTGAAAAGCTTCTCGCCTAGAATCGCAAAGATCGTGAAAAGGGTTCACCTTAGAATCACCAAGTTCGTGAAAAGGTTTATCCCCTCGAGTCGGACAGTCCGCGGAAAGGGTTCACTTTAGAGTCTTACGGTTCGTGAAAAGGGTTCTCCCTTAGAGTCGCAAAGTTCGTGAAAAGGGATCCCCCCTAGAGTCACAGAGTTCGCTGAAGGGTTTCCACTAGAGTCGGACGGTTCCCGGAAAAGGTTCTCTCCTAGATTCGCAAAGTTTCTCAAAAGGTTGTCCCGTAAGTTGCAAAGTCCGTCAAAAGGGTTCACCCCTAGAGTCGCAAAGATCGCGAAATATTTCTCCCCTAAAGTCGCAATGTTCGTGAAGAATCTTGTCTATTAGAGTCGGAAAGCTCGTGAAAAGGGTTCACCTTAGAGTTTCAAAGTTAGTGAAGAGATTTCTCCCCTAGAGTCGGACAATCCGCGGGAAGGGCACTCTCCTAAAGTCGCACAGTTTCTGAAAAGGATTCTCCAATAGAGTCACAAAGTTCGTGAAAAAGGTTCTCCCCTAGAGTCGCAAAGTTTGTCAAAACGGTTAACCTTAGCGTCGTAAAGCTCGTGAAAAGGGTTCTCCCTTAGATTCGCAAAGTTCGTGAAATGGGATCTCCCCTGAAGTCACAAAGCTCACTGAAAGGGTCTCCCCTAGAGTCGGACGGTTCGCGGAAAGGGTCCTCTCCTGGAGTCGCAAAGTCCGTGGAAAGGGTTCTCCCCTAGAGTCGCAAAGTTGTTGAAAAAGGTTCTCCCCTAAAGTCCCAAAGCTCGTGAAAAGGGTTCTCCCTTAGAGTCACAAAGTTCGTGAAAAGGATTCTACTTTAGAGTCGCAAAGTTCGTGAAAAGGGTTCTCCCCTAGATTCGCAAAGTTCGTGAAAAGGGTTCCGCTTTAGAGACGCAAATGTCGTGAAAAGGGTTCTCCCCTAGAGTCGCAAAGTTTGTCAAAAGGGTTAACCTTAGCGTCATAAAGCTCGTGAAAAGGGATCTCCCCTGGAGTCACAAAGTTCGCTGAAAGGGTCTCCCCTAGAGTTGGACGGTTCGCGGAAAGGGTCCTCTCCTGGAGTCGCAAAGTCCATGGAAAGGGTTCTCCCCTAGAGTCGCAAAGTTGTTGAAAAAGGTTCTCCCCTAGAGTCGCAAAGTTCGTGAAAAGGATTCTCCCATAGAGTTGCAACGTTCGTGAAGAGGCTTCTCCCCTAGAGTCGAAAAGTTCGTGAAAAGGGTTCTCCTTTAGGGTCGAAAAGATCGTGAAAAGGGTTCACCTTAGAATCGCAAAGTTCGTGAAAAGGTTTCTCCCCTAGGGTTGGACAGTCTCCGGAACAGGTTCACCTTAGTGTCCTACAGTTTTTTAAACAGGTTCTCCCTTAGAGTCTCAAAGTTCGTGAAAAGGGATCTCCCCTAGAGTCACAAAGTTCGCTGAAAGGGTCTCCCCTAGACTCGGACGGTTCGCGGATTGGGTGTTCTCCTAGAGTCGCAAAGTTCGCGAAAAGGTATCATCCTTAGAGTCGCAAAGTCCGTGAAAAGGTTTCTCCCCTAGAGTCGCAATGTTCGCGAAGAGGCTTCTCCCCTGAAGTCGCAAAGTTCTTCAAAAGAGTTCTCCTTTTGAGTCGCAAAGATCGTGAAACGGTTCTCCCCAAAAGTCGCAAAGTTCTTGAAAAGGGTTCTCATATAGAGTCACAAAGTTCGTGAACAGGGTTCTCCCTTGGAGTCGCAAAGTTCGTGAAAAGAATTCTCCAAGAGTCGCAAAGTTCGTGAAAATGGTTCCTCTATCGAGTCGCAAAGTTCGTGTAAGCCATTCTCCCCTAGAGTCGCAAAGTTCGTGAAAAGAGTTCAGCTTTAGAGTCGCAAAGTTCGTGAAAAGGGTTCTCCCCTGGAGTCGCAATGTTCGTGAAAAGGGTTCACCTTAGCGTCGTAAAGTTCCTGAAAAGGGTTCTCCCTTAGAGTTGCAAAGCTCGTGAAAAGGATCTCCCCTAGAGTCACAAAGTTCACTGAAAGGGTCCCCCCTACAGTGGGACGGTTCGCGGAAGGGTTCTCTCCTAGAGTCGCGCAGTTTGTGAAAAGGGTTCTGCCATAGAATCGCAAAGTCCGTGGAAAGGCTTCTCCCCTAGGGTCGCAAAGTTCGTTGAAAGTGTTCCCCTAGAGTCTCACAGTTCGCGAAAAAGGGTCTCCCTTAGAGTCGCAAACTTCGGGAAAAGGGATCTCCCCTAGAGTCACAATGTTCGCCGAAAGGGTCTCCCCTAGAGTCGGACGGTTCGCGTAAACGGTTCTCTCCTAGAGTCGCAAAATTCGTGAAAAGGGTTCTCCTGTAGAGTCGCAAAGTCAGTGAAAAGGGTTCTCCCATAGAGTTTCAAAGATCGCGAAAAGTTTCTCCCCTCGACTCGCAATGTTCGTGAAGAGGCTTCTCCCCTAGAGTCGCAAAGTTCGTGAAAAACTTCTCCCCTAGAGTCGCAAAGATCGTGAAAAGGGTTCACCTTAGAGTCGCAAAGTTCGTGAAGAGGTTTCTCCCCTAGAGTCGGACAGTCTGCGGGAAGGGCACTCTCCTAAAATCGCATAGTTTCTGAAAAGGGTTCTCCCCTATAGTCGCAAAGTTCGTGAAAAGAGTTTTCCCCTAGAGTTGCAAAGTTCATGAAAAGAGATCAGCTTAAGAGTCGCAAAGCTCGTGAGTCGGGTTTTCCCCTAGAGTCGCAAAGTTCGTGAAAAGAGTTCTCCCCTAGAGTCGCAAAGTTCGTGAAAAGGGTTCCCCTTTAGAGTCGCAAAGTTCGTGAAAGGGGTTCTCCCCTAGAGTCGCAAAGTTAATGAAAAGAGATCAGCTTAAGAGTCACAAAGTTCGTGAAAAGGGTACTCCCCTAAAGTCGCACAGTTCGTGAAAAGGGTTCTCCCTTAGAGTCGCAAAGTTCATGAAAAGGGTTCTCCTATAGAGTCACGAAAATTGTGAGCAGGGTTCTCCCTTGGAGTCGCAAGGTTTGTGAAAAGAGTTCTCCAATAGTCGCAAAGTTCGTGAAAACGGTTCAGCTTTAGAGTCGCAAAGTTCGTAAAAAGGGATCTCCCCTAGAGTCACAAAGTTCGCTGAAAGTGTCTCCCCTAGAGTGGGATGGTTTGCGGAAAGGGTTCTCTCCTAGAGTCGCAAAGTTCGTGAAGAGTCTTCACCCCTAGAATCGCAAAGTTCGTGAAAAGGGTTCTCCTTTAGAGCCGCAAAGTTCGTGAAGAGGCTTCACCCCTAGACTCGCAAAGTACATGAAAAGGGTTCTCCTGTAGAGTCGCAAACATCGTGAAAAGCTTCTCGCCTAGAATCGCAAAGATCGTGAAAAGGGTTCACCTTAGAATCCCCAAGTTCGTGAAAAGGTTTATCCCCTCGAGTCGGACAGTCCGCGGAAAGGGTTCACTTTAGTGTCCTACGGTTCGTGAAAAGGGTTCTCCCTTAGAGTCGCAAAGTTCGTGAAAAGGGATCCCCCCTAGAGTCACAAAGTTCGCTGAAGGGTTTCCACTAGAGTCGGACGGTTCCCGGAAAAGGTTCTCTCCTAGATTCGCAAAGTTTCTCAAAAGGTTGTCCCGTAAGTTGCAAAGTCCGTCAAAAGGGTTCACCCCTAGAGTCGCAAAGATCGCGAAATATTTCTCCCCTAAAGTCGCAAAGTTCGTGAAGAATCTTGTCTATTAGAGTCGGAAAGCTCGTGAAAAGGGTTCACCTTAGAGTTGCAAAGTTAGTGAAGAGGTTTCTCCCCTATAGTCGGACAATCCGCGGGAAGGGCACTCTCCTAAAGTCGCACAGTTTCTGAAAAGGATTCTCCAATAGAGTCACAAAGTTCGTGAAAAAGGTTCTCCCCTAGAGTCGCAAAGTTTGTCAAAACGGTTAACCTTAGCGTCGTAAAGCTCGTGAAAAGGGTTCTCCCTTAAATTCGCAAAGTTCGTGAAAAGGGATCTCGCCTGAAGTCACAAAGTTCGCTGAAAGGGTCTCCCCTAGAGTCGGACGGTTCGCGGAAAGGGTCCTCTCCTGGAGTCGCAAAGTCCGTGGAAAGGGTTCTCCCCTAGAGTCGCAAATTTGTTGAAAAAGGTTCTCCCCTAAAGTCCCAAAGCTCGTGAAAGGGTTCTCCCTTAGAGTCACAAAGTTCGTGAAAAGGATTCTACTTTAGAGTCGCAAAGTTCGTGAAAAGGAGTCTGCCCTAGATTCGCAAAGTTCATGAAAAGGGTCTCGCATTAGAGACGCAAATTTCGTGAAAAGGGTTCTCCCCTAGAGTCGCAAAGTTTGTCAAAAGGGTTAACCTTAGCGCCGTAAAGCTCGTGAAAAGGGATCTCCCCTGGAGTCACAAAGTTCGCTGAAAGGGTCTCCCCTAGAGTTGGACGGTTCGCGGAAAGGGTCCTCTCCTGGAGTCGCAAAGTCCATGGAAAGGGTTCTCCCCTAGAGTCGCAAAGTTGTTGAAAAAGGTTCTCCCCTAGAGTCGCAAAGTTCGTGAAAAGGATTCTCCCATAGAGTTGCAACGTTCGTGAAGAGGCTTCTCCCCTAGAGTCGCAAAGTTCGTGAAAAGGGTTCTCCTTTAGGGTCGAAAAGATCGTGAAAAGGGTTCACCTTAGAATCGCAAAGTTCGTGAAAAGGTTTCTCCCCTAGGGTCGGACAGTCTCCGGAACAGGTTCACCTTAGTGTCCTACAGTTTTTTAAACAGGTTCTCCCTTAGAGTCTCAAAGTTCGTGAAAAGGGATCTCCCCTAGAGTCACAAAGTTCGCTGAAAGGGTCTCCCCTAGACTCGGACGGTTCACGGATTGGGTTTTCTCCTAGAGTCGCAAAGTTCGCGAAAAGGTATCATCCTTAGAGTCGCAAAGTCCGTGAAAAGGTTTCTCCCCTAGAGTCGCAATGTTCGCGAAGAGGCTTCTCCCCTGAAGTGGCAAAGTTCTTCAAAAGAGTTCTCCTTTTGAGTCGCAAATATCGTGAAAAGGTTCTCCCCTAAAGTCGCAAAGTTCGTAAAAAGGGTACACCTTAGAGTCGCAAAGTTCGTGAACAGGTTTTTCTCCTAGAGTCGGACAGTTCGCGATAAACGTTTTCTCCTAAACTGGCACAGTTCATGAAAACGGTTCTCCCCAAAAGTCGCAAAGTTCTTGAAAAGGGTTCTCCAATAGAGTCACAAACTTCGTGAACAGGGTTCTCTCTTAGAGTCGCAAAGTTCGTGAAAGGAATTCTCCAAGAGTCGCAAAGTTCGTGAAAATGGTTCCTCTATAGAGTCGCAAAGTTCGTGTAAGCCGTTCTCCCCTAGAGTCGCAAAGTTCGTGAAAAGAGTTCAGCTTTAGAGTCGCAAAGTTCGTGAAACGGGTTCTCCCCTGGAGTCGCAATGTTCGTGAAAAGGGTTCACCTTAGCGCCGTAAAGTTCCTGAAAAGGGTTCTCCCTTAGAGTTGCAAAGCTCGTGAAAAGGATCTCCCCTAGAGTCACAAATTTACTGAAAGGGTCCCCCTACAGTGGGACGGTTCGCGGAAAGGGTTCTCTCCTAGAGTCGCGAAGTTTGTGAAAAGGGTTGACTCCTAGAGTCGCAAATTTTGTGAAAAGGGTTCTGCCATAGAATCGCAAAGTCCGTGGAAAGGCTTCTCCCCTAGGGTGGCAAAGTTCGTTGAAAGTGTTCCCCTAGAGTCTCACAGTTCGCGAAAAAGGCTCTCCCTTAGAGTCGCAAACTTCGGGAAAAGGGATCTCCCCTAGAGTCACAATGTTCGCCGAAAGGGTCTCCCCTAGAGTCGGACGGTTCGCGTAAACGGTTCTCTCCTATAGTCACAAAATTCGTGAAAAGGGTTCTCCTGTAGAGTCGCAAAGTCAGTGAAAAGGGTTCACCTTAGAGTCGCAAAGTTCGTGAAGAGGTTTCCCCCCTAGAGTCGGACAGTCTGCGGGAATGGCACTCTCCTAAAATCGCATAGTTTCTGAAAAGGGTTCTCCCCTATAGTCGCAAAGTTCGTGAAAAGAGTTCTCCCCTAGAGTCGCAAAGTTCATGAAAAGAGATCAGCTTAAGAGTCGCAAAGCTCGTGAGACGGGTTTTCCCCTAGAGTCGCAAAGTTCGTGAAAAGAGTTCTCCCCTAGAGTCGCAAAGTTCATGAAAAGGGTTCCCCTTTAGAGTCGCAAAGTTCGTGAAAGGGGTTCTCCCCTAGAGTCGCAAAGTTCATGAAAAGAGATCAGCTTAAGGGTCACAAAGTTCGTGAAAAGGGTTCTCCCCTGGAGTCGCAATGTTCGTGAAAAGGGTTCACCTTAGCGTCGTAAAGTTCCTGAAAAGGGTTCTCCCTTAGAGTTGCAAAGCTCGTGAAAAGGATCTCCCCTAGAGTCACAAAGTTCACTGAAAGGGTCCCCCCTACAGTGGGACGGTTCGCGGAAGGGTTCTCTCCTAGAGTCGCGCAGTTTGTGAAAAGGGTTCTGCCATAGAATCGCAAAGTCCGTGGAAAGGCTTCTCCCCTAGGGTCGCAAAGTTCGTTGAAAGTGTTCCCCTAGAGTCTCACAGTTCGCGAAAAAGGGTCTCCCTTAGAGTCGCAAACTTCGGGAAAAGGGATCTCCCCTAGAGTCACAATGTTCGCCGAAAGGGTCTCCCCTAGAGTCGGACGGTTCGCGTAAACGGTTCTCTCCTAGAGTCGCAAAATTCGTGAAAAGGGTTCTCCTGTAGAGTCGCAAAGTCAGTGAAAAGGGTTCTCCCATAGAGTTTCAAAGATCGCGAAAAGTTTCTCCCCTCGACTCGCAATGTTCGTGAAGAGGCTTCTCCCCTAGAGTCGCAAAGTTCGTGAAAAACTTCTCCCCTAGAGTCGCAAAGATCGTGAAAAGGGTTCACCTTAGAGTCGCAAAGTTCGTGAAGAGGTTTCTCCCCTAGAGTCGGACAGTCTGCGGGAAGGGCACTCTCCTAAAATCGCATAGTTTCTGAAAAGGGTTCTCCCCTATAGTCGCAAAGTTCGTGAAAAGAGTTTTCCCCTAGAGTTGCAAAGTTCATGAAAAGAGATCAGCTTAAGAGTCGCAAAGCTCGTGAGTCGGGTTTTCCCCTAGAGTCGCAAAGTTCGTGAAAAGAGTTCTCCCCTAGAGTCGCAAAGTTCGTGAAAAGGGTTCCCCTTTAGAGTCGCAAAGTTCGTGAAAGGGGTTCTCCCCTAGAGTCGCAAAGTTAATGAAAAGAGATCAGCTTAAGAGTCACAAAGTTCGTGAAAAGGGTACTCCCCTAAAGTCGCACAGTTCGTGAAAAGGGTTCTCCCTTAGAGTCGCAAAGTTCATGAAAAGGGTTCTCCTATAGAGTCACGAAAATTGTGAGCAGGGTTCTCCCTTGGAGTCGCAAGGTTTGTGAAAAGAGTTCTCCAATAGTCGCAAAGTTCGTGAAAACGGTTCAGCTTTAGAGTCGCAAAGTTCGTAAAAAGGGATCTCCCCTAGAGTCACAAAGTTCGCTGAAAGTGTCTCCCCTAGAGTGGGATGGTTTGCGGAAAGGGTTCTCTCCTAGAGTCGCAAAGTTCGTGAAGAGTCTTCACCCCTAGAATCGCAAAGTTCGTGAAAAGGGTTCTCCTTTAGAGCCGCAAAGTTCGTGAAGAGGCTTCACCCCTAGACTCGCAAAGTACATGAAAAGGGTTCTCCTGTAGAGTCGCAAACATCGTGAAAAGCTTCTCGCCTAGAATCGCAAAGATCGTGAAAAGGGTTCACCTTAGAATCCCCAAGTTCGTGAAAAGGTTTATCCCCTCGAGTCGGACAGTCCGCGGAAAGGGTTCACTTTAGTGTCCTACGGTTCGTGAAAAGGGTTCTCCCTTAGAGTCGCAAAGTTCGTGAAAAGGGATCCCCCCTAGAGTCACAAAGTTCGCTGAAGGGTTTCCACTAGAGTCGGACGGTTCCCGGAAAAGGTTCTCTCCTAGATTCGCAAAGTTTCTCAAAAGGTTGTCCCGTAAGTTGCAAAGTCCGTCAAAAGGGTTCACCCCTAGAGTCGCAAAGATCGCGAAATATTTCTCCCCTAAAGTCGCAAAGTTCGTGAAGAATCTTGTCTATTAGAGTCGGAAAGCTCGTGAAAAGGGTTCACCTTAGAGTTGCAAAGTTAGTGAAGAGGTTTCTCCCCTATAGTCGGACAATCCGCGGGAAGGGCACTCTCCTAAAGTCGCACAGTTTCTGAAAAGGATTCTCCAATAGAGTCACAAAGTTCGTGAAAAAGGTTCTCCCCTAGAGTCGCAAAGTTTGTCAAAACGGTTAACCTTAGCGTCGTAAAGCTCGTGAAAAGGGTTCTCCCTTAGATTCGCAAAGTTCGTGAAATGGGATCTCCCCTGAAGTCACAAAGCTCACTGAAAGGGTCTCCCCTAGAGTCGGACGGTTCGCGGAAAGGGTCCTCTCCTGGAGTCGCAAAGTCCGTGGAAAGGGTTCTCCCCTAGAGTCGCAAATTTGTTGAAAAAGGTTCTCCCCTAAAGTCCCAAAGCTCGTGAAAGGGTTCTCCCTTAGAGTCACAAAGTTCGTGAAAAGGATTCTACTTTAGAGTCGCAAAGTTCGTGAAAAGGAGTCTGCCCTAGATTCGCAAAGTTCATGAAAAGGGTCTCGCATTAGAGACGCAAATTTCGTGAAAAGGGTTCTCCCCTAGAGTCGCAAAGTTTGTCAAAAGGGTTAACCTTAGCGCCGTAAAGCTCGTGAAAAGGGATCTCCCCTGGAGTCACAAAGTTCGCTGAAAGGGTCTCCCCTAGAGTTGGACGGTTCGCGGAAAGGGTCCTCTCCTGGAGTCGCAAAGTCCATGGAAAGGGTTCTCCCCTAGAGTCGCAAAGTTGTTGAAAAAGGTTCTCCCCTAGAGTCGCAAAGTTCGTGAAAAGGATTCTCCCATAGAGTTGCAACGTTCGTGAAGAGGCTTCTCCCCTAGAGTCGCAAAGTTCGTGAAAAGGGTTCTTTAGGGTCGAAAAGATCGTGAAAAGGGTTCACCTTAGAATCGCAAAGTTCGTGAAAAGGTTTCTCCCCTAGGGTCGGACAGTCTCCGGAACAGGTTCACCTTAGTGTCCTACAGTTTTTTAAACAGGTTCTCCCTTAGAGTCTCAAAGTTCGTGAAAAGGGATCTCCCCTAGAGTCACAAAGTTCGCTGAAAGGGTCTCCCCTAGACTCGGACGGTTCACGGATTGGGTTTTCTCCTAGAGTCGCAAAGTTCGCGAAAAGGTATCATCCTTAGAGTCGCAAAGTCCGTGAAAAGGTTTCTCCCCTAGAGTCGCAATGTTCGCGAAGAGGCTTCTCCCCTGAAGTGGCAAAGTTCTTCAAAAGAGTTCTCCTTTTGAGTCGCAAATATCGTGAAAAGGTTCTCCCCTAAAGTCGCAAAGTTCGTAAAAAGGGTACACCTTAGAGTCGCAAAGTTCGTGAACAGGTTTTTCTCCTAGAGTCGGACAGTTCGCGATAAACGTTTTCTCCTAAACTGGCACAGTTCATGAAAACGGTTCTCCCCAAAAGTCGCAAAGTTCTTGAAAAGGGTTCTCCAATAGAGTCACAAACTTCGTGAACAGGGTTCTCTCTTAGAGTCGCAAAGTTCGTGAAAGGAATTCTCCAAGAGTCGCAAAGTTCGTGAAAATGGTTCCTCTATAGAGTCGCAAAGTTCGTGTAAGCCGTTCTCCCCTAGAGTCGCAAAGTTCGTGAAAAGAGTTCAGCTTTAGAGTCGCAAAGTTCGTGAAACGGGTTCTCCCCTGGAGTCGCAATGTTCGTGAAAAGGGTTCACCTTAGCGCCGTAAAGTTCCTGAAAAGGGTTCTCCCTTAGAGTTGCAAAGCTCGTGAAAAGGATCTCCCCTAGAGTCACAAATTTACTGAAAGGGTCCCCCTACAGTGGGACGGTTCGCGGAAAGGGTTCTCTCCTAGAGTCGCGAAGTTTGTGAAAAGGGTTGACTCCTAGAGTCGCAAATTTTGTGAAAAGGGTTCTGCCATAGAATCGCAAAGTCCGTGGAAAGGCTTCTCCCCTAGGGTGGCAAAGTTCGTTGAAAGTGTTCCCCTAGAGTCTCACAGTTCGCGAAAAAGGCTCTCCCTTAGAGTCGCAAACTTCGGGAAAAGGGATCTCCCCTAGAGTCACAATGTTCGCCGAAAGGGTCTCCCCTAGAGTCGGACGGTTCGCGTAAACGGTTCTCTCCTATAGTCACAAAATTCGTGAAAAGGGTTCTCCTGTAGAGTCGCAAAGTCAGTGAAAAGGGTTCACCTTAGAGTCGCAAAGTTCGTGAAGAGGTTTCCCCCCTAGAGTCGGACAGTCTGCGGGAATGGCACTCTCCTAAAATCGCATAGTTTCTGAAAAGGGTTCTCCCCTATAGTCGCAAAGTTCGTGAAAAGAGTTCTCCCCTAGAGTCGCAAAGTTCATGAAAAGAGATCAGCTTAAGAGTCGCAAAGCTCGTGAGACGGGTTTTCCCCTAGAGTCGCAAAGTTCGTGAAAAGAGTTCTCCCCTAGAGTCGCAAAGTTCATGAAAAGGGTTCCCCTTTAGAGTCGCAAAGTTCGTGAAAGGGGTTCTCCCCTAGAGTCGCAAAGTTCATGAAAAGAGATCAGCTTAAGGGTCACAAAGTTCGTGAAAAGGGTACTCCCCTAAAGTCGCACAGTTCGTGAAAAGGGTTCTCCCTTAGAGTCGCAAAGTTCATGAAAAGGGTTCTCCTATAGAGTCACGAAAATTGTGAACAGGGTTCTCCCTTGGAGTCGCAAAGTTTGTGAAAAGAGTTCTCCAATAGTCGCAAAGTTCGTGAAAACGGTTCAGCTTTAGTGTCGCAAAGTTCGCAAAAAGGATCTCCCCTAGAATCACAAAGTTCGCTGAAAGTGTCTCCCCTAGAGTGGGATGGTTTGCGGAAAGGGTTCGCTCCTAGAGTCGCAAAGTTCGCGAAGAGTCTTCACCCCTAGAATCGCAAAGTTCGTGAAAAGGGTTCTCCTTTAGAGCCGCAAAGTTCGTGAAAAGATTCTCCCCGGGAGTCGCAAAGATCGTGAAAAGGGTTCACTTTAGAGTCGCAAAGTTCGTGAAGAGGTTTCTCCCCTAGAGTCGGACAGTCCGCGGGAAGGGTACTCGCCTAAAGTCGCACAGATTCTGAAAAGGGCTCTCCCCTAGAGTCGCAAAGTTCTTGAAAAGGGTTCTCCAATAGAGTCACACAGTTCGTGAAAAGGGTTCTCCCTTAGAGTCGCAAATTTCGAGAAAAGGGTTCTCCCCTATATCGCAAAGTTCGTGAAAAGAGTTCTCCCTTAGAGTGAAAAGTTTGTGAAAAGGGTTCTCTCCTAGCGTCGCAAAGTTTGTGAAAAGGGTTCTCCTGTAGAGTCGCAAAGTCCGGGCAAAGGCTTCTCCCCTAGAGTCGCAATGTTCGTGAAGAGGCTTCTCCCCTAGAGTCGCAAAGTTCGTGAAAAAGCTTCTCTGTTAGAGTCGCAAATATCGTGAAAAGGTTCTCCCCTAGAGTGGCAAAGATCGTGAAAAGGGTTCACCTTAGAGTCGCAAAGTTCGTGAACAGGTTTCTCCCCTAGAGTCGGACAGTCCGCGCAAAGGGTTCCCGCTTAAATTCGCACAGTACGTGAACAGTGTTTTCCCCTAGAGTCGCAAAGTTCGTGAAAACCGTTCTCTCCTAGAGTCGCAAATTTCGTGAAAAGGGTTCACCTTAGCATCGTAATGTTCCTGAAACGCGTTCTCCCCTAGAGTCGCAAAGTTGTTGAAAAGGGTTCTTCGCTAGAGTCGCAAAGTTCGTGAAAAGGGAACACCATAGAGTCGCAAAGTTAGTGAAGAGGTTTCTCCCCTAGAGTCGGACATTCCGCGGGAAGGGTACTCTCCTAAATTTGTAGTTTCTGAAAAGGGTCCTCCCCTAGAGTCGCAAAGTTCTTGAAAAGGGTTCTCCAATAGAGTCACAAAGTTCGTGAAACAGGTTCTCCAATAGAGTCACAAAGTTCGTGAAACAGGTTCTCCCCTAGAGTCGCAAAGTTCGTGAAAAGGCTTCTCCGTTAGAGTCGCAAATATCGTGAAAAGGTTCTCCCCTAGAGAGGCAAAGATCGTGAAAAGGGTTCACCTTAGAGTCGCAAAGTTCGTGAACAGGTTTCTCCCCTAGAGTCGGACAGTCCGCGCAAAGGGTTCCCTCTTAAATTCGCACAGTACGTGAACAGTGTTTTCCCCTAGAGTCGCAAATTTCGTGAAAACCGTTCTCTCCTAGAGTCGCAAAGTTCGTGAAAAGGGTTCACCTTAGCGTCGTAATGTTCCTGAAACGCGTTCTCCCTTAGAGTCGCAAAGTTCGTGAAAATGGATCTCTCCTAGAGTCACAAAGTTCGCTAAAAGGATCTCCCCTAGAGTGGGACGGTTCGCGGAAAGGGTTCTCTCCCAGATCCGCGATGTTTGTGAAAAGGGTTATCTCCTAGAGTCGCAAAGTTCTTGAAAAGGGATCTCCCCTAAAGTCACAAAGTTCGCTGAAAGTGTCTCCCCTAGAGTGGAACGGTTTGCGGAAAGGGTTCTCTCCTAGAGTCGCGAAGTTTGTAAAAAAGGCTCTCTACTAGAGTCGCAAAGTTTTTGAGAAGGGTTCTGCCGTAGAGTCGCAAACCCCGTAGAAAGGCTTCTCCTTTACAGTCGCAAACTTCATGAAAAGATTCTCCCCTAGAGTAGCAAAGATCGTGAAAAGGGTTCACCTTAGAATCGCAAAGTTCGTGCGAAGGTTTCTCCCCTAGAGTCGGACTGTCCGCGGTAAGGGTTCACCTTAGTGACCTAAAGTTTGTGAAAAGTGTTCTCCTTTAGAGTCGCAAAGTTCGTGAAAAGGGATCTCACCTAGAGTCACAAAGTTCTCTGAAAGGGTCTGCCCTAGAGTGGGACGGTTCGCGGTAAGGGTTCTCTCCAAGAGTCGCAAAGTTTGTGAAAAGGGTTCTGCCGTAGAGTCGCAAAGTCCGTGGAAAGGCTTCTCCCCTAGAGGCGCAAAGTTCGTTGAAAGTGTTCCCCGAGAATCGCAAAGTTCGTGAAAAGGTTCTCCCCTAGAGTCGCAAAGATCGTGACAAGGGTTCACCTTAGAGTCCCAAAGTTCGTGAAGAGGTTTCTCCCCTAGAGTCGGACAGTCTGCGGGAAAGGCAGTCTCCTAAAATCGCATAGTTTCTGAGAAGGGTTCTCCCCTATAGTCGCAAAGTTCGTGAAAAGAGTTCTCCCCTAGAGTCGCAAAGTTCATGAAAAGAGATCAGCTTTACAATCGCAAAGCTCGTGAGAAGGGTTTTCCCCTAGAGTCGCAAAGTTCGTGAAAAGAGTTCTCCCCTAGAGTCGCAAAGTTCGTGAAAAGGGTTCCCCTTTAGAGTCGCAAAGTTCGTGAAAGAGGTTCTCCCCTTGAGTCGCAAAGTTAATGAAATGAGATCAGCTATAGAGTCACAAAGTTCGTGAAAAGGGTACTCCCCTAAAGTCGCACAGTTCGTGAAAAAGGTTCTCCCTTAGAGTCGCAAAGTTCATGAAAAGGGTTCTCCTATAGAGTCACGAAAATTGTGAGCAGGGTTCTCCCTTGGAGTCGCAAAGTTCGTGAAGAGTTCTCCAATAGTCGCAAAGTTCGTGAAAACGGTTCAGCTTTAGAGTCGCAAAGTTCGTAAAAAGGGATCTCCCCTAGAGTCACAAAGTTCGCTGAAAGTGTCTCCCCTAGAGTGGGACGGTTTGCGGAAAGGATTCTCTCCTAGAGTCGCAAAGTTCGTGCAGACTCTTCACCCCTAGAATCGCAAAGTTCGTGAAAAGATTCTCCCCTGGAGTCGCAAAGATCGTGAAAAGGGTTAACTTTAGACTCGCAAATTTCGTGAAGAGGTTTCTCCCCTAGAGTCGGACAGTCCGCGGGAAGGGTACTCGCCTAAAGTCGCACAGATTCTGAAAAGGGCTCTCCCCTAGAGTCGCAAAGTTCTTGAAAACGGCTCCCCAATAGAGTAACAAAGTTCGTGCAAAGGGTTCTCCCCCAGAGTAGCAAAGTTCTTGAAAAGGGTTCTCCAATAGAGTCACACAGTTCGTGAAAAGGGTTCTACCTTAGAATCGCAAAGTTCGTGAAAAGGATTCTTCTTTAGATACGCCAAGTTCGCGAAAAAGTATCATCCTTAGAGTCGCAAATTTCGAAAAAAGGGTTCTCCCCTATATTCGCAAAGTTCGTGAAAAGAGTTCTCCCTTAGAGTCGCAAAGTTCGTGAAAAGGGTTCCCCTTTAGAGTCGCAAAGTTCTTCAAAAGGGTTCTCCAATAGGGTCACAAAGATCGTGAAAAGGCTTCTCCCCTAGAGTCGCAAAGTTCTTGAAAAGGGTTCTCCCCTAGAGTCGCAACGTTCATGAAAAGAGTTCAGCTTTAGATTCGCAAATTTCGTGAAAAGGGTTCCTCCCTAGAGTCGCAAAGTTTGTGAAAAGGGTTCTCTCTTAGACTCGCAAAGTTCGTGAAAAGGAGTCTCCCGTAGAGTTGCAAAGTTCAAGAAGAGGCTTCACCCCTAGAGTCGCAAAGTTCGTGAAAAGGGTTCTCCCCTAGAGTTGCAAAGTTCGTGAAAAGACTTATCCAAGAGTCGCGAAGTTCGTGAAAAATGTTCCTCTTTAGAGTCGCAAAATTCGTGTAAGGGGTTCTCCCCTAGAGTTGCAGAGTCCGTTAAAAGAGTTCAGCTTTAGAGTCGCAAAGTTTGTGAAAAGGGTTCTCCCCTAGAGTCGCAATGTTTGTGGAAAGGGTTCACCTTAGCGTCGTAATGTTCCTGAAAAGGTTCTCCCTTAGAGTCGCAAAGTTCGTGAAAAGGGATCTCGCCTAGAGTCACAAAGTTCGCTAAAAGGATCTCCCCTAGAGTGGGACGGTTCGCCGAAAGGGTTCTCTCCCAGATCCGCGATGTTTGTGAAAAGGGTTATCACCTAGAGTCGCAGAGTTGTTGAAGAGGGATCTCCCCTAAAGTCACAAAGTTCGCTGAAAGGGTCTCCCCTAGCGTGGAACGGTTTGCGGAAAGGGTTATCTCATAGAGTCGCAAAGTTTGTAAAAAGGGCTCTCTACTAGAGTCGCAAAGTATTTGAGAAGGTTTCTGCCGTAGAGTCGCAAAGCCCGTGGAAAGGCTTCTCCTTTACAGTCGCAAACTTCATGAAAAGATTCTGCCCTAGAGTAGCAAAGATCGTGAAAAGGGTTCACCTTAGAATCACAAAGTTCGTGCGAAGGTTTCTCCCCTAGAGTCGGGCAGTCCGCGGAAAGGGTTTACCTTAGTGTCCTAAAGTTTGTGAAAAGGGTTCTCCTTTAGAGTCGCAAAGTTCGTGTAAAGGGATCTCACCTAGAGTCACAAAGTTCGCAGAGAGGGTCTCCCCTAGAGAGGGACGGTTCGCGGAAAGGGTTCTCTCCTAGAGTCGCAAAGTTTGTGAAAAGGGTTCTGCCATAGAGTCGCAAAGTCCGTGGGAAGGCTTCTCCCCTTGAGTCGCAAAGTTCATGAAAAAGGTTCTGCCCTAGAGTAGCGAAGTTCGCTGAAAAGAGTTCTCCCCTAGAATCGCAAAGTTCGTGAAAAGGGTTCTCTCTTATAGTCGCAAAGTTCGTGAAAACGATTCTTCTTTACAGTCGCAAATTTCGCGAAAAGGTATCATCCTTATAGGCGCAAAGTTCGTGAAAAGGGTTCTCCCCTAGGGTCGCAAAGTTCGTGAAAAGAGTTCTCCCCAAGAATCGCAAAGTTCATGAAAAGAGTTCAGGTTTAGAGTCGCAAAGTTCGTGAAAAGGGTTCTGCGCTAGAGTCGCAAAGTTTGTGAAAAGGGTTCACCTTAGCGTCGTAAAGTTCGTGAAAACGGATCTCCCCTAGGGTCACAAAGTTCGCTGAAAGGGTCTCCCCTAGAGTTGGATGGTTGGCGGAAAGGGTTCTCTCATAGAGTCACGAAGTTTGTGAAACGGGTTCTCTCATAGAGTCGCAAAGTTCGTGAAAAGGATTCTCCCATAGAGACGCAATGTCCATGAAAAGGGTTTTCACCTAGTGGCGCAAAGATCGCGAAATGTTTCTCCCCTTGAGTCACAATGTTCGCTAAGAGGCTTCTCCCCTAGAGTCGGAAAGTTCTTGAAAAGGGTTCTCCTTTTGAGTCGGAAAGTTCGTGAAAATGTGTTCCCCTAAACTCGCAAAGATCGTGAAAAAGGTTCACCTTAGAGTCGCAAAGTTCGTGACCAGGTTTCTCCCCTAGAGTCGGACAGTCCGCGGAAAGGGTTTTCTCCTAAAGTGGCACAGTTCGTGAAAACGGTTCTCCCCTAGAGTCGCAAAGTCCTTGAAAAGGGCTCTCCAATAGAGTAACAAAGTTCGTGAACAGGGTTCCCCCTTAGAGTCGCAAAGTTCGTGAAAAGAATTCTCCAAGAGTCGCAAAGTTCGTGAAAATGGTTCAGCTTTAGAGTCGCAAAGTTCGTGAAAAGGGTTATGCCGTAGAGTCGAAAAGTCCGTGTAAAGGCTTCTCCCCCAGAGTCGCAAAGTTCGTTGAAAGTGTTCCCCTAGAGTCTCACAGTTCGGGAAAAGGGATCTCTACAAGAGTCACAATGTTCGCTGAAAGGGTCTCCCCTAGTGTCGGACGGTTCGTGGAAACGGTTCTCTTCTAGAGTCACAAAGTTCGTGAAAAGGGTTCTCCTGTATAGTCGCAACGTCCGTGAAAAGGGTTCTCCCATAGAGTTGCAAAGATCGCGAAAAGTTTCTCCCCTCGACTCGCAGTGTTCGTGAAGAGGCTTCTCCCCTAGAGTGGCAAAGTTCGTGAAAAGGTTCTCCCCTAGAATCGCAAAGATCGTGAAACGGGTTCACCTTAGAGTCGCAAAGTTCGTGAGGACGTTTCTCCCCTAGAGTCGGACAGTCTGCGGGAAGGGCACTCTCCTATGGTCGCATAGTCTCTCAAAAGGGTTCTCCCCTATAGTCGCAAAGTTTGTGAAAACAGTTCTCCACTAGAGTCGCAATGTTCGTGAAAAGGGTTCCGCTTTAGTGTCGCAAAGTTCGTGAAAGGGGTTCTCCCCTATAGTCGCAAAGTTCATGAAAAGAGATCAGCTTTAGAGTCACAAAGTTCGTGAAAAGGGTTCTCCCCTAGAGTCGCAACGTTCGCGAAACGATATCATCCTTAGAGTCGCAAGGTCCGTGAAAAGGGTTCTCCCCTAGAGTCGCAAAGTTCTTGAAAAGGGTTCTCCTTTTGAGTCGCAAAGTTCGTGAAAAGGTTCTCCCCTAAACTCGCAAAATTCGCAAAAAGGGTACACCTTAGAGTCGCAAAGTTCGTGAACAGGTTTCTCTCCTAGAGGCGGACAGTCCGTGGTAAAGGTTTTCTCCTAAACTGGCACAGTTCGTGAAAACGGTTCGCCCCTAAAGTCGCAAAGTTCTTGAAAAGGGTTTTCCAATAGAGTCACAAAGTTCGTGAACAGAGTTCTCCCTTAGAGTCGCAAAGTTCGTGAAAAAAATTCTCCTAGAGTCGCAAAGTTCGTGAAAATGGTTGCTCTTTAGAGTTGCAAAGTTCGTGAAAAGAGTTCAGCTTTAGAGTCGCAAAGTTCGTGAAAAGGGTTCTCCCCTGGAGTCGCAATGTGTGTGAAAAGGGTTCACCTTAGCGTCGTAAAGTTCCTGAAAATGGTTCTCCCTTAGAGTTGCAAAGCTCGTGAAAAGGGATCTCCCCTAGAGTCACAAAGTTCGCCGAAAGGGTCTCCCCTACAGTGGGACGGTTCGCGGAAAGGTTTCTCTCCTAGAGTCGCGAAGTTTGTGAAAAGGGTTCTCTCCCAGAATCGCAAATCTTGTGAAAAGGGTTCTGCCGTCGAGTCGCAAAGTCCGTGGAAAGGCTTCTCCCCTAGAGTCGCAAAGTTCGTTGAAAGTGTTCCCCTAGAGTCTCACAGTTCGCGAAAAGGGGTCTCCCTTAGAGTCGCAAAGTTCGGGAAAAGGGATCTCCACTAGAGTCACAATGTTCGCTGAAAGGGTCTCCCCTAGAGTCGGACGGTTCGCGCGAACTGTTCTCTCTTAGAGTCGCAAAATTCGTGAAAAGGGTTCTCCTGTAGAGTCGCAAAGTCCGTGAAAAGGGTTCTCCCATAGAGTGGCAAAGATCGCGAAAAGTGTCTCCCCTCGACTCGCATAGTTTGTGAAAAGCGTTCTCCCCTATAGCCGCAAAGTTCGTGAAAAGAGTTCTCCCCTAGAGTCGCAAAGTTCATGAAAAGAGATCAGCTTTAGAGTCGCAAAACTCGTGAGAAGGGTTTTCCCCTAGACTCGCAAAGTTCGTGAAAAGAGTTCTCCCCTAGAGTCGCAAAGTTCGTGAAAAGGGTTCCCCTTTAGAGTCGCAAAGTTCGTGAAAGAGGTTCTCCCATAGAGTCGCAAAGTTCATGAAAAGAGATCAGCTTTAGAGTCACAAAGTTCGTGAAAAGGGTTCTTCCCTAAAGTCGCACAGTTCATGAAAAGGGTTCTCCCTTAGAGTCGCAAAGTTCATGAAAAGGGTTCTCTTATAGTGTCACGAAATTCGTGAACAGGGTTCTCCCTTAGAGTCGCAACGTTCGTGAAAACGGTTCAGCTTTAGAGTCGCAAAGTTCGTATAAAGGGATCTCCCCTAGAGTCACAAAGTTCGCTGAAAGTGTCTCCCCTAGAGTGGGACGGTTTGCGGGAAGGGTTCTCTCCTAGAGTCGCAAAGTTCGTGAAGAGTCTTCACCCCTAGAATCGCAAAGTTCGTGAAAAGGGTTCTCCTTTAGAGCCGCAAATTTCGCGAAAAGATTCTCCCCTGGAGTCGCAAAGATCGTGAAAAGGGTTCACTTTAGAGTCGCAAAGTTCGTGAAGAGGTTTCTCCCCTAGAGTAGGACCGTCCGCGGGAAGGGCACTCGGCTAAAGTCGCACAGATTCTGAAAAGGGCTCTCCCCTAGAGTCGCAAAGTTCTTGAAAACGCCTCTCCAATAGAGTAACATAGTTCGTACAAAGGGTTCTCCCCTAGAGTCGTAAAGTTCTTGAAAACGGTTCTCCAATAGAGTCACACAGTTCGTGAAAAGGGTTCTCCCTTAGAATCGCAAAGTTCGTGAAAAGGATTCTTCTTCAGATACGCAAAGTTCGCGAAAAGGTATAATCATTAGAGTCGCAAATTTCGAGAAAAGTGTTCTCCCCTATATTCGCAAAGTTCGTGAAAAGAATTCTCCCTTAGAGTCGCAAAGTTCGTGAAAAGGGTTCCCCTTTAGAGTCGCAAAGTTCTTGAAAAGGGTTCTCCTATAGGGTCAGAAAGATCGTGAAAAGGCTTCTCCCCTAGAGTCGCAAAGTTCTTGAAAAGGGTTCTCCCCTAGAGTCGCAACGTTCATGAAAAGAGTTCAGCTTTAGATTCGCAAATTTCGTGAAAAGGGTTCCTCCCTAGAGTCGCAAAGTTTGTGAAAAGGGTTCTCTCTTAGACTCGCAAAGTTCGTGAAAAGGAGTCTCCCGTAGAGTTGCAAAGTTCATGAAGAGGCTTCACCCCTAGAGTCGCAAAGTTCGTGAAAAGGGTTCTCCCCTAGAGTTGCAAAGTTCGTGAAAAGACTTATCCAAGAGTCGCGAAGTTCGTGAAAAAGGTTCCTCTTTAGAGTCGCAAAATTCGTGTAAGGGGTTCTCCCCTAGAGTCGCAGAGTCCATTAAAAGAGTTCAGCTTTAGAGTCGCAAAGTTTGTGAAAAGGGTTCTCCCCTAGAGTCGCAATGTTTGTGGAAAGGGTTCACCTTAGCGTCGTAATGTTCCTGAAAAGGGTTCTCCCTTAGAGTCGCAAAGTTCGTGAAAAGGGATCTCGCCTAGAGTCACAAAGTTCGCTAAAAGGATCTCCCCTAGAGTGGGACGGTTCGCCGAAAGGGTTCTCTCCCAGATCCGCGATGTTTGTGAAAAGGGATGTTTGTGACCTAGAGTCGCAGAGTTGTTGAAGAGGGATCTCCCCTAAAGTCACAAAGTTCGCTGAAAGGGTCTCCCCTAGCGTGGAACGGTTTGCGGAAAGGGTTATCTCATAGAGTCGAAAGTTTGTAAAAGGGGCTCTCTACTAGAGTCGCAAAGTTTTTGAGAAGGTTTCTGCCGTAGAGTCGCAAAGCCCGTGGAAAGGCTTCTCCTTTACAGTCGCAAACTTCATGAAAAGATTCTGCCCTAGAGAAGCAAAGATCGTGAAAAGGGTTCACCTTAGAATCACAAAGTTCATGCGAAGGTTTCTCCCCTAGAGTCGGGCAGTCCGCGGAAAGGGTTTACCTTAGTGTCCTAAAGTTTGTGAAAAGGGTTCTCCTTTAGAGTCGCAAAGTTCGTGTAAAGGGATCTCACCTAGAGTCACAAAGTTCGCAGAGAGGGTCTCCCCTAGAGAGGGACGGTTCGCGGAAAGGGTTCTCTCCTAGAGTCGCAAAGTTTGTGAAAAGGGTTCTGCCGTAGAGTCGCAAAGTCCGTGGGAAGGCTTCTCCCCTTGAGTCGCAAAGTTCATGAAAAAGGTTCTGCCCTAGAGTAGCGAAGTTCGCTGAAAAGAGTTCTCCCCTAGAATCGCAAAGTTCGTGAAAAGGGTTCTCCCTTATAGTCGCAAAGTTCGTGAAAACGATTCTTCTTTACAGTCGCAAATTTCGCGAAAAGGTATCATCCTTATAGGCGCAAAGTTCGTGAAAAGGGTTCTCCCCTAGGGTCGCAAAGTTCGTGAAAAGAGTTCTCCCCAAGAATCGCAAAGTTCATGAAAAGAGTTCAGGTTTAGAGTCGCAAAGTTCGTGAAAAGGGTTCTGCGCTAGAGTCGCAAAGTTTGTGAAAAGGGTTCACCTTAGCGTCGTAAAGTTCGTGAAAACGGATCTCCCCTAGGGTCACAAAGTTCGCTGAAAGGGTCTCCCCTAGTGTTGGATGGTTGGCGGAAAGGGTTCTCTCATAGAGTCACGAAGTTTGTGAAACGGGTTCTCTCCTAGAGTCGCAAAGTTCGTGAAAAGGATTCTCCCATAGAGACGCAATGTCCATGAAAAGGGTACTCACCTAGTGGCGCAAAGATCGCGAAATGTTTCTCCCCTTGAGTCACAATGTTCGCTAAGAGGCTTCTCCCCTAGAGTCGGAAAGTTTTTGAAAAGGGCTCTCCTTTTGAGTCGGAAAGTTCGTGAAAATGTGTTCCCCTAAACTCGCAAAGATCGTGAAAAAGGTTCACCTTAGAGTCGCAAAGTTCGTGACCAGGTTTCTCCCCTAGAGTCGGACAGTCCGCGGAAAGGGTTTTCTCCTAAAGTGGCACAGTTCGTGAAAACGGTTCTCCCCTAGAGTCGCAAAGTCCTTGAAAAGGGCTCTCCAATAGAGTAACAAAGTTCGTGAACAGGGTTCCCCCTTAGAGTCGCAAAGTTCGTGAAAAGAATTCTCCAAGAGTCGCAAAGTTCGTGAAAATGGTTCAGCTTTAGAGTCGCAAAGTTCGTGAAAAGGGTTATGCCGTAGAGTCGAAAAGTCCGTGTAAAGGCTTCTCCCCCAGAGTCGCAAAGTTCGTTGAAAGTGTTCCCCTAGAGTCTCACAGTTCGGGAAAAGGGATCTCTACAAGAGTCACAATGTTCGCTGAAAGGGTCTCCCCTAGTGTCGGACGGTTCGTGGAAACGGTTCTCTTCTAGAGTCACAAAGTTCGTGAAAAGAGTTCTCCCCTCGAGTCGCAAAGTTCATGAAAAGAGATCAGCTTTAGAGTCGCAAAACTCGTGAGAAGGGTTTTCCCCTAGACTCGCAAAGTTCGTGAAAAGAGTTCTCCCCTAGAGTCGCAAAGTTCGTGAAAAGGGTTCCCCTTTAGAGTCGCAAAGTTCGTGAAAGAGGTTCTCCCCTAGAATCGCAAAGTTCATGAAAAGAGATCAGCTTTAGAGTCACAAAGTTCGTGAAAAGGGTTCTTCCCTAAAGTCGCACAGTTCATGAAAAGGGTTCTCCCTTAGAGTCGCAAAGTTCATGAAAAGGGTTCTCCTATAGTGTCACGAAATTCGTGAACAGGGTTCTCCCTTAGAGTCGCAACGTTCGTGAAAACGGTTCAGCTTTAGAGTCGCAAAGTTCGTATAAAGGGATCTCCCCTAGAGTCACAAGTTCGCTGAAAGTGTCTCCCCTAGAGTGGGACGGTTTGCGGGAAGGGTTCTCTCCTAGAGTCGCAAAGTTCGTGAAGAGTCTTCACCCCTAGAATCGCAAAGTTCGTGAAAAGGGTTCTCCTTTAGAGCCGCAAAGTTCGTGAAAAGATTCTCCCCTGGAGTCGCAAAGATCGTGAAAAGGGTTCACTTTAGAGTCGCAAAGTTCGTGAAGAGGTTTCTCCCCTAGAGTAGGACCGTCCGCGGGAAGGGTACTCGGCTAAAGTCGCACAGATTCTGAAAAGGGCTCTCCCCTAGAGTCGCAAAGTTCTTGAAAACGGCTCTCCAATAGAGTAACATAGTTCGTACAAAGGGTTCTCCCCTAGAGTCGTAAAGTTCTTGAAAACGGTTCTCCAATAGAGTCACACAGTTCGTGAAAAGGGTTCTCCCTTAGAATCGCAAAGTTCGTGAAAAGGATTCTTCTTTAGATACGCAAAGTTCGCGAAAAGGTATAATCATTAGAGTCGCAAATTTCGAGAAAAGTGTTCTCCCCTATATTCGCAAAGTTCGTGAAAAGGAGTCTCCCGTAGAGTTGCAAAGTTCATGAAGAGGCTTCACCCCTAGAGTCGCAAAGTTCGTGAAAAGGGTTCTCCCCTAGAGTTGCAAAGTTCGTGAAAAGACTTATCCAAGAGTCGCGAAGTTCGTGAAAAAGGTTCCTCTTTAGAGTCGCAAAATTCGTGTAAGGGGTTCTCCCCTAGAGTCGCAGAGTCCGTTAAAAGAGTTCAGCTTTAGAGTCGCAAAGTTTGTGAAAAGGGTTCTCCCCTAGAGTCGCAATGTTTGTGGAAAGGGTTCACCTTAGCGTCGTAATGTTCCTGAAAAGGGTTCTCCCTTAGAGTCGCAAAGTTCGTGAAAAGGGATCTCGCCTAGAGTCACAAAGTTCGCTAAAAGGATCTCCCCTAGAGTGGGACGGTTCGCCGAAAGGGTTCTCTCCCAGATCCGCGATGTTTGTGAAAAGGGTTATCACCTAGAGTCGCAGAGTTGTTGAAGAGGGATCTCCCCTAAAGTCACAAAGTTCGCTGAAAGGGTCTCCCCTAGCGTGGAACGGTTTGCGGAAAGGGTTATCTCATAGAGTCGCAAAGTTTGTAAAAAGGGCTCTCTACTAGAGTCGCAAAGTTTTTGAGAAGGTTTCTGCCGTAGAGTCGCAAAGCCCGTGGAAAGGCTTCTCCTTTACAGTCGCAAATTTCATGAAAAGATTCTGCTCTAGAGTAGCAAAGATCGTCAAAAGGGTTCACCTTAGAATCACAAAGTTCGTGCGAAGGTTTCTCCCCTAGAGTCGGGCAGTCCGCGGAAAGGGTTTACCTTAGTGTCCTAAAGTTTGTGAAAAGGGTTCTCCTTTAGAGTCGCAAAGTTCGTGTAAAGGGATCTCACCTAGAGTCACAAAGTTCGCAGAGAGGGTCTCCCCTAGAGAGGGACGGTTCGCGGAAAGGGTTCTCTCCTAGAGTCGCAAAGTTTGTGAAAAGGGTTCTGCCGTAGAGTCGCAAAGTCCGTGGGAAGGCTTCTCCCCTTGAGTCGCAAAGTTCATGAAAAAGGTTCTGCCCTAGGGTAGCGAAGTTCGCTGAAAAGAGTTCTCCCCTAGAATCGCAAAGTTCGTGAAAAGGGTTCTCCCTTATAGTCGCAAAGTTCGTGAAAACGATTCTTCTTTACAGTCGCAAATTTCGCGAAAAGGTATCATCCTTATAGGCGCAAAGTTCGTGAAAAGGGTTCTCCCCTAGGGTCGCAAAGTTCGTGAAAAGAGTTCTCCCCAAGAATCGCAAAGTTCATGAAAAGAGTTCAGGTTTAGAGTCGCAAAGTTCGTGAAAAGGGTTCTGCGTTAGAGTCGCAAAGTTTGTGAAAAGGGTTCACCTTAGCGTCGTAAAGTTCGTGAAAACGGATCTCCCCTAGGCTCACAAAGTTCGCTGAAAGGGTCTCCCCTAGAGTTGGATGGTTGGCGGAAAGGGTTCTCTCATAGAGTCACGAAGTTTGTGAAACGGGTTCTCTCCTAGAGTCGCAAAGTTCGTGAAAAGGATTCTCCCATAGAGACGCAATGTCCATGAAAAGGGTACTCACCTAGTGGCGCAAAGATCGCGAAATGTTTCTCCCCTTGAGTCACAATGTTCGCTAAGAGGCTTCTCCCCTAGAGTCGGAAAGTTCTTGAAAAGGGTTCTCCTTTTGAGTCGGAAAGTTCGTAAAAATGTGTTCCCCTAAACTCGCAAAGATCGTGAAAAAGGTTCACCTTAGAGTCGCAATGTTCGTGACCAGGTTTCTCCCCTAGAGTCGGACAGTCCGCGGAAAGGGTTTTCTCCTAAAGTGGCACAGTTCGTGAAAACGGTTCTCCCCTAGAGTCGCAAAGTCCTTGAAAAGGGCTCTCCAATAGAGTAACAAAGTTCGTGAACAGGGTTCCCCCTTAGAGTCGCAAAGTTCGTGAAAAGAATTCTCCAAGAGTCGCAAAGTTCGTGAAACGGGTTCAGCTTTAGAGTCGCAAAGTTCGTGAAAAGGGTTATGCCGTAGAGTCGAAAAGTCCGTGTAAAGGCTTCTCCCCCAGAGTCGCAAAGTTCGTTGAAAGTGTTCCCCTAGAGTCTCACAGTTCGGGAAAAGGGATCTCTACAAGAGTCACAATGTTCGCTGAAAGGGTCTCCCCTAGTGTCGGACGGTTCGTGGAAACGGTTCTCTTCTAGAGTCACAAAGTTCGTGAAAAGGGTTCTCCTGTATAGTCGCAAAGTCCGTGAAAAGGGTTCTCCCATAGAGTTGCAAAGATCGCGAAAAGTTTCTCCCCTCGACTCGCAGTGTTCGTGAAGAGGCTTCTCCCCTAGAGTAGCAAAGTTCGTGAAAAGGTTCTCCCCTAGAATCGCAAAGATCGTGAAAAGGGTTCACCTTAGAGTCGCAAAGTTCGTGAGGACGTTTCTCCCCTAGAGTCGGACAGTCTGCGGGAAGGGCACTCTCCTATGGTCGCATAGTCTCTCAAAAGGGTTCTCCCCTATAGTCGCAAAGTTTGTGAAAACAGTTCTCCACTAGAGTCGCAATGTTCGTGAAAAGGGTTCCGCTTTAGTGTCGCAAAGTTCGTGAAAGGGGTTCTCCCCTATAGTCGCAAAGTTCATGAAAAGAGATCAGCTTTAGAGTCACAAAGTTTGTGAAAAGGGTTCTCCCCTAGAGTCGCAACGTTCGCGAAACGATATCATCCTTAGAGTCGCAAAGTCCGTGAAAAGGGTTCTCCCCTAGAGTCGCAAAGTTCTTGAAAAGGGTTCTCCTTTTGAGTCGCAAAGTTCGTGAAAAGGTTCTCCCCTTAACTCGCAAAATTCGCAAAAAGGGTACACCTTAGAGTCGCAAAGTTCGTGAACAGGTTTCTCTCCTAGAGGCGGACAGTCCGTGGTAAAGGTTTTCTCCTAAACTGGCACAGTTCGTGAAAACGGTTCGCCCATAAAGTCGCAAAGTTCTTGAAAAGGGTTTTCCAATAGAGTCACAAAGTTCGTGAACAGAGTTCTCCCTTAGAGTCGCAAAGTTCGTGAAAAGAATTCTCCAAGAGTCGCAAATTTCGTGAAAAGGGTTCCCTTTTAGAGTCGCAAAGTTCGTGTAAGGCGTTCTCCCCTAGAGTCGCAAGTTCGTGAAAAGAGTTCAGCTTTAGAGTCACAAAGTTCGTGAAAAGGGTTCTGCCCTGGTGTCGCAATGTTTGTGAAAAGGGTTCACCTTAGCGTCGTAATGTTCCTGAAAAGGGTTCTCCCTTAGAGTTGCAAAGTTCGTGAAAAGGGATCTCCCCTAGAGTCAAAAAGTTCGCTGAAAGGGTCTCCCCTAGAGTGGGACGGTTCGCGGAAAGGGTTCTCTCCTAGAGTCGCGAAGTTTCTCAAAAGGGTTCTCTCCTAGAGTCGCAAATTTTGTGAAAAGTGTTCTGCCGTAGAGTCGCAAAGTCCGTGTAAAGGCTTCTCCCCTAGAGTCGCAAAGTTCGTTGAAAGTGTTCCCCTAGAGTCTCACAGTTCGCGAAAAGGGGTCTCCCTTAGAGTCGCAAAGTTCGGGAAAAGGGATCTCCCCTAGAGTCACAATGTTCGCTGAAAGGGTCTCCCCTAGACTCGGACGGGTCGCGGAAACGGTTCTCTCGTAGACTCGCAAAGTTCGTGAAAAGGTTCTTTCCTAGAGCCGCAAATATCGTGAAAAGGGTTCACCTTAGAGTCGCAAAGTTCGTGAAGAGGTTTCTCCCCTAGAGTCGGACAGTCTGCGGGAAGGGCACTCTCCTAAAGTCGCATAGTTTCTGAAAAGGGTTCTCCCCTATAGTCGCAAAGTTCGTGAAAAGAATTCTCCCCTAGAGTCGCAATGTTCGTGAAAAGGGTTCCGCTTTAGAGTCGCAAAGTTCGTGAAAAGCGTTCACCTGAGCGTCGTAATGTTCCTGAAATGCATTCTTCGTTAAAGTCGCAAAGTCACTAAGTTCACTAAAAGGATAACCCCTAGAGTGGGACGGTTCGCGGAAAGGGTTCTCTCCCAGAGTCGCGATGTTTGTTAAAAGGGTTATCACCAAGAGTCGCAAAGTTCTTGAAAAGGAATCGCCCCTAAAATCACAAAGTTCGCTGAAAGTACTCCCCTAGAATGGGACGGTTTGGGGAAAGGGTTCTCTCCTAGAGTCGCGAAGTTTGTGAAAAGGGCTCTCTACTAGAGTCGCAAAGTTTTTGAGAAGGGTTCTGCCGTAGAGTCGCAAAGTCCGTGGAAAGGCTTCTCCCCTTGAGTCGCAAAGTTCATGAAAAAGGTTCTGCCCTAGAATGGCAAAGTTCGCTGTAAAGAGTTCATCCTAGAATCGCAAAGTTCGTGAACAGGTTTCTCTCCTAGAGTCAGACAGTCCGCGGAAAGGGTTTTCTCCTAAAGTGGCACAGTTCGTGAAAATGGTTCTCCCCTAGAGTCGCAAAGTTCTTGAAAACGGTTCTCCAATAGAGTCACAAAGTTTGTGAACAGGGTTCCCCCTCAGAGTCGCAAAGTTCGTGAAAAGACTTCTCCAAGAGTCGCAAAGTCCGTGAAAATGGTTCCCCTTTAGAGTCGCAAAGTTCGTGTAAAGCCTTCTCCTCTAGAGTCACAAAGTTCATGAAAAGAGTTCAGCTTTAGAGTCGCAAAGTTCGTGAAAAGGGTTCTCCCCTAGAGTCGCAATATTTGTGAAAAGGGTTCACCTTAGCGTCATAATGTTCCTGCAAAGGGGTCTCCCTTAGAGTCGCAAAGTTTGTGAAAAGGGATCTCACCTAGAGTCACAAAGTTCGCTAAAAGGGTCTCCCCTAGAGTGGGTCAGTTCTCGGAAAGGGTTCTCACATAGAGTCGCGAAGTTTGTGAAAAGGGTTCTGCCCTAGAGTGGCAAAGTTCGCTGAAAGGGTTTCGCCTAGAGTCGCAAAGTTGTTGAAAAGGGTTCTCCCCTAGAGTCGCAAAGCTCGTGAAAAGGGAACTCCTTAGAGTCGCAAAGTTAGTGAAGAGGTTTCTCCCCTAGAGTCGGACATTCCGCGGGAAGGGTACTCTCCTAAATTATAGTTTCTGAAAAGGGTTCTCCCCTAGAGTCGCAAAGTTCTTGAAAAGGGTTCTCAAATAGAGTCACAAAGTTCGTGAAACAGGTTCTCCCCTAGAGTCGCAAAGTTCTTGAAAAGGGTTCTCCAATAGCGTCACAAAGTTCGTGAAAAGGGTTCTCCCTTATAGTCGCAAAGTTCGTAAAAGGATTCTTCTTTAGAGTCGCAAAGTTCACGAAAAGGTATCATCCTTAGAGTCGCAAAGTTCGTGAAAAGGGCTCTCCCTAGAGTCGCAAAGTTCGTGAAAAGAGTTCTCCCCTAGAGTCGCAAAGTTCGTGAAAAGGGATCTCCCCTAGAGTCGCAACGTTTGTAAAAAGGGTTCACCTTAGTGTCGTAATGTTCGTGAAAAGGGTTCTCCTTTAGAGTCGCAACGTTCGTGAAAAGGGATCTCACCTACAGTCGCAAAGTTCGCTGAAAGGGTCTCCCCTAGAGTGGGACGGTTCGCGGAAAGGGTTCTCTCCCAGAGTCGCGATGTTTGTTAAAAGGGTTATCACCAAGAGTCGCAAAGTTCTTGAAAAGGAATCGCCCCTAAAGTCACAAACTTCGCTGAAAGTACTCCCCTAGAATGGGAAGGTTTGGGGAAAGGGTTCTCTCCTAGAGTCGCGAAGTTTGTGAAAAGGGCTCTCTACTAGAGTCGCAAAGTTTTTGAGAAGGGTTCTGCCATAGAGTCGCAAAGCCCGTGGAAAGGCTTCTCCCCTAAAGTCGAAAAGGGTTCACCCGTAGAGTCGCAAAGTTCGCTGAAAGGGTTTCCCCAAGAGTCGCAAATTTGTTGAAAAGGGTTTTCCCCTAGAGTCGCAAAGTTCGTGAAAAGGATTCTCCGTAGAGTCGCAAAGTTCGTGCGAAGGTTTCTTCCCTAGAGTCGGACAGTCCGCGGAAAGCGTTCACGTTAGTGTCCTACAGTTTGTGAAAAGGGTTCTCCTTTAGAGTCACAAATTTCGCAGAAAGGGTCTCCCCTAGAGTGGGACGGTTCGCCGAAAGGGTTCTCTCCTAGAGTTGCAAAGTTTGTGAAAAGGGTTCTCCCCTAGAGTCGGACAGTCCGCGGAAAGGGTTTTCTCCTAATGTGGCACAGTTCCTGAAAAAAGTTCTCCCCTAGAGTCGCGAAGTTCTTGAAAAGGTTTCTCCAATAGAGTCACAAAGTTCGAGAACAGGGTTCCCCCTTAGAGTCGCAAAGTTCGTGAAAAGAATTCTCCAAGAATCGCAAAGTTCGTGAAAAGGGTTCCACTTTAGAGTCGCAAAGTTCGTGAAAAGGGTTCTCCCCTGGAGTCGCAATGTTTGTGAAAAGGGTTCACCTTACCGTTGTAAAGTTCCTGAAAAGGGTTCCCCCTTAGAGTCGCAAAGTTCGTGAAAAGAATTCTCCAAGAGTCGCAAAGTTCGTGAAACGGGTTCAGCTTTAGAGTCGCAAAGTTCGTGAAAAGGGTTATGCCGTAGAGTCGAAAAGTCCGTGTAAAGGCTTCTCCCCCAGAGTCGCAAAGTTCGTTGAAAGTGTTCCCCTAGAGTCTCACAGTTCGGGAAAAGGGATCTCTACAAGAGTCACAATGTTCGCTGAAAGGGTCTCCCCTAGTGTCGGACGGTTCGTGGAAACGGTTCTCTTCTAGAGTCACAAAGTTCGTGAAAAGGGTTCTCCTGTATAGTCGCAAAGTCCGTGAAAAGGGTTCTCCCATAGAGTTGCAAAGATCGCGAAAAGTTTCTCCCCTCGACTCGCAGTGTTCGTGAAGAGGCTTCTCCCCTAGAGTAGCAAAGTTCGTGAAAAGGTTCTCCCCTAGAATCGCAAAGATCGTGAAAAGGGTTCACCTTAGAGTCGCAAAGTTCGTGAGGACGTTTCTCCCCTAGAGTCGGACAGTCTGCGGGAAGGGCACTCTCCTATGGTCGCATAGTCTCTCAAAAGGGTTCTCCCCTATAGTCGCAAAGTTTGTGAAAACAGTTCTCCACTAGAGTCGCAATGTTCGTGAAAAGGGTTCCGCTTTAGTGTCGCAAAGTTCGTGAAAGGGGTTCTCCCCTATAGTCGCAAAGTTCATGAAAAGAGATCAGCTTTAGAGTCACAAAGTTTGTGAAAAGGGTTCTCCCCTAGAGTCGCAACGTTCGCGAAACGATATCATCCTTAGAGTCGCAAAGTCCGTGAAAAGGGTTCTCCCCTAGAGTCGCAAAGTTCTTGAAAAGGGTTCTCCTTTTGAGTCGCAAAGTTCGTGAAAAGGTTCTCCCCTTAACTCGCAAAATTCGCAAAAAGGGTACACCTTAGAGTCGCAAAGTTCGTGAACAGGTTTCTCTCCTAGAGGCGGACAGTCCGTGGTAAAGGTTTTCTCCTAAACTGGCACAGTTCGTGAAAACGGTTCGCCCATAAAGTCGCAAAGTTCTTGAAAAGGGTTTTCCAATAGAGTCACAAAGTTCGTGAACAGAGTTCTCCCTTAGAGTCGCAAAGTTCGTGAAAAGAATTCTCCAAGAGTCGCAAATTTCGTGAAAAGGGTTCCCTTTTAGAGTCGCAAAGTTCGTGTAAGGCGTTCTCCCCTAGAGTCGCAAGTTCGTGAAAAGAGTTCAGCTTTAGAGTCACAAAGTTCGTGAAAAGGGTTCTGCCCTGGTGTCGCAATGTTTGTGAAAAGGGTTCACCTTAGCGTCGTAATGTTCCTGAAAAGGGTTCTCCCTTAGAGTTGCAAAGTTCGTGAAAAGGGATCTCCCCTAGAGTCAAAAAGTTCGCTGAAAGGGTCTCCCCTAGAGTGGGACGGTTCGCGGAAAGGGTTCTCTCCTAGAGTCGCGAAGTTTCTCAAAAGGGTTCTCTCCTAGAGTCGCAAATTTTGTGAAAAGTGTTCTGCCGTAGAGTCGCAAAGTCCGTGTAAAGGCTTCTCCCCTAGAGTCGCAAAGTTCGTTGAAAGTGTTCCCCTAGAGTCTCACAGTTCGCGAAAAGGGGTCTCCCTTAGAGTCGCAAAGTTCGGGAAAAGGGATCTCCCCTAGAGTCACAATGTTCGCTGAAAGGGTCTCCCCTAGACTCGGACGGGTCGCGGAAACGGTTCTCTCGTAGACTCGCAAAGTTCGTGAAAAGGTTCTTTCCTAGAGCCGCAAATATCGTGAAAAGGGTTCACCTTAGAGTCGCAAAGTTCGTGAAGAGGTTTCTCCCCTAGAGTCGGACAGTCTGCGGGAAGGGCACTCTCCTAAAGTCGCATAGTTTCTGAAAAGGGTTCTCCCCTATAGTCGCAAAGTTCGTGAAAAGAATTCTCCCCTAGAGTCGCAATGTTCGTGAAAAGGGTTCCGCTTTAGAGTCGCAAAGTTCGTGAAAAGCGTTCACCTGAGCGTCGTAATGTTCCTGAAATGCATTCTTCGTTAAAGTCGCAAAGTCACTAAGTTCACTAAAAGGATAACCCCTAGAGTGGGACGGTTCGCGGAAAGGGTTCTCTCCCAGAGTCGCGATGTTTGTTAAAAGGGTTATCACCAAGAGTCGCAAAGTTCTTGAAAAGGAATCGCCCCTAAAATCACAAAGTTCGCTGAAAGTACTCCCCTAGAATGGGACGGTTTGGGGAAAGGGTTCTCTCCTAGAGTCGCGAAGTTTGTGAAAAGGGCTCTCTACTAGAGTCGCAAAGTTTTTGAGAAGGGTTCTGCCGTAGAGTCGCAAAGTCCGTGGAAAGGCTTCTCCCCTTGAGTCGCAAAGTTCATGAAAAAGGTTCTGCCCTAGAATGGCAAAGTTCGCTGTAAAGAGTTCATCCTAGAATCGCAAAGTTCGTGAACAGGTTTCTCTCCTAGAGTCAGACAGTCCGCGGAAAGGGTTTTCTCCTAAAGTGGCACAGTTCGTGAAAATGGTTCTCCCCTAGAGTCGCAAAGTTCTTGAAAACGGTTCTCCAATAGAGTCACAAAGTTTGTGAACAGGGTTCCCCCTCAGAGTCGCAAAGTTCGTGAAAAGACTTCTCCAAGAGTCGCAAAGTCCGTGAAAATGGTTCCCCTTTAGAGTCGCAAAGTTCGTGTAAAGCCTTCTCCTCTAGAGTCACAAAGTTCATGAAAAGAGTTCAGCTTTAGAGTCGCAAAGTTCGTGAAAAGGGTTCTCCCCTAGAGTCGCAATATTTGTGAAAAGGGTTCACCTTAGCGTCATAATGTTCCTGCAAAGGGGTCTCCCTTAGAGTCGCAAAGTTTGTGAAAAGGGATCTCACCTAGAGTCACAAAGTTCGCTAAAAGGGTCTCCCCTAGAGTGGGTCAGTTCTCGGAAAGGGTTCTCACATAGAGTCGCGAAGTTTGTGAAAAGGGTTCTGCCCTAGAGTGGCAAAGTTCGCTGAAAGGGTTTCGCCTAGAGTCGCAAAGTTGTTGAAAAGGGTTCTCCCCTAGAGTCGCAAAGCTCGTGAAAAGGGAACTCCTTAGAGTCGCAAAGTTAGTGAAGAGGTTTCTCCCCTAGAGTCGGACATTCCGCGGGAAGGGTACTCTCCTAAATTATAGTTTCTGAAAAGGGTTCTCCCCTAGAGTCGCAAAGTTCTTGAAAAGGGTTCTCAAATAGAGTCACAAAGTTCGTGAAACAGGTTCTCCCCTAGAGTCGCAAAGTTCTTGAAAAGGGTTCTCCAATAGCGTCACAAAGTTCGTGAAAAGGGTTCTCCCTTATAGTCGCAAAGTTCGTAAAAGGATTCTTCTTTAGAGTCGCAAAGTTCACGAAAAGGTATCATCCTTAGAGTCGCAAAGTTCGTGAAAAGGGCTCTCCCCTAGAGTCGCAAAGTTCGTGAAAAGAGTTCTCCCCTAGAGTCGCAAAGTTCGTGAAAAGGGATCTCCCCTAGAGTCGCAACGTTTGTAAAAAGGGTTCACCTTAGTGTCGTAATGTTCGTGAAAAGGGTTCTCCTTTAGAGTCGCAACGTTCGTGAAAAGGGATCTCACCTACAGTCGCAAAGTTCGCTGAAAGGGTCTCCCCTAGAGTGGGACGGTTCGCGGAAAGGGTTCTCTCCCAGAGTCGCGATGTTTGTTAAAAGGGTTATCACCAAGAGTCGCAAAGTTCTTGAAAAGGAATCGCCCCTAAAGTCACAAACTTCGCTGAAAGTACTCCCCTAGAATGGGAAGGTTTGGGGAAAGGGTTCTCTCCTAGAGTCGCGAAGTTTGTGAAAAGGGCTCTCTACTAGAGTCGCAAAGTTTTTGAGAAGGGTTCTGCCATAGAGTCGCAAAGCCCGTGGAAAGGCTTCTCCCCTAAAGTCGAAAAGGGTTCACCCGTAGAGTCGCAAAGTTCGCTGAAAGGGTTTCCCCAAGAGTCGCAAATTTGTTGAAAAGGGTTTTCCCCTAGAGTCGCAAAGTTCGTGAAAAGGATTCTCCGTAGAGTCGCAAAGTTCGTGCGAAGGTTTCTTCCCTAGAGTCGGACAGTCCGCGGAAAGCGTTCACGTTAGTGTCCTACAGTTTGTGAAAAGGGTTCTCCTTTAGAGTCACAAATTTCGCAGAAAGGGTCTCCCCTAGAGTGGGACGGTTCGCCGAAAGGGTTCTTTCCTGGAGTTGCAAAGTTTGTGAAAAGGGTTCTCCCCTAGAGTCGGACAGTCCGCGGAAAGGGTTTTCTCCTAATGTGGCACAGTTCCTGAAAAAAGTTCTCCCCTAGAGTCGCGAAGTTCTTGAAAAGGTTTCTCCAATAGAGTCACAAAGTTCGAGAACAGGGTTCCCCCTTAGAGTCGCAAAGTTCGTGAAAAGAATTCTCCAAGAATCGCAAAGTTCGTGAAAAGGGTTCCACTTTAGAGTCGCAAAGTTCGTGAAAAGGGTTCTCCCCTGGAGTCGCAATGTTTGTGAAAAGGGTTCACCTTACCGTTGTAAAGTTCCTGAAAAGGGTTCTCCCTTAGAGTTGCAAAGTTCGTGAAGAGGTTTCTCCCCTAGAGTCGGACAGTCTGAGGGAAGGGCGCTCTCCTAAAATCGCATAATTTCTGAAAAGGGTTCTCCCCTATAGTCGCAAAGTTCGTGAAAAGAGTTCTCCCCTAGAGTCGCAATGTTCGTGAAAAGCATTCACCTTAGCGTCGTAATGTTCCTGAAATGCATTCTCCCTTAGAGTCGCAAAGTTCGTCAAACAGGATCTCACCTAGAGTCACTAAGTTCGCTAAAAGGATATCCCCTAGAGTCGGACGGTTCGCGGAAAGGGTTCTGTCCAAGAGTCGCGATGTTTGTGAAAAGGGTTATCACATAGAGTCGCAAAGTTCTTGAAAAGGGATCGCCCCTAAAGTCACAAAGTTCGCTGAAAGGGTCTCCCCTAGAGTGGGACGGTTTGGGGAAAGGGTTCTCTCCTAGAGTCGCGAATTTTGTGAAAAGGGCTCTCTACTAGAGTCGCAAAGTTTTTGACAAGGGTTCTGCCGTAGAGTCGCAAAGCCCATGGAAATGCTTCTCCCCTAAAGTCGAAAAGGGTTCACCCCTAGAGTCGCAAAGTACGCTGAAAGCGTTTCCCCTAGAGTCGCAAAGTTGTTGAAAAGGGTTCTCCCCTAGAGTCGCAAAGTTCTTGAAAAGGATTCTCCGTAGAGTCGCAAAGTTCGTGCAGAGGCTTCACCCCTAGAGTCGCAAAGTTCGTGAAAAGGGTTCTCCTTTACAGTCGCAAACTTCATGAAAACATTCTCCCCTAGAGTAGCAAAGATCGTGAAAAGGGTTCACCTTAGAATCGCAAAGTTCGTGCGAAGGTTTCTCCCCTAGAGTCGGACAGACCGCGGAAAGCGTTCACATTAGTCTCCTAAAGTTTGTGAAAAGGGTTCTCCTTTAGAGTCACAAAGTTCGCAGAAAGGGTCTCCCCTAGAGTGGGACGGTTCGCGGAAAGGGTTCTGCCGTTGAGTCGCAAAGTCCGTGGAAAGGCTTCTCCCCTTGAGTCGCAAAGTTCATGAAAAAAGTTCTGCCCTAGAATGGCAAAGTTCGCTGAAAATAGTTCATCCTAGAATCGCAAAGTTCGTGTACAGGTTTCTCCCCTAGAGTCAGACAGTCCGCGGAAAGGGTTTTCTCCTAAAGTGGCACAGTTCGTGAAAATGGTTCTCCCCTAGAGTCGCAAAGTTCTGGAAAACGGTTCTCCAATAGAGTCACAAAGTTTGTGAACAGGGTTCCCCCTCAGAGTCGCAAAGTTCGTGAAAAGAATTCTCCAAGAGTCGCAAAGTCCGTGAAAAGCGTTCGCCTTTAGAGTCGCAAAGTTCGTGTAAAGCCTTCTCCCCTAGAGTCACAAAGTTCATGAAAAGAGTTCAGCTTTAGAGTCGCAAAGTTCGTGAAAAGGGTTCTCCCCTAGAGTCGCAATATTTGTGAAAAGGGTTCACCTTAGCGTCGTAATGTTCCTGAAAAGGGGTCTCCCTTAGAGTCGCAAAGTTTGTGAAAAGGGATCTCACCTAGAGTCACAAAGTTCGCTGAAAGAGTCTCCCCTAGAGTGGGTCAGTTCTCGGAAAGGGTTCTCACATAGAGTCGCGAAGTTTGTGAAAAGGGTTCTGCCCTAGAGTGGCAAAGTTCGCTGAAAGGGTTTCGCCTAGAGTCGCAAAGTTGTTGAAAAGGGTTCTCCCCTAGAGTCGCAAAGTTCGTGAAAAGGAAACTCCTTAGAGTCGCAAAGTTAGTGAAGAGGTTTCTCCCCTAGAGTCGGACATTCCGCGGGAAGGGTACTCTCCTAAATTTGTAGTTTCTGAAAAGGGTTCTCCCTTAGAGTCGCAAAGTTCGTGAAAAAGCATCTCCCATAGAGTCACAAAGTTCGCTGAAAGAGTCTCTCCTAAAGGCGGACGGTTGCCGGAAAGGGTTCTCTCCTAGAGTCGCAAAGTTTGTCAAAAGGTTGTCCCGTATATCGCATAGTGTCCGTGAAAAGGGTTCACCCCTAGAGTCGCAAAGATTGCGAAATGTTTCTCCCCTAAAGTCACAATGTTCGCGAAGAGGCTTCTGCCCTAGAGTCGCAAAGTTCGTGAAAAGGGTTCTCTTTAGATTCGCAAAGTTTGAGAAAAAATTCTCCCCTAGGGTCGCAAAGATGGTGAAAAGGGCTCACCATAAAGTCGCAAAGTTCGTGAACAGGTTTCTCCCCAAGAGTAGGACAGTCCGCGGAAAGGGTTCTCTCCTAAGGTCGCACAGTTCGTGAAAAGGGTTCTCCCCTAGAGTCGCAAAGTTCTTGAGAAGGGTTCTCCAAAAGAGTCACAAAGTTCGTGAACAGGGTTCTCCCCTAGAGTCGCAAAGTTTGTGAAAAGAGTTCTCCATGAGTCGCAAAGTCCGTGAAAAGGGTTCCACTTTAGAGTCGCAAAGTTCGTGTAAAGCCTTCTCCCCTAGAGTCGCAAAGTTCATGAAAAGAGTTCAGCTTTAGAGTCGCAAAGTCCGTGAAAAGGGTTCTCCCCTAGAGTCGCAATATTTGTGAAAAGGGTTCTCCTTTAGAGTGGCAAAGATCGAGAAAAGGGTTCACCTTAGAATCGCAAAGTTCGTCAAAAGGTTTCTCCCCTAGGGTCGGACAGTCTCCGGAAAGGGTTCACCTTAGTGTCCTACAGTTTTTTAAACAGGTTCTCCCTTAGAGTCGCAAAGTTCGTGAAAAGGGATCTCCCCTAGAGTCACAATGTTCGCTGAAAGGGTCTCGCCTAGAGTCGGACGGTTCGCGGAATGGGTTTTCTCCTAGAGTCGCAAAGTCCGTGAAAAGGGTTCTCCCCTAGAGCCGCAAAGATCGCGAAATGTTTCTACCCTCAAGTCCCAATGTTCGCGCAGAGGCTTCTCCCCTGAAGTCGCAAAGTTCTTCAACCGAGTTCTCCTTTTGAGTCGCAAAGATCGTGAAAAGGTTCTCCCTTAAACTCGCAAAGTTCGTAAAAAGGGTACACCTTAGAGTCGCAAAGTTTGTGAACAGGTTTCTCTCCTAGAGTCGGACAGTCCGCGGTAATGGTTTTCTCCTAAACTGGCACAGTTCGTGAAAACGGTTCTCCCCTAGAGTCGCAAAGTTTTTGAAAAGGGTTTTCCAATAGAGTCACAAAGTTCGTGAACAGGGTTCTCCCTTAGAGTCGCAAAGTTCGTGAAAAGAATTCTCCAAGAGTCGCAAAGTTCGTGAAAATGGTTCCTCTTTAGAGTCGCAAAGTTCGTGTAAGGCGTTCTCCCCTAGAGTCGCAAAGTTCGTGAAAAGAGTTCAGCTTTAGAGTCGCAAAGTTCGCGAAAAGGGTTCTCCCCTGGAGTCGCAATGTTTGTGAAAAGGGTTCACCTTAGCTTCGTAAAGTTCCTGAAAGGGGGTCTCCTTTAGAGTCGCAAAGTTTGTGAAAAGGGATCTCACCTAGAGTCACAATGTTCGCTGAAAGGGTCTCCCCTAGAGTGGGTCAGTTCGCGGAAAGGGTTCTCACATAGAGTCGCGAAGTTTGTGAAAAGGGTTCTGCCCTAGAGTGGCAAAGGTCGCTGAAAGGGTTTTCCCTAGAGTCGCAAAGTTGTTGAAAATGGTTCTCCCCTAGAGTCGCAAAGTTCGTGAAAAGGGAACTCCTTAGAGTCGCAAAGTTAGTGCAGAGGTTTCTCCCCTAGAGTCGGACATTCCGCGGGAAGGGTACTCTCCTAAATTTGTAGTTTCTGAAAAGGGTTCTCCCCTAGAGTCGCAAAGTTCTTGAAAAGGGTTCTCAAATAGAGTCACAAAGTTCGTGAAACAGGTTCTCCCCTAGAGTCGCAAAGTTCTTGAAAATGGTTTTCCAATAGCGTCACAAAGTTCGTGAAAAGGGTTCTCCCTTATAGTCGCAAAGTTCGTAAAAGGATTCTTCTTTAGAGTCGCAAAGTTCCCGAAAAGGTGTCATCCTTAGAGTTGCAAAGTTCGTGAAAAGGGCTCTCCCCTAGAGTCGCAAAGTTCGTGAAAAGAGTTCTCCCTAGAGGCGCAAAGTTCGTGAAAAGGGATCTCCCCTAGAGTCGCAACGTTTGTAAAAAGGGTTCACCTTAGTGTCGTAATGTTCGTGAAAAGGGTTCTCCTTTAGAGTCGCAAAGTTCGTGAAAAGGGATCTCACCTAGAGTCGCAAAGTTCGCTGAAAGGGTCTCCCCTAGAGTGGGACGGTTCGCAGAAAGGGTTCTCTCCTAGAGTCGCGAAGTTTGTGAAAAGGGTTCTCTCCTAGAGTCGCAAAGCTTGTGAAAATGGTTCTGCCGTACAGTCGGAAACCCCGTGGAAAGGCTTCTCCCCTAAAGTCGCAAGGTTCGCGAAAAGGGTTTCCCCTAGAGTCGCAAAGCTGTTGAAAAGGGTTCTCGCCTAGAATCGCAAAGATCGTGAAAAGGGTTCACCTTAGAATCACAAAGTTCGTGAAAAGGTTTCTCCCCTCGAGTCGGACAGTCCGCGGAAAGGGTTCGCTTTAGTGTCCTACGGTTCGTGAAAAGGGATCCCCCCTAGAGCCACAAAGTTCGCTGAAGGGTTTCCACTAGAGTCGGACGGTTCGCGGAAAAGGTTCTCTCCTAGATTCGCAAAGTTTCTGAAAAGGTTATCCCGTAAGTTGCAAAGTCAGTCAAAAGGGTTCACCCCTAGAGTTGCAAAGATCGCGAAATTTTTCTCCCCTAAAGTCGCAAAGATCATGAATAGGCTTGTCCATTACAGTCGCAAAGTTCGTGAAAAGGGTTCTCCCCTAGAGTCGGACAGTCCGCGGGAAGGGCACTCTCCTAAAGTCGCACAGTTTCTGAAAAGGGTTCTCCAATAGAGTCACAAAGTTCGTGAAAAAGGTTCTCCCCTAAAGTCCGAAAGCTCGTGAAAAGGGTTCTCCCTTAGAGTCGGAAAGTTCGTGAAAAGGATTCTACTTTAGAGTCGCAAAGTTCGTGAAAAGGATTCTACTTTAGAGTCGCAAAGTTCGCGAAAAGCTATCATTCTTAATGTCGCAAAGTTCGTGAAAATGGTTCTCCCCTAGAGTCGCAAAGTTCGTGAAAAGGTTTCCCCTTTAGAGACGCAAAGTATCGTGAAAGGGGTTCTCCCCTAGAGTCGCAAAGTTCATCAAAAGAGTTCAGCTTTAGAGTCGCAAAATTCGTGAAAAGGGTTCTCCCTTAGATTCGCAAAGTTCGTGAAAAGGGATCTCCCCTGGAGTCACAAAGCTCGCTGAAAGGGTCTCCCCTAGAGTCGGACGGTTCGCGGAAAGGGTTCTCTCCTGGAGTCGCAAAGTCCGTGAAAAGGGTTCTCCCCTAGAGTAGCAAAGTTGTTGAAAAAGGTTCTTTCCTAGAGTCGCAAAGTTCGTGAAAAGGATTCTCCCATAGAGTTGCAACGTTCGTGAAGAGGCTTCTCCCCTAGAGTCGCAAAGTTCGTGAAAAGGATTCTCCTTTAGAGTGGCAAAGATCGAGAAAAGGGTTCACCTTAGAATCGCAAAGTTCGTGAAAAGGTTTCTCCCCTAGTGTCGGACAGTCTCCGGAAAGGGTTCACCTTAGTGTCCTACAGTTTTTTAAACAGGTTCTCCCTTAGAGTCGCAAAGTTCGTGAAAAGGGATCTCCCCTAGAGTCACAAAGTTCGCTGAAAGGGTCTCGCCTAGAGTCGGACGGTTCGCGGAATGTGTTTTCTCCTAGAGTCGCAAAGTTCGCGAAAAGGTATCATCCTTAGAGTCGCAAAGTCCGTGAAAAGGGTTCTCCCCTAGAGTCGCAAAGATCGCGAAATGTTTCTACCCTCAAGTCCCAATGTTCGCGAAGAGGCTTCTCCCCTGAAGTCGCAAAGTTCTTCAAAAGAGTTCTCCTTTTGAGTCGCAAAGATCGTGAAAAGGTTCTCCCCTAAACTCGCAAAGTTCGTAAAAAGGGTACACCTTAGAGTCGCAAAGTTCGTGAACAGGTTTCTCTCATAGAGTCGGACAGTCCGCGGTAAAGGTTTTCTCCTAAACTGGCACAGTTCGTGAAAACGGTTCTCCCCTAGAGTCGCAATGTTTTGGAAAAGGGTTTTCCAATAGAGTCACAAAGTTCGTGAACAGGGTTCTCCCTTAGAGTCGCAAAGTTCGTGAAAAGAATTCTCCAAGAGTCGCAAAGTTCGTGAAAATGGTTCCTCCTTAGAGTCGCAAAGTTCGTGTAAGGCGTTCTCCTCTAGAGTCGCAAAGTTCGTGAAAAGAGTTCAGCTTTAGAGTCGCAAAGTTCGTGAAAAGGGTTCTCCCCTGGAGTCGCAATGTTTGTGAAAAGGGTTCACCTTGGCGTCGTAAAGTTCCTGAAAAGGGGTCTCCCTTAGAGTCGCAAAGTTTGTGAAAAGGGATCTCACCTAGAGTCACAATGTTCGCTGAAAGGGTCTCCCCTAGAGTGGGTCAGTTCGCGGAAAGGGTTCTCAGATAGAGTCGCGAAGTTTGTGAAAAGGGTTCTGCCCTAGAGTGGCAAAGGTCGCTGAAAGGGTTTTCCCTAGAGTCGCAAAGTTGTTGAAAAGGGTTCTCCCCTAGAGTCGCAAAGTTTGTGAAAAGGGAACTCCTTAGAGTCGCAAAGTTAGTGCAGAGGTTTCTCCCCTAGAGTCGGACATTCCGCGGGAAGGGTACTCTCCTAAATTATAGTTTCTGAAAAGGGTTCTCCCCTAGAGTCGCAAAGTTCTTGAAAAGGGTTCTCAAATAGAGTCACAAAGTTCGTGAAACAGGTTCTCCCCTAGAGTCGCAAAGTTCTTGAAAAGGGTTCTCCAATAGCGTCACAAAGTTCGTGAAAAGGGTTCTCCCTTATAGTCGCAAAGTTCGTAAAAGGATTCTTCTTTAGAGTCGCAAAGTTCACGAAAAGGTATCATCCTTAGAGTCGCAAAGTTCGTGAAAAGGGCTCTCCCCTAGAGTCGCAAAGTTCGTGAAAAGAGTTCTCCCCTAGAGTCGCAAAGTTCTTGAAAAGAAATCCCCCCTAGAGTCGCAACGTTTGTAAAAAGGGTTCACCTTAGTGTCGTAATAATCGTGAAAAGGGTTCTCCTTTAGAGTCGCAAAGTTCGTGAAAAGGGATCTCACCTACAGTCGCAAAGTTCGCTGAAAGGGTCTCCCCTAGTGTGGGACGGTTCGCGGAAAGGGTTCTCTCCCAGAGTCGCGATGTTTGTTAAAAGGGTTATCACCAAGAGTCGCAAAGTTCTTGAAAAGGAATCGCCCCTAAAGTCACAAAGTTCGCTGAAAGTATTCCCCTAGAATGGGACGGTTTGGGGAAAGGGTTCTCTCCTAGAGTCGCGAAGTTTGTGAAAAGGGCTCTCTGCTAGAATCGCAAAGTTTTTGAGAAGGGTTCTGCCATAGAGTCGCAAAGCCCGTGGAAAGGCTTCTCCCCTAAAGTCGAAGAGGGTTCACCCGTAGAGTCGCAAAGTTCGCCGAAAGGGTTTCCCCTAGAGTCGCAAATTTGTTGAAAAGGTTTTTCCCCTAGAGTCGCAAAGTTCGTGAAAAGGATTCTCCGTAGAGTCGCAAAGTTCGTGCGAAGGTTTCTTCCCTAGAGTCGGACAGTCCGCGGAAAGCGTTCACGTTAGTGCCCTACAGTTTGTGAAAAGGGTTCTCCTTTAGAGTCACAAAGTTCGCAGAAAGGGTCTCCCCTAGAGTGGGACGGTTCGCCGAAAGGGTTCTCTCCTAGAGTTGCAAAGTTTGTGAAAAGGGTTCTCCCCTAGAGTCGGACAGTCCGCGGAAAGGGTTTTATCCTAATGTGGCACAGTTCCTGAAAACAGTTCTCCCCTAGAGTCGCGAACTTCTTGAAAAGGGTTCTCCAATAGAGTCACAAAGTTCGAGAACAGGGTTCCCCCTTAGAGTCGCAAAGTTCGTGAAAAGAATTCTCCAAGAATCGCAAAGTTCGTAAAAAGGGTTCCACTTTAGAGTCGCAAAGTTCGTGAAAAGAGTTCTCCCCTGGAGTCACAATGTTTGTGAAAACGGTTCACCTTAGCGTTGTAAAGTTCCTGAAACGGGTTCTCCCGTAGAGTTGAAAAGTTCGTGAAGAGGTTTCTCCCCTAGAGTCGGACAGTCTGAGGGAAGGGCACTCTCCTAAAATCGCATAGTTTCTGAAAAGGGTTCTCCCCTATAGTCGCAAAGTTCGTGAAAAGAGTTCTCCCCTAGAGTCGCAATGTTCGTGAAAATGGTTCCGCTATAGAGTCGCAAAGTTCGTGAAAACAGCTCTCTCCTAGAGTCACAAAGTTCGTGAAAAGCATTCACCTTAGCGTCGTAATGTTCCTGAAATGCATTCTCCCTTAGAGTCGCAAAGTTCGTCAAAAAGGATCTCACCTAGAGTCACTAAGTTCGCTAAAAGGATATCCCCTAGAGTCGGACGGTTCGCCGAAAGGGTTCTCTCCTAGAGTCGCGATGTTTGTGAAAAGGGTTATCACCTAGAGTCGCAAAGTTCTCGAAAAGGGATCGCCCCTAAAGTCACAAAGTTCGCTGAAAGGGTCTCCCCTAGAGTGGGACGGTTTGGGGAAAGGGTTCTCTCCTAGAGTCGCGAAGTTTGTGAAAAGGGCTCTCTACTAGAGTCGCAAAGTTTTTGACAAGGGTTCTGCCGTAGAGTCGCAAAGCCCATGGAAATGCTTCTCCCCTAAAGTCGAAAAGGGTTCACCCCTAGAGTCGCAAAGTACGCTGAAAGGGTTTCCCCTAGAGTCGAAAAGTTGTTGAAAAGGGTTCTCCCCTAGAGTCGCAAAGTTCGTGAAAAGGATTCTCCGTAGAGTCGCAAAGTTCGTGCAGAGGCTTCACCCCTAGAGTCGCAAAGTTCGTGAAAAGGGTTCTCCTTTACAGTCGCAAACTTCATGAAAACATTCTCCCCTAGAGTAGCAAAGATTGTGAAAAGGGTTCACCTTAGAATCGCAAAGTTCGTGCGAAGGTTTCTCCCCTAGAGTCGGACAGTCCGCGGAAAGCGTTCACCTTAGTGTCCTAAAGTTTGTGAAAAGGGTTCTCCTTTAGAGTCACAAAGTTCGCAGAAAGGGTCTCCCCTAGAGTGGGACGGTTCGCGGAAAGGGTTCTCTCCTAGAGTCGCAAAGTTTGTGAAAAGGGTTCTGCCGTTGAGTCGCAAAGTCCGTGGAAAGGCTTCTCCCCTTGAGTCGCAAAGTTCATGAAAAAAGTTCTGCCCTAGAATGGCAAAGTTCGCTGAAAAGAGTTCATCCTAGAATCGCAAAGTTCGTGAACAGGTTTCTCCCCTAGAGTCAGACAGTCCGCGGAAAGGGTTTTCTCCTAAAGTGGTACAGTTCGTGAAAATGGTTCTCCCCCTAGAGTCGCAAAGTTCTTGAAAACGGTTCTCCAATAGAGTCACAAAGTTCGTGAACAGGGTTCCCCCTCAGAGTCGCAAAGTTCGTGAAAAGAATTCTCCAAGAGTCGCAAAGTCCGTGAAAAGGGTTCCCCTTTAGAGTCGCAAAGTTCGTGTAAAGCCTTCTCCCCTAGAGTCACAAAGTTCATGAAAAGAGTTCAGCTTTAGAGTCGCAAAGTTCGTGAAAAGGGTTCTCCCCTAGAGTCGCAATATTTGTGAAAAGGGTTCACCTTAGCGTCGTAATGTTCCTGAAAAGGGGTTTCCCTTAGAGTCGCAAAGTTTGTGAAAAGGATCTCACCTAGAGTCACAAAGTTCGCTGAAAGGGTCTCCCCTAGAGTGGGTCAGTTCTCGGAAAGGGTTCTCACATAGAGTCGCGAAGTTTGTGAAAAGGGTTCTGCCCTAGAGTGGCAAAGTTCGCTGAAAGGGTTTCGCCTAGAGTCGCAAATTTGTTGAAAAGGGTTCTCCCCTAGAGTCGCAAAGTTCGTGAAAAGGGAACTCCTTAGAGTCGCAAAGTTAGTGAAGAGGTTTCTCCCCTAGAGTCGGACATTCCGCGGGAAGGGTACTCTCCTAAATTTGTAGTTTCTGAAAAGGGTTCTCCCTTAGAGTCGCAAAGTTCGTGAAAAAGCATCTCCCATAGAGTCACAAAGTTCGCTGAAAGAGTCTCTCCTAAAGGCGGACGGTTGCCGGAAAGGGTTCTCTCCTAGAGTCGCAAAGTTTGTCAAAAGGTTGTCCCGTATATCGCATAGTGTCCGTGAAAAGGGTTCACCCCTAGAGTCGCAAAGGTTGCGAAATGTTTCTCCCCTAAAGTCGCAATGTTCGCGAACAGGCTTCTGCCCTAGAGTCGCAAAGTTCGTGAAAAGGGTTCTCTTTAGATTCACAAAGTTTGAGAAAAAATTCTCCCCTAGGGTCGCAAAGATGGTGAAAAGGGCTCACCATAAAGTCGCAAATTCGTGAACAGGTTTCTCCCCTAGACTAGGACAGTCCACGGAAAGGGTTCTCTCCTAAGGTCGCACAGTTCGTGAAAAGGGTTCTCCCCTAGAGTCGCAAAGTTCTTGAGAAGGGTTCTCCAATAGAGTCACAAAGTTCGTGAACAGGGTTCTCCCCTAGAGTCGCAAAGTTTGTGAAAAGAGTTCTCCATGAGTCGCAAAGTCCGTGAAAAGGGTTACACTTTAGAGTCGCAAAGTTCGTGTAAAGCCTTCTCCCCTAGAGTCGCAAAGTTCATGAAAAGAGTTCTCCAATAGCGTCACAAAGTTCGTGAAAAGGGTTCTCCCTTATAGTCGCAAAGTTCGTAAAAGGATTCTTCTTTAGAGTCGCAAAGTTCACGAAAAGGTATCATCCTTAGAGTTGCAAAGTTCGTGAAAAGGGCTCTCCCCTAGAGTCGCAAAGTTCGTGAAAAGAGTTCTCCCCTAGAGTCGCAAAGTTCGTGAAAAGGGATCTCCCCTAGAGTCGCAACGTTTGTAAAAAGGGTTCACCTTAGTGTCGTAATGTTCGTGAAAAGGGTTCTCCTTTAGAGTCGCAAAGTTCGTGAAAAGGGATCTCACCTAGAGTCGCAAAGTTCGCTGAAAGGGTCTCCCCTAGAGTGGGACGGTTCGCAGAAAGGGTTCTCTCCTAGAGTCGCGAAGTTTGTGAAAAGGGTTCTCTCCTAGAGTCGCAAAGCTTGTGAAAATGGTTCTGCCGTACAGTCGGAAACCCCGTGGAAAGGCTTCTCCCCTAAAGTCGCAAAGTTCGCGAAAAGGGTTTCCCCTAGAGTCGCAAAGCTGTTGAAAAGGGTTCTCCCATAGGGTCGCAAAGTTCGTGAAAAGGATTCTGCCCTAGAGTCGCAAAGTACATGAAAAGGGTTCTCCTTTAGAGTCGCAAACATCGTGAAAAGGTTCTCGCCTAGAATCGCAAAGATCGTGAAAAGGGTTCACCTTAGAATCACAAAGTTCGTGAAAAGGTTTCTCCCCTCGAGTCGGACAGTCCGCGGAAAGGGTTCGCTTTAGTGTCCTACGGTTCGTGAAAAGGGATCCCCCCTAGAGTCACAAAGTTCGCTGAAGGGTCTCCACTAGAGTCGGACGGTTCGCGGAAAAGGTTCTCTCGTAGATTCGCAAAGTTTCTGAAAAGGTTGTCCCGTAAGTTGCAAAGTCAGTCAAAAGGGTTCACCCCTAGAGTCGCAAAGATCGCGAAATTTTTCTCCCCTAAAGTCGCAAAGATCGTGAATAGGCTTGTCCATTAGAGTCGCAAAGTTCGTGAAAAGGGTTCTCCCCTAGAGTCGGACAGTCCGCGGGAAGGGCACTCTCCTAAAGTCGCACAGTATCTGAAAAGGGTTCTCCAATAGAGTCACAAAGTTCGTGAAAAAGGTTCTCCCCTAGAGTCCCAAAGCTCGTGAAAAGGGTTCTCCCTTAGAGTCGCAAAGTTCGCGAAAAGCTATCATCCTTAATGTCGCAAAGTTCGTGAAAAGCGTTCTCCCCTAGATTCGCAAAGTTTGTGAGAAGAGTTCTCCCCTAGATTCGCAAAGTTCGTGAAAAGGTTTCCCCTTTAGAGACGCAAAGTATCGTGAAAGGGGTTCTCCCCTAGAGTCGCAAAGTTCATCAAAAGAGTTCAGCTTTAGAGTCGCAAAATTCGTGAAAAGGGTTCTCCCCTAGAGTCGGAAAGTTTGTCAAAAGGGTTAACCTTAGCGTCGTAAAGCTCGTGAAAAGGGTTCTCCCTTAGATTCGCAAAGTTCGTGAAAAGGGATCTCCCCTGGAGTCACAAAGCTCGCTGAAAGGGTCTCCCCTAGAGTCGGACGGTTCGCGGAAAGGGTTCTCTCCTGGAGTCGCAAAGTCGTGGAAAGGGTTCTCCCCTAGAGTAGCAAAGTTGTTGAAAAAGGTTCTCTCCTAGAGTCGCAAAGTTCGTGAAAAGGATTCTCCCATAGAGTTGCAACGTTCGTGAAGAGGCTTCTCCCCTAGAGTCGCAAAGTTCGTGAAAAGGGTTCTCCTTTAGAGTGGCAAAGATCGAGAAAAGGGTTCACCTTAGTGTCCTACAGTTTTTTAAACAGGTTCTCCCTTAGAGTCGCAAAGTTCGTGAAAAGGGATCTCCCCTAGAGTCACAAAGTTCGCTGAAAGGGTCTCGCCTAGAGTTGGACGGTTCGCGGAATGTGTTTTCTCCTAGAGTCGCAAAGTTCGCGAAAAGGTATCATCCTTAGAGTTGCAAAGTCCGTGAAAAGGGTTCTCCCCTAGAGTCGCAAAGATCGCGAAATGTTTCTACCCTGAAGTCCCAATGTTCGCGAAGAGGCTTCTCCCCTGAAGTCGCAAAGTTCTTCAAAAAAGTTCTCCTTTTGAGTCGCAAAGATCGTGAAAAGGTTCTCCCCTAAACTCGCAAAGTTCGTAAAAAGGGTACACCTTAGAGTCGCAAAGTTCGTGAACAGGTTTCTCTCCTAGAGTCGGACAGTCCACGGTAAAGGTTTTCTCCTAAACTGGCACAGTTCGTGAAAACGGTTCTCCCCTAGAGTCGCAAAGTTTTGGAAAAGGGTTTTCCAATAGAGTCACAAAGTTCGTGAACAGCGTTCTCCCTTAGAGTCGCATAGTTCGTGAAAAGAATTCTCCAAGAGTCGCAAAGTTCTTGAAAATGGTTCCTCTTTAGAGTCGCAAAGTTCGTGTAAGGCGTTCTCACCTAGAGTCGCAAAGTTCGTGAAAAGAGTTCAGCATTAGAGTCGCAAAGTTCGTGAAAAGGGTTCTCCCCTGGAGTCGCAATGTTTGTGAAAAGGGTTCACCTTAGCATCGTAAAATTCCTGAAAAAGGTTCTCCCTTAGAGTTGCAAAGCTCGTGAAAAGGGATCTCCCCTAGAGTCACAAAGTTCGCTGAAAGGGTCTCCCCTACAGTGGGACGGTTCGCGGAAAGGGTTCTCTCCTAGAGTCACGAAGTTTGTGAAAAAGGTTCTCTCCTTGAGTCGCAAATTTTTTGAAAAGGGTTCTGCCGTAGAGTCGCAAAGTCCGTGGAAAGGTTTCTCCCCTAGAGTCGCAAAGTTCGTTGAAAGTGTTCCCATAGAGTCTCACAGTTCGCAAAAAGGGGTCTCCCTCAGAGTCGCAAAGTTCGGGAAAACGGATCTCCCCTAGAGTCACAATGTTCGCTGAAAGGGTCTCCCCTAGAGTCGCACGGTTCGCGGAAACGGTTCTCTCCTAGAGTCGTAAAATTCGTGAAAAGGTTCTCCTGTAGAGTCGCAAAGTCCGTGAAAAGGGTTCTCCCATAGAGTTGCAAAGATCGCGAAATGTTTCTCCCCTCGACTCGCAATGTTCGTGAAGAGGGTTCTCCCCTAGAGTCGCAAAGTTCGTGAAAAGGTTCTCCCCAAGAGTCGCAAAGATCGTGAAAAGGGTTCACCTTAGAGTCGCAAAGTTCGTGAAGAAGTTTCTCCCCTAGAGTCGGACAGTCTGCGGGAAGGGCGCTCTTCTAAAGTCGCATAGTTTCTGAAAAGGGTTCTCCCCTATAGTCGCAAAGTTCGTGTATATAGTTCTCCCCTAGAATCGCAAAGTGCATGAAAAGAGATCAGCTTTAGAGTCGCAAAGCTCGTGAGAAGGGTTTTCCCCTAGAGTCGCAAAGTTCATGAAAAGAGTTCTCCCCTAGAGTCGCAAAGTTCGTGAAAAGGGTTCCCCTTTAGAGTCGCAAAGTTCGTGAAAGGGGTTCTCCCCTAGAGTGGCAAAGTTCATGAAAAGAGATCAGCTTTAGAGTCACAATGTTCGTGAAAAGGGTTCTCCCCTAAAGTCGCACAGTTTGTGAAAAGGGTTCTCCCTTAGAGTCGCAAAGTTCATGAAAAGGGTTCTCCTATAGAGTCACGAAATTCGTGAACAGGGTTCTCCCTTAGAGTCGCAAAGTTCGTGAAAAGAGTTCTCCAATAGTGGCAAAGTTCGTGAAAAGGGTTTCTCTTGAGAGTCGCAAAGTTCGTGTAAAAGGTTCTCCCCTAGAGTCGCAAAGTTCGTGAAAAGAGTTCAGCTTTAGAGTCGCTAAGTTTGTGAAAAGGTTTCTCCCCTAGAGTCGCAATGTTTGTGAAAAGGGTTCACCTTAGCGTCGTAATGTTCCTGAAAAGGGTTCTCCCTTAGACTCGCAAAGTTCGTGAAAAGGGATCTCCCCTAGAGTCGCAAAGTTTGTGAAAAGGGTTCTGCCGTAGAGTCGCAAAGTTCGTGAAAAGGGATCTCCCCTAGAGTCGCAAAGTTCATGAAAAGAGTTCAGGTTTAGTCGCAAAGTTCGTGAAAAGGGTTCTGCCCTAGAGTCGCAAAGTTTGTGAAAAGAGTTCACCTTAGCGTCGTAAAGTTCGTGAAAACGGATCTCCCCTAGGATCACAAAGTTCGCTGAAAGGGTTCCCCTAGAGTGGGACGGTTCGCGGAAAGGGTTCTCTCCTAGAGTCGCGGAGTTTGTGAAAAGGGTTCTCTTCTAGAGTCGCAAAGTTTGTGAAAAGGGTTCTGCCGTAGAGTCGCAAAGTCCTTGGAAAGGCTTCTCCCCTAGACTCGCAATGTTCGTGAAGAGGCTTCTCCCCTAGAGTCGTAGAGTTCGTGAAAAGGCTTCTCCGTTAGAGTCGCAAATATCGTGAAAAGGTTCTCCCCTGGAGTGGCAAAGATCGTGAAAAGGGTTCACCTTAGATTCGCAAAGCTCGTGAACAGGTTTCTCCCCTAGAGTCGGATAGTCCGCGCAAAGGGTTCCCTCTTAACTTCGCACAGCACGTGAACAGGGTTTTCCCCTAGAGTCGGAAAATTCGTGAAAACCGTTCTCTCCTAGAGTCGCAAAGTTCGTGAAAAGGATTCTCCGTAGAGTCGCAAAGTTCGTGCGAAGGTTTCTTCCCTAGAGTCGGACAGTCCGCGGAAAGCGTTCACGTTAGTGCCCTACAGTTTGTGAAAAGGGTTCTCCTTTAGAGTCACAAAGTTCGCAGAAAGGGTCTCCCCTAGAGTGGGACGGTTCGCCGAAAGGGTTCTCTCCTAGAGTTGCAAAGTTTGTGAAAAGGGTTCTCCCCTAGAGTCGGACAGTCCGCGGAAAGGGTTTTATCCTAATGTGGCACAGTTCCTGAAAACAGTTCTCCCCTAGAGTCGCGAACTTCTTGAAAAGGGTTCTCCAATAGAGTCACAAAGTTCGAGAACAGGGTTCCCCCTTAGAGTCGCAAAGTTCGTGAAAAGAATTCTCCAAGAATCGCAAAGTTCGTAAAAAGGGTTCCACTTTAGAGTCGCAAAGTTCGTGAAAAGAGTTCTCCCCTGGAGTCACAATGTTTGTGAAAACGGTTCACCTTAGCGTTGTAAAGTTCCTGAAACGGGTTCTCCCGTAGAGTTGAAAAGTTCGTGAAGAGGTTTCTCCCCTAGAGTCGGACAGTCTGAGGGAAGGGCACTCTCCTAAAATCGCATAGTTTCTGAAAAGGGTTCTCCCCTATAGTCGCAAAGTTCGTGAAAAGAGTTCTCCCCTAGAGTCGCAATGTTCGTGAAAATGGTTCCGCTATAGAGTCGCAAAGTTCGTGAAAACAGCTCTCTCCTAGAGTCACAAAGTTCGTGAAAAGCATTCACCTTAGCGTCGTAATGTTCCTGAAATGCATTCTCCCTTAGAGTCGCAAAGTTCGTCAAAAAGGATCTCACCTAGAGTCACTAAGTTCGCTAAAAGGATATCCCCTAGAGTCGGACGGTTCGCCGAAAGGGTTCTCTCCTAGAGTCGCGATGTTTGTGAAAAGGGTTATCACCTAGAGTCGCAAAGTTCTCGAAAAGGGATCGCCCCTAAAGTCACAAAGTTCGCTGAAAGGGTCTCCCCTAGAGTGGGACGGTTTGGGGAAAGGGTTCTCTCCTAGAGTCGCGAAGTTTGTGAAAAGGGCTCTCTACTAGAGTCGCAAAGTTTTTGACAAGGGTTCTGCCGTAGAGTCGCAAAGCCCATGGAAATGCTTCTCCCCTAAAGTCGAAAAGGGTTCACCCCTAGAGTCGCAAAGTACGCTGAAAGGGTTTCCCCTAGAGTCGAAAAGTTGTTGAAAAGGGTTCTCCCCTAGAGTCGCAAAGTTCGTGAAAAGGATTCTCCGTAGAGTCGCAAAGTTCGTGCAGAGGCTTCACCCCTAGAGTCGCAAAGTTCGTGAAAAGGGTTCTCCTTTACAGTCGCAAACTTCATGAAAACATTCTCCCCTAGAGTAGCAAAGATTGTGAAAAGGGTTCACCTTAGAATCGCAAAGTTCGTGCGAAGGTTTCTCCCCTAGAGTCGGACAGTCCGCGGAAAGCGTTCACCTTAGTGTCCTAAAGTTTGTGAAAAGGGTTCTCCTTTAGAGTCACAAAGTTCGCAGAAAGGGTCTCCCCTAGAGTGGGACGGTTCGCGGAAAGGGTTCTCTCCTAGAGTCGCAAAGTTTGTGAAAAGGGTTCTGCCGTTGAGTCGCAAAGTCCGTGGAAAGGCTTCTCCCCTTGAGTCGCAAAGTTCATGAAAAAAGTTCTGCCCTAGAATGGCAAAGTTCGCTGAAAAGAGTTCATCCTAGAATCGCAAAGTTCGTGAACAGGTTTCTCCCCTAGAGTCAGACAGTCCGCGGAAAGGGTTTTCTCCTAAAGTGGTACAGTTCGTGAAAATGGTTCTCCCCCTAGAGTCGCAAAGTTCTTGAAAACGGTTCTCCAATAGAGTCACAAAGTTCGTGAACAGGGTTCCCCCTCAGAGTCGCAAAGTTCGTGAAAAGAATTCTCCAAGAGTCGCAAAGTCCGTGAAAAGGGTTCCCCTTTAGAGTCGCAAAGTTCGTGTAAAGCCTTCTCCCCTAGAGTCACAAAGTTCATGAAAAGAGTTCAGCTTTAGAGTCGCAAAGTTCGTGAAAAGGGTTCTCCCCTAGAGTCGCAATATTTGTGAAAAGGGTTCACCTTAGCGTCGTAATGTTCCTGAAAAGGGGTTTCCCTTAGAGTCGCAAAGTTTGTGAAAAGGATCTCACCTAGAGTCACAAAGTTCGCTGAAAGGGTCTCCCCTAGAGTGGGTCAGTTCTCGGAAAGGGTTCTCACATAGAGTCGCGAAGTTTGTGAAAAGGGTTCTGCCCTAGAGTGGCAAAGTTCGCTGAAAGGGTTTCGCCTAGAGTCGCAAAGTTGTTGAAAAGGGTTCTCCCCTAGAGTCGCAAAGTTCGTGAAAAGGGAACTCCTTAGAGTCGCAAAGTTAGTGAAGAGGTTTCTCCCCTAGAGTCGGACATTCCGCGGGAAGGGTACTCTCCTAAATTTGTAGTTTCTGAAAAGGGTTCTCCCTTAGAGTCGCAAAGTTCGTGAAAAAGCATCTCCCATAGAGTCACAAAGTTCGCTGAAAGAGTCTCTCCTAAAGGCGGACGGTTGCCGGAAAGGGTTCTCTCCTAGAGTCGCAAAGTTTGTCAAAAGGTTGTCCCGTATATCGCATAGTGTCCGTGAAAAGGGTTCACCCCTAGAGTCGCAAAGGTTGCGAAATGTTTCTCCCCTAAAGTCGCAATGTTCGCGAACAGGCTTCTGCCCTAGAGTCGCAAAGTTCGTGAAAAGGGTTCTCTTTAGATTCACAAAGTTTGAGAAAAAATTCTCCCCTAGGGTCGCAAAGATGGTGAAAAGGGCTCACCATAAAGTCGCAAATTCGTGAACAGGTTTCTCCCCTAGACTAGGACAGTCCACGGAAAGGGTTCTCTCCTAAGGTCGCACAGTTCGTGAAAAGGGTTCTCCCCTAGAGTCGCAAAGTTCTTGAGAAGGGTTCTCCAATAGAGTCACAAAGTTCGTGAACAGGGTTCTCCCCTAGAGTCGCAAAGTTTGTGAAAAGAGTTCTCCATGAGTCGCAAAGTCCGTGAAAAGGGTTACACTTTAGAGTCGCAAAGTTCGTGTAAAGCCTTCTCCCCTAGAGTCGCAAAGTTCATGAAAAGAGTTCTCCAATAGCGTCACAAAGTTCGTGAAAAGGGTTCTCCCTTATAGTCGCAAAGTTCGTAAAAGGATTCTTCTTTAGAGTCGCAAAGTTCACGAAAAGGTATCATCCTTAGAGTTGCAAAGTTCGTGAAAAGGGCTCTCCCCTAGAGTCGCAAAGTTCGTGAAAAGAGTTCTCCCCTAGAGTCGCAAAGTTCGTGAAAAGGGATCTCCCCTAGAGTCGCAACGTTTGTAAAAAGGGTTCACCTTAGTGTCGTAATGTTCGTGAAAAGGGTTCTCCTTTAGAGTCGCAAAGTTCGTGAAAAGGGATCTCACCTAGAGTCGCAAAGTTCGCTGAAAGGGTCTCCCCTAGAGTGGGACGGTTCGCAGAAAGGGTTCTCTCCTAGAGTCGCGAAGTTTGTGAAAAGGGTTCTCTCCTAGAGTCGCAAAGCTTGTGAAAATGGTTCTGCCGTACAGTCGGAAACCCCGTGGAAAGGCTTCTCCCCTAAAGTCGCAAAGTTCGCGAAAAGGGTTTCCCCTAGAGTCGCAAAGCTGTTGAAAAGGGTTCTCCCATAGGGTCGCAAAGTTCGTGAAAAGGATTCTGCCCTAGAGTCGCAAAGTACATGAAAAGGGTTCTCCTTTAGAGTCGCAAACATCGTGAAAAGGTTCTCGCCTAGAATCGCAAAGATCGTGAAAAGGGTTCACCTTAGAATCACAAAGTTCGTGAAAAGGTTTCTCCCCTCGAGTCGGACAGTCCGCGGAAAGGGTTCGCTTTAGTGTCCTACGGTTCGTGAAAAGGGATCCCCCCTAGAGTCACAAAGTTCGCTGAAGGGTCTCCACTAGAGTCGGACGGTTCGCGGAAAAGGTTCTCTCGTAGATTCGCAAAGTTTCTGAAAAGGTTGTCCCGTAAGTTGCAAAGTCAGTCAAAAGGGTTCACCCCTAGAGTCGCAAAGATCGCGAAATTTTTCTCCCCTAAAGTCGCAAAGATCGTGAATAGGCTTGTCCATTAGAGTCGCAAAGTTCGTGAAAAGGGTTCTCCCTAGAGTCGGACAGTCCGCGGGAAGGGCACTCTCCTAAAGTCGCACAGTATCTGAAAAGGGTTCTCCAATAGAGTCACAAAGTTCGTGAAAAAGGTTCTCCCCTAGAGTCCCAAAGCTCGTGAAAAGGGTTCTCCCTTAGAGTCGCAAAGTTCGCGAAAAGCTATCATCCTTAATGTCGCAAAGTTCGTGAAAAGCGTTCTCCCCTAGATTCGCAAAGTTTGTGAGAAGAGTTCTCCCCTAGATTCGCAAAGTTCGTGAAAAGGTTTCCCCTTTAGAGACGCAAAGTATCGTGAAAGGGGTTCTCCCCTAGAGTCGCAAAGTTCATCAAAAGAGTTCAGCTTTAGAGTCGCAAAATTCGTGAAAAGGGTTCTCCCCTAGAGTCGGAAAGTTTGTCAAAAGGGTTAACCTTAGCGTCGTAAAGCTCGCGAAAAGGGTTCTCCCTTAGATTCGCAAAGTTCGTGAAAAGGGATCTCCCCTGGAGTCACAAAGCTCGCTGAAAGGGTCTCCCCTAGAGTCGGACGGTTCGCGGAAAGGGTTCTCTCCTGGAGTCGCAAAGTCGTGGAAAGGGTTCTCCCCTAGAGTAGCAAAGTTGTTGAAAAAGGTTCTCTCCTAGAGTCGCAAAGTTCGTGAAAAGGATTCTCCCATAGAGTTGCAACGTTCGTGAAGAGGCTTCTCCCCTAGAGTCGCAAAGTTCGTGAAAAGGGTTCTCCTTTAGAGTGGCAAAGATCGAGAAAAGGGTTCACCTTAGTGTCCTACAGTTTTTTAAACAGGTTCTCCCTTAGAGTCGCAAAGTTCGTGAAAAGGGATCTCCCCTAGAGTCACAAAGTTCGCTGAAAGGGTCTCGCCTAGAGTTGGACGGTTCGCGGAATGTGTTTTCTCCTAGAGTCGCAAAGTTCGCGAAAAGGTATCATCCTTAGAGTTGCAAAGTCCGTGAAAAGGGTTCTCCCCTAGAGTCGCAAAGATCGCGAAATGTTTCTACCCTGAAGTCCCAATGTTCGCGAAGAGGCTTCTCCCCTGAAGTCGCAAAGTTCTTCAAAAAAGTTCTCCTTTTGAGTCGCAAAGATCGTGAAAAGGTTCTCCCCTAAACTCGCAAAGTTCGTAAAAAGGGTACACCTTAGAGTCGCAAAGTTCGTGAACAGGTTTCTCTCCTAGAGTCGGACAGTCCGCGGTAAAGGTTTTCTCCTAAACTGGCACAGTTCGTGAAAACGGTTCTCCCCTAGAGTCGCAAAGTTTTGGAAAAGGGTTTTCCAATAGAGTCACAAAGTTCGTGAACAGCGTTCTCCCTTAGAGTCGCATAGTTCGTGAAAAGAATTCTCCAAGAGTCGCAAAGTTCTTGAAAATGGTTCCTCTTTAGAGTCGCAAAGTTCGTGTAAGGCGTTCTCACCTAGAGTCGCAAAGTTCGTGAAAAGAGTTCAGCATTAGAGTCGCAAAGTTCGTGAAAAGGGTTCTCCCCTGGAGTCGCAATGTTTGTGAAAAGGGTTCACCTTAGCATCGTAAAATTCCTGAAAAAGGTTCTCCCTTAGAGTTGCAAAGCTCGTGAAAAGGGATCTCCCCTAGAGTCACAAAGTTCGCTGAAAGGGTCTCCCCTACAGTGGGACGGTTCGCGGAAAGGGTTCTCTCCTAGAGTCACGAAGTTTGTGAAAAAGGTTCTCTCCTTGAGTCGCAAATTTTTTGAAAAGGGTTCTGCCGTAGAGTCGCAAAGTCCGTGGAAAGGTTTCTCCCCTAGAGTCGCAAAGTTCGTTGAAAGTGTTCCCATAGAGTCTCACAGTTCGCAAAAAGGGGTCTCCCTCAGAGTCGCAAAGTTCGGGAAAACGGATCTCCCCTAGAGTCACAATGTTCGCTGAAAGGGTCTCCCCTAGAGTCGCACGGTTCGCGGAAACGGTTCTCTCCTAGAGTCGTAAAATTCGTGAAAAGGTTCTCCTGTAGAGTCGCAAAGTCCGTGAAAAGGGTTCTCCCATAGAGTTGCAAAGATCGCGAAATGTTTCTCCCCTCGACTCGCAATGTTCGTGAAGAGGGTTCTCCCCTAGAGTCGCAAAGTTCGTGAAAAGGTTCTCCCCAAGAGTCGCAAAGATCGTGAAAAGGGTTCACCTTAGAGTCGCAAAGTTCGTGAAGAATTTTCTCCCCTAGAGTCGGACAGTCTGCGGGAAGGGCGCTCTTCTAAAGTCGCATAGTTTCTGAAAAGGGTTCTCCCCTATAGTCGCAAAGTTCGTGTATATAGTTCTCCCCTAGAATCGCAAAGTGCATGAAAAGAGATCAGCTTTAGAGTCGCAAAGCTCGTGAGAAGGGTTTTCCCCTAGAGTCGCAAAGTTCATGAAAAGAGTTCTCCCCTAGAGTCGCAAAGTTCGTGAAAAGGGTTCCCCTTTAGAGTCGCAAAGTTCGTGAAAGGGGTTCTCCCCTAGAGTGGCAAAGTTCATGAAAAGAGATCAGCTTTAGAGTCACAATGTTCGTGAAAAGGGTTCTCCCCTAAAGTCGCACAGTTTGTGAAAAGGGTTCTCCCTTAGAGTCGCAAAGTTCATGAAAAGGGTTCTCCTATAGAGTCACGAAATTCGTGAACAGGGTTCTCCCTTAGAGTCGCAAAGTTCGTGAAAAGAGTTCTCCAATAGTGGCAAAGTTCGTGAAAAGGGTTTCTCTTGAGAGTCGCAAAGTTCGTGTAAAAGGTTCTCCCCTAGAGTCGCAAAGTTCGTGAAAAGAGTTCAGCTTTAGAGTCGCTAAGTTTGTGAAAAGGTTTCTCCCCTAGAGTCGCAATGTTTGTGAAAAGGGTTCACCTTAGCGTCGTAATGTTCCTGAAAAGGGTTCTCCCTTAGACTCGCAAAGTTCGTGAAAAGGGATCTCCCCTAGAGTCGCAAAGTTTGTGAAAAGGGTTCTGCCGTAGAGTCGCAAAGTTCGTGAAAAGGGATCTCCCCTAGAGTCGCAAAGTTCATGAAAAGAGTTCAGGTTTAGTCGCAAAGTTCGTGAAAAGGGTTCTGCCCTAGAGTCGCAAAGTTTGTGAAAAGAGTTCACCTTAGCGTCGTAAAGTTCGTGAAAACGGATCTCCCCTAGGATCACAAAGTTCGCTGAAAGGGTTCCCCTAGAGTGGGACGGTTCGCGGAAAGGGTTCTCTCCTAGAGTCGCGGAGTTTGTGAAAAGGGTTCTCTTCTAGAGTCGCAAAGTTTGTGAAAAGGGTTCTGCCGTAGAGTCGCAAAGTCCTTGGAAAGGCTTCTCCCCTAGACTCGCAATGTTCGTGAAGAGGCTTCTCCCCTAGAGTCGTAGAGTTCGTGAAAAGGCTTCTCCGTTAGAGTCGCAAATATCGTGAAAAGGTTCTCCCCTGGAGTGGCAAAGATCGTGAAAAGGGTTCACCTTAGATTCGCAAAGCTCGTGAACAGGTTTCTCCCCTAGAGTCGGATAGTCCGCGCAAAGGGTTCCCTCTTAACTTCGCACAGCACGTGAACAGGGTTTTCCCCTAGAGTCGGAAAATTCGTGAAAACCGTTCTCTCCTAGAGTCGCAAAGTTCGTGAAAAGGGTTCAACTTAGCGTCGTAATGTTCCTGAAACGCGTTCTCCCTTAGAGTTGCAAAGTTCGTGAAAAGGGATCTCCCCTAGAGTCACAAAGTTCGCTAAAAGGATCTCCCCTAGAGTGGGACGGTTCGCGAAAAGGGTTCTCTCCCAGAGTCGCGACGTTTGTGAAAAGGGTTATCACCTAGAGTCGCAAAGTTCTTGAAAAGGGATCTCCCCTATTGTCACAAAGTTCGCTGAAAAGGTCTCCCCTAGAGTGGGACGGTTTGCGGAAAGGGTTCTCTCCTAGAGTCGCGAAGTTTGTGAAAAGGGCTCTCTACTAGAGTCGCAAAGTTTTTGAGAAGGGTTCTGCCGTAGAGTCGCAAAGCCCGTGGAAAGGCTTCTCCCCTAAAGTCGAAAAGGGTTCTCCCCTAGAGTCGCAAAGTTCGCTGAAAGGGTTTCCCCTAGAGTCGCAAAGTAGTTGAAAAGGGTTTTCCCCTAGAGTCGCAAAGTTCGTGTAATAGATTCTCCGTAGAGTCGCAAAGTTCGTGCAGAGGCTTCACCCCTAGAGTCGCAATGTTCGTGCGAAAGTTTCTCCCCTAGAGACGGACAGTCCGCGGAAAGGGTTCACCTTAGTGTCCTAAAGTTTGTGAAAAGGGTTCTCATTTAGAGTCGCAAAGTTCGTGAAAAGGGATCTCACCTAGAGTCACAAAGTTCGCTGAAAGGGTCTCCCCTAGAGTGGGACGGTTCGCGGAAACGGTTCTCTCCTAGAGTCGCAAAGTTTGTGAAAACGGTTCTGCCGTAGAGTCGCAAAGTCCGTGGAAAGGCTTCTCCCCTTGAGTCGCAAAGTTCATGAAAAAGGTTCTGCCCTAGAGTGGCAAAGTTCGCTGAAAATAGTTCTCCCTTAGAATCGCAAAATTCGTGAAAAGAGTTCTCCCCTAGACTCACAAACTTCGTGAAAACCATTCTTCTTTACAGTCCCAAAGTTCGCGAAAAGGTATCATCCTTATAGCCGCAAAGTTCGTGAAAAGGGTTCTCCCCTAGAGTCGCAAAGTTCATGAAAAGAGTTCCGGTTTAGTCGCAAAGTTCCTGAAAAGGGTTCTGCCCTAGAGTCGTAAAGTTTGTGAAAAGGGTTCACCTTAGCGTCTTAAAGTTCGTGAAAACGGATCTCCCCTAGGGTCACAAAGTTCGCTGAAAGGGTCTCCCCTAGAGTTGGATGGTTGGCGGAAAGGGTTCTCTCCTAGAGTCGCGAAGTTTGTGAAAAGGGTTCTCTCCTAGAGTCGCAAAGTTCGTGAAAAGGATTCTCCCATAGAGACGCAGTGTCCGTGAAAAGGGTTCTCACCTAGTGTCGCAAAGATTGCGAAATGTTTCTCCCCTTGAGTCGCAATGTTCGCGAAGAGGCTTCTCCCCTAGAGTCGCAAAGTTCTTGAAAAGGGTTCTCCTTTTGAGTCGCAAAGATCGTGAAAAGGTTCTCCCCTAAAGTCGCAAAGTTCGTAAAAAGGGTACACCTTAGAGTCGCAAAGTTCGTGAACAGGTTTCTCTCCTAGAGTCGGACAGTCCGCGGTAAAGGTTTTCTCCTAAACTGGCACAGTTCGTGAAAACGGTTCTCCCCTAGAGTCGCAAAGTTTTTGAAAAGGGTTTTCCAATAGAGTCACAAAGTTCGTGAACAGGGTTCTCCCTTAGGGTCGCAAAGTTCGTGAAAAGAATTCTCCAATAGTCGCAAAGTTCGTGAAAATGGTTCCTCTTTAGAGTCGCAAAGTTCGTGTAAGGCGTTCTCCCCTAGAGTCGCAAAGTTCGTGAAAAGTGTTCAGCTTTAGAGTCGCAAAGTTTGTGAAAAAAGTTCTCCCCTAGAGTCGCAATGTTTGTGAAAAGGGTTCACCTTAGCGTCGTAATGTTCCTGAAAAGGGTTCTCCCTTAGACTCGCAAAGTTCGTGAAAAGGGATCTTCCCTAGAGTCACAAAGTTCGCTGAAAGGGTCTCCCCTAGAGTGGGATGGTTCGCGGAAAGGGTTCTCTCCTAGAGTCGCGAAGTTTGTGAAAAGGGTTCTCTCCTAGAGTGGCAAAGTTCGTGAAAAGGATTCTCCCATAGAGACGCAAAGTTCGTGAAGAGGCTTCACCCCTATTGTCGCAAAGTTCGTTAAATGGTTCTCCCCTAGAGTCGCATAGTTTCTTTCTTTCTTTATTCAATACTGCAAACCTTGTACAGGTCCAAGCAGGTTGGGTCAAATGACAACAAAACAGTAAACAATAATACCAAAGTTAAAAAAACATCAAAGTGTGGCGAAAGGCAATAAGGAATCATTCCAGTCCGTTACCGTGCGAGGGAAAAATGAAAACTTGAATAAATCTGTGGGCTCAAAATACGGTGTCAGGGAATTAGGATGATGGTGGCGTGTATGCCCTGACGTTGAAAGCGACAGATATGGAGAAGGGTTAATAGCTAGATAGTTATTCCAAAGCAAGAAAAGAAATTGCAAACGTAAATTTTTTCTTCGTTGTTCAAGACATTGTATACCGTTAATCTGCATTAATTCAGAGGGTGAGTCATACGGGGAAAATTTAGAGTAAATAAACCTTACAGCTTTTCTGTGTACCTTTTCTAGGCGGGTGATATTGTGTTTAATAAATGGGTCCCAGACAACGCATGCATATTCAAGTTTATGTCTAATGAGTGAATTGTAAGCAAGTAATTTTACGCTTGGGGGAGAACTTCTTAGCTTATGTCTTAAAAAGTACAGTTTACGGAATGCAGAAGAACAGATATTATCTATATGTATATTCCATGATAAAGTATTAGTTAGTGTGACACCCAAATACTTATATTTAGTCTCTTCCAGCAAAGGTGACGAACCAAGTCTGTAGTTAAAAGAAAGCGGAGCTTTTTTGCGAGAGAGGCGAAGAAAGACGGTCTTAACTGTGTTAAGTTTCATGTCCCACGTTTCACACCATTCAAAAATCTTAGCAAGAGAGGAGTTAAGATGGATTTGGTCGTTAATTGAAGTTATTTCTTGAAAAAGCACACAATCATCCGCAAACAATCTGATTTGGACATTCGGATCAAGTTCCGCAGCAATGTCATTAATATATAAGAACAATAATGGCCCCAGCACACTTCCTTCGGGCATGCCAGAGCCGACCGGAAGGCAACCTGATTGCTGCTCATTAACTGTTACAAATTGGTAGCGATTGGTTAAATAGTTTGAAATCCATATGATTAAAATTTCCGGGAGTCCAATACGTCTGAGTTTTAAAATTAGTTTGTCATGGGGAACTCTATCGAAAGCTTTACTGAAGTCAAGAAATATTGCATCAATCTGCCCGTTCCTATCGAGACATGAAGCGAGTGAATGTATTACTGTCACTAATTGTGTAATTGTTGAGTATCCTTTTCTAAACCCGTGCTGGAAATTAGAGAGGACTGCGTGTGCATCTAAAGATTCATTAATCTGGTTGGCAATAATATGTTCGATTAGTTTACAACATGATGATGTAAGTGATATTGGACGATAATTTTGTAATAATGTGCGGTCACCTTTCTTGTGTATTGGCACAACCCTGGCTATCTTCCAGTCGCTCGGTAATTTTCCATGAAGTAATGAAATACGAAATAAAATAACTAGAAACATTGCAACAGATTCCGCATATCTCTTCAAAAACACGTTAGGAAGGTTGTCGGGACCACATGATTATTTAGTTTTTAAATTTAGTAACATAGAAACTATGCCAGGGTATGAAATAAAATTTACATCACAGGCGTGAAACACTGCGTGATTGGATGAACAAGCACCGGATTTAGAAAACACACTGTGAAAGTAGTCATTGAATTAATGCGCAATATCCCCGTGATCGGTAACCACAGAACCATCAACCAAAATTTGCGGCACCGGTTTCTTTTTTTCACTTATATAATTCCAAAACTTTTTTGGTCCCTCTACAATGAAATTAGGCAGCACTGTATTAAAAAAATGTTCTTTCGAAGAGTGTACTGCACGTGCAAGACCTTCTTTTAAATCCTTTAAATGACCTAAATGCAAGCGCTGTTTCTTTAACAGTTTTATTTTTCGCTTTAAGAGGATTATTTCACGCGCCATCCACGGCGTTTGTCTACGAACAAATTTACGTTTGCTCGGCACAAACTTATCGATACAGAAGTGGCACATATCTTTAAAACGGCGCCAAAGTGTGTTCAAATCAGTATCATTGAAATCGATAAGGCATGTTTCCAGATGTTCTATAGTTGATGCATCATCTGCACGTCAGTAATCTTTGAAATAACAATGTTTCACAGTGTTATTAGGTAGAGTACAAGCGACAATGAGTAAGTGAACACTGACAAGCAGGTGGTCAGAGATGCCTTCCACAATTTCAACAGTGTAATCAGGTAATCCTCTTGGCAAAAATACCAAATCTAGTACAGATTTGCTATTTCCTTGTACACGTGTCGGTTCCTGAACTATTTGAATGAGGTCATGTGTTAACAATATGTTAAGTAAACTGTTTAAATTATTGCTGTTTTGAGGAAGGGATTCAAAACGCTCCCAATTAACGCCTGCCAGGTTTAGGTCACCAATAAGTACCAATTTGTTTCTCTGGAACCGAGACATGTGCTCTTCAAGTTTTAAAAGATAATCAGCTGATGCATCAGGAGGTCTGTAAATGGCAAACAGAATCAAGGTATGGCCCCAGAATGAGATCTTTATGCACAAACATTCAAGGTCGGGAATTTCCTCCAAGAGAATAGCCTGTATGTGGTCTTTAATTAGAAATGCAACGCCACCTCCCCTGAAGGGCCGATCCCTACGAAAAACTTGGTAACAATTAGGGAAGATATCCTCGTCGGCTATTTCAGTCCGCAGCCACGTCTCGGTTATGACGGCAATATGTGGGTCATGTTCTAGTAAAGAAACCTCAAGGGGTTCCGTTTTGTTAACTACACTACGAGCATTTAGGGTGATTATGCGCATGTGCTTGTCACATTCTTTGGAAAGGCGTCAATATTCGGGCTGATGAGAGCGTTGATTGTTTATCTTGACGCGCATGTTTTTTGCCTCATCCCAAAAGAACAAGTCATTATTGACCCTAAGTTTATCATGAAGTAGGCGTACTTTTTTACCCTGCAGTTTTTCATCTTTCGCGCTTTCCCACAGAAGCTTCCGTTTCTTTAGCGTTGCTTGTGAGTAATCATGTTGTACAGACATGCCTGAATTTTTGAGCTTACTGCAGTTTTCAAATATAAGTTTCTTTTCGTTGAAATCCTGCAGATAGATTATGACCGGTCGTTTGCTACCTTGTCGGCCCAGCCTATGAATGCGACCGATTGATTTGCACTGTACTTGCAGCTTATCCCTCATTATCTCGGTGAGAACTTTTTCTTTGAGGGCTGCTTCCGCTTCGTCGTCACAATCAGAAACGCCATAAATAATTACGTTTGAACGCCTATTTCTGTCTTGGAGATCAGTTAGTTTTTTTGACTGGAAGCCAATAACATTTTCTATAGACTTGAGAGAAGTTTGAACCTGATCCCTTTCCGTCGGAGAAGACTCAGATAACCTTTTGTCAAGTTGAGTACACGTCTGTTGAAGGTTATTTATCAATGTTTCTATGTTAGACAGTTGGACTTTCATTTCTGAAATATCGTTACGGATAGCAGTTTGACCCTGAAGCAACTCTTCAAACAATTCCTTCTGCGTGGGACCTAGGTTTGATTCAATGTCCCCACAGAGAAGCAACTTGCACACAAGAAGACATTCATAGGCAAGGTCTAAACACTTCTGTGGGCACGGCAGGACAAAAATTCCACGACAATCAGTCCGTAAAAAACTACTGTAAGGACTAACCTGCAGAACGCAGAACAGAGTTCTGGTTCTGGCAAAGTTCGTGAAGAGGCTTCTCCCCTAGAGTCGCAAATTCCTGAAAAGGGTTATCCTTTAGAGTGGCAAACTTCGTGAAAAGGTTCTTTCCTAGAATCGCAAAGATCGTGAAAAGGGTTCACCTTAGATTCGCAACGTTCGTGAAAAGGTTTCTCCCCTAGGGTCGGACAGTCTGCGGAAGGGGTTCACCTTAGTGTCCTAAAGTTTGTTAAAGGGGTTCTCCCTTAGAGTCACAATGTTCGAGAAAAGGGACCTCCCCTAGAGTCAGAAAGTTCGCTGGAAGGGTCTCCGCTAGAGTCGGACGGTTCGCGGAAAGGGTTCTCTCCTAGAGTCGCAAAGTTCGCGAAACGGTATCATCCCTAGAGTCGCAAAATCCGTGAAAAGGGTTCTCACCTAGTGTCGCAAAGATCGCGAAATCTTTCTCCCCTTGAGTCGCAATGTTCGCGAAGAGGCTTCTCCCCTAGAGTCGGACAGTCCGCGGAAAGGGATTTCTCCTAAAGTGGCACAATTCGTGAAAACGGTTCTCCCCTAGGGTCGCAAAGTTCTTGAAAAGGGTTCTCGAATAGAATCACAAAGTTCGTGAACAGGGTTCCCCCTTCGAGTCGCAAAGTTCGTGAAAAGAATTCTCCAAGAGTCGCAAAGTTCGTGAAAAGGGTTCCCCTTTAGAGTCGCAAAGATCGTGTAAGGCGTTCTCCCCTAGAGTCGCAAAGTTCGTGAAAAGGGTTCTCCCCTGGAGTCGCAATGCTTGTGAAAAGGGTTCACCTTAGCGTCGTAAAGTTCCTAAAAAGGGTTCTCCCTTAGAGTTGCAAAGTTCGTGAAAAGGGATCTCCCCTAGAGTCACAAATTTCGCTGAAAGCGTCTCCCCTAGAGTGGGACGGTTCGCGGAAAGGGTTCTCTCCTAGATTCGCGAAGTTTGCGAAAAGGGTTCTCTCCTAGAGTCGCAAACTTTGTGAAAAGTGTTCGATCGTAGAGTCGCAAAGTCCGTGTAAAGGCTTCTCCCCTAGAGACGCAAAGTTCGTTGAAAATGTTCCCCTAGAGTCTCACAGTTCGCGAAAAGGGGTCTCCATTAGAGTCGCAAAGTTCGGGAAAAGGGATCTCTCCTAGAGTTACAATGTTCGCTGAAAGGGTCTCCCCTAGAGTCGGACGGTTCGCGGAAACGGTTCTCTCCTAGAGTCGAAAAGTTCGTGAAGAGGCTTCTCCCCAAGAGTCGCAAAGTTCGTGAAAAGGTTCTCCCCTAGAGTCGCAAAGATCGTGAAAAGGGTTCACATTAGAGTCGCAAAGTTCGTGAAGAGGTTTCTACCCTAGAGTCGGACAGTCTGCGGGAAGGGCACTCTCCTAAAATCGCATAGTTTCTGAAAATGGTTCTCAACTATAGTCGCAAAGTTCGTGAAAAGAGTTCTCCCCTAGAGTCGCAAAGTTCGTTAAAAGGGTTCTGCTTTAGAGTCGCAAAGTTTGTGAAAGGGGTTCTCCCCTAGAGTCGCAAAGTTCATGAAAAAGATCAGCATTAGAGTCACAAAGTTCGTGAAAAGGGTTCTCCCCTAAAGTCGCACAGTTCGTGAAAAGGGTTCTCCCCTAGAGTCGAAAAGTTCTTGAAAACGGTTCTCCTTTTGAGTCGCAAAGTTCATGAAAAGGTTCTGCCCTAAAGTCGCAAAGATCGTGAAAAGGGTTCACCTTAGAGTCGCAAAGTTCGCGAACAGGTTTCTCCCCTAGAGTCGGACAGTCCGCGGAAAGGGTTTTCTCCTAAAGTGGCACAGTTTGTGAAAACGGTTCTCCACTAGAGTCGCAAAGTTCTTGAAAATGGTTCTGCAATAGAGTCACAAAGTTCGTGAACAGCGTTACCCCTTAGTGTCGCAAAGTTCGTGAAAAGAATTCTCCAAGAGTCGCAAGGTTCGTGAAAAGGGTTTCCCATAGAGTCGCAAAGTTCGTGTAAGGCGTTCTCCCCTAGAGTCGCAAAGTTCGTGAAAAGGGTTGTCCCCTGGAGTCGCAATGTTTGTGAAAAGGGTTCACCTTAGCGTCGTAAAGTTCCTGAAAAGGGTTCTCCCTTAGAGTTGCAAAGTTCGTGAAAAAGAATCTCCCCTAGAGTCACAAAGTTCGCTGAAAGGGTCTCCCCTAGAGTGGCACGGTTCGCGGAAAGGGTTCTCTCCTAGAGTCGCGAAGTTTGTGAAAAGGGTTCTCTCCTAGAGTCGCAAATTTTGTGACAAGTGTTCTGCCGTAGAGTCGCAAAGTCCGTGTAAAGGCTTCTCCCCTAGAGTCGCAAAGTTCGTTGAAAGTGTTCCCCTAGAGTCTCACAGTACGCGAAAAGGGGTCTCCTTAGAGTCGCAAAGTTCGGCAAAATGGATCTCCCCTAAAGTTACAATGTTCGCTGAAACGGTCTCCCCTAGAGTCGGACGGTTCGCGGAAACGGTTCTCTCCTAGAGTCGCAAAGTCCGTGAAAAGGGATCTCCCGTAGAGTTGCAAAGATCGCGAAAACTTTCTCCCCTCCATTCGCAATGATCGTGAAGAGGCTTCTCCCCTAGAGTCGCAAAGTTCGTGAAAAGGTTCTCCCCTATAGTCGCAAAGATCGTGAAAAGAGTTCTCCCCTAGAGTCGCAAAGTTCGTGAAAAGGGTTCAGCTTCAGAGTCGCACAGTTCGTAAAAATGATCTCCCCTAGAGTCACAAAGTTCGCTGAGACTGTCTCCCCTAGAGTGGGACGGTTCGCGGAAAGGATTTTCTCCTAGAGTCGCAAAGTTCGTGAAAAGGGCTCTCTACTAGAGTCGCAAAGTTTGTGAGAAGGGTTCTGCCGAAGAGTCGCAAAGCCCGTGGAAAGGCTTCTCCCCTAAAGTCGAAAGGGTTCTTCCCTAGAGTCGCAAAGTTCGCTGAAAGGGTTTCCCCTAGAGTCAAAAAGTTGTTGAAAAGTGTTCTCCCCTAGAGTCGCAAAGTTCGTGAAAAGGATTCTCCATAGAGTCGCAAAGTTCGTGCAGAGGCTTCACCCCTAGATTGGCAAAGTTCGTGAAAAGGGTTCTCCTTTACAGTCGCAAACTTCATGAAAAGATTCTCCCCTAGAGTAGCAAAGATCGTGAAAAGGGTTCACCTTAGAATCGCAAAGTTCGTGCGAAGGTTTCTCCCCTAGAGTCGGACAGTCCGCGGAAAGGGTTCACCTTAGTGTCCTAAAGTTTGTGAAAAGGGTTCTCCTTTAGAGTCGCAAACTTCGTGAAAAAGGATCTCACCTAGAGTAACAAAGTTCGCTGAAAGGGTCACCCCTAGAGTGGGACCTTTCGCGGAAAGGGTTCTCTTCTAGAGTCGCAAAGTTTGTGAAAAGGGTTCTGTCGTAGAGTCGCAAAGTCCGTTGAAAGGCTTCTCCCCTTGAGTCGCAAAGTTCATGAAAAAAGTTCTGCCCTAGAGTGCCAAAGTTCGCTGAAAAGAGTACTCCCCTAGAATCGCAAAGTTCGTGAACAGGTTTCTCCCCTAGAGTCGGACAGTCCGCGGAAAGGTTTTCTCCTAAAGTGGCACAGTACGTGAAAACGGTTCTCACCTAGAGTCGCAAAGTTCTTGAAAAGAATTCTCCAAGAGTCGCAAAGTTCGTGAAAAGGGTTCCCCTTTAGAGTCGCAAAGTTCGTGTAAGGCGTTCTCCCCTAGAGTCGCAAAGTTCGTGAAAAGAGTTCAGCTTGAGAGTCGCAAAGTTCGTGAAAAGTGTTCTGCCCTGGAGTCAAAAAGTTCGCTGAAAGGGTCTCCCCTAGAGTGGGACGGTTCGCAGAAAGGGTTCTCTCCTAGAGTCGCTAAGTTTGTGAAAAGTGTTCTCTCCTAGAGTCGCAAAGTTCGTGAAAAGGATTCTCCCATCGAGACGCAATGTTCTTGAAGAGGCTTCACCCCTAGAGTCGCAAAGTTCGTGAAATGGTTCTCCCCTAGAGTCGCAAAGTTTGTGAAGAGGCTTCTCCCCTAGAGTCGCAAAGTTCGCGAAAAGGGTTATCTTTTAGAGTGGCAAACTTTGTGAAATTGTTCTTTCCTAGAATCGCAAAGATCGTGAAAAGGGTTCACATTAGAATCGCAAAGTTCGTGAAAAGGTTTCTCCCCTAGGGTCGGACAGTCTGCGGAAGGGGATCACCTAAGTGTCCTAAAGTTTGTTAAAGGGGTTCTCCGTAAGAGTCACAATGTTCGAGAAAAGGGACCTCCCCTAGAGTGAGAATGTTCGCTGGAAGGGTCTCCACTAGAGTCGGGCGGTTCGCGGAAAGGGTTCTCTCCTAGAGTCGCAAAGTTCGCGAAACGGTATCATCCTTAGAGTCACAAAGTCCGTGAAAAGGGTTCTCACCTAGAGTCGCAAAGATTGCGAAATGTTTCTCCCCTTGAGTCGCAATGTTCGCGAAGAGGCTTCTCCCCTAGAGTCGCAAAGTTCTTGAAAAGGGTTCTCCTTTTGAGTCGCAAAGTTCATGAAAAGCTTCTCCCCTAAAGTCGCAAAGATCGTGAAAAGGGTTCACCTTAGAGTCGCAAAGTTCGTGAACAGGTTTCTCCCCTAGAGTCGGACAGTCCGCGGAAAGGGTTTTCTCCTAAAGTGGCACAGTTCGTGAAAACGGTTCTCCCCTAGAGTCGCAAAGTTGTTGAAAAGGGTAATCCCCTAGAGTCGCAAAGTTCGTGAAAAGCATTCTCCGTAGAGTCGCAAAGTTCGTGCAGAGGCTTCACCCCTAGAGTCGCAAAGTTCGTGAAAAGGGTTCTCCTTTACAGTCGCAAACTTTATGAAAAGATTCTCCCCTAGAGTAGCGAAGATCGTCAAAAGGGTTCACATTAGAATCGCAAAGTTCGTGCGAAGGTTTCTCCCCTAGAGTCGCACAGTCCGCGGAAAGGGTTCACCTTAGTGTCCTAAAGTTTGTGAAAAGGGTTCTCGTTTAGAGTCGCAAACTTCGTGAAAAAGGATCTCACTTCGAGTCACAAAGTTTGCTGAAAGGGTCTCCCCTAGAGTGGGACGGTTCGCAAAAAGGGTTCTCTCCTAGAGTCGCAAGTTTGTGAAAAGGTTTCTGCCATAGAGTCGCAAAGTTCATGAAAAAGGTTCTGCCCTAGACTGGCACAGTTCACTGAAAAGAGTTCTCCCCTAGAATCGCAAAGCTCGTGAACAGGATTCTCTCCTAGAGTCGCACAGTCCGCGGAAAGGGTTTTCTCCTAAAGTGGCACAGTTCGTGAACAGGTTTCCCCTTAGAGTCGCAAACTTCGTGAAAAGAGTTCAGCTTTAGAGTCGCAAAGTTCGTGAAAAGGGTTCTCCCCTGGAGTCTCAATGTTTGGGAAAAGGGTTCACCTCAGCATCGTAAAGTTCCTGAAAAGGGTGCTCCCTTAGAGTTGCAAACTTCTTGAAAAGGGATCTCCCCTAGGATCACAAAGTTCGCTGATAGGGTCTCCCCTAGAGTGGGACGGTTCGCGGGAAGGGTTCCCTCCTAGAGTCGCGAAGTTTTTGAAAAGGGTTCTCCCCTAGAGTCGCAATGTTCGTGAAAAGGATTCTCCCATAGAGACGCAAAGTTCTTGAAGAGGCTTCACCCCTAAAGTCGCAAAGTTCGTGAAATGATTCTCCCATAGAGTCGCAAAGTTCGTGAAGAGGCTTCTCCCCTTGAGTCGCAAAGTTCGTGAAAAGAGTTCAGCTTTAGAGTCGCAAAGTTCGTGAAAAGGGTTCTCCCCTGGAGTCGCAATGTATGTGAAAAGGGTTCACCTTAGCGTCACAAAGCTCCTGAAAAGGGTTCTCCCTTAGAGTTGCAAAGTTCGTGAAATTGGATCTCCCCTAGAATCACAAAGTTCGCTGAAAGGGTCTCCCCTAGAGTCGGACGGTTCGCGGAAAGGGTTCTCTCCTAGAGTCGCGATGTTTGTGAAAAGGGTTATCACCTAGAGTCGCAAAGTTCTCGAAAAGGGATCGCCCCTAAAGTCACAAAGTTCGCTGAAAGGGTCTCCCCTAGAGTGGGACGGTTTGGGGAAAGGGTTCTCTCCTAGAGTCGCGAAGTTTGTGAAAAGGGCTCTCTACTAGAGTCGCAAAGTTTTTGACAAGGGTTCTGCCGTAGAGTCGCAAAGCCCATGGAAATGCTTCTCCCCTAAAGTCGAAAAGGGTTCACCCCTAGAGTCGCAAAGTACGCTGAAAGGGTTTCCCCTAGAGTCGAAAAGTTGTTGAAAAGGGTTCTCCCCTAGAGTCGCAAAGTTCGTGAAAAGGATTCTCCGTAGAGTCGCAAAGTTCGTGCAGAGGCTTCACCCCTAGAGTCGCAAAGTTCGTGAAAAGGGTTCTCCTTTACAGTCGCAAACTTCATGAAAACATTCTCCCCTAGAGTAGCAAAGATTGTGAAAAGGGTTCACCTTAGAATCGCAAAGTTCGTGCGAAGGTTTCTCCCCTAGAGTCGGACAGTCCGCGGAAAGCGTTCACCTTAGTGTCCTTAAGTTTGTGAAAAGGGTTCTCCTTTAGAGTCACAAAGTTCGCAGAAAGGGTCTCCCCTAGAGTGGGACGGTTCGCGGAAAGGGTTCTCTCCTAGAGTCGCAAAGTTTGTGAAAAGGGTTCTGCCGTTGAGTCGCAAAGTCCGTGGAAAGGCTTCTCCCCTTGAGTCGCAAAGTTCATGAAAAAAGTTCTGCCCTAGAATGGCAAAGTTCGCTGAAAAGAGTTCATCCTAGAATCGCAAAGTTCGTGAACAGGTTTCTCCCCTAGAGTCAGACAGTCCGCGGAAAGGGTTTTCTCCTAAAGTGGTACAGTTCGTGAAAATGGTTCTCCCCCTAGAGTCGCAAAGTTCTTGAAAACGGTTCTCCAATAGAGTCACAAAGTTCGTGAACAGGGTTCCCCCTCAGAGTCGCAAAGTTCGTGAAAAGAATTCTCCAAGAGTCGCAAAGTCCGTGAAAAGGGTTCCCCTTTAGAGTCGCAAAGTTCGTGTAAAGCCTTCTCCCCTAGAGTCACAAAGTTCATGAAAAGAGTTCAGCTTTAGAGTCGCAAAGTTCGTGAAAAGGGTTCTCCCCTAGAGTCGCAATATTTGTGAAAAGGGTTCACCTTAGCGTCGTAATGTTCCTGAAAAGGGGTTTCCCTTAGAGTCGCAAAGTTTGTGAAAAGGATCTCACCTAGAGTCACAAAGTTCGCTGAAAGGGTCTCCCCTAGAGTGGGTCAGTTCTCGGAAAGGGTTCTCACATAGAGTCGCGAAGTTTGTGAAAAGGGTTCTGCCCTAGAGTGGCAAAGTTCGCTGAAAGGGTTTCGCCTAGAGTCGCAAAGTTGTTGAAAAGGGTTCTCCCCTAGAGTCGCAAAGTTCGTGAAAAGGGAACTCCTTAGAGTCGCAAAGTTAGTGAAGAGGTTTCTCCCCTAGAGTCGGACATTCCGCGGGAAGGGTACTCTCCTAAATTTGTAGTTTCTGAAAAGGGTTCTCCCTTAGAGTCGCAAAGTTCGTGAAAAAGCATCTCCCATAGAGTCACAAAGTTCGCTGAAAGAGTCTCTCCTAAAGGCGGACGGTTGCCGGAAAGGGTTCTCTCCTAGAGTCGCAAAGTTTGTCAAAAGGTTGTCCCGTATATCGCATAGTGTCCGTGAAAAGGGTTCACCCCTAGAGTCGCAAAGGTTGCGAAATGTTTCTCCCCTAAAGTCGCAATGTTCGCGAACAGGCTTCTGCCCTAGAGTCGCAAAGTTCGTGAAAAGGGTTCTCTTTAGATTCACAAAGTTTGAGAAAAAATTCTCCCCTAGGGTCGCAAAGATGGTGAAAAGGGCTCACCATAAAGTCGCAAATTCGTGAACAGGTTTCTCCCCTAGACTAGGACAGTCCACGGAAAGGGTTCTCTCCTAAGGTCGCACAGTTCGTGAAAAGGGTTCTCCCCTAGAGTCGCAAAGTTCTTGAGAAGGGTTCTCCAATAGAGTCACAAAGTTCGTGAACAGGGTTCTCCCCTAGAGTCGCAAAGTTTGTGAAAAGAGTTCTCCATGAGTCGCAAAGTCCGTGAAAAGGGTTACACTTTAGAGTCGCAAAGTTCGTGTAAAGCCTTCTCCCCTAGAGTCGCAAAGTTCATGAAAAGAGTTCTCCAATAGCGTCACAAAGTTCGTGAAAAGGGTTCTCCCTTATAGTCGCAAAGTTCGTAAAAGGATTCTTCTTTAGAGTCGCAAAGTTCACGAAAAGGTATCATCCTTAGAGTTGCAAAGTTCGTGAAAAGGGCTCTCCCCTAGAGTCGCAAAGTTCGTGAAAAGAGTTCTCCCCTAGAGTCGCAAAGTTCGTGAAAAGGGATCTCCCCTAGAGTCGCAACGTTTGTAAAAAGGGTTCACCTTAGTGTCGTAATGTTCGTGAAAAGGGTTCTCCTTTAGAGTCGCAAAGTTCGTGAAAAGGGATCTCACCTAGAGTCGCAAAGTTCGCTGAAAGGGTCTCCCCTAGAGTGGGACGGTTCGCAGAAAGGGTTCTCTCCTAGAGTCGCGAAGTTTGTGAAAAGGGTTCTCTCCTAGAGTCGCAAAGCTTGTGAAAATGGTTCTGCCGTACAGTCGGAAACCCCGTGGAAAGGCTTCTCCCCTAAAGTCGCAAAGTTCGCGAAAAGGGTTTCCCCTAGAGTCGCAAAGCTGTTGAAAAGGGTTCTCCCATAGGGTCGCAAAGTTCGTGAAAAGGATTCTGCCCTAGAGTCGCAAAGTACATGAAAAGGGTTCTCCTTTAGAGTCGCAAACATCGTGAAAAGGTTCTCGCCTAGAATCGCAAAGATCGTGAAAAGGGTTCACCTTAGAATCACAAAGTTCGTGAAAAGGTTTCTCCCCTCGAGTCGGACAGTCCGCGGAAAGGGTTCGCTTTAGTGTCCTACGGTTCGTGAAAAGGGATCCCCCCTAGAGTCACAAAGTTCGCTGAAGGGTCTCCACTAGAGTCGGACGGTTCGCGGAAAAGGTTCTCTCGTAGATTCGCAAAGTTTCTGAAAAGGTTGTCCCGTAAGTTGCAAAGTCAGTCAAAAGGGTTCACCCCTAGAGTCGCAAAGATCGCGAAATTTTTCTCCCCTAAAGTCGCAAAGATCGTGAATAGGCTTGTCCATTAGAGTCGCAAAGTTCGTGAAAAGGGTTCTCCCCTAGAGTCGGACAGTCCGCGGGAAGGGCACTCTCCTAAAGTCGCACAGTATCTGAAAAGGGTTCTCCAATAGAGTCACAAAGTTCGTGAAAAAGGTTCTCCCCTAGAGTCCCAAAGCTCGTGAAAAGGGTTCTCCCTTAGAGTCGCAAAGTTCGCGAAAAGCTATCATCCTTAATGTCGCAAAGTTCGTGAAAAGCGTTCTCCCCTAGATTCGCAAAGTTTGTGAGAAGAGTTCTCCCCTAGATTCGCAAAGTTCGTGAAAAGGTTTCCCCTTTAGAGACGCAAAGTATCGTGAAAGGGGTTCTCCCCTAGAGTCGCAAAGTTCATCAAAAGAGTTCAGCTTTAGAGTCGCAAAATTCGTGAAAAGGGTTCTCCCCTAGAGTCGGAAAGTTTGTCAAAAGGGTTAACCTTAGCGTCGTAAAGCTCGTGAAAAGGGTTCTCCCTTAGATTCGCAAAGTTCGTGAAAAGGGATCTCCCCTGGAGTCACAAAGCTCGCTGAAAGGGTCTCCCCTAGAGTCGGACGGTTCGCGGAAAGGGTTCTCTCCTGGAGTCGCAAAGTCGTGGAAAGGGTTCTCCCCTAGAGTAGCAAAGTTGTTGAAAAAGGTTCTCTCCTAGAGTCGCAAAGTTCGTGAAAAGGATTCTCCCATAGAGTTGCAACGTTCGTGAAGAGGCTTCTCCCCTAGAGTCGCAAAGTTCGTGAAAAGGGTTCTCCTTTAGAGTGGCAAAGATCGAGAAAAGGGTTCACCTTAGTGTCCTACAGTTTTTTAAACAGGTTCTCCCTTAGAGTCGCAAAGTTCGTGAAAAGGGATCTCCCCTAGAGTCACAAAGTTCGCTGAAAGGGTCTCGCCTAGAGTTGGACGGTTCGCGGAATGTGTTTTCTCCTAGAGTCGCAAAGTTCGCGAAAAGGTATCATCCTTAGAGTTGCAAAGTCCGTGAAAAGGGTTCTCCCCTAGAGTCGCAAAGATCGCGAAATGTTTCTACCCTGAAGTCCCAATGTTCGCGAAGAGGCTTCTCCCCTGAAGTCGCAAAGTTCTTCAAAAAAGTTCTCCTTTTGAGTCGCAAAGATCGTGAAAAGGTTCTCCCCTAAACTCGCAAAGTTCGTAAAAAGGGTACACCTTAGAGTCGCAAAGTTCGTGAACAGGTTTCTCTCCTAGAGTCGGACAGTCCGCGGTAAAGGTTTTCTCCTAAACTGGCACAGTTCGTGAAAACGGTTCTCCCCTAGAGTCGCAAAGTTTTGGAAAAGGGTTTTCCAATAGAGTCACAAAGTTCGTGAACAGGGTTCCCCCTCAGAGTCGCAAAGTTCGTGAAAAGAATTCTCCAAGAGTCGCAAAGTCCGTGAAAAGGGTTCCCCTTTAGAGTCGCAAAGTTCGTGTAAAGCCTTCTCCCCTAGAGTCACAAAGTTCATGAAAAGAGTTCAGCTTTAGAGTCGCAAAGTTCGTGAAAAGGGTTCTCCCCTAGAGTCGCAATATTTGTGAAAAGGGTTCACCTTAGCGTCGTAATGTTCCTGAAAAGGGGTTTCCCTTAGAGTCGCAAAGTTTGTGAAAAGGATCTCACCTAGAGTCACAAAGTTCGCTGAAAGGGTCTCCCCTAGAGTGGGTCAGTTCTCGGAAAGGGTTCTCACATAGAGTCGCGAAGTTTGTGAAAAGGGTTCTGCCCTAGAGTGGCAAAGTTCGCTGAAAGGGTTTCGCCTAGAGTCGCAAAGTTGTTGAAAAGGGTTCTCCCCTAGAGTCGCAAAGTTCGTGAAAAGGGAACTCCTTAGAGTCGCAAAGTTAGTGAAGAGGTTTCTCCCCTAGAGTCGGACATTCCGCGGGAAGGGTACTCTCCTAAATTTGTAGTTTCTGAAAAGGGTTCTCCCTTAGAGTCGCAAAGTTCGTGAAAAAGCATCTCCCATAGAGTCACAAAGTTCGCTGAAAGAGTCTCTCCTAAAGGCGGACGGTTGCCGGAAAGGGTTCTCTCCTAGAGTCGCAAAGTTTGTCAAAAGGTTGTCCCGTATATCGCATAGTGTCCGTGAAAAGGGTTCACCCCTAGAGTCGCAAAGGTTGCGAAATGTTTCTCCCCTAAAGTCGCAATGTTCGCGAACAGGCTTCTGCCCTAGAGTCGCAAAGTTCGTGAAAAGGGTTCTCTTTAGATTCACAAAGTTTGAGAAAAAATTCTCCCCTAGGGTCGCAAAGATGGTGAAAAGGGCTCACCATAAAGTCGCAAATTCGTGAACAGGTTTCTCCCCTAGACTAGGACAGTCCACGGAAAGGGTTCTCTCCTAAGGTCGCACAGTTCGTGAAAAGGGTTCTCCCCTAGAGTCGCAAAGTTCTTGAGAAGGGTTCTCCAATAGAGTCACAAAGTTCGTGAACAGGGTTCTCCCCTAGAGTCGCAAAGTTTGTGAAAAGAGTTCTCCATGAGTCGCAAAGTCCGTGAAAAGGGTTACACTTTAGAGTCGCAAAGTTCGTGTAAAGCCTTCTCCCCTAGAGTCGCAAAGTTCATGAAAAGAGTTCTCCAATAGCGTCACAAAGTTCGTGAAAAGGGTTCTCCCTTATAGTCGCAAAGTTCGTAAAAGGATTCTTCTTTAGAGTCGCAAAGTTCACGAAAAGGTATCATCCTTAGAGTTGCAAAGTTCGTGAAAAGGGCTCTCCCCTAGAGTCGCAAAGTTCGTGAAAAGAGTTCTCCCCTAGAGTCGCAAAGTTCGTGAAAAGGGATCTCCCCTAGAGTCGCAACGTTTGTAAAAAGGGTTCACCTTAGTGTCGTAATGTTCGTGAAAAGGGTTCTCCTTTAGAGTCGCAAAGTTCGTGAAAAGGGATCTCACCTAGAGTCGCAAAGTTCGCTGAAAGGGTCTCCCCTAGAGTGGGACGGTTCGCAGAAAGGGTTCTCTCCTAGAGTCGCGAAGTTTGTGAAAAGGGTTCTCTCCTAGAGTCGCAAAGCTTGTGAAAATGGTTCTGCCGTACAGTCGGAAACCCCGTGGAAAGGCTTCTCCCCTAAAGTCGCAAAGTTCGCGAAAAGGGTTTCCCCTAGAGTCGCAAAGCTGTTGAAAAGGGTTCTCCCATAGGGTCGCAAAGTTCGTGAAAAGGATTCTGCCCTAGAGTCGCAAAGTACATGAAAAGGGTTCTCCTTTAGAGTCGCAAACATCGTGAAAAGGTTCTCGCCTAGAATCGCAAAGATCGTGAAAAGGGTTCACCTTAGAATCACAAAGTTCGTGAAAAGGTTTCTCCCCTCGAGTCGGACAGTCCGCGGAAAGGGTTCGCTTTAGTGTCCTACGGTTCGTGAAAAGGGATCCCCCCTAGAGTCACAAAGTTCGCTGAAGGGTCTCCACTAGAGTCGGACGGTTCGCGGAAAAGGTTCTCTCGTAGATTCGCAAAGTTTCTGAAAAGGTTGTCCCGTAAGTTGCAAAGTCAGTCAAAAGGGTTCACCCCTAGAGTCGCAAAGATCGCGAAATTTTTCTCCCCTAAAGTCGCAAAGATCGTGAATAGGCTTGTCCATTAGAGTCGCAAAGTTCGTGAAAAGGGTTCTCCCCTAGAGTCGGACAGTCCGCGGGAAGGGCACTCTCCTAAAGTCGCACAGTATCTGAAAAGGGTTCTCCAATAGAGTCACAAAGTTCGTGAAAAAGGTTCTCCCCTAGAGTCCCAAAGCTCGTGAAAAGGGTTCTCCCTTAGAGTCGCAAAGTTCGCGAAAAGCTATCATCCTTAATGTCGCAAAGTTCGTGAAAAGCGTTCTCCCCTAGATTCGCAAAGTTTGTGAGAAGAGTTCTCCCCTAGATTCGCAAAGTTCGTGAAAAGGTTTCCCCTTTAGAGACGCAAAGTATCGTGAAAGGGGTTCTCCCCTAGAGTCGCAAAGTTCATCAAAAGAGTTCAGCTTTAGAGTCGCAAAATTCGTGAAAAGGGTTCTCCCCTAGAGTCGGAAAGTTTGTCAAAAGGGTTAACCTTAGCGTCGTAAAGCTCGTGAAAAGGGTTCTCCCTTAGATTCGCAAAGTTCGTGAAAAGGGATCTCCCCTGGAGTCACAAAGCTCGCTGAAAGGGTCTCCCCTAGAGTCGGACGGTTCGCGGAAAGGGTTCTCTCCTGGAGTCGCAAAGTCGTGGAAAGGGTTCTCCCCTAGAGTAGCAAAGTTGTTGAAAAAGGTTCTCTCCTAGAGTCGCAAAGTTCGTGAAAAGGATTCTCCCATAGAGTTGCAACGTTCGTGAAGAGGCTTCTCCCCTAGAGTCGCAAAGTTCGTGAAAAGGGTTCTCCTTTAGAGTGGCAAAGATCGAGAAAAGGGTTCACCTTAGTGTCCTACAGTTTTTTAAACAGGTTCTCCCTTAGAGTCGCAAAGTTCGTGAAAAGGGATCTCCCCTAGAGTCACAAAGTTCGCTGAAAGGGTCTCGCCTAGAGTTGGACGGTTCGCGGAATGTGTTTTCTCCTAGAGTCGCAAAGTTCGCGAAAAGGTATCATCCTTAGAGTTGCAAAGTCCGTGAAAAGGGTTCTCCCCTAGAGTCGCAAAGATCGCGAAATGTTTCTACCCTGAAGTCCCAATGTTCGCGAAGAGGCTTCTCCCCTGAAGTCGCAAAGTTCTTCAAAAAAGTTCTCCTTTTGAGTCGCAAAGATCGTGAAAAGGTTCTCCCCTAAACTCGCAAAGTTCGTAAAAAGGGTACACCTTAGAGTCGCAAAGTTCGTGAACAGGTTTCTCTCCTAGAGTCGGACAGTCCGCGGTAAAGGTTTTCTCCTAAACTGGCACAGTTCGTGAAAACGGTTCTCCCCTAGAGTCGCAAAGTTTTGGAAAAGGGTTTTCCAATAGAGTCACAAAGTTCGTGAACAGCGTTCTCCCTTAGAGTCGCATAGTTCGTGAAAAGAATTCTCCAAGAGTCGCAAAGTTCTTGAAAATGGTTCCTCTTTAGAGTCGCAAAGTTCGTGTAAGGCGTTCTCACCTAGAGTCGCAAAGTTCGTGAAAAGAGTTCAGCATTAGAGTCGCAAAGTTCGTGAAAAGGGTTCTCCCCTGGAGTCGCAATGTTTGTGAAAAGGGTTCACCTTAGCATCGTAAAATTCCTGAAAAAGGTTCTCCCTTAGAGTTGCAAAGCTTGTGAAAAGGGATCTCCCCTAGAGTCACAAAGTTCGCTGAAAGGGTCTCCCCTACAGTGGGACGGTTCGCGGAAAGGGTTCTCTCCTAGAGTCACGAAGTTTGTGAAAAAGGTTCTCTCCTTGAGTCGCAAATTTTTTGAAAAGGGTTCTGCCGTAGAGTCGCAAAGTCCGTGGAAAGGTTTCTCCCCTAGAGTCGCAAAGTTCGTTGAAAGTGTTCCCATAGAGTCTCACAGTTCGCAAAAAGGGGTCTCCCTCAGAGTCGCAAAGTTCGGGAAAACGGATCTCCCCTAGAGTCACAATGTTCGCTGAAAGGGTCTCCCCTAGAGTCGCACGGTTCGCGGAAACGGTTCTCTCCTAGAGTCGTAAAATTCGTGAAAAGGTTCTCCTGTAGAGTCGCAAAGTCCGTGAAAAGGGTTCTCCCATAGAGTTGCAAAGATCGCGAAATGTTTCTCCCCTCGACTCGCAATGTTCGTGAAGAGGGTTCTCCCCTAGAGTCGCAAAGTTCGTGAAAAGGTTCTCCCCAAGAGTCGCAAAGATCGTGAAAAGGGTTCACCTTAGAGTCGCAAAGTTCGTGAAGAAGTTTCTCCCCTAGAGTCGGACAGTCTGCGGGAAGGGCGCTCTTCTAAAGTCGCATAGTTTCTGAAAAGGGTTCTCCCCTATAGTCGCAAAGTTCGTGTATATAGTTCTCCCCTAGAATCGCAAAGTGCATGAAAAGAGATCAGCTTTAGAGTCGCAAAGCTCGTGAGAAGGGTTTTCCCCTAGAGTCGCAAAGTTCATGAAAAGAGTTCTCCCCTAGAGTCGCAAAGTTCGTGAAAAGGGTTCCCCTTTAGAGTCGCAAAGTTCGTGAAAGGGGTTCTCCCCTAGAGTGGCAAAGTTCATGAAAAGAGATCAGCTTTAGAGTCACAATGTTCGTGAAAAGGGTTCTCCCCTAAAGTCGCACAGTTTGTGAAAAGGGTTCTCCCTTAGAGTCGCAAAGTTCATGAAAAGGGTTCTCCTATAGAGTCACGAAATTCTTGAACAGGGTTCTCCCTTAGAGTCGCAAAGTTCGTGAAAAGAGTTCTCCAATAGTGGCAAAGTTCGTGAAAAGGGTTTCTCTTGAGAGTCGCAAAGTTCGTGTAAAAGGTTCTCCCCTAGAGTCGCAAAGTTCGTGAAAAGAGTTCAGCTTTAGAGTCGCTAAGTTTGTGAAAAGGTTTCTCCCCTAGAGTCGCAATGTTTGTGAAAAGGGTTCACCTTAGCGTCGTAATGTTCCTGAAAAGGGTTCTCCCTTAGACTCGCAAAGTTCGTGAAAATGGATCTCCCCTAGAGTCGCAAAGTTTGTGAAAAGGGTTCTGCCGTAGAGTCGCAAAGTTCGTGAAAAGGGATCTCCCCTAGAGTCGCAAAGTTCATGAAAAGAGTTCAGGTTTAGTCGCAAAGTTCGTGAAAAGGGTTCTGCCCTAGAGTCGCAAAGTTTGTGAAAAGAGTTCACCTTAGCGTCGTAAAGTTCGTGAAAACGGATCTCCCCTAGGATCACAAAGTTCGCTGAAAGGGTTCCCCTAGAGTTGGACGGTTCGCGGAAAGGGTTCTCTCCTAGAGTCGCGGAGTTTGTGAAAAGGGTTCTCTTCTAGAGTCGCAAAGTTTGTGAAAAGGGTTCTGCCGTAGAGTCGCAAAGTCCTTGGAAAGGCTTCTCCCCTAGACTCGCAATGTTCGTGAAGAGGCTTCTCCCCTAGAGTCGTAGAGTTCGTGAAAAGGCTTCTCCGTTAGAGTCGCAAATATCGTGAAAAGGTTCTCCCCTGGAGTGGCAAAGATCGTGAAAAGGGTTCACCTTAGATTCGCAAAGCTCGTGAACAGGTTTCTCCCCTAGAGTCGGATAGTCCGCGCAAAGGGTTCCCTCTTAACTTCGCACAGCACGTGAACAGGGTTTTCCCCTAGAGTCGGAAAATTCGTGAAAACCGTTCTCTCCTAGAGTCGCAAAGTTCGTGAAAAGGGTTCAACTTAGCGTCGTAATGTTCCTGAAACGCGTTCTCCCTTAGAGTTGCAAAGTTCGTGAAAAGGGATCTCCCCTAGAGTCACAAAGTTCGCTAAAAGGATCTCCCCTAGAGTGGGACGGTTCGCGAAAAGGGTTCTCTCCCAGAGTCGCGACGTTTGTGAAAAGGGTTATCACCTAGAGTCGCAAAGTTCTTGAAAAGGGATCTCCCCTATTGTCACAAAGTTCGCTGAAAAGGTCTCCCCTAGAGTGGGACGGTTTGCGGAAAGGGTTCTCTCCTAGAGTCGCGAAGTTTGTGAAAAGGGCTCTCTACTAGAGTCGCAAAGTTTTTGAGAAGGGTTCTGCCGTAGAGTCGCAAAGCCCGCGGAAAGGCTTCTCCCCTAAAGTCGAAAAGGGTTCTCCCCTAGAGTCGCAAAGTTCGCTGAAAGGGTTTCCCCTAGAGTCGCAAAGTAGTTGAAAAGGGTTTTCCCCTAGAGTCGCAAAGTTCGTGTAATAGATTCTCCGTAGAGTCGCAAAGTTCGTGCAGAGGCTTCACCCCTAGAGTCGCAATGTTCGTGCGAAAGTTTCTCCCCTAGAGACGGACAGTCCGCGGAAAGGGTTCACCTTAGTGTCCTAAAGTTTGTGAAAAGGGTTCTCATTTAGAGTCGCAAAGTTCGTGAAAAGGGATCTCACCTAGAGTCACAAAGTTCGCTGAAAGGGTCTCCCCTAGAGTGGGACGGTTCGCGGAAACGGTTCTCTCCTAGAGTCGCAAAGTTTGTGAAAACGGTTCTGCCGTAGAGTCGCAAAGTCCGTGGAAAGGCTTCTCCCCTTGAGTCGCAAAGTTCATGAAAAAGGTTCTGCCCTAGAGTGGCAAAGTTCGCTGAAAATAGTTCTCCCCTAGAATCGCAAAATTCGTGAAAAGAGTTCTCCCCTAGACTCACAAAGTTCGTGAAAACCATTCTTCTTTACAGTCCCAAAGTTCGCGAAAAGGTATCATCCTTATAGTCGCAAAGTTGGTGAAAAGGGTTCTCCCCTAGAGTCGCAAAGTTCATGAAAAGAGTTCCGGTTTAGTCGCAAAGTTCCTGAAAAGGGTTCTGCCCTAGAGTCGTAAAGTTTGTGAAAAGGGTTCACCTTAGCGTCTTAAAGTTCGTGAAAACGGATCTCCCCTAGGCTCACAAAGTTCGCTGAAAGGGTCTCCCCTAGAGTTGGATGGTTGACGGAAAGGGTTCTCTCCTAGAGTCGCGAAGTTTGTGAAAAGGGTTCTCTCCTAGAGTCGCAAAGTTCGTGAAAAGGATTCTCCCATAGAGACGCAGTGTCCGTGAAAAGGGTTCTCACCTAGTGTCGCAAAGATTGCGAAATGTTTCTCCCCTTGAGTCGCAATGTTCGCGAAGAGGCTTCTCCCCTAGAGTCGCAAAGTTCTTGAAAAGGGTTCTCCTTTTGAGTCGCAAAGATCGTGAAAAGGTTCTCCCCTAAAGTCGCAAAGTTCGTAAAAAGGGTACACCTTAGAGTCGCAAAGTTCGTGAACAGGTTTCTCTCCTAGAGTCGGACAGTCCGCGGTAAAGGTTTTCTCCTAAACTGGCACAGTTCGTGAAAACGGTTCTCCCCTAGAGTCGCAAAGTTTTTGAAAAGGGTTTTCCAATAGAGTCACAAAGTTCGTGAACAGGGTTCTCCCTTAGGGTCGCAAAGTTCGTGAAAAGAATTCTCCAATAGTCGCAAAGTTCGTGAAAATGGTTCCTCTTTAGAGTCGCAAAGTTCGTGTAAGGCGTTCTCCCCTAGAGTCGCAAAGTTCGTGAAAAGTGTTCAGCTTTAGAGTCGCAAAGTTTGTGAAAAAAGTTCTCCCCTAGAGTCGCAATGTTTGTGAAAAGGGTTCACCTTAGCGTCGTAATGTTCCTGAAAAGGGTTCTCCCTTAGACTCGCAAAGTTCGTGAAAAGGGATCTTCCCTAGAGTCACAAAGTTCGCTGAAAGGGTCTCCCCTAGAGTGGGATGGTTCGCGGAAAGGGTTCTCTCCTAGAGTCGCGAAGTTTGTGAAAAGGGTTCTCTCCTAGAGTGGCAAAGTTCGTGAAAAGGATTCTCCCATAGAGACGCAAAGTTCGTGAAGAGGCTTCACCCCTATTGTCGCAAAGTTCGTTAAATGGTTCTCCCCTAGAGTCGCATAGTTTCTTTCTTTCTTTATTCAATACTGCAAACCTTGTACAGGTCCAAGCAGGTTGGGTCAAATGACAACAAAACAGTAAACAATAATACCAAAGTTAAAAAAACATCAAAGTGTGGCGAAAGGCAATAAGGAATCATTCCAGTCCGTTACCGTGCGAGGGAAAAATGAAAACTTGAATAAATCTGTGGGCTCAAAATACGGTGTCAGGGAATTAGGATGATGGTGGCGTGTATGCCCTGACGTTGAAAGCGACAGATATGGAGAAGGGTTAATAGCTAGATAGTTATTCCAAAGCAAGAAAAGAAATTGCAAACGTAAATTTTTTCTTCGTTGTTCAAGACATTGTATACCGTTAATCTGCATTAATTCAGAGGGTGAGTCATACGGGGAAAATTTAGAGTAAATAAACCTTACAGCTTTTCTGTGTACCTTTTCTAGGCGGGTGATATTGTGTTTAATAAATGGGTCCCAGACAACGCATGCATATTCAAGTTTATGTCTAATGAGTGAATTGTAAGCAAGTAATTTTACGCTTGGGGGAGAACTTCTTAGCTTATGTCTTAAAAAGTACAGTTTACGGAATGCAGAAGAACAGATATTATCTATATGTATATTCCATGATAAAGTATTAGTTAGTGTGACACCCAAATACTTATATTTAGTCTCTTCCAGCAAAGGTGACGAACCAAGTCTGTAGTTAAAAGAAAGCGGAGCTTTTTTGCGAGAGAGGCGAAGAAAGACGGTCTTAACTGTGTTAAGTTTCATGTCCCACGTTTCACACCATTCAAAAATCTTAGCAAGAGAGGAGTTAAGATGGATTTGGTCGTTAATTGAAGTTATTTCTTGAAAAAGCACACAATCATCCGCAAACAATCTGATTTGGACATTCGGATCAAGTTCCGCAGCAATGTCATTAATATATAAGAACAATAATGGCCCCAGCACACTTCCTTCGGGCATGCCAGAGCCGACCGGAAGGCAACCTGATTGCTGCTCATTAACTGTTACAAATTGGTAGCGATTGGTTAAATAGTTTGAAATCCATATGATTAAAATTTCCGGGAGTCCAATACGTCTGAGTTTTAAAATTAGTTTGTCATGGGGAACTCTATCGAAAGCTTTACTGAAGTCAAGAAATATTGCATCAATCTGCCCGTTCCTATCGAGACATGAAGCGAGTGAATGTATTACTGTCACTAATTGTGTAATTGTTGAGTATCCTTTTCTAAACCCGTGCTGGAAATTAGAGAGGACTGCGTGTGCATCTAAAGATTCATTAATCTGGTTGGCAATAATATGTTCGATTAGTTTACAACATGATGATGTAAGTGATATTGGACGATAATTTTGTAATAATGTGCGGTCACCTTTCTTGTGTATTGGCACAACCCTGGCTATCTTCCAGTCGCTCGGTAATTTTCCATGAAGTAATGAAATACGAAATAAAATAACTAGAAACATTGCAACAGATTCCGCATATCTCTTCAAAAACACGTTAGGAAGGTTGTCGGGACCACATGATTATTTAGTTTTTAAATTTAGTAACATAGAAACTATGCCAGGGTATGAAATAAAATTTACATCACAGGCGTGAAACACTGCGTGATTGGATGAACAAGCACCGGATTTAGAAAACACACTGTGAAAGTAGTCATTGAATTAATGCGCAATATCCCCGTGATCGGTAACCACAGAACCATCAACCAAAATTTGCGGCACCGGTTTCTTTTTTTCACTTATATAATTCCAAAACTTTTTTGGTCCCTCTACAATGAAATTAGGCAGCACTGTATTAAAAAAATGTTCTTTCGAAGAGTGTACTGCACGTGCAAGACCTTCTTTTAAATCCTTTAAATGACCTAAATGCAAGCGCTGTTTCTTTAACAGTTTTATTTTTCGCTTTAAGAGGATTATTTCACGCGCCATCCACGGCGTTTGTCTACGAACAAATTTACGTTTGCTCGGCACAAACTTATCGATACAGAAGTGGCACATATCTTTAAAACGGCGCCAAAGTGTGTTCAAATCAGTATCATTGAAATCGATAAGGCATGTTTCCAGATGTTCTATAGTTGATGCATCATCTGCACGTCAGTAATCTTTGAAATAACAATGTTTCACAGTGTTATTAGGTAGAGTACAAGCGACAATGAGTAAGTGAACACTGACAAGCAGGTGGTCAGAGATGCCTTCCACAATTTCAACAGTGTAATCAGGTAATCCTCTTGGCAAAAATACCAAATCTAGTACAGATTTGCTATTTCCTTGTACACGTGTCGGTTCCTGAACTATTTGAATGAGGTCATGTGTTAACAATATGTTAAGTAAACTGTTTAAATTATTGCTGTTTTGAGGAAGGGATTCAAAACGCTCCCAATTAACGCCTGCCAGGTTTAGGTCACCAATAAGTACCAATTTGTTTCTCTGGAACCGAGACATGTGCTCTTCAAGTTTTAAAAGATAATCAGCTGATGCATCAGGAGGTCTGTAAATGGCAAACAGAATCAAGGTATGGCCCCAGAATGAGATCTTTATGCACAAACATTCAAGGTCGGGAATTTCCTCCAAGAGAATAGCCTGTATGTGGTCTTTAATTAGAAATGCAACGCCACCTCCCCTGAAGGGCCGATCCCTACGAAAAACTTGGTAACAATTAGGGAAGATATCCTCGTCGGCTATTTCAGTCCGCAGCCACGTCTCGGTTATGACGGCAATATGTGGGTCATGTTCTAGTAAAGAAACCTCAAGGGGTTCCGTTTTGTTAACTACACTACGAGCATTTAGGGTGATTATGCGCATGTGCTTGTCACATTCTTTGGAAAGGCGTCAATATTCGGGCTGATGAGAGCGTTGATTGTTTATCTTGACGCGCATGTTTTTTGCCTCATCCCAAAAGAACAAGTCATTATTGACCCTAAGTTTATCATGAAGTAGGCGTACTTTTTTACCCTGCAGTTTTTCATCTTTCGCGCTTTCCCACAGAAGCTTCCGTTTCTTTAGCGTTGCTTGTGAGTAATCATGTTGTACAGACATGCCTGAATTTTTGAGCTTACTGCAGTTTTCAAATATAAGTTTCTTTTCGTTGAAATCCTGCAGATAGATTATGACCGGTCGTTTGCTACCTTGTCGGCCCAGCCTATGAATGCGACCGATTGATTTGCACTGTACTTGCAGCTTATCCCTCATTATCTCGGTGAGAACTTTTTCTTTGAGGGCTGCTTCCGCTTCGTCGTCACAATCAGAAACGCCATAAATAATTACGTTTGAACGCCTATTTCTGTCTTGGAGATCAGTTAGTTTTTTTGACTGGAAGCCAATAACATTTTCTATAGACTTGAGAGAAGTTTGAACCTGATCCCTTTCCGTCGGAGAAGACTCAGATAACCTTTTGTCAAGTTGAGTACACGTCTGTTGAAGGTTATTTATCAATGTTTCTATGTTAGACAGTTGGACTTTCATTTCTGAAATATCGTTACGGATAGCAGTTTGACCCTGAAGCAACTCTTCAAACAATTCCTTCTGCGTGGGACCTAGGTTTGATTCAATGTCCCCACAGAGAAGCAACTTGCACACAAGAAGACATTCATAGGCAAGGTCTAAACACTTCTGTGGGCACGGCAGGACAAAAATTCCACGACAATCAGTCCGTAAAAAACTACTGTAAGGACTAACCTGCAGAACGCAGAACAGAGTTCTGGTTCTGGCAAAGTTCGTGAAGAGGCTTCTCCCCTAGAGTCGCAAATTCCTGAAAAGGGTTATCCTTTAGAGTGGCAAACTTCGTGAAAAGGTTCTTTCCTAGAATCGCAAAGATCGTGAAAAGGGTTCACCTTAGATTCGCAACGTTCGTGAAAAGGTTTCTCCCCTAGGGTCGGACAGTCTGCGGAAGGGGTTCACCTTAGTGTCCTAAAGTTTGTTAAAGGGGTTCTCCCTTAGAGTCACAATGTTCGAGAAAAGGGACCTCCCCTAGAGTCAGAAAGTTCGCTGGAAGGGTCTCCGCTAGAGTCGGACGGTTCGCGGAAAGGGTTCTCTCCTAGAGTCGCAAAGTTCGCGAAACGGTATCATCCCTAGAGTCGCAAAATCCGTGAAAAGGGTTCTCACCTAGTGTCGCAAAGATCGCGAAATCTTTCTCCCCTTGAGTCGCAATGTTCGCGAAGAGGCTTCTCCCCTAGAGTCGGACAGTCCGCGGAAAGGGATTTCTCCTAAAGTGGCACAATTCGTGAAAACGGTTCTCCCCTAGGGTCGCAAAGTTCTTGAAAAGGGTTCTCGAATAGAATCACAAAGTTCGTGAACAGGGTTCCCCCTTCGAGTCGCAAAGTTCGTGAAAAGAATTCTCCAAGAGTCGCAAAGTTCGTGAAAAGGGTTCCCCTTTAGAGTCGCAAAGATCGTGTAAGGCGTTCTCCCCTAGAGTCGCAAAGTTCGTGAAAAGGGTTCTCCCCTGGAGTCGCAATGCTTGTGAAAAGGGTTCACCTTAGCGTCGTAAAGTTCCTAAAAAGGGTTCTCCCTTAGAGTTGCAAAGTTCGTGAAAAGGGATCTCCCCTAGAGTCACAAATTTCGCTGAAAGCGTCTCCCCTAGAGTGGGACGGTTCGCGGAAAGGGTTCTCTCCTAGATTCGCGAAGTTTGCGAAAAGGGTTCTCTCCTAGAGTCGCAAACTTTGTGAAAAGTGTTCGATCGTAGAGTCGCAAAGTCCGTGTAAAGGCTTCTCCCCTAGAGACGCAAAGTTCGTTGAAAATGTTCCCCTAGAGTCTCACAGTTCGCGAAAAGGGGTCTCCATTAGAGTCGCAAAGTTCGGGAAAAGGGATCTCTCCTAGAGTTACAATGTTCGCTGAAAGGGTCTCCCCTAGAGTCGGACGGTTCGCGGAAACGGTTCTCTCCTAGAGTCGAAAAGTTCGTGAAGAGGCTTCTCCCCAAGAGTCGCAAAGTTCGTGAAAAGGTTCTCCCCTAGAGTCGCAAAGATCGTGAAAAGGGTTCACATTAGAGTCGCAAAGTTCGTGAAGAGGTTTCTACCCTAGAGTCGGACAGTCTGCGGGAAGGGCACTCTCCTAAAATCGCATAGTTTCTGAAAATGGTTCTCAACTATAGTCGCAAAGTTCGTGAAAAGAGTTCTCCCCTAGAGTCGCAAAGTTCGTTAAAAGGGTTCTGCTTTAGAGTCGCAAAGTTTGTGAAAGGGGTTCTCCCCTAGAGTCGCAAAGTTCATGAAAAAGATCAGCATTAGAGTCACAAAGTTCGTGAAAAGGGTTCTCCCCTAAAGTCGCACAGTTCGTGAAAAGGGTTCTCCCCTAGAGTCGAAAAGTTCTTGAAAACGGTTCTCCTTTTGAGTCGCAAAGTTCATGAAAAGGTTCTGCCCTAAAGTCGCAAAGATCGTGAAAAGGGTTCACCTTAGAGTCGCAAAGTTCGCGAACAGGTTTCTCCCCTAGAGTCGGACAGTCCGCGGAAAGGGTTTTCTCCTAAAGTGGCACAGTTTGTGAAAACGGTTCTCCACTAGAGTCGCAAAGTTCTTGAAAATGGTTCTGCAATAGAGTCACAAAGTTCGTGAACAGCGTTACCCCTTAGTGTCGCAAAGTTCGTGAAAAGAATTCTCCAAGAGTCGCAAGGTTCGTGAAAAGGGTTTCCCATAGAGTCGCAAAGTTCGTGTAAGGCGTTCTCCCCTAGAGTCGCAAAGTTCGTGAAAAGGGTTGTCCCCTGGAGTCGCAATGTTTGTGAAAAGGGTTCACCTTAGCGTCGTAAAGTTCCTGAAAAGGGTTCTCCCTTAGAGTTGCAAAGTTCGTGAAAAAGAATCTCCCCTAGAGTCACAAAGTTCGCTGAAAGGGTCTCCCCTAGAGTGGCACGGTTCGCGGAAAGGGTTCTCTCCTAGAGTCGCGAAGTTTGTGAAAAGGGTTCTCTCCTAGAGTCGCAAATTTTGTGACAAGTGTTCTGCCGTAGAGTCGCAAAGTCCGTGTAAAGGCTTCTCCCCTAGAGTCGCAAAGTTCGTTGAAAGTGTTCCCCTAGAGTCTCACAGTACGCGAAAAGGGGTCTCCTTAGAGTCGCAAAGTTCGGCAAAATGGATCTCCCCTAAAGTTACAATGTTCGCTGAAACGGTCTCCCCTAGAGTCGGACGGTTCGCGGAAACGGTTCTCTCCTAGAGTCGCAAAGTCCGTGAAAAGGGATCTCCCGTAGAGTTGCAAAGATCGCGAAAACTTTCTCCCCTCCATTCGCAATGATCGTGAAGAGGCTTCTCCCCTAGAGTCGCAAAGTTCGTGAAAAGGTTCTCCCCTATAGTCGCAAAGATCGTGAAAAGAGTTCTCCCCTAGAGTCGCAAAGTTCGTGAAAAGGGTTCAGCTTCAGAGTCGCACAGTTCGTAAAAATGATCTCCCCTAGAGTCACAAAGTTCGCTGAGACTGTCTCCCCTAGAGTGGGACGGTTCGCGGAAAGGATTTTCTCCTAGAGTCGCAAAGTTCGTGAAAAGGGCTCTCTACTAGAGTCGCAAAGTTTGTGAGAAGGGTTCTGCCGAAGAGTCGCAAAGCCCGTGGAAAGGCTTCTCCCCTAAAGTCGAAAGGGTTCTTCCCTAGAGTCGCAAAGTTCGCTGAAAGGGTTTCCCCTAGAGTCAAAAAGTTGTTGAAAAGTGTTCTCCCCTAGAGTCGCAAAGTTCGTGAAAAGGATTCTCCATAGAGTCGCAAAGTTCGTGCAGAGGCTTCACCCCTAGATTGGCAAAGTTCGTGAAAAGGGTTCTCCTTTACAGTCGCAAACTTCATGAAAAGATTCTCCCCTAGAGTAGCAAAGATCGTGAAAAGGGTTCACCTTAGAATCGCAAAGTTCGTGCGAAGGTTTCTCCCCTAGAGTCGGACAGTCCGCGGAAAGGGTTCACCTTAGTGTCCTAAAGTTTGTGAAAAGGGTTCTCCTTTAGAGTCGCAAACTTCGTGAAAAAGGATCTCACCTAGAGTAACAAAGTTCGCTGAAAGGGTCACCCCTAGAGTGGGACCTTTCGCGGAAAGGGTTCTCTTCTAGAGTCGCAAAGTTTGTGAAAAGGGTTCTGTCGTAGAGTCGCAAAGTCCGTTGAAAGGCTTCTCCCCTTGAGTCGCAAAGTTCATGAAAAAAGTTCTGCCCTAGAGTGCCAAAGTTCGCTGAAAAGAGTACTCCCCTAGAATCGCAAAGTTCGTGAACAGGTTTCTCCCCTAGAGTCGGACAGTCCGCGGAAAGGTTTTCTCCTAAAGTGGCACAGTACGTGAAAACGGTTCTCACCTAGAGTCGCAAAGTTCTTGAAAAGAATTCTCCAAGAGTCGCAAAGTTCGTGAAAAGGGTTCCCCTTTAGAGTCGCAAAGTTCGTGTAAGGCGTTCTCCCCTAGAGTCGCAAAGTTCGTGAAAAGAGTTCAGCTTGAGAGTCGCAAAGTTCGTGAAAAGTGTTCTGCCCTGGAGTCAAAAAGTTCGCTGAAAGGGTCTCCCCTAGAGTGGGACGGTTCGCAGAAAGGGTTCTCTCCTAGAGTCGCTAAGTTTGTGAAAAGTGTTCTCTCCTAGAGTCGCAAAGTTCGTGAAAAGGATTCTCCCATCGAGACGCAATGTTCTTGAAGAGGCTTCACCCCTAGAGTCGCAAAGTTCGTGAAATGGTTCTCCCCTAGAGTCGCAAAGTTTGTGAAGAGGCTTCTCCCCTAGAGTCGCAAAGTTCGCGAAAAGGGTTATCTTTTAGAGTGGCAAACTTTGTGAAATTGTTCTTTCCTAGAATCGCAAAGATCGTGAAAAGGGTTCACATTAGAATCGCAAAGTTCGTGAAAAGGTTTCTCCCCTAGGGTCGGACAGTCTGCGGAAGGGGATCACCTAAGTGTCCTAAAGTTTGTTAAAGGGGTTCTCCGTAAGAGTCACAATGTTCGAGAAAAGGGACCTCCCCTAGAGTGAGAATGTTCGCTGGAAGGGTCTCCACTAGAGTCGGGCGGTTCGCGGAAAGGGTTCTCTCCTAGAGTCGCAAAGTTCGCGAAACGGTATCATCCTTAGAGTCACAAAGTCCGTGAAAAGGGTTCTCACCTAGAGTCGCAAAGATTGCGAAATGTTTCTCCCCTTGAGTCGCAATGTTCGCGAAGAGGCTTCTCCCCTAGAGTCGCAAAGTTCTTGAAAAGGGTTCTCCTTTTGAGTCGCAAAGTTCATGAAAAGCTTCTCCCCTAAAGTCGCAAAGATCGTGAAAAGGGTTCACCTTAGAGTCGCAAAGTTCGTGAACAGGTTTCTCCCCTAGAGTCGGACAGTCCGCGGAAAGGGTTTTCTCCTAAAGTGGCACAGTTCGTGAAAACGGTTCTCCCCTAGAGTCGCAAAGTTGTTGAAAAGGGTAATCCCCTAGAGTCGCAAAGTTCGTGAAAAGCATTCTCCGTAGAGTCGCAAAGTTCGTGCAGAGGCTTCACCCCTAGAGTCGCAAAGTTCGTGAAAAGGGTTCTCCTTTACAGTCGCAAACTTTATGAAAAGATTCTCCCCTAGAGTAGCGAAGATCGTCAAAAGGGTTCACATTAGAATCGCAAAGTTCGTGCGAAGGTTTCTCCCCTAGAGTCGCACAGTCCGCGGAAAGGGTTCACCTTAGTGTCCTAAAGTTTGTGAAAAGGGTTCTCGTTTAGAGTCGCAAACTTCGTGAAAAAGGATCTCACTTCGAGTCACAAAGTTTGCTGAAAGGGTCTCCCCTAGAGTGGGACGGTTCGCAAAAAGGGTTCTCTCCTAGAGTCGCAAGTTTGTGAAAAGGTTTCTGCCATAGAGTCGCAAAGTTCATGAAAAAGGTTCTGCCCTAGACTGGCACAGTTCACTGAAAAGAGTTCTCCCCTAGAATCGCAAAGCTCGTGAACAGGATTCTCTCCTAGAGTCGCACAGTCCGCGGAAAGGGTTTTCTCCTAAAGTGGCACAGTTCGTGAACAGGTTTCCCCTTAGAGTCGCAAACTTCGTGAAAAGAGTTCAGCTTTAGAGTCGCAAAGTTCGTGAAAAGGGTTCTCCCCTGGAGTCTCAATGTTTGGGAAAAGGGTTCACCTCAGCATCGTAAAGTTCCTGAAAAGGGTGCTCCCTTAGAGTTGCAAACTTCTTGAAAAGGGATCTCCCCTAGGATCACAAAGTTCGCTGATAGGGTCTCCCCTAGAGTGGGACGGTTCGCGGGAAGGGTTCCCTCCTAGAGTCGCGAAGTTTTTGAAAAGGGTTCTCCCCTAGAGTCGCAATGTTCGTGAAAAGGATTCTCCCATAGAGACGCAAAGTTCTTGAAGAGGCTTCACCCCTAAAGTCGCAAAGTTCGTGAAATGATTCTCCCATAGAGTCGCAAAGTTCGTGAAGAGGCTTCTCCCCTTGAGTCGCAAAGTTCGTGAAAAGAGTTCAGCTTTAGAGTCGCAAAGTTCGTGAAAAGGGTTCTCCCCTGGAGTCGCAATGTATGTGAAAAGGGTTCACCTTAGCGTCACAAAGCTCCTGAAAAGGGTTCTCCCTTAGAGTTGCAAAGTTCGTGAAATTGGATCTCCCCTAGAATCACAAAGTTCGCTGAAAGGGTCTCCCCTAGAGTCGGACGGTTCGCGGAAAGGGTTCTCTCCTAGAGTCGCGATGTTTGTGAAAAGGGTTATCACCTAGAGTCGCAAAGTTCTCGAAAAGGGATCGCCCCTAAAGTCACAAAGTTCGCTGAAAGGGTCTCCCCTAGAGTGGGACGGTTTGGGGAAAGGGTTCTCTCCTAGAGTCGCGAAGTTTGTGAAAAGGGCTCTCTACTAGAGTCGCAAAGTTTTTGACAAGGGTTCTGCCGTAGAGTCGCAAAGCCCATGGAAATGCTTCTCCCCTAAAGTCGAAAAGGGTTCACCCCTAGAGTCGCAAAGTACGCTGAAAGGGTTTCCCCTAGAGTCGAAAAGTTGTTGAAAAGGGTTCTCCCCTAGAGTCGCAAAGTTCGTGAAAAGGATTCTCCGTAGAGTCGCAAAGTTCGTGCAGAGGCTTCACCCCTAGAGTCGCAAAGTTCGTGAAAAGGGTTCTCCTTTACAGTCGCAAACTTCATGAAAACATTCTCCCCTAGAGTAGCAAAGATTGTGAAAAGGGTTCACCTTAGAATCGCAAAGTTCGTGCGAAGGTTTCTCCCCTAGAGTCGGACAGTCCGCGGAAAGCGTTCACCTTAGTGTCCTTAAGTTTGTGAAAAGGGTTCTCCTTTAGAGTCACAAAGTTCGCAGAAAGGGTCTCCCCTAGAGTGGGACGGTTCGCGGAAAGGGTTCTCTCCTAGAGTCGCAAAGTTTGTGAAAAGGGTTCTGCCGTTGAGTCGCAAAGTCCGTGGAAAGGCTTCTCCCCTTGAGTCGCAAAGTTCATGAAAAAAGTTCTGCCCTAGAATGGCAAAGTTCGCTGAAAAGAGTTCATCCTAGAATCGCAAAGTTCGTGAACAGGTTTCTCCCCTAGAGTCAGACAGTCCGCGGAAAGGGTTTTCTCCTAAAGTGGTACAGTTCGTGAAAATGGTTCTCCCCCTAGAGTCGCAAAGTTCTTGAAAACGGTTCTCCAATAGAGTCACAAAGTTCGTGAACAGGGTTCCCCCTCAGAGTCGCAAAGTTCGTGAAAAGAATTCTCCAAGAGTCGCAAAGTCCGTGAAAAGGGTTCCCCTTTAGAGTCGCAAAGTTCGTGTAAAGCCTTCTCCCCTAGAGTCACAAAGTTCATGAAAAGAGTTCAGCTTTAGAGTCGCAAAGTTCGTGAAAAGGGTTCTCCCCTAGAGTCGCAATATTTGTGAAAAGGGTTCACCTTAGCGTCGTAATGTTCCTGAAAAGGGGTTTCCCTTAGAGTCGCAAAGTTTGTGAAAAGGATCTCACCTAGAGTCACAAAGTTCGCTGAAAGGGTCTCCCCTAGAGTGGGTCAGTTCTCGGAAAGGGTTCTCACATAGAGTCGCGAAGTTTGTGAAAAGGGTTCTGCCCTAGAGTGGCAAAGTTCGCTGAAAGGGTTTCGCCTAGAGTCGCAAAGTTGTTGAAAAGGGTTCTCCCCTAGAGTCGCAAAGTTCGTGAAAAGGGAACTCCTTAGAGTCGCAAAGTTAGTGAAGAGGTTTCTCCCCTAGAGTCGGACATTCCGCGGGAAGGGTACTCTCCTAAATTTGTAGTTTCTGAAAAGGGTTCTCCCTTAGAGTCGCAAAGTTCGTGAAAAAGCATCTCCCATAGAGTCACAAAGTTCGCTGAAAGAGTCTCTCCTAAAGGCGGACGGTTGCCGGAAAGGGTTCTCTCCTAGAGTCGCAAAGTTTGTCAAAAGGTTGTCCCGTATATCGCATAGTGTCCGTGAAAAGGGTTCACCCCTAGAGTCGCAAAGGTTGCGAAATGTTTCTCCCCTAAAGTCGCAATGTTCGCGAACAGGCTTCTGCCCTAGAGTCGCAAAGTTCGTGAAAAGGGTTCTCTTTAGATTCACAAAGTTTGAGAAAAAATTCTCCCCTAGGGTCGCAAAGATGGTGAAAAGGGCTCACCATAAAGTCGCAAATTCGTGAACAGGTTTCTCCCCTAGACTAGGACAGTCCACGGAAAGGGTTCTCTCCTAAGGTCGCACAGTTCGTGAAAAGGGTTCTCCCCTAGAGTCGCAAAGTTCTTGAGAAGGGTTCTCCAATAGAGTCACAAAGTTCGTGAACAGGGTTCTCCCCTAGAGTCGCAAAGTTTGTGAAAAGAGTTCTCCATGAGTCGCAAAGTCCGTGAAAAGGGTTACACTTTAGAGTCGCAAAGTTCGTGTAAAGCCTTCTCCCCTAGAGTCGCAAAGTTCATGAAAAGAGTTCTCCAATAGCGTCACAAAGTTCGTGAAAAGGGTTCTCCCTTATAGTCGCAAAGTTCGTAAAAGGATTCTTCTTTAGAGTCGCAAAGTTCACGAAAAGGTATCATCCTTAGAGTTGCAAAGTTCGTGAAAAGGGCTCTCCCCTAGAGTCGCAAAGTTCGTGAAAAGAGTTCTCCCCTAGAGTCGCAAAGTTCGTGAAAAGGGATCTCCCCTAGAGTCGCAACGTTTGTAAAAAGGGTTCACCTTAGTGTCGTAATGTTCGTGAAAAGGGTTCTCCTTTAGAGTCGCAAAGTTCGTGAAAAGGGATCTCACCTAGAGTCGCAAAGTTCGCTGAAAGGGTCTCCCCTAGAGTGGGACGGTTCGCAGAAAGGGTTCTCTCCTAGAGTCGCGAAGTTTGTGAAAAGGGTTCTCTCCTAGAGTCGCAAAGCTTGTGAAAATGGTTCTGCCGTACAGTCGGAAACCCCGTGGAAAGGCTTCTCCCCTAAAGTCGCAAAGTTCGCGAAAAGGGTTTCCCCTAGAGTCGCAAAGCTGTTGAAAAGGGTTCTCCCATAGGGTCGCAAAGTTCGTGAAAAGGATTCTGCCCTAGAGTCGCAAAGTACATGAAAAGGGTTCTCCTTTAGAGTCGCAAACATCGTGAAAAGGTTCTCGCCTAGAATCGCAAAGATCGTGAAAAGGGTTCACCTTAGAATCACAAAGTTCGTGAAAAGGTTTCTCCCCTCGAGTCGGACAGTCCGCGGAAAGGGTTCGCTTTAGTGTCCTACGGTTCGTGAAAAGGGATCCCCCCTAGAGTCACAAAGTTCGCTGAAGGGTCTCCACTAGAGTCGGACGGTTCGCGGAAAAGGTTCTCTCGTAGATTCGCAAAGTTTCTGAAAAGGTTGTCCCGTAAGTTGCAAAGTCAGTCAAAAGGGTTCACCCCTAGAGTCGCAAAGATCGCGAAATTTTTCTCCCCTAAAGTCGCAAAGATCGTGAATAGGCTTGTCCATTAGAGTCGCAAAGTTCGTGAAAAGGGTTCTCCCCTAGAGTCGGACAGTCCGCGGGAAGGGCACTCTCCTAAAGTCGCACAGTATCTGAAAAGGGTTCTCCAATAGAGTCACAAAGTTCGTGAAAAAGGTTCTCCCCTAGAGTCCCAAAGCTCGTGAAAAGGGTTCTCCCTTAGAGTCGCAAAGTTCGCGAAAAGCTATCATCCTTAATGTCGCAAAGTTCGTGAAAAGCGTTCTCCCCTAGATTCGCAAAGTTTGTGAGAAGAGTTCTCCCCTAGATTCGCAAAGTTCGTGAAAAGGTTTCCCCTTTAGAGACGCAAAGTATCGTGAAAGGGGTTCTCCCCTAGAGTCGCAAAGTTCATCAAAAGAGTTCAGCTTTAGAGTCGCAAAATTCGTGAAAAGGGTTCTCCCCTAGAGTCGGAAAGTTTGTCAAAAGGGTTAACCTTAGCGTCGTAAAGCTCGTGAAAAGGGTTCTCCCTTAGATTCGCAAAGTTCGTGAAAAGGGATCTCCCCTGGAGTCACAAAGCTCGCTGAAAGGGTCTCCCCTAGAGTCGGACGGTTCGCGGAAAGGGTTCTCTCCTGGAGTCGCAAAGTCGTGGAAAGGGTTCTCCCCTAGAGTAGCAAAGTTGTTGAAAAAGGTTCTCTCCTAGAGTCGCAAAGTTCGTGAAAAGGATTCTCCCATAGAGTTGCAACGTTCGTGAAGAGGCTTCTCCCCTAGAGTCGCAAAGTTCGTGAAAAGGGTTCTCCTTTAGAGTGGCAAAGATCGAGAAAAGGGTTCACCTTAGTGTCCTACAGTTTTTTAAACAGGTTCTCCCTTAGAGTCGCAAAGTTCGTGAAAAGGGATCTCCCCTAGAGTCACAAAGTTCGCTGAAAGGGTCTCGCCTAGAGTTGGACGGTTCGCGGAATGTGTTTTCTCCTAGAGTCGCAAAGTTCGCGAAAAGGTATCATCCTTAGAGTTGCAAAGTCCGTGAAAAGGGTTCTCCCCTAGAGTCGCAAAGATCGCGAAATGTTTCTACCCTGAAGTCCCAATGTTCGCGAAGAGGCTTCTCCCCTGAAGTCGCAAAGTTCTTCAAAAAAGTTCTCCTTTTGAGTCGCAAAGATCGTGAAAAGGTTCTCCCCTAAACTCGCAAAGTTCGTAAAAAGGGTACACCTTAGAGTCGCAAAGTTCGTGAACAGGTTTCTCTCCTAGAGTCGGACAGTCCGCGGTAAAGGTTTTCTCCTAAACTGGCACAGTTCGTGAAAACGGTTCTCCCCTAGAGTCGCAAAGTTTTGGAAAAGGGTTTTCCAATAGAGTCACAAAGTTCGTGAACAGGGTTCCCCCTCAGAGTCGCAAAGTTCGTGAAAAGAATTCTCCAAGAGTCGCAAAGTCCGTGAAAAGGGTTCCCCTTTAGAGTCGCAAAGTTCGTGTAAAGCCTTCTCCCCTAGAGTCACAAAGTTCATGAAAAGAGTTCAGCTTTAGAGTCGCAAAGTTCGTGAAAAGGGTTCTCCCCTAGAGTCGCAATATTTGTGAAAAGGGTTCACCTTAGCGTCGTAATGTTCCTGAAAAGGGGTTTCCCTTAGAGTCGCAAAGTTTGTGAAAAGGATCTCACCTAGAGTCACAAAGTTCGCTGAAAGGGTCTCCCCTAGAGTGGGTCAGTTCTCGGAAAGGGTTCTCACATAGAGTCGCGAAGTTTGTGAAAAGGGTTCTGCCCTAGAGTGGCAAAGTTCGCTGAAAGGGTTTCGCCTAGAGTCGCAAAGTTGTTGAAAAGGGTTCTCCCCTAGAGTCGCAAAGTTCGTGAAAAGGGAACTCCTTAGAGTCGCAAAGTTAGTGAAGAGGTTTCTCCCCTAGAGTCGGACATTCCGCGGGAAGGGTACTCTCCTAAATTTGTAGTTTCTGAAAAGGGTTCTCCCTTAGAGTCGCAAAGTTCGTGAAAAAGCATCTCCCATAGAGTCACAAAGTTCGCTGAAAGAGTCTCTCCTAAAGGCGGACGGTTGCCGGAAAGGGTTCTCTCCTAGAGTCGCAAAGTTTGTCAAAAGGTTGTCCCGTATATCGCATAGTGTCCGTGAAAAGGGTTCACCCCTAGAGTCGCAAAGGTTGCGAAATGTTTCTCCCCTAAAGTCGCAATGTTCGCGAACAGGCTTCTGCCCTAGAGTCGCAAAGTTCGTGAAAAGGGTTCTCTTTAGATTCACAAAGTTTGAGAAAAAATTCTCCCCTAGGGTCGCAAAGATGGTGAAAAGGGCTCACCATAAAGTCGCAAATTCGTGAACAGGTTTCTCCCCTAGACTAGGACAGTCCACGGAAAGGGTTCTCTCCTAAGGTCGCACAGTTCGTGAAAAGGGTTCTCCCCTAGAGTCGCAAAGTTCTTGAGAAGGGTTCTCCAATAGAGTCACAAAGTTCGTGAACAGGGTTCTCCCCTAGAGTCGCAAAGTTTGTGAAAAGAGTTCTCCATGAGTCGCAAAGTCCGTGAAAAGGGTTACACTTTAGAGTCGCAAAGTTCGTGTAAAGCCTTCTCCCCTAGAGTCGCAAAGTTCATGAAAAGAGTTCTCCAATAGCGTCACAAAGTTCGTGAAAAGGGTTCTCCCTTATAGTCGCAAAGTTCGTAAAAGGATTCTTCTTTAGAGTCGCAAAGTTCACGAAAAGGTATCATCCTTAGAGTTGCAAAGTTCGTGAAAAGGGCTCTCCCCTAGAGTCGCAAAGTTCGTGAAAAGAGTTCTCCCCTAGAGTCGCAAAGTTCGTGAAAAGGGATCTCCCCTAGAGTCGCAACGTTTGTAAAAAGGGTTCACCTTAGTGTCGTAATGTTCGTGAAAAGGGTTCTCCTTTAGAGTCGCAAAGTTCGTGAAAAGGGATCTCACCTAGAGTCGCAAAGTTCGCTGAAAGGGTCTCCCCTAGAGTGGGACGGTTCGCAGAAAGGGTTCTCTCCTAGAGTCGCGAAGTTTGTGAAAAGGGTTCTCTCCTAGAGTCGCAAAGCTTGTGAAAATGGTTCTGCCGTACAGTCGGAAACCCCGTGGAAAGGCTTCTCCCCTAAAGTCGCAAAGTTCGCGAAAAGGGTTTCCCCTAGAGTCGCAAAGCTGTTGAAAAGGGTTCTCCCATAGGGTCGCAAAGTTCGTGAAAAGGATTCTGCCCTAGAGTCGCAAAGTACATGAAAAGGGTTCTCCTTTAGAGTCGCAAACATCGTGAAAAGGTTCTCGCCTAGAATCGCAAAGATCGTGAAAAGGGTTCACCTTAGAATCACAAAGTTCGTGAAAAGGTTTCTCCCCTCGAGTCGGACAGTCCGCGGAAAGGGTTCGCTTTAGTGTCCTACGGTTCGTGAAAAGGGATCCCCCCTAGAGTCACAAAGTTCGCTGAAGGGTCTCCACTAGAGTCGGACGGTTCGCGGAAAAGGTTCTCTCGTAGATTCGCAAAGTTTCTGAAAAGGTTGTCCCGTAAGTTGCAAAGTCAGTCAAAAGGGTTCACCCCTAGAGTCGCAAAGATCGCGAAATTTTTCTCCCCTAAAGTCGCAAAGATCGTGAATAGGCTTGTCCATTAGAGTCGCAAAGTTCGTGAAAAGGGTTCTCCCCTAGAGTCGGACAGTCCGCGGGAAGGGCACTCTCCTAAAGTCGCACAGTATCTGAAAAGGGTTCTCCAATAGAGTCACAAAGTTCGTGAAAAAGGTTCTCCCCTAGAGTCCCAAAGCTCGTGAAAAGGGTTCTCCCTTAGAGTCGCAAAGTTCGCGAAAAGCTATCATCCTTAATGTCGCAAAGTTCGTGAAAAGCGTTCTCCCCTAGATTCGCAAAGTTTGTGAGAAGAGTTCTCCCCTAGATTCGCAAAGTTCGTGAAAAGGTTTCCCCTTTAGAGACGCAAAGTATCGTGAAAGGGGTTCTCCCCTAGAGTCGCAAAGTTCATCAAAAGAGTTCAGCTTTAGAGTCGCAAAATTCGTGAAAAGGGTTCTCCCCTAGAGTCGGAAAGTTTGTCAAAAGGGTTAACCTTAGCGTCGTAAAGCTCGTGAAAAGGGTTCTCCCTTAGATTCGCAAAGTTCGTGAAAAGGGATCTCCCCTGGAGTCACAAAGCTCGCTGAAAGGGTCTCCCCTAGAGTCGGACGGTTCGCGGAAAGGGTTCTCTCCTGGAGTCGCAAAGTCGTGGAAAGGGTTCTCCCCTAGAGTAGCAAAGTTGTTGAAAAAGGTTCTCTCCTAGAGTCGCAAAGTTCGTGAAAAGGATTCTCCCATAGAGTTGCAACGTTCGTGAAGAGGCTTCTCCCCTAGAGTCGCAAAGTTCGTGAAAAGGGTTCTCCTTTAGAGTGGCAAAGATCGAGAAAAGGGTTCACCTTAGTGTCCTACAGTTTTTTAAACAGGTTCTCCCTTAGAGTCGCAAAGTTCGTGAAAAGGGATCTCCCCTAGAGTCACAAAGTTCGCTGAAAGGGTCTCGCCTAGAGTTGGACGGTTCGCGGAATGTGTTTTCTCCTAGAGTCGCAAAGTTCGCGAAAAGGTATCATCCTTAGAGTTGCAAAGTCCGTGAAAAGGGTTCTCCCCTAGAGTCGCAAAGATCGCGAAATGTTTCTACCCTGAAGTCCCAATGTTCGCGAAGAGGCTTCTCCCCTGAAGTCGCAAAGTTCTTCAAAAAAGTTCTCCTTTTGAGTCGCAAAGATCGTGAAAAGGTTCTCCCCTAAACTCGCAAAGTTCGTAAAAAGGGTACACCTTAGAGTCGCAAAGTTCGTGAACAGGTTTCTCTCCTAGAGTCGGACAGTCCGCGGTAAAGGTTTTCTCCTAAACTGGCACAGTTCGTGAAAACGGTTCTCCCCTAGAGTCGCAAAGTTTTGGAAAAGGGTTTTCCAATAGAGTCACAAAGTTCGTGAACAGCGTTCTCCCTTAGAGTCGCATAGTTCGTGAAAAGAATTCTCCAAGAGTCGCAAAGTTCTTGAAAATGGTTCCTCTTTAGAGTCGCAAAGTTCGTGTAAGGCGTTCTCACCTAGAGTCGCAAAGTTCGTGAAAAGAGTTCAGCATTAGAGTCGCAAAGTTCGTGAAAAGGGTTCTCCCCTGGAGTCGCAATGTTTGTGAAAAGGGTTCACCTTAGCATCGTAAAATTCCTGAAAAAGGTTCTCCCTTAGAGTTGCAAAGCTTGTGAAAAGGGATCTCCCCTAGAGTCACAAAGTTCGCTGAAAGGGTCTCCCCTACAGTGGGACGGTTCGCGGAAAGGGTTCTCTCCTAGAGTCACGAAGTTTGTGAAAAAGGTTCTCTCCTTGAGTCGCAAATTTTTTGAAAAGGGTTCTGCCGTAGAGTCGCAAAGTCCGTGGAAAGGTTTCTCCCCTAGAGTCGCAAAGTTCGTTGAAAGTGTTCCCATAGAGTCTCACAGTTCGCAAAAAGGGGTCTCCCTCAGAGTCGCAAAGTTCGGGAAAACGGATCTCCCCTAGAGTCACAATGTTCGCTGAAAGGGTCTCCCCTAGAGTCGCACGGTTCGCGGAAACGGTTCTCTCCTAGAGTCGTAAAATTCGTGAAAAGGTTCTCCTGTAGAGTCGCAAAGTCCGTGAAAAGGGTTCTCCCATAGAGTTGCAAAGATCGCGAAATGTTTCTCCCCTCGACTCGCAATGTTCGTGAAGAGGGTTCTCCCCTAGAGTCGCAAAGTTCGTGAAAAGGTTCTCCCCAAGAGTCGCAAAGATCGTGAAAAGGGTTCACCTTAGAGTCGCAAAGTTCGTGAAGAAGTTTCTCCCCTAGAGTCGGACAGTCTGCGGGAAGGGCGCTCTTCTAAAGTCGCATAGTTTCTGAAAAGGGTTCTCCCCTATAGTCGCAAAGTTCGTGTATATAGTTCTCCCCTAGAATCGCAAAGTGCATGAAAAGAGATCAGCTTTAGAGTCGCAAAGCTCGTGAGAAGGGTTTTCCCCTAGAGTCGCAAAGTTCATGAAAAGAGTTCTCCCCTAGAGTCGCAAAGTTCGTGAAAAGGGTTCCCCTTTAGAGTCGCAAAGTTCGTGAAAGGGGTTCTCCCCTAGAGTGGCAAAGTTCATGAAAAGAGATCAGCTTTAGAGTCACAATGTTCGTGAAAAGGGTTCTCCCCTAAAGTCGCACAGTTTGTGAAAAGGGTTCTCCCTTAGAGTCGCAAAGTTCATGAAAAGGGTTCTCCTATAGAGTCACGAAATTCTTGAACAGGGTTCTCCCTTAGAGTCGCAAAGTTCGTGAAAAGAGTTCTCCAATAGTGGCAAAGTTCGTGAAAAGGGTTTCTCTTGAGAGTCGCAAAGTTCGTGTAAAAGGTTCTCCCCTAGAGTCGCAAAGTTCGTGAAAAGAGTTCAGCTTTAGAGTCGCTAAGTTTGTGAAAAGGTTTCTCCCCTAGAGTCGCAATGTTTGTGAAAAGGGTTCACCTTAGCGTCGTAATGTTCCTGAAAAGGGTTCTCCCTTAGACTCGCAAAGTTCGTGAAAATGGATCTCCCCTAGAGTCGCAAAGTTTGTGAAAAGGGTTCTGCCGTAGAGTCGCAAAGTTCGTGAAAAGGGATCTCCCCTAGAGTCGCAAAGTTCATGAAAAGAGTTCAGGTTTAGTCGCAAAGTTCGTGAAAAGGGTTCTGCCCTAGAGTCGCAAAGTTTGTGAAAAGAGTTCACCTTAGCGTCGTAAAGTTCGTGAAAACGGATCTCCCCTAGGATCACAAAGTTCGCTGAAAGGGTTCCCCTAGAGTTGGACGGTTCGCGGAAAGGGTTCTCTCCTAGAGTCGCGGAGTTTGTGAAAAGGGTTCTCTTCTAGAGTCGCAAAGTTTGTGAAAAGGGTTCTGCCGTAGAGTCGCAAAGTCCTTGGAAAGGCTTCTCCCCTAGACTCGCAATGTTCGTGAAGAGGCTTCTCCCCTAGAGTCGTAGAGTTCGTGAAAAGGCTTCTCCGTTAGAGTCGCAAATATCGTGAAAAGGTTCTCCCCTGGAGTGGCAAAGATCGTGAAAAGGGTTCACCTTAGATTCGCAAAGCTCGTGAACAGGTTTCTCCCCTAGAGTCGGATAGTCCGCGCAAAGGGTTCCCTCTTAACTTCGCACAGCACGTGAACAGGGTTTTCCCCTAGAGTCGGAAAATTCGTGAAAACCGTTCTCTCCTAGAGTCGCAAAGTTCGTGAAAAGGGTTCAACTTAGCGTCGTAATGTTCCTGAAACGCGTTCTCCCTTAGAGTTGCAAAGTTCGTGAAAAGGGATCTCCCCTAGAGTCACAAAGTTCGCTAAAAGGATCTCCCCTAGAGTGGGACGGTTCGCGAAAAGGGTTCTCTCCCAGAGTCGCGACGTTTGTGAAAAGGGTTATCACCTAGAGTCGCAAAGTTCTTGAAAAGGGATCTCCCCTATTGTCACAAAGTTCGCTGAAAAGGTCTCCCCTAGAGTGGGACGGTTTGCGGAAAGGGTTCTCTCCTAGAGTCGCGAAGTTTGTGAAAAGGGCTCTCTACTAGAGTCGCAAAGTTTTTGAGAAGGGTTCTGCCGTAGAGTCGCAAAGCCCGCGGAAAGGCTTCTCCCCTAAAGTCGAAAAGGGTTCTCCCCTAGAGTCGCAAAGTTCGCTGAAAGGGTTTCCCCTAGAGTCGCAAAGTAGTTGAAAAGGGTTTTCCCCTAGAGTCGCAAAGTTCGTGTAATAGATTCTCCGTAGAGTCGCAAAGTTCGTGCAGAGGCTTCACCCCTAGAGTCGCAATGTTCGTGCGAAAGTTTCTCCCCTAGAGACGGACAGTCCGCGGAAAGGGTTCACCTTAGTGTCCTAAAGTTTGTGAAAAGGGTTCTCATTTAGAGTCGCAAAGTTCGTGAAAAGGGATCTCACCTAGAGTCACAAAGTTCGCTGAAAGGGTCTCCCCTAGAGTGGGACGGTTCGCGGAAACGGTTCTCTCCTAGAGTCGCAAAGTTTGTGAAAACGGTTCTGCCGTAGAGTCGCAAAGTCCGTGGAAAGGCTTCTCCCCTTGAGTCGCAAAGTTCATGAAAAAGGTTCTGCCCTAGAGTGGCAAAGTTCGCTGAAAATAGTTCTCCCCTAGAATCGCAAAATTCGTGAAAAGAGTTCTCCCCTAGACTCACAAAGTTCGTGAAAACCATTCTTCTTTACAGTCCCAAAGTTCGCGAAAAGGTATCATCCTTATAGTCGCAAAGTTGGTGAAAAGGGTTCTCCCCTAGAGTCGCAAAGTTCATGAAAAGAGTTCCGGTTTAGTCGCAAAGTTCCTGAAAAGGGTTCTGCCCTAGAGTCGTAAAGTTTGTGAAAAGGGTTCACCTTAGCGTCTTAAAGTTCGTGAAAACGGATCTCCCCTAGGCTCACAAAGTTCGCTGAAAGGGTCTCCCCTAGAGTTGGATGGTTGACGGAAAGGGTTCTCTCCTAGAGTCGCGAAGTTTGTGAAAAGGGTTCTCTCCTAGAGTCGCAAAGTTCGTGAAAAGGATTCTCCCATAGAGACGCAGTGTCCGTGAAAAGGGTTCTCACCTAGTGTCGCAAAGATTGCGAAATGTTTCTCCCCTTGAGTCGCAATGTTCGCGAAGAGGCTTCTCCCCTAGAGTCGCAAAGTTCTTGAAAAGGGTTCTCCTTTTGAGTCGCAAAGATCGTGAAAAGGTTCTCCCCTAAAGTCGCAAAGTTCGTAAAAAGGGTACACCTTAGAGTCGCAAAGTTCGTGAACAGGTTTCTCTCCTAGAGTCGGACAGTCCGCGGTAAAGGTTTTCTCCTAAACTGGCACAGTTCGTGAAAACGGTTCTCCCCTAGAGTCGCAAAGTTTTTGAAAAGGGTTTTCCAATAGAGTCACAAAGTTCGTGAACAGGGTTCTCCCTTAGGGTCGCAAAGTTCGTGAAAAGAATTCTCCAATAGTCGCAAAGTTCGTGAAAATGGTTCCTCTTTAGAGTCGCAAAGTTCGTGTAAGGCGTTCTCCCCTAGAGTCGCAAAGTTCGTGAAAAGTGTTCAGCTTTAGAGTCGCAAAGTTTGTGAAAAAAGTTCTCCCCTAGAGTCGCAATGTTTGTGAAAAGGGTTCACCTTAGCGTCGTAATGTTCCTGAAAAGGGTTCTCCCTTAGACTCGCAAAGTTCGTGAAAAGGGATCTTCCCTAGAGTCACAAAGTTCGCTGAAAGGGTCTCCCCTAGAGTGGGATGGTTCGCGGAAAGGGTTCTCTCCTAGAGTCGCGAAGTTTGTGAAAAGGGTTCTCTCCTAGAGTGGCAAAGTTCGTGAAAAGGATTCTCCCATAGAGACGCAAAGTTCGTGAAGAGGCTTCACCCCTATTGTCGCAAAGTTCGTTAAATGGTTCTCCCCTAGAGTCGCATAGTTTCTTTCTTTCTTTATTCAATACTGCAAACCTTGTACAGGTCCAAGCAGGTTGGGTCAAATGACAACAAAACAGTAAACAATAATACCAAAGTTAAAAAAACATCAAAGTGTGGCGAAAGGCAATAAGGAATCATTCCAGTCCGTTACCGTGCGAGGGAAAAATGAAAACTTGAATAAATCTGTGGGCTCAAAATACGGTGTCAGGGAATTAGGATGATGGTGGCGTGTATGCCCTGACGTTGAAAGCGACAGATATGGAGAAGGGTTAATAGCTAGATAGTTATTCCAAAGCAAGAAAAGAAATTGCAAACGTAAATTTTTTCTTCGTTGTTCAAGACATTGTATACCGTTAATCTGCATTAATTCAGAGGGTGAGTCATACGGGGAAAATTTAGAGTAAATAAACCTTACAGCTTTTCTGTGTACCTTTTCTAGGCGGGTGATATTGTGTTTAATAAATGGGTCCCAGACAACGCATGCATATTCAAGTTTATGTCTAATGAGTGAATTGTAAGCAAGTAATTTTACGCTTGGGGGAGAACTTCTTAGCTTATGTCTTAAAAAGTACAGTTTACGGAATGCAGAAGAACAGATATTATCTATATGTATATTCCATGATAAAGTATTAGTTAGTGTGACACCCAAATACTTATATTTAGTCTCTTCCAGCAAAGGTGACGAACCAAGTCTGTAGTTAAAAGAAAGCGGAGCTTTTTTGCGAGAGAGGCGAAGAAAGACGGTCTTAACTGTGTTAAGTTTCATGTCCCACGTTTCACACCATTCAAAAATCTTAGCAAGAGAGGAGTTAAGATGGATTTGGTCGTTAATTGAAGTTATTTCTTGAAAAAGCACACAATCATCCGCAAACAATCTGATTTGGACATTCGGATCAAGTTCCGCAGCAATGTCATTAATATATAAGAACAATAATGGCCCCAGCACACTTCCTTCGGGCATGCCAGAGCCGACCGGAAGGCAACCTGATTGCTGCTCATTAACTGTTACAAATTGGTAGCGATTGGTTAAATAGTTTGAAATCCATATGATTAAAATTTCCGGGAGTCCAATACGTCTGAGTTTTAAAATTAGTTTGTCATGGGGAACTCTATCGAAAGCTTTACTGAAGTCAAGAAATATTGCATCAATCTGCCCGTTCCTATCGAGACATGAAGCGAGTGAATGTATTACTGTCACTAATTGTGTAATTGTTGAGTATCCTTTTCTAAACCCGTGCTGGAAATTAGAGAGGACTGCGTGTGCATCTAAAGATTCATTAATCTGGTTGGCAATAATATGTTCGATTAGTTTACAACATGATGATGTAAGTGATATTGGACGATAATTTTGTAATAATGTGCGGTCACCTTTCTTGTGTATTGGCACAACCCTGGCTATCTTCCAGTCGCTCGGTAATTTTCCATGAAGTAATGAAATACGAAATAAAATAACTAGAAACATTGCAACAGATTCCGCATATCTCTTCAAAAACACGTTAGGAAGGTTGTCGGGACCACATGATTATTTAGTTTTTAAATTTAGTAACATAGAAACTATGCCAGGGTATGAAATAAAATTTACATCACAGGCGTGAAACACTGCGTGATTGGATGAACAAGCACCGGATTTAGAAAACACACTGTGAAAGTAGTCATTGAATTAATGCGCAATATCCCCGTGATCGGTAACCACAGAACCATCAACCAAAATTTGCGGCACCGGTTTCTTTTTTTCACTTATATAATTCCAAAACTTTTTTGGTCCCTCTACAATGAAATTAGGCAGCACTGTATTAAAAAAATGTTCTTTCGAAGAGTGTACTGCACGTGCAAGACCTTCTTTTAAATCCTTTAAATGACCTAAATGCAAGCGCTGTTTCTTTAACAGTTTTATTTTTCGCTTTAAGAGGATTATTTCACGCGCCATCCACGGCGTTTGTCTACGAACAAATTTACGTTTGCTCGGCACAAACTTATCGATACAGAAGTGGCACATATCTTTAAAACGGCGCCAAAGTGTGTTCAAATCAGTATCATTGAAATCGATAAGGCATGTTTCCAGATGTTCTATAGTTGATGCATCATCTGCACGTCAGTAATCTTTGAAATAACAATGTTTCACAGTGTTATTAGGTAGAGTACAAGCGACAATGAGTAAGTGAACACTGACAAGCAGGTGGTCAGAGATGCCTTCCACAATTTCAACAGTGTAATCAGGTAATCCTCTTGGCAAAAATACCAAATCTAGTACAGATTTGCTATTTCCTTGTACACGTGTCGGTTCCTGAACTATTTGAATGAGGTCATGTGTTAACAATATGTTAAGTAAACTGTTTAAATTATTGCTGTTTTGAGGAAGGGATTCAAAACGCTCCCAATTAACGCCTGCCAGGTTTAGGTCACCAATAAGTACCAATTTGTTTCTCTGGAACCGAGACATGTGCTCTTCAAGTTTTAAAAGATAATCAGCTGATGCATCAGGAGGTCTGTAAATGGCAAACAGAATCAAGGTATGGCCCCAGAATGAGATCTTTATGCACAAACATTCAAGGTCGGGAATTTCCTCCAAGAGAATAGCCTGTATGTGGTCTTTAATTAGAAATGCAACGCCACCTCCCCTGAAGGGCCGATCCCTACGAAAAACTTGGTAACAATTAGGGAAGATATCCTCGTCGGCTATTTCAGTCCGCAGCCACGTCTCGGTTATGACGGCAATATGTGGGTCATGTTCTAGTAAAGAAACCTCAAGGGGTTCCGTTTTGTTAACTACACTACGAGCATTTAGGGTGATTATGCGCATGTGCTTGTCACATTCTTTGGAAAGGCGTCAATATTCGGGCTGATGAGAGCGTTGATTGTTTATCTTGACGCGCATGTTTTTTGCCTCATCCCAAAAGAACAAGTCATTATTGACCCTAAGTTTATCATGAAGTAGGCGTACTTTTTTACCCTGCAGTTTTTCATCTTTCGCGCTTTCCCACAGAAGCTTCCGTTTCTTTAGCGTTGCTTGTGAGTAATCATGTTGTACAGACATGCCTGAATTTTTGAGCTTACTGCAGTTTTCAAATATAAGTTTCTTTTCGTTGAAATCCTGCAGATAGATTATGACCGGTCGTTTGCTACCTTGTCGGCCCAGCCTATGAATGCGACCGATTGATTTGCACTGTACTTGCAGCTTATCCCTCATTATCTCGGTGAGAACTTTTTCTTTGAGGGCTGCTTCCGCTTCGTCGTCACAATCAGAAACGCCATAAATAATTACGTTTGAACGCCTATTTCTGTCTTGGAGATCAGTTAGTTTTTTTGACTGGAAGCCAATAACATTTTCTATAGACTTGAGAGAAGTTTGAACCTGATCCCTTTCCGTCGGAGAAGACTCAGATAACCTTTTGTCAAGTTGAGTACACGTCTGTTGAAGGTTATTTATCAATGTTTCTATGTTAGACAGTTGGACTTTCATTTCTGAAATATCGTTACGGATAGCAGTTTGACCCTGAAGCAACTCTTCAAACAATTCCTTCTGCGTGGGACCTAGGTTTGATTCAATGTCCCCACAGAGAAGCAACTTGCACACAAGAAGACATTCATAGGCAAGGTCTAAACACTTCTGTGGGCACGGCAGGACAAAAATTCCACGACAATCAGTCCGTAAAAAACTACTGTAAGGACTAACCTGCAGAACGCAGAACAGAGTTCTGGTTCTGGCAAAGTTCGTGAAGAGGCTTCTCCCCTAGAGTCGCAAATTCCTGAAAAGGGTTATCCTTTAGAGTGGCAAACTTCGTGAAAAGGTTCTTTCCTAGAATCGCAAAGATCGTGAAAAGGGTTCACCTTAGATTCGCAACGTTCGTGAAAAGGTTTCTCCCCTAGGGTCGGACAGTCTGCGGAAGGGGTTCACCTTAGTGTCCTAAAGTTTGTTAAAGGGGTTCTCCCTTAGAGTCACAATGTTCGAGAAAAGGGACCTCCCCTAGAGTCAGAAAGTTCGCTGGAAGGGTCTCCGCTAGAGTCGGACGGTTCGCGGAAAGGGTTCTCTCCTAGAGTCGCAAAGTTCGCGAAACGGTATCATCCCTAGAGTCGCAAAATCCGTGAAAAGGGTTCTCACCTAGTGTCGCAAAGATCGCGAAATCTTTCTCCCCTTGAGTCGCAATGTTCGCGAAGAGGCTTCTCCCCTAGAGTCGGACAGTCCGCGGAAAGGGATTTCTCCTAAAGTGGCACAATTCGTGAAAACGGTTCTCCCCTAGGGTCGCAAAGTTCTTGAAAAGGGTTCTCGAATAGAATCACAAAGTTCGTGAACAGGGTTCCCCCTTCGAGTCGCAAAGTTCGTGAAAAGAATTCTCCAAGAGTCGCAAAGTTCGTGAAAAGGGTTCCCCTTTAGAGTCGCAAAGATCGTGTAAGGCGTTCTCCCCTAGAGTCGCAAAGTTCGTGAAAAGGGTTCTCCCCTGGAGTCGCAATGCTTGTGAAAAGGGTTCACCTTAGCGTCGTAAAGTTCCTAAAAAGGGTTCTCCCTTAGAGTTGCAAAGTTCGTGAAAAGGGATCTCCCCTAGAGTCACAAATTTCGCTGAAAGCGTCTCCCCTAGAGTGGGACGGTTCGCGGAAAGGGTTCTCTCCTAGATTCGCGAAGTTTGCGAAAAGGGTTCTCTCCTAGAGTCGCAAACTTTGTGAAAAGTGTTCGATCGTAGAGTCGCAAAGTCCGTGTAAAGGCTTCTCCCCTAGAGACGCAAAGTTCGTTGAAAATGTTCCCCTAGAGTCTCACAGTTCGCGAAAAGGGGTCTCCATTAGAGTCGCAAAGTTCGGGAAAAGGGATCTCTCCTAGAGTTACAATGTTCGCTGAAAGGGTCTCCCCTAGAGTCGGACGGTTCGCGGAAACGGTTCTCTCCTAGAGTCGAAAAGTTCGTGAAGAGGCTTCTCCCCAAGAGTCGCAAAGTTCGTGAAAAGGTTCTCCCCTAGAGTCGCAAAGATCGTGAAAAGGGTTCACATTAGAGTCGCAAAGTTCGTGAAGAGGTTTCTACCCTAGAGTCGGACAGTCTGCGGGAAGGGCACTCTCCTAAAATCGCATAGTTTCTGAAAATGGTTCTCAACTATAGTCGCAAAGTTCGTGAAAAGAGTTCTCCCCTAGAGTCGCAAAGTTCGTTAAAAGGGTTCTGCTTTAGAGTCGCAAAGTTTGTGAAAGGGGTTCTCCCCTAGAGTCGCAAAGTTCATGAAAAAGATCAGCATTAGAGTCACAAAGTTCGTGAAAAGGGTTCTCCCCTAAAGTCGCACAGTTCGTGAAAAGGGTTCTCCCCTAGAGTCGAAAAGTTCTTGAAAACGGTTCTCCTTTTGAGTCGCAAAGTTCATGAAAAGGTTCTGCCCTAAAGTCGCAAAGATCGTGAAAAGGGTTCACCTTAGAGTCGCAAAGTTCGCGAACAGGTTTCTCCCCTAGAGTCGGACAGTCCGCGGAAAGGGTTTTCTCCTAAAGTGGCACAGTTTGTGAAAACGGTTCTCCACTAGAGTCGCAAAGTTCTTGAAAATGGTTCTGCAATAGAGTCACAAAGTTCGTGAACAGCGTTACCCCTTAGTGTCGCAAAGTTCGTGAAAAGAATTCTCCAAGAGTCGCAAGGTTCGTGAAAAGGGTTTCCCATAGAGTCGCAAAGTTCGTGTAAGGCGTTCTCCCCTAGAGTCGCAAAGTTCGTGAAAAGGGTTGTCCCCTGGAGTCGCAATGTTTGTGAAAAGGGTTCACCTTAGCGTCGTAAAGTTCCTGAAAAGGGTTCTCCCTTAGAGTTGCAAAGTTCGTGAAAAAGAATCTCCCCTAGAGTCACAAAGTTCGCTGAAAGGGTCTCCCCTAGAGTGGCACGGTTCGCGGAAAGGGTTCTCTCCTAGAGTCGCGAAGTTTGTGAAAAGGGTTCTCTCCTAGAGTCGCAAATTTTGTGACAAGTGTTCTGCCGTAGAGTCGCAAAGTCCGTGTAAAGGCTTCTCCCCTAGAGTCGCAAAGTTCGTTGAAAGTGTTCCCCTAGAGTCTCACAGTACGCGAAAAGGGGTCTCCTTAGAGTCGCAAAGTTCGGCAAAATGGATCTCCCCTAAAGTTACAATGTTCGCTGAAACGGTCTCCCCTAGAGTCGGACGGTTCGCGGAAACGGTTCTCTCCTAGAGTCGCAAAGTCCGTGAAAAGGGATCTCCCGTAGAGTTGCAAAGATCGCGAAAACTTTCTCCCCTCCATTCGCAATGATCGTGAAGAGGCTTCTCCCCTAGAGTCGCAAAGTTCGTGAAAAGGTTCTCCCCTATAGTCGCAAAGATCGTGAAAAGAGTTCTCCCCTAGAGTCGCAAAGTTCGTGAAAAGGGTTCAGCTTCAGAGTCGCACAGTTCGTAAAAATGATCTCCCCTAGAGTCACAAAGTTCGCTGAGACTGTCTCCCCTAGAGTGGGACGGTTCGCGGAAAGGATTTTCTCCTAGAGTCGCAAAGTTCGTGAAAAGGGCTCTCTACTAGAGTCGCAAAGTTTGTGAGAAGGGTTCTGCCGAAGAGTCGCAAAGCCCGTGGAAAGGCTTCTCCCCTAAAGTCGAAAGGGTTCTTCCCTAGAGTCGCAAAGTTCGCTGAAAGGGTTTCCCCTAGAGTCAAAAAGTTGTTGAAAAGTGTTCTCCCCTAGAGTCGCAAAGTTCGTGAAAAGGATTCTCCATAGAGTCGCAAAGTTCGTGCAGAGGCTTCACCCCTAGATTGGCAAAGTTCGTGAAAAGGGTTCTCCTTTACAGTCGCAAACTTCATGAAAAGATTCTCCCCTAGAGTAGCAAAGATCGTGAAAAGGGTTCACCTTAGAATCGCAAAGTTCGTGCGAAGGTTTCTCCCCTAGAGTCGGACAGTCCGCGGAAAGGGTTCACCTTAGTGTCCTAAAGTTTGTGAAAAGGGTTCTCCTTTAGAGTCGCAAACTTCGTGAAAAAGGATCTCACCTAGAGTAACAAAGTTCGCTGAAAGGGTCACCCCTAGAGTGGGACCTTTCGCGGAAAGGGTTCTCTTCTAGAGTCGCAAAGTTTGTGAAAAGGGTTCTGTCGTAGAGTCGCAAAGTCCGTTGAAAGGCTTCTCCCCTTGAGTCGCAAAGTTCATGAAAAAAGTTCTGCCCTAGAGTGCCAAAGTTCGCTGAAAAGAGTACTCCCCTAGAATCGCAAAGTTCGTGAACAGGTTTCTCCCCTAGAGTCGGACAGTCCGCGGAAAGGTTTTCTCCTAAAGTGGCACAGTACGTGAAAACGGTTCTCACCTAGAGTCGCAAAGTTCTTGAAAAGAATTCTCCAAGAGTCGCAAAGTTCGTGAAAAGGGTTCCCCTTTAGAGTCGCAAAGTTCGTGTAAGGCGTTCTCCCCTAGAGTCGCAAAGTTCGTGAAAAGAGTTCAGCTTGAGAGTCGCAAAGTTCGTGAAAAGTGTTCTGCCCTGGAGTCAAAAAGTTCGCTGAAAGGGTCTCCCCTAGAGTGGGACGGTTCGCAGAAAGGGTTCTCTCCTAGAGTCGCTAAGTTTGTGAAAAGTGTTCTCTCCTAGAGTCGCAAAGTTCGTGAAAAGGATTCTCCCATCGAGACGCAATGTTCTTGAAGAGGCTTCACCCCTAGAGTCGCAAAGTTCGTGAAATGGTTCTCCCCTAGAGTCGCAAAGTTTGTGAAGAGGCTTCTCCCCTAGAGTCGCAAAGTTCGCGAAAAGGGTTATCTTTTAGAGTGGCAAACTTTGTGAAATTGTTCTTTCCTAGAATCGCAAAGATCGTGAAAAGGGTTCACATTAGAATCGCAAAGTTCGTGAAAAGGTTTCTCCCCTAGGGTCGGACAGTCTGCGGAAGGGGATCACCTAAGTGTCCTAAAGTTTGTTAAAGGGGTTCTCCGTAAGAGTCACAATGTTCGAGAAAAGGGACCTCCCCTAGAGTGAGAATGTTCGCTGGAAGGGTCTCCACTAGAGTCGGGCGGTTCGCGGAAAGGGTTCTCTCCTAGAGTCGCAAAGTTCGCGAAACGGTATCATCCTTAGAGTCACAAAGTCCGTGAAAAGGGTTCTCACCTAGAGTCGCAAAGATTGCGAAATGTTTCTCCCCTTGAGTCGCAATGTTCGCGAAGAGGCTTCTCCCCTAGAGTCGCAAAGTTCTTGAAAAGGGTTCTCCTTTTGAGTCGCAAAGTTCATGAAAAGCTTCTCCCCTAAAGTCGCAAAGATCGTGAAAAGGGTTCACCTTAGAGTCGCAAAGTTCGTGAACAGGTTTCTCCCCTAGAGTCGGACAGTCCGCGGAAAGGGTTTTCTCCTAAAGTGGCACAGTTCGTGAAAACGGTTCTCCCCTAGAGTCGCAAAGTTGTTGAAAAGGGTAATCCCCTAGAGTCGCAAAGTTCGTGAAAAGCATTCTCCGTAGAGTCGCAAAGTTCGTGCAGAGGCTTCACCCCTAGAGTCGCAAAGTTCGTGAAAAGGGTTCTCCTTTACAGTCGCAAACTTTATGAAAAGATTCTCCCCTAGAGTAGCGAAGATCGTCAAAAGGGTTCACATTAGAATCGCAAAGTTCGTGCGAAGGTTTCTCCCCTAGAGTCGCACAGTCCGCGGAAAGGGTTCACCTTAGTGTCCTAAAGTTTGTGAAAAGGGTTCTCGTTTAGAGTCGCAAACTTCGTGAAAAAGGATCTCACTTCGAGTCACAAAGTTTGCTGAAAGGGTCTCCCCTAGAGTGGGACGGTTCGCAAAAAGGGTTCTCTCCTAGAGTCGCAAGTTTGTGAAAAGGTTTCTGCCATAGAGTCGCAAAGTTCATGAAAAAGGTTCTGCCCTAGACTGGCACAGTTCACTGAAAAGAGTTCTCCCCTAGAATCGCAAAGCTCGTGAACAGGATTCTCTCCTAGAGTCGCACAGTCCGCGGAAAGGGTTTTCTCCTAAAGTGGCACAGTTCGTGAACAGGTTTCCCCTTAGAGTCGCAAACTTCGTGAAAAGAGTTCAGCTTTAGAGTCGCAAAGTTCGTGAAAAGGGTTCTCCCCTGGAGTCTCAATGTTTGGGAAAAGGGTTCACCTCAGCATCGTAAAGTTCCTGAAAAGGGTGCTCCCTTAGAGTTGCAAACTTCTTGAAAAGGGATCTCCCCTAGGATCACAAAGTTCGCTGATAGGGTCTCCCCTAGAGTGGGACGGTTCGCGGGAAGGGTTCCCTCCTAGAGTCGCGAAGTTTTTGAAAAGGGTTCTCCCCTAGAGTCGCAATGTTCGTGAAAAGGATTCTCCCATAGAGACGCAAAGTTCTTGAAGAGGCTTCACCCCTAAAGTCGCAAAGTTCGTGAAATGATTCTCCCATAGAGTCGCAAAGTTCGTGAAGAGGCTTCTCCCCTTGAGTCGCAAAGTTCGTGAAAAGAGTTCAGCTTTAGAGTCGCAAAGTTCGTGAAAAGGGTTCTCCCCTGGAGTCGCAATGTATGTGAAAAGGGTTCACCTTAGCGTCACAAAGCTCCTGAAAAGGGTTCTCCCTTAGAGTTGCAAAGTTCGTGAAAAGGGATCTCCCCTAGAATCACAAAGTTCGCTGAAAGGGTCTCCCCTAGAGTCGGACGGTTCGCGGAAAGGGTTCTCTCCTAGAGTCGCGATGTTTGTGAAAAGGGTTATCACCTAGAGTCGCAAAGTTCTCGAAAAGGGATCGCCCCTAAAGTCACAAAGTTCGCTGAAAGGGTCTCCCCTAGAGTGGGACGGTTTGGGGAAAGGGTTCTCCCCTAGAGTCGCGAAGTTTGTGAAAAGGGCTCTCTACTAGAGTCGCAAAGTTTTTGACAAGGGTTCTGCCGTAGAGTCGCAAAGCCCATGGAAATGCTTCTCCCCTAAAGTCGAAAAGGGTTCACCCCTAGAGTCGCAAAGTACGCTGAAAGGGTTTCCCCTAGAGTCGAAAAGTTGTTGAAAAGGGTTCTCCCCTAGAGTCGCAAAGTTCGTGAAAAGGATTCTCCGTAGAGTCGCAAAGTTCGTGCAGAGGCTTCACCCCTAGAGTCGCAAAGTTCGTGAAAAGGGTTCTCCTTTACAGTCGCAAACTTCATGAAAACATTCTCCCCTAGAGTAGCAAAGATTGTGAAAAGGGTTCACCTTAGAATCGCAAAGTTCGTGCGAAGGTTTCTCCCCTAGAGTCGGACAGTCCGCGGAAAGCGTTCACCTTAGTGTCCTTAAGTTTGTGAAAAGGGTTCTCCTTTAGAGTCACAAAGTTCGCAGAAAGGGTCTCCCCTAGAGTGGGACGGTTCGCGGAAAGGGTTCTCTCCTAGAGTCGCAAAGTTTGTGAAAAGGGTTCTGCCGTTGAGTCGCAAAGTCCGTGGAAAGGCTTCTCCCCTTGAGTCGCAAAGTTCATGAAAAAAGTTCTGCCCTAGAATGGCAAAGTTCGCTGAAAAGAGTTCATCCTAGAATCGCAAAGTTCGTGAACAGGTTTCTCCCCTAGAGTCAGACAGTCCGCGGAAAGGGTTTTCTCCTAAAGTGGTACAGTTCGTGAAAATGGTTCTCCCCCTAGAGTCGCAAAGTTCTTGAAAACGGTTCTCCAATAGAGTCACAAAGTTCGTGAACAGGGTTCCCCCTCAGAGTCGCAAAGTTCGTGAAAAGAATTCTCCAAGAGTCGCAAAGTCCGTGAAAAGGGTTCCCCTTTAGAGTCGCAAAGTTCGTGTAAAGCCTTCTCCCCTAGAGTCACAAAGTTCATGAAAAGAGTTCAGCTTTAGAGTCGCAAAGTTCGTGAAAAGGGTTCTCCCCTAGAGTCGCAATATTTGTGAAAAGGGTTCACCTTAGCGTCGTAATGTTCCTGAAAAGGGGTTTCCCTTAGAGTCGCAAAGTTTGTGAAAAGGATCTCACCTAGAGTCACAAAGTTCGCTGAAAGGGTCTCCCCTAGAGTGGGTCAGTTCTCGGAAAGGGTTCTCACATAGAGTCGCGAAGTTTGTGAAAAGGGTTCTGCCCTAGAGTGGCAAAGTTCGCTGAAAGGGTTTCGCCTAGAGTCGCAAAGTTGTTGAAAAGGGTTCTCCCCTAGAGTCGCAAAGTTCGTGAAAAGGGAACTCCTTAGAGTCGCAAAGTTAGTGAAGAGGTTTCTCCCCTAGAGTCGGACATTCCGCGGGAAGGGTACTCTCCTAAATTTGTAGTTTCTGAAAAGGGTTCTCCCTTAGAGTCGCAAAGTTCGTGAAAAAGCATCTCCCATAGAGTCACAAAGTTCGCTGAAAGAGTCTCTCCTAAAGGCGGACGGTTGCCGGAAAGGGTTCTCTCCTAGAGTCGCAAAGTTTGTCAAAAGGTTGTCCCGTATATCGCATAGTGTCCGTGAAAAGGGTTCACCCCTAGAGTCGCAAAGGTTGCGAAATGTTTCTCCCCTAAAGTCGCAATGTTCGCGAACAGGCTTCTGCCCTAGAGTCGCAAAGTTCGTGAAAAGGGTTCTCTTTAGATTCACAAAGTTTGAGAAAAAATTCTCCCCTAGGGTCGCAAAGATGGTGAAAAGGGCTCACCATAAAGTCGCAAATTCGTGAACAGGTTTCTCCCCTAGACTAGGACAGTCCACGGAAAGGGTTCTCTCCTAAGGTCGCACAGTTCGTGAAAAGGGTTCTCCCCTAGAGTCGCAAAGTTCTTGAGAAGGGTTCTCCAATAGAGTCACAAAGTTCGTGAACAGGGTTCTCCCCTAGAGTCGCAAAGTTTGTGAAAAGAGTTCTCCATGAGTCGCAAAGTCCGTGAAAAGGGTTACACTTTAGAGTCGCAAAGTTCGTGTAAAGCCTTCTCCCCTAGAGTCGCAAAGTTCATGAAAAGAGTTCTCCAATAGCGTCACAAAGTTCGTGAAAAGGGTTCTCCCTTATAGTCGCAAAGTTCGTAAAAGGATTCTTCTTTAGAGTCGCAAAGTTCACGAAAAGGTATCATCCTTAGAGTTGCAAAGTTCGTGAAAAGGGCTCTCCCCTAGAGTCGCAAAGTTCGTGAAAAGAGTTCTCCCCTAGAGTCGCAAAGTTCGTGAAAAGGGATCTCCCCTAGAGTCGCAACGTTTGTAAAAAGGGTTCACCTTAGTGTCGTAATGTTCGTGAAAAGGGTTCTCCTTTAGAGTCGCAAAGTTCGTGAAAAGGGATCTCACCTAGAGTCGCAAAGTTCGCTGAAAGGGTCTCCCCTAGAGTGGGACGGTTCGCAGAAAGGGTTCTCTCCTAGAGTCGCGAAGTTTGTGAAAAGGGTTCTCTCCTAGAGTCGCAAAGCTTGTGAAAATGGTTCTGCCGTACAGTCGGAAACCCCGTGGAAAGGCTTCTCCCCTAAAGTCGCAAAGTTCGCGAAAAGGGTTTCCCCTAGAGTCGCAAAGCTGTTGAAAAGGGTTCTCCCATAGGGTCGCAAAGTTCGTGAAAAGGATTCTGCCCTAGAGTCGCAAAGTACATGAAAAGGGTTCTCCTTTAGAGTCGCAAACATCGTGAAAAGGTTCTCGCCTAGAATCGCAAAGATCGTGAAAAGGGTTCACCTTAGAATCACAAAGTTCGTGAAAAGGTTTCTCCCCTCGAGTCGGACAGTCCGCGGAAAGGGTTCGCTTTAGTGTCCTACGGTTCGTGAAAAGGGATCCCCCCTAGAGTCACAAAGTTCGCTGAAGGGTCTCCACTAGAGTCGGACGGTTCGCGGAAAAGGTTCTCTCGTAGATTCGCAAAGTTTCTGAAAAGGTTGTCCCGTAAGTTGCAAAGTCAGTCAAAAGGGTTCACCCCTAGAGTCGCAAAGATCGCGAAATTTTTCTCCCCTAAAGTCGCAAAGATCGTGAATAGGCTTGTCCATTAGAGTCGCAAAGTTCGTGAAAAGGGTTCTCCCCTAGAGTCGGACAGTCCGCGGGAAGGGCACTCTCCTAAAGTCGCACAGTATCTGAAAAGGGTTCTCCAATAGAGTCACAAAGTTCGTGAAAAAGGTTCTCCCCTAGAGTCCCAAAGCTCGTGAAAAGGGTTCTCCCTTAGAGTCGCAAAGTTCGCGAAAAGCTATCATCCTTAATGTCGCAAAGTTCGTGAAAAGCGTTCTCCCCTAGATTCGCAAAGTTTGTGAGAAGAGTTCTCCCCTAGATTCGCAAAGTTCGTGAAAAGGTTTCCCCTTTAGAGACGCAAAGTATCGTGAAAGGGGTTCTCCCCTAGAGTCGCAAAGTTCATCAAAAGAGTTCAGCTTTAGAGTCGCAAAATTCGTGAAAAGGGTTCTCCCCTAGAGTCGGAAAGTTTGTCAAAAGGGTTAACCTTAGCGTCGTAAAGCTCGTGAAAAGGGTTCTCCCTTAGATTCGCAAAGTTCGTGAAAAGGGATCTCCCCTGGAGTCACAAAGCTCGCTGAAAGGGTCTCCCCTAGAGTCGGACGGTTCGCGGAAAGGGTTCTCTCCTGGAGTCGCAAAGTCGTGGAAAGGGTTCTCCCCTAGAGTAGCAAAGTTGTTGAAAAAGGTTCTCTCCTAGAGTCGCAAAGTTCGTGAAAAGGATTCTCCCATAGAGTTGCAACGTTCGTGAAGAGGCTTCTCCCCTAGAGTCGCAAAGTTCGTGAAAAGGGTTCTCCTTTAGAGTGGCAAAGATCGAGAAAAGGGTTCACCTTAGTGTCCTACAGTTTTTTAAACAGGTTCTCCCTTAGAGTCGCAAAGTTCGTGAAAAGGGATCTCCCCTAGAGTCACAAAGTTCGCTGAAAGGGTCTCGCCTAGAGTTGGACGGTTCGCGGAATGTGTTTTCTCCTAGAGTCGCAAAGTTCGCGAAAAGGTATCATCCTTAGAGTTGCAAAGTCCGTGAAAAGGGTTCTCCCCTAGAGTCGCAAAGATCGCGAAATGTTTCTACCCTGAAGTCCCAATGTTCGCGAAGAGGCTTCTCCCCTGAAGTCGCAAAGTTCTTCAAAAAAGTTCTCCTTTTGAGTCGCAAAGATCGTGAAAAGGTTCTCCCCTAAACTCGCAAAGTTCGTAAAAAGGGTACACCTTAGAGTCGCAAAGTTCGTGAACAGGTTTCTCTCCTAGAGTCGGACAGTCCGCGGTAAAGGTTTTCTCCTAAACTGGCACAGTTCGTGAAAACGGTTCTCCCCTAGAGTCGCAAAGTTTTGGAAAAGGGTTTTCCAATAGAGTCACAAAGTTCGTGAACAGGGTTCCCCCTCAGAGTCGCAAAGTTCGTGAAAAGAATTCTCCAAGAGTCGCAAAGTCCGTGAAAAGGGTTCCCCTTTAGAGTCGCAAAGTTCGTGTAAAGCCTTCTCCCCTAGAGTCACAAAGTTCATGAAAAGAGTTCAGCTTTAGAGTCGCAAAGTTCGTGAAAAGGGTTCTCCCCTAGAGTCGCAATATTTGTGAAAAGGGTTCACCTTAGCGTCGTAATGTTCCTGAAAAGGGGTTTCCCTTAGAGTCGCAAAGTTTGTGAAAAGGATCTCACCTAGAGTCACAAAGTTCGCTGAAAGGGTCTCCCCTAGAGTGGGTCAGTTCTCGGAAAGGGTTCTCACATAGAGTCGCGAAGTTTGTGAAAAGGGTTCTGCCCTAGAGTGGCAAAGTTCGCTGAAAGGGTTTCGCCTAGAGTCGCAAAGTTGTTGAAAAGGGTTCTCCCCTAGAGTCGCAAAGTTCGTGAAAAGGGAACTCCTTAGAGTCGCAAAGTTAGTGAAGAGGTTTCTCCCCTAGAGTCGGACATTCCGCGGGAAGGGTACTCTCCTAAATTTGTAGTTTCTGAAAAGGGTTCTCCCTTAGAGTCGCAAAGTTCGTGAAAAAGCATCTCCCATAGAGTCACAAAGTTCGCTGAAAGAGTCTCTCCTAAAGGCGGACGGTTGCCGGAAAGGGTTCTCTCCTAGAGTCGCAAAGTTTGTCAAAAGGTTGTCCCGTATATCGCATAGTGTCCGTGAAAAGGGTTCACCCCTAGAGTCGCAAAGGTTGCGAAATGTTTCTCCCCTAAAGTCGCAATGTTCGCGAACAGGCTTCTGCCCTAGAGTCGCAAAGTTCGTGAAAAGGGTTCTCTTTAGATTCACAAAGTTTGAGAAAAAATTCTCCCCTAGGGTCGCAAAGATGGTGAAAAGGGCTCACCATAAAGTCGCAAATTCGTGAACAGGTTTCTCCCCTAGACTAGGACAGTCCACGGAAAGGGTTCTCTCCTAAGGTCGCACAGTTCGTGAAAAGGGTTCTCCCCTAGAGTCGCAAAGTTCTTGAGAAGGGTTCTCCAATAGAGTCACAAAGTTCGTGAACAGGGTTCTCCCCTAGAGTCGCAAAGTTTGTGAAAAGAGTTCTCCATGAGTCGCAAAGTCCGTGAAAAGGGTTACACTTTAGAGTCGCAAAGTTCGTGTAAAGCCTTCTCCCCTAGAGTCGCAAAGTTCATGAAAAGAGTTCTCCAATAGCGTCACAAAGTTCGTGAAAAGGGTTCTCCCTTATAGTCGCAAAGTTCGTAAAAGGATTCTTCTTTAGAGTCGCAAAGTTCACGAAAAGGTATCATCCTTAGAGTTGCAAAGTTCGTGAAAAGGGCTCTCCCCTAGAGTCGCAAAGTTCGTGAAAAGAGTTCTCCCCTAGAGTCGCAAAGTTCGTGAAAAGGGATCTCCCCTAGAGTCGCAACGTTTGTAAAAAGGGTTCACCTTAGTGTCGTAATGTTCGTGAAAAGGGTTCTCCTTTAGAGTCGCAAAGTTCGTGAAAAGGGATCTCACCTAGAGTCGCAAAGTTCGCTGAAAGGGTCTCCCCTAGAGTGGGACGGTTCGCAGAAAGGGTTCTCTCCTAGAGTCGCGAAGTTTGTGAAAAGGGTTCTCTCCTAGAGTCGCAAAGCTTGTGAAAATGGTTCTGCCGTACAGTCGGAAACCCCGTGGAAAGGCTTCTCCCCTAAAGTCGCAAAGTTCGCGAAAAGGGTTTCCCCTAGAGTCGCAAAGCTGTTGAAAAGGGTTCTCCCATAGGGTCGCAAAGTTCGTGAAAAGGATTCTGCCCTAGAGTCGCAAAGTACATGAAAAGGGTTCTCCTTTAGAGTCGCAAACATCGTGAAAAGGTTCTCGCCTAGAATCGCAAAGATCGTGAAAAGGGTTCACCTTAGAATCACAAAGTTCGTGAAAAGGTTTCTCCCCTCGAGTCGGACAGTCCGCGGAAAGGGTTCGCTTTAGTGTCCTACGGTTCGTGAAAAGGGATCCCCCCTAGAGTCACAAAGTTCGCTGAAGGGTCTCCACTAGAGTCGGACGGTTCGCGGAAAAGGTTCTCTCGTAGATTCGCAAAGTTTCTGAAAAGGTTGTCCCGTAAGTTGCAAAGTCAGTCAAAAGGGTTCACCCCTAGAGTCGCAAAGATCGCGAAATTTTTCTCCCCTAAAGTCGCAAAGATCGTGAATAGGCTTGTCCATTAGAGTCGCAAAGTTCGTGAAAAGGGTTCTCCCCTAGAGTCGGACAGTCCGCGGGAAGGGCACTCTCCTAAAGTCGCACAGTATCTGAAAAGGGTTCTCCAATAGAGTCACAAAGTTCGTGAAAAAGGTTCTCCCCTAGAGTCCCAAAGCTCGTGAAAAGGGTTCTCCCTTAGAGTCGCAAAGTTCGCGAAAAGCTATCATCCTTAATGTCGCAAAGTTCGTGAAAAGCGTTCTCCCCTAGATTCGCAAAGTTTGTGAGAAGAGTTCTCCCCTAGATTCGCAAAGTTCGTGAAAAGGTTTCCCCTTTAGAGACGCAAAGTATCGTGAAAGGGGTTCTCCCCTAGAGTCGCAAAGTTCATCAAAAGAGTTCAGCTTTAGAGTCGCAAAATTCGTGAAAAGGGTTCTCCCCTAGAGTCGGAAAGTTTGTCAAAAGGGTTAACCTTAGCGTCGTAAAGCTCGTGAAAAGGGTTCTCCCTTAGATTCGCAAAGTTCGTGAAAAGGGATCTCCCCTGGAGTCACAAAGCTCGCTGAAAGGGTCTCCCCTAGAGTCGGACGGTTCGCGGAAAGGGTTCTCTCCTGGAGTCGCAAAGTCGTGGAAAGGGTTCTCCCCTAGAGTAGCAAAGTTGTTGAAAAAGGTTCTCTCCTAGAGTCGCAAAGTTCGTGAAAAGGATTCTCCCATAGAGTTGCAACGTTCGTGAAGAGGCTTCTCCCCTAGAGTCGCAAAGTTCGTGAAAAGGGTTCTCCTTTAGAGTGGCAAAGATCGAGAAAAGGGTTCACCTTAGTGTCCTACAGTTTTTTAAACAGGTTCTCCCTTAGAGTCGCAAAGTTCGTGAAAAGGGATCTCCCCTAGAGTCACAAAGTTCGCTGAAAGGGTCTCGCCTAGAGTTGGACGGTTCGCGGAATGTGTTTTCTCCTAGAGTCGCAAAGTTCGCGAAAAGGTATCATCCTTAGAGTTGCAAAGTCCGTGAAAAGGGTTCTCCCCTAGAGTCGCAAAGATCGCGAAATGTTTCTACCCTGAAGTCCCAATGTTCGCGAAGAGGCTTCTCCCCTGAAGTCGCAAAGTTCTTCAAAAAAGTTCTCCTTTTGAGTCGCAAAGATCGTGAAAAGGTTCTCCCCTAAACTCGCAAAGTTCGTAAAAAGGGTACACCTTAGAGTCGCAAAGTTCGTGAACAGGTTTCTCTCCTAGAGTCGGACAGTCCGCGGTAAAGGTTTTCTCCTAAACTGGCACAGTTCGTGAAAACGGTTCTCCCCTAGAGTCGCAAAGTTTTGGAAAAGGGTTTTCCAATAGAGTCACAAAGTTCGTGAACAGCGTTCTCCCTTAGAGTCGCATAGTTCGTGAAAAGAATTCTCCAAGAGTCGCAAAGTTCTTGAAAATGGTTCCTCTTTAGAGTCGCAAAGTTCGTGTAAGGCGTTCTCACCTAGAGTCGCAAAGTTCGTGAAAAGAGTTCAGCATTAGAGTCGCAAAGTTCGTGAAAAGGGTTCTCCCCTGGAGTCGCAATGTTTGTGAAAAGGGTTCACCTTAGCATCGTAAAATTCCTGAAAAAGGTTCTCCCTTAGAGTTGCAAAGCTTGTGAAAAGGGATCTCCCCTAGAGTCACAAAGTTCGCTGAAAGGGTCTCCCCTACAGTGGGACGGTTCGCGGAAAGGGTTCTCTCCTAGAGTCACGAAGTTTGTGAAAAAGGTTCTCTCCTTGAGTCGCAAATTTTTTGAAAAGGGTTCTGCCGTAGAGTCGCAAAGTCCGTGGAAAGGTTTCTCCCCTAGAGTCGCAAAGTTCGTTGAAAGTGTTCCCATAGAGTCTCACAGTTCGCAAAAAGGGGTCTCCCTCAGAGTCGCAAAGTTCGGGAAAACGGATCTCCCCTAGAGTCACAATGTTCGCTGAAAGGGTCTCCCCTAGAGTCGCACGGTTCGCGGAAACGGTTCTCTCCTAGAGTCGTAAAATTCGTGAAAAGGTTCTCCTGTAGAGTCGCAAAGTCCGTGAAAAGGGTTCTCCCATAGAGTTGCAAAGATCGCGAAATGTTTCTCCCCTCGACTCGCAATGTTCGTGAAGAGGGTTCTCCCCTAGAGTCGCAAAGTTCGTGAAAAGGTTCTCCCCAAGAGTCGCAAAGATCGTGAAAAGGGTTCACCTTAGAGTCGCAAAGTTCGTGAAGAAGTTTCTCCCCTAGAGTCGGACAGTCTGCGGGAAGGGCGCTCTTCTAAAGTCGCATAGTTTCTGAAAAGGGTTCTCCCCTATAGTCGCAAAGTTCGTGTATATAGTTCTCCCCTAGAATCGCAAAGTGCATGAAAAGAGATCAGCTTTAGAGTCGCAAAGCTCGTGAGAAGGGTTTTCCCCTAGAGTCGCAAAGTTCATGAAAAGAGTTCTCCCCTAGAGTCGCAAAGTTCGTGAAAAGGGTTCCCCTTTAGAGTCGCAAAGTTCGTGAAAGGGGTTCTCCCCTAGAGTGGCAAAGTTCATGAAAAGAGATCAGCTTTAGAGTCACAATGTTCGTGAAAAGGGTTCTCCCCTAAAGTCGCACAGTTTGTGAAAAGGGTTCTCCCTTAGAGTCGCAAAGTTCATGAAAAGGGTTCTCCTATAGAGTCACGAAATTCGTGAACAGGGTTCTCCCTTAGAGTCGCAAAGTTCGTGAAAAGAGTTCTCCAATAGTGGCAAAGTTCGTGAAAAGGGTTTCTCTTGAGAGTCGCAAAGTTCGTGTAAAAGGTTCTCCCCTAGAGTCGCAAAGTTCGTGAAAAGAGTTCAGCTTTAGAGTCGCTAAGTTTGTGAAAAGGTTTCTCCCCTAGAGTCGCAATGTTTGTGAAAAGGGTTCACCTTAGCGTCGTAATGTTCCTGAAAAGGGTTCTCCCTTAGACTCGCAAAGTTCGTGAAAATGGATCTCCCCTAGAGTCGCAAAGTTTGTGAAAAGGGTTCTGCCGTAGAGTCGCAAAGTTCGTGAAAAGGGATCTCCCCTAGAGTCGCAAAGTTCATGAAAAGAGTTCAGGTTTAGTCGCAAAGTTCGTGAAAAGGGTTCTGCCCTAGAGTCGCAAAGTTTGTGAAAAGAGTTCACCTTAGCGTCGTAAAGTTCGTGAAAACGGATCTCCCCTAGGATCACAAAGTTCGCTGAAAGGGTTCCCCTAGAGTTGGACGGTTCGCGGAAAGGGTTCTCTCCTAGAGTCGCGGAGTTTGTGAAAAGGGTTCTCTTCTAGAGTCGCAAAGTTTGTGAAAAGGGTTCTGCCGTAGAGTCGCAAAGTCCTTGGAAAGGCTTCTCCCCTAGACTCGCAATGTTCGTGAAGAGGCTTCTCCCCTAGAGTCGTAGAGTTCGTGAAAAGGCTTCTCCGTTAGAGTCGCAAATATCGTGAAAAGGTTCTCCCCTGGAGTGGCAAAGATCGTGAAAAGGGTTCACCTTAGATTCGCAAAGCTCGTGAACAGGTTTCTCCCCTAGAGTCGGATAGTCCGCGCAAAGGGTTCCCTCTTAACTTCGCACAGCACGTGAACAGGGTTTTCCCCTAGAGTCGGAAAATTCGTGAAAACCGTTCTCTCCTAGAGTCGCAAAGTTCGTGAAAAGGGTTCAACTTAGCGTCGTAATGTTCCTGAAACGCGTTCTCCCTTAGAGTTGCAAAGTTCGTGAAAAGGGATCTCCCCTAGAGTCACAAAGTTCGCTAAAAGGATCTCCCCTAGAGTGGGACGGTTCGCGAAAAGGGTTCTCTCCCAGAGTCGCGACGTTTGTGAAAAGGGTTATCACCTAGAGTCGCAAAGTTCTTGAAAAGGGATCTCCCCTATTGTCACAAAGTTCGCTGAAAAGGTCTCCCCTAGAGTGGGACGGTTTGCGGAAAGGGTTCTCTCCTAGAGTCGCGAAGTTTGTGAAAAGGGCTCTCTACTAGAGTCGCAAAGTTTTTGAGAAGGGTTCTGCCGTAGAGTCGCAAAGCCCGCGGAAAGGCTTCTCCCCTAAAGTCGAAAAGGGTTCTCCCCTAGAGTCGCAAAGTTCGCTGAAAGGGTTTCCCCTAGAGTCGCAAAGTAGTTGAAAAGGGTTTTCCCCTAGAGTCGCAAAGTTCGTGTAATAGATTCTCCGTAGAGTCGCAAAGTTCGTGCAGAGGCTTCACCCCTAGAGTCGCAATGTTCGTGCGAAAGTTTCTCCCCTAGAGACGGACAGTCCGCGGAAAGGGTTCACCTTAGTGTCCTAAAGTTTGTGAAAAGGGTTCTCATTTAGAGTCGCAAAGTTCGTGAAAAGGGATCTCACCTAGAGTCACAAAGTTCGCTGAAAGGGTCTCCCCTAGAGTGGGACGGTTCGCGGAAACGGTTCTCTCCTAGAGTCGCAAAGTTTGTGAAAACGGTTCTGCCGTAGAGTCGCAAAGTCCGTGGAAAGGCTTCTCCCCTTGAGTCGCAAAGTTCATGAAAAAGGTTCTGCCCTAGAGTGGCAAAGTTCGCTGAAAATAGTTCTCCCCTAGAATCGCAAAATTCGTGAAAAGAGTTCTCCCCTAGACTCACAAAGTTCGTGAAAACCATTCTTCTTTACAGTCCCAAAGTTCGCGAAAAGGTATCATCCTTATAGTCGCAAAGTTGGTGAAAAGGGTTCTCCCCTAGAGTCGCAAAGTTCATGAAAAGAGTTCCGGTTTAGTCGCAAAGTTCCTGAAAAGGGTTCTGCCCTAGAGTCGTAAAGTTTGTGAAAAGGGTTCACCTTAGCGTCTTAAAGTTCGTGAAAACGGATCTCCCCTAGGCTCACAAAGTTCGCTGAAAGGGTCTCCCCTAGAGTTGGATGGTTGACGGAAAGGGTTCTCTCCTAGAGTCGCGAAGTTTGTGAAAAGGGTTCTCTCCTAGAGTCGCAAAGTTCGTGAAAAGGATTCTCCCATAGAGACGCAGTGTCCGTGAAAAGGGTTCTCACCTAGTGTCGCAAAGATTGCGAAATGTTTCTCCCCTTGAGTCGCAATGTTCGCGAAGAGGCTTCTCCCCTAGAGTCGCAAAGTTCTTGAAAAGGGTTCTCCTTTTGAGTCGCAAAGATCGTGAAAAGGTTCTCCCCTAAAGTCGCAAAGTTCGTAAAAAGGGTACACCTTAGAGTCGCAAAGTTCGTGAACAGGTTTCTCTCCTAGAGTCGGACAGTCCGCGGTAAAGGTTTTCTCCTAAACTGGCACAGTTCGTGAAAACGGTTCTCCCCTAGAGTCGCAAAGTTTTTGAAAAGGGTTTTCCAATAGAGTCACAAAGTTCGTGAACAGGGTTCTCCCTTAGGGTCGCAAAGTTCGTGAAAAGAATTCTCCAATAGTCGCAAAGTTCGTGAAAATGGTTCCTCTTTAGAGTCGCAAAGTTCGTGTAAGGCGTTCTCCCCTAGAGTCGCAAAGTTCGTGAAAAGTGTTCAGCTTTAGAGTCGCAAAGTTTGTGAAAAAAGTTCTCCCCTAGAGTCGCAATGTTTGTGAAAAGGGTTCACCTTAGCGTCGTAATGTTCCTGAAAAGGGTTCTCCCTTAGACTCGCAAAGTTCGTGAAAAGGGATCTTCCCTAGAGTCACAAAGTTCGCTGAAAGGGTCTCCCCTAGAGTGGGATGGTTCGCGGAAAGGGTTCTCTCCTAGAGTCGCGAAGTTTGTGAAAAGGGTTCTCTCCTAGAGTGGCAAAGTTCGTGAAAAGGATTCTCCCATAGAGACGCAAAGTTCGTGAAGAGGCTTCACCCCTATTGTCGCAAAGTTCGTTAAATGGTTCTCCCCTAGAGTCGCATAGTTTCTTTCTTTCTTTATTCAATACTGCAAACCTTGTACAGGTCCAAGCAGGTTGGGTCAAATGACAACAAAACAGTAAACAATAATACCAAAGTTAAAAAAACATCAAAGTGTGGCGAAAGGCAATAAGGAATCATTCCAGTCCGTTACCGTGCGAGGGAAAAATGAAAACTTGAATAAATCTGTGGGCTCAAAATACGGTGTCAGGGAATTAGGATGATGGTGGCGTGTATGCCCTGACGTTGAAAGCGACAGATATGGAGAAGGGTTAATAGCTAGATAGTTATTCCAAAGCAAGAAAAGAAATTGCAAACGTAAATTTTTTCTTCGTTGTTCAAGACATTGTATACCGTTAATCTGCATTAATTCAGAGGGTGAGTCATACGGGGAAAATTTAGAGTAAATAAACCTTACAGCTTTTCTGTGTACCTTTTCTAGGCGGGTGATATTGTGTTTAATAAATGGGTCCCAGACAACGCATGCATATTCAAGTTTATGTCTAATGAGTGAATTGTAAGCAAGTAATTTTACGCTTGGGGGAGAACTTCTTAGCTTATGTCTTAAAAAGTACAGTTTACGGAATGCAGAAGAACAGATATTATCTATATGTATATTCCATGATAAAGTATTAGTTAGTGTGACACCCAAATACTTATATTTAGTCTCTTCCAGCAAAGGTGACGAACCAAGTCTGTAGTTAAAAGAAAGCGGAGCTTTTTTGCGAGAGAGGCGAAGAAAGACGGTCTTAACTGTGTTAAGTTTCATGTCCCACGTTTCACACCATTCAAAAATCTTAGCAAGAGAGGAGTTAAGATGGATTTGGTCGTTAATTGAAGTTATTTCTTGAAAAAGCACACAATCATCCGCAAACAATCTGATTTGGACATTCGGATCAAGTTCCGCAGCAATGTCATTAATATATAAGAACAATAATGGCCCCAGCACACTTCCTTCGGGCATGCCAGAGCCGACCGGAAGGCAACCTGATTGCTGCTCATTAACTGTTACAAATTGGTAGCGATTGGTTAAATAGTTTGAAATCCATATGATTAAAATTTCCGGGAGTCCAATACGTCTGAGTTTTAAAATTAGTTTGTCATGGGGAACTCTATCGAAAGCTTTACTGAAGTCAAGAAATATTGCATCAATCTGCCCGTTCCTATCGAGACATGAAGCGAGTGAATGTATTACTGTCACTAATTGTGTAATTGTTGAGTATCCTTTTCTAAACCCGTGCTGGAAATTAGAGAGGACTGCGTGTGCATCTAAAGATTCATTAATCTGGTTGGCAATAATATGTTCGATTAGTTTACAACATGATGATGTAAGTGATATTGGACGATAATTTTGTAATAATGTGCGGTCACCTTTCTTGTGTATTGGCACAACCCTGGCTATCTTCCAGTCGCTCGGTAATTTTCCATGAAGTAATGAAATACGAAATAAAATAACTAGAAACATTGCAACAGATTCCGCATATCTCTTCAAAAACACGTTAGGAAGGTTGTCGGGACCACATGATTATTTAGTTTTTAAATTTAGTAACATAGAAACTATGCCAGGGTATGAAATAAAATTTACATCACAGGCGTGAAACACTGCGTGATTGGATGAACAAGCACCGGATTTAGAAAACACACTGTGAAAGTAGTCATTGAATTAATGCGCAATATCCCCGTGATCGGTAACCACAGAACCATCAACCAAAATTTGCGGCACCGGTTTCTTTTTTTCACTTATATAATTCCAAAACTTTTTTGGTCCCTCTACAATGAAATTAGGCAGCACTGTATTAAAAAAATGTTCTTTCGAAGAGTGTACTGCACGTGCAAGACCTTCTTTTAAATCCTTTAAATGACCTAAATGCAAGCGCTGTTTCTTTAACAGTTTTATTTTTCGCTTTAAGAGGATTATTTCACGCGCCATCCACGGCGTTTGTCTACGAACAAATTTACGTTTGCTCGGCACAAACTTATCGATACAGAAGTGGCACATATCTTTAAAACGGCGCCAAAGTGTGTTCAAATCAGTATCATTGAAATCGATAAGGCATGTTTCCAGATGTTCTATAGTTGATGCATCATCTGCACGTCAGTAATCTTTGAAATAACAATGTTTCACAGTGTTATTAGGTAGAGTACAAGCGACAATGAGTAAGTGAACACTGACAAGCAGGTGGTCAGAGATGCCTTCCACAATTTCAACAGTGTAATCAGGTAATCCTCTTGGCAAAAATACCAAATCTAGTACAGATTTGCTATTTCCTTGTACACGTGTCGGTTCCTGAACTATTTGAATGAGGTCATGTGTTAACAATATGTTAAGTAAACTGTTTAAATTATTGCTGTTTTGAGGAAGGGATTCAAAACGCTCCCAATTAACGCCTGCCAGGTTTAGGTCACCAATAAGTACCAATTTGTTTCTCTGGAACCGAGACATGTGCTCTTCAAGTTTTAAAAGATAATCAGCTGATGCATCAGGAGGTCTGTAAATGGCAAACAGAATCAAGGTATGGCCCCAGAATGAGATCTTTATGCACAAACATTCAAGGTCGGGAATTTCCTCCAAGAGAATAGCCTGTATGTGGTCTTTAATTAGAAATGCAACGCCTCCTCCCCTGAAGGGCCGATCCCTACGAAAAACTTGGTAACAATTAGGGAAGATATCCTCGTCGGCTATTTCAGTCCGCAGCCACGTCTCGGTTATGACGGCAATATGTGGGTCATGTTCTAGTAAAGAAACCTCAAGGGGTTCCGTTTTGTTAACTACACTACGAGCATTTAGGGTGATTATGCGCATGTGCTTGTCACATTCTTTGGAAAGGCGTCAATATTCGGGCTGATGAGAGCGTTGATTGTTTATCTTGACGCGCATGTTTTTTGCCTCATCCCAAAAGAACAAGTCATTATTGACCCTAAGTTTATCATGAAGTAGGCGTACTTTTTTACCCTGCAGTTTTTCATCTTTCGCGCTTTCCCACAGAAGCTTCCGTTTCTTTAGCGTTGCTTGTGAGTAATCATGTTGTACAGACATGCCTGAATTTTTGAGCTTACTGCAGTTTTCAAATATAAGTTTCTTTTCGTTGAAATCCTGCAGATAGATTATGACCGGTCGTTTGCTACCTTGTCGGCCCAGCCTATGAATGCGACCGATTGATTTGCACTGTACTTGCAGCTTATCCCTCATTATCTCGGTGAGAACTTTTTCTTTGAGGGCTGCTTCCGCTTCGTCGTCACAATCAGAAACGCCATAAATAATTACGTTTGAACGCCTATTTCTGTCTTGGAGATCAGTTAGTTTTTTTGACTGGAAGCCAATAACATTTTCTATAGACTTGAGAGAAGTTTGAACCTGATCCCTTTCCGTCGGAGAAGACTCAGATAACCTTTTGTCAAGTTGAGTACACGTCTGTTGAAGGTTATTTATCAATGTTTCTATGTTAGACAGTTGGACTTTCATTTCTGAAATATCGTTACGGATAGCAGTTTGACCCTGAAGCAACTCTTCAAACAATTCCTTCTGCGTGGGACCTAGGTTTGATTCAATGTCCCCACAGAGAAGCAACTTGCACACAAGAAGACATTCATAGGCAAGGTCTAAACACTTCTGTGGGCACGGCAGGACAAAAATTCCACGACAATCAGTCCGTAAAAAACTACTGTAAGGACTAACCTGCAGAACGCAGAACAGAGTTCTGGTTCTGGCAAAGTTCGTGAAGAGGCTTCTCCCCTAGAGTCGCAAATTCCTGAAAAGGGTTATCCTTTAGAGTGGCAAACTTCGTGAAAAGGTTCTTTCCTAGAATCGCAAAGATCGTGAAAAGGGTTCACCTTAGATTCGCAACGTTCGTGAAAAGGTTTCTCCCCTAGGGTCGGACAGTCTGCGGAAGGGGTTCACCTTAGTGTCCTAAAGTTTGTTAAAGGGGTTCTCCCTTAGAGTCACAATGTTCGAGAAAAGGGACCTCCCCTAGAGTCAGAAAGTTCGCTGGAAGGGTCTCCGCTAGAGTCGGACGGTTCGCGGAAAGGGTTCTCTCCTAGAGTCGCAAAGTTCGCGAAACGGTATCATCCCTAGAGTCGCAAAATCCGTGAAAAGGGTTCTCACCTAGTGTCGCAAAGATCGCGAAATCTTTCTCCCCTTGAGTCGCAATGTTCGCGAAGAGGCTTCTCCCCTAGAGTCGGACAGTCCGCGGAAAGGGATTTCTCCTAAAGTGGCACAATTCGTGAAAACGGTTCTCCCCTAGGGTCGCAAAGTTCTTGAAAAGGGTTCTCGAATAGAATCACAAAGTTCGTGAACAGGGTTCCCCCTTCGAGTCGCAAAGTTCGTGAAAAGAATTCTCCAAGAGTCGCAAAGTTCGTGAAAAGGGTTCCCCTTTAGAGTCGCAAAGATCGTGTAAGGCGTTCTCCCCTAGAGTCGCAAAGTTCGTGAAAAGGGTTCTCCCCTGGAGTCGCAATGCTTGTGAAAAGGGTTCACCTTAGCGTCGTAAAGTTCCTAAAAAGGGTTCTCCCTTAGAGTTGCAAAGTTCGTGAAAAGGGATCTCCCCTAGAGTCACAAATTTCGCTGAAAGCGTCTCCCCTAGAGTGGGACGGTTCGCGGAAAGGGTTCTCTCCTAGATTCGCGAAGTTTGCGAAAAGGGTTCTCTCCTAGAGTCGCAAACTTTGTGAAAAGTGTTCGATCGTAGAGTCGCAAAGTCCGTGTAAAGGCTTCTCCCCTAGAGACGCAAAGTTCGTTGAAAATGTTCCCCTAGAGTCTCACAGTTCGCGAAAAGGGGTCTCCATTAGAGTCGCAAAGTTCGGGAAAAGGGATCTCTCCTAGAGTTACAATGTTCGCTGAAAGGGTCTCCCCTAGAGTCGGACGGTTCGCGGAAACGGTTCTCTCCTAGAGTCGAAAAGTTCGTGAAGAGGCTTCTCCCCAAGAGTCGCAAAGTTCGTGAAAAGGTTCTCCCCTAGAGTCGCAAAGATCGTGAAAAGGGTTCACATTAGAGTCGCAAAGTTCGTGAAGAGGTTTCTACCCTAGAGTCGGACAGTCTGCGGGAAGGGCACTCTCCTAAAATCGCATAGTTTCTGAAAATGGTTCTCAACTATAGTCGCAAAGTTCGTGAAAAGAGTTCTCCCCTAGAGTCGCAAAGTTCGTTAAAAGGGTTCTGCTTTAGAGTCGCAAAGTTTGTGAAAGGGGTTCTCCCCTAGAGTCGCAAAGTTCATGAAAAAGATCAGCATTAGAGTCACAAAGTTCGTGAAAAGGGTTCTCCCCTAAAGTCGCACAGTTCGTGAAAAGGGTTCTCCCCTAGAGTCGAAAAGTTCTTGAAAACGGTTCTCCTTTTGAGTCGCAAAGTTCATGAAAAGGTTCTGCCCTAAAGTCGCAAAGATCGTGAAAAGGGTTCACCTTAGAGTCGCAAAGTTCGCGAACAGGTTTCTCCCCTAGAGTCGGACAGTCCGCGGAAAGGGTTTTCTCCTAAAGTGGCACAGTTTGTGAAAACGGTTCTCCACTAGAGTCGCAAAGTTCTTGAAAATGGTTCTGCAATAGAGTCACAAAGTTCGTGAACAGCGTTACCCCTTAGTGTCGCAAAGTTCGTGAAAAGAATTCTCCAAGAGTCGCAAGGTTCGTGAAAAGGGTTTCCCATAGAGTCGCAAAGTTCGTGTAAGGCGTTCTCCCCTAGAGTCGCAAAGTTCGTGAAAAGGGTTGTCCCCTGGAGTCGCAATGTTTGTGAAAAGGGTTCACCTTAGCGTCGTAAAGTTCCTGAAAAGGGTTCTCCCTTAGAGTTGCAAAGTTCGTGAAAAAGAATCTCCCCTAGAGTCACAAAGTTCGCTGAAAGGGTCTCCCCTAGAGTGGCACGGTTCGCGGAAAGGGTTCTCTCCTAGAGTCGCGAAGTTTGTGAAAAGGGTTCTCTCCTAGAGTCGCAAATTTTGTGACAAGTGTTCTGCCGTAGAGTCGCAAAGTCCGTGTAAAGGCTTCTCCCCTAGAGTCGCAAAGTTCGTTGAAAGTGTTCCCCTAGAGTCTCACAGTACGCGAAAAGGGGTCTCCTTAGAGTCGCAAAGTTCGGCAAAATGGATCTCCCCTAAAGTTACAATGTTCGCTGAAACGGTCTCCCCTAGAGTCGGACGGTTCGCGGAAACGGTTCTCTCCTAGAGTCGCAAAGTCCGTGAAAAGGGATCTCCCGTAGAGTTGCAAAGATCGCGAAAACTTTCTCCCCTCCATTCGCAATGATCGTGAAGAGGCTTCTCCCCTAGAGTCGCAAAGTTCGTGAAAAGGTTCTCCCCTATAGTCGCAAAGATCGTGAAAAGAGTTCTCCCCTAGAGTCGCAAAGTTCGTGAAAAGGGTTCAGCTTCAGAGTCGCACAGTTCGTAAAAATGATCTCCCCTAGAGTCACAAAGTTCGCTGAGACTGTCTCCCCTAGAGTGGGACGGTTCGCGGAAAGGATTTTCTCCTAGAGTCGCAAAGTTCGTGAAAAGGGCTCTCTACTAGAGTCGCAAAGTTTGTGAGAAGGGTTCTGCCGAAGAGTCGCAAAGCCCGTGGAAAGGCTTCTCCCCTAAAGTCGAAAGGGTTCTTCCCTAGAGTCGCAAAGTTCGCTGAAAGGGTTTCCCCTAGAGTCAAAAAGTTGTTGAAAAGTGTTCTCCCCTAGAGTCGCAAAGTTCGTGAAAAGGATTCTCCATAGAGTCGCAAAGTTCGTGCAGAGGCTTCACCCCTAGATTGGCAAAGTTCGTGAAAAGGGTTCTCCTTTACAGTCGCAAACTTCATGAAAAGATTCTCCCCTAGAGTAGCAAAGATCGTGAAAAGGGTTCACCTTAGAATCGCAAAGTTCGTGCGAAGGTTTCTCCCCTAGAGTCGGACAGTCCGCGGAAAGGGTTCACCTTAGTGTCCTAAAGTTTGTGAAAAGGGTTCTCCTTTAGAGTCGCAAACTTCGTGAAAAAGGATCTCACCTAGAGTAACAAAGTTCGCTGAAAGGGTCACCCCTAGAGTGGGACCTTTCGCGGAAAGGGTTCTCTTCTAGAGTCGCAAAGTTTGTGAAAAGGGTTCTGTCGTAGAGTCGCAAAGTCCGTTGAAAGGCTTCTCCCCTTGAGTCGCAAAGTTCATGAAAAAAGTTCTGCCCTAGAGTGCCAAAGTTCGCTGAAAAGAGTACTCCCCTAGAATCGCAAAGTTCGTGAACAGGTTTCTCCCCTAGAGTCGGACAGTCCGCGGAAAGGTTTTCTCCTAAAGTGGCACAGTACGTGAAAACGGTTCTCACCTAGAGTCGCAAAGTTCTTGAAAAGAATTCTCCAAGAGTCGCAAAGTTCGTGAAAAGGGTTCCCCTTTAGAGTCGCAAAGTTCGTGTAAGGCGTTCTCCCCTAGAGTCGCAAAGTTCGTGAAAAGAGTTCAGCTTGAGAGTCGCAAAGTTCGTGAAAAGTGTTCTGCCCTGGAGTCAAAAAGTTCGCTGAAAGGGTCTCCCCTAGAGTGGGACGGTTCGCAGAAAGGGTTCTCTCCTAGAGTCGCTAAGTTTGTGAAAAGTGTTCTCTCCTAGAGTCGCAAAGTTCGTGAAAAGGATTCTCCCATCGAGACGCAATGTTCTTGAAGAGGCTTCACCCCTAGAGTCGCAAAGTTCGTGAAATGGTTCTCCCCTAGAGTCGCAAAGTTTGTGAAGAGGCTTCTCCCCTAGAGTCGCAAAGTTCGCGAAAAGGGTTATCTTTTAGAGTGGCAAACTTTGTGAAATTGTTCTTTCCTAGAATCGCAAAGATCGTGAAAAGGGTTCACATTAGAATCGCAAAGTTCGTGAAAAGGTTTCTCCCCTAGGGTCGGACAGTCTGCGGAAGGGGATCACCTAAGTGTCCTAAAGTTTGTTAAAGGGGTTCTCCGTAAGAGTCACAATGTTCGAGAAAAGGGACCTCCCCTAGAGTGAGAATGTTCGCTGGAAGGGTCTCCACTAGAGTCGGGCGGTTCGCGGAAAGGGTTCTCTCCTAGAGTCGCAAAGTTCGCGAAACGGTATCATCCTTAGAGTCACAAAGTCCGTGAAAAGGGTTCTCACCTAGAGTCGCAAAGATTGCGAAATGTTTCTCCCCTTGAGTCGCAATGTTCGCGAAGAGGCTTCTCCCCTAGAGTCGCAAAGTTCTTGAAAAGGGTTCTCCTTTTGAGTCGCAAAGTTCATGAAAAGCTTCTCCCCTAAAGTCGCAAAGATCGTGAAAAGGGTTCACCTTAGAGTCGCAAAGTTCGTGAACAGGTTTCTCCCCTAGAGTCGGACAGTCCGCGGAAAGGGTTTTCTCCTAAAGTGGCACAGTTCGTGAAAACGGTTCTCCCCTAGAGTCGCAAAGTTGTTGAAAAGGGTAATCCCCTAGAGTCGCAAAGTTCGTGAAAAGCATTCTCCGTAGAGTCGCAAAGTTCGTGCAGAGGCTTCACCCCTAGAGTCGCAAAGTTCGTGAAAAGGGTTCTCCTTTACAGTCGCAAACTTTATGAAAAGATTCTCCCCTAGAGTAGCGAAGATCGTCAAAAGGGTTCACATTAGAATCGCAAAGTTCGTGCGAAGGTTTCTCCCCTAGAGTCGCACAGTCCGCGGAAAGGGTTCACCTTAGTGTCCTAAAGTTTGTGAAAAGGGTTCTCGTTTAGAGTCGCAAACTTCGTGAAAAAGGATCTCACTTCGAGTCACAAAGTTTGCTGAAAGGGTCTCCCCTAGAGTGGGACGGTTCGCAAAAAGGGTTCTCTCCTAGAGTCGCAAGTTTGTGAAAAGGTTTCTGCCATAGAGTCGCAAAGTTCATGAAAAAGGTTCTGCCCTAGACTGGCACAGTTCACTGAAAAGAGTTCTCCCCTAGAATCGCAAAGCTCGTGAACAGGATTCTCTCCTAGAGTCGCACAGTCCGCGGAAAGGGTTTTCTCCTAAAGTGGCACAGTTCGTGAACAGGTTTCCCCTTAGAGTCGCAAACTTCGTGAAAAGAGTTCAGCTTTAGAGTCGCAAAGTTCGTGAAAAGGGTTCTCCCCTGGAGTCTCAATGTTTGGGAAAAGGGTTCACCTCAGCATCGTAAAGTTCCTGAAAAGGGTGCTCCCTTAGAGTTGCAAACTTCTTGAAAAGGGATCTCCCCTAGAGTCACAAAGTTCGCTGATAGGGTCTCCCCTAGAGTGGGACGGTTCGCGGGAAGGGTTCCCTCCTAGAGTCGCGAAGTTTTTGAAAAGGGTTCTCCCCTAGAGTCGCAATGTTCGTGAAAAGGATTCTCCCATAGAGACGCAAAGTTCTTGAAGAGGCTTCACCCCTAAAGTCGCAAAGTTCGTGAAATGATTCTCCCATAGAGTCGCAAAGTTCGTGAAGAGGCTTCTCCCCTTGAGTCGCAAAGTTCGTGAAAAGAGTTCAGCTTTAGAGTCGCAAAGTTCGTGAAAAGGGTTCTCCCCTGGAGTCGCAATGTATGTGAAAAGGGTTCACCTTAGCGTCACAAAGCTCCTGAAAAGGGTTCTCCCTTAGAGTTGCAAAGTTCGTGAAAAGGGATCTCCCCTAGAATCACAAAGTTCGCTGAAAGGGTCTCCCCTAGAGTGGGACGGTTCGCGGAAAGGGTTCTCTCCTAGTGTCGCGAAGTTTGTGAAAAGGTTTCTCTCCTAGAGTCGCTAATTTTGTGAAAAGTGTTCTGCCGTAGAGTCGCAAAGTCCGTGTAAAGGCTACTCCCCTAGAGTCGCAAAGTTCGTTGAAAGTGTTCCCCTACAGTCTCACAGTTCGCGAAAAGGGGTCTCCCTTAGAGTCGCAAGGTTAGGAAAAAGGGATCTCTCCTAGAGTTACAATGTTCCCTGAAAGGGTCCCTCCTAGAGTCGGACGGTTCGCGGAAACGGTTCTCTCCTAAGGTCGCAATGTTCGTGAAAAGGTTCTCCCCTAGAGTCGCAAAGATCGTGAAAAGGGTTCACCTTAGAGTCGCAAAGTTCGTGAAGAGGTTTCTCCCCTAGAGTCGGACAGTCTGCGGGAAGGGCACTCTCCTAAAGTCGCATAGTTTCTGAAAATGGTTCTCCCCTATAATCGCAAAGTTCGTTAAAAGAGTTCTCCCCTAGAGTCGCAAAGTTCGTGAAAAGCGTTCTGCTTTAGAGTCGCAAAGTTCGTGAGAGTGGTTCTCCCCTACAGTCGCAAAGTTCATGAAAAGAGATCAGCTTTAGAGTCACAAAGTTCGTGAAAAGTGTTCTCCCCTAAAGTCGCACAGTTCGTGAAAACGGTTCTCCCCTAGAGTCGCAAAGTTCTCGAAAAGGGTTCTCCAATAGAGTCACAAAGTTCGTGAAAAGAATTCTCCAAGAGTCGCAAAGTTCGTGAAAGTGTTCTCCTTTAGAGTCGCAAAGTTCGTGTAAGGCGTTCTCCCCTAGAGTCGCAAAGTTCGTGAAAAGGGTTCAGCTTTAGAGTCGCAAAGCTCGTGGAAAGGCTTCTTCCCTTGAGTCGCAAATTTCATGAAAAAGGTTCTGCCCTAGAGTGGCAAAGTTCTCTGAAAAGAGTTCTCCTCTAGAATCGCAAAGTTCATGAACAGGTTTCTCCCCTAGAGTCGGACAGTCCGCGGAAAGGGTTTTCTCCTAAACTAGCACAGTTCGTGAAAACGGTTCTCCCCTAGAGTCGGAAAGTTCTTGAAAAGGGTTCTCTAATGGGGTCACAAAGTTCGTGAACAGGATTCCCCCTTAGAGTAGCAAAGTTCGTGAAAAGAAATCTCCAAGAGTCGCAAAGTTCGTGAAAGGGTTCCCCTTTAGAGTCGCAAAGTTCGTGTAAGGCGTTCTCCCTTAGAGTCGCAAAGTTCGTGAAAAGAGTTCAGCTTTAGAGGCGCAACGTTTGTAAAAAGGGTTCTCCCCTGGAGTCTCAATGTATGTGAAAGGGTTCACCTTAGCGTCGTAAAGTTCCTGAAGAGGGTTTTCCTTTAGAGTTGCAAAGTTCGTGAAAAGGGATCTCCCCTAGAGTCACAAATTTCGCTGAAAGGGTCTCCCCTAGAGTGGGACTGTTCGCGGAAAGGGTTCTCTCTTAGAGTCGCGAAGTTCGTGAAAAGGGTTCTCTCCTAGAGTCGCAAATTCGTGAAAAGGATTCTCCCATAGAAACGCAAAGTTCTTGAAGAGGCTTCACCCCTAGAGTCGCAAAGTTCGTGAAATGGTTCTCCCCTAGAGTCGCAAAGTTCGTGAAGAGGCTTCTCCCCTAGAGTCGCAAAGTTCGTGAAAAGGGTTATCTTTTAGAGTGGCAAACTTCGTGAAAAGGGTTCACCTTAGAATCGCAAAGTTCGTGAAAAGGTTTCTCCCCTAGGGTCGGACACTCTGCGGAAGGGGTTCACCTTAGTGTCCTAAAGTTTGTTAAAGGGGTTCTCCCTTTAGAGTCACAATGTTCGAGAAAAGGGACCTCCCCTAGAGTCAGAAAGTTCGCTGGAAGAGTCTCCGCTAGAGTCGGATGGTTCGCGGAAAGGGTTCTCTCCTAGAGTCGCAAAGTTCGCGAAACGGTATCATCCTTAGAGTCGCAAAGTCCGTGAAAAGTGTTCTCACCTAGTGTCGCAAAGATTGCGAAATGTTTCTCCCCTTGAGTCGCAATGTTCGCGAAGAGGCTTCTCCCCTAGAGTCGCAATGTTCTTGAAAAGGGTTCTCCTTTTGAGTCGCAAAGTTCAAGAAAAGGTTCTACCCTAAAGTCGCAAAGATCGTGAAAAGGGTTCCCCTTAGAGTCGCAAAATTCGTGAACAGGTTTCTCCCCTAGAGTCGGACAGTCCGCGGAAAGGGTTTTCCCCTAAAGTGGCACAGTTCGTGAAAACGGTTCTCCACTAGAGTCGCAAAGTTCTTGAAAAGGGTTCTGCAATAGAGTCACAAAGTTCGTGAACAGGGTTCGCCCTTAGAGTCGCAAAGTTCGTGAAAAGAATTCTCCAAGAGTCGCAAAGTTCGTGAAAAGGGTTGTCCCCTGGAGTCGCAATGTTTGTGAAAAGGATTCACCTTAGCGTCATAAAGTTCCTGAAAAGGGTTCTCCCTTAGCGTTGCAAAGTTCGTGAAAAGGGGTCTCCCCTAGAGTCACAAAGTTCGCTGAAAGTGTCTCCCCTAGAGGGGGACGGTTCGCGGAAAGGGTTCTCTCCTAGAGTCGCGAAGTTTGTGAAAGAGTTCTCTCCTAGAGTCGCAAAGTTCGTGAAAAGGATTCTCCCATAGAGACGCAAAGTTCTTGAAGAGGCTTCACCCCTAGAGTCGCAAAGTTCGTGAAATGGTTCTACCCTAGAGTCGCAAAGTTCGTGAAGAGGCTTCTCCCCTAGAGTCGCAAAGTTCGTGAAAAGGGTTATCCTTTAGAGTGGCAAACTTCGTGAAAAGGTTCTTTCCTAGAATCGCAAAGATCGTGAAAAGGGTTCAACTTAGAATCGCAAAGTTCGTGAAAAGGTTTCTCCCCTAGGGTCGGACAGTCTGCGGAAGGGGATCACCTAAGTGTCCTAAAGTTTGTTAAAGGGGTTCTCCGGAAGAGTCACAATGTTCGAGAAAAGGGACCTCCCCTAGAGTGAGAATGTTCGCTGGAAGGGTCTCCGCTAGAGTCGGACGGTTCGCGGAAAGGGTTCTCTCCTTGAGTCGCAAAGTTCGCGAAACGGTATCATCCTTAGAGTCACAAATTCCGTGAAAAGGGTTCTCACCTAGAGTCGCAAAGATTGCGAAATGTTTCTCCCCTTGAGTCGCAATGTTCGCGAAGAGGCTTCTCCCCTAGAGTCGCAAAGTTCTTGAAAAGGGTTCTCCTTTTGAGTCGCAAAGTTCATGAAAAGGTTCTCCCCTAAAGTCGCAAAGATCGTGAACAGGTTTCTCCCCTAGAGTCGGACATTCCGCGGAAATGGTTTTCTCCTAAAGTGGCACAGTTCGTGAAAACGGTTCTCTCCTAGAGTCGCAAAGTTGTTGAAAAGGGCTCTCCCCTATAGTCGCAAAGTTCGTGGAAAGGATTCTCCGTAGAGTCGCAAATTTCGTGCAGAGGCTTCACCACTAGATTCGCAAAGTTCGTGAAAAGGGTTCTCCTTTACAGTCGCAAACTTCATGAAAAGATTTTCCCCTAGAGTAGCAAAGATCGTGAAAAGGGTTCACCTTAGAATCGCAAAGTTCGTGCGAAGGTTTCTCCCTTAGATGCGGACAGTCCGCGGAAAGGGTTCACCTTAGTGTCCTAAAGTTTCTGAAAAGAGTTCTCCTTTAGAGTCGCAAACTTCGTGAAAAAGGATCTCACCTAGAGTCACAAAGTTCGCTGAAAGTGTCTCCCCTAGAGTGGGACGGTTCGCGGAAAGGGTTCTCTCCTAGAGTCGCAAAGTTTGTGAAAAGGGTTCTGCCGTAGAGTCGCAAAGTCCGTGGAAAGGCTTCTCCCCTTGAGTCTCAAAGTTCATGAAAAAGGTTCTGCCCTAGAGTGGCAAAGTTCTCTGAAAAGAGTTCTCCCCTAGAATCGCAAAGTTCGTGAACAGGTTTCTCCCCTAGAGTCGGACAGTCCGCGGAAAGGGTTTTCTCCTAAAGTCGCAAAGTTCGTGAACAGGTTTCTCCCCTAGAGTCGGACAGTCCGCGGAAAGGGTTTTCTCCTAAAGTCGCACAGTTCGTGAAAACGGTTCTCCCCTAGAGTCGCAAAGTTCTTGAAAAGGGTTCTCTAATGGAGTCACAAAGTTCGTGAACAGGATTCTCCCTTAGAGTAGCAAAGTTCGTGAAAAGAAATCTCCAATAGTCGCAAAGCTCGTGAAAGGGTTCCCCTTTAGAGTCGCAAAGTTCGTGTAAGGCGTTCTCCCCTAGAGTCGCAAAGTTCGTGAAAAGAGTTCAGCTTTAGAGTCGCAAAGTTCGTTAAAAGGGTTCTCCACTGGAGTCTCAATGTTTGTGAAAAGGGTTCACCTTAGCGTCGTAAAGTTCCTGAAAAGGGTTCTCCTTTAGAGTTGCAAAGTTCGTGAAAAGGGATCTCCCCTAGAGTCACAAATTTCGCTGAAAGGGTCTCCCCTAGAGTGGGACGGTTCGCGGAAAGGGTTCTCTCTTAGAGTCGCGAAGTTCGTGATAAGGGTTCTCTCCTAGAGTCGCAAAGTTCGTGAAAAGGATTCTCCCATAGAAACGCAAAGTTCTTGAAGAGGCTTCACCCCTAGAGTCGCAAAGTTCGTGAAATGGTTCTCCCCTAGAGTCGCAAAGTTCGTGAAGAGGCTTCTCCCCTAGAGGCGCAAAGTTCGTGAAGAGGCTTCTCCCCTAGAGTCGCAAAGTTCGTGAAAAGGGTTATCTTATAGAGTGGCAAACTTCGTGAAAAGGGTTCACCTTAGAATCGCAAAGTTCGTGAAAAGGTTTCTCCCCTAGGGTCGGACACTCTGCGGAAGGGGTTCACCTTAGTGTCCTAAAGTTTGTTAAAGGGGTTCTCCCTTAGAGTCACAATGTTCGAGAAAAGGGACCTCCCCTAGAGTCAGAAAGTTCGCTGGAAGGGTCTCCGCTAGAGTCGGATTGTTCGCGGAAAGGGTTCTCTCCTAGAGTCGCAAAGTTCGCGAAACGGTATCATCCTTAGAGTCGCAAAGTCCGTGAAAAGGGTTCTCACCTAGTGTGGTAAAGATTGCGAAATGTTTCTCCCCTTGCGTCGCAATGTTCGCGAAGAGGCTTCTCCCCTAGAGTCGCAAAGTTCGTGAACAGGTTGCTCCCCTAGGGTCCGACAGTCCGCGGAAAGGGTTTTCTCCTAAAGTGGCACAGTTCGTGAAAACGGTTCTCCACTAGAGTCGCAAAGTTCTTGAAAAGGGTTCTGCAATAGAGTCACAAAGTTCTTGAACAGGGTTCCCCCTTAGAGTCGCAAAGTTCGTGAAAAAATTCTCCAAGAGTCGCAAAGTTCGTGAAAAGGGTTCTCCCCTGGAGTCACGATGTTTGTGAAAAGGGTTCACCTTAGCGTCGTAAAGTTCCTGAAAAGGGTTCTCCCTTAGAGTTGCAAAGTTCGTGAAAAGGGTTCTCCCCTAGAGTCACAAAGTTCGCTGAAAGGGTATGCCCTAGAGTGGGACGGTTCGCGGAAAGGGTTCTCTCCTAGAGTCGCGAAGTTTGTGAAAAATGTTCTGCCGTAGAGTCGCAAAGTCCGTGTAAAGGCTTCTCCCCTAGAGTCGCAAAGTTCGTTAAAAGTCTTCCCCTAGAGTCTCATAGTTCGCGAAAAGGGGTCTCGTTAGAGTCGCAAAGTTCGGGAAAATGGATCTCCCCTAGAGTTACAATGTTCGCTGAAAGGGTCTCCCCTAGAGTCGGATGGTTCGCGGAAACGGTTCTCTCCTAGAGTCGCAAAGTTCGTGAAAAGGGTTATCCTGTAGAGTCGCAAAGTTCGTGAAGAGGTTTCTCCCCTAGAGTCGGACAGTCTGCGGGAAGGGCACTCTCCTAAAGAAGCATAGTTTCTGAAAAGGGTTCTCCCCTATAGTCGCAAAGATCGTGAAAAGAGTTCTCCCCTAGAGTCGCAAAGTTCGTGAAAAGGGTTCCGCTTTAGAGTCGCAAAGTTTTTGACAGGGGTTCTCCCATAGAGTCGCAAAGTTCATGAAAAAAGTACAGCTTTAGAGTCAGAAAGTTCGTGAAAAGGGTTCTACCCTAAAGTCGCACAGTTCGTGAAAAGGGTTCTCCCCTAGAGTCGCACAGTTCTTGAAAAGGGTTCTCCTATAGAGTCACGAAATTCGTGAACAGGGTTCTCACCTAGAGTGGCAAAGATCGTGAAACGAGTTCTCCAATAGTCGCAAAGTTCGTGAAAAGGGTTCAGCTTTAGAGTCGCACAGGTCGTAAAAAAGGATCTCCCCTAGAGTCACAAAGTTCGCTGAAAGTGTCTCTCCTAGAGTGGAACTGCGCGGAAAGTATTTTCTCCTAGAGTCGCAAAGTTCGTGAAAAGGGCTCTCTACTAGAGTCGCAAAGTTTCTGAGATGGGTTCTGCCGAAGAGTCGCAAAGCCCGTGGAAAGGCTTCTCCCCTAAAGTCGAAAGGGTTCTCCCCTAGAGTCGCAAAGTTCGCTGAAAGGGTTTCCCCTAGAGTCGCAAAGTTGTTGAAAAGAGTTCTCCCCTAGAGTCGCAAAGTTCGTGTAAAGGATTCTCCGTAGAGTCGCAAAGTTCGTGCAGAGGCTTCACCCCTAGAGTCGCAAAGATCGTGAAAAGGGGTCTCCTTTACAGTCGCAAACTTCATGAAAAGATTCTCCCCTAGAGTAGCAAAGATCGTGAAAAGGGTTCACCTTAGAATCGCAAAGTTCGTGCAAAGGATGCTCCCCTAGAGTCGGACACTCCGCGGAAAGCGTTCACCTTAGTGTCCTAAAGTTTGTGAAAAGGGTTCTTCTTTAGAGTCGCAAAGTTCGTGAAAAAGGATCTCAAGTAGAGTCGCAAAGTTCGCCGAAAGGGTCTCCCCTAGAGTGGGACGGTTCGCGGAAAGGCTTCTCCCCTTGAGTCGCAAAGTTCGTGAACAGGGTTCCCCCTTAGAGTCGCAAAGTTCGTGAAAAGAATTCTCCAAGAGTCGCAAAGTTCGTGAAAAGGGTTCCCCTTTAGAGTCGCAAAGTTCGTGTAAGGCGTTCTCCCCTAGAGTCGCAAAGTGCGTGAAAAGAGTTCAGCTTTAGAGTCGCAATGTTCGTGAAAAGGGTTCTCCCCTGGAGTCACAAAGTTCGCTGAAAGGGTCTCCCCTAGAGTGGGACGGTTCGCGGAAAGGGTTCTCTCCTACGCGAAGTTTGTGAAAAGTGTTCTCTCCTAGAGTCGCAAAGTTCGTGAAAAGTATTCTCCCATCGAGACGCAATGTTCTTGAAAAGGCTTCACCCCTAGAGTTGCAAAGTTCGTGAAATGGTTCTCCCCTACAGTCGCAAACTTCGTGAAGAGGCTTCTCCCCTAGAATCGCAAAGTTCGTGGAAAGGGTTATCCTTTAGAGTGGCAAACTTCGTGAAAATGTTCTTTCCTAGAATCGCAAAGATCGTGAAAAGGGTTCACCTTAGAATCGCAAAGTTCATGAAAAGGTTTCTCCCCTAGGGTCGGACAGTCTGCGGAGGGGGTTCACCTTAGTGTCCTAAAGTTTGTTAAAAGGGTTCTCCCTTAGAGTAACAATGTTCGAGAAAAGGGACCTCCCCTAGAGTCAGAATGTTCGCTGGAAGGGTCTGGAAGTCAGACGGTTCGCGGAAAGGGTTCTCTCCTAGAGTCGGAAAGTTCGTGACAAGGGTTACCCTTTAGAGTAGTAAAGTTCGTGAAAAGGGTTCTCCGCTAGAGTCGCAAAGTTCGTGAAAGGGTTCTCGCCTTTAGTAGCAAAATTTGTCAAAAGCGTTCTCCCTGAGAGTCGCAAAGTTTGTGAAAAAGGTTCTCCTGAGAGTCGCAAAGATCGTGAAAACCGTTCCCCCTGAGAATCGCAAAGTTCGTGAAAAGGGTTTCCCTTTAGAGTAGAAAAATTCATGAAAAGGGTTGTGCCCTACAGTCGCACAGTTCCTGAAAAGGGTTAACCTTAGAGTCTCAAAGTTCGTCAAAAGTGTTCTCTCGTAGAGTCGGAAAGTTCGTGAAGAGGCTTCTCCCCTAGAGTCGCAAAGATCGTGAAAAAGGGTACTCTCATAGAGTCGGGAAGTTAGTGAAAAGGGTTCTACCTTAGAATAGCAAAGTTCGTAAAAAGGGTTCTCCTTTAGAGTCGTAAAGTTCGCCTAAAGGGTCTCCCTAGAGTTGGACAGTTCGCGGAAAGGGTTCTCCCCTTAAGTCGGACAGTTCACGGAATGGGGTTATCTCTTAGAGTCGCACAGTTTGTGAAAAGAGTTTTCCCCTAGAGTCGCAAAGTTCGTGAAAAGGGTTCTCCTCTAGAGTGGCAAAGTTCGTGAAAACGTTTTACCTCTGAGTCGCAAAGTTTGTGAAAAGTGTGAACCTTAGAATCACAAAGTTCAAGAAAATGGTTCTGCCTTAGAGTTTCGAAATTCGTGAAAACGGTTCTCCCTTAGAGTCGCAAAGTTCGTGAAAAGGTTTCTCACTTTGAGTCGCAAAGTTTGTGAGAAGTGTTAACATTAGAGTGGCAAAGTTCGTGAAAAGGGTTCTCTCATAGAGTCGGGAAGTTAGTGAAAAGGGTTCTCCCTTAAAATCGCAAAGTTCGTGAAAAAGGTTCTCCCTAGAGTCGCAAACTTCACCAAAAAGGTCTCCCCTAGAGTCGGACAGTTCGCGGAAAGCGTTCTCTCCTAGAGTAGCACAGTTTGTGAAAAGGGTTCTCTTATAGAGTCGGAAAGTTCGCCACAAGGGTTCTTCCCTAGAGTCGCAATGTTCGTGAAAAGGGTTCTCCCTTAGAGAAGCAAAGTTCGTGATAAGACTTCTCGCTGAGAGTCGCTATGTTTGTGAAAAAGGTAGCCCTTAGAGTCCCAAAGTTTGTGAAAAGGGTCCGCTTTAAAATCGCAAAGTTCGTGAAGATTGTTCGCCTTTCGAGTCGCAAAATTCGTGAAACGGGTTCTCCCTTAGAGTGGCAACGTTCCTGAATAGGGTTCTCCCCTAGAGTCGCAAAGTTCGTGAAAAGGGTTGTTCCTTAGGGTCCAAAGTTCTTGAAAAGGGTTCTCCTTTAGCGTCGCAAAGTTCGGGGAAAGGGTTCTCCACTAGAGTCGCAAAGTTTGTGAAAAGGGTTAACCTTAGAGTCGCACAGTTCGGCAAAAGGGTTCTCGCTTATAGTCGCCAAGTTCGTGAAAAGGGTTCTCCCGTAGAGTTGCAAAGTTCGTGAAGAGGCTTCTCTCCTAAGGTCACAAACTTCGGGAAAAGGGTTCCCCTTTAGAGTCACAAAGTTTGTGAAACGGGTTCTCCCATAGAGTCATGAAGTTCGCGAATGGGGTTCTCCCTTAGAGTGACAAAGTTCGTGAAAAGGGTTCTCCCTTAGAGTCGCAAATTTTTGAAGAAGGGTTTTCCCTTAGTGTCGGAAATTTTGTGAAAAGTGTTAACCTTACAGTCGCAAAATTCGTGAAAAGGGTTCTGCCCTAGAGTCGAAAAGTTCGTGAAAAGCGTTCTCCCTTAGTGTCGCAAAGTTTGTGAAAAAGGTTTCCACTAGAGTCGCAAAGTTCGTAAAAAGGGTTCTCCCCTAGAATCTCAAAGTTCGCGAAAAGCGTTCCCCTTTAGAATCGCAAACTTCGAAAAAAGGGTTCCCATTTAGAGTCGCAAAATTCGCGAAAAGGGTGCTCCGATAGAGTCGCAAGCTTCGCCGAAAGGGTCTCCCCTGGAATCGGACAGTTCGCGGAAAGGTTTCTCTCCTAGAGTTGCAAAGTTTCTGAAAAGGGTTCTCCAGTAGAGTCGCAAAGTCCGTGAAAAAGGATCTCCCCTAGAGTCATAAAGTTTGCTAAAGGGTCTCTCCTAGAGTCGGACGGTTCGCGGCAAGGGTTCTCTCTTAGTGTCGCAAAGTTTGTGAAAAGGTTCTCCCCTAGCGTCGCAAGGTTCCTGAAAAGGTTCTCCCTCCGCGTCGCAAAGTTTTTGAAAAGTGTTAACCTTAGAGTCGCAAAGTTCGTGAAAAGTGTTCTCCCCTAGAGTCGCATAGTTCGTGAAAAGGGTTCTCCCCTAGAGTCGCAAAGTTCGGGAAGAGGGTTCTCCTCTAGATTCGCAAAGTTTGTGAAAAAGGTTCTCCCTTAGAGTCGCAAAGTTCGTGAATAGGGTTGCCCCTTAGGGTCGCAAAGTTCTTGAAAAGGGTTGTCCTTTAGAGACGCAAAGTTCTTGAAAAGGATTCTCCTTAAGTGTCGCATAGTCCGTGAAAAGGGTTCACCATTAGAGACGCAAAGTTCTTGAAAAGGATTCTCCTTAAGAGTCGCAAAGTCCGTGAAAAGGGTTCACCATTAGAGTCGCAAAATTCGTACAAATGGTTCTCTCTTAGAGTCGCAAAGTTCGTAAAAAGGGTTCTCCCGTGGAGTCGCAAAGCTCGTGAAAAGGGTTCTCCCCTTGAGCAGGACAGTTCGTCAAAAGCGTTCTCCCTTAGAGTCGCAAAGTTTGTGAAAAAGGTTCCCCTTAGAGTCGCAAAGATCGTGAAAACTGTTCCCCTGAGAATCGTAAAGTTCGTGAAAAGGGTTTCCCTTTAGTGTAGCAATGTTCGGCGAAAGGGTCTCCCCTAGAGTCGGACAGTTCGCGGAGAGGGTTCCCTCTTAGAGTAGCGCAGTTTATGAAAAAGGCTCCCTCCTAGAGTCGGAACGTTCGTGAAAAGGGTTCTCTCCTAGAGTCGCACAGTTTGTGAAAAGAGTTCTCCCTTAGAGTCGCAAAGTTCGTGAAAAGGGTTCCCCTTTAGAGTCACAAAGTTCGGGAAAAGGGCTCTCCCACAGAGTCGGGAAGTTCGTGAATGGGGTTCCCTTAGAATCACAAAGTTTGTGAAAATGGTCCTCCCCTAGAGTCGTAAAGTTCGCTGAAAGCGTCTCCCCTACAGTCAGACAGTTCGCGGAGAGGGTTCTCTCCTAGGGTCGCACAGTTTGGGAAAAGCATTCTCCCCTAGAGACGCAAAGTTCGTGAAAAGGGTTCTCCCCTAGTGTCGCAAAGTTTGTGAAGTTGTTTCTCCCCTAGCGTCGCAATGTTCGCCGAAAGGGTCTCCCCTAGAGTCGGACAGTCTGCGGAAATGGTTCTCTCCTTGAGTCGCACAGTTTCTGAATAGCGTGCTTGCCAAGACTCGCAGTGTTCTTGAAAAGGTTTCCCCTTTAGAGTCGCAAAACTCGTGAAAGGGTTCTCCCCTAGAGTCGCAATGTTCGTGAAAAGGGTTCTCCCCTAGAGTCGCAAAGTACTTGAAAAGGGTTCTCTCATGGAGTCGGGAAGTTAGTGAAAACGGTTCTCCTTTAGAGTCGCAAAGTTCGCGAAAAGCGTTCTCCCCTAAAGTCGCAAAGTTCGCCGAAAGGGTCTCCCCTAGAGTCGGAAAGTTCGCGGAAAGAGTTCTCTACTAGGGTCGCAGAGTTTGTTTAAAGGTTTCCCCCTTAGAGTCGCAATGTTCGTGAAAAGCTTTCACCCTTAGAGTCGCAAAGTTCGTGAAAAGGGTTCTCCCATAGAGTCACAAAGTTTGTGAAAAGATTTCACCCTTAGAGTCGCAAAGTTTGGGACAGGCGCCCTCATAAGAGTCGCAATGTTCGTGAAAAGGGTTCTCCCCTTGAGTAGCAAAGTTCGTCAAAAGTGTTCTCCCTTAGAGTCGCAAAGTTTGTGTAAAAGGTTCCCCTGAGACTCCCAAAGATCGTGAAAACGTTTCCCCCTGAGAATCGCAAAGTTCGTGAAAAGCGTCTCCCTTTAGAGTAGCAAAGTTCGTGAAAGGGGTTTTCCCCCAGTGTCGCAACGTTCGTGAAAAGGGTTCTCCACTAGAGTCGCAAAGTTCGTGAAAAGGGTTGTCCCCTAGAGTCGCAAAGCTCTTGAAAAGGGTTAACCTTAGAGCCCCAAAGTTTGTGAAAAGATTTCACCCTTAGAGTTGTAAAGTTTGGGAAAGGCGCCCTCATTAGAGTCGCAATGTTCGTGAAAAGGGTTCTCCCCTTGAGTAGCAAAGTTCGTCAAAAGTGTACTCCCTCAGAGTCGCAAAGTTTGTGAAAAAGGTTCCCCTTAGAGTCGCAAAGATCGTGAAAACGGTTCCCCCCGAGAATCGCAAAGTTCGTGAAACGGGTTTCCCTTTAGAGTAGCAAAGTTCGTGACAGGGGTTTTCCCCTAGTGTCGCAACATTCGTGAAAAGGGTTCTCCCGTAGAGTCGCAAACTTCCGGAAGAGGCTTCTCCTCTAAAGTCGCAAAGTTCTTGAAAATGGTTCTCCCATAGAGTCGGGAAGTTCACGAACGGGGTTCTCCCTTTTAATCGCAAAGTTCGTGAAAATGGTTCTTCCCTAGAGTCGAAATTTCGCCGAAAGGGTCTCCCCTAGAAACGGACAGTTCGCGGAAAGGGTTCTCTCTTAAAGTAGCACAGTTTGTGAAAAGGGTTCCCTCCTAGAGTCGGAAAGTTCATGAAAAGGGTTCTCCCCTAGAGTCGCAAAGTTCGTGAAAAGGGTTCTCCCCTAGAGCCGAAAAATTCACCGAATGGGTCTCCCCTAGAGTCGGACGGATCCCCGAAAGGGTTCTCTCCTAGAGTCGCACAGTTTGAGAAAAGGATTCTCCCCTAGAGTCGCAAAGTTCCTGAAAAGGGTTCTCCCCTAAAGTCGCAAAGCTCTTGAAAAGGGTTCGTTCATTGAGTCCGCAAGTTAGTGAAAAAGGTTCTCGATTAGAATCGCAAAGTTTCCGAAATAGGTTCTCCCCTAGAGTCCCAAAGTTCCATGAAAGGGTCGCCCCTAGAGTCAGACAGTCCGCGGAAATGGTTCTCTCCTACTGTCGCACAGTTTGTTAAAAGACTTCTCCCCTAGATTAGCAATGTCCTTGAAAAGGTTTCTCCCATAGAGTCACAAAGATCGTGAAAAGGGTTCTCCCTTGTAGTCGCAACGTTCGTGAAAAGGATTCTCCTTTAGAGTCGCAAAGTGCGTGAAAAGGTTTCACCCCTACAGTCGCAAAGTTCGTGAAAATGTTCTCCCCTAGAGTCGCAAAGCTCGTGAAAACGGTTGCCTTAGAGTCGCAAAGTAGGTGAAAAGGGTTCTACCCTAAAGTCGCAAAGTTTGTGATAAGTGGTAACCTTAGAGTCGCAAAGTTCGTGAAAAGGTTTCTCCCGTAGAGTCGCAAAGTTCGTGAAGAGGCTTCTCCCCTAGAGTCGCAAAGTTCGTGATAAGGGTTCCCCTTTAGAGTCGCAAAGTTCGTGAAAAGCCTTCTCACAAAGAGTAGCAAAGTTCGTGAATGGGGTTCTCCCTTAGAATCGCAAAGTTCGTGAAAAGGGTTTTCCCCTATAGCCGCAAAGTTCGCCGAAAGGGTAACCCCTAGAGTCGGAATGTTCGCGGAAAGGGTTCTCTCCTAAAGTCGGAAAGCTTGTGAAAAGGGTTCTCGCCTAGATTCGCAAAGTTCGTGAAAAGGGGTTCCCCTTCGGAGTCACAAAGTTCCTGAAAAGGGTTTTCGCATAGAGTCGGGAAGCTTGTGAATGGGGTTCTCTCTTTGAATGGTAAAGTTCGTGAAACGCGTTCTCCCCAAGAGTCGTAAAGTTCGCCGAAAGCGTCTCCCCTAGAGTCAGACAGTTCACGGAAAGGCTTCTCTCCTAGGGTAGCACAGTTTGTGAAAAGGATTCTCCCCTAGAGACGCAAAGTTCGTGAAAAGGGTTCTCCCCTAGAGTCGCTAAGTTTGTGAAGTGTTTTCTCCCCTAGCGTCGCAATGTTCGCCGAAAGGGTCTCCCCTAGAGTCGGACAGTCTGCGGAAATGGTTCTCTCCTAGAGTCGCACCGTTTCTGAATAGGGTGCTCGCCAGGACTCGCAGTGTTCTTGAAAAGGTTTCCCCTTTAGAGTCGCAAAATTCGTGAAAGGGTTCTCCCCTAGAGTCTCAAAGTACGTGAAAAGGGTTATCTCATGGTGTCGGGAAGTTAGTGAAAAGGGTTCTCCCTTAGAGTCGCAAAGTCCACGAAAAGCGTTCTCCCCTGAAGTCGCAAAGTTCGCCGAAAGGGTCTCCTCTAGAGTCGGACAGTTCGCGGAAAGAGTTCTCTACTAGAGTCGCAGAGTTTGTGAAAAGGTTTCTCCCTTAGAGTCGCAATGTTCGTGAAAAGCTTTCACCCTTAGAGTCACAAAGTTCGTGAAAAAGGTTCTCCCATAGAGTCGCAAAGTTTGTGAAAAGATTTCACCCTTAGAGTCGCAAAGTTTGGGAAAGGCGCCCTCATTAGAGTCGCAATGTTCGTGAAAAGGGTTCTCCCCTTGAGTAGCAAAGTTCGTCAAAAGTGTTCTCCCTTAGAGTCGCAAATTTTGTGAAAAAGGTTCCCCTTAGAGTCGCAAAGATCGTGAAAACGGTTGCCCCTGAGAATCGCAAAGTTCGTGAAAAGGGTTTCCCTTTAGAGTAGCAAAGTTTGTGAAAGGGGTTTTCCCCTATTGTCGCAACGTTCGTGAAAAGAGTGCTCCCCTAGAGTCCCAAAGTTCGTGAAAAGTGTTCTCCCCTAGAGTCGCAAAGCTGTTGAAAATGTGAACCTTAGAGCCCCAAAGTTTGTGAAACGGGTTTTCCCCTAGAGTCGCATAGTTCTTGAACAGGGTTCTCCCCTAGAGTCGCAAAGTTCTTGAAACGGGTTCTCCTTTAGAGAGGCAAAGCTCTTGAAAAGGGTTCTCCCTTAGAGTCGCAAAGTTCGTGAAAATGTTTCTCTCTTAGAGTCCCAAAGTTCGTAAAAAGGGTTCTCCCGTAGCGTCGCAAAGTTCCTGAAGAGGCTTCTCCTCTAAAGTCGCAAAGTTCTTGAAAAGGGTTCTCCCATAGAGTCGGGAAGTTCGTGAACGGGGTTCTCCCTTATAATCGCAAAGTTCGTGAAAATGGTTCTTCACTAAGTCGAAATTTCGCCGAAAGGGTCTCCCCTAGAGTCGGACAGTTCGCGGAAAGGTTTCTCTCCTAAAGTAGCACAGTTTCTGAAAAGGGCTCCCTCCTAGAGTCGGAAAGTTCATGAAAAGGGTTCTCCCTTAGAGTCGCAAAGTACGTGAAAAGGGTTCCCCTTTGGAGTCACAAAATTCGTGAAAAGGGCTCTCCCATAGGGTCGGGAAGTTTGTGAATTGGATTCTCCCTTTGTATCGCAAAGTTCTTGAAAAGGGTCCACCTTTTGAGTCGCAAAGTGCGTGAATAGGTTTCACCCTTAGAGTCGCAAACTTCGTGAAAATGTTCTCCCCTAGAGTCGCAAAGCTCGTGAAAAGGGTTGCCTTAGAGTCGCAAAGTAGGCGAAAAGGGTTCTCCCCTAAAGTCGCAAAGTTTGTGAGAAGTGGTAACCTTAGAGTCGCAAAGTTCGTGAAAAGGGTTCTCCCTTAGAGTTTCAAAATTCGTGAAAAGGGTTCTCCCATAGAGTCGAAAAGTTCGTGAAGAGGTTTCTCCCCTAGAGTCGGAAAGTTCGTGATAAGGGTTCCCCTTTAGAGTCGCAAAGTTCGTGAAAAGCGTTCTCACAAAGAATCGCAAAGTTCGTGAATGGGGTTCTGCCTTAGAATCGCAAAGCTCGTGAAAAGCCTATTCCCCTGCAGCCGCAAAGTTCGCCGAAAGGGTCTCCCCTAGAGTCGGAATGTTCGCGGAAAGGGTTCTCTCCTAATGTCGGAAAGCTTGTGAAAATGGTTCTCCCCTAGATTCGCAAAGTTCATGAAAAGGGTTCTCCAATGGAGTCGCAAAGTTCCTGAAAAGTGTTAACCTTAGAATCGCAAAGTTCGTGAAAAGGGTTCTCCCCTAAAAACGCAAATTTCGTGAAAAGGGTTCACTCATAGAGTCCAGAAGTTAGTGAAACTGGTTCTCCCTTAGAATCGCAAAGTTCCTGAAAAGGGTTCTCCCTTAGAGTCGCAAAGATCTCCGAAGGGGTCTCCCCTATATTCGGACAGTCCGCGGAAACAGTTCTCTCCTAGAGTAGCACATTTTGTGAAAAGGATTCCCTCCTAGAGTCGCAAAGTTCTTGACAAGGGTTCTCCTTTGGAGTCGTAAAGTTCGTGAAAAGGATTCTCCTTTAGAGACGCAAAGTTCGTGAAAAAGGTTCTCCCCTAGATTCGCAAAGTTCGTGAAAAGGGTTCTCCCTTAGAGTCGCGAAGTTCGTTAAAAGGGTTCATCTTTAGAGTCCCAAAGGTCGTGAAAAAGGTTGTCCCATAGAGTCGCAAAGTTTGTGAAAAGATTTCACCCTTAGTGTTGTAAAGTTTGGGAAAGGCGCCCTCATTAGAGTCGCAATGTTCGTGAAAAGGGTTTACCCCTTGAGTAGCAAAGTTCGTCAAAAGTGTTCTCCCTCAGAGTCGCAAAGTTTGTGAAAAAGGTTCCCCTTAGAGTCGCAAAGATCGTGAAAACGGTTCCCCCTGAGAATCGCAAAGTTCGTGAAAAGGGTTTCCCTTTAGAGTAGCGAAGTTCGTGACAGGGGTTTTCCCCTAGTGTCGCAACGTTCGTGGAAAGGGTTCTCCCGTAGAGTCGCAAACTTCCGTAAGAGGCTTCTCCTCTAAAGTCGCAAAGATCTTGAAAATGGTTCTCCCATAGAGTCGGGAAGTTGGTGAACGGGGTTCTCCCTTATAATCGCAAAGTTCCTGAAAATGGTTCTTCCCTGGAGTTGAAATTTCGCCGAAAGGGTCTCCCCTAGAAACGGACAGTTCGCGAAAAGGGTCTCTCCTAGAGTAGCACAGTTTGTGAAAAGGGTTCCCTGCTAGAGTCGGAAAGTTCATGAAAAGGGTTCTCCCCTAGAGTCGCAAAGTTCGTGAAAAGGGTTCCCCTTTGGAGTCACAAAGTTCGTGAATAGAGCTCTCCCATACAGTCGGGAAGTTTGTGAATGGGGTTCTCCCTTTCTATCGCAAAGTTCGTGAAAAGGGTTCTCCCCTAGAGTTGCAAAATTCACCGAACGGGTCTCCCCTAGAGTCGGACAGATCCCGGAAAGGGTTCTCTCCTAGAGTCGCAAAGTTCGTGAAAAGGTTTCTCCCCTAAAGTCGCAAAGCTCTTGAAAAGGGTTCGCTCATTGAGTCCACAAGTTAGTGAAAAGGGTTCTCGATTAGAATCGCAAAGTTCCCGAAATAGGTTCTCCCCTAGAGTCCCAAAGTTCGATGAAAGGGTCGCCCCTAGACTCGGACAGTCCGCGGGAATGGTTCTCTCCTACTGTCGCACAGTTTGTTAAAAGGCTTCTCCCCTAGATTCGCAATGTCCTTGAAAATTTTTCTCCCATACAGTCACAAAGATCGTGAAAAGGGTTCTCCCTTGGAGTCGCAACGTTCGTGAAAAGGATTCTCTTTTAGAGCCGCAAAGTTCGTGTAAAGATTTCACCCTTAAAGTCGCAATGTTCGTGAAAAGGGTTCACCTTTAAAATCGCAAAGTGCGTGAAAAGGTTTCACCCTTACAGTCGAAAAGTTCGTGAAAATGTTCTCCCCTAGAGTCACAAAGCTCGTGAAAAGGGTAGCCTTAGAGTCGCAAAGTAGGTGAAAAGGGTTCTCACCTAAAGTCGCAAAGTTTGTGAAAAGTGGTAACCTTAGAGTCGCAAAGTTCGTGAAAAGGGTTCTCCCTTAGAGTTTCTAAATTCGTGAAAAGGTTTCTCCCGTAGAGTCGCAAAGTTCGTGAAGAGGCTTCTCCCCTAGAGTCGCAAAGTTCGTGATAAGGGTTCCCCTTTAGAGTCGCAAAGTTCGTGAAAAGCGTTCTCACAAAGAGTAGCAAAGTTCGTGAATGGGGTTCTCCCTTAGAATCGCAAAGTTCGTGAAAAGGGTTTTCCCCTATAGCCGCAAAGTTCGCCGAAAGGGTCTCCCCTAGAGTCGGAATGTTCGCGGAAAGGGTTCTCTCCTATAGTCGGAAAGCTTGTGAAAAGGGTTCTCGCCTAGATTCGCAAAGTTCGTGAAAAGGGGTTCCCCTTCGGAGTCACAAAGTTCCTGAAAAGGGTTTTCGCATAGAGTCGGGAAGCTTGTGAATGGGGTTCTCTCTGAATGGTAAAGTTCGTGAAAAGGGTTCTCCCCAAGAGTCGTAAAGTTCGCCGAAAGCGTCTCCCCTAGAGTCAGACAGTTCGCGGAAAGGCTTCTCTCCTAGGGTAGCACAGTTTGTGAAAACGATTCTCCCGTAGAGACGCAAAGTTCGTGAAAAGGCTTCTCCCCTAGAGTCGCTAAGTTTGTGAAGTGGTTTCTCCCCTAGCGTCGCAATGTTCGCCGAAAGGGTCTCCCCTAGAGTCGGACAGTCTGCGGAAATGGTTCTCTCCTAGAGTCGCGCAGTTTCTGAATAGGGTGCTCGCCAGGACTCGCAGTGAAAAGGTTTCCCCTTTAGAGTCGCAAAATTCGTGAAAGGGTTCTCCCCTAGAGTCTCAAAGTACGTGAAAAGGGTTCTCTCATGGTGTCGGGAAGTTAGTGAAAAGGGTTCTCCCTTAGAGTCGCAAAGTCCACGAAAAGCGTTCTCCCCTGAAGTCGCAAAGTTCGCCGAAAGGGTCTCCTCTAGAGTCGGACAGTTCGCGGAAAGAGTTCTCTACTAGAGTCGCAGAGTTTGTGAAAAGGTTTCTCCCTTAGAGTCGCAATGTTCGTGAAAAGCTTTCACCCTTAGAGTCACAAAGTTCGTGAAAAAGGTTCTCCCATAGAGTCGCAAAGTTTGTGAAAAGATTTCACCCTTAGAGTCGCAATGTTTGGGAAAGGCGCCCTCATTAGAGTCGCAATGTTCGTGAAAAGGGTACTCCCTTAGAGTCGCGAAGTTCGTTAAAAGGGTTCTTCCTTAGAGTCGCAAAGGTCGTGAAAAGGGTTGTCCCATAGAGTCGCAAAGTTCGTGGAAAGGGTTCTCCCCTGCAGTCACAAAGTTCGTGAAAAGGGTTCTCTCTTAGAGCCGCGAATTTCGTGAAAAGGTTTCTCCCTTAGAGTCGCAACGTTCTTGAAAAGAGTTCCCCCTTAGAGTCGCAATGTTTTTTAAAAGGGTTCTCGCTTAGAGTCGCAAAGTTCGTGAAAAGGGTTCTCTCATAGAGTCGGAAAGTTCTTGAAGAGGCTTCTCCACTAGGTCGGAAAGTTCACTAAAAGGGTTCCCCTTTAGAGTCGCGAAGTTCGTGAAAAGGGTTCTCTCCTAGACTCGCAAATTCGTGAAAAGGGTTCTCTCATACAGTCGGGAAGTTAGTGAAAAGGGTTCTCCCTTAGAATAGCAAAGTTCGTGGAAAGGGTTCTCTCTTAGAGCCGCGAATTTCGTGAAAAGGTTTCTCCCTTAGAGTCGCAACGTTCGTGAAAAGAGTTCCCCCTTAGAGTCGCAATGTTTTTTAAAAGGGTTCTCGCTTAGAGTCGCAAAGTTCGTGGAAAGGGTTCTCCCGTAGAGTCGCAAAGTTTGCGAAAAGTGTTCTCCCCTAGAGTCGCAAAGTTCGTAAAAAGGGTTCTCCCTTAGAGTCGCAAAAGTTCGTGAAAAGGGTTCCTCTTTTGAGTCGCAAAGTTCGTGAAAAAGGTTCTCCCTCTTAGTCACAAAATTTGTGAAAGGTGTTAACCTTAGAGTCGCTAAGTTCGTGAAAAGGATTCTCCCTTAGTGTTTCAAGGTTCGTGAAAAGGGTTCTCCCGTAGAGTCACAAAGTTCGTGAAAATTGTTTTCCCCTAGAGTCGCAAATGTTCGCTGAAAGGGTCTCCCCTAGAGTCGGACAGTTCGCGGAAAGGGTTCTCTCCTAGAGTTTCAAAGTTCATGAAGAGGGTTCCCCTTTAGAGTTGCAAAGTTTGTGGAAAGGGTTCCGCTTTAGAGTTGCAAAGTTCGTCAAAAGGGTTCTCCCCTAGCTTCGCAAAGTTCGTGAAAAGGGTTCCCCTTAGAGTCGCTAATTTCGTGAAAATGGTTCTCCCTTAACGTCGCAAAGTTCGTGAAAAGGGTTCTTCCTTAGAATCGCAAAGTTCAAAAGCTTCAAAAAGAAAGTGAGCGGTAGCGTACAGAAGCCAGTGCAATGCGTCTGCAATTTCGCGAATATGTGGTGGGATGCAACATATGCTCCATGAAAGCTTGCTGATTGGCTTCAGGAATGTGCTGTGCGGAGCGTCACAGGAAGGGCCATTTCGTAAACATCAATTTGACGTTGCGTGACGTTGCGCTGGGCCACCATTGCAGAGATTTTCCACCATAATTTGTAATGCGACGAGCCGTGCGAGGGCGCTATTCTGGACATTCCGCCATTTTCTTCAAGGCGTGACGTAGGCGCGACGCGTTCAAGATGCCGCTGATGGCCCCGTTTTGCTTTCTTAACGTGACGCAAACTTGACGTTTTGCCTAAGAAACTGAAATGAAGGCACCGAACCTAACGTTCTTCGTAAAGCAAAACAGTTTCACTCCTGAGTAAAAAATAAAGCAGCTACGTCAAAACCTACGATTACACCGTCGATAACGCTTCTCACTTCCGTCGTCGCCTGCGTACAAGCCGTCGTCTGCTTCATTAGAGTGTTTTAGTTGAGCGTGTTTACGCCCCGCTAAGCAGCTAAGCGGAGCGGAAGCGCGAATACGCATACGCCGTCCGCTTAGCCGTAAGCGGGCTAGCGGAACGAGCAACGCGGTCCGCTTAGAAGCTGCCTAAGCGGAACGTGCTGCGCAGCGCTTTGGCTAGCATTGGCGTCATAAAGGATTGGATTGGCTGAAGAAAGCAAGTGCTCTGGTTATCACGTGACGTTCCCCAAGACGGCGCTTTATTTTCGATTGGATAAAATGGACCGGTAACGCATTACAAGCGCACGTCTACATACTTCATGGAGAAAGAAGTTACATATATAAATATATACGTTTTACTGTATAGATGTGATCAATAGGTCAGTCAGTCAGTCAGTCAAGAACTTTATTGAGGTCCTGAGGGGGGTTTAAGCCGTTGGAGATCGCACGTGGGGAGCTCCTTAGGCCGAAACCGTAGGCGACGCCCAAGTAGGGACGGGAACGTGGTGACGCTCCGCCAGTTCTTGGGCCCTCTGGACGGCCTTGAGTTGGAGTTTGAGGTCCGGGCTTTTGAGGGCTTCTTCCCATTCGGGCTCACTGGAGAGATGGCCCTCTGGTAACGCGGTACATTGCCAAAGCATGTGCGAGAGTGAGCAATAGAGTTCTGGGCAGTCTGGGCAATTTGCCGGGATTTCTGAATTGTAGTGGCTTAATAGGCACGGATACGAGTCCGTTTGGAGCATTCAAAACGCGGCCGCCTGCGGGCGCTCGAGTTTGGCGTGCGGGAGCGGGTATTTCATTCTGTTTTTTCGATAGTGTTCTTATTTTCTTTCATTGCCCTGCATTTGGCCAGGGGGCGATGCAACTACGAAAGGTCCGCTCCGCTACGCTAAACGTATACCTAAAACGTGAAAATCGCCCGCCGCTCCGCTGTGGCTTAGCGGGGCAGCTCGTAGTAAGGTGCCTCGATGCGCGCGCCCCCCTCCCCCGCCGTGGAGGGTGAAGACAACCGCGTCGTCTGCTACGGCGTCCGCCATTATGATGCCCGCTCCGTAGGCAGTCAACGGGCGTCACGCAGCTGCATGTACAGTTCGCTCTGATAGCGTGTGCTGCTTTAATGATGTGTCGAGAACACGAAATTTTCGCATCAGCAGTGTGAAGGTATCAATTCAATATTCTGCCATTTTTATTTTTAAAGCGGAATTTCCTACTGGACTTGCTGGCAGCAGAAAGCTTCCGTCCACGCCAGCCACGCAGACCTTAAAAGAACGTCTTCTTGGGCTAGCTGGCGACTGTTCACCTTGGTTAAAGGCACGAAACATACGCAGGCACGAGCCCGTCGACTTTTTCTGTGTCTGTGTTTGAGTTTCGTGTCTTTAACCAAAGAGTAAAGATTGTTTGGCTGTCAGCTGAAACCCGAATTTGTTTAACAAACCGCGTGCCGCCACGGGACAAAAGAATAATCGTCATCGCACACCCTGCTTTCAGATCTTGTTTTCGGATCAGTCATCAGTTAGCCCATTTACGGGCTGAATGCTGCAACGCTGAGTGGAAAGCAATGATCGTAAAAGTCAAATAACCACTCTCCGTTTGAAATGAGGCCGTGTGTAAGTGATGTTCTACCAATGTTGAATGGTTGTTTCGTGGTCGCGGAACTGCAGTGAATGTGGCAGCTTTTCATTTGTGCCTGTATTACCTGTCTGTCTTACCTGTTTGTGTCTGTGTTACCTGGAGTGCTATGCAGGATGCCCCGAGTTTGGCGAAACTCGGGATCTTCACGAGCTCTGGCGACACCCCAAAATGAAAGCACAAATGGTACCGCGACACAATTTATCTTTCGACAAGCCTCCAGTGCCATTGGTATATCTAGATTCACTCTGGGTGGCTATCATTCCTTGGGCGTTGCCTTCTGGGCGGTCGACAAACTGGGGCTCATATGATCATACCGTCGGTGCATGGTCGTGCCTTCTTTCACTTGCTTGTCGTTCCACCGAGTGCATTACATGCACAAGCGAGTTATAAAACAAATGCATTTAGTACAACATTATTAGTTAGTTTAACAAGCTTTAAAAGCATTTTAAAGCTTACAAGATGTACACTGAATGTGTATTCGACTAATTTGTAATTTAGTACGCTTCACATTATACCACGAGGAAACGCTGTGGTGGCGTCATCACATACATTCATCGGGCGAGCATGGCGGCTAAACATCGAAGAGGCCAGTGTAAACAAACTCGTACAACGAGCTTGCAGTGCGCGACGTAGTGATTAGGCTCGACGATGACCACTATTTCTTGGACAGATCTGCTCCTCCGTGAGGAATCTTTCCGTGCACCCCGAAAAACTGCCAATAGCTTCGGCGATTTTACAGATTGCAACGCGCACTTACTGTTCATGGCACAATCCTGAACAACGCCCTTATCCGGTGCTGCTTCTATGAGTGCGCTGAGTTCCTCCAATCTGCGTGACTGCAAGCGTCACGAATATTGCATAGTGTGTGCAAAAGGAAGACAGCCGATATAGCTACGATGCGACAAGGAGGTGGTGCCGACGATGGATCTCGCAACCAACACAGTGAAGGAGACATCGACAAGCTGCAGATAAGTATATTTCTACTGTTTCATATTTCTCGTAATAACAGTGCACGGATTAAGTCACTTTCGTAGTAACGAACTGAATGTCCAGCAGTTTAAAAGAGGCATTGAGAACCAATGAGTGATCGTGCTTTTACATGCACGTGGGCCCGCGAAATTATCGAAAAGATAAAGGTAACCTTCACTAACTTGGTGAGATAACAGAAATTCATCTGTGACATTCAGCCCGCAGAATCTATGGAAGAGTATCTTTATACAGGTGAAATATCAATAGCAGGTGCTTATATAAAGCAGGAAACTTGTACAAAAATTTCATGGGTTGAACAGCACATGGAAGGCATTACCGAATCGTGATCGCCGCGTTACCAATATCTTTGAAAAATGTTTAGAATCATTGCATTCTACCGGTTATGCAATATGGGACATGAACCTGGAGGTTAACAAAGAAACTTGAGAAGTCGAGGACTGTGCAGAAAGCGAAGTAACAAAAATTGTTGCATACTGCGTACATGCGCTCAGAGGCACTTTCACTGGGCAAGCGATGACAAGCGATGAATTGTGTCGCTGGGAAGCACGCACTTCTTCGCAATGCATCACCGAGGCTTCGCGCACAAAGATAAACTGGTACATTTTCACTCAACTGCGTCACTACGGGCACTACAGACCGACATTTTGCAGCGACAGACGCTGCTTCCGTATTTATGATTAGTGTGTCGTTTTTAGTTGGTAAAGCGGGGGCCTTAAAGCGCCTGCGATGAGCAGCTGTACCGCGGCGCTGCGTTTCTATTCCCCTGATAGAGAAAGAGTGGTGATGACTGACTTTATTGAGAATAGCACTGTAGTGCCCCTAGGCGACTTCTCACCGTATGAACAGCCTCGTGCGTGCGACCCGCTTCAATCTATCCGCTTTTAAGCTTTCGCCTCACTGTACCCCACTCGCGGCAAGACGTGCAAAGTTTAATAATTTGGTCGATCTCCGTTTGTCATCAGAAATTTCTAGCATTCAAAACGAAAAACAGACACTTGAAATAAAAATATTTGTTATTTTATTTGTTGTATTTTAACGTATTCGTTTGAGTGAAAGTGTAGGTGCAAGAATGCGCCGTATGTACCCTGTTCGCATTCGACGGAGGATAGAAAGATAGTGCCCGAAAGAGGAGGCACGCCCTTGACGCCCCCGGGAAAGGCGTGGCAAGCGGCTCACGTCAAGTGTGCAGACAGACAGCGCGACAGTCATGGTATTGCTAAGTCGCAATAATCCATTGATAACAATACGCGGCGCTGGCGCGTTTCGTTGTGCAGCCGTGTGCGCTTGAAACGTGGAAGCAGCGTGCCGCGCAGATTGCGCTCATGTTGTCATACGCGGCTTTTTGTCTACACATTTTTTTGCCTGCAGCCTTTGCGCGTTCCACGCTATCTTCGTTCACTGACTGCCGTCGAGCAAACTCGGGTAAAACTCGGGTGAACGAGAAACTCGGCGCATCCTGCATGGCACCCCTGTGCTGACATTCGCGAATTTTTTAACGTCGCATATTTCAACCAATATCATATCCGCGGCCTTTCTTTGTTATTTCGTAGCATCGGGTGTGATGGATCCGTGGTAGAGGGCATCGGAAATTTCGACCACCTGAGGTTTTCTTAATATGCACCAATACCGAACTATAGTACACAGCACCATGCGTTTAACCTCTACAGAAACTCCGCTGCCGTGGCTGGGTGTCTCCCACGTCCTCAGGATCAGCAGTCGAGCGCGATAACTACGGAGCCTATACATCTGGGCCGCTTTTATTGCTTCATTGTAGTTCGAAACGTAATTTATATTTGTTTTGTAGGATATTACACACTAATAGTACGAAATAAGCCATTTCTGGCGCATTTTTTGTTTAGCTTGAGTATATAGCATGCGCTTTCATTGAACGTTTTAGTTTATTTTGTGGCCGTATTCTGTTTAGCAGTGCTTCCATAGTTATTCTTAATTTTGTTTTGATATCTTTTACCTTACTGTAAATATGCAGATGAGGGTAAACAAAATATTGAATGCATACCAGAATATTTGGAGCCTTACATGGGGGTTATATAGCACTAAATCACGACTCTCGCGTAGTAATTCACTATAAAGCTCTGTTTAGCATATTTTCTGCACGAATATATTGTCAGCTGGTAATTGCTATAAAGCGGTCATCGATGCTGCTAAAATAAAGTGGCCATACGGCTTCTCAACACTGAGAAAAAGTGCATTCAATAGATAGCAATTTCCGATGTGGTAGCTTGTTTATTTGGTCGGGAAACTTAAGGATTTCAAAAACAAGTGCCACAACTCACTGTAAATTAACTGCAGCGCATGTCTTGCTTCCATGCCCACTAATTCTCGCAGCTTCGAGCTGGCGCAGGTGAATGCGTTGCCTTACTCTTGCATAACATGAAACCAGCATGTGTTCCAGAGAATCCTTATGTCTCTGGCATGCCTCCAGGCTGCACTGAGCCCTCTTGACTAAATATTCTGTCACAGCCTTTAGAGGAGACTTCAGGGTGAACAGGTTGTCAGTCCAGGACATGATTCCTTTAAAGTGCTCTTCGCAGCATGTGATCAAGCTCATAACTTCACCGCTCGGATAACATAAGTTGTTACCATCATGAACATGCTCTTTTAGTGCAGAGAAATATGCATGCTCATGGCTCGTCGAGCCCAGCATTGCAGCCATGCACTGCTTGCAGTTCGTTGTTTTTTCAAAATTCCGTTCACAAGAAAGCCGTGCACCAATATGGTGTAAAATGCTGCACTCAACTGAAGTCAGTGCTTCAATGAAAAAAATTTCGCCATCATCAGTTTCTTCTTGAACAACTTGAGCACACTCTCTTTTTCCTTGTGAAATCATGCTGACCAGGTACTCAGAATCATCCGTCCCATAACTTGAGGTCGCTGGTGTATGCGAAAATTGACTGACACACACAAGCTTCAGAGCACATTTCATGTCGTACGCGTTTGGAACGGGTTTCCTCTGGCGCACAACAGACAAAAGATTCTCTAGGCAGTCCTGCAGCAGTCTCCCGGTGAGGAAGAACTTGTAGCCATCCATTTTAAGTACAACATCTTGCAAACGAAGGACCACTGTCGTTGCTATCATAAGTCCTGCCTGTGAGGGCTTCCACTGGGACGTGCTGCCCATCTGCATGCCTTGAATGGTCTCTAATGCCAGGCGCAACGTGTGCAGGGTTTCATGATTCTTTGCCATGTCTCGCCAACTAAGTGCAACTGATGGATGTCGCGAGGACATCAGTTTGTACCATTTTGCAATGAGCTCGAGGAACCATGCTGTGGTTTCGGCTTCTGGCTTGAGCACTTTTTCTCTTATTAGGCAACGAATGGCTGCTGGTGATTCCTTGAAAAACTGAACTGCTATGCCGACCTTCATTTTTGTAAAATATCCTTTGCTGACATGCACTTCCGAAAGTTTCGGCGCAATTTTAAGTTCTCTATCACAGTCATATTCCATGACAGCACGCACATGCTCCAGCTTCACTTTGTTGGAGGGTAAGCCATGGTGGCTGACAGTTGCATCGCTTAGTGTAAAGTCAATCGAGTTCAAAAGCTGACCCCGGATATTTTTTATCACGTGTGCGGCATCCGCTGTGAAAAAGAGCTCCATTCCCTCAAGCACAGGATGGCGGATTGAGCACACCATTGTAGAATTCCTGTGACTGGAAAAACCTAACTCGCGCCACATCGCTCTGTTGGAGGATCCCATGTCAGAGGTCACCGCAAGAACTCTGAGAGAAATGTCTGCGCAAAGCTGCACGATTGCGAGCACAGGATTTTACAGAGGTTCCTGTAAAATGGTATGCAATGATCTGCTTCCACCTTGTGTTCAAACCTCCGACCATAAACACTCAGCAATGACAGGAAGGTTCATCTGGCTCTGCTGGGAGTGTTTTTCCTCCAAACCTGACGTCTTCAGCACGATCGAGCTCATATCCCTGGGCAATTTCCATTTCATCGAGATAAAGTACGCAATTACTTTCAATGTCTTCCATGCCCTCTGCTTTTACTCTGAGCACGTCTATCACTTCAGTTAAAATCCCTGGCAGGAACTTGAGCCCTTGAAGACGACGGACAAGAGTCCTTTTGGAAGGCAGAGTACCCAAGTTTTCTCAGGTTTTCATAGCCTGATGTCCCACTCGCGAACTTTATCTGAAGGGCTTGTTTAATTGTTTTCGACGACCACGTGGCACCTTGGTCGCTTTTCCGTGATAGGGCTTGCATTTCGTATTCATTTAGAAACTTCAGTTTTTTTCGTAACACCCCGCTGGCATTTTCCGACTTTTGAAGCTTCTCTTTAATTGACTGATTTGTAGCACTTGCCTTGCTATGAACTTCCTCAAGTTTCGCGTACTTTCTCTTCATGTCCTCAAGCTGTTTATTCACGTCAGCACCCGAGCTGTTACTGCACTTCTCTCCCAATCATTCGTCACGGGTTGCGCTAAGTGGGCCGGTAACTTGCTGAGAATTTGTGGCAGCAACTGAGGTTTCTGGCGTGGAACTTGGGCGAGGCAAGTTGTTCATCTGGCGTTGAGTCATCTCCGTGCCATCACTCGGCACTGGCAACAATTCTTGATTTGCTGCGTCTGGTATATAAACCACGTCGTTGACATGCTGGTCTTGAATGTCTGTCGGTGAGGTATCAGAAGCACTGGGTCGATGCTGCAGAGTATGTGTTCCTTCTTCTGCCGCAGGTGCCCCTTGTGGTAAAAGCATTTCTTTTGGCGGCTTCCTGTGCTTAGGCATCGCTGAAAAAAAGAGAAACCACAGATGTTGCATCTCAGCGGGTACATTCTTTTATCATTATGAACGAACATGCTCCGAGCATTATGCTGCATATAGAGGGAAATTAAACAAAATGCGAAATTGTCAGTAGCATGCCTCTGGATGGCAGGCGCGGTTTATTCATCTCTCCATAAAAATAGAGGAAACGAGCTATTTCATTGACCGGCGGTATGAAGAACATCTTGCTGTAATGTGCGTCTTTTCTGTCTCTGAAGAAACACCTGGATAATCGCTCCATGTGACTAAGGATGGCCGGTCATAAGAGTGCTAAGCTAGAGCAACAAACCGGCAAAGACTGCAAGAAGGAACAGGATTCAGAAACAAGCTCCGCTCACATTAGTTAGTGTGAAAATATGTGGCTTCTTACCTCTGAATGAGAAGAGCGTTGGCACAGAATTGGGCTTCAATTTTTATCCAGCCGTCCGCCCGGTTCTGCTAGAAGGCGCTTTCTTCAAAATGTGCCTGCAGCATGGAAGCACGCAATGGTGACACCAGTTTATCATTGTTTAAATTGAAAAGGCTTCACGCTAACCTTCTAAACAGCCCAAAATAACTAATACACTGAAGTACTATAGCGCCAAACAGACGACACAGGAAGAAGAGACACGGACGAGCGCTTACTAACAACTGATGCTTTAATGACGGAAACACACAATATATATACACAAATTTGGCGGCGCAACTCGCGCATTGTCAAAACATCACATGGTAAGTGGGCAAAAGGCGATAGAACGATTGTGAATGTGACGTTCGTGAAGATGACACGTGGTGTACAGGGCCAAATGACTGTAAAGCGGGGGCTACATGGGGCGTTTTTCTCCTGCGATTATCGCGCGCCAAAAAAAACGCGCTGGTGGGACGCCGGCCAGGCTACATGAGGCGCATGGGCGGCGAACGCCGCCGCAGTGTGGCCAGACAAGGCAAAAATGTTTTGGCTACCACTAAATGAACAAACAATGCTTATATGTTGTTTGCTTGTGTTATAATTAATAAATTATGCAATAAATACCTCACTAATATGTCTATACACATTACCACGTATGTTTAGTATTGTATCGATATTTTTGTCGATGTTCAGCGGAGAGAGTTGGCCGGAAATGTTTCGTCTGGCGACCTTGTGCGACTGCAACAGGTGTGCGGGTTGCGCAGAGTTTCTGTGTGAGCTTTGTTCTGTACATTGCTTGTGGCTCTCGTTGCTGAAAACTAATTTTAAAAAGAGTTTTCATTTACTTCGCGCGGACGGCAAGCAGGAAGCGTTACTGCGAGGGAGAACGCGCCGCTTCTATTCTTGTGGCCAAACCCAGTGTCCATGGGGGTACATCGGCGTCTTGTGTTGTTAAAGAAAAGATTACTGCTGATGAAGATGAGGGACCTAGAAGAAAAGAAGAAAAGAAAGAGGAAATTCTGGGTGCACCCCATCTGGCAAGTCAGAAAGGAGGAGGGTGAATACCACACCACGGTAAGTAACTTGTCGGTCTGTAGCGATCGATCTCCTGTTGTGCGTTCGGGAACTTTAAATACCCCAACTCTTCGTTTTATCTTACCTGCTTCCTTCCTTTTTCTTGTGTTCGTCGTTTTTTTGCTATGTTTTACCTGATGTATCTGTACCAACTCGCCCAGCTGAATGTTTTGCGGCTTGTGCTTGCCATAATCAAATTTTGTGCCAGTCGGAGGTCGTAGTTCAAAACTAGCATATTTTCCTTTTTTTTCACGCTTAAGGTGCCAGCTGAATGCCACCCACGTTATGTACTTATCACTCTTATAAATGCACGAATGGCTTCATACGAGCTGTATTAATTGCGATGAATCCAGGAACTCCGTGGTGTGTCATTGTAAGCGGTTGCATTCTCTAGCGTTGCTTTTCCGCATATGCCTGAGAAACTGGTTGCCGCGTCGGCAGCATAGGCCAACGTACCCTTGACCAGTTTTGCTTCAGCGCCTGCGGCGTTTTCGTATTGATTAAGATTCGCATCCGAGAGCTCAGAATGCACTCGGAAGACACTTTGTTACGCTTGGTGTGTACCACTCCCTATTTTGCGTTAATGTCAACACACGCTGTTAAGAAACAGTACTTGGAAGAGAGGCTGGCGGTGTGACTTTAAAAAACGGGACGATGTCAACTGAGGTCCGGGTCGCTAGAAAAATGCCCACTCCAATAATAATAATAATCACAAAACAAGCTCCACATCTCTGTACGTCACCTACCATTTGTGTAATGATGAAGGGTGGGGTAAATATGTGGTGTCAGTTGGTAATTTTTGTTTCACTGTTGTCATTGCAGTTTCCAGTCATGAAGACAGATGAAGACATGTTCTTCCGATACTATCGGATGAGTCCGAAGCAATTTGACGAACTGCACAGCATTGTCCGCAGGGACTTGAGGAGGAATTTTGTTTGCCGGGAGCCTCTTTGCTCTGAAGAGAGACTTGCTATAACCCTCAGATACTGTAGCACTTGTGACTGCAGTGACGCTCTCACAGAACTTTTCAACTACTTGTACACAGGTACCTATCCTCGGGAATGGCAATCAAGCAGATAGCACTCACATTTCGAGTTGCGCCAGCAACATGTCGGCTTGTGATTCACAATGCCTGCAGAGTGATCTGGAAGCACTTGGAGCCGCTCTACCTGCCTGTATGTATTGCCTAATTCTGTTCCTGACTCTGGCTGTGGAACTTTAATAGGTGATGTAGCAAACTTAAATTTGCATGAAAGAGCCAAAAGGGCAAACGTGAAGGGCATTACAGTGGCTTAAATGAACTAATTCAGAAAGCAAGACCATTTTTAGCATCTGTCACTTCCAAACCATTCTCCCAAATATTCAGGTTTGCTCTTTTTTTTTCATTTAGGAGCCAGGGCCTGTGCAATGGGAGGAATCTGCACAAGAATTCAGCAGGCGTTGGAACTTTCCTCATTGTGTAGAAGCAGTAGACGGAAAGCACGTCCAGATTATCGCACCACCAAATTCTGGAAGCAGCTATTTCAACTATAAGGTGCTGTTCACTCCATAAGCTGAACCAGATGTCATGCATATACAAGGGATGCTCATGCATGTCTAATGTTCTCCTTTTATTAGGGGACGTTCTCCATTGTTTTGATGGCCATCGTGGATGCAAAGTACAAGTTCATGATGGTAGATGTCGGTGCACCAGGCCGACACAGTGACGGCGGAGTCTTCAAATCGTGCACATTTGGAAAAAAGCTAAACGATGGCGTCGTGGCCCTACCAGCAGCAGCACGCCTTCCAAAAAGCCAGAAGGTTGCGCCACATGTTTTCGTCGGGGACGAAGCATTCCAATTGAGGACAGATTTTTTACGTCCATTCCCGGGCAAAGGCATGCTGCCAATCCAGAGGGTATTCAACTACCGGCTGAGCAGAGCAAGGTATTGAATGCCATTGTAAAAATATGGCATTGTTTTATTTGTGTTGTTGGAAAAAAAAGACGAACTCAAGTGTTCTTGCACTGCTTTTCATGCCCAGCGATGGCTCAATATAGTATCTTATGCTGTCATTGAGTGACAAGGAAGCAAGAGAAAATTGTTTTCTGCAGTACATACTTCTCGTTCCGGCCTGTAAAAAACTAAGTTTTAAACACCTTCTCTTGATAGTGTGTTTTCTTCTTTGTATTGATTCATGAGGCATTATAAACATAAATCACCACGTCGTATTTGTCTACGACCAATGCATAGTTTAAAAATGAATTCCTTTGGTCACGCTGTTCCGGCATAAATAGCCAAATGGTGGCTTCGATACTACAGTTATACACAGGTCGCATGGGGCACAAGAAAACTGCAATATGGTCCCCATTCTTTTCAGTCATTGTCACACTTTCTTTTGAGGCAGCATTATTTAGTGTTATGGTGAATTAAGGCAATGAAGCAGTGAATGCAGCACTAAAGTTTGGTGTGTATGCACCTTTGAAACAAGATTTAGCAAATGTTCTCTCATGTGATATTCTTTCAATTACTAATAAACAAAGTGCACTCGAACAAACTTCTTTGAAGTAAAATAACTTGTTTAATGCTATTGCACAGCTGCAAATAATCATGTTTTTACAAAATGTGGTGCAGGCGCATCGTGGAAAATGCCTTTGGCATTTTGACAGCTCGTTGGAGAATCTTGCTTGGGCCCATGAACCTTCTACCTAAAAATGCAACCTTTGCTGTCCTGGCTTGCTGCGCTCTCCATAACTTCATCTCTTCTGCCCGGGAAACAACCTACTGTCCACCAGGCTATGTGGATTCCGAGGATGATTATGGGAATATCGTCCCAGGCCAGTGGAGAAGTGATGCTGTGTCAAGTAGCCTGCTTGACCTTGAAACAACGCAGTCTAGGAACTACAGAGCAAGTGCTGCTGACACAAGGAATCTTTTCGCCCAGTACTTTTTTAATGAAGGTGCCATTGCGTGGCAGTGGGCTCACACTGGACTTGCAGTGCCACAGAATCCATAGTGGATTTAAAGTACCCATTTATTCAGGGTTGTCAGGAAATGTATACTTCGCGATGAATTGCAGCAAATCCATTTCCATGTCCCGTTTTGCATGCTTCGGGCATGCCCGCAGCTTGTGGGCAACTAGCTGCCCATAGACTGACGCTTGGTCCTTGTCCTCAGCTATCAGGGCGTCAACTTTATCGATGTCGTCCTGCCACCGAGACCTCTCTTTCTCTTTCCTTTTCTTTCCTGCGCCAGACCGAGGGGCTACCAGGGTTCTTGCAGCGGTGCTGGCTTGTGAGCTGCCGCTTGGTGTGTGTGGCTCTGGGCTGGTACGTCTTGAGGGCACAGGTGGAGAGAAAGCATCATCTTCAGGAGGTTCCGCTCCGTCTTGAATAAAGAAAAGAATTGCACACCTTAAGCACTCAAAAAGGTTTTTGGATCGTTTTAAAGAGTGGAAAAGTAAAAAAAAATGATTTGTAAACTTCCCATGCTGCTTCTTCGTAAATGAAAGTATGTATTTCAGAACAGAGCCCACACGTAGGACCGAGCTCACACAGGACAAGATGGTGTTCAGCATAAGTTGAATGCAGTGTGTACAATGATAGCTTCTTGCTCTTAGCTAAATTACCTTGCAGTGTTTCAGCATCAGAAGTAAATAAATTATTTTCACATCTGAGAGACTTGACTGCTGGCTCATTATATTGCAAGAGTAGGTACTTGTGTCGACAGTGTTTGCAGGTGCATAGCAGCATAATTGGAATGTAAATTTGCACCTTCTGTTTCACTGTAGATCGATTCGAGGACCGACTCTGCAGTTTCACCGTCCTGCACATGGCTGTTTGAGAAGGTGCTGAAAGAAAAATTAAGCGTCAAATGACACGAAACACCACACAGTTTACATTTCACGATTTGGTTGCTCGAATGTTTCATTAATTTTCTTGTTTGGAAGCACAGGCCTCGTATTGAAATGCAGTTGATTGGTCTAGTGGTGGGCCCAACAAATGTGTGTTCATAACAAGACAAATTTCAACATCTACTGTACAACTGTTTCTATGGCATTTGGTCTTACTGAGAATGTGCTTTTACTGCCCAGCATCCTTATGTTGCTACATAAGGCTTTCTTCAGCTCCTTTTGCAAGTAAGTTATTTCGAAAAGTAACCCACGAAGCATTGGGGATATACCTGCCAATATCCACCTGATCTTTCAGAAACATCATCATGTGGAAATACGGCCACTTCACGTGCACTGCATCAGCAGCTCCCGAGCCACTTGTTGCACCAGTCTTCCACGCGCGGTGCTTCTTCGTGAATGTATCACGAAGGCTCTTCCACCGCCCCTGTAGATTATTGTCTGCAAGTAGAATTGCACAGACTAACCTCGGTTTACTACCACACATTACCACCAAATAAAACAGTTAAATATAATACTTTTGTAATATCAATGACAATTGTTCATTGCAGAAGCATGCCAGTATTTTATCTTGGCTTCCACTGACGTGGTTGGTTATTCAAGCAAGTAGGCGCGGATATACCGCGCATCCCTTCTTATCTGACCTGGTTGTAAAACATTGTTTCTAAAACAAAGTTTTTGCACTGTGTCTTGCTAGAAATACTAGTAGCAATGCAACCATACCTTCCGGGTCACATCCAACTTCGGTGGCCACTTCGCCCCACGCCACCATCCTCTTCCTCTGCTCCTTGAAATCCTTCCTTGTGCTGTCCCACAGTATGGGACGTTTCTGTATCGCGCCTATAAGTTTGTCGTTAAACTCCACGCGTGATGCTTTCGCCGACGTAGCCATAGTGCTGACCAGCGAGCGCGCGCGAGGTGTTCAAGGAACGGTGAGACGGCTGGCCGCTCCCGCCGAAAACAGACGGAAGTGTCTCCGACAGGCACTTCCGGTAGCGTCAGACGCGTGCGTGCCGCGTCAAAATCTGGCCGGGCCTGATCGGCGGCGGCGGGCGTTTTTCGCCACGCCGGGCGTCAAATCGGCGCCGTGAGGCGAAAATCGCCTCAAAAACGCTCCATGTATTCCGGGCTTAAATGATAATGGTAATGCGATACACAAACACCGCCGTAAGGGAGTACCCCTTACAAACTAAAAGATTAGGAATGTTCACCAGGCGCGGGCGGCGCAGCAACATGCTCAGATTTAACTATGGGCTTCTAAAAATGACATCTCACTTTTATAGAGAATTTTCGATGGTTCGCTTACGCATTCAGTGCCCTTCCTTTTAATGTGGAAGGCTTCCTTCAGCTCGCGGGCCACGCTGTCTCGACTTCTGTCCAGGATGATAGTCTCTCTTAGGCGAGGCTTGCACCCGCACTCTTTGCAGTGGATGGCCATATTGGTGGCCCCCTGTTATAATAGCGCCCCAGCCAAGGGCGCTATTCTGGACATTCCGCCATTTTCTTCGGTGCGTGACGTAGGCGCGACGCAAACAAAATGGCGCTGGTGGCCCAGTTTTGCTTACGTAACGTGACGCTAACTTGACGTTTCGCCTAAGAAACTGAAATGAAGGCACTGAATGTAGTATTATCAGTAAAGCAAAACAGCTTTCCTCCGCAGTAAAAATAAAGCAGCTATCTCAAAGCATATGATTATTCGGTCGAAAACGCTTCTCGCTTCCGTCATCTGCTGCGTACAAGACGTCGTCTGCTTCAATAGCTACGATGCGTGTCCCCGGAAAATGGAATTAGTCATCGCATGTTGGCGCCAACTCGCTTGTTTTCTTGCTTGAGACAACATACGCGACCTACCAGTGGTGATGCGCGCGCATTCTAGGCCACGTTATCGCTATCTTGTGAAACGCAAGTGACTCAGCCCGACTCGGCTGGCTGATACACGGCCGAATTTCACCGATAGCGTTGCGCGCGCTAGAGACATCCACTAGCGCGACGCAAGCGCCGGCGCTGCCATCTCTTGTTCATTTCGCTGGTTCTCGCACCGCGGGAGGAAACTTCAAGGCGCCGCCTTGCGTACATTTCTTTTTATCAATTAGAAAGCGGCCGTTGTCATGACTTTTGATTGTGCGAAAAGGCATTAATCTTGATTACAATACAAATGCAGCTATGAAAAGTGGGCAACATTGACGAAAGTTTGCTATGTTCAGCCAATAGTATTTCGTATAAACGCGTTCTTTTAAAAAAATGATGGCCTCAAACACAAATGCCAACACCACCCGAGAGCGATGCTCCGCTAGCGCGATGCAAGCGCCGGCGCTGCCACCTCTTGTTCATTTGGTGTGCTATTCTGGGGCCAAATCTTATAACGGTTCGGAATACGAACCGTTCGCTTCGCCACTTACGTCACTTGATGTGCCACTCCCAAGCCGGCGGTGCAAGAAGGGGAGGACGCGACCAATAGAAGAGAGGGTGCCACCTCTGAAGTGTACGTCACTATATGACGAGCTAATCGAGGAATTGCAGAATGTTTCTGCTTGCTAAACAAATGTAAAATATAAATTTAATATTATACGCCAAGTTCTGAAGTATAAACGTGTGGTGCCGGGCGTTTACGCAATGCAGAAGTAATTTATTAATGTCATTCTTTTTTATTCTCAGCCGACAGGCGGTATCGAAAGCGTAAATGAGTTGGCAGAGCGCAGCGCTATGTCGTCTGCTACCAGGAGCTCGCAGGATGCACGCAACAGGAACGCACTGCCGGCACTTCTCAAGTAGCGAGCGCGACAAAACCGCGAACTGGTTCTTAGGGACACCTTTACTAGCCGACTATATCAATTTTCCATCTTTTTTCGCCCTTCGTCATCGGCTCGGACATGACTCGCTCGCCGCCGCGCTGCCGCTGTCCCTGCGATAAGCCCCACGGCGCGTCGCGTGATAAAAGCAATGGAACTTGAAATCGAACATTACGATACACGGGCCCTGCATTGCCTGCGCGAAGTCAAATCGAATAGTGTGGTGCTGACGGTGCGCGCTGTGCCGTAAAATTGAGTAACAAAGTGCGGCACTCCCGAACCAGAGAAAAAAAGGCAGCCATGCAAATAAGAGATCTCCACAATATCTTCCCGTCCTGACTGTATAGTTTTATCAGCCGAACGATGGAAGTGCTGAACCAGCCTAGGTTGAACCCTTCTGACTGCTGAACGGCGATCTGCAAGCTATTCACGCTGGCGATAGCACTGAGAATTCGATCTCACCGTGCAAATATCTCCTTGGCATTGGCTTTGAAGCTGAGGTCACGGGAAAGCTGACCCAGCCCTTGAACCGGCCAACACAGTAATTGCGAGAGCAACTTTGTGGACGGTGTCGGCAGCAGAGATCTAGGCAATTCCGATGAATGCTTCGCGTCCGACTGAGCTCTGGGGGCTGCAGGCCGGTGGCGATGAACCGCAGCGCGCAATATTCCTTCCTCTGTGGGGAATGGCCACTCGTACGCTTGCAGCCGAGTCTCCTCCATTTGATAGCGCAGCCTGCTAAAGGTCTACTTAGAAAGCCAGCAAGGGCGGTGCAACTCATTATCCGTCACTTCTTCGAACGCGTATCGCACTTCCAGCAGTGGTCGACGCCGGAAGAGCAGCGCCAAGCAGACGGCGAAGGCAAGTAACAGCCTCCGAAGCAACCAACGCACGCGCGCGCGACGCCCGCGTGTCTCCGGGGACGCGCGACCGGCGCGCGCGGCCAGGTTCGCAAGCCAACAGCCAAGCCACAGCAACGGAACCCAAAGCGGACTACCCCTTCGCCGGTTCCCACGGTTCCTTCGACCGGTTCGCTTTGAAAATGATTGACAGATGAGTGACGTATTCGAAAATTGCGATACCGCCCCACTGCCTCTGACGACCTGTGACGTAATCAAAATTTTGGCCAATCAGGTGAGGCCAAAGGAACGGTTCCCCAACCGAACCGTTATAAGATTCGGCTCCTGGACACGCATGGCGGCTGCACGGCCGCCATAATCCGCCATGTTTACTCTCTGATTGGCTGTCGAGAGGTCACGTGCTTTAAAATTTGTGCCGGGAAGCGGAAGTATTGCAAAATGCAATTTTGCGTTTTCATCAAGGTGACGAAACGTGACGTGGAGCTGCAAATTTTATGAACTAATACATTGTTTCGGTCCTTGGCAGGTACATTGCGATGTTAGCGCTTCAAAAAGAATGTGAGCTGTAGCATGCACAACCAGTGCAATGCATGTGCAATTGCGCGACTATGTGGTGGCGATTCAAGATATGCGCCATGCCAGCTTGCTGATTGGCTGAAGGAATATCTCGTGATGTGCGTCGCAGGAAGGGCTGTTTCGTCAGCGTCATTTTGACGATGTGTGACGTCGCGCTAAGCCGCCATTGCTGAGATTTTCCGCCATAATTTTTGCTGCGACGAGCCGCGCGAATTATGCAAATGAGCAGCCATATGCAATGGAAGCCGAGAGGAATGCGTATCGCCACATTTTCCCCGTTGTTTAGTGCCACGAAAATCTTTTGTTCATAACGCATGCTCGCGCGCAACACTACCGGTAATATTCGGCCGCTTCTCAGCCAGCCGAGTCGGGCTGAGTCACTTGCGTTTCGCGAGACATTTCGTGATAATGCGGCCTGGAACGTTTGCTCATCACCACTGGTCGGTCGCGTACGTTGCCTCGAGGTAGAAAACAAGCGCGTTGGCACCAATGTACGATGACTCATTTCGTTTCCCTGGTACACGCATCCTAGGTAATGAAGCAGACGACGGCTTGTACGCAGCAGACGACGGAAACGAGAAGCGTTTTAGATGGAATAATTGTACGCTTTGAGCCAGCTGATTTAATTTTACTGGGGAGGAAAACTGCTTTGCTTTATCAAGAACGTTAGGTTAGGTGGCTTCATTTCAGTTTCTTAGGCAAAACGTCTAGTTCGCGTCACGCTACGAAAGCAAAACGGGGCTATCAGCGCCATTTTGTACGCGTCGCATCCACGTCACGCCTCGAAGGAAATGGGGGAATGTCCAGAATAGCGCCCCGGCTTGAGAGTGGCACAATTATTGACGTAAACGGCGAAGCGAGCGGTTTTTATTCCGAACCGTTATAACATTCGGCCCCTGGACATTCCGCCATTTTCTTCGATGCGTGACGTAGAGCGACGCGAATAAAATGGCGCTGGTGGCCCCATTTTGCTTTCGTAACGTGACGCCAACTTGACGTTTTGCCTACGAAACTGAAATGAAGGCACTGAATGTAAGGTTCTTGGTAAAGGAAAATAGTTTTCCTCCGCAGTAAAAATAAAGCAGCCAGCTCAAAGCGCATGATTACTTCGTCGAAAACGCTTCTCGCTTCCGCCGTCTGCTGTGTACATATCGTCCTCTACTTCATAGCTAGGATGAGTGTCCCCGGGAAATCAAATGAGTCATCGTATGTTGGCGCCAACGCGCTTGTTTTCTTCCTTGAGACAACACAGGCGACCTTCTTTGGGTCGTCACGTACAGTAGCGGATAGAATAAAATGGACCACGGCGAAGGCGGCTGGAGCAGCTGCGGGGCCGGCGCTGCTGTCGCGCTTCGCGCGCTGACGACGAGAGTACCCCGGGTGACGTCAAACTTCTCAGAACTGAGGTGAAACAGCGCGAAAAAGACGAGGACACAAGGAAACAAATACCACAGACAAGCGCTGACTGCCAACTGGAAGTTTATTTGAAAATCACCGGACATTTATAGCTTTCATCAGCATAAGCATGCGCACATCATTCACAAACACATCTGCAAATCATCAAACTTCTCCTCCGCACCCTCGCTCTCGCGCTGGTGCTTGGCATGCTTGATAAATTTCTAGCGCCGCCTTCGGCTGCTCTGCTGCTGACGGTCGGGACGAAGGGGCGCGTGAATCGCCAGTAGTTCACCACTTCGCGCTGTAGCGCAGTGGTGACCCGATGTTTTCAGTTTTTTTTTTGGCGATTTGCATTTGCGCACGCAATAAAATGAAGCATGCTTCGGTTAAAAAACGTGGACGAGTGCCAACTAGGGAACAAGGTGCCTGGTGTTGAGACGTCTGCTCTTGCATGCGCGTCCCTTTTAGCTCGCAGCCTCTGATTATATTTTAAGACGGGCTGAAACCATTATTTGCGGATACTGTGACTCTCTAGTAAGCATATGAAAAAAAATTTAAAAAATAACGACTTCATTCAATCTGAATATCAAGGAGTAGTGTTTATGTTATTCAAGAAGAGAATAAAGGGAGGGGTTAGTAAAATGCACAGCAAATAAAATGTCTTTAAATATATGCAAATCAAGTCGGATATTCTCAAATACGAATAAAAAGGAGATACATATAGAAGCAAATATTTTCAAATATGAGCTATTTCTATCAACTGATAGCAAGCTCAGTGGTATGAGGCCCGAACTTTGTCACAATTGGGCCACTCTCTCAACAGCTCGTAAGTCACTGCCCTGACATATACTCTCAGCCCGCCCACAACACCTCATTGTTGTGTTTCACTGTTTTAAAGAGTTTATATTAGTTTGGATAAGGGACACCTGAATCTCGGCGACGACGACGCCGCTCACGGAGTGCACGCGCCTCGTATGGGCTCCGTATATTTCAGACTCTTGTGGCCAAACAATCACCGCTGGACCCAAACTAACGTCGGAACCAGCTTCCGGAAGTGGTCCGCTACCGATCAAGACCAGTCCCGACGCCAGGGACCCAGGACAAGGGTTTCTACGACCACAAGATTGCTAACCCTAACAAGACCTTCAGCTGCTCCGTCTGGCCGAGAGACAGGTGCGCCGCAGCTACGAAGGTGCGCGGCGTCGCTGTCGCAGTCCCGGCTCCCGAGGACTTCGCCCAACGACTCGCACCCTCCTGAGATCAAGTGAGTGCAGCCCCTCCCCTCGTCATGGAGGTAGTAGAGGTTGAAGGCACGGAAATAGCCCCCGAAGAAGTTACCGTTGAAGCAGGGTGGCTTGTCAGCCACCGTAAGCAACGACAGACTACGCAGGCATCATCCCTACTCATACACGGATCCCTCCGTACAACAGCAAGCGCACGCACCGAGAGTACCGAGCAGCCCGCACTACGCCGACGCGCACAACGGCAACCACGACTTCCGAACAATGATATCAAGATCGTCATACGCCCCAGAGACGGTTTCAACGTGTCCAAACTAGGAGACACCCAGATACGCGACTCAATACTTCAGATCACGGGCATTACAACCAAAGAAGCAGAGGACGACATTTACCGCTCATGCACGGATAATAACGTCATTGTAGTTAGCACGCCAATGATGTCTAACGCCGAAAAATACTGCCGCATCCGCAGTCTCCCCATCGGAGCAGTCCGCTACCCTGCCACAGCATACGTCACACCGCCGGAGGACACAGCCAAAGGAGTCACAGATAACATCCCTTCATATGACACGGAAGAATACATTACCAACAGTCTCGTTTACAAGAAGAACCCTACGATTCTACAGGCCCGACGCATGGGCAAGACTAATTCAGTGCTCATCGTATTCGACGGAAAGCAAGTACCGTACCAAGTCTACTACCGCGGAGCAGAATACAAATGCTATCTACATAAGAAGCGCATTCAGGTCTGCGACATCTGCGGGACCGTCGGCCACAGGGCCGATGTATGCCCCACTCCAATCCAGAAGAAATGCAAGAGCTGTGACACAGTAAATCCACTGGATGATCACCCCTGTCACCCTTGCTGCGCGCTCTGCGGCAAAGACCACCCGACTGGTGATAAGTCCTGCCATCGCCGCTTCCAGACACCACACCTCCTACTCCAACGACGATGGGAACGCCTACGACTGGGACAACAAGGAGCTGACCAGGAGATGGGGCCATCGACTTCTGCAAATGGAGACTCAGCTCTGCCAACACCGAAGCCAACACTACAACCGCAGGCTCCCGAACGCAGCAATTCACGAGGACGCAGTCGGTCTCGTGGACGCAGCCGCTCCCGAGGTCGCAGTCAGTCACAAGGACGCAGTCACTCTCGGAGCGGACCGGATTCAACACCGCCGCAGCAGCAAGGAAACACAAGCCTTAGAACGACCACAGTCAAAGTGCAAGACGCACCCCCAAAGGTAAGCTGGGCCAGCATTGTCTCCCACACAGGTCACACCACACAACCTATAGCAACCCCAGTGAACACAGTTAGTGACGCTACCATGCACAGCTTCATGCAGGAGCTCCGATCCTTACGTGCTGAGATACAAGAACTCAAGACAGAAAACGCTAATCTCAAATCACAACTTGCAGACACACAACCCAAACATTTACCATCAAATGCAGGCATCCTTCCTGTCCCTGCAATAGATTGCCCGCAAACCACCCAACAACCAACCTCGCACAAACGCAAAGCTCTCGAACCAATCTCAAAAGCGGCAACACCAGCATACACTTCAGAAGGAAATGTCAACTGTGAGGCCCTCACTGAGCTGCAACAGCGGATAGAACGCAACCTCAACGAAGCATTATATTGTAAGCTTGCCACATTGCTCGACGCCTCCATTGCAAAAGCTCTCGAATGCGCAATGGACAACCTCCTTACGGCGAAACTAGAAACGCTACTACTGCCCAGAATTGAGCAAGCCTTTGCGGCAAGAGAACAACAGCGACAGGAAAACATGGACGACACGCGCAAAGTGCTTCAAGACATGGTCGCAACTTTGGCTCGAAATCAAAACACCCGTTTGACAGAATTGGAAAACACCCTACTCCGTCCCAGAGCAGGTCCCCTAAAGAAGCCGTACTCGCTACCCGACAAAAATGGCTGCGAGTAATCCAGAACGTGTTACCTACTGCATTTGACAGTGGAACTGCCGGGGCTTCCGGCGAAAGCGAGCACACTTAGAGCAATACATTACCTCTCTCGCACCACATACTTCCCCCGATGTTATCGCATTACAAGAGACTGGAGAAGCGGCTAAGCTGTCGGGATACGCGGCATACACCGCAGTTTGCAATGATAACCGCAGTCCCAAGTAACCACACTAGTTAAGCGAAACATTCCGGTTATACAGCATCACAAATTGATACAGCAGCCCACATTTTTCTGGAGATCTTCCCGTATGCAAGGCGCAAGCAACAGAGCCTCTTCATCCTCAATGTGTACAGCAGCCCCAGAGAACAACATAGGTTTCTACGACTTTTCACCAAAGCAGATCAAGTAGCTAGGGGAGCCCCCCTGCTCATCGTAGGGGACCTAAACGCCCCTGCGGTGGCATGGGGATACTCAATGGACCGCCGAAAGGGAAGACAACTATGGCTTGACGGACAGAATCTAGGTCTTACTCTTGTCACGGATCCAACTTCTCCCACTCGTATGGGAAACAGCGTTAGCAGAGATACTACTCCGGACTTGACATTCGCAAAACGAATTCCACAAGCAGACTGGATCAACACACAAGACAACGTGGGCAGCGACCACTATTTAATCCAAACAACAGTTCAAGCGGGCCCGCGAAAGCCTAAGGGTCGTCAACTCCACATAACGAACTGGGACGCTTTCCGGCAGGCCAGAGCCCTCACCTCTTTCTCGGGTACCCAACCCCCTTTCGAAGATTGGGTCACATCCTTGCTGCAAGACGCGAGCAAAGCCACTAAATTGGTGCCTGAGGAAGCCAATCTGCAGGAGGCAGATAGCAAGTTACTGCATATGTGGGAAGCCCTCGCCAGTCTGCAACGCAGATACAAACGCAACAAGCTCAACCGAATGCTCAGGAAACGTATTAGTACTCTCACCCTTCAAATCGAAGACTACGCACAACAACTTACTCGTCAAAATTGGCACAGCACATGCGACAGCATGGAGCGGCAACCAAACCTGCCCAAAACGTGGAATATCCTCCTTTGCCTCCTCAATCCGGCTAACAGCAAGAACACACAACAGCACAACTTGCAAAAAATTATTCACACCCATTCGGGCACGGACGCACAAGTTCTTCAAGAATTGATAGAAAGATACATAGGACCTCAACCTACTACACCCGCTCCAGCATACACAGGCACCGATAACGACCACCTGGATGTGCCCATAGAAGCAGCAGAAGTACGTGAAGCCATCCTCGCACTCCGCCCTAACTCAGCCCCGGGACCTGATGGCATTACTAATAAAATGCTTCGCAACCTAGATGAGGATTCTATACTAGCCCTCACAGCTTATTTTAACGCATACTGGGAAACTGGAAACCTCTCCTCACAATGGAAAGAAGCCAAAATTATTATGATTCCCAAACCCGGCAAGCGCCTCCTACTCGAAAACCTCCGCCCTATCTCCCTGACTTCATGTGTCGGAAAAGTCCTCGAGCACGTCATCCTCACACGCTTACACAGACATATGAACGACAACGACCTCTTCCCCAATACCATGATTGGCTTCCGCCCGAAACTTTCTGCTCAAGATATCATGATTCAGCTCAAGCACCAAATTATCGATGGCGACAAAACCTCCAGGCTGGACACCAGAGCCATCTTGGGGCTAGACCTAACCAAGGCCTTCGATAACGTCACGCATGAGGCCATACTGAACCAACTGGAACAACTCCAGGTTGGACATCGAACCTATAACTACGTAAAAAATTTTCTTACAGGTCGCACGGCCACCATTACCATCGGAGGGTTGCAGTCGCCAATTATTCACTTCGGCAGTAAAGGCACGCCGCAAGGATCGGTTCTATCCCCTTTTCTGTTTAACGTGGCCTTGCTCGGACTACCGCCTGCATTAGCTAGCACCCCCAACCTCAAGCATAGCCTCTACGCAGACGATATCACCCTGTGGGTCACCGGGGGCAGCGACGGAGACATCCAAGACATGCTGCAGCAAGCCATCAACGAGGTCGTTGCATACGTAGAACCGCGCGGCCTGGCGTGTTCCCCACAGAAATCGGAGCTCCTTCTGTACAAGCCTAATTGGGGACGTCGACGTCCACACCCTCACCCACCCGAGATAGAACTCCACGTGCACCAGCAACGCATACCTACAGTACCTAGCATTCGTACTCTTGGCTTACGCATCCAACAAAACGGCAGAAACACGGAGATACTCAAGCAATTAGATAAGCATGTACACCAAACCACTCGCCTCATTGCACGCATCGGAAATCGACATTACGGCATGAAGGAAAGCAACCTTATACGCCTGGTAACCGCCTACGCCTTGAGCAGGATCACCCCGTATTTTGGCCTCGTATTTTGTCGCCCCGTATTTTGGCCTCAATGCAAGTGAGAAGTCCAAACTCAATACCATGATCAAGAGAGCCTATAAACAAGCCCTACATCTTCCCATCACCACCTCTAACGAGAAACTGGACGCCCTAGGCATTCATAACACCATAGACTAGCTTATTGAAGCGCACCGTATTAGCCAATACGAACGACTTGCCAATTCCACCACGGGCAGGCACACTCTAGGCACCCTAGGCATAACTTACACCACCCAATTCGGACCAAAAGTACCCATCCCTCCAAACATTCGTGATCAGTTAGTTATCCCGCCCATACCTCGCAATATGCACCCTGAACACAATCCGGAGCGACGTGCAGAAAGAGCTAAACAACTACAAAAGCGCTACGACCAAGCCGCTGACGTAACCTACGTGGACGCAGCAGACTACCCCAACCAAAACGCCATGGTGGTCGTCGCAGTCGCGGGTTCGCAGTACCACCTCTCCGCGGCCGTATTAATATTCGCCACGTAACCCGAAGTAGGAGAAGAAACGGCCATCGCTTTGGCCTACGCGGCTACCAATGCACACTGCATCATCAGCGACTCAAAAACGGCCATTCGTAACTACGCAAGAGGACTGATAGCACCCCAAGCGCAGATTCTCTCTGGCACTCCTCCCTCAAGGCAACGCCGCGTGCAGATCATCTGTGCCCCTGGTCACTCGGGTCTGGCTGGAAACGAAGCCGCACACGATGCCGCCCGAGCTCTCGCACACCAGGCGCATCATCCTTTTCCTGCGTCTTCCGATCCCGACCAGCCCTCTGTTCTGCATCGCGGTCACGCCCGGGACCGAATGGTCACGTTCGGAGAAATTCTACTGCACTACCACAGAGAGCGGTTACGCTACCCCCCAGCACACAAAACACTGACTAACCCCCGTATGCAGAAATGCAACTTAAGTCGAAGCACATGCTTGACTTGATTTAGATGACGCCTGGCGTTAACGTGCCCAAAGACGCTCACTGCGTTTCCTTCGGCGCGTTCCCCATAGGTGTCACTCGGATCAAGTCAAGCATGGGCTTCAACTTAAGTTGCATTTCTGCATACGGGGGTAAGTCTCAATCCACCACTTGGCGACTCCTTCAGACACGAACTTTTCCGAACCCCGTGCTTTACAACCGCATGTACCCCGATGCATACTCACCACTCTGCAAAGCGGGCAAAGCCCGCGCCAACCTCAATCATATTATTTGGCAATGCCCCAAAGCCTCACCCACCAACACCTCCCGCACTAACACACGCATCATTAGTACGGCCGAGCAGTGGGAGACATTGCTGCTCAGCTTGGACCCAGAGGAACAGCTCTGGGCCGTCCGGATGGCCGAAGACGCCGCCAGAAAGCAAGAACTGGCCACCGTCTGAGGAAGGGGGGGATTGGGGGTTAGTCTCCCGACCCCCGCCACCCCTTAACCCCATCAAGGACACAATAAAGTTTTATCTCTCTCTCGGCATCAGCCAACACTTCGCTTTTTGAGCTCAAGCTCCTTCAAAATGGCGGCAGCGCGCTTCCTTTCCCATTCATTCCTCAATGCGTATGTACTTTGTTTTTGTCTTCCTTCCGCCACTCGTTCGTCCCTCGGACCATTTGAAGCATCTTCTTGGTCAGTTGCATAGTTCACGTCCGATTTTTTAAACTCCCTAGGGGCTACGAAAACATCCGAAAAATCGGCCAGTTGGAAAAAATAAATGGTTGTCATTTACTGCCCTTAAGGGCTAGAACCGCCACAGGCACATTCGAAAACGCTCTGAAGGCCTGTCGGTACACGTATTAGGCATATAGGTGCGCGTACTTTGACAGGAAATACCGGGTGCATGCGTGCATAATTAAGGAATACATACTGTGTCCCGTGGCAATAGCCCCCTTTCCACGCTTATGCTTCACTGCAATACTTTTACGTATGCTTCACCAAGTAACATTTCTGTACGGAGGCGAAGTTGACTTTCGGGAACCGGCATTATGCAATGCACCGTGCTTTCCAAGCTTCTGAGCCAATCGCGAGGACCACAACAGCGGAATCCGTGCCATTGCGGACAGTAGCGAATTATTTCAATAAAAAACACGGCACCCAACGGCAAGAAACTTCGTAGCAGATACCGAAGCAGCTAGGCCTAGCGTTGCCGCAGTGGTGGCTACGGCTGCCAGCGGATCTGCGTGCGAGAGTGCCGGTTCGAGGCGGCGAGGTAATCGAAATGGCAGCGGTGGTGGCTTTGATTAATGCCGTTTCGCACCTGCTGTCACGGCAAAACTTCCGGAAAATCGGACGGTAAAGAGTTCTTGCGTCCGAAATTTCAGACGTTCTGGTACATTCTCTAAGGGGTACGTGGTGGTGCCGCATGGCCGTCCAAATTATCGGGAATCCGGAAAGTCGGTCGTTGACAGCACACTGTCAAGTCCTCCAGCCGACGACAGGGTGTCAAAGGCGATTCATTACGATTCCTGTCTGCTACTCACGCCAGCATTACCGCAACTTTCGACCCTTTCAATAAAATTACAGCTAATTTTCCCTGATAGAGGCACAAATTCCCTGAGTTTTCCCAGAGTTTTTCCAGACTACTCAAAATTCCTGAGAATTCCCGGTTTTCCCGGTTTCCACTGTTGGTAGACACCCTGTAAATGTCATGTTCTTGAGCTCCTCCATGTTATCTTTTACGCGTCCTGCCGGCGCATGCAACACTCCCGTGTTATCACTCTCGGCAATCGCTCGTCGCGTTTCCGAGAAGCGTGAGTACCGAAATAAGGTATATGTTGTTGCAGGGCTATGAAATGCGTCCCAAGCTTGTCCCACTAAAATTCAGTACACGCAAAACTCACTATGGCCGGCTTGCTTTTTTGCTAACAGCTTCACAACCCCAGGCGCGGCGAGCAAGCCTCAAGATATCCTAAAAAGTTACCAAATAAATTACAATACTTTTTCGGGTCAGAGAATGCGTCACGAACTTCTACCAGTAAGATTCAGTACACGCGAAACTGCGGCACACAGCCGAGCTGCTTTTCGCTAACTGCGCCACTACGCCGAGCGCGGCCACTGTGATTGAAAAGTACCCCAAAAAGTAGTGAAATTAGTTACAATAATGTCTTAGGTCAGAGAAAGCGCCAAAACTTGTCCCGGTAAGATTTAGTACACGCGAAACTGCGTCACACGGCCAAGGTGCTTTTCGTCAGAAAGACAGGTGCGGCGAGCGGGCCCAAAAACTACCGAAATAGGTTATAATTATGCTTGGGCTCATAGAAAGCGTCGCAAACATCTCCAGTACGAGTAATTAACTCATATTAACTAGGCTTGGACTGCGGAGCTGTTTTTCGATAACTGCGTCACTATATAGGTTCAGTTTTGTGCAGTAAGCTTAAGTGTGCTTGAAGTGCGTCGCAGACTGTCAAAATTCCTCACCTTGCTGTAGTCCAGTAGTGCAGCGGTGCCGTGTCGAAATGCAGACGGAACACAAGAGAACGCTGGGAGCCCAAGAAACGGGCTACATCCACAAGAGACGGGTCGCCGAGCACGCGAGCTTCACATGCGCAGCCGGCCTCGCTCACTCCTGCGGCTTGTCTGGCGCATGACATATGCACGCGCGTCTGGCGTGCCGCTAGCTTGTTGCTAGGCAACGCAACAAAAAGTTGCAAAGTATAAGTTCATTTACACGCAAAACTTTTTCACTTTTAGTGGCAAGGAATAAAAAAATAAAACGTTGTCTGGAAGTTTATTTCACATTCTTTTTTTTTTTCTGATGCTCGCGTCAACTAACGGATGGTGTTGAAACTAGGCGTGACGTGTTTCCTGTTGCCAGTTTTTGAAGAGTGTCCCCTCTTGTTGAATTTCTTTCTCTATGACGTTATCGCTATCTCACGAAATGCAAGCGACTCAGCCCGACTCGGCTGGCTGAGAAACGGCCGAATATCACCGATAGCGTTGTGCGCGCCAGAGGTATCCACTAGCGCGACTCAAGCGCCGGCGAAGCCGTCTCTTCACTTCGCTGGTTACTCGCACCGCGGGAGAAAACTTCAAGGCGCCGCCTTGCGTACATTTCTTTTTATAAATTAGAAAGACGCCGTTGTAATAACTTTTGACTTTGTTAAAAGGCAATAATCTTGATTACAATACAAACGCAGCAGTGAAAAGTGCATGGACAACATTGCCGAAAGTTTGCTATGTTCAACGAATGTTATTTCGTATAAATGCGTTCTTTTAAAATATGATGGCCCAAAACACAAATGCCAACACCTCCCGAGAGCGATGCATATACTATGAGCACGCGTTATGAACAAAAGATTTTTGAACAAAAGAACAAAAGAAACGACGGAGAAAATGCGGCGATACGCATTCCTCTCGGCCTTCATTGCATATGGCTGCTCATTAGGATAATTCGCGGGGATCGTCGCACCACAAATTATGGTGGAAAATCTATGCAATGGCGGCCCAGCACAACGTCACGCAATGTCAAACTGACGTTTACGAAACGACCCTTCCTGTGACGCTCCCCATGGCGTATTCCTTCAGCCAGTCAGCAAGCTGGTATGGCGGCTATCTTGGATCACCGCCACATATTCGCGAAATTGCAGACGCATTGAACTGGCTTCTGTATGCGACCGCTAACTTTATTTTTGAAGTGCTAACGCCATAATAAGTTGCCAAGGACAAAAAAATGTATCAGTCGATAAAATTTGCAGCTCCATGTCACATTTGGTCATCTTGATGAAAATGTAAAATTGCATTTTGCAAAACTTCCGTTCCCCGGCAAACATTTCAAGGCACGTAAGCTCCACAGCCAATCAGATAGTCAACATGGCGGATAATGGCGGCCGTGCAGTTGCCATAGAGTGTACTAGAATGTTTTGAGTGGCGCTACCGGCCGCCGCGGAGAGGGCCGGTGAGCGTGGAAGTTGGCGGTGGCGCTGCAGTCAACCGCACTTGAATGCGTCTTCGCGGTCAGCTTGCCGTTTGCTGCCGCGTACGGAAGTCGCTGCGTAATGCCCGCGTGATGTTCAGATTATTGCATCGTTCCTGTTTAGTAAAATGAATTATGCAAATTCTATGTGACCTCACGCACCCCATAAGAAACTCCAAACCAATGCGTAGCTGTAAGTGAAATGCCTGGAAATTTACACAGGAGCTCCCTCCCCATGTACATCTGCGATCTTGTTTAGTTTGCACGACGCTGCGACACGGAATTACGTAACAGCCTTGCGGAATGCAGTGACTGCGATGTTGTTGCCTTAATGCCATTGCACACACCCACGATGCGGAATAGGCCAGGGTTCGGCGAGGAGCGTGCCTCGGTCACATGGAACGCTTTCGTTGTCTTTTAGCGCACGCAGTTCTTTAGAAGGGCGAGCTAGTGGACTTAGTTGCAGCATCAGTGCAAGTTGAGCCTTTGTAAAAAAATTTCGAGCCGACGGGGTTCCCTTCCGAGCCGCACCGCGTAGCTCGTAATGCATTTCCAGCGTTCCCTATCTCCTAAATGCAAGATCGCGCTACCTCCAATGGGCTGAACGCCCAAAATTGCTACAGGAGCCCCACTACACGGCCTAGAAGCAAACCCCGTGAGCTCTGAGCTCTTGACAAAGGCTGTACCTAGTAAAAGTGCAGTTCCAGTTCATGTATCTAATACCAACTTTCAGCGAACTTGAGAGAAGCGCCAATAGGTCAGGCAAACTTTATGCACGGCAACCCAGTCTTAAGGCAGCAGTAGCCGCCCCCCTCCGCTTAAAAAAATACGTGAATATGCATGACACAACTAATTTTATTTACATATACTGTGCCCCACTCAGTCCTCAACAAAATCTTGCATCTCAATTTTCTACACACGGCTCAACTTTAAATGCTGCTTTGCTTTTCTTCGGGCGAAGTCACACGACTTGTTGAGACCTTTGACAAAAATATGCATTCTGGTCACAAGATAAAACCCAGTCCAACTTGAGGTGAGCTCCTTGAAGTGCTGATCGCATCCAATACGGTCCATGCCTGTCTTGTTCAGAAGAGCAAGCACATCCATGATGCTGTCGTGATGCAGTTCTCCAGAGCTAAAACATCATGTGAAAACGTCCTCAAGCTGACTGATAAACTTGAAGAGGCTCAATGCGGGGTAGAGCAAGCCATCAAAATCGCATGCTTTTGTAAATATGGCAGCATTCAAATTTTTGCCATCGGGAGCTGGTAACAAGCTGATCCATGCACACACGACATTTTGTTTTCAAGATACACTTTCTTGCAACATACCCTGCAATATAGTACGTAAGCCTTGAGTCACTCCTCTGATTGTTATAAGAATGTTCAGTCATAGCTTCTTTATTGTTAAGAGCTCTTTTAGCTTCATCAAGATTACCCATGTTGATCAGCATATCAATAAGTTTCTGCTGCTTGTGAGAACCTGCCGTTTGGTCCTTGACTGATAGAAGCGAGCTAACCATAACCTCAGGCACATTTGACCCAGCGACGCTCTTTGTCAGATTGTAATAATTGAGGCAGTTGTTGGTTATTAGAGATTGTTGTGGGCTTGGGTGGCCATTACAGCCTGACGACTGCCTTAATATACCGAATCTGCTCTCGAGCTTGTCTTGGCTCAGGCGTGATACCATCACATATGAAAAGCCAAGCTCTGAATGTGTATACGTCAACAGCTCCAAGATACTTGCAAGAGTGACTCTCAGTTCTTCCACTGTTGATTCACTCAGGAACTTCCCCTTCTTGCATTAGCTTCGCACTTATTCAAAAAGTCCAGGAAATTAACAAGCTCCTGCACTTCAGGTGAGTCAGGCTTCAAAGCTTCAGGTGGGAAACGTGACGTCATTGTGGTGATCAGGGACTCCATCCTCCTGTAGAAAAGTAACCATAATTGGGTTTAAGGTTGCTGAATTGACGGTATCAATCATGAAAAGGGTGTGACATTGCAGATAAAGAAAATGCCAAAGACATCTAAGCACTGTAAAAAGAAATGAAAATACTATATTGATGTAGCCACAGTAGCTGCATTTCGAAGAAAAACGTGAAATGCAAGATAGCCCATGTGCTGTAACATGAGTGCCCTTTAAACATCCCTAAGTGGGGATCTTATATAACTCATGTCACTTTTCGATGTTGGAATATATAGGCCTTTTACAAAGGTACAGGTTAAGAATGCAAAAGCAAGCGCAAGATAATAATTTCGAATATCAAAAGGAGGGCTGAATTAACAATACCCACAGGAAAAAAATCTGTATTGCTGCAATGTTTCCACAGCGTTTTTCAAGCGGGGGCTTGTAGAGATGCAGGCCTCTTAGAGTGTCCGAGCTGAACAGCTGAAAAGCATCGGACACTCTCATCTTCACGAAGTTGTTAGGCTCAAGATGCACTTTTGTCAGTCGGGGCATTGCCTTCAGTGTTATATTCTTTGCATCTGGATTGAGGGCTTCCTTAAAGGGAAGCTGAAACGGTTTTCAAATTCCATGAAGTGCTGGAATTGGGAAGAACAGACCTATTAATTTACGGTTCTGAAATTTTTTCTTCGTTTTGTTGATATAAGGGGCGGAAATTGTTTTCTAAATCCCCCCCGCGGACACGCCCCCGTCGCTTCCCGGAGTGCCGGGTGAGGAGGCAGCCGGAGGAGAGAACCGGCGAGAGTGACGTCATTCCCGGGGAGCGTGCCGGCGGACCGGCGTGCTGGCGTGTTTGTTTCCGTCCTGCGCTTTACTAAACGACGGTACGAGAGATCTGCCGCCGCTGACGTTTGCTTTCTTTTGCGATTTTCGTGAATTGTGCTTCCCTTCTGTGCTGCGTGAGTGCCTACAGCCAAGGGTGCCCAACCTGCCCTCATTCTGTGCAGCATTCAGCTGTGCGAACACAGGCGGGCGAGACGATGTGGTGTTTCACATGTTCCCGAAGGACAATAAGTTTGCAACGCAGTGGGTCCGTGCGGTGACGAGAGAGAAATTCGTGCCCACGAAATCAGCTGTGCTGTGCTCGGACCATTTCCGCGACAGGAATTATCATCGGAGCTTGACAATAATGCGGGCAATCGGTGTTCCGGTGCCCACATTTATGCACTCGAGAAATACGAACATTTGAAGCCGTGAACGTCCGGTAACACAGCTTTAGCGTAGCCGGATAGCTTTACGACCAATGCGGAAACGCGTTGTTGCTAGCGTTGCTAGGATTGCTTAGCGACATTCGACGTACGGTTGCAGGCACCGTAAAGTTACGGTGTTTACCACACAGCGGTGCTAAAACGGCCTAATATCTGTATGTTAACACTAGCATGCAGCACGCACACCGATTCTTGATCGAGCCACAATCGCAAAGTCGTCGAACTATCATCTGAATATTGCACATATAATCCCCCTGGCCATCTCGATCTGGATGCGTATGATAAGCAACTTCCATGACTGTACCTCGCAACACTGTATGTGCGCGCTTTGAAACGCGGTACTTATGTTCGTGATCGTGTATCAACGCGCAAAAAACCACCGAACTGTAGACAAGCAGCGGCAAGGTGCTTGACATCGCGGAATTAATTGCACCCGTGTTTACAATCTAATTAGAAGTTAGCGCTTCGGCATTCTTCCAGCAGCAAGTTCCCAGTGACACTTTAGCGCGTTTTTTTCTCCCGTCATTGCAAAGTGCAGCTACATGAAAAAAACATACGTACCAGCTAATATTTCCAATGCGAGAGAAAGTGCACACATCGCTTTCGCTGTTGGCACACTCAACATCGTCGTTGCCTCCATCGTTTTCTGTATCGGCTGTCGGTTCGAACATGTAAGGCGAAAATACAAGCTGTCCGAGACAGCGAGAACGTTCCATAATGCTTACAACTCATCTGTGAAGCCAGACCAGAACAGCGTGCTACCACAGGACATCTATACAAGCTCTGAAACGGCGGCGTCAACCGGTGATCGCCATGAATGACGTCACAGTGGTTCCGACCAATCACGGGCAACAGCGGCGTTCGCGTGATGCCCTGAGGCGCTGGTGCGCGTTCTCCTGCAAAAAACTGCCGCTTGCTTTTGTTTCCGCCCTTTTTAAACTAGATATTCGTGTTCAACGGACTAAAAACTGCAGAATACCGCAGGAAACTCTTTTTTTTTTCAAAAAGTGTTTCAGCTTCCCTTTAAGTGGCTCCAGGGATACCTATATGAAAAAATCAAAATGAAGACGAACAGGAATGAGTTAATACATCTCGTGTTGTGATGCAAATGCAAAATAAAGAACAGTTCACGTTCATATGAACCACAAGCGCTCAACACACTTCATAGCCATATTATAGACAGTCATGTCTGCGCCAGGACGCAAAACATGGTGCACCAAAGCTATAGTCACGCCTACTACTGTTTATTACAACAGAACTTACTGTTCCGTCTGGTGTGTCGAAGGTTGTTTACAGAAGCCGATTGCGAAGGTTCTTCACCAGATGAGGGAAGTCCGACAGGAAATGTAGGAAACGTTTGTTGTCCAATGGGTGGACCCTCTTTGCTACTATTTCCTTTGCTATTGCCTGCACACCCATAACTCGCCACATCTTCCGATTCCATGGCGCAGCATCACGTTACATAATCAACAAACCTGCTTGCTCAGCGAGAACTGTGGCGTCAAGGATAATCTTTGCAAGACGATCTTCTTTGATGTTGGTATGGGTTGCAAATGTGCCCAAGATCTGAGTCCACTTTCCAACTAAAGGAACGAACATAACCATAAGCCCATGATTTGACAGCAGGTTTACCTGCTCTTTCGGTGTGTAGGGGCCCAAGTCCACGAAGCCAGCAACTTTGCCAGCACTGTCAACGGAGAGGTGCTCGGATAGAGACATCTCGTCTACAATCAGCCCGCCGTGACACCTGAAAGGGTCCATTAAAGAGGTTTTCTTTTTCAGTGCTTCCAGCATGTTCTGATGAACCCAACACTGCCCATGTAATATGACAAGTACTTTCTGATGGTACATCTGCTTGGAAGCACTAAGATCTTTTGTCTGCGGATGTATTCATAAAGCCCAGGGCTTCGCATTTCAGGAGAATGCATTCAAGCGTCCACTCTTTGTCGTATGGCATGCCTCGAGTGCTTTTTTTTCTTTTTGTAGCTTGAAAACACTGCTTTACAGCTAGCTGTTGCTTTGATGTCAAAGATTGAATTCTGCCCTGCGGAATGCTCTCGGTGGTGGCTGCAGCAGCTTTCTTCATGCTGGCGATAACACAACTTAGTGTTTTAACCTTTAATGCAAGTCTATTAGCTTTTTTGTTCGAAGCTCGGAGTTTGTACAAATTGCTGCGAGTACTTTTCGTCACTCGGCATTTCAGGCATGACTTTCTCATCTGCAGGGTCTTGCGCAGGTACTTGCAGTGTATGCAAGGCAACCCTGCAAAAAATAGAAAAAGAATTGGATCCTTCAAATGACTTACAAAATGTGATAGAGCACTCTTTAATATTTCTTGTCACCTGATTAAATTTACAGAAGCAGGTATGATCATATAAAGAACTTATTTGGAGTAGTTTTACCTAAATGTATCTCCATGGAGTGCTCTACATTTCGTGAAATAATGAACATTTCAATCTTACCTGTATCTGGTGATCTCCGTGAGCACTTCACACTGAAGAGGGCTCCTCTTCTTGACTGGATTTGTGCATGAAGAGCTTTTGTGAGCTCACACGAAGCCACAAACGACGCTTCCGCCGCTCCACAGCACACAGGAATTTTCGCAGCTCTTTGCAAGAGCTCTGTTGCTTCTTGCACGGTCATCAAACGACACTTATTTACGAGCTCTTCTGACACAAACACTTTACACTCGACGCTGTCCTGGCTTAAACAATAAAAAACATCATCATCATCATCATCAGCCTGGTTGCGCCCACTGCAGGGCAAAGGCCTCTCCCATGCTTCTCCAACAACCCCGGTCATGTACTAATTGTGGCCATGCCGTGCCTGCAAACATCTTAATCTCATCCGCCTACCTAACATTCTGCCGCCCCCTGCTACGCTTCCCTTCCCTTGGGATCCAGTCCGTAACCTTTAATGACCATCGGTTATCTTCCCTCCTCATTACATGTCCTGCCCATGCCCATTTCTTTTTCTTGATTTCAACTAAGATGTCATTAACTCGCGTTTGTTCCCTCACCAAATTTGCTCTTTTCTTATCCCTTAACGTTACGCCTATCATTCTTTCCATAGCTCGTTGTGTCGTCCTCAATTTGAGTAGAACCCTTTTCGTAAGCCTCCAGGTTTCTGCCCCGTAGGTGAGTACTGGTAAGACACAGCTATTATATACTTTTCTCTTGAGGGATAATGGCAACCTGCTGTTCATGATTTGGGAATGCCTGCCAAACGCACCCCAGCCCATTCTTATTCTTCTGATTATTTCTGTCTCATGATCCGGATCCGCAGTCACTACCTGCCCTAAGTAGATGTATTCCCCTACGACTTCCAGTGCCTCGCTGCCTATTGTAAACTGCTGTTCTCTTCCGAGACTGTTAAACATTACTTTAGTTTTCTGCAGATTAATTTTTAGACCCACTCTTCTGCTTTGCCTCTCCAGGTCAGTGAGCATGCATTGCAGTTGGTCCCCTGAGTTACTAAGCAAGGCAATATCATCAGCGAATCGCAAGTTACTAAGGTATTCTCCATTAACTTTTATCCCCATTTCTTCCCAATCCAGGTCTCTGAATACCTCCTGTAAACACGCTGTGAATAGCATTGGAGAGATCGTATCTCCCTGCCTGACGCCTTTCTTTATTGGGATTTTGTTGCTTTCTTTATGGAGGACTATGGTGGCTGTGGAGCCGCTATAGATATTTTTCAGTATTTTTACATATGGCTCGTCTACACCCTGATTCCGTAATGCCTCCATGACTGCTGATGTTTCGACAGAATCAAATGCTTTCTCGTAATCAATGAAAGCTATATATAAGGGTTGGTTATATTCCGCACATTTCTCTATCGCCTGATTGATAGTGTGAATATGATCTATTGTTGAGTAGCCTTTACGGAATCCTGCCTGGTCCTTTGCTTGACAGAAGTCTAAGGTGTTCCTGCTTTTATTTGCGATTACCTTAGTAAATAGTTTGTATGCAACGGACAGTAAGCTGATTGGTCTATAATTTTTCAAGTCTTTGGCGTCCCCTTTCTTATGGATTAGGATTATGTTAGCATTTTTCCAAGATTCCGGTATGCTCGACGTTATGAGGCATTGCGTATACAGGGTGGCCAGTTTCTCTAGAACAATCTGTCCACCATCCTTCAACAAATCTGCTGTTACCTGATCCTCCCCAGCTGCCTTCCCCCTTTGCATATCTCCCAAGGCTTTCTTTACTTCTTCCGGCGTTACCTGTGGGATTTCGAATTCCTCTAGACTATTTTCTCTTCCATTATCGTCGTGGGTGGCACTGGTACTGTACAAATCTCTATAGAACTCCTCAGCCACTTGTACTATCTCATCCATATTAGTAATGATATTGCCGGCTTTGTCTCTTAACGCATACATCTGATTCTTGCCAATTCCTAGTTTCTTCTTCACTGTTTTTAGGCTACCTCCGTTCCTGAGAGCATGTTCAATTCTATCCATATTATACTTCCTTATGTCAGCTGTCTTACGCTTGTTGATTAACTTCGAAAGTTCTGCCAGTTCTATTCTAGCTGTAGGGTTAGAGGCTTTCATACATTGGCGTTTCTTGATCAGATCTTTCGTCTCCTGCGATAGTTTACTGGTATCCTGCCTAACGGAGTTACCACCGACTTCCATTGCACACTCCTTAATGATGTCCACAAGATTGTCGTTCATTGCTTCAACACTAAGGTCCTCTTCCTGAGTTAAAGCCGAATACCTGTTCTGTAGCTTGATCTGGAATTGCTCTATTTTCCCTCTTACCGCTAACTCATTGATCGGCTTCTTATGTACCAGTTTCTTCCGTTCCCTTCTCAGGTCTAGGCTAATTCGAGTTCTTACCATCCTGTGGTCACTGCAGCGCACCTTGCCGAGCACGTCCACATCTTTTATGATGCCAGGGTTAGCGCAGAGTATGAAGTCTATTTCATTTCTAGTCTTGCCGTTCGGGCCCCTCCACGTCCACTTTCGGCTATCCCGTTTGCGGAAGAAGGTATTCATTATCCTCATATTATTCTGTTCCGCAAACTCTACCAATAACTCCCCCCTGATATTCCTAGTGCCTATGCCATATTCCCCCACTGCCTTGTCTCCAGCCTGCTTTTTGCCTACCTTGGCATTAAAGTCACCCATTAGTATAGTGTATTTAGTTTTCACTCTACCCATCGCCGATTCCACGTCTTCATAGAAGCTTTCGACTTCCTGGTCATCATGACTGGATGTAGGGGCGTAGACCTGTACAATCTTCATTTTGTACCTCTTATTAAGTTTCACAACAAGACCTGCCACCCTCTCGTTAATGCTATAGAATTCCTGTATGTTGTATGTTACCAGCTATATTCTTATTAATCAGGAATCCGACGCCTAGTTCCCTTCTCTCTTCTAAGCCCCGGTAGCACAGGACGTGCCCGCTTTTTAGCACTGTATATGCTTCTTTTGGCCTCCTAACTTCACTGAACCCTATTATATCCCATTTACTGCCCTCTAATTCCTCCAATAGCACTGCTAGACTCGCCTCACTAGATAACGTTCTAGCGTTAAACGTTGCCAGGTTCATATTCCAATGGCGGCCTGTCCGGAGCCAGTGATTCTTAGCACTATAGAGGCTAGAAGGTTATCCTAGTGTCGGGAGCGGGCGCCCTTTCCCGAAGCGCCGGAGAAACCAGTTTGGATGCTTGGCGGAGTACGAAGAGGGCGCTGCGCTCCTATGGCGGGTTACTGACGCCAGCCGAAGGAATGCAGACACAAGTCCAACAAGTCGTCGTCAGTTTTGGGTAGCACGTGTACCGACGTAGTTCAGTTTGTTGCAGCCTTTATTTTCGTTGACACCGTAGTGCCACGGCTTGGTGCGATGCGACGTTGAACTTCTGTGATAATGCCTTCAAAAAAAGAGAGGACATGTTTTGTTCCCCTTTGTAAGGGCGGTTACAAGTCGTCTATAGAAAAGGTGTCGTTGTTCCGCGCTCCATCCGACCCTGTTCGCTTGAAGGCATGGGCAAGGAACATCAAGAGAGACGACAAAGTGCTGAGTGAAACTTGTGTTGTGTGCTCTCGCCACTTCGACGAGCGGTTCATCCAAAGGAAGTTCAAGCACGTAATTAATGGCGAGATTGTCGAGCTCGACCGTGAACGTCCGGCGCTTACTGAGGATGCCATTCCTACTATTTTTCCCGACGCACCACCTTATTTCACGAAGCAACTACCGAAAAAGAGAGCAGAAAGAAACATGGCCAACAGCGATGCCCCGCCAGCGAAACGCAAGGCTCCGAACAACGACCAAGCTGAAGCCGTCGAAACACAGGCCTGCACTGATGAAACGCCGCAAAGACCGCGCCCGTTGGGAGAAATCGAATTACCGTCGGCATTCTGCAGCAAGATTTCGCTGCCATGTGATGCCACTGTTTTGTGCTTCGCGTGGCACACCGGCACGCAGCCCGGCGATGTCCGTGTCGTAAAACACGTTACTTTTTCGACGTCCACGGAAGCTGATGCTACGCAGCAAAATTCTCATATTTGCACCGTGTTTTGCCGCGGCATTAAGACAGAAGAGTTCAGTGTAAACAACGAGTACAATGCTGCCCAGGCATTGAAGAAGGTCGACGAACTACAACTTTGTCCAGGATGTGGCATTGAGCCTGTCACCGGCGGTCTGTGCGTGCAGTTTGGTTCAGAGCACTTCGCAAAAAACTGCCGTGTGGTCAGCCCCGATGGAAAGCCCTGTTTGCACTGCAAGTATACCAGGAAACTTGTTAAAAACCAAATGTATAGATTGAATAAAAAGCAAGCAAAGACAAATTTCAAGCGCCGCATGGCCAGGAAATCGCTTCAATTGTTCCGAACAAAGAAAAGACTGGCGCAAGCACAAAGGAGTGTAGAAGACCTTAGAACGATCAACCAGAATATTTCTTCTACAACTTTGGACGAAAGAATCAAAGGTCTTCCTCCGAAGCAACGCCTCGCTGTGAAAGCATGTTTTGAGGCGGCCACTAGAAAGTCAACGAGGGGCATGTTGTATGACAAAACATGGGTGTTGGAGTGCATACTCATGCGCATGAAAAGTCCCAAGCTTTATGAACATGTAAGGAGGCATGAGATACTTGCACTCCCCAGCATGTCCTGCCTAGACAAACACATGGCTGGATTTAAGAGCTCCTTTGGGTTCAATGCTACTGTTTTTGAGGCCATGAAAAAGAAAACTGATGAAATGGATGCATGCGATTGCCACGGTGGCATTGTCTTCGATGAGATAAAGCTCTCGGAAAACATTAGTGTGAAAGCCTCTGGCAAGTTGAGCGGCTTCGTGGACCTTGGCCCATTTAGTGAGGACTATGATTCCACAGTGAGTGACCATGGACTCGTCGTAATGTACCAGCCCTTTCAGGGTAAGTGGCTCAGTTTAACGCATAATTTTTTTTCTCCTTTACCTGGCAAACAGATTTTCAAGTGAACTTGAAACTTAGTTGCATAACAGAAACTTCTTTTTTGTAGGAAAGTGGACCCAGATCCTTGGAGTTTTTGCTGCCAAGGGCAATGTGAAAGCTGCTGTTTTGTCGAAAATTCTTGTGGAGGCCACTGTATTGGCCGAAAGGTCTGGTCTCTTTGTTCACTACTGGACCAGTGACGGTGCCCCTTGGAATCGGAGTCTGTGGAAGCTGTTTGGCATTAAAGGTAGGCAGTTTGGGTCCTCATATTTGTACTTCATCCTCTATTGCCTGATGAGCTGCTCTCATTACCAAAATTCTCTTTACTTCCACAGCTTCCATGAAGGAAATAACGTGCAAAGTCCCCCATCCAGTTGACCCAGGAAGGAGCCTCCATTTTATTTCCGATTTTCCGCACTTGGTTAAATGTGTACGCAATGCTTTTGTAACTAAAGGTGTGCAAATTCCAAGTGGTCATGCCAATGCAGATGTAATCAAAGAAGCATGGAAGAAGGACATGGATTCACTAACTCTTAAAGTAATGCCACACATTACTCGCTCGCACATTCATCCAAATGCGTTTGAAAAAAATGCGCGTGAACTTAGCCTTCCAGCTATTTAGCGAGGAGGTACTAAAGGGGATCTTTTTCTATAAAGTTCATTTGGACAGGCACTTTAGAACAACTGAGCCGACAAAAGAGCTTGTGAAGCTTATGGAAAGATTAATATTTATAATGACTTCGAGAACACCATCTAAAGGCCTCCGACCCAACTCTCCAAGTGCAAAGTTTCTTGAAGAGTTCATTGCATTCCTTGCAGAATGGGAAGATTATGCTGCCAAGCATGGTGGGGGATTCCTTAGCCCAGGAACTGCCCTTGGTCTGCGTGTGACCTTAAAAAGCACTCTGTCCCTTTTAGACTACTTAAGTAGCTCACTAGGCTACAAGTACTTATTAACAGCTAACCTTAGTCAGGACAAAATGGAAAATATGTTTGGTGTCGTAAGGCAATCCTTTGGTTGTAACGACCACCCTTCACCAGAACAGTTTTTAATTATAATGAACAGTTTGTCATTTTACAGCCTGGCAAGGCCTCCTAAAAACGGGAACTCACCAGGAGACTTGGTAAGCGCACTCTTAAAGCCATCTGATGCTGGAAAACAAAAGGCTGACCACCTAACAGAAATTATTGATGAGCTATTGGATGATGGCAATTTGGAGTGTGCAGAATCTGTGTTGAAAACACAAGGCAAGCAGTTGGATCATGACAACTGTGTCGAAAAGCACAGTGACAGTAGATTGGTATATTATATAGCCGGCTATGTTGTCAGAAAGTCTTTAAAAAAATTTCCATGCCCAGAGTGTGCCTCTTGCCTTTGTATTTTGCCCCTACAAGCAGATTCTGATGTAAATTCTATACTAACCAGGCAGTTTGATCATGGGGGCTTGATCTACCCTACCAAAGCTGTTGAGGAGCTTGTTTGTAAAGTTGAGGACACATTTACTGTGTATTTCAGCAGGAATCAGCTTCATGCTGAAAGCATGGTCTGCTTTTTGCATTTCCTCCAGGGAGCGGAGCTTAAAGAAGTGGGTTGCAGTGAGCATGGGCGGTGTTTGACAACAAACATAATAAAGTTCTATGCACTGACGAGGCTGCACTTCTTTGCAAAAGCAAAGAACATGGAACGGAGCACTCAAAGAGAAAAACAGAAGCTCGTGAAAATGAGGCGATGCCACTAGAATGACAGTCGCGAAAATGCTCCCTGCTTTTGTACATACCTACCTTCGTTGTGCAATAAAAAAAAAAACTTGTAACATAGGTTTTGAAAGCGCTCCCCATACAGCGTTTTTGCGGACCGTAGTGTGCAACATTGTAAAGCTGCAATAAACTATATGCACGAGAAAAACGGAGTGCATTCCATTTTCTCTCCACGCTTGTGGGCTGATTAGTGTCGCTTATCCCCTAGAAAAAAAAATATACCTACCCCATTTTATTACGGCCGCTTGCGTGGCTTCCGTCACTCTGGTTAAAATGGCAGCATAACAGGGACGAAGACAAGTGCACCGTCTAGTTTCCGTGTGTCTTCATCTCTTACGCTGCCTTCATAACCAGCTATGGGCGAACTAGCCCGAAACGAAGTTTTATTTCACCGCTCGTCACGATAAGCGTACTGGCCAATATTGTAAGGTTGACTAGCCCTCATAGATTATTGCGTGCCTGTTTTCTGAACTTGCAAATAGGCGGAAAGCGCCGGTCACTTGCGAGCGCCCGCTGCAAAGCGTGCCGGAGCCCGCGAGAGCAACCCGCCAGCGAGCGCTGGCGCCATCTGCCGGAGCATAGGAAAGTATTTCACGTCGGCACGCGCCTTCACGACACTAGGATTACCTTCTAGCCTCTATATTAGCACCCTCTGCAGCGTCGCAGGTCTGACCGCCGCCGTGGTCAGTTGCTTCGCAGCTGCTGGGGACTGAGGGCCGGGGTTTGATTGTGTTGTTCATATAGGAGGTTGTGGCCAAGTACTGCACCAGGGTGGCCAATCCCGCTCTGGTGAGGGAGTGCGTTACCGGTTCTGGTCACCGGGATCAGGCCACACTCCAGGCCTGTTTATGCAATTTATCAACACGCGGATTTTTTTTTTTCATGCGGTGGAAAATTGCCGGCAACGGGATTCGAACCACGGACCTCTTGCACGCGAGGCGGGTGTTCTACCTCTACGCCACCGCTGCAACCCGCTAAAACAAGGCTCTGTCCAGGCTCTGTCAAGGCTCTGTCAATTGCGAGCTCGTTTGAGTGGGAGTCCAGTGTGCAGGCCACGTATGACAGTCCAGGAAAATTTTGAAATTCATGCGGTGCCCATGACTTCGAAGGAAGCGCGAGGTTGCGAAGATCAGCTAGACTAACGCAGTCAGCACTAGCATCGTTTCCTTCGTGTACCACTGCACCACGATCAACGTCGTCTGATCGAGTAGGAGATAAAACATCCGTGCGACGACGCTTTATCAGAGGGGGGGGGGACACTCCGTATGGCTCCCATTGGCCGTTTTCGAGCAGACGCTCTTTCGACGCTAGCGCCAAGGTCCCCTTCAGTTACGGCCTTAACCAATGGGCGACGCAAAAGCAAAATGGCGGCGCACATGATTGTTTACGTTGTCATGGCAACAGCAACAGCAGCCGCGCGGCACCTCCTCTCCCAAACGTTTTTCTTTCCTTTTTGTTTTTATTATGCCCACCCGCTCCACTCTCTTTCCCCCATGCCGCGCGCGCCGCTCACTTTTTTTTTACCTGTACGCGGCGCGTTTTTTTTTCTTTTTTTATAGCGTGCTTGTTACAGCGCGCCACGCGCCAGCTCGCAAGCAATGCGCGCGCTACGCCGCGCATTGGCATTGCCTGCGAGCTGGCGCGTGGTGCGCCGTGGGCTATGCGTTGGCACGCACGCAGTCTTGCCCATACTTATATTATATCAGCATGTGCCGAAACATAAAAAAAAATTCCACTTCCAACACAACAGATGTTTAGTGTCGCTTTATTGATTTCGTTTCCGAAAACAGATTTTTGTTACAATGTCGTGTGATACACGCTCAAAAAATGAGAAAAAGTGAAAGGTACATGACATATACAAGAGTACTAAAGACAAAAGTTCACAGATGGTGAAATAACAAAAGAAAGCGCTAGAAAACGCGAAGGCCGTTTCATGTACAAACATAAAAAAACAAGATTTTTATATAACGTCCTCAAGACCTAAATGTAGACGAGCTCCTGATATGTGCACTAAGATATTCCAGAAAGTTGGACGACGTGTATGACAGCCATCATAACTATAAAAAGGGAAAACTCACTGGTAATGGCAAAAACAATGACACGCAAAATACCTGAAAGATAGAATAAAATGCTAACATTGTTTGATTGAGGGCCATACCAAAAGAAAGCTTACTTATAAATCTGCACGAAAGTATATGAAATGCGTGACATGTAAGTTTTCAGCTGTTAGTAGGTTTGTAGAACGTGACACACAGAAAAAGCACTGAGGGTGGTATGGAAAGCTGGGCAAGTTACTGAAGTTGCAGAATGAGACTTGGCACAGAAAAACACAAGTCACAGACCAGGTGACAATGAGGAGGAACATCTATTTGTCAGCTTTCTCTACCGGGTAGAGGCAAGTGTAGCAGAATCAAGGCGCAACGACGTCCGGAGCCTCATGGAGCACACACAGACAGGGCTGTGTTCGTGTACATGCGCCTTCTGATGTCCTTGGGTCTGAGCGCTCACCTATTGTCTTTAGGCACCCGGAACAACCTTGCAGGACTTGTTATTGAGGTATTTGTGCACCACTGCACGATGCACGAGCGGTACGAGTCGTGAAACGGGTGAAACATCGCGGAGCACAAGCACACAGCTACCGAGGACCACAGAACTGACGAAACTAGCCACGTCGGTCAACGCACAGCAGCGCACGCATTTCGATGACAGTAGATAACAAAAAAGCGTTACGTAGCGGACTAAGCAGCCGCCGGGCCGGCGGGGACGGCATGGCGGCGCGGGCGCGTAGACAGTCGAAGGTGAGGGAGTTGCGAGGGCGTTACGAGAGAGGGCGTGGAGAGAGGAGTTGAGCGGGGGGAAGGGCTTGGCCACCTGGATCGGCGCGCGTGCGCGCGACGATCTACAAGGCCATGCAAGGGAAACGGATTGTTGCGTTCGCCCATTACAGGGATGGCGCCAATTTCCTGTGCCACCTAGTGGTCCTGTATATGCTCCCGCAGGGAGCATATATAGCCTGTACTAAGAAGTGCCCTTTGCTAAGCGCCTGCGAACAATTGGCGCTTGTAGCTCGCGACCACTAGAGAAAAAGGCGGAACACCACGCGGCATTTGGCTCCTGCGCGCACGAGGAGTGGCTTCGCTGCAGAGCTGGATCACGACGGCTGACCTATGCGCAGCTCTGCTCCCTGCGGGAGCATATACAGGAACACTAGTGCCACCGAAGCCGGGGAGTGTCCCCCCCCCCTCCCCCCTGGCTTTATCTTCTTTTCAGAGGTCACTATTTGTCGTCGTTTCCTTTCTGGTCTCGGTGCCGGGGTTTTCACGCTCAGGTAGTTGGGCAATTTCGGCAAGATTGTCGGCACCGCATCGGGGGAAAGAGTTGGGGATCCTCAAGGAATTCGCGCTTCAGCACCATTCACAATGTGCACATAGTCACTTGTTATGAAACGCGACTCAAAATGCAGCTCGCACACTGCACAGTCGACGTCCAGTGGTTTGTCAGACCTGTGTAAATTCCGTTGCCAAACCAGTCGCCGTTCTTCGTCAGCTAGAGCTTTGAAAAGGGACAGCTTGGGGTTATGTCCAGTTCGAGCATATTCCGTCTTGCACCCTGGCACGTAACAGTGATTTAGCCGTCGCTTGGGAGGCATCACAGATTAACAGCAGGCCAGCAGAGATTTCTCGATAGGAAGAACAGCCAAAACCAAGCACAACAACCATTCCCAGCAAGCAAGGCTCTTCAAGTGCGGTCGACGACAGCGCCACCGCAAGTTTCTACACAAGCGGGGGCCCCGGCTAACAGTAGTATGGTGTCTAGAAAATAACAGTAGAACCGGTCTCCGCTCCTTCCACTCAAAACATTCTAGTACACTCTAACCGCCATGGATGGATGGATGGATGTTATGAGCGTCCCCTTTGGAACGGGGCGGTGGGTTGCGCCACCAAGCTCTTGCTACTATACTGCCTACCTAGGTTAAACAATGAAAAAAGACAAAAAAAAAACACTATGAACTACCACGCCCAAATTTTCTGATCCCCTATTGCGAACTGTGCTTTGCGAACTGACATGCGTGTCGAGAATAGCGCCCCATGGTGGCCATACCGGCGCCGCGCCGATGACGCTGCCGCTAGCCGCCGCCGGTCGAAACCGACGCTACAGTGGCTGGAACAGTGGCTATTCCAGCCACTGTACCGACGCTACGGTGGCTAGAGGGGCGGTATGGTGGCTCTAGCCACCATACCGACGTGGTGCAGTTCGAGGAGAGCGTCTTAACCCGTTCTTTCTTTTTTCATATTTTTCTTCAGCAGCACAAATAAAGACGGCATTGACTACTAAATAATACAAATATAAATAATATTACGTAAACTACAGTAAAAACAAAAATCGGCCCACTCTGCACGTTCTTCGTAATTTTCTGTTCTCTTCGGAATTCGGAGAGATGCGTTAGGCATTACGGCGCACCTCTTTGAAATCCCGAATCCACGATTGAAACCGCGCTCAACACATTGCAAAGTGTTGTTCACGAACTTACTCTACAAGTTCGTCTTCATTTGTGAAGTTTTTACTAATTTACAGAAATTTAGGAATTGTATCCAGTAAATTTGTGAGGCATGGCAACTTGCAACAAATATTGAGTATAGCACGTATCGGTTCCGAGATATGCGCCGTCAAACTTGCGGTAAAGAAAAAAAATTGTTTTATGCAGCTTTATGCATGAAAGTAGAAAGGTAACTGGGAGGCCAATTTATTTCATCACACACTTTGAAAATTATTATCTCGAAACTGGTACGTATCATCCCGAGAATTCGTTCCAAGCGGATAAGCCTTGCGAACTCATCGGCTACCATTCGTAAATTGCATTGTGTGCTGTTGTAAAGTAAAAGTTGGTGTAACTATATTTATTAGGTATTTTGATTTCTTGTGGAAATAATGCCTGCCTCATCGAGTAATATTGTTCAAGAGTTAGAATATTTATCTGCTATAGGCGATTTCTAAAAATGTGGTGCAGCTAAAGAAAACGCACTGTGACCAGCGCAAAAAAAGGAGAACCACCGCAAAAAAATGGGGATCGATATCGCCACAAAAAATGGGAACCACCTAAAAAAATGGGGATCGATACCACCACCAGAAAGGAGAACCACCGCAAGGGGGCCAACTCAGCAGTCTTGTTCCCCATTAGCTCTCAATTCAGCCTGAACTTCCTGCGGAATGCCACCTGGAAGCGCCAGAACATCTCCATCATTCGACGCAGCTCGAGAAGCGGCCTTCAGAGAGATCATCCGCAGCAGTCCGAGTTCATTTTTCACAGATTTACACTTTGACAGCAGCAAGGCGGCGGCCGCCCAGCTAAGCCTACGGAGGATTGCCAAGCCTTGCTCCCCGAGGCCACGAGCTCGAGCTTTGAGACCGAGCTTTACGCCTCGTGAACCACCTGACCTCCGCGTACCGGCCCTTTGAAGGCGAGGTACGCCTAATTTCTTACTCAAAATGGAGTATCAAGTGGAGGGGGAGGATATCTCCCCGGAAGAGGTTACTCAAGATCAAGGCTGGCGGTCTGCGGGGACCAGAAGAGTTGGCACCAAAACGCGCACGGCTGACACTAATGCGCCATCGCCCCAGCCGGGAGCGCGCCGTGGCAAATCAGGCGGTGCTGCGCTAAAATCCAAATTGATACGAGCGGGACGAATGCCCTCACTTCCTCGAGCTGATATCAAGATTGTGATCAGGCCGCGAGGTGGACTCAATATCTCCAAGATTGGCGTTGTTACGGTGGCTGACGCAATACTCGCCGCCGCTGGCATCAGTCAGGAAGATCTATGCCAAGATACTCTATGCCCGAATCTACAGCAAAATATTATGGTCGCCAGTACTCCAGAGGTGCAGCGGTGGCGTAGAGGTAGAACACCCGCCTCGCGTGCAAGAGGTCCGTGGTTCGAATCCCGGTGCCGGCAATTTTCCACCGGATTAAAAAAAAAAGAAAATCCGCGTGTTGATAAAATTGCACAAACAGGCCTGGAGTGTGGCCTGATCCCGGTGACCAGAACCGGTAACGCACTCCCTCACCAGAGCAGGATTGGCCACCCTGGTGCAGTACTTGGCCACAACCTCCTATGAACACAACAATCAAACCCCGGCCCTCAGTCCCCAGCAGCTGCAAAGCAACTGACCACGGCGGCGGTCAGACCTGCGACGCAGCAGAGGGTGCTAAGAATCACTGGCTCCGGACAGGCCGCCATTGGAATATGAACCTGGCAACGTTTAACGCTAGAACGTTATCTAGTGAGGCGAGTCTAGCAGTGCTATTGGAGGAATTAGAGGGCAGTAAATGGGATATAATAGGACTCAGTGAAGTTAGGAGGCCAAAAGAAGCATATACAGTGCTAAAAAGCGGGCACGTCCTGTGCTACCGGGGCTTAGCGGAGAGAAGAGAACTGGGAGTCGGATTCCTGGTTAATAAGAATATAGCTGGTAACATACAGGAATTCTATAGCATTAACGAGAGGGTGGCAGGTCTTGTTGTGAAACTTAATAAGAGGTACAAAATGAAGCTTGTACAGGTCTACGCCCCTAAATCCAACCATGATGACCAGGAAGTCGAAATCTTCTATGAAGACGTGGAAACGGCTATGGGTAGAGTGAAAACTAGATACACTATACTAATGGGCGACTTTAATGCCAAGGTAGGCAAGAAGCAGGCTGGAGACAAGGCAGTGGGCGAATATGGCATAGGCACTAGGAATAGCAGGGGAGAGTTATTAGTAGAGTTTGCGGAACAGAATAGTATGAAGATAATGAATACCTTCTTCCGCAAGCGGGATAGCCGAAAGTGGACGTGGAGGAGCCCGAACGGCGAGACTAGAAATGAAATAGACTTCATACTCTGCGCTAACCCTGGCATCATACAAGATGTGGACGTGCTCGGCAAGGTGCGCTGCAGTGACCACAGGATGGTAAGAACTCGAATTAGCTTAGACCTGAGGAGGGAACGGAAGAAACTGGTACATAAGAAGCCGATTAATGAGTTAGCGGTAAGAGGGAAAATAGAGGAATTCCAGGTCAAGCTACACAACAGGTATTCAGCTTTAACTCAGGAAGAGGACCTTAGTGTCGAAGCAATGAACGACAATCGTATGGGCATCATTAAGGAGTGTGCAATGGAAGTCGGTGGTAACTCCGTTAGGCAGGATACCAGCAAACTATCGCAGGAGACGAAAGATCTGATCAAGAAACGCCAATGTATGAAAGCATCTAACCCTACAGCTAGAATAGAACTGGCAGAACTTTCGAAGTTAATCAACAAGCGTAAGACAGCTGACATAAGGAAGTATAACATGGATAGAATTGAACATGCTCTCAGGAACGGAGGAAGCCTAAAAACAGTGAAGAAGAAACTAGGAATTGGCAAGAATCAGATGTATGCGTTAAGAGACAAAGCCGGCAATATCATTACTAATATGGATGAGATAGTTGAAGTGGCTGAGGAGTTCTATAGAGATTTATACAGTACCAGTGGCGCCCACGACGATAATGGAAGAGAAAATAGTCTAGAGGAATTCGAAATCCCGAAGGTAACGCCGGAAGAACTAAAGAAAGCCTTAGGAGATATGCAAAGGGGGAAGGCAGCTGGGGAGGATCAGGTAACAGCAGATTTGTTGAAGGATGGTGGACAGATTGTTCTAGAGAAACTGGCCACCCTGTATACGCAATGCCTCACGACCTCGAGCGTACCGGAATCTTGGAAGAACGCTAACATAATCCTAATCCATAAGAAAGAATACGCCAAAGACTTGAAAAATTATAGACCGATCAGCTTACTGTCCGTTGCCTACAAAGTATTTACTAAGGTAATTGCAAATAGAATCAGCAACACCTTAGACTTCTGTCAACCAAAGGACCAGGTAGGATTCCGTAAAAGCTACTCAACAATAGACCATATTCACACTATCAATCAAGTGATAGAGAAATGTGCAGAATATAACCAACCCTTATATATAGCTTTCATTGATTACGAGAAAGCGTTTCATTCAGTCGAAAGCTCAGCAGTCATGGAGGCATTACGGAATCAGGGTGTAGATGAGCCATATGTAAAAATACTGGAAGATATCTATAGCGGCTCCACAGCCACCGTAGTCCTCCATAAAGCAAGCAACAAAATCCCAATAAAGAAAGGCGTCAGGCAGGGAGATACGATATCTCCAATGCTATTCACAGCGTGTTTACAGGAGGTATTCAGAGACCTGGATTGGGAAGAATTGGGGATAAAAGTTAATGGAGAATACCTTAGTAACTTGCGATTCGCTGATGATATTGCCTTGCTTAGTAACTCAGGGGACCAATTGCAATGCATGCTCACTGACCTGGAGAGGCAAAGCAGAAGAGTGGGTCTAAAAATTAATCTGCAGAAAACTAAAGTAATGCTTAACAGTCTCGGGAAAGAACAGCAATTTACAATAGGCAGCGAGGCACTGGAAGTCCTAAGGGAATACATCTGCTCAGGGCAGGTAGTGACGGCGGATCCGGATCATGAGACGGAAATAATCAGAAGAATAAGAATGGGCTGGGGTGCGTTTGGCAGGCATTCCCAAATCATGAACAGCAGGTTGCCATTATCCCTCAAGAGAAAAGTATATAATAGCTGTGTCTTACCAGTACTCACCTACGGGGCAGAAACCTGGAGGCTTACGAAAAGGGTTCTACTCAAATTGAGGACGACACAACGAGCTATGGAAAGAATGATAGGCGTAACGTTAAGGGATAAGAAAAGAGCAAATTGGGTGAGGGAACAAACGCGAGTTAATGACATCTTAGTTGAAATCAAGAAAAAGAAATGGGCATGGGCAGGACATGTAATGAGGAGGGAAGATAACCGATGGTCATTAAGGGTTACGGACTGGATCCCAAGGGAAGGGAAGCGTAGCAGGGGGCGGCAGAAAGTTAGGTGGGCGGATGAGATTAAGATGTTTGCAGGCACGGCATGGCCACAATTAGTACATGACCGGGGTTGTTGGAGAAGCATGGGAGAGGCCTTTGCCCTGCAGTGGGCGCAACCAGGCTGATGATGATGATGATGACTCCCGAGCTCGAGAATGCGAACAGCTACGTCCGGATGAGGGAGATGCTCATCTCGGGCAAGGTATATGAGCTCAGTGCCTACGAGACGGCCCCGCACTCCACGTGCGAGGGGGTGAACGGCAACATCCCTCTTCAAGACGGCCCTGACGTTATCGATGCCAAAACTGTCAACGCTAACAATCCACTCGCCTTAGCAGCGAAGAGAATAGCCCAAACCGGCACGCTCATCGTCGCGTTCGACGGGCATCGTGTAGCGAACTTTGTCAGGTATGGACCGTTACTCATGCAGTGCTCGCTCTACCGCAAGCAAATCGACGCGTGCTATACGTGCGGCCGCCTCGGTCATCGCGCCGACGTCTGTCCCAATCCCGGTGACGCTATTTGCCGTGGCTGTGGTGCCCTTAGTCCCGATGAGCAGCATCAGTGTGCCCCCAAGTGTAAACTCTGTGGTGGCCAGCATCTCACGGCTAATAAGGACTGTGCTCAAAGGTTCAAGATCCCATACGTCGTGCGTCGTCGTCGCAGTGAGCGCGCCAAGATGGCCGGTGCCGCGTCACTGTCGCCTCAGCGGCGGTCCGACACTGTGGAACTCGTCCAGGCTTCGTCCACTCCGGGTGCTCAGCGCAGAGGACGCTCCCGTTCCAGGGGTTGCTCGAGAGTCCGTTCCGTATCCAGGGGCCACTCTGGCTCCAGGGCACGCTTCGGCTTCCGCCGTGGGTCCGGAGGACGGGCCTGTTCCCGGGGACGCTCCGGTTCTCGGCCTCGTTCCAGCTCCAGGCCGGGGCACGACACGTCGAGGGTGACCAGGTCCCGCTCCCGCACGCCCACCGTCCTTAGAACCAAGAAGTTGACACTCTCCTGGGCCGACAAGGTTCGAGGGGGACGTGAGGGACCAAGAGGTGACGAACCGCCTCGCGATTCGCACCACGCAAACGAGCTCGAGAAGTTGCGACGAGTTAACGAGCAGTTGAGGAAAGAAAACGCGCAGGTTAAGCAACAAACAAGCAGGCTAGCTGTGGAGATGGCGGAGATTAGGAACCTTGCGCTTTCACCCTCCTCGCCGCAACCCGCCTTGGCCCCTGTCGTCATGGATACGTCCGAGACATCCCACGGGTCTCGCAAGCCCAAGCGTCGAGCGGTAGAGAACAGACAGGTAGACGAGACCACAAAATTGCCCTCGGAACTCAAGAATGCCTTCGCCAGCATGCATGCTAGCTTAGCAAAGGCCCAGGAAGCTACAGCGCACCCAAAAATGAGCTTAGGTGCACTCTGAACGCATAAGCAAATTGGAGGAGGTCGATGCCAGGAGAGAACTCAGCCCCACTCCTTCGCAGGTCGCAGCACAACGTCATGTACTAGCACCACGGACGGAGGGCACGATTCTCAGGGCCGTTCAACCCTCCTCTCATCCTAGCCATGGATAGTGCGGACGAGAACTTTAGTATCTGGCAATGGAACTGCGGAGGGTTTCTCAACAAGAAGCCGCTTCTGCAGCAATATTTAAGAACTCTCACAGCTAAGCCCCAAATCGTCGCTATTCAGGAAGTTGCAACAAGTGCCCCTATCACACTCGCAGGTTATCTGGTAGCATCCTCACATTCAGGAGGTAGGGGAGTTGCTACCTTTGCCAACAAAAGGGACAATTGCCTCTCTCGCGACCTCGGCGGAGTTGATGATGGCATCGAATACGTCATGGCGGAAATCCTCATGAACCCACCCAGAAAGGGCCTCAGAAGATACAGCCTCTTTATCCTCAACGTACACTGCAGCTCCAGCTATCGCAGGGCGAGGGTGAACTCTCTCCTCAAGAGGGCTATCAGCCTGGCCGGTGGGCACCCCCTTGTCGTCGTCGGGGATTTCAACGCCCCACATAGGGTGTAGGGGTACACCCATGACAAGCCCAAGGGACGCGAGCTGTGGCAGACTGCGATGGAAGTGGACTTGACCCTTATCACCGATAAGCATTTCCCCACTAGGAGAGGCAAATTCACGTGCTGGGACACTACCCCGGACCTCTCTTTTGTCAAGAACGTAGGGGAGGTCAAGTGGGTCAACACGACTCTAGACATCGGAAGTGACCACTATGTCATCAAAGTCTCCCTCGCCATTGCCCGCTATAGAACGAGGAAATTCAAGTTGATCGACTGGGACGTTTTCCGCAACATCAGAGCCGAGTGCGCACCGACGGCCGAGACAGATTTGGAAGGTTGGTGTAAAGGGATCAGGAATGACGCAGCGGCGGCAACCAAGGAGGTCGTCGCTGACTTCGAGGTTGACAAGATGGACAGCAGATTGGCGCACCTGCTGGAAGCCAAGCAAGCCCTCCTCACAAGATGGAAGGGGCAGAAGCATAACAGGAGACTTCTCAAGGTTTCCGAGGTCAACAAGGAGATCGAACAGCACTGCAAGAACCTGTGTAAACCCCAATGGGAGGAGCTTTGCGAATCCGTCGAGGGTCAGTTCAGATCAGGCAAGAGCTGGGGTCTGTTCAAACACCTTCTCGATGAGGGCAGCACCAGATCCAGCCAGAGACGATCCCTCGCGCGAGCCATCCACCTCGCTTCGGACTCTACCCCGGACGAGTTGATTGTCAACAGGCTCATAGACAAGTACCTGCCAGTCGCAGTTAGCTCTACCCCTACCCAGTTCCCAGTCTACGCAGGGTGTGCGGTGCCGGAGTTGGACTAGGACTTTACTGCGGCCGAGATCCGAGATGTCCTCTTCTGCCTCAACATCAAATCTTCCCCTGGTCCGGATGGCGTCACTACAGGATGCTCAGGAATCTCGATGATGAGTGGATCGACTTTCTCACTGAAAGGATTAATGACGTCTGGCGCAGTGGACAGGTCCCCACACAATGGAAGACGGCCTGCATGGTCATCATCATCATCAGCCTGGTTACGCCAACTGCACGGCAAAGGCCTCTCCTATACTTCTCCAACTACCCCGGTCATGTAATAATTGTGGCCATGTTATCCCTGCAAACTTAATCTCATCCGCCCACCTAACTTTCTGCCGCCCCCTGCTTCCCTTCCCTTGGAATCCAGTCCGTAACCCTTAATGACCATCGGTTATCTTTCCTCCTCATTACATGTCCTCCCCATGCCCATTTCCTTTTCTTGATTTCAACTAAGATGTCATTAACTCGCGTTTGTTCCCTCACCCAATCTGCTCTTTCCTTATCCCTTAACGTTACACCCACCATTCTTCTTTCCATAGCTCGTTGCGTCGTCCTCAATTTAAGTAGAACCCTTTTCGTAAGCCTCCAGGTTTCTGCCCCGTACATGAATACTGGTAAGACAAAGCTGTTACACACTTTTCTCTTGAGGGATAATGGCAACCTGCTGTTCATGATCTGAGAATGCCTGCCAAGCGCACCCCATTCCATTCTTATTCTTCTGATTATTTCATTCTCATGATCCGGATCCGCGGTCACTACCTGCCCTACGTAGATGTATTCCCTTACCACTTCCAGTGCCTCGTTACCTATTGTAAACTGCTGTTCTCTTCCGAGACTGCTAAACATTATTTTAGTTTTCTGCAGATTCATTTTTAGACCCACTCTTCTGCTTTGCCTCTCCAGGTAAATGAGCATGCATTGCAATTGGTCCCCTGAGTTAGTAAGCAAGGCAATATCATAAGCGAATCGCAAGTTACTAAGATACTCTCCATTAACTCTTATCCCCTATTCTTCCCAATCCAGATCTCTGAATACCTCCTGTAAACACGCTGTGAATATCATTGGAAAGATCGTATCTCCCTGCCTGACGCCTTTCTTTATTTTGATTTTGTGGCTCTCTTTGTGGAGGACCACGGTGGCTGTGGAGCCGCTACAGCTATATTTCAGTATTTTTACGTACGGCTCGTCTACACTCTGATTCCGTAATGCCTCCATGACTGCTGAGGTTTCGACTGAATCAAACGCTTTCTCGCAATCAATGAAAGCTATATAGAAAGGTTGGTACTGCAGGGTACTCATCCCCAAACCTAGTAAAGCACCAGGAATTGACAATCTAAGACCAATTTCCCTGACGTCCTGTGTCCGTAAGGTCGCAGAGCATGCCTTGCTCAGCCGGCTCAAGGTGCACATCGAGACCCATGACATGTGCACCCACAATATGATTGGTTTCAGAGCCGGCCTCTAGACACAGGACGCCATGAAGCTGATAAAGCTCTAGATCGTCGACCAGAGCCCGGGAGATACCAGAGCCATCCTTGGATTAGACCTGCAGAAGGCCTTCGACAATATCTCACACGAATTCATTCTACAGTCCATTGCCGGGCTCGGGAAGAGGGCCTACGACTTCGTCCGATCCTTCCTTAGCCAGAGAACTGCCAAGCTCAAGATCGACGCGGATACCTCTCGCAAGAGATTCACCCTCGGCTTACGCGGCACGCCTCGGGGCTCGGTCATCTCGCCATCATTATTCAACACCGCAATGATCGGGCTTTCCAAGGAGCTCGCGAAGATTCAAGGAATCAACCATACCATCTACGCAGATGACATCACCATCTGGTGCGTCGGCGGGAGCGACGGCCAAGATGAGGCCGCCATGCAGAGCGCCATCGATGAGACCGAGCGCTTCCTCCGCCCAACTGGGCTCAGATGGTCTCCATCTAAATCTGACTACTTCTCTACAAGAAAAGACCCAGAGGCGGCAGCCATCGTGATTGGAAACCGGCGTCCGAAAGTGAAATACGGCTTTTCACTGGTGACGGGTCCCCGGTGCCCAGAATGGACTCGCTCCCAATATTGGGGATGTATATCGAGTCTAACGGTGCCGATGGAACCGCACTCAGAAAGATCAACGCCAAGACGAAGAGTGCTCTCGGCCTCATCTGGAGGATCGCCAACAGGCACAGGGGAATCAAGGAAGACAATCTGATCCGCGTTATACATGCTTTTGTTCTCTGCCACCTTTCATATTCGGCGGTCATGCATATAGTTGGCATGTTGCAGAGAGAAACAAGCTCAATTCCCTCATCCGAAAGGTCTTTAAGCTTGCCCTCGGCTTACCTGTCAGCACCCACACCAAAAACCTGCTCAAGCTCGGAGTCCGCAACAAGCTCGAAGAAATAATCGAGGCACAAGAGCGCTCACAGCTGCTCAGGCTATCCAGCGCCCCGACAGGCCACAAGATACTCGACGAGATGGACCTCAACCCTGTCGACCAGTGCCCCGACGGCGTGCAGAATCCCAGTGACATCAGGTCTCAACTGCACGTCGCACCCCTTCCCCGCAATATGCACCCCGCAAACAACGCCGGCACACGGCGGGCCAGGGGTACAGCTCTAGTCGTGCATGTCCACAACCACCACACTGAGGCAAGCTTCGTACGTGGGTGCCGCGGCATATGTCCATCAAGAGGCATTCGCCGTCTCCATCGTCGACAACAATTCCAGGCTCACTTGCTGCTCTACGGTACGCATTTCGAGGCCCGTGGTAGCCGAACAGGTTGCAATCGCGCTGGCTGTGCTCGACGGTCACAGAGAGGCAATTATATAGCGATTCCAAGGCAGCCATTAAGGCCTACCAAACCGGGATGGTCTCCTCTTAGGCCCTTCGCATTCTCCAAAGCGCCAAATGTATCTCTCCGCATTCTCTCACTTGGTTTACCCCTCACTTCCCATTGGACCACGAATATCCTCTGGACATCCCGATAAGATCCGAACGTCCAAGTCCCGGTCAGGATGTCCAGTGGATAGCATGTGGACATTATTTCGGGATGTCCTATTTAAGACATCCTTCAGACATCCACACGGTTAAACTTCTGAGATCTAAACAAAATCCCAAAACTTTAATCCTATGGATGTCCGAAGGATGTGTTCAACGGGATGTCCCGTACCGGCCTTATGTGGGACCAACACACAGTCCAACACGTACTATGTGATCATATCGCGGCATACAAATCTCTACCACGGCTGCCTTCAGCGCACGCTCTTCCGAAAAGACATGTCAACCAGCAATATGAAGTTGCTGCACTCATAATCAAACTTCCAATGCAGACGATAAATGGAGAAGTTGAAATGAACGACCGAAATTGCACAAGCATATCGGGAGGAAACGTCACAAAGCGGCAGGTAGAACGCCGAAACAGCTGCGCATTACCACCTATGTTGGCCTCGAGCTCCACCACTGGAAAAGCTGGCGCCACCGTCGGCGTGACGTGCTAGGAGGGATCACGTGGACATAGCGGCCGCGTCGGCTGCTTCGGGCGCGCCGAAGCGAGCTGAAAACGAGCTTAAATTCCCTCGTACGCTGCGGTTTTCATTTAGTGGCGAAATTTTCCCGCTTCGAGTGTCTCCTTTACAACGCTTGAAAGCACAACAATAGGTAGTGGCTGCCTTTGAAGGCGCGCGACATGGTAGGCTACTGCTCGGGGCGGCAGGGCCGGACGCTCGTAACGGAGGCCGGTATCAGCCTTATTCGCACGTAGCCGCAGGACAAGCTGGGTGAAGCACCGGTAAACAGTCATCGGCTACAACTCGGGTATGCAGCAAGCCAAGACGCGAGGAAGATTTCTGCTACGGCGCCCGGTCCGCGACGTTCTGAAAACGCGCACTGAGACGCTCGCGCGAGTCCGCTGCCCGACTAATGTCATGACGGTTTAGTCTATGAACTTGTGATATTATAGATACTGGCAAGTTCAGTGGAGTGGAAAGGCAGCAGTAAGAAGCACATTTAAAGAAAGCATGGCATATGGTCATGTTTGTGTAATGAATTAATGCACTGTATTACAAAAAAGGAGCAGCGGGAAATTGCGCGCTGAGAACGCTGATAAACATACAGTGCGACGCAACTCGAGAAATAGTATTGAAAGGTCAAAGAATTTAGAAGAAAAAAAAGATTGAATCGTCGCGACGGCACATCACAGTCCCGTAGGCGTCAAGTCTCTACAATGAAATTATTTTTGAACAGCTTTGATAGCGCCCACGCAACAATGGTTGCTTGTATACTGTCAAATGCTCATATTCTGCGGCCTTAAGCTCATGGCACGGTGCGAAAACGCCCGCGCGGAGAAAGCGAAACAGTGCGCGGACAAGCATGCAGACGCGCAGTCGTTCGCGGCGAATCTGCGCGATCGCTGCATTGAGGCTTCATTCTATTACGCTCCATTTAGTTATACAAACACTATAAGAACATATTTCACATAGTTTGCTCTCAGCGTTTACCTACCTTTCACGCAAGAAGCCGGTTCGGGAGACTCCATCGCGGCGACCGCGCGCAGTGGCGTTCACTGTACGTATTCGGTAAAGAGATCGCGGCTGTAAACGATTGTGTGCTTTCAGTTTGTCAAAGATTATTATTTAGACAGTAAGAAACTTCTCTCGTTTCGGAAGTACTTACAGAAATGTCCGGGAGAGCTCGCGCGTGGTGTTTTCAGTGAGCGCTGACAGCAAAACCTATGAGGAGCGCGCCACGTGATCCCTCATACTACGCCAGCGAGGCGCTTCCGATAGAGGGCGACTCCGTAACTCCTCGCCGCCAATACCGCAAAGCGTGACCCGCGTAACCGAATCAATCGTGTCCTATGCTCCCACTATCTCCGAACATGTGGAGAAAGAGGAGTACGGCAAGCTCTGAAACGCCTGCAACCCCTGCCGTTGTACAGAGCAGTGACTGTCTTTACCCAGTCGAATCACTCCTGAACATCGCCCCCGAGTGCTCCGTGGTCTCTGCGCATGCGTTAGCTGAGAGAAGGTGAAAAAGGAGGACAAACTGACTTTACCGGATGTGACATCACATTGTTGTTTGTTTTTGCTTTTTCGAAATAACTACCCTCGAACTCAGACGCATGGCTTGCGTCTCGTTCGCGCGCGTAGTACGTATGGCTGTTGTCCGCTTTTAGTTTTTGGCGAATGCTTATAGAAGCTTCAAGTTGCGGACACTGCGGTGGGCCAGCGCTTGATGACATTTGTTGCCCAGCTGCTGGTGCTACCGCGACGTACTTGGAGCAACGGTAAGTGTTGTGCGATTACCCGTTCTCTTGCTAACACGTAAAAAACCGGTTGCGCATTCGAGCTGTGGTCGATGTGATCTCGAAATTCGAAGGAACACGAAACGGTTGTCGCAGGTCCCGCAGTGATCGCAGTATAATTTATTCGTTCGTGCCTTCAACACTGCAGTTCCTACGCGTTGCACCGATGTAAAAAAATTAACAAAAAAACAGCGACATCTTCCACGCGCCAGAAATGCATGCACTCAACTAGCGTGGATGTCGTCCTATGATGTTTATCGCGTTCTTAAGTCTATTTTTCTCCATCTCTATAGGATGACTACGCTATGCCCTTCTTATTTACCCATGCAGCGTATTGCTGCATTTAATTAACTTTCTCACTGCTGACCGCGGTATGGGCGTCAGAGGCTTTCATTCGTTGCAGTGAGATAACGAAAGCGTATTTCCTTCACTTAAAGCTTCTTAGTAGCCCATTTGCGAGCCGTCGAGTTAAATCATACAATGCGTACGTTGTGAGCGAGCTGGTAAACGAACCCACTTTACTGCTGCTGCTACTATCGCTTTTACTGGAACTTTCAAAATTAAACATATATGAGTATGAATCGGCTCACCAAGCTTTATATGCACGTCCGTTGCTTTCGTTCATAGATCATGTGCGTAGCTTTGCAACTGTGACCGATATTTAAAAAACAGCAAGAAGGCAGATGACACAAGTAGTGTGTCTGCTTTAATTGTTGTCTGTGCTGTTTTTAGAATATCAACCAACTCCACGCACTCGTGCTGTTTACAGCTAAAACGTGTTTTTTCTTGTTGCATGAGGAGCATTTACTTCTAATTGTGGCAGTAACGTTGTGAATTGTCCTCGGCCCAGATCGCTGACTGTGTGCAAATTTGTCTAATTTGTTTCACTTTACTGCTGTCTTTACAGCTTCTGCTTATTTCCTCTGCCTGCACCTTATATTTGTTGTGTTTATTGAGACCTGGCCTGTCTCTGCTTCGTTGAAGACAAATGGACACAAGTACTGGTCGCTGTTGGTTTGTTTGGTTTGCTCAGTCGGAGTGTGGTATGTATATGCATTTGCTAAAAGGGTATGCTGCTGCATCTAATGCAGGTACTGCTTATCTAAAGGTAGATTTAATTAGTAGTGGTTTGAGTGATGTATGACACCAGGGAGTTATTGTTCTAGAAAGGTGACAAAGCTGGTCCACAAATTTAAGGTATGGAGATGCTTAACCATGTAAGTGTTCTAAGTTGCCGTGAAGTATTACACACATTTAAAATTTCAGTTGCAAAAGACATAGTAGAAGAATCCAGAAGATTTGCTGCCAGATGTCTTGAGACAATACATTGTAGAGAAAGCATTATAGTGTGAGCTGCCAATGATTGTCGTCAGCTCTAACCCATTTTTCTATATAGTCATTGTTGCTTCATAGTCTGTTGCCATCGTATGCTTGTTATAAACAAAAAATTGAGCTGCGTGACTCCCCTGATTTTTCTCGCTCATAAGCTACAAATGTTTTGATTTCGGCTGCCTTGGTTCCTCATGGTAGAAAACGAGTGTTTATTAGCCACATGCCAGCTTCTAAGATCATGTACATTGTAGTATGGGTGTTTTAAAGGATACTTAACATCTGCCATCATGACTGTGAGTGCTGCTGCCCAGCACTCTTAGGGCTATGCTTAGTACACATGCGCAGCTATCCAAGAAAATTGACATCGGGACAACTGCCATTTAAGCTCACTTGGTAGAGCATTGCAAGCACAAGGCAGAAAACGTGGGTTCAGCTTCGTTGTGTCTTGTGCAAAGCATTATCATGATCTGTCTCCTGGCTTCTTCGTACATCCAGTCAGATAGGCTCAATAATAGTAACGTGCCTGATGGTGGGTCGTTAGTCTGGGTCCTTAGTGCAGCAGCCCAATTCTTTACCCGTTAGGCTACAGATGCATGCATAGCGCGCCAGATTAATCTCACTTGTTCTCTCATAGCAGCTGATTCTTTCAGATGTTATGTGACACAGAGTTTGGGATTCTCCCGTTTCAGCTCAGATGCAACATAAAGCAGACGTTGTGTCTATTTTGGTGAGAAGTTGTGTGTGCAGTTGTTTTGGTTTCTCTGTGTTGACGTATTGTGCTTTGTATTTCATGTGGTGTTAGGCATTACCTCAATTGCAGCTTCAATGCTGTGCCCATAAAAACAGTTGTAGGTAGGTGCTCAGGAGTAATGGGAAGCTCATTCTTCCTAATTCTCTCTTGCATACAGCAGGTAGTGCGTCCAGTTTAGTGCCACGCACCTGTGTGGGGCATTTCCTTGTTCTTATTCTGCTGATGTGTTGTACATAGGAGGAAAGTCAGTCCTCTACATCATGGTTGTCAGTGCCGCTGAATACAGTGCAGTCTCAGCCTCGCTGCCTTGAAATGTCATAAGAGGTGACATCTGGGCATAAAGTAGCATCTTGCTGTCCCTTGTCATTAGGCATAGCCAAGGTTGTGGTTGTGCAACCCAAGGATCCTGGAAAAGGAGCAAAAACGTTTATTGAGCTCTAGAAAAATTTAATGAATTTTGCGAAGTCAGATGGTGTCTTCCATCTTTTTAGCAATAACACTCTGCCTCTAGTCCAGGGCTCCGCTGGATGCCGCTGCCAGCTGGGCCCGTCGGATCAGCCCTAGTTGGATGTCCTGACAGTCGCTAGAGAGCATTCCTTTCCATTGCTCCGCACTCAGGTTTGGTGCCGCGTTTGTTTTCTGGCAGGCCCACGTTATACGGTAGAGCGTGGGTGTTTCCTGGCACCATGGGCATTTGTCAGTGTAATGTGTGGGTTGTATTTTACTGAGTGTGTTTAAGTTCGTATATGCACCCGTCTGTAGCAGCCTCCAAGCTGTGGAGTCCTCTCTAGTGAGAGAGCTATGCAGTGGGGGGTACCGCTTCCTGCTGCCCTTATAGTGGTTTAGGATAGCCGAGTATTCTCTGGGGACTGGCTCAGTTTCCTCGAGGTCATTGGTGGAGGGTGCTCGGTATGCTGTGTATTCTCGAGCTACCCTGTCAACCTCACGGTTGCCTTCCACGTCCGTGTGACCCGGCGTCCACACTATCGTGTGTCTAATTGGTTGTTCTTTTTCTGGGTTTTGTGTGTGGTGATCTTCAGAGCGAAGTATGTGGAGCGCTTTGTGACCTATTCTGCCTAACATGTAGTTTCGGCATGCTGTTTGGGAGTTGGTTAGTATTGTTAAAAACCACCTCGTCCGATAGCCCTCCGCTGCCGCTAGAGCGACGGCCGCTTCTTCAGCCTCGACTACCGTGCAGTCCCGTAGAGACGCGCTGACGATTTCTCGCATGTCCGAGTTTATGCATTTGTACATAGCCACCCACTTTTCAACATCGGCGCCATCGGTACCGCAGAAACTTCCAGGATCCTTATTTATAACCCCAACGCAGTAGCGGCGGTGATAAATAAGGATCCTGGAACTTTCTGCGGTACCGATGGCGCCGATGTTGAAGAGTCGGTGGCTATGTACGAACGCATGAGTGGAATCAACAGATGGGACCCTACGCATATGCTAGTTAACCTGTTGTTCTACCTAAGAGGCATGGCAAAAGTGTGGTACGAAAACCACGAAGATGAGCTAACAAGCTGGGACCAACGCAAAGAGAAGTTGACAGAGTTGTTTGGCAAACCAGCCGACCGTAAAATTGATGCAAAACAGGAACTGGCCTCCTGTGCCCAATCCCCCATGGAGTCCTGTCTCTTGTACATCCAGGACATGCTGGCACTTTGTCGTAAAGCAAACCCGATCACAACATAACAGAAGCTGAGAAGGTCGGGCATGTGCTTAAGGGCATTGCTGACGACGCCTTTAATCTGCTCATGTGCAAAAGCTGCCCTACAGTTGATGTTATCTTTAAAGAGTGCTGAGAATTCCAGCAGGCCAAAAGCCGATGCGTCTTGCAACCATTCGCCAGACTTCCTAATACTGCTGCAATGCAGACGTGTGAAGATCAACCCACACAGCAGCATGCACCGCCATCGGAGGACGTGGTGTGAATCATTGACATGAATTGGATGTGATGGCGCCTGCATTTCTGTTCGCGTATCCGTGATGCTACATTTTCAGTCCCCTTCTCACAAGCTATCATTCACCAGGAACTTGAAAACATTGGTTTATGTTCTGTCTGTGCTCTTGCCAACACCAGAGCTAACAAATACCCTTCTACTATTTTTGCTCCATCCCGACGCTTCTCTCCGTGTTATCGCAACCCGACTGAGTGGACAACTGCAGACGACCAGCCGATATGTTTCATCTGCCGCCGCATTGGTCATGTCGCCTGATACTGTCGCAGCTCGTCGCCCTTAACACTTCGCACGCCGACCAACCTGAGCCGTTTTGATGAAAATGTTTCGCCCACCACTGAATCTAACAGCGCCAACTCTGCTAGGAACATGTACAGTTGCTCACCATCGTCGCACGTACACCAGTCTCATTCACCGCAAACATGTTGCCCATCTTCCTGTTCGCTGCAGCCATGTCGCCTTTCGTCCCCTGTGGCATTTGGCCACACCCGTTCGTAAAACTAAGAAATGCAGCCCTCGGAGGTGGTGCTGCATTGCCTAATGCTGCAGCAAATCCTCTGTCTATGCCCACAAGAATAAGTGTAATTGGCGTTAAAATAGACAGCATAGCTGTCCAAGCACTCATCAACAGTGGAGCCCACATATCTGTGATGAGTGCTAGCCCGTGTAGACGTTTAAAGAAGTTCCTCACCCCCAGCAGCTGCCCGAGTGCTTCATATGACTGACGGTGGCATGCTGGTTGTTCTTGGAACGTGTACTGCAAGTATAGCTGGCCGCCCTAGTTCTGTTCTCTTTGCTGTGATCGTCTTCCCTCATAACGTTATCCTTGGATTTGACTTTTTATCCACTCATTCTGCTCTCATCGACTTAATGACCGGCGTTCTTCAGTTAGAACTGCCTCAACTCGCCGATGCTCCGAGCACCGCCTCCCCGCACTTGTGCTCACTTCACGATGTGCGTTTGTCACCCGATGCAGTTACTTACGTCACTTTGACCGCCCAGCCACAGGTTCCTGATGGTGAATATGTTCTTTGCCCCATCATCAATGTGCTTTGAACCAGTCACGGTTACTAATAATGACATCATTTTACCGCTTCTGAATTTCAGCCTGTGCCCTGAAGTGATTCCAGCCAGCATTTTCTTGGACAGCGTTTCTAGTGGTTCTGAATTTGATGTTGAGAGTCTGCATTCTGAGAAGGGTTTATTAGTGCCAATTGCAGCTCCCAGCTCTGGTTCATTAACGGATGACTTTGCAAAAATGACTGCAACCTCAGCTCTACACCTCTACACAGGCCAGGGACATACGTCTCCTGCTTGAATCGTACAATGGCATCTTTGATTTCGGCTACAGGCCTTTAGGCCAAACATCTGTTGCTCACTACCGTATAAACACTGGAGACACAAATCCTATTTGTCGGCGTCCCTATCGTGCATCGCATGAACATCGAGTCATCCGAGGTGGGCAAAACGCTCTGCAAGGGGGTCATCGAGCCATCAGCCAGCCCTTGGGCTTCGCCTGTCGTCCGTGTGAAAAAAGAAAGATGGTGAATGGCATTTTTGCGTCAATTATTGCCACTTAAATGGGATCACACGAAAAGATGTCTACTCACTACCATGCATCGATGACGCCTTGGACTGCTTGCACAGTGCTAAATACTTATCGTCCATCGATCTTCGATCCAGCTACTGGCAGATTTCAGTTGATGAAATGGTTGGAGAAGACAGCCGTCATCATGCCGGATGGCTTATATCAGTTCAAAGTCATGCCCTTTGGCCTATGCAATGCTCCAGCGACATTTGAACGTCTGATGGACTCTCTTCTGCGAGGCTACATATGGACCACCTGTCTTTGTTACCTTGACGAAGCTGTTGTTTTTTCTCCCATGTTCGGCAGCCGACTTACCCGACTCGCTGCCATTATTGCGGTCTTCTTAAAAGCAGACTTCCAACTGAATTCCACGAAGTGTCAATCTGGACGTCGTCAGATTACAGTGTTGGCACACCTCATTGACGCATCCGGTGTTCAACCAGATTCGGAAAAAGTTCGTGCCATACGCAGTTTCCCTGTGCCACATTCTGCTTCTGACGTGCGCTGCTTCGTCGGCCTGTGTTCTTACTTTCGCCGTTTCGTCAAAAACTTTGCCAACATTGCTCAGCCTTTAACAGATCTTCTAAAGGAGAACACGCCATTCTCACGGGGCCCGGAGCAGGCTCACGCTTTTGCCGCTCTCATCGGGTTTCTGACCACCCCTCCCATACTTGCCCACTTTGATCCATCTGCACTGACCGAAGTCCACACTGGTGCAAGCGGTCATGGCATCGGCGCTGTTCTCGATCAACAACACAAGGGTACCGAGTGCGTGATAGCTTATGCCAGCTGCCTGCTGTCACCTGCCGAGAGAAATTACCCCATCACCAAGTGGGAGTGCTTCACTTTAGTTTGGCCTATCGTCACTTTCCGGCCATATTTGTACGGCTGCACATTTTCGATCGTTACAGACCACCATGCACTCTGCCAGCTGTCTTCCCTCCGGGACCCGACAGGGCGGCTTGGTCGCTGGGCTTTGTGGCTCCAGGAATTTTCATTTATTGTCACTTACAAGACTGGATGCCTCCAAAAGGACACTGACTGCCTCTCGTCACCCCGTGGATCCACTTAATCCTTCTACGCATGATCCGATGACCTGCGTGATGGCGTTCACTGACATGACTGACATGCGCACCGAACAACAACGCGACGAGTCCTTACAGCCCATCATCGCCGGAATACAATCACTCCAGCAGCACTGACGGCACATGCCGCATGTTCGTGCCGCACAACGGCATCCTCTACCACAGCACTATCAACGCTGATGGCCCTGAGTTGCTCCTTGTCCCTCCTTGTCATCTGCAATCTGTTCTTGAACGTCACGATGCACCGACGGCGGGACACCTTGGAGTTTTGCGTACATACGATCACGTACGACACCGGTTCTTCTGGCTGGGTCTCTACTGCTTACTGCACTCTTATGTCGCAACTTGTGAATTGTGTCAGCACCGAGAGAAACCTCCCCGACCACCTGTCGGATGACTCCATCCAGTTGAAGTTCCTTCCGAACCGTTCTCTCGCTTAGGCCTTGACTTGCCTGGCACTTTTCCGACGACTAGAGTTAACAAGTCGATTGCCGTCGCTACTGATTACACGACACGCTACGCGATAACAAAGGTGTTGCCGACTATAGTTGTGCAACAGACGTCGTTGATTTTCTCCATCACTGTTGTGAATGTGACCAAGTTCTCGCGGCATTATATTGTAAATACAGTCTTTCTATACTTCCAACACCCCCATAACAGTATGCTTTGCCTCTGGCATGTTCATGATCACCGATGGCATACAAAATAGTGATGCAGACTAAGCTTCGCAAAGAATTAATGTTCCATCTCTTCCTTACAGGCTGCTGTGTTTCAACTAAATCTGCATTTCCTGTGCCCAGTGGTCTCGTTGCTCAATTAGTGCTTGCCTATTTCTGTTGCACTGCAACCCACTAATGTTAAAATGTGATACTTCTCCTCTTTTCCGTTGTCCTCCTGTCCTTTTACACTGCTGCAAACTTTTAGATTTCGATGCTCGAATGATTAATACAACAATTGATGCTACCATATTATGTGAAGACTGTCATGACGGCAATAATTTAGGTGGACCTGAAACTAAATGAAAAAAAAAGAAAACAGACGTGTGAGTAGGAATAACTTGTGACCAAACTGGCTCCATGCTAAACTTTGCCTCAAGGAAATTGGTCTTAAAAGTCTCAAACACTTTTCGTGCTCTCGTGACTGTCTAATAGACAGTCACGGAAGTTGCACAAAAAGGAGTGCCTTTCTGTTGGGGAACTGTTTTTATCACGAGTATGCTATACAGCACCAGTTGTGCTATGAGCAGGCACAACTGCACATACAAGCTATAGCCTGAACTTTAAAATAATTTCAGATCTATTTGTGAACTTCCCAAGCCACTTCACAACTGCAAGCTGAATCTGATGTATGCTGTCTCAGGGTCATGACCTATATTTGGGGGAAGACTAAGAATGCAGCCTGTGACTGAAGTTTCAGTGTTTTGAGCCCACCATTTCGAAATGCTTTTTATGTGCACTCAGTAGGAGACAGTTCTCCAAGCTTCTTGATATGATTTTCAGTGATACTAGAAGCAAAGCTTATTAGTTGTATTATACTAAATTTTCATATTTTCTCTAATATACTGTGGTCGCGATAACACCACACTGCTTAAAAGGCATTGAGAATAAAAAAGCTACTTATTTGCCCTAGTATAATGTAGAAATCGGCATTCTGCAGTCTGAAAAGTGAAAACAAAAACATTATCGTTGCAACATTCACAACCACTTTAGCTGCTAGTAAAATCATTGATGTACATGTAAAGAGCCTCTATGTTGTGTCTGTTAAAAACATGCTCCATCATGCTGCAGCATTATGCACATTAGCTTTGTGTAGAAGCCACAGCTGTTGCAATGTGCTGCACCGCAATGCACCTTGGTTATGTGGAAAAGCTACCATTGTTGCTATGCTCTTTACTGTTATACACGTCAGCCTTGTGCCAAAGCCACTACACTTGCAATGTGCTGCACCTCAAAACGTTTCAGGTATGTGGGAATGCACACTTGCATGCGCTAGATTTGGGCATTTTTAATGCAAATAATTATTTTTTCATACCAAGCACTTTGCAGTAGGCAATTTTACGTCCCGACTCGTTTCGGTCTTCTGCATTGAAAACAAAAATATGTTACAGTGACCCCGAACCTGTTTCCCAGCATAACAACCTGACACTCTAGCCATTTGACCACTGTCGTGCACATACTTCTTGCTCCCCAATGCATTGCTGTGTGTATGGGATAGTGGCACGTGTATAACAGTGCATAATACATGTCAGAGCATGTGTGCATATACAAGTTGCTTATCAAACTGTGAGCATGTCAGTCTCTCCCATTCTTCCTTTGTAGCTGGACTTCGAGGTGCTTTGTTAGAATGCACCACCTTCGGGATTCGCTCACATTTCCAAGTCCCCCTCACTGTAGCAGCTAGCACAACATGGACACTGTACCTTTATGCTGCAATGTTTCTTCACTGGAGTACAAAAAGGAATTGTGTAGATCCAACATACATGTTGAAAGTGGTTAATGAGAATCTATGAAACATTCATATTTAATGCATTGTTGCAATCCAAATGATGGAAAGCGTATTTGCGTTGGCAAGCTAGCAGTAGCAGATGTCACAGGCATGTTATGCAGGGAAGCCACCTTATCACCTATAGCTGTTCTCTGTGCAGTGAGGATGAAGGTGACATGTGCTTGTTTAGTGAAGAACGTTGACAAGAGGTGTATGCACAGAGACATATGACACTTATCTTAATACTACATGTAAGGCTTGTATACTTGTGTCGCAGCGACACATACCCATTCTATGAGATGGGCCTAGAATAGGCACGTGCCCATTTGCGCATACTGCATAAGCCAAGTTTTCCACTCGTCAAAACAGCTGCCACCACAGTGTTAGGAAAGAGGCAAAGAAACCATGCCTTTGCATTCATACTCTCCTCACAAAGCTTGTGTCATATATGCAATCACTCGCCATACACAAACACATTGGTCAACACTGCAATGTTTGGAAGAACCCAAACCAACGCTACATAGCCATTTACCTGCAACATAAATCCCGACTGTGTCTGGAATCTACATAATGTTTCTTAATTTTTCAGGCATTTGGTGGTAGAGGCCAGCGCATTAGACAGAAATCCTTCTTGACTGCAGCAATGTTCAGAATGTAGTATGAGGTACTCTGTCTAGCTGGAAGTTGAAGATAGAAGTTATATTAGTAGTTAAAATATAGTAGCTAGTATTGAAACTACACATGCAATCAAGGCTGAGCCACATGCGAACACGGAAGAGCAGACACACACGGTGGTCACTTGAGCTGGCATTGTGTAGCTTTACCAACAAGCCCAGCTGGACACTGAAGTAAGGCATGTTGTTGGGCTAGTCAGCTTGTACCTTCAGCAAAATTTTAAACTGTGTGAGGAAGACAGGAGATGAACAAAAGCATAGATGCATGCGCAAAATATAGACTTCCGACTGGCTCTGTTTGGTGAAGGCAGAGAGTTCTTCAAATGGCAAAACAAAAAACATTCGCAAAGAAATTGTGCAAGAGGCAGATATGAAAAATAGCAAGGCCACCTGTGCATTAAGAGTGCAGTAGAGTCCCAAGGTGCCCATCTAAGAATTCTATTTCTTTCCTTGATAGGTATCAAGAAGGTGAGCTAACTTAGTTGTCACAAATTTTAGCGATGTGGAATGCTTTGATGACTTCTCTTTCTGCTTTTGATCTTGCCTTCGAAAGGAATTTATTCTGTTCCAGATGAGGCAGGCAGCTTTTGCTGTCGCAGCTCCTGCACCGCAAGAGGAGATTCTCAAGGAAAGAATTACTCAGATGGGCACATTAAGACTCTCCTGCAATCTTAATGCATACATGGCCATGATATTTTTCATCACTGCCTCATGCACAAATTATTCGCAATTGCTCCTTGTTTTGCTAACTTGAAGTACCTTATATATTCTCTGCTTTCACGAAATAAAACCAGTTGGAAGCCTGTGCTTTGTGTGCGCCTATGTTTCAGTTCATGTCCTGTCTTCCTTGCGGAGTTTAAAATTTTGCCTAACCAGCTGTATAGCTTGTGTATACAATGAGTAATTAATATTATGATGACTGCAGCACAGCAATGGTCTAGTGGCATAGTGTGGACATAGTGTAGAAATCGTACTAAGTAAAAAATCTGGAAATGCCATAAATTGTGAAATCAACCCTTATCTCTTGGTTTCCTACAGCTGCAGAGCACTTGACCACTGCAGCAGTCAGGCATGCTGTATATTGACACGTGTACTTTATCGGGCGACCACTTCTCGCCACCTAACAAATGTAATCGCGCTGCGCAGGACGTGCCTGCATGTAAAAGAAGTTTCTGGAAGTTATCGATGGGTTCCATCCACTGTCTTTCACTGCAACTTGTGTTATCTAAATGCATGTGTGCGTGACGTGAATAATGTGAAACTTTGTGAAAGGCACGCGGGTCCCAGCGATTGCTCTGGAACATTCGACGACAGATGTATAAAGGCCGACGCGCTTGACCCGCTCATCAGATTTTCGACGACCGCCGATCGTGTTCGCCGCTACCATCCTTCTTTGAGTGTAGCCTGTTTTTGAGGGCACAAGTTCGCCCAATAAAACGCTCGTTTCATTAATCACAGTTTTGCTGCCCACGTGACAATATTGGGGAGTGCCAGGAATTGAGAGATCGAGACAGACCGCCACTAGAAGTTCCCTGGGCCAGGTGACAACTCAAATGCATCCAAATATTTCTATATTTCACTATATAAACTTTTGTAGAATGAGGAACTTTTCAAGGGTGCAGTTGTTTCACACAAAAGAAAACTATTACTAAATAGTGACCAGTTTCTTTTGTTTTGTAAGCCAGATTGCATGTATTTGACATTGCTTACTGACTCTTACTTATTCTCGCTGTCCGATACAAGCATATGCCTTCACATGTTTTCAAACAATGTGTGGAGCCATGTTTTTGGTGGAATAAAATTGGTCCCAATACAGAGCTTCGTGGCACACCGGATCTTACTAGCAATCACGGAGAAGAAAATTCATTAGTAGTTACAAATTGGTTCGCGTTAGTTAAAAATTTACTAATCCAATTTGTAGTCCTGTCAATTCGAAGTTTACTGTCTTTTGTGTATTGGACCAAGCCGATGACCCCTGGCCTGGGCGGGCCCTGGCACTTTACCTAGTGGTGGCCTTTGAAAATAGCAGTGTGGCACCAGTGGTTGCATCAGGATCTAGGCTCATGAAGATAGACAGCAACGTGCACAGGGCAAGGAGTTTGGTGGCCTGGTACTCGTCACAGTTGTGGAGAACACTATAGTTTTTGCGAGTCCTAGCCCCTACCTAGGGTACCAGTCTGTGCACTGTGTGTATATATATATATAGGATGTGCAAGATTGTTTGTTGGCAGCACGTGATTATGCGGCAGCTGACGGGCCTTCTATGTGTTTCGCCCTGGTAGTGCGGTCGTCTTTGTGATTCTAGAGCTGTGCTGGCATTGCCCAAGAACAGGATCTAACGGCATGGTGCATAATTGCAGAGTGGGGGTGCTCCATTCTATTCCCACTCCATTCCTTCAGAGTTGTGGTTATGCGATTCCAGTCCTTATAACTTGTCAGAATTCTGACAGTTGGACCAGTCCCACTGTTTGAGTGGTCAAACTAATCTACTCCAATCCTCCAATTACAGTAAATAAAACGCTTCCCGTATAATTATTTACTACTTGCGCCCCGATACAGCGATAGCGTAGAGGTAGAGCATCCGCCTCACGTGCAGAAGGACTGTGGTTCAAATCCAGGTGCCAGCATACTTTATCCCGGCTGACCTTCCACATATGCCCCCATGGGTAATGTCCAAAATACCGGTACGTCTATCTATTCCCGGAATTTCTAAAAAATCGCGAATACCTACCGTCGGCCTCAGACATTTAACACTTGAATATATGTCGAAAGAATATGACTCCTTGGTGAGCGTGTATACAGACGGCTCGGTCTCGTCGTATGCGTCTGGTGCGGCTTTTGTCGTGCCTGCGCATCAAGTCATTCGACGGTTTCGTCTGCATAACAAGACGACTACATCTACGGAATTAGTGGCAATAAGAGAGGCCGTTCAATATATTGCGCGACAGCCTCCTCAAATATGGACAGTTTTCAGTGACGCAAAATCGGCTCTTCAACTACTTAGAGTGGTGTTGAAAGAAAGCGCTTACAGAGTGTTGGCTCTTCAAACTGCCGAGCTCTACACTTTAGCGCAAGAAAACGGCCACCAGATCACATTTCAGTGGATTCCTAGTCACTGCGGTATACAGGGCAACGAACTGGCCGACGCCGAAACGAAGAAAGCACTCGAAGAACGAGAGTCACTGCTTTCAATTCCTTTTTCAAGAGCGGACGCCAACTGTCTCCTCTCCAGTGTCATCCGAAAATTGACAGCAAAGCACTGGCACAATCCGGATAATCGCCACAGACGACTCCAGAGATCGGACCCCACCATGAATTTTAGGCTACCACCGAAAATTCAACGAAGCTGTGCCAGCCTTCTGCACAGACTAAGGCTGGGGGTAGCGTTTACGCGCGGATACGTGCACCTCATGCGACGCACCGAGTCTCCACACTGTGAGGTGTGCAATGTGACTGAGACTATAGGTCATGTGCTTTGTGACTGCCCTAAGTTTGTGGAAGAGCGTGATAGGTTGGTCAAGGACCTTACGCGTCTCGACAGCGCACCGTTGTCGGAGGACGTTATTTTAGGCCCTTGGCCAGACGCTCAGTCGAGTTTCAAGGCGATCAAGGCATTACTGAACTTTTTAAAAATTACGGGCCTGGATTGCAGACTTTGAGCGTGCCAAATTGCTTGCCATATGTTCTACATCTTCCTTCTATCGTCATCGTCACCCATCATGCACCTCTTTCTTCGCTCTTTCTTTCCCTCTTCCCCTTCCCCCAATGCCGAGTAGCTGGCTAGAGGAATATACCTCAGGCCGACCTCTCGGCATTTCGTGTCATTAAACTTCTTTCTCTCTCTCTCCAGGTGCCACACAATTTTCCACCGGATAAAAAAAATCCACGTTGATACAGTTGTATAAACAGGCCTGGTGGCCTGACCCCAGTGACCAGAACTGGTAATGCACTCCCTTACCAGAGCAGGATTGGCCACAACCTCCTATATGAATAGAACAATCAAACCCCGGTCCTCGGTCCCCAGCAGCTGCGAAGCAACTGACCACAGCGGCGGTCAGACCTGTGACGCCGCAGAGGGTGCTAATAATCTCTGGATCCGGACAGGCCACCATTGGAATCTGAACCTGGCAACGTTTAACGCTAGAACGTTCTCTAGTGAGGCGAGTCTAGCAGTGCTATTGGAGGAATTAGCGGGCATTAAACGGGATATAATAGAGCTCAGTGAGGTTGCGAGGACAAATGAAGCATATACAGCGCTAAAAAGCAGGCACATCCTGTGCCACCGGGGCTTAGCGGAGAGACGAGAACCAGGAGTTGGATTCCTGATTAATAAGGATATAGCTGGTAACATACAGGAATACTTGATTTAATTTTTCTGTCAAATTCTTTAATACCACATCTAGAAATATGTAAAACGGAGGATGGTCTTTCGGACCATAAAATGGTGCAAGCATTTCTAAACTTAGGACCTGTACCATACCCATGTGCTCTTCATGAAACATTGTTGAAGTTTTCCTCTGCCAACGATGTTGGTGTGTTAGACTTTTTAGAGCGTTCTTTCGATCATTTTGTTCATCTCGTTGAGTCAAATACTAGTACAGATAATTTATGGGACTACTACTTTGCAACGGTCATGGATTGTATTAAAAACTACATACCAAAGTGCTATAAAAGAATTAAAAGGAAAAATCCTTGGATTACAAGGGAAGTTATACATCTAAAGAGAAGATTAAAGCGAAAACGTGGGGACTGTTCGAGGAATCCAACCCCCTATAAGAAAATCTCAATTCAACACATGAGCCATGACCTGAAATGCCTTATAAAACAATCTAAAGACAAGTTTTATAATGTGACACTTACGAAGTTCCTTAAAGAGGCACCGCAGAAGTTCTGGCGGTACGTCAACCCATCTACAAAACCGTTATCCTCAGAATCCTGCAGTACTGCTGCAATGCAAGCTGAAAATTTTAATACTTACTTTGCATCCGTTTTTACTAAAGATAATGGTCATACACCTCATATAGCCTACACAGCTGCTAGACCACCCATTGCAGACATTGAAATCAATGAACAAGGCGTTTTAAATCTTCTCCTGAATATTGATGTTAAGAAGAGCCCTGGTCCTGACGGCATTCCAAATGAATTTTTACGTAGATATGCAGAATGGAACTCTAAATACCTAACTAAAATTTTTCAGTCCTCTGTTGATAGTGGTTGCTTCCTGGTAGCATGGAAACGCGCAAAAATCATACCTATACACAAAAGTGGCAGTACAGCAGAAGTGGCAAATTACAGACCAATTTCTATTACAAGCGCGTGTTCTAAGCTCCTTGAGCACATTGTTAATAAACAATTAGTTTCTTACTTGGACCAATACAACTTGTTTTTTCCTGGACAGCACGGTTTCCGAAAACGGCTTTCAACAACTACCCAACTCATTGAAATTGTACATGACCTCTCTGAAACGTTAAACTCCCGTGGTCAAACAGACATAATCTTCCTCGACTTTGCGAAAGCATTCGACAAAGTGTCCCATCCGAAGTTAATCATAAAAATTGATTCTGTATTTCAGAGCCCCGCAATCACTCAGTGGTTTTCATCTTACCTTTCTTCTAGAGAACAATACGTTGAATTCGGGGGGTGCACATCACGCCCTTCCTGTGTTGTGTCCGGAGTTCCGCAAGGAAGTGTCCTAGGTCCTCTTTTATTTCTGATCTTTATAAATGACTTGCCCAGTAATATTAGTGTCCCTGTCAGGCTGTTTGCTGACGATTGTGTGATGTATAATAAAATTCGGGATAGTAATGATCAGGCCAATTTACAGTCTAGTTTGCAAATAATTAAAAAATGGTGTGACGACTGGCAGATGGAACTAAACGCAGCTAAGTCTGTTGTTATGTCCATAACGAGAAAGAAAAAAATTTTGCGTTACCCTTACAATATAAATAGTATAACTATTAGCAGAGTCGATAAACATAAGTATCTAGGAGTAACGTTCACTTCTGACCTCAGATGGAATCAACACATTGACGCTGTATGTGGTAAGGCCAGCAAAGCGCTCTGGAGCCTAAGACGGAATATAAGTGCGTCGACACCTGAGGTCAAAATTTTAGCCTATAAATCGTTAATACGTCCTATCTTGGAGTATGCTAAAGCTGTATGGGATCCCTACACTAAATCCAACCAACAAAAGATTGACAGAATCCAGAGGTTAGCCTCAAGGTTCATATTTAACAAGTATCGCTACTGCCAATCCCCCACTGAACTTTGTAAGCTTGCCGACTTACCTCCGCTAGACTTACGTACCAAGTATGAGCGACTGAAACTAATCTACCTTATCATTAATGGTCACTTGCTTGTCGACAAACACAACTTCTTCAAAATCTCGACAAATGAAACATCCAGACATCGTCATAGCCAGTACATCACACCCTCTCAGGTCAGAAATGACTGTTTTAAGTACAGTTTTGTCCCGAGAGGCATTACGGAATGGAATGCGCTTCCCGACTCTGTCATGTCGGCCTCATGCATTGAGGAGTTTTTGCAATGTGTACATGTTATTCTTTTCGCCGCTAACTAATATGTAACTTTGTCAAAGGTGTATATGTTCATTTCTTTTCTTATTTTGGGGGGGAAGTTTGTAAGGTGCATAAAATCCAAACCGATTCGCGTCCCTGCTGAAATGTCTGCTGCTGTTCATTTACTTGCTTTTGTTGTCATACTGTATCCTTGTATGTGTTTGTATTTTCCACTCCTGTAAAGGCCCTTCATGGGCTGACAGTATTATTAAATAAATAAAATAATAAAAATTGTATAGCATTAACGAGAGGGTAGCAGGTCTTGTTGTAAAACTTAAGAAGAGGTACAAATTGAAGGCCGTACATGTCTAGCCGCCTACATCCAGTGACTAGCAAGTCGAAAGCTTCTATGAAGACGTGGAATCGGCGATGGATAAGGTCAAAACAAGATACCTTTCTCCAGCCTGCTTCTTGCCTACCCTGGCATTGAAGTCGCCCATCAGTATAGTAGAGTTTGCAGAATGGAATAATTTGCGGACAATGAATACCTTCTTCCGCAAGTGGGATAACCGAAAGTGGACTTGGAGGAGCCCGAATGGCGAGACTAGAAATGAAGTAGACCTCATACCCTGCGCTAACCCTGGCATCATACAAGATGTGGACGTGCTCGGCAAGGTGCGCTACAGTGACCATAGGATGGTAATATCTCGAATTAGCCTAGACTAAAGGAGGGAATGGAAAAAACTGGTACATAAGAAGCCGATCAATGAGTTAGCGGTAAGAGGGAAAGTAGAGGAATTTCGGATCAGGCTGCGGAAGAGGTATTGGGCTTTAACTGAGGAAGAGACCCTCAGTGTTGAAGCAATGAACGAAAATCTTATGGGCATCATTAAGGAGTGTGAATAGAAGTCGGTTGTAACTTCGTTAGACAGGATACCGGTAAGTTATCGCAGGAGATGAAAGACCTAATTAAGAAACCAACCCTTATACATAGCTTTCATTGATTACGAGAAAGCGTTTGATTGAGTAAAAACCTCAGCAGTCATTATGGAATCGGGGTGTAGACGAGCCTTATGTGAAAATACTGCAAGATATCTACAGCGGCTCCACAGCCACCGTAGTCCTCCATAAAGAAAGCAACAAAATCCCAATAAAGAAGGGCGTCAGGCAGGGAGATACGAACTCTCCTATGCTATTGACGGCGTGTCTACAGGAGGTATTCAGAGACCTGGATTGGGAAGAATTGGGGATAATAGTTAATGGAGAATACCTTAGTAACTTGCGATTTGCTGATGATATTGCCTTGCTTAGTAACTCAGAGGACCAATTGCAATGCATGCTCACTGACCTGGAGAGGCAAAGCAGAATGGTGGGTCTAAAAATTAGTCTGCAGAAAACTTAAATAATGTTTAACAGTCTCGGAAGAGAACAGCAGTTTACGATAGGTAGTGAGGCACTGGAAGTGGTAAGGGGAATACATCTACTTAGGGCAGGTAGTGACTGCGGATCCGGATCATGAGACTGAAATAATTTGAAGAATAAGAATGGGCTGGGGTGCGTTTGGCAGGCATTCTCGGATCATGAACAGCAGGTTGCCATTATCCCTCAAGAGGAAAGTGTGAAACAGCTGTGTCTTACTAGTACTCACGTACAGGGCAGAAACCTGGAGGCTTACGAAACGGGTTCTACTTAAATTGAAGACAGCGCAACGAGCTATGGAAAGAAGAAGAATGATAGGTGTAGCATTAAGGGGATAAGATGAGAACAGATTGGGTGAGGGAACCAACGCGAGTTAATGATATCTTAGTTGAAATCAAGAAAAATGGGCAGGGCACGTAATGAGGAGGGAAGATAATCGATGGTCATTAAGGTTTATGGACTGGATTCCAAGAGAGGGGAAGCGTAGCAGGGGGCGGCAGCAAATTAGGTGGGCGGATGAGATTAATAAGTTTGCAGGGACAACATGGCCACAATTAGGACATGACCGGGGTAGTTGCTGTTTACGCAAGCATTTTGCAAATGCGGCTCGCTTTTAAGCACCCCTCCTTATGTCTAAAAAAACAGAAATAAACATTCAGTATACTTTTTCAACTTTTACTAAGCTTATCATATAGCTCAGTGTTAACATACAGTAATCACAGGTGAGGTTACAAAAAGCAGTAATAATTGACAGTAAACACTGCTTGGATGGTGAAAAACATGGGAATCAGGTCATTTTATTTTTGACAACAACCTTTTTTGGCATAGGAGGCTCAGGAAATGGTGATGTAGCAACACTGTAAAGACTGAATAAGATAGATGTGGAATGCCTTGATGACTTCTCTTTCTGTTTTCTTTATTTTGTCTTCGAAAGGAATTTATTCTGTTCAAGATAAGGGAGGCAGCTTTTGCATCTGCAACAGAACATCGGTGGATGTTGTGTGAAGCACTTTTTCTTTGCTTTTTCACTACCTGAGCAAGGTAACTTTCTTTGTGCTTCATTGCGCGATTTCTGCAGTCAACTTCCATTATTTCTACCCTGACGAGACTGACGGGTCGAATTAAGATGCGAAAACCTGCTGAAACACCGTTGATTCATTTGGCAGTATGTGCTTGCGCAATTTGCCTCTGAAACGAACATGCATCAACTTTCTATTTGTCCAAAGTATAAAACTAAAGTAGAAATGACAACTCCAAACCAAAGTGGAAACCTATGCATACCTGATTTTTTAGTATGCCAGCCAACTTTCTAAAGTCAGCTTCGCTGTATTACAGCCATGATAAGCGGTAAAGCATATACTGAAAAGATTTCGCGCCAAAGAACAACACACACAAGAAAGACGACGACACCATGGGCGCCTGTGGTGTTGTCTTTCACGTGTGTGTTGATTTTTGGCGCAAAATCATTTCCGTATGCAAGATCACCAACTAGCCCAGCAGTTAACTCTTCTAACGTGAAGCATATGAATGCTACAAACATGGTTTTAGTTTCGCACTTGATTGTACAGCTAGGCAATTTTCGGCTCAATGTCCTTGGAAAACAAAAACTGTTCGTTAGAATCAGATACGTACTACAATCAGACATTGTCAGCCACCGTTACAGCTTAAAAATCTTTCTCAGCTGGGTCAAAAATAAGCATTTCAGGCAGGAGATAGCGTTTGTATAACACATTCACTGTCCCCTAAGCTCTGCTCAGGCAGACGTTGCCACTAAAAGGGGTCGTTATTGGGGTCTGGTCAAGTTCGCATTATATGGCGAATGCCAGGTTTAGGATCAAAATACTGAATGTTTAGGCCCATAGAAATGCATGGGCACCGGCCAGGACCGAATTAACTGAAAAATGAAATTAACGAGAGTCGGATTATTGGAAGTTTACTGTACACCCTTTTCTGTTCTACAAGGACTTGTCATTTTAATATGTAGTTTTCTTCTATCAGTGTGGCAATGGTGCTAAATTTAGCATTTGAAATCATCCATCGTTCCAAGGACAAGTTGCAAAGTAGGGGCACATTTTGAGACTTGAAACATTTGCACATATAAAGGCAGGACACATTAACAGCTGTCCACTTAACATAAGTTGGCTGTATTATCTGCATAGTATGTGGTTGCTTTTTTGGAATGTGGTCATTCTGTAAAAGAAAGTTTTATTTGTTTCAAATAAATTGCTGAACTATTGCTTGTGTGTTTTCCTGTGCTCTCTGTGCTGATTGCGCTTTTGAAAGTGCAGTGAGCGACTGCAGACTGAAATGCACAAGGGTTCACTTCATCATGTCGGGAAGGATTTTTTGGCTTGACCAAGGAGCCTTAACCCCTACCATGCATACACACTTTTTTGTATAAACACATCAAATGAAAGAGAGTGACCTCATCTATTTTAAAGCCTGGCAATGTTAGACAGAGTGAAGTACAAATACCATTTGCTGTTAAGAGGAAGCTTTAGCTCGGGCCCATCTCCGACGCGGCCTATTCAAATACATGTAAAACGCAAAAATGTTTTTCTGAGACTACACCTGGACTGATTTTAATGAAATTTGTTGCATTTGAGAAAGAAAGTTAAATTCTAGTGACTGTTGGAAGTGGAATTTCGATTTAGGGCCTGAATTTTGTTAAAAAGATTTTCAAATATTCGACCATTTGAAAAAAAATAGAAGCACGTTTACAAATTCATAGGTCTGCATCAAGAACAGACATCGCGGTTCGGTTAACAGCATACATTAGATCATTCAAAGCGGACAAATTCGATAGGTCATTTTACATCTTACGTGAATTTGTTACGTTGGTTACAAGGGTTCTGCAAAAGTTGTATTTCCATATTACTAAAATTTTTTATATTCATGTGTACATCAATTTTGTCCGCTTTAGATGTACTATTAGATGCAATTTACAGAATTCTATTATCTTTCATCATTGTCAGTTAGAGTTGTAAACTTGATAGCTTCGTATCTTGGAAATTTTCAATTTCTGCCAATATTTAATAAAAAATTAATGACCTATATCGAAAATTCGGAACCAACATTCACTAGATTTTAAGCTTTTCTTTTAAATGCTACAAACATCATCAAATTCGTTGCAGTGGTTGCCGAGAAAAATCAATTCTCCTTTTACATATATTTAGATAGGAGCACCTGAGCTAAAGCTTCCTCTTAGTATTGCTGCTAAAACCTCATGTTTGTGTATAGTGTGCACATGCAGTGCTGGCTATGCCGTGGTTGAGCCCCGAAACAGCTTTCACCACGCTGCTTGCTATAGCATTGCTGTGTTCTGCAAACTGAGGGCAAAACTATAAATATCTAGAAGTTCATCAGCGCAATTGAGAGCTATTTCCGTATGTTTGATGCACTCCTGGCCAGGGACTTTTCGTCCTGTAGGCAAAATAGATGGCCGCCTCGGACGCTGTTTTGGAAAAAGTGCAGCATACCTCGAAAGCTTCCTCAGAATGCTTCACCAGCAGGTTCTGCCAGCGAGTGAAGTGGGGCACAATAATCTGACTTTACATGGTCCGGCACAATACCTTAAAATGCTGCTGCTTCTGGCTTCCATTTACTATGACATGCTGGTGCACCTCAACATGGAGCAACCCCATTTTACTAAAATTCTGAATTCTTCTACCAACATGGTGTGGTGTGGCTATCTATGATCACTGTATAAAACCAGGGCAAAAAGCATGTCTAGAAAGTACAAAAGCTGGTATAACTGTAATGAATGACCTGCAGTCATCCAAAATGTGTAAAATCGCAAGAATTGGTCAAGCTCAAACACTGCAGAGTTTAACTAGTCCTGGCATAATTTTTTTTCTTATGCATGTGTAGCTGTCATTCAGTCAATTACACTACGAAACTTCAAATTCCTTCTATGTGCAACAAATATATCCTTAATGCAAACATTTAAACATGTGCCAAAGGCAGTGTGGCCCCATAACCTGGTGACAACATTGCATGGTAGGTCACAAACAAATGATGCATGCTGCAGTTCATAAGTAAGCCATGCCATTATTAGGTCATTGAAAACTGAGCATGTTAGGACCACTATGCAGCACAACATTGGTCTTTCCTTTCTGTCTTGGTGCACACTGTGGAGTGGGTGCATTTTAAAAACCTCAGGCGATTAAAGTTAAGCCGGAGTCCGCAACTATGGCATGCCTCGTAATCGTATCGTGGTTGTGACTTATAGAACACTAGAATTAAATTAATTTTAACTTAGATGTTTGAAAAGAGTCATAAGAAAATTTATTTAGTGAAGCAAGTCTTAGCACACATTAAGAATCCCTCAAAGCACACGCAGCTTTCAGTGGCATGGTATGGTCATAAAAGTTGCCATGTAGAACCAGATTAATATAAAAAAGTCCAGTCCAAAAGTTTAATGTCAGTGCTCCATTACATGTAAGCATGAGGGACACATCTTTAAAGGCATCATCTAAATCCTGTGTAAGTATATATTGGTAAATATCAAATGGCCCTACATCTAAGGAAGTTATAGGGTGTTATAACAGGAAGCCACAAGATTTTTGGTATGCACTCTTCTTATAGAGACAATATAGGGCAGCAACAAAATAGTTGGGCCTTGTGAAGAATTCATTCAAGATCTTTGCCAATTTGGCAGGTTCACTATTACTAGAGATAATGAAGGCCAATCACCTTGAAATGCTTGCCCAAACCTCATCAGCATTGCATCACTTATTTCAAATAACTTTCTTTTTGTCATTTTGCCAGATTAAAGTTCTCGAAAACCTGCTTGGCTGGTTTCAAGAACTTTTTTGAGAACGGTTTGGTTCCATTCGAATGCAGCATTGTCAGTCTTTAGTGAACTAGACCCATCTTTACTGATATGCAATCAAGTAGATCAAAGCAGATGCTGTCAAAGTGCATGTGACAGAGTGTTAGGAGTGGGCATTCCTGGGTGATGTTGCCAAAAAGGGAGTTGTGAGCTTAATGCACATAGCAGCTGTAGCATATGAAAACCAGCACATTACTAATTTTTTAGATACCGCAGGGCTTGCACTGATGCTGGTCATAGTCTACTATAATTTCCACCATATATGGCCCTTGTAATCAAAAGTTTTTATTGTCCTACAATATATTCCCTCTGTGTACAATCAACATCTCTGTCAAGGACAACAGAAACAATACGATTGGAAAATGCAGAATTCTCCATCTGCGGAGGTGGCTGGCTGATTGCCGTATAAGATGCTTTGTGAGCTGGCATTGATGTCTAAATCTCAACTCATCTGCAAGCGTGCAAAATAGGCTTTGGGATACTTTTACCACAAGCAGAGACTAGAATGACTGTTGCATGTGACATATGGCACATACCCATGACGAAGGATCAGCTAGGATTCCCCATGAATACAACATCAAATAGCTTTATATTCCCACTAACTTGATAGTACATAATACTGATATGTAACAAAAATAAACAACAAAGTAACTGAAAAACGAACAGGTCTACTACGATTGAGCCACAAAGGGTTTAAGATGGAAACATTTGTGTTAATAGTATGAAAAATATGTGCCTAAGATGTCATCTTCCCAGCAGCAACAACATGATCATGCACAAACTAGCATTACTCTTCAGGTGCACTCCAGGCTGCTCACACCATTTTCTACAAGATTTGAAGCCCAACAGGCAGAAGGGGCCACAATTTGGCCAGTCAGAAGGGCAATGCGCTAAATACAAAAAAAACCTACAGGCCCACTATGCAATGCTTTTGCCAAACTATCCCAACCTTCAATGTGTGCAAGTCCACAATGACCAGGAAAAGAAGTAAACAAATTCCTTAAAGATGGAATGAAAAAGAAATGTTGCGACAATTCAGAAATGAATTCTGTGTACTTTCTAGTGGCACACGGATAGACAGCCGGTGGGCACAATTTGAATTTGAACTCGGCAGTGCTGCAGGGGCAAATACCACACTCATACTTCTGAAAAGCGTTGGTTACAATGCTGATTTGGAAGGGAAACATTGCAAATACTTCTTCAGAAGTTCAAGCATCTGACCAGTAAGTTGTTGAGCATGACTAGGGGAAATATCAATTTCACAAATAGCACCATTTCAAATAAACTGGCCCACTGCATTACTATTTTTCTAAAAGCCTCTGTACGCGTTAATACAACCTCAACCTGAGGCAGCTTAAATCTAGGTCCCATGGAATCAAAAAATACAGCGGCGAGTATAACACTTAATTTGCTATCTTGCGAACATGAGCGAAAACTTCAATTTGAAAAGGTTTGCTCGAAAGGAAAACTCACGGCTGTAACTCTGCTGCTCGTCGCCAGTTGTGTTAATAATAATAATAATAATAAAACATCTGCACGATGAATAGACACTTCGATATTTGAAGCAGCTCGTTAGTGGATATCAAGGAATGTGCACTGGAAAAGAGCGAAACATGTAACCGACTGACTGACGGAAGTAAGGCTCACAGGATAAGTTTTCTCTGCCTACACCGATAATGCAGAACGTATTGTGCAATTAAATCGCCCGTAATGCGCAGCAATTACCGCACTCGATTGAAGTCGCCATCGCAGCGACGCGCCATTTATTTCAGGACCACGAAAAACAGGGTATTCACTTAAGTACAGCGGCGGTTTACCTGTCGGCAAGCCCCTAACTCGCATATGACGAAAGCAAATCTCACGGAGTCCAAGCCCACGATTGCTCAAGTCAAACTGCGCTCGCACGAATATCGCGCACGTTATACGCTTTCGACACGCACAAAAGCGCGCGCAGAACGTCTTGCAGCCGACACGGCGGCAATGGCTAATCTACGTTCGAGAGTAGCTTTTTCAAAAAAGTAAAAACAAGCAACAATGTGACGTCACATCCTACAAGAAAGAGTTGTTCTCCTCTCTTACCTTCTTTCAGCTCACGCATGCGTAGCGACCGCGGAGCCCTCGGGGGCGATGTTCAGGTGTCGAATCACCACTGTCTGTTGCATGCACACGCACGCTTTGTGCTGATTTGCGCGTAGTCGGTCACATGACTTAACGACGTGGTCTTATTGGATCTCTTCGCCCTTCTTTGCAAGCTCGGAATGCCTGAAGGCTTGCAAAGGTTGCTGGGTTGGTGTGCTCCACGCTCTCACCCGCTCAGTTCGCGCGCTCTCTTTGAACGTGGTGGTTGTGTCGTTGTGCCAAGTGCTCATGAGTTCCAGGGTGAGCGTTGGTCAGCTCCAGGTGAACGTTTTTGTCATGCGCTTTGGAGCTCCATTTCTGCGGCGCCTGTACGTCTTACGCCTATCAAGAGGTAAGTTACAGTTCATGAAATCAATGTTTTTCTATTAGCAGCCCCGCAAGTCTCGTGTCTGCGCATAATCGAAGGACGGGCATTGTAGTACATCCCCATCTTTTGCAGCGACGGTAACATCAATCGGCGATTGACCATACGTTGTGTTGCGTTTGATCGCACCGTACTACTTTTCTGCAAACTTCTGAGCTTACTCTGTCCTATATTTCTGCGCAGCGCTGATATCCGCTAAAAAAAATTCTGAATTCGAAACTTTAGAACCGTTAACTCCCCTGTAGCACACAGGATAAGCCCACGAAAGTTATCGTTGTTTTTACTGAACATGCAGTGGCGAATAATAAGAAAATGAATATTAATTATAATAGCTTCCCGACACACACTGTCCAGAATAGCCTTGCTTCAGCTACGTTTGAGTTTTCTTTGCGTAACCGTGATTGCGATAGCAATCAATAGTACAACTGCGTAAGCTTGAAATAGCTGAAATTTTGTACGCATTTGAATCGCGGTCGGGGCACATTTCTGCACGTTATGGCCGGCAGCGCTGCTGAATTTTAATACGCCTGTCTTTAGGGCTGCTATATTCTTACTAACAGTGCATGCACTTTTGCTGGAATAACTAAACTGTAGGGCGACTTGTTAGACTGTTAGACTTAATGGCTTGTTCGCAAGAGGTCGTATTTTTTAGTACGTAACAGTGAAACTTTTTCTTACTTGACTGATTCCTTCGCGTGCTCATAGTGATAACCGTGTCGCTTAAACTTCGGTACTTGTGCTGGTGGCGTTTTGTTTGCGTAACAGGGATTTCCAAAGTAATAGTAAAACTGCGTTCGTTCGGGATAATAGAACTTTGCTGTCGTTTGTATCGCGATTTCAGAATTTGCAGCCCGTGATGGCCGGTCGCGCTGCTGAATTTAACAGCTCGTGTATTTACGGCTGGTATTGCTTTATTGGCTAACAGTGTCGTGCACGTTGTCGCGATAACGAGACATCTGGGCGACTTGTTAAGTTTCTGCTTATTTACACGTGAACGGATGCATGCTAGTATGGTGTTACGGTCCAATTCACGCCTCAGCTCTGTAACGACGAAACGTGCGCGCTGATGAGCTCGCTCGCACGTGGTCGCAATTTCTTTATTATACGAGTTAGTGAGGGTTGACTCCATCACACGCTCGTATTGAGTAACCGTGTTGCTTAAGCTTCGTCTGCCATTGGTGTTTTGTTTGCTGAATGATCGCGATAGCAATCGTAAAAACTGCGTAAGGATGGATCAACTGAATTTGCTTATTTCAACACTCTTAATGTCACGCAGGGCGTGCTAAAGAGGGGTGGGATCCTACACAATAAGTGGAAATCGTGGTTTTGAAGTATGATGGGACAGCTTGTCGCTGACCTCAGAAGAAGGAATAACCGTGCACGTTTGTACGTGAACTTGGGACGTGGATACAGATGTAGGCATCTGTATCACGATCGGAGCACTTGCTGCGCGTGATGGCTAATTGGGCCGGCCGCACTGCTGAACTTTACCACGCTTGTCTTTACGGCTGGTATACCAACCGTAAAGACAAGCGTCGTTAAAGTTCAGCAGTGCGGCCGGCCACTTCAACATTAAGTACAGCATACATATATGTGCCAAACAGTGACATGCACATTTTTCGAAATAACGAAACTTTGGGACAACTTGTTAGGCTGCTGCCTATTTGCATGTGGTCGGATGCATGCTATTATGAGGGTAATAAGATCAAGCTTAGGCCTCAGCTTCCTGTAACGATTGACACATTTACGCTACTTATACTATAGCTCGTTCGCACGTGGTCGTATTGTTTCGTATTAATAATGGGGAACGTTTGTCGATCTTCGTTGACTGCTAAATTTGCGTCACGCTACCGCCCTCACTGATTAACCGTGTCGCCAATTGAGCTTCGTCTGCCGTTTGAGTTTTCTTTGCGTAACTGCGACTGCGAGAGCGATCGTAAAATAGCATGCGGTTGAAATAACTACACATTTGTGGGCATTTTTACCGCGATCCCAGCACTTGTTGCACGTGATGGTTGGCCTGCCGCGCTGCTGAATTTTCCCACGCGTTTCTGTCATGCAATGCCCTACACGTTCGTTTCTGGGAATAGCAAAATTTTGGGCGACATCTTTTACACGTTCTCAGGTGCATGCTAGTATGCTGGTGAGGTCAAGCTTACGTCTCAGATGTCTGTAACGATCGAATCGTTTACGCCTATTAGGCTATCGCTCCGAATTCGCACGTTGTCCTATTTTTAGTAATGGAGTCCCGGCCGCGGCGCCCGCATTTTGATGAGGGCGATATGCGAAAACACCCGTGTACTTAGATTTAGGTGCATGTTAAGAACCTCAGGTGGTCGAAATTTCCGGAGTACTCCACTACGGCGTGCCTCATAATCAGAAAGTGGTTTTGGCACGTAAAAACCCCATAATTTAATTTGACTGTTAATTAAATTTCTGTCGGGTGCGCGTTTTATCGCGTTTTGCTGGACACAATAAGAGTTTGTTCACTCACTCTGTCAGGTGATTTACCGTGTCGCCTAAGTTTTGTCTATCGTTGGAGTTTTATTCGCATAATCGCGTTTGGAAGACCAATACAATCGTGGAAGTTCCAAATAACGGAACTATATTGTAGGCATTTGTATTTCAGTGGCAGCACCTCGCACACAGGGCGGTTGACCAACCGTGCTGCTTCAGTTTTCTCGCATTTGCTATCATTTGGGCCAGCTGCACTACAGCGTTTGTGCTGACATGTGTGCGCGACGCGCTGGACAAGATTACGAGCCTGTTGCATCCCCATGTTGTCATTGTATATTCACTGGAGTTATATAGTCGACAATCGCCTAATTTTTGTATTATTATTGCGATAGGAATTGTACGGACACTCCTGGTGAAATTCCGCTGACGCGGACGTGCGCCGCGATGGGTAGTGGCTTCGTGGGCGCTGTTCCCGCGCAGCTTAGTGTCGAAGTTCGCGTAAATTTGGCTCTGGAAAGGCATTGTGGCTGGAAGCAGCAGGAAGCGATTGCGTGTTGCTACCGCCCCCTCTTCACACCAGCGTTCATACAGCGTGTTTACCGTCAGGGAGATGTGCTCATGCTTGGCTTTGCGCACGACACTGTTTGTTAATTTAACAAGGAAGCGAAGGTTTACTGTAACTTAAAGTGGCGATAACACGTACAGCTGCTTAAATATAGCCGTTTGAGAATTTGCTGTTCCAATCGCTGCTTCGCTTTTCGGACGAAACTATGCTATGCTGACAAAGTGACTAGGAGAATTCCTTTTATCTTTGTACAGAGATGAAATCATTACTTTTCTGATAACTGTTCGCTCAACGAGTTTGTATTAAGCCATAAAGAAGCAAAGTTGCTGTCAGAACCTGCAGATTGCTATTAAATGTGCAGGTTGTTAAATAGCAATTTTCGTAAACATTTCTAACACGTTTTTATTGCATACTTTACAGCCATGCTGTGTTCCTGCCATGAGCCTGGCGTCACTTTGAGTCGACATCATTCTTCGTTGATGACCAGCACAGAAACAGGCCCACGGAAATCTGCTAACCTTCTTAGTACCTCTGGTCTCAGCAATCTATTTTCTTGTACGTTTGCGACCACTGGAACCGATCCTTCAGGATTACTAGTAAATTGTGTAGCGTACCCCGGATCTCTTCTTTTCTGCATCTGAAACTATGGACGAAAGACTTCACCCAGCGTGTGGCGACTTCCTTATGGGCTGATATACCTGTGAACTCTGGGTTACTTTTTGTCTCTGGGACTGTTCAAGCAAGCCCACAGAAATGCCCCACTAAATTTCTTGGTACACGTGAACTGCAATGTAGTTGTCTTCGACCGCTGAGCCAGCCTGCAGTGAGCCTTAGTAAAATGTTTAGTCGCCAAGATACCTGCAATCTTTTCACAAATATTTGTATCTGCTGCCATGGAAGAACAGCCACGCTCTGCCTCTGGTAACTTCCATCGAGGCTGTCTGACACCCGTGAATTTTTAGGATGAAATTGTGTTTTTGTGTGGCCGCTGAAGCAAGCCCGCACAAATCCTCTATTAGCTTTTCATATGAGTGAACTCATGTAATGCTGAAGCGATCATGCTGCAAGCTTTTAGTTAATTGTGTAATCGCCAGGGTACCTGTGACGTTTCAGCAATATTTGGCTGTGGCCACGGAGAGGTCACATTCAGCTTCTGTTTACTTGCTTAGAGGCCTTCAAGCCTCTAAACAAGTAAACAGAAGCAGAACAGAAACACAAATTCACTTATGGTGAATTTATGTTTGTGAACACTCAAGTGCAGCAAGTGTCTTGTAACTCTAGTACTTGTGACATCAGTTTGGTATTGTGTTGAAGCAAGTGTCTTGTAACTGCTTTTGTATCTGTGAACTCTCCAGGAATGTTCGTGTTTGCAACTGCTTAAGTGATCCTTGAGTAATTTTTTTTAATGCCCAGTGTGTCTATAAAATATGTAGTACTTCTACTGTGTGCAACCGCTGAAGGAGGCCTGCAGAAAGTGGAGTAGCTTCCGTCATGGCTAAGACACCTCTGAACTTTCCAGTAAATATTGTACAGTGAAAGCTCGTTAATTCGAACTTCAATAATTCAAATTTATGGTTAATTCGAACTGTACGATTTGGTACGGCCAAGCTCCATAGAAGTCTATGCATAAAAAAGTCCGTTAATTCGAACGCGAGAAGGTTCCCTCACGGATAATTCGAACTACGCCCGCCTGGCACGGCCAGAGAAACGCGCCTACTGCCTACACACAGGGCTGTATTGCCTCCGAAACGGAGAGAACGGCGAGAGAAGGCAAAATCGGACAAAAATCTAACCGACGCGGGGTCAACCAGAAGGCAGCGGCGGCTGCCGCCTCTCCGTTCTACGTAACCTCGGAGACTTCTTGCCCGTTGCGAATGTCGGAGGCTTTGCAAATCTTGTACAGCTGCTAATGTTGTGCGGAGATGGCACGGCAAGCTCCAAAACACAGCGAATCAAGTACGTCGCAGCTGCGCTTGCAATCAAGAACCAACGAATCAGGGCCTTCGCCACCTTCACATGTTCAGCGTCTTTGTCTCGGCAGTCTTCATCGGTTGTGCACCTCTGTTTTCAGCTTAGGAGGTATCGGCCGTCGCGATTCATTGGGATGGTGTTAAGCCCCGGCTAACGTTCGTTTCGGTGGACATCGGTGGTGTGGCACAGTCGGACCCAGAGCTTCGACTTGATGGCGTGTGCCCGCGGCACACGCCATCACTTTCTGACACGCCAAATTTGTGACATGCCCTACTGCTTCCAAATCGCAGTGTACTGTTGCCCTCCTTCACTTTCGTTAGTTCGAACATTCGTTAATTCGAACTGAAGCGGCTCCCCCTTGCGGTTCGAATTAACGAGCTTTTACTGTATTTATGGGCCCGCGACCGTTGAAGTGAGCCAGCCCACAGTAGCCCTCTGTTGTGTCGGCAGCGGCAGGCAAGCGGGGGGCCCCGACCAGCGAACGCGCGGCTAACGCCGGCGCAGTAAAGGAGACGCGGAGCGAACTGCTCCCGTTGAAAACGGGAACGAAGACTCCCCGTTTATTGCTGATAAAGGCTTCACACGCCAGATGACACCTCCCGATTGGTCCAATGCTCGTCGCATGACAGAAGGGGGGTGCGCCATCTAGCTAAACAACTACAAAATATACATGTGCGATGACACATAGATCTGACAGGGGGCGACACTATACTACACCCTCCTACTAACTTCCTTAATTTGTACCCCCCACCCTTGCATAGGGCTTTTGAAGTTCTTTTACTGGCCGAGGTGCATCTGCGAATTATTAGCTCAACTGAAATGGTCTTGTCACTACACACGAAAGTGTCGATGTTTGCTCTGGTTACCTTTGCCAGAACTTGTTATGGATGCACAGTGCATTTGCTCTACACTCTAAGAACAGTTGCACCCTTTGGGGTGTAAATTTGTGATAGAACAATAATCGTCATCTGTCTTACTTGCCTTTCCTTTCTTGAAAACCCTGCGCTCATTACTTTCCTGTCGAGAATGCTCTGTCATGCTGATAATGCGTATGCCGTTCGTGACATGGAAGTACTGGGCTTGCAGCGTTAAAGAAAGGAAATGCAGGCAAGCCAAATGACGATTATTGTTCTGTGGAAAATATACACCCCAAGGGTGCAAGTGTTTTTAGAGTGTAAATGGATGATCATACAGCAGCTGTTTGTCTATATATGACCACTGAACTAGCCTCGAGTAATTTTGTTAATTGCGTAATGTAGTTGTGACATCTTAATTTAGCATACCTCGTGTTTGTGTATGTAACTACTGAATATGGCCTAGGGAAAGGCTCTGGCAACTTAAGGTGGCTAACATATCTAAACATTTCAGCAAATTTTTCATTGATGTGCCTGCGACCACGACAGTGAGCCCACAGCAAGCCTTGTGATAAGTTCCATAGTGGCCCCACTGCGAATTCTTAAATTTTCTTGCTACCCAAAGTGCATTTGTAAAGAGTTCGAATAATGTGCACATTTACTAACCATGGTGCGGTATAAATAACTCCTAATAGCTGAACTTGTATGATGAAATTATCGAGTTTTATTTGCATTGATTGGTTTTACTAAAAACTGTTAGTGCATTTTAGAGTTCAACGAGTGATCTTCCTGCAACTGTTCTATTGAAATAAATGCTGTATTTTTAATGAGATTGTCAAATGATTCAGCAGCCTGCAGAACTTAGTTCTGTAGCTTCGTCCCTGTTAGCACAAAGAAGTATAGGTTGCATGTCTATATGTTTTGAATTAATGCATTTTTATCAAGTTGTATGTAATGTATTTGCTTAGTGTAGCAGGGAACCATGTGCACAATGCTTAGTTGCACTGCAGCCTTCATTTAACGTGCTTTGAGATGCGGTGGGCTGCATTCCTGGCTTATCTCCTGGTACTTCAGCTTTTGCATGACAAAAATATTTGGTTGACTTATTCGATTCCTGGATTTTTTTGTGTTGCTCTGGTATACACTGACGCCATGAATGCTTAACCAATTTTCTCTGCTTGCATATAACTTACTATTTATAGATGTGAATTTCAAGGCTGTATTATTTGTGTCATTTTATACTATTCACTTTCTGTAATATAATTTCTTGCAGCATTCTATTGTTCATTTTTTACCCCTGTGCATTTCTGTTACACAATGTTCACTAATGTTCACCTTTTTTTTCTCGTTTATCCATCATGTTATGTTTGTGTTCTCTTTATTGTGCACGGTGCCATTTCTGTAGGGGGTACAGACCTTGTCAAGCCGAATTCATTTGGCTTTTTGTCTACTGTCATCTGTACATGTATAGATGCAAAATAAACTTGAATTGAAATTCACCGCTGAGATGGATCTTCAAGAGCCATGCAGTTCCTTTTCATCATTGCCTACAAGTCATCACAAAACCAGCGTACTTTGTTAATGGTATGTAAACTTCAGCAGGCTTGCTGCACTGTAGGGCCCATTCTGAGGAAAGTCCCAATTATGGTAATTTGTAATCAATATGGACGCTCTGTGGATATCCTCAATCCCCAACCAAATGTCCCACAAACGTCCTTTGGACGATTGGTAAAATGTCCCAGAAGCGTCCTACATCCTCGCAAAAATGTCCTTGGGATGTACTCCGGGTTATGCAATAAGAATAATCCATATTTAAACATCTCTTGGACGTCCGAATATCCCATTATGACGTTCGGGGGACGTTTATTTGAACGTCAATCCCAGGGACGTCCGAATGTCCCGTTTTCGATCTCTGCTGGGCATCTGTAGGACGCTGGTGCTCCAATGGGATTATCTTCAAAGGTCCTGCGGACGTCCGAAAATTTGATTTTGATGTACGATGGACGTTCGTGGGATGTGCAATTCTCTTGCGTCGGACGATCCTATGGACATCCGTAGTACATCATCGGGACTTCTAGGGATGTCCGACGGACATCAAAATATCCTTTGTAGGACGTCCTTTGGACATTCACTGGAGATCTGTGGTCCAGTGGGTTGGCGTCGACAGAGGGCTGTCCCTCTAACCCTAACGAGGGCGCGCACGAGGCCCGGGCGCGAGGACTCACTGACCGCGCAGCTTCCGCAGTCCCCCTGCCCCGCGGGGAACCCTTGCTCACGTTCCATGAGGTTACCACACATTATTACCTGTGAAGACGGGCATTCCTCATCCCGCACCCCGCATTATGCATGGCGCAGGCGGTGACCCTTCGACTTTTACAAGCGCGTGCGTATCCTAACCTTGCGGTTCTTCACGCCATATATACCCTGAAAGGTATCCCAGTGCGGACTGCTCTGCCTGTGGACTAAGGGCAACATTGGACCATGTGTTGTGGGAGTGCGAAGCCATCGGCTCCTCCTTCAGCGAGGATAGGTGGGCTACGCTCTTGGGAAGCCCCGAATTCAACGACCAAACCCTGGCCGTCCAGATGCCCACGGTCGGGCCGTCAAGCTCGGCTTGGCGGTCCCTACGTGAGACTAGCCGGGTGACGCGGGGTCTCCCCTGCGTCTCCCGGCTAGCCTAAACGGTTTACTGTGAAAAACGGTTTGAACGGTTTACTGTGCAGCGACCGTTGCATATTCAGCTTGAAAGTCATATCGACATCCTGAAGTGATCTACACGTTCCACATCCAAATGAAGACTTCCAGTAGATCTTGTAGGAACGTGCTAATCGGCAAGGTTCCAAAAACGTGCCATCACGGTATGATTTGAATGGGGAATCTGCATTCGAGACATATTCTGGGCACTTGTACCAGGAGACAGCCTGTCAGGCAGCTGTGCGTTTGCTTTCAAGCGGCTCTCTCGTTAGAAATTTACTTAACATATTAACTTATGCTACTAAGGGGCGTTCCAAGACATCGTACCCGGGCATTCTTTCAGCCCACACATATGAATAGTCTGTCACCCAGAGGTTTGGTCTTTGTTTTCTAGAAACATGTTTTTCGATATGCTCAAATTACAACGCAATTAAAGCTACGTCTCTAGCTCCCCAATACACCGTTCTTCGGGTAATGTTTAAGAGCATATGACCTTAGAAACATTAATTACGATATACCAAGTGTGCCACGGAATAAGGTTTTGAAGGGAACTGCTCAGTGCACTTCTATGCTGCCACACGCGTGTGCCTTCGTTTGCACGCTATGTATCTGCTCTTCCGTGCACGCGGCAGACAGATGTAATGCGTAGCGTTCAGCGTATACCGCGTTTGCTACGGATGTCTGCTGCATTATGGTGGCAAGCTGCATTTTGAAGCAAATTAATGCTTTCTTAACAGCAACATGCACAGTACAGGTTCAAAAGTCACCGCCTAAAGCTATCATAGGCCATAACTGCCAAATAACGTCCTAAGGATATCCCATGAACGTCAAATATCCGAGTGCTGCGTCTGTTGGATGTCCCTTAGATGTTTAAAATGAAAAAAAAATTGTTTAACATAAAATCCTATAGATATCTGCATGTCTGAGAGCGACATATCCAGGATGTTCAGTCGAATGCCTTTTCTTTTGTATAGGACTGACTCCCATAGTATGTCATCTGTAGCATAAGTCATTCGGATTCGTGGGCATCTCCACTGGACGTCGTAATGTCCGGAGCTGGATGTTCCACGAGCGTTCCTCGGATATCTGTGGTCCACTGGGAAGCACAGAGCAGCATTTGTTTTGAAGAAACCCAGAAACATGGAGGAAAATAACTGGGCGCGTCTAAGTGCACAAGTACCTGTACCTCAATAGCATGGACCCAGATTGGCGGAAAAGGTGAAGTTGGCGGCTAAGTACAGGGTGATAGAAAGTGTAAATATACATGGCAGGAGTCATAAAAAAGAAAGTGAAAGAGAGACAGACCCTTTTCCTCCCAAACAACCTCCCAAACAAAACGCCATGGAGATTCACAATAATGGCAAGAAAATTGGAAATGAGAAGGTAAAACCTGTACAGTAACATAGACAGTGACTTGCTATCCGAGGCTCGAGCTGGTTGTCCGAGGACAAAAACATACGGAAGCAAATGTGCAGAAAGATGAGGCATGCGTCTGCTGCAGCAAAAATCCGGAGACCAATTAGCACATCCTAATGAAATGCGAAGGCATTTACCCACCGAGACCCGTATGTATACCGTCACCTTTCAAAAGCACTTAGATTTAAAGTGCATGGAAGCACCAGCCGGTCAGCCGTCGAGATAAGCAAGAACTGCTTGAAAAAAAATATATATATATATAATAAGGCAGGGAAGAGACTGACTGATACGTCACAGTTGCAGGCGTAGGTATCCAGTACAAGGTAGATGGGGAAATTTTGAGGCAGAGAAAGAAGATTAAGGAGATATATACACAAACGCTAGCATGAAAAGCATGTATAGCATACTTGATTAAATCAAGCAGGCTAGGTGACTATTTGTCACCGCCCCGTTTCAAAGGGGATGCCAATACATCATCATCATCATAAAGAAAACGAGCACGATGTTTGGGAGGTCAATGCGGGGGCATGCGGGGATATCTGCTTCGTTATTTAACTACAGCAGGCCACAGTGCTCTTGCATATTTTGAGCTGTAAAAGAATGATCTCTCAATGTGAACCTTCGCCCCCTTTCTTTGTTGACAAGGGCTTCTTGGCTGACTTCAGACAGATTTTGCCTATCTTACCTGCATGGATATCTAATAACCACTTCTAGAAAAAACGGTCGGTTAGGCAACTTGTAGATAGTGCAGGAACATGAAAATGGTATTAAATAATACGTCATGACCATGCATGCACGGTCATGCAAAGAACACATAGCAATACGAAGGACATACTAAATAAACTAGTGTAATTATAGCCGTAAACAGGGTAGGACGCTTCTTTGTTGACGTCACCCTCTGCTGTGCCATCTAACTGAACTGCCACAGCCTCCACCAGATGGCATGCAGTACCCGAGTTTGGGTACTTGCCTTTTTGGACATTACAGGAGCATACGACAACGTAGACCGCAGCATTTTGTGGGATATTCTGGAAGGGGAAGGCTTAGGTAACGATTGTATACAGCTTTTGAGAGAGATTTACCTAGAAAATACTGTTTGCGTTGAATGGGAAGGGATGAGGAGCGCGGAGAAAGTTCATATCAACAAGGGACTGAGGCAGGGGTGCCCTTTATCCCCGCTGCTGTTTATGATGTACATGGTGAGGATGGAGAGGGCGCTAGAAGGAAGTAATATCGGGTTTAATCTCTCATACAAACAGGCAGGTACAGTAATAGAGCAGCAACTCCCAGGTTTATTTTATGCGGACGACATTGTGTTGCTCGCAAACAAGCAAAGTGATTTGCAACGTCTGGCTAATATCTGTGGACAGGAAGGCAACAATTTAGGTTTGAAATTTAGTGTTAGAAAATCAGGTGTTATTGTATTCAATGAAAACAGTGAACAGACAGTGGAGATACAGGGCCAAGAAATACCTCGGGTAACAGAATATAAATACCTTGGTATATGGATAAACGAAGGCAACGGATATATGGAAACACAGGAAAAAACCATAACAGTCAAGGGGAAGAGAAATGCAGCCATAATGAAGCACAGAGCGCTATGGGGATACAATAGGTACGTACGAGGTCCTCCGAGGTATGTGGAAAGGGGTAATGGTTCCAGGACTTACTTTTGCAAATGCGGTTGTTTGCTTTAAATCAGGGGTACAATCAGGACTCGACGGGAACCAAAGGTCAGTGGGTCGCCTCGCATTGGGCGCTCACGGGAAGACTACAAATGAAGCTGTGCAAGGGGATATGGGCTGGACTAGTTTTGAAGGGAGGGAAGCTCGCAGTAAAATTGAGTATGAAGAACGGCTGAGGAATATGGAGGAAAGTAAATGGGCTGGGAGAGTGTTCAGGTATCTGTACAGGCAAAACATTGATTCACAGTGGAGGAAAAGAACTAGGAAGCTTACAAGCAAGTATGCGGCCTGTGGGGTGGGCAACACAGCAACAAAGAAGGTCAAGCGGAAAGTTAGAGAGGCTGAATTAATCTCATGGGTGGCGGCAATGGAAAAGAAACCTGCCATGAGTAACTACTTAAGGGGAAAAAACGAAATTAGGAAAGAAACCATTTATGATAACTCAAAGGGAAGCTCATTACTTTTCGAAGCGAGATCGGGATGCCTTAGAACACGCACGTATAAAGCGAGATATAAGGAAGAAGAAGCATGTGCTTGCTGCGGTAAAGCTAGGGAAACGACGGAGCATATTTTATTAGAATGTGAAGACATCTATCCAGCGGTCGATTTAGGCACCACTGGCCGCCTTGAAGCCCTTGGGTTCAGCGGGAGCAGCGGTAAAGCAAACAGGTCCGCAATAGACATCAGTAAGAAGCGATTGGAGGATTGGTGGAAGAAAAGTAGGGAAACGACAAAGGACGGAGACGTACAAAAGCACAGTTCGCAATAGGGTATCAGAAAATTTGGACGTGGTAGTTCATAGTGTGTTTTTTTTTCTCATGGGTTAACCTAGGTAGGATATTAGGCAGCATAGTAGCAAGAGCTTGGTGGCGCAAGCCACCGCCCCGTTCCAAAGGGGACGCTCATAACATCCATCCATCCATCCATGGGTACTGCATGCCAACGAAGAAGAAGACACATATGTACTAGCTGTGTGTGGTAAATATGTAGAAACAATGGAACACCTCATACTAAAATGTGATGGTATCAATCCCGATGTCGTTGCGGCCACAGTCACCCTTCCCGAGGCCCTAGGGTTCAGAGATAATGATAGTCATGTAAATAAATGTGCGGTGGAAATTAGCAAAAGGCAATTGGAGGATTGGTGGCTCAAAAGCAGAGAGGTGACATAAGGTTAAAAGGGTAGGAAGTCGTATTTAAAGAAAATCAAGAAATTCAATAACACACAACGCAGATAAAAATAAAAGGCAAAATAAAAATCTGAGCATGGTGGCAACTGCCATCGCCCCGTTTCAAAGGGGACGCTCCTACCTTCCATCCATCCATCCATGGTCTTTAATAACTTTTAATGAAGAGACGTGCGATTACATACCGTCAATTCAACAGCAAGTTACACCCATAGGCAAGAAGTGTCAATATGTTGCTGTACACATAAACGAAGCAAGGACCTACCCAAGCATCCACCAAGATCATCTAAGAATGAAGGGGAAGCGGAATGCAGTAATAATGTAACAGAATAAATATGAGGTGGTGCAAGCAACCTGTAAAAAAGTAACGGTGCCAGTTCTATCGTTCACAAATGCTATTCTACTCTTAAAACCAGACATCTTGTTGAGGTTGGAAGTTAGCCAAAGGTTGGCAAGCCAGTTGGTTCTGTGGGTCCACTTTAAAACCACAAATTCAGGAATAGTACGTAGGTTGGGCCTCTCTTGAAGTCAAAGTGCACAGCAAGATTGGTGGGCTTTGCAAGAGTATTGATATGGTTATGCTCTGCCAGTTTTAATATCTGCCAGGGCTGCAGCAGTGCTAGTGTATTATGGAAAGTGTAGATAAGAGTCTGCGACTGGGAATCTTGCTAGAAGTTTGTTGTGGTCTGTCTCTCTGCCCAGCTGTGCTCGTTTTCACAAAGCTGTAAGACTCGTAGAAGGCGTGGTATACCTCTTCAATACTACAGTGCAAGGCAAGCATTGTGGGAAAGAGCTAAATGAGTGTTTCTCTGTAGAAATCTTCCAACGAGCAATTATGGACAGGCCACATGAGTGACCAGGAATGTTGCTCCCCCCTGCAGTTTCTGCACTGCAGAGTACTAAAAGCTTTCGGTGTGACCAACAATGTTAACTTGTAAGCCAGCAAGTAGCGAGTGCTTTTGCGAAAACCAAGAGCCACATGCAAACGCAGACAAAATGACCTTTATTCAAGCAAAAAAAAAAATAATAATAAGAATACAATACAATAGCCACAGAAAGAGTGCATCGTACCAGCCATGGCTACACACATTCAACAGAGCAGATAAACAATCTCGCAGACAATGTACTGCATAGCACAGACCACTCAATAATGATTAAGAGGGGTCGTGGTAACTCCATGACTAGACGGCGTCGAATACATTGCAGCTCACTGGGCACTATGACGTGCACCTAACAGGGGCAGCACTATGCCATATCTTTTTCCTAGCACATTAATTTGACGCACAACAGCACAGTAACACTGACATAAGAAAAGGCATTAGCGGCTGCATTTATGAGAGCTTCAAGAACAAGATCACCTGTACACCTCACCTCCTTGCCCTTGTACAGACAACATTTTGCCTAAATGTGACTGCAGGTGTACATTACTTTACCTGATAAACTGCCTGGCTCACCTGAACTCAAACTTCACACAGAAGAAGCATCTCATGGTGGTTGCATTTTAATATCATGTCTTGGTGCATTACTTGATGGTTTCGTTCATTCAGAATAAAGTATGTGCTTGCCTGTGACGATGCTGGCAAATAGTGTAGAATTTGCAGGAACACAATGGTTGTGCCAACTGTCATTGTTAGAGCAACAGCATAGGTTACAGGCAAAGCACTGTGTGCACTTTTTTTCACCACCACAGTGACAGATGCCACAGTAATGTTCCAGCAAATCCTCCACTGTGTTTGGAAAGTCCACACGCAAGCCTATCCGACATGCAAGCCTGACCATGTTCTTATTTGAAGCTCTTCTCTCCAAATACTGTAGGCACTCCATTTTCAATTTTTTTCAGTAGCAAAATTCACAGACACACCACGAGTAGGTAATACACGCAACTTTTCGGAAAAGCAAAGCCAAGTGATACAGTGTGACTGGTCGACAGCTGATGTTGCTCCAGGTAGTGCCATTAAATCACATGAGGAAGGTTTGAACAAACTACTCTAAAAGCATTTTTTTTTCAGCGCCAAGTTTTGTAAAGGCACGTTAAAATAGGCCAAACAGCCTATAACCAGCAGCCTCCAGTACTTTGCACAAGGAAAAAGAGTTCTATGAAGCACCACTGCCAACAATCTCTTTTTATCTGACTGCAATTACATTTTTTGTGATGAGCTGAAACAGACCAGAAATGTAGCCCTTACACACTGCCCATTGCTGGCTCAGCATGCACAGACAAGTTAACACCAACTGTGGATGCAGTGCTCTTGTGCTGCATGTCGTACCAAGACCTGGGGATTTTGAGAGCTATAATTCTCAACTATCGACTATGTGTGCAGTCAATGATTACATGTTTTGTACATATGCATGGATTGGTGAGCCAACTCAAACAAAAAGGTCACAGACATGCAGGCCTTGTAGTTCCTTCAGTTGGTTCCACCAAGAAATAAACACACCTGAGAATCAGGTGAACGAGTCTTACTTTATGTTGCCAAGCAAAGTGGCTGCAAAGATGCCAAATCAGCTCCAATATACATTTAAAATTTGCAATTAAGCACGAAGCCTAAAAAAGGCTGATTTTTATTCTTAAAAATTAGATCCGGAATTTTGCATGTTTGTGGAGGCCAGTAACTATGCTGTCACTAACAAAATAAGCAGCTCTATTTCAGGATGACTGTTGCACTAAGACAAAAGACACATGCTGGCACTTCGTGTGTGCAATGTACAAAAGAGGGATAATCCAAGGTGTCGAGCAATTATATTAAATGAGTGCTGCATAGAAGTCTCAGCGCCTTAAAATGGCTAACAGTGAATAAGAGTGAAGCCATCTCAATAGGACGGATAGGAAAGATTACAAAAAGCACAAGCGGCATCAACCTTGGTAGTTCCTACGAAAGAACAAAAGTTCACCACATTTAGTAGAACAAAACAAGAGTTCTAAACAAAACATCTGGTGCACAAAGCAAGAGAGGATATCAGGTCATCATAATGTGTTGCAAACCACATGGCATGAACTACGAAAAAGTGGACATTGTCACACAACCAATTCTCACCTTTACATCACTTAAAATCGAACCTCATTATAACAAAGTCGCATCTGACACAGAAACACCTTCGTTATATCCTATATTTGTAAGAAGTGTACACACTGGTATAGGTGAAAATAATTATGATTGGGTCTATGCAATGGAAGTGCAAATGTGACGCCTCTGATGAGTCAGCGACGGGTCTCCTACCAATCTTTATGGCATGTCACCAGCTTGCCGTGTCAATATGTAGCATGTGAACAATGCAAAATTATAAATGCACTTCGCATTATCATTAATATACATAAACATGTGATTCGTGTGGTCACTCAGGAACGGAACATTAGCCTCCACACTTCAAGAAGCCAAGCCACACTGCTGGGCAAACACACATGCACATTTAGAAAGTGCTGTTTGCTCTAGCTGACATTTTTTCACCCCAATCCACATTCTAAGCTGTGAGAAAACAAATACTTGCTCTGCTGTACCCAATATTACCTCTGATTTTGGCATTTTGCTATATCAGTAGAATACTTATTGAAATAAAGCATGGCCAACAAAATTATAGATTTACTTCTTTATGTCAAATTATCAGCCATTCCTGCGTTACTTATTTTGAGATTCAACTTTTTACATTTGTGCTATGCCATTAATCACCCATGTATCTAAAAAAAAAAATTTTTGTTTGCACCGTGCACTACCAAGTTGGCACAAATCACGCCTTTGTTATGTCTTTAAAATGATTGTGCTCTGGAAAGAAAGTGTTTCCTCGTCTTTACAACCTTGTCACTGCCAAGGTCCACATTAGTGCAGATCAATTATGAAACCATACTCTTATTTATTTATATATTTATTCAGTTACCTCACAGGCTCCCGAAGGATGACTGTGTGAGGGGAGGATACAGGGAATTAGAAAAAAAGAAAGGAGTAAAAAGAAATTATACATTGTTATTATACAAATGGACCAGTACCGTTCATGGGCATTAAAGATTATTACTCCTGAGCCAGCACACTATATGTGATGTGTGTGTGCTCCATTAGGTACTAAAGGATCGAATTTTGGCAAGTCACTTAAAAGTATGAAACCTTAAAGTTGATGTCCAGAAATGTAGACAATGGCAGTGAGGAGGTTTTAAACAAATGTATGATTATGTATGATTACAGAGACAGTGCAAAAAGATGTATTATTATGACAAACATTTACAGTTGTCTGTTGCAATATAACGAAAGTTCAGTGTTAGCTACAATTGTGCAGAGTACAGTGAATTCCTTTTTTTTCCTGAGACAAAACAAAGCTAATGACAAAACAAGATCAGCGATGCCTGTTACACATTTGGCATGGTACTTAAGACTTATCAGAAAGTGTAATATGATCACTGTAATATATAAAGTTCATGACAAGTGATGTGAATAATGTGGGATGTTAGGCATGTAAGTGCAACGGTAATGATTAATAGCACTCAAGCACACAATCATATGTGTCCAATGCAGTTAGAAATTGGGTGTACTTGGAGCTGTTCCTAGTTAAACCAGCTCAGTAGCTCACCATATGGGCTGCATCGTAGTGTGAATATTTAAAACACAAGGACATTACTTGCACAGATGAAGCACTTTGTGACGCAGATCCCCCTGAACCCCTTCTTATTGTACACAGAGAAATGTCTGGTTCTAATGCACACCAAATTTTTGTAAAAATAAATTATAAATAAAAGTTCCTACAGCACTTGCACTTCAGCCACCAATATCTGCGGGCCAAATTGACAAGCCTGAGAACACTTTCTTTTTTCACAACAGCAAATGTTTCAAACAGCTGCTACCTAACAGGCCACAATCTTCTAGTATTCTTTCTGTGCTTTTCAAAATATGCAAGTGAAGCGAAAATGCACATATTACATAATGGCTTCATGCAATATTAACATAAAATAGGCTATCTGCACTTTCCAGATATTCAAGTTTGTCTGCTTTACATTTGGCCTAGCCAACAACTTCTCATTGTTGTGCTCTGTATCTACATCTTCCCGCAATGCATGAATAACTGCAGGGGAAATCAAACAATGGTTGTGCGAAGTTGCAAAAGTCTCTTATTATTTGTACTTTTGAATGCCACCAATAGCTGGCAATCAAGTGTGCAAAATAATACTTGTGACAGTAGGAATAGACATAAATACTCTCTTCTATCTGCCTGTGTTTTTCATTAAGGAACTACTACTGTGCATAGTGCATCAGAGCCACCAAGGTTTATACAAGCACTAGGGCAGTCAGCTTAGGCTCAGCATAAAATTGTTTACATGCAACTATAGAACTCTACCGAAAAGCTTTGACTTCTATCTTATATTATATTGTACTCTTCCAGATAGTTTCTACTTTGCAAGTTTTACCAGGAAAGATATCAGTGGCCTTTCGGCTACATCGACTGCTCAATGACTAGCTTAATGAACAATGTTTGTTTCCCTAAGAAGCATGCCTCTCTTGTCCTCTCAGCACTGCTGCATAAACATCGAAATATGGAGGCAGTGACCAAACACTTATACACACAGAAAAATAGCCAGTCTCCATCCACATTATCCAAACAGAAACGATTCTATACAAACATACATTTGGTCTGCCAGCAGATAGTTTAGATAAGGTTTGGATGTCATTTTCCAGGAACACAAGGCACTCTAGAGGCTCATTATCTTTTGCACCTTTTTCTGGTGAGTCTGGACATAAACCACCAGAAATGAAAAATAACATGTTGCACAAGGTGACAAGTATTCTATGTTGATTTGTGTATCTGTGAGGAGTACAATATATAACAGGTTAAGCAGCTCCATAACAATACAAAGATTCCCTTCATTTGATTCAATTCCACTGTTATCGGCCTTCATGCCAGTTCTGGCAATGATGCCAGCGATGCAGTGCCCAAGACAATCACAATGAACAGAATTATGATCATATGATCAGAAATAGAATTCGATCAATTTTGGCCCACGTGCACATGAATATTAGCAGGTTTACACAATGCTAGCAAGAAAAGAATTTTCCTAATGCAGCAATTAAGTCAACACAGAAAAAAAAATAAAGGACTCATAGGTGCCTTGAAAAGTGTTATGTACCAGTGTGCACACACATGATAAACAGAATGCACAAGATAGCCTGTGAGCACATTAATCTTCATACATTCATGCAAAACTCATTACGAAATCTGCAGAGAGGACGCCATCGTACAAAGCTGAATGTGGCTAATCTACATTCACAGCCTGGAAGGCATACGAAAACACAATCTTTTGCTTGATCTTGATACTTGACAAGAACCACCAACAAGAATCACAAGATGGCTTGGCATCTTGTAAAAAACAGAATCTTTGGCTTAGGCAAAATACTGGGGAAGTACACTCTGTTAAAACTTACTCGTACAAATTCGATGCAGTCTTTCCATATGGTGCCTTACAAAAACACTACGAGAGAGACAGGGGGCAGCCAAGAGCAAACTTTCTCACTTAGAGGGCTTGGCACTTGAGCTTCTGAAGTTTAAGAATGTGTCAAAAAAGCTGCCTGAACATTCTGCAACCTACACATACTACTAAATTTTTTCAAAAGCTTTAAAAACCACTATCGTAATGCATCACAACATTCTTTGAAGAAAGGATAAAAGCCCACTAATTTTAACAGAAGATGCTGTTACTCACAAACTACAAGTTCTACCTATATTGAACACTGAGGAGCAGCTACGTTTTAGGCTCAAAAGGATGTGACGCTGTGGTACATTTGTGGAGAGGTTAAAGAAAGAAATAATAATAAAAAAAACATTGCTTTTTTTTTGTCCAGATGGGAACATGTTCTTATTTGAACAATAAAAGAATTAATCCTAAAGGTAAAAAGCACTTCATTTAAACTAAGCACACAAGAAAACAAATGTGCTCAACAGACATCACATGCAAGTGCTGCGAAAGTGGCAACAAAACACCACAGCCACTGTAAGGCTGAACTGAATAAAGGCTAGCAATGCTCTTTTCATGCAGTTAACCAAGTGGCTACTGAACTTTTCATACGAAATCTTGCACCATAGTTTTTTGGAAACACAATCCTGTGCTGTTCCCTAGCAGCATCACTTCTGCACTAACTAAAGATGTCGGCACATTTAGTGATGGCCAAATTTTGTAAGGAATGCAAGCATTTCTTCAGCCTGTGTTCTGCCATGTGTAATGCCTACGAAAATAATACCTGGCATTTTCTACCATTATCAATTCTCCACTGTGCTCCAAGCAAGCCTGGCAATGATGTAGTGAAACTGAACGAAGTCATGACATAAGCAATGACAGTTTTAAAAAACCTGATCACAACACTGAATTTCAAAATAACTTTGTAACCATGCCTCACCTACATCACATATGCCATTAAGATGCCATTGCGGAATCTTTCACTACAAGTGCTTAACTAAAGATACTTTTTTTTATGAGAAATGCATTTATAAAAGTTAACGTGTGCAAAAGACCAAGAGTAAAAGTGTCTGTAAGTTTGTGACCTGTAAATGACAAATTTCAAGCAGGACTGTAAAATGGTGATGTCTGGGGCTTTGTTTACAGAGAAATGAAATAACAAAATAAATAAAAAAAATAACCGAAGCCACTGCAGCCATGGGACTCCACAGGGACTATTCTGAACAGACAACCCAGTGCCTGCTATAATTTGAAAAATGGCCAACAAGGCTTGGCTGCAGGCTAGTCGGTGACCTACGAGTACAGTTGAAACACGAAATGGCACAGGAGACAGGGAACAAGACATAGATAACAAGACACAGAAAATTGCTTGTCTATGTCCGGTTCCCTGTCCCTTGTGCCATTGCATGCTTCAATTCCACTCGTGGCCAACAAGCCATAAATACAGTAGGACCTCATTGATATGTTTCCGTTAGGTATGTTTTCCCGGTGCCAACATTTGCAATCGAGAACACAAAAAATGACCCAATAGAGTTATGCTTATTCTTTACCGGTTCATATGTTCCTAGAAAACATGATTTTTCGGCACCGATATTCAGCACATTGCCAAACTGCGATGGTATGATATGTTTTGTGGCCGCTAGATCCCATGTAGATAAGAAAATGCGCGGTTGAGAACAGTATATAAGCTGCCTGCCGCAGCAGCTTCACCGAAATACTCGCCTGCCCATCTTGTGAAAACACCGGCGCGCACTCAGTTTCTCATTTAGGTACCAGGAAACCTCCGCCCAGATCGTCGCACGCCGCATTCACAGCTGTCACAGCCAAACCTATTGCGATCAGCATCTTCACCTATCTGTTTTACAGCGCATGGTAAATTGGTAGCGTATTGGTAGCGTGCTGCACGCTTTTAGTAGGCAATAATGCAAACGCGCCACCGTTCCCTGCTGCAAGCGGCGTCACGTGGGCATAACATTTTGCTTCTGTGGCATCCACCGTTGACCACCAGCTCAATTTCGTTTTGGTTAACTCTTGCCCTCTTAAAACAACACGCAATAGGAAAACAACAAAAAGTGTCTTGGGCCGCCGGAGCAGCACTAGCTCGACGCGAGTCAACGTCGCGTGCCAGAGCTATCTGCGCGATGCTTCGCATTATGTAGATGTCAACAATAGCTTAGTCTGTCGAATTTTTTTAGTTACTTTAATCCTACATTTTCCCAGTTAGTACGTTTTTCTCGCAGTTTTTTTCTAAGACGTATGAACAAGGTTCTACTGTATTCACTTTGAGAATGCTGCTTCTTGCACTCAACTGACGAATTGTGAAATAAAGTATGTTTACTTATGATTTAAAACATGTATGCAGGGAAGAAATGCCTTGCAATTGCTCCAACGAGACAGAAGGAAGAAGAATGGAGGATGCATAGGCAAATGCCATAAGTGTGCAATGTTTCGCACAACTCTGTGCTGTGGCTTAGGCTTACGGTTGGCAATGTTGCAAAATGCTGCTCCTGGTCGACACTAGTTAAGTCTTTGCTCTGTCAAGAGATGAGATGGAACCCGTACGTTTATAGGTGGGAGCTGAATAAAGAATGAGTGGCCTTCTGTGCGACAAGGACAAAATCACCTCAGCAATAACAGTCACATGCTGCCCCCTTACTTTGAAGCTGTCCAAAAGAGATAAGTGTTCAAAAGCAACAATTAAAACAAAACTTCAACATCAACAAGATCTAAATGTTCTAAAAAACAGACAGCATTTGAAATTATTATACAGAAAAAAAGAAGAGAAAACCATACCTAAACTATTCAAGTACAGCCTATTAGTTTCTTTTGCAGTTGTACTATGCCCTACTAGTTTCTCACCTAGTCTATGAGTGCACTCACAATTATTCTTCCAACTCTTCAGCTAAAGTGACCAGAGTCAGTTAAAGAATTAGTTACAAGAGGCATGCAATAAACGGTAACAAAGACACCATCTTGAAGACATCTGGCACCATGTGGATGGGAATTAAGACACCCCTTGTGGGCCAAGGCAAGTATGCTCATTGTCTCAAGGCAAAGAATGACACATAACAACGAAAGAACAAAGGTAGCCATGAACATCAGCTGCAGTAAGATTCACAGCACAGTGCTTGAGAGGTGCAATGGTTGTTGACCAGCAGGGACATTGCCTTCTGCTCCTAGACTCTCCATGTTGTGGCAAGCTGCTAAAGAAAGGAGAGGAGGGTAAAAAAATGCCCATCTGCATGAGTTTGGGAGCAGAAGCAGCATAACAGTTTTCAAGCACATGAAATGCAATCATGCTGAGGCTCTTGCTGTGCTTTTGTGGAATGCCTCACTTTCCTGCACAGAAAAAGGACTGAGGAGAGAAGCATCCCGACAACTACAAGAGGCATGCAAATTGTTACCATATTTACTTGTGTAAGGCCTGCACTTTATTTTCTGAGTTCTTACTGGGCAGGCTTACGACTACTCACTGAAGCCTCAAACTGCGCTCAAATGGCTATTCAAATAAATGCAAATACTGGTGGTTGAATGTGAATGTATTTACAGTGGCTGACTGACTTTTTGGACATGGAGAAGTGCCAGATTGCAGGGCCATAGCCGGGGGAGGGGGGGGGGGAGGGTTATGGGGCTTCAGCCCTCCCGAAATTTTTCGTGTTGTCCATGCTGCGCCGACCAAAGCAACCCCCAGCGCCGGAAATCATTCTGGATTTCGTCTAATATTTCTCTTTCATGCTCGAGAAAACATTTCACCGCGAACATTGCGAACATTGGGCTAGATTTCGCGGCAACACCCATGCACCGGGAGTCACATAACGCAAGCAGCCCCATCAGAGCACAAAATGTCAAGGGCGTTTTGGCGAACGGGGTCGCCGTGGCATCTCGCGGAGTCCACGGAACCTACGGAGCACATGGATGTCAATTTAGAAACTTTATGGGTATAAATTTCCCATAAACTTATGATGTGAAAGGTGCATTGGCATGTCCAAATTTGTGCTTTAGATATTGAATTGCGGAACTTGGGGGGGGGGGGGGGGGGTGTTTAATGTTGTTATAAAGATTTGACACCAAAGGTGCATTGACTTTTCTAAAGTCGTACGTCGGAACATAAAACGAGACAAGCCAAATCAACACACTATCTATCAGACAAGTTGCCAAAGCACGCAGCGAGGTCAGATGAGACGAAGCGTTGCGGTGGTTCATTTGTGCCGTCATGTCACACAAAAAAATATCAGAGAGAGAATGAGTAAATTAAACCTTTATTTGAAGTAGTGATTTGTCAGTCGAGGTGGGAGGGTCCCTTATTCCAGGAACCCTCTGGCTTGTCAGAGAGAGATTTTTTTTTTTTTTTTACCGACGCCGAAACATTTATGTCAAGACACTAAAGCCAACAAAGGTGACTATGTTCTTATTTATTTTTTCTACTTTGACTTTTATTCGCGAGGGCAAATTGAGCCTCTTCAATTTTTTTGTTCTCGCTACCCTACCCGTGGGCTGCTAGAGCCAGCCAGAGTGCATGCGTTTTTCTCGTGTTGCCCAGGCCACCGCGCGGCGCACTTTGGTGGGCATTTGGTTTTCTCTGGATGAGTGGATTTTCGCCTGGCAGAGAGAGAGAGAGAGTAAAACTTTATTAATGTAAAGCTTTGGATGCTTTCTGGCGAGCAGACGAGAAAAAGACACAATGGTCGCTCGCTGCCATCGCTGTGGGGACTCAATGGATTGCACTATGTTCGCTGGAGCGCAACCTCTCCGGAAAGTCTTGTATCACCGGTGCAGGATACCGAGCAGTATGCATACGGTTTTCAGTGGACCAAGTGTCTCATATTTTCTTCGATATGTCCATAGAGTTATCATGTACCAGATGCACCCCACCAAATTCTCATACCTTTGCCGATATTGTGATGTACCAGACAAGCTCCAACACATGGTGTTGGTGTGCCCACACTACGAGAAAAACAGTCAAGATGATGCCTCAGAACCGCTACAAGCAATCGAATAAACGTGGGAGGCAATGTTAAAGGCACAGAGCCTGGAAGATTAGCAAAGTCTGCTGGACCGGGCCCGGGCTGCGGCATTAGCCAACGGCTCTCTGGTAAGAGAGTAGGGCGAAGAAAGAACACTTTCTCGCTGTTTCTCACAATAAACGTTCATTCCTTCTTCGGTAGCCACATTAGGTGCCCAAAGTAGGCATTCAATTGTGGCCAAGATACTTTCCTTTGTGTTTTTTTTATTTTTGTGCCCCCGCCCCACTAAAGGAAAAAAAAAAGGACATTGTTGCGGCGGAGCGAGTTGTCGCATGCAGAAAGTTCGATTTTGCTACTTCTTTTGTGGAAAGTAATGGGCCACGGGATGCTTCAGTTGCCAGACACTCGTATAATATTATTGCGATAGCAATTATATGGACCCTCCAGGCGAATTCCTGTCGTTGCCCTCGTGTTCTGTATAAAGTCCAAGGGCGATAACATCGTGACCGCGCACCGCATGCCGTATGTGTGAGTGAAAGCGTGGGGGGGAGGTCATGGTTGTGTCGACGATAGTGTGTGCTCAGTCTTGTCAGCGCAAAGGAGAAAAGAGTGGAGGAAGCATGCTGCCTTCCATCACACGCGATACATCGGGGGAAGTGGATGGAATGGGGGCGGGATCTAGGAATGTGTGAATCTGTGATTGCGCAACATGTTTATTTGCCTTGTTTGACACATTATATACAGTGACTTTTTCTTAGATACGTAGATTTATTGGAGACTAATATGTATATTTAAACATCTTGTGGCGAGGTTTTGTGTATACATTTAGTGAACTTTGTTTCCAGTGACATATTTTTGCCCTTTATAAAGCTGTATCTTCGCATTTGTATATTTCATTGTATCTTCGCATTTCTAATGTACGAGGGCGAGCCGAATGCAAGTGAGCCTATTCACCCCGCGCAATAATGGTTCGGTTCATTATCGGCGAGGCATGTGCGTAGCCAACAGGCATCTCTCATTTACAAAAGTAACACCAGAGTCCTTCCATGTTTTTCTGGTCACGAAACTCCGCCGTCACGCTATGGGAGAGGTTCATATACTGCCCAAAGGTGCCGCGACGCGGCGCCACTGTGCCACAGAGGGCATCGTTCGCGTACCGAAACGCGAGCGCAGTGCGAGGCAAGCTGAGTGATCGGGTGCGTTCTGTGCATGTGCCGCGCTATTTTACGAGTGCTGGGCTGTTTAGTTGAATTGGCGGGGTGGGACAACGATGCCGAACACATGTTGCAAGTAACAGCTGAAGAAGAAGAATGGTGGTATCTCTAACAAGCCATTTAAAAAAATTGCTGTATTTGTGATGTGGCTACTTGTGTTCATTGGAGAGTTGTTTTGCCATGTGTTATAAAATGCTTATGCTTTACACTTCCTTGTTTATAGAAACAATCGGTTATGCATTCTGTACTGATTGCCATTCCTCTGCTGGTGTTTGTTTCCTGCCCTCCAATGCATATCTCTCACGCTTGATGTTATTTCTTTATGCTCATTACATCAGTGTCATGCTTTTAACAAACTTCTTGCATTATGAATGGTGGACCATTCATAACCGGACGCCTCTGTGCTGTCTGTATTTCACTCCGCTTATTTTACATGATAAATAAATGATCGTGCTTGTATGTTGTTTTTGCACCAACACGTTTTATTTCTTTTTTTAATGGAATTATCTAGTTTTTTTTTTCATTTTTCGGCCATGATAAGAATATCAGGACCGGTGATTGCAGCATTTTAATATATTGTAAATAGTTGCTCATTAAGAAACAATATACCTAATCTCGTCGTTTCTGCGTCGAAACCACGAGCAGCGTGAATAAGTGCTGGGCTTACTGACGCTTCTAAACGACTGCTTGCTAAGGCAATTGCCTAATTACAATACAGTTAGTTTCAACTGTGCAGGTCATAGCACTTCACCTTCGCCTTAAGGAATAACTTCAATAACGTGCCGGCAACCGACGGTTTAATGCGTCATGACGCTGGCCAAGCGTCGACCCGGGGTTATACCCTACTCTGCACTAGCCCAGTTTGGCCCGTTTGTAGTGATGAGGCTTGTGCTTTTCGAGCGCACCCCGGGCCTGCTGGACGGCCCACAGTTGTGAGTCCTTGTCTGCAGACTGCAGTGTACCTTGAAGTTCGGGCGGGTAATGCGTTGCTAAAAGCCATACCAAAGACATTTAGTAGCGACGTTTGTCTTGCATTAATCCTACCTAAATCTCATTCAGAAATGGCATCGCTTTGCAGAGAAATCTTAAGCACACGGAGCAGCTCAATTTCCTTTTCATTGTGATTAAGTATTCTACGGCAGCAGCCCTTAACAATAACAATTTCATTCTTTTGATCTCCTTATAAGATACTGCCCACAGTCAGAGTCCTTCTCTGCTACAGTTTAACGGAAAGTGAATACCTGTGCTCGGCGAACAATCTGGCGCTATGTGCAACGGAGAGTTAATTGGCGTTTACGAGTAAGCGAGGGTGCACCAGCCCATATGTTTGCATCTGCTGATAAGTGGGACCACTGGCGCTTTGTTGCGAATGCGCGATGTTTAATTTCAGGCAAATATTAAAAAGCGGAGCCCACCGAAGTGTTGAGGCGAACGAAGGTGATGAAGAAATCTGGACCGAGACAGCGGATGCATTTCGACGGGGGCGAAATGCAAAACACCCGTTTATTTAAAGTTAGGAGCATATTAAAGGATCCTAGGGCATCAAAATTAATCCTGAGTGCCCCACTACGGCGTGCCTCATAATCGTATCGCGGTTTTGGCTCTTAAAATCCCAGATGTCTTTTTTTTTTTTGGTCTGAGACCGCCGCAAGCTCCATGTTATGAGCGACTTTTTTTCCGTCCCGGGCGCTCATATCACGGCAGAAGACGCGCTCAGGCAGTAATTTAAGCATATTCAATGTTAAAAATAGTTACGTGAAACTAAAGCGACGGTTGAGGAAGTTGGGAAAGCTAAAATACCGAGGCTGCCACACACACAACCACAGCAGTAGCGGCGTTCGCATGCCCTCTCATGCACGGTTGCGCCTCTAGCGGCAGGCGCTGGCACTATATGAAACTAAGGCGGCAGTTTCGTGACCAGAAAAAAAAATGGAAGGACTCTGGTAACACGCAGGTGTGAGAATAAATGTTATTTAATGCTCTCATAGACTGGGTTGAACATGATTGCGTGACGTAATGCACGCTCCAGAAGTTGAGCAGTGTGGTGCGGTGACGTTTTAGACAGCTGTAGGTGCTTCCTAAAAAGAAATTAGTCGCCGCATTGCTGCCGTGTACGTTGAACATTGCATTTCATTGGCCACTGTGAAGCGTTGGAGGAAACGGTTCAAAGAAGGACGAGAAAGTTGCAGAGACGATCGAAGGCCGAGCCAAAGCCACGTGCAATCACCCACAACAAAATTGCAAAGGCTGATTAGTCGATGAGACAAGAACAGAGGATAAGCATCGATGAACTGGCAGAGCGTGTGAACATCAGTCACGATTCGGTTCACGCCATAATTTATGAGCAACTCGGTTATCGGCTCTCGTGTGCACAATGGATGCCCAAAATTTTGAACCACCGCCAGAAGACGGAGAAGTTCGGCGCTGCCTTGACTCATCTGATCCAGTATGAGAATGAGAGGGATGATTTCTTGTCTGCAATTGTTATCGGATACGAACCATGGTGCTACTTCTGCGAGCCTGAAACACGACGGCAAAGCTTACAGTGGAAACATTCGAACTCACCCCCCCCCCCCCCTCTCCACCAATAAAGCAAAGGCCGTCATTTCTGCCCGAAAGGTGTTGTTGACTTTTTTTTCGATCGTCAGGGGCCATTGCTGATAGAATTTTCTAAATCTTGAGAAACTATCAATTGTTTCCGATATTGTGAAACGTCGGATCGAAACGTGGAAAACTGACGAACGGGGTCATCTTGTTCCACGACAATGCCCGTCCCCGTGTCGCTAATGTGGTTAATACAAAACTGGCAAAGTTTAAGTGAGAAACGCTGCAGCATCCACCACACACCTCAGACCTGTCACCTTGCGACTTCCGCATTATTGGGCATCTGAAGAAACAGCTCAAGGGAACTATATTTGTGTCGGACGATGACATGAAAGAGTAAGTTGCAGACTTTTTGAAGCAGCAACCCAAGGAGTTTTATGAGACTGGAATCACGGGACTTGTTGGTCAATGGGACAAATGTCCAAATGCTCATGGAGATTACTTTATTATTAATAAAGTACCCTGTTTGTCATATATTCGCATTGGCTCACTTTCATTTGACTAGCCCTCGTATATTATGCAGCACTCCTGCTTTGTACACGTGCTCTCTGTTGCAACTATAATTTCCGTGCAATTACTCACGATACACGACTGGCGACAGCTGCTCCTGCATAATATATTGCAACAAATCACAGCGTCATTGAGATTTTTCACTGGCCGTTGCATGTGTACAAGAATGTAAACAAGGCTGTTCAATGACAAAGTCTCATTAACATATTTGTCCTCAACTTGTTCATTTCATGGCCTTTACATTTTTGGTATCAGCGGCATGCACTGCTTAGCTGGCTTCAAACTGATATTGTTCGAAAGTTCATGTGATATTTTCTTTACTTATTAAATAGACAAAATCATGGAAGCATTGATATCAGTTATTTTGGGCACAATTTTTGGCACATACGGGTACATTCCTTTATGAAAAAAATACATATCTTACTTGTTTTGACAGTGCGTAGCGTTCAACAATTCGTTTGCAGCATCTTTGGCAATGGCAATGCAGTTATTATTTATGTCATTGATCCCTCGACAAGTTGTTTAAGAGGAAGCTTTAGCTCGGGCCCAACTCCGACGCGGCCTATTCAAATACATGTAAAACGCAGAAACGCTTTTTTGAGACAACCTCCGGATCGCTTTTAATAAAATGTTTTGCATTTGAGAGAGAAAGTTGAATTCTAGTGTCTGTTGAAAGCGGAAATTCGATTTAGGGCCTGAATTTTGTTTAACATATTGTGAAAAATTCAAAAGTTCGAAAATAATGGGAGCACAACATTTACAAACTAACAGCTCTGCATCAAGAATACATATCGCACTTCTGTAAAAGCCATCTACTATAACAGTCAATGCGGACAAATTTGGTGCGTCAATTTATATCTTACGTGAATTGGTTACATTGTGTGCAAGGGTCCTGCAAAAGCCATATTTCCATAATATTAAATTTTTTGAGATTCACGTGTAAAATATCATTTTTGTCCACTGTAAATGTACTATTAGAAGCAATTACACAATTGTGACATCATTTTTCATTGTTGAGTTACGGAATTTTAAACTTGATAGTTCCGTTTACTGAAAATGAGTGATTTTTGCCAATTTTTAATAAAGAATTGACAACCTAATTGAAAAATTCGAAAGAAAGAGTCACTAGAATTTAAGTTTTTTTTTTAATGCAACAAACTTAGTCAAATTTGGTGCAGTGGTTGCCGAGAAAAACGAATTCTCCTTCTAGATGTATTAATATAGGAGCACCCAAGCTAAATGCGACGCCCCCCTCCGAACAAAATTTCTGGCTACGCCACTGCCAGATTGTAGCATCTTGTGGGAATTCACCAGCACATGAGCATGCACATGATGCTTAGTGAACCTTCCTTTTTCAAACTTTTACACTCCTAAGTGGGGGTGCAGGCAATTACACGAGTGAATATAGTATTTTTGAGACCGAAACGAACAGAGCCGGAAGCAAATATAATCTATCAAATAGTTTTTGAATAATAAACAGCTGCTTTCAGGATATTCCCATCCTAGTATATTCACATTACCAAGCTTCTGTCATCATATTGCAAATCAGGAAGCATTTATTAAAAGTACAAATAAAGCGTAAAACAGTTTGCTCGTGTACTTTAGGGCTTTTTGGGTAGTGCACAGTACAGTGGTATAGACGGAAAAGTCTGGCTCCCTGAGCAAATTATAGTGTGTACCACTATGTAACATCTCATGTTTTATTTACGTTTACTATGGCCGCTGAGATTAAATTTATCTCATATTTCGCTCCCATTTTATGTTTTATCACTCTCAGTTGACGGTTCGTAAAAGTATTAGAAAACTTTAAAAAATACTTATAAACAGTGATTATTTGAGTCAAAGACTGAATCTAAATTGAAAATATTTGATTAATTGTTTCAACGTTTTGAATATTCGCACACACCTACCAATTTTGCTGCTTGTGGACATAGATTTGCTCTCACTAACTTGAGAACTAACTATGCACACTACTAGCATAACCCTGCAAGGTCAATGTAGTATAGTGTCGCCCCCTGCCAGATCTCTGTGTTATCATACATTTATGTTTCATAGTAGTTTAGCTAGATGGCGCACCCCCCTTCTGTCATGTGACGAGCTGGTACCAATCAGAAGGTGTCATCTGGCATGTGAAGTCCTTTTTAGTAATAAACGGCCGCGAGCCGGCCCAGTACCTTGGCCTCACCATAGACCACCGGCTGACGTGGATCCCGGCAACTAAAGCCCTCAGCGCCAAGGTGCGCCGTGTTCATGCAGCCGTGGGCCGACTCCTTCAACGAGGCCGAGGATGCTCCACGAAGTGGGCCCTGCGCCTGAACAAGGCTGCAGCAACATCGTCCTTGTTGTATGCCCTGCCGCTGGTTTCCCTGACGCATGTCAGGAAAGCACAACTAGAGGTTCTGCACAGGATGGCCATCAGAAATGTCCTGGGGCTTCCAAGGCACTCCAAGATCGCCGCAACACTGGCTGAGGCCAGCGAATGGCCACTGTCACTGCTCATGTTGCAACGGGGACTGGGGCATATTGACAGGCTACATCGCGCACCAGACGGCCAGGCTCTTCTAGACCGGCTCCGGAGCCTGCCGGCTTCACGTATGGGCAGCCTGTGTCGCCTCTATGAGGAGACAGTTCCTCAACTACCTGTGGCAGTGGCTCTTCCTCCTCCCCATCACGGACCTCCGGATGTGCACCTCTCCCTCAGGGGGTAAGCCAAGTGGAGAGCACCAATCGCAGCCCTGCAGCAGGCGGCAGCCTGCAAGCTCCAGGAGGAGTTGGAAGGACACCTGCTGGTGTTCACGGATGGTTCAGTCCTCCCCAGCGGGTCGGCTGCAGCGGCATGCACAGCTCCAACTCTCGCCTGTCACAGGCAGTGTAGGCTCCCGTTTGCAGCAAGCTCTACTGCAGCTGAGCTCGCGGGGCTGCACCTGGCTGCCGACCTCCTTGCTGAGCACCTTCCCCAGCAGCCGGTGGCAGTGGTGTGCGACTCCAAGCCAGCGCTCCAGGCCCTCGTCAACCCTCGGCGGGCAGGACTTACAGTGGTGCTGCTGCTTGCCAAGTTAACGGCTCTAGCCACCGCCGGACTCCCAATATCCTTCCACTGGCTGCCCTCACATGTCGGGGTAGCCGGTAACGAGGAGGCAGATACCTACGCCAAAGCTGCCCATCATGATGTAGTCCCGGTCACCAGAGCGGTAGCGGCTTCGGACTACACGAGACATCGGCTACGGTGCCTGCTCACCTCCATTCACCCGGACCCCCCGAGTGGCTAGTGGCAAAGCCCCCAAGCCACTTCCAGAGAACGGCCTCTACAGAAGAGACCGTTCCACACTCCTGCGCTTGCGGACTGGCTGCACCTGGACTGCGGCCCGGCTGTACGCCAAGGGCCGTGCCACGTTGCCTGCCTGCAAGAGGTGCGGGGACCCCGAGACTCTGGAGCACCTTCTCTGCGCTTGCCCATCCTTGGCGCAGGAACGCTCCACAGTGATCAACACCTACAGACGCCACGGCCTTCCAGCGGCCACAGAGTCTGACCTGCTGTTCCCAGTGTGTCCACAGCTCCCTGCGCTGCGAAGCCTGCTGGAGTTTATAAGTTCCACGAGAATAGACACCCTATAAGCGCCCGCTACAACGCTGGCAACTTTACTGAGGACTGCCACCTGTCGCGTATAGTGGAGTCTATTAGGCCACATCCTCCCTCTTTCTCTATCATCGTTCACTACCCATTCCCTCTCCCCTGATGACGCTTCGCCGTGCTCCCTGACGGGTTGCAGAACCAAGCGTCCTTCCTTTCCCTAGATCACTATCATCACTATCATCCCAGTCCTTGTCCGGTTCTCATCAGGAGCAGTTAGCTCCGTGTCATCCTTCTCTGTGTCAGCACTCGCCGCGCGTTCGCTGGGCGCGGGCCCCCACTTGCCTGCCACTGCCGACACAACATCTTTTGGCGACGAGGATGGGATTCCCGCTGCGGTTCTGACCGAAGCCCCGGGAAACCAACGAGTTTCGCCCACCTCGAAGCGGCCGGCCGTGGCGACTGGACGGACGCGCGACGAGCGTCCGCGCTCGTCAGCGCTCTCGGGCATGAGGGACAACGAAAGTACTTTGCAGACGAGGAGCAGGAAGCAGCAAGGCAGTCGACCGGCGCAGCGTCAACGTCAAGTGATGCGGTCCTGCCAGCGTAAGAGTTCCAGAAACTCTTGCAGCGGCTTGACCGGCTGTTCGCCGCGTCAACAAATGTTCTGGCGGAGAGGCACGAATTCACCAGTCGAAGGCAGTTCGAAGGAGATGGATTCCTGGAATTCGTGACCGCCCTGAAGGAGAAGGCGGTACAGTGCAACTTCGGCACAACCTACAATGAGCGCGTCCGAGACCAAATAATACATGGGGTAGCGAACGTCAGCTTTCGCGAAAAGTTATTAGCTCATGGCGAAACCCTGTCCCTGGACAAGGCAGAAGAAATTGGACGCTCTTTAGAAGCCTTGCATCGAGCGAACCGCGCGTTCGGCTCTGAAAATGTACGAAGAATCGAGGCATCTCAACTTGGCGTTCCGTCGACAGGCCAAGATGACAGACTTCTTCCGAGAGGCCGCCAAGAGGGCCGACTTCTTCCGAGAAGCCGCCAAGAGGGCCGACATTTCGCACATGGCTCCTCCGGGAACTGTGGTGCATGCGATCGGTGTGGCAGCAGGAACCATATCGCGTCTTACAGGAATTGTCCAGCAAGAAATAGGCGATGCAAGGCCTGCCACACGTTGGGCCATTTTGCATCAGTATGCTGAAAAACCCGTACTGTTCAACACGTCTCTTTCACAGAGACGCTGTCTTCAACTTCCGCAGGGCAGCCGTTCGCGTCTGTCTTGACGGTAAGCGCTTTTGAAACTAAAAAAGATTTGGAAGTTCCGGTCGTAGTTAACAGCGTCTCCATGCGACTGCTGGTGGATACGGGAGCGTCTGTGTCATTCATGATGGCCGAAGATTTTAGAAATGACTTTGGTCGACAGCAACAGGCTGTCACAAACAACAGTGGACTTGATGCGTTGCTTGGAGAAATTTTTCGACATTCAAGGCCTGTTTCAAACCACTGTCCACTTTTTCCAAAGGTCATGCTCCGTCACGTTCCACGTAACAACTACAGGAACATCACTGCTGGGTTTAGACGCCATCCAACGCTTGGGCATACAGATTGACGGTACGTCGCTGACATGTCTTCTACCATCGCTTCCTTCAGTACAGAGCCCCACAGGTGTGCCTCCGGGTTTTGATCACCTCTTCAGTGACGAGTTGAGTCTCGTCAACAACTTTGTGCACCGAATTCATCAGCAGCAAGATGCGAAACCAGTATCTTCAAAGTTGCGCCGACTACCCCTGGCTCTCCGTGACCAGGTCACAAATGAATTGCGACGTTTCGAGGACTGCGGCGTCATCGAGCGCGTCGAGGCTTCTGAGAGGGTGTCTCCACTCGTGGTGGTGCGCAAGAAGGATGGAACCATGCGGCTCTGTGCAGATCTACGGGAACAGGACAGTCTTGTGTCTCAAGTTCATGAAAGGATCTTGCAGAAACAGTGGCAGACTAAACAGTACGTAGACAAACGTAGAGGTGCTCAGGCAACTCGTATCAAAATTGGAGACAACGTCAGAATAAGATTTAACAGGAAAGAATTTTTTAAGTACAGTAAAGCTTGTACAGTTAAGGCCCAGATAGGGCCATCTATTTTTGTACTCAGTGATGGGAAGACGTGGCATGTGTCTAAGTTAACCCTAGTGATGAAGGATCCAGCAGGTAGTACATTGTGTAGAAGTGATAGACTTTTTGTACTCATATTCAAATCTAGATAGACATTCCGATGACTCGTCTGTAGTGACAGCGTCTTCTTATAGTCATAGGCATCAGCTAAGTAGTTCGTCTGACTGTATCACTTCTGAGTCTGCACAGTCAGCAGTCGTTTCTGATTCCGTGGGGGAATCAGTAGCCTTCCAGGACTCGTTGGGACGTCGAGAGGAGCTTCCTGGGTAACCCTCTCCAGCTTTGAGCGACAACCACATTCAGTTTTCCAACCAGGAGGAGGGAAATAGTAGTGGGACAACTGGGTCCTCGAAGTCGACCGATACGCGTCGCAACCCCCAAAGTTCTTCTGAGGTACACACGCGTCCTCATCGTGACAGAAAACGGCCTCCGTGGCTCTATGATTATGTTTCTTGAATGTAGAGCGTTTTTCCGTCTTCGAAATGCCACGGCTAGGGGCCTCACTGTGACATTTAGGAGACAGTTCACATGTTTCGTTCACACAGGTATAAAATGAGTTCCTTGTTGCGGTGCAGTGAGTCATGTGCCGTGTTCCTTGTCAGATTTTGTTTTGAGTGACTGCCTGTATTTTGGTGCCCAAGACTGGTGCACGTGTATATGAACTTGGGCGGAGACGGACTGAATTTGTTGTGGACTTAAGTGCGTGCCTTGTGTGCATCTGGTGCGCGTTTGTGTGAACATGGGGGGGAACAAACTGAATTTGTCCTTGGACTTAAGTGCGCGTCTTGTGTGCACGTTTCACTGTATGCTTACTTTGTTTTCATGGGGGGATGATGTAGCATAGTGTCACCCCCTGCCAGATCTGTGTTATCATACATTTATGTTTCATAGTAGTTTAGTTAGATGGCGCACCCCCCTTCTGTCATGTGACGAGCTGGGACCAATCAGAAGGTGTCATCTGGCATGTGAAGTCCTTTTTAGTAATAAACGGCCGCGAGCCGCCCCTGTCCTTGTCCGGTTTTCATCAGGAGCAGTTAGCTCCGTGTCATCCTTCTCTGCGTCGGCGTTCGCCGCGCGTTCGCTGGGCGCGGGCCCCCACTTGCCTGCCGCTGCCGACACAACAGTCAATCTGTGGTCACTCACTCAATAACTCGAATTGAGGCTTCTTGCGATAACTACAAAAAGGGGACAGTGCAGGGGCATACACAACTGCTATGACCAACAGAGGTTGAATGGTTATTCCCTGCTCAAGCAAAAGGTATCTATGCAGAGCACCTCGCTAACACTCGCTTTTGATGGTGGCTATTTTCGACACCACTGCGTGGCTGCTGAAGGTTTGTGTTCAGTAGGAGCTGCCTTCTCATTCTCCTCCATGCCCTTGACATGCATGGTGCTTTTCACCTCTGACCAGCCACAGTGGTGACTGCCACCACAACATCACGCAACATCAACATCATTATGCCACCAACAGTGGTACGGAGCCAAGAAATTACATGAAACTGGCAGACATGCTTATTCTAATGTATCCAAGTATACTACATGCGACCACATTTTGACCTTGTTAGTAATGGAAGCTGCACTTGGTCTTTTGAAGCAGCTTTCAGAGCAGGAAAAATCAGTTTGGAGCAGAAATATATGCTTTCAGAGCAGAAAAATGTGCTGCTCAGAGCAAGAAAACAATACTTTGGAGCAGTAACTTACTGCTCTGGTAGAAAGAGGAAGCTCTGTACAAGTTAGTACTTTCTGAAACATTGCATTCAATATGTATTATACTAAGATGCAAGTATTCTTTCTTCAGCTTGCTGTTCAATTTTCTTGTTGTTATATAAGATGAAGATAAGTGCAAACATAATCCTAATTTCCAGTTAACTCTGCATTTCAATGAAGAATTTAATACATAATTTATCTTCATCTCAAGGAATTGAACCCTCTGCAGTGCAGGCAGCTTGTCACACGCTCACGTACGCAGGCAGCACAGTTGCAGCTATGTAAATTGCAGTGTGTATGTCATCAACGCGTCTATACGTGTTGATGACTTTTCGAACCCAAATAAAAGGTATGTTGGTGCAGAGTTGAAGTGATCAGACGGCCGCGGCCAACAGCTAAGATTGCACGGGTCTATACACAACCAGCATCGCCGCTGGGCCGGTACGTCGCCAGTCCCATATCACCCAGCCCAGGCGATCGCTCTTATCTGTGTTCACGGCAACATAGAAATCTTCTACAGCTTGTTTTTCACATTAACTAGTATTACTTCATAGAACAACATTAGATCACATGTGTTAGTGTTTCGTAAAGCAGCGCCTAGTGCTAAACGAGTGGCGTGATCACCAGCAACGACCCGACAGCATTTCGTTTCGCAGACGCGAAGCAAGCACCAATCAGCGAGGCGGCTTGGGTGGCTTGCAAGTACTACTATGTTTCGCTTGCTATTCGCCCCGACAAAACCGAAAAAAAACAAACAAGTTTATTTAAGTCCATGTTAATCAAGCTGTCAAAAATGAGCACATCATGATGAGCAGTGGCCGTATCGCACACAATGTGGGTTGTCATTATTGCGGCAGTCAGCGAGATAGGCCTACTGTTTTGTTCAGCTCTATTTCAATGGGGGCCAAATGCAAGAACCAAGGAAGCCCAGGTAGTCAAAATTAATATGGAGCTACACAATACCACATGCCTCTTAATCAGATCTTGGCTTCGGCACTCCCCCTCCCCACCAAAAAAATAAAATAAAAATAAGTGATAGCGGGGGTGGTGAATGTGGGCGGAACCTACATGATGGTGCAATTGGGCCTAGAATACTATAGAGTACATTGACGGTGCCTACTGCTTCCAAACATGGTTAGGTCTACATGCTGTATCTGTGATGGAAAGCGTGCGAGGGTGAGTCCCGAAGAAGGGTGGCTTGCTTCATGGCGCCTTAACACGCATGCAGAATGTGTGTTCCCAATTCGGAGAAGGTGCGGGTTGGCACAGGCAATTTGCACAGCATGTAGCAAGATTTCTTTCACGGCACAGTTTGGCACAAATGGCGCAGCACTTCCATCATAGCCTTGTGTACGCTAAGTGCTAATGTAATCTGGCAAAAACGACTGTTTTAGTGCACTGTGCCATAAGGACAACCTCGATGCTCAGTCATAACATGAGGCTTCACGCATACACATATACATGGACCCAACTGGAAAACTCAACTGTACAAAGGCAACATGGTGATCGTACAATGGCCAATGTAACAATGTTCTGTGTACAATGGCAGTGCAGAATGGTACAATGGCAATGGTGAAATTGCTGCTGGTTTCCCAAAGCATGCTGCCCAAGGCACTGTGGCTACTCTCAACAAAGATGCCAGCCTGCCAGTGGCACATATTGACAGGCATACAAGCAATGCTGAGTACAATGAAAGTTTGTCAATTTGAACTCCAAAGACACCCATAATTCTTACTGTGATAGCAATTATATGGGCACTCCAGGCACATTTTGCCACTGCCGTTGGCATCGCCATGACGTCCCGTGTAAAGTCCAAGAGCAATAACACTGTCACCGCACATTGTATGCTGTATGTGCGAATGAAAGCACGTGATGGAAGCCGACGATTGCGGCTCAATCTGGTGTGCGCGTAGCGGGAAAGCGGAGAACAAACGTGCCGTCTACTGTTGTGCAAAAGGCCGCGGGGGGATGGGAGGAAGACAGGGGAGGCGGCATTGTGCTCCGGCAACAACTGCGTATTTCGCGACTGGGTGCAAGGGGACCTGATGATCATGCGCAAAAGGAACGAAAGTGTGGAGGCAGCACAGGAGGGAGGGGGACGGCTTTGACTCTGCCAACAAGTGCATACTTTGCATGCGGAGTTACAGGCATCGTATCTTGAAAGGGATCTGTAGATGGCCCATACCTTTGTGCACTGTGTTCTCACCATTCTCGCATCGAAGCGAGAGGCAGCATGAAGCTCAATTCATTTGCTGCTGCTGCCATGCTTTCTCACACCAGTGTTTTGACAGCGAGTGTTTGTGCTGATTGTGTATGATGTGTTCACGTTTGTTTGCGCATGTTGCCACTATGCTTCTTAAGTCAGTTAGTAATTGAATGTTTTCCAAGTTTATACGGCCGATAAAGCTACTATCCTTACTTCGTATAGTTGTCTATAATTTGCTATCGCATTGGATACTTTGCCTTTCGGCCGAAACTGCCACTTTTATTTCAAATAAAATAGCTCTCATACTGAAAGTTAGGAGAGTGCACTTTTGTGCAAAGCTATGACCCATCCTGCAAGCTGCAACTGCACTGACAAAATATGTAAATAGTGCCACAATGTTTTTGGCCATTCGATGCCACATCATCATGGTGTGGAAATTTCTTAGCTATCAAAATGATAGTATTTGATGTGGAGATGATAAAAGGTAGTAGTGAACCATGGAGGTATGCAGGTTTTCCCTGGCATGCCTAGTTGATGGCTTGTGCTGATTGGGTCTGATGCATGTGGGTTTGCCACCTGCACATGTACCACAATCGCGATGACAATGTGCAGCGTATATGACCACGACCGCCGCAGTTAGCAATGCCTGGATCTGGCATGCTGAAGTAGTTGCTGACAACCAGTAGAAAGGCTTGGCCCAAATATGCGGTCAAGCATGGGCACAAAGCACTCTGCATTGTTCTAAAAGGCCCATAAACATTTGTATGTGTGTTGTTCTTTACAGTGTAGACGAATGGCTGTTGCACACTTTTCCATCTAGCTAAAGCTGATCAGGGATGGCACAGAAATGAACTGCCCGACAGATACATTTTTTTTAGTGAATGCAGGCATATGAATTAGTCTGAATCACCTGATTCAGAGCAATTAAAAAAATTACTTGGACGTGTCTGAATTTTCCGATTTTCCAAATTAACAAAATGGTATGTACTGTAAGTGTTACAGAAAGGTACAGCTTGTCCATTATTATTATGAGTGCTTTCTAGTGTTTAAGCCATGGAGAATCTTTCAGTTTCCAATCAGTTTCAAGCATCGATGATACTGGCAGCACTATACCAACTCATAGAATAATTAAGAATATTATACCAACATGGCAGAATTATTCCCATCGAGATAGTGCTGTAGATGCGTGCAATGTGCACATTCAGCATAAAAAAAAAAAGGAGAAGGAGGCTGTCGCTATGTGACACCGCAGTTTTAATGGGGGATAAATTACACTTTATGTCTCCGAGTGAAAAACATGGCAATACTGAACTAACAAAAGTGCTGAGAGATCTTATTGGCAAAGTATATTATGTAATAGTATTGCATAGGTAGACTGTCTTACGCATTTGGGCTGTGGCTGTAGTACTACAGCAGGATGTTGCATTTCTGCTAACTTACTGTTACTGCTAGCAGTTTTGAAAAGTTCAAGGAAAGCAAAAATGTAGGGTTGTGCAGATACTCAAATAATATGAATTTGAATCAAAAGTGAACATTCAAATAATTCAATTCACAAATTGAATATCTACTATTTGGTGTTTTGAATATTCGGTATATTTGGTGAACAACCCATCCGCCGTGATCAGGACTGATCGAAATGATTAACGTGACATGGACTGAGGGAACAACAAAAGCAGCAGGTATGAAAAGCACTTGGAGATAGTACGGGCGGACCGGCCATCCCTTCAAGTTGGATTCCAACTGACACCGTGAAGGCTGAGGGTCGATTCCACTACCTTTGGTATTAATTAAGGTGAACTGAATTAAGGTACAATTAATTAAGATATAGTTTATTAAGGCACTCAAACCCATGAACACTGGTGGTAGAAAACAAGTACAGTCAAACCCGGTTATATTGAACTCGCAAAAAAAAAGCCTATCAGTTCAGTATAGGGCATAATTTGATATAAGCCTGTTAAAGAATTGGACATCATAAAAGCCCATACCATTTATAAAAGCACCTTATTGATGAAACTAGCTTAGTTTCGCCTGAAATCGGCGACGAGCTCTACCACTGGAAAAGCTGGTGCCACCGTTGGTGTAACGTGGCATGAGGGATCACGTGGACACAGCGGCCACGTTGGCTGCTTCGAAAGCGCCGAAGTGAACTTAAAACGAAGGTTTAAAGTCCTAGCTGCACTGCAGTTCTGATTAAGTGGTGAGGCTTTACCACCTTGGGTGTCCGTGATCCCTCATACTACGCAAGGGAGGCGCTTCCGACAGATGGCAAGTCCTCGCCCCCAATAGTCCTGTATCTTCCGCTTGGGCAATTTTGCTGCCTGTGACAGCATGCACTTCTCCACATTGTCTAAAGAGCTGGAGCAGCTGAGGCGACAACCTCCCAGATTCGCGCAGAAGCGCCAGACTAGCGCGAGTGCACCAATCGCCTCGGAGGATTTGGGCAAAGGATTATTGTTGCTTTCCTCATTGTGCCCGCTTTCACTTGTGCTCGGTAAGATGTCGGCAATGTAGCCTTCATTTTCAGGCTCTCCCGTGGTCGTGACACCATCATCTGCACTTATAAACTCGTCGACCGTTGATCTGTCAATGGCTTCCTGAAATTCTGACAGCCTGCTCCAAACTTCAGTGACACTGGCTATGGCTTTATTGCACTCATTAGCATTTTCAGAGCCATCACCAGGCATGTGAAAGCTGGCACGTTTGATGCAGTTTTGGATGAACCACTTGTACACGACCACCTTGACGTCACGGCCATGTGTACGCCGTGGGCACCGGATGATTCGTCCACTTTAGTCATAATCTCCCCCTTATTCTTCAAGATCGTGCTGAGAGTGCACCTCGGAATTTTTTACGCTGTGGCAACATCCGACTTCTTATCGCATTCGAGTCGATTGATGACTTCAACCTTCATGGCGAAAGGCAAATTCTGACACTTTGTGCTAGCCATCATGGCCACACTGCAGGAGAAGGCCCACAAGGTGCAAACATAACGAACAAGGACTTGCACCATCTTGCACGACGAGGGCACGAGCCTCTGATTGGCTGTCTCAGCAAGTGCTGCGGGCAGACCAGGATAATTTTTTGCAGGGAGGTGTCGCCGACTTGCCCGACGCGGCATGGTCACTGTAGGGAAAGCGGGTGGATGGAGCACCGCCACCAGGCTAAACCACTTTTGGGATGCCTTGGCGGGTTTCCCCACCACTGCGAGGAAAATCCATTTTCTGGGGGCACTTTTGCGCCGCTTGACGTTCGACATAGTGGGAGTCGGTTCGACGAAAGCGTAATTTTTGCTATATATACCCATTGTAACTATACCATGTTCCAAAATTGTTCACCATACAGGATAACTCGATGTAAACAGGTTCGATATAGCCGCATTCAACTGTAATAGGAAGTTACAATGAAAATGTCAAGTAATATAACGAATGTCTCATGAGCGGGCATGCTTTCGCCTACATCCTCTTTAGCATATGCCAAAGTGACTGTCAACATTTTTTTTCTAAGTTTTGGGTTGCCACTTGGGGGTGAGCTCCTTGCACGAGTGCAGCCCTTACACAGGTTTATACGCTACAGTTGAACCCAGATATATCGAACTCAAAGGGGATCACAAAATAGTTTAATATTTCAGTAATGCAATACATAAAATAAGACCTTCATACAAAAATTTTCAAGGGGATTTCACAGACGTTTGTTACACACAATAATTCATTATATCCAGGTTCAACTGTATTTATGCTGCTTCATAAGAAAAAAAGCATATGATTCTACTCAACAGGTATTCTATCAATAAAAAATATTTTGCTGGCCTTTGCATGTGAATTGAGTTGTTACAATGCAGTCATACTAATTTCGTGCTCCCTTTATTAAAGAGTGGACCATGCAAGTATACACCTTGTAGGTACCTAAGTTACCGAAAGTGTGCAACATTCTTGTTATGTAATGTGAGCTGGTGCCCGAGCATCTGCAGCACTGCAGTTTCTTGAACAAAATTTGTAAGGATAATACTTAGTGTTAAATTTTTGTTAAATATTTGATTTAATATTTGCCTTGTTTTCTTGATTCGATACGAAATGTACTATTTCAGTATTTGCACACCCTTACAAAAATGACATCAGTTGGCAGAAATTGTCAGAAAAAGAACATGGAAGCACCTAGATAGAAAAGACAGTGGTAGGTATAAATGGGGAGTCTTGGCTGAATTAATTATTGCACATCTTTTTTGTGTCCAAATTCTTGGAGGCACTCTCTCGCTTAAATTTGTGCGACCATTGTAGGGCACAAGAAATAGCATAAGCTGTCTACCCATTAGAGTTAGTAATTTCAAATCATTGAGGTTTCACTGCACCAAACACAGATAATGAATTACCAAAAAGTGAACTGAACCCAAAAGAATAACTATTATAACAAGTTGGCAACTAATTAAGTTATATAAACAATAAAGAAAGGGAAGAGAGCAATGTTTTAACCAAGTCTACTGACTTGTAAACCTGTTCACTCACACTACCCTCAGAACAGGCCTCATCGCAAAATTTCGGCCTTGTACAATGGAAGTTGCCATGTACCATGCAGGGAGCATTGTGTTACAAGCATTTTTTAAAAGGGTTTAGTGCAATAGCAATAGCAGAGATAGAAGCAAATGAAATGTTCTGAGGCAATGGTGTGAAGAGGCAAAGCCAAGAATCTCTCCCACTGCTGCGACTAGCACGCGCAAGTGGCATTCCTGCCCTAACTTGTCCCACACATTGCAACCAAGGGCCATTGTGAAGTTTGCATCACAATCCCCACCTCCTTCCTTATTCTCCCCCTTACTTTTCTTTCTGTGCAGTGCACTTACAGTGGTCCAACTTGGATGTTCTGTGTCTCATGAGAATCGGAGTTGTTGGCTAAGTGTGTGCCACAGGCTCACACATGTGACACAGAGCCAACTGCTGTGACATCATCTCTTCCGAACGGGATTGTGGCTATTCTGAGAAAGGCATGCAGGATTTCGTTTGAATTTAAGCTGTTTTTGTGGCATACATAAGTTTAATACTTTTTGGGCATGACTGTCACCACAAGATTTAAGCGCCATGCCTGCTTGCTTACAATGCCCAAACCTGGTAAGGGGCCTGCATGATACCTAACACTACCACTGCCACATTTTCATAGCTTAACGTGCACTGCTATTCCCAATAAACATTATACAAAATAATGAAACCTTTTCAACAAATTCAGTGTTCCCCCTCATAAGTTGGATGTTATTCACACAACCTGGCTGTTTACGCGCACACAGCCTGACCAGTAAGCAATCAAGTTGATCAGTGCCTTATATACCTTATATCCGTTCGACGTAGTTGCCGGGAAAGGTGCCAAAGAGGCCCGTGCGCAGGGAGCTTCCCAGGTACCAGCCATCGTCGCACTTCTCGATCACCAGCACTGTGTCACCCTCTCGAAGCTCCAGCTCGTCTTCATGCTGAGGCCGGTAGCTGTACAGCACACGGTACCTGCTCCACACAGTGCATTCACACAAGAGGTGAGTTACAACTGATGACAATCTCCACAGTTAGGAGTGCCACTGATACAGTTGACTTACGCCAATTCGACTCCGGATAATTCAATTTTTCCGTTATTTCAATCCCGACCAAAGGTCCTGTCTGGCGCCCATTTATTTCTATGGGCCCAAACTTTTATTATTTCAATCCTAAAATTGGTCTTTAGCACTTCATTCTTTTACCAGTCAGCACGCACATGCCTGACCCCTATGGTGACCCCAATAGCAACCCCTATACTGGCGGCATCTGTCTCAGCACAGCTTAGGGGACAATGAATGCATTTACCATGCGTCAAAAATCTCCCTTTGGAAACAACTATTTTCGGCCTGCCCTAGGAAGATTTTCAAGCAATAATGGTAGCTCAAAATGTCTGATTACAGCATTTACCGAATTCTAAGGCCCACCTTTTTTCTCCAAGAAAATTGGGCCGAGAACGACATTAGCGACGTTCGTACGCTTTGCTGCATAATGGCTGTATTGTGGCAAAGATGACTTTGGCAAACCAGCTGCCACTATGCAACACATATTCAACACCTGCCCATTTTTGCTAAAAAAACTGCATGCGCATTAATTTTTACTTTCTTTAAATGCTTTAATGTTAACTCCATGTTATTTTTCTACTTTGGACACACAAAAAGCGAATGCGCTTGATTTGGGTATGGGTAAGAATTTATGAAATGCTGCCAAATGGATAGGGAGGCGTGCTTTGACATTCTTTTTCTGCAACAAGTGGCAATTTGGCCCACCAGCTCATTCGATCAGTTTCATCGGTCCCGTCTGGCACGAATTAATGGACATCGACTGCATAAACTTTTTTTTTGCTGTTGATGCTTACGATTTTCTTACTTCTAGCCACAACAGACGGCACTTTTCTAAACTTGTCTCTCTCGAGCCATCAGTCACAATCAAGAGCGGGGCACTCAAATTGGCAAGGATAAGTGAAGGGAACTAAACCAGGCAGGGACACAAGCAAAACTGACACATGCGTGGCCTTTGTGTGTGCTGGTTTTCCTGTGTCTTTGCTTTGTTTTGTGCTGTTCAAATTGGTTAATGTGTCTAAAGCTTACCAGCAGAATCCATTTTTCAGGGAGAACCTCAATTTCATTTTCCTCTAAAAAGCAACAGAACTGTCCCAGCAGAGAATCTAAGGCCTTGCTGACATACTTATAGTACTCAAGAATTTCTGCATCGCTGCCATTCAGACTAGCACCACTTGGACAATCCTACATAGTAAAGTAGACGCCTCAAGACTTCACAACACGCTCTGCTAAGTTGCATTATCTGATAAGTTGTACAGTTCAGTTTTAGTTTCCTCCAGATTCAGTGCCCAGTACTCCTGAAGTTTTGGTGAGGCTAACAGACTCCCACGCAAGATGTTTCCTTTATTTTCACTCTAAAAGGAATATAATGTATGTGCCTACAATCAGGTCAGCCAGATCAATGGCTGCATAAATATGGGTGTCCAATTATAAACTTTTTAAATGCAAATTAAATTTAGTATCAGGCAGATGCATCTATTTGCCACATTTACTTTTTACATGTTTCGCTCTTTCCCTACCATGGCGAAAATAGTTGTTTTTTGTAGGTTATGCCAGATTTCTACTGCACTCTAAATTTCATGTAATACTTAAACAAAAGCAAGAATGAATGCACTTTTCATGCATGAATTTTCATTAACGAGATGAATGTCATAAAAAATATATAAATTGCCAAAACCAAGATTGTGGGATAAAATTGAACAAAATTTGTGAAGACTCGCTTGTATCTACTAAGAAACAAATGTAACAAAAATTATGAGATATACAAAATGTACTGCCTTCTAATTGGCACTATCTCCGAGAAGACAAAATTTTTCATAGAACAGGTATTCCACTACAAAAATTTGGAAGCATTCCAGTTTGGCATGCCAGCCTGCAGCCGTCGATGTTTTGGGCTGGCTTGTGTCGTCGTCAGCTTCACAGTCAAAGTCTGACAAAAATGTAGCATCCTCAGACTCATTGCTGCTTGATCCATGGATACAGTCAGCCACAAATGCAGCGGAATTGCAAGATCTGCGATCTTTCCAAGCGCATGCGCTGCTCCCATAGGCGGCTATTTTTGCTTCCTGTTTTGACGATCGACAAACTTCGAAGGGCGTTCAAAAATTAATGCATGGTGGGAAAAAAGGTGAACTACTTAGGAAACAAAAGGATAGTTATCCTCTTCCACGTCCGAAAGTGCAGTATGTATGTGAGCAGCGCGGAAAGTCTCGAAACCAGCGTTTCAAACCATAGTTAGCGTACTAATGATGCCCAATGGGTGCGGTACAGAAAGAGTTAAGCATTACAATGATTCTGACAAGAACAAAAATGAGCCATTAAGCCAGCATTATAAAACCCCATTTACCTGACGTTAACTCAACAAATTTTATTAACTAGCAGTGGCCAAGTGATCCCACTAACAGATAGTACATTATTTTATAGCATTACATGTTCAACTTTGAGGCACTTGCCCTTGTGCAGTTATCTCCTCTTTTCTTTACATGGTAAGGCCTCTGCCATTTCGTGGGTTAGCTGGTTACAGGAGCTAACCCACGAAATGGCAGAGGCCTACCAAATAAAGAAAAGAAGAGATAACTGTGTCAGCCACCCCTCGGTCTTGCTAAATGATAAGGAATTCAAGTTCCTTGGTAGATAGACTTTCTTTAATTTTTAACATTGCCTTTCAATGATTTAACCCGTGATCTTTGACACGCATGCGCAGCCCTCCTACTCCGTTTTTGAATGCATATTCCCTTTCAATAAAATTTTTCAGTTGTAAGTAAGCGCCTCGTTCTGTCTTCTCTCTTCGTTCTTGTCTTTGTGTGCTTTTAGTTTCAAGATGTAGGAACCGTGTTGCACATGGTCTGCTCATGGACAAGTTTCCTTTAGAAGAGGATATGGTGGCCGGGTACGACTGAACATGTGCACAATTCCTAGCCTAGCCATGGAAGAGCAGTGGTAAGAAGATGCCGTCCGGTTTCTCAGGTGTCAGCAGAATCTTGGTGTCGGCCACTTGGCACTTGCCGAGACGCATGTTATTTGGCACTAAATGACACACACACAAAAAGACATGCACACACATGATGGCACGCTATTGACACAGCATGTCTGTGTTCCTGTCTTCTTTTGTGGTTCGTCATTTTAGTCTCATTGGGGGTTGTCTGCGCCCTGCTGCTTGGTGCGTGCTTGTAGCCAAGTGACTTTCCTGCTCACGGGCGCATGCATCATGTGCATCAGCCTACAGAAAGCATGCCTGAATTGTGTTGTCCAGTACAACATAAGTGCATGAATTCACACAAAATCAAGCGCAGTGACAGATTAGACAGAAGCAAATGCTAATGAAAAAAAGAAAGTGCCCATTTTGCACGGTCAACAATAGAGAGCTTTATACTGTTTTGACAATGAGCCTCACTACAGAAGAATGACAGCTAGTGTTCGACAATGTGCTTTTGCATATACAGGTAGTTTCGAAGATATGGTATGATGATATCATATCACGGCAAGCATGGTATCTGTGAGCTGCGTGCTGGCCGCATCACCGTTTCACAGAGGGCAACGAAAAGGGCTAATTTTACTGGCAGGTGCCATCTCGGTGAACCATGCTGTGCATGACCTCTCTTAGTTCTGTTCTATCTAGCGGCATGTGTGACTGATTTCTCCAACTGGGTACATCAGGCAATGGAAAGGGGTCATGTTTCAGTGGTGCTTCAAGGCAGACAAAATAGTAATTCAATAACACTGTGTGAAATAAGATGAAAAGACTCTTAAGCTGTGCTGGATTACAATCCAGACGTGCCAATTTGAGGCTCACGATATAGGCTCGCAGCTGTCCACGTGCAAAGCACTTGATGTCAGCAGGGGGCTCTCCTTGCGACGACTCTGGAAATAAAACCAGATGGGCTCACTCATTCAGCAAATTCAGTTGCAATGCAATGCTTTTCCTCAAAATGTAGGGCAGCGTGAAAGAAAAGGCAAAAAAAATCTGGTGCTGAGGACTTCAGTCTTTGCTGTGAGCTAGCCTCTCCTGCCTAAACATGCATGTTCACATTTCTTCTCTGCAACAAAATTTTACTCTATAGGAACTACTTGCATGAAATTTTAGTCATAATTTTTCTGCTAAAATTAATAGTCAGTGACACAAAAATCGCAGTATGCAGCCTCATTTGTCTAAGTGCACCATGGGTAAACATTTTCTTTATAATGGCAAGTCCGGTGATGTCACCAGTCGCTGTTGTGAACACTAAGCAGCCTAACACTATAGGCACTGAGCAACCACGGCCGGTGTTGTGAACACTGAGTGCTGATGTGTTCACAAGCTTCTGAAACACATGGAAAGCATCGGTCAATGATGCGTAGTGGTGCTAGGCTTTGCGGTGCCGTCAAACACTTGGCATATCTGCCTGATGGGTGCAAAGACATATGTTGGTGCTTTCTTCTGGGAGCACCTTGTTGTTGTGGTACGAGGGGTAATATGGTGTGCTCCTCATACGTTGGCTGCTAGCTTAACTGTAGCATCATGCAGGTACTCCAGGAACTCATGCAGGAACTCTCCTGGACATTTCTCTAAGTACCCTCAAAACGAGAGAAGTTATTCACTGCCAAATTAATGGTCCTGGGCAAACTTAAAGCACAAAATGCTTTACAGGTGCTGTCTCTTCACAACCTACAGTGCCTGCCCACTAGTATGTAGTTGTCGCAATGGGATGTGATAAACTAGATTCCTAGCATGAAAGGTAAGCAACTGCCAAGAGCATACAATATGGAACACATTCATATTAAGTACTACATGTATCTCTACAACGGAGGCCAGTGATGTTTCAATGTATCAACTGCATTCGCAGCGAGCAATTGCATGTATGCATGCATGTAGATACATGACATTTCAAGTTTGCTACAAGCACATGTACTATTACATAATGCATGTCTTTGCACCCTGCCATGGGCTTTAGGCTGCTGCATATGAGCATTTGACAGGACACAAGCAACGATTGTTCTGCAAATGCTTTAGGAGTTCTTCAAAAATACTTTCATTATGCAACAAGGAGACTGTCACCCACAGGTACACGTAATTCAGCCTTTTTCTTAATTCTTTGATTGGCAATATGGTATCAGGGCTGTGCTGTAAACCATGGCACATATAAGACTCATATGACTTGGCTAAAAATATTTCTTTGTAGCCCGTGCCTGTGTTTCAGACGTGCTCAACATACAGCTGTGTATACGTGATACCTCAAGTCCCACAACGTTGATGGCAGTGCCAGTCTTTCCAGAGGTGGCAGTCTCTCTGAAAATCTTGTGCATCTTGTTTACATCCAATCTTAAACACAGGGCCTAAGCATGCTCAGCCATCCCCTGCATTGACAAATTAAATCTCTTTCCGACTCCCTTGAAGTTCCTTCGCATTCTATATCAAATGTGATTAGATAAAAGGAGCTGCTGTGAGAGAGGATAGGGGGATTTTGCCCATTAAACCTACAATGAAAATCCAACAAAAAATTGGTGCTTCGGCTAAAATGCCAGAAAGAGGAAGAAATAACTTTAGTTCTAAGATGGGGCTAATTCTCACTTTCTATCATCTGTATCTTTGTGTACCCATATCCCAGTGCCTGTTTGTGACAAGTTGTTTCAACCAACCGTCATGTACGCTTGCCTATGTCGTGGGAATTCCTTCAGATCCTATTCATGTCCATGTCGTGAGGGGCTACAGTGCAGTCAGCCACACCTATAGCTTTTGATTTTAACCTAAGGAATGCTCTAACCATTGTTCAGCCTTGATACTTGCTTGAAGGTATCCACATGTATGAAAGAAATGAATAATACAGGCAACAATACTAATTTACTCTTCCTGCACACTAAGAATAAATGTAGTGTAACTAGCACAACTTTCAGCTGATAGCAATAACTTCAATTTTTTATCATTGGCACACTTCAATTGCAGAAGCCTTGGTGTGGTGTATGAAGTAGACAATAGGTCCATTGCTACGATACTACAAAACTAGCCCCATTCAGCATAAGAGGCTTATTACACACACATAATTTGCCGCAGGTTAAACTTTCCACAAATACATGTGAATATGCATGCTTATTATCAGGTATGCCACTAAGAAGTTGTAACAAACATGTAATGCCCCCTCGGGCATAATCTTCATAACCCGGGCGGATTGTGACAGAAGTAAGGAAGTCAAACAGGTGGGGTGACATTAGTTGAACACGGGAAGCGAGTCGCACAGGTGGTGCAAAGAGCTAGGCCTATCAATCATCAAAATAACCTAACTTGTACATATGATGTATCTATTTGATTCCAACATGTCCTCAGTTCCCAAGTGCAGTGCAGACAGTTTTCATTCCTAGAAAAAAGAATCATGCGATTCCTCTTATTGGTAGACCCAACCTTTGACTTACATGCATAAATTCTTTTATGCTTTTTGTGCAAATTGTGCACAAGCATGGTGCATCTCTGCATGCAAATCACAAGCGTAGGGGCAGCAGCTTGTGGCCAAATCAGGAGAAAAGAAATGCGTGACATGTGTACTTCAGAATTTATTTGCAGATAAGCTTCCTAAACTGAACGCAGGTAATGGTAATAGAGTTAACCAAAGCAATACAAGAACCATGAAACTTTAACCCATTGGCTACCAAAGCTGGCAAACCACTTGGGGCAACAATGGCTGCCATATTGCCAAAGCCGGCAATTTTTTGGAAGGGTTTAAAGCTATTCATAGATATAGTTGGTTTAAAGCTATTCATAAATGGACGCAACCAGCAACATACAATAAGCGTTTAAAAAGGTTCTCAATATATAGCACTACTTGCCCACTACAATGGAGGTTAGACTTTTCTTAATTTTTAGTTGATATTTGTAGGCGGCGGCAGTGGAAGTTTGTGCAGCACCGGTAAGTGGCAAAAATAATCAGCATGGAGAGCCCTGCGGCTCTCGCACTATTTGGTAGCCAACAAACTTAACATAGTTGCAAGTCATTGACGACAAATCTCAACTACTGCTACTATAATGACCAATCATGTTTTTGAGCAGAAAACTAAATTACTTTTATAAACTGGGCACTTGGCTTTTCACGAACATGCCTCCTGCAGTAAGCAGCAAGCTTCAAAAACTGTGAAGACATTGCATGCCTTAGCTCTTCTCCCCAAATCAAAATGCATGTAGGGATTGCACGTAACAAAGGTACAGTGTATATGGCGTGAATGGCACCTTTTCACTACAGAAAATGCTGTATGCAGGGTAGGCCTAATGCCAATGGTGACAGAGCACCACCAGCGAAGAGTCAGTTTCATATTCTGCCTTAATGAGTACACAAATTTTAGTCAATCTTGCGCGCGAAAGACTGACAATGGCAGATACATTGAGACATTTACAAAATGGACCACTGTCGGAGGACCTCTTGCTAGGCGCATGGCCACAGAGTTAGCAGACGACAGAGACAATGCGTGCACTTTCATGTTTCCTAGGTGACACGGGCCTGGACTCACGCCTGTGATACCAGTTGTGTAATGTGTCCTTCACTTCGTTCCTCCCATTATCATCCCCCATTGTGAATCTTTTTCTTCCCCTCTTCCCCTTCCCTTACGTAGAGTAGCAGGCCAGATTCTCCATTATCCGGCCGACCTCTCTACATTTTCCAATCATTAGAATACCTCTCTCTCTTAGTCAATCTTTTCTGGAAAAGAAGTGCATGTTGGGATCCAGTAAATATGGCGGACAAAAACAAACCCTCAAAAAATCAGTACATAAAAGCCCGAATAAACGAACGCATGGAGTATTATGGTGACACGGTAGAGGACCCTACCTGCGGGCTGTAGCTGGCTGGACTCCTCTGGGGCCGGGCATCACTCACAATGGGGCCACTAGTGGGAATGGGATAAAAGCAAGCAGGAGACATCATTTTAGCCTTCATTTGCAATGATGCCCTGCCATATACTTTTTGAGATGTTAATAGTGTAAGGTGCAAAGAGATCATTTCAGCCTTTGCAGTGCTGCTTGGAATGAACAGAAATCTGGCTGCTAACGAAAGACTGTGATGTCCAATTCCTGAACGCATGCCAAGTTCTGCCAACTTTTCAATTATCAAACTTTACTTACTTAGTAGCCTCAGTTTCGAGAACCTAAGTTCTCAATGTAGCAGAGAAAATGTTGACCCGCATATATGTGAAAGTGAAAACTAGTATGTGCTAACACTGCCGCAAAAGAGAAAGTCCATACGTCTCCCACTGTTGCCACTCAACATCATCTCCCGCTCGAGAGAGAGAGACTGTGCATTTTCCACTGTCCTTAACCACGCTGAGCATTTTTTCATGCCCTACGAATTTTGCAACCGATGTACTCAGTGCTACATGATAAAGTGCAGTGCCCTCTCAATGTGGCAGCACTTGTCACAGTGCGACCCCAAAGATTATTGACATAGCTTAAGAATCTATGCAAGTGACCATGTTTGTTGTCATTTTCTCTGCAACTGAGCCACTATCAGCATAACGCAAATGTTGCAAGCTTTCTAGAAGGGCAATCCTGAATTGATTCGACCAACTGATGGTGTGTAAAATGTTCCAAAGCAACACAACGAATATGAGAGATGCTGCAGCGGAGGGGTCCGGGTTAAATTTGACCACATGAGGTATATTGATATATGAGCCTTATAGCACTCTGCTTCCATTGGAATGCAGCCACCACAGTCAGAAATGAAACCAGCCACCTCATGATCACCAACAGAGTACCACAGCCACTGAACTATATTACAGGAACAGGGTAATCTAACATTCAAGGTTGATTTCGTTAGTGTGCCTTTAAGCTACTTCAACTGTGCATGCAAGCATAGTGTTTTCACCATCTTAACCCTTGCACATAATCATCCACATTCCCCCACCACCCCCTTTTGTCTGCTTGCTGCGCCTCAAGAGGTCCACCTGTAATGATGAAACTACACACATTGTTTCTAAAGAAGAAAAAAAAAGTTAACCCCAGTGGGCAAACTGGGAAACAAATTGGGCAATAGGAGTGTCTGGACTACCGTAACCATGCATTCACTGCAGGATACGTAAAAACATTTAGCATGTTGAAAGGCATCATGCACTGCTGCCCAAATACATTTAGACGGTATTCCTTCCGACAAGTAACAGCATACTGATATTCCCAGCTGAAATGAACATACCAGGCACTTGAACATTGCACAAACAGAAGATGCATACGTAGAGAAGGTGAGGACAGTCCACATGAATGGCAGCATAGCCTTTAGGTCTTTACTTTTTTTAGGATCAGTGAGAAGTCATCTCACTTGCAGCTTGTGAGGCTGCAGCCTAACAAAATAAATGGATGATTTTAATGCATTTATACAACAGAAAGATGCTTTCAGGGCATAGAGATCTTGATGACTATGAGGGCATCATGGGAAGTACCCATACCCGACCAGCGCAAAGAAATATTCTGATGGAAAATAAGAACTTGGTCACCAGTTTGAGAAATGTATTGAAATAACAGTTACAATGAAACAGAAAAGAAAAAGATGTATAATCTGTGTCTAATTAAAACATCTCAATGCCCTAAAGAAAAACACTGCGGTAGCCTAATGGCTTTTGGCATTGCACTACCGAACTCGAGTCTGTGAGTTCGATCCCTGCCGTGGTGGTCACATTTCGACAGAGGCGAAATGCAAAACCAACTTGCGCATTTGGATTTAAGTGCATGTTAGAAAACCCTAGGTAGTCAAAATTAATTTGGTCCCCCCTACGTAATCCTACCTCATAATCCTCACATAATACCTCATAATCAGATCACACTTTTGGCAAGTAAAACACCAGAATTCATCTGATGTTTCAATACCCTCAAATACACTCAATACTTGTTAACTTTTGAAACACCCTCAACGTATCATGAGTGCCAACCTTTCAGTTATTTGCTGCTCCTGCCATTATGACACAACCCCTTCCTTCAAAAAGCCTCCTCTACAATGTTTCCATCAGAAGTTCGTACTGCTTTCATATTTTCACTTTCCTTTTGGTCCCGCCATTTCTTCTTCTTCTGGTGCTGTTGTCCATTTGATATCTTTTCTCTTTTATTTATTTATTTATTTATTTATTTATTTATTTATTTATTTATTTATTGTACCCTCAAGGCATACAAGCATTATAGAGGGGAGGGGGTCAATCATTCAACATAAGTTCAGTTATTTGCACATACACAATCAAAAATTTCAAAAAATGGGAATGAATGTAATTTCTAATAACAAAAATTCACACTGTCATGCACGGCTTTATACAATGATTACGGCAAGAACATACCATTGTAACCGATTGAGACACCAAAAGATGAAGTTTCCAACCAACATAGAGAAAAAAAAAAGTTAGAATGCGTTAAATTTCGCTGGAAAGAGCATCACGAAAATGGTCACAGTTGGTAATGTTAACTAATGAGGCAGGAAGATTGTTCCAGTCGAGGCTGGTTTTGGGCAGGAAAGAGTGCGAGTATGTTGCGGTGTTTTGGTGAGGAACGTGGACTTTATGGTTGTGATCAAGTCGAGATGAAACAAAATTAGGCGGTTTAATCAGACGCGTCCTAAGAACATGATTATGATGATAGATCTTATGAAACAATGCAAGTCGAGATAGTTTCCGTCTATTTGCAAGCGGGGGCAGATTAAGTATTGATTTCATGTTAGTTACGCTGGAAGTTCGATGATAGTCACTTAGGATAAAACGTGCTGAGCGATTCTGCATTGCCTCCAAGTTATTGGTAAGAGTTGCAAGGCCAGGGTCCCAGATTGACGATGCATATTCAAGGTTAGATCGGACATAAGTGATATACAACTGTCGCTTGAGTGATGAAGGTGCGAGAGAGAAGTTCCTTTTCAGGTACCCAAGCATGCGATTGGCCTTTGAAGTTACGTGCTCGATGTGGTACTTCCATGAAAGGTCATTAGTAATATGTACACCGAGGTATTTATAGGTAGTTACAGATTCTAACGCCGTGCTGTGAAGAAGGTAGTTTGGGCAAGGCATGTTATTACGCGCTACTCTCATTGATTTACATTTAAGAATGTTAAGCTTCATTTTCCACGTTTGACACCAAGCAGAAATATTATTTAGGTCACTTTGAAGGATTATTGTGTCAGTGTAATTAGAAATGTTGCGGTAGATAACACAATCATCAGCAAAAAGACAGACAGAAGAAGCTATGCTAGTAGGTAAATCATTAATATAAATCAAAAATAGTAATGGGCCTAAGACTGAACCCTGTGGCACTCCGGCGGAAACAGGTGCCTCCAGGGAATCGGTTCCATTCACCGTGACGAATTGAGTCCGGTTAGAAAGAAAGTCGCGTATCCAGTTCAGTACTAAAGGGTCAATGTTTAGGCTGGTTAGTTTTAGTATAAGGAGCTCATGGTTTACACTATCAAAGGCTTTCGCAAAATCCAAGTATATGCAATCAGTAATGAGGCCGGCATCAAGAAACGCGTGAAGGTCATTAGTAAATGTTAGTAGCTGTGTTTCACAAGAAAAATGTTTACGAAAACCATGCTGGGATGGATGGAAAAAGTTATTCGACTCCAAGAAGTTAACTAAGTGAGTAAATATGACATGTTCTAATATTTTGCAGGGAACCGATGTTAGTGATATCGCACGATAATTGCTTGGGTTGTGTGCGTCACCAGACTTGTAAAAAGGCACGACCTTGGCTACTTTCCAATCCTTGGGCAAGCATCCATCGTTGAGTGATTTGGTGAAAATGTAATTCAAAATGATAGAGCTGTACTCATTAGTGTTTTGCAAGAATTTAGCGTTGATGCCATCCCGACCACATGAAGATGATCGTTTTAGTCTGTTAATAATAGCACGAATGCCGGCTGGGTCAAGCATGATGGGATCCATAGCTGTAAGATGTGCTCTCGGATAAGAAGGAAGAGTGAATATTGGGTCCCAGCACAAGTTTGTGAAGGTGTCATTAAAGATTGAGGCGCAAAGATGCTTCGGAACTGGTTCACCATTGTTATTGAGAGATACGTCGTTGTTATTGCTGCTTTTCATTGTGTTCCAAAAGCGTTTAGGGTTAGTTTTGAGTAAGGACGGAAGCGTTGAATGAAAAAAGGTAAATTTCGCCGTTTTCAGTGCCTCTGAATATGCCGTAGAAGCGGCTTTGTATACAGCCCATCTCTCTGGGTTAGGCGATTTTTTCGCACTATGAAACAGCCTGCTTTTTTTGTTTGATAACCGCTTGAGATATCTGTTATACCAGGGAGCGTTAGTGTTGTCGTAAACAGCTCGTAAAGGGATAAATTTGTTAGTTAGATCGACTACTTTTGTTCTAAAAGAATTCCAAAGTTCTTCGAAGGACTGCTCATTGTAGGTTGAAATTAAGTTGTCAAGGAAGGAGGAAAGTTCAATGTTAATAGCATCGTAATTGCCACAATTGTAGTCCCGTATTTGTTTGAGCCGTTTTTGTGCACGTGTAGATGGAATAGACAATGTAAAATGAAGAACATCATGGTCACTTAATCCAGGCACATGAGTAACTAGTGACGTCATATCAGGAGCAGATGTAAGGACGAGATCGAGTAAGGACGAAGTAGTGGGTGTTACACGCGTCGGTAGGTGAACAATCTGTGATAGGTGAAAGTCAGTACATGTGTTAAGAAATGTTACCGCGTCCACGCATGCTGGTTCTGAAAAGGGACACAACTGAAAGGTCCACACTTCACTGAGCGAGCTGCCTACACATGCACTCAATACACGTAGTTTCTATACACAGTTTCCCCAGTCACTTTCTTGCCCAAAAAGTCTACTAATATGGAAACATACAGTTGTACTCATTTTAAAACAAAACAGTGCTAAAGACTTGGACATAAAGAAAAAGGCATGCACACAGAGTTTTGTCTTTTGTGTGCCTTTTCTACATGCGCATCCCTAGAACTGCAGACTCTTAAAACCGAGAAGTCTGGTGATTTTATACATTTTTACTTCAGAGATGCTGAAAGAAAGGGGTCGCATAGCAATGAAGGGAGCGCAACCTCGCAAATTTCAGCATCCTTTACCATGATGAGACACTGATGACGGAAAGTCTCGCGCTTGCATCAAAGAGTAAAGATTACAGCAGCAGAGCTTGTTAATCTACCTGTACACAGAAAAAGAAAGTGCAGAAGGCTACTCCAATTAAAGATTGACAGCACCAAAACTGAGTTAAATTTAACAACTCCTTGGCTTCAGAGACAGTCTCACAAGGAAAAAAAAGGATGCGGGCAAACTGATGTGTTGCAAATTGCTACTCACTACACTGGACTTGCAGGTGGCTTGGGTGACACAGTCGTTGGCACTAGAAGAAATATAAACGAGCCTCTGTACATGATGCTAACAGAAACCTGGAAAGAAATTCTTGCTTCACAAAGAAACACACTAGTTCAAAAGGACCATAGCCCATTGGAAAAGTGTGAAAGTCCCCACCCTCATCAATGAAGTGTGTCACAGTCCATATGTTGACAGTGCACTCCACGGCACTCAGCTACAGCGATACTGGATTGCAACCTCACCACCAATGAAGCCAACAAAGCAGAGTTCCAAAGTAAACGAGTAGGTATGCTTTGCTATGAAAGCAGCCCCTTTGAAACTTTTGCAAGAGATTGTACTTATGACTTGTTCCACAGCCATCTGCAAAACTATTGTGAGGGTAAAAGAAAAATGTTAGGAATGACAAAGCATGTCCGCCAACAATGCCTACTGATGTAGAGCAAAGCACGAAGAGACAAAGTAGCCAACAGTATATAGAAGGCAATGTCTTCCTTAGCTAGTTATCTTCACTTTTTCATATCAGGCATCCAGATTTCTAACCTTTCTTGTGGGCAGATCCCGAATATAGCACAGTCTAAAACTAAGGGCCGTTTACATACTTTTGTGCAGTCAAGTGGGCTGATCCCGAAGATAGTGCAGTGAAAAACTTTGAAGCAGTCCATAACTCCTACTTTCCTCACCTGAAGGGTGATGTGATAGAGTACCGTACGCAGCGACTCCACCCCATTCTCAACCCCAACTCGCTCTGAAATTGACTTCAACTAGAGGGTGAATCGCCTTCCAACCTTTCGCGAGATTTCCACGTGACTTGGCATCGGAAGCATCGCCGCCTAAAGGTGATGGTGCTCCTTGCAAAGTGCCAGGCATGCTATTTCAGCATTGTGCCAGGAACGCAGCTGCTCGTAGATGCTGACATCATCAGTATCGAGTGATGCGAAAATGATCATAGTGCCAAAAATGTCTGACTGAGCATACCATCTCCGGAATGCTTGCTTCGTGAAAAACATGATTGGACTGATTCAGCAAATATTCGCTTTGCTATGTCCGATATTGCATTTGATCTGGTACTTTCATTTTCTTTATAGCTGTAGGTTAGCCTATTGAAAAAAAGCATAGCCAACCAAATTTTTTGTCTACTTTGTTGTACCCGATAATTCATTATATCCGTGTTCGTTATATCGAGTTTTGAAAGTATTACTTCTGTTTCGAGGTCACCCTGAAAAATGCTTGCGTGAGAATAAATAGAAACTCTACCTGGCTCTATTCATTTCTGTTACATAATTTTTCTGTTAGCTCACTATGAAAAAATGCTGCATGGAACTTCCGTAATTGGCAAGTGCCAACACCACGTGGATGTTGTCGCTCATTCTGACCAACCAGTTGCATTCCTTGCAACTGACTCATCCCAATCATACCCTGAGAATCATCACAATGATACCTAGACTGGGCCACCTTTAATCCACAATGGGAAAATATCCTGCCACTGACATGGTGTTATGCAGCTGAATAAAACATGAAGTCGGGAAGATAAGCGGCAAGTCTCAGTGTCTAAATATTTTGTATACTTGTACTTGTGCAATTACTTTAACCATCTAACCTTATGAATACTGTGCAAGACTTGTTCTGGCCCTAATTCATGGTCTAAAATGCGGTAAGCTCAACCACCAAGCAATTGAGATATGCAGAAAAGCAAAACCTCCCAACCTTCTCGGGAGAACACAGCCATGGTACAGGAGATGGGCCTCCAAGGAAAAGCAAGAGCCCAAGGAAAAGAGCAATGGCACAAAGCATTCCAACAGCTTGATCTGCTTCACAACTGTCCGTATGGTCACATTCGTGTGTTGGCAAAGACGTGGCCATGCACTTGAAACAGACTAGCAGCGAAGGCTAAAGTGGCATCTGGCCCTTCAGGGCCAGATATTGCAGTCTCATTTGAAAGTTTTAGCATAGCGTCACAGTGATAGGCACTGTTCTTGTTAAAATCACAATACTTCCTCCTGTAAAGAGCAGCAATGACTCTTATTGTGAGGCTAAACAATACAATTTACTTCTTGCTGCAAAAGAATCGTAGACCATATATTTTTTTCCAGGCCTTTTCATAATTAACTGTTAGAAAGGCAGGAACGGGCACTCTTCAATCAGCTTTTGTAGTTCCTGCTTATACTTGTTCACAGTTTGTTTTATGTCTGAATTGGCAGATTCAAGGCCACTTCTGCCACTAGATGGCCCACACCAAGGAGCACCAGGCTGCTTATACCTGTATTGCATAGCGGAAATTAATTTTTCACCTTTCCCAACAGGTACTTTCCCAACATGGTCCACTTTCCAACTGCAACACTTTTCATCAGGTAGACCTGTCTGGTTTCGAGTCTCATTGACAGACAGGACACTGTGATGCGCTTGGATTTACCAATATTCAAGAGCTTACTGTTTCCATGACAGTGTCCAATATGAATCATTGCCTTCACAATTTTTTATGACCATGTTAACTCATACATTTCACGCAGTTGAAATTACAAATGGTACTCGTGTAACAGAGTGGGAGCACACTATTTTTCAGTTTTTGCATTTTGTTTCCTTCTTTAAACGCCCAAAGCAATGAAGTGACAGCACAGATGAAAGCCAAATATACGAGTTCAGTGCATGCGTATGCGGACAACTAAGATTTCATTTTATTTCTGAAAGTAGCACCGCACTTGTCAGGTGAGGCCAACAGATCTCTACAGGTTTGGCAAGTTAGCAGGCATGCGCACTAGGTTTCATATCCCTTCCACAAGCCATCCTGTGCTCACAACATTGTCTGGGTTGGAAGTGTCTCTAGTAGGTGGCATATGTGGATGGTAAGGAGGGCTGGCGAGGAGGTTTAACAAAGGTGGTCCAATAGTTGTATGAGCCTGAAGACTTCATAGAAGGCTGTAGCAGACATACCTATCTCTTGTGGCTCCGATATGACCTCAAGGTATGCAGCAGGACAGATACCACGTTTGGTGCCCATGCGGCCCTCATACCAATTGGGGTCGACTCGCCGCACCAACACCACTGTCTCACCCTGTCCCACAAAAAAAAAAAAAGAGAATGAAGCACAACTAATGACGCAAATCAACTAATGGCCACATACGAATAGTTCTGCACTCCTAGTGGTCTCCCAGAGGATGTAGGAAGAGCGGACTTGTGCAATATCAAAGTTATATATATGTGTGTGTCTGTGCCGAGAAAACTTCTGCTGTAACCCTTGCAATGAAGGCCTAATTAACATAAAAAGCTATCTCAGCATGCTTAATGCGTCTTATGCCAAGCTTAAACAGAGAAGCCATAAGCTGAAGGCACATGAGACTTTTCACATGCTATGGGCAAGTTGGAGCATTTGTGTAATGCATTCAGTTTGTTAACTAAGGTCAAATACAAAAATGTTTAAATACCAATTTAAGGGTGCAAGTGTCATTGTGAAAGTTCTGAAGTGCACTTACAAATACAGTCAAATCTCCTTAATTCAAACATGCTTAATTAGGACATTTGGTTTATTCGAACTGATGCTGTTGTCCCGTCAAAGTTATGCGTACTTAAATGGGCGAAACTGCCAAGTACTTCGAACGCGCAAGCATTTACGATGCTTAGTTCGAACATGCTGCACTCTGACAGCACTCTCAGCAGCGCCTTCGACCAGCATTCCTCTGAGCCCGCCATAAAGGAAGAGCTTAGGAGAGACCCCCCAAAGTGCAGGTGCGAATCACCGACTACTTCTGTTGGTGACGGGTGTCTTGTGCAGTCAACGACAGATTTTCGGGACCCGCAATTTTTCGGGCATGCCCGACAATTCGGACGCCTCCGCGGCACCGCCACGTACCGCGTACAATCAATGTATAAGAACGTCTGAAATTTCGGAAGCAAAAAACCTTCGCCGTCCGATTTTCCGGACTTTTTTGCCACGACCGCGGGTCTGAAACGGCACTGATCGAAGCCACCACCGCCGCCGCCATCTTGATTACCTCGCCGCCTCGAGCCGGCGCTCTCGCACGCAGATCCACTGGCAGCCGTAGCCACACCGCGGCAACGCTAGGCGTAGCTACTTCGACGTTCGCTACCAAGCTTCTTGCCTCGTTCGGTGCCGTGTTTTTCATTGAAACAATTCGCCGCTGTTAGCAATGGCGCCGACTCCGCCTTTGTAATTCTCGCCAAAGGCTTCGGAGCGCGGAAGGCCTGTATAATAACGTTTTCAAAAGTCAGCTTCGCCCCAATACAGCAATGTTGCGCGGTGAAGCATACCAAAAGTTCGAAGGGGCAATAGTCACTGGACATGCTAAGTTTCCTTTAATTATACAGGCATGCACCCACCGTTTCCTGTCGCAGTGCGAGCACCGATACGTTCGATAACTGACTGTAATTCGTAAATACATGTGAATAAATCTTCTGGAACTTCCCGCTCATGTGTTAGCTCAGTGCACATGCACAACTGAAGATAAGTCCTCCATTCAATTAGCTTCCCTCGATTCGAACTTCTTTCAATTCACACAAATCTTCGGGCCCCTTTGAGTTCGAATTATAGAAATTCGAATGTAATTAATTTATTATCAACAAGCTACCTTATATGCGGGTTATTTTTCCAGAATCTTAACAAAGCACACAATATATGATTTCACTGTGCACTTCAGTGTGCCTACATCAAAGCACTACCACATAGAAATAAAGCACAGCATGTACAATATTGCCATGCGTAATTCTTTATGCTGCCTGCTGCGTGATTACTGTTGCTGTTTTACTTTGTTCTGCAAAACGCACTTGCGGTATGAGTTTTCTTGACTGTTGGTAATTACTCCAACGCGTGATGTGTCTGTCATATCAAGTCTCGCAATTATTGACAAGTGGGCAAAACATGTATCACTATTAATACAGTAGAATCTCGATGATACAAATATCTCTGGACAGCACAAGAATTCATATCACCCTAAATTCGTATAACCAAAAATGTAAAAATATCAGCAAATTAAGGGGGGACGTAGTATTGATATAGCAAACTTGCTCAATATTTACTATTTTAGCATTTTTCTCTTTGCAATCCTACCTCCTTCCTTTATCTGACGGCAAAATATTTGGAAGAAACACAGAGCATAATTTCAGAAAATTGCACTTTTTTTAGTGTGCTATCTTCGAAGTCGGGAAGAAAATCGGGTTTTGGGAGGAGCTACTGCACCACTGATCGTGCAAGTGTGGCTTTCTGATGATGCAGCGCCGGCCATCTTGGCAAACACGAGAGATCTGAAATTCTGATAGGTGCAGCACTGTTACAGTGAACTAGAAGCAATTCAATGCAACAAGTGGAGGGGGCTGCGCGTGTCATCTGAAGTAGCACCCAAAGCGGTGACGCTGTCGTCGATTACTCTTGCAGGCGACCCGTTTGGGCACGCACAGCATTGCATTTCAGTGATGTGTTTTGGCTGTGGTTTTTCGTTCTGTATGGTTGTGTTTCGCAAGTGTCCTCAGGTGAATGTGGCCACTTGCATCAATGAGTGTAAAGCAACGTCTCAACCACTGCTACGCTCCAGGGTGTAGCGCGCAGGATGTGCCCGAACTAATAGTGCGAAGAAGCTGTCGCTATTCAAGGCCCCTGCAGACCCAGAACGGAGATGCATGTGAGAAAGGAACCTACATTTCCGGGTACGTGGCGAAAGTGTGCTACCTACCAAAGGCTGTGCATGTAATGACAGCCTCTTACTTCCAAGAGAAGAAGGGTGCAGCTTGAACACTGCAGAATTTGTACACCACAATGATGAAGGAGGTTTGCTCTACCGCTTGGTGGAACTGTTCTGTTTTATCACAAGGCTTGAAGACATTTTCACAAATTGCTTTAGTGCACAAAAAGTTCATAGGGAAAGTGTAATGGACATCCTGCACATGATTCATCGTGCCGCTCCCTTGAAGGTGGGATGCATAGCTCATGCAGAGTCTGACTCCTCGCGTAGTCAGCTTTTATGTGAACATACGGCTCCATTTTCTTTATCAAAGGTTTGAACAAAGTTGTCAAAGAGCAAGGCAGCACAGCACCTCAAGCTAAGCAGAAAATTAGTTGAATTTTCAGACTGCTTGTTTTGTGCATTGAAGCTCTCAGAATGATTCTTTCACACATGAAAAGTGCCTGCAATAAAATCATGTGGGACAGAGAAAGCAGTTTGGGAGTCATTTTTCCTTCTTTTTTTTCTACGGGTCATATTTCGTCTTGCGTAGCATGTGTTTTAAAAATGAAGTACTTTCTCGTGTGAACGTTAAATAGGTTTTAATCAGCTTGATTTTTGTGCATGTGCACCCTAGCAGGCACCGTAAACAATGTGTTTTTTGCAATCGTGAACATCACATGAACATTTGGTCCCACGAATAACTATTGCTTCCGTAAATTTAGTGCTTCCGAAATATTACGGTATTGCAACCTAATCCGAATTCGCGACTAAGTATGAAAAAAAGATTGTTTACAGTGCATTGACTGACCCCCGTCTGCTACTGGCTTTGCTTAGTATGAGATGTCCGAAATCATATGGCCAGCTCAAACAACTCTACTCATATAAAGTGCCCGAAAAGTAATTGCAAAACCAAGTTGAATTATGTTTTAACAGCAGCAGTAAATAACCAAAGACACTTTCTATTCTTTTGTGCCACGTACGCTGCAGGGCTGAGCCAAGGTAAGCTTTCAAGAGTAGGCGATTGCAGGGCTGCCACTGCAGGTGCCAACGCGTGTGCCAGATGGAGAAGCGCAGTTGTGCCAATGGAAAGTACTCTAGTACGCTGTAGCACTGTATTTTTTATACAGAAATAAAAGCAACAAAAGCGAGCACGAAAAGAGAAAAGTAGCATCTCGATTCATTAATGCACTCATGTGGCACTCATGTGGCCCACAGGGAGCACACAGGGAGCTGATGAGAATTTGAATTACCGGTGCACTTGTTTCATGCACATTTTAACAGCAATGAGCTGCGTACTTCGGGTGTTCTGAGGCTGACATTTCAAGATCTGCCTGGTTATCTTGAGTTTCTTCCATTGATACATCCTATCTGCAACCTGATAGTGATAAGGACATGATTTCCACAAGATGCAAAAATCTGTTTCATTTCCTTTACAGCAGCAAAGCTACTTCGTACCATGCAATCTGATGGGTGCAAAAGGAGAAAAGTTTGGAATTGTTATCGCGTGTCGAAAACAACAGAAGGTGTGGCTTTAAGAGATAAGGCTCCCCATGGAAGCGAATGTGGTAAGACTCATGTGATAACCGGCTCCTGATAATGTTACAGGGTGTGTGAAAACGGCTACTGCACAAAGCAAAAACAATTTTTCTTTCTTTCCTTTCCTTATATTGTTTTGGGGGGAGGGGGTGCAGGGTAATGGAGTCAGTGCAGAGTGATGCAAGTCACCCTGGCAACAGAAATGCGACCGGCACATCGACGTGGCTGCTCTGCCGGTCTGACAACAGCCAGTGTCTCAGCTCGACTGTTTGTATCATCCACTAGAGTGCAAAAAGCAGTTAGCAAAATCCGTAATTGAGCATGTTGTAAGCTAATGGACTTGGGCTGGGACTTTTGAAAAATTCATATCATCCCTAAATTCTCATCTGGTGTGATCGTATCACCGAGATTCTACTATACTTTGATAACACATCCCTTGAGTTGGTGTCATCGTAAGGATATCTTAGTGTTTACAGCTGTCGCAACCTGTCCTGAAACTATCCCATGAAGTAAATTATTGCCAAAGCTGGTTTACCTTGGACAAAACTTCTATATGGCAGCACCGCCAGTTTAAAAACCTCTCTACCCTGCTTATGCCTGTCCATCGCTTAAATATGTGTCAACTATTTAGAACCCTGAGGCGGTATTCTTGGACCATCCCTCTCAGCGATGCTATAACTTTTGCATCATGTAGTACACAGTGCACTGGATCATTCGGGTAGCTTTGCTCAACCAGCCAGCCAGCTCAACTGGTTTTGCTGAACTAGTCAATCAGCACTCGCTGATAGCGATATCTCCGAAAGCGGCCGTCTGAGACTACTGTTGGCAATACAACAATAAACTATCTAGAAGCTGTTCAGAATACCGTATAAACCTGAATATAGGTTGAGTGGAAATATAAGTCAACCACTTAACCTAAAGTAGAAGAATACAGGAGACAAAAAATGAAAACAAAAAAATTTTGATACAAGGTTTACTTTCACAACAGTGCTGCAGTTCTACAATAAAGTGACTGCACTGCCACCAGTAGTGAGCATGCACAAAACTCTTGCACAACGTCTGAAAGTGTGTCCTCCAGCTGTGGATGCACCGATTGATGCCCAAAAATTACGTTTTATGTGAGTTGTGTGCCAGCAGTTTCCTTTTTTGTGCCCACCAATATTGAACAGATTTTTCCGAAACACCAAACTGGCGCTGAGAAACCATGATGCTGTTCATTTCAACAATGTCTATGATGTTTATCTTGAACGCTGCTGAACGCTTTCTCTGTGTGCTGCTACTGATTGCTAAAAAAGAACACCCGAGATCGATCAGGCAGCGACAAGAAAAAAAATTGTCAGCAATCACATTTGAATATGGATACGCTTTGGCTGTGTTTGTCAACATGCACACCACAGTTTGTGAGACAATGACTCGCATTCTGCTAAAGACCACAATACAGTCGCCGACTGATTTTTCGAACTCCAAAAATTTGGACATGCTCGATTATTCGGTCTGCTTCGCGGAACCACCATTCTTCCCATAGACCATAATGTATAACAACTGTCGAATGTTCGGACACCTTGCAACCTCTCGTATGATTTTTCGGACACTCCTTGAGCCAACTCGATCGAGAACACCATGCACCGACTCTGACCGATGCATGATTCAACTTGCTGAACGCCATTTTTGTTTTGAACGGAGCCCCCTTGCTGCCCCACAAAGTGATGCTACTACAAATCCCTGCTCATCATCATCGTTTCTGCCTGGTTTGCAGCTACAGCAGTTCCGGTCTCAGCTTAGTAACCTATGTCAAGACAATCCAGCAGCTGATTTGTTTCTCCCTTCTAGTAACGACGCTGCGAGTAGGCCACGTTTGTGCGACTGGTGTCGGCGTGATGGCATGGTGATGTTTGCTTTGTGTGCTGTGTTGAAGTTGCAGTGATGCAACGCGGCATATGGAAACATTGCGTCAAGTGTCTAATGGCGCAGACTGCACTGGGGAACGCCGGCAAGTGGGTGCCGGGAGGCCTAGGCTCTTCCGTCTTCCGATGTGCTCCCTAGTGACGCTGAAAATGTTCTGGCGAGGCCTGCACAGTGGTTGTACTGCAATTCCGGACACAGTCTCATTTGACAGTTTCACAGGTGCTGATACTGCTGTACCGACATGTGCAGAACTTGATGACGGTGAGATCATTTGTCAGGTTTCTGCTGCGCCGCCGGACGATGACTCCGAGTCGGAAGATGACGCACCATGTGCTATGCTGCCGTCGCATGCGGAGCGTGCACAAGCAGCGACCATATGACCCTCTCCAAGATTCAGGCTTATCTGAGCGCGTGTAAATGGAACAGCGTGCAACGGCGCATTCACGATTTCTTCAAGCCTACTGCTGAGCCCGAATAAGTGCGGGGAAATGAAGGATTTCTTTTTTTTAATGTGCTTTTTCGGACACCTGCTTATTCGGACATTTCCACAGTCCCCGTGAGGTTCGAATAAACGGTTGGCGACTGTATAAGGTGAGAGGTGACTTTAGCCTTCTTTTTTCAACAAATATTTCGAATTATATTCCGGCTTATATGGTAGTTCGGCTTGCTTTGGCTTATCTAATTTATAACCACACGGACAAATGTTAGCACAACAAAGCCAGAGATTAAAGGAGTCCTGGACCACCCTTCAGATTTTGTGAAAAAACACAGTCAGCAGATAGCATAGACTGCAGCGAACATCTCAGCCAAATATTGCAGTCATGCGCAGTGCATATAGCTCACAAGCACAACCCAAAGTCACCTTCTTTTCAAATGCTCTCTCTTCAACAGAAGCCTGCTCCTCACTCTTCTTTAGGCACTTTATTTTGTAATGTAGCAGATTCCTATATGGTGGCTGCTATGGGATGATAACTGACATCAATAAAGGAAGGTGTTTGGATCAGTGCTCTCCTTCCTACTGTTACTGTGCACGTTTATTGATGCAGTTGCAGTTTAATAAACAGGCTGAAGTAAGCGAAAATCTGCTCTTGAATTTCAATAATTATCACATACTTCAAGAAGAAGCAGACTATCGTTTGCTGATGCTTGGCCAAAGCCACCCGCATAGGAATTCAGCTTTGGCCACCTTGCTTATTAGTGTCATAGTCACCAAGTCTTGCTAACTGACTAATTTTTAACACTCAACTAGGCTGGAACCCTGCGACACTTAAGGTTAGACCACACGTACGCATGCCAGCATGCACTCAATTCTGGCCACTCCTGGTTAGACGCCTTGGCAGACTTTGCTTTGTATTGAGCTATTGATAGCACTTCGAAATGCGCAAGTTGGATGTGGCTACTAATCGTCAGTCAAGCTGGCGCGAGACAAAGCCGTGGTAGGAGCACGGCCAGACTGGAGCATAAAAGTGTGAGGACGCATCAAGCCCTGTCATGCACAAAGCAAACGCTGTGCATACACACTACAATTGCACGTAGCTGCAGTGTACTGCGCAGAGTAGATATCATGGCTGCAGTGGAGTGTTGCGACAAGTCTGCTGACAGAGTGCACGGCCACTCACCGAGGACAACTATGTTTAGTACGTCGTAGGCGCCAAAATAAAAAATAGTAGTGTCTACGTGAACATCCAAAATCAAATTTGAACTGCGTGCCACGGTGACGTTCAGTAGGTGGAGTGTTGTGGGCATGCCCCGCTCCACTGTACTCTTTCCAGTGCAAGTCATTGAAAAAGGAGCAGAAGCACCGCGAAGGGAGTTGTTTGGTTGCCAATAACTCCGCTTCTGCAAAACTCAATTAAGTACTTTTTGCAGCAAAGTACTTCTGAAATAGTCTATTTTAACTTCAAATGCATTTCTTGACTTCAATATATAGTGGTTCAGGGCTTTTTGAACCTTTCAGAATCTCCTACTCAGCGTAAAACAGCCTGGCTCAATCTTTTTCACAAAATTTATTACCATAACCATCTTCACAAGCTCTTCCTTAAATCCTATTCTTTCATATCATCTAGAATTGACTATCAGCGGCCATTTAATATTCTCATGCAATTTTTTCCGAGGACAACCACTGAAAGGAATCACCTACCACAAGTACCGTATTTACACACTTGTAAGTCGGCCTATTTTTTTTTTTTATTTGAAAATCTGAAGGGGGGTCGACTTACAATCGAAACCAAAACATGGCACCACCAAAAAAAAAGCGAGACCAATGAGATATCAGGGGAGCTACAACGTAGTTACAATTTTATGCTTGCTCTATGGCCCTACCTGTAGCTTTTTGCTATCCCGCGAGTTTGTTCGCTTTTCAGAAGGGTTTTTCAACATTTTTGAGAGTTTTACAGTGCACACAACACTCATGGGGGGTGTCAGCAGTTTATGGAAGTGCCGCTGCTTCATTCGTGGCGACACCCTCACAACGACGGCACTTGCAGGGAGTATCGATAGTTCATGAAAGAGCAGAAGAGCAGACACCGCTCACGTGTTTCTCTTTCCCTGTAGCTCTTCGTTTGACGCGTTCGACTTGACTGCTGGCTATTTGCTACTTCCATGCTTCCTCAGTCATCATGACTGCCCCAGACCTACTAAACATTCAGCGCTCGTTCAGAGCAGCGTTCAAGAGGGCTGCCATCCTTTACGCCGAAGAAAAAAACTCACTGCGCAGCGGACCGCAAGTTCGATATTTCTGAACGGGTGGTGCAAGAGTGGCGACTGGCAGCGAAGCGAAATTTTCACCTGTGACGGCAAGTGAGGAATTTCCTAGGTGCTTAAGTCTGGACGCTTTCTGGAGCTGTAGGCCAAGCTTGTGGCGTACGTCACTCAAATGCGTCATCAGTCCCTGCCAGTGAAGTGTGACATGGTCATGAAACAAGACAGGATCTTTGCCTTTTAAGGACCTGCTCCACAGTGAGTACAACGAGTGGCTGGTGGCAGAAGACCGCGAACTTACGCCAACCGGATCTGTTAAAAGAGCCTACATGATAGCTGCGAGTGGTTGGGTGCATTCACCGTGAGCTGCTGTTCCACAAAATGTTGTAGTGCAGTTGTTTGCTAAATGCGGAATTTCGCTGGTCGACGACGTGCTGTGGGACCGTAGCAGCGATGACAATGGCAGCACTAGTGAGGACGATGGCACAAGTGAAGACGAGTAGTGCAGTGAGCATGTCAGCGACTAATAATTTTTCGTTATCGAATGCGCCCTTGGGTATGCTCTTGTTTTTTTTTCCTGTCACACGCGATATGGGGGGGGTGTCGTCTTACATTCAACTTACAATCGTGTAAATATGGTAGGTACTGCTATATTACTAACAGGCACCGAATAACTGCAGTGCATCTTAAAAGCATACTGTTTAAAGTGAATTTTTCAATATTTGCTCTCCGTCTGTAATGAGCTAATCCCAGAAGGTAGCACAAATAAATAAATACAGTCAATCTCACTCATAACAATATTCAAGCGCCACAAAAATCCCATTGCTATAACCGGGTTCCACAAAAAAAGCAGAGGGGACGAGCATTTAAACATTTTAATTAGACAGAAAGTACAGTCAAACCCGCTTATAGCATTACTGGTTTTAACAATACTTGGAAGTAACAATGAGTAGCTACTGCACCATTAACTTTTGCATGTGTTCTATGTTAAAATAAACCTCTTGCTGCAATGCTTCGATGTCGCAATATTGCCTATCAGAATTGAATCTTACTACTAGGTGTATGTGTGGAAAATGAAAAGGGTTGCAGTATCCAGGAAAAGGAAAAAAAATGCAAGCTGCTTTGCCACACTGGCCTTTGGGCAGCGCACCACGCACAGCATGTCTTTGTCAACCGTCTCCCTTTCACTTCTCCGACATCAACAAGAGGGTGGAAGGGAGACGGGAGAGGAGCGAGGCCAGCAATGTGATGCGACGAAGGTGTGCCATGCCGGGTGTGTGGCACATTGATGGCTGTGGCAAAAAGGGTTGCATACTTAAAAAAATTGTTTTAGGCAATGTGATGAAGGCATGCAGTACGGTGTGCACAGGTGTGATGACGTGGCTTGTGTTTTACTCTCTTTCCTTTCTTTTTGTTGACGATTTTGCATTTTTTTTTTCCTTTTGGTACACACACCCAGTAGCCAGATTTAATTGTTATAACTCATAATGCAGTATGGGTGCATTGTAGTAAACAGCTTATTTTACCATAGAACACATACAAAAGTTGATAGTGCACCAGCTTTTCACTGTTATACCTGATACATTGTTACAATCGGTGTTGTTAAAAGGAGGTTCGACTGTAGATACACCCATAAATAAACAAACAAACAAACAAACAAATAAATAAATAAATATAGATGTTACTTTTAGCAATATTTCTTTAGCGCATAATGTGACCGAGAATGTGGCAACGGACATGCATACGTGGTAGTGATGGGTGAATACAGTCAACGACTGATTTTCCGGACATGCCCGATATTTCAGACGGCTTCGCGGCATGACCATGTACCCTATAGAGTCCATGTATAAGAATGTCTACCCTTTGTTGTCCGATTTTCCGGAAATCTTGCCACAGCCGCAGGTTCGAAACAGCATTAATCGAAACCACTACCACCACCGCCACTTTTATTAACTCGCCGCTTTGAACCGGTGCTATCACACGGAGATCCACTGGCAGCTGTAGCCACCACCGCGGCAACGCTAGGCCTAGCTGCTTTGACGTTTGCTATTAAGCTTCTTGCCGTTCGGGGCCGTGTTTTTCATTGAAAGAATTCCCCACTGTCAGCAATGGCACCAACTCTACCTTTGTAATTCTCGCCAGTGGCTTCGAAGCTCGGAAAGCACGGTGCATTGCATAATGCCGGTGCCTGAAAATCATCTTCGCTTCGACACAGAAATGTTACGTGGTGAAGCATACGCGAAGTATTGCAGTAAAGCGTAACAAGAATGGGAAAGTGGCAATTATCACGGGATACAGTAAGTATTCCGTAATTATATACATGTGCAAACGCCGTCTCCTGCCACAGTAAGAGCACCAACATGCTTAATATGTGTACTGGCAGGCCTCCAGAGCTTTTTCGGTCGTGCCGGTGGCGATTTGAGCACTTGGGAGCAGTAAAAGGCATGCATTCATTTTTTTGAAATGCCCGATTTTTCGGACATTTTTACGGCCCGTATGCCGTCCGAAAAATTTGACATTGACTGTACTCAAAATTTTGAATCCGAGTCGAATACTAGTGGCTGCTATTTTAAAATCCGATTCGAGGATTCAGTACTCGAAATTGTGAAATATTTTTTTTCCGAATATAAGGCACAACAATCCTTTATATTATAGTTCACAAAAATGGCTGTTAGAAACGGTGACCGTTCCTCAGAAATCCGCAGTGGGACCACCAGAATTTTGCAGAGGACCAGTTTCTAGGCGAAAGCATGGAGGAAATAACTTCTACTCAATAATTTTCAGTCCCTGAAACAAGTATGTCTTGCCTTTAGACATCCTGCTAATTTGTAATCCTGATTAAGGCAAAAAATTTTATTATTTGTTCAGCAATTCACCACGTTTGCACTCCTCTACACTTTTCCATTTGAAAGAGCGGAACACTTCATGTGCATCTGGTGGTGTGCAGTCCCTTTGCTTCATTGTTCTCATTGTGACGGTGCACCAGCCACGATCCCATTTCAGAAGTTTGTCAATTACACGCTCCTGTGTCGGCCAGACGTCCAGTTGTGAATGGCATCAAATATGGCGATAAACTGCTCTTCTATTTTTTTCTATACAGGGTTCTTGAAATAGTTAAATATTCCATTTTGTGCGAAATTAGTATATATATATATATATATATATATATATATATATATATATATATATATATATATATATATATATATATACACATATATATATATATATTGACACGTGTACTTGTCTTTATCGGGCGAGAAGTTTTGTCGCCTAACAAATGTGATCGCACAGCGCGGGACGCGCCTGCATGTATCCGAAGTTTCTGGAAAGTTATCGATGCTTCTATCCGCTGTCTGTTGTCGCCGAACGTTGTGTTATCTGATTTCATCGCTTGACACGAACGGTGTAGAACATTTTAGAAGGCATGCGGGTCCCAACGTTTAATCTGGAACATTCGATGATTGCTGTATAAAAGCCGACGCGCTTGACCCGCTGATCAGATTTTCGACGATCGCCGACTGTGTTTGCCGCTTTCGTTGTACTATAAGTGTAGCCTGTTTTGTGGGCACAGGTTCGCCCAATAAAAGCTAGTTTTGTATTCCACTGTACTGCTTCTTTCTTCGCCGTCACTACCACGTGACAATATATATATATATACATATTGTCGCAGCACTGCGCGGCTGCGGCTGAGGCAGAGAAAGACGAAGTAGAGTGTGCGCGCGTGACCTCGCGGTACTCTGCGCCGGCTGGGCCTGGCCTGTAGCTTCCCTCTCGGATCTCGTTTCACCGTGTCACCCTGTAAATAAGCATCATTTGTAACATCTTTGGTGGACGTGCGGGGTAAATCTTGGACGATCCTGGACGACCCAGCTCTACCAACTGTCCGACGGAGTAGGCGCTTGGCCGGCTTACGACCACAAGCAGCGGACATGGCCGATTCCGGAGAAGGCAATGACGACCCCACCTGCGGCGGACCAGACAGCAATCACGCAGGTCAGGCTGGCTACTGGACACCGCTGCGAGAGCCACCCACCTTTTCGGGGAAGGCCAACGAAGACGTCGACGACTGGCTTAAACACTACAACAGAGTGAGTCGCCACAACCACTGGAACTCTACAAAGCAGCTCGATAACGTGGCTTTTTTTTTTCGCTGGCACCGCGCTCCTCTGGTTTGAAAACCACGAGAGCGTTCTAACAAGCTGGGATAACTTTGTAGAAGAATTCACCAAGTGCTTCGGGGACCCAATCTCTAAGAAAAAGAAGGCTGAGCAGACGCTTTCCCGACGAGCTCAATTACCTGGCGAAACGTGTACAACGTACATAGAGACGCCGACAAGATGCACCACAACGATTTGTTGCGCGGGCTCTTCCCTCCTACAACCAGCCTGAGAGTACGTTTCCACCCATAACACCCATGTCACCGGTGTCACCCGCGACAAGCCGCGACTCCCGCACTTGCTACAGCTGCAGTGTGGCTGGACACATTGCTAGGTATTGCCACCGCCGCCAGCAGCGTGCTCCACGGTTTAATTCCTACATGCCCCGCGTGCCCGCTGATGAGCCCTGGCCATATCCCACTTCCTTCCAGCGGCTGGAGCAGGGACGCGCAAACCGCAGTGACTCCCCCGTTTCCGATCGCAGCCTGACACCACCACCGACACGACAACGACGCTCTCCATCATCTCGTCGTCGCTCGTTATCACCGCCGCCGCTGGGAAACTAGCTGGTGTGACCGACGGGGGTGAGGCCGCAATATGTTCATCTTCATCAAGACCCCCTTGTGTTAAATTGTTTAAAAACAAAGTGTGCGTTTTAGTTGACAATGTGAGTGCTTTTGCTTTAGTTGACACTGGGGCGGCAGGTTCTGTTATGAGCCTGTCCTTCAAAAATCGTCTTGGACAAAAAGTTATGTATTCTTGGGATCGAAACGCTACCTTTCGTGGAGTTGGCGGGGAAATGTTACGCCCACTTGGATCTGTTCTGTTTCAGTTATGATAGGGGAGCAGACATTTAGAAGTGAATTTACTGTGCTTGCACGTACAACGCATGACATTATTTTAGGAATTGATTTCTTGCGTGAGTGGGGGGCAACTTTGGATTGTGGAAGTGGCGCGATTTCTCTTCGCCGCGACGCGCGAACTTCAATGACAGATAGCACCAGTGATGCCGCCGACGTTCTCACCGTGTCACAAGATGTCTGTTTGCCCCCTAAGACTGCAATGTTTGTACCTGTCACTAATTCTCGCCCTCGTACAGGTTCTTGTTGTGGTTTAGCCGAGCCCGATTATAACAATACGCTCAAGAAAAATGCGATAGTCCCTCGCTCCCTCGTGGTTACCACTGATGGTTGTACTCGTTTGTGGACAGTGAACGTTTCAACCCAATCTATAACATTGCCGCTAGGACTTAAACTGGCAAGTTTTGATGAACAAGCCATTGTCAGCGTCGGAACGGTCGAAATGTCAACTGACGAAAAAAAATCCAACCCCAACTCCATCTATGATAATTCTGCCGACTTTAAGCGCATGATTGACAAGTCGCTGTCTTCTAGTGAGCAGTGTGTGCTGGAAGCTGTGCTCGCTCGCTACGCCACAGTGTTTGATTTTGCTCAAGGCCAACGAGCGTCCCATACACCACTGGCGTCTCGTATGCAACACCGCATCCATACCGGGCAAGCAACGCCAATTTGTCAGAAGCCCTACCGCGTTTCACCTTCAGAGAGAAAAGTCATCGCCGAGCAGGTCGAAGAAATGTTACAGAAAGGAGTGATCCAGGAATCATCTAGCCCTTGGGCTGCTCCTGTGATCCTAGTCAAGAAAAAAGACAACTCATGGAGATTCTGTGTGGACTATCACCACCTAAATACCGTCACAAAGAAAGACGTGTACCCCCTACCACGAATAGATGATGCCGTCGACTGCCTCCACTCCGCGTCGTATTTCTCTTCTGTTGATTTGCGGTCAGGATATTGGCAAATTCCCATGCACCCCTCAGACAAGGAGAAGACAGCCTTCGTGACACCTGACGGTCTCTTTGAATTCAACGTTATGCCCTTTGGCTTATGCAACGCTCCAGCGACGTTCGAGCGATTTATGGATACCGTGCTCCGCGAACTCAAATGGGAAATTTGCATGTGCTATTTAGACAACGTCATTATCTACGGCCGGACATTTCACGAGCACAATCAGCGCCTGTTGATCGTTCTTGACTGTATCCAGCAAGCTGGCCTTATTTTAAACTCGAAGAAATGTCATTTCGGTGAGCGTCAAGCCCTCGTACTAGGCTTTCTGGTCGACAAAGACGGCATACGATCAGACACTGAAAAGATAGCAGCGGTTCGCGACTTCCAACAGCCACAAACGGTGAAAGATCTGCGAAGCTTTTTGGGCCTTTGTTCATATTTCCGACGCTTTATCAAAAATTTCGCACAGCTTGCCTCTCCCCTCACGTCTCTCCGTACTTGTGGACTGCTGACTGCGAGTCGGCGTTTCAACAGCTGAAATTTTTGTTGACTTCTGGACTACTGCGGCATTTTGATCCGGAGGCGTCAACTGAGCTGCACACTGCCGCCAGCGGTGCGGGTGTTGGTGCTGTGCTTGTTCAACTTTGCGATGGCCGTGAGCATGTCATTGCCTACGCTAGTCGGACACTTACAAAAGCGGAGACAAACTACACCGTTACTGAACTCGAGTGCCTAGCAGTCGTCTTCGCCATTCAGAAGTTCCGTCCCTATCTACATGGCCGAGCATTCACGATAGTGACTGACCATCATTCACTCTGTTGGCTGGTTGGGCTGCGTGACCCGTCTGGCCGGTTGGCCCGCTGGGCTTTGCGCCTTCAAGAGTACAGCTTTTCCGTTAACTACAAGAGCGGACGCTGTCACACGGATGCTGATTGCCTATCCCGTCTCCCTTCACCGCACACTAAAGCTGATGATGACTTCGACGACTACCTAGTTTCCATCTCTTCCGACTTTCCAGACCTGCGTACCTTCGAGAGCGAGCAACGTTGCGACCCTACCTTGAAATCCCTACGGGTAGCTGCACGTGAGCCAGCAGGAACAACACCATTTACTTTTCGTAATGGTTTGCTGTACAAAAAAAAATTACTCGGCTGATGGTCCCCCATTGCTTCTAGTTGTGCCCGAAAACCTGCGCTCTGCTGTCCTTCGTTGTATGCATGACGATATCACGTCCGAGCACCTTGGCTTTACACGCACACTACACCGACTTAGAGATTTTTCTGGCCCAAGCTCTGGAAAACAACGAAACAGTATGTCGCCAGCTGTACTGTTTGCCAGCACCACAAGCAAACAACGACGGCCCCAGCAGGCTATATACAACCAGTTAAGCCACCGACGTTACCCTTTGAAAAAGTGGGCATCGACTTGCTTGGACCCCTCCCAAAGACGTCAGCTGGCTACCGCTGGATTATAGTATGCGTAGATTATCTTACTCGCTCCACGGAAACGGCGGCACTTCCATCTGCCAGTGCAGCAGATGTCTCTTCATTTTTGTTGCATCACGTCATACTCCGTCACGGCGCTCCCCGTGTTGTCATCAGTGACCGTGGACGGCAATTCACCGCCGACGTCGTTGAAGAACTTTTGCGGCTTTGTGGTTCTGCATATCGTCATGCCACTCCTTACCTCCCGCAAACCAATGGCCTCACGGAGCGGACGAATCGAACCCTTACCAACATGTTATCAATGTATGTCGCTGCTGACCACAAGAATTGGGACGCCCGCTTACCTTTTGTAACGTACGCATACAATAGTGCCAAGCACGAAGTTACTGGATATGCGCCGTTCTTTTTGCTGTACGCACGCGCACCCCAGAGCTTTCTGGACACTATTCTACCTTTAATGTGCCAGGAGGATCCTTGCATCGCCCAAACTCTGTGTCGTGCTGAGGAAGCACGTCGACTGGCGCATCTTAGGACGTTGTCCTCACAAGGCAACAGCAAGATTCGCTATGATGCGTGGCATATCCCCGTCAGTTTTACTCCCGGTGATTATGTTTGGTTGTGGACACCTGTTCGCAAAAAGGGATTGTACCGCAAGTTTCTCGCCACTTACACCGGACCATTCGTTATACTCAACCGCTTGAGCGATGTAAACTATGTCGTCGCCAAAGTGACGGCAAGTAATCGGCGTTCACGGGCGACGCAAGTTGTTCCCATGGCCAGACTCGAGCAGTGCCATCACAGGTCCCTTTAACTCGCTCAGCGAGCTTCGTCTGCCCCCGGGGAAAATGTCGCAGCACTGCGCGGCTGCGGCTGAGGCAGAGAAAGACGAAGTAGAGTGTGCGCGCGTGAGCTCGCGGTACTCTGCGCCGGCTGGGCTTGGCCTGTAGCTTCCCTCTCGGACCTCGTTTCACCATTTCACCTGCTAACAATATATATATAAGCTTTATTTGACAGAGATCTTTTTAAGGAGGGGTGGTCGGAGCCACCCAGTGCAGGGCCCCACTTGGCCTCTGCCGCCTGCCAGACCTGGTTAATTAAGGACTTCTGTGCTGCCAAGACGAAACGGGCGAGCTGTGCCTGCCACTGCTCCATTGTGTCATTGTCATATGGCCTATGGGGGCGCTTAGTGCACTCCCAGGTTACACGTATTAGGGTGCCATTGCACCAAGAGCAGCTGGCCCTATAGCAAGTGGGATACATGGCGTTCAGCAATTTTAGATGGGGGAATACCCCAGCCTGTATTTTGCGCCAATTGGCGGCCTCTTCCCTGCTTAGTTGCAGAAGAGGCAGCGGGTATTTTCTGTGTACTCCACGCTGATGAGTAAGGATGTCTTTGGCATTTAAATTGATGGGATTTTAAAAGAGATAGTGCGAGTGGTTGGGGTTAGAAACCTCTTCGTTCTCTTGTACCCCCTGTGTGTCCTGGGCACCAGAGTAGGTGATGACGGTGGTTGAAAGATTTGGAAATTATTGTGAAGCTAGCCGCAGTCAAGTGCCCCTTGAAAAACATGCGACATTTCTCTTGGGAGCCTGTGACCATAACCGAGTCCCTTTGGGAACACTATGCGTGAGAGAGGGCGATCGCCACTGCTAGCATTTCGGCCAAGGCAGGGGATCACGCCGTGGCCAATGCAGTTATTTGCTGCTGGCTGATCGTGTTCACGACTGCCAAGACGTCCCTCCTTTTGTAGCGTTGTCCGGTCGCCTCTGCATATGCAGCTGCATCCGTGTAGTATGTATAGTACCTAGGGTTATTAGTAAGTATTCAGTGTTAAATTTGATATTTGATTATCGTTTTTCTCAAACATTCATATTCAATTTAATTAGAAAATTTTGCTGTCCAAGCACCTCTTACATCCGGGGATTAAAGAATATCTGACTTTTATATGCACCCACATCAAAGATACTCAAACGCGAGCGAACCATGTATAACACATACCCTGAAAAGGGACAGCTCAGCAGGTGTTTGGGCCGAGAAATTGAACTTGGCACGGGCCAAGCCTTCCAGAGCACGCTTTGGCTGCAGGTGCGCACTTTCAGCAGGGATCACCTACAAGATAAGATGGCCAACAAATTAGTAAAGTGGGTACCTTTCTGCTAAAGAAGGGGCCTGATACACGAAAATTCCACGAAATCTGTGATGCCAGATTGAGAACAACAGCTTAGTTGTTTGGGTGCACAATGCACCCAAACAAAGTGCGTTAAATAATCCACTACTAATTCAAAGACACTAATCTACCAATAATCCAGCTAATCATTCCTCACTTTGCACTAAAAAAAAAGAAGAAAAAAATGAGGGCTCAGAAAAAATTGGTGACTGGAACATGCTAATTCCAGGTTTCTCTTTATACATTGTGCCTTTAAGGTGATATGGCACCATCTCCCATTTGCAAATGGAACTGGCTATGCGATGAGCCCTTTATTAATTCTGCTGCAGCTAGCACTCAAAAGCAAACAAAACGCATAGGGTCACACTTTCAATATGCTATTCATCTCCAGTGGCTCCTCACCTCGACATAACTGACGGGGAAGATGCCGACGAGGCCATGGTGCTCCCCCTCATACCAGTTGGTGTCCACTTTGCGCCGGATGTACACGAGGTCGCCCTTGCGCAAGTTGATCTCCCTGTCACCCCATGGTCACCAAGGAGGAGAGCACACTTTAACAATCCATCAATGCAGGGCACACAAATGGCTGGGGCCAGAAAAGACGTATTAATAGCAACAGGAGGAGTTAAAGGAAACATGCTAACAGTCAGGTACTGAGCAAAGCAAAGTATGCTGCACTAATGAATGAATGATTAGGTCTGATATTTTAAAGGTAGACAAGAGACATGGGCGGTGTCACAGCAAAGTCTGTGGATAATTTTGGCCAAGATTCTGGCTGTACAGTTCAGTATTGCACAAGTGGCTGTCACCTCGTTCCACTAAACCTCCCAATTACATCTAATGCACTTGCTAGGCAAACATACTGTTGTGTTCTAGTAAAGATTCAAAAAGCAGGCTATACATGCATGAATATAATTGTGCGAGGAGAAGCACTGTAATATTTTTTCTAATTTCTAATGGCTATTGGTGTACTATTAGATTCTAAGATATGTACAGCAATTGTACAAACAAGATCACAGGGTACAATAAATTCCAGAATAAATAACACATCAATTAGAAAGTATTGGTTTGAAGTTTGAAGTTTCTTTCTTTTTTTGTGACAGAAAGAGGAAACAAGAGCTAAAGGCTATATGGCCTGACAGGAGCTCTTGCTCCTAAGTGCGTTCGGCTTACATGATAATTCAATGTACGAAAAAAGCAAATATAACACAAGAACGAGCAAGTACAATGTAGAAAATGCAAATAAACAAGATAGTTTGTACATTATACAATAACTATGTGAAAAGACATCTTATGCTTAAATTTTTGTTTGTTTGTTTGTACATTCACGTTACAGCACAGATTAAAGCATACATATATAGTGCATAAAAAAATGTTAATGGGACAGCATTTTAAGTATAAGTATTTTGATAATGTATGAGAAGGCTTCTTATACATTGCTTAAAATGAGGTGCATAAAAATCAATTTTTTTGCCTAATGAGGTTCAGTAGCCTTGGTATTCGATACTTTATATCCTGACGTCCGTAGTTAGTATGCGTAAATGGCATTTTTTCGATTTGATTACGTAATGGGTATCAAGGAGAAGTGGCTTTGCTGACAACATGGAGTCTGTATTTTTTTTATATGTAAGAGCAATCTATAATAAAAACTTGATTTGCTCGGGGCAGTAAATGTTTGCCAAAGAGATTGTGTGTGGGTAAGTCACGCGGTCTACCATGGTACTTTTCAAAAATTCGGACAACTCGTTTTTGCATGCTTAATAACTTCTCATAGTTTTTTGCTGTCGTTGTTCCCCAAATCAAGATACAATAAGTTAGCTTCGAGTAAAAAAGGGTGCAGTACTATATTGCTTTTTTTTAGCCATAACGGTATTAGATGACCATTTTTATACATACAGCCTACTATTTTGCTAAGATCATTGCTAAGCTTATTGACATGATTGTCCCAGGAGAAGTTTCTCTTGAAACCAAACCCCATAAAACTTTTGCGTTGTTACTTGTTCTAGCCTCTTTGCTTGAAATAGAACAGTTATATTAACAGGCAATGGCTTATTTATCAGTTTAAATATTATATATTTGGTTTTGTTAACATTCAACTGTAGTTTGTTTATGTACAGCCATTCAGATAATAAATTGAAGTAATCATTTATTTCTTTTTCTAAGCATTGCAGAGAAGAATTTGCAAAGAAAAGATTAATATCATCCGCATACATGATGATATTAGGTGAGGGAGAAATGTTAGGAAGGCCATTAATATAAATATTAAATAATATAGAACCAAGTATGGATCCGTGTGGCACGCCAGTCTGTATTTTGAGAAGTGAGGAAGTCACCTGATTATGTGAAACAAGCTGGTAATGATCCATTAGGTAACTTCTCATTAAATCTAATGCTGCACCGCGTATACCGTATTCATAAAGCTTGCACCAAAGCATAACACGATTTGCACTGTCAAATGCCTTATGCAGGTCCAGAAATAAGCCTACCGTGTATAAACGGTTTTCCATATTTCGCAGTATTTTATGTTTTATATTTAGGAGCACATCATCATATGGTTTATTTTTTTTTGGAATCCATACTGCGCTGTACTAATAATAGCATATTTTCTTAAGAAACCCTCTAGTCGAGTGTTTAGAAAAGTTTCAAAAAATTTTGAAAAAAGAGGTAGTATTGATATAGGCCAGTGTGATGCTCACACTGCCAACATCATATTGTCTCGCTTTTATTGGAGGATAGTGCTGAACAGTAGTAGTTGGGCATACCCCAATGCTTGCTTCAGACTGGCTCTGAAAACCATCATCACATTCAAAATCAATAAAATCGATTCGCTCAAAGGGCCTCTGTGGAGAAATGAGGAGGCATTGGTAATGCTGCTTAGAGAAGTGAGCGTGGCACAATGATCTGGAAAAATTTGGAGCACAACAAATTCTAATATGCTTGTTGAGAAAAACGAGAAATGGTATCATACTCATGCATGATAAAAGGAAATTGCCACTCAGGTTTCGTAGCAATTTTTGCGGAAACATATTCCTGAATTTTTGAAGACGTCAAAGATGCTGACAAAGTATTTTCGGGGACTAAAGTAATACTATTATGTTGGACAGTGTGAAGACTAAACATTGTCAACAGAAAGTGTACAACAGTCAAAAAGCTGCTAACGAGACTGGATTGGCTCGATTATTAGATTGCACCAACTTCATATTTATTTTTATTTTTGCCCTAGAAAAAATCTAAAAGGGCGGTGTGAGTAAAGCTGACATGACTCCTAACAGGGCCCCAGGCCCCATGTGTCACAGTTCAACCAACTCCTGCTACTCAATATAAAGTTGCATATTGAAGGAATATTCCTGATGATGGAGGAACGTAACAACTGACACGAGGTCATGCTTAACAACTGTGCAGATACAAAAGCCAGATGACCAAACAAAATGCTCTTAAACTTAGCTGAAAATAAGGGCCACAAATTTTTAAGCACGTAATTAATTTTAAAGATTGTCAAGGTCTGGAAAGGGGTGTTTTGATATTCAAGGGTTTTAAGTACTGCTACAAACCCTCGACAGTGTCCATCTATATATGAATTGGGACGAGTTTCAAAAGTTCCTCAAAGTTTGAATTAATTTGCGTTTTCTTTTTAATGCCTTGGTGGCTTGTGGACTACAGCCTTAAGAATTTAGAGATCCAGAAGCAGCTAAAGTAATGCGTCAGGAGTTTAGGTATGGAAACAAGGTTAAGTACAAATACTCAAAACAATCAAGAATTATGCTCAAGTTAAACTCTCGACTGTGCTTGACAAACAGAATTCCAGGCCATAAAATTTGTCAGGAAAAAAATAGAGAGGGAGAGAGAGAGTGTGTGTGTGTGGGAGAGAGAGAGAGAGAGAAAAGATGTGCATGATATGGCTATTTGTAAAAAGCAGTTTATGGAGTACTTGAAGTAATTTTTTTTTGTTTCGTTCATTGTTCACCTTTTCATTTTTTTTGTCACTGGGATACACTGCTAATACCATGAGGGCATGACAAGACGTTTCACTGTACACAGACGAATAGTGGTCTTCCTCCCTCCCCCCCCACACACGCAGACACACGCATATATTCTTTCATTGAGAATATTTAAGAACACTTACTTGGGGGATTGGGCAAAGAAGTTGTATAGCACCTTTGCGAGGGTTTTTGGCTCGGATGGTCGGTATGTTCGACTCACAGTCGGCTCAAAAGAGTTCTCGTACCGGTCGAGCGGGATTGGAGACTTTTGTGATGGCCTGCAGTATACAGTCAGTAATAACAATATGGTCAGTGACAAGCTTTGCTGCAGACATGAAAAAATTCAATGTTTTCATACAGTTTAGACTGAATCATCAATGTGAAACAGCTTTATGTTGGTGGCGTGTTGAAGCACAATGTAAACCCATCCCAAAGACTTCAGTTTTACACTCGTGACCAATCAGCTAAGCCCTTTCTGGCCCAAATTGTTTTAATGAAACGAAAATTTTATATTACATGTATCTGAATGAGATCAGATAGAGAAATAAAGAAAAAAAATCCCACTGAAGTTCTGGGCAACATAACAAAGGTTTTACTTATGAACTGCCAAAATCTCAATGCGTTCTAAGCAGTAAGTGGTTCTTCCAACTTCTCAATTCATAATCATGATAGAGTGAAATATAGGCACAGATTATTTAAGACCACTTTTGTGCGACCCAAGGCAGGTAATACGAATTGAGCAGCCTGCTCCCAAAATATAGTACAGAGGCCGGTCTAAGCTTAGTGTGATGCGATGCATGGGCATTTGTGAAATATGAAGGAGAGACATCTTTATCTGTGGCACAGTCAACAAATTATGTAATTAGCCTTTTTGACACTTGCATTACTCTTGAAGTTTTTTTCTTTCTTGATGTAGGATATTTCTTGCAGAACACTGATTCTACAGGAACCAGTGGTCCATAAAAGGGTTAATACTACTGAATGCTCATGTCAACTAACATTCACTGTTGTCATCAGCAGAGCACACAGGCCTGTTTGTTTTGGCTTGGATTAGGCACACCTGCATCTCGGCGTCTGCCAACAGTGTTTTTTGAGCTCAAGCTTCTTCAAAGAAGCGGCGGCACACTTTCTCTCCCATTAATGCCTCATGTGTAAATTGTTTCTGTTCTTTTTTGCCTTCCGCCGTGCATTCGCCCCATGGACCATTTGAAGCACCCTCTTAGTTGCACAGCCAACGCACGATTTTTCGGACTCCCTAGGGGCCGTAAAAACGTCAGAAAAATCGAGCAGTTCGAAAAAATGAATGCACGTCTTTTACTGCCCATAACGGGCCCCTCATGAGGCCACATAGCAAATTTCAGTTATACCCTGGAAGTTGTTACATTCCCTCTAGGGAGTGTTCTGCCACAAAAATTTTTCCAATTGGTTCATTAATAGCTGAAATAGAAATATTTCAGTGCCGTGAACCCATGATTTCAGTAGACGAGGGCCCCTGCCAAGAGAGACACTCTCTGCACTTGCCCCGTCTGGCCTCCACAAGCAAAATTCCTTCCCTGCCGTCTCCCATAGCGGAGCTCGAGGATCGTGTGATGCTTACGTCACGGGCCCCACCTTCATTTTTTTTCCCTCGCTTTCTTGCTGCGCGGTGCACTTGAATTGACGGCATCGCGCGTGAGCTGTTGCATTAGTCTCGTTTTGTGCAGCACATGATTTTGCGCTCTGTGCACAAGAACACCTGACTGGCGGTATAAGCCAGTGCTGCACAAATACTGAGGCAGATAGAAGCGCATCACAGAGAATGATTGCACGCTGGAACAAGGTAGAAAATGGCATAGTTTCGGTGTCAGCGTGCGCGACTGCATGACATGGGAACATGCAGATGAAACGGAAGTACATCTCTCTTGCTGCGTTGCGAAGTAAAACAAGGGCACGCAGACATTCGGTTTGTGTGTTTCATTATTTCTTTAAACTTTAATTTGTCTATTGAAGTAACAGATTAAACAAATTACTGATGTTGCCTGAAATAATTGTTGAAGTAACATGTCACTTCGAGCGATGTCACAGCAGTGCAATGCACGTAGGCATACTTGTGCAATATACGTCCACTCTCCGGCTGGGAGCACGGTGCCCGCGAGAAGAGCCCACGGCATTCGGTTTGAAATTTGAGCTCTTTCAGCGGCACGTAGCGATGTAATACTTAGCAGACACGATAGTTAGCGCGCATAGTATGCACAACGCTTGTAAGCTCAAAATGGCCAGACCTGGTGAGGGGCCCTTTAAGGGCTCAAATCACCACAGGCACATCCGAAAAAGCTCTGAAGGCCTGCCAGTACACATATTAGACATATCGGTGCTCTTACTGTGACAGGAGAAAGCAGTTGCCCGTATATATAATTAAGGAACACATACTGAGTCCCATGACAATTGCCCCTTCGCACACTTATGCTTCACCGCAATACTTTCGCGTATGCTTCACAGCGTAACAATTCTGTATTGAGGCGAAGCTGACTTTCGGAAACCGACATTATGCAACGCGCCGTGCTTTCCGAGCTTCGAAGCCAAGCGCGAGGACCACAAAGGCGCTGTCGGCGCCATTTCTGACACCGGCGAGCTGTTTCAATGAAAAACACGGCACCGAATGACAAGAACGGCTACGGCTGCCAGCAGATCTGCGTGCGAGAGTGCTGTTTCGAGGCGGAAAGGTAATCGAAATTGCCGTGATAGCGGTGGCTTTAGTGCCGTTTTGGACCTGCGGTCATGGCAAAAAGTCTGGGAAATCGGACCGCAAAGGGTTCTCGCGTCCGAAATTTCAGACGTTCTTATACACTGACTCTATTGGGGAAGTGGTGGTACCGCGAAGCCGTCCGGACGTCCGGAAAGTCGGTCGTTGACGGTAAACTGGCAACTCCTCCAGCGGACGACACGGCGTCCAAGAGGTTTCGTTACAATTCCTCTGTTACTCGAGCCAGCTTTACCACGACTTTCGTTCCCTTTCAGCATTACTGCTCATTTTCTCTGATAAAGTACAAATTCCCTGAGTTTTCCCTAAGTATTTCCAGACTATTCAAAATCCCTGAAAATTCCCGGTTTTCCCTGTTTTCGCGGTTGGTAGACACCCTGAAATCTAAGGTTTTACCATGTGTTTGCATTTCATTCTTCATGTTTGCACTCTGTAAGCAGAGCAGCAATGAGAAAATCTGCAATCAGACTATTCCATCCATAAAATGTGGGTATATAACTACATGTCACAGTGCAAGAATTCACAGGTCATTGCACAAGTTGCAATTTCAACAAAACTGCACACTTGCGATGCATTAGGCCAAGTACTCACTTTTTATTTATTTCTGCTCGCATGCTTTCCATATTTGCGTTGTGATTTTTACAATGTTTAGCACATACGTTGAGTGCATTAGAGACAAACCGTCGAATCTGTGGCTTTATTTCAAAGAATGAAACACACATTGAAAGTTTGGTGTACTTGATGTAGTACACTGGACATTTGCAGCTACAAATTGGTGCTTTTCTTTCATTTGTGTTCCAACATGGATACAGTTTTTCCTCAGAAGCAAGCTGTTTTGTCCCTCACACGAGGCTCTGAATACAGTTGAGAGTGCAGAAAACATAGAAGAGGGCATTGATATCGTGACTGTGAAGCAAAAAACTGCCTGAAGAAATGGACGAAGAGGAAGGCAATGACAACAACACGGATGCTTTCACCGTAAACAATATCTGCAGTTAGTGTAGGTAATCGATGTCTGCAGCTAGTGTAGGTTAGCAAAGCCTATGACAATATTCTGGCAAAATGGTTTCATTGCAACAGCATTATGATGTCAACTTGTGATGTCGGCATTGCCATTGCCATGCTTGCTGCATGTCACTGTATTCATGTTTGGATGCTCATGACAGATAGTTATGGTCACTACCCTGAAAAAAAAAAAAGGAAAGCAGCTCCAATGCCAATTTGTCACACCTGAGCATCACGGTGATGCGAGAAGTGCACGGTCCTTTGTGCCTCAAAAAAGTGTGCTTAAAAAAATTTCATACAAGAACGTAAGAGCACGATGACAAGTGCCTTCACCAAGTGTACTAGATTTAGTACACGACTGCAACTTGAGAACCAACAAATACTTTTCGACACTTTTTTGAAGATGTGATATTTGTGCTATGTTTTCATGATTAACAAAGTTTGATAAATATTGTACCAGCAGTTTTATTGTGGGTCATAATAAGTTAAAGAGCCCTCATAAACTAAGCATGCACAGAGGGATGCCACTCACAACAAGTTGTCGTTGTGGCGTCTCATTTCTAGCTCTGCTGACTGGCGCTGCTGCTTCTTGTGGAACTCGTCCTCATAAAACTTTCGCATCTGTAACGGTAAGAAATAGCTGTAATGTACAAATTGGGATTTCTAGTGCTTCTAAATCAGCAGATCCAACAGCACATTCAGTGCGTGACAGCTACTTGAGCTGCATTCTTATTAAAGGCCAACTACAATGAAAATTCCACTTTGGCTAAACTTGTTATGAGTGGTATATACTACTAAAAGAATGCTGGCAATAACCACAGGGCTGGTAATTGCATAGTGTTCTTCTTTAGCAGCCTTTAAAAACCACCAAAGCAGATGATGTGTGCACCTGGTGGTTGTTGCTATGGTGCGCGTCCCAGCGTGGTGCTTCAGATATTTATGAGAGCAGCGAAGGCTGAGGAGGCAGATGCTCTAGGTCATGCATCACTTCTAGTGAGTGGTGGCAGTGCTTTTGTTTCTTCAGTTTCGGTCTTAAGAACGGATATTTTTGCAAGCTTTTCATGATGCTTCCACTCATATTTGAAATGTTAAATTTTGCACGGAGGCTCCTCTATGTCTACACTTCTCACACTAGGCGTTTCACGTGATCCAAAATGTTGCAGTTGGTCTTTAACGGGCGACATAAAAGGCAACTGCTCTTATTTCTCTCACGTGCTCTCACAAAGTAAGAACCAAACCTGCAAATGATACACTATGTGGTGTCCATTCTGAATGCTTGTTTTTTCAAAAAGCAAGGGTGTGGCAATATGCCAACACTATTTCCTTGTGCAATAAAAGACACAAGAGATACAAATAACTATTTGTTGAAGTGAACCTTCATTACTGTGAAACCTACGAAGTTATACTTTCATGATTTCATAACTTATCAGGGGGAAAATTTAGTTTTATTTCACAAAAACTTTCTTGAGCACTTCCCAAAACTTTCCCTAAAGTGAAATGCTAAACTAAACATTGTCGATTGTTGTGGGACATTTTCAGTATCAACTTTCATTGATCACTTCGGCAAAAATTGAGAACCCTTTTCTGCAGCGGAAATTTCACATAAACGCTATTCAAGGCAGAGGGCCAAACTGAACATCAGGTGCACTACAATTCAAACAATTCAGTAAATATAAACGAAGCTTATGACAAAGAGGCTATGAACAACAAAAGGTACCCATAATGAGCATGTCACTACAGTGATCTGGGAAAGGGGGTCAGGGTCACTCCCATGGTGGCAATTTTCAATGTGGGCATCCCAACGTACCAATTAGGTGGAAACGCCTCAGGTTAGGGAGAAACCCCTTTCCAAGTGCTGAGGTCCCACAATGGCCAAGCATCTGGCTGGGATACCTATTCATTGGTCAGTACCCAGTGGTAGCTCAAGTCTGCCTCCCATAGCCATGATGGAGGCTCTGCACCAAGCCTGTCTGAGGTTGGACAAAGGGAGCCCAGAGACCATGCCTAGAATTCTCTATAAGGCCCCCTTTGAGATGCGAACGTTCACAAGTAGCCGGAATAAAGTTTTGATTTTTCCGAGGGGGGATGGAGGGGGGGGGGCGACCAGCTTTTCCAATTTCATTTATAAATACATAGATAGATAAATAAATAAATAAATAAATAAATAAAAAAATAAATAAATGTGAACCTGTAACAACTATCCCAGTTGCAATTTTTTTTACATGTACAAATGATTTGTCATGAGAGCAAGCTCCTTACAGCAACAATGTGTCTTGGCAGTGGATAAGCACATAGGAGGGCCCCCTATACCATGTATGTATTTAAGCACAATGCCTTACCGTTTCATGTATTCCCTGATGAAGGCCAGACCACGGTCAAAACATAGGAAATAAAGCATCGGTTTTTGTTTTTGTACATGCGTCTGTAACCTACAAGTGCCTGTTCATATACATACTATATATATATACACACACACATAACTTTATTACCAGTTGCACATGAAGAAACTTCTTGTGACCTCGAAGAAGTGTTCACTGATGTGAAGGCCTTATATGAGTATTTACAAGATATCCTAGTAGGAGACAGTTAAGTTTCACAGCCTGAGTTTTCTCGCACCACTAAGCATCTACGTATCTTGGGGGTGTAATCTTTGTTCGTGGAATTGTTGTTAGTACTTCGCTATCACTAACACTACTTCGCCTTTCTAGAGAAACTGCAGCCTCTTTCTCTCTTTTTATTTTACTCTGAGTCCGAGTATAAGCTCTACTGTGCATGACTGCTGCTGATTCTGATTTCAACTGAATCTGGCTTGGCCCCATTTCAGTTAACGAGTGAATTGTACAGGGCATCCCAACTATAATGCACCATGTTTTTAAGTAAGAGCAATTATGTTACTCGAAGAAACGTACTGCAGGTTGTTTCCAGTACAATGGAGTTGTCGCCAATTATTATTTCGTCCCTGACATTTAATTAGCAAATTGCAATTAATTATCTGACTCAAGAAGTACTGTCCTAATTATCAAAGTGTCAATGAGGCATATGCAGGCACAGCCTAGGGACATCTAACTGCGGTATTTTCAGCGACATACTAATTAGCTACTAATTTTTTCGGACCAGTAAAGGAACCCCTGAAATATAAAAAGTATCATGTGACTGCGCTTTCACCCACATCATAAAGTAGCACCCTCAAATAAGCTTATTAAAAACAACTGCATTGCCTGTCGCAAACCCAAAGAAAGGGACAGCATACTATAATGACAGGAAGGAGCATCAACAGCAGGCATGTGCAGTACCATGGCCCCAAGCGCTAGCGGGCCCCAATGTTTGTGTGCCCCTAAGCTAAAACATTCTAATGTTTAAAAATCCCAGCTTTGCTCGCACCACATCAACAGAGTGCGTGCGCAGCTATATTTTACGCCACAAACTCGCTTCGGACCAAATCGAAATTAAAGTGATCGTTTTATTTTTCATTAGAGTGCATACGTGCTGCAAAAACAGGTTCCTCGCAAGAAATAAAAGTGAAATAAACAGACCGGGAAGCGACACACGTGCAGAGAAAAGGCAAAACCAATGCGTTCAAAAAAGTAAATGTACCACTTCTAGATGAGCTGAAGTAGCAATTGTGATGGCTGCACAAAAAAACAACAGAAAAAGAAAACCATCAGTTTTCAGTGGCCCATATTATCTATGAATTCGTAAGCGCCATTGAACACCAGCTGCTGCCTAGAGGGCGTGTTCGAATAGGTGTCCTTCTGGAACTACGCCGCACTGAGTCCGCTTTATCACATCTTCAGTGGTGTTCTTGATGACAGACGCTGGAATTCTATGGCAGACATCTATTATCCTCGCCTTGAGCTCATCTCTTGTCATCTCCATCATGCAAACAAGGTCTTTCACATAATCCCAAAGAAATCGAGTGGAGAGAGGTCACGTGACCTAGCCGGCCAATTTACAGGCCCGTGCCTTCCAATCTATTGTGAACGAAAAGTCACACCCAGCCAGTTTCGCGCTCGGCTGCTGCTGTGCGCGGGGCCCCATCTTGCTGATACCACAGAAGTGCAAGACGTGACAGCGGAAGTGCGCTGAGAAACTCATCCACCACTCTTTCAAGGATTTCATGCATGTAACGCTGTCCAGTCAGTGTGGGATCGAAGAAGATGGGACCGATTTTAGCACCGGCGTAAATTCCTAACCACACATTGAACCACTGGCACTGGTGCCGAGTGCGCTTTAACCATTGTTGATTGGAGTAACTCCAATACTGTGCATTATGTAAGTTTACCTGGCCGTTTCTGCAAAAATTGGCTTCATCTATGCACATGATGTTGCTCAGAAATTCCGGTGACTCATCGGCTTTTGATAGCACCCAATTCGAGAAATCTAGACGATTCTACAGGTACCTCTCTACAAAACATTGCCGCTGGTTATGGTGGTACAGGTGAAAGGCCGTCATTTAGAATCCTCCAAACTGATGACTTGGAAATTGGTATCAGGGCAGCCACGTCCCACATGCTAGTATGAGTGTTTGAAGCCACGAATGCTAGAACATTCGTGCGTAGGCTAGGACTCAAAGATAGAGTCCTCCACCGCTGTTTTTGGAAACTGCCGGTTTGTTTCGGGTTTTTATAATTTCTGAAGATAGTCGATGCGTTTGGTCTACCACCACTCTTCCATGACTGATATATATTTGCGGCCTTTCTCTTGTTGCCATTTACAGCTCCCAAAGCAAGGACCGTGTTTTCCTTGTGCTCATTAGAGAAAAACATGGCGACTGGGACGAAACAGAACGCACCTTTAAATCTTTGCACTCACATTATCAATTCGCTTTTGTGGTGATAGGTTTCGTGGAAAAAAAAAAGAAGAAAAAAGAACCATCCGTACACTTTATCTACACTAAGACAACCACTATCACAGTTTATTTCCAACTAGCAACAAACATGATGTGTTACTTCGTCTGGGGCGCAGCAAATAAGGCACTAGCTCGATCACAATGCTTTTCTATATTTCCTTCACTTTGTCCTGGCTAACTCAGAAGGAGCCTGTTTGAGGGTGGGAAAGCAGTCACATTGTATTTTTCATATTTTCGGGGGTTTATTTATCGGTCGGAAAAAATTTGCAAGCAAATAGTACGTCGCTGAAAATACTGCGGTTAGATATCCCTTGGCTGTGGCTACAAATGCCTTATTGATACGTCTATAATTAGGATAGTACCTCTCGTGTTAGATTATTATTTACAATTACCTAAATAAATTTCAGTAACGAAAAAATTACTGGCGGTTACTACACTGCACTGGAAAGACTATGCACTAGGTTTTCTTCAAGTAATGCAATTGCATTTATTAAAATCTTGGTGCATTGTAGTTAAGTGGGACACCCTCCATATATTTATGACCTCTGCATGCAAATGACAATGTTTCCGTCCCTAAGAAATGTTGTAACTTATTGGAAGAGTTTCTCCTTTTTTTTATGAGTCGTTAGCATTGCTTAGTGGAAACAGAAGCAATACTGAGACACCTAGCATTCACATGCATTTCACACGCCATTGATAGACTCTGCCAAAGGGATCACTGAAGTCTGCAGGTATTTTTCAGGGTAAAAAAAAAAGCACGCAATGCAATTTGAGACGAGGTGAACACACTGCAACATATTCGTTCTCTAGGCATAGGCTATCTATACTTTTGGAAAGAATTGTTAATTGGCTACCTCCTCATATTTCAAAAATATAATAAATGTTGTCCTGTGCATATATTTAAATATATTGTGTATGTGCATGGTGCTTATGGTGGAAATTTAAAACACTGTTGAAGTGAGAAAATATAGATGAGCCAGCCGCCACTGATGCTTCTAATGCGCTTGTCATTCTATTGTCAGGATTTGAAGAAATAAAGCGAAATTATGAATTAGAAGCCGTGCACATCCGCACCAACAATGATGCAGTAAGCTATTAGCCCCAATAAAATTTTAGGTGAAAAGGCAGAGGCAAGTCAAAAGAAAGCTCAAGTGATGTGGTTGACAAAATTCTGATAATGACACTTTCAGTAGGGGGGGGCTTTGGTATCGCCGAGGGATGCTCTGCCCCCCCCCCCCCCCCCCCATAGTCGGTACCTACAGTTGCTGGCTGGCATCAGCAGGATTTGAAACCAGTACCTCCCATATTGGAGGCAGGTGTTCTACCATTAAAGCACCACTGTGGCGCTTGGTGGTAATGAGCAAAGGGCATTGACAATAAGAGACGATGTGTGCGTGCACAAGCAACACACAAGAGAAAAAGAAGATGCTGCAGACAGATTCACACTAATTTGATGTCCAATCTAGAAGGTACTCTTGTGTAAATCATTAAGTGACATAATTATTTGTCAACTACTACAAAGACACTGCAATCATACGCCAGGTGTAATGAAATGCTCCAAGAAACTTTTTGTGACTCTGAATAACTAGCAGCACTATAGCTTATGTCATTTAGGTTTAAAGGCAGCAACTAGCCAAACACTCACAGCAGCTTCTTGCCTCCGACGAAGCTCTTCTTCATCGATGTACTCCTTCTCCTCTGTGCACACAGGTGTCTGGTAGTGAATGTTTACCTGTGACTCCAGGTAGCGGTGAAGCTGAGCTGCACATCATGTTATTACACCACTGTGAAGTTACAAGTGAAAAACACACACAAACATGATAGCTACTGAAATTGCATAACATCGCAATTTTGCAGTAACACACAACACAGAAACAAGGCTGAAAGAAAAACAGGTTAAGAGGTCCCTTTACATCATAATAAGATATAATACTTGTGGCTGGCAATGCACATGAAATGAGAGAAGCAAAACACACTTTCCATATATCTATTCCCATGAACAATTCAATCATACATCACTTCTGTGCTCTCTCTTTAATGATGAGCATCTTCTTTTTATCATTAGGACTGCTATGCGCTTAACATGACAAATGGGCTAAGCGCAAGTAGTAACTAGCAATAAGCAGTGTAGTTCAAAGTAAACTTTGCTTTTAAAGCACATGCTGCATGGAAGGAAGTGCTCTTCGTGAGTACTTAGGTTCCCGCTGGCATCGCCTGCCAGTTACTGCATGTGCCTTGCCCTTCACCTGCTGTGCACAAGTTCCCCATGTGCTTCAAGAAGGTGCACCTTGAAAAAGGCATTTTACCTTGCATTTGGTGCAATGCTGCTTGCACAGCTGAAATGCAACTTACTACTACCTGCAATGGGCACTCCACAATGCATACAGAACACAATCATTCTGTGAGCAAGACTGTGGTGATAAGTGTGCATCCAATTCCCCCAAACAGATTTCCAATGCATACTACTAGTAGGTGCATTAGCAAATGGCCCAATTTGAAAATTCACCAAGGCAAGGGCTGGTGTAAGGGGGTTGTGGTATAAAAGAAGTAAAACCTGAAGCTTGGTCAGTAACCTTTACGCTAGACTGGCCAATGTGTAGTTAACTTACAGTACCATGAAGATATTGATGAACACAGGAAAACAGCCGTGCCAGTATTTTTGAGGTTATGTTTTAAATATGCACACAACGACATCAGGTGATGATTGGTTGATTTTTACTACCAAAGCCTACACTTGTCCTGCGAGGAATGCCATTCATAGACAGCCCCAAATTTCCTCCAGTCACATAGGATCTCATGAAAATTCTCGAAAGCTTAGTACAAAGATATTTTTGTGTTATTCAACCACAATAGAATGTTCCAACTGTGGCCAGGAAGCAAATCCATGACCTTGTTTAATCAGCAAATGCCATTGCCATGGAGTCACTGTTGTGGGTACATGATCTAAAAAATGGTGTAAAGCATACCTTTCAGTTTGCTCATTCTGTGAGAATGTGAAAAAAAAAAACAGTCACTAAATGCTTTCGACACTCCCCTCAGCTCAAGCACACTTGATAAGCAAAATATAAGAGACGAAAATACTTGCATGTGTTTGTTTTCAACTGCAGGCACTTAAACGTGTTGAAAGGCTTGTTCAACCACAAGAACTAGTAAAAGCAAGATGCCGTTTCACAGTCCATTGATGCTCATATCTTCACAAAGTCTGTCTGACACATAAATTATGAACTATTTTATGCAAAGCAGCACAGGCAAGGGATTGTGTATGCCTTGGTTTACATCCGTGACGATCTCACCACATCCTGCTAGTCACAAATAACAATGAAAGAATGTGGTGTCAAGAATTGCCATTAAATGCAGTATCAAGAGCAAGCAGACCACCACACACTATCCGTGTAAGCTACAACTAAAAATTTTAGTTGCAATTAATTATATTAAAGCCTTTATGAATAGAGAGTTTTAGGATTAGGGCCCAGAATTCATGGCTTTAGTGAGCTATATACACACAGTTGTGGCAAACAAAACAAAACACAACTTTAGAATAGGGTTTAACCATGTATGCTTTGAGTCTAACTTGCAGCCCAAATGCAGCTAAAAATCAATGGTGTAACAAAATGTAAAGTAGAAACAAATCGTTTGTTTCAAAGCACTATTTTATTGTTAATATATAAAATTTGAGTTATAACAAATGGAAGCATCACCCAGTTCACATCATTTGGCTTGAGAAGCTCATTCATTTCCATCCTCACACTGTAGCAACAAATGATTATAGAAAGTCCTGACAAAACCCTACAATTTTAAGCTTAAGCATTCTCAGAATTAACCAAAGATTTCAAAAACAACAGAAATTTATTGTTCCAAGCTTTGTTACTTACGTGATGACGAGAGAAAGTGAAGATAGTCTACACCATCATGCATGGCTTACAAATGTTACACGAGTTGCTAGGTAACCTGGTTAGATTTGGAGTTCAGTGGGAGCCACCACTTTGACGGGTGCTGGCATACTTGTCAAGACGGGCAGGTTTCGGCTGCTCTGCTATACCCAGAAAACAGTGTGCCCAACACAAACTTTAAATGCTATTTGTCTTTTCTGCATGTACAGTGGTGACACTGCCATTTCTCTGGAGTCTCAAAACATCTATAGATGCCTGGGGCCACTATTCTAAAGCTCTCTATTACATTTAAGAAGAATCATACGATGTAAACATGAGCCACCACCTGCATAGACAGCACTGATGCTTCTTTTGACCAAATTTGTACTGATATTGTTGCCTGCTGTATGTGTAAACAAGTAAAAGCATGAGCAGTGGTCACTTGCTTTACAATGGCTCTCACATCCTAGAGCAAACTGCTAAGTGGTTCTTGAGAGCATGCGCCCAGGACCTTGGCAACCATTGCCTTAGCAACATTTCATGGTGGTGTGTAGGCCTTATATTGAATGCAGCTCTCTCGGCCACTAAGAAGTCCATCAAATGAAACAAAAAAAGAAAAAGAATGCCAAGGAGGTGTTGCAAAGCAATGGCATTGTCAAAAAAAAAAAAGAAAGTAACACAAGTCTTTAAATAGCTGTCACCACATGCTACGAGACAGGTAATGGGGCACGTGTCTTCCTACCTTCATATTCGTCGAGGTCGGAATTGTCCGGAGGAGGGTACGGTCCAATGACAGGCTCTGTTCACAATGACACACACACACATGGGGTGCGGCAATTCAGCGATGACCCAAAACACCCCCATGAGACAGTGTCCCGACTATGGTTGCCAGAGCAATGTTGCGACAGCTGGGCCACAAGAATGGGGTCTGGGCCGACAGTGCCCCTTTGGTTATTAGATCACCCATGCAAGCAGTGTGCATGCAGAGACAAGTGTCATGCAAACAAGCTACACTTGAAGAATTGCTGTCATGCTATTCCTTTCAAAGAGGACGAAGGAAAACAGACTTTGCACTATAACCAACACTAGTACCAGTGGCCTCCAATCATCATTGTGCCTGACGTGTAGCACTAGTAGCAGCACTGACAGCAGAAATAGCAGCAGAGCACTGACCTCTGTTAGCAATACAAGATATAAACACATGTTAGGTGCTTGCATTTCAAAATACATATTAGAAAAAATGGCCTAAAAGCAAGCAGAGCTGTGAAGGAGACAAATAAAGCACTGCAACTCCTGCACAAACACTAGTGGGATGAAGTGCATTCTAAAAGAAACTAACGCTTGCGCTAATGCCTCACGCGGACGAAAAATTAGTGGTTACATATCTTTTCTTCACGCCTACATCCTTCAGTCACCGCCGACTTGTGCATTTTGCATGCAGGATGCTCTATAAGCTTAAACTGGCTGAGCTACGCATTCTAACTGCTAGTTCACATTCTTACAGAAAACAAACTGCTGTGCAGTGTATTCTGAAGCTGTGCATGTGTGCTCTCTCACAGGCAAACACGCAATAAACACTGGTGATATTGCTCGCGATGAGATGATGCTATAAGTAAGCAGAATTACCATTTCGTCTGATAAAAGACGATCAGATACAGCATGCTTGCATCACTAAGCATTGTGCCACCAGAACAAGGCAACATTTACGTATAATCAATGCCTCTTGTCAAGTGTACAACAACTTGCCAGTCTTCATAGGACAGTCGCCAAACAACAGCGCAAGCCACTAACAGTGTCTTGCCTATGCAGATCTGTTTTATAAAAAATAATTATACCAAAGTTGCACTGATCCCACCTCAATATTTTTGCAAAACCAGTGAACACAGCGATGAGATGTTAACATTAAGATGACATGAAGCGGGATTAAACAACTTTCGGGATTGGCGCTGCCACCTCTATAAAATGTTCCAATTCATGGGCATTATCTCCGAGATAGTCCATCCACACACATGCACATGTCCCAATGTGTCTGCCATACTTATAACACATCCTTCTAAGATTGATTCTAATACTGGCAGACATGCTTGCAAATGCATGTCTGTAATGCACATGCAAATGCATTCCTTCCCAGCATGCTTATAGACATGCTAGAGATGGATGCATTCTTGAGAGAAAGCGTTACTCATTTGGGGTGAGATGTAATGCACGATTTCTGCTTGAATTGCCCTCATTGTGTCAAATGGCAGAATTTCATGTTCAACATCAGTCGGGACATTCCAGAGAAGTCGCAAGGGGACTAGTCAAGTTTCTGTGTTGGTTTGGAGATGACATTAATGTTTTTCATGGCTTGAAAAGTCCTGAACACAAGCACATGAGGCTGCATGTTGTGACAAAGCATTACTGCAGCACAGCAGCCAGTACTGTTGCCACTAAAGATTGGGGGGCAATGCCCTCTCTTCCGGCATTCTGCTTCAGCTACTAGTAAACCTAAAAACAGACCCCATAACAGGCTGTCTTCCTTGCATCATTCTTTTGAAACCAAAAAATATGAGCAGAGTGCACGCACATGTGTGCGGGTGAGCACACGTTCACGAGGCTAGAATTTTCCAGTGAGGGTCACTTCCTTGATTCAGGCTTATAGCCATTACACCAGCTTTCATTGCCAGTGTTAACTATGGATGAAAAGGTTGCATCTTTTGAGTGAGATGGCTCAATGAAGCCTCAAGCCAGTACTGTATCAACATCATCTAAGATCTTTCTGATCTGCTGTTGGGATCCTCAGGACAAGTTTTGCAGTAACCAAAATATGTCTAAGCCAACAGAAAGTTATGAAGGGGTCAAAGAGAGAGATAACTTTCAGGATTTTAACCCCAAGCCCACGGCACATCTGTTTAATGGGTTCAGGTCAACAGTCAATGTGCAATATGTGTTTGTATGCCGTGTAACCAACTCCTGCCTGATCACCATTGTCTTTAGTTCGATGCCAATTCTCACAAACCAACCCCCCAATTTCAGTAACATGTTGATCGTGATGCACCTGTGGGCACTGTTCCTAAATGCCTGTTAAGGCTCATTTATAGTCTGGCTTAGTCCATGCAGCAGTGAGCACCAGCTGAAGTTTGCCACCTCAAGCACGCTGCTGAAATGCACCGTTTCTGAAGTTTAAAAGTCTCCTGACTGCAACCAATATAGAGAATGCAGAGGTGGATGGACAGATGCTCTGTGTGCTATTATCTACAGCGTTTTACCTACCATTGTGCTTTGCATGAGCACAGCTGTTGCTTCTGCCACCACAGCTCCATTCACACTCTACTCAGCACAAAGGTTGCTGCTGATGCACATGGAGCTTTCTGCGTAGCGCTAGTGTCAAAGTTTAGTGAAAGATAGAGCATGCTCGATCTCGACTTTTGCACTGCTGGCAGGGGCCTATGGATGCTGGTTACGACAGCCACAGCAACGTACTGGACTATAAGGCAGACGCTTTTCCCTGGATAACATAACGGTATACTATAAATCAACATTTACTTTCCGTGGAAGGCCAACCCACTTCAAACTAGGCTTACCATGCAAGCAAGATTTCTGTTCCTGTGCACAGCTCTTTTTGTAAACACTAGCTGCATCACCACGATGGTCTGCCCAGTATTTTTTTCTCTGAGCTTTGTGGAAAATTTGGCACAATTGCCGTCTTTTTGTGTGTCCTCAATGAAAAAAGATTGAGAGGTTGCACATTTGGTGGCACAATGGATGCAAGTATCAGCTCCAAACATGTGCCAACCAAGAGAGATTTTTCTAAGCCAACTCCTAAGCTAAGCAAGCACTGTCACCACTGCAGTACAGCATTAGAACTGCCTGTCCAGGGCCAGGATAACATAAAACTATTCCAATCTGTTTTTATTACAAATACGCCATTGTTAGCCCTCCTTGGAAGGTGAAAATGGCTTGGGCCCAGCCCATATGGGCAGGTCCCGAGCAATCTTCAACTTATCACCAAGGGCTAATGGCGGATTTATAATAAAAATAGATTGGAATAGTTTTACATTATCCCGGCCTAGATGCAGCACTGGACTAAACAATTTTTGATCTCATCTCGTAAATATGAGTTACATTACCTCAGGCTTTATTGAGTGTTTTTGATGCAATGGATAATATAAGAAATTAGAAAAGCCAAGATCTAAAGTGCATTTTCTTTTACACATTCCTACTATTCTTGTTTACTTAGCTTAAGCCTCATGCTTCATAATATGGCAAATCCTTTAGAGTAACAAAGGCGTATCTCAGATTCTTCACTTCTTGCTATGCTCAGCAAAATGACACTCCTAATCTCCAACCTAATCAGCGAACCGTGTGCGAAATACAATGAGAATTACGTACTTTTAATATGTACAAGATTAGTCAGAATGTAATAAACCAGACATTTAGTGCGCTATCCAGACAAAAACTCTGGAGTTTTAAATTTTTTATTCAGGTGAGCAGATCTTAAACAAACCATACCGTTTTCCTGAGGGTAGCTGTATACATGGAGGCAGTTACTACCTTGAAAAATCCCCCTTCATCTCAGTGGTTTCCTGTAATTTATTCAAAACTGTATCGGAACTTTTTTTTCCTTCAAGAACTACTTTACTGATCAACATTCAACAAAAGATGTGAAAAACAGTGCATCTTCTCTACATCATCAATCATGGCATAGCCTGCATTAATCAAATAATTGTAGAAATTTTATAGTTACTTAAGTGCCTATCTTCACCTCATGACTGAAAAGCTGTTTCTTTTTCTAATTCACATTAGATAATAGGCCTAGTTTAATGGACCAACTGGAACGAGATCATCGCGTTGCCCTTCGACTAATGCTGGGATTACCTCGTGAGGCGCAATATGTTGCATTACTCACTGAAGTGCATCAGCTACCCCTGAGGCTGCAAGCAGACCAGAGAGCTCTATATCATATTGAGCGTCTGTACCGCACATCGAATGGTCAATCGCTGCTTGATCGTCTCATTCTCCGCCCGTTATCTCGCATGGGAAAAATGGCAGCATTATTTATGGATATCACTACCATTTCTGAACATGCTGCTTCAGAAGCGTCTCCGCCTCCACAAAATATCACGAAACACGTATTCCCCATTGTACCTCACAATCCCTGACATGCACAAAAAGTGTGATATGCCTGTTACGGCAATATTCCAATTGGTTCAGTCTCACATGTTCGAAATGTTTCCAGATTATCTTCAAGTATTCACAGACGAATCTGTAGACGACTACGGTCATGGTGCCTCTGCAGCTTTTTTCTGCCCTTCAACTCAAGCATGGCGTATCTTTCAAATACCTCATCCAACTTCGTCAACAACTGCGGAGCTAGCAGCGATTACTTTTGCACTGAAATACGTGCAAGAGGAGTTAACCGCATCGAAGATTGCCATCTTTACGGACTCCAGCGCTGCCCTTAGCAGGTTACAACGCAGTGAGATTGATTGCCCAGTTGTGCGCAGCGTTACCGACTCTGCGAGGAAAATTTCATCACGTGGCATATCTCTTGTTGCTCAATGGATACCTTTACACGTAGGAATCGCCGGAAATGAAGAGGCTGATCGGTTCACTTCAACTTGCGCTCATAACTGTGACTGCCCAGAAATTTTGCGCAAGCTTGATGATGCTTGTCTGCTAATTCGTTGCCACCTACTCAAGCAACATCCAGACCAGCGCATCGCAAATGGAACGTTCCTGTCCCGTGTTCGCGGCCGAGGCTTGCCTCGTCGCAATAGAGCACAACTACTCAAGCTGAGGGTTGGCTGCGTGAACGTGCACGAACGTTTATACAGACCAGGACGTGTGGCCAGTTCATTATGTACGTCTTGTGGCTGCTGCAAGACACTTCAGCACCTTATATTTGAGTGTCTCGCTTTCAGTGCGCAGCGCATGTCGCTAGTGAGAGACTACCATCTCCTTGTGCTGCGGTGTACGACACTCGGTTAATGTTTGTACCCCGGTGGTTGTGCGTCTAAACGTATCAGGCCCTTCACGCTCTACTCACTTTTCTAGAGTTAACTAACTTAAGTTCACGTCTGTAGTATTGAAACTATTCTATTCAACATTCTGTAGTAGCATGACCTTCAGTGACCGACCCTACTATGTGTGATTTGTACTGTGTGTTCTACTTTATTTTTTTAGATTTGTCCTGTTGCTTTTCCTTTCCTCTTTCCTACCCTCCTTCCTATCCTGCATTTCTGTGTTGCTGTCACCTCCCTTACGAAGAGTAGGCAGGTGTTGTGCCCCTTCCGGTGGCAATTGCCAGCCTGCTCCTCGCTTTGCCTTTCCTGTTAATTGTACATGTGTGTTCAAAACAAAAAGTAATAATAATAATTAGATAATAGACAAACAATGCAAAACAACACAACTACCTTTGCCTCAAATCAAGCACAAAAATGAAGTTTACATAAACCACATTCTTGTGCTAGTTGCCAAATACCTTTATTAAAATAATGTGCCTATTTCATGTCTCCTTTCCTTAAGTGCTCCTATGTTTTTTTAACCCTATCCAAAACAATGTTTGCATCAGAAAACATAGTATTCATTGTGGATTGTGCATTACATATTTCCATGTGCAGAAAGAAAGTGCACAAAGTCTACAATGGTATTGTATTGTTGAGAACTCTGAGTCCCAGCGTGAAACTTTCCATAGACTTGCATGTTCCATGCCATGTCAGTGCTGCTTACAACCCCTATACAGTGGCTAGTGCAATATCAGATACCTTCTTCCAGGGGACAACACTCCGTAAGAAGTGCCCATGCATGCAAAAGAAGCAATGCGTCAATTATGTCACCACATACCATGACTAAGGCCAAAGGCACAAGAAGATGAATGGTAAACGAAGAGGTCATGCAAGGGACAGAGGCACTGAAGTGGCACATGGACAAGACGCAATGAGACCAGACATGCGTGTATGTGTTGCAGCCATTGTACAGTCAAAGACAAAGAGGGCAGGAAGAAATGTGGACAAAATAAGCTGGGCTTTTCCAATTTCAGAAGGGCTTTGCAGTTGTGTGTTTGACTCCTTTGGTTCACTGTCTAGGGAACCCAACAGAGTTGAGAATGACAATTTAAGGAACTTCAGAAAGACAAACTGACTCCCACACCATGGTATCGGCAACAGTAACCTGCAGGTTGTTCCATTATGAGGGTGTGACCTGCCAAGGCCCCTCTTTTCCCTTTTTGCTTTTGCTGCCTCCTTTCTTTCTGGAATTTGAACAACGCAAGAAAATAGGCTACTTGGCTGCGCTTCTGATTGGTTACTTGCTGTTAGGAAATGTTGTAAAGTGACGTCAGCCGCAATCAGACTGCCTTGCAAGCGCTGACGGCACGTGCGTTTATCGTTTGATATCCTTCTCTTGTTCTCCCTTTCCGCTTTCCCCCTCTCTGTTTCGTATATATACGCTCCGAGGCGGAAGCAATAAAGAGTCATGTTCGAACCTTCGAACGGCGTGCTGTCGTATACAGTAAGACACGCCACGTGTGTCGTAACTATGTAACAGTGGTGACGAGGCCAGACAGAACCCTCGAGGTGAAAAATGGATTAAGCCAGGCAGTTCAGCAGCAAACAGCGGCCGCGGAAATATCGACCATGGCTCATCATCAACTACCGGAATACGATGACCAGTCCGACAACTTGAAGGCCTACATCACGAAGGCAGAAGCTTACTTTGAGGCAACTGGCGTCAGCGACTCGGGAAAAAAGAGGGCGTTGCTGGTACGTAGCAGCGTTGAGTATGCGCACCGTGCAAGTGCTCTCAGGACAGGTTGCACCGAGGAAGCCAAACTCGCTTACATACGAGGAAGCAGTGACCCCAAGCGTCATTAAATAACGGAGAGCTATCAGTTCTTCAATCGCTGGAAGTTGGTAGGTGAGCCCATTCAACAGTTCATCGTTGAAGTTCGCCGGATTGCGGATGGCTGTAATTTCGGTGGCATGCTAGACCGGATGCATCGCGACAGGATCGTCTGTGGAGTGAGGTCAAGCGCTGTTCAGAAGCAGCTACTAGCGAAAACAGATTTGACGTTGAGGGAGGCTGAAGCAATTGCCATATCAACAGAAGCAGCGGAAAAAGATTCAAAGATGTCTTCTGACCTTGAACCCATGCTCAAGGTCAATGCTCGACAAGCTGATGAACCGGTGTCAGCATGTGGGCGTTGCGGAAGTAAGAAACACAACAGAAACGCCTGCGGCTGGGCGAAAGCAAGGTGTTACCGCTGTGGTGGATACAACCATCTGGCGAAGATGTGCCAGAGCGACGTGCGGAAAGGACGCCCAAAAGCTCGTTCACAATGCAGGCAAGGACAAGCGTTTGCAGTAACAGCAGATGTCACTGAGGAAAATGGAGACGATATGCACTTTTGGACACTAACCGCACCCTCCAATGGTCGGCTACCACCACCTATTCTTCGTACTTTCACATGGTGTGGCATTAACGTACTTATGATTGTGGACACCGGCTCACCCGTCTGTGTTGTGTCCAAAGAGATTTTTGAGAAAAACCGTGAACATTGACCGCAATTAGAAACCGCATTCATTAAACTGTCCTGTTATCTTGGAGAACTTCCAGTATTAGGGAAACTGAGTATGTGAGTGTCCTACAATGACAAGGAGGTCAAGAGTTCCCTGATGGTCCTGAACTGTTCAGGTCCGAGCCTCTGCGGACAAAAGTTGATTTCCAAGTTCAATGACGCAGGATCCTCGGTGTTGAACGCATCAGTGCAACGAAGCTCTGGTCCAAGAAGCAGCCGTAACCCCGCCATGCATGCCGTCCTGTCAGAGTTCAGAGACGTCTTCAGCCCCGAGCTGGGTCTAATTGACGGACACCCTGTCCATCTGAAGCTCAAGGAAGGCGCCATGCCGAAATTTTGTAAGGCCCGTTCCCTTCCATTTGCTTTACGCGACAAAGTTTCGAAAGAGATTGATAGGCTCGTAACGCTTGGAGCACTGTCACCTGTAACGTACGCCGAGTGGGCTACTCCCATTGTGCCCGTAATGAAGAAGAACGGTGCGGTTAGAATATGCGTTGATTTTAAGGTGACTTTGAATCCCGTCTGTGAACTGGAGCAGTACCCGTTGCCAGCTATTGATGACATTTTCGCATGCCTGAACGGTGGGGACTGATTCAGCACGCTGGATTTAAGACGCTTATAACCAAGTTCTCCTCGATGAGGACTTAAGGAAGATGTGCGTAATCAATACACACCGTGGGTTGTTTTGCTACAACCGACTACCGTTCGGCATAGCTTCCGCGCCTGCCATCTTACAGCGGAAAATAGAAACTGTTCGGCAGGGCCTGACAGGTGTTCAGGCTTACCTTGATGACATTTTGGTATCAGAAAAACTTGGTAGCACCGACAGGTTACGACAAGTACTGCAGCGTTTTCGTGAACATGGAGTGAAGCTGAGACGTGAGAAATACAGCTTTCGCCAAGAGGCAGTGACGAGTCTGGGTCATAAAATTGATTGTGAAGGTCTGCATCCAATAGAGAAGCATGTTGAAGCAATCGCGCGAGCCCTAAACCCAGAAAATGTTCAGCAGTTGAGGTCATTTCTGGGCATGATTACATTTTATTCGAAGTTCGTGCCCAACATGTCTTCCGTACTTGCACCGCTGTACAAGTTATTGGAGAACAGCACACGTTGGTTCTGGGGACATGTGCAAGCAGCAGCTTTTCATGAAGCAAAAAAATGCCTTTGGGAAGCGGCTGTGCTGGCTCACTATGATCCCGAGACACCCCTCAAGCTAGAGTGTGACGCTTCACAGGACGGAATAGGTGCCGTGCTTTTCCATACATTCGGAAAGATAAACAAACCTGTCGGGTTCCGTTCTAAAATGCTAACAAGGGCTGAAAAAAATGATTCCCAGCTTGAGAGGGAAGCCCTTGCTCTTGTGTTTGGAGTGTCCAAATTCCATGATTATCTCGTAAGCCGAGAATTCGTATTGGTCACCGACCACCAGCCGCTCGTGGGCCTGCTGAAGGCGGATCGACCAACTCCAGCATTGGCAGCCGCCAGAATACAGTGCTGGGCGCTGTACTTAGGCGGATTCCGCTATCAGCTTCAATACTCTCCTGGTAAAAAACTGCTCAACGCTGAAGCCCTTAGTAGACTGCCACAACGGACATCTGAGCCGAAGCCACCAGAAGCGGACCCACCAGACTATCTGCTGGCCTTGACTGTGTTCGATGAGGGAAGTGTGTCAATTGAGGAGCTGAAGCAGTTAACTGCTGGTGACCCTGCTCTCAGTCAAGTTATGCAATTCACTAAGAACGGTTGGCCACCCTGCACAAAAGGCTTGAACACGAGTGTCGCACCTTTTTTTGACAAGAAATTGGAGCTTTCTTTGGCCCACGAGTTGTTATACTGGGGCCGGCGAGTAGTCATTCTGATGGAGGCGCAACGTCGCATATTATACCTTTTGCATGAGATGCACCAAGGATCATCCGCTATGAAGGCGGTGGCTAGATCGTCATTCTGGTGGCCAGGGTTAGATCGCAAAATTGAGGCAGTGACAGCGTCATGTCACAGTTGTGTTCAAAACCTGCCCATGCCAGCTACAGCAACGCCAAAAAGCTGGCCCGCTACTGTTGAAAAATGGGCAAGGGTGCATATCGATTTTGCGGGACCTATAGCAGGGAACATGATACTCGTGGTCGTGGACACATACAGCAAGTGGATTGAAGCCATGCCACTCCGACAAGCAAACGCTTCATGCACAACCAACTGCCTGCGCAGTATCTTCTGCAGATTTGGCGTGCCACGAACCATCGTATCCGATAATGGAACGCAGTTTACCGCTGACGAGTTCGCTACTTCTGTCAAGAGAAACAACATAGCGCATCTGCGCACAGCTGTATACCACCCTCAATCGAACGGACTAGCAGAAAGGGCTGTAAGGACAATTAAGTACGGCCTCAAGAAGATTGGTGAGGGGCGGTTGGAAGATAGTGTAAACAGGCTGCTTTTCAATTACAGAAGGACACCTAACCGCTCTGGAAAATCACCATCAGAGCTGCTCTTCGAATACAAAATTCAATCTCGTTTAGATACATGTTTCCCTCCTGTACACGCAGCGCCAGCCAACAAAGCAGATGAGTGGCCACTGCCATTGCCTGAAGCTACCGTGTACGCCCACAACTTCGGAACGGGTGAGAAATGGACTCCAGGAATTGTATAGTCTATAATAGGCTCTCGGATGGTGAGCATTCGAACACCAGCCAGATCAGTAAGACGACATGTTGACCAGGTGCGGAACTGGGAAGATGCGACGCCACCGCTTGGTAAAGACCAAGAAGCGGCAAAACGAGAATCAAGAACAGGTACTCCTCGCGACTACCCACTGTCGCCGAGAACGCCAGCCGAACAAGGGGGCATAACAGAACCTGAGCTTGAAGTTCAGCCGGAACTCGCAGGGAGCAAGGCTGAACCCATCTGATCACCCCAAGCCTCGCGGCGCTCTACACGTCAAAGAAAACCAGTACAGCGACTTCAGTATTAAGGGAGAAGAGATGTTGTAAAGCGACATCAGCCGCAATCAGACTACCTTGCAAGCGCTGACAGCACGTCCGTTTATCATTTGATATCCTTCCCTTGTTCTCCCTTTCCCCTCTCTGTTTCGTATATATACGCTCCGAGACGGAAGCAATAAAGAGTCATGTTCCAACCTTCGACCGGCGAGACACGCCACGTGTGTCGTATAACTATGTAACAGGAAGAAATTAATAAAGCAAACAAAAAGTACATAATACATGACAAGCTTGTTTACTGTGTAGTACTTTGTACTTTTTGTGCATCGCCTTTTTCAGAACACAAGTCACTAAAAAAAACTTCAGGCACTTCCTGCATCGCACAGACATAAGTGGTAGCTGATAAGCACTGGTGGATACTTTGCACGCTAAGATACTTTAGCACAAATGCCACAGGCAACACATCCAGCTGAGGCTCGAGGCCATCTCATCTGAGTATCACTTGGGATGTTTTTGCCAAAAAGGAATGAATGGGTGCCCAGACAACTGGATTCGCTGGTATTTTGTTGCATGATAGCTCACACAAATTAGATTTGTCTAATTAACTTACCCACACTAGTTGATACTTAACATTATTAGATAATGTAGCACAAATGAAATAGAGAGTGCAGTCTCCTAGGCTGAAGGTCCGCTTTCATGAAGATCACTGGAAGGTATTTAAGGCAAGAGCATTACATGGCTCATGAAGTGGAAAATCCTGAGGCATGGCTGGCGATGGTACAAAAAGTAATGTGGTCAGAGACAGATCGCGCCTCGCGCACTTCATAATGCTGGCTCAGGCCTTACCGACGCACAGCGGATGAAAAGGAAGGGAACACTTGCTGCCGTGGTATTACACGAAGGGAGAGGGCACTGCCGCAATGCCAGGTCACTCTCGCTCTCGGAAGCCAGTGTTATCCGCACATTCCTTGTCCGCACAAGCTCTTGCCTGCATTCTAACTGCACCTTGATAAGGCCAAATCAAAACGCAACAAGTATCTAAATGCGTTCGCTTGCTCGCAAGGAGTTTCGTAACTCGAAAGACCGCTCAGCAGCATTCAAGTGGACATTAGTGTTTTTGCTTCGGTGAGCTCTGTCATGCACTCCATTGGACGAACGTTTGACTTCGAACTCTCAGTCAGTAGCTCTGCCTGACTTTTTCAAAGTTCACACAAGTACACGAACGAGGCTGTTGCAATGCTTTTGAATTCATCCACAAAGTGTCCTTAATTTTTTTTTTTGCTACAGAAGAATGAACTGGTTAAAAATGAATTAAACTATGGGGTTTTACGTGCCAAGAATGAACTAGTGCCTGGATTATTGGAGAGACTTGCATTTAGTTGTAAAACAGCTGTCACAAATTAGATTCATCTCATTAATTAACACAGTTTGCAGTTCGGCTAATTGATGATGCACATCACCGTGTGTGTGTTTTCTTCTTGGGTGTTTTGTTAAAACCATGCAGTGTAACTTCGCATCCATGTTCAAGAATCAACTGGCCTACACACAACCTAAATAAAAAAATGGTTCTCCTATTGCGCCCCTAATGGATTCAAGAAAATTGGATTGGAAAATAAAAAAGGATTGGAAAATATATTCCTACAGTAGCCACATGTTCTTCTTTTTCTCTTGGTGCTCGACAGCCTGAAATTTCATGTTATGCCGATTGACTCTCCCATCGAAATATTATTCATCTGTTCTAAAGCCTCATTTCCACCGACAGTAATCTGCGCTTGCTATCGTGCCCCAGGCAGTGATGCTTCGTTTATACCTTTTTTCCACAACGCCCTTCATATGATAACTTCGAAACTTCCACACGCTTGTCTCTTTGTCCTAGGTGACTTCAACTTTCCCGAAATTAATTGGCAGAACCCAACTGACACGACTAATTCTTGTGCGCGCGATTTCTTGAATACGTGCCACACTTTTGGTCTGACCCAACTGGTCACCAGCCCAACAAGGCAAAATGCTCAATCATCGAACATATTAGATCTAATACTAACATCACATGCAGAAAACTTGATATCGCGCTTGAATCTGCCGGGAATCAGTGACCACTCAGTAATACACGCTACGTTTTTCAACCACTTACCGCACCCCAAAAAAATAACTAAAACTATCACACTTTATGACAAAGGAGACTATGAAAGCATCAACAGTGAACTTGATGCATTCCGAACCTGGTTTCTAACCGATTTTCATGATCGCACTCCTGAAACTAATTGGCTACTGTTCAAAAACAAAATGCACGCTCTAATTGAAAAATTTATACCTACCATCACCGTAACTGAGCGCCATGAATCACCTTGGTTCAATTCCGTGCTAAAACGCATGAATAACAAAAAGAAAAGACTTTTCCGAAGCGTCAAAAAAACCAATAACCCCACCACGTGGCAAAATTATTACGAAGCAGAAAAATCCTATAACCTACAAGTATACAAAACTAGACACTCATTTTTTTTCTTCTACTCTACCCGACATGATTCGTACAAACCCACGTCAATTCTGGAAATGCATCAATCCTAACCCCATCAGAAACATAACACTGTGTGACGATGATAATAATCCAATTGAAGATCATGACGTTGCGGAAGTTTTGAATTTATCATTCAGCTCAGTTTTCACCCACAAACCGGATAACGAATTACCCGATTTCCCTTCCTTTACCTTTCCACCTATGCCGGGCTTCAGCTTTGAACCTGATGGCATTGTCAAAATAATCGACTCTTTGAAATTAACTGCCTCAGCTAGTGTCGACAAAATTAATACTAAAGTGTTGAAAAATACAAAACATGCAACTAGCACCATACTGTCTCATATATTTCAGCAATCGCTTTCATCAGCCATTATAACTCATGAATGGAAAATAGGCGAGGTCATCCCAGTCCCCAAAAAAGGGCCTTCATCTTCTCGCCATAATTATCGACCGATATCTATCACATGTATAACTTCTAAACTAATGGAACATATAATTTTCTCTCAAATTATAAAATTTCTAGTATCCGTCAACTTCTTCCACCCTAACCAGCATGGATTTTTAAAAGGTTTGTCTTGCAAAACACAGTTAGCCCTCTTTATTAACGACCTTAGCTCTAGCATTGACCTTAACATTCCTATTGACGCCCTCTTCCTCGATTTTGAAAAAGCTTTTGACAAAGTTCCTCACAAACGACTATTCCTAAAACTTTCTCGTCTCAATCTTAACAAACATGTTTTTAATTGGATATGCAGCTTTCTCACTAATCGGCAGCAGTTTGTCTTTGCTAATAAATGTTCATCTTCTTATTCCTCTGTTATATCTGGGGTACCTCAGGGCACCGTCTTGGGCCCCCTTCTCTTTCTCATATATATTAATGATTTGCCTGCTAACATATGTTCTAACATCCGCATATTCGCTGATGACTGCGTTATCTACCGGCCTATTACTAACACCGATGACATTTTGTTTCTTCAGTCTGACATTCAGCACGTACTAACCTGGTGTAATTCATGGCTAATGTCCTTAAATGTGAAAAAAACATCTCTGCTATCATTCCACCGACGTCACTCAGAACCATCTTCAAAATACCTAATTGGGAATGCAGAAATCGCTTCAGCATCAACTTACAAGTATTTAGGCATCCATTTGACATCTGATCTAAATTGGTCTTTTCATATTTCACAGATTAATAACGAGGCAAATCGCGTCCTTGGTTACTTTCGACGAACTCTGTGACTAGCACCCCCATCAGTGAAATCCCTTGCTTACTTAACACTTATCTGCCCCAAATTAGAGTATGCATGCGCAATCTGGGACCCTCATCAAAATAACCTTTCCATTACTCTTGAATCTGTACAAAATCGCTCAGCTCGTTTCATTTTCTCCGCTTATTCCTATCATGTAAGTGTAACTGAACTAAAACGTAATGCTCATCTCAACTTTAGTTAACCGCCGAAAAATTTCCAGATTGTGTCTGTTTCATAAATTCTTTTATCATCCATCTCTGAACTCCATTATCAGCCCCACCCATCGCATTTCAAGTCACACAAACCACGGGAAGGCCGTCAACCCGCCCCCTGCTCGCACTTCTGCGCATCTGTCATAATTTTTCGTCCATACAGCAAGGGACTGGAATGACCCGCCAAACGCCATCGTTGATCAGATCGACTCATCGTCATTCAGATCATCCATAGAAGAAATGTACTGCTGAAATTCCACCCCCTCATGTAATACCCCTTCAATGGGGCCTTTGAGGTACTAATAAATAAATAAATAAATAAATAAATAAACAGTTGCCCTTAACCAAAGATGTACAGTAAGCTTCAACCTCTGCATGTTCTAAGAAGCAGTCGCCAATGCAAGTGGGCAAGTTAAGGTTACGTGAGGATTAACCTGCTCCAAGTGCATTTTCTCCAGCAACAATTAAAAAAATTATATTTTTCTGACTGTTTTGCACACTGACTGCATTTCCCCCCCTTTTCTCTGGGAACAGCACACCACTTCAAACAATACCCGAACTTGCATCTTCTACTGAGCATTTCTTCTCTGACTGAAAGCAGCTTGGAACCAAACACCTCAACTGCCACATGAACCACAGCAAAAGGCAAAATAACAACATTTGAACATGACCGAGTGAAAGCTGCCAGGTAACAAACAAGACCATTCTTCTTGTAAGTGCAGGAATCGAATGATTGAAAGCTGAAACTATGGAATACTATTCTAGCCTTGTAGTCACTTAACACTTATATGCCAGTGAGCCATTTTCATCCCAGATGCCTCCTTGTGGATCTAGAAAAGCATGCCATCCGGATTCCTCCACGATGTCTCATGGAAAAAAACCTTCCTTTATGTTTGAGCTGTTGAGCGCAATTGGCTCTGGTAATCATGTCTATGGATGATACAAGTGAATGCCAGGCATAAAAATGACATTAATCCACATTGCTTGAGATACCTGACTGGGCTTGTCAGTTATTGCATGTCACCTTCTGCCGGGTTCATGCTCCACCTAATAGCCTAGCGTACGCCTCACTCAAAGGGACTTGAGCTAGTCCATTGTGACTATGTAAATATAAAAGACTGAAAAGACGCTTCATTCACAAGTTACTTGATCTTGTCGTTTGCTGATGTTAACATTCTATTGCTTCATTTTCTTTTCTTTCCATTATTCATGCAATTTTGCCCTACTGCTTGGGCCTTATTCTGGGCCTGCAGTACCGTAAATAAATAAATTGCCAGTTTCCACATACATCTTTCGCACAGTCATTTCAAGATACCTGTAAATAAATGGCAGATTTTCAAGGAATATACACAGCATATCAAGGAGTTCTGAGTTCCCTTGAATGGCTTGACTCGAAATTCATGACTATTAAGGGTTTTAAAGCGATTACTACAGCAAAGTGCATGAATTTTATGAAGAAAATGAACATTTCCACAGCTTGGGATTCCAATTTGCTGATTGTGCTAGTATGCAGCGTGTTTCAGCTAAGTTGTGCCAACCCTCGACAAATTTATGCACATGCTATGAAAATGCAACCAATTTACTATTATTCACTGTTCTCTTGTGCGCTGTAAAGTATTTTTTACTTAGGCCATTAATTAACAATAACTATTCAACTACCTTTGAATGTATTCCTTTAAATGTAAACCCTTCCAAGGGAGAAGATCTAGAGCCTATTGAGAAATATCAAAATAACTTCTTTCCATGAGATGGCTGCTGTGGTTTGAATTTTTCAGAGCTGCAAAGAAGCTCTGAGAGATTTGAGAAAGTATCACATGATTGGGCACTTGCATGCAGCGACACTGGTGATCTCAAACATGGTGCCAACGAATGATCAATGCCATACGCAGACCGAAGGGATGAATAGGCCTTAAGCAATGTGATGAATCGAAGACAACATTCTTCACTTCCACTTCTACAAATACATCTTGTCCGCTGAAGGAATGGAGCAAATAGAGTCATGGGATATACAATGAAAAGCACATAGCAATTCTTGAAGCATTGTAAGCATTTTTGCTGTTGACAGACTGCATACAAAGTGAGAAGGCTTTGACACAAGATAGCGATGCATTGCAGATGATAGATGTAGACATCACATCTCATTTTTGCTTGTGGCCTATTCAGGTGTTTATTCTACATGCAGCGTCGATCATTCGTTGGCAGCATGTCTGAGGGCACTAATGTTGCTGTGCGCCAACACCTGGTCACATGGTACTCTTTCAAATCTCACATACTTTCCTTGCAGCATTGTAAAATGCAAACCATAGCAGCCCTTTTCAAGGAAAGAAATTACATGGATACTCTAGCAGGCTCTACTCTCCACCAAAGATTTTGTGTTTAAATCAATATTTTAAATGTCAGTTAATTATTGTTAATTAATGACCTAAGCTCAGAGCAAAAAATACTTTGAGTTGCTCAGAAGAACAATGAACAATACCAAGCTGCTTGCTTTCTCGTAGTGCCCACACAAATTTTTAAGGCTTGGCACAAGTTAGCTGAAACCCCCAGTATATGACTCACAATGCGTCGCATGGCTTCAGTGTAGGAATTCCGCCTTTCCCTGGAACAAATGCCCACTAAAGCTTTTGAGTGTGCTGGCATAAACCATGAATGTGGCCGTCTTCTGAACAGATGCGAAAAAATTTAATTGCATTTATGTACGCCACATTTATATCCTCCTGTTCAACTGTGGTAGCACTAAAACAGCCCTCAGAAAAATTGTATAGCTATGCCTCTCTCCAGGAACGAAACTGAGCTGTGTCCCATGTAAGCAAGCTTTCCTTACTCAAAGTTTACACTCAATTATGGCATCTAAACCAAGAAGTTCAAGAGGAATAAGCTGCTGGGGATAAAAACAACCATGTTATTGCCATGAATTTATCAAAGCAAGTCATAACTGTTCTTGATAATCAGCCGCAGTGGTGCCATGTCTTAATGCATGCCTGATTGTGATGTAATTTGGGTATGTTTTATATATGTCCATGTGCATCAAACTCAACATAAAGTGCAGAGCTGTGAAGTGCCCTTAAATAGCAACAAGATCTCTTTGCCAATGTTCCGACCACATCTACAGAAAAATATTACTTAAGGACCCCCTGCAAAACTTTTTGAAAATGGTAATTAAACTTGCTTAGTTGCACATTAATGCTGTCCTCAACATCAGAGTCAAACCTTATACCTGTACATACCGCAGGAAATCTAAGATAGTTTCGCTCAAAATTCTACCAGCTCTTTCCTTAAATGTCCAGAAAGCCTACAACGTTTCAGAGATATTTCTTTTGATTTCTTCATTTTTTTCTTTGGTGTTTACCTAAGTAAACATTTTTTCCTTCTCTTTTACAAACAAGATGACTCTTGCCTGGATTTCTATAAGTAAGGCTCTACAGGGGCAGCACTTGATTGCCAATCACTTCACTCATAGGTGGTGTATTAAAACTTTCGTTAGTAAAGATTCATGGCAAGAAGCCCTTTATTATTAAATGGAATTCACCCTTTAAAGGGGCCCTGAACCACCCCTTGGACTTGGTGAAATAACATAGTGCGCAGGTAGCATATGCTGCTGTAAACATCTCAGCCAAGTTCTGCTGTCGTATGCGGTGCATGGAACTTGCAAGTGGATTGCTAAGTCACCTTTCTCTGAAATGCTCTCTTTTCAACAGAAGGCCCTGTCCTCACTCTCTTCTAGACGCGCTATTTTGTCATTCCCTTAGAGGGCTACCATTGGCCGATAGCCGACGTCAAGCTGCAGTCAGCTACATGGTGTAGATACCACGAGCCACCGCTGGGTGCTTCCATGATTTACCAATGCAAAGCGTTTCACTGCAGCTAGGCACACTGCGGCTTGCTGAGGACAACTGCATTTGGCTTACGTTTTGCACATTGTAGACACCAAAGGTAGAAGTCATGGTGTCTACGTTAACATCGAAAATGAAATTTGAACTGCGCACCACGGTGACATAAAGAAGGCGGAGCGTTATGGGCACACCCCACTGCACCATAGTCTTCAGTGCAAGGCACTGAAGGAGGAAGGAGAGCACAGCGAAGGCCGTGTTTGATTGCCAATAACTCCGCTTCTGCTGAATGCAATTAGGTACTTTTTGCAGCAAAATAGATCTAAAATAGCCTATTTTCACTTCAAATGCCTTTCTCCACTTCAATAAAAAGTGGTTCAGGACCCCTTTAATGGAAGGTATAGTAGGGAAGTCGGCTTAAAACAAATTCTGTCAAGACAAATTCACTGATACTGAATATTTCCAGCTACTGAAAAAGTTGGTGTACTTCTGTCAAGGTGATCTATTAGTTTGGTGAACTGATGCCCATAGCCCACCTTCATCCAATTATTTCAGAATGCTTGGAAGTGCTACACCGACCCCATAAGTCTGTAGAGACTAAGGTTTATTATGAGGTTAAGCTACCTCTAAAAAGTACTATGAAGGCTGATTATTACAATAACAAGCTGCTTTTCCTCAAAATACAGACTAAACACTGTCTTCCACAGCTTTGTAGCACCGTCAAAGCGTTATAAAATGACCAGACAAAGATGCCAGAAGTCCCTTCGTGTTCATCTGAAAGGGAAGTGCAGTTGCCATACACGATTTCTGAACACTTATTTACTAAAGCAAAGCGTTTCATAGTCAAGGCTGCTCTACACCCTGCTCTATTGGTAATGTCTGTTCAGAATGCTTAAAGGGCCCCTCACCAGGTCTGACCATATTGAGCTCACAAGCGCAGAGCATGCACTGCGTGATAACGATAGTGTCTGCAAAGTTTTACATTGCTACGCGCTGCGGAAATATCTGAAATGTCAAACCGAACGCCATTTTTTCTTCTCCTCGCGGCCACCGCACTCCAAGACAGAGGATGACGTACTCGCATCCCTGCACCTACGTACTCGATTCCGTAGTGTGACGTCACTCGTGGTGACGCGTGACTTTGAGAATTATTCAAGGCACCATCTGTTATTTGTGTGATCTGGTGCTTGAACTGACGAATTTAAGTTTAGAGAAATAACAAAACACACAAACGGAATGTCTGCTTGTTTTTTTTGCTTTACTTCACAACGAAGAAAGAGAGATGTACTTCCGCTTTCGTCTGCTTGTTCCCACGGTCGTGCGGTCACGTGCGCAGGTACGAAAACTATGCAATTTTCTACCGTGTTCCAGCGCGTGATCATGCTCTGCGATCTGCTTGTTCTGCCTCAGTATTTGTGTAGCACTGACTTATACCGCTAGTCGGGTGTTCTCGTGCACAGTGCGCCAGCGCACGAAATAACAGCTCGCGCTCAATGCCACCAGCGGAAGCGCACATAAAAAAAAAAAGCGAGGCGGGAAAAAAGTGAAGGCAGGGCCATATGACATATGTGTCATGTGACCCTCGAGGCCCAGCATGGGAGAACGCAGGGAAGGAATTTCGCTTGTGAAGGCTTGAGGGGGCGAGTGGAGAGGGAGTCTTGCTACGCAGTATAGCCTGCCTGCTGAAATCATGGGTTCACGGCACTGAAATATTTCTATCTCGGCTATTAATGCGCCGACTTGAAAAAATGTTTGCGGCAGAAAGCTCCCTAGGGGACACGTAACAAGTTACAGCATATAACCAAAATTTGGTATGGGGCCTGGTGAGGGGCCCTTTAAGTCAATGTAAAATGTTGCAAATAGTATGTCCACAAGCAAAGATGTATGGTTAGTGAAGTGAACTTCTATTGCAAGCATAACATTATTTAGGTGACAAATATATCAATGTGAGTTAGATATTCGCGCCCTTCTAAAACAAAATCGAGCTGAAAAGGGAGGCTGACAAACAAAGAATGCGCCAGACACTTGTGCTTGCATCCCCTTTCTGCTGTTTTTTTTTTTTTTTTAATAACTGCCATATCATTCTGACACAGCAGAATGTGCATAATCTTACTTGAATTTATATTAGCCCATCCTTTTACGCTCCTGGTTCAGCAGGTATCATATGACTGAAACAAACAGTGGAGAAAACCTAGCATGTCCTCAAACATGTCTCTATACTGGCGGCGAGGAGTTACGGAGTCGCCATCTATCGAAAGCGCCTCTCTTGCGTAGTATGAGGGATCACGTGGCACGCTCCTCATAGGTTTTGCCGTCAGCGCTCATTGAAAACACCATGTGCGGAAACGAGAAAAGTTTTTTACTGTCTAAATAATAATTTTGGTTAAACTGAAAGCACAGAATCGTTTTCAGATGCTATCTCTTTACCGAATACGTACAGTGAACGCCATTGCGCGCGGTCACCACAATGGAGTCTCCCGATACCAGCTTTTTGCGTGAAAGGTAGGTAAACGCTGAGAGCAAACTATGTGAAATATGTTCTTATAGTGTTTGTATAACTAAATGGAGCATAATAGAATGAAGCCTCAATGCAGCAATCGCACAGATTCGCAGCAACCGACTGCGCGTCTGCACGCTTGTCTGCGCACTGCTCCGCTTTCGCCGCGTGCGCGTTTTCGCAGTCTGCCATATGAGCTTTAGGCCGCAGAATATGAGCATTTGACAGCATACAAGCAACCAGTGTTGCGTGGGCGCTACCAGAGCTAGCTGTTCAAAAATAATTTTATTGTAGAGACTTCGACGCCTACAGGGACTGTGATGTGCCGTCGCGGTGATTAAACCTTTTTTTCCTTCTAAATTCTTGGACGTTTGAACATTATTTCTCGAGTTACGTCACACGGTATGTTTATCGGTGTTCTCAGCGTGCGATTTCCCACTGCTTCTTTTTTGTAATCCAGTGCATTAATTCATAACACAAACATGACCATATGCCATGCTTTTTTTTAATGTGCTTCTTACCGCTTTCTTTCCACTCCAGTGAACTTGACAATATCTATAGCATCGACAAGTTCATAGACCAAACCGTCATGACATTAGTCGGGCAGCGGACTCGGGCGAGCGTCTCAGTGCACATTTTCCGAACATCGCAGACCCGGCGCCTCAGCAGAAATCTTCCTCGTTTCTGTGCTTGCTGCATACCTGAGTTGTAGTCAATGGCTGTTTGCCGGTTTTATGTTACACGAGTCAAGCTTCACGCAGCTTCTTGTCCCGCGGCTACGAGTGAATAAGGCTGACACCGGACTCCATTACGTACATCCGGCACTGTGGCACCGAGCGGTAGCCTACAATGTTGCGCGCCTTCAAAGGCAGCCACTACCTATTGTGCTTTCAAGCACTGTAAAGTAGACACTCGAAGCAGGAAAATCTCGCCACTAAATGAGGACCACAGCATATGAGGGAATTTAAACTCTCGTTTTCAGCACGCTTTGGCGCTCCCAAAGCAGTTGACGCGGCCGCTATGTCCACGTTATCCCTCATAGCATGTCATGCCGACGCTGGCACCAGCTTTTCCAGTGGTGGAGCTCGAGGCCAATGTGCGAATGAAAAATGAAATTGTTGGGCTTAACGCCCCGAAGCTGCACTTTACATTATGAGAGACACTGTCGTAAAGAGCTCTAGACTAATTTTGACCCCCTTCAATTTATTAATGTGCACCTAAATCTAAGTACACCAGCCTTTTTGCGTTCCTCCCCATCAAAATGCAAAAACGATTGAATACATTGAAAAGGGACTTCTTCTTGGGCAAGTTGGTGCTTAGATTTCCTTGGTATACTTGATTGTGACAAAACATAGGCTGCTGAGCCAATTATTAGAAAGGGCTGGCTTCATGCAAAACGTTAGCTTCATTATGAAGGCCAGGTGCAAATGCCTGGCTTCCTGCCAGCATGGCTAGACACATCAAACACGCGGTCTATTTCATATTTGCAAGAAAACACAAGCATGAAAATTGAAAGCTTATTTGCTTGAACATCATCAGTGCACACTTTTATCTGAGTGGTTATGCATTGTGGCTATGGACTAAACAGCTGAGGCCATTCCTGTACACTTTGTACATGCCACAGCGCAAAGCAGGCATGGAGACTTATGCTATCCTGAGCAGCTGTCTCTACTGGAGTCATTAGGATACTGAAGAAAGACATGCGAAGTCTGTGGGCAAAGTCTGAGTCGCATATCACATCATTCTGTGCGGAGCACCTTGAAGTAACAATCTCTAGTTCTGATATCAAGCGAGCTCACAGGCTTGGTCGTTTTTGCGATAATAAACAACGTCCCATTATAGTCAAACTAAGCAGCTTTAAAACGAAGTCGAATATTTTGTCAGCTGGATCTAACTGAAGGAGACATTTTCAATTCGAGAAGATTATTCTACACGTGTACGCAAAGCTCGAGCAAAGTTATACGCATATGGCCTCAATAGTAAGCTGCCTTTTAAGATCCGTTTTGATAAACTAGTCATTGGTAACAAGCAATACACTTACGATGCCGGATCGGATTCTGTACTCGAATTGAAAATATAGTGTTTACCGCGTATTCCAAGGCTTCCACAGTTAACATCGTATCGGCCCGTACATCGCCCTGTCAGCGCACCAGCAGACCAAACAATATCGGCTCTACTTACCAATATCCGTAGCTACTTTCCTAAAAGGGAACGTGTCGAAGCCATTCTTCAAGATAACCTTACTGACATCGCTGTTTTCACAGAAACATGTCTAACCCCTGATATCTCATCCGACGAGCTACTGACAAATATGCCATTTTCTGTGCACAGACGTGACAGGGTCGGACGGAAAGGCGGTGGTGTTCTAGTTCTCGTGAATCCCAACCTACCTTCCTCTGCACTCGATATTGAATGCCATCTCGAAATTCTCTGCGTGAACATACCTCTCCCTGGAAGCACTAACATACTCATCGTTTGCTATCGTGTGCCTGACTGTGACATTTTCTTTGTAAAAGAACTACACACTGTCCTTCTCGGTTTGCACAACCGCTTTCCTAGAGCCAACGTTATTCTCTGCGGTGATTTCAATTACCCTGATATAATCTGGGATACTTTATGCGCTATTTCTGGCCAATCCAAAGAATTCCTCAATCTTGTACTTATGTAAAACCTTACTCAGACAGTAAATATGCCAACTAGGATCAACAACACCCTTGGTCTAGTTTTTGTTTCGCAACCAGAAATGGTCTACTCAATGTCTTGCGCTCCCGGTCTCAGCGATCACAATATAATTTTATTTAACCTATCAGTACCGAAGCCTCCCCGTAACCCTTCCACTAAAGTTATCCGTGATTATAACAAAGCAGATTTCATTACTATGAACGCTGAACTGACGAATCTTTATCACGCATTTAAACAGCTCGCTCCTTCCAGGACTGTCAACCAAAACTGGTTAATATTCAAGCACAAACTTTTGGCACTAATTGAAGCCTGTGTTCCAGTCATATGCATTCGTGGCGACACTGGCAAACCCTGGTTCAGTAGTGCCCTAACTAAGCTATCCCGGAAGAAAAAACGTCTTTTTCGCATAGCTAGGCGTTCTAGTTCAGCCCTCAGGTGGGAAAAATACTTCACATGTCTGAAAGAGTATACAAGCCTCTTGAAGACCTCCAAAAAGAAATTCTTTCATCAGGATCTACTGAACATAATGAGCAAAAATCCACAAAAATTCTGGAATCTGATTTCCCCTTCTAGCTATCAATCGCACAACATATCTCTTTCTAACCCGAATGGTTCGCATGTGTCGCCTGACGAACGTCCTGATGTTATGAACTCTTACTTTTCTTTGATATTCACTCATGAACCGCATCATAACATTCCGAACTTTTCTGATCCCAAATTTTCTCAGATGCTGCCCATTACAGTTACGGCGGAAGGCATTGCAAAGCTGATCGAAAAGTTGAAATTATCAAGCAGTCCCGGCCCCGACAACATATCTGCTAAAGTGCTCAAAGCAACCGTAATCCCATCAAGTCATTTACTACAAATAATCTTTACCCAATCCCTCAATGAAGGCGCACTTCCAGATGACTGGAAGGTCAGCAAAGTAGTTCCAGTATTCAAAAGTGGTAACCGGTCTGATCCTTCAAATTATCGCCCAATTTCTTTAACATGCATTGCGTGCAAACTAATAGAACATATAATTTATTCCCAAGTCGCCCTACACCTTGATAACAACGGGTTCTTTTTCGCCAATCAACACGGTTTCAGGTCTGGTCTTTCTTGCGAAACACAACTTTTTGAATTTACCACCGAGCTTCATTTAAACCTAGATTCCTTATTTCAAACTGATGTAATATTCTTAGACTTCTCAAAGGCATTCGATCGTGTTCCCCATCTACGACTAATCTGCAAACTCTCTTCTCTCAGCCTACACCCGTAAATTCTAGCCTGGATTAAATGCTTCCTCACCGACCGCCTCCAGTACACAGTTATAGGTGGATGTTCTTCAGCCTCAAGCAAGGTATTTTCTGGAGTTCCACAAGGATCAGCCCTTGGTCCCCTTCTCTTTCTCATCTACATTAATGACCTCCCTTGTGGTATTTCATCATCCATATGCCTCTTCGCGGACAACTGCGTCCTTTATCGTCGAATTTCTACTGAGTCTGACCAGGCCCTTCTTCAGAATGACCTGCATTTAATAGATAACTGGTGTACCAAATGGTTGATGCAGCTTAATATTTCTAAATGCAAATTTATTCATATTTCCCGCAAGCACACTAACATCACCCATGAGTACTCATTACGCACAGTCAACATCTCGCAAGTACAAACGTATCACTACCTCGGTATCCCAATCGCTAGCAATCTTAACTGGTCGGAACACATCACGAAACTAATCGCCGACAGCTCTAAAACACTGGGCTTCATCAGAAGAACATTATCGTTGTCACCCCCTTCCGTCTGTAAATTGGCATACGAAACTTTTGTTCGAGCAAAACTTGAATACGCTTCCGCGATTTGGTGTCCACATCAAACATACCTAATCAATGCAATAGAATCGGTCCAGAACCGTGCTGCTCGATTCATATCTTCAAAATATGACTACAAAACTAGTATCAGTAGTATAAAGTCATCGCTCAATTTACCCACATTAGTCTATCGACGCAAGATAGCACCTCTATGCTTATTCCACAAGTTGTACTACCATTTCCAACATCTGCGCGAATCACTTCTTCTACCACCAGCACATTCGTCACGACGCCTGTTCAATTCACTCAGTTTACAGCGCCTGTATGGATCAACTGCTGCCTTCAATAAATCATTTTTACCCACAGCAATCCAGGAATGGAATGCACTCCCAGATGCAATTGTCAGGGAGCATGATCCTGAAAAATTTAAAGAGCGGTTGCTTTCACATTTAGGAAACTACAATTGAACAATCTCTCTTTTCATTCCAAGTGTTGTTGCATTTGAAGTTGCCTGTACTCCTATTTTGTTTTGCTGTATTTCTTAACCTGCGCTATTTCAATTCATTCTTGATGTAACATCTTTGACTTATGTATATCTATGACTCCCCCCCCTTATGTAATACCCTGTAAAGGGTCCTTAAGGGTCCAATAAATGATGATGATGATGAAACCTTGATGTCGAGACTTGTATTACAGTGATTGTCGTTTTGCTCATGGGAGCTTTCACTTTGTGTCTGGCAGGCATCCAATTGTGAACCATGTAACTGTTCCTTTACGACTTTTTTTTGTTATAATCATTTTGTCTTGCTTATGTACAATTATGCAGACACCAGTTGCTCATATTTCACAAGTTTTGAGAGCCACAGACAAGACAAGTGACCCTTTGTCAAAGCTAAAGTCCTGGGAGACTGGGCTCACGCCTCAGCAGCCCCTCTACAGCTTAAAGGGCCCTGAAACACTTTTGCAATCATAGAATGGCCTCCCTATTGAAGAACGTCATCTCACGCCACAAAAAAAATTTGTGAATCCTTCAAGTATAACGGGAGATTTTATCGCACCAATATGCAGCTTTATCTCTCTTTTGGTCTCCACTAGCATGCTGGAAGTTACATGGGGGAGAAGTCAAGGGAGCGAAACCCGACCAAAAAGTTGAGTGCCTTGGCAGTGGAAAGGCTTGTCACAGCATTCCGTGGCAACCACGGTAGACTACGCTACGCAGCGTGCCACTGCTATCTCGCAGGCCATGTGCAGCAGATGCAGCTAGGTGCAACTGTCGTGCCGAGACTGACAGTACAAAGGTGAAATCAGTTTTCTGTCATTTTGTAATTGCAGACATATATATGATTAATTTAATTAACTCAAAATTAGCAATTATGCATTAGTGAGAATGTTCTCGTGATCATGAAATCTGTCAATAGTTGTACAATAGCTGTATAATGCAATGTCGTCATGACGCTGCATAATGACATTGCAGAAGAGAGACCAAGCGATTTATCGCTGTTCTAAGCACAAGACTGTACATTCCCTGCACCATCTAATGTAATAATATTTGACTCACATGTCCAAAGGAGCCTCTTGCAGAGACTGGCAATGTTTTCTTACCATGTCCAAAAAGTGATTCATGGCCCTTTTAAGTGTTTCTTCCATATTTGAAGGCGACAAACTTGAGTTCTGACTATACACGTCTGTGCCTTGTCTAGGGCAAATGATTAACCTAAATCTCTCTCTCTCTCTTCTATACTCACACATCCCTTTCGCCACGTGTAGGGTAGAAGGAGCAAGTAGTTTCTTAACTTTTATCGTGCTCCAGTCATAGTGACGTTAAGAAGATTCACAAGCAAACTTGGCAGCCTGACAATAAATAGGTTCTTTTATCATTGCTTCAAAAGTGTAGTGTGGTTACCTGTTAGTTAGCTTACCCACTTCATACCTCGCAACAACCCAACTGTAGATAGTGAAAGACAAGAGCAAAGTCACAATTCTAATGCAGTTTTCCGACGGCAATTTCAGTAAATAATGGGTAACCACCACGTTAATGAGGGCCACAGGTTCTTTGGCAAAGAAGAAATCAGACGCATGGCGTAGTGAACAAGGTGCAGCAACAACTTTTACCTAGAGCTCATATGAATTCCCCAAAACTGCTATCTAAGGTCATCTCAAGGTGCATAAACAAGTCTAAAGTGGACTGCATTATATGTTTACAGTAAATGTGACAACGTTAAGAAAAGTGTGAGAGGAGCAACACTTGCAAAAGATGATGCCTATCCACAATAAGCAGCGTACGACTAGTATATGAGGTGTTTGTTTAGACCATACAGAATTTTTAAAAATCCTGAGGCGGATAGCATGATTGTGTTCTTGAGCTCGATTACTCGAAGTACTGGACATTACCAGCACGAGAAATCGAAATGCATAGCAGACCAATGAACAAATGTTTACTAATCAACCTTATCATTAATTACTTTATGGCGCATATTGCAATTTACTAATTGTATACAGTGAGTTTGCAAGGCATATCCATTTAAAATAAAGTGTAATGATTGCACGGTTGTCAAGATATGCGCCCTGAAACTTGCAGTAAAAATCCACAATTGTTAAAAATCCAATTCTGCGGCTTTACATGGCAAAATAATGATCTGATTATGAGGCACGCTGTTGTGGCCAACTCCAGAAATTTTGGAGACTTTTAACATGCCCATAATGCACGGAACATGGGCGTTTTTACATTTCACTTCCATTCAGGCACGTACGCAGGATTTTTTTTCAGGGGGGGCCCCCAACCCAAGGTAACCCAAGGTTCTATGCAAATGAGGTGGAGGGTACTTTTACTAGTACAAATGTGAATGATGCCCACCATTTGCCATAAAGACGCGTAAAGCTGCAAAAAAGAATTGAAATAACGTGTACCTCACAGGTACGCCTGTTAGATACACCTCTTCTTTACTTGGCAAACAAAGAACCACATCAAATGGACTTGTGCATGAAAGATGCGCAGGAAGAACCTTGCCAAGAACAAGTTAACAAGCAAAAGTGCAAAATAAAGATTACTAGTAACGTTTTTTGATTTAGCTCTAGAAGAATTTTAGAGAAATGTATATTTGCGGAACAGTCACAGTTCTTTTGAACCCCTCGTTTACTGCTCTACCAAGTAGCAAAACCGACTCGTGTTGTTATTTGGGAAGTTGCGTAACGATCCATGGTCACCAGTGCCATAAAACTAGTGCAGGACGCTGCGGTTCTAGACGTACTGCGCACACCGCAGAAGGTTAGAACTCCCCCCCCCCCATTAGCATAGCAGGGAAGTGGCTACGTCAGGCGGCTCGATTGATAACAGGAACCGTCATTCAAAACACACGGAATTATTCTCCAGTTCTGGCAGCATTTTCCCTACTTCCTTGTTAAATAAAAAGATATAGATCCATAAATATTTTCTCGAACAATTTTCGCTTTTCCTCGCTGTATGGCTGTTGCCATGGCTTTCTCCCTTAGTAGATCACTTAATTTCTCATCTCCTTGCAACTCTTGTTTCCAGTTGCCAATTTTACATGAAAAGTGCTGTACAATAAGGGAAAAACCAGACGAGGTAACGGGTGACAGTCATATTGCTTATGGGTTTAAGGATTATTGCAGGATCTGATAATGGACGCTGCTTCGCAATATCTAATTTTCCACCTTATCTAACGCATATCGCGGATATATGGTTCCGAAGATCTGCCAGCGTCCTGGCGAGCTGTCACTCGAGGAAATAATGAAGCAAAAGGAAAAGTTAAACGCAACTGACGTTTTCTCCGCGAGCATACAGACCAGGCGACTATGAACCAAATCCCTTTCCTGGCGCTGGATCAGTCCAAATCCCTTTCCTGGCACTGGATCAGTCTAAACAAAGAAGGTTGAACTAACGAAGCAACAGGGATGAGCGTGATCGTTGAATAGATGGTGGCATAAAAATTGTGTTGGGCATTAAAAATAAAGTAAAATATTATAATTAAAACAATCAACTATGCCCTGCCTACTGCAATAGATAGTGACAACTGAATTCATTTTGAGTTAATCGCGCAGGCACCGAATCGATGACATAACTGGCCTCCACACCCCAGGAGATGCCGATAACTACCGCCATCCAAAAGGAGTGAAAAAATTGACAACTATTCCACTCCGTGAAGATCGAATGGCAGCGAAAGCTGACGACAGTCAAAGCTCTCAAACGAAAAGCAAAGTGTTTCACCTCCCCTGCGGGTCGGCCTGAAGATAGTGCAATATCGGACCGACCCGCGGCGGAGCAGAAGCAGGCGTTAAGAACCCCGCATACGTGGACCGATCCCAAAGATATTCCAATACCAGGCCCACCCGCGATGGGGCTGAAGCAGGCATTAAGCGCTCCCCTCACGTGCATCCATACCGAAGGTAGTGCAATGCCGGGCCGACCCGCGGTGGAGGTGAAGCAGGCGTTAAGCACTCCCCATATGTGGGTCGATCCCGAAGATTCCGAAGGGCGCGTTATAGATTCCCGAGTCGAGAAGGTCCTGGATCTTGGACCCTTTTTGCACTATCGCCAGGATCGGCCCACATAATAATTTTTTCTGTTAAGGGACGCCGAAAAAAACTATGGAAATTAGTCATACACTGCTTTCGCTGTAAAAGGCAGCAAAATGTTGGCCGCCGAGTAGATTGATTTGTCGACGCTTTAGGAATGTGTGAGGAGTGGTGCCTTGGCCGGATACGAGGGGGGGGGGAGGAGGGGGGGGGGCTTAGGCCCCCTCTTGGGTACGTGTGCCTGTTTCCATTGAAGTGCGACCGCAGTGGCTGGGATTTGATCCCATGACCTCGTGCTGAGCAGCGCTGTGCCGTAGCCGCTAAGCCATCACAAAGGGTGCCCTATCGTTCACAAAATAAGTACTGTTTTATGCATTGAAGCACAAAAGTGACTGGAACGCCCATGTATTTTGTCGTGCATTTTGGGAATGAATATCTTGAAGCTGGTGTCATCCTGAAAATTTGTTCCAGTTGGTACGCCTTGCAAACTCACTGGCTGCAATTTGTAAATTGCAATACGCACTGATAAGTAATTAAATAAAAAGTTCATTCCTGCATTTTAATAACTCAATTATGCATATTGATTAATCATGCAAGTAATGTCCATGTCTGAGTAATCCAGCTCAATAATTAGAATTATGCTATCTGCCACAGGCGATTTATAAAAATTTTGTATGCTCTAAGAAATAAAAAAAAATAAAACACCTGACAGAGAGCTTGATAAAAAGTTTGCAACAGACATCAGCCTGCAAGCAACCAAGTTTTTCCAGTAGCTTGGCATGAAGGGATCAAGGTAAGCTGGTACGACTGAGAGTTTAGCTATTCTGTCTCCTTTCCCTACCAAACATAACAGCTGGCTGGAGCATCACTTAAAACAGCTGTCTGCCTAATGAAGTGTCATGTCATCTATTGTATATATACACCAAAATGTGGCACGAGCTGCGAGTGAAAATAGGTGCGACTTGAGGAAACAGCAAGAGCACCACAGCCACGTGTAGACAGTGCAAGAACAAGGTTGGAATGGCACAACACCCACACACCAGGCAACAAGATGGTCGAGGAAGCTCATTTGAGAGAAGAGTGGATCACACACGAGGAGTGAGAGATGTGCATAAATGTTTTGCGTCGCTATTTACAGCATGAAAACATAATGAACACTGTTTAAAAGTCAGTCACTTGCTTCCCCTGCATCTTTGGGTGAAATTTGATGGGCCGAACTGTCACAGAAGGCCACTGTTCAAGCACTACCTTGCTGTCTGGTCTGTTTTTCAAGCAAGGCTGTGCTAGTGTTGATTGACGTAAGACCTTTACCATAGGCACACTAAACTGCCCTGCAGCACAAAATTGATATGGCCGCAGAGTGCACTACTGTTCTCAGGACCAAACAGTGTTCCCTGTGAGAGCAACTTAAAGGAAACAAGTGAGTGACTGACAAATTTTTTTTTCTTTTTCATTACTCCAGATAGCGAGTCAAAACTCTGTACCACAGCTAAAGAAGCACAAGGGGAACAATGCACACAAAACATGTGCAGCCACAGAGACAGTTTGCACACGCCCACACCATCACTACAGGAATTGTGGGAGAACTTGATGTGGGCCCAACTGCACAAACATGTGCAACAACCTATTTTGTCAAACCAATGTCTAAAATGTGTTAAACTACATTTATGTTGTGAAACCAATGACAGACATGGCACTTGTGCCAGATGCAGCACAATAGGACATCAGGGCAAGCAATGTATGTGTGGCACGAGCACGGTCTAACAAGTTGCCCCGCAATTTCACAAGTTAAAGAATAAAGCATGCAGCCCTTACACCAGGTACAGGCAGCCTGACTGCTGCTCAGATGTAGTTGAAGTGGAAAACCCCACATTAGTGCAAAAAATGCTGAATCATGGAGAGTGCAGAGCTCCATAACCAGAAGTCATGATTTCAGTGTACAGTAAAACCTCGTTAAACTGTACCGGCTTAGACAGTAGTTTGGCTTTAAAAGCGGTACAGTCAAATACCCAACTCAGTGGACATTGAACATAATGCGTTTTGTATCCTCATAAACCGTACATATTGGTTACCATGTAGTGTTTGCCCTTTTCGTGGCGCAATCACAGCGGCAGGTCGGCCAAGCAGAAGAACGAGCCTCATAGGTCAGAACGACCTCCAAGTGCCAACGCAGAGGGTGCTTGGAAGGGTCAAGCAACATTAACATCAATATGATTTCAGCACCGAACCAGAGAGCATTGTGGCTGGATAGTGGTCGCTGGTGTTGAGGCGTTGCGCAAGCTAGGACTCCCGCAATGCCGAAGCTTGGACAAAAACCGGGTGCTCAGCATAAAAGAAAAATTGGACATCGTTTGTGCTATCGAACGTGGCACGAAGTCAGTGCTCGAACGCGAGAGGTGTCTGCCATTGACTATGGTGTGTGGCATCTGGAATGCGAAGGAGAAGGCATTCAGCAGTGCTGCTGGGACCACGAAAAGATGTCGGCTACGAGGTTCAACTTTTCGACGTTCAACTTTTCGCCCATCATTGCCTCTAATATCACCGAAGTGTTGTCTAAAAACAGTGATGAGAATGACACAGAAAGCGACATCATGGGCGATTCAGGCCCGACAGTGGCAGAAGGTAAGTGTTATGTCAGCCCCATGTGGGTGTTTGCCGAGAAGAGGGGGGCTGGTAGGAAAGCTGGCTCGCAGCTTAAGAAGTCAAGATTTCAGCTTAAGAGAGTTTGAGGCCGCTGTCGTCGCTGCAAGGCCACGGTGGCATCAAACGAAAATAACAGACGTTTGTCGTGCGAAATAAACAAATACTGCATGATTTTTGCAGTTTCATCGCACTCTCTCCGAGTTTCATTTTTGACAGATAAGTGGGCGAGCCCACACTATTTCAGTTAAGCTGTACCATCGTTTAGGACATACTTTTTCCAAGCTCCGGCCAACTATGGTTTAACGAGGTTTTACTGTACATAATAGGTATACCACGATTTTGAATTCTGTTTCACTATCTCATCAGCACAGCGGCACATGTGTGTAATTGCAATTATTTGTGCAAACAGACCCGCTTCTGCATCACCTAGTCAGTTAGTCACACCGAGCACCCAATGTTAGTGCTGCTTTCATCACTGGGGCTCATTCCAGTGTCAGAGGGGACAGCAGCCCAGACCACATTCTGTGGGTCCTCCAGGTAAAACCACACTGCTCTGCACATTCGAAGGGTTGTGTACAGCAAAGGGCATACATCGTCTCTTGCTTTAACATCTTTAACGCATGCAATATACTATTCATACAAAAATATAGCTACTCTTTAACAAAATTTGTTGCTGGGCTAGTTGATTCATGCTTAACAACTGAATAATGGTAAGCGCAATTGCAAGATGGGACAGTACTTTTCCTGTTCTTGCGTGTCTATCTTCTGTCCCGTCTTGGAATTGCACTTACCATTATTCAGGTGTTAAGCATGGTTGCTCTGTGTACAGTTCCCAATGAATGGAATGTGATACTTCACCTCGTGCTTTTCTGGTGCTTTTTGTGCTATGGTAAAGCTATGGGCTGTGGTAAAGACGTGAACAGCTCACACAATCTCGCATTTCTCACGATACGTTAACATTCCCTCAAAACATTAGCAGAGAGTGCAGAAATGAAGAGAAGGCTGTGCACTCGAATTATGGCATTTCATTCTTTGAGTACTGTACATCACTTTCAGGCGTGAACTTTTCTTTATTGGGGCAAGCGGAAGCCCAAACCTGAAGGAGACCATTGCAGTGTTTACATCCAGTCATGCGCTCAGCTCAGCCTCGCACAATGCTAGTGCCACTTATGATGCTTTGCTTAGCTAACCAGGCATTGATAACTTAAGAAGTAGCTATCTTCTCTTTTAAGACTGCATGAATACATCTAAGAAAAAAAGCTGTATTGTCAGTATTTATGCACACTTGCCACATGCCTGCTTGCCTCAGGGAACAGTAACACAGGCTTTAGAAAAAAAAGTGATTGCCACAATTTCCCTAGTTTAATTAAACCAGGCTGCTTTCAATGCCATAAATGACTGAGGCACATCCTTTATGAGAATGATTTAAGCAAAGCCCAAAAGAAAAGAAGAGTAAATGCACACAAGTTGTAAACCAAAACCCCAAACCCATTACTGTCAGCACTGTTTTGCACCATGCAGTGAGTGGCATCCTTCAAGTTCAGCTTTATCCATGAGCAAAGAAACCACACTGGCAAAATTGCTATAATCACCCCCTAGAAGGCTACCTTTAACCACGAAAAAGCAAATAAGAAGCGCAAAACCCAAGAAATTTAAATGACCCTTGCTTTACCGTATTTACTCGCATAATGATCGCGCTTTTTTTGTCAGAAAAATTGAAGCAAATTCAGGGGTGCGATCATTACGCGGGTTAAATTTCCCGGGAAAAAAAAATTTTTTTTTTTTCGTCCGCGTTTGCTGCGGGATGCGAGATTGCGGGTGCGGGACACCAAAACAAAAATGGCGGCTAGCGGAGCGAGCCGAACGCGCCGAACGCGATTTTTTTTTTCTTCCCGTGAGTACATTACGTGCATTGAAACAGTTTCTTCCGTATTAGTGATGAATAATATCGTTAATATCGGCAAGTTTGCGGCAATAACGTAGCCATGTCCACTTTGAGGGGACAGAAATAGGTGGGCGCGCTTAGCTGCCAGTGACAGAAACACATGACGGGCATGCTGCGGAAACTGCGGCATCTGTCTTCACTACTTTCCGCTAAGGGTGGGCGAATATCTTAGCTGTGTTACAAGCGTCGGCGTATGAATAGGGTACACTTTTAACGTATCAGAGTAAACGTGGCTACTATCATTGCCGCGCGCGATTTGTTGCGTGCTCACGAGTGCAAAAGCAGATGAAAAGAATCGAAATGCGCCTTTATTGTTTTTGTTGACATCAGCCATTATAAAGCCAACCCGTAATAAAGGCAAGTTTGGTTGTACCTCATTTTGTCATGGAAGTGCGGAAAGTGCTGAAAGTAATGAAATGAGGCATCTACTTAAGAATGTTTAGTGCGTGCAGGCCGCTTGGCTTGTCTTGAAGAGTCGTTCGCGTAGCATTCGACAGGTGGTAAGCGCGATCATTATTCGCTAGACTTAGCACACGACATATCGCTGCGGCAAGTTCGGGGTGCGATCATTACGCGGGAAATAAAAAAAATCGAATTTTGACGACAAATTTTAGGGGTGCGATCATTACGCGAGTGCGATCATTATGCGAGTAAATACGGTATGTTTGTAGGCCCCTTTCAGCAAAGTCACATGTCAGCAAAACAACATGCCTAAAAGAGAAATTGAAATGGTGATACCACCCTCTATGACATGTAGGTCTCAAGCATTACACTGTATCTGCAGAAGCAAAATATACATCCATCACTTACATATTCCTTGCCCTACTAACTGCACCAAACAGAGAGAATTGGTTCTTTATAAGAAGGGAAAAGCTGGCACTATATTCTGCAATCTTTAAGGGAGCACGCCTCAGCACTGTACACGTACACAACTGAACAAGCACAAACATCTAAAGGAAAACCTATCTGCAGATAAGAGGAAAATATTTAAAACACTACACCTATTTCTGAATTTAAATCTCAAAAGGTGAATGAGCTAAGAGCCTTTCAATATGTTTTAGCAAATGAACACTGACACATGTGATAGTAAAAATGTACCATTGTGAAGTCTTATCAATAGTACTTCTACAGACAGCTGAGATGCTCTCCTCAATAAGGCCATGATTTAGGATGCCAAGGCTTTCATCACATGACTCTGATAGTAACTGCATTTTTCAGACATACTTTCTGGCAAGAAGTCTGGCTTAAAACTAACTTTTATAAACTCAGTTAAAGAAGAATGAAGGAACTGGATTTAAATACAAACAAAGTTAATTTTAAACTTTAGTTGGGCATATCCCCTTGGCTTATCAATGCATTCGCACCTGGTGGCTTCTGGGGCGCTGCTTTTCCCAGACCTTCGAGTGGTATGTCTTCTCCACGCTGTACTGCCTTGTACCACTCCCGCTGTTGACGAGAGTCTAGATGGTTCATCCGGCTGCCAGTTTTGCGAATCAGTGTTGAGTCAGACTCATAGCCATCACTTAGAGTGCTGCAAAGGTAGGGTAACAAAGTAAAAAAAAGATTTTTGCCAGTCAAAAAAATTTTTACTAGGACCCCAGTGGATGCCACTAAGTCTGTGAGTAACCTCACAGCAAGTTAGACTTTAAAAGCATGCCCCTCTAGCTTTACAGCATACAGGGGACTCTCAACAATTGAAAATTCTTGGGAAAGCACTGAATAACCCCAGTATAACAATGATTTCAGACGACCCTGTGGCTGGACTGTGAGAGTTCTTTACACCTATCAAATGTCCACTGAACTCAACCTTTATTACTCTGTGCTCCCCACCTAACCAGGATCGAGTACTCAAAGAACTCATGCCTCATGCACAGCGTGAGACTCTAGCTGATGTCATGCTGCTGCACATTTAAAGCATGATTAGGAATAGTTTTATTATCTAATTAACTCATTTGGAATCCGTCACTGATTATTGAACTTGTGGCAGACACAGAAAAGTGTTCTAGAACAAAATTGCACCACAGAGCAAATAACAAGACTACAACTGACATCTACCTTAATGGAACCATATGAGCTGGCTGAATTATATGGCAGATGGAATTGAAACAAAGGGTGAAATATTATCCAACTTTTCACCATTTACAAAAACAGAGTGTAAGCATATGTTGCCTTCTGCACTTAAAGAGGCACTGAATGGCAGCTACAGTTGACTTCCATCAATTTTACCATGATGGGACCAATGGAATTTACTGAATTATCTGGCAAGTTGAATTAGAAAGGCAGAAAAAACATTCAAATTCATTGCTGCTTTATTTGGCAGTGTTTACAGACTAACACATCCTTAAATCTACCATGCACATTGTTTTTATAGGTTCATAAGAAAACAATGCGTGCCCAAATCTGACATGCACCTGACAGAAAAGAAAAAAAAAATGTAGCATGCCTCCAATTCTGGCAACGCGAAATAATATGAATCCTGCAGCCTGACGGAATGGAAATTTTTTATTCTCCATGTGCACTGTTGTCACTCTCGGAGCACAAGCAATCTTCCATAGTAAATAAAAGAATAAGTTTCAGTTGCCGTAGCCAGACAGGCAAGCTTTCACCACAGTCGACGTATTTGGAAAGTATGGTTCCTCCCCCTCTTTCATGTTTGGCATTCGTAATATGTGGGAAATTGGGTTTGTTTGACACCCTTTCCTCTCTGCTGCCATACTTGCTACATTGTCTACAAATGCCACATCTAACTGCCTGGTAGCTACTCTGATGGGACTTTTCCATTGCCTAGGGCTGTGCAGGTGTGTGCATACACGTATAGAAAACAACATCAAATTCTTTAATGCAAGTGCTTTAGGACTGAAATAAGGTGATGCAAGGCTTGCAGATATGCATTGCTGCAGGCTGGAGCCATCAAAGAGGAACATCAGCCAGGAGCAAAGTGTGCTGAACAATGCTGGTCTGTTGCAGCGCCTCACTACTAGCCATGTATAACTACAGCTCCAGACTTCGCTGCACTGTGGAATAAGCCCATAGCAGGTGTTGCCAACTGCATAATCCTTAAAGAGGCTTTGCAACACTTTTTGAACATTGTACAGTTTCGTTCAAAAGACATGCCTGCATTCTCCTTCAGTTTCATGATATCCCAACCACTTTCTGTGCAGATTCCTACACACATTTGAACAAGATAGTCAATGGGCAAATTTCTTTTACAACACGGCTATGCAGTGCCTCATTCAGAGCAAAAGTGGAGAGATCTAATCAATAATGTTGTGGTTGTGCCATGTGGTGATGAAGAATGATATTGCAGGGTCGATCCTATGGCCCCTACAGTGAGTGGTGCGATGGGTGATAATGCCACACAATCTCAGTCATGGTAATGCACAAGCTCAGAGTGATGACGGGCAGAGCACAGTGGTCATCACACCATGTGGGCGCAGTTTCGAGCACAGTTCAAATGATGGAAAGGAGGAAACGGCCATGAGGGTGTGACAGTGGCCGATAGTTCTGTCAACATAAGGTGCAATCAAAAACGTGTTTGTTAGACCTCAGTCTCATGGGGCATTTTTGATCACAATCAATTGAGCCCAATCAGGACTGACTGCGATAAAATGTACCCTGTGTGACACCCGCATTAGAAAAGACTCAAGAGAAGATGCTCTTTAATGCCAGATGTTCCACACCTTTCACAAAGTATGTCTCACAGCCCCTTTAAATGTGTCTGAGTTAGTACAAGCAATCTGAATTGAGGGGCTTTTCTTTCTTGCTTGAGGAAAATTTTAACAAATAAATATTTTTAAGAACTAAACGTTCAATTCATCATCATTCAGAAGCAAGGCATGAGCTGGGTGAACAAGATGATGTGTGCAGTTAGGCAGAACAGGACACAAGCCAGCAGCCTGCGAGCCATCTTGCCCCCAATGCTTCATTGGGCACAAAATGAAAGGAGTGCCAAACATCATCAATCACAAGCTCCTAAGTCTATATCACTTAAAGACTTCAGGAGCAGGTGCAAGAGCAAAGCAATTGACAGCATGTCTTGCAAGGCTTAGATCCACCTGCAGCCAACAATATCTTCTTCCTCCTTTCAGAACTGGCCTATTTAGGAATTTCTTAACAGTCCATAACTTTGCAACTAAGATTTATCCTGTTACCTCAGCACTTCAGATGTAAACTAGATTGCTTTCACTGAAGAATCCAGTTCATAAATAGAAGAGAAAAAACTTCTCTAAGTTTTGCTTGGATGACGTGTGTGCGTTTCACCACCCTGCAATACGATAGCAGAAAAAAATATTCTTGGCATTGACCCTTTAACACAACTCCTGTACACTAATTATTCCCCTACACATCACTTAAATTTACTAATGTAAGTTGTACTGTACTTACTACTTTGGCTTTGGTGTGTCCAAAGGAGGCAAGTACCGAGAGCTCTAAAAACGGAAACAGCGAAAGGAAACTTCAACCTAATAGTACAAATGTGAAAAAAAGGTAAAAACAAATGTGATATCATACGCAAACCTGGAAGTCTGACTTTTTAGGCACCAGCATTCACAAACACGGGCAAACTGTCGTTATAATGAAACGAGATATAACAAAATAAGAAATTCCCCTTGACATCCTCACAGAGATTCATAGGGCAGTACATGCAATCATAAATATAAAGAAGTATAACGAAGTAATTCTGGCTCCCCCTTCAACTTCGTTACAGTTTTGCTTTAATTTGATGCAAACAACACTTGCTAAAGGTGCTATTGCCACCGAGATTCACAGCACAGTTGAACCACTGACCTCATTAGTCATAACAGTACAGTAGTACTCCACAAATTACAAATTCCCAACCCAAGTGACTTTTTGCCTTTCAAAGCATAGTGTAAAACACAAGTTTATAGATGTTGCATACATTTTGCACAACATTGTGTGAAATGTTGTGACCCAAAAAACATCTGGTAGAGGCAGGTGTGAGGACGTGGATGGTCTGACCATGAGAATCTTGCCTTCACCTGCGGCTTCAGTTAAATGCAACATGCACTGGTGTATAGTCAAAGCTGAAGGCAAACTTGTGCATATGTTCTTCCCCCACATTTTCCCCGCCCGGTCTTCCTCAAAGTTTTGTATTTGCATTTTTCATGTGGGTATACACATAAAAATACAGTGTCTAGAATATACTTTCTAGCATGCAAAGTACTCTGTTTTATGAACACATATCATCAAATAAAAATAATAATATTAATAATAATATTACGGAATGTAACGTGCCAAAACCACTTTCTGATTATGAGGCAAGCCGTAGTGGAGGACTCCGGAAATTTCGACCACCTGGGGTTCTTTAACATGCACCTAAATCTAAGTACACGGGTGTTTTCGCATTTCGCCCCCATCGAAATGCGGCCGCCATGGCCCAAATAAAAATCAGCACAAAAGCCTGTAATGCACAAGTGCGATCCAAAGTGTCTCCTTTTATTTAAGACTCAGAAGCACAAGTTGATGTCAGGAAGTCGGTTTTCAATTTGTTATACTTGCACTTTGTCAGCAAGGATATGAAACATTCTTTTCACTATAGTGGTGAGCGCTGCTGGCTAGCAATCACAGGGCTAATCTTGTACACATCACGAAATACCTAACAAATTTCATGGTAGGATGGCCTGCCATGGTAGCTTAATTATTAAAGCACCACACAATAATGCCGAAGATTCAGCTCCCATTTGTGGCAAGTTATCTCTTCCTCCACTTTAATTTCCCTTTTTTTTTAATTTCTACATTTCAATTAAACATAATTTTCTCTGTGCTTCCACTGGCTTTATTGGCTGTTTTATTCATATGGTTATCCTGAAAGTTCACTGCAATTAAATCGTACGGAATTTTAGCACCTAGCTCATTTGTAGACGTCACACGCACACACTAATGCTTGAACTGTGAAAAACTGATTGGTACTCACAAAGGCCGCCTCTCTTTCAGCAATAGATGAGTGGCCAGGTTCATAGTCTTCTATACTGCGTGGCTGAATCTTGTAGGAGCCAGGCATTGTGGACAGGCTGTCTCAACAAGACACACAACAGAAGCATGAGTACTGATTGGTGCTACAGCCAGGATTTATTGCACAGAGATATGCGGCATTCTCGGTTCAAGAAATACCCTTACAGGGGGACAGCTTCCAACAGTGGTGCACACAATAAGCAGCTGTGCTTCGCAGGTGCCACTTGCAAGAAACTGCTCTTACAATACAGTCTAAGGATTTCTGGTTATCAGGCAATAGCCCAACCACACACCACCACCAATATAAACTGGAACCTCATTAATTTCCAACTCCAAGGGGACCGGAAAGTTATTCGAGTAAAACAGGACTCCAACAAATGAGAGCCTCTTTGAAAATAGCCCTCTATAACATGTGTGGTACAGTGCCCAACACAGTCACCAACCGGCAATTCAGAACGTGGAGGAATTGTGCAAACGTCCACACAAATGATGTCAGAAATATCAAATTCACCATCAGAAAATTTGCTTTTATTCCACAAGTGGCCGGAAAAGCTGGTCAACACATTGCTGCATGCACGCACATATAGACTTGGTCAGTTTGCACTTTGACCCTTGTCATGGCTATTGCTACAGGCAGGTGAAAGTACGGTCTCCAATTGCACCAAATCTCTATCCCCTGCTAGCTAAACAGATGGCAACTGTGCTCCGATAATCATATGCTCACAGGCTACTTCGCAACAGCCACTGTCCAACAGTTCCCTCACATGATCACAGCCCCCTTCAACACAGACATAGAAGGTGGTGATGATGCCGTTTGAGGCTGCTCAATGTTTGTGGCCCAATGAAAATTTGCAATAGCAGTCAAAAAAGTCTCCCAAGACCGTGTCACAATTTAACATGTAATGGTACAAACCTGGACACACAGAACTTGCATGACAAACTGCAAATACAGCCGTTCACAACTTAGCGGTTGGATTGGCTTGTGCTGTGGTTTGTATGGAGTCAGCTTCAACTAGATCGACTAAGCGACTAGGCAGACCGTTGCTTCCAGTTTCGAGGAGGCCCTGATGAGGTATCAAATTTCACTTTTCTGCTTGACTCGGTCAACTTGGTGGCCTAAATGGCATGTGGCCGTGCAGGCGGAGCAGGACGGACCCCAAATTCTCAAGTGGCACACTGTTAGATGCCTGAAATTTCCTTAAAGCTGTCCGAATTATCAGTCAGTGACTGTACCATATTACCGAGGCGTAGTGCCTTACCGGGCATTTTTTGCAAACGTTGTATCAGATTGTGGATCACTGAATGTAACTAAATTGAGCTGGGAATGCAAAGAGAAGAATAATTGCACTGGTGTGCCTCAGAGTACGTGCTATCAAATAAGGCTACAGCATTAGCACTGGTCATTCGATGGCGATGCGGAGCGCCTTATAAGACAATTTCTTCACAGCATCATTAATTTGCTTATCTGCTGAAGTGCAGCACACACTGACAGTACGATAAAACGCTGCTCGTATGGCACTTTGCCGCACTTCAGTGGAGAGGCAGTTCACACGCTAAGTATCACATAAAGCTAAGAGGCTCAATTTCTGAGGTAAGCGTCATTGCGGTGGCTGGCAATGCATCCAGCTTTGGCTTTTGGCTCGGGTTTGTCCGTGAGAGCGAGAAACGTTGTTTGAAGCAGCGATTTCCCATTTCTAGGAGTTACAAATCACAGGAACTTTTCCCTATTCAAATACATGTGACTCTGCTGGTACCAAGTGATCTGTTCGAATTATCCATCAATTCGAATTAAGAGACCTCACTATAGGCCTACTACCACATCATTTTTACACAAACTACCAGTTTACACATTGCATGTGTAAACTGGCAATAACTGCACACAAGTTATCTGGAAGCCATGATTTAGTGACAGCGGGAAATTATTAAAGACATGTGGAGTTTTCAATCCCGTTTCTATCAGTATACACTATATACCAAGATATTTTCATAATTTCTTTATATAATTTGATATATTTGGCCTTAGTTGCACTTGTGCCCAAGAGGATGTGTCGGATTCTAACTCTCACACAAATAACATTTTGGTAGTGCCTGCAATAAAAGGTTACGAGACATGACGAGGTGACTGCAACAAGCTACAACCATTAACCATTTAACTACGCTTCACCTCAAGAGACACAAAACCCCTTAATTCCTGTAAACAAAAGAAGAAATAACTTATGATAAACCCAGAACACAATAACGTAATCCTCCCCAATGTCCTTCACACACAAGATTTAAGCTTGAAGCGGCGGAAATCAATCATTTCAGTATCTATAATTCCAGAGGAACATTACGTTTTTGTTAGTTTTGGAGATAGGAAAAACAAAGAAAGATGAAGAAAGCAGAGCATGGCAGTGGCTGTAGATTGCCAGCCTCTATGCGTCAAGTATGATGCTCTGCTAATTGAGCGACAATGGTTGGTGTTCCTCTTTCTGTCAATGACCACAGATGAGCGGTCATTGGCACTGACATGTAATAGCACCAGATATGAAAAGGAAAGAAGCTGCTCTCACCTGTTCGCATAACTCCTGTTGATAGCCCTCTTGGCTCCCTTCCCACCAAACATGGGCCGATCTTGGGAAAAGAAAGAAACATCAGAAAGACAAAAGCATGCAGGAATTACTGCTAATTACAGGACAGCCTTGTTGATGCATCACGAGGTCTTACCATCTTACATGTCAGCAAGTTCCATAATACAGGATTAAGAGAGCTTTCTTTCTTTGACAGCTATGAAGTAACAATCAATTTCTAACGTTCTGCCTATACCGGGGCACACTTTACCCAAATGGTCTGACAACTTTTATAGTTAGGTAACTATACATATGAATTTTGGTGTAAAATTAGTGATTTGCCAGAGTTAGTTTGGACAAGGGCAGGTACTTCAAAAATGAGTGGTTCTACCTTTCCCCTACTTATAGAAGTCTGGTGCTTTGGTGCGTATCCCCCCCCCCCCCCCCATTTTAGTACTTTTGCTTCAAAGCAGTACAACAAACATTCTCCCTAAATTATGAAAATGAAATATAAGATTCCCCCGTAGATAACTCTTAAACAAGTCACACTTGTCTGATCACTAATGTGATGCTATTTTGCAGAAGCATATTCTATTTGCTTTTAGCACAGTGGATAACCATCTGTGTAGAGAATTTATAAACAAAGTAAAATAAATAATATGGAAGTCTCTACTCACCATCATCTCTTGAAAAATCTGGCTCTGACATGTATCCGTCACTGTGCTGGTTACCTGATAAAGAATAAATAAGAGATGAAAAAAAAAAATGCACAGTACAGGAAGCATCTAAAGATGGCCAGAAATAAAGTTTATTGTTTTGAAGTTAGCTCCCACAAGAAATTTTTTGTCGCAACCAATTAAGTCAATGTATGCCAGGTACTTACAATAAAAGCGGTAATCATGCTTTCACAAAACCTCAGAAAATATATTGAACTGACTATAGCATAGGATTGCAGCACACACACATGCGAGTCATTCTCTGGTTTGGTTGGTGAAGGTATGTTAGCAATAACAACTATCAAATGAAATCTGCCATTTACACTTCCTGGGATTAATATACCAGTTTTGCACAAAGATGTATTCTCACAGTCATGAAAGCTTCAATCAAACAAGATGCAAAAAAAAAACCCTAACCACACTAACCTATTCATTCGGCAGTATTTTGCTGATTCTAACATGTCCCAGAATAAATGCATGTCCACTTTCTATATGTCCAATGTAAAAAAAAAACTCGCGTAGAAATGACACTAAAGGTTCCTAAACAAAGAAGAAACCTTATGTGCACTTAATTTTTTTAGCACAAGAAATGGGAAGGGCCTAACATGCATTGGACAATGGCGGCCGGTTTCCTAAAGTAAACTTTGCAGCACTGTTTTTTTTTTTCTTTTTTTACGCAGCTTCCTCGGAATACATTCTTGTGGTGTGGTAAAGCATACAAACACCACAAAGGCAGTTTCGGTATCGTGTTCAATTGCAACACGCAAGAAAACAGGTGGGTGGAGGGGGGAGGCGGCACGTTAGAATCTGATAAATATCGTAATCAGGCATTTTGAGCCACAATTATTGCTTGAAAACCTTCCTAGGGCAGGCCAGAAATAGGTGTTTTTGGCAGGGGATTCTGGCATGTGTTCGGCATAGTTACTGTCCTCGGAGCTCTGCCAAGAAAGATACTGCTACTATAGGTGTCGCTATCGAGGTCACCAAAGGGTTCAGTGCGTGCATGCTGACTGGTTAAGTTCGAATTATTCGGTGAAGGCCAATTTCGGGATTGTAATAATGAAAGTGTGGGGCCGTAGAACTGCATGAGTGCCAGCCTAAACCTCCGGCTTGGATCAAACTTGTGAAAAAATTTATTTAACTGGAGTTAGAAAATGCATAAGTCTACTGTACTTAAGTTTTTCACCTCAGTTCTTTTGCAGTATATATATTCCAGCTGTTTCTAGTACAGTCGGCGACCGATAATTGGGACATACCCGATTACTCGAACAGCTTCATGGCCCCACCATTGGCCCTACACACTTAATATACAGAGACAACTGAAATTTCAGACACCTTACGCCGTTCAATAATACAAGCTCCACCTGATTGACCGTGTGCTAATTGGCCATTGAGTAGAGCAAAAAGAGCAATATTGTTGCTTTGATACATCACCGGCCATGTCTTCAGCCCCTCCTCAAAACTGAAACCAGCCAGTTAAGCCACGTTGTTAAGCCGCATGCATAAATCAGCTGCCGTTGGCTCGGAAGGTAGCAGGTGGTAAGAAATGAAGAGCACTGCCACCGGTGGCATGTGCAGGACAGGTTAGCCTAAGCTTCCTCCATCCATGATTGCTAGCTCGGTTGGCACGAAATTCCTTCAAAATGTGCCTAGTGAAATGCAGTATTTCTTGTTTCTGCAGTCATGTTTGAAGCCTGGCAGGTTTAAAGCGAGATCCAAGATACTTCATCGCTGCGCAAAGCCGTGTTGCAGGGTTTCCTTTGCAGCTGCCTATGATTGTGAGATGTGTTGGGGTGTATGTCAGCATTCTGCAGCTACCTGCTGCAAGCCAAGTCAACCCCCATGCCACCAGCCATTCTCTTCCAGCCCTGCAATTGTCAGCACTGGCCAGTCTAAACTTTCCGGGCCATGGAGGAGCTGTTACGATCAGCCAGCATGGGAAAGTGACCTTCCAGCCTCTCCTGCCCTAGTGCGATGAATCGCGTCATGAAGCTAACAATGCGTCCTTTTGGACAGACCAGCAGCGACACCAAGGTGAGACACGTTTGACGATTAGGGTGTTGATGGATGCCCCACTGCCACTGACCCTGAGGCTGGTAGCAAGAAATTCCTGGAAAAGGGTGTCCTGCATCGCTTTCTCTTGACCACTGCTACCCACCAAGCCTGCTTGACAAATGCACCAGCTCATTGCTAGGCCCTCCCAGGAACCGAGATGCACCAATTGAGTCAAGCATGAACCCCTCTACAAACACTCCCCCCTTCCTTTCTTCCTCTGGGGCAGTGACCCAGGTGCCCTGGGCATACATATTTCTTCGCCTGTGTTCAGTAAACAAAGGTGCCAGGGTGATTTTGTGCACCCTCGCCCTCAAGGCAGATCCTTCAGCGACTTCAAATGCTCCAAATGGACAAAGGTGTGACGGCAGATTTCCCTGGCCTAGGGATCCAAGGAGGACAGAGGGGATTGAAGCAGATTTTTTTTGGCTCCTCAGAGGTGTTTCAATGCAGTCATGCTAGACTCTTGAGATGGAACGTTTTCTACTCCTCATGAAGGCATTATAAATAAACCCAGTACTCTTGGTTCTCGATGAGAACCTGTTCCGCCCTTCAACAATGTCCTTCAGCGTGGATGAGTTGGACGACGGTATGGGCCAGCTACCCCTTTTCACATGCCCGACTCAAACTCTAACAGTATGCAGAGTGATCTTAGAATTTTCATGCAATTTTCGAGGCTTCAACAAGCCCTCCTTGGGAAGGAAAAGTCCACAAAAGAGGCCAGGTTGGGTCTGCATCTCTTTCTGAATGCGAAATAATTTTTTTAAAGTTCTCAGGATTAACTAACTTCAGCCAAAAGCCGCCGTTATGTGTTGCAACACTAAAAGCAGTTTTGAGTATTGAAGGTGGCAAAACTTTTGCTTCAATTTCTACCACACCAAACTTCCAGTCTGAATGGACGTGGCTAATTTGCCAAGGAGATGTGTGACTAAGCAGTCTAGCTTAACTTTTTTTTTACTGGAGTCTCCAAAGGCTAGAGATGGCTAGAGTGAATGAAATTTGAGCACAAGAATACTTAATGTTTTATATAGCCATATCATGGAAATCAACATGCCATTATAATATATGGGCCATGAATTTAATTAGGTGTACAAAGTTTTCTGCTCTGACATACACATAGTATAAAAATGTGCACACTGTGGCCAATCACCCACAGTGGGTATTGTGCAGCTAGATGTTTCCTTTAAGACAGCATAAGCAAGACCAAACCTACACTTACATTTACACAGGCACAATTCAAAACTTTTATTATCACATTCATTGCCCAAGTCCGGGAAAAAGCGTTACATCGAAAAGACAGCACAATAAATATTTTCTGCCATGGAAAGGTAAACAAACATCCAATTAACGGTACACATGCATGCATGCTTACAACATTTTACAGGGTTAAAATGCATACCGACCTCTCCTCCTGTAGTCAACAACAGTCTGGTAGTCACCTACACAGGACAGGGAAAAACAGAACAATTGGTCAAATTTCTGCTTGAGTGAGAGTGAAATGAAAACGCACATTGAGTAAAAGCTTCACCCAGACAATATGAAGTATACAAAGCACCAAGCTGAAGAAGGAACTTCGTCAAAAATCTGCGAGACCCAACTTGTTCACTCCCACAAACGCTTTAAGTGCACAAGTGCATGAGCACACTTAAAGGACATTTACACAGGGCAGTCAGATTTTGCAACCACTGCTACAAGAGGTGCACAAAAAATTTTTCAAGCTATTACGTGCCCTGTTCATTACATTGGATAATTCTGTAATGCTGTTACTGAAGTGCCTAATTTACTTATAGAAGTTTCATACTCAATAAAAGCGCTCACAGTCTCACACCTGCCGGCCCATCAGCTTGCATTTATTAAAACGTCAACAATGAGCACACATTTTTTGTGAGCTACCCATGCACTTTATCATTATTTACCTTTAAATGCTGCAGATAAACAGCAGCAAAGTTTGAACAGCACTTACTGATAAGCAACCTATTGTTATTTTTTTTTAGATCACAGTGGCTTTTTCGGTGACTTTGCTGTTGCTGGTTTCACCTGCCTCAGAAACTTTCTTGAGTAAACTTGCTTTAAGCAAGTATCCATCTAGTGTCCTCTGTGGGGCTTCGGGTGTTCATGGTGGTTGTGTGGAGCCGTTGCGTTGCGTTTCCGGGGGCTCCATGTCCGTTTCCTCCCTGACTGCACATCTCGGCAGCGGGTCATAAAACGCTGTCACTCGGCTGTCATCCTGCCCATGGGAAGGTCAATAAGCTTCCCCCATCGGCCGACTTTTTGGCGGGATTCGGGCTTTGCTTGTGTTTGTATCCTGTGTTTGCATTGAACCCCAGCTTAACAAATGTTATTTGTTCTTTCCGGAAAGCTTCGTTTAGGGTCTCCCTTACTGCGTGCACGGTCTCACTTTCCCCTACCTTGGACCGGCGGGGCACATGCGCGCAGCAATGCCCATGGAGCCCATGGAGCAGGCCAGAGCAGGCGCGGACACAGCGCCCTGTGTGCATGGCGGCTCAAAGTGCTCAAATCTGTGGTGGTCGTTGGCAAGCGTGATATACCAGCATGCACGTTGTGAGCGTAGTGCGAGACCACAAGGGGAAGCATGCAATGGCAGGCGCTGGCCGAGGATAGGCAGCCTCTTACTACAGGGTTTATTGCTCTTTGTTGTCTCTGTCATGGTGCACTGTTAGCTGCCACTGGCAACCATTTGGCCATGTATTGTGGCACAATTAGATTCAGATTTGGATGTGTTGTTTAAAGTTATGTTGTATCGAACACCAGCGTGATAGATCTTTTGTTCTTTCTAGAGAGCTTCGCCTAGGATTTCCCTTGCTGCGTGCACGCAGCGACACGTTGGCACACGGAGCAAGCCGGAGCCGGCGCGGACACTGTGCCCTGTATGCATGGCGGCTCGGAGTGCTCGAACCTGCTGTGCTTGTCCAGCGCGTGCAATATAAGAGTGTGCATGCCGTGAGCATAGAGTGAGACCACACCTTTAACCATCAGAAGACTTCCAAGAGCATGGTCAGAGACCAATGAGCAATACACTGTTGGGGTCTTGTTTGCAGTACTAAATACCTGTTTGCATACAGCCCCCCCCCCCCCCCCTTTCTCCCCGCCTCTACCCCCCCACCCCCCCGATCACTGTGAAGAATAGGCAAGATCCCCAGCATTATCATTACTATCCTGTGGAACTTCTGCAAACCTTTGTTACCTTGATTATTTTCTACTTGATAATGACGCATCTTGTTTCGTTCAACATGTCCAATGAAAGTTTGAGTTTGCAAGTTTACAAACTTAAATGCAACTCGAGTTTCGTAAAACATTGACACAACATTCGTAAAATTGCAGAACGAGCCCAAATTTGTAAACTTCATGAAAAATTTCAAAGTTGGCAGGCATATGGTCAAAGGTGCAGGCCTGCTACTTGTGCTGAAGAGTAGCATAACTAATAGCACCTGGAAACTCAGCGACAAACACTCAGCTCTTCCCATAGCATCTTAGAGGGCATTTTTTGCTGTAAGTAAGATCAGTGGTGCACATGGAGGTTGCTCCCTGACTGAACATGTATGGTAGCAGTTTCCTTCTGTTTCTCAAAATAACTTACACCAACCTAATGAGGACTGCAACATATTTTAGCTGCTAAATGACTTTGCTCCATTTATGTCACCTTAATTCTTATACCTTTATTGTGGCCTACCATGTTCGTACCATCAGTGCTACAGGCACCATCATGAAGTAATCTTACTTCCAGCTTTCAGTAAAATATACCAGCAGTGATTTAAAATGTTCTAAGTAGTACTACATAACTGTGAGCATCTAGTTATGTTTAGTTTCTTCGTTCTATTATAAATGTCGCATCTTCTAACCTATTCCTTATTTAAAAGCTGCCCAATGGAGTTCTCTCGCAGCTTTCTTCACTTCTGAATCAGATTACATCTTTCAAAGGACACAAATCAGCATTTCTTACCATAGCTGATATGACATAAGTTATGCCATAACATCATATCACCTACCTATGGTAATGTGTGCTGTATGTTCTCAAGCAAAATAAACATTCAAGTGACCAGCTAAGCAAAGAAACTTACCACTTCCATACTTATGTAGCCGTTTGAACATGGTCTTGTACCAATCACTGGCATGCTCGTCCTTGACATTCTGCAACAAAAGTGGTGTAACAGCCTACCTCATAAATTAGAACCTTAGGCAACGCCACTGTGATAAACCATACATAGATGCTCCGAGTACAACTCACTGGCTTGTGTCAATGTAAGCTGGCCGCACTGCTTCTAGCTCATTTTCTAAACCAAATTAAATTAATGTCCTTACAAAAACCCCTCACTTCTATGCCTTCAGGCAGTTCTAGGATAAACATACAAAAAGCAGTAATACGTACACTTCGCACCAGTGCTAGCCTGGGGAACATAAGAATGCAGCGTCACCTTTAGCAGAACTTGACAAGAAACAATGTCAAGAGCCTCCCTTAAAGGTGTTAGATGAAGGTCCGGAACCTCAAAATCCTAGAAAAATGACTAGCGAGACTTAAAGCATCCTAAATAATTTAATATAACAGCTTTTCTGTGACTTAGTTTCTGTTTTGTCTCCCTGGAGAATATACTGTGTCATGACGTCATGACACAGAAGGTAATCATGTGGGAGCAGGCCGTTGCAATGATTTGACACTCGCTCTGGTTCACAGTCTGCTAAGCTGCTACATTGACCCTCACACTAAGTAGCAGCACAGGAGGCAACTGAGCAGGCAGCAATGAATGTCAAATCGTCGCAACGACCTGCTCCCACATGATTACCTTCTGTGTCATGACATCACGACACACCATATCCTCCTGGGAAACAAAACGAACTGGGTTGTAGAAAAACTATTACAATAAATTATTTAGGACACTCTAAGTTTTGCCAGTATTTGCTTTAGGGTTCACTAAATAAAATAAAAAAAGAAGAAGTTCGAACTGTTGTGTCAGTACTCCTTAAAAGAAATCAGAAGACATCAGAATAGCCAGACAACAAGGCGAGTAGCTTTGCATGTGATTTCCAAACTGAACAGCGACTCCGCTGTGGCTCCTATCAGACACTTGACACTGAAGAACAGTAGCAGCAGAAAGTGAGAATACAAGTGGCTAGATTAGTATGACAAAACCTGAATGTCAGTCAGGTGCAATGCGTACCCAATTCGTTGTTCTGTGCCAAGCCAATCTGTTAAAAAACCTACCACAAACTGCACACTGCTTATGACAACTATGATTCTGAACGTAAAGTGCAAGTGTTGCATGTATTAAAATTATAACCTAAAAAAATCTGTCAGTAAATGAAAACTCAACCAGCTATACTACTACCAAGGTGTCATAGTGCTTTAAGCTTACCTGCATTAGCAATTTCTTTCACTGCTATCGTAAGAAGCCTGCTTAAAGGGACCCTGGAACGATTTTGGCGATTTTGTACAAACGTGCTGAGTAGGTCTTTTTGATCATGAATTGATGCATCTAAGTGCTCCGCGTAAAGCGTGTAATTTATTATAAGGTATTAAAAATGTACATCGCTGCCGATCACAGCACACTGCTCAGCGGAATTTTCAGCCGCCCCTACCCACATGACGTAAATCACCCAATTGACGTCAGTAGGGCGAGCTATCCGATTGGCTGCCTTGGGCGCGTCATCGATAATTTTTCCTCTTTTATGGTGAACAAATATGTTCGTAATAGTTGGAATGTTAGTTAATTTGTTTCTATAAAAAGAAAGTAACAGAAAGAGAATGCACAAGAACAATTTCTCACAACACTTCTGGCACAAAGCAAGTGTCATCTGCTTGTGCTCCAACGTGCTCCATTTTGACGAGAGCTCCGCGGTCAGAGTCGGTCTCAAGTCTTTTTGCGAGCACTATGATTCGACTTTGTTGCCTTGTGGACTGCAAACGTAGCAACTGGCGATATGTCAAGCTGCAACATCGTGTCCCTCAACAAGGCAGCAGACGAGTGGACTGGCTGCAGCGCATCATACTGCTGCTATCCGATCGGCGCCAGGATTTGCGCGTTTACAGCCGTCACTTTACACCGAAGATTACTAATGCAATAGCGTTTTGCGAGTCCAGTATTAGGGTAAACGCAAGCGCAAGGGGACAGGGCCTGGCCGTTTGACTGAGTCGTTTCACGAGATGAGCAGAAGCGCAAATGTGAATGGTCCGCCCGGTACAGCCACCTGGTGCCATAGAGCTCAATCACACACAGTAGCAGTAACGAAATGTATTCTTTTTTGCTGCTGGTGTAAATTTTTAGCACGAGTGCAATTGTTAACACATTGTTTCTGTAAATGTTTAAAATGTTTTACTCTTGATTAGAGCAATATTAGCGCTTTGTTTGGCTGGTTGGTTAAGCTCTGCGCCAACGGGTGGTTGGATCGTGGAGCCGTGGAGACCGATCAGGCAGCTCACGTACATCTTTGCTAAAGTACCTTCATCAGCTTGAGTTTATGCCTCCAGCGTTTTGTCTAAACTCCCAGCTCACCTGTGGTTACCGGAATACCAGACACGTTCAGTGCTGCGACAGAATGCAAGCAATGCACGCTGCTTCGATAGCTCTTGTTTGGGGCCGACTGCGAAGCAGCTGGCGGAGAGCTTGGAGAGGCTTCGCGTGCTCATTCCTAGAGAACCGGAAGTCGACGACACGATGTGCCATCATGATGCAGAACCAGTGAAGGCAGAGCTTAGCCCCGATCACTTGGCAAATGAGTTGAGGAGAAAATGCATGGCTATCGAGGAGGGTAACTTGTAATCCTCCGTAGCTCTCTTAATCTGGGTCATTTCACACAAATTGTGGTGCAAATGATTAACTTTAGCTGTCCCCTACACGTCTACAAAATGTGTCCAAACCGTTTCAGGGGCCCTTTAATGATGACTCGGCTTAAGTCTTTTCACTACGTGCTCATCCCAGCATACCACAACAAAGCAAGTGATGAGCTCAGCTTGTCATGAATTAAAACACATCTGTCAGGCTGCTGCTGACAAGCTAGGTTCATCAAGTGGCTTCTAACTACACATATGGACACAAGACTGTCACAACTGTTCCATATGCTTCTATGTGCAAGCTTTCTGCTGCCTTTCACTGGTCACAACAATAATGGCAAGAGAAAAACAGAGAAAATGGCTGGCAATGCTTAAACAACTTTGGTTACTTCTCATAGTAACAGAATGGCAGCTCACAAGAAAGCTTCTGCCTTGGAGAGTTCACTTCACCATCATACAAGACACTATCAATTCATAAGTTGTGGCATAAGCACAATATTATGCAACAGCATGTATGTCATCTGCTGTAACTGGGCATTTGAGTGGTGATGCAGACTGCAGCACTTTAGCTATGCACAAAGCCTTTCACTGTGTTTAGCTACCATTACGTGACACTGCTCTCTTTGCCCACAGTAGGCCAGACAGCCAGGCAAGCACTGCTGCCAAGTGCAGCAGCCTCTAATCATGATGGCGAAAATGAGTGCATCCAGTTGTGAAACTCTGGGGTAAACAAGCACGCATTTCTTTTTTTTTTTCAAGAAATACCTGCGCAAACCGAACAAACAAGTGCCGACAATCTTAATACTAGGAATATATCAAAACTAAACAAAGTGAACAAGACACAACGATCCAACAATGTCATCATCAGCCCATTGTATGTCCACTGCAGGACGAAGGCCTCTCCTTGCTATCTCCAATTACCCCTGTCCTGCGCCAACCGATTCCAACTAGCGCCCGCGAATTTTCTAATTTCATTGCCCCACCTAGTCTTCTGCCGTTCTCGACCGCACTTCCCTTCTCGTGGTACCCATTCTGTAACCCTAATGGTCCACCGGTTATGTACTCTACGCATTACATGACCTGCCCAGCTCCATTTTTTTCTCTTGATGTCAAGTAGAATATCTTCTATACCCGTTTGCTCTCTAATCCAAACCGCTCTCTTTCTTGCCTTAACGTCATGTCTAGCTATCTTCGTTCCATCGCTCTTTGCGCGGTCCTTAACTTTTTCTCAAGCTTCTTTGTCAGTCTCCAAGTCTCTGCCCCATATGTCCGCACTGGTAAAATGCACTGACTGTACACCTTCCTTTTCAATGATAACAGTAAGCTTCAAGTCAGGAGCTGACAATGTCTGCCGCATGCGATCCAACCCATTTTTATTCTAAGAATTTCTTTCTCATGATCAGGGTTCCCTGTGATTAATTGACCTACGTAACCGTACTCCTTCACAGACTCTAGAGGCTGACTGGCGATCCTGAACTCTTGTCCCTTTGCCCGGCTATTTATCATTATCTTTGTCTTTTGCATATTAATCTTCAACCCCAATCTTACACTCTGTTAAGGTCACTGCTAAGGTCCTCAATCATTTGTGGTAACTCTTCTGCATTGTTGCTGAGTAGAACAATGTCATCGGCAAACCGAAGGTTGCGGAGATATTCGCCGTCTAAACTTACTCCTAAGCCTTCCTAGTTTGATAGCTTGAATGCTTCTTCCAAGCATGCAGTGAATAGCACTGGAGAGAACGTGTCTCCCTGTCTGACCCCTTTCTTTACAGTTATCTTCATACTTGTGTAGAATTAAGGTAGCTGTGGAATCTCTGCAGATATTTTCCAAGATATTTATGTAAGCAGTCTGTACTCCTTGATTACGTAATGCCTCTATGACTGATGGTATCTCTACTGAATCAAATGCTTTTTCGTAATCTATGAAAGCCATATAGTAGAGAGGCTGATTGTACTCTACGAATTTCTCGATAACCTGATTAATGACATCGATGTGATCCATTGTAGAGTATCCCTCTGAAGCCAGCCTGTTCTCTTGGTTGGCTGAAGTCCAGTGTTGCCCTTATTCTATTGCAAATTATCTTGGTGAACATATTATATAACACCGAGAGTAAGCTAATGGGCCCATAATTTTTCAATCCTTTAACGCCTTCCTTTTTGTAGATTAATATAATGTTTGCATTCTTCCAGTTTTCTGGGACCCTTGCACTCTACAGACACTTTGTATAGAGAGTCGACAGTCTTCCAAGGATCATGTCTCCTCCATCTTTGATTAAATAGACTATTATTCCACCCTCTCTTGTCTCTCTTCCCCGTTTCATGTCTTGCAAGGCCTTTCTGACCTCATCGCTAGTTATAGGAGTTTCTGCATCCTGTTCATTACCGTTTTAAATGTAGTAGGTATCCTGACTCCTCTGGGTACTGTACAAGTCAGTATAAAATTCTTCCACTGCTTTTACTATACCTTCGAGATTGCTGATGATATTACCCTGCTTATCTTTCAGAGCATGCCTCTTGGTTTGTCCTACGTCAAGTTTCCTTCTCACTGATCTCAGGCTGCATCAATTTATTACGGTTTCTTCAGCCTTTCTCACATTATAACTTCAAATATCACTTATTTTTGCCTTGTTGATGAGTTTTGACAGTACCGTGAATATTATCTCTTGGGTTGGACACTTTCATTTTTTGTCATTTCTTTATTAGGTCCTTTGTTAGTTGGGAGAACTTGCCTACTGGTTACCTTGGTGCCTTGCCTCCCACTTCTATTGCTGCCTCTGAAGCCAGCCTATAAGCTACGGTTTCATTCATTATCTCTATGTTATCTTCATCTCTCTGCTCTAATGCTGCACATTTGTTTGCAAGTACCAGCCTGCATTTGTCTGCTTTTACCCTTACTGCCTCTAGGTTGACCTGTTTCTCCTTGACCAATTTTACTATTTCTCTATTCAAATTGAGGTGAATCCTAGGCCTCACTACCCTATGATCACTGCACTTTACCCTACCTATCACTTCTACATCCTGTATTCTGCTGGGATCGGCAGAAAGTATGAAATCAATTAAATTTCTTGTTTCATCATTAGGGCTTTTCCAGGTTCACTTTCTGTTGCTATGCTTTCTGAAAAAGGTGTTCATCAGTCGCATCTTATTTCTCTCTGCGAATTCTACCAGCATCTTTGCTCTAGCGTTCCTAGAGTCAACGCCGCAGTTGCCAATTGCTTGTTCACCAACCTGCTTTTTCCCCACTTTTGCACTGAAGTCGACCATTACTACAGTACACCGAGTTTGCAGTTTTCTCATCGCTAATTCAACATCTTCACAAAACTGATCTACTTCATCATTGTGACTGGACGTTGGAGTGTAGGCTTGTATACTACCTTTAATCTATACCTCTTATGAAATTTGATTAAGACTGCAGCTACCCTCTCATTAATGCTGTAGAATTCGTCAATGTTGCGTGCTATGTCCTTATGGATTAGAAATCCTACCCTGTATTGCTTCTTATTTGGGACACCTCTATAGCAGAGGACATGGCCGTTAGTCAGCAATGTACAAGCCTCACCAGTTGTTCTAATCTCACTAAGGCCAATGATACCCCAAACAATGCCTGATAGTTCCTCGAAGAGTCCTGCTAAGCTAGCTTCACTCGAAAGGGTTCGGTTGTTAAACGTTGAAAGGGTCAGCTTCCATTGACGGCCAGTCCGGGTCCACAGATTACTGATCTGCGACCAGACACACTAATCCAACAATGTAAACCATGTAAATATAGGTGTTAAATTATCCAAGAGGGTGAGACTACTTTGTTTCTAATTAACTTGCCTCAAGGATTTGAAAATAGTACACACAGAGGAAAAATAAAGCAAGAAAGTCCTAGTGGTAAACCCGCACAAAGCAGTGAAGGGATGTAAAATCATGGCCGGGTATGACCAGAATCACTCATGAGCCCTGCATTAGTGCCCCAATCAATAAACCACAGCTTGTACAACATCATCTTACCAACCTGGCTTTCAAGGCCAGCCATCATAAGTAGTGTGTAAGCCTAGCCACCATAACTATGGCACACACCGAAAACAAAGAGGCATACTGACAGACAAAATGCAAGAAGTCAAAAGAAAAAAAAAATAGAACACCCAGGTGCCTCAAAAGGTTAGTGGTTAAAGCTACATTGCACGAGTAATGTGGCCTCAGATGCAGCTAATTCCTGACCATCCCCCACAAAGGACATTGCTGACATGCATAAAATAAGCCACATAAGCAAACACAACTGCTCAGAAAATCTGCCATATTTCAGGTTTTCTTGGACATCATATGAAACCAGAGGTGGGATAAAACTTGGACAGCTCATGTCAGTGTTCAGAGGTCAGATGAAAGCAGTGACAAGAGCTGTAACATTTGCAGTCCCTAGCTTAACTACAGCTCCAAATAAAGCATGAAAAAAAAATGCGCGCTTAGTATTGGCATAAGGTACTTATCATTAGGGCTGGGTGTAGACTGAAAATTTAAATGTGATTGACTGGTAACCTTTTATCAATTAATTAGTGCTTTGTTCAGTTACTCTCATTACAAAATATCGAAAGAAAGTCACAATGCCTTGAATTATATACGGTAGTTACTCCATATAAACTGAGAAGTTGAAATCTCACATATAGAACAAACGGCACCTCACAACCCACGATCACTGCTACCTTTTTTTCTGTCTGTGTATCTCTGTGCTACAATTTATCATAATGCTAAACCAATAAGCCCATGCACCTGCAATTCTGACATTTACAAAATTTTCTTTCTCTCACAGCCAGTGAAGTATATGAGCTAGCTGTGTATCCATAGTGGAAAACAATTAGGCCATACATACATAGGCATGCACCAGGCTACACAGCACCGTCAGCATGAACAAGAAAAGCAGCAAGTTCATAGAAAATAATAATAATATTAATGGCAGGTACTTGTTGCCACAAGATATTGACACTATGAATTCTGCCAGCACAGCATCAGCACTTCCTTTCAGTGAAACCAAAGTATCACACAGGTCCTGGCACATGACACTGCTAACATCAACAATAATAGAAGATCATGAAGAATTAGCAAGAGACTACAAAAAGAAATTAGGTCTTACACACTTTTGTGCAGTAACTCTGTGCAGTTACTAAATGCAGCACTTGAATTTGCTTATGCTTGAACAAGAGGACAACATCAGAGCAAGTGGCACCGGCTGCCGAATAAGCAACAAAATTAGTAGTAGCAGAGCTTGAGTTATTGGCGCAAGTAATGAGTGGAGGTCCAGAGTTACTGGGCTCAGCACACTGTACGACATTGACGCATACCAAAAAGGCAGCTGCTCAAGCTTCTTCAACGGGCACGCTGCAAAACACTGAGAAGCACAAGTTACATTTGATCCTACTGTGCAGCCAGAAGTGTTAAAGCCATCTTTAAAAGAAACGTGAAGTGAAGAAGTGTGAACTGAATTATGAACGGCTTTTATTTATTTATTTATTTCTCTCTCAGCATTCTGGACATTATAGATCCAACAGTTCTGTCATTGACAAAGTGATGTCAGCTGACAAGTCCTGCATCATAAATTGTGTACTGGCAATGCTTCAGTGGATTTTCAGAAACTGAATTGCACTTAATCACTTAATACTGATCTTTCTCTTTGGCCCTGCTTAGTGGATCACCAAACATGCCAGCTTCATACAAGAAGCTATGAGCAAGACACGCACGGCATAAAGATTCTACAAGAATGTGCATTGCTACTAAGAAGGAGTAAAAATAAATAGGAATTCCATGTGCAACTAATTTAGAGATAGATCAAACAAAAGGATCACTAGAAGGAAAGCATCAGCTTGTCTGAGAAGAGGCAGGTAGGTCTCTGCAAAGGTGGAGCTTACCTGATACCTCCTCTCCTGCGATGCCGCATTAAGCAACCAGAACGCCATGAAAAAATGATAAGCGATCACAGTCAGAAATCCAGACGGAAGTGCGCACACCTCAGCTTCAACACGGACCACGCAAAATTGCGTGGAAACAAACCAGAAGCACGTAACAAGAAACAGCGAGAGAGTAACAGTGAAGAAATGAAATGACTAATGAAGCGGAAAGGAAATTGATGTCCAAAAGGGAAGAGTCACAGATGAATGCAATGTAAGCAGGTTAATGAGGACAGCAAAGCAGCAGCAAATGAGCGTCAAATGCAGATTGTAGGAAGAAAAAAAAAAAAAGAAGCTACTAGCACAAGTATAAGCTACAGTCTGTGCAAAGTGGGCCAGCAGTGTTCAAGACAAAGCAGCAAAGTAAATTAAAAGAAACTGAATAAACACCAAAATGCACTAACAGCGTGAAAGTGAGGAACAGGAGCCATGCACAGTGCGGCAGAACTTTTCACACTGCCCAGATCTGAGCATTCAGCATGCAGAAGAGCCATGACAGAATCACACTGCTGCAACAAGCAACCATTTATGTATTCAATGCAAAACTTCTTAAATGCCAGTCAATTGTGTGCTGCAACTGAAGAAAGGAAAAAAAGATGCACTGCAAAGCTACACATTCAAAACAGGAGAGAGACAAAGAAAGCCAACAAAAACAACAACACTCGTGACAACAAAAACTCTTTTTCTACGGCAGAATGACACATGAAAAAGAATATGCCACAGATAGAGTACAACTGTGAACATATTCCAGCAAGAAAAGATACCAACACTTCTTGTAAACATGCACACAACAGCATAGAACAGCTTCACCAAGCAGAGGGATGAAAATATGAAACACGAACCTGTTCAACAACTCCAAAATTGCAGTCTCAGTATATTTAACAAGATCCCCGTTATGTTGCATGGTATAAACAAAGCAAGAGGAAGCAAATTGGCAATAAAATATTTTTTTTTGTCTTTCATTAACTGCTATTCCTATGCACTAAAGGAGCTTCTCCTGCATGATCTACAAGGATGGTATAAAGCCAATGAGCTAACAAATGTACATAACAAGTCTCTCAGACTGTTTTTCACTCCTCATCCTCTACAGACTTTAGTCTACAGACCTTAGCAAGATAGTAAGGTTTCGCTTCGTAAGCATCCTTTCTTTTCAACAACCAAACACATCAATTTTATCTTCATGAAAAGTGCCCTCACAATTCAGTAAAAACTAACAGCTGAGTTTCCGCCACTGTCGCTTTTTCAATGAAAAGATTAAACTTTAGCACAGAATGATATCAGTAATGTTCCTGATTTCAATGACAACCAAACCAGTTCACGTGAGGCTTTTATTGATCAAAGCATGATTACATTTTAACAAGCTTTGAACACCAATATTATGCGGTGGGAAGAACACTGCAATGCTATGCATATTTTGAACTTTGACAAATTAAAAAAAAAGTCGTAATATAACAGCCACCTCCTTTCTCGTGTTACTCTTAGTGTAGTGTTAATTTACCCACGAAGAACAGTGTGCGAAAATAAACAAAAAATCCTGCTTTACAGCAATATTTATAACAAGAATGCAGTACATGTTTTGTTATGATGTTATAAAGCCATCCTCCAAGACCAAGGGTTTCCAAAGCGTCAAGTATTGCTTTATGATAGATGGAGTCATATGCTGCCTTAACGTCCAAAAATAATGCAGTAGGTGTGTTTCCACAAACCAATTCATATTCAATTGATGTGACCAAGGCAATGACTATCAATTGTGGACCTATTTTGATGGAAGCCCTTCATTTCGCCGGGTAAACTTTCATAGTTTCCAGGAACCAATTAAATTGTTTGTGAAGCATTTTTTCGAATAGACACTCTATGCATGAATTGCAGACTATCTTCAAGGATGCCAACTTTTTATGTGTACTCTGGATGGCCCCACGGTGCTTTTTGCCGCAAGGAGTGCCACAAGGAGCTGTGTTAAGCCTGCTATTATTTAATTTAGTCCTCATCCATCCGAGTAGAAACCTGCCCCACGGCATCAGCATCACACTGTATGCAGACAAAATCTGCATTTGGGGCACAGCGTGTTCCCGCAGTACCACCCAACAACGTCTCCAGAGGGCACTGGCAAATATAGCAGCCTACTTAAACTCAAGGGGTCTGCAATTGTCCCCCAGCAAAAGCATTGCTATGGCTTTCACATGGAGGCGTATGGAAAAATGCCCACCAGTGTTGGGCGGTTGCACCCTTCCATACGTCAAGACACAAAGGTTTCTTGGAGTGATGATCGATAGGAGCCTCACATGGTCGCCTCAAGTGAAAAAAACTGAGCTAGAAGATTTCCTTGGCGTCGCACGCATTCCAATTTTCAGTCGGATCACAGCGGGGCTGCAAATGTCGATCAATGATGCTCCTCCATAAGGCCTACATCGACGGAACAATACGGTATTACCTACAGATCCTGGACAAAATGCCTCCCACAAGCAACAGAAAACTCGAGGAAGCACACAACAACTGTCTTCGAGTTTGCCTTGGCCATCCGGAGGGGTCTTCCCGCTCAGTAACTGAAGCAGAAGCTCAGTGCCTGCCTCTCGAAGTGCTAACTTCGCAGAAGGCACTTCGGATCTGCCTAAGAATTATCCTTCATACAAAGACTCACTTTTTAAAGGATATTTCTAGAACCTGTGCTACACCTAGCTTTGGGCAGGCCATCAGAAGTACAGTCAAATCTCGTTACTACGAACCCCACAAATTTACAAACATTTTGAACATCCCTGCCAAATTGCCTATATTTTCAATGTAAAAATATTTCACAACTACGAATTTCAATACAGCGCATATTTCAGAATAACGCCCATAGTTTATTTTCCTCTTTATAACCGAGGAACATGAGTATTACGAATTCGGCTAAAAGTAAAAGCGTCGCAGCCCTCGTGTGAAACAGATACCGCGAGTGCAGTCGCTATCAGCATCACCATGTGGAGTGCCAACTGCTTCAACAAAAACATCACCAAGAGCTTCCCGACAAAGGTTTGGCGATGTTCGCATGAGATCAAACGATGAATGCAGCTAGCAACGGCACCAAGAAGAAGCGAAAGCAGTTTTCGCTGCAGGACAAATTGGACGCATTGCAGGAAATCGACACAGGGAAAAAGCAAATCGACGTGTGCAGACAGCGTGGCATTGTCCCATCCACTGTTGCAACCATTTTGAAAGACCGAGACAGGATTATCAAGCTTCACCGGGAATCGCAACTTGCTCCTACGAGGAAACGGCTGCGACTGGGAAACTTTCAAAATGTGGACCAAGCTGTTCTCATGTGGTTCAAAGATGCCAGACTGTAAAAAGTTCTTGTGTCTGGCCCAATGCTCCAAGAAAAAGCCCACAAATTTGCCAATGCACTTGAAATAACTGGGTTCGATACCAGTGCAAGTTGGCTACTTAATTTCTGCCAAAGGAACGGAATAACTTGGCAGGTAATCTCGGGCTCGGAAAAGGCTGCTGACAGAGAAGGCGCAGATTCCTGGCACAATGATAGTTTTCTAGAGGTGGCTTAATCAAACTCTGAAGATGATAACTTCAACGTTGATGAGACCACGTTTTTATCAGGTCCTGCCAGACCGGACGATGCACTTCAAAGGGCAGCAGTGCAAAGTAAGGAAGAAGTCACATCTTCGCGTGACAGTCCTGCTCTGCTGCAATGCAACAGGCATGAAGAAAATTAAACCGCTCTTCATCAGCAAATACGCGAAGCCTCGCTGCATCAAAAACGTCATGTCATTACCGTACGACTACTGCGTCAACAAACGAGCCTGGACGACCAGTGAACTCTTTTCCGAGTGACTCATCAAACTCGACAACCAAATGAGGAAGGATGACCGAAGAATTCTAATGGTTGTCGAAAACTGCTCCGCTCACATTGTGAATGTTCGCTTGATGCACGTTTGCTTGGAGTTTCTGCCGCCAAACAACACGTCCTCGCTGCAGCCCCTAGACCAGGGCATTATAGAGTGTGAAAGCAGAATTTCCTAAATGCCTTGTGCAGTGGTTAATTATCAACCTCCGCCTAAATCAGCCAACTGCAATCAATATTCGTCAGCCAGCGTAAATGATCACAGGTACTTGGTGGAACCTGAAGGCATCCATCATTAGCAACTGCTGGCAAAAAGCAGGGTTTGTCAAAGCGTCTGTGCAGCTTGAAGATGATCTGGAGGTGACAAACAACCCAGGGGACCTGTGGACTGAGGTTGCAGAACTGCTGCTCACCGTCTCTTCCTTCGATGACTACGTGGAGAGCGACAGCGCAGCACTAACGGTGGACCTGACAACCGAATAGATTGTTAACTGCGTTCGCGATGTCTCCAGTAACGATGACGACCCGAAGGAAGACAACTGTGGGTCACCGAACACAAAAGATGAGATCGTGTCAAACAGTGATGTTTTAGTGCACATGAACAAAGTCGGCACTTTCATCGCTCGGTGCAATGACGTACCCGATGAGGTATTGCGCAAAGTGGAAAATGTAGACGCATTCCTAATCGGTCGTGCGTGCTGCACGCGCCAGAAGAAAACACTGATTTCTTCCAATAAACCAGCTTTGAAGTCAGTGAAACATTTTTAGAGAGTACTATGTTTGTCTGCACATGCACCTACTGCCAAGGTACATCATTTTCGTTCCTAGGTTTGTCCACTGGCTCATAACCGCAAGTTTTTCATTACAACAATATTTCAAAATAAACGATTTTCGGCAGTGCCGTGTGATTCGTTATATCAAGATTTGCCTGTATATCTATTTCGATTCCTGCTCAGGCATCACAAATTATGCCACGAAACATATCACACCGGACCCTGTCACCACTGGAAATCGTGCCATATAAGTATCCCTGGAATCAATGCAAAAAGAAAATGCCTCACTCAGGCAGCGACCCATCAGACAGCTTTGGAATATACACACAATGAATACACAATCAAAACGCACATTTTGAAAGATGGCTCTACAGCTCAACGCCGCTCATCGTGCAGCCTTTTTGTGCCCTCTACAGGGCAAAGATTCTTGTTTCATCTTGAGCGGGCGACATCGTCTATTCCAGCAGAGCTATATGGCATTAAGGAGGTCTTTGCGCATGTACTTCGACAGCAGCCGCCAAAGACATGGGTGATATTCACAGATTCGAAAGCAGCCCTACAAAGTATGTGGAACAGGCTCAAGCGATGTAATAACCAACCTGCAGCATTTGACATTGCCTATATTAACCACAAGGCTAAGATTGCTGGGCACTGCATCATGCTCCAGTGGATACCTGGCCATGCCAGTATTTCGGGGAAGGGCGGACGAAGCTGCCCAAAATGGACTCCAATACCAAAATTTAAGAAGAATATTTTTTACCAAAGCCGACGCTTCAAACATGGCAAAAAATTATGCCTGCCAAGAAGAAGACCGCCTCTGGAATTTGCCGCTTCACCAAGATAGCTTCCTGCGTTATATTGATCCAGAATTTAAATAGAATATTCCACGACCCTTTCCTCGACAATCAGAGACATTATACCATAACTGTCAACTAAACGTGGCTTACACGAACAATTATCTGTACCGCACAGGACGTACCACTAACCACTACTGTGATAACTGTGGCAGCTTAGAGACAGTGGAGCACATACTACTTGAATGCCCTGTGTCCGGGATGAGAGACAGTTTTTTGAGCGACAAATGGAAATGATTTTCCACAATCTGTTAACATTTCCCAGTGCCTTAGGTCCAATGCCCGGCTCTTCCAAACAGTGGCAGGTTTTGGATTTGGAGTTCGAATACCTGTCGTAAATTGGTCGAATCGGAAAGCTTTAAAGATTCTCAACATTTCAAACAGAAAAGCCAACGTTTACCCATTATTTCCCCTGTAAATATTAGTGTCAGGCCCACTTGCACATTTTATATTTATTTTTTATTCTTTATTGCTTTTTCCCACACTCCTCTGGAATCTTTTAACCCTATTCCCCCATCCCTATACAGAGTAGCATACCAGCTGTTGTATATGTGCCGGAAAAATTCTCTGTTTTTCTAATAAAGAGCCTCTCTCCCATCTCTCTCTCATCTCTATGATGTTATACATAATTTCGAAAAATGCTTAACTCAGACTACAGTTTCTATGATAAAATTTTAGCATAAATCTTTCACAATAAATTTATTTTGAAAAAAGATTAAAAAAAAGATTCGTGCCTTTGTGAGAGCACACTATTGGCTTCCCTCAATGTGGGCAATTCACACAGTGATGAACTTGCTATTTCAGGTCCTTCCATTCAATCAAGAGAGTTAGACAGAGTTAGATTTACATTCAGCTAATTGCAAAGGCAACATAGGCAAAAACCAGAACCCTCATTTTAGTCCCAAGAGTGGTGCCATACATTAAGTTTGTTTTACTCACAGTGCGCAATCCTACAGGGATGCCATTTATGGTGGGCCCAATGCCCTCGTACTTCGGCGGTGCAGGGATGGTGGTGCGGTGTCCCGATGACACCTCCTTCGCAGTGGGCATGGCGTAGTAGGTGTCAGTGTGCACCCTGTCACCGTCCACTGTCACCCTCTGGTCGTACATGTATGGCTCGTTTGAACGTGCACCGGATCGCCGAGGCTCTGCAAGTGCAAGACACACAGACTCAGCCAAGCAGTGGCACCTGGAGCTTCAAAACCGCATTCAATGGAGTCTGCTTCTGTGGCACCAGCTTCCACACGCAAAAACACATGAAACTTCACCATGCAGAACGAAACTTGGGGTTTTGTGTACACTCTGGCACCTACTGCCAAGGTAGGCCCTAAAAACAGCCCCAGGTGTTGTCCATGTAGGATTCAGGAGATCATACAGGAGACGACTTTACAATTCTACAGTTTGTCTAATATTATGGTTGTGCAAAAACTTCAGATATGAATTGAATAGTCTCGTTTATTATATCAGTAATTTCTTCTCAGAATTTGATTTTTAGTTTTCGTTTATGGATGGATAGGCAGCAAAAAAATGGCCGTTAGGCCCCTTTGCAAGGCAAACTTCAGCTGTCCATTTTTAATCCAGCTGAAGTGAAAATACTTAGCCAGTCTTGAAAACACTACTTAAGAGGGCTCTTGTTTTTCATCCACTTTCATTTCCATGAATTTATCGTTTCTTTATTTTCATTTATTAAACACAAGTAATTTCCCCTATGTTGTCCTTGGTGTCAGTGTTTGTTGGCTTCTTATGATATGACTAATAAAAATCGGGCCCCTCGCTTAACGCTCTTTCTTCTAGTTTATTACATAACCAAGGTCTTGAATACAGCAACATTGATGCCTTCAGGTAGCATGTGTGGGTATATTGACCGGTTGCCTTCACCCAAAAAGATCACATTCTCGCAACGCCTGCAGCAGAAAGGATGTTCCACGTCTGCTGCCAAAGTCTGTGAGTGGTGGCGCTAGCTAACACTCCCAAGGTTCTACAAGGAAACATAAATACCAAAAAAAGTGGACGGGGAAACAGTGCCGTGCTAGCTCAATTGGTAGAGCATCGCCCGTGAAATGCAAAGGTTGTGGGACTGTTCCCCACCTGCAGCAAGTTGTTTTTCCATCCACTTTCATTTCCATTAATTTATCATTTCTTTATTTTCATTTATTAAGCACAAGTAATTTCCCCTATGTTGTCCTTGGTGTCAGTGTTTGTTGGCTAATAAAAATCAGGCTCCTCAGTTAGCCCCCTCTCTTCTCATATGCTCAAGAGGACTGTGCTGCAGGAGGCACTCTTGCTGTCATGAGCACAGGTTTCTGTGGATCAAGCAAATTATTTTTGCACAATATCATACACTAATTTAAACAAAGCTGCTTCCTCCTTAGTCTGCCTGCATGTCTTTTTCGTGAATTTAGGTCAATTTTGCCCCATTCACTAGATTACTTAAAGAGATGGACACTATGTATGCAAGAAATTTTGGTGACACTAGCTATTTAACAAAATTTCAATCATTAAATTGGTAATTACATATTCACCTTAGAAGAAAGGAAACCGAGGTACCAATTGGCTTCTTATGGTATTCACTTTAGGGCACATGTCCAAATTGTAGAACTGGAGCCATGCAACAACAAAGTCATATCCATTTATCAGAAATTCTGTGCTTAGTACCAGCCTCGAGAAATATGCCCTCAATATCTGTGGCAAAATGCACTAATGTTCCAGTTAACACTCAGTAACACGGCATTTTCCTACAGCGTTGAATATTGTAAGGTAGAAAGCCAACGCTAATTGCCACAGAGTTTGAGGACATATTTCTCAAAACTGGTGCCAAGCACAGGATTTCTGATAAATGGTATGACAGTTGCTAGTCAATGGAGTAAAACTAAAGTGCAAAAAAAGGAAAGGCACGGAGAAGACTGAACAGCACAAGACAAGTGCTCTGCAGTTCAGTCTTGTCTGCGCCTCTTTCTTACTTTACTTCGTTTACTTCGTATCATGAACCGACTGGCCCAACAACAAGGCTTGTTAAGCTGGTCAGTGCTCTATGATGATCTATTTTTTTCCTTTCGCTAATTGTCTTTGCACTGGTATCCAGGAATGTGGTCTATGACAACCAGTCAGAGTTTCTAATGATGATGTTTGAGGTTTAATGGCGCAAGGGCCAGGTATGGCCAAAGAGCGCCATGCTATTGGTAATGAATATGTCGTGGTCTGATGGGTTCTGTGAATTTAATGTGACGTGGCTGTAAAGGGGCCTAAAAGTATTGGTGTAAATTGCATAAGAACTACACGTAATAAAATTATGGCAATGATTAATGACGTGTACTATGACTAAAATGCATTAAGAAAGAATGATGCATTATATAAAATATGCGAGATGCTAAAATTGTCTAAGAGCACTACTGCCTCACCAGAGCCCTTGAAACGCAAGGGCCGAGAGGCATGTGCTATACGAAACAGCTATCACAGTGGCATCCTCTGAAGAGAGGAGACACTACGAACATATGGGGCTAATTACATGTAACACGACATCTTTCAGGAAGTCTAGGACTGCGTTAGTGTCAAAGAGCGGTTCACGGCCGAGTAACATTACAGGATGAAGGGGAATATGCTGCCGGTATGCTAACGGAAAATGTTTCTTTCTGTCAGATTCGGCTTTCCGACACTCCAGGAGGACGTGGAGGACGGTCAGCCTCTCCCCGCATCTACCACAGGTTGGAGGCTCGTTTCCGGTGAGTAAAAAGTTATGTGTGCCAAATGTGTGTCCTATTCTTAGACGACAGAATAGGAAATCTGTCCGGCGTAATATTGTTAGAGGCCAGAAACCTAATTGTGGCTTTATTACATGCAGCTTATTATTTGTTTCCAGGTCCCACAGGCGTTGCCAGTAGTTTCGCAGTTTCCTTCTTAAGAAATGCTTCAGGTCTGTGACAGGGACCGAAGCAGTAGGATTAACTGCATGCAATGAAATTGATGTGGCCATCTGGTCCACTAGAATGTTACCCTCGATGCCCCTATATCCAGGCACCCAGCATATAATCACATGTTGGTTAGATATATATGCCTTACACAGGATGGAGTAGAGTTCATTAATTACCGGATTTTTGTGGTTTGCGAAAGATATCAAGGCCTTCACAACACTAAGGGAGTCCGTATAAATAACTGATTTCTGCAGTTTTGATTTCTCTATATGCTTTACAGCCGACAGCAGTGCGTAGGCCTCAGCCGTAAAGATACTAGTTTCTGGATGCAGTACATCGGTTTCCGAGAAGGATGGACCGACGGCTGCATAGGACACCCCCTCGCGTGACTTCGATGCGTCTGTGAAGAACTCCGTGCAGGAGTGTTTGTATTGGAGTTCCCGGAAATGCATTTGGATTTCAATCTCTGGAGCGTGTTTTCTAACTTGCACGAAAGATATATCGCATTGTATCATCTGCCACTTCCAAGGAGGTAGCAGCTTAGCTGGAGGCATTAGGCGATGTTTGAGGATTGGGACATCCATTTCAACACTAAGCTCCCTCACACGAAGTGAAAAGGGCTGTCTTACAGAGGAACGATTACGAAAGAGTGTAGCATATGTCATATCGTTAACGGTGTTAAAACACGGATGTTGAGGATTATAGTGAACTTTCAGAAAATATGTTTGGCTGATGTATGTTCTCTGCAGATGAAGTGACCATTCATTTGATTCTACATACAAACTTTCAATAGGACTTGTTCTGAGAGCGCCCGTTGCCAGTCGAATTCCTAGATGGTGGACCGGATCTAGCATCTTTAGCATGCTCGGGGAAGCAGAATGATAGATCACAACACCGTAGTCCAGCCGTGATCGAACGACGCTCTTGTAAAGATTCATTAAACATTTCCTGTCGCGGGCCCATGTTGTGTGGGATAAAAGTTTCAGTAAGTTCATTGTTTTTAAGCATTTGACCTTGAGATACTTTATGTGAGGAATAAATGTTAGTTTAGAGTCAAGTATGATGCCTAAGAACTTGTGTTCTTTGTTCACAGGTATTCGCTGACCATACATTTCGATACTGGGATCTGCAATGAGCTCTTTGTTTCTCGTGAAAAGCACACAAGAACTCTTGTTGGGGTTCACTGTAAATCCGTTTTCATCTGCCCATTTGGACACTTTGTTCAAGCCCTGTTGTACTTGCCTCTCACACACTGCAAGGTTGCAGGATTTAAAACCTATTTGTATGTCGTCCACGTAGACAGAGTAAAAGACGGCCGATGGTAACGAAGCGTGAAGCGTGTTCATCTTAACGATAAAGAGCGTGCAGCTGAGCATGCCTCCTTGGGGTACACCAGTTTCTTGTGTAAAAGGACGTGAGAGGACATTGCCGACTTTTACCCGGAAGGTACGAGTGGACAAATAGTTTTCTATTAGGATTAGCATAATACCATGGATTCCCATTTCTGACAGGTCTCTCAAGATTCCGTAGCGCCACGTTGTGTCGTATGCCTTCTCTATATCGAGGAATATGGATAGGAAAAACTGTTTGTGTACAAATGCGTCACGGATGTTTGCTTCAATACGTACAAGGTGATCAGTTGTGGAGTGCCCTTCCCTGAAGCCACACTGATAGGGATCAAGCATTTTTCTCTGTTCAAGAAAATGAATGAGTCGCCGATTAATCATTTCTTCAAATACCTTACAAAGGCAACTTGTGAGGGTTATCGGGCGGTAACTTGCCACAGAGGAAGGACCTTTGCCTTGTTTCAAAACAGGAACCACAATGGCTTCTTTCCATGCAGTTGGAAGGTATCCTGCAGCCCAAATGGTGTTGAAAATTGTGAGTAGTGTAACTTGGGTGTCCTTGTGTAGGTTTTTGATCATTTCATACATGATTCGGTCAGATCCCGGTGCAGAGCTCTTGCATGAGCTCAAGGCAGCTCTCAACTCGGCAATGCTGAAAGGGCAGTTGTACGATTCATTCTGTAGACATTTTCTTTTGAGTGGCTTACATTCTTCTATTTGTTTATATTTCAGAAGGGATTTCGAATAATGTTTTGAACTTGACACACTCTCAAAGTGCTCCCCAAGTGAGTCTGCCTGGTCTTGCAGCGTATCACCCTGTGTGTTTACCAGACAGACAGACAGACAGACAATGAACTTTATTTGATCCTGAGGAGCTTCAGCGGAGGCCTCTATCGGGGACCCGCGGAAGCCGCTGGCCGCGTCCAAGTTGGGGCAGGAACGCCGTGATGTTCCGCCCTTTCTCAGGCCCTCTGGATTGCCTCTAGTTGTGTCTGGAGCGATGGGCTCCGGAGTGCCTCTTCCCAGTCGGCTTCGCTGGAGAGAGGGCCATTAGGTAACGCGGGGCATTGCCAGAGCATGTGCGCTAAGGAACAAGAGATCTCATTACAGTCCGGACAGCTCGAATCGACGTCTGTGTAGATATGGCTGAGAAAGCCCAGCGAAGGGAATGAGCCCGTCTGGAGCATTCTAAGTAAAACTGTCTGAGACCTGTCTAACTTCGGGTGAGGAAGAGGATAGGCCCTTCTGCTAAGCCGATAGTGAGATGTTATCTCGTGAAAAGTAAGGAGCGGATCGTTCTGTTGGATTTCATCCTGTCCCCATAAGGCCTCCATGCCGCCGCGGCATGTTAGATCTCGCGCACGGTCATGGGCAAGCTCATTGAGGTTAGGTATGTTCTGATGAACGTCCGCACCCATATGGGCGGGAAACCAAGAGATGAAGTGAGTGCCAGGGTTTGTTGTCTTTTCCAGAATGGAGGCAGCCTCGTGGGCTAGGTTACCCGATTCGAAAGCTTTGATGGCTGCTCGTGAGTCGGTGAAAACGTTGGTGCGCGAGGGGTCGGTCATGGCCAGGGCTATGGCGACCTGTTCCGCGACTCCACTTGAAGCAAACCTAACCGACGCTGAGGAGCGTAATTCCCCTTTGCCGTCAATGATTGCCAAAGCGAACGTGCTAGAGTTGCCGTACTGAGCCACGTCGACAAAGACAGTCGAATCCTGATTCTCACTGGCCTTCTGTAAAATCGCCCGTGCTCGGGCTTTTCGTCTCCCTACATTGTATTGCGGGTGCATATTCCGAGGGAACGGGCTGACCACAAAGGTTGCCCGTGCCTCCCTGGATAAGGTGATTTTCCGTTCATTGAGTATTCTTGGAGCTATGCCGGCCTCGTCTAGGATGCGTCTCCCTGCCCTGGTTGACGAGAACCTGACTACCTGAGCGGTGACCTGCGCTTCGATCACTTCATCAATGTCGTTGTGCATACCGAGTTTGTTTAACCTGTCCGAGCAAGTGCTTACTGGTAACCCCAGTACCTTTTTTATGCTCTTGCGCATGAGAATCTTCAGCTTATTCTTTTCGGTTTTGGTCCAGTTAAGGGCCGAGGCTACATAGGTGATGTGGCTCATTAGGAAAGCGTGATGGATCCTGAGGAGGTTGCCTTCACTTAGTCCCTTCTTTCGTCCGGATACTCTAGCAACTAGTCTTAGCATGCTCTCGGTTTTCGCCGTGATGCGCGTGAGCGCTTTGGCGTTACATCCACGCGCGTCAATCAGTAATCCTAGGATTCGGATATATTCGACTTGAGGAATGGGCTGCCCGTTTCTCGCAAAGAGGGATATGGGAAGTTAGTTTAGGGGGGTGAGCCCCCGAACACCTTGTCTGGCTGGCCTGTAAAGTAACAATTCAGATTTGTTTGGTGATAGTTGGAGGGCTGTGTCTTCCAGGTAGGACTCTGTTGCGTCTAGGGCTGATTGTAGCGAGTGCTCTACCTCTGCAAGTGATCCTCTAGGGCACCAAATCGTGATGTCGTCTGCGTATAGCGAGTGGCTTATATTAGGAAGGGATTTGAGCCTTTCTGACAAGCCCTTCATGACTATGTTGAGCAGTAAGGGGGAGATGACTGCTCCTTGGGGAGTGCCTCTGGTGGCCCCTAGTGCGAACTCATCTGACTTGAGTTGTGCAATCCTGATGGTGGCTGTTCTGTTCATGAGGAATGATCTAACAAAAGCCTGAAACCTTGCTCCCAGACCTAGGCTGGCCGTGGCCTGCAGGACAAATCGATGAGATACAGTGTCAAAGGCCTTGGTCAGGTCAAGGGCTAAGATGCCCCTAACATCCCTAGTGCTGTTATCGAAAATTTGCTTCTTAAGGAGTAGCATTACATCCTGTGTGGGAAGGCCGGCCCTGAAGCCGACCATGTTGTGCGGGAACAGTTCGTTGCGTTCTACGTAATCCGATATCCTGTGCAGGATCGCATGCTCCGCTACCTTGCCTACGCAAGAGGTTAGCGATATCGGCCTTAGGTTGTCAAGGTTTAGGGGCTTACCCGGTTTCGGGATAAGCACAACCGAGGCCGCTTTCCACTCATCCGGGAGGCACCCATTCTCCCAAGTTTTGTTGACCTCTTTCGTTAGCAGCTCAATTGATCTATCATCCAGGTTCCTTAGCAGTCTGTTTGAGATGCCGTCCGGACCTGAGGCCGACCTGCTATTTAAGTTGTGAAGTACTGCTCTGATTTCGGACTCCGTGAAAGGGTCATCGAGCTCCTTTACCGTGTCACATTCGATATTGGGATATTCCTCTGAGTGTGCTGCGTCTAGCGGGAGATATCTATTGGCTACCTCGTCTAAGAGCGTTTGTTCGGTTCCTCCTTCTTGTTTGTACCTGTGAATGAGGCGGCACAATGTCTGTCTTTGATTGCTTTTGGTTTGCGTGTCATCTAGCATGTGCTTAAGGAGATTCCATTTTCCGCCTGTGCGCATGCGCCCATCGACTGGTGAACAGATTTCATCCCATTGTAGCCTAGCTAACTCGGTGCAGTACTGTTCAATCTCCCTGTTAAGTGCGGCAACCCTCTTTCGCAACCTCCAGTTAAGACTTTGTGTTTTCCATCGCCTCAAAATAGAGGCTTTAGCTTCCAAGAGATGTGCGAGGTGCGGGTCCATCCAGGAAACCTCGAGCTCGGTTTGAATAGTTTTTGTAGCCTTTTCAACGTCTGCTCTGAGTCTCTCGACGAGTTCGCTGAAGCTGGCGTATTCGCCAGTGTCCTCCTTTCTGAGCTTACGGAAAGCATCCCAGTCCGTAACTTTAAATTCCCTGGCCTGTGGGGCTCTGACCTGAAGGGTAACACTGATGATGAAGTGATCGCTGCCCAGGTTTTCTTGCTTGTTATCCCATGTTGTTTGCTCTACATTTCTGATAAGGGCAAGATCAGGGGTTGTGTCTCTAGCCACCGACGTGCCCAGTCTCGTGGGGAAACGGGGATCGGTGATGACTGTTAGCGCTAGGTCATCGATGGCCCACGCTAGATTTGTGCCCTTAGCTGTCTGCCTGATGTACCCCCATGCGTTGTGTGGGGCGTTGAAGTCTCCCGCGATTACTAACGGTGCCTCTCTAGCGAGCGAAGCCGCCTTCATAAACAGGGAGTGGAAAGACTGTCTCTGATCGGATGGTGGGCTGTAAACATTGAGGATGAACACGCTTTGTTTAAGCCAGCTGTTGGGGATAACCTCAACCAGAAGCGCCTCCATTCTGCCGCGACCTGGCTGAATATCATGTTCAACGTATGCGAGCTTTTTGCTCACTAGCGTAGCTATACCTCTCTTGGACTCCCCCCTTGCCGCCACCGATTTGTAGCCTGCGAGGGTGGGTGTAACACACAGTGTCTCCTGTAGCAAAATTACTTGCGGCCTTTTGGCCTCAGCTGTAATGTACTGTTGCAGCGAATATGTTTGTCGCCTTCTAATTCTATTTACGCGGTTCCAGACTTTCGCCTCATCTGTAAACGAGTTGATGTCGGATAAAAACTTTTGCCAACTCACTTCTTCTGGCCTGTCGGCGGGTTCTCCTGCCTAGAGACTTGACTTTCTTAAAGTTAACAAGATTCTCTGCAGTGGGTGAAGCGCGTAGCAACCCCCACGCTTTGTTCCGATTCCTACGTGCGATTCTGCTGTCATTGTTCCACCACGGGACATGCCGTTTGCATGCCGAGCCACTTACTTCACGTATGCATTTAGATGCGGCATCTATAATGAAGGCTGTGAAGTACTCCACAGCAGCATCGATTTCTAAAGAAGACATGTCATCCCATGATATACTAGTTAAGTTTCGGAATTTCTCCCAGTCTGCTGTGTCAATCTTCCACCTAGGAGCCTGTGGTGGATATTCGTTTTCTTTAAGTGTTCTTAATAGTATGGGGAAGTGGTCGCTTCCGTAAGGATTGTTCGTAACTTCCCATTCGAGTTCAGGCAGTATGGACGGGGAAACTATGCTCAGATCAATTGAAGAAAAGGTATTGTTTGCTAGACAGTAATAAGTGGGTTCCTTTTTATTCAGCAGGCACGCACCAGAAAAGAAAAGGAACTGTTCAACAAGACAACCTCGCGCATCTATACGAGAGTTGCCCCACAGGCAGTTGTGCGCATTGAAATCCCCAAGTACAACATAAGGTTCTGGCAATTAATCTATGAACGACTAAAATTCATGTTTGCTTAGTTTGTAGTGTGGGGGTATATAAAGCGAGCAAATAGTGATAAGTTTGTTTAGCAAAACAACTCGAACCGCCACTGCTTCAAGGGCCGTTCGTAGCTGTAAATGTTGACATGCTATGCTCTTTTGAATTACAATTGCAATACCGCCCGATGATGCAATTGCATCATCATCATCATCATTTATTATCCCTTAAGGGCCCTATTGGGCATTACATAAGGGGGGGGGGGGGTTAACAAGAGATGTATTCACGTGGTCATATAATTATAAAGCGAAATAAAAAGACAGACAGGCAAAGTAACGTTATACACTGTTATGGAACCGTGGTTGAAGGCAAAGACGCAAAGAACACGCAAGCAGTTGAGCTCCGCATATGTTTGCAATTGAATAAAAAGGTTGCAATACAATTCAATATAAAATTCAATTCAATACAATATTCAATTCAATACAAAAATGCAATTCAATACACATATATATACACACAAGTCAAAGCAGAAAATGTGACATATATGTTATGTCCCATCTTAAGGAAGAGCCACAAAGTGAAATACGCGTTGGATATATGAGAAAAGCAGGAAATGTTTACCGATTATGAGATTATTTGGCAAAGTGAGCCGATATTAGCTGCCTGAATTTTGAGTTGTCACGTTCATTGACTAATGGTTCTGGAATCGAGTTCCATTCTTCAATCGCCAATGATAAGAAATACTTATTAAATGTGTTTGTCGAACCAGTTATGCGTTGTACACTCATAGAATTGAAAAGACGTCGTAATGTCCGTATGGGTGGCACTAAAAGGGTGGTTCTCAGGTCAGGGCGATTATAGTATAGATCTTGAAACAGGCATAGCCGTGAAATCTTCCTTCGATGAGCTAACGATTCAAGATTAATGGATGATTTAATGGCACTAATGCTAACCCGTCTATTATATTCGGAAACGATGAAACGAGCAGCCCGATTCTGAATGCTTTCGAGTGATGCGATTAGATATTGCTGGTGAGGACTCCATATTGAGCTGGCATATTCAAGTTTCGGCCTAACGTACGCCTGATAGGCGAGTTTTCTGATATAACTGGGGGATAAAGAAAGGGCACGCTTAATGAAACCAAGTGTTTTGGATGTCTCTGCCACTAATTTCGTGATGTGTTCAGACCAGTTGAGTTTGTCAGTGATAACAACACCTAAGTATCGGTACGATTCAACACGTGATATAGCAGTGGAGTTTAACGAGTATGAAAAGTTAAAGGTGGAAAGCTTTCGAGATACTTGCATGCTCTTGCATTTGGATATGTTTAGATTCATCAGCCAGGTGGTGCACCAAGTTTCTATTGTATCAAGGTCTTTCTGGAGAAGTCTCTGGTCAGAGGTGGTAGTTATGCGACGATAAAGAACGCAATCGTCAGCGAAAAGGCGAATTGTGGAGGAGATATTTGTAGGAAGGTCGTTGATAAAGACTAAAAATAAGAGTGGTCCAAGGACAGAGCCTTGCGGTATGCCTGAAATGACTTTGGAGGTTTCGGATCATCGCGATCTTTACGAAAAGTAACATGCTGTCGGAGAAAGTTTGTTTGTTGTGGTTTTAAGTGTGTTTCCTGTAGACACAGCACTTTTGGATTGTGTTTTTGGATAAGTTCTTGCACGTCATCAAGGTTCCCAAGAAGACCTCTGACGTTCCATTGAATTATTGGTGTATCCATGATGGGAGTAAATAGGTGCTGTGTATACGGAAACAGTAGTAATAATTACAGAGATTTCAGAGATTAGGTTCCAGAGCTCTTTCGAGGCCCTGTAACCAGGGTTTTGCTCTTTTTGAAGCATTCGAGGGAACCTCGCCGCCTCTTAGGCGCTTGGTGCGCCTTGAGGATCGGTGTAGTGTCCAATGCCTCTTGTGAGGCGCCGGACACGTGCTCTTGCGAGTGAGAAGTTTCCCGAGAGAGTCCCGCCTTGGAGGGCAAGACCCCTGCGCCCACCAGCCCGGAGGTCGGTGGGGCTCCCTGGGAAATTTGGCTGCGCTGGCTGTTGCCAGCGCTGGAAGAGGCCGGTGAGGTTGGGGCAGTCTCGGCTGCGCCCACCTTCGGGGTTGATACTCCCTTCTGCTCGGTTGGTGGAGCAGCACTAGCTGCGACCACCGTGGGGGCAGATGGCGTAACTGCCGACTCCACGCCTGTGGGTCGGACAGCCGCCAGAGGCCGTTGTGACGCTGGCCCCTGACGCGCCCCTTTGGCAAAGCTTTTCTTTGGCAGGTACGCTACCTGCCTGCGTGCCTCTTTGAACGATATATTCTCTTTTACTTTGATCGTTATGATATCTTTTTCCTTCTTCCAAGAGGGGCACGACCGCGAGTACGTGGCGTGATCCCCGTCACAGTTTACACAGTGGAGAGCGTTCTCACAAGCTTCAGAGGTGTGTTCTTGGGCACTACATTTAGCACAAGTTTGGCGGCCTCGGCAGCTCTGCGAGCTGTGGCCGAAGCGCTGGCATTTGAAACAACGGAGTGGGTTTGGCACATACGGCCTAACACGGAGCTTGATGTACCCGGCTTCAATTGACTCGGGCAAGATACTTGATCCAAAAGTAATTATTAGGTGCTTCATCTGAATCTCTTTACCATCCCGCCTCATCTTAATTCTTCTGACGTTGATCACATTTTGTTCGCTGAAGCCCTCCAGGAGTTCCGCTTCAGTCAGCTCAAGCAAATCATCATCTGACACAACAGCACGGGTGGTGTTCATTGTACGGTGCGGGGTTACTGTTATGGGGGTCTCCCCAAATGACACTAGTTGCAGTAGTTTCTCATATTGTTTTACATCGCGGAGCTCCAAGAGGAGGTCGCCGCTTGCCATCCTCGACACCTTGTAACCTGGACCAAAACCATCAGTAAGGGACTTTGAAACAAGGAATGGTGAAATGGTTCGCACTGCTTCTTTTGACTTTTCAGAGTGAATAACATGGAAGCGGGGAAAATTCTGTATTTGGTGTCTGAAAAACTGGAATAAATCTTCGGTGCGCCCTCGTTTCTGAGGGCGATCAGAAAGTTGAGGGAAAGAAGTTTCCATGAAAATACGAAAAATTCCGCAACAGCGCCGACCACCCACCACGGAGCCCAACGAGGGGATGCGGCAGAGCTTGCATACAAGTCTGCACGACGCCAGTCATACGCCATCACTATAACCGAATATGGTGTACCCAAGGTTGGATAGCCACACAGGGTTAACCCTTGCCGCCAGGGAGAAAGGAAGTAAATAGAAGAGAGGAGACAGGAAAAGACTAAAAGCGGAAGGGAAAGGCGAAGATTTCAGGAGAGAGAGACAGGAAAAGGCGACTGCCGATTTCCCCCGGGTGGGTCAGTCAGGGGGTGCCGTCTATGTGAAGCCGAGGCCGAAGAGGTGTGTTGCCTCCGCCGGAAGGCCTTAAATGTCCAAATACCCAGCATCGGCTCAACCCTCAGGATCCCCTTTTCCCCAGACACGGCTAAGCCGCGCACGGCTACACGCAGGAGGGTCCAACCCTCGTGTGCTCGGGTACGTGGTGTCGCCACACACCAAACGCCTGCTGACGCAGACACCCCTGCGGGGTATTTATTACAGAGATTTCAGAGGTTAGATTACAGGGCTCTTTCAAGGCCCTGTAATCAGGGTTTTGCCCTTTCTGGAGCGTTCGAGGGAGCCTCGCCGCTCCTTAGGCGCTTGGCGTGCCTTGAGGATAGGTGTAGTGTCCATTGCCTCTTGTGAGGCGCCGGACACAAGCTTTTGCGAGCGAGAAGTTATCAGAGAGTCCCGCCTTGGAAGGCAAGGACCCTGCGCCCACCAGCCTCGAGGTCGATGGGGTTCCCTGAGGGATTTGGCTGTGCCGGCCGTTGCCGGCACTGGAAGGGGCCGGGGAGGTTGGAGCAGCCTCGGCTGCGCCTACCTTCGGGGTCGATGGCACCGCTTGCTGGTTTGGCATAGCAGCGCGAGCTGCAGCCGCCAGGGGGGCGGATGGCGTCACTGCCGCCTCAGTGGGTGTGGGTCGGACAGCCGCCAGAGACCGTTGTGGCGCTGCCCCCTGATGCACCACTTCGGCAAAGCTGGTGTTTGGAAGGTATGCTACCCGCCTGCGTGCCTTTGAACGATATGTTTTCCTTTACTTTGATTGTGACTATTTCTTTTTCTTTCTTCTAAGACGGGCATGAACGCGAGTATGCGGCATGCTCGCCATCACAGTTCAAGCAGTGTGGAGCGTTTTCGCGTGTTTCAGCGGCATGGTCACGGGAACTACATTTTGCACATGTCAGCCGGCCTCGGCAGTTGTGGGAGCTGTGGCCGAAACGCTGGCATTTGAAGCAGCGGAAAGGATTTGGAACATACAGCCTGACTCGTAGCTTTACATAGCCGGCCTCGAGTGTCTCAGGCAGAATGCTTGAGGAGGAAGTCAGTACAAGATGCTTGGTTTTTATTTCCTTCCCGTCGTGCCCTAGCATGATTCTTTTAACATTGATCACGTTTTGCTCACTCCAGCCTTCAAGCAGTTCTAGTTCTGTTAACTCCATCAAATCGTCGTCCGAAACAACACCATGGCTGGTCTTCATAGTTCGGTGTGGGGTTATTGTTACTGGGATTTCCCCAAACGACTCAACTTTAGGAAGATTTTCAAGCTGTTTCGGATCGCGGAGTTCCAGAAGGAGATCGCCGCTAGCCATTTTCGTTGCTTTATAGCCTGCACCAAGAGTTTCAGTGAGATTCTTAGACACTAGGAAAGGAGAAATCATTCTCATGGTCTTTTCAGGTTTGTTTGAATGAACTACATGGAATCGGGGGAAGTTTGGCAGTTTGTTTCCAAGAAATTGGAAAATATCTTCAATGCGCCCTCGTTTCTGAGGGCGATCAGGTAGTCGGGGAAAAGAAGTGGCCATTAGTAGTATGGTGTTTTCAGCAGGGATGGCCGCTGCCCATCATGGAGCCCAACCAGGGGACGACACAGGACGGAAATATTCAGTTCTGCGCACGCCATCGGTACAACCCCGCTATAACCGAATACATATACCCAAGACTGGATATAATGCACAAGGTTAACCCTTGCTGCCTACGAAGCCGGAAGTAACACGGAAATAAAGAAAGGACAGGAAAGATTGAAAGCGAGAGAAAGACGAAGATTGGAGAGAGAAAGAGACAGGAAAAGGCAACTACTGATTTCCCCCTGGTGGGTCAGTCCGGGGGTGCCGTCTATGTGAAGCAGAGGCCGAAGAGGTGTGTTGCCTCCGTTGGGAGGCCTTAAAGGTCCAAACACCCGGCATTGGCTCAACCCCCAGGGTCCCCCTTTCCCCAGACACGGCTAAGCCGTGCACGGTTAGACATGGGGGGGGGTCCAACTCCCATGTGCTCGGGTACGTGGTGTTGCAACACACCAAACGCCTGCTGACGCAGACGCCCCTTCAGGGGAGAGTTTCTACTTCCCTGATGTCATCTTTAGTCATACCTTCACCAAAATACTTGTGTAATCAACGAGACACGAATATCTGCTTGAATAGCCCATATGTCCTACCTTATAGCAATAACAGTGTAACAGATGAAACAGAGAAAAGAGGATGACAAGGAGCCTGTGTCACCGGCCTTGCTCTGTCCTATCATTAGTGGTGTTATTACAATGTTGAATTTGAACCAACTAGCCCAATTTTGTAGGCTTATTCCACAAGCCCTAATTAGGTTAGCTTTACTTGATGACACTCTGCTGAAACTACCTCAATTTTTGCAAGCAGTGATAGTGTGCCCTGGCTGAGAATTTTGTGCCCTAACCCACAAGTGTACAGAGTCCTGAACATTTCACTGTGCTGTTTGAAAAAAAGGTTTTGCGCTCACTGCTCCACTGTTCTTTGTTACTACTGCACCTCGTTTAGTTATAACACTTGGCACAGTGCAGCGGTGGCATAGAGGTAGAGCAAGACGACCGTGGTTCGAATCCCGGTGCCATGCAATTTTCCACCGGATTAAAAAAAAAAAATCTGCATGTTGATAAAATAGCATGACCAGGCCTGGAGTGCGGGCTCATTCCGGTGACCAGAACCGGTAATGCACTCCCTCACCAGAGTAGGATTGGCCACCTTGGTGCAGTACTTGGCCACAACCTCCTAGATGAACGCAACAATCAAATCCCGGCCCTCAGTTCCCAGCAGCTGCAAAGCAACTGACCATGGCGGCAGTCAGACCTGCGACGAAGCAGAGGGTGCTAAGAATCCCTGGTTCCGGACAGGCTGCCATTGGAATCTGAACCTGGCAACGTTTAATGCAAGAACATTATCTAGTGAGGCAAGTCTAGCAGTGCTATTGGAGGAATTACAGGGCAGTAAATGGGATATAATAGGGCTCAGTGAAGTAAGGAGGACAAAAGAAGCATATGCAGCGCTGAAAAGCAGGCACGTCCTGTGCTACCAGGCCTTAGCGGAGAGACGAGAACTAGGAGTCGGATTCCTGATTATTAATGATATAGCTACATACAGCAACATACAGGAATATTATAGCATTAACGAGAAGGTGGCAGGTCTTGTTGTGAACCTTAATAAGAGGTACAAATTGAAGGTCGTACAGGTCTATGCCCTTACATCCAGTCATGATGACCAGGAAGTCGAAAGCTTCTATGAAGACGTGGAATCGGCGATGGGTAAAGTCAAAACAACATACACGATTCTGATGGGCGACTTCAATGCCAGGGTAGGCAAGAAGCAGGCTGGAGACAAGTCAGTGGGGGAATATGGCATAGGCTCTAGGCATAGCAGGGGAGAGTTATTAGTAGAGTTTGCAGAACAGAATAATGTGCGGATAATGAATACCTTCTTCCGCAAGAGGGATAGCCGAAAGTGGACGTGGAGCAGCCCGAATGACGAGACTAGAAATGACATAAGCTTTATACTGTGCGCTAACCCTGGCATCATACAAGATGTGGACGTGCTCAGCAAAGTGTGCTGCAGTGACCATAGGATGTTAAGATCTCGAATTAGCCTAGGCCTGAGGAGGGAACGAAAGAAACTGGTACATAAGAAGCCGATTAATGAGTTAGCGGTAAGAGGGAAAACAGAGGAATTCCAGATCATGCTACAGAACAGGTATTCGGCTTTAACTCAGGAAAATGACCTTAGTGTTGAAGCAATGAACGACAATCTTGTGGGCATCATTAAGGAGTGTGCAATAGAAGTCGGTGGTAACTCCATTAGACAGGATGCCAGTAAGCTATCGCAGGAGTCGAAAGATCTGATCAAGAAGCGCCAATGTATGAAAGCCACTAACCCTACAGCTAGAACTGACAGTACTTTCCAAGTTAATCAACAAGCGTAAGACAGCTGACATAAGGAAGTATAATATGGATAGACTTGAACATGCTCTCAGGAACGGAGGAAGCCTAAAAGCAGTGAAGAAGAAACTAGGAATAGGCAAGAATCAGATGTATGCGTTAAGAGAAAAAGCCAGCAATATCATTACTAATATGGATGAGATAGTTGAAGTGACTGAGGAGTTCTACAGAGATTTGTACAGTACCAGTGGCACCCACGACGATAATGGAAGAGACAATGGCCTAGGGGAATTTGAAATCCCACAAGTAACGCCGGAAGAAGTAAAAGAAAGCCTTGGGAGCTATGCAAAGGGGGAAGGCAGCTGGGGAGGATCAGGTAACAGCAGATTTGTTGAAGGATGGTGGGCAGATTGTTCTAGAAAAACTGGCCACCCTCTATACGCAATGCCTCATGACTTCGAGCGTACCGGAATCTTGGAAGAACGCTAACAAAATCCTAATCCATAAGAAAGGGGACGCCAAAGACTTGAAAAATTATAGACCGATCAGCTTACTGTCCGTTGTCTACAAAGTATTGACTAAGGTAATCGGAAATAGAATCAGGAACACCTTAGACTTCTGTCAACCAAAGGACCAGGCAGGATTCCGTAAAGGCTACTCAATAGACCATATTCACACTATCAATCAGGTGATAGAGAAATGTGCGGAATACAACCAACCCTTATATTTAGCTTTCATTGATTGCGAGAAAGCGTTTGATTCAGTGGAAACTTCAGCAGCCATGAAGGCATTACAAAATCAGGGTGTAGACGAGCCACATGTAAATATACTTAAAGATATCTATGGCGGCTCCACAGCCATCGTAGTCCTCCATAAAGAAAGCAACAATATCCCAATAAAGAAAGGCGTCAAGCAGGGAGATACGATCTCTCCAATGCTATTCACAGCCTGTTTACAGGAGGTATTCAGAGACCTGGATTGGGAAGAATTGGGGATAAAAGTTAATGGAGAATACCTTAGTAACTTGTGATTCGCTGATGATATTGACTTGCTTAGTAACTCAGGGGACGAATTGCAATGCATGCTCACTGACCTGGGCAGACAAAGCAGAAGGGTAGGTCTAAAAATTAATTAATTAATTAAAAATTAATTAAGAAAAGTGTATAACAGCTGTGTCTTACCAGTACCCACGTACACGGCAGAAACCTGGAGGCTTACGAAAGGGGTTCTACTTAAATTGAGGACGACGCAACGAGCTATGGAAAGAAGAATGATCGGTGTAACGTTAAGGGATAAGAAAAGAGCAGATTGGGTGCGGGAACCAACACAACTTAATGACATCTTAGTTGAAATCAAGAAAAAGAAATGGGCATGGGCAAGACATGTAATGAGGAGGGTAGATAACCGATGGTCATTAAGGGTTGCGGACTGGATTCCAAGGGAAGGGAAGTGTAGCAGGGGACGGCAGAAACTTAGGTGGGTGGATGAGAAGTTTGCAGGGACAACATGGCCACAATTATTACATGACCGGGGTAGTTGGAGAAGTATGGGAAAGGCCTTTGTCCTGCAGTGGCCGTAACCAGGCTGCTGATGATGATGATGACAGTTAATTGGCTGGTTTCTAGGAAAAAAAAGTGCAAGTTTGCCTGCGCCTATGGGGATGCGAGCTGCTGTTGCGACGGCACAAGCATACACTTGTGTCGCCGCCTGCTATCAGCTCCAGAAAGCAGCATTTCAGGGAGGGCTGCCGCAGGCGACTCCCTGAAAGGCTGCTTTTGTAGCTCATGTTAACTTGGTGTGCAAGTTATAGATGAATTTTGCTTTAAGTGTGACTTCACGAAAGCATGGCATGCATTGCCGGGAAGTCACACTTCAAGGCAAGTTTCTTCTCCATTCAAACTCATTACTGCCTAGGGAACTCCACCCTCCCCCAATTCCTGCATCTTGAAGTTGAAGCTCCCTTGTCCCCTCCTTCGTGGTCACCCATTCTCCTACTCTTTACAGGTTGCCATTTTGCATTTAGTAGTTAGCAAATAGTGCATGCAGCGCCGGCAAGCTAGACCTCCGATCAGGATGAGCGGGCTCAACGGTCATCCTTTCAGTCCAGCAGATGCTGAAGATAAAGTTGTATTCACACGACAAAGCAAATCGTGATTTGGGCTAGCAAATTGCGTATCATATGATTATATGTTCCCCATGCTGCAGCACTCTCTCGGTCCACGTGAAGCACTTCACGATACAGCGAACACCCAAATTACCACTGAGATTTCGGCTCGGTCGTGTTTGCTCCATTACCGTTGCCCATGCGAAGGCTGCTCCATCTACGCTGTCATCCTTATTTGTATGAATGCTAGCAGCAAAGTGATCCAATCCATGTCACATATCGCATGGCTTGTTTGTCCACGATTACGTCTGTCATATGAATCCAGCTTTATCGGCATCACTGAAGAAAGGGGGGGGGGAGGGCAGATCCGCTGGCCAAAGACATGAACGAGTTATACATTTTTCAATGGAGATAGTTTTTGCAAAGATTTGAGTGTTGTTGGATGCACTTATAACCGCAGGCTATACAAGATGATTTTTTTTTTAGCTTTCCAGGCTATTATAATTAGGGGTGCGGCTTATACATGGAAAACTATGGCATACTGTTAAAGTAGACAATCACAAAAATGTCAGTCTCGTACAACAAAGTGTTTATTCATGTCTAATAATCAAGTTACTTGAATGTCCTAGTAACGAAAGTTGAAAAGTATTTTTCAGCAAGTTGTATTAAGTAGAGGTGTGCAAATACCAAAATTTTCTAATACAAATCGAATATGAATACTTAGCTTCGAATACTGAATAGGATATCAAATAATGATATGCACATGCATTTATAAGCAAGTTAGGTTAATTTGTTATTTTGTAACATTGCAATTGCATTGCCAATGTTAGTAAACTAGACTAGTAAGCCGTTATACTAAAGCACTGTGTATTTGGCTCATTTTAACTTGCAAAATTTAGTAATTCCCACTAGCTGTCCTTGCCAGCTTGTGCCTTATTATACCACATCAAATGCCCGTAAACTCGGTGGCATTTGACCCTGTGCCAGTCATCACTCATTGCACCTGCTGTCAAGCAATAAGCTTAAAATTGGAGGTGGCACTGAAAAAAAAACTCATGAGCCGTTCCACTCTGTGAAGGTAGATGACCGGCGAAGCTGTTTAGCATAAGAGACAGAGGTGACACAGAATTTTGAACATAGGTACCGACTCAGTTACTGTGACCTTTTTATACATTCGCATGGACGACAAGACCGCCGCCTCAAAGAGCTGGAGGAAACTAGTCACGCGTGACGATTTGACGAGACCGCCACCACGGGAGAGTGGAAGGAAAGGAGATACGCAAGCACTTAGAACACCGACAAAGTGAGGGTGGTGTGAACGTAGACATGGCCGATGCGGGTCAAAGTGTAGTATCTGTTCTTATCAGTTTAATATATGATACAGGTTGTATTTGGACTCAATATATCAAACTTATTTTTGCAAGGTGACAGAGTGCTTCAAGCCTGCTTCACCTCCACAGCGGTTTGACCCGGTATTGCATTACCTTCGGGATCGGCCCACAGTTTTTGGTCTACGGATATCGATCTGCTGTAAACTACTCATATACAGCTTCGCTGTAAAGTGAGCACCCTCACTGTACGCAAACCCGTGTCTCTTGCTACTGATAGGCTGGCTTTCCCGCAAAGTTTAGATGTTTGGTGACTAAGTGTGCTTCACAAGCAAAATTTCGCTAGCAGCACAAAATTATAGCAAAATTTAGCACAAAATCACGCCATACAAACAAATGCTAAGAATCGTATTTGCTTCCGCACAGCCAGCAATATACTTAATTTGATTCAAATATTCGTAGCCCACTGAATATTCAAACATTTCCGAATATCTATTTTTTAAATCAAACACAAATATTAAAAATATAATATTTGATAATATTATAGCTTTTCGAATATTCGCACACCCCTACAATTACGCTAATTGTTTCAGGGTGACTTCTGCTGCCAGCACTGAGGCCAAGCAATAAAGTGCCATTAAGGGTATTGTTTGGTATATAAAGGAACACTACCTTTACTTAGAGTATTACACTTTCTACATTGTTATGATCTCACCTGCAACTGATTGTGTGAATGACACATGAAACCTTACGTGTTGTCAGTGGACGCGAGTGCTGCTGTGGTTTTTTTGTGTGTTCAGGTTTCGGTGTCAAAGCTACCACAAGTGATTTCTTGTCCTTCTCATCCCCTCTGCGCTGTCCACAAGCTGTAAAATATAGTAATTCAACAAAGTAGATTAAGTAACAAATTATGTATTAAAATACAGAAAGGCATTTCGTCGCACAAAAGATGGAGAGATGAAACATGAGGTGTGAGAAGAATGTGAATTAAGCAATCGTAAAAGAAAGAAAGAAATGCCTGTAATTTATGGCACTATCTTGTATTAAGCATACAAGGTTTCCTCGCACCATTCTGTGCTGTCTCACAGGTTAAACACACAACATAGCAAAAGTTCAAACTGAGCGATAACTTATATGTCAATCGAATCCAAAGGTTAAAAAAATCTAAAGAAAAGAATAAAATCAAGAGAATATCATGTGCTACCACAGGGAGAACAAAAATAAAACCTTGCTCAATGGTGCCACTCAAGGTCAGGCCCATTAACCAGCAAGCTATAAGTGAAGTTGTGCACTTGGCAGTTTGTGCAAGGTGTAGATCTTGTGCGACGCGGCTTCAATGTGCATCGTCATGTGTGCATGTATTTTGGAGGCAAGAGCAAGCAGCCAACCCATGCCAACACTGTGCAAACTTAGCAAAATTGAAGCAGCTGCTGTCTACACTAATATCCATGAAAGAAAAAGAGAGAGACTCCCTGGGCAGACATGATGAAGGTGAAAGTATTTATGACCAGAGCCACCACACCACTAAGATATGAGCCTCACCAGAAAGAAATGTACAGCATGTCAATGCAATGCCATTATGACTCCAGTATAGACAGCTTCCTGCAATCGCTTAAGTCCTTGAAACTGCCACATGCCACAACATACAGGACGCTCATGGCTGAAGCTCAAGCTCTTTCCTGCATAGAGTTACTATACTGACTCTAGACGAAAAGCTGGGTAAAATAAGTGGCTACCACAAAGACGCTGCCATGTTGCTACCTCTCATTTCCATAATGCTAAAGCGATTCAAAATATAATGCAAGAATAAGCATTTATATGTATCATGTACGTATAGACGATGTGTGAAGTTCCTTCCATATACCTTTCAGAAAGATCTGATGGCTATTTATAAAATTTGTGCGTAAAATTTATGGCACATGAAAGGATGCTTATGCAGGTGCCTGAACTAGATGGCGCCAACATGGTGAGGGAGGCTCAGGATTGCGTTGATTGCCCCAGCCCATTTCATCATCTGCACCTGCGTGCCAGCACAGAGTAGCAACACACCGGTGCTCTTGCGGTCACCAATTTCAATGCATAGGCACTTCGGGGAGCTTTTCCTCTATAAAATAAAACATTGTTAAACCGTACCCGCTTAAACAGTGGTTTCGTTTTAAAAGTAAAATCCCCGACTGAGCGGCCATTGAACATAATGTGTTTTGTACTCGCATAAACTGTACCAGCCTATTGCGTATGTATCGGTTAACACGTAGTGTTTCCACTTTTCATCATCGTGCAAACACGACGGTGCGTCGTCTCCATCGGCAGCCCGGCAGAACAAGCCTCAGAGATCGGCACAACGGCCTCCAAGCGCCCTGTGCATTTGCGCGTGAAGCCACATCAACTTCAACATCATTTCGGAGCCATGCCAGAGAGCGTTGTAGCGTCGTGGAAGCGAGAACTCACGTCATGCCGAAGATCGGATAAAAAAGGCGCCGGGTGCTCAGCATACAAGAAAAATTAGACATCGTTCATGCTATCGAATGTGACACAAAGAAGTCGGAAATGGCATGCGACAGGGATCTGTTGGTGGCTACGGTGTGTGACATTTGGAATGCGAAGAAGTTGCTCGGCAGTGCTGCTGCGAACGTGAAGAAATGTCGGCTACGAGGTTCCACTTTTCGTCATCGTTGCCTCTGTTGTTGCCGAAGTGTCGCCTAGCAACAGTGATAAGGACGACATGGAAAGCAACAGTACGGGCGATTCAGGCCTGACAGTGGCAGAAGCTGCGGGTTACGTTAGCCTCATGAAGGCAATCGTCACGATGAGAACACCCCCCTGCAATGAAAATGGCTCCCTGCGCCTTCTGCAATGCTACTGTGCCTGTGCACGGAAAACATCCAACGCCAACGAGGAATCTGCCGTGCGAGTGTTTCCCGAAAAGAGGGGGCTGCCTGAAAAGCTGGCTCACAGCTTCAGCAAGTTTGAGGCCACTGTCATCGCTGCTAGGCCACCGCAGCATCCAACGAAAATAACACATTTGTCGCGCGAAGTAAATAAATACTTCTTATTTCTTTTCCCCTTTCATCGCACTCTCCCCCGAGTTCCATTTTTGACAGGTAAGTGGGCAATCTCATGCTATTTTGGTTAAGCAGTACTACCGTTTAGTACGTAGTTTTTCCTAGCTCCGGCCAACTACAGTTAAACAAGGTTTCACTGTAGTTCGTTATATTAACCCTTTCGCTGTCACGGACGTACCAGTACATCATTGCGCTTCCCCCCCCAGGGTCACTGACGTACCGGTACGTTCTCTATCGTGCGTTCAAAATTTCGCGCCTGAGCGCAAAGCTGGCGCTCCTGGACTGGCCACGCCATCTGTTGACTCTTTCTACAAGTTCGTATATTCGCCCCAACCTGTGTAAGTCCACGTATTGAAGAGTACAGTGCGACTGCCACTCCCCACTTTTTTCTTTGCTGAGTGGTGCGGTGGCTCCGCGTTCACTGGATCATGCGTTGCGTGCGTGTGGTTATGGGTTCAAGGGTCGTTCTGCAATCTCCGCTGGTTTGAAGGTTTTTATTTTTCTTCTGTTGGTGTGCCTGCTATGGCGCGTCAAGTTCAGGCGCACGTGTCATTGCCTCTCCAAAAAGGGTGACTCGATTGCTGCTTTCGCTCTCTCGCCGCACCCTCGCTTCCGACTTGGAACTGTAAACGTAAAGCTCTTCGAACTTTGTTTTAACCTTTTTCCGTCTCCCTCTGTCTTCTTGATCACGCAACGTCCCATTTCTCTCCGTTGTGCGGGCGACTGAAAGCGCATCCTCCCTGCGCATGGTTACTTTCGGATGGCTCGGCGCGCGGGACCTTCGTCTGCTCATTGGAGCGGTGGCTGAATTCCGATTCAGTATACGAGCCGAGCTCGGATTCGGACTCGGACAGAGTCACATGCGAGGAAGAGGGTTCGGCATCGTCAGATTCGGATGTTGAACGGATTTTATAATCAGGTTGCTGCTGATGATGATGTTTACTAACAGCAGCTGCAGAACACTGAAATGTGCATATTGCATTGACTATGTTATTTGTATACCAATCATAATCAAAAATAAATTGCTATGTTCATTCCCTGTTATGCTCGTTCCCTGAAACCAAGCCGACACTGGGGGTGCGTCACGGCCAGAAAGGTCCGACAGCGAAAGGGTTAACTCTACAGTTTTCCGTGTAACCACATTGCTGCCCAGACAACCTAACGTGCGCTGACATGACAGTAGGATGTGACATAGAAATTGATGACGTTCAAATAAACATTTTATGCTTACACCCACTTCTATATATAGAAACCAGCTGACAATCCTTTTTATTTAAACAAGCAGTTCTGGTTCTTCTTCAGAGCAAGAAACATTTAGTATTTACAGATTCACTGCTTTAAGTAAGTCTCCTCAGGAGCATTAAAGTGGCATGAAAAATAGAAGTGGAATAAATTATCTGTACACTTAAATCAACCATGCAAGAAAATTAACAGGCGATTCACACATCATAGAACAAGCAAAGACTGATACAAGAACAGTACATAACTATGTCAACTGACAAAAGGTGCCATTGGCAACAAGTCATAAAGTAGTGCACATTATCTAAGTGATGTAAGTAGCTTGGGTCAATGTCTGAGGCCAACCTCTTGGGTGAACCTATTGGGGGCAAGGACTTACGGAGTAGCCATCTGTCGGAAGGGCCTCCCTTGCATAGTATGAGCAATTCCGCAGCGTGTTCCTCATAGGTTTCGCTTACGGCGATCAAAAAAACACCACGCGGCAGCCAGCCTGGACATTTCTGTAAGTGCTCTCAAAACGAGGGAAGTTTTTGACTGTCGATATAATAATTTTGGCAAACTGAAAGCACGTAATCGTTTACAGACGCTATCTCTTTACCGAATATGCACAGTGAATGCCACTGCGCGCTGTCGCCGCGATGGAGTCTCCCGAACTGACTTCTTGAGTGAAAGGTAGGCAAACGCGGAGAGTAAACTATGCCAAATATGTTCTTATAGTGGGCTGTCTGTGTAACCAAATGGAGCATAACAGAATGAAGCCTCAACGCAGCGATCGCACGGGTTTGCATGCATGTCCATGCACAATGTTTTGCTTTCACTGTGAGCGCGTTTTTGCACCGTCCCGTGAGCTTTAGGCCACAGCATATGAGCATTTGACAGCACACTAGCAACCATTGTTAAATGGACGCTATCAGAACTGTTCAAAAATAATTTCGTTATAGAGACTTCGACCCCTATAGCGACTGTGATGTACCGTCGCGATGATTCAATCTTTTTTTGTCTTCTAAATTCTTGGACATATCAATATCATTTCTCAAGTTGCGTCGCACGGTATGTTTATCGGTCTTCTCAGGGTGCGATTTCCCTCTGCTTCTTTTTCGTAATCCAGTGAATTAATTCATAACATAAACATGACCATATACCATGCTTTTCTTTAACCCTTTCGCTGTCACGGATGTACCGGTACGTCATCGCGCTTCCCCTCCACAGTGTCACTGACGTACCGGTACGTTCTCTATCGTGTGTTCAAAATTTCGCGCCTGAGCGCAAAGCTGCCGCTCCTGGATTGGCCACCCCATCTGTTGACTCTTTTTACAAGTTCGCATATTCGCCTCGACCTCTGTTAGTCCATGTATTGAAGAGTACGGTGTGACTGCCACTCCCCACTTTCTCTTTGCTGAGTGGCGCGGTGGCTCCGCATTCGCTGGATCATGCGTCGCGCGTGTGTGGTTATGGGTTCAAGGGTTGTTCTACCATCTTCGCTCGTTTGAAGGTTTTTATTTGTCTTCTGTTGGTGTGCCTACGACGCATCAAGTTCAGGCGCACGTGCCGCCGTTGCCTCTCCGAAAAGAGTAACTCGATTGCTGCTTTCACTCTCTCGCCGCACCCTCGCTTCCGACTTGCAGCAGTAAACGTAAAGCCCTTCGAACTTTGTTTAGCTTTTTTCCATCTCCCTCTGTCTTCTTGATCACGCAACGTACCATTTCTCTCCGTTGTGCGGGCGACTGAAAGCGCATCCTCCCTGCGCGCGGTTACTTTCGGATGGCTCAGCGCGCGGGACCTTAGTCTGCTCATTGGAGCGGTGGCTCAATTCCAATTCAGAATACGAGCCGAGCTCGGATTCGGACTCGGACAGAGTCACATGCGAGCAAGAGGGTTCCGCATCGTCAGATTCGGATGTTGAACCGCTTTTATAGTCAGGCTGATGATGATGATGATGCTTACTAACAACAGCTGCAGAACACCGCAATGTGCATATGCATTGACTATGTTATTTTTATACCAATCATATTCAAAAATAAATTGCTATGTTCATTCCCTGTTATACTCATTCCCTGAAACCAAGCCGACACTGGGGGTGCGTCACGGCCAGAAAGGTACGACAGCGAAAGGGTTAATGTGCATGTTACTGCTCCCTTTCTATTCCAATGAACTCGCCAGAATCTAGTGTGAACAAGTTCATAGACCAAACCGTTCTGACATTAGCCGGGCAGCGGGCACGGGTGAGCGTCTCAGTGTGCGTTTTCTGCTACTCACCGAACATCGCAGTCCCAGCGCCGTAGCAGAAATCTTCCTCACGTCTGTGCTTGCTGCACACCCGAGTTGTAGCCGATGGCTGTCTGCCAGTTCTAAGTTTCGTGAGCCACGCTTCACGCAGATCCTTGTCCTGCGGCTACGTGTGAATAAGGCTAACACTGGGCTCCGTTGCGTGCGCCCTGCACTGCGGCACCGAGAAGTAGCCTATGCTGCATGCCTCCAAAGGCAGCCACTACTTATTATAGTGCTTTCAAATGTTGTCAAGCAGACAACCAAGGCGGTAAAGCCTCACCACTTAATCAGAACCGCGGTGCAGGTGGGACTATAAACTTTCGTTTTCAGCTCGCTTCGGCCCTTCCGAAGCAGATGGCGTGGCTGCTGTGTCCACATGATCCCTCATGCCACGTCACGCCGATGGTGGCGCCAGCTTTTCCAGTGGTGGAGCTCGCCCCCAATAGCAAATAATGATGCTCAGTGATCACCCACATCATCTGTACAGTGCCAGTTGTGCTGTTTATTTCTCATGTAATGAGAATAATAAATTATTCTGTGCATTCTAAATCTGATGGCTGGGGCAGCAAAGGTTGCTGCTTTAAGAAAAGTCATGCAGTTGTAAATTCCTGGTTTAAAACTGTCCACACATAACACTCACCAGCGTAGTTGTCGTGGTGGTCATCAATGTAAACGGCTCCCTTGGGAATCTGGCCTTCTGTAGAGAGGGAAGACAAGCATCTATGAGCAAGCAAAAACAAGCCTGGTAATAGATTTGCATTCTCACAACACAAACTATGAAATGTTTAATAAACATTTATACATATGGAGCAGCCAATGGCATAAACTTCAGTGCATCACACCTTTAAAGAAGTACTGACACAAAATTTGCATGTTGATATTACCTATATGGGTTACTCCATGCCAATTGTCCCAACTGTGGCACTCTAGCAATATCCATTTCTCTCAAAAGATGACACAAAAATTTCATGTGTATGAGCATTACTAGCACAGTATTTTTCAAAAACATTTTGATCATAAAAAATATTTTGTGTCTGTGAGAGCCATTTGAATTTTATGAAATGATGAAAAACCAGGTGTGAAACAAAAACTTACCAAAAATCGACCATTAGGCACATTCTTTCAAAACTTGTGTTTTTGCGATGTTTGACCGTTTTTCTTTCATTAGAAAACAGTCTCACAAAATACTTTTATGTTCTTTAAACCTTAACATCGTGGGAAAAAATGCACAAATAGTGTTTAAATATTCCCAGAATAAAACGTGGAATTATTTTTATAGAACTGTCCCTAATAGTGGTATCCTCTAAAAGTTTTTTTTTTTTTGCTCTGCTCTGTGATGTAAAGTAAAAGACTGATTGGCACAAATGCAATTTTGGCCTATGTTTAGATGTCAGTAACACTCTAAGGTGGTCCATGAGAAAATACGCAGGAAAGTGGATATAATTGAGCAGCATACCTACTTTCGCAACGTAATTTTTAATAGTAGTAATTTGTACTTTCACCGAGAAAAAGATTTTTGAATTTGAGTCTCATGATTTCAATATTTTGGTTCACACTTCAACTTCACCTCATAGCACATTGGCGCAAAATACAAACCAGGGTGGCGCAGATGGTGGTGTTCACGGAGAGGAACAGCCGTGGTCAACAAAAGTTTGTACGAATTTAAATGCTGAAGGTATGCCTACTTAAGGCAGATCGACATTGCACACTTTCCTGCTACTGGAAGTACACGTGTGCCGCTGCTTACGCGTGAAGTGGTAGAATGGGACACAAATCGTTTTCATGAGCGTGAACTGGGAGCACCAGTTGCACGACACACGTTCAGTCCCCATGAAACCAGCGAAGAAAAAAATATTAATTCATTTGGTGAATATTGCTGATAGGCAGCTTTATGGAGTGTATTTCACCAGTTCTGTGATATGTCTCTGCTATTATTCCACCTACTTGGGGCCAGATAGACAGTAATTGACAAAGTTTTTGTCGGGAAATGCAGCACAGGGCCTTTGTGATGTCAAGCTTGATGAGATCAATAAGTACAGCTGTTTTATGATTGGGGGCATCATGGTACCTATGTCAATGACACTGTTATATTTTTTAGTCTTTATTATCACGTTTATTTACGGTATGATCATTTTTAAGTTTCACGGAATTTTTAAAGAACACCTGTGGCAGATAGCACAATTCTTGTCCTTGAGCTGGATTATTCGAATAGGCAGAAATTAGTTGCACGAGAAAGCAAAACACATATTCACTACTCAACAAGAATTCACTAATTAGTGTGTTAATTAGTTACCTTACAGTACATATTGCAATTTATGTATTGTAGCTCGTGAGCTGACAAGCCAATACTGGAAATGAATTTTCAGAATGACATAAGTTTTAAGATATGTTCCATGAAACTCACAACAATAATGCACTGTTGTTCCCCAAGTTTTTTTAACAAAACACTCTTTTATGCATTGAAGAACAAGAGTAACTGGAACACCAAGTATTTCGTCCCACATTTTGGGAATAATACCTCGAAGCTGGCGTCATCCTAGAAATTCGTTTCAAGTGGACATATCTTGCACGCTCCCTGGCTATGATTACTAAAGTGCAATAAGTGCTGTAAGGTCACCAATTCAATTAATTAGTAATTTTTGTTAATTAGTTGAACATGTGTTTTGACTTATCATGCTAGTATTGTCCATTTCTTCATATAATCCAGCTCAAGAAGAAGCATGAAAATGGCGTAAAACTTTAAATGACCACCCTATATAATATACAAAGAACACAGTAAGAAAAAAGGAACCGAAAACCATACACTGCGGATACACCACTCACACTTTTACACAGCTAATTCAGTTGGTTTGCCTGCCCCGCCAACATACTATGAGGTTCAGTCGAGGAGTGAACCAAAATATTGCAATGGTGGGACTCAAATCCAAAAATTTCTTTCTCAGTGAAAACACAAATGACTTTGATGAGAATTTCCATGGCAAAAGTTGTTATGCTTCTCAGTCATATCTGCTTTTCTGCATACTTTTCCATGGACCAATGTAGTGCTTTACCAATGTATAAACAGAAGTCAAAATAGCACTTTTGCAAAAGTCAAGCTTTTAATTTAGTCTCTGCACAGTACATCGGTGAAAATAAAATTTTAGAAGATAGTATGTTTTAGGAACAGTTCTATAAAATAATTCTAAGTTTCCTTCAATGACCACTTTTTGTGAAAATTTACCAAATATGCTATAATTTGTGCATTTTTACCTTGGTGCTAATGACTGAAAAACATAAAAGCATTTCGTAAAATTTTTTATAATGAAAGCAGAATGTTAAGACAATGAAAGAACGCAAAGTTTGAAAGAATGTGCGAAACAGTTGATTTTTGGCAAATTGTTGTTTTGCAATTGGTTTTCCACCCTTTCGTGAAATTGAAATGGCCCTCACAGGTGCAAACATTTTTTTTTACACTAAAAATGTTATGCACAATAAAGTGCAAGTAATGCTTATACACATGTAATTTTTTTTATAAATGGATATTGCTTGAGCACCACGGTTGGGACAGTTGGCATGGAGTGGCCAGTGTTATACAATTCCAATACTTTAACCCCTGTGTTGTCCAGCACACCCCTACAAAGACTGAAAGGAACTGACTTGCAATTACAAAACTTCCCAAAACAGGCAATTCAAACATTCGGTAAAGTTGCATGACAACATAGTTTATGGGAGAGTCAAAATTACTTCATGATAACCATTACTCCTCTACAGCCATTCTGTGCCCTCACACGAGTACACGCTTCTAAATATTAAAAGAGCAATTGCTTTTAGCTGGTGTCCAGGGAAGAGCACTATACGAAATCAAAGGCTTGCAGGATTCCGCCAGCAGCTGCCCAGAACATATCAGCAACATGTGAAGCCATGAGCCCCTTTACTTGACTGTGCATGAGTTGCAGTTTACTGTGGCCACAGTTAGATGATGCAGCATGTACCACAAGCCAGATGCTTCACTGTTCATATATCATTCTGCTGTGACAGTATTCAACCAAAGCACAGCATGTTGTGTGCTGAGGTGGCCGCAGTAGCATAAAGTGTAGTATATCAGTTCCAGTTTCTGTTTGCCCTTACACGCCGCCAGTGGGGCCAGTGTTTCCACCTGTATATATACATGCCTCTGAATAAAGACGGCTAGTTCCGTTGCGGCCGTGACTGTATTCGTGGTTCATCTGCGGCTACCGCCAAAACACAACAATGGCGACGAAGATGGGATCTTTTCGAGGGGCGTAACCGCGCCTGCAACTTTACTACGCCATGAGCTGTATCGGGCTCGCTCCACCACCCCCATTCTTGCCTGTACCCGGCCGCCCTCCTGTTCCCTGGCCGCAATGGTACCGAATGTTCGAGAACTTTCTGCTGGCATCAGGAGCATCCGACTTCAAGCCCGAACGTCGCAAGGCCCTGCTGATACACAGCCTCGGCGTTGAGGGTCAATGTATCTTCTCCAGCCTACTGCTTACGTCGGATGCCGCCCAGAGCGGTGAGTCAGCTGCCGGCGGTAAACGTAGTAAGGAGAGCGAAGACGCCGCTCAGCCTTCCGTTTATGACGAAGCTATCGAAACCTTAAAGCAACATTTCACAAGCACAAGCAATGTCGTCGCGGAAAGGCACCGGTTTCGCCGACGTATGCAACAACCGGGGGAGTCTGTACAGGAGTACGTTGCTGCACTACGTGCTCTCGCGGTAGCATGTTCTTATGTGTCTCTGGAAGACTCACTTCGTGACCAGTTCGTGGAAGGGGTCGCGTCCCAGCATCTTCGCGAACGCCTTCTTCTTGAGGGCTCGACCCTCTCGTTCCCCCGAGCAGTGTCATTAGCTTCACAAGTCGAACAGGCCAATGAGGACATTCGAGAATTCGCTTCCGGCAATGTGCAGCGCATATCTGGGCACTCTCGCATGGCGCTATACGACCATAGAAGCACTGGAACGCGCCACACTCCGCGTAACGACGCGCCCCTGCGTGAACCTCGTACCGAGGCGAGCCTGCAGCACGACAGCCGCCAACCTGCCTCGTATCTGCGCCCATACAACTCGTCCTCTCACTGCTATCGTTGTGGTTCGCGCCAGCACCGTGCCGCATCAGCCCGCTGCCCAGCCCAAGGTCAACGTTGCTATCATTGTGGTCTCGTTGGTCACTTCAGCGCGGTATGCAACAAGAAGCGACGGGCCGTTGCGGTTCGTGAGCTTAGCGAACAGGCATTGCCCGACAATGAAACCTTGCCCGACAGTGAAATTGACAATGAAGCTGTGAGCATTCTATGTGTGACCGCGTCCGGCCGCGCCGGAATTCTAGTGGCGGTAGCAGTTGGTCACACGACTTTAACATTCCTTATCGACTCGGGATCTTCAGTCTCCATTCTAGCGGGGGATCTTTTTGATAAACATTTTGCCGAACAGGTGCTGCTGTCCGCGCCCCGTGTGCAGCTGTTAGATTATTCAAAAAAGCCTATTCCAGTGCGAGGGTGCTTTCTTTCGAAAGTCGCATACAAGGAACGCGAGGCGTCCATTCTGTTCTACGTTGTCTCGCAAGGTACATCGCTTCTGGGTATCGACGCCATTATGGCTCTTGACTTCCAGATTGATGGCTCGTCCCTGCGCTGCCTTGAGACTACTACGTCAACTAGCAGTGCTACCAACGTACAAGTTACAGTTCAGGAACCGGTTTCATCTGCACGTCTTCCAGCACAGTTGCGCAATGAATTTGCATGTCTTTTCGACTCCGCCCTCGGCCTAGCAAATGGGTTTGTGCATCGTGTCAAAGTAAAGCTCTCGATTCCGCCCGTTGTAGCGAAACTTCGCCGCCTTCCTCTTTCAATTCCGAGCTCGGGTATCTGAGGAACTTCGTCGGCTAGAGCAGTTGGGCGTGATAGAGCGCATTAACGCTTCAGAATGGGTGTCCCCGATTGTTGTTGTTCAGAAGAAGGATGGAGGCATTCGTGTTTGTGTGGACCTACGGGAGCCTAATAAAGCTGTCGTGACGGATAGTTTCCCTCTTCCACACACAGAAGAACTCCTCCACAGTCTTTATGGGGCAACGCATTTTTCGAAGCTAGATCTCGCGTCGGCCTATTACCAGGTTTTGCTCGATCCTGAAAGCCGTGACTTGACCGCTTTCATAACTCATGATGGCCTCTTCCGCTTCAAGCGCGTTTGCTTCGGGTTGGCATCCGCCCCGGCTGCATTTCAACAAATCATGTCGAAAATCCTTCAAGGATGTTCTGGTGTTTTGTTCTATATCGATGACATCATTGTTTTCGGGAAGAGCGAACAGGAACACTTGGCCAACCTGACCGCTGTACTGCGGGGCATCAAGGAAGCAGGGCTGAAGTTGAATGACAAGTGCGTATTTGGCGTACAGGAACTTTCCTTCTTGGGACACAGGATCACACCTCAAGGCATCTCTCCTTTGCCAGAGAAAATTGTTTCCATTATGAATACTCCGGCGCCCACTGATAGTACTAGTCTGCGCTCTTTCCTCGGACTGATCGAGTATTATGCCAAGTTCGTTCCCAGGCTTGCTGATGTGGTAGAACCAATGCGAGCTCTTCTCCGGAAGAACCAGCCATTCATATGGAATGATGCTGTAGACGCCAGTTTCGCCCAGGTGAAGTTTCTGCTCTCTTCCAGCAAAGTCCTGCACATGTTTGATGCGTCCCTTCCGGTTGTAGTGTCCACTGACGCGTCCGACTGCGGACTGGGTGCTGTTCTCCAGCAGGTTGATGGCCACATGCTGCGAACTGTTGCCTTTGCTTCACGCACACTTTCACCTGCAGAGAAGAAATACGGAGTTGGAGAGCGTGAAGCGCTGGCGTGTGTTTGGGCCTGTGAGCATTGGCATACGTACTTGTGGGGACGGCATTTCACGCTGCGCACGGACCACCAAGCTTTGGTCTCGCTGCTCTCTTCTCAAGGCACTGGGCGCCGCCCCCTTCGCATTGCACGCTGGTCCGAACGGCTGCTTCGCTACAATTATACAGTAGAGTATCGGAAGGGGTCTCAAAACCAGGTGGCGGATGCCCTTTCCCGCCTTCCAGTTCCGTCTTCGCAGGAAAATGTCTCATTTGATGAGGTTGTGTCCTTTGTTGAGTTACCGTGCCTCACTAAAGAGCAGTTTCAACAGGCCCTTCGTGATGACTGCATGTTAGAACAAGTCAAGATCTATGTCGCCACATCTTGGCCTGCACATAAGACGCTCTCGGGCGAACTTCAGCCTTTCTTCTTGGTACGTGAAGAATTGTCCGTCGTTGACAATATGCTCCTGCGCGGTGAACGAATCGTCGTTCCCTTGGTTCTCACACCGCAGGTAATCGCTGCTGCCCATGAAGCTCATCCTGGTATTGTTCGAACAAAAGCTCGGCTACGAGAACGGTACTGGTGGCCAGGCATGGACAGGCAAGTGGAGCTTTCCATCCAGAACTGCAGCATATGTCAGATGGCTGACAAAAGTACGAAGACTGCTGCCACCCCTTTGCAGCCAGTACCCCTGCCAGAGCGTCCATGGCAGAAGCTTGCTGTTGACATCGTCGGCCCTATAGAGAGAGCCCCACATGACTGCAGATATGCCATTACGCTCATCGACTATTTTTCCAAGTGGCCAGATGTTCAATTCTGCAGTGAAGTATCCTCCCGCACAGTCATTAATTTTTTGCTTCACGTGTTCGCCCGTGAAGGCTATCCGGACGTGGTGGTCTGCGACAACGGGCCCCAGTTCTCATCTAGGGAGTTCATTGAGTTCCTCAAAGATTGCGCCATCCGCCTTGTGCACTCTTCCGTTTACTACCCCCAAGCGAACGGACTAGTCGAGCGGTTTAACCGGGTCTTCAAGAATTTTGTGCAGGTCGCTATGCTGGAACAGCGTCCGCTTCGCCAAGCGGTTACAGAGTATTTGGGCATATATCGCTGCACGCCACATGCCACTACGGGAGTTCCACCGTCTTTTCTCCTACACGGACGGCGACCGAGAACACGCCTTGACGTTGTGGGTCACCCGTCACCAGCTTTCTTCAGCGATCCTGTTTCCGAACTTCATCGTCTGCGCCAACGAGTTAAGAGCAAGCAAGACTACAGCAAAGAGTACACAGACCATCGCAGGGCCGCGAAGAAGACAACAGTGTCTGTTGGTGATTACGTTAGAATAAGAAAACCTGGAATATCGGTTAAGGGAGACCTCGCGTTTAGCCACCCGAGAAAGGTAATCAGTCAACAAGGTCCATCAACGTTTCGGCTTGATGATGGATGAACCTGGAACGCGTCGAAGCTATCCAGGGTACCTGCAGCTTCAGCCACATGGAATCAGCCGCATAATGCTGTTTCCGAACCTGTGACTCCGTCGTCGGCATCTCGGCAATCCAACGATTACGCCACAACAGCTCGTCCCGAAGCCTCACCAGCTACGCCCACGCTACGAGCTCCAGCGTCAGCTATGCCGGATGACCGTGTGCTTCAACGTCGGGTCCAACCACCGAGGAACAGAAGGCCTCCAGATCGATACCGGGACCACATGTAGCTTGGGTGCTAGGTGCAGACGGGTGCAGTGTCAGAACTTGAGTGCTGCACGAACTATGTGCACATGCCTGTGTTTCTGCGAGCAATTTGTCGTTTTGCTTTATTTATTTGTCGTTCTTGCTTTATTGTATAATTATTCCATACAGTATTATTAATGTTGAGTACATGACATGTGTAGTGAAGATAATTGTAATTACTTGCAAATACTGTATATATGTGTAACAACACTAATCTATTATTAGTTACCTTGTTCTTGTAACTTGTTGCCCTGTTCTTGTAACTTGTTGTTCTTGTTACCTTGTTCTTGTAAGGAGGGGAATATGTAGTATATCAGTTCCAGTTTCTGTTTGCCCTTACACGCTGCCAGTGGCGCCAGTGTTTCCAACTGTATATATACATGCCTCTGAATAAAGACGGCTAGTTCCGTTGCGGCCGTGACTGTATTCGTGGTTCATCTGCGGCTACCGCCGAAACACAACATAAAGGAAGAGGGGCCACTGACTCAGTAGCCCTGGCACATCGCCAGGTAGCCGACAGCTCATGGGAGTTTCGAGCTGCTACATCACAGGAGCTACTATTGGCAGTATCATACACTGCCAGATTTAGGCCTCATTGACAGAAAATTATTAGGAAATCTTTGTTTTGAACTGAAGATGGTTTATTACATCCATTTCTAGAAAATGTTTGGTTAGTTAAAATGAGATTTTGAATGCATGAGTTTCTATAGAATTTCAAGGGGAATTGTGACGACTTTGTCATAGTTATGACTCCATTATAAACAGTGCTGCTAAAAATGAGGTTAGTTTGTATATCATCATTTAAAAGCATCTTGTGATAAAATCGATAAGTGCTGACAGGTGTTGAGACATGTGCATAAAAGGAAGCAGGAAACATCAGGCTAGCTGCTGTAAATGATCGATCCATTAAAAAAAAATTCTCTATATTCCACCAACTGAAGCCACAGAATCAACACGAACATTTTGTGTAATCTTTGCCGCCACTCTGAACATAGATCATACTTGTGTTGCTGTAAAGGTAGCACACTCATAGACACATGCACAAACACGAAGAGACAAACAGGTCCCCTGCTTGTGCTTATTCGCTCATAGATGTTTCTCTCCTCCCTCTCAGCGCTCGTGTTTGTCTCATTTGGTATTTGTGCACATGTCAACAAGCGTGTTGCCTATACAACAACAATGGTCAAACAACTGGCCCACAAATGTATTTTCAGCAGTATCAGCCACTTGTGTTCTTTTCCTTCACAATGGCTCCTCTTAATCAATCTGATATCGTGCAGTATTGAGAAGTACAGCAGAACGTACATTTTGGAGGGGGGAAAAACAAGAAAAAACATACCGTATATTCTGGACTATCGGTTACGTTTTTTTTTCTGGGAAATTTTTGGCAGTGCATCTGTACAATGGTGCGACATATACAAAAGGGGAGCCCCAATAATAATCGGAATCGTACTCCTGCGCATTGTGTACTTATGGTACAAGGTTGTGCCGCTAGGGCGCTGTGGGAGGACCTCTCGAGTCAGTATGCCAAGTGGTGTCAACCGGCAACGATGCATGTGATTTGTCTGCCAGTTCTGTGTGTGTTTCTGTAGTGTACTCATGACACAAAGAAATGGCAGATTCTCACGAACAATATGCAGCTGTGATGTTTTGTTTTTTACTTGGCAAGAACGCAGCAGAAACAGTTGTCATGATGCAAACAGCTTACAAAGAACATGCTCTCAGTAAAACAAAAGCGTACGAATGGCATGCTCGGTTTAAAAGTGGGGAAATGACCATTGAAGAGCAGCCCTAATATGGCCGTCCTTCAAGTGCGTGAACCAAGGACTACTTCACCAAAATCCATTATCTGATCAGGGCAGACTGACACAGAACAATCGACCAACTCGAAGACTTATCTGGGTTATCCTGGAGCTCCATTCAGCGCATTTTGCATGACGATTTGGGAATGTGACGAGTGGCTGCTAAGTTTGTGCCCAGGCTTCTCACTAAAGATCAAAGAGATCATCACTTGTAAGCCTGTCATGCAACGAAAGATGCAGTCCCAGACGATAAAAAGTTTTTCAACAAAATCACCACAGGCAGCGAGTCATGGTGCTATGGGTACAATCAGGAAAGTACTAAACAACAGACAAGTCAAAGGTAGTCACCAGGCTTGCCTTGTCCAAAAAAAGCTCGTCAGATTAAATCGAATTTAAAGACAATACAGATCTTCTATTATTTTTTATTTTTTAGATCAAAGGGATCGTACACTCCGAATTTGTACCTCAATACCAGACCATCAACCAATTCTATTTGGGGTTGCTGAAACGGCTGCGCAGAAGTGTGGTGTGAAAATATCCGGGCTTGAAGAATTCCGGCAAGTGGCTCCTGCATCATGACAATGTTCCCGCGCACACGGCTCTCACTGTTCGTTGGTTTTTGGCCCCAACACAGATGCACCCATCCCCAACACCCATGCATCCTATTCGCCAGATTTGGCTCCTGCAGACTTCTTCCTGTTCCGTTGCATGAAAAGGGACTTGAAAGGCAAGCATTTTAACAATGTTGATGAAGTCAAACACAATGTCACAACCGCGGTAGCAGGTATAAAACAGGCCGAATTTGGAGGGTGCTTCCAACAATGAAATGAACATTTGGACAAGTGCATTACTACTAATTAAGAATACTTTGAGGGTGATTAAAGTTGCATTAGAAAAAATGTTGTATTCAATAAAAAAAATAATGTCCATGTTTTTTATCAGAAAATTCCGGTTATTTTTTGGTCCCCCCTCGTATGCATGATACCTTGCACGCTGGCACGACCAATAACAGTGTTCTTTTCCCGAGCACGTCATGCCACGCCACAGTGGCACAGCCGCAGACGTGCCTACAATGTGTCGTCAAAGTTATTCAGAGGCTGCCAATAGTGACTAGCAATGCTGCCGGCCAAAATAGATTAACTGTTTGACTGCAGGAAGGACGAGGCCCTTAATGTTTTCGAGTGAAGTGCAATATATGTTGGCTGTTTTTTGCTATAATTTGCAGCTCATCAGAATTTTGTTTATTGGAAATTCAGTGCCCTCAAACGGCATCGTGCGAGGAGTGTACAATTGTACATAATCGCACTTCGCCATTTTGGCCGACTTGGAATAGGTGCATTTTAAATAATCGGCACGACTTAAATACCAACTGCTTTTTTTTATCTAGCCAGAAGCAGCGAGTACAACTTATACACAGGTGCAAGTTATAGTGCAGAAAATACGATACTAACCAGGAAAACATACAAATTCACTAAAAAATTTGGCAGACTCAACTGTAGCTGACATCTGTGCAAGGCAAAGCGTTGTGCAAATCATTGCAGCACAAGGCGCCGACGCATGCTGAAGTGAGGGCGCACAAACGGACCGAGACGCGCATCGTCGTTCTTGCGGCTTCAGCAAGCTTACATTTGCGCTCCTTGAATTCGGCCTAGGGTCAGCAGCTTCTTCGGGTGGGGCATCCTGGCATTTTGATAGCCAAGAATTGTTGTGGCACCAATGAGACACGCTTTATCATTTTTCTATTGCGTAGCGTTTATAGAGGGCAAAGGGAAACCGAAATGAAATCTATCTGGTGGTGGAACACGATGCCGACAGAAGACAGGCTCTGCAATTTTCTTGTTGTGTAGTGCTTAAAGACAGAGATCAGAAACTGAAACAAAATCAAGCTGGTAGGTAACGCTGCAATATGATGCCATCAGTGTGAAACATGATGCTCACTTCGTGCCACCTGCAGCAGGAAATGGCAGCGCATTTGGACTAATGCCTATTAGAAGTGTGCAGTAGTCTTGCAATGGCACTATGCCACATGCACTGTTATTACAATAGGGTTGGCAGAGATAGCTGTGAATGCGAGTATGCGATGATGAGCAACAACCCGCGAGATTTTCTGGTACTGTAAGAGGAAACTGAGTGCGTGCTGGCATTTCCACGAAATACGGTTGAGCTAGTACTGCGGGAAAGCTGCCATTGTGGGTGCCTACTACTCTTGATCATGCGTGCTTTGCACCATTTCTTGTTCACATGGGATCTAGTGGCAGGAAAACGTACCATACAATCACAGTTTAGCAATGTACTGAACATTGGTGCGCAAAGAACGTGTTTTTAGGAAGGTTTTAATAGGTAAAAAAGAAGTGTCAATGGGTCATTTCTTGTGTTCTCGATCTCCAACGCTGGTGACGGGAAATCGTATGAAACAGGATTATATCAACAAAGTTCCACTGTAACTTACAGTGAGGCAGAAGGGGAGAACTCATTAGGCAATTCTTTGAAAGCACAGGAGATGGCTAAATGCACTGAAGTCCCCTTGATAATCTTAGTTATAGTAATTACCATGCACTCAACCTTTTGTCAAACAGTGTGAATGTGTCCAGTGCGCCTCAATAGTTTTATGGTGCCACGTGAGCAACTGCTACATCTGTCAAATGTTTTGTGATGTCATAGCACTCTCAGTAATCTTTGAGATCGGAAGAAGACTGGTCACAATAAAAGAGGATATCATTCACTATTTGTCAAATGCTGGGGGCAAATGAAGTTTCTATCATGATTACAAGGTCTACAGCTACTGAACACAGCTACTGATCACAGCGACAATATTCTTTTGACTGACACAGTCCTGATTGTGCAACAAAATTCAGTTTCTCTGCAAAGAAAAGTCTTTTGATTCTTTACAGTTCCTATATAATTAAAATTCATCTGAAAAGCAAAGCTTCATTTTTGTGCACATTCATTGAGACCCCAGTGTCAGGTAGCATCACGGAGGGTCTGAAATGTCTGTGCCCTGTGCAGTTGGTTGTGCAGACTGCTTTTCAAGGCAACCTGTAGCACTTTCTCTCCTCAGTGCTAATGAATGGTCAGGCAAGCCAACCCATTTGCGGCAAGTGTCAATGCATCGTGTGTCCAGGAAGGATATTGAGAGCGTCAATTCACATCTCTAAGCTATAAGGCAGATAAAACAGAGTGAGCAACCATACACATCCACATTCATAAGAGCTGACACTTCAGCGAGTTGGTGCCGGTGCATTTCAGTGAACACAGCACAAAGCTGCATCAATGTGCACCTGTCCAATCTGCCTCTATCACAATTTTGTGCTGTTTTCTACAAAGATACCCATTTACTACACACTACTCACAAAGCATTATCATAATATGACAAGATAGTGTGATTGCATTATGAGCCACAACAGTACAGTGTGGCCCGAGATAAGCGAAACCAAAAGCAAGTGAGGAACACATGAACCATAGGGCGATATTAATACTGTAGGGGTTGAAGGACGGACTTCGGGATGGAAACCCACAACTTGGGAGGGTTTATTTTACATTTGTACAGGGAGGTGAGACGTCAGTAACAGTTGTACTGACATTACGGGCCGGCAGCAACTCGGACGCTGCGGCCCGCGGCAAGAAGTTCGAGAGAGGTGAATCAGGGAATCAGGGGATGTCCCAGAATGCTCAGGTCTATCTGGAAGGCTTCTTATAAACCCTTCGAGCACTGGAAGTCACGTCATGTTCGACCAATGGGAGAGTCCGCTCCGATGACGCCACTTTCAGCCAATGGTAGGCGCCCGTGTCGCGGTGTCACACCTGGCGGCTCTCTGCGGTCTTGCTTCGCAGACTGGCAATGCACTTCTAACGAGGAGAAGGGGAGGGCTGCTCATGCTCCATTGTCCGAGGCCCACCTGCTAATCCCGGCGGCGCACGAACTTGTTGGCACGTGAACTTGTTGCCTTAAACTTGTTTGCTCGGCCGCTCCTCTGGAATGTGCTTTCCTGCTTCGGCATTCCTCAATTAGCTGTGCTGCGACTCGAAGTGGTTTGGGGAACTCGAAGTAATTGCAGGAAACAGCTCCATATCTAACAGCTCGTCCTCGCCCCGGTTGTTCTGAATGGCCGGTGAACTCAATTCGCTGGCCATGAGGAACGCTGAAAGAAGCTGCAGGGTACTGGGGTCGAGCCTCGTTTGACAACCCTCGGGATCCTGGGCCCTGGAGAACATACGTCAAACAAACCAAACAACACAGCGCTGCACCACGCGTAAGCGCAGGCTCTTCACCCCTGACTCGCCAGGCTATTACTGAGTCAAAATCAACCCTGATCATTTAGTTCCCCAATTTTGACAAAACAGTTGTAACCACCCTTCCAAACAGCCATCCATTTCTCCTCGATTGCCGACAAGACCAGAGTACTATTGTTGTTGCAAAACAAAAGGGTCGTTGACGATGCAAACAACAAATGAAAACAGCCGAACATTACTTAAGTGGCCTAACTACACGAACAGCATGTTTCCAATCTATCGCAGTGGCGTACTTATCGCACGTATTGGTGCCACTGAACAATCTGGTCAACCTCACAAGTACGTAATCACAAGCGCACAAGCCTTGTGGTCACTAAACAGAACGCGTACTTGCGTTGTAGGCAAACTTTGCATTCACGCTTACTCACGTTTCTTCCCTGAAAGTCCTTACAGGACACGTGACGTAAACGAACAATTAAACTCGCGGGACTTACACACTCCGCAGAACTCTTAAAATGATGCGTCTTCTACTAACTCTTTCCACGCACGTTCACTAAAGAAGTCAGAATACGGCTGCCCTCAACACACACTAGCAACCCAGTCATAAAGTCTGCTTCCTTCCGTCCACACAGGACACGCGCTAATGGAACTAAGAACGCTTCTCCGTGCAAATCATGCACTCACTGAAAATCTACGCGCTTAACCTTAGAAAATTCAACACATAAAAAGAAAGAAGGTTAAATAAAACACACGCGCGTTACAATAGGCCTCTCAACAGTAACCTTGACCCTCAGGTTACTCACACACACACAAAAAAAAGCCTATCTACTTATTAATGAGCATCTCGCGAGACTACATGTTTACACAAACGCGTCTTTCAAATCTCGGAGCTTTTCTAACAAAACACAAACAGAGCTCATACCTTACACATTGAAAGAAACTCTAGTCTCAAATCGCGAAATTTTCCGATGTTCAAAAATAAAACCAAATACCACGTTTTACTTCTACGGAAGCTCTCTTGGCTTCCCGTTCCCGATTGCTTACGACTGACTCATACTTTCAGCCTGACCCGAGGTGGGCGAAGTTTCAAAGCTATTCTGGCTGCCGAGAGACAACAAAAGGGCTGATTCACTATCAGCTCCCCCAAGACGTTACGGTCTCCTGCCAATTTGCGTCCCCGCGCCCCGCTTTCAACACGAACTCGATTGACCGCGTCGCTACTCCCCACCTGGTCTCGTCCTGCCACCTTGCGTTTCTTCGAACTGCACGCTGAGCTGTGAAAAGAACTACGGAACGACGAGGAGTTTAACTGCCTCGTGCCCTTTGTCCGCGTCCGTGCAGAACATTCTTCGCGGTCCCCCTTTGACCGGTGGCTTGAACGTTTTCGATGCGTCAACATCGTCCGAGACGACCGCATCTTTTTCCTCGCGCCCTGCCCATTTGGGTTTTTCGCCATTTTTGGCGGCGCTACATTAATTACCGTCTTTCGGTCTTTACTGCGCTTCTTTTTACGGCGCTTTCTCTTTGCACTCGCTTTCATGTCGCCCTCTCGTGCCTCGTGCTGGCCGGTACACATTTCGTCGGCCCGGATCGGTCTCTTACCCGCACAGTCTGAGTGATTCTCACTTAAATCAACACTCTCTCTGCCTCGACTGGCGAACAGCCCAACCGACTCTGGCACAATGCAACAGGCTTTACTCGAGTTAGACAACTCGCACTCTTGCGAACTGCCCTCTGCTACATTGCCCAGCTCACGCTGTGCATCGGCACACAGCCCGTCGGTATCGATCGCTGTCTCACGCGCACAGTCCGAATGATTAATAACTGAACCATCCCTCTCTAGGCTATCTAGACTGGCGGAGAGCCGCACCGATCCCTGAACAATGCAGTTGTTCTCTCGTGGACTACGGAGCTCGCCATCCCGAGAACTACTCTCAACTGCACCGCTCAGCTCGCACTTCACTTCTGCACGCACATCTGGCTCTACATGGGTGCTCGCTTCTGTCGGGTCAGAAGTACCCTTTTCTTCGCTAGCAACCTCGCTAACATTACCAGCGACGCACACACGCGGTAACTGTGCCAATTTGTTCGCAGCTGGCCTAGCTGTCTCTACAGTCATCTGTTGGCACAGCACCTCGTCGCTCTCCCTACGGCCTTTAACGGCCTCTGTTGCCACTAAGGCATCGTTAGCAGCTAGCCTTTTCCCTTCACTTAAGAATCTGCAGCCAATCTCACAGGCACTACTCTTCTCGTCGGCTTCTGGCGAAAATCCGCTCGATGCTGCCTCATTCTTTCGCTCTGTACTACGTACAGAATTCTCAGACAGCCGTTGTCTCTGTGCCAATAACTGATCACAATACTGTATCTCTTTGATCAGTGCTGCCTTCTCTCTCTCATACTTTTGCTCACGCTCAAGCTTACGTTGATTCTCACGATCGTGAAGCTCACACCTAAGAGTAAGTTCTTGAAGCTCATGCTTCCGTTCATTCTCGCGTTCTTCACGCTTATGCTTACTCCTAAGTTCACGACGCTCTCGCAAACGTACACGACGCTCTCGCTCCCGTGGCTCCTGTATCACCTCCCAAGCAAGCTCAATGCTTTTCTCATCATTGCCACTATCGTTAATCGCCTTTATGATAGCTGGCGTTTCCATCCGTTCGTCCGCCTCAACTCCCAAATCGTCGCACACCAACAACAAGTCTAACCTCGTCAACCTTCTAAGATCCATGGCAGCTGCCCCGACAGGTGGTTAAAACTGTTTTCCTTAATTAATTTGTGCAAACACACAATGCATCAAACTCCCGATTCCCAGAACTAACAAAATGAACACACAACATTTGAGTCTGGCGAATCATAAGGAAAAAAACCACGCGCTCACTTACGGTTGCAGCACCCTGCCATCCGGTTCGTTCGTCCGCTGTTCCCGGTTCCTCCGGACTCCCTGGGTCGAAGGCTCGCTCCTTCTTCGCTACTCCCAGTTTCTTCAGACCTCTTTTGACGAAGGCTCTCTCTTCTTCGCTCTTCCCGGTTCCTTAGGATCTCTCTCGACGAAGGTTTATCCGTAGCGCTGCCACCAGCTGATGCATTCGGAGGCGATCCTACCGCTGCCAACCAGATGTAGGGGTTGAGGGACGGACTCCGGGATGAAAACAAAACTGGGAGGGATTTATTCTACATTATGTACAGGGACGTGAGAGACAAGTAACATTCGTGCAGTCATTACGGGCCGGCAGCAACTCGGACGCTGCGGCCCGCGGCAAGAAGTTCGAGAGAGGTGAATCAGGGAATCAGGGGATGTCCCAGAGTGCTCAGGTCTATCTAGAAGGCTTCTTATAAACCCTTCGAGCACTGGAAGTCACGTCATGTTCGACCAATGGGAGAGTCCGCTCCGATGACGCCACTTTCAGCCAATGGTAGGCGCCCGTGTCGCGGTGTCATACCTGGCGGCTCTCTGCGGTCTTGCTTCGCAGACTGGCAATGCACTTCTAACGAGGAGAAGGGGAGGGCTGCTCATGCTCCATTGTCCGAGGCCCACCTGCTAATCCCGGCGGCGCACGAACTTGTTGGCACGTGAACTTGTTGCCTTAAACTTGTTTGCTCGGCCGCTCCTCTGGAATGTGCTTTCCTGCTTCGGCATTCCTCAATTAGCTGTGCTGCGACTCGAAGTGGTTTGGGGAACTCGAAGTAATTGCAGGAAACAGCTCCATATCTAACAGCTCGTCCTCGCCCCGGTTGTTCTGAATGGCCGGTGAACTCAATTCGCTGGCCATGAGGAACGCTGAAAGAAGCTGCAGGGTACTGGGGTCGAGCCTCGTTTGACAACCCTCGGGATCCTGGGCCCTGGAGAACATACGTCAAACAAACCAAACAACACAGCGCTGCACCACGCGTAAGCGCAGGCTCTTCACCCCTGACTCGCCAGGCTATTACTGAGTCAAAATCAACCCTGATCATTTAGTTCCCCAATTTTGACAAAACAGTTGTAACCACCCTTCCAAACAGCCATCCATTTCTCCTCGATTGCCGACAAGACCAGAGTACTATTGTTGTTGCAAAACAAAAGGGTCGTTGACGATGCAAACAACAAATGAAAACAGCCGAACATTACTTAAGTGGCCTAACTACACGAACAGCATGTTTCCAATCTATCGCAGTGGCGTACTTATCGCACGTATTGGTGCCACTGAACAATCTGGTCAACCTCACAAGTACGTAATCACAAGCGCACAAGCCTTGTGGTCACTAAACAGAACGCGTACTTGCGTTGTAGGCAAACTTTGCATTCACGCTTACTCACGTTTCTTCCCTGAAAGTCCTTACAGGACACGTGACGTAAACGAACAATTAAACTCGCGGGACTTACACACTCCGCAGAACTCTTAAAATGATGCGTCTTCTACTAACTCTTTCCACGCACGTTCACTAAAGAAGTCAGAATACGGCTGCCCTCAACACACACTAGCAACCCAGTCATAAAGTCTGCTTCCTTCCGTCCACACAGGACACGCGCTAATGGAACTAAGAACGCTTCTCCGTGCAAATCATGCACTCACTGAAAATCTACGCGCTTAACCTTAGAAAATTCAACACATAAAAAGAAAGAAGGTTAAATAAAACACACGCGCGTTACAATAGGCCTCTCAACAGTAACCTTGACCCTCAGGTTACTCACACACACACAAAAAAAAGCCTATCTACTTATTAATGAGCATCTCGCGAGACTACATGTTTACACAAACGCGTCTTTCAAATCTCGGAGCTTTTCTAACAAAACACAAACAGAGCTCATACCTTACACATTGAAAGAAACTCTAGTCTCAAATCGCGAAATTTTCCGATGTTCAAAAATAAAACCAAATACCACGTTTTACTTCTACGGAAGCTCTCTTGGCTTCCCGTTCCCGATTGCTTACGACTGACTCATACTTTCAGCCTGACCCGAGGTGGGCGAAGTTTCAAAGCTATTCTGGCTGCCGAGAGACAACAAAAGGGCTGATTCACTATCAGCTCCCCCAAGACGTTACGGTCTCCTGCCAATTTGCGTCCCCGCGCCCCGCTTTCAACACGAACTCGATTGACCGCGTCGCTACTCCCCACCTGGTCTCGTCCTGCCACCTTGCGTTTCTTCGAACTGCACGCTGAGCTGTGAAAAGAACTACGGAACGACGAGGAGTTTAACTGCCTCGTGCCCTTTGTCCGCGTCCGTGCAGAACATTCTTCGCGGTCCCCCTTTGACCGGTGGCTTGAACGTTTTCGATGCGTCAACATCGTCCGAGACGACCGCATCTTTTTCCTCGCGCCCTGCCCATTTGGGTTTTTCGCCATTTTTGGCGGCGCTACATTAATTACCGTCTTTCGGTCTTTACTGCGCTTCTTTTTACGGCGCTTTCTCTTTGCACTCGCTTTCATGTCGCCCTCTCGTGCCTCGTGCTGGCCGGTACACATTTCGTCGGCCCGGATCGGTCTCTTACCCGCACAGTCTGAGTGATTCTCACTTAAATCAACACTCTCTCTGCCTCGACTGGCGAACAGCCCAACCGACTCTGGCACAATGCAACAGGCTTTACTCGAGTTAGACAACTCGCACTCTTGCGAACTGCCCTCTGCTACATTGCCCAGCTCACGCTGTGCATCGGCACACAGCCCGTCGGTATCGATCGCTGTCTCACGCGCACAGTCCGAATGATTAATAACTGAACCATCCCTCTCTAGGCTATCTAGACTGGCGGAGAGCCGCACCGATCCCTGAACAATGCAGTTGTTCTCTCGTGGACTACGGAGCTCGCCATCCCGAGAACTACTCTCAACTGCACCGCTCAGCTCGCACTTCACTTCTGCACGCACATCTGGCTCTACATGGGTGCTCGCTTCTGTCGGGTCAGAAGTACCCTTTTCTTCGCTAGCAACCTCGCTAACATTACCAGCGACGCACACACGCGGTAACTGTGCCAATTTGTTCGCAGCTGGCCTAGCTGTCTCTACAGTCATCTGTTGGCACAGCACCTCGTCGCTCTCCCTACGGCCTTTAACGGCCTCTGTTGCCACTAAGGCATCGTTAGCAGCTAGCCTTTTCCCTTCACTTAAGAATCTGCAGCCAATCTCACAGGCACTACTCTTCTCGTCGGCTTCTGGCGAAAATCCGCTCGATGCTGCCTCATTCTTTCGCTCTGTACTACGTACAGAATTCTCAGACAGCCGTTGTCTCTGTGCCAATAACTGATCACAATACTGTATCTCTTTGATCAGTGCTGCCTTCTCTCTCTCATACTTTTGCTCACGCTCAAGCTTACGTTGATTCTCACGATCGTGAAGCTCACACCTAAGAGTAAGTTCTTGAAGCTCATGCTTCCGTTCATTCTCGCGTTCTTCACGCTTATGCTTACTCCTAAGTTCACGACGCTCTCGCAAACGTACACGACGCTCTCGCTCCCGTGGCTCCTGTATCACCTCCCAAGCAAGCTCAATGCTTTTCTCATCATTGCCACTATCGTTAATCGCCTTTATGATAGCTGGCGTTTCCATCCGTTCGTCCGCCTCAACTCCCAAATCGTCGCACACCAACAACAAGTCTAACCTCGTCAACCTTCTAAGATCCATGGCAGCTGCCCCGACAGGTGGTTAAAACTGTTTTCCTTAATTAATTTGTGCAAACACACAATGCATCAAACTCCCGATTCCCAGAACTAACAAAATGAACACACAACATTTGAGTCTGGCGAATCATAAGGAAAAAAACCACGCGCTCACTTACGGTTGCAGCACCCTGCCATCCGGTTCGTTCGTCCGCTGTTCCCGGTTCCTCCGGACTCCCTGGGTCGAAGGCTCGCTCCTTCTTCGCTACTCCCAGTTTCTTCAGACCTCTTTTGACGAAGGCTCTCTCTTCTTCGCTCTTCCCGGTTCCTTAGGATCTCTCTCGACGAAGGTTTATCCGTAGCGCTGCCACCAGCTGATGCATTCGGAGGCGATCCTACCGCTGCCAACCAGATGTAGGGGTTGAGGGACGGACTCCGGGATGAAAACAAAACTGGGAGGGATTTATTCTACATTATGTACAGGGACGTGAGAGACAAGTAACATTCGTGCAGTCATTACGGGCCGGCAGCAACTCGGACGCTGCGGCCCGCGGCAAGAAGTTCGAGAGAGGTGAATCAGGGAATCAGGGGATGTCCCAGAGTGCTCAGGTCTATCTAGAAGGCTTCTTATAAACCCTTCGAGCACTGGAAGTCACGTCATGTTCGACCAATGGGAGAGTCCGCTCCGATGACGCCACTTTCAGCCAATGGTAGGCGCCCGTGTCGCGGTGTCATACCTGGCGGCTCTCTGCGGTCTTGCTTCGCAGACTGGCAATGCACTTCTAACGAGGAGAAGGGGAGGGCTGCTCATGCTCCATTGTCCGAGGCCCACCTGCTAATCCCGGCGGCGCATGAACTTGTTGGCACGTGAACTTGTTGCCTTAAACTTGTTTGCTCGGCCGCTCCTCTGGAATGTGCTTTCTTGCTTCGGCATTCCTCAATTAGCTGTGCTGCGACTCGAAGTGGTTTGGGGAACTCGAAGTAATTGCAGGAAACAGCTCCATATCTAACAATACGCATAATGTGGTTCATCGGGTATCGGTTGCTCTACAAAGGCTGGAAGATGCAGGTATAGAAGAACCCACCATAAGTAGGCTTTTGTCTATCATCTATTTGTACAATATCACCTTACAGTTCATGTGTTCTTTACTTGCTTTAGGTTCGGTTTATCTTGAGCCACCCAGTACCTGTATCGACACAACAGCTTCCAAGGTCAGTTCATCGAGTGTTGATGCTGTCAGATTAAACTCTCATGCATCATGTGAAAAAGTGTTCCATGATTGACCCGAAGCACCAGCTAAGCATACATAAACAAGTAGTTCGGTCCTGCGAGCCTGTCAAAGCAAGCAAGATAGCTTGCATCGCCAGTGAAAACTGCATTAACACTCATTGCAGCAGTTCCTTGCAGCACAGCTGCAACAGTTGTGGACCATGCAAGGAACTAGGCTCTATCAATAAGTGCAATACTTATTTTAATATTAAGGAAATCTTCCCACAAGTCAGCGGCTGATGAAAATACTGCAAGGGTGTTGCACATCAATATGTCAGATCCCCTTAGCAGGCAGCAGGCACCCAACCAAGTACCATCAACTATGATGCTGGAAATGCATTTTCTGAAGAGAGATTTTGCTTGATCTGTACAATACACCCAATCAGCGTTTCTAGGACATATGGCTCAGGCCTACAATAAAGCAGCCACATGGAAGTGAAGAAAAAGAAAAATGTACGCTCTGTATTGTGCACAAGGATGTGGATCCTTAGCAGAATAATCATGATCTTTATCATGGGTCATCAATCATGATGTTGATTATGCACCATTAGAAGACATCAAGATGTCACATGACTATGACGATGCTGCATGCTGGGCGAGACAGGAAGCAGAAAAATCTGGAATGGGAGCTGATTTATCAGCAGTTTCCAGGTCCTCAACGAGCTAATCAATGCCTGGTGTCCTGCCTGATGTGCACACCTTGTGGCTGGTTGTACTGCCAGCCAACCATTTGCAGCCAGTGCACATCTGCTGTCCTGTCTGATGCACGAACATGGTGGCTTGCAGATTGGCCTGCTAACCAGGGCATCCATCTTTGGCTAACCTTGTACTAGCAGACATCTGCAGCCATGTGTTCTGTTGACTGGCTGTCCTTCCTTCCAGTCTTGCAACCTCAGCTGAGTTCTGGTGCGGCTCCAACTATTCGTGGAACAGATATCGAGGTCTGAGATTACTTCACAGCTACAGACCACTTCATGGAGGAGGTCTACAGACTGCTACACAGCTAATATTTCCTTGAGATCTAGCAGCTCTGTGTTTCCAATGGTGACATCTATTGGCGGCGAGGAGTTAAGGAGTCGCCATCTATCGGAAGCACCTCACTGGCGTAGCATGAGGGATCATGCGGCGTGCTCCTCATAGGTTTTGCTGTCAGCACTCACTGAAAACACCACGCGCGAGCTCTCCCGGACATTTCTGTAAGTACTTTCAAAACGAGAGAAGTTTTTTACTGTCTAAATAATAATATTGGACAAACTGAAAGCACAGAATCGTTTACAGACGCTATCTCTTTACCGAATACGTACAGTGAACGCCACTGCGCGCGGTCACCGCAATGGAGTCTCCCGAACCGGCTTCTTGCATGAAAGGTAGCCAAACACTGAGAGTAAACTATCTGAAATATGTTGTTAGAGTGGGCTGTCTGTATAACCAAATGGGGCATAACAGAATGAAGCCTCAATGCAGCGATCGCACGGGTTCGCAGCGACCGACTGCGTGTCTGCATGCATGTCCGCGCACAATGTTTTGCTTTCGCTGTAAGCGCGTTTTCGCACTGTGCTATGAGCTTTAGGCCGCAAAATATGAGCATTTGACAGTATACAAGCAACCATTGTTGCGTGGGCGCTATCAGAGCTGTTCAAAAATAATTTCATTGTAGAGACTTTAACGCCTACGGGGAGTGCGATGTCCCGTCGCAACGATTCAATCTTTTTTTTCTTCTAAATTCTTGGACGTTTCCATATTATTTCTGGAGTTGCGTCGCACTGTATGTTTATCGGTTTTTTCAGCGTGCAATTCCCGCTGCTTCTTTTTTCTAATCCAGTGCATTAATTCATAACATGTACAAACATGACCATATGCCATGCCTTTTTTTAATGTGCGTCTTACCACTCCCTTTCCATTTCAGTGAACTTGCCAGTATCTATAGCATCGACAAGTTCATAGACCAAACCGTCATGCAATTAGTTGGGCAGCGGACTTCGGGTGAGCGTCTCAGTGCGCGTTTTCCGGACATCGCAGACCCGGCGCCGTAGCAGAAATCTTCCTCACGTCTGTGCTTGCTGCATACCCGAGTTGTAGACGATGACTGTTTGCCGGTTTTATGTTTCGCGGACAGCTTCACGCAGCTTCTTGTCCTGCGGCTACGTGTGAATAAGGCTGACACCGGGCTCCGTTGCGTATGTCCGGCACTGCGGCACTGAGCAGTAGCCTACAATGTTGCATACCTTCAAAGGCAGCTGCTACCTATTCTAGTGCTTTCAAGCGTTGTAAAGGAGACACTCGAAGCGGGAAAATCTCGCCACTAAATGAGGACCGCAGCATACAAGGGAATTTAAACTCGTTTTCAGCTCGCTTCGGCAGTCCCGATGCAGCCGACGCGGCCGCTATGTCTACCTGATCCCTAATAGCACGTCACGCTGACGGTGGCGCCAGCTTTTCCAGTGGTGGAGCTCGAGGCCGATAGCAATCCTTTTGCTTGATGTGAGCAAGTAGGACAACTAACCGCATGCTATTATGTGTGTGCGGCTGTTTGGAACGACAAGTTGTATTTTCCTCACATCTAGTCTTTGTGTTGCGCCGTCACTTTTTAGAATGCAGTCTGTGTTGTGTGTGCGAGCACACTGAACAGAGTTGGTTCTTTCAGACAATCATGGGCCCAGCTTCATCGCAGCCATAATGCTCATTTACCATAGCCCCATCAGTCACAGTGTACACATTTGTGGATGCAACTTATTTTTGCCATTAAACTGTGCAGCGGTTACAAGGAATAGACAACAAACATTAAGCTTCGAGCAAATTGAACATTCTGCTTTCTTAAAGTACACCCATTTCACTTCTGAGTGATATGTATCGCTTCAGATGACTGCTTTGGTGAAGGCACTACCGTGTTTGACGGGACGTTTGAAGTGGGGAGTTACGGCAGCAATTGTGAAAGATTATTTTTTCCTTTGTTGTAAAGCTTGCACCCTAATAATTAACCTGTGCATGTAATTCAAGCGGGTGATTCAATATTTTTTTATGAAGGAAGGAACGTAGCATGACTGACTGTACAATAAATTATTTACTGTATAATTATGATGGGTCACCATAAAATAATCATTCCACCCCCTTGAATTGCTCTTTATACGGAGTCTCCAGTACCTTCGCATAAAATTATGTAAATTTCACACTTTTATCAACAGTCGATCGTAATTCGTGACTGAAGGAGATAGACTCATACCTCGTGCCTTCTGCAGCAAAGTGACTGTGGGGCTCTGAGATGGGGGCAAGCCTGAGGGGTTCCTGGGAAGCTGCTCTGCTGGGTACGCAGGCAGGGGTGGCGGTATGGGATACACCATTGGAGGCGTGCCTGGGGTACTCAGTGGGGATGCTGTGGTGCCGGCAGGCAGCAGTGGGGGCGTTCGCTGCTGCTGGTGCTGCTCAGTCTGTGGTGAGTGCTGCTCCTTGAGCTGGCTTACAATGGGATTCCAGCAAGACTTGAGTGCTGCTGTGGGAGAGGGTGGAGTGGTGGCTCCTCTTTCCTGCGGTGCCTGAAAGTATTTTGTGGGTCACGTAAAACATTGTGCAGATCAGAATTTCTGTACAATTTCTTTGCGAAGACTACAAAAACATATCTACCATATTTCTTATGTCATCCTCCTCCTATACCTACCATATTTACTCGATCTTAAGCACACTTCTATGTCATGCTCAGAGGGCATTGAGCTCAAAAACAAATGAAGTAAAAATACAGGATCTGAGCAATAAATGTCACTTCCCAGCATATAAACTGAAAATTAAACAGTTCAACACCATGTTGAATGCATTAAAGATTATACTTGGCTAGCTAAATTGCACATCATTGTCGTCATGTTGTATAGATTCATTCACTGTTGCTGTGAAATTCTCCATGCTGCTAGTGAAGCTGCCGAACTGAGGTACTGAATCTGATGAAGCCCAAAGAACACTTGACAAAGAATTTTCCTAATATAGGCTTAGAAAGTCTTTGAAGTTCATGACCGATAAATGTCACATAACATGACCACTTAGTTCCATTTTTGTTTTTTACCTGAAGGTCTTCAGAAACTTTTGCCATTCACTTTTTTTATACCATAGTATGCACAAAAAGGACACATTGTAATTGTAACCTCGCTCTGCTAAATTATTGCACTACACTGCTTGTAATAAAATCCATGTTCATCTGAAGATTCTTTCTGGTATGGCCTCTTTGTGAATGCTTTAGGTAACTAGGATAAGCAGGATGCAGCCTACTGCAGAGCACCATACTAGAGAGTTTGAGTTTAGGGGACGCAAGGCGTTGGGGCCCCTAGCACTTGGGTGCATTTGCGTTTGCGTACGCAAGCAGAAACACACTATAGGTTAGCGGCCCCAAACCCAAGCCACAGTGAGGTCGCATGCACTCGCAGCGCCATCAACGCCTGATCTTTGCTGCGTTATCATATTTTAAAACATGAAATAAAGCATATGAAGTTAAGCACATAAAACTACTCTGAATTAAAGCAGTTAATAGAGAGGTTTAGTGTGTCCGGTATTTGGGTAAACGCAGGCAGAGCAGGTTGGGGCGTTGGGGCGGAGCTGTAAATGGGAGCGGCCTGCATGGTGCAGCCACCTGGTGGCGCAAAGCTCAAACAGACAAAAACAGCTGATATTGCAGTAACCAAGTGTATTTTACTCTGCTGCGGGTGTAAATTTTTCGCAACAACACGATTACGCCAGTGCCAAAAATTTACGCCAGCAGCTAAGTAGAATTGACTTGGTTACAGCAATATTAGCTGTTTTTGTCCATTTGAGCTTTGTACCACCAGGTGGATGCACCATGCAGGCCGCTCCCGTTTACTCCCCAGCCCCAACGCCTCGTCCGCCTGCGTTTAACCAAATACCGAACGCGGTAACCCTCTCTGATATATATAAAAGTGATGTCTGTCAACCTTTGGCGAAAGATTTATCAGGTTATCTACCCGCTGGCTACTCTTAAGTTATCGTACACCGCGAGGGTCACGTAGGTAATGCGACCGCTTAGGGGCAGCGATGTTTTCGGCCGCCCCAAGGACGCTAGACGTAGCGGTCTGCGCATAGGCAGTACCGTCGCCCCTAGTTCTCGCGCACGCAAGCTGCTTGCGTCCCCTAAACTAAAACTCTCTACTGACTGATGTCACTGCCACGGCAGAATTTTATACCAAAACTAGCATGCAGCATAGTTTCGTCATGGCATGGAGAAGCAAACAAAAGAGAGAGAAGAACATGGACTCCTGAAGGCACACTGGAGATGAATAAGGTCAGATATGTAACCTTCATTAAAAAATAATTGACTATGAATGCCTGCAGCTTCCACAGTGCATGAAATTCCCAAGAAACAATTATTAACAGTGGTCAAACATGGGATGCCTCCAGAGCCAACATTTCAGCAACACAACTTGACTTCATCAGAGCGACAACTGCTTTGTTGTTGCCCGGATGAAGTCGCATTGTCAAAATGTTGGCTCTGGGGGCATGTCCCTTCTTTGACCACTGTTGATCACTTCAAGTGCTTACCTTCCTGTATGCCTCGTTTAGATCCCAAGAAGCAATGCATTTTATGTGTGTGAAATTCTGCAGGTGCAATACACTGGCCTAGCTATACAAGGGTATAGCCGTACAAAACGTGATGTTTAAAAATTGAACACCTCAGACAATGTAGCTAGTACAATCATATGGTCCGTGTTAATTACCGCTTGCCCATGTACAATGCTGAAGCTTTCATTTTTAAATATTTATTTGAGTGTTTTACATTCTTTTTGCTAACTAGTCAAATGTCTGCTGTACATAAAGATATTAATAATAATACATAGGGTTTTACGTGCCAAAACCACTTTCTGATTATGAGGCACGCCGTAGTGGGGGACTCCGGAAATTTTGACCACCTGGGGTTCTTTAACGTGCACCTAAATCTAAGTACACGGGTGTTTTCGCATTTCGCCCCCATCGAAATGCGGCCGCCGTGGCCGGGATTCGATCACGCGACCTCGTGCTCAGCAGCCTAACACCATAGCCACTGAGCAACCACGGCGGGTAGATAAAGATATTGTTACACCCACAAAAAGCATTTATTGACAAGCCAGGTAGAGTTAGACGTGACAGCCTTGGTCGGCTGAGTGCCTGTTGAGATTTAGCAAGCCAGCCACACATTGTCTTTTTCCTTCACCTGTCTTGGATGGCCCACATACTGTTCTGGCATAAACCCACATTTCCCTTCGTGCAGACGAAGCCCACCGGGCAAGTCAAACAGGCTGTCAAGAAATAAAAGGCTTTAAACGGGCAACATGCAAAAGTTCAGTCTTTGTTGACCATCAGCCATTTGATGTGAGGCGTGCTATGCGGTACGTTAATTAGCTTACACAATCAGTAATAACATAGTGAGCAAGCAGTTTTTCCCATTATCCATGTTTTCTTGTTGGTTTCCAGAGCCACAATAAGTCACCAGGGTCATGTACCACATGTTGGCATCGGCAGTCATGACGTGCCTTCGAGCGGTCTTGTGAAACAAGAGCGTGCGAAGAAACAAGTTGTCAAGCCTCTTCAGCAAGAGAGATGGTCTCGGATATACATAGATTATCATGGCTTGAAAACGGGAAGATAGACTCATGTATAAGGAAGCGGACGAACATAAAGAAGAAAAAAGAGACTGTAGCCCATAATGCTGTGCTGTGAGGTGTTAACTGCGGACATAATGAAAGGTAGCAGGCTGTCCCAGTTCTTATGATCTGATGCGACATACATGGAAAGCATGTTGGCAAGAGTTCTGTTTGTGAGTGGCGTAAGACCATTGTTTGTGGATGATACGGGTTGGAATGTCAAAAACTTGAACCACATAGACGAAGCATCTTTTCGACTACGTCTGCAGTGAACTGCTGTGCACGATCGCTGATGATAACTCTGGGAGGTCCATGTCAGAGAATGACAAAACGCAGCAGAAAAATACACACTTAGGTTGCAGTAGCCGGTGGTATCAGCTGTCTCACAGTAAATGCATTAAGTTAAATTAAGTTAAGATCACAGTTTAGTGATTGGCACACACGACAATCCAGCGATTTCCCTCAGATGACTACGGGAAAGAACCGAGAAGGTCAATGCCGACTTGCTCAAATGGAGTGCTGGGGGCTGGACTGGATGTAGTCGACCCCCCCAGAAGGAGCACTCGTCAAACACTTGTGACGCTGACACTCACTGCAGCTGGACACATACTGGTTGGTCGTCTGGCATGTTTTAGGCCAGTAGAACCTTACTTGAATGCGGTAAAACGTTAGCACAGATCCCAAATGACCAAATGTTGGATTTTCATGCATAGCGTGCAAGATAAACACGGAGACTCTCCTGGACCACCAGAAGATATTGTGAGCTTGTAGCAGAATAGTTCTTTTTGTACAAAACTCCACCATGAATGCAGAAACCAGTGGATGGTGCTGATATCCTTGCAGTAGGGAGCACAGGCTTGAAAGTTCTGTATTTATGTTGCTCGACCTTGAAGGTATTTATATAACGGAATCCTGGCTCCAATGATGTGAAATAGCGGTTGAAGTTGTCCACGTCGTAATCCGTCATTGGAAGCGGCATGCGCGAGAGGCAATCAGCGTAGGCCTTTTATATAAGAGATGGTAAGGTCATATTCCTGTAAACGAAGTGTCCAACGTGCAAGCCAGCCTGACGGATCATGGAGGTTAACAAGCCGGCAGAGGGAATGATGTTCTGTCACCACGGTGAAGGGGCACCCGTACAGGTATGACCGGAAGCACTGTACAGCCGCCGACTGATTTTTCGGACTCCAAAAATTCGGACATGCTCGATTATTCTGTCTGCTTCGTGGCACCGCCATTCGTCCCATAGACCATAATGTCTAACAAATGCCGAAAGTTCAGACACCTCGCAATCTCTCGTCTGATTTTTCGAACACTACTTGAGCCAACTCGATCGAGAGCACCATGCACTGACTCTGACCAGTGCATGGTTCGACTTGAACACTATTTTTGTTTTGAACGGAGCCTCCTTGCTGCCCCATGAAGTGGTGCTACGGCAAATCCCCGCTCATCATCATCATTTCTGCCTGGTTCGTGGCTACAGCAGTTCCGGTCTCAGCTAAGTAGGCCATGTCAAGACAATCCAGCAGCTGATTTGTTTCTTCCTTCGTGCATGACGCTGCGAGTAGGCCACGTTTATTGTTTGTGCAACTGGTGTTGGCAAGATGGCATGGTGATGTTTGCTTTGTGTGCTGTGTTGTGTGCTGTGTGGCATATGGAAACATCGCGTCAAGTGTCGAATGGCACCGACAGCGCCCATGCAGACTGCGCAGGGGAATGTCGGCAAGCGGGTGCTGGGAGGCGTAGGATTTGTCGTCTTTTGATGTGCTCCCTACCGACGTCGAAAATAGTTTGCTGAGACCTGCGCAGTGATTGCATTACGATTCCAGACACCGTCTCATGTGATAGTTTCACAGGTGCTGACACTGCTGTACTGACATGCGCAGAACTGGACAATGGCGAGATCATTCGTCAGGTTTCTGCTGCACCACCGGACGATGACTCCAAGTTGGAAGATGACGCGGCAGAGTTCTGACTGGTGTGGTAGAACTCTGTTGCCAGCTTTGCGGGTCAACATTGCCAGACTGCCTGCCAAATTTGACGGGGAAAAACACCGTCAAAAATAGCGAATGCAACGAGGCCATCTCCGAAGTGTGCAGAGTTACCAGATCAGGAGTATAAGACGCGCGCACGCTCCCAGCTTCCGAGAGTACCGTAAGGTTGCGGCCTATCCCACATGCTTTTGAATCGCTTGCTTGTTGCAGGCCCTGTTCTCCGACGGTACAAAGCGCTGTTTTTCACTGCGCACGCTGTGGCTAGTACGCGTAGGACGAGGCTTTCGCTAAATCTGAAACTGAGACGCGTTGCATAACACTTGGGGCGCTTTATATTGCTGCGTGCGATCGCAGCAACGGTAGAAAACTGTTGCATCACCTTGCTTTGCATAGGCAGTCTCTGGGGCTTATGCTGCTCGCAATCAAGACTTTTCTGAAACTGAGACACGTTGCATAACACTCAGGGCGCTTTATATGGCTGCGCGCGATCACAGCAATGGTAGAGAACCGTTTGCAGCACGTTCCTTTGCATAGGCAGCCTCTGGGGCTTACGCTGCTCACAATAAAAACTTTTCTGAAACTGAGACGCATTGCATAACACTCAGGGCACTTTATATCACTGCGCGCTCTTGCTGCAATGGTAGAAAACGGTTGCATCGCTTTGCTTTGCATAGGCAGTCTTCTGGGGCACTTTTCCGGCATGATGCATACTAGTGTCAAAAAGGGGTTCACAGGAGGCCAGAAGTGCAGCCCAAAACTGCCAGAAACAGTGGTTAAAAAGGAAAGAGGGTAGCACTGCAAATGCTCCAGTATATTGAAACCAAGAATTCAATTTTATAGTTACCTTAAACTTTTTTTAGCGAACTTTCTACTGGCGTTGCTTTCAAGACTTCACTTCAACCCCCCATTTCGAGATATACAACACCATACTCACGAGTGTCATGAAAAAATATTCCGTTAAAAGAACTCGCTGCACCTTATTTTCCCAATGCAGAACTACAGACATTCACCATCTTCAGATGTCACATGGAAAGGAATGTCACCATGTTCTGTCAATCAAGCATTTGTCGTTTCTTTACAACACTTCTGTCAACTTTTAACAGTCCGAGGTCTACAGGGCCTATGTGACAATTAAGAAGATGTAATGTAGTATTGTGGATGCCTACTTAAAGAGGTCCGTGGCTCAGTATAGCACATTTCCCACCACCAGAAGCAATGCTCGAAAGCCTGTTTCTCTGACTTCATATTCCCTGCATCATTTGTTCAATACTAAGACAAACAAAACTATGAGAACAAAACATTCAATGTCACTCTTTAAATGTTATTGAAAAAAACACTGGTAGTGTGAGCATTGCGTACTGCTGGTACTCTCAGTCAAGCCATGCTCACAGGCAACTTTCGGCAGTTATGCAACCAAAGCCACAGAGCGAAAGCACATGTGTGAAACATCTGCTGGATATAGTTCAGAGCTTTACTGACATCTCTTAAATGTAATTTCATATGATTCCTTTAAGTATTCACAGAAAGATTATACACTAGTATTTGTGTTTCTCATCAGCTTAAACTTACAAAGATACTGAAATAACAAATACATTCAAAACAGAGTACCTCGAGGGATATCGTGGTACATATCCCTGCTGTACCATAAATCTGTCTTCATTCTAGGGTTGTGTATTATGTTCACAACAAAAGAATAGAACCAAGAGCCTTCACACTGTCCCAACTAGCCGCACCTAAAAAAGAAGTCTGAGAGAAAGAACATTCTTTTTTAAGACTGCATCATTATTTCTAGTATTCTAGTATCTCTAATCCTAGTAGGACTCATCACGATGGAAACATTACACATGGAAAAGCAGGCACACTCAAATATGTAATTTTTATTTCACAAGAAAAGTGACATAAAAAAAGAATTAATTCATATTTGTAACTTGTAATCAAATGTTTTATTTTGATTGTTAGAATCAGAAACAGGCAAAATGACCAGAAAAGTTTTTACTCTACTTTTCTACCACAATGGTGTTATGGATGGGGAACCCAAAACTTCAAGCGATATTGAAGGATTCTGAACCACTTAGTGTTCTAGCAAGAGTTCAGAAACTCTACCCCAATAGCCTTGTCTGCACAGCCGCAGAAAGTTGTCTGCGTGTAGAGCCAGAAAAGTTGGGCAGGCTTCGAAGGTGCTCTTGACTATATGTGGAAGAAGAAAAAACTAGACCTTCCAAGTCAAATAATCGGAAAACAGACAGAGACATGTTTATGGTGGTAGCAAATACTTTAACCCCCCTGGATCTTGAATTAAAATATGAAGGACCCTAAATCTACAGGCTGCTTTCTAGGAAGCTTATTTTATGCTTTCATTTGCTCATGGCACTGGTATCTTGGAAACCATTCGAGGTATATCTGTCTCTACTGGTGTAAACCTCAAACGCATCCTGCTCAAACCATATGTATAGTGTAATGAAGTTCTTAGTTTGACCAAGCACCTTTTCGTTCTCTAATGAACATTTGCTTCTAAACATGTGTGGTGATCTAGACAATACAAAAATGAATGAAAGTTTTGCAATGCCATAGCTGAGTATCAAAGTTTGAAGAATGTCAATGCACTTGGCATACATTTGGTGGTACCATTCAAACTTGAAAATGTCTAAAATATTTTTCAGGTGCTCCGCAGCACCAAAGAATTTAACATAGAAAAAATGTCAAAAGAAAAAAAAGCTTATGGAGATGGAATATCAGTTTTCTATGTTTTAGTATAAAAACACGAGCACATCTACAAAACTCAGTTAAAATCAGCTTAGAAACAAAAAAAAAACTTATCTCAATTCCGCCCCCCCCTCCATTTCTTGAAGGGCCTCTCATCAAGTCCCACTGCTAACTTTAATTGTACACTGGAAGTTCTAAAATGCACTCTAGGGATTATTTTACTAAAATAATTTTTCATATCGGTTCATTATTGGAGGAGATAGGAGAAATTGAATGCCCTGTTGCCATGAAATCAGGAGGTGAGTGCGACTGCCAACAGTCTCTTTCTCCTTCTATCTGCCATGGTGGCTTAGTGGCTACGGTGTTGCAAAGCTAAGCACGAGATTGCGGGATGAAATCCCGGCCACAGCAGCCACATTTCGATGCGAGCGAAATGCAAAAACGTCTGTGTGCCATGCACCGGGGGCCCATTAAAGATCCCTTGGTGGTCAAAATTAATCTCGAGCTCACCGCTACGTCATGCCTCATAATGAAATCGTGGTTTCGGCAGGCACATGAAACCCCAGAATGCGTTCATTCATTCACTCTTTTCCTCCGCCTCGAGTAGCATCCGCAAGCAACGTTCCTTACCCGCCTTCTTCCATAACGGAGCCAAGGGACTGTGCCAGATTCCCGCGATGAGCTTCACATCTTTTTTTCTCTCTTCCTTTTTTTTTTTTTTGCTGGGCAGTGCATTTCCGGTGGCAGCATTGCACATTCGAGCATTGGCCAATTTACCAAAGTAACATGTCACGGTGAGTGATCTTGCTAGAACTGCAATTTATGTCCCGCCGTTTGTGTGTGTTACCTAGACTTTCTGGCTAGGAGTGACGCTTCATTAATAGGGAGGACGTGCAACGTTTGTTTTGAAATTTCAGCTGTTTCTGCAGCACAGCACTGTAATACTTTGCAGACACAATCATAAGCACTGCGCTTGCCTGTTTAAAATGGCCAAACCTTGTGAGGGGCCATTTAAGTGCTGTCAAATTCAGTGAGGGAGACACATTATCTCCAGTATTTGAATACAGATTGATAATTAATGAGTCAAGCTTACATATTTGCCACCTCACATTTCAATAGGAGCATATAGCTGATTTACATATAGATCAGTTGCACATACATAGGTGCTACCTTAACAATAAAAGAGCTCCATTCTTTTAATGCATCCTTGAGAGACAATGCCAATCCAGGTGGTTTTCTCAAGAGTTCTCAGAACTACTTTATAACGTATGTTTCTGAAGGAATCTCGCAGGGACCTCACAGCCATTGGACAGGCTTTCTTCCAGAGATCTCAGAAATCTTGCAGCAACCTCACTGGTGCCTTGCAAGCTTTCATACAGAAATCCCGCAGACACGAGCCTCATTTTGCACAATGAGCACACCAAATGCTTTAATGCACTCTAAGCTACACGGACACTGTCAAAGCTGTATAAAACAAGAGCCTTTTGAAAAATTGTGCAAAATGAGAGGACAGGAGGCCCTGTGGTGCACCTCATGACAGTGGTGCTCGGACAGCGGGCCCATTGTCATACTTAAAGCTCACAAGAGGCACAACAGAAAGTTCCATATACCTCAAGAGTTCTCAGGCAAAAGTGACTGGGTAGCTGGATAAACAGATGTTGCATTTTGCAAGAGTTTTTTTTACCCAATTCAATTACTTTCATATCACCCATTCCACCATGATTCAATCAAGCCAATGACAAAGGGCAAAAAACAAATTATGGGGTTTTACGTGCATAACCACTTTCTGATTATGAGGCACACCGTAGTGGAGGACTCCAGAAATGTCGACCACCTGGGGTTCTTTAACATGCACCTAAATCGAAGTACACGGGTTTTCGTCGCATTTCACCCCCACCGAAATGCGGCCGCTGTGGCCGGGTTTCGATCTCGTGACCTCGTGTGTAGCAGCCCAACACCATAGCCACTAAGCAACCACGGCGGGTAAAGGGCAAAAAGAATGCAGAATTAATAAAAAATACAATTCCGGGCCAGCAGTCATTGGCAATGTGCTGCCATCGAGTAATATGCGCAGGGGCCCTTGTTCAAAGTTAATGAACATCTTGCCCATCTCTAGCAACTACAGCCCAGTTGTTGACACTCTTCCACATCACAAATGTTCCAGCTATCTGGTTATCAGTCGTTCTTCTGTAGTCGACAGGATAAGCGAGAGGGCGGTGTAGCGCTTTTGCTCAAAGATAATATTTTTGCTGAACCAGTCGACGAGTTCACTGGTATAACTTCCGATTATGAGGTACTGACACTACAAAACTATACAAACTTGTTCTCTGTTGTGTACAGACCGCCATCAGGTGATGTGAGCCGCTTTCTTGCTTTCGTTGAAAAGCTTTTCAGTTATGCAACAGAAGAAAAAATGAATCTTATTTTAGGTGGTGACGTCAATATAAACATGCTGTCATCTTCTCCGCTGCAAAATGATTTCCAGACTCTAATTACAACTTGCGGTTTTTCAAATACAATTTCTACAGCAACACGCATAACTGTTGACAGCGCCTCCTTATTAGATGTGTTCATATCAAATATAAATATTCATTCATTAGAGGCCGACGTTCTGTACACTGATATCAGTGACCATCTAGGCATTATTCTGCTAGTAAGTAAAATCAATCATGCGACTAAAAAAACTAAGGAACCAGTTCATATTCAGTCAATTACGCCATCAAATCTGGAGGCTTTTCGCCATGCCATTGCTCAGCAAACTTGGGACAGCGTTTATTGTGCACAAGACAGCGACTGCATATTCCGCTTTTATTAATATTTTTAAACCGTTGTATGATAGGCATTTTCCATGCAAAAAAATTACGAGGCCACGTAAAGCGCGGAAACCTTGGCTGACCCCTGGGCTTCTTGACATGATTAAACAAAAACATGTTTTATATGCCAAATTTGTGAAATCTAGGCATGAAGCCTTGCTTAAGGCGTTTAAGAAATACAGAAACAGTTTAACAAATAAACTTAGAACTGCCAAAGATGCTTATTTTTTAGGAATATTTAGTGACCCTGCTAATCAACGAAGTGATGTACTTTGGCATAAATTGAATGCCTTGTTACAGCCTAACTCTTACTCAGCTATTCCTGATATATTGGAACATGATGGGCAACAAATTTCTGGAGATGCAGTACCAAATGCATTTAATGAAGTCTTTACTCTAGCACCGCAACAGGACCTAGAACATAGCCTAACTAACCACGCTCAGTTTCTACCAGTAAAGAGGAATGGAGCATCGCTTTTCCTTGCTCCAACTACTTCTGAAGTTTTTTCGTCTATTAGAGCTACAAGCAACAGCAAGTCACTAGACGCCGACGGTATCCAGATTCGCCCTATAAAGTATGTGCTCGATATTATAAGCCCTATTCTAGCCCATGTTTATAACTTAATATTATCAACAGGTGCCTTTCCTAAGAGAATGCAAATTACCCGCGTTGTTCCCGTCTTCAAGCGCGGTGATAAAACAGCATTAAATAATTATCGGCCTATATCAATAATTCCAGTATTTTCTAAGGGCATTGAGAAAATAATGCATGCGCGATTACTCTCATTCTTTAACCGTCACCACTTGATTGCAGACTTTCAACATGGTTTTAGAAAGCACCGCTCTACGGAAACAGCCCTCCTGAGCCAAAAAGAAATAATTTTAGATGCATTCAGCCGGAAGCACATGGCACTAGGCATATACATAGATTTCTCTAAGGCTTTTGATTTAATTAATCATTCCATCCTTCTTAACAAATTAGAAATGTATGGTGTACGTGGAACCGCCCAATCGCTTATGACATCTTATCTGTCCCACAGATCACAGTTCGTAGATGCCAGTAACACAATATCTTCAAGGAAGCCAGTTATCACTGGTGTGCCGCAAGGCAGCGTTTTGGGCCCACTTTTATTTTTGATTTATATAAACGACATTGTACGCTGTACAGATAACGCTACATTCGTTTCATATGCTGATGACACAACTGTTTTTATTACAGGCAACGTGGAAACAGATATAGAAATAAAGGCTAATAAGACACTGTCTGACTTAGAACGGTGGTCCGTGATAAACTGCTTAAAAATCAACCCTAAGAAAACAAAAGTTATCTTGTACGCGCCTAGAGGAAAGTTGTTGACAACCAATATGAATTTGTGTCTGGGCAGTGAGCAGTTAGAGATAGTGGATTCCGTTAATATCCTTGGGGTGCGTTTTACAAAGCACCTTACCTGGAATGAGCATGTTGATCATCTCCAATCTAAATTGTCATCTGCCATTGGTGTTATTGCTCGTCTGCATCGCTTACTCCCAACCAAGGTAAAAATAATGCTATACAATGCTCTGGTGGTATCTGTCATGCAGTACTGCGTCATGGTGTGGGGTACAACTGGTGTAACAAACTTGCACAAACTACATTTGCTACAAAAAAGAGTTGTGTGTTACATAGCTGATGTCCATTATACGCACTCCACAAAACCACTTTTTTCTAAATATGAAATTCTTCCTGTATTTTGTTTTTACAATTATAGGTTGATGTTGTGCTACAAAGATTTCGTAAAATTTGGCACTGATGATACAATTCATCTGGCAAAACTTCGAGAAAATACAAATATTCGACAGACCCGACATAAAGAAATATGGTTCGTACCTACCACAAGAACCTCCTATGATGAGCAATCTGTATCTCATACATTACCTTCGCTTTTAAACCTATTAGACCGACAAAATTTTGATCCCTCCAGAGAAAACTCTCGCATTAAACGTTTTTGTCAACTTATTTATTTGCAAGACTAGACCATGCCTTCTTAGTCTCCTAATTTCGTTCCTCACTGTTATTTATGAGTGTTGATTATTTTTTGCCGTCTTGTTTCACTCTGTATTACCCGTTACATTGTGATGCTTTTTTTTTCATTTCTTGTGTATGACTGGCTGTCATCTTGCTGTTATGCCAACTTGCAAGGGGTCGGGACCTCGTCAAGCTGTCCAAGCTTTTAGTCCTGTACTCCTCCTTCTTTAAGGAAATAAAATGATTGATTGATTGCTTCAGTTTTTGCATTCAGATGTACGACCATGAGACGTAAAAAACGGGGCGCTGCACCTTTAATGTGTATAAATTACGTCTCCTCTCACTAGATCTTCGCAATGTTTAGCACTTCACGCTTCAAAAATGCTGCACAAGCTATATATACAAGGCTCATGCTTCAAATATATATATATATATATATATATATATATATATATATATATATATATATATATATATACTTGCCCTTTACTTTACAAAGGAAGTTATCCAAATAATCACAGAATGGCTAAATGCGTGTGTCTAAATGTCACTACAGACAATGTCAGATACAAGCACTTATGTCCTTAATTATGCACCATAGCATAGGCACGGCAATAATATCCGTCATATTGACAAACAGAATCGCTGTGTACAAACCAACGCGCTGCCTGAAAAATACAGTTCGAGCCGCATATTCTCATAACACACTTTGCACAAAAAGCCTAACCGTAAGAAAATCGTTTGCGCGATACGACACGATACTAGGCACAATGACATATGACTCCAGATGCACTGGTTCTCCCTTTACACACGTTACGCTGTAGAAGACAAAGTTAACGTGCAGGCAATTTATGCAGCACAGATTGCGCTAAAGGTCAGCGCATACAACAATTGCGTGAAACCAAGCAGTTCCGATTGGTTTCATGCATTTGATCCCACATACGCCGAGGTTCGGTACACCCGCATAAAAATGTGTTCGTAAACAAACCCTCATGCTCACCTGCGACTTCATCAGATTCGGCATCAAATGCGCCGTAGGCGAGAACTTGACGGGCCGGTATCCCGGCGTGATGCTGCCATTCGCGACGTCAGCCGCGTACGACGCGCTCCCGCCCTCGGCGCTGACCTTGAGAGTACCGTTCGCTTGTTCCATCTTCACTCCGCTGACGCTGGTGTCATTCGACCACGGGCTCCATACTGCACAGACAGCGCGAAATGAGACGGGGCAACGTCAGCAGTCGTTACGCAAAGCTCACTTTTATTTTTCTTTAACAAAGCTTCAGCGGCCGTGAAATTTCCGCATTCAGATAGAAATACATGCAGCGCGTTGTACAGGCGAATAGCGATCGACAAGATCGCGTGATGATACGCTGCAGCGACATGACGCCCGTGCCGCAAAAGTTGTATAAAGCAAGCATCGCGATCAAACATTGTCAAGCGCGTAATCGCGAGCACCGGAGCAGCGGTGCGCACGCAACGCTGGCACTTAGCAATAATGCTAATTACACATACTAGTTACCAATACCAGCGCGAAATTGCGAAAAAAAAAACTGGAGTGCACAAATAACACAAAACACAGAAGTGTGTAACAAACCTCAAGGTAAGTGCTCGCCACTCGAGGAAATTTGGAGCACTTCTGCTATCTGAAAGTGAGGTCTAGCGACTACCGTTACCTACGAGTTCGCAAACAGCCTTAACACGCAACCGACAGCGCACTGACTGCGATGCACATAATGGAACAGAATGTTAATAAGCTGAGATGCCTACCTGGATATGTTTCCTGTGAGTTCGATAGCCGATTTTGCACCTAACAGCGAGCCACCTGTTCACTTCCACCATAGAGAAAGCTTCCACACTCATTTGCGCATCAATAAAGTACCAGAGTCTTGTTATTGCGAAGCAACAGACAACCACGAAGAACGCACGACAGAAGGGTCAGGTCATGTGATACTTCGACGCCATGTTTCAACGGGTTGTTGGCTTTCGTAAGCTCGCGACGCACATTTCCCTGCCAGAGATTTCAGTGATGTGCTTCATTATTGCGAGCTTTTGCTCTCTTTAGCATTCACTCTCTCTTTAGGAAGAAATAACGGTGTTCAAATTATGACCATATTTGTGGCTCTCACGATCGTTTCTAGCGCTTGCAGTACACAAAAGCATGGCCTTTGAGATTCGCTTACATTACTCTAAGGGAGTCGTGCCCGATACTGTAATTTGGATGTATTTAAGGGAGTTCATCAGCAAAGCGCACAGAGGGCAGCCAATTAAGTATGAAAGAGCTTAAAGCTAAACCTTGCCCACTGACCCCAATGAAATTCAAACGCATGGGCTTAGGCAATTAACACTTCGGAGCGGGACTCCGAGAGTAGCAGCGTAGGCATGTATATTTAAAGGGACACTAAAGAGACAATTGATTTCTTCTGCATGAGTAAATTACCTCTCTAGTACACCAAAAACACCACTCTTACTTCCATAAGACGCTTGGTAAGCCAGAAAAAGCGCAAGAGCTAAAGACGAGTGGCGACGCCTCCTTGAAGTTACCGCACATGGTCGCTGTGACGTCATCAATTTTGATGGCATCTAGGGCCTACTTCATTATATAGCGGTACAGATTGACTATATTGTTTTCTAAAGGAACCAAATATTAAATATGGCAAGTTTAGGGAACCTTTACTATGGTTTCTAGAATACATTTACTCAGCCAACGCGGCCCAAAAGCGAAAACATACTCTGGAATCCCTGACGTCACACTGACGCACCGGCGTCGGGGTTTCGGTGCGAAATTTAAATACTGATACTTCGACCTTCATTTTCTCATCTAATAATCAAACTATTATTCTGAAATGACTGCCTGCAGTGTTCTCAAACTGTTTTATTAGTCCAAACTGATTTGTTGTTTCACTTTAGTGTACGTTTAAGAGGAGCGGGGAAGGAACGCCGTTGTGTGCATTGCAAAGTTCTTAAAGGGACCCTAAAACGATTTCGTCAATTTTGTACAAACGTATCGAGTCGTCGGAGTATATCCTCCTGATCATTAATTGACGCATCTAAGTGATTCGCGTAAAGAGTGTAACTTATTATAAGGTTTTAAAATTGCACATCGCTCCTGATCGCAGCACACAGCTCGGCGGAGTTTTCAGTCGCCCCTACCCATATGACGTAAACACGATGTAAGAACAGGCTATAGTCGGATACAACTTTAGAAAAAAAGGGGGCGTTTACTGCTCCGACGCGGATGCATACGAGCATCCACCAATGGGCGCGCACTCTGGACTGACGTCATGAGCCGGACGGCCGGTGCCCCCACCGACGGAGAAGGTGGCCGCCCGTGCTTCGAACTGGGCCAAGTCGCGTCAGCTGTGTGCTTTTTTTTATATAAATACTTTTTCAATGGGAACTGATTCATTTTAAGCTTGGAAAACGAGTAGTAGGTACGCCGTGTACATACGAACAAATGCAAAAACCATGCAGAGCTGCTCTTCCTACTTTTGTCACTTGCAATGAAGCTAAAGAGCAGACGACGGGCAGCGTTGTAGAAGGCACGGTGTTATTTTTCTGTCGCTATCCGGCATGTGCTGTAGCACATGAGAGCTGTACTAAACCAGTCATCAAAATACAAAAGTCTTTATTTATGCGGAAAATTGCGCGCTTCAGGAGCACGATTTTTCGAGCGGGACTATTTTAGTCGCGGAGGCAATCGGCTGTCGCGCTTCGGTCATCTGGGCGGGGCCTCCCCTTTTTTTCTAAAGTTGTCTCCCAACGAAGGCCGTCCAGGCGGTAAGAAGTTGTGCATGTATCGCGCCGCCCTCGGCAGATGGCGCCACAGACCCAAGGGCCTTGGTTTTGAACCAGAGAAGCAGGGCGAGAGTCATTACGGATGTGAAAAGCGTCAATAAAACGTTCGCATTCGCCTCTTACGTTAAACTAGATGCGTATGTTATTCCAGCTTGAGACGGAAATTTGTTTGCGATGAATGAAGCATACGTTTCACGAGATTAAAGGGACCCTGAAACGATTTTGGCGATTTTCTACAAACGTACTGAGTCGTTAGAGTAGGTTCTTCTGATCATTAATTGATGCATCTAAGTGCTCTGCGTAAAGCGTGTAATTTATTATAAGGTTTTAAAAATACCCATCGCTGCCGATCGCAGCGCACTGCTCGGCGGAATTTTAAGCCGCCCCTACCCATATGATGCAAATAACCCATATTACGTCACATGGGCGAGCTATCTGATTGGCTGACCAGGGCGCGTGGTCGATAATTTTTCCAACTTTATGGTGAACAAATGATGCTCGTAATAGTTGGAATGTTAGTTACTTTGTTTTTGTAAAAAGAAAATAACTTATAGAGAATACACAAGAATAGTTTTTTAGTACACTTCAGCACTTCCGGCACACAGCAAGTGTCGTCTGCTTGTGTTACAACGTACTGCGTTTTGACGAGAGCTCCGCGGTCAGAGTCGGTCTCAGTCTTTTCGCGAGCACTATGATTCGACTTTGTTGCCTTGTGGACTGCAAACCTAGCGACCTGCAAACCGCGAGTCCAGTATTAGGGCAAACGCAAGCGCAAGGGCACAGGGTCTGGCCGCTTGACTGTGCCGGGATGAGCCACGAGATGAGCAGAAGGGCAAATGTGAACGGTCTCCACGGTGCAGCCACCTGGTGGCACAGAGCTCAACCATACACAGTAGCAGCAACGAAGTGTATTCTTTGCTGCTGGTGTGTATTTTTCGCAGGAGTGTAATCATCAACACGTTGATTTATAAATGTTTAAAATGCTTTACACTTGGTTAGAGCAATATTAGCGCTTTGTTTGATTCGTTATGCGCTGCGCCAGCAAGTGTCTGGACCGTGCAGACCGATCAGGCTGCTCACGTACGTCTACGCTAAAGTTCCTTCATCAGCTTGAGTTTATGCCTCCAGTCATTTGCCGAAATGACCAGCTTGCCTGTTTTTAGCGGAGTACCGGACACGTTCGGCGCTACGACAGAATGCTCGCAACGCACGCTGCTTCGATAGCTCTCGGTCGACGGCCAAGCGGCTAGCGGAGAGGTCTCGCGCGGGAGGGGGCGTGCTCCTAAACAACCGGAAGTGAGCGATGTGACGTCGCATCGTGACGCTGAACCAGTGAAGGCGGAGCTTAGCGCCGCTCGCTCGGCGAGCGAGTTGAGGAGGAAAAGCATAGCTAGGGAGGAGGGTAACTTCTAATCGCTTGCAGCTCCATTAATACGTAACGCTTCACTTAAATTGTGGTGCGAATGTTCTACTTAAGCTGTACCCTACGCGCCTACAAAATTTGTCCGAACCGTTTCAGGGGCCCTTTAAGCGTGCTCCGAGAGCTATGTAGTGCACGCGCTCATCCATGCCGGTACAGGAGCATGGCACGATGAGTCCAGCGCAACGGTAGTCGGCAATACTGGGGCGCTATTCTGGACATTCCGCCATTTTCTTCGGTGCGCGACGTAGGCGCGACGCATACAACATAGCGCTGGTGGCCCAGTTTTGCTTACGTAACGTGACGCCAACTTGACGTTTCGCCTAAGAAATTGAAATGAAGGCACTGAATATAGCGTTATCGGTAAAGCAAAACAGTTTTCCTCCGCAGTAAAAATAAAGCAGCTATCTCAAAGCGTATGATTATTTCGTCGAAAACGCTTCTCGCTTCCGTCGTCTGCTGCGTACAAGCCATCGTCTGCTTCAATAGCTAGGATGCGTGTCCCCGGAAAACGGAATGAGTCATCGCATGTTGGCTCCAACGCGCTTGTTTTCTTGCATACGCGACATACCAGTGTTGATGCGCGCACGTTCTAGGCGACGTTATCGCTATCTCGTGAAACGTAAGTGATTCAGCCCGACTCGGCTGGCTGAGAAACGGCCGAATATCACCGATAGCGTTGCGCACGCCAGAGATACCCACTAGAGCGACGCAAGCGCCGGCGCTGCCATGTCTTGTTCATTTCGCTAGTTACTCGCACCGACGGAGGAAACTTCAAGGCGCCGCCTTGCGTACATTTCTTTTTGCAAATTAGAAAGAGGCCGTTGTCATAACTTTTGAATGTGCGAAAAGGCATTAATCTTGATTACAATACAAATGCAGCAGTGAAAAGTGGACAACATTGCCGAAAGTTTGCTATGTTCAACCAATATTATTTCGTATAAAGGCGTTCTTTTAAAAAATGATGGCTCCAAACACAAATGCCAACACCACCTTAGAGCGATGCAAATACTATGAGCACGCGTTATGAACAAAAGATTTTCGTGGTGCCAAACGACGGGGAAAATGTGGCGATATGCATTCCTCTCAGCTGCCATTGCATATGGCTGCCCATTAGCATAATTCGCGCGGCTCGTCGCAGCAAAAATTATGGCGGAAAATCTCAGCAATGGCGGCCCTGCGCAACGTCACGCATCGTCAAAATGACGTTTACGAAACAGCCCTTCCTGTGACGCTCCTCATGAGATATTCCTTCAGCCAATCAGCAAGCTGGCATGGCGCATATCTTGAATCGCCACCACATATTCGCGCAATTGTAGATGCATTGCACTGGCTTCTGCACGCTACCGCTCACATTCTTTTTGAAGCGCTAACATCAACATATATCTGCCAAGGACCAAAAAAATGTATTAGTCCATAACATTTGCAGCTCCACGTCACGTTTCGTCATCTTGATGAAAACGCAAAATTGCATTTTGCAATACTTCCGCTTCCCGGCACGAATTTCAAAACACGTGACCTTTCGACAGCCAATCAGAGAGTAAACATGGCGGATAATGGCGGCTGTGCAGCCGCCATGCGTGTCCAGAATAGCGCCCCTGATCAGGCTTCTTGACGCTTCAGCGAACTGTGTAAAATGTTAGAGCGGCTACGATATCTAATTGAATTGAATTTATTGATAGGAAGGACAGAGAGGTCGACCTGAGCTAGTGCGCTCTAGTCTGCTACTCTGCACTGGGGAAGAGGGAAGGGGAGTGAAAGTATTGGGATGGATGATGATGATGATAAGAGAAGTGGTGAGTGCTTAAAGGGCCCCTGAAACGGTTCGGACAAATTTTGTAGACGCGTAGCGTACAGCTTAAGTAGAACATTCGCACCACAATTTAAGTGAAGCGTTACGTATTAATGGAGCTACAAGCGATTAGAAGTTACCCTCCTCCCCAGCCATGCTTTTCCTCCTCAACTCGTTCGCCGAGCGAGCGGGGCTAAGCTCCGCCTTCACTGGTCCTGCGTCACGATGCGACGTCACATCATCCACTTCCGGTTGTTTTGAAGCCCGCCCGCGCGAAACCTCTCCGCTAGCCGCTTGGCTGTCGACCCCAAGCGAGAGCTATCGAAGCAGCGTGCGTTGCGAGCATTCTGTCGTAGCGCCGAACGTGTCTGGTATTCCGTTAGCCACATGCAAGCTGGTCATATCGGCAAATGACTGGAGGCGTAAACTCAAGCTGATGAAGGAACTTTGGCGCAGACGTACGTGAGCGGCCTGATCGGCCTGCATGGTCCAGACACTTGTTGGCGCAGCGCTTAACCAGCCAAACAAAGCGCTAATATTGCTCTAACCAAGTGTAAAACATTTTAAACATTTTTAAAAGCAACGTGTTGATGATTACACTCCTGCGAAAAATACGCACCAGCAGCAAAAAAGAATACGCTTCGTTGCTGCTACTGTGTATGGTTGAGCTCTATGCCACCAGGTGGCTGCACCGTGCAGACCATTCACATTTGCCCTTCTGCTCATCTCGGCTTATCCCATTACGGCACAGTCAAGCGGCCAGACCCTATCCCCTTGCGCTTACGTTTGTCCTAATACGGGACTCGCGAAACGCTAGTGCATTGGTAATCTTCCGGTGTAAAGTGACGGCCACAAACGTGCAAATCCTGGCGCCGGTCGGATAGCGGCAGTCCGATGCGCAGCAGCCAGTTCGCTCGTACGCTGCCCTGCAGAGGGACACGATGTCGCAGCTTCACATACTGCCAGTCGCTACGTTTGCAGTCCACAAGGCAACAAAGTTGAATCATAGTCCTCGCGAAAAGACTGAGACCAACTCTGACCGCGGAGCTCTCGTCAAAATGGAGTACGCTGTAACACAAGCAGACGACACTTGCTGTGTGCCGGAAGTGCTTAAGTGTACTGAAAAATTGTTCTTGTGCATTCTCTTTCTGCTACTTTCTCTTTATAAAAACAAATTAACTAACATTTCAACTATTACGAAGATCATTTGTTTACCATAAAGTTGGAAAAATTATCGATCATGCGCCCTGGTCAGCCAATCGGATAGCTCGCCCCACTGACGTCATATGGGTTATTTCGGTCATATGGGTAGGGGCGGCTTAAAATTCCGCCGAGCAGTGCGCTGCGATCGGCAGCGATGTGCATTTTTGAAACCTTATAATAAATTACATGCTTTACGCAGAGCACTTAGATGTGTCAATTAATGATCAGAAGGACCTACTCTAACGACTCAGTACGTTTGTAGAAAATCGTCAAAAGCGTTTCAGGGTCCCTTTAAGTACATGAGACAGTTGCCTCGCTAGAGCCGCTCGTCGAGCTTGCTGTCCTGCAGGAACTTCAACAATACTTTTGTTGCACGCATTGAAATTGTAGTGTCAGGCCATGGGCCGAGGATAGCGTCCTCCGACAGTAGTTGTCTGCCAACGCTGGCTAGAAAACTGTCTAACGTCCTTCGCTGCAGCATGCATGCTGGGCAGTCTCATAGTACGTGTTGCAGTGTTTCGGGCATCTGGCAGTGTTCACAATCAGGGCTGTTCGATTGGCCGATGAGGTGTGCGTAGCGACCGGTGAAAGCAACGCCGAGCCGAATCCTGTGTAGCAATGATGTTTTGCTCCGTGTAAGCTTCGAGGGCAAACAGAATTTACCGTCTGGGTCAATCGTATGTAGACGTCTGTGAATGTTATCAGAGTGGGCTCTGTAAGCCTTTGTGAGGTCCTGCATGAGTGCCTTGATCATGGAGTTGGTGTCGTGTCGCGAGTAGGCAATCCGTACTCATCAGAGGAAGAGGAGGCCGATCTTGCCTCACTGTCAGCGAGTTCATTACCAAAAACACCACAATGGCTAGGCACCCATTGAAAGGTGATCACGTGGCCACTTAACTCGGCACTGTGATGAAGTTCGAATATTTCCAGCACGTGCAGATAATATGGTCCTTTCTTTAAAAAGTATTTTAGCGCCTGTAGCGCTGATTTGGCATCGCACAATATCGTCCATTTATGGGGTGTCTGCGTTCTCATAAAATGGACAGCCTCCCGTATTCCCGCAAGTTCCGCAGCCGTAGATGTCGATTTGTGGTCTAATCGAGATCGTTGAGTAATTCCTAGTTGTGGGATGACAAATGCGGCCGTTGTGGCAGATGGCGTGGCCGAACCATCGGTATATACTTGTACAGTCCCACTATATAATGTAAATATGTGGGACAGGGTGAGCTGCCTCAAGCCAATAGCGGAAACGTGAGATTTCTTCATAATTCCGGGTATCTGAAGCCTCACTAGTGGTCTTGGCAATGTCCATGGAGGTGTCGCGGGGATGTCGGTGGCCTGGAATCTTGCAGGTGTAATGCTTGCGTGACATGCAATAGCTTTAGAAAAAGCACAGTCAAGGTTGGTGCTTGGAAGTGTTGACAGTGGATGCTGTGAGTGTCTGGTTAGCAGGCGAAGATAGGTTCGCACAGGTTCACAAGACCTGTATATGTCGATTGGACAAGCCCGTGTTTCCGCTATTGCGCCCTTAGTTGACGTGCAGCGTGGCAAGCCAAGACATATTCGTAGTGCTTGTGCCTGAAGGCTCTCCAGCGTGCGTATACAAGATGACCCCATGTTAGATAACACAGGCATGCTGTAGCGTATGTAGCCCACAAAAAGTGCCTGGTAAACTTGGAGCAAACTTCGCTCAGAGGGGCCCCATCTCAGTCCTGATATTACACGAAGAACGTGTATGAAGTTGGTCAGTTTAGCCCTAAGCGCAGTAACATGTTTGGTCCAAGAAAGACTGCGGTCTATTACCGCGCCAAGATATCTATGGTGGGTGACTAAAGGGAGCGCCATTCCGTCGACAACGATTGGATAATGTGACATTGATTTGCGCGACTGCACACTTAGTTGCTGAGAGTTGCAGGCCTCTACGGCGCAAGTACTTCGCCGTTATGGTAGCCGCACGTTGGAGCCTTGCACGCACTTGTGGACGTGTGACCCCAGATGACCAAATACAGATATCATCCGCGTACGTACTGATACGCGCTGTTTCAGGTAGCTCGTCTGCAAGGCCCACCAGTATGATATTGAACAATATTTGGCTAAGGACACCACCCTGCGGAACACCCCTGCGAACGTCATGTCTGTTAGTCTCGCCATCCGAAGTGGACATGAAAATGGTGCGGCCACTGAGGTAACTCTGCAGCCATGCATACATCCGGCCACCAACACCAATATCCTCAAGCGCCTGAAGAATTGAATGGTGGAAGACGTTGTCGTAGGTACTTTTGATATCCAGAAATATTGCGCATACCAGATGACGGCGTCTCTTTTCCTGTTGAACAGAAGATGCTAGGTCGATCACACCGTCAATGGATGATCGGCCTCTTCTGAATCCATTGATGAAATCAGGAAGTCCACCACTTTTCTCGAGCCGCCATTCCAGTCTGCTCAGTACCATCCGCTCCATCACTTTATCGACACAGCTTTCCAAGGCTATTGGCCGATAATGTGAGAGATCATGTGGGCATTTCCCAGGTTTTAGCAAAGCCACAAGACGACTGCACTTCCAGTGATTAGGCACAGTTGCTATGTCCCACGTAGAGTTGTAGAGCGCCAGGAGAATTTCTCGAGCTTCTACTCCAATATGTCAAATCGCGGAGTATGTAATTCCGTCTGGTCCTGGACAAGTTGACCGGCGGGAACTAGATATCGCAGCGTCGAGCTCGTGCATAGCAAAAGGCGCGTCCAGACGGTGATCACTAGATGACGGGAAAGTCAGTCATGAATGGGTTGGTATATCGTTCGAGGAGCTCAGAAGTAATTTGCAGAAGTCATCGGCGACCTCAACTTCACGCCGGCCTTGCCGTATGGCCACAGCGCTGAACGGGTGAAGCTGTTTGTGGAGGCGAGCGAAGACTTCGTACAATTTTCCGAGTTCTAGAAAGATGTTTTCTCGGATCCAGAGAGCCACATAATGATCTCCAGCGTTGTTTGTCAAGCTTGTCAAGGTGGCGCAGGACATGACGCTGAGCCCGGCGTGATGCAGTGACGTCTAATGGTGATTTGGTCCTTCTGTATTTCCGTTCTGCTCAACGCCGTATCGCGCGAAGTCGCTCGAGTGTACTGGTCATCGTTGGTTGATCTAGGTGAAGGTGCGCTAAGGTGTTTTGTTGTGTCACGTAAAGTTGCCGCGATGACATCGTCAATATTGGATGGTGCTTGGATGGCTTGACATGCGGTGGTCACAGATTCTCGATGTGTTGGCCAATCGATAGAACGCACAGTGAGCGGAGGTGGGGGATGTAACCATTTCAACTGAACATATGTTGGTAGATGGTCACTTCCATGGGTGTCGAGATCAGTGCACCATCGTGTAGCAGACAGCAGGCTTTTTGAAACAAACGCAATGTCAAGACAACTGCTGTAGTAAGAGCCTCGAAGGTATGTTAGCGAGTCATCATTGATCACCATCAAGCCTTGACTAAGCATGAAGTCAGTCAAGTCTCTACCGCGGGCGTTCGTCGAAGCAGAGCCCCACATTGGATGGTGGGCATTAAAGTCACCGATGACTATGTGGGGACCCGGACAAGCTTTCAGTATGGATAGCAAATATGAACAGTCTATGATCGATGTTGGGGGTATATATCCGCCAATTACTGAGAGTGTGCGCCGCTTGTACTTCAGCGTTATGCAAACGTACTCGTTGGAAGCGTCTGCAGGAATGTCTTTACGAAGGCACGTTAAATCCCGACGAACAAAAGTGAGCACTTTGCTTAAATTGTGATCATTCCTTGACCACAATGGCACATATCCAGATACGCGTAGTAAAGACGTCATGTTTGGTTCACATATTACAGCCACGGGAAACTGGTATTTGAGCATCCATTGCCGAAAGTTTGCGAGGCGGCCTCGTAGGCCTCTGGCATTCCACTGCATTATTGCAGATCTTCGTAATTGGTTTTCAAAAGAGAGCGCCATGATGCCTTGTTGTAGGGCCGCGAGGAGCGGATCCAAAGGTTCTAGAACATAAAGCGCGGTCTTAGCAACCGGCGTTTGTAGTCCGCAGAGAAGTGAACGCATCGTAGTTATCAGGTGTTTCAGCATACTTCGTACATTTTCATTTTCTGTCTTATCATGCTCAACCACCTTTGCAGACTCATCACCCGACGCATTTAAGCCTGTTTGTTTGGGTGAGAGCGACGGCCAGTCAATGTCAGAGTCGGTCGGCGGAAGCGTCGTTTTATGCAGCGCATGTGTTCCACGTGCTGCTGCCGAAGAAGGTACGTCGGGCCCGCATCTTTATCGCAGAAGCAAACTTGGCAAGCGCGCAGTTTGCCATGTGGCCATACTGCTCTTGTCTTGCTGTCGTCTGTGCTGCGATCGACGTCTGCGGTGGCGTATCGACGTAGCAGCCTGTTAATGAGTGGAGTTATCCCGCACCATCTTTCGAAGCACTGACATTTCCTCCTTGATTTTCTGGCAGTCTTTTGATGTCGCTTCATGTGGACCGGCGCAATTAGGACATTTTAGGGCAGTAGCATCGCAGCTATCATTTTGATGGGCCCGTCCACATCGTTGGCATGTTACGCCGCCCTTACAAGCTGCGCTTACGTGTCCTATTTTGAAACACTTCCGGCACTGCACGTAAGGGCGCACACGGTGTCTTACGTATCCTACTTTTAGGTAGTCAGGTAATGTTTCAGAGTCAAATACTATTTTAATACACCGGGATTGACCGAAGCGGTGAATCTGCACTATTGGTGTGGTGGAATTCAAAAGCCTCTCGAGGTCAGTGTCTGCGATTTCTTTGTCCACGTCAGAAATAACGCCAGTCGAGGTTCCTTTTCCACAGGCAAAGAAGGAGCGCACTGGGATGTTTCCTAGTAGTGTGGCAGCCTTTAGCGTATCCAGAATTGACTTGTTGTTCACGTCAACCGAAAGGATGTTCCTACATGCGTTAATTCTGATCTCGCTGACTTGGCCTGGCGCAATTCGCTCAAAGTACTCTGTTAAGCTCTGCCTGTTCAAGGTATTCAGATCGTCGGTAGCTGTGGTAGGGACGTAAGCAACAGCGAATGATTGCTTACCACTGTCCCGCCTGGGCAACGATTCACTGTCTGTTGATGTCCTCCTGAGTTTTCTCTTCAAACGGCGACCCACGGCAAGTGTGAAATCGTTGTCCGATTCCATTTCTTCAACCGTTGAGCTGTCGGAAGATTCAAGGGCGACAGTGGAAGGGCCAGTGCGGTCCCTTGTCCCCGATGCAGCCAGTGGTGGACGACCAGGGTCAAACGCTTGGTTGGGATTCCTATCCCCCATCCAGGAGGATGACGTTGTGCCCTTTGCACAGCTTCTGATGTCGAAATACGTCCGAGACACAGGAAAAAGAAGAGACCACAGCTATAGGTGTTCTTCTTCTACGATATCTAACCCACCTACCGAGCTTACCACGATGAGATGCCAAAACCTCCGCGCGAAAAGTAGTTTTATGTGTACTGTAACCTTATATATAAGCTCGCAGTTAAATTGTAATGCGCTGCAAAAGAACTTTCCGGCGTGGCTATTCGAAGGCCGCATTTATTAATAACCGAAGTTCAATGTTTGATAGAGGCGGTTGTGATGTTAGTGTACAGGATGGGCTAGCCTTTGGTTTGTCGGCATTTGCTCCGCGTGAGTCAATCATATGGATGACTGTCATCTAAAAGCCAGAGACGCAAAAGCAGTTAAGTTTTGTGCAGATTTACGTTTATTTGACATGTACAGAGAGCATGCCATAAACTGAATTATTCGTACAAGCGTTAATGTTCTATAAACAAACTGGACACTGGTACACATTTCGCGCACACAGGTAAGTTCATGACGCCCATAATTTATTTCAGCAATCTAAAGGTAGAGTTTTCCCCTACTGAAGCTTCGACAGCTTTCGCAGCTCCTGCGACTTATTTTTTGCCTCAGATTTCTGTTGTTTGCAGAACTGCCTCAGTCTCATGGCTACATAACTGCGTAGCACGCCAGCCAGAAGTTCTTCTTTATGATCGGCACAACAGAACTGAAACTTGTACTTATCAAGCATGTTGTCCAATGTTAATTCATAGGCATTTCTGAGAGCCACGGCAGACGAGGCTTGAAGTGGTTTTCGCAGACGTGATCATTCGGCTGAAGGACTCGATCCTTCCTTGGGATAGCTCGACGCCAAAGGTTCAAGCGTTCTTCGTCTTTCCATGCGGGGAAAGAGAGACAATTTTTCTGTACAGCCTTTGCAACCCGTTCTGCAGCGGGGAACAAAACATTTCCTGGCCTCACTCACATGTGCCCGCCTTAAACCACAAAAAGAAACGCCGATCCGCGTTGAGATAGGAGCGAGCGGCGCTAACATAGCCAACGTAAGCCCGTGACATCGCCGTGCCATCTGTCGGAGAGTGACCAAAACATGCACCAGTGTTGGGACACGGCCGCTACATGTTTAGCGGCCGCCGTTCCCACAACTAAAGTATTCTACCGTGGACGTAAATCACCCAATTGACGTCAGTAGGGCGAGCTGTACGATTAGCTGCCCAGGGCGCGTCATCGATTTTTCCACCTTTATGGTGAACAAATGATGTTCGTAATAGTTGGAATGTTAGTTAATTTGTTTCTATGAAAAGAAAGTAACAGAAAGAGAATGCGCAAGAACAATTTTTAGTATACTTAAGCATTTCCGGCACACAGCAAGTGTCGTCTGCTTGTGTTACAACGTGCTCCATTTTGACGGGAAGAGTCGATCTCATTCTTTTCGAGAGCACCATGATTCGACTTTGTTGGGTTATGGGCAGCAAATGCAGCGACGATGTCAAGCTGTGAGATAACGTGTCCCACTGCAAGGCAGCAGAGGAGCGGACTGGCTGCAGCGCATCGCACTGCCGCTATCCGATCGGCGCCAGGATTTGCGCGTTCGCCAAAGGCCGTCACTTTACACCGGAGGATTACCATCACAATAGCGTTTCGCGAGTCTGGTATTCGGGTAAATGCAAGCGCAAATGGACATGGCGTGGCCGTTTGACCAGTTTGACCGTGCCGTTTCACAGGATGAGCAGAAGCACAAATGTGAATGGGCAGGTTGCAAGTGCATAGGCGGCGCCCTGTCTTTCCGACCCCCAGCGCCATCTGACGAATAGTTGCGCGAATGTGGTAGGATAACTCACGGCGTCAGCGGCCCGCGCTGCGTGTTTGGCGTCCTGCCAAACGGTAGCGATGGCGCTAAACAGCGTGCCGATATTAATTTTAACCGGGTTTCGGGCATTACAAGATCTTCATAGCTTTTTTCGTGAAAAGAATTTAGAGAAAGGAAGTCGTCTATTTGAAGTGGGGCACGTCTACGACGTGAGGGAAGTGTTGAACTCGCACTAATCGGAAGTGACTGCTAGGTTTATTCCGCAAACGAAAAATAATGCACCAGCGAGATGCGTGAAGCTCAGCGTAAGTTACTTCGTCATCTACGGTGTGGACGCATGAAATTGTAGGCGAAATTGATTCTTGAAGATCGGCGACAGCAGACAAATCCTAGCGGGGAGCTGCGATTGCCGTGCTGGCATCGCAGGGAAGTGCAAGGACGCCGCGGTAGTTTCCCTGTACATACATGACGGCAAATACGAATCCAAAACATCTCATCCAGGAACGTGGAGCGTACGAACGACTCGTAAGACCTACCAGAAGTATTCTAACGTTGCTCTCCCCAAACACAGAAAAAAGGGGATGAACTTACCAGTTGTGTTAGGCTACGCTGGGAAAATATTTTCGCCCAAGTTACTGGAAGTGCGATACTCTTATGTTGCGATTTTTTCAGTGCGTGCAAAGGAGGTTCCAATAAACCACGTTGTCAAAAATTTTGGTTATCTCAACTGCCCCTTCGTTGATATGCTGGGCGCAGAAGAGTGTATGCCAGCTCAGCCGGCTGCAACCCCTCCTGAAATCTCTCAGCAAGCCCTAGCGCTGTTTGAATGGGAGAGGATTGGGAAAGAGTTCCACAGCTTTACTGCAGTACAGTGTGGGAACAAACTACTTTGTTTGCTGCATATCCTGGTACGCACTGCAGGCAGTGACGTACCAACGGGGGGGGGGGGGTGCGTGGGCCCCGGGTCCAAGGGGCCTGTGTGGGGGTGTCATATACGTCTGGAGACACACGGAAATTGTTGATAACCTCACCTTCCTCGAATAAACCCGGGGGAGGGGGGGAGGGGACAGAAGACCTATGGGCCCCGGGTGCCAGACGACCTAGCTACGCCACTGACTGCAGGTGTCCCGTTGCTGCCATCATTGCTGTAAAAGCAAGGAATTCAGCGTTATAACGCACTTGGCATAACGCCGGAACATAAAACAGCTTATGCCGTCTGACGAGCGCTATCCAGTGTTGACGCCGTTCTGCTTCATACGGTCGGCTTGGAAACCTGTAAAACTTTGTTCCTCGTGAGTTGGTGTACGTGCTGTTGCAGCCCACTACTCAACAGCTCGGGTTGCACTTCGGCATTGCTCAGAAAAGGCAACAGCTACGCGCGAAACAGTCCACATACAGGCTTTCCGAACGCAAGCGGGCCGGTCGTATCCTGCCGGTTCCGCGCTCGCCGCCGCGAGGGGCGCCCTAGTAGGCGCGGGAACTACGTTCGCAACCTGCCTATGGTCTGCATGGTGCAGCCACCTGTTGGCACAGAGCTCAATCACACACAGTATCAGTAACGAAGGGTATTCTTCTTTGCTGCTGGTGTGAATTTTTAGCACGAGTTTAATCGTTAACACGTTGTTTGTGTAAATGTTTAAAATGTTGGTAAAATATTGGCGCTTTGTTTGGCTGGTGAAGCTCTGCGCCAACAAGTAGCTGGACCATGCAGGCCGATCAGGCCGCTCACGTATACGTGGCTTGAGTTTACGCCTCCAGCCATCTAGCTGTCGAAACGCCCAGCTCGCCGCCTGTGGTTACCGGAATACCAGACACGTTCGGCGCTGTGACAGAATGCTCGCAACGCACGCTGCTTCGATAGCTCTTGCTTGGGGTTGACTACCAAGAAACTGATGGAGAGTTTGGAGAGGCTTCGCGTGCTCGCTCCTACAGAGCCGGAAGTCGACGACCCGGCGTGCCATCATGACGCAGAGCCAGTGAAGGTGGAGCTTAGCCCCGATCTCACGGCGAACCAGTTCAGGAGAAAAAGCATGACTATGTATGAGGATAACTTGTAATTGTCCGTAGCTATCTTAATATGACACGCTTCACACAAATTGTGGTGCGAATGATTAATTTCAGCTGTACCTTACGCGTCTACAAAATTTTTCCGAGCCGTTTCAGGGGCCCTTTAGGAAGGCCATAGTGTCAGTTGTGAGAGCCGTATGCTCGGACAATCCCAGACAGCCCTGCTCCACTTCGAGGCACCCCAGATGCCTAGGTTTGTGCACTTCTACGGAGGGGAGATGCCGAGACTACAAGCCGACGAGACAGTTCTGGCCCATCTGTAGAGCCACCGGACACCAACCAGACGTCTGCCCCAACCCAACGGTTCGTGCGTGCAACGTCTGCAACCTTTTTAACCCAGACGCCGGACACACTTGTGTTCCGAAGTGCGCCCTGTGCGGAGGAGCCTATCTCACGGTCGCAACAGAGTACAACTACAAACTCAAGTGCAATCCCCCCAGATGAAAACCTGCCTCCACCCCCATACCCAAAACCCAACGACAGCCCCGCCCGGCCACTCAGTCGACCAAAGCGGCTGACCTTCGCCCGCGGTGGGCTAGATCCGAGCGGGAAGACTCCGACTTCGACTATTCGGAGTCGTCGAGCACCTACGGATCCCGGTTTGGTTCCAACCCGAGGTCCAGATCCCGCTCCTGCTCGCGCCCCGGCTTGACTTCCGGTCAACCAGACGGTGATCTCGGTTGACGCCCAAGCAGCAGCAGCAGCAGCAGCGGGCAGCACCAACCACCGCGGCACCTAAAGACAAGGGGCCCCAGCAGCACCAACGGAGTACCAAAGAAGCCTCACTCAAGAGGATTACCACCAAATAACACGAGGTAAGCTGGTCATCAGTAGCTTCCCCCTCGTATAAAAAACCGCAGACGCCATCTATGAAATTCGAACAGGAACTCGTGAGCATGCGCGCACAGATACAGGCACACAAGAAAACAGACAACTCAAACAGTGACACAGCTCATAAAAATACCACAAGAGATAGCACCACACCAGGCCATCATTGACTTACAAAACCATGTCGATGCCATCCGCACCCAGATGCAAGCCTTCAGGCACGCTACACGCGCCCAGTTGAAAAAAATAATAACAGAGACTGCAATACAACGCATAGAGGTAGCAATAAAACACATGGAAGCCAATGTAGACAGCAAGCTTAAGGGGTTGGGACACCAAATTTTGAGGCTATAAAAAGCATGTTGTAGGCTGCTTCCGTATGCAAGGACACACAGAACGAGGTATCGGACGCTGCAAACGTTTCAAAATAATTTTAATTCAGCTCCAAAAAGTCATTAAAAACTCCTTCTCGTAGTCGAGACCCATCGCTAGCGCGGCAGCTACTACGTCACAGAGGAGGAACGAAAATATTGACGTCATAGCACACCAGCACAAAAACGTGACGTATGATGAGTAGCGATGAAATGCCGATTACGGAGCCTGCTGAGCCGAGCGACCGAGCATAGCCTCCACTATGACCGAGCTACAGGCATATAGAAATCCTTAATGCAAAGAAGGGGTAAGGCGTGCAGACACGGACACTCGAGGAGAGAAGTGGACAGCACGAACGCCGCACGGCGGCCCGCGAATGGCAAACTGCGTGCGGCGAGTTGCCGTGGCGACGGGCCTTTGCACGTTTGAGTGAAAAACAGTAGCCGGCCGACTCCGAAAGGGACCAGGATCTACGGCGTTCGTGTTGTCCGCTTCTCTCCTCGCATAGTCACACAGTTCGGCAGCTCGGAGCGGTCTCTCCTTCGCTTGGCCTTTCTCAATGTGAAGGCCCGTCCACGCTACCGGCACGGAAACTCGCCGCACGCCGTTTGCCGTTCGCGGGCCCCCGTGCGACGGCGGTTTTGCTCGCGAACGGCGAGATTTCCTAGCCGTAGAGAGCACGGGCCCGGGACCCATTTCTGCGGCAGCCGTACGGCGAAGCGGCTAATCAGCGTCCGAGGAGTGGTCACTCTGTGCACCGACGGCAGCTTCACCGCCTCTGATCGTTCGGCGCCGCCGATATCGTGGCTAGGCCTTTTCCGGTTCACTTCGAAGCTAAAGCTTACGGCGCTTCGGAATGAATCACCGACTCTCACAAGCCGCAATATTTTCTTACCGTTGTTGTCGCTCTTCGCTATAATTATAATAATCGCAACATGCACTTCGAATCGCCAGTTGACTTCTGCTGGCAGAGCACGCGTATGCGCGAGCAGACGACGCAGCATATTTTTACGTCACTATTTTTTGTGGCCCACGTGACCAAGCCATGTTGCGTTTCCTCCTCTGTGACGTCATAGCATCCCCCGGAGCCCAAAAACCGAAACCGAAATCGCTCGGTATAATAATGCTATTATTAAATTATTTATCGGATATATATGAATCCCGCTGTGTGTATCGTGCTCCCTGAAGCATGACGCAACGTTTGAATCAACAAACGCATGAACGAAAATTTTGATGTCTCCACCCCTTTAAGGACCACCTTCACTCCATAAAACTACGAAAGGCGCCACGACAGAACCTCTACAAGGCTACATATGCGGCAAGACCGAACCAAATACATCAGGTCATAACATCACCGACCACAACATCCAACAATGCCTAGACCATACAGGCAAGTCAAAGAAAACTTGGAAATTTGGCAATGGAACTGCCCTGGGTACTGAAGGAAGAAAAGGGCTGCTGAAACAATTGATCGCTCATTCTGCAAAGCCACTGGGGGTCATAGCCCTACAAGAGCCCGGTACTCGACCAACACTACATGGCTACGAGGAATACCACACAAGTCAAGACGACAACTGGAAGGTAGCCACACTAGCAGACAGAAACATCACAACCATGCAACACAAACCCATAGACGATATAGACGTACTACATATACTCCTCGTACTCGTCTACAATAGCAAGCAGAAACAGAGCACCTTCGTCCTAAACATCTACTGCCTCCCCCCCCCCCCCGCCCCCAGCCCAAAGGCGGGCAAACATAGTGAAACTCTTTGGTAGTGACTACAGTGACGGGGCCCGGCACTTTAAGATCTGTACTACAGTGACGGGGCCCGGTACTTTAACATAATCGTGCACTACAGTGACGGGGCCCGGCACTTTAACATCTGTACTACAATGACGGGGCCCGGCACTTTAACATACACACTACAGTGACGGGGCCCGTCTCCTTAACCACAGACGGGACCGGCACTTTACGTCAACACTGTAGCGACGTCAATGGCCGCACTTCTTTCAAACATTCTATGCAAACAACTTCAAGCACTTCACGGCAGGCAGTGAACTTTATTAAGGTCCTGAGGAGCGACTCCGAAACCCCCTTATGAGGGAGGGGGCCGCCGCGAGCCGTTCCGACGTTGGGACGGGCAGGCCGTGCCTGACCGCCTCCTCCCACTCTTCTTCCGTGGTGAGATGACCGTGGTCCCGTAACGAGGGACACCGCCAGAGCATGTGTTCTAAAGTGCAGAATGGATCTCCGCAATCCGGACACCTGCCCCGCACGGACGCGGCATTAGGTTGCCCCTGTGATCCACCACGGCCGCCGCGAACCGGTCGGACGAACCGTATTGGGCGACGTCGACGAACGCGACCGATCGTGGTTCGTCGGCGACGGATCCGAGAAGTGCGGCCCGCGCCCGGCGTGTGCCTACATTGCGTTGCGGGTGCACGTTGCGCGGGAACGGCGAGACCGTGACGGCCTCCCGCGACCACGCGTCGAGCACGCGCCGCCTTTCCCTGGCGGGTTAAAGTCCAGCGGACTAAGTTCTGTGACCCAACCTCATCGAAAGTGTTGTGGACCCCCAGCTGCATGAGTTTCTCGGTGCTGGCGCCTATGGGGATGCCAAGCACTTTACGGACCGCGGTATTTTATTCCAGTACTGTCCACAACACCACGTGAATTTCACGATGTCAGCAACTTCCGTGCAGTAATCGAATACATTGATTGCACACATACGGATCGAACGACCGCAATGGGTACTTGTCCACGAATGTATAATCTTTTGCGTATGCACTGTAACACGTATGATGATTATAATAAAGAAAGAAAAGTTCATTCTAATGGAAGGGGAACGGTAAAAACACATTTAAAAAGTCACGGCTCATGTTCCTGCTTGTGAGCACCTGACAATCAATATTCTACTGAATTAAGAAAAAGAAGCAGCGGGTAATTGCTCGCTTAGAAGACCGATAAACATGCAGTTCGATGAAATTTGAGAAATAATGATATTGAAGCTTCCAAGACTTTAGAAGAAAAGAAAAAGAAAATTAAGACTGAATCAACGCGACGGAACATCACAAGTCGCTGTAGGCGTCGAAGACCCTAGCTATAACGAAATTATTTTTGAACAGCTCCGATAGTGTCGATGCAACAATGGTAGCTTGCGTACTGTCAAATGCTCATATGCTGCGGCATAAAGCTCACGGCACTGTGTGAAAACGTGCTCGGAGCGAAAGCGAAACATTGCGCGAGGACATGAATGCAGACGCGAAGTCTGTCACCGCGAACCCGTGCGATCGCTGCATTGCAGCTTTATGCTACATTTATTTACACAGACAGCCATCCCACTATAAGAACATATTTCACATATTTTTCTCAGCGATTGCTTACGTTTCACGCAAACCGGTTCGGTGGAATCGATTGCGGCGACCGCTCGCAGTCCCAGCTTACTGTACGTAGTAGGCAAATAGATAGCGTTTGTAAACCATTATGTGCTTTCTGTTTGTCCAACATGATTATTTTAAAGGTAAAATACTGCCATTTCGAGAGTACTTGCAAAATTGTTCAGGAGGGCTGCCGCGTAGTATGTTTATTTAACCTTTATTTAACGCCGACGCATATGAGGCGCTTCCGACAGATGGCGACTCCGTAAGTCGACCTCGCCCCCAATACCGACATAGTGACGGCCCCGTCGGTGTAGTGTTGTTGTTAAAGCGACGGGCCCCGTCACCGTAGTGTGGATGTTAAAGTACCGGGCCCCGTCACTGTAGTGCAGATGTTAAAGTGCCGGGCCCCGTCACTGTAGCCACTACCAAACTCTTTAGGGACACCCTCCACCTTGCCAAAGCCTGGTAATCATAGGCGATTTCAACGCTCAGAACACGCTGTGGGGGTACCACGCAGAGGCAGCCTGTAAGGGTCTCCAGCTAGAAACACTAATTGAAAAGCGTCACCTCACACTCATCGCAGACCCGAGCATACTGACGAGGGAAGGTAATAGCGTAACACGAGACACCATTCCCGACCGCGCCTTCATCACACAAACCACGCAAGCCGAACCACGTGAGCCGATGTCGATGGAGGCCATTAACTCTCGCTCGCTTGCATACCAATCCCTCTTTCATGCGCACTGTTCCGAGTCATGATTAAAAAGCGTCTTCCAGCTTCGCCGCCCAGAGCACCGATAGGTGCGACAGAAAGGAATGCGGAGGAGTATGGAATGCAGGAGCAGCGACGGCGATGCCACACTTCACCGCGGTGTCAGAGTCAGCTGTTCGCGCGACGGCCAACACGCGGTTCACTGCCGTGTGACAAAATTAATACAGTGGTCATATTGATACAAGAATGTCATGTTAAAATAATTTACATAGAGCCAGGAAGTAGCAGCTCAACCGCACTGTCGTACTCGGTCAGCATGCATAATCTTCACATCTAGGCTGTAGACCAGAACACGCTAGTCTCGCACCCAGACTATAAGTGCTGGGCTTACTGACGCTTCTAAACGACTGTTTGCTAAGGCAATTGCCTAATTACAATAGAGCTAGTTTCAACTGCGCAGGTCCTAAAACTTTACGTTCGCCTCAATCCGTTGCTAAAAGCCGCATCGAAGACATTTAGTTGTGAAGTTTGTCTTGCATTAATCCTACCTAAATCTCATTCAGAAATGGCATCGCTTTGCAGAGAAATCTTAAGCGCATGGAGCAGCTCAATTTCCTTTTCTTTTTCATTAAGTATTCTACGGTAGCAGCCCTTTGCAATAACAATTTCATTCTTTTGATCTCCTTATAAGATACTGCCCACAGTCAGGTCCTTCTCTGCCACAGTTAAACAGAAAGTGAACAGCTGTGCTCGGCGAACAATCTCGCGCTATGCGCAACGGGGAGTTGGCGCTTACTTACTGGTAAGAGGCGGTGCAACAGCCCATTTGTTTGCATCTGGTGAAAAGTGGGACCACTGGCGCTTTGTTGCGAATGCGCGGAGTTTAATCTCAGGCAAATATTAAAAAGCGGAGACCACCAAAGTGCTGAGGCGAACGGCGTTGATGTAGAAATGTGAACCAAGACCAGCCGGCCGTGTAGAGCGGACGTATTTCGACGGGGGCGAAAGGCAGAACACCAGTTTATTTAAATTCAGGTGCATTTTAAAGACATTTAGTAGTGAAGTTTGTTTTGCATTACTCCTACCTAAATCTCATTCAGAAATGGCATCGCTTTGCAGACCTTTAGGTGCATTTAAAGACATTTAGTGGCGAAGTTTGTCTTGCATTACTCCTACCTAAATCTCATTCAGACGTTTATTTAAATTCAGGTGCACTTTAAAGGATCCCAGGTGGTCAAAATTAATCCTGAGTCCCCCACTACGGCATGCCTCATAATCGTATACAGTGAAAGCTCGTTAATTCGAACTTCAATAATTCGAATTTATGGATAATTCGAACTGTACGGTTTGGTCCGGCCAAGCTCCGCAGAAGTCTATGTATAAAAAAGTCCGTTAATTCGAACGCGAGAAGGTTCCCTCAAGGATAATTCGAACTACGCTCGCCTGGCACACTGCCAGAGAAACACGCCTAGTGCCTACACACAAGGCTGTATTGCCTCCGAAACGGGGAGAACGGCAAGAGAAGGCAAAATCGGAAAAAATCTAACCGACGCGGGGTCAGCCAGAAGGCAGCGGCGGCTGCCGCCTCTCCGTTCTACGTAACCTCCGAGACTTCTTGCCCGTTGCGAATCTCGGAGGCTTTGCAAATCTTGTATAGGTGCTAATGTTGTGCGGAGATGGCACGGCAAGCGCCAAAACACAGCGAATGAAGTACGTCGCAGCTGCGCTTGCAATAAAGAACGAACGAATCAGGGCCTTCGCCACCGTCACATGTTCGGCGTCTTTGTCTCGGCGGTCTTCATCGATTGTGTACCTCTGTTTTCAGCATAGGAGGCATCGGCCGTCGCGATTCATTGTGATGTTGTTAAGCCTCGGCTAACGTTCGTTTCGGTGGACATCGGTGGTGTGGCACAGTCGGACCCAGAGCTTCGACTTGAAGATGGCGTGTGCCCGCGGCACACGCCATCACTTTCTGACTCGCCAAATTTCTGACATTCCCTACTGCTTCCCAATCGCAGTGTACTGTTGCTCTCCTTCACTTTCGTTAGTTCGAACTTTCGTTAATTCGAACTGACACGGCTTCCCCTTGCGGTTCGAATTAACGAGCTTTTACTGTAGTGGTTTCGGCTCTTAAAATCCCAGATATTTTTTTTTTATCTGAGACCGCCGCAAGCTCCATGTTATGAGCGGTTTTTTTTTCGTCCCAGGCTCTCATATCATTGAAGAAGACGCGCTCAGGCAGTAATTTAAGCATATTCAATGTTAAAAATAGTTACGTGAAACTAGAGCGACGGTTGAGGAAGTTGAGAAAGCTAGAATACCGATCGAGACTGCCCCACACACAACCACAGCGGTAGCGGCGTTCGCATGCCCTCTCATGCACGGTTGCGCCTCCAGCGGCTGGCGCTGGCTCTATATGAAACTGAGGCGGCAGTTTCGTGACCAGAAAAAAAAAATGGAAGGACTCTGGCTATAGGGACAGTAATTGTTATTGGAAACGGCTCTAACATTTTCTTTTCTTCGTTTTGCAATTAAAAAACGATAACGACAAAGCTTCCACGAGCTGCACCTAGTGCGGGGGCCCACCATAATCTTTCGGATGAACTAGCCTCCTCTACCCTCCCTCCTCCCCCCTCCCCTCCGCGACTGGCCGCTCGAGGCACTTTGCATGCGTTTGCGGGCTTCTTTCACTCACTGAAAAACACTTTCATGTGCACGTATTGAGCAACAGAAAGCTGTATACGGAGTTTTCATGTCTCTCTACAATCTTCTCTATAAAATTTAGACGTTGATTAATTAATTAAGACTAATTGTGTAATTCGGTGGAATGAAAAAAATAATTTGAGTATCACCAAGCGGCGGCAAACATTGGAGAGTTTTATGTTGAATTCCAATGGCAGATCCAGATCATGTTTTTCTGCTCTGTATGGAGCAATCCTATTCCAATGGCAGAATGGGAGCGTGAGCTGTGTGTTCCAATGGCAAACTGGGACCAGCCGCTGATCCCAGATTGCTCCGTGGAGCAAAAATATTTGCTCCGCCGAAAGCGGCGGATTTGACCGGAAGTCCTCGTGACGTATTTCCTTCACCCGCCTCTGCTTTCTGTCACGGTCACCTGTTTCCGGTCGCAGGCAGCTATGGACGACATGGGAAACGTGAACGCCGCTTCGCGCCGTGCGATTTTGTTCGCGCTCCTAGACAGCTCCGACTCAGACAGTACAATTTCCAAGTCGAGTGATGTTTCTTCTGACACGGACAGTGAAATGGGGTGGTGGGTTGCGCTTTCAAGCGCTTGTTCCTCTCTAGAGTTAATGTATATGCTACCAAAGGTAGCAGAGTTGCGCGTCTGTTTTATCACGCCGCTAGCGCCTCTATTGGCAAAACGTCATCACGTGGTAGTCAAGCAACCGTGCATTGCGGAGAAGCAGATGCCTGGGCAAATTTTTGTATTTCTCGACGCCACCGCGGCAGCGAACTGGATTGACACAAGTTATCGCCAGTCAAATTCAAAGCGAATCCGACCGATCTTGGCGTTCGCTGTTCGCGTGCGCGCTAGCTGCGGAGCAACAACACAACGAGCGCAGCGCATCTCACAGTTGGTTCATCGCAGCGTTCTCGCAGTCCCATCGGAATGATATAATGGCCGGGTGCTCTGCTCCCTACTGCACGAATCGCTTTGAAAGTGGAAAAGCTATTTATTCGATCCCATTCAATCCAATGCACCACACTGCTTTCACAGAACTGTCATGAAAAAGCCAGCTCACATTTTCATGATAATGCAGTGCTTGGGTTGTTGTTTCTGAACATAAAAGATGTTACACTACTAAGTAAAGATATTTCATCTACTACTGCTTATTTGAAGCAGGATGCAAGAGGAATTAATTTCGTTATTTGCCATACGGTAAGGGCCTAACTGTGTTTTGCATTATTACCCGTAATGTAGCTATGTCAATCCTGTGAGAGAAAAACTTTCACTTCACTCATACCGAATGTTACTTTTGGAATCCCTGCAGTGAAAAGGCACATAATGAAGTGGCACTTGCAGGTGTGGCTGATATCCAGTGCCTGCTAATAGGTGTGTACGTTTCTAGAGCAAATTTAATGGGGTACCAGAGTCGAAATACTAATGGTTGGTCATTGATTCACCAGTAATATTTACGAATGCCTGCACGTTGAGAGCTTTGGCACATAAGCAGGTATGCCTATTGCAAAACCCAGTACCCAGTGTCCAGTGCAGCGCCGGATTATGGGCCCAGTTCCGCGCGCTTGATGCTGGGGCGCTCCATGGGCAAGCGCGGCGTACTGGGAGGCGCTGGGTACTGGTGCGAAAAACAGCTCTAGCGCGTTAAATACGCGGTGCCTGGACACCGATATATATTTTTTTGAGAACAGAAAGCAACACAGAGCGTTTTGGTGCAATAAAAAAAATTACAAGCTCCGACCAGGATTCGATCGTGGGACGTACAAATTCCAAGCCCGGTACGTTACCCCTACGCCACGCTTTCTTTTTTTTTTGTCTTTATTGCATGGAATTATCGGTACTGTCAAACCAACGCAGTTATTACATATGAACATACAAGAGAAACAAATTCACAGCTAGTATACAGTCCAATGACAGTTCAAAATTCTGGCAAACAAACACAAGCGTCCAGGTGTGAAATCCATTCAGGGACGGGATCATATGTAAGCACCACACTACGCACTTGAGCAGTCTCTTCACGGAAGATAGACCTTGTCGAGCGAGGTGGCTCGGCATGTCTGTCGATCATTCGACTTCTCCATAATGAATAAAGTCCTAATAACATAAACAAATCATATGGTGTATTACTGGCTGTATTTTTGAAAGGAAGGAACCGGATACCATAACATGTGAGAGGAAAGTCTTTTTTGATAGTTCTTTGTAAAATGTCCCAAAAAGAAATGCGTCACGACAAAGTATAAAGCAATGTTCTGTTGTCTCGGGTTGGTTGCAAATCCTACAATTTGTATTCCAGGGTACATACAGTCCTTTTTCCTGAAGCCACGTTTTAACTGGCAGTGTGGAAGTGTGCAGCTTAAAGAAAAACGTTTTCGCTGCTGGCGCAATGCACATTCTACGGACACGGCAAAGAACATCTTGACCAAATAGAGACAGATACGGCTTTCGGTACAAAGGTTCAGGGAAAAGGTTATCTATAAGTGCTACGTTTAGCGACGTTCGATTAGCGGTAAACAAATATTCAAGGGTGAATCTGGCTTTTAAGAATGAAATAGTGTCGACAAGTTCCTTTAGGAAGCCCCATAGCGGTAGTCTCACGTCAAGGACCAAGAAGTAGCTTTAGTTTCACAGAGATAAGTCTCGCTCAGTCATGGTAGATGTGTTATCGCCCAGCAACTAAAGCTCACGCCTGTACCACAAAGAAAATTTTGCTGTCCATATTCAGTAGCATGCTCGGAAGTGTCACAACACCAATTTTCACTTGCGATTGGCATTTTAACTTCGAAAAAAGTCCTAAATGAACCGCCGACCCGGGACGCTGTATGGGCTGTTACGATTTGGATAGCCGTTTCTTGTTATTCACGCGAAGGATATGCAACGTTTTCTTAGTTCAGTGATGCCTTTCAGTCGACACGTCTGTCTATTCATATATATTCGTCAGAGAAGCGCAGGCTAGGGCTGTGAGCCTTCGGCGACAGCACATATATACCTGTGTTTATGACGCGTCACATCGGCGCTCATCGCTACTTGTGCTAGCACTATAAACATGAAAAAAATTGTTTATTTAAGAACACTGATGCGAAAGCTGAAATATGGCGATTTATCCTTGTTAGACTTCTTGATTCCTTTGCCTAGACGTGCCGAGAGCTTGCAGACGGACTCGGCGGATACGCTTGGCCTAAGCTTCGGCGGGGACCGATCTCGGCGCCTTTTTCTTGACGATCTTATTCAGTCAGCTGTTTCGATGCACGTTGCTTGCGATTAGGCGGAAAAGCAGTCCACAAGCGATGCAAAAGCGTACACGGTCGATCGACGATACGGTAGGCATGTCGCCTGTAAAAACAGAGTGCGGCTTCGCCGCATAGATTTGGTTGCTTCCCAGGCAAGATGGCGGACCTACGCGCAACTGTGCTACCTGTGGTAGCATATACAGTAACTAGCATATACAGTAACTCTATTCCTCTCTCTATTCTAGCGCCCTCTCACTTGATTTTCCAGTACTAAGTGCCCTCGCGGGAGCGCACGCATTCCCTTCGCAGATATAGTGCGCGCACATGAGAGCGATCTCAGTCGGAGCGACGCGCTCCGTTCGTGATCCGGCCGTGCGCTTGCGATCTACCATTGAAATTCAACATAATTAGTTTAGGGGACGCAAGCGGCTTGCGTACGCAATAACTAGGGGCGACGGTAATGCGCATGCGCAGACCCCTACGTCAGTGTCTGCGCATGCGCAGTACTGTCGCCCCTAGTTCTTGCGTACGCAAGCCGCTTGCGTCCTCTAAACTAAATCTCTCTATTACTTTGGTTCTATCCAGCTACGTGGCATTCGCATATTTTTGAACTCTGGCTAAAGTTAGCTGGGACACCTTGTACCGCCGACGGCAAAGATTCATTTAAATTCTCACAGTATTCGATATCCCTTGCACCATGTGATGACGTACCATTTGGCACGTTTTGACTGATACGGGGCTGCGTAGCTAGTGGAAAACTCGTACGCGAGACCGAAATGCAGAAACAACAGTTTTTCTCAAAAGTAAATTTAATGAAATAGTTATGCACCCAAACAATACTCATGATCAAGATTATTGTCAGCCGGATTGGCACTCACTTTTGATTATTATTCTCTTTTCTATAGTTTCAATGCGATAGAATGTTGATTTGTTCGTTGCTTTTCTTTGTATGCATACTGCTTGTCTTTCAGACATTGGAACCCGCCGCGGTTGCTTATTGGCTTTGGCGTTGCGTTGCACGACGTCACTGGATCCAATCCTGGCCGCAGTGGCCGCATATCGATCCGGGCGATAATGCAAAAACACCCGTGTACTTAGATTTAGGTGCACGTTAATGAACCCCAGTTAATCAAAATTAATCCAGAGTCCCCTACTACGGCGTGCCTCATAATCAGATCGGGCTGTGGCACGTAAAACCATAAAATTTAATTTAAATTTTGAACATTCATTGGTTATGACCATCTGGTACCCGCAATATAGCTCCTGTACATACACTATTTTTACTTGTTGGAATAACTATCACGGGAAAGAGAGAGAGATAGCCCAATGGTTAGCGTGCTGCCGGCTCCCAGCTGCCGATTGCTCAACAGGGGTGTAAGTGAGATACCCGGTGGTGGTGGTGGTGCTCTTCTACTTCGCCATATGGTGGGGAGGTATACTGTGGTCTGCTGATGACGGCATAATGGAAAGGGCGGACGCACGGATAGGTGCAGCAAACCTGGCTTCGAGCTCTTCACTACTGTCAGAGCAGGCTCACAAACATGAAGGCGAAATAAATTCTGCAAACGAAATGCACTGTCAATAGCGCAAAAAACACTGAATACCTTCGCACAACTGCTGAAGTATTCTCATCACTTAGAAAGAATGGGAACCCTTTGCTTATTATTTATTATTAATACCGCAAAGGCCCCGATGTGGGGTATTACATCAGGGATGGGCGATCACTTCAGTGAAATGTGCCTTCAATGGCAGCCTTGAAATGATGGATAGGAATGGTGCACGGCGTCGGCGGAAAGGTCATTCCAGTCCCGGGCAGTCTTCACAAAAAAGTAATGAAGGTGCGCAGTGGCTCGAGAAGACGGAGGGTACACATATATTTGTGACGTAATCGGCAAGAGTGACAATGGGCTGCAATGATGGCTGAAGTATACCAGGAGCAGAATTATAAAATGTGTGATAAAGACACAGTCTATTAACACGACGCCTTATATCTAGATTGAAAATTTCTGCTTTTCATTTTAGCTGAGGGACACAATAGTGTGGTATGAATAATCAGAATAGATCAAACGAGCTGCACGATTTTGAACTGCTCCTAGAGTGTTAGGAAGGGCTGTTTGGTGTGGGTCCTAAACAGAGCATGCAGGTTACTTGAGAGTGTAAGGTCAAGGTACTTGCATGACTCCACAGATGATGACTCCACAGTTTTCACTGATGCTGAGTGCGCTACTATGTTTAACTCTGCCTTCTCACCTATATTTACGAAAGAAACTGAAATACCGCCATCATTTTCAGCATCACCCTCAGTGATAAATTATGCTATGCCACCAGTTGTGTTCACGTCACCTGGCATTTCGTCTCTAATTGAGACCATGAAAATTTCATCTTCATCCGGTATTGACAATATCAACTCAAAGCTTTTGAAAAATAACAAGGATATTGGTGCGCAATTTTGATGCTTACTTTTTTCACAGTCACTGTTATCAGGTCAACTATACCACGCGACTGGAAAAGCTGTAAGGTCGTCCCAGTCTTCAAATCAGGTAAAAAAAATTCACCGCTTAACTAACGTCCAATTCCCCTTACCCGCGTACCCTGCAAACTCATGGAACACGTCATCTACCCCAATGTCATGAGCTCCCTCGATTGTCACAACTTTTTTCATTCTGCGCAGAACGGTTTTCCAAAGGGCTTCTCATGCGAAACACAGATGGTCATTTTTATTCATGATTTGCATACTAATATTGACTCTAACCTACAGACCGATGCTATTTTTCTGGCCTATGCAAAAACGTTCGACAAGGTTCCTCACAAACGCTTGCTACTAAAACTTTCATATTTGAACCTCCCCTCTAATATCTTTAAATGGATAGAAGAATCCTTGACAAACCGCTCACAGTACGCCACCGTTAATAACCACTACTCCAATCCTATCCCAGTAACGTCAGGTGTCCCGCAAGGGTCTGTACTCGGTGCGCTTCTGTTTCTAATTTATATTAACGATTTACCAACGCACGTCTCTAGTAATATTCGCATGTTCGCCGATGATTGTGTAATTTATCGCAAGGTTAAGAACACTTCTGATCAAACATCTCTTCAAGAAGACCTTAACCGCATTCAGGAATGGTGTGCCAATTGGTTAATGGAACTTAACCCTCAAAAATGTAAAATTTTGTCCTTAACGTGTCACTGCAGCCCACTTCATTTCCCATACGCCATAGCTAACGTCCCTGTACAACTGGTTCTATCATACAAGTACTTAGGCATTACCTTGTGTGGCGACTTGTCCTGGAGCACACACGTTACGAACATCATTTCATCCGCTAATAAAACACTTGGATCTTTAAGACATCATCTCCGCCCAGCTCCTAAACATGTGAAGTTATTAGCGTAGAAATCCCTTGTCAGACCAAAATTAGAATATGCTTCACCCATTTGCAACCCGCACCAAGCTTACCGTATAAATGCACACGAATCAGTCCAAAACAGAGCAGCCAGATTCATGCATTCATCATACTCTTACGACATCAGTGTGTCAGCTTTGAAAGCTCAATCCGACTTATTGCCCTTATCACTTCGTCGCCGCATTGCCAGCCTTTGCTTGTTTCATAAATTTTTCCATAGTTCACTAGGCCACGCACCCTATATCGTCCCTCCAGCCCGCACATCTCATATCATCGCACTCGTCATCCGCTTCAAGTTTCCCGACCTCATGCCCGAACTACCACCTTTGCCGCATCATTTTTTTCCCGTACTGCAGTAGACTGGAACGACCTACCCAACGACATCGCAGCCACCACGTGCTCATCCAACTTTGCCTATAATTTTACCAGTCATGTTTCGTTGTGTTAACACTTGCTCACAAAAATATATGTACCCACCCCTTACATAATACCCCTCGTGGGTCTTTAAGGTAATAAATTGAAATGAAATGAAATACGTCCGAGTTGCAGAGAACGTACTTCAGAGTATGGTGATGCTTCCACCGATGACAATGTACTAGAAAAGTCTTCGTAGTGTTCAGTGACATTAGCCACATGTTGCACCAAGTGGTAAGTTTGTCAAGATCATCTTGCAATGTGCGGTTGTCGGTACCAACAAGGATTGGGCGATATATTACACAATCTTCAGCAAAAAGGCGAATATTATAGAAGAAAGTTTAGCAGGTAAATCATTAATATATATAAGAAAGAAAAGGGGCCAAAGGACTGCTCCTTGGGGTGTTCCGGAAAGAACGAGGCCTTTAGAGCAGCAGTGGTTGTTAGCATACACAACTTGTCTATTAGTCAAGAAATTACGTATCCAGTCTAAAACAAGCGGACTACGGTGCAAGCGAGAAAGGTTTAGGAGAAGCCGTCGATGCGGAACTTTGTCAAATGCATTTTCGAAATCTAAAAAGAGGGCATCAGCTGGAATGTTTTGATCAAGGTTAGAGCTTATGTCATTTATAAATAGAACTAATTGGCTATCACAAGATAGACCTTTGCGGAACCCATGTTGGTTAGGGTGGAAGAAATTCACAGACGTTAGGAATGTAGCAATGGGAGAGTAAAGTACATGTTCCATTAATTTCGAACAGGCGCTGATTAGGGAAATTGGGTGGTAACTACTACATAATGATGATTTGGGGACTGGTATAACCTTACCCACTTTCCTGTCATCCGGCACCACTCTTGATGACAAAGACTGCTGAAAAATATGACATAAGATCTCGCTAGTAACGTATTTAATATATTTTTAAGACTTTGGAATTAATACCATTGACGGCAGGTGAAGGTGACAGCTTCAAGAAATCGATACGTTTCCTGATGCCATCAAAACTAAAGGTTATTTCGGGCATGGTATGGTAATTTAAACATGGTAGGTCAGGAAGTTTACCTCCGGCTTCATTAGTAAACGCGCAAGAGGGTACATGATTAAGCACTTCGGCGGTTTCATGATCAGGAATAGGCTTATTTTGCTCGACACACAGTGCAAGTGGTTGCGAACACGTTGGGTTTATAATATTCCAGAATTGTTTAGAGTTATTTCGCAGAATGTTTGGTAATGTAGTCGAAAAAAAGAGCGTTTTATTTGACTAGCAAGCTATATGTATGTGTTTTCAGCGGTGTAGTATTTATGCCATGCGCACTCAGAGTCAAAATGCCTAGCAGCGCGGTGAAGCCTTTTTATTGTTGAGTCGCTGTAGTGCCATGTTGAACCACGCTAATGAGTAGTTTTCGGGTTGCAGGGGCGTAGCCAGGGAAGGGGGCTTATGGGGCTTCAGCCCCCTCTTCCCCCCCCGAAATTTTTCCGCGCTGTGATCCACCGCAGACCAAAACAACCCCCGGCGCCAGAAATCATGCTGGCTTTTGTCTAGAACGTGCTTTTCATGCTCCAAAAAACATTTCAGCGCGAACATTGCGAAATTGGGCTGGATTTCGCGGCAACGCCCATGCACCGGGAGTCACATATCGTAACGTAAGGAGCCCCATCCGTGCACAGTTTCAAGGTCGTTTTGATGGCGACCGGGCTCGTCGCGGCATGTCAGGGTGGTCGCGAAATCTACGGAGTGCATGGATTTCAATTCTGAAACTTTATGGGTATAAAGTTCTCATAAACGTTTGATCCGAACAGTGCATTGACATTTCCAAAGTCATGCTTTAGATTTTCAATGCCGAAACTACGTGGATTTAATATTGTTATAAACATTTGACGTGAAGTCGTACATCGCACCATACAACGAGACAAGCCAAATCAACACGCTATCAGAGAAGTTGACAAACCACGCAGCGAGGTCTGATGAGACGAAGGGTTGTGATGGTTCATTTGTGCCGTCATGTCACTGAAAAGAATACCAACCTTTTTTTTTCACCTGCGCCAAAGCATCCATCTAAAGACACTAAAGCCAGCAATGTTAACTACGTTCTTATTAAATTTTCTAATTTGACTTTTATTCGCGAGGACACATTGAGCCTCTCCATTTTTTTTTCTCGCTTCGCGCGGGCTGCCGTAAATAGCCTGAACGCATGCATTTTTCTCGTGTTGCCCCGGCCGACCACCGCGCGGCGCACTTCTATGCGCGTTCATTCTTTTCTGGACGAGTGGATTTTCGTCTGGCAGAGTTTTGGAAGCTTTTGGCTAGCAGGCGAGAAAAAGAAACACTACATTGTCGCCCGCCTCCATGACTGTGGGGACTCGACGGATTGCAATGCATTCCCTTGAGCGCAACCTCTCCGGAAAGTTTTGTCTCGCCGGTGGAGGATACCGAGCAGTATGAGTATGAGCCCTCTGAGGACCAAGCGTCTCAACGTTTTCTTCGACACCCCTTCGGTACAACATCAGGTGCCAATGTAGGCATTCGATTGCGGCCAACATGCTTTCCTTTGAGTTTTTTCCCCTTTCGGTGCCCCCGCCCCACAAAACAAAAAAAAAGGGACATTGTTGCGGCGGAGCGAATTATCGCATGGAAAAAGTTCAATTTTGTTACTTCTTCTTTTGCGGAAAGTAATGGGTCACGGGACGCTTCAGTTGCCGGATACTCTTAATATATTGTTACGGAAGTATGAAAAAAGACAGAGGAAGAAGATTGCGAGACGCTGGCAGCTGCGTGTTGATGGTGGTCAGCCATCTTGTCTACGCTGACTCACCCTGTATATAATTGTAAATACAGTCTCTATATATTCCTAACATCCCCGTAACATATTGGTGGAGATGCGGGGTAGCACGGCTGGAAACGGAGCTCCGCAGTGGGCGTCGCATCACCGTCCGCACCATGAATAACGGTGAGCACGAGGGATCAACGTCGTTGCCGCATCCAACGTCCCCGTCGCCACCTACGTCGCTGTCGCCTTCGGTTGTCTTTGTGCAACCCGATGATTTTGAAACTTTCTGAGGGGCCGATGGCGCCGACGTTGAAGAGTCGGTGGCTATGTATGAACGCATGAGTGGAATCAACAGATGAGACCCTACGCTTATGCTGGCACTTTGTCGTAACGCCGATCGCGACACGATAGAAGCTGAGAAGATCGGGCACGTGTTGAAGGGTATTGCTGATGGCGCCTTTAATCTGCCCATGTGCAGAAGCTGTTCTACAGTTGACGCAATCATTAAAGAGTGCCGACATTCTAGCATGCAAAAAGCGGACGCGTCTTGCAACCATTCGCCAGACTTCCCAATACTGCCGCAACGTCGACGTGCGAAGATCAACCCGCACAGCAGCATGCGTCGCCATCAGAGGACGTGGTGTGAATCGTTCGACGGGAACTGGATGCAATGGCGCCCGGAGCTTTCTGTTCGCGTAGCCCTGATGCTACCACATTTTCAGTTCGCCAGGAACTTGATAACATTGGTTTACAGTCTGTGTGTGCTGTCGAGAACCCCAGAGCTAACGAACGCCCTTCTACTATTTTCGATCCATCCCTCCTCGTTATCGCAACCCGACTGAGTGGAGAACTGCGGACGACCAGCCGATATGTTTCACCTGTCGCCGCATTGGTTATGTCGCCCGATACTGTCGCAATTCAGGGCCCTCAACACCTCGCACGCCGACCAATCTGAGCCGTTTTAATGGAAATGCCCGCAATGTTTCGCCCACCGCCGAGACCAACAGCGCCGACAACTCTGCTAGGAAACCGTGGTACAGTCGCTCTTCATCGCCGCGTGGGCACCAGTCGCGCTCACCGCAAGCAAGTCACCCATCCTCCCGTTCGCCGCAGCCACGTCGCCTTTCACCCCCTGTGGCTTTTGGCTGTAACATTTCGGAAAACTAAGAAATTTAGCCCTCGGAGGTGGCGCTGCATTGTCTACTACTGTAGCAAATCCTCTGTCTGTGCCGGCGAGGAGAGGCGTAATTGACGTTAAAATAGACGGCGTACCTGTCCAAGCACTCGTCCACATTGGAGCCCACGTTTCTGTGATGAGTGCTAGCCTACGTAGACGCTTAAAAAAGGTCCTCACCCCAGCAGCTGCCCGAGTGCTTCGTGTGACCGACGGCAGCGTGCTGGTTGTTTGTCGAGTGTGTACTGGGCGCTTAATTACAGCCGGCCGCCCTACTTCTGTTCTCTTTGCTGTGATCCACAACTGTTCTCACGACGTTATCCTTGGATTGGACCTTTTATCCACTCATTCTGCTCTCATCTACTGCGCGACCGGCGTTCTTCAGTTAGAACTTCCTCGACTCGCCGATGTTTCGAGCACCGCCCATCCGCACGTGTGCTCGCTTCACGATGTGCGTCTGTCACCCGAGGCAGTTACTTACTTCACTTTGACCGCTCATGCTATGTTCAGACTACGTTCGTAAGGCGCCGATTTTTCGTAACATACGTAAGCGGAAGCGCAACAAGCGTATGCGTCTAGTTCAGACTGCGGAACGTAAAGGTACCAACGTGCGCAATTCTCGCAAAAATCGTGGGTGAGAGTGTTAAAGGGTCGGCAACATTTACGACTGTTATGTTACGACCGTTGCGACACAGCCAATGACCGATAAGCTTTCGGCTTTCAACAACCGGTGACGACACTTCCGTCCTCCCGTCTGCAGACAGCTCCGGGCGCGGGAAGTGCCATTCCGCTATTCCGTGCGCACGATTGGCTGTGTTCGTGAAAATTTTTGTAGTGCGCCTTGCGAGACTGTTTTCAGTTCATCTGGTTTATCCGCCGAGGAAATCGATGGCCGCAGATGCGTGCTCCGAACTTCGATGAGTGGTCTCATTAGGTTTTCAAGGAAGCGGAACTGCTGGGGCGACATGCGCATGATGTTATGAAACATCGCAGCGTCACCAACTCGGAGCTTGGCGAAAAGGTTGTGAAAATCGCCGTCCACGGCCCTGTCGAGAAATACTTGCCGCACCCAAACCCTTCTGCGTCGCCTTCGTCGTCTTTGAGCGATTGAATACATGACTATAAGTTTGTTTTGAGCGTGAATTTCTTCGATCTCGGCCAGCGCTCGCATGTTGACAGGAGCCATATTGGACCGCTGGTGACGTCGATTCTGCAGCTCCAAATTTGATTGGCCTGTTGTAAAAGCCGTAATTTAAGCAGCAGTAAATGTGAACAAAGATGCCGGCTTAACTGCCGTAACGTTTTTTACAGCCGTTACGTTCGATACGCCAAAAGAGCTGTTACGCGCGTTACAACCGTAGTGTCAACATAGCATCAGCCACAGGTTCCTGACGGTGAATATGTAGTTCGCCCCATCGTCGACGTGCTTTTGAACCGGAACGTTGCTGTTCCGCATACGCTGGTCACGGTTACTAAGAACGACGTCGTTCTATCGCTTCTGAATTTCAGCCTGTGCCCTCAAGTGCTTCCGGTAGGCATGTTCTTGGCCAGCGTTTCTAGTGGTACCGAATTTGACATTGAGAGTCCGAATGCCGAGAGTGATTTCTTAGCGCCAATTGCAGCTCACAGCTCAGGTTTTTTTACGGATGACCCCGCGAAAATGATTGCACCTGACCTCACCTCGGCACAGGCCACGGACATACGTCTCCTGCTTGAATCGCGTCCAACAATCACCGTGACTGGGATGCCACGTTGGCCTACGTGACATACGCGTACAACTCGTCCCGACATGACACCGCAGAGAATTCACCCTTTTATCTTTTGTATGGTCGCGACCCCACATTGCCGTTTGACGCCATCCTCCCTTCTGTGCCACATGTGGCAACTGAGTACGCTCGTGAAGTCATCGATCGCGCTCACATGGCACGTCATGTCACCCGATCTCGTTTGTTAGCCTCGCAGCATATACAAAAACAGCGTTATGACCGGTGCCATCGCGATGTTAAGTTCGCGCCAGGTACTTGGGTGCTCCTTTGGTGACCATGTCGTCGGGTTGGCCTCTCCCAGAAGCTTCTCTCTCGCTACACTGGGCCTTATGAAGTCCTACGTCAAGTTACCGACGCAGATTACGAGATTTCGCCGCTACAATTTGATGCACCCTCAAGTCCGACGCCTGTTGACGTCGTGCACGTTTCGCGGCTGAAGCCATACTTCGCTCGCAATTATTCGCCTGCCATGCGCCGAGACGGCGCTTCGCCACCCAGTTACGGAAGGATGATAGAAGGGAGAGGAAGAAGATCGGAGACGCTGGCTGCTGCGTGTTGTTGGGGGTCATCCATCTTGTCTAGGCTGAGTCACTCTGTGTATATATTGTAAATACAGTCTTTATATATTCCTAACATCCCCATAACAATATTATTGCGATTGCAATTATATGGACACTCCAGGCGCATTCCTGCCGTCGCCGCCGCCCTCATGTTCCGTATAAAGTGCAAGGGCGCCAACATCGTGACCGCGCGCTGCCTGCTGTATGTGCGAGTGAAAGCGTAGGGGGGTGGGGATGGCATGGGTGAGCCGACGATGGTGACTCAGTATTGTGAGCTGAAGGGAGAAAAGCGGGGAGGAAGCGCGCCGCCTCCTGTCGCGCGCGATACATCAGGGGCAGTGAAGGGAAGGGGGGCTGTGATATGTGAATATGTGTTTGCGCAACATGTTTATTTGCCTTGTTTGACGCATTATATAAACTGACTTTTTCTTAGATACATATATAGATTTATTGGAGACTTATACATATTTAAGTACCTCGTTGCGAGGTTTTGTGTATACGTGCAGTGAACTTTGTTTCCAGTGGCACTTTCTTGCCTTTATCATGCTGTACTTTCGCAATTGTATATTCCATTGTATCTTCGCATTTCTAATGAACGAGGGCGAGTCTAATGAAAGTGAGCCGACACGCCTCGCGCAATAATGGCTCGGTTCATTATCTGCGAGGCATACGCGTGGTACACAGGCATCTCTCATTTACAAAAGTGACACGCAGGTGTGAGGATAAATGTTCTTTAATACTCTCATACACTGGGCTGAACTTGGTTTCGTGGTATAATGGACACTCCAAAAGTTTAACAGCGTGGTGTCGCGAGGTTTTTGACAGCAGAAGGTGTTTCCCCAAAAGAAATTAGTCACCATCTGGCTGCCGTATATGTTGAACATTGTATTTCATTGGCCACTGTGAAGCATTGTAGAAAACTGTTCAAAGGACGTGACCGTTGCAAAGACGAACCAAGACCGGGCCAAAACCACCGTGCAATCACCCGAACAAAATTGCAAAGGCTGATTAGACAAGAACGGAGGATAAGCATCAGTGAATTAATTTGTAGGGCGTGTGAACATCAGTCACGGTTCGGGTCACACCATAATTCATGAACATCTCGGTTATCGGCTCTCGTGTGCCCAATGGATGCCCAAGGTTTTGAATTACCGCCAGAAGACGGAGAGGTTCGGCGCTGCCTTGACTCATCTACTTCGGTATCATAATGAGGGTGACGGATTTTTGTCTGGAATCCGCCTCTGGATGGATGGATGGATGGATGGATGGATGTTATGAACATCCCCTTTGGAACGGGGCGGTGCGTTGCGCCACCAAGCTCTTGCTATTATACTGCCTAATGTCCTACATAGGTTAAACAATGAAAAAAGAAGAAAAAAACACTATGAACTACCACGCCCAAATTTTGTGATTCCCTATTGCGAACTGTGCTTTTGTATGTCTCCGTCTTTTGTCGTTTCCCTACTTTTCATCAACCAATCCTCCAATCGCCTCTTACTAATGCCTATTACGGACATGTTTGCTTTACCACTGCTCCCGCTGAACCCAAGGGCGTCAAGGAGGCCAGTGGTGCCTAAATCGACCGCTGGCTAGATGTCTTCACATTCTAATAAAACATGCTCTGTCGTTTCCCTAGCTTTACCGCAGCAAGCACACGCTTCTTCTTCCTTCTTATATCTTGCTTTATAGGTACCTGTTGTAAGGCATCCCGATCTCGCTTCGAAAAGTAATGAGCTTCCCTTTGAGTTATCATAAATGGTTTCTTTCCTGATTTCGTTTTTCCCCTTAGGTAGTTACTCATGGCAGGTTTCTGCTCCATTGCCGCCACCCATGAGATTATTTCAGCCTCTCTGACTTTCCGCTTCACCTTCTTTGTTGCTGTGTTGCCCACCATACCGGCCGCATACTTCCTGGTAAGCCTCGTAGTTCTCTTCCTCCACTGTGAATCAATGTTTTTCCTGTACAGATACCTCAGCACCCTCCCAGCCCATTTACTTTCTTCCATACTCCTCAGCCATTCTTCATACTCAATTTTACTGAGAGCTTCCCTCACTTGAAAACTAGTCCAGCCCATATCACCCTGCACAGCTTCATTTGTAGTCTTCCCGTGAGCGCCCAATGCGAGGCGACCCACTGACCTTTGGTTCCCGTCGAGTCCTGATTGTACCCCTGATTTAAAGTAAACAACTGCATTACCAAAAGTAAGTCCTGGAACCATTACACCTTTCGTATTCTTGTGCTGCCCTCTGACGCACGCCGCTGGAAGCGTTTTGGAAGGTTGCCGGGGATTTCGCTGGTTGATTTGTGTACCTGCACCCATGCTGAGTGTGTGCCGGTTGTGCGTTTCGTGGATCGCGAATAATTATTAACGATTTCTCCCGGGCAGCATGTCGACTATAGTGGGTGAACAGGCCCGAGTGCACTGTTGTGGTAACAGCGCGGCCGAGAAAGGCACGCCGAGTTCCGTCTGCCGATGCGGCTGCCTGAAAGTTCGCTGTCGCTGATGTCAGCGATTGCACATCGCTTTCTGTATTCCCCAATTTTACACATTCACTGAACATTTTTTCATATTCAAGAAGCCTTCGAGCGCAGCCGTCCACGTCGGATTTGCCAAAGCGGTGCATTTGTTTACATCTACAGCTTCAGATCGCTGTTAGCTCTTCGAATATTGTAGAAAGGGCGCATCACTGATGTGAAATGAAGCGGTATGAGCCTTGGAATAGAAGATGAAGAAGCGCAGGAGTCTGGGTTCAGGAGAAGAGAAGAAGGAAGTGAGAATAAAAGGTAGACAAGATGGACGCCAGTTCCACAAACAAACGAGAGGCGTACCGCAAGGCTCAGTTCTTTCCCCGGTACTTTTTAATATTCTCATGAGCACATTACCTTGTCATCAAGAAATAACTACTTATGTTTATGCAGACGATATTGCGTTTTTTGCATCTGCAAACGACATCCACACGCTATACCAACGGCTGCAAACTTACCTTTATGATCTGGAGAGGTGGTTAGATACTAGTCACTTCACCCTCAATACCAGCAAATGTGCTGTTCTCGTATTTCCGATACGTGACATAGTGCACATTTCATTGTCTTACCACCTTCAAGACATACCACAGGTGGAATCTGTTAAATACCTCGGAATTATTTATAATGCCTCTCTCAACTGGCGCTCACACATAGATCATTTGACTGGGAAAGGTACCCGTGCAATTGGCATATTGCGTAGGCTGAGCAGTCGTCGAATAGGATTGAGAAGAGATACACTCCTAATGATATATCGTATGTACGTTCGTCCTGTACTAGAATTTGGTTGCGTGCTCTTCTCTGGAGCTCCAGCCTACATGTCCCGTCCTCTAATCCTCTTAGAAAGAGAAGCATTACGTCTGTGTTTAGGTCTTCCTAAATTTGTTGCAAATTCTATTCTTTATCTAGAATCCCGTGTTCCGCCACTTCCGTGCAGGTTCCGGCTTTTGACGGTGCAGACGTTCTTAAGGATTTACGAATCACCACTGCGTCATCCCCAAATAATCTTTATTTCACAACCTGCGTTGTTTTTCGGTGTCATCTGGCCGCGACTACATAATCCGCAAATTATATTTGTCCAAAAATTACTTGACTCTTTGGGCGTGCGCATATGCGATGTTCTTCCTATTACCGACCGAGCTGTTGCCACGGATATTCAATTTGATGACATCTTTCCTAATAACGCAAAATTACTTCCACACCATATTCTAGACGGTATATTGCAAGATCATCTGAAAAACCTTCAAACAAACGTTGTAATTGCTACAGATGCTTCACAATGTGAAGAAAAGTCAGGTGTAGGAATTTTTTCCCCGATTCTCGATTGGACATTTTCTCTTCGGCTGCCAGATTTCATACCGATTTTTTTAGCCGAATTCATGGCCGTGGTGCTGGCATTACGCAAATTAGGACCATCAATTACGTCAGCCGTGATAGTCACTGATTCTTTATCACTGTGCTCATCCCTTACTGCTTCTAGTGATTCTCGCGTGATGAGGACATTTCAATCATTGGTACCTGCTTACTTGAGAAGCGTGCGTTTGATTTGGGTGCCTGGCCATAAAGGACTAATCATTAATGAAATTGCAGACACTCTAGCCAAGGCATCGATAAGTGGCCCGATTCTTCCTTGCTGCCCTTTGACTGCTTATGTTACTGCAGCTAGATTTCGCAGGAGTATCATTATACAGTCAGTGTCAGGCTCCGCAATTACTAACTCTGCGGATTACGGACATCTCCTGCACCCTTGGAACAGAGATTTTTGCCGAACACGGAAAATTGAAGTGTCTATCACGAAGCTGCGCTGCCGTATACCTGCATTGAACTTCTACCTCCACAGGTCTGGTCTGGTCCCCTCACCATTATGCTCATTCTGTGGCGAAGCGGAGACAATCGACCATTTCTTGTTGTCTTGCAGACGTTTTTCTATTATAAGAAAACGACTACTCGAAATCCCGCTTCGCTCTATTGGTTTAACTTTATCAGTGCCTGTGATCCTGTCTTTTGGAGCCTCCATTGTTGGGTTCAGCAACAGAAATGTTTGCTTGGCGATCCAAAATTACCTCATTGAAACCAATCGATTTCCATGTTAGATTGATCGTTCTCCCTCCCAACCATAGCTTTTTTTTTTATTTCTTATCTTTTATTGATTATTATTGTTATTATTATTATTATCTTATACCCGGTTTTGATCTGATTATTTCCTTTTTTCTCCAAACACAAAACGTTCACTTTTAAACTCACACGCCCAAATTGTTAACTCCCTTGTTATCATTATTATTTTTAGGCACCTAATTAAACCGCCCGATTCTTGGCCAATCCCCCACTGTGGGTATGTGCCACGGCCACTAAGGACAACAACAACAACAACAACAAGTTCCACAGCAATGCTTTACGTTTACTGTGTCCTTTAAGTAGGAACGCTACATTATTTTGGCGCAGCCGACAGCGAACTCCAACATGTGGGTGAGATTTTTCCTTGAGGAGACCTCCGCGGACAAGATCATCTTTTCGAGATACCAAGCTGAAGATGAACCAGCGGTGGAACTACCTCGCGAACTCAACTCGGCAGAACTCATGAACCTGGTTTTAGAGAAGGCTTCCATGGACCCTGATGAACTACGTCGGAAGGGTGCTGTGAACGTGAACTTGCCTCTGGTGATCTTCGACGAATTAGTTCTTCAACCGATGCGTCGGAAGGACTCTGGATCACAGTCGTCGACGGAAGAGGTGAGCCTCATTTTGAAAGCACTTCGGCTACAACAAGAACAGATTTCGCAACAAAACCAGCTGGTGACATCGCTTATAAGCTCTTTAAACGCTGAGAAGCCAGTGACTAAATTTGTAGAACCTGATGCATTCGACGGCATGTCATCAAGTCCAGAAGGTTGGCTTGAATTCTATGAATATGCCGCTGGAAAGAACAACTGGCACTCTAATGAGGACAAGATTACTCACATGCGTAGTTACTTAAGCGGTGTTGCACGGAAGTGGTATGATTTGCACATTATTGAAGAGGCTGGCAACTCTTGGAATCAGTGGAAAGAAAAATTCTTGACGACATTCCGAAGCAACCCAGTGCAAAGGTGGGACGCCGCGCTTAATTTCAAATTCAAGCAAGGCTCCCTCGTAGAGTATTTCTTTGACAAATGCCGCCTTTTAAAGCTGGCCGAGCCTATGCTTCCTCCGTCTGCCGTAGTAGCACTAATAATGCACGGACTGCACGCGCAAGTCCTGAAGCAAGTGCAACTACGGTCACCTAAAACTATGGACGGGCTCCTGGAGTGCCTTCACGACATATCATTTACTTCAGAAGAAAATATAAACGCTAGCTCAAGCGGTCACTTCACACGGTCCGGCACGGATTGGTCAAGCCGTAATCAGCGAGAACCGCGCCGCCTTGCAGGCGGCACAGAGAGCTTGGGTTGGCGCGCTCCCAGAGGTCGGGTGCATAACATCGACAGCGACCCTGTTCCCCTACTTTCGGACGCTGAAGAGGCTCCGACGACAAAAAACTGATAAACAAGGGTGATCAGTCCGACCCGATGACCACAACTGAGACTGTTTATTTAACTTGCTCTAGCCTACTTCACATCCCTGTGAAAGTGGGAAACAGACACATGATGGCTTTGGTTGACAGCGGTGCTTCTGTGTCTATAATAAATGCCAAGCTGGTAGATACAAGTCACCTGCATAGTGGAGGAGTACTACGGGTGCAAGGCTACGATGGAAAAGTGACAATGCATAATCAGTGGGCCTCAGTAAACATAGAGTTCCAAGGTCATGAAATAGCGAGTGAAGTACTGGTGATTGAGGGGGTGACGTATGACTTTCTGCTATCCAGACCAGATATAAAGAAACTAAAAATCAACGTATACTGGGACGATGCGGTTTTAGTGGAAGGACTATCAAGGCAAGAGACACAGCCGGATAGAAAGGATAACCTGCGAGTTGTCAATTGCGCGGAGGATATTGCAACGACCTATCCTGAACTAGTATGCATAGGAAGCTATCCACCGGCGATGACGTCACACAAGGTGCCTTTCGAACTCACCGACAAGACCGTCATCCGAAAATCACCTTACAACATGTCAAGAGAGCGCAAGATATGGTTGAAGAAGGAATTGCAGGAGATGCTAGACGCCAATATAATCCGGCCTTCGGTGTCACCCTTCGCCTCTCCCATAACTATTGCGCCGAAAGAAGATGGAACTTTCAGACTGTGCACAGATTACAGGGTTCTCAACCGACAGACAGAACTTATACCATTTCCCATGCCGAAGATAGACACGATTATAGATGAGACAGGTGGTTGCCGATGTTTTTCACGTATTGACTTGTGCAAAGGTTTCTGGCAGATCCCGCTAACCGAAGAAACAAAAATGTACACTGCTTTTATCACGCCCTTCGACCTGTACGAGTATAACCGGCTTCCTTTCGGCTGGAAAAACTCACCAGCATGGTTCCAGAAGATTATGAACGAAGTCCTGAAGCCTTTCCTAGGTGTCTTTTGTAACGTGTACATAGACGATATTATCGTCTTCTCCAAAACAGAGACGGAGCATCAGGCACACCTGTCCCAGGTATTAAATGCCTTGAGCTTGGCACACCTCAAGGTTAATTTTAAGAAAAGTGCGTTCTTTCAAAGAAAAGTGGTGTTTCTTGGAAGAGTCTTTGATGGGACTACCAAAAGCACGAAACAAGAGTCCGTCGAGAGGATATCCCAACTGGTAAAACCATATGACGTACACTCATTGCGTGTATTTTTGGGATTAGCAGGACATTTCAGGCCCTTCATAAAAGACTTTGCCATCAAAACAAGATGCCTCACGCGCCTAACACAGAAAGAAGTTCCATTTGAGTGGAATGAGGAATGTGAGAGAGTCTACCGTGATCTGGTGCACAGAATATCTGCTGACCCTATTCTACGCATACCAGATTTCACTTTACCCTTTGAACTGAATACCGACGCCTCACACTATGGGACAGGTGCAGTCTTGTACCAGAAATGTCCAGAAGCATCCGGCCGAGAAAAGCGACACGTAGTAGGTTACTACAGCTACACCCTCAAGCCACCTGAAGTCAACTACACCACTACTGAAAAGGAAGCTCTTGCAGTCCTCAAAGCAATTCAGTACTTCCGTACGTACCTAGAAGGTGCGAAGTTTACTTTGTTCACCGATCACCAAGCTCTCACTCATCTCTTGAATATGACCCAACCTAAGGGACGTATCGCCAGATGGGTGAACTATTTGCAGCAGTTCGATTTCACCATCTCCCACAGACCTGGACCCCTTTTGACTGATGCAGATACATTGTCTAGACTGATGATACAGGCCAACAACGAACAATCGGCAGAAATCAATGAAATTAAATTGTGGGAAGGCACTGAACAATTGATTTTTAGGGAAGGTCGCTATCAAGTCCCGCCAACGCTGGTTTCCAGGGTGCTTTATTTGTACCACGATAGCCCAGAATCTGGAGGACACGACGGATTTTGGCGCACCTACAACAAGCTAGTCAAGAGATTTACGTGGCCTCACATGAAAGACGACGTCAATCGATACGTTCGTTCATGCCACATTTGTCAAATCAACAAAGTGAAATATAAGCAGCCTACGGACGCCATGATAATACCTTGCCACTCAAACGTGCCTTTTGAAGTTATACACCTGGATTTCGCCGAGCTAAATAAGAAACGAGAAGGAGTCCGAAAAACGCAAGCTTTTCTTCTGGCCATAGATGAATGCACCAGGATGGTCGCGGCACGGGCAGGAAAAGAAGATGCGAATAGTGTCATCGCCCTTCTCGAACGGGATATGTTTAGGACAACCAAGACAATTGTATGGGACAACGGTCCAGCGTTCAAGAGCGAAAAGCTAGCAAGATGGGCTCGAGACCATAATATATCAATCCAGTTCTGTGCGCCATACCATCCCGCAGCGAATGGGCTTGCAGAGCGTGCTATACGAGATGTTAAACAATACATCAGGATGTACGATAGTTTCCCTGGTGGTTGGAAATGCTCTTTAGAAGCAGCTGTAAGACATCACAATCGCTCCTACACCAGCGGCTTGGGATGCAGCCCGCAATTCGCTTCTTCAGGAGAAACCCCTATTCTTCAGGCGGACCGTGAACTTGGGCTGTTAGAAAATCTCCAGATCGTCGAGGAAAGGAAACAGAAATCGCAGGAGGAGAGGTACCGTAAACGAATGAAAAAAAATTTTGACAAGAGACATTGCTCAGATATTCCAGACATTCAAGTCACCGACCTCATTCTAGTTAGGAAAGGAGTAAGAGAATCCAATGCCAAATTTTATGGTCCTTACTCTGTGACAAAGACGGCCACTCAGAAAGGAATATTGAAGACTGTGTGGTACATTGGCGAACGTGGCTCAGTTGAATGTGCTTCGATTGGAAACGTTTTCAAGTATTACCCCAGGAGGGGTTAGCAAAAGAAACCTGGAAGGGTGAAGCGGTATGAGCCTTGGAATAGAAGATGAAGAAGCGCAGGAGTCTGGGTTCAGGAGAAGAGAAGAAGGAAGTGAGAATAAAAGGTAGACAAGATGGACGCCAGTTCCACAGCAATGCTTTACGTTTACTGTGTCCTTTAAGTAGGAACGCTACATGAAATAATGCCAAAACATAGGAAAACATACACATCTGCGCATCTGAGCCGCGTTGTTCCACCCTGAGACGATTGAATATGAGCGGCCGAGTGATTTAAGCTGGAACTGTGATCCAGACACATGTATATTACAGGCTGTTACTACTGATTCTCGATTTTGTTTATCTTCATCACACTTACGATTTGCGCGTGCCATAAAATATTATTAAAGAAAACTGCGCTTGGCATATACCCCCACTTATAGTCCGTGTAGTTCTCTGGCGAAAACGCGGATGCCATTGCTGACACCGTTGGCAATGAGCGAGTTTATGCTGCTGTACCGAATTCTTATTCTCTTCTTCCCTGTTTAACGCAGACGTAAACAGTGCTTCTCTGGAATTAAGAAATGCGTCAGCATAACCACACACAGGCTCACCATCTACGGGGATGCGACCGGCAGCGTTCGGGAACGGTGGCCAAAGTACAAGATGTTGGCACAGCGCTGTGTCGCCGCTTGCCACTTGTGTACGTGCCGAGCGAGGTGAAGAGTAGTTATCAAATCGCTATATGGTCACAACTGAACTATAAGAGCGGTTTCCTTCGTCCTGATTGGCTATTTTTTTTTAAGTTAAGGTCCATCGGTAGCGGGTGAACGAACACGATGGGGTCAGGCGTAACCCAACCTTCGCTAAACCGGGTTAACATTGACTCAAACTTCACGTGCACGGCTTGAGAGGAGTGAAGCTCGTGCATTTCAACTTGGAAGGCATGTCGACGCTTTTGACCGCGAATAATTATATTTACAAGTGGATGAGCTGCAGCTATCACGTTGCCGGTTCGACGGCTGATCGCCTAGGATTCTGTTAAGTCGGCATGATCGGCACGCTGATTTTGTCGGTGACGTTGACAATAAAACCCGTCGCGCTATATCACAGCTCGCACCCGTCGGTTGCGTCGTTGTTGGCCTATTATGGTCAAATGGTTTCAGTGACACAGCGCTGAATAGTCGGCGTCAGCGTCTTGTCGGTCTCGTATCGACCCAGTGTTACCACGCCTTAAACGAGTACATGAAGTCAGGCACGCGCTGCCATCAGCAACAGTGGGTCGACGTTGCAAGAAGACTGCGTCAGCAACGTGTTTTTGAAGTGTCGCCCAAGTGTAACGCCGGGGTTTACCGATAAATTTGACAGCCGTCAATGCAAGGCGGCAACTACGTGGTTCACGGTGCAGTTCGGACGAAGCCCTGGCCCTTTTTTGTTTTAAAGTGGAGTTGCAGTCTCACGCTACACACGTTTTCGACATCGCACGGATGTCGAACTATCAGTAGAGTTTCAACGTGGTACACGGCACAAGTGTTCGCTGCTGTGAGCATCCGGGCGCTTTTTATTTTTATTTTTTTCTCCGATATCTGGCCGCGCGGCCGCGCGCGCCCCTTCCAAAACGTTTTGCGACTAATCCGCCACGGCACGGCGCATGCGCCGTCGCGCCGTGAAAAAAAAAAAAAGGCGGATTGTGACTGGGTACGAATCATGGTGCCGCTACTACGAGCCTGAAACACGACGGCAAAGCTTACAGCACCCGCCGTGGTTGCTCAGTGGCTATGGTGTTGGGCTGCTGAGCACGAGGTCGCGGGATCGAATCCCGGCCACGGCGGCCGCATTTCGATGGAGGCGAAATGCGTTTCGCATTTCGATGGAGGCGAAATGCGAAAACACCCGTGTACTTAGATTTAGGTGCACGTTAAAGAACCCCAGGTGGTCAAAATTTGCGGAGTCCTCCACTGCGACGTGCCTCATAATCAGAAAGTGGTTTTGGCACGTTAAACCCCATAATTAATTATTAAAAGCTTACAGTGCAAACATTGGAATTCACCATCCCAAAGAAAGCAACGACCGTCATTTCTGCCGGAAAGGTGTTGTTGAATTTCTTTTCGATCACAGGGGCCATTACTGATCGAATTTACTAGACCTGGGGAAACTATGAACCGTTTCCGATGTTGCGAAACGTCGGATCGGCTGCAAGTCGCAATGACGAAGAAACGTCGTGGAAAATTGAGGAATGGGGTCATCTTGCTCCATGACAATGCCCGTCCCTACGTCGCTGATGTGGTTAATACAAAACTGGCAAAGTTCAAGTGGGAAACGCTGCAACATCCGCCTTACAGCCCAGACCGGTCGCCTTGTGACTTCCACATGTTGGAGCATTTGAAAGAACAGCTCAAGAGAACCATATCCGTGTCGGACGATAGCGGTAAATAGTCAGTTAGACTTTTTGAAGCAGCAACCCAATGAGTTTATCATACGGGAATCGCGCGACTCGTTAGTCAGCGGGACAAATGCCTAAATGGTCATGGAGACTACTTTTAAATAAAATACCCCGTTTATCATATTCGCATTAGCTCACTTTCATTTGACTCGCCCTCGTATATTTTGCAGAACTCCTCCTTTCTATATGTGCTCTCTATGGCGACTATAATGTTGGTGCAATTACTCACAATACATGACCGGTGACACTTTGCTCCTGCGCAGTACATTGTAACAAAGGACACCACCATTGACATTTTTCCCTGGTCGTTGCATATGTCAAACAATGTAAACGAGGTTCTTGAATGACGAAGTTTCATTAGAATATTTATCCTCAACTTGTTCATTTCATGAGATTTACATTTTTCACATCAGCGGCATGTACTGCTTTGCTGGTTTCGAACTGTTAAAGTTATAATGTTCGTGTTATATTTTCTTTACTTATTAAATAGACAAAAAACATGGAAGCATTGATATCAGTTATTTCGGGCACAATTTTGGGGACATATGAGTGCATTCTTTTATGAAAAGATACATATTTTACTTATCTTGACAGTGCGTAGCATTCAATAATTCGTTTGCAGCATCTTTGGCAGCGGCAATGCAGTTATTTATTAATGTATTTGATCCCTCGACAAATTCTACAAGGAGGAGGCAGAGCTGCAACGTGAGACCCCCCCCCCCCCCCGAGCGAAATTTCTGGCTATGCCACTGGATAGTATAGGTATGTAAGTTTTGGTCAGTTCATGTATCTTAGTTTTGAAAATGAGCCAGTTAGTTTCAACGGAACGTTCTGACAAACCGGTAAAGAATCAGCTGGCAAATTCTGCAAGTTTAATATTCATATCAGTATAGTTACCTTTGTCGTAAAGCGTAATAGTTCTTCTAGTTTTAGTGAAGTCAGGGATACCACATTGGAATGAGGTATGTAGCAATGAATGATCGCTAAGGCCGGGTAAATGCGTTAGTGGCGAAACATTATCGGAGTGCGAATTGAGGATAAGGTCTAATGTGTTAGAAAAGTTACCATTGCGCCGCGTGGAGTTACTGACGATTTGCGTTAAGCCAAACGTAAGACATGTATTAATTAAACCACTTTCAACGGTGTTTATTGAGGCTGCTTCAGCTATGTTGGACCAATCGATGGTAGGGAAGTTGAAATCGCCGAGCAGCATGATAGGAGCCTTCTGCGATTCAAGGCCGGCCTTACAATGTATGCACTCGTTTCCCCGACATGGAACTCACGATCAACTGACGTGCGAAATCGTGGAACTTGTCCATCGCTTGGGATAAAAAGGCCATGATATCTATCTTCAATGGACACCAAGCCATTGCGGTATCACTGGCGATGATGACACAGATAAGTAAGCTCGGACGTCGAATCAAGAAGACTGCTGCGTCCCTCCTCTCTCAGGGAGAGACGCACCGATACAGCTTCGCATTCTAGCACGTACACTCTCATTAGTTGAATGGAATACTGCCCATACAAGGTGCAACAGACTGCACAGTTTCAATCCTTCGCTGCAACTCGGACCTCCGGCCGGACTGTAGCGACGCGTCTCTTCTGTGTCGGTTGTGGTTGGGAGTAGCCTTCATGAAAACTTATTCAGCACTAATTGGATTGCTTAACATTCCTGCATGTGATGTCTGCGACTGCGAGAACATAGACCACCTGTTGTGCTACGCTCCCCAGTTTGAAGCACAAAGACATTCTATGTCCAACGCATTCAAGAAACTAGATGATCGTCCACTGAGTGAACAGACAATACTAGAACAGATCCCCAAAGATCATCGGCTCAGAACGCAGCGAAGGCCTTTTTGTGCCTTCTGTGAACGTCTGGCTTGTACGAGCGCCTTTCACTCCGTGGTGCTGCGCTTGCACATCTCTCTCTCCCTTCCCCCAGCCAACCAGACTCCTGACGGGCTAAAACGCCTGCCTTCTCTTTTAGCTATCTCTCCTCCCTCCTTGACGAGGGGATTGTGCGAAGGAGCGAGACGTCTCTTGCCGCTCGTTTTCTGTCTCCCTCTCTCATCGATGTTTCACAACGTCCTCGCGGGGTGGTTCTCCGTTGCGTCGAACATGACGCAGTCGGAAACTCGTCTGCAGACACTTGGGAGACAGCACCGCAGAAATAGGATGTAAACAAATAAGTAGCAACAATAAAGAGAGAAGGAGTATAGAAAGAAAGGAAGGGAAAGGATTCAGCCAGCGTTGGGCGTGGCCCCGAGTGGCGCGCTTCCGTTAATGCTCCGTACGTCGAGAAAGAGGAGGAATGAATGATAGGAAACGTAAGAGCCCACCCTCAACCAAATGCGGTATGACGCTCCCGCTGTAGCGACACTGGCCCATGGTGTGCGCTCGCATCACGTCTTTATTTTTTGTATTACTTGCTTTTTGCGTGCTTATGACGGCGTGCGCATACCTGCGCAAATGGGCATCTGCTTGCTCATACGACGCAAAAAATAAATATAACATAATAATAATAATAATAATAATAATAATAATAATAATAATAATAATAATAATAAATACAGCAGCCACGTACGCCAAACCCACCACTGCGGGATCGAGGCGATCGGCTTCTCTCTCTCTCTCTCTCTCTCTCTCTCTATATATATATATATATATATATATATATATATATATATATATATATATATATATATATATATATGTATATATATACCAGAAAAAAGCAGTTCTGGGTCCGGGTAAATATTCACAGTGAAGTAGACGCGCGTATGAAGCGGTTTATTGACGTTTCGGCCGGGGTCCGGCCTTCATCAGAATACATTGCATGGTGTCAGTACAGTTAATATACACGTGCTTATCAACCAAATGAAGATACGTTAACATGAAAAACGAATAAAATGGGCGAACAAAATGCATCCGAATCGTTCAAAGGATAGCTGACACGTGTATAGACCGATGGCGATTGCAAACATATAATCTAAGATACAAAGCATAAAAACGTACCGAAATGAATTGTAAAAACCAATCGCCACGTGACAACAAAACGTCGATACGCGCTCAATATGTGCTATGTTATCAAGCAAACACAGACACAGAAAAAGGGGAATAGCGACGTGCTAGTAGAAGAAGGGACAAGTGACGGGCTACAAAGACAGGCAACTCAATTTTCCTACACATTAATTCATACCACACGCGACAGTATCAAACTTATAGATAAGGAAGGATTCGCGGGCTTCTCAATCATAATTTGAGCGAAATCCAGATTCAAGCAACGTGACTCTCAGTTTATCAAATGAGTGGTCAGGAAGATGTACGTGTTTTGAGATGGGCAGGTTGGGCAACGTGTTAGCGTGGGGTTTATGATTGTTAAAGCGGAATCTGAAAGGCCCTTCTGTTTGTCCGATGTACCGTTTTTTGCAGAGCGTACATTCAAGCATATATATTACGTTTTTTGTATCACAGTCGAAATCGCCTTTGATTTTTAAACAAAAGTTTGAAGACGTACTAGTAACCTGTTGCGATGCGGCCATGTAGGGACATACTTTACATCGCGGTTTTCGGCAAGGATGGCATCCGATGGCATCAGGGCAGTCAGTCTTAGATGATGATGCTAGTATATCTCGAATATTTCTAGCTTTACGGTATACTTCTTTAGGCGGATCAGAGAATATGTTTTTGAGGCGTTCACTTTGCATTAGAATATTTTGGTGTTTCTTTAATACATGCGAAACATTTGAGACTGACGCAGTGTGGGTTAGAACAAGATTTGCCTGGGGTGAGGGAGTCGGTTTGTTCTTAATGCAAAGAAGCGTCCTTCGGTCATGCACGTCTGCGCGTTTTATTGCATCGTCAATTAATTGTGGTGGGTAATTTTGTTTGGCTAAAGCGTTTTTTAGGGTACCACAATTCTTTTGAAACTCTGATTGCTCAGAACAAATTCTTTTAAAACGTAAGGCTTGGCTATAAGGAATGCTGGTCTTGCAATGTTTAACGTGACTGCTATCGAAGTGTAAATATTGACATCTATCTGTCGGCTTTTTGTATAAGGCAGTAGATAGTTTATCATTTAGCACTGAAACGCTGACGTCAAGGAAGTTAATAGTAGATGCAGAATACGTGTGAGAAAATGGTATATATGGATGGGCATTGTTAAAGTCAGATATGAAAGAAAGCAGTTCCTGTTCCCCATGAGGCCAAATCAGAAAAACATCGTCAATGTAACGTTTGTAGTAAAAAGGTTTTAAGGTCCTGGTTAGCAAAAATTTATCTTCTAGCTGACTCATAAATATATTGGCGTAGTTCGGGCCAATTCGCGTACCCATAGACGTCCCACTAATTTGCACATAGTGTTGTCCTTCAAATTCGAAGTTATTTAGTTCCAAAATAAGGGCTAGCAAACTTGCCAATCTGTCGCTGTCGATGAGTTTCTCGGGTGATACACATTCGTAGCAATTGACGACTGCCATGATGCCATCAGAATGTGGAATGTTAGTATACAAAGATGCTACATCAAGTGTGACCAAAAGAGAACCTTGAAGAATAATGAGATCGATTAGATCCGACAGGAAGTGGGTAGTGTCTCTTACGTAAGAGGCAGACGTAGCTGGGATATTACTAATCAGGGAATCTACGTAGCTGGACAAATTTTCTGTGACTGTACCTATACCAGAAATGATGGGACGACCTGGGTTGTTTATCTTGTGTATCTTAGGTAAAAAGTAGAAACGACCAGCAACAGGACTTAGTGGAATTAGAGAATGAACCGCATTGTCAGGCACCTTTTTCTTCTTGACGAGATCTAGCACTGTGCTTTTGATCAGAGATTCAAAGCGTAAGTTACGGGCGAAACTATCCAAATCTTTCAGTAGTTGAAATTCATTATGTCCACCTGTTGCTGGACAAAAATTAAGACCACGACGTAGAACACTGCACTCCTCAGTTGTTAGCTGAATGTCCGAAATATTAACAATATTATTTAGCTCCTGATGGGCAAACCTACTAACAGAGGATGACGAAGAAGTGCCGGAGTGTACTTCTAGAGGTTTGGTTTGAAAAGGGGCAGAGTTGAATACTTTGTTCTGGCTTCCAGAAGGGCACACAACACCGTCACGGGACAGTTTCCTGGCTTTCAATGCGTAGATTTCATTCCGTTTTTTGGTTGCGAATGCCTCTAACGCGGCGGATTGGCTAGAGGACAAGTTCAAGCTCGCAGCAATTTGACTTTCTTGGTTCATGAATTTCTTACTGGAAGAACGATAGTGATCTAACACGACACGGGTGAGTTGTAGTGAAGCATTTGCTAGTATGTTATCCCATCTAGCTATATTGCGCTCAGACATGTCCGACAGAGCTGGTTTTACAACAATACGGAGACCCTTTGGTGCAACAGCCGCAGCTAGGTAGGTATTTAGCGTATCTACATGCAGAGCATTGCGAATTCTTTTTTCTGTAACCTTCCTTAGCCTTAGAAATTCATGCGAACAGAGGTAAGAAATATTGTTACCCGGAGACAAAGCCTTTAGTCAATTTGCCGGTGCATCATCCACGGTTTTCGTGCGGGCTCTGCGAAACTCGTAGCCGGGACCTTTCGGGGAGGAACCTGTAGCGTCCTGTGCTGAAGGCGACTGTTCAGCTGACGGAGCTATCGCTGCGGCGTTCTTTGGGCGATTCTTTGAAGCAGCCTTCTTGCGGTTCTATGGAGCAGCCTTCTTGCGATGGACCTGTGTCTTTCGATTGTGGGGTGATGACTCCTTTTGAGAGGGACTACCATTCGTTGTCTGTCCTATCAATAGCGCCGGGTCAGAAGATACGCTCGGTTCCTTAGTGCAGTGCTGAGGCGGATTGCTGGGAGCACTGTCTAACCAAGAATGGTACATAGCACTGGACGGCTTGTAACAGAGGTGCCGAATGTGACAGGCCATGAGTGAGACGCCTTCGAAGTTCGGGTGTAAACCATCAGCTGCGAGCACGCGGTGCGGGGGCAGCCATTCGAACCCATGGTCCAGGAAAAATACTAGTCGGGAGCGACTGCAGAATTGTTTCAACAGGGAGTTGAAATAACACGCTTCTTGGTTAAAACAGCGAATAAATGTGGCTCTGGGGTACCCTCGTCGGCGGTTCCTGGTCCTTGGTAGTACGAGAGTGGCATAGATTCTGGTGATTTCAGGACGTTCCTTGACGATGTGATCGCTGACTTCACAGTAACTTTGGAAAGCTTTTCGGGCTGATACTCGAGCTAGGTCGATGGTGCCTACATGAAGAACGATTGTTGTGGTGTTCTGGGGGACGAAATCCAATAGTTTCATATCCATATTCAAATTCATATCCATATTCATATCCAAATCCATATTTACCAGTACTTCGATCCTGCGGTGAACGAAACGCCAGCGTTTGTGTCTCAGTGCGGTGCATCAAGGAGTGACGTACCAACACTATTGGATTTCGTCCGCCAGAACACCACAACAATCGTTCTTCATGTAGGCACCATCGACCTAGCTCGAGTATCAGCCCGAAAAGCTTTCCAAAGTTACTGTGAAGTCAGCGATCACATCGCCAAGGAACGTCCTGAAATCACCAGAATCTATGCCACTCTCGTACTACCAAGGACCAGGAACCGCCGACGAACAAGTCTGCGGTTCCTGAACAAGTCCGATTACGCCGCAGAGGCCCACAGACAGCTAGCAGACGCGACGTTCTATAAACGCCTTGATCATGACCCCACTGAGCAATATAAATCTCTGATCAAAAGCACAGTGCTAGATCTCGTCAAGAAGAAAAAGGTGCCTGACAATGCGGTTCATTCTCTAATTCCACTAAGTCCTGTTGCTGGTCGTTTCTACTTTTTACCTAAGATACACAAGATAAACAACCCAGGTCATCCCATCATTTCTGGTATAGGTACAGTCACAGAAAATTTGTCCAGCTACGTAGATTCCCTGATTAGTAATATCCCAGCTACGTCTGCCTCTTACGTAAGAGACACTACCCACTTCCTGTCGGATATAATCGATCTCATTATTCCTCAAGGTTCTCTTTTGGTCACACTTGATGTAGCATCTTTGTATACTAACATTCCACATTCTGATGGCATCATGGCAGTCGTCAATTGCTACGAATGTGTATCACCCGAGAAACTCATCGACAGCGACAGATTGGCAAGTTTGCTAGCCCTTATTTTGGAACCAAATAACTTCGAATTTGAAGGACAACACTATGTGCAAATTAGTGGGACGTCTATGGGTACGCGAATTGGCCCGAACTACGCCAATATATTTATGGGTCAGCTAGAAGATAAATTTTTGCTAACCAGGACCTCAAAACCTTTTTACTGCAAACGTTACATTGACGATGTTTTTCTGATTTGGCCTCATGGGGAACAGGAACTGCTTTCTTTCATATCTGACTTTAACAATGCCCATCCATCTATATCATTTTCTCACACGTATTCTGCATCTACTATTAACTTCCTTGACGTCAGCGTTTCAGTGCTAAATGATAAACTATCTACTGCCTTATACAAAAAGCCGACAGATAGATGTCAATATTTACACTTCGATAGCAGTCACGTTAAACATTGCAAGACCAGCATTCCTTATAGCCAAGCCTTACGTTTTAAAAGAATTTGTTCTGAGCAATCAGAGTTTCAAAAGAATTGTGGTACCCTAAAAAACGCTTTAGCCAAACAAAATTACCCACCACAATTAATTGACGATGCAATAAAACGCGCAGACGTGCATGACCGAAGGACGCTTCTTTGCATTAAGAACAAACCGACTCCCTCACCCCAGGCAAATCTTGTCCTAACCCACACTGCGTCAGTCTCAAATGTTTCGCATGTATTAAAGAAACACCACAATATTCTAATGCAAAGTGAACGCCTCAAAAACATATTCTCTGATCCGCCTAAAGCAGTATACCGTAAAGCTAGAAATATTCGAGATATACTAGCATCATCATCTAAGACTGACTGCCCTGATGCCATCGGATGCCATCCTTGTCGAAAATCGCGATGTAAAGTATGTCCCTACATGGCCACATCGCAACAGGTTACTAGTACGTCTTCAAACTTTTGTTAAAAATCAGAGGCGATTTCGACTGTGACACAAAAAACGTAATATATATGCTTGAATGTACGGTCTGCAAAAAACGGTACATCGGACAAACAGAAGGGCCTTTCAGATTCCGCTTTACCAATCATAAATCCCACGCTAACACGTTGCCCAACCTGCCCATCTCAAAACACGTACATCTTCCTGACCACTCATTTGATAAACTGAGAGTCACGTTGCTTGAATCTGGATTTCGCTCAAATTATGATTGAGAAGCCCGCGAATCCTTCCTTATCTATAAGTTTGATACTGTCGCGTGTGGTATGAATGAATGTGTAGGAAAATTGAGTTGCCTGTCTTTGTAGCCCGTCACTTGTCCCTTCTTCTACTAGTACGTCGCTATTCCCCTTTTTCTGTGTCTGTGTTTGCTTGATAACATAGCACATATTGAGCGCATATCGACGTTTTGTTGTCACGCGGCGATTGGTTTTTACAATTCATTTCGGTACGTTTTTATGCTTTGTATCTTAGATTATATGTTTGCAATCGCCATCGGTCTATACACGTGTCAGCTATCCTTTGAACGATTCGGATGCATTTTGTTCGCCCATTTTATTCGTTTTTCATGTTAACGTATCTTCATTTGGTTGATAAGCACGTGTATATTAACTGTACTGACACCATGCAATGTATTCTGATGAAGGCCGGACCCCGGCCGAAGCGTCAATAAACCGCTTCATACGCGCGTCTACTTCACTGTGTGTGTGTGTGTGTATATATATATATATATATATATATATATATATATATATATATATATATATATGCATGCGTGTGTGTGTTAACTTTCGGAAAAGTTGCACCTGAAACTTCGTGTGACGCGAAGAATTGTTCACTAAAGTGACGGCCTCATATGAGTATGTACAAGATCTCAGAGTAGGAGAGCTCACTATATCGACATTCCAGGCAAATTTTCGCTGTCACCTTCGCCGAGATGTTCCTTATAAACTCTAAAAACCATATGACTGAGCAACCCATACACTGCGGGTGCGAGATAAATCACTAACAGTGAGCCGAAAAGGATGGCTAGATGGGCATTATCCTCCCGCACGCTCAATAATCGGGTTAGTTGGTGGTCACGTAATCGAACACACGCTTGGGAAGGAGAGCGGGTGTCTTCTCCTATAAACCCGCCATAGCTGCCAATTACTGTGCACGGCTGACGCTTGCGCCTCCTGCGTGCTGTATCTAATTGTCGGTACTCATTGGTGGGTGCAATAAAAAAGGCGAGCGGGGATGGCTGCTAACTTCTACATGCTGTCTTCCATCCCGGGCAGTCTTTCTGCCCCCTTAGAGTTGCAGTTTTACGTAGTCTAAGATACAGGAGTAATTGAGATTGGTGACAATGGCCGTCCTATGGTGGACATAAAATAGACATATGATTATGATTCTCATTTTTCAGAGTAACGTTGATTCGCGCGGTTGTATGACTCGCTCACCCCCGCTGCCGGAGTTCCTCATAATGCCAGCGTTCAGGTGAGTGCTCGTGGTCATCCAGTGAGATATTTACAGGTTTACATGGCCCGTATACATTACACTATGTTTGTTATTTTAATTAGTACGTGAATGTTTCCTACAATATATATATAGCCAATATGACTAACGTATAGTCTCGTGCAAGGGCTGCTCTTTTTTTATCGCGTTGTTGACGACTCTTACATGGGACTGAGCCATTTGCTCTAGTTTTTCCAACTACGAGTATGAAATCTGCCGTAAACCTCCGGGATCGCCTAGTCTCGCCATCCAGTTGCGACGCGCGAAAGTATGCTGCACGCGAAAATTCACTGTTGAGCGCGATTGAAATCAGCGCACCGAACGCGATTGCTTCTCGATTGAATTCTTTTTCATTGGCTGTCAAGTTGAGGGTGCGGCCCTTACACAGATTTATACGGTAAGATTCTTCCTTCGTGTAATTGTCTTATACTTCGCTATCTTATTACTGCTTCACCTTTCTGGCGAAGCCAGCCTTTCTTTTAGAGCGCAGCTCTTATGCGCCCGTTCCTGCGGCCAGCGTCGGCGTTCACAGCGTAACCGAGCGAACGAGGACAGCAAAAGATGAAAGATCGAACGTGGAGCGCAGCGGGGAATGAAAGACGGCGATAGCAAAGAGAGCGAGAGGAGGAAAGCGGAAGAGTATGATGCAGCGGAACTATTAGGCGCAGAGCGGAGGAGGAGGGTATGACGAAAGCGTAAGAAGCGTAGTGCCGTGCAAGACGGGCTCTGCGGCGACGATGGCTGCGAAATGGCGGCAGAGTAACGCGCGTCGTCTGTTCTCCGATGACGCCACCGATACCATACGGAAACAACGCGCTGCATGAGCGGAGGTCTGTCTGCGGCGGCTGTTGTGAATCGCGCCCACGCGTCACCCACGCGCTGCCTGTCGCGATCTCCCGATTAGCGAGGCAGTCGCGCCACACATCGCTCCGTTTGCAACGTGCCGCATGAGACAGATTGTCCGCGCCAGCCAATATATCGCGAAAGGGAAACACGTATAGCGCTACGCTCAAATTTTGCATTAGGGAGTATCGTAATCGTTGCAGTGTTTTTTTTTCCTTCTCAACTTTGAGTCTGAGTACAGGCGCTGCTCAGCATGACTGCTATTGATTGCGATTTCGAGTGAATCCGGCTCGGCCTAATTTCTGTTACTGATTGTCTTATATATATTTATGAGATCAGCATGCAAGTGGCGATGTTTCCATCCCTAATAGGTGTTGTAAATTATTAGAACAATCTTTTTTTCATGAGTCTATATCACTGTTTAATGGAAAGAGAAGCAATGCTGATCAAGGCGCATATCATTTACATTCATTTCACACGCCGTTGAGAAAAGACTGCCGAAAGGGTCACTGAAGTCTGCAGGTTTTTTTCAGGGTGAGAAAAGCCCGTAAAGCAATTTGAAGCGAGGTGAAGAAACAGTAACATATTCGTTCTCTAGGCATACACTATCCATACCACTAGAAACAATTCATAGTTGGCTACCTCCTTGTCTTCTAACAGTAAACTTTGTCCTTTGTATATATTTAAATATATTGTGTTTGTGCATGGTGCTAACCATACATAATGGTAGCAGAGCGAACAAGACGACGACGGAGTGAAATGACACAGGACCAGCGCTCGTCCTGTGTCCTTTCACTCCGTCGTCGTTTTTGTTCGCGCTGCTACCATTGTGAACGTAAACGAACTCGCCCAAGTTTCCACTTTAATATAGTGTTAACCATCGGCGGAAAGTTTTCATTTTCCCGTGTGTGTGTGTGTGTGGGGGGGGGGGGGGGGGTCGACCAGCTTTTCGAACCCCGTGTGTGTATATACAGGGTGTTCAAAATTAGGGTTTATGGTTCTCCTAAAATTATGGACTGGAAGGCACGCGAATACCACCTGTGCAAATATGTGGCCAGGGGGACACAATGTGATATTATAATTACCGCTGTCAGCAGCCCAATTTACTAAAACTGAAAATTAACTTTTTCCTGACTGCAGTAAGTGGGAATGTTTGTATTGAAAAGTTAGAGGCAGTCGTGTTTCTATACATTACCCGATAGAAGAAGTCTTCTAGCGTGTATGTGCTCCGAGATATCCGACTCTAAATTTTATTTGTCGTTCGCATGATAGCGCATGCAAGAGAGTGAGGATCGGTGGAAACTCCTCCCTGATATGACGTGGCTGTTGCGTGCGGCGTTTAGTCTGACAACGGAGCGGAGGCAGTGTCAAAGATGATAACTGTTCCCTATCCTCTCGGTTGGTGAAATAAAAAATCGAAGAACTTGGAACCGCTGTCGTAACACGCGACCGCGCGGCCTGTAACGACGGCGGCTGCTGCCATGCCGAGATAAATGGCGCGAGCGGAGAAGCCGCAGGGCAGTGCGCATGCGTAATGGCGGCTAGACGAGCGTGCATGGTTCTTGTCTGGGCTATGCAAATAAAGTGACGGCTGATTTCCAAGTATTGCAACTTTTATTGAAATCAAGAGCCCGACTAATAAGTCGGGCTCACACAGCCTGACTTGACACAGCTGGTCCGCATAAACTGGTTCCCGTTAGGCAGAGATCACAGCGGCAGCCTGCATGGGTCGAGGAGCGCGAACAGCGTGTCTGGTTCTCCAGTTCCGGCTGGGAGCCGCTGGCACGACCCATCTAAGCTTGTACGCACCTCGCAGGCGGGTCGGGTTAAGTCAGCTTAGCCTATGCCGTCGGCATTGTTCAGCCCGATTCGATGCTCGCTTAGCCCGACCCGGCCAGTGTTTCTGAAGACGACAGCTAAATCTCATCCTAACTAGTCGACTCGAACAGCTTCTGCTGGGTTGACGCAAACGAGCACAGAGACATTGTGAACATGCGCGCAGAGGAGACACAGGGGCTACCGAGAATAATATTCGGCTGCGCGCGAGTCCAAATAGACGCGAGCTGGCGGAACGACAGCTGCAGCGAGCGCATGCCAGCACGGCCGCGGCTGTCACAGTGACGCTCTGCTGTATGGACGACCGCACGCCATGTTTCATCCTAAAGCCCCTTAAGCTTCGTAAAGTAGTGCCACGCTTTGAAGAATTGAAGTAGTGCCACGCTCCTCCTCCAGCGCTCTGGCCGAAGCCGACGCCGCGTCGCTATTGGCGTAATGGCATCACGTGGCCCCTTGCGCCGGCTTCGTTTGTTTACAGTCGCGCTTCAGTGCCATCTTTGCTCGATAAGCGGCGCTTGTTGGCGGCATTCCTTCCGTTCCTATTCTGTGTTGTTTTGATCTTGTGAACGCCTTGAAGGATGTTTTGTGGCAAGTGCGACGTCGCTTCACGTCATTTTCTGTTACCATGACCTCCTGCACGTTTGGATGCCAATATAGTTTTAGCAAAGGCAAGAATATGTTCGCGATACCATCCGGTAAGCGCAACGGGTTAAGAAGAAAGACATGGCTTACTGAATCGGGAGGGAGAACTTCCGACCAACTTCCTCCGCGCGACTATGTGATGTAAGTTGTGGCTCTCTCACTATTGTACGTGCCAGGCTTGCTTATTGTGCTGCGGGCAATAACGTAGTATATATTGCACAGTTCACTGTGCATGTTGTCAGTTGTACGCACGCTTTAACATTATTTTTACGCAACGTCTGCTTTGCTTATATGCGCACTACGTGGTCGTGTTAGTCATATTTGGTGGGCTTAATCGTTTTGAACACCAACCGGCTTGAATTCGCGGGCACGCGAGGTTGCGTGCGCTGACGTGATTACGAAATTTTTAAGATTCAGCGCAGTCCTTTTGATAAAATTTCAGTCTCGATCATGAAAGCGCCCCAAGAGAGCAACTCTCTGCTTTTTGTGGTTACTTACTAGCCTTCTTCAGATAGACTAGCTTTGTTTGCCACATTTGTTCGTGTTCCTCGTTGGCGGTCGCCCGGTGGATTTGCGATACAGAGGCACCGATGAAAAGCGTGCGTGCTCTCCCGAAACCGTGTTACGCGGTGCGTTCGTCGTCGAGCGACCGCATCATAGGTAATTGAGACGTATGTGCTAATTCGCGTGAGCTTTAAAGTGTGCGAAGCTTAAGATGCGGTGGTGGAGCACTCGCAAATAAAACGTGCGGTCGCCCGCCCCTTCCCTGGCTGGTTTAGTCGTCGTTCGTGCTTAGTCATTTGCTCGTTCGTTCTCACGCTCGTTTAGTTCGCGCGCTCATATGGTCGTTCGCTTGCTCGTCTATGCCACTATTAGTTTCTACAGTCACTATGCCTAATTGAGACGCACTTGCTGTAGGACTCTTAGGCCGGTGCGTTTATTTACGCATTGAGACAACAAATGGCGCACACGGACTTGTGACTGCAAAGGCAAATCTGTAATGCATCTATGTGAAAATAAACTGTTAACTTGCAACTCGAATGCCGTTTCATATCATTTTAACCTATGGATAAAACATCATTTCACTTGCCGCAATTTCAGCCGCGTCATGGCGGGGGGACTTTTTGCGCGGTCATGACTTCACTAATAAAGTCATGTCTCGCAAATGTTACTTCGAAGGGAGTGCAACCTCCGCGTAATGCATGCACCTCACTGCAACTCGGTTCGCGACAAGTAGTACGTCACTTAGTAAACGGACGAACCTACGCACGATAAAGTGTTATTCGTGATAAGTCATTAACCTGAAAAAATTACTGAAGGCCACAGTGGTCTTGTTTGAGATTGAGTCAAGCATTGTTATCGCGCTCCCGCTTCGCGCACGAATGCTAAAAACTCATTTTATTTTATTGTGTACGCACAGTCGCGACTGGATGATCGGCCGCGGTATTTCTCTTGGCGTTGAGACACGAGAAACATAATAGCACCAGCGCCCACCTCTGAGGCTTTGCGCGCGCTTAGATTGGCAAGCACGCACGTTGGCGGCACTGTAACTTGTAATACACTTTCGAACCTCCAGAGCAGTGATCTCCGTCAGCCTTTGTACGTCATAGCTGATACGCGCCGCGAATTCACGTGGTAAGGGCGGCACGGATTCTTTACGCTGTGAGCTTGCTGGAAGTCAAGAGGTTGTCATTCGATGGTAAACGTGTTATTTACAACCATTCGCAACAATATCTTGCTACACGCCCTTGACAAATGTTGCGTGCCTAATCGTAGGACACTCGATACATTCGCAGTCGTCAACGCACAGCGTTAACACTCCTTCAGATACTTCTTAAGGAATAGTTATCAAAAAATGAAGAAAAATCCGCCGTTACCGAATTTGTATAAGCATCCGACTAGAAATTCTATGCTGTACACGAAGCTACGCGGAGCTGGAAAGCCAACGTGAACGCCTAAAGAGCACTGCCTTGCTATGCGTGCATTCACTCTGCGAAAGGTCGTCTGCTGCGCTCGAGCATCGTAGGCGGCGCCATGGTCGAGGAGGGAGCGTGAAAAAGAGGAAAAACGAGGAGGAGTGAAGGCGGAGGAGGAGAGTGGCACTACTCTACGAAGTTTCAGGGGTTTTATTTCATCCTAGACACCAGCGCTCGTTTCTCCCCTGGCGGAACGATTTCATCTCCAACGGGTGTAGGTTTCCGCCGCCGCTTTCCTTCACGAAAGCGCCCGCGTTCAGTTCGCGCTGCGCACAAAACGTCTCTTGTTTGCGACGGCACCTCTTTGGATGATCGGAAATTATGATTGTGTTGTTAAGTGTCACGACAGCAATGTAGTCACGAAAGGCTTCAAGTCACCAGTGAAATTCTGCCGATTCACAAGAAGATGGTACGAAAAAATCAGATGGCAGTCATGGATTACTGCGGTGCGCCGAACAAAGTAAACAACTGCCAAACGAAGCGAGCTCGCTCATTGATCACTCCTAAGAGTATGACGGTTTTTATATGTAACCCACATAAATTTTATAATTACTCGGTATATAATCCTTTTATTCATATAAAAACTTTTAGTTGTTCAACCAGCGCTTGCCCTGTCTTGGTTCTCGTGTTTCGTTTGTGTATGCGCTGCCCAAGAATGGAAGCCACTTCTGCTGTATGAGCTAGCAGTAGCCGAAGTTCCCGCGTGCCGAGAAATTGAATATGCGCACGATGCATTGAACATGACCGGAGTTCATTCCTGCATCACCACTGCACCGATCGATCGAGTTACTGGACGATACACGCCCGCGTCTTGGTCGCGCCGGCAGTGCTGAAGCAGAAATGATTACTAATACTTTCAACTTCCGCCTCTTGAGCACTGTTAAAAAATGGCCAAGCTGTCTACACTGGTGCCTCTATACCATATTTTAGGGGACGTACTAGTTAAAGTTGTGTGCGCATGTCGTACTTGTGCTATGCAGCGATATATTTTGTTTATTTCCGCACAGTGTCGATGGAAGTCCGTTGTCGCCATCAGAGACAACACGGTTTTGTAGCAAAAATATTGTGAGAACCTGCAAGAAAGACTTTGGCTCGTATGTGCCGTCGATTTTTCCGGCAGCACATACGATGTCGTTTCCAATTACCTGCTCAGCGTCACTTACATAATTAAGCAGACGCTGCCCTTTCGCCGCTTTGCAGCCATAAAAATAATTGTCAAGCGTACCTATCTTAAAGGCAAATAGAAGCGTGTACAGTCTGTCTCAACTTAGGGGAAAACTCGGAACGTATTGCCTCGCGATGCGGCAGGCAATGGAGTCGTGCGGCGGCAGCAGCTCGAGCAGGCGGCGGAGTCGTGATCTGCGTCGTCTGCTACGGCGGCGCGCGCTGGCCGCATTGTCCCGAAGCGTGCTACTTGTCAGGGGCAGTGCACCAATTTCATCGGTACTGCGGGAACTGAGCTGATATTCTTTACTAAACGATGTGCGTCGCCAAACTCTGAGCCTTCATTGGCGATAACGGAGTTCCACAAACTTCTCAAACTTCTTTTGACAGCATGCTTCGTTTGTTCTTTCGAAAGGCCGGGGTACTGAGGGCGTGCACGTATATTTCTTCACTGTGTGTGCTACCGTAATAAGCAGCGACAAGACGCACCAAGATGTGCGCGCAACGTGCTCAGTCTTTGTTTTACTCGAAAGGAAAACGAAGCACTCAACAATAACTATGCGGGTCGGACACGATGAAACAAACGGATACGATTAAGGAATGTTTTAGGTTAAGGCAATGAGCAGGAAGTGATTTTTCTCGTCAATCATTCACTACACCAGACAGACCCTGTCCGCCGGCTGGGAATTGGATACGTCACGCTCGGAACTTCAGTTAGTATCTCGTCATGTCCCCAGCGGCAGCGATGACAGCGCTCATGCTGGAAGGCAGTGAAGTGTAGAATAACTTGATCAAGGATGTGTTCATTTGCAGCACGTCTCAGTCACTGGCGATGGTGGATCGAAGTCTATTCTCGGGCGACTGATAGAGGGGATGGTGCGCCAGCGATACTTTCAACGAGCCCCAGACATTTTAAATGATGTTGGCGCCCGGGGATTGAGGCGGCCGCTCCAAGAGAGTGACTGCGCACTCTTCCAGCAGTTCTTGCACAACACGAGCAGTGTGGATCGGCGACCTATCGCGTTAGAATATATACACTCTAAGAACAGTTCACACCCTTTGGAGTGCCCCTTCTGCCACACAACGATAATCATCTGCCTTGATGCGTTTCCTTTCTTTAACGTTGCGAGCCCGGAGCTTTCCAGTAACGAACGGCACGCGCGTTATCAGCATAGAACAGTTTACACCGTTTGGAGTGCCCCTTCTGATAACGCGCGTGCCGTTCGTTGCTGGACAGTTCCGGGCTCGCAGCGTTAAAGAAAGGAAACGCATCAAGGCAGATGCCGATTATCATTGTGTGGCAGAAGGGGCACTCCAAAGGGCGTAAACTGTTCTTAGAGTGTAGCCGCCTTCCAAAACCGGCCGTCAAGAATGTATGGAATCAGTACGTCGTCTATGACTGACCTGCAGCGATGAACTTACTTTCGAGGCGTATCAATGGGCGTCGCACAACGCTTAGTGAAGAATACCGGGTCATTTCACGCAGTAACGATGAGATCGGCGCCCTGCAACTGGCACTGGAACGTTTACCGACAATGCGGCCAGCGCGTGCCGCCGTAGCAGACGACGCCGTTCAAGATCCCGCCCCTCGAGCACCTGCGCTCGCTGCTGCCGCCGCCTGACTCAAGCGCTCGCCGCATCGCGTTGCAGTTGGCTCCGAGTTTTCCCCTAAATGGGAAACGGACTGTACATCGCCCTTCGAATGAGATGTCCACGCGCACACACGCAGGCACACACCGCGCGCGGCACGAAACGTGCCCAAACACGCGCAGTGCAGGAGGCAATGAAGGCGGTGCGAACGAGAGATGGGAGATTGGATTGGATTAGAGAAACTTTATGCTTGCAGTTGGGCGCGCGCGCGCCCCGACGAGGGCCTACGTCATCCTCGAAGTTGCCGTTACTCGGCGCGGGTCTCCGCTCGCCGTTGCCGGCTCGCTGGGTCCGTGCCTTTCGAGCGCCTCGAGGACCTGCTGGACCGCCCAGAGCTGATCGTCTCGGTCGTAGCTCTTCACGGCTGCCTCGAGCCGCGGTGGGAGTGTTCTTGATTTAGCGTCTTCTGGATATTTAATGCAGTCCCACAAGATGTGCGTGTAGTCTGCGGTCTCCCTCCGGCAGAGTCTGCACATATCTGTCGGATATGTCTCGGGGTACATGCGATTCATCAGTTTCGGGCTCGGTAGCAATCCGGTCTGGAGCTGTCTCAGTACTACCGCGTCCGCTCGACTCAGTCTCGGGTGCGGGGGTGGAAAAGTCGTGCGAGCCAAGCGGTAGGCCTTCGTGATTTCATTGTAATCCGTCATGCGGTCCTTGGTTCCGAACCACGTCGGACGGTCTGTGGCCGGGGCGCGGTTGGTTAGCGCTCGCGCCGCGGCGTGTGACGTCTCGTTATGGTTCACATTGCGTTCCGATGCGTCGCCCGCGTGCGCCGGGAACCAGAGTCGTACTTTTCGTTCGTCTAGTTTTACCGCTCGCAGTACGCGCTCAGCCTCCCTGCAGATTTGCCCTTTCGCGAAGTTTCGCACCGCCTGTCTTGAGTCACTCAGCACCGTGTGGCAGTCTGCTTCGGCGATGGCCAGGGCGATGGCCAACTCCTCCGCTTGCTCCGCTTCGGTGCTTCTCACGCTCGCTGCCGTCCTCGTGGCGCCGGTTGACGCCTCTATGACGACCTCTGCGAAGGCGTTCCGTTGGTATTCGGCCGCGTCCACGTACCGCGCGTGTTCGTCGCTGGCATGCTGATCGATGAGAGCCTTGGCCCTCGCCGCTCTTCTTCCCTTGTTGAACTCGGGATTCATGTTCTTCGGTATGGGGTCGATTCTGGTCTGGCGTCGGACCTCTTCGGGGACGAGGAGCTTCATCTCCATCTCGTTCGAGCGTCTTATTCCCAGATCGTCCAGTATCTTCCTTCCGGCTTTGGTCATGGACAGCCGCTCCAGTTGAGAGGTCCGCTGCGCTTCGGCTATTTCTTCGAGCGTATTGTGTAGCCCCAGTTGCAACAAGCGGGTCGTGCTTGTGGACTCGAACAGGCCCAGCGCCGTCTTGTACGCTCTTCTGATGAGCACGTTGATTTTGTTTCGTTCGTGTTGCAGCCATCTGTGGTAGGCTGCAACGTACGCGACGTGGCTGATGATGAAAGATTGGACGAGCCTAATTAGGCTCTCTTCTCTCATGCCAGCCTTTCGGGAAGTGACTCGTTTGAGGAGTCGAATCGCGTTGGCTGCTTTTGCCTTGAGACGGGTGATGGTTTCGCCGTTTCTTCCGTGCTTTTCAATGAACATGCCTAGGATCCTAATTTTGCCGACCTCAGGGATCACGTTGCCGGATTTGGTGACGATTCTGATTTTTTCGTTTTCGCGTTGTCTGGTTTTGCTTCTGCTGTTTTTGGTAGGTGGGAGCATGAGAAGCTCCGATTTGCTCGGCGAACATCTCAGTCCGGTGCCTTCCAGCTGGTCTTCTATTGCGTCGACAGCGGCTTGCAGCGCACCCTCGATGTGGGCGTCGCTGCCACCGGTAACCCATAGCGTGATATCGTCCGCGTGGATGGTGTGCCTGACGTCTTCGATGCGCCCGAGCTTTTCGGCCACTCCGATCATTACCAGGTTGAACAGCATCGGCGAAATGACCGATCCCTGCGGTGTTCCGGTGCTCCCGAGCTTCTTCTCTTGCGTCTGTAGGTCGCCTGCTCGTAGCTCGACGGTCCTGTCCGTGAGGAAGTCCTTGATGTAGTTCTAGGATTTTTCCCCCATGTTGAGCTTGGAGACTTGGGACAGAATCGCCGAGTGTTTCACCTTATCGAAGGCGCTCTGCAGGTCGAGCCCTAGGATGGCTTTGTTGTCGCGGGCGCTACCACCATCATCGATGATTTGGTGTTTGAGCTGCAGCATCGCGTCCTGCGTGCTGAGATGCTGTCTGAAGCCGATCAAAGTGGCCGGGTACAGCCCTTCTCATTCCAGGTAGTCTTGCCACCTGTTGAGCAGGACGTGCTCCAGCACCTTGCCCACGCAGGACGTGAGCGAGATGGGCCGGAGGTTATCCGTGTCCGGCGGCTTCCCCGGCTTGGGGATCAGGATGGTCTTGGCTGTCTTCCATAGCTTTGGCAGCGCGCCCGCTCTCCAGCACTTGTAGTATTTTGCGAGCTTTTCAATCGAGCCGTCATCGAAGTTCTTGAGCGCCTTGTTCGTGACGAGGTCCGGGCCGGCTGCCGACCGGCTGTTGAGGTCGTGCAGGGCCGCGCGTACCTCCTCGACGTCGATGTCGCGATCGAGGTTCGCGTTAGGCAGGCCGCTGTACGGCGCGTGTTGTTCGGTGGGTGTAGTCGGCAAGTATTTGTCGTTAATGCGCCTAGTGACTTCGTCGACGCCGTGTGCTGAGACCGGCCGATGTATGAGCCTGGCGAGTCTGTCCCTTTGGTGCGACTTGGTCTTCGTTTCGTCGAGCAGGTGCCGCAGTAGGTTCCACGTCTTCCCGCTATGCATCTGCCCGTCTGCCGCGTTGCAGATCTCGTTCCACTGTTGCGTGCAGAGAGCGCGGCAGTGATCCTCGATCGCACGGTTCAGCTCCGCCACCTTCTTTCTCAGTCTGCGGTTAAGCCGTTGTTTCTTCCAGCGATTGAGTATCGACTGTTTGGCCTCGATGAGATGCGCAAGCCGGCTGTCTACTTTGTCGATCTCCGCGCCCGTTTCAATCTCTTTGGTCGCGTCGCGTACGCTCTTGGTGATTTCGGCCGTCCACGAGTCGATGTCTTTGATCTCGTCGTCACCGTCGCTCTTCTGGCTTCTGGCGTCTCGAAAGGCATCCCAGTCTATCCATCTGTGTGTTTTGACGCTGGTGTCGTTGTGTTCCGGTATGCCGATTTCCACGATGGTGTGGTCGCTGCCTAGGTCGATCCCCGTGTTTCTCCAGGTGATCGCGCCCCGAATGTCGTTCTTGACGAACGTGAGGTCTGGAGTGGAGTCCCGGGACACGGAGTTACCAATTCTCGTCGGATGTGTCGGGTCCGTGATGAGGGTGAAGTCGAGTTCCGTGGCGTCTTGGTACAGGTCACGGCCCTTTGCTGTGTACTTGTTGTAGCCCCAGGCAGGGTTCATCGCGTTGAAGTCTCCGCACGCGATCAGCGTGTTGCGGCCCGCTGCGGTGCTGGCTCTGTGCAGTAATGTCTTGAATCTCTGTTTTCTCTGAGATGGGTTGCTGTAGACGTTGAACAGAAATATGCTTCCTTTTCTCTTCTTGTCCGGGATGATTTCGGTGAGTGTGTGCTCGATCGTGATATTGCTTTGCAGCTCATGTTCGACGAACAGGAGTCCCTTCCTGACCAGGGTGCACAGGCCTCTGCCGTCGGGCGGTCCCTTGTGCACTCTGTAGCCGGGGAGGGACGGTGCGTCGGTTAGTGTCTCTTGTAGTAGTGTAACGTCTGGCTTGCGCGCGGCATCTACGATGTGCTGTTGGATGACCGTCTTCTTCCTTCCGAAGCCGCGACAGTTCCACTGCCACGCGGTTACACCTGCTGCTGCTGGTGTTGCGTTGGCGGCCATGATTGCGTTGCCGTGTACGGGGCTCCCTAGTTGGGTGGATGATGCGCGAAGAGGGGCGCAAACGTCGGGTGGCTTACCATCGGCTGTAGGGTCCTTTCGATGTAGACGAATCTGTTCGTGTTCTCGGCTTGGTAGGTCTCCATTGTTTGCTTCAGTGGTGTCACTGCTGCGATGTTTGTCGTGATTAGCTGTTCGAGTTTGCTGAATGTCGCTTCGAATTTCGCTTCGAGGCTGCCGATGCGATAGTTTTCTGTTTGCGTGCGCGTGGCCTCGATGGCTGGCTTCTTCGGTGCCGGTTCCTCTATGGCTTTCTCCTGGATGGAGGCACGTTGTTGCATAGCAGCAACTGACGAATCACGGCGATCTCTTTCGTGAGGTTGTTGATGGTCGCTCGCAACGCCGCGTTTTCCTGTCTTAGGAGCTCATTAGCTTCCCGGACCTTATTAATATCTTCTTTCTTCGTGGTTTCGGTGATTTTCTGCGCGTTCCTTATGTTGTTTTCTTTCACTGCGTCGACCCAGCTCACTCGCTCACCTGATGGTGACGTTTTCCTGCTGAGGCTTCTCTTGCAACAACTGCTGTCTCTGGATTTGGGCGCGCGGTTTTCCGATGGGGTCCTTGACTTTCGCGCAGCTGGAGGCTTGTCGAGTGGTGGGAAATCGCTCTCCGACAGCAGCTGGCGTTCGGCCTGTCGGCGCTCCCACTGTCGCTTGCGCACTACGTAGGGGATCTTGTATTTCGCCTTGCACGTTCGGTCTCCGGTCGGGTGTTCGCCTCCGCACAACTGACATTTTGGGGTACAGCGATGGTCTTCTGTAGGGTTCGCGAGTCCGCAGGCCAGGCACGTCTTGATTGTGGGGGTCGGGCAAACGTCCTTGCGGTGTCCCACTCGGCCGCACTGCTGGCAGACGTCGATCTGTTTCTTGTAGAGGTGGCACGGAATCAGGGTGACTGCGTATCGGAGAAAGTTCGGTACCTTGGGCCCCTGGAACACCACAATCGCAGTGGTCGTGCTTCCAATCCTTTTTGAGGCCACTGCTAGCGGGTTCCTATCGTTGACGATCTTTCTATCTAGCTCTTCGGTGCTCGCGTCGATGGGAATGCCTCTGATGACGCCCTTCACAGTGTCGTGAGGTGCCGTGCGATATGCGCTGACCTCGTAGGGTTTACCTTGAATGGATATTTCCACGATTTTAGCGTACCTTGCCGCGTTGTCTTCGTTCGGTGTACTTACGACCATGATGTTCTGTTATGTGTTGGGGCAGATGGTGTCCGCGGCGCTTTCCTCGCTCGTGATCTTCGTCGCAGCGAGTATGGCCGCAGCGATGGTGGTGGTGCCGGTCTTGACGATGTGCAGTCCCCCTCTGGGTCTGACAACTATCTTGGTTTCTTCTAGTGGCATGGCTGGCATGCGTGCTGCCTTGATGGCCGAGGCTCTGACGTTCTTGTAGAATTTTGACCTCGTGCTTGTTTGACTCCCGCCGGGTCCGTCGGGCATGCCGCTGGCGGGGGTCCGCTGGCGCAGCCTCGACATGCGTTCCCCCGCGAGCGTCCATCCGGCGTCGCTGTGGTATTCCTCGGGTGATATCTCTGTTCCCTGAACTTGAGCGCACATGTGATTGTCCATGATCATTGTTGTTTCAGAGGGCGCCTCCATCTCGGAGCTGACGAGCGGCAGCCGCCGGCGTGTACGGCAGGCCGCTGTCGGTGCGATGGTGTTGTTGGGCCGAGTGTCCGCGGAACACGCCTAAGCCTAGCAATCCTCCGCACGGCGGCAGTAGAAACAGTCACGAAATGTGGCAAAAAAAAAAACGCACCTCTGGGGTCAGCTGGTATCGGTCGATGCCACTCGCCTTCACGGACACATTGGTGCAAGCAAAACTTTGGTACGAGGTAATTAGCACTGCGTATTTGGCTAGCAATCACGGAGCCGATCTCTGACTAGAGACGAGCGCTTCTTCTTGGTCGTCGTCTCCCAGATGGGAGAGGGGTACCACCCGCTGGTTGAATTTTTCCCCGCATGCTGCGCTCTCAACGCCGGCGCAGCAGCGCCGCTCTCGGTGCCGTTCTTGTCCATACGCCTCATGCACCGCCTATAGAGGCGCCACTGAAAGCCACCTAGTGGACACTTCCAACAGTACACGCGGGAGCAGTAGCAGACGACAACCCTTTGCAGCAAGGATGGCTGAAGTTCGCGGCTGCGATTTCTCCTTTGTACGGGTGTCAGGCTGCTTCTTCTGCGGTGACAACTGTAGGGAAGATGCTGACCTATGTGCGAGCGGGTATGAACACGATGTTAGCGGTGTTTGGGACAACATGGTCCACATACGTGCAAGGTGTGTCCCACAGACAAACGCCATAAACCCCATTTACATGACGTGGAGCTCATGTTCACTAGCCGATAAATTTTGTTGAGTGATGCGATCTCTCGATGGTTTTTTTATTCTACCCTTGCCGCAATGCTGCTTCTATACCTGAATAATAAGCACCTGTCGTTAGTGCAGACTTGTATCAAACAAATCCGCATGGTACAATCTCTGCATATGCCGTTGTTATTATTCTGCCGATGAATACATGTGACATCGCCGAATAAGTGCAGTGGAAGTCGCCTCAAGAAGAGTAATTGCCAATTAATTGATGGAAACGCGTACACTAGCCAACGAAGTCACCAAACGCGCGTGTTAGTGCTGTACCGCCGATGCAATTCTGCTGCATACGCCGATGAACTACCGTTCCCGCTGCAGTTTGTGCAATTTTAAATTCCCCAAGGGAGCTGCTTGGAAACGTACAAAGCTAAAGACTGACTAACTTTTCAGTATGTTTTCATATTACTAGAGAGAGGTGCCACATGATATATTTAAAGGCAGAGCAGTGCCAGTCAAAGTAGATGAGCGCTGGCGGCAAGGCCCGGTTAAGTCGTCTGCAGCGTAAGTATAAGAAAGAATTCAGTTGAGTACAAAACTCACATGCAATAAGGGACTACGTTGTGAAACAAACAAATCACTCGGCGTGTTAAGTTTGCTCAGGCAGCATCGAGGTGTGATGACTTCCCAAACGGCACGCGAACTTTTTAGCGAGAAATGGAACAAAAATACCATATGCAGCAGCTATTAGCAATTCTCGCCCTGAACTACCTATTTTCTAAACACATTTCCAAAAACGCAAACAATATCTAAAATGCCCTCGGGCGAAAAGAATAAAGCTGTTAAAGAAGCACTTCCTTGGTATCATTCCGATAAGACACAGCGTGATTTATACCCTTTACAAACGAGGCAGGGTGAAAACCTCGCAGCTCAAAACAATCATCAAGAGTTATGCATGGAGCAACTAGCAACAGTTAAACATGTGTGAAGCTACGCATAAAATAGATGTAAAAACATGAAGTGCGCGACAGCTGGTGCGAAGATTTACCGCGCCATATGAAACCAACAATTTCAGTGCTTGCAAACTTCAGTAGCTTTAACAAACAACGCAATAAAGAAGGCGGTAAACAAGGCGGTAAAGAAGCGGAAAACAATATAAGCGGCAAACAGCATTCCGAACTTTAGCGAAATGCCTTTAAACCTCATGCTGCATTGCAGACGAACTTCACTGCTCACGTGTCTAACTATGATCAAGTGGAAAAAAACACCCACGAGACAAAGGAAAGGATGAGAACAAGAAATTTCCCTTCGAAGCGACGATCCATTTTTGCTACCGTTGCTCCCGCTGATGAGGCTTTGCCGGGAATGACTAGAACCGTATCGCCGGCACGTTTTCACCGGTATTTGAGCCCCCCACCGTGCAACAATTCTTCTTCGACATTCCCTGAATCTTTGGCCACCCCACACGTGCGAATGGTGTTGCCTATCTTGCTCTGAAAACGTGAATAAGGCAGAGAAGCACGATCAACGACACAACAAACTACGGCGCGCGCCAGGCTCCTCTCCCGCGTGTTATGCGCAAGGCCACCACCAGTGGCGCGTCCGTTGGCGTGCACGGCGCGTATAGTCGGGGTGTATACGAGCTATAACGGAGCCCCGCAGAGTACCCGTGATGATGATGATGATGAAAAACTTTATTTATCCCTCTTTAAAGGGAAGGGGGCAACGGAATAAAGGGTGGGGGGAGGGACTACTTGAAGTAGGCCTTCTTTATCCTCTCAGCCCACTCCAGGATGGCCTCCTGAAGATCGGGCCTGGAACTGCGCAAGGCAGCCTCCCACTGCTCCTCACTAGATATTAATTGCTTGAGGAAAGGGGAAAGAGGGTGCTTAGGGCACCCCCACATGATGTGGTTTAAGTCTGCTTTGGGAGAGACACCGAATTTACAAGAGGGAGAACAATAAATGGCGGGATAAATGCGGTGGAGGAGGTAAGGGGACGGAAAGGTGCGAGTCTGCAGCTGTCGCCACAAAACTTCACACCTACGCGGGGATTTGCCCATGAGTGGCGGAAAGGTTAAGCGGTCTAATCGGTAGTGTGTGCAGATGTCGTGGTAAGTAATAAGTCGATCCCGCGCTGTAAACGGCGCCTCCTAGGAGGCGCCGTTTACAGCGCGGGATCGACTTACAAAAATGGTTGTTGAATTTCCATTGTTGATTTGTTGTACTATTATTGATTCAATAGAAATTCCACAAAATTTCCACACTCATTGAGCCAGCATCATGATACTTCAACAAAAATTTTATTGATAACTACACAACAATTTTTTTATTGATGAAATACTATCGATTTTCCATGGTGAAATGCCAACAACTGAACCGAGCCAAAGACGTGACATACAATTTACAGGAACAATAAATTATTTTGTTTAGGCTGCAACATGAAATGGTGTAATTAGGCTGGCCAGAGCTTGAACCAATTAAAAATTTTGTTGCACAGGCAGTTGTAAGTTGAAGTACAGGATTAGGGCCACCGCAAAATAATGCACTCTTTCGTATTTACCCACAATAGCCCCAAATGCAGTTTCCGGAGTTGTTCACCTTGCTTTAATTAATGTGGATATTGCAATGTTTGAAAAGTATACACAGAAAGTGGCTGTGCAGTGTACAGCAGGGCTACAATGGCTAAGGCAAAATAGTACACAATAGGGTGTGTACATATCGTGTGCATTGAAATTATCAAGAACAGCTAGCATTATGCAGGTCCTTACAGCTCTCGGAACTGTCATGAAGGTGTCAATACAGTGAAGCCAAACGGCATGTCCAAGTACTATATAAGAACAGATGGTCTTCCCAGTACTTTCTTGTACAGGTTGCGCAAAGGTTTTCTTTTAAAAACAGACAAAAAGCACTTGTAGTGTCGATCCATCCTACTTCTGTGTCCTTGTGTTTCACTGTACCTTTACCACGGAACTGTACCAATTAAATGTCAACCTTGCCGAAGTTCCATTCTTTTTTGAAATAACAGGAAGGCATGGGTGCACCTCCAAGTATCTTAAGCATGTCTTGCTACATATGGGTGGAGCTACGGACAAGTAGCAGCATGCCTTTTGTAGTTTCACTGCAGGCCAGTCATAACACTTTATTGCAAGGTGTGTGGCAAAAACTTGTGCAGAAATTCAAATTTGAATGTGTGCATAGTCAAATTGTATTTGTACTTTAGAAAATGAAATATGATGAAGACGAGTCATGCCCAGAATATAGGCCTCAAATTTAATGTAGCAGTTTATACATTTTAGCATCTTTAAGTATATCAAAGATTACGCTATGAACCTACCTTGCACAGTTCATTGACGTGTAAATGGTAGCAACAAAATTGATGTAAGAAATTTCGTATTCTTGATGCAGAAAATTGTATTTGATGAGGCAGCATTGAGACTATAATTACCAGTATGAAATTATTTTTATTCTTTATGGCTTCAGAACAGGGCAGAAGGCATTTCTTATCTATAAGCGAACACACAGAACATCAGCAACATATGATACTTCAACAAACAGTTCAGTAATATCAACAGAAACCTTACAAAATACTATTCCTTTCATAAATGCTCAAAATACTCAGAAGCTTCCAGGCTAGGCACATTTAAGTTCTACCATTAAGTTATTTTCTGTTAAGGTAGCCTTGGGTGCAAACACTGTCATCACTCAATGTAGTCATCTTGCAGTAGATGTCACTTAACACACATGGAAATCACCGACAATAACTTGGAAGTATGACCATCCAAACTTTCGGCATGTAAAACACCTATGCTGCAGTGCCACTGCACAATGTTTATAAAACAACCATCCAGTAAACCCAGTCTATACTGGTGTCACCATTTCTTAACCATTTACAGGCTGATGTTGCAAAGTGGAACATTGAATTAATATATTTATCATTGCCTGGATTTTCTAACTGCAGAAATATTTCATCTGGGTCTACACACAGGATGTAAATAGCAAATGTAAAACACAGTTTGTCATCACAGCATATACATGAATTAAACATGAATGTATACAATTTCTTAGATTGCATAAGGCTGGCAATTCAGAGCAATAAAACATAAGTATATGCCTTCTAGCGTCAGCACCTCTAGAAATGTGGTGCTAAGTCTTAAAAAAAAAAAAAAAGCTTATCCATATCTACTTTCCTTTACGACTGCTTTCACAATGTTCCGTTTCGGAAACATTGGAATTTAGCAGCATTTCTTCTGGCATTGGTCAAACATTTTGGTTTACTAGCAGCACTCATATAAGGCTACAACCTAGTCCATTGACAAGTATCAAGGTGGTATAGCATAGACAACATTTGGATGCCAAGAACATGTAGTAAGCTCGAACAAAACATTCGAATGTTTTTGTACTTGCTCTCACAATGCACTTCCCTGATGTGATATTTTGCATACCTTGATAAAATTGGAACTGTATTTTTACTTAATCATTCCAAAAAAAAAACAATTGCTGCAGATAACCTATTCGGAGCCACGTGCACCTCTCCGCGCATGCGTCTATGGTCCCTCTTTCTTTCTTTCTCTCTTTTCTCTTCTATATATATTTCCGAGCTGGAAATAAAGCGCCGTCTTTTTGCTCTGCGAATCGGCCTGGATTTCATCGCGTAGCTGCCGGCCTTTGGCCGGTAGAACGTAACAGTGGCGACGAGGATTCTGCTGCAGCAAGGAAGCCAAGCAGAAGGAACCCACCACTGACCATGGCACACAGGCTACCGGAATTTGAAGACGAAAAAGATAAGTGGCAGGCGTATTTAGTCAAGGTTGAAGCCTATTTCGAAGCGAATGATGTGAAGGACGATGCTAAGCAAAGAGCCCTGCTGGTAGCTGCGCTTGGAACAAGGACAATAGAAATTTTGAACGGAAAGGTAGCCCCGCGAAAGCCTAACGCCCTGACCTACAAAGAAGTTGTGCAGACGTTAAACAGCTACTACGACCCGGTACCGAATGAAATTTCTGAAAGTTTCAAGTTCTTCCATCGCTGCCAGCAAGAAGGGGAATCTGTACATGCATTCATAGTGGCAATACGGCAGATGGCACACAACTGCAATTTTGGAACTATGCTGGACAGAATGATAAGGGACCGTATTGTGTGCGGCGTCAGATCCAAGAATGTGCAGAAGCAGCTGCTAGCGAAGAAAGATCTGAATCTTGAAGAAGCCGAGGCTCTTGCACTTGCCGCAGAGAGCGCTGAACGCGATTCGCAAGGTATTGTTACAGACCAAGAACAAGCAAGATTGCTAAAGCTCTCTGGGCAATACGAATCGCGCGCGAAGTCGCAAGGCGTGCAACAATGCAAATGTTGCGGTAGACGTGGTCACAAGACCAATGCTTGTCGACTAATCAAGCGGAAATGTTACAAGTGTGCACGGCCAGGGCATTTAGCGAGAATGTGTGCGGCAAATGAACCAAGCAAAATGCTAGCAGTAACTGCTCAGGCGACGGAAAGCGAAGAAAGTGATAGCAGCGCGTCACAAATCTGGTCCTTGACTACCACGCGCTCTCTCATACCGCCCATCAGGAAATCGTTCGCGTGGAATGGCATTGAAATAATGATGGACATCGATACTGGTTCCCCTGTTTGTGTCATTCCCAAGAGCATTTACAAATTGCACTCTCACAGATGGCCGCAGCTACAAAAGGCGGAAGTGCAGCTTTCATGCTATCTCGGAAAGTTGCCGCTTCTGGGAGCACTGACAATGCCAGTTTCCTACGACGGTACAACAGTGCAGTGCAGTCTGACAGTTTTAGACTGCAATGGCCCCAGTCTATGCGGTCGGGACCTGCTGAAAAAATTAACAGACGAACGCATTCAGGTGCTGAGCGTGTATTCGACGGCTCCTGTGCCAAAACAAGCCTTGGAGGAGGTGCCGACGCTGCTCCAGCAACAATCCGACCTTTTTACAGAAGGCGCTGGTCTCATGAAAGGCCCGCCAGCCCGACTGCACATCAAGGCCGGAGAAAACCCCAAGTTCTTCAAGGCAAGGAAAATTCCTTTTGCACTTCGAGATAAAGTGTCTAAGGAGCTTGACAGATTAGTGTCAGCTGGCATAATATCTCCAGTCCCTCATTCCGAATGGGCAACGCCCATCGTGCCAGTTTTGAAGAAGGACGGAACAGTGCGCATTTGCGGGGACTTCAAGGTTACACTAAACCCTGTGTGCGATGTTGAGCAGTACCCGTTGCCTGTCATAGACGATATTTTTGCAAACCTGTGTGGGGGAAAAAAATTCAGTATTTTAGACCTTCGCGATGCTTATTATCAGGTCGAGCTAGATGAAGATTCGCGGAAATTAGCAGTGATAAACACACAAAAGGGGCTCTTTTGCTACAACAGGTTACCGTTTGGCATCGCATCAGCTCCAGCGATATTCCAACGGAAAATTAAATCTGTGCTGCAAGGACTAAAAGGGACCCAGGCTTATCTAGACGACGTCCTGATAGCCGAGAGCAGCGAGGCTGAAAACGTAAACCTGCAGGCTGTGCTAGAGCGTTTCCGCGAGAACGGTATCAAGCTTCGTGCCGACAAGTGCAAGTTTGGTGAACAATCAGTGACATATCTTGGCCATCGTATCGATGCTGAAGGGCTACATCCACTTGAGAAGCACGTGGATGCAATCAGGCTAGCCCCTTCACCGCGAAATGTTGCTGAGTTGCGATCCTTTGTGGGAATGGTTACATTTTACAACAAGTTTTTGCCAAATCTTTCCACTATACTTTCACCCTTGTACAGCCTTCTTGAAAAAGGTGCAAAATGAGTTTGGCACGAAAAAGAAGACGCGGCATTCCAGAAGGCCAAGGATGCTTTGTGTTCAGCCCCAGTGCTAACGTACTTTAATCCGCAGCTTGAGCTGATGTTGGAATGCGACGCGTCACCTTACGGTGTCGGTGCTGCCCTTTTCCATCGAATAAATGGTGAAGACAGGCCAATTGGTTTCCGATCACGAACGCTCACCTCAGCAGAGAGAAAATACTCCCAAATTGAGCGCGAGGCCTTAGCCCTGGTATTTGGCGTGACACGGTTCCGCGATTACCTGTTGGGACGGGAGTTCACGCTTGTAACGGACCACCGCCCCTTGTTGGGCCTTCTCAGACAGGATCGTCAAACTTCTGTCATGGCTGCAGCCCGAATTCAGCGCTGGGCGCTTTTGCTCGGGGCATACCAGTACAAGCTGATCTGTAAACCTGGCAAACAGATGCTAACTTCTGATGCTCTAAGCCGTTTGCTCAATCGCTGCAGGAGCCGCTAGAGGAAACCGAAGATCTGTCGGAAATGGTGCTTAGCATAGACGAATGGGACCAGTCAGCGGTTTCCCACCAGAAGATTCAAGCACTCACAGCAGCTGACGGTTTTTTGCAGACGATATGCAGGTACGTGACTGAAGGGTGGCCCTCCGTCGTAGAAGATGACAGCAGAGAAATGGCCGAATTCTGGAAAAGACGACACGAATTGTCTGTAGAGAAGGGGCTGTTGTACTGGGGCCATCGTGTGGCGATACCAAGGGAGGCGCGTGGGAAACTGTTGAAGATGCTGCACGAGTCTCATCAGGGGGCGTCTACCATGAAGACAAGGGCGAGGGCTAGATTTTGGTGGCCAGGTTTAGATAGAGACATCTGTAGAATGGTCTCAGACTGTCGAAGCTGTGTGCAGGCTCTGCCCATGCCACCTGCGCGGAACCCCGTTAGCTGGCCGATTTCGCGAGAGAGGTGGTCACGGCTGCATGCCGACTACGCAGGGCCCATTGCAAACAAGATGTTGTTGGTAATCGTCGATGCACACAGCCATTGGCTAGAAGCCATTCCAGTATCTCGAGCAACCGCTAAGGCAACTGCCGATTGCATGCGAACCTCGTTTAGCAGGTTCGGTTTGCCCCGCAGCATAGTTACGGATAACGGTACGCCCTTTACCGGTTCAGAGTTTGCTGTATTTGTGCAGAAAAATGGAATCGAGCATATTCGCACCCCGCCTTATCACCCTCAAAGCAATGGTCTCGCCGAACGGGCAGTGAGAACTATCAAGGAGGGCTTGAAGAGAATGCCTGGTGTGGAGTTGGAAACTGCCTTGGCTAGAATTCTTTGTAACTACCGAAATTCGCAACAGGCTTCAGGGTTTTCACCGTCTGAACTTCTTCTTGGGTACCGTTTGCGTACAAGACTAGATATGTGTCTTCCTCCCAGGAGCCACGAAAAGCCCAAGGATCCAGCGGCTGATTCCGCCAGTTGGTACTTCGCCCTTGGAGATGCCGTCTATGTGCACAACTACGGCATAGGAGAAAAGTGGACACCAGGCAAAGTACAATCGACGAGTGGTGCCCGTTTAGTCACTGTGGCTACCGAGGACGGTGTCGTTCGACGACATGTCGACCAGATCCGGAAGCATTCATCAGACACAGACAGAAGCAGAGAAATATCAAGTCCTGAGGAATCGCCTCCGACGACCTTACGGGCACTGATAAACGAGGCTCAAGACCCTCCCGAAAGGCCTGTTCCTGACCTTCGTCGTTCCACAAGAACCAGAAAGCCAGTGGAGCGCTACGGCTACTAGGGGAAAGGAATGCTGCAGATAACCTATTCGGAGCCACGTGCGCCTCTCCGCGCATGCGTCTATGGTCCCTCTTTCTTTCTTTCTCTCTTTTCTCTTCTATATATATTTCCGAGCTGGAAATAAAGCGCCGTCTTTTTGCTCTGCGAATCGGCCTGGATTTCATCGCGTAGCTGCTGGCCTTTGGCCGGTAGAACGTAACAACAATACACTTGTTTCAGGTCATGTGCTTCTTTCTTGTGCTATGATGAAACATGTTCTTAGACTATATGAGAAAGTAGGGGCACATGTATTAATTACTGTACAGTATCAACAAAAGAAAGCTTCAATCTGTTAGCTGCTCCCTTAAAAGACTGAAATACCGAAGACTCCATAAAAAAACTGATTTGTGCAATGTATGGCCAGGTAAAATTTCCACAATGCAGCGACAGGCATCATGCAAACAACCTCAACTCATGAACTACAATTGAAAAGAGACAAGCGGCAACTAGTTTTCAGAGCAAGTGACACCTAACAAGCAATCTGAATTACTCCTAGATGGCACTGAAACAGAGTACACAAAGAAACAAAGCAAACAATTCACTGCAGAGGCACTGCACAGAAAAAATGTGGATCTTTCAAAACATTTCAGCAAATTATTCTAATTAAGGAATAAGCAATGTGTCGGTACTGGATTCTCAGAAGCTATCCGCAAGTTTGGAAGCAAAAAGTGGTGGTGAAATAATTTCAGCAATGGGTTTGACATGGTTGTACACGCTGTCAGCTAGCTCCTTTAGTGACTTTCACAAGAGTAAGAAAGTATTAATATTCGATTTGAATTTCATATTTCAAGTCGTCATTGCAAAATATGAAGTGGACACAATCTGTCACTCCTTGTCAACCTTTCCACGTCAAATTTCAGCTCGCAAGTCACTTCTTTGTAAACAACTGTTCAGCTAAGTTTGAAGCTGACAGGCCCGTTTCTGTACGTTCAACAAAGACATGTACAAAAGAAATTGTCACAAACTCACACGGATTCCAGTACCATGTTGTCATGCAGTGAGCACAAAAAAAGTGACCCCGCGTCATTTAAGAAGATACACTTGTCTAGGCATCTTGCCTTGACAACACAGCTCTGAACAGTAGGAAATACCTCAACAAACTGCAAGACCTTACTTTCAGAAAGGTTGTTCAGCAATTTCTGCTTGACATTCAAAATTTCCATGCAAACTTCCACTTCCTGGCTATTGTTTACTGATGAGCTGCTGTCCATGAGAAAAATCTGAACAATGCGCCCAAAAACACCATTCGCGTGTACGTAAGAATTTTTTCTTTTCGATTTGTCAAGACGTGCTGTGCAGAAACGAAATGACCCAATTACCATCTTGTGAAATTCTTTCCTGTCTGCTTTCTGGTCTCCCTTGCCTAGCAGTAACACAGAACCAACTCTGACGACATTTTTTCGCAAGGAGTAGCCCTTCACAAGAGCTTTGAAAGAAGTCTCTAGAGTTCTGTGCACTTTCTCTATGTGTCTCGATGACCACAATTTAGTTTGGGCCTGTAAGATGCAAAATTTGTCAGCGATCTGGAATTGCGGATACCTGGTTCCACATACAAGCCGACCTAGTGTTCCATTCATTGACTCAAATGGGTAGAGGGAATATGCCCACAAGGGTCCCCAGTTGATGACACTGTCCACAAGGTGCGTAAGCAAGTGAGAATTATAACTCATGCACTCTGTACCATAAAACTCCTCATACTCCAATAGAAACTGTGTCATTTCTTTTTTCATCATGACCAGCTGCTCAACACAGATGCACGGGCCAAGGAGGTGATGCATAATTTCCACAAATCGCATCCAGTGTTTGTAGTACTTTTCTGGAAGGCGCCCTTTCAGTACTAGTGGTGAATAATATAGCAGCCAATTTCTCCACTCGGCAGCCTTCCAGTCCTTTGCATCATGCAATGACCTCGGCAGCCTTGACAGCTCCCACGTTGGAGTGAGGCTCAACAGACAGCTGTTTGCATCCTCAAGATTACGTCGAAGATGAAATTTTCGGCAGCGCTCAGACTTCAGCCACGTGAAATATGTAGCCCTAACAAATCCTAAACAAACAGCATGCATATAGTCCACAACAAATCCTGTACCAAATCTGAAAAATGCAAGCTGTGTGAGTGCGCTTGCTCCTTTGATGCCGCAACTTGGGGATTCCTTAGCTTTTCTGGCATGCCGAAGAAAGGATTCATGTGTTCTCAGCTTGGGTGTTGAGGCACTTGGCGGATATACGCGACAAAATCCCTTGCCTTTAGGAACAACTTGTCCCTGGTCTTCGCACCATGCACACCCATATGCACCATTAAACTGAGTCATGTTCATCAGCTCACACCTAGCGACACTATCCACAGCACATGGACCTGGGAACACCTTTGACGTTTGCTGCACTCCATCTTTGTCGTTCCACAGAATTCCACTCGATGACAGCTCATTCATGGCCTTTATAAAAGGAATTAAAAAACAGTTCATTGCTGGCTTTCCTGGACCAAACCAAAGTCCTGCTAGCAGGAGGTTCTCAATACGTTGCTTGTAGGGAAGCTCATTTATCATTGCAAGCAGAGGCCACATACTGGATTTAGAGTTTTCAAAAAGGGGCACACCATCAGTATTAAAAGTTAAAGTGACATCATTTGGTCCCAATGGCAACTTGTGGTACTGATAACTCTGAGTAATGTCACTCACATCAAAAGATGCAGCTTTCTTGGTTTCTTGCAGACTTTTTGATTCCAAGATGTCACGAATTTGGCTCTTTAGATCCATAACAAGAAAAAAAGATGAACTTTTCATTAAGGTTTCACCAATATGTGCTAAGCTGCACTGGTTGCATGTCACATTTTCGGCTTGCACCAGTTCGCCGATGTATGCACTGCATCTGCTGCAATAAAAGTGCTTTACATATTGCTTGCCAGCACCACAGAAGTGCCGAAAGAAGGTGTACTTTGATGTTGGGTAAGACACTCCTGCCGGCAAATGAGCACTCAGAAGCTGGAGTAAGCTTTCTGTGGCTTCCTTTGAAGAACCATGGCGCAGGCTGTGAGCCATTACCATCAACAAGCTTTCAGCTCTTGTCACCTTGGATCCTGGAAACAGGTCTTCATCCTAGCACAGAAAAAAAAAAAATTATGATGGTTTAGCAACAGGACAGTTAGAGCAAGATGTTTAGACATGTACATGAAGCTGCTGTTCCAGACATGGAAAATGAGTTAAAAAGAAGCATTTTGAGAGTAGACCCTTATGAAGTGCTGCAAATTTTTTTTCCGATGGCCAACAAATACCCACAGCTTAAATGATATTATGCATATAACTATATGGATAGGAAAAACTAGATTCTTCGAAAAAATTGTGGTGTACCTCTTCTGCAGCGACTTTTGGTTCGAGACATTGTGCAGCTGTATAATGCTGCTTAGCCATTGCTTTCTGTCCTCCGTCAGCACTTGCAGATGATGAATGTAATCGCTGAGGGACAGTTACAGAAGGTGAGAGCTGTCATTCTTTCATTCAAGTGCAATGCCTCTGGAATACTGCACATTGTTTCACCACAGAAAGTTTGCTTCTCATGTGTGTTTCGTACCACATTAAGAGTTGTTCAATATCACATTGCCATGCAAAAATCATGGCATCCTATTTAACTCGATTTCATGAGTAGTTTTGATGTTTAACTAACTGCAGTTTTTACATGAACTCATGAAACAATTTATATGCTTTGTTATTGTGTACTGTTATAGCTTAAAGAAAGCTCAAGTAGTAATAAATGGTGTGAGTATAATTTTTCTGACTCTGGATCCAAAAAGTCTGTAGTACTTTACATGAACATTCCTTCTCTTGCGGCACTCAAACTTTTGCGACAGCAAAGCAATGTACATGCAACACATTTACCTTTCATGCTTACTGCAAAGGTATGAGTGCCCGTGCCTAAATGTCTCAGATACAGCAGAGACGACTACTATGCCACTCATGCAGAAGTGAGAAATGCCGTTCCATGTTCTAGTAGTGATCTCAGCAACTCTAACTGAGTGCGAGATTTGCAGTGCACTTTGCTGGCTCAACATTCTTAATATTTTGGAAAGTAAGTAGGCAACACCGTACACATGTATAACATACCGAATCGGCACCTTTACACAAGCATGCAGAGGACCAGTAATTTTGTCAGAAGCCCTAATAATTATTTGTGAACATTTGCTTGTTCATCACTGGCACCATGTATCCATATGTGTAAGCAATCATCAGGCAAACACGTTTACTCTCGAAAATATGAAGACAAACTTATTCGTCAGAACATTCACATTGTGGCAAAACAATCTGCATATACAGACTGCAACGCTAGGGTCCCAAACATTGCTGTTCTCTCTTGCTCATCGATAGTGAATTCTCATTTTCGCTCACTCACTTTGTACACTGGAATGCAAAACATTTCCTTTCCACTTGCAAATGAACTCAGAAATGCAATTGCTGGATTACAACTGCATCGCAGAAGAGTACCTATTCCCTCCTCAATTATACCAAGCACTGTGAATTTTCGAACAGCAACGAACGTGTAGCAGATGATATGTCATTTTGCTATTACCCTATTTATTGGCCCCATACTCTACAAGTCTCTGAAGTCAGTGTTCTTTTTACGAAAGGGCAACACTGCAGTGCCATCTTTTAAGCAGCCGAACAATAAGTTGGGTATGAGGTATGGAATAACCAAACACCTTTCATGTGAGAACAATGGTATTTGAGGACAGCTACGAAGAACAGATCTACCAGATCATGCCTTTTGTCAGTTTTACTAAGCTATCGCAGCTTATAGGGACAGGCAACGAACAGATAGCTTGCACGTGACATCCTGGACACAGCTTCTTTACAGTGCTGGTTTGCCAACATGGCGGCTAGGATGACATTAGTGCAAGCAATCTATAAGATGAAGCAATGAAAATGAAACAGCGCATAATCGTGAAAAAAGAAAAGCTACGAATTGCTTTATAGCAAACAATTTCAAATGTGTACACATGCTGCATAAGCTAAAAAAAAATGCATAAGCCTAAGTAATCATGTGCCCTCTGCTTTTCAAAGAAATTGTTTTTGTCATAATTAAGTCTTTAGTTCTGCCAAATTTATTCACTTCCCTTTCGTGAACTTCAAATAATTTTGCTGACAATTTGGGAATACTTTTGCTAAAGAGACGAAACGGGTTGTGACATCAATTTCTGTCCAGAAAATAGCAGCTGCATTAAAGAAAGAAAACGCATTGCCCCGTCGTGAAATGGGCCGTTGAAAGTGACAGAATTGTGAATGGGTTATTGTTTTATTTTTGTATGGCAGTGTATAGCTCTGCCTTACTAATACTTAAAAAAGAAAGAAAAAGGCGGAAGTTATTTTTATTCACATACATGTTTGGTGCCTTTATCGTCAGAAAGCTTGTCCGAGGCCCTTCCCCACTGAGTCCTTTGTAGAGATGCTGAGACAATCGTTTTTCTTTTAAATCTTTTACCTATCTCGAAGAAAAATATTACGCAATGCCAACTTGCGCTGAATTTTTTCATTCTGTACCGGCTTTGTCTGCGTAATTCCTCCCAAACGCTGCCACGGTTTCTAGCTAGGCTGTACAAGAATTTCTACTAGATGAAGGCAGCTTTCTTGCTGGAATCTTAGTACAGTGTGTTATTGTTCATCCTTCAATTTTGCTAAAATATTTTCGTTTCTTCCTAGTCAGGACTAAATTCTCCTTCTCCTAATTCCATCAAGGCTTGTCCGATTCCCTATGGTTGGTACGCCATCAGTAGAGGCAAAACAAACAACCAAACCAACAGAATGCATGCTTACCAGCTCGTCCTTGCAGTCCTCCATGCACTGCCGCTCGCTGTGGTCTGGCTCAGAGTCAGCATCAGGTTCTGATCCGCTGCCATCGGAGGATGAAGTTTCAACTGGATTTTGCGGTGGATCGCATGACTGCGAAGGGTAGTGTTCCGCACTATGTGGCTCGGTATACTGATCTGAGCCTGCAGGGGCCGACCAGTGTGCTTCGTCTGCCTGAGCATCGCTTCCGTCTGAGCTGTCTTCCTCACTCATCGCGACTGGCGCAAAAGCCGTGCCAAATGACCGCTTCTGGAATCTGTGTTTAGAACGAGGGGGAACTTCGACGGATGAGTCCCATAGGTACGTGCCAAATTGCCTTTTCGGCGGCATGGCGGCAGTCGGCGGAGGCAAATCAACGAGAGATACGAGTTTTCGCTCCCGGGCACATCCGATTAGACTACGTTGAGAGTGCACACGTCCGGGCGAACAACGCACGCATAGGACTTCGTTTGTACAGTGCGGAAACAGAGCCTTACTATCTCACGACGACAGCGCCATGCGAAATAATAGTAATAACAATAATAATAGGGCAACATATCTGAAAATTTCTGCTTTTATTACAGAGTACAAATTATTAGACGATGCTTGGATTTCCAAGTTTAGAAATGCATATTCGCAAGTGGAATGGTGTAGAATGTTGTATGTCGCACTGCTTCCATTCTTGCACCATGAGTAGGTCTACTTTATTTTCATTGACCGTCAACCAGACCCAGTAGCCAAGGGCATGCATACGCTGGGCTCCTTGCCTTGGCCGTAGCCGTAGTCAAGCTTGGGTCAACCTAACCTGACCCCGCGCAAACACGGCCTTCGAAATTGGCTGTTGTTACTGATAAGCAGCCATCCCTAGAGCGTTAAATTGCACACAACGTATAAGTTAGAACGCAAATTATTATAATAGGTAAATATTGTTTCTTATGATTTCTGTAAACTCTTTGTAATAGTTCAGCCAACAGAATTTACTTTTTTTATTACCACATTTGGCGGCTACATAGAGATAGAGCAAGCAACTATGACAGCCTGCCTTCCTTTGTGAAACGTTTATAAAGAGAGCGCACATCAGTCGAATGCACGTGAGTAGATAAACTTTTGATAGTATGTCGCACATACTGATTAAATGGGTGGCGGAGGAGAAATGGGACGTGTATCCCGTCCGCGCACTAGCTGACGCCGATGTCGGCTTCAGGCTGGTGGCCCAGGAGGGCGCCATAAAGAAGTTGAGAGGGAGTACGCAGCCCGTGTACTGGAAGGAAGGGGAAGCAGCGGCCCCGGCAATCCTTCTGAACTGCGGTAAGCACTTATTTCACGTCATATATTTGCATGCATATATACCGTCATACTTTAAAGCAACGACTGGCGATCGCAAGTGATGCTGGCACTCTCGAAGAGGCCTAAAACGGAGACCGAAGTATCTCCACATTTAAGCGCTATGACGACACTCCATGTGCCGTCTCTGTTAGCGCGACAGAAACAGCTTTACTGTAAACATTAAAAAGTATACAGATTATTTGGTCCTGCTCGGTGATTTACTATGCTCGGCTCAGAACATTTTGGGCCTTAACAGGGCGCGTTGCTTCTTCTCACCCCTTGTGCATGTATTTGTCGAAGCTTTGTTTGAGCACTTGCATTTGCGCATTATTTCTCGCAGGGAGCCCGAAAGCCCTCGAAAGGAAGCGTTCGCGGCTTGTCGCCAACGCAGGGGCCCTAACTGCAACGACAGAAGGGGACGAACATAAAGCCCACGTGGGTGCAGTGTTGAATTACACTTCACGAGTGAAACTAACCACGTTTTAAGCTTGTTGCATGCATTCTGTCGCTTCTAATAATACTTAAAACTTTAGCAAAGATAGGGTTTCGCCATTTTTAATTACACAATCGTGCGTCCGGGTGGTGCTTGCGGCGCACGTGCGTGGTCATTTTGCGGTCACCCTACCCCTCTTCACAAGTCTAATTTCTAGAAGGGCTGAAGGAGGGATTCCCGCATCTGAGATTGGAATACCAGTTAATGAAAATACTACAAGCTCTCACTAGGCCCACCTTGTACTGATGTATTTAGTGACATTGCCAAAAAAAATGCACCAAATAAAGTTTTCACTGTTGCATACTAATAACTTCTATGCCTAATTACTTTGGGCCGTTTACTGCATCCATATTTTTTTTTCTTGTGAAGAGCGGTGGCCGCATTTTAGTGGGGGCGAAGTGCAAAAACGCCTTTGTGCCGTGCACTGGGGGCACGTTAATGATCCGCAGGGGATCAAAATTAATCTGGAGTCTCCTCCCCCACTATGGCATACCTAAAATTCAGATTGTCGTTTTGGCATGTAATACCTTAGAATTTCTCGTCTTTTTTTTTGTGTGTGTGATGATAAAACAAGCCTTTGTATACATAGGCCTAGTATGCCTGAGCAAACATAAAATTTGACGAGAATTGCATTGCGATTTTATAAGCCAAGCTTGGCACATAGGGAAGAGTCTGGAGGAATGGGACATTTTTCACTAATGTATTTTTAGTTTTGTTTATTTTGAACGCAACCAGATATTTGATGGATTATAGTAGAAGTCGAAACATGCGGCAAAAATTCTGAGGAACAATGGTTTCAACCGCTTCTGGGCACACCTTTGAAAAAAATAAGCTTCTAACAGCCGAAATCTATCCCATTCCACTCGTCTTTTTGGGTGGAGGGGGACATCTTTAACGCGTTCATTCCAACGTCTTCAGTGAACATGCCCCTGTCACACGGGCACCCGCGAACTCCGTCATCTTTATCTCGAGGGAAGTGCACTTGGTGTCGCACGGTCGCCCTTCCGCTAAGGGAGATTAAAGGAGCTTTTGGTCAAGGGAGATCGGCGATCTCCCTCAGCGGCCTGATGTAAAAATGATAATTTAATTATTGGTCTCATTAAAAATGATCTAGCGTGCGTTTAAAATGTTTCCATTGAATTAAATAAATCTCCTAGCACAATTCAGCAACAGTTATGCTTGCTGCTGCACAATGCTCTTGACCTAGGCCTCTTGGCACCATGTTTTTATCTTTCAGGGCGTTTACACGAACCCGACAGAATCAAGTTGAGGCGCCTTGTCGACCTAGAATATGCCTGTTGAGTTCATGTAAATGCTAGCCGGTCGGACTGAACAAACATCGAGTCCAGCTGAGTCATCCCAACTACATGCGGTATGTTCAACCAGCCCGATCCATTTGCAGCGTGCATGTGTACACGCACGGGTCCAGCTCGCCACACCGAGACTTGCTCGGGAATGCTGGGACATCGCTATTTATGCGTCAGCAGCTGGAATAGTATCAGGTTAAGGACCAAGAGAAGGCACTGTGCGATGCAACCTCATCGTAGCGATAAGACCCACGAAATAGAGCTGTTCCAGACGGTAGCAGGGAACCGCAAGCAGAGTTCGAACGCATTAGTCTCAGCTTGACACTGTGTGGTGTTTGCGCTGCTAAGCACGAGGTAATCGAAACCAGCCACGGCGGCCGCATTTAGGTGGGGGCAAAATGCGAAAACACCTATGTACTTAGATTTAGGTGCACATTAAAGAACCCCAGGTAGTCGAAATTCCCGGAGTCCACTACTATGGCATGCCTCATAACCAGAAAGTGGTTTTGGCCCAAAAAACTCAATTTTTTAAAAATTTGATGCTGTATGCCATACTTGTCCACACTCGTCAGAAGCGAGTTCGTGTAAATGCCGTCATGTCGGGCTCGGTCAGCTCGCGTCGGGTTCATGTAAACATGGCCTTTGTCGTGCTAGTCTGGCAGTGGTCGGTATGGTCACTCATGAATGACACCATGGCACAATGGACAATATAAAAGAAAAGCCCACAAGGTCACCGTGCACGAAATGTCATGTTTTGAGTATAGTTTGCAGCAGTTCGGGTAACAGAACACTGAGCCTACTCGCCACGCTATGCAGGCTAGCCATGCCACAAGGAAAAGCGTACATAGGCACCAGGTGGCTAATGGCACTGTCAGCAATGCTATGTTTAGCGAGCACACTTTGATTCTTAATGAGGTGTATGTCTTTACCATCAAATGCATTCAATAATATTCTTATAGAAGGAGCATTAATTATGATAGCTACAGTGTAATTGGAAGTTGTATTCTTGTATTAGTTTAAAAAACAAACACCGCTTAATGCACTCCTGGCGGCTACATTTAAGACCTCGTTATTGGGCGTGTGACACGACCACAACTTCCTTGAGGTCGAACTCCCTTAGGAAGTCTCGTGCTCCCTTATCCTGAAGGAGTTCGTGAGTGCCCGTGTTACACGGGTATAAGGAAGTTCGACCTCAAGGAAGTTGTGGTGTCACACGACCAACAAGGGGCATTTTAAATGTAGCCTCCAGAGGTGCGCTCAGCGATGTTTGGGTATTGTACAAGAACGTAACTTCTAATTGCGTTCATAGCTGTTATAATCGGCACTCTTTCATAAAAATATTATTCAATATGTTTGGTGCAAGAAACATACACCTCATTAAATATCAAAGTGTGCTGGCTGTAACAGCGATGCTAGGGCTTATCTGCCTTTTTTTCCTTTGCGGCGTAGCAAGTTGGCTCTGGGTTCCGCTACCTGAGCTGCTGCAAACTATACTAAAACACGTTTCGTGCATGGTGACCTCCTGAGCTTTTCTTTAATTTTGTCTACTGTGCCGGTGCCAGTCATGAGTGACCACACCGACCACCGCACGACAAAGGCCACGTTTACATGAACCTGATGAAATCGGGTCAAGTCGGAATTCGGCCTGACGGAGCCTGACCTTACTGCATTTACATTAACTTGCTTCTGACGAGTAGGGACGACGGCACACAGCGTTGAGCCGAGAGATGGACGTGTTGGAACTGGGCTTCCTGTTCCCACTGCTGTCTGCAACAGCTCTATTTCATCGGTCTTATTGCTATGATGAGGTTGCACTGCACAGTGCATTGTCTTGACCTTGTCCTGATGCTATATCTGCTGCAGCCGCATGAATTACGACATCCCAGTGTTCCCGCACAAGTCTCGGTGCTGGTGGGCCGGACCCATCTGCATTTACATGTACGCTTCAAACGGGTCAGGCTAACTCAGCCTGACTCGATGCTTGTTCAGTCTGACCGGCTAGCGTTTACATGAACTTGACAGGCATGTAAACGCCCTCTAAGATGAGAAAAACATGGTGCCAAGCGGCCTAGGTCAAGAGTATTGTGCAGCAGCAAGCATAACTGTTGCCGAGTTGTGCTTGGACTTTTATTTAATTCAATGGAAACATTCCAAATGCACGCTACTTTACTTTTAGTGCGAGCAATAAGTAAATTATCACTTTTACAACAAAAAGTATAGGCACAAGAGTACTTCCTTCAGTTGCTGAGGGAAATTGCCAATCTCCCTTGAGCAAACGCTCCTTTAAGCTCCCTCAGCGGAAGGGCGACCGTGTGACATCCAGCGCATCGAGATAAAGACAATGGAGTTAAAAGGAGTTTGCGGGTGCCTGTGTGATTGGGGTATTACATAAGCTTGCATATGAGCAAAACATGAACAAAGTGAATGCAGGAGCCAACGTTTCGACAAGTGGTCTTGCATATGTCATATATAATACACCATGCATTTAAAGGTATACTTTATGACTATGCAGAAAAACATTTGAGTTGTGGAGAACATGCAAAATATGTCACAACCATGTCCTTTTTACATAAGTTGTGCCATTGCTGTATCATGACATAGTTTTGGTGGTGTGAAATTTGGGGAGCTGGCACACAGTAGACATTGCAATGCATGGTGGCGCTACATTCATTTGCTGCATTGATTCGTTGCATCACTGTCAGTAAGGTTGCCATTGTGACAGTGGACAGAGTGCACTTGAAACCTATTTCTATGCACCAACTGTGAGGCTGCTATGGATTAGGTGGCCATGCTGCCTCTGTGACTGCATGATGAATGCAGTAGTTCTACACATCGACGGCTGTTGTGTGGTGGTGCTCTGTAGACTTAAACATTGTCCTCTGCTTCTTCCTGTTGCTTGCTTTCTACTTGAAGAAAAGAGCGCTGCGAAGACACTGACTAAAAGAAGAAACATGTACGACGGACAAGGCGCTACTTGCAACTAAATTTTTTTTTTTTTTTTGAAGAAACGGGACTTTAAGTAGATACAACATAGAATGGCCCATCGTGACATCACGACCTCCCTATCTCATTAGAAAAGCTATTTCTTTTTCGGTAAGCGACACTGAAGGGCAGCTAATGCACGTGCCCTTGGCCTTTGCAATGTAGAAAGCTTCTAATATCTCCTGTTCTAGTCTATCTCTAGACCGTGCCAGAAACCTGGTCTCGCGAAGATATGGACGGCAATTGTGACGTTTACAGTGTGCTGCTAGATGGCCCCCGCATTGTTATTTACGGCCCAATTCTGCTCACGTGCCCTTTAATTAAAACACCGTCCGGTTTGACCGATATAAACCTGTTGGCAACTTTAGGGTATCTCATATACCACATTACTTTAAGAGATAGACTAGAACGGGAGATATTAGAAGCTTTCTACATTGCAAAGGCCAATGGCACGTGCATTAGCTGCCCTTCAGTGTCGCTTACCGAAAAAGAAATAGCTTTTCTAATGAGATAGGGAGGTCGTGATGTCACGATGGGCCATTCTATGTTGTATCTACTTAGTCCTGTTTCTTCAAAAAAACATTTAGTTGGAAGTAGCGCCTTGTCCGTCGTAAATGTTTCTTCTTTTAGTCCGCGTCCTCGTAGCGCTCTTTTCTTCAAGTATGCATAACCAACTCGCCCACATCAAGCTTCGGCTGCTTGCTTTCTACTATATTCACTGCATCATATGGCTTAGTTTACAAGAGAAAAGTTACATTTAGCAAAACTCTTGCTTGAGCTAGTTGGTTCATGCTTGGAAGTAGTAAAGGCAAGGCGCAAAAGACCAGGACTCAAGAAGAAGAGCACAAACAACAGGACCGACGCCGGTCCTGTTGTTTGTGTTCTTGATTCCTGGTCTTCTGTGCCTTGCCTTTACTACTTATATTTAGCATCGGGCTTTATAAACACATGCATGTTAAGCAGCTATGAGCCCGGTTCATGCTTTTTATCGACAATGTCTTTAGTGGTAGTGTAAGAGTCTAAAATGTGCATCAAAAGAGACGATAGCTGTGCAAACACTGCATTGATTACATTGTCTAATAAAGAATTTCGTTCTGTTAGCAAACGGGCTAGGTGCACGTGGTGAGTAATGCTGGGCACGAGGTCTGATTATATCCTTTCCAATCTTTTGCGATCTCAAATTTCCTTTCCAAGTAAAATCCGTTAAAGGCAAGTGTTCCTTCTGTTCTGTTCCCATCCTCTGCTTTCTTAAAAGCACTGACAATATTCACTTACAGGCCAGCATTCAGAACCAACCTCCAGAAGTAATATTCCCCAGTTATGTTACTAACTCTACATCTGCACCCATTTTTCTGTGTCTTTGATGCCTAAGAATGCATGCACTGTCATGATTTCAGAATGCAGCTTGCGGCACTTGTGGCGACAGAGTGCGCCAGCTGGAGGCAGAAAATGAAGCCCTACGGGCAGAAGTCGAAAGCCTCAAGAGGCTTCAAGAAGGGCATGACTATGTGACTGGTAAGCACCTTAAGGCAGCAGCCATATACTTACTCATTCTTCAGTTTATTTATGATTCCCTCAATGCACATAAAGTACACGCAGGTCAACATTACGTGTTGGTATTATTCCCCAAAGGACTTTTAGCACACGAAACATTAGTCTTTCTGAGCACTGCAGCCCTTCCTTGCAGGATTCGTAACATTGCTGAAGGCTAACTGCAACAAAGCCTTTAACTGTGTAAAAAGCCTTTCATGAAATGTTGGCATCAAGGTGCCTCTGTGCAAAATTTTACCTTTTAAATTTCAGAACTAGCAGAAATATTTGGAAGAGGAAACGGTGCATAAGACAAGGATAATCGTTGTGCTGTTCACCCTTCATTGCATTGCACCTTTATGCACAGTGTCGCCTTCGAAATGCAATGCCAACTAGCCCAACGTCGATCCCTCATATAGAAAAATACCTGTTTTTGATACTGAAGCTGAAAAAGAAATGCCAGCATTATTGCTCGGTAGCAGTTGCACATGACTTAATGCACGGCTCCTCAATGTAACCTTCGAAATCGCAGTGCTGCACCTTTGCAACCGCTCATTGTTGCACCTGTGCAACAATGAGCGCTCTCGCTGTAGTAGACATGAGCCCTCTCACTATAGTAGACGCTTGGAACACCCACATGTCCTGATTAGTATGTGGTTCTCCAGGCATGGCATAGTGATGCCAGCTTAAGCCACAATAGCTTAGAACTGCAGACCGTGGCAAGACTATCAGATACATGTATCGTCTACTAGGTGCTGTTTAATGACTGCTAAAAAAATTTTACAATTACCAGCTCTGCTGCTTTGCCAAAATTGATTCAGTGCTATATACAACTCGTCCATAGCAAATTTAGCAATTGTGAAATTTTATTTAAACCCGCTGTGGTTGCTTAACGGCTATGGTGTTGGGCTGCTGAGCACGAGGTCGTGGGATTGAAACCAGGCCATGGCGGCCGCATTTCGATGGGAGCGAAATGCGAGAACACCTGTGTACTTAGATTTAGGTGCACGTTAAAGATCCCCAGGTGGTCTAAATTTCCGGAGTCCTCCACTATGTCGTGCCTCATAATCGGAAAGTGGTTTTGGTACCTAAAACCCCATGATTAAATTTTTAACATTGCAACATTCTGACACTCGCTGCAGCTAATTCGGTTGTTTGCTATGCTGCTACATTGGCTGGCCCTCACAACGAATAGTAGCGAGGTGATCAAGCAAGCTGGAGCAAGTGTCAGAATATCGTAATGTCCTGTTCCCACCTGACCACATACTACGTCATGACATCCCAAAAGAGTATACTCCTTGAAAATGTAACCCAAACTGACTATAGAAAAGCTATCATAATAAATTACTCCGAGGCATATCGGTATTTTTTTTCTGGGGTTTAGAGATCTAGAATCTTAAGTTACCAGAAAAAAATTGCTATGTCAAAGCCCTTCAAGCACGTATGTAGGCGAGGTACATGCTATATGTAAGACGGATTTTCTCTTCTGATTGAGTTTCTTGTCTGGCTTATTGCAGTGATGCAACAAGGTATTGTATTTGACCAGATTTTAAATAATTGTAATATGTAATGAGCTCTTGCTTTGAAATGTGCACACAGGGCTGGAATTAATGCATGAACTGCCATAGGAAGGCGAACTTTAGTTCTAAGACTTCAATTTAAGACTAATGGCAGCACGCAAGCTAGGCGTGTGAAGCACCGGGACATCAAAATGGTTCTGTGTGGCGACTCGGAAGTGTTATAGAGGGATTGCCTTGGCATTTACCACCAGTGCGTTCGGAAAATCATGCCACCACGCAGTATTCGAAAGCTGAGAACTCCAGATAGACAGGCCGGTCAATACGACATACCTGAACTGCATGCTTGTGCAATTATCTGTAAACATAATGCTGGCGATCAGCACAGCAGGAGAATTTAAAAAAAAAATTTGATAGAAATCTGGAAACCTGTAATTTTACCGTACAAGCATAGCCTGTTACGTAAAAAAAAAAAGGAACGTGCAAGACATTTAATAAGATCGAAAAGGTGGAAAGCTAAGATGCTTGGGAAACAAAACACATGTGCAAGTTTTCAGAATGTGCCAGCAGCGTTGTTTGTGGGATTTCCCTGTCATGCAGCAAGGTATGTGTAGGAGAGGTCGGGATTTTCTGTGTTGGTATAAAGAAAAAGGAACTGCGAGCATGAAAAGACTGCTCTGAGCCACTAATGTGAAACCATCAAATTTAGAGCACACATTCACGTAAGGCACGGGTCAATGTTATGACTTGATGTAGTATTTGTCCCTCTTAGTGACCATTTAGGCAGTGATCAGTTTGCATAATGTACCTTTTGCAACATGAGGGAATGTGCACTCTGTTCCATACTTAGCAGGCAACCCTGTGGAAGCTATACAAGTTGTGCAGCCATCAAGTCTCACTCTGCATTTTTCATGGTGCAGTTTTGTATTTGCAACACTTTTTGCAGAATGGCTTTTACGTATTACATGAATGACTTGTGGACACAAAATTGCACCAAATCATGCATCAATGACTGATGCACAAAAATAACAGAAGTGTCACAAAGTTCATTATTATGTATGACATATAGTGCTGCATAAGGAATCAGTATTTTGTGCTCTTTCACTGAAATGGTTGAAATACACATACACTTTTGTTCACTGGTTGTATTGCTTGCTCATTATGCAGAAGCTGGCAAGATGGTCAAACGTCTAAAAAGGATGATGCAAAAAGCAGAGAACAAGCCGGAGGAACCGGTAATTGCTTGCACAAAGGTACGCTTATTTGCTGCCAGTTGTTCCCTTTTTTTTCTTTTTTGGCAGTATAGTGCATTTGAAGTGATGCCTTGAGCAATGCAAGGTTAAATCAGTGTTTCCCAAATCGCTGGCCCCTGGAATCACTTGAGATGGTGAAAGAGGTCTGTCTGGATCACATAACGATGTGCAGTTGATCATTTGCAATTTGTCACTATGACTAAAGCTGATGCCTGGCCGGCATGATGGCCGGTGGCAAGCCGTTGCAAGAAGGTTGCTGAAACTATACGCCATTTAGTAGTCGTTGACAAAGATCATGTTGATGTCGCACCTGCTGACAGCTGCCTGTGTATCTGTGGGCAACGAGCCGTCAATTACGAAGCCCACTTGTGAACAATTTATATTTGTCTTTTCTTTCTTACTCGCACCTGCACTGCAGTGTGAGTCTCTGCAAGTAACTGTCAAAGACATGCCTCTACAATGCAAACCATGTGACGATGCTGCCAGACACTTGTTTTTCTTCTGCTGTCATTTATGGCTAGTATATTTGGCGATACATTATTCACCTTTATGCCCAAGGGTGAGCTTCTAAAGTGTCTCTTAATTTTCTGTGTCCAGGTGGACATTGGCAGTGGCACACTGGTGGACGAGTCAATCATAAACCAGTTGTGCCGAGCCTGTGACAGTGGCCCTGGCAAATTTGCCAGGGCACTGTTGCGCCACGTTTTCTCCGAGGAGGAGTTGCGGGGCAAGTCCCTCTTCGGAGGGAAAAGCTGCGTTCGGGGCGAGACCCGACAGAAGGAGGCCCTTGATCCCGTACGTGTGGAGGCTGTGATAGGTGCGTACACTATTGGATTACAGTGATTTTGTTTAAAGAAACTAAAAACATGCGTGTAAGTTGCCATAGCAAGAAAGCCTATTGTGGTTATACCCACTGTGGCATTAGCAACTAGCTGAAGTATAGTAAGTGTTCCTAGTAATTTGTGTGGAATGACAAATACTTCACTTGTATTATTGCCCTTGCGGCTGCACAATTTTTAGAGGCCTGATAAAGCAAATGACTGGTTGAGCTGTCGATTGATCTTAGCTGGCCAGATAGCACACGTACAGTCCTAGGTCTGCTTCTGGATCTCATGGCACAGTTTAAACCATGTTCAGCTGTGTTTTCTATGTGCTACCTATTCCATAGCGTTTTTTTTTTTCTTTATTAAGAAAAGCCTGCAAAATTTTTCATTACTTAAATTTGGCCTCACATAGTGCTTATTGCTATCACAAAGTGGCAAATATACATGACTCATGTTGCATGCAAGGCTCACTCTAGCAGTACCTTAGTGACTGCACAGAGAAGAGCCCCATCAGATTCGTGTGAAAGTCACATTCAGAATGGAAGTGATTTAGTTTGTGTACAGCATGTCTGACCAGCACTACTGTGATGTGTCAGCAGCAGGCTGCACCTACCTTACAGGGACACTAAAGGTTACCAGAAACTCAAGTTAAAGTGGTAGAGCAATGTTCTAGAACGTCTAAGGCGTCAATTCAATCGCGAACAGAGCTTTAGTAACCGAGAAATTGAGGTAAATGCATGACACGATTTGAGACCCCCCAGCGACATTCCGGTACTAGCCCGATGACAAAAGGACTCCTCGTAGTTTGTGTTACTAATACTCAACTACTCGTATTAAAAATATCATTTCATTCGATTATAAGACGGAAAAAAATGCTACTTGTCTGCGTCTATTCGATTCAAAGAAAAAATTACATTTTGACGTTGCCCTTCAGTAATATGGGTGTTCGAAAGGTTTCGTTTTCGCTCGACTCTGCGCGCTCGACTCTGCACCGCGCACGCTTTGGAGTTTCAGTACTTTCGTTATCGCGTCGTGCTGTGAGGGTTCTGCTGGCTCGCGAAACTTTCATTTGGAACAAGCAGCGAGAATGCCACGTCCATGTGATGTCGTGGGAAGCCCTCGTTGCTTTCCCGCTCCGGAGAGCCGGTGTCGAGGCCGCCGTCGTAGTACGCAACGACGCCGGCAGTGCGAGCCCTCAGCAGCAGGTCGTGCTCGTTGGTGCTCAAATCGCTGAAGTTGAGCCCACCATCGCGAGCCAATCTGTCGGTGTCGGGGTCCATTGCGACGAGCGTTGAAGTTTGCGTCATAGAATGAAGTACCAGCTTATGGGCATATTGCGCTGGAGTTGGAGGTATAGTAGCGGCGCCTGGTGGCGGTGCGGGAAACGACATCTGGGTCATGCCAGCTTGGCTGTGGCGAAGCACGTTTCTAGGCCGAGTTTTGCGTCGATTCGCACTTTTTTATGCCCTGTTGCGAGTGTGAAAAGGCTCACAGACCACGCCCACCACGTTGCGAGCTCGCCGCAGCCTATAGTTTAACGAAAACGGACTCTCCGTGTGCCGTGGGACGTAATTCGTTGCTCCTTCTGCTAGCCACCATACTCCCGCTTTCGCACTGCTGTCGGCTCTGTTTCTGGCCGCGCGTTTGCGTTTTGCGCAGAAAAGCCGTAGCGCCGTCTGCGGACGCTGTTCTACTTACCGATGGCGCAACGTCACTATGAGACCATGATGTCAGTACTCCTCGATCGGAGGGCGGGCGATTTGAACTGCGCTAGAGGTACGCGGACGCTTCAGAACGCATGTTCTCTTAAAATAAGTCTCTCCTTGGCACGAAACAAGCGTTTCGAGGTTTCTGTGATGGTATTTCAACAGTCCACGTTGACTTAATAATAACCTTTAGTGTCCCTTTAAACATGTTGCATGCTTTTTCCTAAACTAATAAATAAAGAGTTTGACAGAAAGTATTCGGTTGCAGATGCAATGTTTTCATGTTATTTTCAAGCCTTGCATTGCCATAGTGACCATTAGATAGCTTAACAGCTAATGCTAATTGTAATAAATATTTAACCAAGGAGAACACAAATATTTCAGGTTTTTTTTTTTTCAGGGCAATAATTCACAGGGCAATAATTCACACATAAAGGTAGTTTATAGTTTAAGCTGCATAGAAGCTGATTTAGTTAAATACTTTGTCTAACAACTGGGACAAAGCTCTTGCCACATTTACCATGGCTCATTATACTGTTATAGTTCCCTATACAGAACAACCTGGATTAAACCTGAAAGCTTCAAGCAGACATTCATTGCTTAGTCTTCTGGCTTAAGTAAGCATCCTTTGCTGATTAGTTTGCTAAAGCTGCACATTGTTTATTTTATTTCTTTTTCAGGATACACCTGCACAAAGTTTCCAGGGGTCAGTGTGCCTTATTTGAAGAACAGCCTGTCCTCCCTTCTATCCCGTGAAATAAAATGAGTAAGATGCCTTGTTTCGTACTGTTGTGCTTGATCAGCATTACCTGACAACACGAAGTCATCACACTGAGAACTAAATGCAATGTAAATCCCACGATAAACAATGCCATGGAAATCCCATGTAAATCCCACAAAAAGACAACGCCATGGAAATCCCATGGAAATCCCACGAAAAAACAACGTCATGAAAATCCCATGGAAATCCCATGGATTCACGGTGGCCACTTTTCCATGATTGTGCAACAAATCCTCCATAAGATATCCATGGAACTTCCACAGTTTTTCTGTTGTACGTACCATGAAATATCGATGGAAAACCTATGGATTTCCAACAACATTTTTTGTAAGGGGCTCCGTGGCGAGGTCCGACACATCTGATGCCTGAGCCCGGACCGTAAATCCTCGGGCACTAGCATGAGCCGCCTCGTTTCCGGCAAGGCCCGCATGCGCGGGAGTCCAGATTAATGCCACAGTTTGATGGAAAGGATGGGCCAAGAGGAGAGAAAGGGCTGGCTTAGAGACCCTACCCGCTCCGAAGTTATGTATGGCTGCTTTGGAGTCACTAAAGATAACTGATGAACTTGGGATTGTGAGGGCCAGGGCTATGGCCGCTTCCTCCGCCTCCTCCGAGGAAGAGCCAGGAATGGAGGCGGCCGCAGCGACCTGGCCGTGAGAGTTAATTACTGATATTGCGTAATCATTTCTGTTTCCATATTCGGCGGCATCAACATAGAGCACGTCTTTAGAGGTGGAGAATTGTTTTTGGAGAGCCTTTGCTCGCTGCCTCCTGCGCTGTTTGTGATGCACAGGGTGCATGTTTTAGGAAGTGGGGGGATGCAGAGGTTCTCGTGTATGTGATGTGGAATGGTGTATTTAGTCTTGATGATGGGTGCCGGAGTGATAGAAAGAGTTTGTAGAATGTGTCGACCTGTTGCGGTGTTAGAAAGTCTGCTATATTGGGATGTGAGGTGGGCTTCTGTGAGTTCAGTGTGTTGTGTAGTGTAGTGTAGTGTAGTGTGTAATGTGTTGAAAGTTCCAGTAAGCATTAGCTTTTCAGTGGAGGTACGTAAAGGGACCCCCAGAGCGAATTTATATATTTTGCGTAAAAGAGTGTCGATCTTATCTGATTCTGATTTAAGGAAATGTAGATATGGTGTTGCGGATGTAATCTTACTGATAACGAAGGCCTGAATCAAGCGGAGAAGTTCCGCCTCCTTTAGTCTGCCATGTTTATTGGAGACTCGCCCTAAAAGGCGCAGGGTGTGATCGACTGTGGTGTGAAGTGTATGTAGGGTATATGTGTTGAGCCGGTTGCTTTGAATGTGTAAACCGAGCACCCCGAGCCTGTCCACTCTAGTAACGGGGATGTGGTTTAGGATGACCTGTATACTATACATATGTTTTCCGGCCCCCCGGTGGGATGGGAGAAGAAGTAACTCGGATTTTTGAGGGGAGCATGTGAGATTCATAGCCCCGGCATGAGCCACGACAGCGTCTGCTGCGACCTGTAGAGTGTCTTGAATCTCTCCATCGGAGCCGCCAGTCATCCAAAGAGTGATGTATACCGTGACGCTACTTTTTTCTCTCGACCTCCTTTCGCAGCCGATATCAGCGTCATGTTTCCGGACCGGATGATGTTTCGTTGCAGCTTTTTGCGAAGACGAGTGAATTCGCTTTATACCATGTGACAGAGTGGACAAGCGACAGGCTACAACATTCCGAAAGTTGGTGGGCATGCGAAAGCACTCCGTTCCAATGACTTCGGCAGCCTCCATGCTCTTTCCCGAGTGCGTTTGCATCCACTCTGGCGACCTTCGGCTAGCTTTCATTGTACCTTTTCACCCAATATACCCGGGAATATGCGGCTTTCAAGTAAAATATCGTTTCTGAATGAAAAAAAAAGAAAACATATTTGTGGATGCAATTTCGACTGCCTTCAGACTATAAAAAGTCATGCTCTGCAAGTGTCCACTTTACCTTCAGTGTCTCAATATGCGTGAGTTCGATTCAAGCATATATCTGAATTTATTCATTTTCATTTCCCTAACTTTTTTTTCTCTACCCACCCTGACCGCTACGTCAATTCCCAGTTCTGGTTACTCGCGTGTAAAAGAGAAAGACAAACGTTCCACGAAACGTCTGTTGATCGCAGCTGCGACGAGAGCCCCTTTTACGCAGCTTTGAAGGACGCCGGAGACGACGGTTATATCTTTATGTACAGGCAATGGCCAATAAATGACGTCACGAAACAATACACAGACGAGGAACTAGGAGGAGGCGAACGCATTGGCGCGTGCACGCTGTTGGACGTCTCGAGCCACAACGGACTAACAATTGAGCCCGTAACAGGTTTATCAACCAAGTCCGTTTGGCGGCACAGTTTCAAAAATGGCACTGTGGTGAACGTTTCTTCCGCCTGCAGCTGCTAATTAGAAGTGTTCAACTACAGTCAAACTTCAGTACACTTAGACAACACTGAACGGAGATCGCATCGCATTCCTTGCATATTTCACAATTTCACAATTTCACAATTTATTTATTTATTAGTAAAAATACAGATAATTGCATGTGCGTAGTATACATAAGGAGGTCCCAAAGTCAAAGACTGTATCGGGACCTCCTGATAAAGACACTTATGATGTTATACAAAGTTTAGAGCAACAGTAGTATAGATGAGAACTAAGAGTAATATCGAAACATGTTTATAACATATGAGTATTAAGAACACTTGTTAACAGCAGGACAATATGAAGAAACGGAATACAAAAAAAAAACGAGGAGAGTTTCAGTAAGTATTTATTATGAATGATTTTAGTTCTTTTTTAAATTGGTATAAGTTTTTTGCATTTTTGATGTAGGGGGTAAAGTGTTCCAAAGCGATATTGCGGAAAATTCCGCAGTCTGTTTACCATAGTTAGTTCGCACTTTAGGTAGAAGAAAATTATTATTGAGTGCAAATCTAGTGTGACTATGAGCTATTAGGTCACAAGGTGAGAAGCAGATTGATGGTAGTTCCTTAGTCATATATTTGTAGAATAAAATTCCAAGATTATATTTGGTCAGTTCTGAAATGGTTAGGATGTTGTTTTCATGTAGTACGGATTTTCCATTAGCAAAGCGTGAACTGCTTGTAATTATTCTTATGGATTGGTTCTGGATTACCTGGAGGGATGCCAAGTGAGTGTTATAAGTGTTACCCCAGCATAGTATGCCGTAGTTAATGTGAGAGTGAATGAATGAGTAGTATAGCGAGATTAATGTATTATGTGTAAAGTAGGGACGAGTTTTAATTAGAACGCGAATACCGTATGCTATTTTCTTTTTGATGTGAGAAATGTGATCTTTATATTTCAAGCTGCAGTCAAGAGAAATCCCAAGAAAAGATGAGCATGGACTGGGAGAGATGGAGTGTGCGCCGAAAGTTAAAGAAGGGGAGAATACCGAATGTTGATGTGAGGAAAATACAACAAATTTAGTCTTAGTGGCATTAATGGATAATAGGTAATTAATGTATAATCAAGGTATAATTAAGGTATATATTAAGTTATAATGTATAATTAGGTAATTAATGGATAATATGTAATTATAGGTAATAGATAATTATAGATGCACAGCCGCATGGAATGCTCTGACAGCCGGCCCACACGTGGCTCAACAACACTAATTTGGGCGAACACGAGGGAAGGTCGCGCAGTCAAACAGTGCGTAGCAATGTGCTTAAACGGTACTACAATGTCAGTTCTTGAAGGGACAGTAAAGAGAAAAATTATTTCTTCTGCATCAGTAAATTACCTCTCTATGATACAAAAAAACACCACTCTTAGCACGATAAGACGCTTGGTAAGCCAGAAAAAGCGCAAGAACGAAAGACGGGTAGCGACACCTCCTTTAAGTTCCCGCACCTGGTCGTTGTGACGTCATGAATTTTGATGACATCTTCTAGGGCCTACTTAACTATATAGCGGTACAGATTGACTACATTGTGTTCTAAAGGAACCAAATATTAAACATGGCAAGTTTCGGGAACCTTTACTCAGCCAAGGCGTCCCAAATGCGAAAACATACTTTGAATCACTGATTTCACATTCATGTACTGACGTCGGGGTTTCGGCGCGAAATTCAAATACTGATACTTGGACCTTCATTTTCTCATCGAACAATCAAACTATTATTTTGAAATGACTGCCTGCAGGTCTCTCAAACAATGCTTTATTAGACTACACTGATTTATTTTCTCGCTTTAGTGTCCCTTTAAGAAAGTGATCTTCAGAACGAAGTGCAAAGTTTTCTTTCACTGATACGCACCCCTGATGGCAAGTATGTTCCCATGACTGTGGCTTAGTCCTATACCAAACATCTGGCGTCGCACGTAGATATATAAGCGGTTATAAGAGCACCAGATATTATATTCATGCATACGCAGGATGGCGCGTTTTGTAGCAGACAAGTGACTTATGCGCGCAATTGTACACGCGTACACGCCAAGCGGACAGCGGATGCTCGAGCCTCAAAATGCGCTTATCGTATCGGTTGAAATACGACTACACAGCGCGCACTCTTCATTACCGTTACAGGTGCCTCCGACAGTGATTATTATTATTTTTTAAATCTCCGTCTTTGACGCTTTGCACTCTACAAAAATAAGTCCCAGTCCCCAAAGCATGTACTGCCCTGTTCTCGCGTGGCCTTGCAGGTGTTGCCAGCCTCTGAAGAGGGGCAGCAAAAGAAGATGACCTAGAACCCGCTGTCAATTCAGTGCCAACCACTCCATCTCGAGCTTTCGTGTCGAAAGTTTAGCTCCCTGAGCAGTAACTTTTTTACCTCGCGCCCAGGCGTCGTCCGTAGAGACAAAATGTGGAACTTTTTATTTTATTTTTACGAGGCCGTTCAAAACGAGGGACCATTTTACTGCGCGTATGCGAATAGGGGCGCCTCATGCCCACAACGCGCGCATCTCCTGCACAGAAAGAGAGGCTCTCGAGGAACGCCGTGTTCCGCGGGGTTGCAGCGAGGAGGAGGCGGGATGGCCCCCCGCCCGGCGGGATTGATGGAGGCCGCATCTGGCATCCGTGCTGCCACTTGTGCGGCAAAATCACACTGCGTCTAAGCTTTTGTTTGTTGCACGTTCACGTTTCGTAGCGGAACCATCAAAAGCCGAAACACGGGCCTCGGTGGCTGAGTTTTACGGCGACGGATGCGTTGACAGCAGCGATTCGCCGGGTGCCTACACGTTGCGTAACATGTTGCGTAAGCTGGAATGCGTACCGACGCCCATTCAGAGATGCACAACGCTTCTCGCGGGTGAGGACGATGTCGTGCGCCGCGCGACAGAGGGCTAGCGCATGCTTGAAAGATGTGAAAACGACGCAAAGGCATCAGTGTGCACAACAGAAGCTGTCTTGAGCTGTTGGCCAGAACTATATCGTCGCTGTGAAAAGTATAGTCGCTCGATATGGCCGCAAAGTGACTCCCTTCCGCCTCCGTTAAGGGGCAGCCTTGTTCTGAAAGTGAATTAATTGTTATTTTTGAGTTAACCTTGACGAAATTATCTATACGAGTACTTGTTTAGTTTTTCGTGCCGATTCGTAACGTTACTTCGTTTTCTTGCAGGCCAATTATTTCACGAGTTATTTAAACTTCATCAAAAATAACATGCTATTTTTTAAGGCCTCTATTGTGACAAAATAGGAAAATAAAATTTAAATTTTAATGCATTCGTCAACAGCCCAAAAGGTGAAGAGTGCAATAACGCAAGCGTTATATTAAAAAGAGATTAATACATTGAACTTTTGCAACTTGGAAAGAATGCAACAAATTGAGAAAAATAACTTATTTTGGAACCCAGAGTTTTTCAATCTGCTTGAATTAAACCGCTTATGATACATGCAGCTTTCTAGTGAAATGTTTATTTGTATTCTATCTGCTCTTGGTGCTGACATAATATCGACGCTGACAGATTGCAGGAGTAAAAAAAAATGAAAATGATTGGCAAAGAACTAAAACAAACACTTAGGATAGGAGGGACATGGGTCTAATGAGTTAATTTTGTTATTACTTGACCAAAATAGTGATCCGTGAATCCAAATACTTTACAGATTAGTGTAGAAAGTGTTATATATTTCGAAAATGTCAGTTCTAAAATGCGATTTTTTTTCCCGATATTCAGCCGCCTATAGGACCAGGCTGTGCCCCCTAAAAAGACACAGGGAAAAAAGAAAGTTGTCCGCGACCTCAGAGATTTTTAATTCAACTGCCATTGCTTCACAGGACAGCTAATCGTCTTTTTTTCCCTCGCAAAGTGGAGACATGCGGTCGTATTGAGAACAACAGCTCGTCTTCTCTCAAACACTGCATGTACGCGCGTGGGTGAGAATATTTGCGTCTCCCTATAAGAGTGCACTTATGACACTTGTGAAAGCATCACAACCTGCGACAATGACACCTGAGAATTGCGGCCTTTACCGCGTGTGCGCATGTGGGCCGTCCACGCGTCGTCCTGAGTCACAGCTACAATAGCGTGAAGGACAAGAGGAAGCTTTAGACGGTGCTTCTACAGGTGGAACAATTCCTGAAGTTAGGATTGCTAGTCCTCGCACGCTTAGATAAAGTCGTGCTAATTAATCGTCTTAGCACCATTTTAAGACCAGTGAGGGACTCATACTGTGGGGCCATTCACGCATGCGTCGCGCTTCCCATAAAAGGTTTCGACGCTGAAATAGCATATACAAAATCACGGCAGATTTTTTTTTCTTTTTTGTTCGTAAGAACTGTCTGCCACTGGCCTGCCGCTTTCCCTAATACGCCCGACGTAACGCTGCTGGCACATGCTCTAACGAACATGTTCAAACGTAAGAACATTTTTGTGAATACAGACCTAGGAGTTTTCAAGATAAGTTGTCACAGGAGTAGGCTTTCTACAGAGTGAAACTGAGGCCGAATGCGTAAAGTTTTTCGTTCTCAAGAGATGCCTAAAACCGCACGATACATCCGGTTCAGAAGATGGAGACAATGGAAGTAATGAACTATATGGTCGAACAAAGGATGTTTGGCCAACGTTTCGACAGCAAGGGGCCGAATTCAGAAAGCCTTTCGTTCGTAAGTTTTCTTGTCCATAATTATCAGGATTGGCTGGTATTTGCTCTTAGGAAGAGTTCTAAAGCAAGAAAATTCTTTTGCGAATACGACCCTTTGTTTCCTTGTCGAACACGTTGCCTCGAGATATACGTTCCTTGTTCGACCACTTTTGATCACCGTAAGCGCTACTACCAGTGCTGTTAGCTATTGGTCGGTCTTCTTCGTTAATATTGTTACGAGTCGCTTCCATGAATTAGACGATGAGCAAAAACGAGAACAAGGTGAAAGGAGGAGCCAACGCTTTGACAAGTGGACTTGTCTTAAAAGGCAAGTATTTTGTCGCCTTTGAAGACTTATGTCGCCTTGATGAAGACAAGTCCACTTGTCGAAGCGTTGGCTCCTGCTTTCATTCACCTTGTTCTCGTTTTTGCTCACCGTCTTGAATTTCGATCTCCAGCCTTCCCCGTGTTTTTCGAGGAATACGACGTTCGGCCGAGCATCGCTCGTGTCTCGCTTCCGTCATCTCGGCTTCTCTATTGTGTGCGTAGTGTTTGTATGTAAACATTCTGCTAGATTTCGCTCATTTGTTACCCCGTAATAGTACGCTGCACATCACAGTTGACTGCCATCTGCCATTACAAGCACTTGTGGCGTAAGAAAGTTTTTTTTTTGTAAATACGGACACTCGTCGCTATATTGCCAATAAAAACGGGCAACACGAACGCATGCGTATTCGGTTTTGTCCACGCTGGTGGGACAATTTTCAAATTCACTTTGACTGTATATATACGCGCGCGCTCTGACTTAACAACACTTAATGAACTTGATACAGCAAGGTGGTGAACTCGGCCCGTTTATTTCACAAAAAGTGCTTACGCTATAGAATTGTTCGCAAAAGGTGTCTGGCAGCCGATCGGGATATCACCCGCCGCGGTTGCTCAGTGGCTATGGTGTTGGAGTGCTGAGCACGAGGTCGCGGGATCCAGAGAGGGAGAGAGAGAATAAACATTTTTATTGGGTGAATGCAGCTTTGGAGAGGCGTCCTCATTCCAGAATGCCTTGAGCTCGGACCGCGTCCTGGGCCCTCGCAATCAGCCGTTGATGATCCTCGAGGTCGGAGCTGGCCAAGGCTTTCTCCCAAAGCTCGTTAGTGGGGTAAGGGTTCGGAGGATTTAACGGTGCCGCGCTGCAACCCCCTACTGCGCAGAAGCGGCATTGCGGAGAGAATTGTGTAGGTGCTATGAGGTGATTTCTACGGGCTTATCTACTTCTCGTACCCCCCCTCCCCGATTTTTTTTTCTGTTTCATTTTTTTTTCTTCCGAAATTCACCGTCTTGCGAGATTCCCGGCCACGGCGACCGCATTTCGGTGGGGGTGAAATGCGAAAGCACCCGTGTACTTAGATTTAGGTGCACGTTAAAGAACCCCAGGTGGTCGAAATTTACGAAGTCTTCCACCACGGCGTGCCCCATAATCAGAAAGTGGTTTTAGCACGTAAAACAGCATAATTTAATTTTAATCGTGATATCGGACGTATCATCAACGAAAGCGGCTGGCCATTGGCAAACAGCACTTACGAACGAAAACATTTATGAATTTGACGCCTGAGCATCCGGACGCACGCATTTTTACGGGCGATGTAGAGGGAAAAATACACTCGCGTGACACAGCTTAGCCTAAAACCGTCTCCCGACCAGCCGCACTTCTTCGGGCAGCATGAAATTCGCGCGGGCGCATAACCCAGAGGTCGCGCGCGAGGCACCAGACAAATCCACGGGGTCCAGAACGGGCGAAGTGGGCACTCGTGCGGAGAGACAGACTGAAAGGAGAGGGCACCACGCAGATCCAGGCCGGAGTTCAGGCGTGGGCTTAAATGAACGCGCGCACAACAAGCACAGACAGCGAGAAAGCGCAGGCGCGCGAGCCAAGACGGTCGCGCACACCAGAGCCGCACACTCGCCGCTCATTCGAGAATCGGGCTCGCGAACAGAAATGTACACGCCCGTGCGGAGGAAAAAAGAAAAATGGCCCAGACGGATAACGCCCTCCTCCGCCCCCTTGCAATTCGTCTCGGTAATTTCGTGCAGGAGCGGAGAAAAGCCGTGAAACCAAGCGGACCCCATGAGGGTGCCTCCGGACAACCTGGCCACGGTGACGTCATTGTTACGTCACGCTAAAATCAACCACGACGGAGCAAGAATGGCCCGTGCTCAGATTGTCCGATATAGGTGAGAGACTCTTTGAAGAAAAAATACACACCGGAGTTGACAGTGTCATACGTGGTGGTTGTTGCACGGCATGCGCGCTGTGGTATTATACAGAGGAAGCCGCACAGCAACTGCCTCGAGTGCGCTGCGTGGAATTAACTCTGGGAGGGCGCGTTTGTCGTCGCTGTAGGAAGTCGGGAGTCGGAGACTAGTGGGGGGTTGCCCGGCTCGCGACGCCGTCAAAGGTAACGACGACGCGCGCCTCGCGTAGCAGGACGTTGACACGCGCCGAAATAGAGCCGGTTCGGAACGCGGAGGTGCGCTCCCTTTGTCGCGCAACGAGACGCCGCCGCCGGGTCATAAGGTCGCGAGCGGCGCGCGACTCCATGTGGCGCTTTCTTTCTTCATCCCTCGCTTTTCTTCGGACATATATTCTTTGACTGATGCGGAGAGAAGCGGGGAAAGCGGAAGATTGAAATCAGGGCTCCCAAAACCGCGCCCGCACAGCGTCACAGCAGCCTCAGCACGAAATGAGTTCCTCCATCATCTTTCACGCCCGATGATGCGACACAGACGGCAGATTGTCATCAACGGGCTTATCTACATCTCGTACACCCCCTCCTCCATTTTTTTTTCTTCCGAAATTCACCGTCTTGCGAGATTCAGGGGTGGCCTGGTGCATAACTGATACCACCGGCATGAGTATTCCAGAGCCAGGAGAGAGGGAGAACCTTGTGTAAGGCAAGCCAGGTCTGTAGAAGGGAGTGACGAGCGAAGAAGCACGCAGAAAAACCTGAATTTCGCTCTATCCCGTTGACCGCGGCCGGCGCTCGCAGATAGAAGCAGTATAGAAACGGCCTTGTCAATTCAATCAGCGTTCCATTAAAGAGACCTCCGGACAGGCCGCCATTCGAACATGAACCTGGCAACGTTTAACGCTAGAACGTTATCTAGTGAGGCGAGTCTAGCAGTGCTATTGGAGGAATTAGAGGCCAGTAAATGGGATATAATCGGGCTTGGTGAAGTTAGGAGGCCAAAAGAAGCATATACAGTGCTAAAAAGCGGGCACGTCCTGTGCTACCGGGGCTTAGCCGAAAGGCGAGAACTAGAAGTCGGATTCCTGATTATTAAGAACATAGCTGGTAACATACAGGAATCCTATAGCACTAACGAGAGGGTGGCAGGTCTTGTTTTGAAACTTATTAAGAGGTGCAAAATGAAGGTTGTACAGGTCTACGCCCCTACATCCAGTCATGATGACCAGGAAGTCGAAAGCTTCTATGAAGATGTGGAATCGGCGATGGGTAGAGTGAAAACTAAATACACTATACTGATGGGCGACTTCAATGCCAAGGTAGGCAAGAAGCAGGCTGGAGACAAGGCAGTGGGGGAATGTGGCATAGACACTAGGAATAGCAGGGGAGACTTATTAGTAGAGTTTGCGGAACAAAATAATATGCGGATAATGATTACCTTCTTCCGCAAGCGGGATAGCAGAAAGTGGACGTGGAGGAGCCCGAACGGCGAGACTAGAAATGAAATAGACTTCATACTCTGCGCTAACCCTGGCATCATACAAGATGTGGACGTGCTCGGCAAGGTGCGCTGCAGTGACCACAGGATGGTAAGAACTCGAATTAGCCTAGACCTGAGAAGGGAACGGAAGAAACTGGTACATTAGAAGCCGATCAATGAGTTAGCGGTAAGAGGGAAAATAGAGGAATTCCAGATCAAGCTACAGAACAAGTATTCGGCTTTAACTCAGGAAGAGGACCTTAATGTTGAAGCAATTAACGGCAGTCTTGTGGGCATCATTAAGGAGTGTGCAAGAGAAGTCGGTGGTAACTCCGCTAGACAGGATACCAGTAAGCTATCGCAGGAGACGAAAGAGCTGATCAAGAAACGCCAATGTATGAAAGCCTCCAACCCTACAGCTATAAAAGAACGGGCAAAACTTTCGAACTTAATCAACAAGCGTAAGACAGCTGACATAAGGAAGTATAATATTGATAGAATTGAACATGCTCTCAGGAATGGAGCACGCCTAAAAGCAGTGAAGAAAAAAAAAACTAGGAATTGGCAAGAATCAGATGTGTGCGTTAAGAGACAAAGCCGGCAATATCATTACTAATATGGATGAGATAGTTCACGTGGCTGAGGAGTTCTATAGAGATTTATACAGTACCAGTGGCACCCACGACGATAATGGAAGAGAGAATAGCCTAGAGGAATTCGAAATACCACAGGTAACACTGGAAGAAGTAAAGAAAGCCTTGGGAGCTTAAAAGATATTGCGCGACATAAAAAACGACACGGACGTGAAAGAAGACGACACACCAAGCGCAAATTACCAACTTGCCCGGAATGCTGCTCTCATTAAGCCTTGGGAGCTATGCAGAGAGGGAAAGCAGCTGGGGAGGATCAGGTAACAGCCGATTTGTTGAAGGATGGTGGGCAGATTGTTCTAGAGAAACTGGCCACCCTGTATACGCAATGCCTCATGACTTCGAGCTACCGGAATCTTGGAAAAACGCTAACATAATCCTAATCTATAAGAAAGGGGACGCCAAAGACTTGAAAAATTATACACCGATCAGCTTACTATTCGTTGCCTACAAACTATTTACTAAGGTAATCGCAAATAGAATCAGGAACGCCTTAGACTTCTGTCAACCAAAGGACCAGGCAAGATTTCGTAAAGGCTACTCAACAATCGACCATATTCCCACTATCAATCAGGTGATAGAGAAATGTGCGGAATATAACCAACCCTTATAGATAGCTTTCATTGATTACGAGAAAGCATTTTATTCAGTCGAAACCTCGGCAGTCATGTAGGCATTGCGGATTCAGGGTGTAGACGAGCCGTATGTAAAAATACTGAAAGATATCTATAGCGGCTCCACAGCCACCGTAGTCCTCCATAAAGAAAGCAACAAAATCCCAATAAAGAAAGGCGTCAGCCAGGGAGATACGATCTCTCCAATGCTATTCACAGCGTGTTTACAGGAGATATTCAGAGACCTGGATTGGGTATAATTGGGGATAAGTGTTAATGGAGAATACCTTAATAACTTGCGATTCGCTGATGATATTGCCTTGCTTAGAAACTCAGGGGACCAGCTGCAATGCATGCTCACTGACCTGGAGAGGCAAAGCCGAAGGGTGGGTCTAAAAATTAATTTGCAGAAAACTAAAGTGATGTTTAACAGTCTCGGAAGAGAACAGCAATTTACGATAGGTAGCGAGGCACTGGAAGTGGTAAGGGAATACATCTACTTAGGGCAGGTAGTGACTGCGGATCCGGATCATGAGACTGAATTAATCAGAAGGATAAGAATGGGCTGGGGTTCGTTTGGCAGGGATTCTCAGATGATGAACAGCAGGTCGCCATTATCCCTCGAAAGAAAAGTGTATAACAGCTGTGTGTTACCAGCCCTCACATACAGGGCAGAAACCTGGAGGCTTACGCAAAGGGTTCTACTTAAATTGAGGACGACGCAACGAGCTATGGAAAGAAGAATGATAGGTGTAACGTTAAGGGATAAGAAAAGAGCGGATTGGGTAAGGGAACAAACTCGAGTTAATGACATCTTAGTTGAAATCAAGGAAAAGAAATGGGCCTGGGCAGGACATGTAATGAGGAGGGAGAATAACCGATGGTCATTAAGGGTTACGGACTGGATTCCAAGGGAAGGGAAGCGTAGCAGAGGGCGGCAAAAAGTTAGGTGGGCGGATGAGTTTAAGAAGTTTGCAGGGACAACATGGCCACAATTAGTACATGACCGGGGCAGTTGGAGAAGTATGAAAGAGGCCTTTGCCCTGCAGAGGGCGTAACCAGGCTGATGATGATGATGGTGATGAACAGCAGGACTAATTAGTTCAATTTTTTCGAGAGCCGATTCGCAGCGCCTTGTCGCAAAAGGCGCTTCATTATTAACGAAAAAAACGAAGATTTATTTTCTTTTCTTGAACTTTGAGCCCGAACTTGAGCGTGTTAGTATACCGGGTGATCATTTTTAAGTTCTACAGAATTTTTTAAATCACCGGAGGCATATACCAAATTCCATTGCTCGAGCTGGAATATTCAACGAGGCGGACTTGCACGAGAAATTGAAACACATATTAATTTAATTACCATAAATTACCTAATTAACTTTCATTACTTTATGGCACGTGTAGCAGTTTACTAATTGTAGCCGGTGAATTTGCAAGGTGACGGTATCCACATAGAATGAATTTTCAGGATGACACTAGTTTCGAGGTACTCATTGCCAAAGTGTGCGAGAAAATACATGGTAGTTCCAGTTACTTTTGTGCCTCAGTATAGAGGGTGTTTCAGCGAACACTTTCAAAAATCTTTAAAAGTTTCCTGTGGCAGATAGCGCAGTTCTAGTTTATGAGCCGGTCTGCTTGAAGCGTCGGGCACTACTTGCAGAAAAAATTGAAATACAAAATCGACTAATTAACAAGAATATACTAATTAACGTTATGGCTAATTATCTTATGCCCCCTATTGCAATTTACAAATTCTGGCCGTGGTCTTCCCAAGGCGGATCCACTTAGAACGAATTCCCAGGACGACACCAGTTTCTAGATATAGATTCCCGAACTTTGCGGAGAAATGCATTGGCGTTCCAGTTAATTTGTTAACAAAACGTCGTTTCATGCACTGAAGCACACAACTGAATATATATATATATATATATATACACACACAGTGAAGTAGACGCGCGTATGAAGCGGTTTATTGACGTTTCGGCCGGGGTCCGGCCTTCACCAGCCTGATGAAGGCCGGAACCCGGCCGAAACGTCAATGAACCGCTTCATGCGCGCGTCTACTTCTCTGTGAATATTTACCCGGACCCAGAACTGCTTTCTTTCTGGAATATATATATATATATATATATATATATATATATATATATATATATATATATATATATATATATATATATATATATATATATACCGCGTGTCGGTAAATACTCAGTGTATGTGGGAAGGTGGCAGAGTGCGATGTATGCATGGCTGCGGGAAGTTTTTGTCGCGCCGGAATCACAACGGAACCGCTGCCTTTGCGTGGCTCGCGTGTTAAACCGGAACCGTCTCGTAAACCACGAAGAAAGAGGTCGTCCAGTCACGCTTTTTTCAAGAAAAGCTTTCCGTGGCCAAGCGTGCATAGAGACGACGCGGGACAACTGCAGAAGCGTGTCTCTACTTAAAACCACAAACACTTAACGCAGCGGCGTAGACGCTCCCTCCCACCGTTGGCGACTGAGGAATGGAACGCCCCCCCCCCCCCCCCCCCCCCAAACAGTGCTACGTGTCTCGACTCTCATACGTAAACACTGTGTGTGCTGTCTCGGCAGAGAGCGAGAGAGAGAGAAGAAGAAGGAAGGAAAGGCAGGGAGACTAACCAGACTGATTGGTACTCTAGACGTGGGGAGGGGGATAGGGAATGCCTCGCCAGCTCTGCAGTGGAGTCTGCGTACAGATAATGAAGGGAAATCAGAACACGGAAGTTCTACTATATAGGTTCGTCGTTATCCGGTCGTGTTTTCACTGTGACGCGATGTTGTGAGGAAGGGCTCGGGAACTATGTTTTTTTTTCCGTCTCAGGCTTTCTCGATATCTGTGTTAAACAGGTCTCGCGTGGGGTCGTCCCTTCGCGAGCGACCATGCGTCCAGCACATTGTGTGCTGCGGCCCCGTATTCCTGGCGTGATCCCGGTGAGCCGTGTGCTGCCGTGCACGCTTTGCTATGGCGACGTCAATGTAAACAGTGACCGGCGTTTTGACAGCTGGCTGCCAGTCGGAGAACGGTTGGAGCAGTACGAGACGCTCCTGACGGGGACCGCCGAAGAAGAGAGGGTCGCTTGTGGCCCGTTTTGCGTCGTACGTCCAACATCTGCGCCACACGCCTACTGAACGGTGACGCCTCCTAGCAAGTACTCACATGGTCGTATGATGCACTTTAAAAAAAAAGGCCCTGTAAAGTGTGTTTTCGTCTTTCAGCCTCTTTGCTTAAGCTTAGTCATACCGTTCTTGTGTGTATCACAAGAAGTCAACAAACAATGACAGCAAGAGCAATATAGGGGAAATTATTTGTGCTTGATAACTGAAATAAAGAAACGATAAATTCATGGAAACGAAAGTGTATGAAAAAGAAAACTTGCAGCAGGTGGAGTCCTAGTAGTACAATATAAATACCCAAGAAAGTGGATGGGAGAACGGCGCGGCGGTAGCTCAATTGCTAGAGCATCGCACGCGTAATGCGAAGACGTGGGATCGTTCCCCACCTGCTGCAAGTTGTTTCTTCATCCACTTTATTGTCTATTAATTTATCGTTTCTTTATTTTCATTTATTAACCATAGGTAATTTCCCCTATGTTGTCTTTGGTGTCACTGTTTGTTGACTTCTTGAAAAATTGGGCCGCTTGGTTAACCCTTCTGTTCTCCTTCGCCCTTGTGTGTGTGTGGTTTTAGCTGAGGCGTCAGAAAATGAGGTCTGCAAAATAGCACGCGAGATACGTGAGCGGTGCCGCTAACGTTACAACGCCGCATTGCTATTCTGATTGTTCAGCCGATTAACTGCAATATTACTCTTCGTGTAGTACATTTAGGTGGTTTCTGTTACTGAGTCTCTGATGAAGTGTTTTCAGGTTTAAGCAAACACGGCTTTTTTTTTCTTTGCAGGCACTACGGCGAGAGAGACATATAACAATGTCGAGCGTGATAATGCACATTAGACGGGATAAAATACAAGTCCAAAGGTGGCGCAGCTACAGCTGACCTGTCCGAGTCTACATGCGCCATCTGCTTCAATGAGTTAATCAGGCTCCCATCAATTAAGACCTTCGATCGAGCACTCCGGAGCTGTCAGATATGCGAGTTCATGTCTTCGAATGGCTGAGAAGAATGCCCTTTTTCGATAGGCGAACATCCCTTTGCAAATGCTACCCTCAAGTCAGGATGACTGTTACGAGATAACGATGACTCTGTCCCGCTTGAAGATAAATTCAATTATAAGGAAATTTTATATGAATGCGAAAGACGAGCTATATATGACCGCTTTTTCGTTTAAAAGCTCTCACACTAGAATTGTTCGTAAGATAAATCCCAACCAATCTTTATATTGGTCCGAAAGCGGCCGGAAAATGACAACGACCACTTATACGAAGCAGAAGTTTCGGGGCCGATTTCGCAAAGCTTTTCGGTCATAAGTGCTGTTTTTCATTGGCCGGCCGCTTTTGCTAATAATATGTCTGACACCTTTACTGTTGGACCCCAGTTAACCGCACCCACATACACAGTTCAGTGAAAGAGTTTTACTGATTGGGGACAGCGGTTAGGCCTACTAGGGAATAACGAAGGGTGGGATGCGCTGGCAACTCGCGCGTCTCCTCCTTAAAGGGCCCCTCACCAGGCCCCATAGCAAATTTTGGTAATACGCTGGAAGTTGTTAGGTGTCCTCTAGGGAACATTCTGCCGCAAAAATTTTCCATGTCGGCTCATTAATAGCCGACAGAGAAATATTTCAGTGCCGCGAACCCATGATTTCAGCAGGCGGGCTCCACTGCCAAGCAAGACGCTCTCTCCACTTGCCCCGTCTAGCCTTCGCAAGCGAAATTCGTTCCCTGCGGTCTCCCATGCCCAACCTCGAGGATAGCGAGACACATACGTCGGGGGTCGCGCTTTCACTTTTTTTTTCTCCTCGCTTTTTTTCTTTTTCGGCGATGCGCTTTTAGTTGGCGGCGTTGCGCGCAAGCTGTTATTAAAGTCCCTCCTTACTAAGGTCCCTGTTATTAGTCTAGCCTGTCCGATATTCCAGTAAACGGGGGCGGTTTGACGAGACGTTCATTTGAGGGGTCGCCAGTCATTTGTGCGCAGGCGCGAGTAAGAGCGGGCGCGGGAGAGAAAATCTGGGGGCTTTTGCTCTTTGAATATATGACTCAGCCTAGGCACTACGGAGGAGGTTTCTTAGAGCGCGTTGTAGGCATCTGTCCGCAGGCGTTCCGGCATTGCGTAGTGGGGTTCAGTTTGCGCTCCGACGCTGGCTGCTGGAGCGGTAAAATTGTGAAGAAGCAGACACTGACGCCCGATTTGGCGATCGCTGTGTCGGTCAGACTGTCTCGCCCCTGCTGCGCTCGTGCTAAGTTAGCCATGGCGGGTCAAAGCTTTCTCGCGCCTTACGGCGATGTACCCTGTAAATAACATCACAGATGTTTCTGTGGGCGCAGTAGCGACCGTAGTAGAGCCCGGGCCGCATGGATTAGCAGTCTAGAAGGCAGAGCGCCTTAGCAATCGCGGTTGAAGGCAAGTGGCTGAAAGGCCGCCGGTGGACTGACTCAGCACCAGCGCCGCAGGCGCGAGAAAGTCTGACGTACCTTCAGAGGCAAAGTTAATTGTGACATATGGTGCTGCAGAAGACGCGGGGCGCGGTACTGCTGAACTTAGCGTCACAAGTTGGCCGCTGGACGTAATTGTATTATTTCAATCGTGTTTTTTTTTACTAATTCTGACAACGTGTCATTATTTCGCATTAATGGTGGCGCCTCCAGGACACCAAAGCGGCATCGGGGCACCAAAGCTAGAACCCGAACTGGTCCGTGGGATGGCGCTCGCCGAGGCCTGCGCGTGCCAGGGGTGCACAAGATCGGCTGTCCGCTATCGCGGAGAGCCAATTTTTTATGCGAACACCCCCCGCACGCTTAGGCCTCCACGGCCCCAACCCACGTGCCGTCCTGCTTCCAGCTTTGATCCCCCCGCTACCCCTTGGGTGCCATGGAGATCCTGCGCCGCTTGCTTTAGTATAACTTTCAGGTTTTTAGCGCACGAAAAGGGACGAGAGACACAGTTACGACGCGGACACAGCGCTAACTTCCAACAATTGTTTTATCTACGAAGCGGTACACATATATAAAGGTAACAGACAACAGCGTACGCATGCGCATATGTACTGGTTTCTAAACAAATGAGACATCAACGACACATGTGTAATGGAAAGTTGATGCCATCTCCATCAACGTGTCACAAAGCCGAGTGGCTTCATGGAGATGGCATCAACTTTCCATTACACATGTGTCGTTGATGTCTCATTTGTTTAGAAACCAGTACATATGCGCATGCGTACGCTGTTGTCTGTTACCTTTATATATGTGTACCGCTTCGTAGAATAAAACAATCGTTGGAAGTTAGCGCTATGTCTGCGTCGTACCTCTGTCTCTCGTGCCTTTTTGTGCGCTAAAAACCTACAAGTTATGGTATACCAACATGCCCAAACCTCTTGCAAGTTATTATAATAGGTGCTCTCCTGTGGCCTCCGTTTCCCGGTTGTAGGTGCACTATTGGAGTAGTCCTTGTAAAAAATTCAATCTATTGTCGCGATGAAAAAAGCAACCCGCGACTTTTACAACACCAGTCAGAACCTTCAGACACAGCGATTGCCAAATGAGGCGTCCGTGCCCACTGCCTCACCAGCCAGCGGCGGAGCTAGACCACACTCCGCAACGCCGGCATGTCTAGGAGACAAATGCACACAACACGCGCTAAGGAACCTCCTCCGTAGTGCCTAGGCAAAGTCATATATTCAAGGACCAAAAGCCCCCAGATTTTCTCTCTCGCGCCCGCTCTTACTCGCGCCTGGGCACAAACGACTGGCGATCCATCAAACGAACGTCTCGTGGCGGTTTGGGTGGATTGCCGGATTTGCAGCGGCGTAAACGTGAACGACTGGAGCAGTGCAGCCGCCTGGTGGCGTAGAGTTCAGCCAGACAAACACAGAGCTAAAACTGCAGTAACCCACTATATCCTGCTTCGCTGCTGGTGCAATTTTTCGGCAGCGGTGTAATTGTGAACACGATTACGCCACTGTCGAAAATTTACACCAGCAGCTAAGCAGAATATAGTAGTTAGCTTTGTGTTTGTGTGGTTGAGCTTTGAGCCATCAGCTGGCGCCACCAATCTGGCCGCTCAAAATTACGGCCCCACACTACCGGCAAACCACCCGCGCTTGCCGGAATACCGGACGCGCTAAAATTCTCTATCGTCTCGCACAGCGCCCGATTTTGCGCGCTCTGCACAAGGACACATGGCTAGCGGTAAAATTCAGTGCTACACGAACACTGAGGCAGTACAAGCGGATCGCAGAGCGTGATCACGGCGCTAGAGCACGGTAGAAAATGGCATAGTTTCGGTACCTGCGCACTTAATCCCACGACCGTGGAAACAAGCAGACGAAGCGCAAGTACATCTCTCTTGCTTCGGTGCGAAGTAAACCAAAAAAACCACGCAGATATTCCGTTTGTGCATTTTATTATTTCACTAAACTTCAATTCGTCAATTCAAGCAACAGATCACACAAATAACAAATGGTGCCTTGAATAATTCTCGAAGTCACGTGTTACCACGAGCGATGTCACACTGCGGACTCGAATACGTAGGCGCACGAACGCGAGTACGTCATCCTCCGGCTTGGAGCGCGGAGGCTGCGAGAAGGAAAAACGGCGTTCGGTTTGAAAGTTCAGATCTTTCCGTGGCGCGTAGCGATGAAATACTTTGCAGACACGATCGTTATCGCTCAATGTATGTTCTGCGCTTGTCGCCTCAAAATGGTGACATCGGGGCTCGAGCCCCTTCCGGAGTTTTCCAGAGGAAGGAGGCTGACACCCCCCCCCCCCCCCGACGATGCCGAAGCCTACACCCCTTCCCTCCACCTAACGTGTCATTGCCAGAGTTTTGTCAACCACATCATTTGAGGTTTCTTTTGACTCGCCTCCACCTTTTCACTTAAATTTTTTTTGTGGTTAATAGCTTACTGCATCAATGTTGGCGCGGATGTGCCCAGATTTTAATTCATACTGCGCTTTATTTCTGCAAATCCTGACAATAAGAGAACAAGCGCATTAGAACTTCTAGGGGCGGCTGCGTGGTCCGTGTTTTCTCACTTCAACATTGTTTTAAATTTCCACTCTAAACACTATGCATGTACACAATATATTGAAATATATACACAGGGAAAGTTTATTATATTTTTAAAGAGAAGGAGATAGCGTATTAACAATTATTTCTAAAGGTATGGATAGCCTATGCCTAGAAAATGAATATGTTTCTGTATGTTCACCTCACTTCCAGATACTTCGCGTGCTTTCCTGACAAGAAAAGGTTTGCTTAGATGCCACTGAATTTGTCTTCTGCCTGTCAGGGGTAGTGTAGTCTATTCTTGTGATCATGTGTATATTTGGTCAAATGTACATGCAGCAGATTGGCCCGTGCCTCCACACGTGCCTAAGACAGCGCCATAATTCACTCACCGGACCAGTATGTTTGTCCCACATGACCATGCACCGATGGGACTGGGGCTGCGCGCCAGATTCAGGCTGTTCATCTGTTTTGTTCACCTACGGCAACCAATTCACTAACAAAATCGCTGAGGAATGCCACATAAAAAGACTGGGTCGCAATGTGTTTACTGAATTGTCCGCAACTTTCGTAGTAACAAATTTGTTTGTTGCAACTAGTTTCAGGCATCTTATTTCTTGTCGAATTTTCTGCTTCACTTATAGAGCAGTTATGCAATCAATTTTCAATGTTACGTAATTAGTATAATTTTTGTTTTCTGTTTTTCAATGCTATATTGCAAGAAGGACCCTTTTTAATTAAAACTGAATTAACTTTTCAATATCAATTGGGAAGTTTTATCAGTGCGTTTCGGATACATATCAGTGTACATACCCGTACTAGATTAGAAACTAATTGTTTGAACAACTCAAAAAGCACGAATATACTGTGTCCATTGTATCTGACAGTGAGACTGCGACTGTGTTCCAAATACCACAAATTGGCAGTTATCCATCATAATTTGCGAAAACATGTTAAAACATTATTGGTCCCCATACAAGGGATACTTACATGCGTCATCATGATTGCTCAAGCTACATGTGAGAAATTAAGCATAGTACATACCAACTATGGCTAACAGCGAATGGAATATTAATTTTGTCTACCGCTCAACAATAGAAGCCAGTAGGTCATTCCTTTCTTTTCAAAAAATTTGTTTCCTATGCATAGCGTGACGTCTGTATAGGACTCTTAGCTCATGGGTGTTCCTGCTTGCTTATGTTATAAATGGGAAAGTGTTGTCATTGCAAGATGAGATTAATGTGTGACTAGGCTGTTGTCGTTTGGAGATACTTTTTGTCATCAGCCATAATATTCTAGTGTCAGGTACACTGGCCCAATGCTGATGTCACACAATCTCGGGAAAGTAAAAATATGATCAAAAGTGATTCTCAAAAAAACTGCCGCTGTTTGGCAGAGTCGCGGGGGAGGTGGGGCGTGCTGCCACTTTTCTGTTATAATTTTTTCTGAAATACTGAAATGAAACTTAGCATAGTGCTACAACTATAGAGATATTTGCGGCATGTTTCCGCCTGCTACTACATTATGGCTGAATGTTCATTACACTTTTTGAAAATTAATTTCAATTGTATTTTCCAGACCCCACCGTCGCTGATTACTAGACGGACCAAATGAGGCCAAAAACTAGCCTTTCCTCGCTCCTTTACTGGGCAGTGAAATAACAAGCAATCATGTAAGAATGAACTTGCAACATGTGAGCAGTAGCCAAAGCTCCATACAGGTCATGCTGGTGGTGGAATGATAAGACAAACCGCAATATTTATTTGTTTACTTATTCACCTAATATTTGTTTGTTCATATCTCATGAATACTGTACAGTTTTCCAGCAAGGAATCAAGTAAAATAAAGAAATATTGTTGCATCAAAGTAAGGATGTTATTTGAAAAAGCATAATTCACGTGGCACAGTACCATGATGAAACATTTTTAGACAACTAGTCTGCTTTTTATACGATTTCATGAAAACTGCAAATTTTGAATAAACAAAGCTGTAAGGTGAACAAATCTTACTCATAACTAAAAAATGAGATCACATTTCTGTTGGATCTAGCACCATAATTTAATCTGTCAAATTAGAGATACCATATGCTGCTCTAATATACAATCACTAATTTATGAGTAGTGTGCGAAACTCTCAAACATTGCAACAATTTCATGTAAGCTGTAAATTCATATGTCAAATTTGTTGACTTTAGGCATAGCAGATGGAGTCTGCAGAACTGCGATATCTGTTTCTGGCACAGAGACGTGGATTTTTAAGCTTCATGGTGTTATATTTTTCTTAAACCTGCGAAATAGTCCTTCCTGCAACGAGTAGAAGGCTCAAATGCCACAAACTTAATTCAAATTAGTCCTGTGGTTGTCTCAAAAGTATTTCTGTATTTTGGATGTATTTGATTAGGAAAATTTACAGAATTAACGGACTTGTGCTAGTTCTTTTTTTATTTACAGTTGCAAACTGAGTAGTTTCTTTTCCTTCAAGTTTTGCTATGTTCAGCAATTTTAATAAAATCGATGGCGTTAATGTTAAAACTATGATTTAAACTTTTTTAAATGTATCAAACCTAATCAAATTTGGTTCCATATTTGCCGAGAAAAACGATTTTTACTGTTCATGTGCATTACATAGGAGCTCCCGAGCTAAATCTCTTTTTTAGGCATTGCATGTGTCGGTCTGGTTTGTATTTCTCACCCTAATTTTAGAATATTGGCTCTGATCTCAAAATTGTTTCCCTTACAACGAAATTCAAGCTTTTAAACTTCGCACGATATATGGTGTACTCCTCTATGAAAACCACTGTTCGCCACATTTTTGCAGGGACTGCCAGTGTTAATTTTGCACATAAACATATACTGAAATGCTGTGTGGTTTCGGTATATGGTGTACTTATCTATGAAGGCCACTATTTGCCACATTTTTTCAGGGACTGCCAGTGTTATTTTTGCGCTTAAACAGACTAAAATGCTGTGTCGTTTCGGCAGGCTGACACAACATTGCAGTACACATTCATGTCAGTCTATTCTCAGGCTTTAGTATCCAACCATTTAATGTGCACTGCTGCAACAGGCACTCCTATTGCAGTTTTAACGGTATGGCTTCTTGTCCTAGTCAAGCCTGTTATTGCCAGGTGTCAACTGTAATCAAGCCTGCCACTGATTTTTTTACCTCATGTTTCGTGTGTTTGCACCACCAGCTTTACCTGAGAAGCATGTTGGCAGCTACAGTTTGTGTGTTGTAAGTTCTAGTCTGAAGCGTGTATGTCACATATATGAAGCATCTATCTAGTCTGAAGTGCAATAAACATTTCAAACTGAGTACTCTGTGGTTTTAGCACCATTTTTTTTGCCGCTGCATTTACTGTAGTCCTTATTGCCTACAATAGAACTTTGGTAAATTGCAAGCACTTTACACACATCGGCCTAGCTTCTATAGGCATTTGCTTGTAGAGACTCGAAAGCAACTGCATAGAAATATTCTATAGAAATTTGTCTTTAGCATCTCTAAAGAAACTCGATAGAAATATTCTAGAGAAATTTGTCTTAAGCATCTCTAAACCAACTCGATAGAAATATTCTGTAGACATTTGTCGTTAGCATCTCTAAAGCAACTCGATAGAAATGTTCTATAGAAATGTGTCTTTAGAGTTCCTATAAAAATGCGGTGGCCAAATAACTTTTGGAACTCTATTGGAAAATTCTATAGCCAATAAAAATAAGCACAATAGAGTTCTACAGAAAAAATTTAACAGACTTTCTAAAAAACGCATCAAAAATTTTTGTAAGGGTTGGGCCTGCAAAAAACCTGTAGGCTTTAGTGACCCCTTCGGTATAGAGTTTTTTATCAACGGCGTGTGACATGCACGTGAATTATATGTGTCTCGCTTCTCTTTCCAATCGACTAGGCATATACAGCTTGGCTGTAAAACATCGGGATCGAGCTAGTGCCTTATCTGCCGCGCCTCGGCCGAAACAACACGTCGCGTTTGGTGTTAGTTGGAAACAAGCTGTGATAGCTGTTTTCCTAGCGTAGATAAAGTGCACGGATGGCACTTTTTTTGGGGCGACCGAATCTATCACCACAAAAGCTAATTGTCAACATCAGTGCAAGTATTTAATGTTGCGTTTTGTTTCGTCACCAGTCATTGTGTTTCTGTAAATTTACGCCGCTGCTATGATCGGTCCCATAGTCTTCGATCACACACTGAAAATGGGCAGCATTGGATGGACGAAATACTGGAAGGAGTGGTGGATGAGTTTTCCAGTGAAGTCCCGCTGTCACGTCTTCCACTTCCGTGGTATCAGCAAGGTGGGGCACCAGCACACAGCAACAGACGAACACGAAACAGGCTGGATGCGACTTTTCATGCGAAATTGGCTGGCCAGGCCACCTGACCTCTCTCCACTCGATTACTTTCTTTGGGGCTATGTGAAAGATCGTGCTTCCATGATCGATACAGACGTCAAATTAGTTCATCATCATCATCATCATCATCAGCCTGGTTACGCCCACTGCAGGGCAAAGACCTCGCCCAAACTTCTCCAAGTACTTTGGTCATGTGCTAATTGTGGCCATGCTGTCCCTCCAAACTTTTTAATCTCATCTACCCAACTAACTTTCTACCGCCCCCTGCTACGCTTCCCTTCTCTTGGAATCCAGTCCGTAACCCTTAGTGACCATCGGTTATCTTCCCTCCTCATTACATGTCCTGCCCATGCCCATTTCTTTTTCGTGATTTCAACTAAGATGTCATTAACTCGAGTTTGTTCCCTTACCCAATTCGCTCTTTTCTTATCCCTTAACGTTACATCCATCATTCTTCTTTCCATAGCTCGTTGCATCGTCCTCAATTTAAGTAGAACCCTACTCGTAAGCCTGCAGGTTTCTGCCCCGTATGTGAGTACTGGTAAGACTCAGCTGTTATACACTTTCCTCTTGAGAGATAATGGCAACCTGCTGTTCATGATCTGAGAAAGCCTGCCAAACGCACCCCAGCCCATTCTTATTCTTCTGATTATTTCAGTCTCAGGATCTGGATCCGCAGTCACTACCTGTCCTAAGTAGATGTATTCCCTTACCACTTCCAGTGCCTCGCTACCTATCGTAAACTGGTGTTCTCTTCCGAGACTGTTAAACATTACTTTAGTCTTCTGCAGATTAATTTTTAGGCCCACACTTCTGCTTTGCCTCTCCAGGTCAGTGAGCATGCATTGAAATTGGTTCCCTGAGTTACTAAGCAAGGCAATATCATCAGCGAATCGCAAATTACTAAGATATTTTCCATTAACTCTTATCCCCAATTCTTCCCAATCGAGGTCTCTGTATACCTCCTCTAAACACGCCGTGAATAGCCTTGGAGTATGTCCCTAGCTGACGCCTTTCTTTATTGGGATTTTGTTGCTTTCTTTATGGAAAACTACGGTGGCTGTGGAGCCGCTATAGATACCTTTCAGTATTTTTACATACGGCTCGTCTACACCCTGATTCCGTAATGCCTCCATGACCGCTGAGGTTTCGACAGAATCAAACGCTTTCTCGTAATCAATGAAATCTATATATAGGGTTTGGTTGTATTCCGCACATTTCTCTATCACCTGATTGATAGTGTGAATATGGTCTATGGTTCAGTAGCCTTTACGGAATCCTGCCTGGTCCTTTGCTTGACAGAAGTCTAAGGTGTTCCTGATTCTATTTGCGATTAGCTTAGTGAATATTTTGTAGGCAACTGACAGTAAGCTGATCGGTCTATAATTTTTCAAGTCTTTGGCATCCCCTTTCTTATGGATTAGGATTATGGTAGCGTTCTTGCAAGATTCCGGTACGCTCGAAGTCATGATGCATTGTGTATACAGGGTGGCCAGTTTCTCTAGAACAATCTGCCCACCATCGTTCAACAAATCTGCTGTTACCTGATCCTCCCCAGCTGCCTTCCCCCTTTGCATAGCTGCCAAGGCTTTCTTTACTTCTTCCGGCGTTACCTGTGGGATTTCGAATTCCTCTTGACTATTATCTCTTCCATTATCGTCGTGGGTGCCACTGGTATTGTATAAATTTCTATAGAACTCCTCAGCCACTCGAACTATCTCATCCATATTAGTCATGATGTTGCCGGCTTTGTCTCTTAACGCATACATCTTATTCTTGCCAATTCCTGGTTTCTTCTTCACTGCTTTTAGGCTTCCCCCATTCCTGAGAGCATGTTCAATTCTATCCGTATTATACTCCCTTATGTCAGCTGTCTTACGCTTGTTGATTAACTTCGAAAGTTTTCCCAGTTCTATTCTAGCTGTAGGGTTAGAGACTTTCATACATTGGCGTTTCTTCATCAGCTCTTTCGTCTCCTGCGATAGCTTACTGGTATCCTGTCTAACGGAGTTACCACCGACTTCTCTTGCACACTCCTTAATGATGCCCACAAGACTGCCGTTCATTGCTTCAACATTAAGGTCGTCTTCCTGAGTTAAAGCCGAATACCTGTTCTGTAGCTCAATCTGGAATTCCTCTATTTTCCCTCTTACCGCTAACTCATTTATCGGCTTCTTATGTACTAGTTTCTTCCATTCCCTCCTCAGGTCTAGGCTAATGCGAGTTCTTACCATCCTATGGTCACTGCAGCGCACCTTGCTGAGCACGTCCACATCTTGTATAATGCCAGGGTTAGCGCAGAGTATGAGGTCGATTTCATTTCTAGTCTCGCTGTTCAGGCTCCTCCACGTCCACTTTCGGCTATCCCGCATGTGGAAGAAGGTAATCATTATCCGCATATTATTTTGTTCTGCAAACTCTACTAATAACTCTCCCCTGCTATTCCTAGTGCCTATGCCACGTTCCCCCACTGCCTTGTCTCCAGCCTGCTTCTTGCCTACCTTGGCACTGAAGTCGCCCATCAGTACAGTGTATTTTGTTTTGACTTTAGCCATCGCCGATTCCACGTCTTCATAGAAGCTTTCGACTTCCTGGTCATCATGACTGGATGTAGGGGCGTAGACATGTACAACCTTCATTTTGCACCGCTTAATAAGTTTCACAACAAGACCTGCCACCCTCTCGTTAATGCTATAGGATTCCTGTATGTTACCAGCTATATTCTTGTTAATCAGGAATCCGACTCCTAGTTCTCGTCTCTCCGTTAAGCCCCGGTAGCACAGGACGTGCCCGCTTTTTAGCACTGTATATGCTTCTTTTGGCCTCCTAACCTCACTGAGTCCTATTATACACTCTAAGAACAGTTTACACCCTTTGGCTTGCCCCTTCTGCCACACAAAAATAATCGTCATCTGCCTTGATGCGTTTCCTTTCTTTATCGCTGCAAGCCCGGAACCTTCGACCAAAGGGTGTAAACTGTTCTATGCTGATAACGCGCGTGCCGTTCGTTACTGGAAAGTTCCGGGCTTGCAGCGATAAAGAAAGGAAACGCATCAAGGCAGATGACGATTATTTTTGTGTGGCAGAAGGGGCAAGCCAAAGGGTGTAAACTGTTCTTAGAGTGTATCCCATTTACTGCCCTCTAATTCCTCCAATAGCACTGCTAGACTCGCCTCACTAGATAACGTTCTAGCATTAAACGTTGCCATGTTCATACTCCAATGGCGGCCTGTGAGGTGCAGCGGTGGCGTAGAGGTAGAACACCCGCCTCGTGTGCAGAGTTCCGCGGCTCGAATCCCGGTGCCGGCAATTTTCCACCGGATTAAAAAAAAAAAATCCGCGTGTTGGTAAAATTGCACAAACAGGCCTGGAGTGTGGCCTGATCCCGGTGACCAGAACCGGTAACGCACTCCCTCACCAGAGCAGGATTGGCCACCCTGGTGCAGTACTTGGCCACAGCCTCCTATATGAATACAACAATCAGATTAGTTCAATGCGAGGATAATGGATGTCTGCCGTCGAATTCCAGCGTCGGTCATCAAGAAAGCCCTCTAGGCTGCAGATGGTGTTCAACGGCGCTTACGAATGCATAGATGATAAGGGCACACTGTAATCTGATGTTTTTTTTGCGTGTGTGTGCAGGCGTACCAATTGCCAATTCGGCTCATTTAGAAGTGCTATATTTACTTTCTTGAACGCATCGGTTCTGACTTTTCTCAACACGTTGGTCGCTTCCCAGTCTGTTTATTTGGCTTTTATTTTTTCCCACGACCCTGTTTTTGCAGCTCGTATTCACTTCCATGAAAAATAAGGCCATCACTTTAATTTGGCTTTCATCATCATCATCATCATCATCAGCCTGGTTACGCCCACTGCAGGGCAAAGGCCTCTCCCATATTTCTCCAACAACCCCGGTCATGTACTAATTGTGGCCATGCCGTCCCTGCAAACTTCGTAATCTCATCCGCCCACCTAACTTTCTGCCGTCCCCTGCTACGCTTCCCTTCCCTTGGAATCCAGTCCGTAACCCTTAATGACCATCGGTTATCTTCCCTCCTCATTACATGTCCTGCCCAAGCCCATTTCTTTTTCTTGATTTCAACTAAGATGTCATTAACTCGCGTTTGTTCCCTCACCCAATCTGCTCTTTTCTTATCCCTTAACGTTACACCTATCATTCTTCTTTCCATAGCTCGTTGCGTCGTCCTCAATTTGAGTAGAACCCTTTTCGTAAGCCTCCAGGTTTCTGCCCCGTAGGTGAGTACTGGTAAGACACAGCTATTGTACACTTTTCTCTTGAGGGATAATGGCAACCTGCTGTTCATGATCTGAGAATGCCTGCCAAACGCACCCCAGCCCATTCTTATTCTTCTGATTATTTCTGTCTCATGATCCGGATCCGCAGTGACTACCTGCCCTAAGTAGATGTATTCCCTTACGACTTCCAGTGCCTCGCTGCCTATTGTAAACTGCTGTTCTCTTCCGAGACTGTTAAACATTACTTTAGTTTTCTGCAGATTAATTTTTAGACCCACTCTTCTGCTTTGCCTCTCCAGGTCAGTGAGCATGCATTGCAGTTGGTCCCCTGAGTTAGTAAGCAAGGCAATATCATCAGCGAATCGCAAGTTACTAAGGTATTCTCCATTAACTTTTATCCCCATTTCTTCCCAATCCAGGTCTCTGAATACCTCCTGTAAACACGCTGTGAATAGCATTGGAGAGATCGTATCTCCCTGCCTGACGCCTTTCTTTATTGGGATTTTGTTGCTTTCTTTATGGAGGACTATGGTGGCTGTGGAGCCGCTATAGATATTTTTCAGTATTTTTACATATGGCTCGTCTACACCCTGATTCCGTAATGCCTCCATGACTGCTGAGGTTTCGACAGAATCAAATGCTTTCTCGTAATCAATGAAAGCTATATATACGGGTTGGTTATATTCCGCACATTTCTCTATCACCTGATTGATAGTGTGAATATGATCTATTGTTGAGTAGCCTTTACGGAATCCTGCCTGGTCCTTTGCTTGACAGAAGTCTAAGGTGTTCCTGATTCTATTTGCGATTACCTTAGTAAATAGTTTGTAGGCAACGGACAGTAAGCTGATTGGTCTATAATTTTTCAAGTCTTTGGCATCCCCTTTCTTATGGATTAGGATTATGTTAGCATTTTTCCAAGATTCGGGTACGGTCGAAGTCATGAGGCATTGCGTATACAGGGTGGCCAGTTTCTCTAGAACAATCTGCCCACCATCCTTCAACAAATCTGCGGTTACCTGATCCTCCCCAGCTGCCTTCCCCCTTTGCATATCTCCCAAGGCTTTCTTTACTTCTTCCGGCGTTACCTGTGGGATTTCGAATTCCTCTAGACTATTTTCTCTTCCATTATCGTCATGGGTGGCAAAGGTACTGTACAAATCTCTATAGAACTCCTCAGCCACTTGTACTATCTCATCCATATTAGTAATGATCTTGCCGGCTTTGTCTCTTAACGCATACATCTGATTCTTGCCAATTCCTAGTTTCTTTTTCACTGTTTTTAGGCTTCCTCCGTTCCTGAGAGCATGTTCAATTCTATCCATATTATACTTCCTTATGTCAGCTGTCTTACGCTTGTTGATTAACTTCGAAAGTTCTGCCAGTTCTATTCTAGCTGTAGGGTTAGAGGCTTTCATACATTGGCGTTTCTTGATCAGATCTTTCGTCTCCTGCGATAGTTTACTGGTATCCTGCCTAACGGAGTTACCACCGACTTCCATTGCACACTCCTTAATGATGTCCACAAGATTGCCGTTCATTGCTTCAACACTAAGGTCCTCTTCCTGAGTTAAAGCCGAATACCTGTTCTGTAGCTTGATCTGGAATTGTTCTATTTTCCCTCTTACCGCTAACTCATTGATCGGCTTCTTATGTACCAGCTTCTTCCGTTCCCTTCTCAGGTCTAGGCTAATTCGAGTTCTTACCATCCTGTGGTCACTGCAGCGCACCTTGCCGAGCACGTCCACATCTTTTATGATGCCAGGGTTAGCGCAGAGTATGAAGTCTATTTCATTTCTAGTCTCACCATTCGGGCTCCTCCACGTCCACTTTCGGCTATCCCGTTTGCGGAAGAAGGTATTCATTATACTCATATTATTCTGTTCCGCAAACTCTACCAATATCTCCCCCCTGATATTCCTAGTGCCTATGCCATATTCCCCCACTGCCTTGTCTCCAGCCTGCTTTTTGCCTACCTTGGCATTAAAGTCACCCATTAGTATAGTGTATTTAGTTTTCACTCTACCCATCGCCGATTCCACGTCTTCATAGAAGCTTTCGACTTCCTGGTCATCATGACTGGATGTAGGGGCGTAGACCTGTACAATCTTCATTTTGTACCTCTTATTAAGTTTCACAACAAGACCTGCCACCCTCTCGTTAATGCTATAGAATTCCTGTATGTTACCAGCTATATTCTTATTAATCAGGAATCCGACACCTAGTTCCCTTCTCTCTTCTAAGCCCCGGTAGCACAGGACGTGCCCGCTTTTTAGCACTGTATATGCTTCTTTTGGCCTCCTAACTTCGCTCAGCCCTATTATATCCCATTTACTGCCCTCTAATTCTTCCAATAGCACTGCTAGACTCGCCTCACTAGATAACGTTCTAGCGTTAAACGTTGCCAGGTTCATATTCCAATGGCGGCCTGTCCGGAAGGTGCAGCGGTGGCGTAGAGGTAGAACACTCGCCTCGCGTGCAAGAGGTCCGTGGTTCGAATCCCGGTGCCGGCAATTTTCCACCGGATTAAAAAAAAAATCCGCGTGTTTATAAAATTGCATATACAGGCCTGGAGTGTGGCCTGATCCCGGTGACCAGAACCGGTAACGCACTCCCTCACCAGAGCAGGATTGGCCACCCTGGTGCAGTACTTGGCCACAACCTCCTATATGAACAACACAATCAAACCCCGGCCCTCAGTCCCCAGCAGCTGCGAAGCAACTGACCACGGCGGCGGTCAGGCGACGCTGCAGAGGGTGCTAAGAATCACTGGCTCCGGACAGGCCGCCATTGAATTTGGCTTTAGTCCGAAGCAAATTTCTGGCGCGAAATATAGCTGCGCGCGCACTCCGTCGATTCGGTTCGAGCAAAGCCGGCGATTTTGAAACATTCTACGCCTATTACATTGCTTTTCCCGCTTAGGCCTCGTTATGAAGGGCCTTTTGTTATCAATGTGATCAGTTGCAAAGCTGCGAAACCTACTGTTGGTGCTCCTTCCGTACCATAATTAAGATGCGCTGTCTCTTCGTGTTTGCGACAGGCAATGCAGTTGCTTTCAATAAGGTTATTTGAGGACGCTGCTTTATGATGCGGGTGGGAGCGTAGCGAAGTGGTATTTTTCCTATTTCGTGAGGTTTGTTTGCCAGTCGGAAAAAAATTGCAAGCAATTAGTACGTCGCTGAAAATACCGAAGTTAGATGTCCCTAGGCTGTGCCTGCATATGCCTCATTGGCACTTTGATAATTAGGACAGTACTTCTTGAGTTAGATAATTAATTGCAATTTTCTAATTAAATGTCAGGGACGAAATAATTATTGGCGACAACTCCATTGTGCTGGAAACAACATGCAGTACGTTTTCTTCGAGCAACGCAACTGCTCTGAATTTAAGTCTTGGTCCATTGTAGTTGGGGTACCCTGTGTAACTCACTCAGTAAACAAAATGAGACCAAGCCGGATTCACTCGAAATCAGAATCAGCAGCAGTCATGCGCAGCAGCGCTTATACTCGGGCCCACAGAAAAAGAGAGAAAGGCTGCAGTTTCGCCGGAAACGCGGAGCAGTGTTGGTGATAGCGAAGTATACGACAATTACACGAAGGACCATTACACAACCGAGAGACGCCAGAGTCTTGGTGGTGGGTGAGGACTCAGGCTGTGACATTGAACTGTCTCCTACTATGAGTTCTTCTAAATTCTCATATAGGGCCGTCACTTCAATGAACAAGTCTTCGAGGTGACACGAAGTTCCTCCGAGTGCGAGAAATACACACACACACACACACACACACACACACACACACACACACACACACACACACATATATATATATATACATATATATATATATATATATATATATATATATATATATATATATATATATATATATATATATATATATATATATATATATATATACGACCTAGAGGGGCGCTGCGAGCGCCGCTCGCGTGACGTCAGGGCATGGACTCGCGCCTGTCGTCTGCTGCAGTTCGGGCGGTGTCCGGGCGCATTCTGCAGTGTTTCAGCTTGTTCGCTCTCGTTCCGAATGCTTGTATACTTATGACGGGCCTCTCAAATATATATTTTACGACGTCTTCGTTCACGAAAATGTAATCAAGGAGCTTATTTTCTAGACGACAATATATTTCTCGAAGGCAACGCTATAGTGCCACCCGAGGGAGCTCAGACCAGCCCATTACGGGTTTTTCATGCGCTGATCTACACTTTCCAGTGGTAGCTCTCGTGAATAATGAAACCATAGAGGCAAAAGCACAGCACATTAGAATCTAGTTAGGATTTCATACCCAGCATGGCGCAATATGCGTTTCACAATTAAACGCTGAATATATATGACTTCTACAACATTTATCTTGATTTTTACCCGCTAAAACACGACGAATAGTTCACGGCATAATATTGAATTTTACTATTTCTTCACAGAACCCTTCGGTAGTAATACAAGGACTTAATGAACTACGGCAGTTTAGATTCGGCCAGCACCACTTGCGTTTTTAACTGGTTCTCAAAATTAGGCCGTTCTTCACAGGTTAAATTTAAGTGGCGGTAACTTGAAGCAAAGCTTATTGAGGTTCACAGCTGTTTGCAGCAGACAGAGAGGAATGTACCAATATTTATTCCCTTTCCGTGCTACACGTTGAACTCACTTGATCAATTTACTGGTGCTTCTTGCTTGAGAAACAGACATAATGAATCTGTTTGGAGAACTGACACAGGCTGCTGCAGTCAAATATTTGAGTGAAATATGCCTTTTGGACCGGTTCGCTGCAGCCAGCAAGAAGCCTAAGGCCCATTCATTAGTAGTGTTGCCCATATTGAAGATATCATTGTTCCCCAGTGGAGGTCAAGTGTTCATGTGAGACTTGTGGTGTCTTCTTTAAGAGGCGGGTACGCGAGGTTTTCTTTTATGCACTGACGAAGCAAATAGTTTGTGTAATTAAAGAACGCAGGATCGAGACATGTTGAGGCAGGATGTGTTTGCATTTTCCATTTCAACTCAGCCTAAGCTGCGCTGTGCCTGTAAGCCAGTGGCTGGGCGCGGACGGGCGGTGCCCGCTGCCAGATGGGCATGTTGCCGTTGCGGTGTGGGCCGTATTGCACACCTAAGCGTGCATTTCTCGGCAGGTTAGCGAGGCAGGTGGCGGCGAAATTTTAACGGCAAGCGTGGAGTACAGACTCTAAGATACCGTGGTACACGTGCTGCAAAAGGTGAACGGAGGGACGCACTACCTATTTCTTTACGGGGGATGATAACACCTTGGGCAGTGCTGTGGCGAAGTATTAGCGACAGCCTTTTAAGTACGAGATCTTGCTGCCCGCCGTGCTCCGTACATTATGTTAAGGCTGGCCGTTGGTTAAAATTGTTGACCAGTTTAGGCACCAGCCGTTAATTGATTGGCTAGTCGGCTAAAATTTTGGGCGTCATATCTGAAAGAGAGAGAGAGAGAGAGAGAGCAAATCTATGTACAGAAGTAAAAGGACAGAGAGAGAGGACAAGAGAGAGGCTAAGGGCAAAGAAGGGAACTATCTACTAATATAAAACAGAATGACTACGTGAAAGTTATCCATACATAGTTCACTTCTGGAGTGAACTCGAGAGAGTTTGTCACCTGCCCTGAACCACGGCCCTGTTATAGGTCACACAGAGCAGCTGAGTTGCGACAACGCGGGCTTTTCGAGGAAGTCATACGGTGTTTTCTGAGCTGCCTCTCATGCACGGGGAAAACAATCGCTTTCTGGCCAAGCATTGCTTTTAATTCTTGCGGTTTCAATCCCTGTACCTGCGGAGGATATATATATATATATATATATATATATATATATATATATATATATATATATATATATATATATATATATATATATATATATAAGTGTGGGTGACAGTATACTCACTGCATGCATTCGATTCAAGGCGGAGAGTGGAAGCGGTTTACTGCTGGAACACAGAACCTTCTTTCCAGACAAGTGCACGCTAGACACACAAGTTGTACTCTGCCACGTGACTTCATCCGACTATAACGACGAATCCACTGCTTATTCGTATGGCCATAGAGACTGCCCTAGTCCTCAGCTGGAGCAATTTCCAGTGGGATTCGAAAAACTCTTTTTGTCTAACCACAGACTTCCCTATTGTGGAGCCGCCGTGGTAGAATAATCCGGAACGTTCCCATCGGCGGTCATCTCTGAAGTTGCGCGTGGTGAAGCCGACAGTGACGCACTTCGCTTTCGGGACAGCGTATGTACATATATGCCCGCACAAGCTCGTATGTTCCGAGATGAATAAATGAGCTCAAGGAAAGACAGTTCGCACCGCTTTGACGGTCATGATATATTGAGAAAAAAAAATTCATCTTCGTCCCCGTTACAGTCATAGCAAGGACGCTCCTTTTCTGCGAGATATGACGCACCACGTGACGAATTCCCACATATAGAATTTAACGTGCTCCCGTTGACTTCAGCACGCGCTAGTTTCGTGCGATTCGCGCTCTCTTCAAGTGCATTCCATACGGCCGAGTCCCGCTCGAAAAAAAAAAAGAAACAAATAGCGGCATCTCCTCGAGCGGCAGAAGGATTTATCGTCGCCTCGCCATTGCCTCGTGCGTTGCTTGGAATTGAATCCTGGAAAGCGCGATGACGCTTTCCAGGAGGGTCCCGGACTAGGCGCCCGCGTGGTGGAATAGCATGACGGAGCGGCCCTCTCCAGCGGGCGCCGTCGTGACCATATATTGCTCGATCAAAGTGCGGTCTGCGCAGAAACATATCGGCAAAAAAGCAGGAAGCCACTACAGCGTCGTTGCTGCGACCACTATAGCTGCCGCCGCGGCGATGTGACGTCCGTGCGACGACTAAGAGCAGTTCCACCCCCCCCCCTCCCCCCAAAGCTCATGCCCCACAAAACATCATCTGTGCGCGTGTGGTGTCGAGTTGCCGGCGCTCGCCGAAGTCCGTGGCTCGCATATGCCCGTGCGCTTCTCCGTGTTTGGCTCCGTTGATGCGGTCTTCGAGGCTGCTGCTTCTTCTCAACAACAGCCAGCACACAAACGGACGCCTCTGTTTCCCGCATCGTTGGTCTCCAAGCCGGTGGGGAGGAGTGACCTCCGCGGGGATGCCGCCGAGTATGTTAAGAGCCACGCACCAACGCGACTGCGGCTCTCACAAGAGCTCAATCCCCCCCCCCGTTTGATGCAGCCGCGAGTGTAAATCAATTATTTAATCCGCGTCTACCCTCCCTGCCACACCCGCAGACATTTAGACTTCCGACTGTAGCCCGACGGCGGAAGCCATTAATGTGGTCTTATTCTCGTTGTATCGTCGCCTTTGTTAATAATGCGTTCGATACGGTTAACGCCCTTCTCACGAACCGACCTAGCGTATATGAACAGTTGTGTGCATATGGGCTCTGGCTGGGCAGTAGTTAAAGCCGGTTTATATTCATTAGCGCCTCTCCAGTGTGCGTGGAGAACAGCCGGTAGAACGTTGATGACTGTTTGACAAGTAAGGTCGTGATTATATAGAGGATTACTGCCGCGATCACCGGGACATAGGACGATGAGGGTGAGCGTCAATGTAAATGAAAGCCATGATAAGAACTCTGTGAATGAGGAAGTGTCGAATACTACTTTACTCTAGTTTTTGATGACTTAGGGAGTGCTCGCGGAATGAAACGCGTCAATTTATATAGGGCCAACAATAAAATACATACTTGCGCGTTTCCACCACCTGCAGTTCGTGTGACATCGGCGCAATTTTTCCACGTGCACTAAGATCAGGGTCCGCATCACCTTTAGTGACCCGTACTGACACCACGTGGTATACATTCTGTGATAATTGCTCATATATGGAGTGTTCCACTTAACGTTTCCCTTTTGCGTTTCCTTTCGTGAGCATTGTACAGGAGGGTATAGGCGCAGTGTGGGCCAATATAGTGGTGTCCTTCTTCAGAACACTCACGTAATTTTGCCATACGACCGTGAAAGACCGTTACTTTATAGATTAATTAAATTGCCGAAGATGTCCTATCCTTCGGACACTCCTGTCATCGCTCCATGCGAGTTGTGCCTTTTCACCCTCCTTGAAGCGGCATTTCATGAAAGGGGGGGAGGGGATACTTCCACAAAGGTGACGACACAAATGAGCAGTCCAGAGGCCACGGACCGGCGGTGAAACCAGCATAATGGCCTAGAAACTGAATGATTGAATGTTTGTTGTTTAATGGCGCAAAGGCCAAGTATGGCAAAAAAACGCCAATTGGTGCTCTTTGGCCATACTAGAAAGTAGAAATTAACCGAAATAATAGTTATAATAGTAATAATAATAGTAATACTAATAGTAATAATAATAGTAATAGCTAGAAACTAACCGAAATAATCGTTACATGCTGGTGGAATACACAAGCTCGCAGACATGCGGTGAAATTGTACTGTTGCACTATACCATGCTCACTGAAGTAAAAGTATAGGATACAGACAACACCAATTTAACGTTCATAATTGCTGAGAAAGGAAAAGCAGTCCAGGTATGTTACTGATCAGGCAATGTCTAGTCGCTCATATTTGTCGCATAACATATTTTTTATAGGAGTGAATCTTTTCGCCCCATTTCGTCCTATTCTACTTTCCCGCATCTGCACTTGCGAACAAAGGGGCGCTATTGTGGCTGCCTCAGGCTGGTCGCTAACTTACACACACACACACACACACACACACACACACACACACACACACACACACACACACACACACACACACACACACACACACACACACACACACGCACGCACGCACGCACGCACACACACACACACACACACACACACACACACACACACACACACACACACACACACACACACACACACACACACGCGCGCACACGCACACACTGGTAAAGATGCCCTGTATATACTTATTTGCTTCTCGCACTCATCTTTCCTTCCGCTCTCGAAGTACCAAAGCAAAGTTTAATTAATTCAGATTGGTTTAGAGCACTTACGCTACACGTGCGAGCGGCCAGCACTCTGATTCAGGTTGCATTTCTATTTTCGCCCGACTTTCAGCACTGCGAATGTAATTGATAACGCGAACGCGGCGCGTGTTTACTATCACTCCCCTATTCCCGAGAAGCGTTTTTTTCCACCAGCCAGAGCCACTGCCGTCACGTGACCAGTTCGCCGATGCCGAGCAGGTGTTTCGCGTTGAACGACGGGGCCCAGCCGGGGAGCTATAAACGGAAGCGCCCACGACAAGGGGCGGAACAGAACGCTCCAGACGACCGGCCAGACGCAGCGAGAAGAGCGAGAAAATTAAGATAAACAATGCAACGGGCAGGCGTCTGTACTTTAAGCCGCTGGTAATACGGTCATTCACCCACGAATCAACGCCCGAGAGAAGGCAAATATCACCGTGTAATACTAGCATCACAATTTGCCTTTCAAGAGTCCCGCGAGAAGCAAATTTTGTCGCAGTCCTAAGGCAGTCTATAGAGATTCTATTGTTGCCTGATATTGTTCTTCAATAGGTATATTACCTTTTCCATTTCTGCAAGTGAAGCGCTTCGACTACTCCCATATATATATATATATATATATATATATATATATATATATATATATATATATATATATATATATATATATTCTGCACCGTGAAAACAGTTCATAAGCAGTGAATTCCATTACGTGACCTAGCTTTTGTATCCTTCGGCAGATGTTGCCGTAGGAAAGTTTCTCAACAGCCACAGGCCTACAGATCTTTCGGTGTCTGCGTTGGTATAAGCTTCAGTCCAAAGGCCGAGCTGACATGCGATACGAACGTTTTCTTCCCCCGAGCCCACACCTGTACAGCGGACCCCAATTACGCCTTTAAAAAAAATTTGCACTGCTCTCGCGCTCTCCCTCTTTTAGGAGAAGAGCACGCGTATTTTAACGGAGATCGAACATACATCCCCAACCTGTGGGATTGGCCAAGGATCGGATGGGGTAAGCACAAAGAATTTGCGCATCTATCAACGAAAAAGAAATTACACCCAAATTCAATATAGACATGCTATAGTGAGAAGACTTAGTGTGGAATGGTAAATATATATTAATGAAAGTAAAGATATTAAAAAGGGAAAAAGAAACAAAGGGAGCTGAATATGACAGTCCTGGGCCCATTATCGCAAAAGTTTCTTACACTAGAACTGTTCGCAAAAGCAAATGCTAGGCAATCCCGATGCTGGACGCATTCATTCCCAATGCTGGACATATTAGCGATGGCGGTCAGCCAATCGCAAGAAGCACTTATGAACGAAAAGCTTTGTGAATTCAGCCTCTGAATGATCGGGTAGGAAATTCCCGTCACTATGCCGAACCTCGAAGTACTGAAGGATCGCAGAAAACGAATAGTTCGGTTTAAGTCGACGAGGCGCTATTTCAGAGGTCTTTTTTCGCCCGCGTAAATTACATATCGTCGGCAAGAAACAAGAAAAAAAGATATCAATAGCTTTGTCTTTACCAGAAAATGGCAGCAGGGAGTGCGCGAAACCAGCCTTCAGTAAAGGAAATTCGATCATATATCTATAGACGCGGCAACTTATATATAGCCTAGTGACGTTGACCTCAGGAATGTCCCTGTTTGACAGTTTCAGGCTCTGAAACAAACCTGAAACTCTGTTCAGAGCTCCTAAGCTCTGAACAGCGTTTCAACCGGCTAGTTTCAACCAGCCAGTTTCACCTGGCCAGTTTCAACCGGCCAGTTGCCTGCTCCTAAGCTCACCTTAGAGGTGAGCTTAGGAGCAGGCAACTGGCCGGTTGACCCTCGTATGGTACAATCAAGAAAGCCTAAATTTGAGGCCCTCGATCACTACGCAATGGGTAAAAAATAAAATAAGATAAGGGAATCCGAGAGGCTAGATTTTATCGCTTTACGTACACTCCAGACGAATTTTGACCGTGATGTTCCGTATATATTTTTGTATATGCATGTCATGTGTTTGTGTTAACCTTACATGCCAGGTAGATGATATACCATTCAACCACCAAGTGTGCAAACCAGGTTTTATGTTCATGACTGATGTATGCCTCAGAATTTTTAGAAGTTCAGACGCGCAAACAAAAATTACAAGGTATTTCATTCACATGTACACGCTTCTTATCTTAAATCTTGAAAAAAAAAAATCATTGGCGCCGGACTTCACAGGCTGTGCAGCAGGCACAGCCTGTGCGATGCCATGACATGCCTTCGACGATGTGTTTACAGCGTTTAAGGGAGCCAGGAATTTCGGCGCACCCGCGTACATTTAGAACACCGTCCGAGGATGCTCAAGCGCAACGCTAAGCCTTTCTAATAGCTATCACTGCTCATTACCAGTATCTTTTTCTGTCAGTTACAACCATACGAACAAAACAGACAATGAATCTATAGGGTAAAGCATAGGGTAATGTTTGGTGCGACAAGCCGCAGCCGCTACAACGCTTATTATAGAAACCACCATGACCGCCTGTATAGTGGCTACGGCGCTTCTTGGCTGAGCTTGAGGTCTCGGGTTCGCTCCCTGCCGCGGCGCGCCTGTATTTCGATGGGGGTGAAATGCAAAAAAATCATAATAATAAAGAAAACTAACGCTCGTGAGCTTTGATTTAGATGCACGGTAAATAACTCCAGGTGTTCATGTGTGAAAACTTTTATGGTAATGAGGTCTGGAGGCTCGACTTCTCAAGCCAAGGCGGGCCGCTCCCACGTTGGCACTGTCAGGCCAAGCCTTTCAGCGACATCATGGGCCCTCTGGACTGCCCTTAGTTGGTCCTGAAACAATGGGCTTTGAATCCTTTTCTCCCACTGTGTCCATTCTTCAACGAGGTTGGGGAGAGTCGCGGGACACCCCGCCAGCATATGTCTGATTCCAATGATGCCATTACAATCACTGCAGTCCATCTTAATCTCCCTCTCTGGATATATTTTATTAATGGTGTACGGTGTGGGATATGTACCCGTTTGCAATAAGCGCTGTGAGACTGCCTGAGCCCTGTTCAGTTTTGAATGTGGCAATGGGAATTGTCTGCGTCCTAAATAGTAATGTTTGGTAACGTCATTGTATGTTATTAAATGATCTCTAGATTCCCTGGCTTGATGGTGAACGGCTTGGTTGTGACTCTCATGGTTAGCAAGTCCTCGTGCCAAGTCATGAGCAACCTCACTGAGGTTTACCCGATTGTCGTCCACTTTCCCCATATGCGCAGGAAACCATCGGATTTCAGTTGTCAGAATCACAATGTTTTCAAAAAGTTTAGCTGCAACTCCAGCTACGTAGCCTTTATCAGAACACTTTACAGCGGATTTCGAATCACTGTAAATGAAGGCCCGCTTACTACTCCTGATGACTAGAGCAATTGCCGCTTGCTCCGCCACCGTGGGGTCCTTGGTAAAATAGTGAGAGCGTCTTGCACCTTCCCTTGATAATTTGATACAATGGCCGTATAGGCTTCTTTCCCTTTCACCCAGGCAGCATCAACTATAGCTGCCAGTTGGTTCTGCCGCTCTATTTCCTTCAAGAGTGCTTTAGCTCTTGTCTTTCTCCATTCGACATTATTTTCTGGATGCATGTTTCTGGGGAGAGGGTTGCTTCTGATCTTGCTCCTAACTTCAGTCCCTAATTCTACTTCAGCCTCTATTGGGCTCCTTAATGTATTCAGTTCTGCACCTATTGCCTGTAATATGTTCCTGCCAGCTCGTGACTTTGTCAATCTTTCGTGTTGCGCTAGCTGTTGGGCCTCCGCAATTTCTTCCATTGTATTGTGCACCCCTAGACTCATGAGTTTGTCGGTTGCAGCGTTACTGGGTATCCCTAGGGCTACTTTAACGAGCTTCCTGAGCACCACATTAAGTTTGTTAAGTTCTGCCTGCTTCCATTTGAATAATCCAGCCACATAAGTAAAGTGACAGAGAGCAAAGGCATGTATTAGCTTCAAAGCGCTGTCTTCTCCTAGGCCTCTGTGTCTATTGGTTATTCTCCTTAGTAGCCTAATGACTTCATCTGTTTTATTCGAGATATGTTGTATTGTTCTATAGTTAGTATTGTTTCCGTCTATGTGATACCCAAGAACCTTGATTTTTTCAACTAGCCTGATTGCGGATCCTTCATGAGTGTATAAGCACACTCTTGGCTCATCTTCCGGAATGTAACCTCTTGGTTTACGACCTTTTCTGCAATGTTTAATGACTAAGAGTTCTGATTTGGCTGCCGAGTATTTCAACACCATGTCTTTCAGTGTGTTCTCTACAACGTATAAACTTTCCTGTAATCTGGTCTCTGTCTGTCCTACATTGCCCTTGGCACTCCATATGGTTATGTCGTCGGCATATATCACATAATGTATACCCTCAATTTTCTCCAAATTTCTTGCAACCTTGGACATTGCTAAATTGAATAGCATGGGTGAGAGCACAGCCCCTTGTGGAGTGCCCCTATTTCCTAAATTCTTAGCTTCTGATTTAAGCTCACCCAGCATGAGTTGTGCAGTTCTATTTCTAAGAAAGTCCTTAATCATGTTAAAAAGTCTCTTACCTAAACCCATCTCCGAGAGAACGTCAAGTATTGCCTTATGCTTTATACGATCAAAAGCTTTTTCCACATCCAATCCCAAAAGAGCTTTCGTATGCACTGGGCTGGCCTGTATAAGTTGATGTTTAATCAGCAGCATAGCATCCTGAGTTGACAGCCCTGGACGAAAGCCGATCAAGTTGTATGGAAGGATCTGGTTCTGCTCAACGTATTTCGTGAGTCGATTTAGGATGACAGGTTCCATAGCTCTGCCGAGACATGACGTTAAGAAAATAGGACGGAGGTTTTCTAGGGTGAGTTGTTTGCCTGGCTTTGGTATGAGGATAGTATTGGCCACCCTCCATTCCTCTAAGTATACCCCTTTTCTCCAACATTCATTGAAGTGTTCAGTTAGATAATAGATTGATTCATCATCTAGATTTCTTAATATCTTGTTAGTTATTCCGTCAGGTGCGGCCGCCGATCTACCATTAAGACTGTGAAGAGCCGCCCTCACTTCACTCTCAGTGAAGTCCCGGTCAAGTTCTTCACATATGCCTCCCGTATACTCGGGGCTCTCGTCTCCTTCGTTTGCGTTTGGTTGTTTAAGTGGGAGATATTTAGCTGAGAGACTATCCATGATATCCCTCTCTGTCTTATCTTGGCTTTCCTGATGAACCAACTAAGCTATAGCTGTTCTCTTGCTTGTCCTTGTTTCATTCTCGTTGAGGAAGTGCTTGAGGAGGTTCCAGCTACCTCCATGTTTGAGTCTACCATCAGCCGAATTACAGATCTCATCCCACTGTTGTTTCACGAGGGTCTTCGAATGATCATCAATTTCTCTGTTTATTTGCGCTATTTTTTTCCTTAGCCTTCTGTTAAGTCTCTGCGTTTTGCATCTCTGTAATATAGCCTGTTTGGCCTCAATCAAATGCGCCAGCCTACTGTCCATAGCTTCAATATTTTCCTCTGTCCTGATTTCTTTAGTGGCCTCCTTGACGCCCTCTCTGAGCTGGATGACTCATGTCTGAAGGGGCTCCTGCTCGGCATCTAGAGGCCCCACTTTCCCTCTGTTCGCCCTAATTTTTCTGAAGTGATCCCAATCAGTGAATTTGAAGATTCTTGTTTCCTATCTCGGTATGCGTATGGTTATGTGTATGATGTAATGATCGCTTCCGAGATCCAAGTTTGAATTTTCCCAACTAGCTCCTCTTGAATTGTTTACAAAAGTAAGATCTGGCGTGGAGTCCCCGCTTGTTGAAGTGCCACAACGGGTGGGATACGCAGGATCAGTAATCAAGCATAACCCCAGATCCATGGCAAGACTCCATAGCTCCTCTCCCTTCTTTGTGTTCCAAGCGTATCCCCATGTGTGATAGTGAGCATTAAAGTCCCCTCCAATAATGAGAGGGGAGTTTTTGGCAACCGAAAGCACCTTGTTGAAGAGTGCTCTAACCCTCTGTCTCATGTCGTTAGGACTGCTGTAAATATTCAAGCAGAAAATGCTTTCAATTCAATTCAATTCAGTCTTTATTTTTCTCTTGGACAGAGAAGGAGACAGGACTAAAAGCTCGTAAGCTTGACAGAGGTCCTGCCCCCTTTATCAAATTGGCAGTACAGTACAGAGGCAGAGATTTTCAATTTTCCAAATAAACACTCAAACAAAATAACAAAACACTTTGTAAAAACAGCGCTATGCATTGCAGCACAAACAAAGGTATTAGAAAAACAAATAAGTCGTCATGGGGAAACGAAAAAAAATAATAACAGGTATAGGTTTAAACTCAGTGCAACATTACGTAATGTTGCTAAAAAAAATCTTGCGTCTTACCTCTGTTCCTCTTAAGTATAATCTCGACTAGAATAAGTTCAAACCTGGAATGTCTAAGGTGAATCTCATGCTCAATGTATGGCAACTTTTTGTAAATGAGCGTCGCCAACCCCCTCCCCATTTTTTTGTCTCTGCATATAACTTTGTACCCAGTGAGCATAATTTCGTCCGCTAAGGTTTCCTGCAGCATAATTACCTTTGGCATGGCCTCAGATGACCTGATCACCTGTTGCAGTGCTGCTTTTTTGTGTTGGAACCCACGACAATTCCATTGCCACACGTTAAATCCATGATTACTGTCCATTGTTATTAGGTGAGGTTGCCTTTCTATTACCTGCTATTTTCCTCTTTGTGATGGCCCCCGACAATCCAGGAATGGACTTTATACTATCCGCCTCCGATGGCAGATACTCACCGTCATCATCCCCTCGCGCCTCCATTTTCCTATGTCTTTTCTCCGCCGTTAGCCTCCATTTCCACAATTTGTCCACTTTAAGGTTGATCGTTTCCACTGTCTCTCTTATCGCTTTAATTGCCTCTTTTATTTCACTGAGGGCTGAGAAGACTGAATCACCCTCGAAACTCACCGCTCTCTTTTTAGGGGCAGGGGAGCTGGATTCCCCTGGATCGTTGCTTTTGCTCACAGGTCTATCTATCTGTACTCTAGCAGGGCCTGACTGCTCTTTTTTACGAAGCTCTACAACCTGTCTGGTCAATTCTTCGTTAGCTTTTCTTAAAGAGGCTACTTCTTTAAGTAATTGCTCTAATCTGGCATCATTGTTATCACCCACAGCCGGCGAGGCGCCCCCAGCAACCCTCGCCATACCTTTGACTTTGTCAGCCCAGGTGGTTCCTGGCGTCGTCTTCTCGCCAGGGATTGAATCTCTTTGCACGAAGTGCACCTGCGCTTCCTTTGACTTGGAGCGCCTTCTCTCCCTGGATAGCGAACGACGCCTGGATCTGGTGCGACTCCTGGAGCGCGAGTGCTCCCTGTCCTCGGGGCGATGGTTGGGCGCCAGCTGTTGCGCCTCCGACTGCGCTCTTGTTGACGACCGAGTCCTGTTGCGCTCTCTTCGACGGAGTCGTACGACGTAAGGGACTTGAAATCTTTTCTTACAAAACTTGTCGCCGGTAGGGTGATCGCCGTCACAAAATTTGCACCTAGGTACACACGCATGTTCATCTCCTGGGTTGCGAGTTCCACAACCCCTGCACTGAACAAAGTCAGGTGTTGGACAAACATCAGAGCGGTGCCCGACCCTTCCGCAGGTGAAGCAGACGTCGAATTGCTTCCTGTAAAGGTAGCATCTCACTAGTGTGGATCCATACCTGACAAAATTGGGCACTTTGAGTCCATCGAAGAGTACTATGACCGATTCCGACGTCTTGATGCGCTTAGCAGCCGGTGCAAGCGGGTTCAAGTCATGCACGATATTTCTTGTTATCAAAGCTTGCGTGTCTCTGATGTCCACTCTTCGGATGACGCCTTTGCATGTGGCATGTGGTGCCGCTTCGTATGCATTTACCTCGTATTCCGCTTCCGTGATCTTGAAAGACTTGATTCTGACGTACTTCGCAGCATGTTCAAGCTTAGGTGTGCTGACTACGATGACATTTTGAGTGAAGTTTGGGCAGACAACATCTTCACGGGCCTCGTCTTCCGTTAGGCCAGACGCCTCGATGACTGCAGAACCAATCGTGGTGGTGCTCACCTTGTTCAAATTGGGCCGTCGTCGAGGCCGTATAATGATCTTGCTGTGCTCCTCAGGCAGTTGAGGCATTCTCGAAGCTCTGATAACCCGATTCTTAACCATTCCACTGACGACGACCAGGTGGCCAAAGTTAATTCGGAGTCCCCCACTATATGCAGGGCCTCATAATCAAATCGTCATTTTTGCACGTAAAACCCCAAGATATTATTTTTAACCAGGCTAACGATAGCGCCAACAGTTTAATCTCCTAGCAGTCACGAATTCATTGCAAAAATGTTTTCAGTTTGCGAGACAAAGAACACATAATAGCACTGCACTGCGCAAAAATAGCCCCTCGGGAACAATTCGACATGCTTTTCTGCCAACCAAATGTCTTCATCATTGACACTGACTAAATTGTCAGAAATCATACGTAATGTGATATGGTGATTCTGTCAGTTACGAAGAAAAAGAAAGATGCATTTGGTAGCAGCTTGTTTAGCGCTATCTTTCATCCTCAACCTATTTCTTCTTTAATTGTTGGGTGGTGGGACGGTTGGAATATGCACGCATACACAAAGGCTTCGTCCCGCCTTCGTCTCCTTGTAAAGTGCCCTCAGAGTTCCCACAGTTAAAATCGGCATTTCTGTAAAACTAGCAAACACTTCAACCGATCAGGAGTACCGCCATAAAGCAGATCGCACAGCTTTGGCATTACTTGATAAACAACAAACAGTTGCAGTTGATTGGGAAAACATACGAAAGAGAGTGAAATAACAGGCCATACCATGAAAACGAGGGACTCCCTGTACGGCCTTCACGTGGAGCCTGAAGCAGTCTGAAGTGACTTGGCACAGTCGTGAATTGTGTGCGTACATTTCTCTAAATTATGTCCATACAGCTGACGCCGCGCGCCGTGGTTGCTCAGTGGCTATCGTGTTGGGCTGCTGAGCACGAGGTCGCGGGATCTAATCACGGCCACGGCGGCCGCGTTTCGATGGGGGCGAAATGCGAAAACATCAGTGCACTTAGATTTAGGTGCACGTTAAGGAACCCTAGGCGACCGAAATTTCTTGAGTCCTCCGCTACGGTGTGCCTCATAATCAGAAAGTGGTTCTGGCACGTAAAAGCCCATAAGTTAGCTTTTTTTTTCACAACTGACGCCTCCTCACCCCTCCCTAAACAAAGCTCCGAAGTGAATCAATGCCCTCGAAGTGAAACCTGCGCGTACAACGTATTGTCCCTCCAAGGCTTACTCGTGTAAAACGAGCCTTGGAGCGGAATATAAAGGGATAAATCATGCGGGACAAGGTCTTTTACTGCTGCGCAAATCAGACATCGAAAAAGTAGCACTGAGCAGCACGGAACTGCGGCACTAGTCGTGCCGCAGAGAGAGAGAGAGACAGAGAGAGAGAGAGAGCGCAGTACATTGGATGCTGTAGAAAGTAAATACGTGCGCCGGAATTTCCGCTGAATTAGGATGCGTGTAGTGCATTTTAATGAAATATTAAAAAATAGGGTGCGCCAAAGCAATACTGCAGTGCTTGCGTTACGAAGAGATTTCCCCATTTTGAGAAGGCCTGCTCTCCAAAAGATACAAGCTGGCACTCATTGAGCACGCAAAAGCGACAGACAGAGGCGTGAGGAATATGTAACTCGACCGCCGCGGCTGCAACCAGTGGCGAACAGCCCCTTCGTAGAAGTTTTCCGAAGGGTGCGCACAATCCAAAATTACCTTATACGCATGACCGTTTCCTTGATGGCCTGCGTTCGACCGGCGAACATTTATTACAACGATAGGTGTGAGATACGATCGCAAAGGTGACGGAGAATCACAAAAGGCACCTCCTGCGCAAGAAATGTTTTCTTTCTCGTTGTGTTTCCTAATTATTATTATTATTTTAACGAACATCTTGTTAGCCAAGGCGATCGGCCAATGGTGGACTGCACTGCGGGGTCTCGCAGTCGTATTGTCATTGTTACCCTTGTCATGTTAACGCAGCCTTAAACATTTTTCTTTCAAGCATACAGACCTCTCATGAATCGGCTTCCCCACTACGACATGAACGAAGCAGAAATAAGAAAGTCGGAAACCTTGAATAAAGCGTCATTTGTATACCGACATAAAAAAGAAAGAAATGCGATGTACCAACCCTTCATAAAAACACGTGATCAAGAACAATTGGTGACATTAAGAAAATTCAGAAATCACCTACAAAGCAATCTGAAGAAAGCTAAACAAGATTACTATCAACAACTGTTTTCTAAGATACGTAAGAAACCGAAACTGATATGGAACGCTGTGAATAAAATAAAAAGTAGAAAGTCGAGTATCGCGTCACAGATGCCATTACTGAACTAAAGCTAAATGACGAGCATGAACGACTGGAGGCTGGATCAGGCGCCCCAAGAGGAGATGTTAAAGAAGGGTGGTTCACGCAATCGATATCCCGCCGGTGACCAGCTCTATTGTTCTGCAACCCACAGATTGCGTTGAGATGCAAAATCTGATAAACAAACTGAAGAACACAACCTCGGCAGGACCTGACGTAATTCGACCGGAGCCGATCAAATATGTCTGAAGCGAAATAAACTTCGTTCTAGCTTATATCGTTAATTTGTCAATATCTTCAGGAATTTTTCCAGATGCGCTGAAAACCGCTCGCATAACACCAATTCATAAAGGTGGTGCGAAAGATCAAGTCTCAAAGTACAGAGAAATATCGGCCTTACATATGTTTTCAAAGCTTTCGGAAAGCGTCGTGGTTGACAGGCTGTGTTCTTTTTTTTTGACTAAACACAATGTAATCTCAAAGTACCCATACGGTTTTCAAAAGAATAAGTCAGCAGGGCAAGCCCTTCTAGATACCAAAAATAAAATAATTGAGAACATCGAAAAACAGAAGGTTACACTGCTTTTTTTTAGATTTGTGGAAGGCTTTCGACTTGATCGATCCTAAAATATTAACACATAAACTAGAAATCTACTGAACATGCGGCGTCGCTAATTATTTAATAAGAAGTTATTTGACGAATCGAAACCAATTTGTCCAGATAAATTCTCTTGCTTCTGATATTTCGCCTATAAAACAGTATGAAACTCAGGGCTCAAAACTGAGCCAACCATTGGTCATAGCTTATGTAAATGATATTCTACGAATACCCGACTCACCTGACTTTTCAGTGTGCGCCGATGATACTGACATGTTTTTTACATCCAGTGACACTTCTGAACTTTGTGTCAGCGTTAACGCGTATCTTAATCGCTTGTTAGTTTGACTGAGAGAAAATAGTCATGAATTGAATACTCAAAAAACAACGGACATTTTATTAAGGGCTCGTAGCAAGAACATACCCAATGACATTAACATTTATTTCAATGGTACGGCAATTAACCATGTCCAAGAACAAAATTCTTAGGCGTACGGTTTGATGAACATTATTTTGGGGTTCACATATAAGGATGCTGTGCAATAACCTTTCTAAATCTGTCGGTATCATTATAACAGGATAAACCAGCTGATTCCGCTTTGGCTCAAACAACAGTTATACAATGCTCTCCTTTAATCTAAACTCTGCTACGGGGTCCTGGTTTGGGGAACAACTTCAAAAACAAACGACAAGTTAATTCTTTTACAGAAACAAATCCTTCGTATATGATTCAATTACCATGGCCGTTTTGTAGACCTTGAAACAGCTCCATTATTTCAACACTACTCCCTTCTTCGAGCAGATAGAATATATTACAAGCTTCTGGTGCCCATACATAAACAAAAATTATTCACCAAAACAGACAATGATGAAATAGGTCGTTATCCATTAGGCCGGAATGCCAGACACTTATCGAAAACAAGAACAAATTATGGAAAACAAACATTCATATATCAGTCGATAGAAATACTAAACAAGGTAGTAGAACTGTTAACTTTTAGCGCTTCAGAAAGCTTCTTCAAAAAAGAGTTTAGTGCATTATTACTTGCAGATGACATTTGCTTTAACTAATTATCGATATTTTGTTTCTATGGCATCTATATGCATGCTTCAGGGGCATAGCCAAATTTTTTTCGTGCTGTCCACGCACCGCCGACCAAAGCAACCCCCGGCGCTGGAAATCACTCTGGATTTTGTCTAGAATGTCTTTTTCACCCTCATAAAGACATTTCACCGCGAACATTGCTAACTCGGGCTGAATTTTGCGGCAACGCCCATGCACCGGGAGTCACATAACGCAAGCAGCCCCATCCGAGCACAAAGTTTCAAGGGCGTGTTGATGGCGAATGGGCTCCGCCGCAGCATCTCGCGGAGGCCACGGAATCTGGGGAGCGCATGGATGTCGATTCCGAAGCTTTATGGGCATACAGTTCTTATAAACGTTTGATGTGAAAGATGCACTGGCATTTCCAAAGTTGTGCTTTAGATCTTCAATTGCGGAACTGTGTAGGGTTAATGTTGTTATAACCATTTGATGCCAAAGGTGCATTGACTTTTCTAACGTCGTACGTCAAAACATACAACGAGACAAGCCAAATCAACACACTATCAGACAAGTGGACAAAACACGCAGCGAGGTCCGATGAGACGAAGCGTTGTGCTGGTTCATTTGTGCCATGATGTCACAAAAAATATCAACATTTTTTTTCACGTACGCCAAAGCATCCATGTCAAGACAGTAAAGCCAGCAAAGGGAACTACGTTCGTATATATTGTTTCTATTTGGACTTTTATTAGCGAGGACACATCGAGTCTCTTCAATTTTTTTTTTGTTCTCGCTACATCACCCGCGCGCTGCCAGAGCCAGCCCGAGCGCATGTGTTTTTCTTGTGTTGCCGCGACCACAGCGTGGCGCACTTCGGTGCGCGTTCGGTTTTCTTTGGCCGAGTGGATTTTCGCCTCGCAGAGTTTTGGACGCTTTCTGGCTAGCAGACGAGAAAAAGAAAGAATCGTCGCTCGCCGCCATCACTGTGGGGACTCGACAGATTGCACCGCGTTCGCTTGAGCGCAACCTCTCTTTCCTGGAACGTCTTCTCTCGCCGGTGTAGGATACATAGCAGTATGCGTATGGTTCTCGGTGGGCCAAGGGTCTCACGTTTTCTTCGATATTCCTTCGGCAGCCACACTAGGTGCCCAAAGTAGGCATTCGATTGTGGCCAACATGCTTTACTTTGCGTTTTATTTTAAATTCCCCGTTCCCGCCCCACAAAAGACAAGAAGACATTGTGGCAGCGCAGCAAATTGTCGCATGGTGAAAGTTCGACTTTGTTACTTCTTTTACGGAAAGTAATGGGCCACGGTACGCTTCAGTTACCGGATACTGTTACTGTATTATTGCGATACCAATTATATGAAACTCCAGGCGTATTCCTGCCGTCGCCGTCATCCTCATGTTCCGTATAAAGTCCAAGGGCAATAACATCGTGACCGCGCGCCGCATGTTGTATGCGCGAGTGAAACCATGGGGAGGGGGGTGGCATGGGTGAGCCGACGATGGCGGCTCAGTCTTGCGTGCGCAAGGAAGAAAAGCGGGGAGGAAGCATGCCGCCTTCCGTTGAGCGCGATACATGGGGTGGAGTGAATGGAATGGGGGCGGGATTTAGGATTCTGTGAATCTGTGATTGCGCAACATGTTTATTTGCCTTGTTTGACGCATTATATAGAGTGATTTTTTCTTAGATACGTAGATTTAGTGGAGACTTATACTTATATTTAAATATCTTGTGGCGAGGTTTCGTGTATACGTGCAGTGGGCTTTGTTTTCGGTGAAACGCTTTTGTCCTTTATCAAGCTGTATCTTCGAATTTGTATATTCCGTTGTATCTTCGCATTTCTAATGTACGAAGGCGAGTCAAATGAAAGTGAGCCTACCCACCCCGCGCAATGATGGTTCTGTTCATTATCTGCAAGGCCTGCGCGTATATCACGCAGGCATCTCTCATTTACAAAAGTGACACGCAGGTGTGAGGATAAATGTTCTTTAATGCTCTCAAACACTGGGTTGAAAATGGTCGCGTGACCTAATGAACGCTCCAGAAGTTGAGCAGCGTGGTGCCGTGAGGCTTTTGAAAGGTGAAGGTGTTTCCTAAAACGAAATTCGTCGCCGTGTGGCTGCCGTGCACGTTGAACATTGCACTTCATTGACCACTGTGAAGCGTTGGAACAAACGGTTCAAAGAAGGACGTGAAAGTTGCAAAGGCGATCCAAGACCGGGCCAAAGCCACCGTGAAATCACCCACAACAATAATGCAAAGGTTGATGAGCTGATAAGACAAGAACGGAGGATAAGCATCGACGAACAGGCACAGCGTGTGAACATCAGTCACGGTTCGGTTCACGCCATAATTCATGAACATCTCGGTTATCGGCTCTTGTGTGCGCAATATATGCTGAAGATTTTGAAGCACCGCCATAAGACGGAGAAGTTCGGCGCTGCCTTGACTCATCTGATCCGGTATCACATTTAGCGTGATGACATCTTGTCTGTAATTGTGAACGGGGACGAAATTATGTGTAACTACAACAAGTCTGAAGCACGACTGCAAAGCTTACAGTGGAAACATTCGTATTCACCACCCCCCAGAAAGGAAAGGCCGCCGTTTCCGACGGAAAAGTATTGACTTTTTTGATCATCAGGGGCCATTACTGATAGAATTTGATAAATCTTGAGAGACTATCAATTGTTTCCGATATTGTGAACCGCCGGATTGCCTGCGTGTCGCAATCAAGAACAAACGACATGGAAAAATGACGAATGAGGTCATCTTGTTCCACGACAATGTCCGTCCCCACGTCGCTGATGTGGTTAATATAAAAATGGCCAACTTCAAGTGCGAAACGCTGCAACATCCGCCATACAGCTTAGACCTGTCGCCTTACGACCTCCACATTTTGGGACAACTGAAGAAGGAGCTCAACGGAACCAGATTTGTGTGGGACGATGACGTGAAAGAGTCAGTTGCCGACTTTTTGAAGCAGCAGCCCAAGGAGTCCCAAGACGGGAATCACGCGACTCGTTGGTCAATGGGACAAATGTGTAAATGCTCATGGAGACTACTCTTAAATAAAGTACCCCGTTTGTCATATATTCGCATTGGCTTACTTTCATTTGACTCGCCCTCATATATTTTTCAGAACTCCTGCTTTTTATACATGCTCTCTGTTGCGACAATAATTTCGGTGCAATTACTCACGATGCATGACCGGTGACAGCTGCTCCTCCGTAATACATTGGAACAAATGACAGTGTCATTGAGATTTTTCATTGGCCGTTGCATGTGTACAAGAACGTAAACAAGGTTCTTGAACGACAGTTTCATTAACATGTTTGTCCTCAACTTGTTCATTTCATGGCCTTTACATATTTCATATCAGCGGCATGTACTGCTTTGTTGGTTTCGAACTGATATAGTTCGAAAGTTCGTGTGATATTTTCTTTACTTATTAAATGGACAAAAAACATGTAAGCATTGATATCAGTTATTTTGGGCACAACTTCTGGCACATACTGGTATATTCTTTTAATTATTAATTGATTTCTTTTGAAAAGTGTGTAGCGTTCAAGAATTCGTTTTCAGCATCTTTGGCAATGGCAATGCTGTTATTATTGATGTATTTGATCGCCCGACAAATTGTTTAAGAGGAAGCTTTAGCTCGGGCCCAACTCCGACGACGCGGCCCATTGAAGTACATGTAAAACGCAGAAACGTTTGTGCGAGATAACCCCTGGATCGCTTTTAATTAAATTTGTTGCATTTGAGATAGAAAGTTGAATTCTAGTGTCTGTTGAAAGCAGAATTTCGATTTGGGGGCCTGAATTTTGTTTAAAATATTTTGAAAAAATCTAAAGTTCGAAAAAGATAGAAGCACGACGTTTACAAAATAATGGCTCTGCATCAAGAAAAGACATCGCGGTTCTGTAAACGGTATCTACTATAACAGTCAAAGCGGACAAATTTGTGTGTCAATTTGTATCTTACGTGAATTCGTTACGTTGCGCACGAGGGTTCTGCAAAAGCCGTATTTCCATACTAAATTTTTTGAAATTCATGTGTAACATATAAATTTTGTCCGCTGTATATGTACTGTTAGATGCAATTCACCGAATCATGATATCGTTTTTAATTCTTGAGTTGCAGTTTTAAACTTGATAGTTTAGTTTTCTGAAATTGCGATTTTTGCCAATTTTTAATAAAGAGTTCACAACCAAAATGAAAAAATTGGAAATCAACTGTCACAAGAATTTAATTTTTTTTAATGCAACAAACCTTTTCAAATTTAGTGCAGTGGTTTCCGAGAAAAACGAATTCTCCTTCTACATGTATTTAGATTGGAGTACCCGAGCTAGAGCTTCCGTTTAAGGAGGACGCCGAGCTGCAACTTGAGCCCCCCCCCCCCCCCCCCCCGCACGAAATTTCCGGCTACGCCACTGGTTTGCTTGTATCACCTAACAAAGAGTGCATATAGATAGCATGTGTGCTAATGTTTATGCGGCTTCCTCGTTCCAATGAACAAATACTGTAATCATTCTTGTTGCTGAAATTCTGTTCTCTTGTGCGAAATGCATATACGTTTTATACGCATTCATTTGTACTGATTATAACCGCTGTTGAAACTGCGGGGTTTGGGACATCTGTCAGGCCATCGTGCCTTTAGTCCCAGTCTCCCCTCGCTCGGACGAGAAATAAAGTTGATTCCGTCATTCATTTAAACTAATTCGCAGAGTAAGAGGTGTCCATCATTGGTCGTCCTCTCTGTGACGATGCGTTCGTTCTCTCGACTGGTCGGCGCCTATCCTCACGAACAAGCCTGGCGTACGAACGGCTTACTTACCTGCGAGCCTCTGTCATCGTGTGACGTTTGACTATACCGTGGCTTGCAACGCGTCTCTCGTCGGTGCGGCTCCAGCGAACACTACCGTGCACAGTGCACCGCAACGTTTTGAGGCCGTTGTGGTATCCATGGGCACGAAAGCGACTGATGTGACCATCCTTGTCCGTATTGCGGGGATGGTTACCCTACGGTCGCGTGCCCTGTGCGTCGGTCATACTGGGACGCTGCTGCTGGAGCCTTACCCCCTTCCCGGAGGCGTCAGCTGCGGTCGCGACTGAGCGTGACGCCGTAACCAAAGAAATTGTCCTGACGCCGCATCAACCAGCATCGGCCAAATGACAAAGAAGAGGCACGCCGCAGCTCGGGCACTCACAACGCGCCATGTTCACCGGCTTCCTCTACCGAAAAGGAAGACCATGCTACCGATGACGTGGCGGATCGCAACATGCCATGTTTGCTGGCCTTCCAAGCAGCGAAGGGCACGCATGTTGTGGCCGATAGCACCTCCACTTCGGCTGCTACCATCAGTCCTCCTGATCGCACAGAGGTTTTAAACACGACTAAAACACCTGACCTTGCAATTACTAGTGTGGATACGCCCAAGAAATCTGTTGTGGCTTCATCCGCCTGAATTGCGTCGCCTACAACGCCGCATCGTTACATCTGAATGAGCCCTCGGCTGCCGAAGTTGGCGGCGATGAAATTAATCGCGCAGCCCTGCCGCTACCGACATCATCCTCATCAGAAAACAGCTTCAGCCACGGAGTTGATAGCTGCGTTGGACTCTCGCCAAGCCTGGATGGACTCGACGTAGAAATGGCGGCCACACGAGACGTAAAGCGTGCCCACGCGTCAGCCTCTGGCTCGGACGGCGCCTTGGATCGCCGCGCCGAGTTACAGCGACGAAAAAGAAACTCGGCCTACTTCGAGGTGATCGAAGAAGTAACGTGTGTACTGCATGTCCCCTGGAATCATTCCCGGGGCGTCGACTTCAACAACATGACCAGGTCAGTTTTGTGACACTTTTTATTAAATATGACTGACAGCCTAAACATAATTTCGTTAAACTCACAGGGGTTCCGAAGTCCTATAGAACAAGGCTAAATTATCAGCGTGGCCCACGCTAAAAATTGTGACATACTTTTGCACGAAACAAATTTTTTCACCATTGGACATGTTCTTGCTCTCAAACACACTTTTAACCTAGATTGTTTTTTCTCTTTCGCGACATATCACTCTAGCGGAGTCGGTGTTATTTTCAGCAGAGCTGTCTAGCGAGATCATCATGCTTCTTATGATGTGACAGGGCGGATATTGGCATTTGATTGTGTACATTCTTCATTTAGGTTACGTATTTTGTGCGTGTGTGGACCCGCGCAGGCCATTAAGTCCAACAATTTTTTTCGTGACCTGGACGTGTACTTGGCGGTCGTCACGTGGTTCTTGTTGGGGATTTTAATTGCGTTTTAGACACGCGAGCATATGTGCAAGGCCCGGGCTGGGGTCACCCTGATTGGAACGCACGGGAGTTGCGTCGCCTCGTCCAGCACTTTTCGTTGCTGGATACTTATTGACTTTTTCATGGCTCTTTGAACGTGGCGACGCGCGGCGCGTTGTCAAGCAGGTTAGACCGCACCTATGTGCCAAGCAATTTAGCTCAGTATATCACCCGATCTTATGTGATGACTTTATACCTTCATCCCCTGTTTATATTTTCTATCACAGACCAGTTATACTTGAAAGTTGCTTCCCTGCTTCCTCATCAGTAAAACCTTGGCGCCTAGACATACGCGTTCTACATGACGCGCGCTCGCGGTCTTGCTTGTCAAGTGTCTTGCGCGCCTCTGTTTTTAAATCTGACCCGGAGTCATGGGACGTGCTTAAGGTGCAGTGGCGTCTGCATTATTCAGTTGAAGGACGTGCACTCAGACGACATATGCCAGAAGAACTGGCGGATACTGCCACGAAGCTGCGCATTGCCCTTCGGGTCAGTCAACTGACTCCATTGATGCGGTCATGGCAGCGTGAGGTACGGAGGCGTTTCCGACGCTTCATCGCAGCGTTGTCTTTGTCAGCTGCTGCTTCGCGATGCAGACGTAATCCGTGTGCACACCCTGAAGTTTCGCGCTTTGCAAGAAACTTGCTTTTTAGGCAGCCGAATGCATTCGGTTCTGCGGCCCCAAGAGCACTTCCTGTTACGTCGCCTCCCACGCGTGATTATTCGCTCTTTGTATCATATTTTGAAAACATGGCACGTAGGAATATGCAAATAGATCCTGGCTCTTGGGGATCCCGTACAATGCTCAGTGGGCTGCCTCAGGTTCCCCCTGAAGTAGCTGACCGTCTTTGTGCACGACTGTCAGCTGAAGAGGTGAAGGCAGCATTATCTTCCATGAAGCCTGGCTCGGCCCCAGGGCCGGACGGGTTACCCGTTGAGTTTTATATAACTTTCTGGGAAGATAATGGTGCCACTTTCGTACTGTTATCAGCCACTGCTTTGAGAACTTTGAATTCCTGTCTAGTTTTCGCGACGGCCTTATTGTCCTGATACCTAAGCGCGATCCATCATCAGTTCGTCCAGAGGAATGGAGGCCGATCACGCTTCTCAATGTTAACTACAAGATCATCACAGTTGTCACTCGACCCTTGGCAAGCATGATGCCTTCATTAGTGGGACACCATCAGGCATGCTCGGTCCCTGGCAGATACACAGTCTCTCGTTCCTTACGCGTGACATAATACATAATGACGTACCCGCTGACCAGGTCAGCATGAGGTTTTTGGCTTCACTAGATCAAGAAAAGGCATTCGATCGCCTTGAACATAGCTACATATTCAATGTACTGACCCCCTTCGGCTTTTCGTCAAATTTTGTTGAACTTATTAGGAATGTCTATTCAAATATCCGATGTACATTTTTGCTTGATGGCCGCATCAGGCTCCCGCCCCTGTACTCGCCTGCTCAGTGGTCACTTTGCGCGATTTTAATTGCTGCGGGGGGCCTTTTGTCTGTATCAGCCACTGCTTTGAGAACTTTGAATTCCCGGCTAGTTTTCGCGACGGCCGTATTGTCCTGATACCTCGTAACCGGCGCGAGCTACCTCGGCGGTGGGAGATACCTCGGCGTAACCGGTGCGAGGCAGTTGCCGCGGGACATAGTCGCCGCGCTCTGTTTGCACTTCTGGGGAGGCTCTACTTTGAGCTACTGTCGCTTCTGTCAGAGGAGTTGTTCTTCCTTGGGGAAGAGGAGTTGCTTCAGCAGTGGTCATGCCGTTTCCTGTCGGTTGCTGATGGACGCGCATAGCTTAATTTTCGACCAGCGTGGTTCTTGTAGAGAGTCCCTCAAAAGTATTCACTGAATATATATGCATGTAGGTGCCCCTTATTTCTGTGTGCATGATCTTCTCTGTATATACCCATCTCATAGCAGCGCTACAAAATTATGTAAAGTCACATCATCATTGTACGCAGCCACCGTTCAAACTGTGTATACTGAACATCATTTTCTGTAATGTGACGATTAGTTCATCTGCAACTGTGCGTTTCCGTGGGTCTATTTGGTTATACGTTAGTGAGTGTGGACACCGACACTTCTTTCAAAACGTGCCATGTTTACAATGCTTCGTACTTCGTAGATGTTGTCGACCTGTGTGGGATTTTCCCGTCATTGTGACTGAGTATTCGTATCGTATTTTTGTTGAAATAAACTTTTTCTAAACATGAATTATTACCGAAGGCCGAGCAACATCATACAGTTCTTACCAACGAAAGGCTTCGCTAGCTCGAGCCCTGAATACGTCAAGGTGCACCATCCAATGAGGCAGATAGGCATTCAAAGCAACACGCACACGGCCTTCGCCAAGATTGATTGTCCTCAGCGCAAGTGCTCGGAATTGATCGACGTACGGCGGAATTTCCGGCGACGCTGCCATTGTAAACTAGAATACTGGATAGTTGTGGGAATTGCCGTCCTCTTAAGAGCGCTATGAATAGGAGAGCAGCCCTAGTCACATTGGTCGGCTCTGGTCGCGTACCATGTGCGAAAACGACACACGTTAGTGAAAATTTTGCAACGCAAACCACTGGGAGACAAGTGGCGAGCGTGGCCACTGTACGCAATGAACTTGTGCATGACTACAACTGCACGGACACACCAAAAGCACATGCCGTGAGTGTAAATAAGAGTGCGCCAACGAACTTCACGCTATAAGCCTAGTCAAAGTAACAACAGCATGTACATTAACGGGTTTACAAGCGTGACACGGCATAAAGTTCTACAGAATGGTGTTGAGAGCGCAAAGCGCAGATCTTGCGAGCGGACCAGCCGGAACGTGAAAGCAAAACTTGAACTTCCTACAGGCACAGAGATTGTTTCGGAGATCTCGTCTCGCCCACTTATAGCTCAGAAGCAAAAAGGGATTCCTATTTTTTACGCAGAAAGGCTGAATGTGTGTGTGCTGAAAACACAGCACACCCCATCAAGGGCTCTGATGGGTTCTTGGTAACGCAGTGTAAGAGGCATATTTTTTGAAACCAGCGGCAGCTGCCAGAGAAGAAGGGGCCACAAAGTGCAGACCCACCAATGAGACTCCGCCAGGGAGTGTCGTTGGCGAGACACGTGCCAAGTTTTGAGTCCGGAATGAGAGCAAAAAACTATATAAATCAAGCTTTGTTTTAACAAAAACAAATTATTCGTTGCTCCAGCTACAACAATACTGTTAATCTAACTCATCGAAAGGAGCAATTCACGCAGGATAAAGAAGGGCCGGTAGACGTTATATCTGGGTCAATTCCTACTTCGGACGTACACGACAGGAAGACGCTTTCAACTCGCGCGTCGTTCGGTCGCGTACATTTCCTAGCTGCTTCGTGCGCATAGAACATCCCTGGTGTTCATAATGAACATAAGGAATGTCCGCATCGCGACAGCGTGCGTGCAGACGAGTGAGCACTCACCGGCGTTGACAACCTTGCTGGCCTTAAACTTCGGCGCCAAGCTTCTCGCGTATCCATGCGCCAGGGACGCCGACGACATGGCTCTCGCAGTCTCGATCACTTTCCGCGGACAAGCTGACAATCACTCTCGGCGGCGCTCATTCACCCGCCAACACCAGCGGCAGTCAGCAGCATCCGCACGAGGTCGTCCACCCCAAACAAGGGACGCTCGCAACCGGAGAGGCGCAAGATTTGTACGACACCTTCTCCTCGAGCGCCCGGTGACGCGTACGCTATATCTTCGCGAGCTAGGGGGACCGCCACACCGCCTAACGACCGCTGTCCACGGTGATGCTCGGGGAGGAAAGCTCTAGAGACATAAAAGCGGACTACAGCGATTGCAAGCGGCGACACGGCGACACTAGCATGGCGCACGTGTTGGCACAAGCGCGTATGTTTGCGGGAAGGAGAAGCCCAATTTCAAAGCAGCAACACGACAAACTACTTGTACGGCTCGGCTGCTAGAAAAGGGCGAGTTGATTTCGATCCAGTGCCGGTCCGAAAGCGCCCCCAAAGGGAGCGACAGGTGACAGCAGGACGACGCGTTCGAGAGGACAGTTCAAAACGACGCGTAGTGGGTCACAGACAGCACCCACCACCACCACCACCGAAAGAACGTACGCGTTTACGCGAGGACAAATAAAACTAGGTCTGACGAGTCGTCACTTTTCGCCACGACGTGCGAAGAACGACCAGCGACAGAAGGTCGGGGTTTCTATCACTGGCTCACCAGGTAACAGCAAAAGCGAGGCGTTTGCCGAACGAAACCGCCGTCGAAATAGGTGCGCGACGATTTCGAAGTCGTGGTCGATCGGTGGGACGAAGATGACGACAACGCCTGCCGCGCAGCTGCCAAGCGGCGACGGACGGAGCCCCTCCGTTGCGCGCGCGCCTTGCTCAGAAAGCGCCCGGCGCGCGGCCCAGTGGCGGCGGGAACTCATCTCCTCCCCGTCGTCAGATGTCCTCGGCGGGGCGCGGGTGCCAAATTTAGGAAGTGCGGCACCCCCGGTGCTTGAGGAGGCGGCCCGGGTACTGCTGCAAAGGCGAGACGCCGCGCGCTTCGGTCGCGTGGCGCTCTCGACCTCCTCCGCTGAAGGTCGCGCGCACACTACGCCTCCTTTAATAGGGATACAGGAGAGGTACGAGTGTGCTCCGAAAATAGGAACAATGGTGAGCGAAGAAGGGGGCGGCAACCGCGTAGTGCGCGTAACCGCGTGGACGGGCAGAGCGGTCCCTGGCGGTGAAAGGACACGTTTCGGCGTGTACCATAGCAGGGCCCGCGTACACGCTGTCCCGTACGCTGTCGTCGTACCACCGACACATTTTCAGAAACGTTATGCCATTCTCGTCATGCCACAGTCATCATACCTGGCCTTCGTCGTTGCATCAACTTCATTCCTTCTTCGGCATTCCTTCGTAACCACATTGTCTCAATCTCAATTACGATGCCGTCGTGACGCCATTGTAGTCGTTCCAGTGTCGTCATTCCAGCTTCGTCTTCCGATTCTCGTCACGCCATCGTCGTCATACAGTCATCGTCACTGCCATCTACCACCACCGTCGTCATAAAGTTGTCTTCACACAGTCGTCGTAATCACATTGACCTGACATCTTCGTTTACACTGTAGTCGTTATACCATCGTCACCATTTCACAGTCGTCAATCGCGCCGTCGTTATAGACCAGAATACGCTAGCCTCGCACCCAGACTAATCGAACGCATACTCTCGCACCCGGATTGCCCGGTCGACCAGCGCCATTTTGTTCTGGGCTGCCAAAGTGTGTTCGCCGGCGACCAGCAGACATGGATAGCGCTAGCTCTAGGACTCCATAGTGCGGAAATGTGCCCGTTCACGCGGATCCAAAGTACAAGAAGTCAACTGGGCATCGTTGGGTCGTGTTTGGATGCCAAAATAACCAGCGGAAAAGGAGCAGGTTGCTTAGAGCTGTTTGCGAAGAGCACAATACACGTAGGGAATCGTGCCGGTGCGGTGTTTTCAGCCTGCACCGATTTCCATCCGCAACGAAGAATGACAAGCTGCGCCACCGGCGGATAGCTGCAGTGAATAGGAAGAACTACCAAACCAGTGAAAATGCACGAGTGAGTATTCGATCTGTGTATATTTTGGTGCCACGCTCAACTTTGCGCCCTACGAACGTAATATGTGTAACACGCAGTTTGCTCTAAGCACTTTCTGGACAAGCCCACACAGCAGAATCCCGCGCCGGTGCTTCGCCTTGGCTATAAGAAGAAGGCAAGCCTTTTCGTGTTTTCATTCAGGCAGAGCTCCCGACGGTTAAGCGGAACAGTTGAGTTTGCGGTTAGCGATCCTTCCAGCTGGTGCACGGTATGACCATTAAGCGTGAACGACAAGTTGTAGGCGATAGTATGTTGCCCTGCTGGTGAGCGTTATTGCTAATGAAAGTAAACCGAAATCTGCTCGTCACGTAGCATGCGTCCACAAAAACGTAAACGACGACTGCTCGTCGCCGAAGGCGCTCTTGCAGCGCGCCTGTCTTTACGAGCTGGTGTTGCAGGTGTCATTCGTAACGAATTCATTTGAGCTTCCTGAGCTCTAAACTGCGTGCGGTCTGTTATGCGGGGCAAAGCGCAAAATTTTTCCGTTCATAAGGCGAGGAAAATAAAGTGCTTAATTATTGTTGTATTTTGTAACAAAATTTTGCTCGTTCTCACCAGTTTTTTTACTGTTTTCTTTTCTAAGGGAGCGCTAACAATCCGATATGGCCTCGCACAAGCGAAACAGGTCTGATACCAGGTAGCTGCAGTTGGTGGGGCTAATTTTTTGGAATGCACGTGCGGTTGTTTTCTTGTACCAAAGGGGTCCCTGATGATGCATCTTTAAGTAAGGATGGTAATTTTATGTGCCCTGTCAAGGTTTGAGCAACTGTCTGCATCTGTCATGCTCGCCCTGTTATACGGGCTTTGACTGCACATGTAGTTGAACATTATAACTACTGTAGTTCCTCATTTTCCAATGAGTGCAGGTTTAGCATCATATGCTGCTTGTTCGAGTTCTGTATGCTTGTGTTCTGAATGTTGTACTCTTAAGTGGTTGCACGATACAATTGGCTTGGTGCATTTTCTATTTCATTTTGAGAGGACTTTATATCTTCGCAACAGTGATGGCATGGGAAAGAACTACAGCCCTTTTTACTATAACATCTATTTTGTTTTCAATGTGCAGGTGGTGAAGGGCAGGAGTCTGCTAATCAGGCAGTCAAACGACCTCGCCAGTTGGTTGCCAAACACGGCCAACCCAGTAGTGACCATGACAAACAAGACCAAACTGAAAGCGCAGAGGACAATGTTCTGCGTGCTTTAATAATATCTGGCACCAACACAGTGCTGTAAAATCCTTCACAGGTTACGTGCTTACGTGGTTACCCGATGTATTCGCTTCTGCAGTCTGCACATCACTCAGTGTGGCCATTGCGGACTTGCATGAGGTCTTGAACTTTGATTGAATCGAGACAGTGAAAATGACAGGCTAGAAAACACGCGAAACACGCCTTCCACCCAGCTAAAATGCCCAAGTTTCGCTTTCGCGCCGGGTCGCATCTCCCGGCGTGGCAGCCCAGGCCTGCTACTTCGCGGGGCTTGGGATAGATGGCGCGACCGCTGCACATCAATATGGCGGCGCGCTTTGAATTCACGGTGTTCTGGTGTATACAGTTCTCAGCATATATCCGTCGTGATATTGTCGTCTTGTTGCAACCGTGGTCGACCCATCGTCGTCGTTCCAACTTCATTTAATTTTTATCACAGCGTCGTTGTCAACTTCGATTTATAACTGCGGTTAAACAGCGCGAATAACACAAGGACACGAGGTAACAACTAACACAGACAAGCGCTGACTCCCAACTGGAAGTTGGGAGTCTGGAGTTGGGAGTTGGAAGTCTGGTGCCCCGGGCACGAAGGCCTGCGGGGCAACGAAGAGGCGGACTGCGCAGCTCGAGGTCTCACTAGCCGAGCGGCAGATCACACCCTTCTTCAGCCCCCGACAGACCGACGAGCGACCCACGAGTAATTAACGACAGGTCAACGAATACTACAAGACCAACGGCTCGGAAGAACGCAATACGCTCCCCCACACAAAGCTCTCAATAAACTCCAGGCAAGGGACTGGCGCCGCCTGCAAACTAACACATACCCACACTTGTCTCGTCTACACGCAATCTACCCAGACAGTTATACGTCCAAAACATGTCCCTTGTGTAGCAACCACACAGCGACACTCGCGCACATAACACACGAATGCACCGACCGTCCAGGCGACGCAATTTCGCCACGAGTCACAACACACACACTCACTACGTGGTCTTGGGAGGCGAGACTCTCCAAACTGGACCTGGGAAGCCAACTGGCGACCCTCGACCAGGCGCGGCGAGCCGCGATCGCCAGTGGAGCCCTGTCAGAGGGAACCACCAAGGAATAAACCGCGCAACGGTTTCTCCAATAATGAAGTTCCTCCTCCTCCTCCAGCATAGGCATACGTACACCAGTCGCAAATACATCTACGTAATGAGCTGCATCATAATCTTTCATGCAAAAAAAAGCTATTTCTTTTTCCGACAAGTCAAGAGCACGCCATCGCTGCATACCGCTGCATCACTGCTTTTCAAGTTGCAGCGGCGGCGTAGAGGTAGAGCATCCGCCTGGCGTCCGAGAGGACCGTGGTTCGAATCCCGGTGCCGCGCAATTTTCCACTGGATTAAAAAAAATCCGCGCGTTCACAAAATTGCATAAACAGGCCTGGAGTGCCGCCTGATTCCGGTGACCAGAACCGGTAACGCATTCCCTCACAAGAGCAGGATTGGCCACCCTGGTGCAGTGCTTGACCACAACCTCCTTTGTGAATACAACAATCAAACCATGACCCTCAATTCCCAGCAGCTGCGAAGCAACTGACCACGGCGGCGGTCAGACCTGTGACGCAGCAGAGGGTGCTAAGAATCTCTGTGTCCGGACATGCCGCCATTGGAATCTGAACCTGGCAACATTTAACGCTAGAACGTTACCTAGTGAGGCGGGCAGTAAATGGGATATAATAGGGCTCAGTGACGCTAGGAGGACAAAAGAAGCAATATACAGAGCTAAAAAAAAATGGCTGTGGCTTAGGTAAGGTTAAGCCCAGGATGCGAAGCATACTAGCCTTTATTTTAGTTGTTGAACCACTGTTTTAGCCTGGTGAACTGCTGTTGCTTGGCTATATTTGGTTCGGCTAGACGAAGAAACAACTCATGCATTACTGCTTCGCCTTCAAGAGTGGAACGCGACAGCGTTCCCGTCGACCCGCCAAGGGGTGTAAGACAATGGGCTACAGGGCAGCGACTACGCGCCCCGCATTGGACGCGGTGAGCGTCGAGCAAAGCAGCGTTCGGCGCGGCAACGAAATGTGCGCCTGAGCAAGAGACGCACGCCTTAGAAACAGCTCGTTTCTAAGGCAACACCGCATTCACTAGAGGCACTTTTGTACCGCTTTGAAGCATCGTACTCGTGGCTCAGTGGTAGCGTCTCCGTCCCACACTCCGGAGACCCTGGTTCGATTCCCACCCAGCCCGTCTTGCAAGAGTTGAGCCAAAGCCACTTCTCCTCTGTCGTGACGTCACGGTGTCACGTGGTTTCAAGGCGACACCGCCGCGCCTGAGGAGCTGGGCTGAGCTCTCGTAATATGCTTCGCATAAAAGCGGGCACGTCCCGTGCTACCAGAGCTTAGCAGAGAGGCGAGAGCTAGGGGTCGGATTCCTGATTAACAAGGATATAGCTGGTAACATACAGGAACTCTGTAGCATTAACGAGAGGGTGGCAGGTCCTTTTGTGAAACTTAATAAGAGGTACACATTGAAGGTCGTACAGGCCTACGCCCCTGCATCCAGTCACGAGGACCAGGGAGTCGAAAGCTTCTACGAAGACGTGGAATCGGCGATGGGTAAAGTCACAACAAAATTCGCTATACTGATGGGCGACTTCAATGCCAGGGTAGGCAAGAAGCAAGCTGGAGAAAGGTCAGTGGGGGAATAGGCACAGGTCATAGCAGAGGAGAGTTATTAGTAGAGTTTGCAGAACTGAATCATTTGCGGATAATGAATACCTTCTTCAGCAAGCGGCATAACCGAAAGAATGGAAGTGGAGCAGCCTTAATGGCGAGACTAGAAATGAAATAGACCTCATACTCTGCGCTAACCCTGGTATCCTACAAGATGTGGACGTGCTCGGCAAGGTGCGCTGCAGTGACCATAGGATGGTAACATCTCAAATTAGCCTAGACTTGAGGAGGGAACGGAAGAAACTTGTACATAAGAAGCCGATGAGTGAGTTAGCGTTAATATGGAAAATACAGGAATTCCGGATCAAGCTACAGTATAGGTATTCGGATTTAACTCAGGAAAAGGACCTTATTGTTGAAGCAGTGAATGACAATCTTATGGGTATCATTAAGGAGTGTGCAATAGAAGTCGGTGGTAACTCCGTTAGACAGGATGCCAGTAAGCTATCGCAGGAGACGAAATATTGATTAAGAAACGCCAATGTATGAAAGCCTCTAACCCTCCAGCTAGAATAGAACTTGCAGAACTTTCTAAGTTAATCAACAAGCGTTAGATAGCTGACATAAGGAAGTATAATATAGATAGAATTGAGCATGCCCTCAGGAACGGAAGAAGCCTGAAAGCAGTGAAGAATAAACTAGGAATAGGCAGGAATCAGATGTATGCGTTAAGAGACAAAGCCGGCAATATCATTGCTATTATGGATGAGATCGTGCAAGTGGCTGAGGAGTTCTATAGAGCTGTATACGGTACCAGTGGCACCCACGACGATAATGGAAGAGACAATAGCCTAGAGGAATTTGAAATCCCACAAGTTACGCCGGAAGAAGTAAAAAAAGCCTTGGGAGCTATGCAAAGGGGGAAGGCAGCTGGGGAGGATCAGGTAACAGCAGATTTGTTGAAGGATGGTGGGCAGATTGTTCTAGAAAAACTGGCCACCCTCTAGACGCAATGCCTCATGACTTCGAAGGTACCGAAATCTTGGAAGAACGCGAACATAATACTAATCCTTAAGAAAGGGGACGCCAAAGACTTGAAAAATTATAGACCGATCAGCTTATCGTCAGTTGCCTACAAACTATTTACTAAGGTAATCGCAAATAGAATCAGGAACATCTTAGACTTCTGTCAAGCAAAGGACCAGGCAGGATTCCGTAAAGGCTAGTCAACCATAGACCATATTCACTCTATCAATCAGATGATAGAGAAATGTGTGGAATACAACCAACCCCTATATATAGCTTTCATTGATTACGAGAAATCGTTTGATTCTGTCGAAACCTTAGCAGTGGAGGCATTACGGAATCAGGGTGTAGACGAGCCGTATGTAAATATACTGAAAGATATCTATAGCGGCTCAACAGCCACCATAGTTTTCCATAAAGAAAGCAACAAAATCCCAATAAAGGCGTCAGGCAGGGACATACTCCAAGGCTATTCACAGCGTGTTTAGAGGAGGTATTCAGAGACCTCGATTGGGAAGAATTGGGGATAAGAGGTAATGGAGAATACCTTGCGATTCGCTGATGATATTGCCCTGCTTAGTAACTCAGGGGACCAACTGTAATGCGTGCTCCTTGACCTGGACAGGCAAAGCAGAAGGGTGGGTGTAAAAATTTATCTGCAGAAAACTAAAGTAATGTTTAATAGTCTCGAAAGAGAACAGCAGTTTACGATATGTAGCGAGGCACTGGAAGTGGTAAGGGAATATATCTACTTAGGGCAGGTAGTGACCGCGGATCCGGATTATGAGACTGAAACAATCGATAAGAATGGGCTAGTGTGCGTTAGGCAGACGCTCTCAGATCATGAACAGCAGGTTGCCATTATCCCTGAAGATAAAAGTGTATATCAGCTGTGTATTACCAGTACTCACCTAAGATGCAGAAATCTGGAGGCTTACGAAAGGGGTTCTACTTAAATTCAGGACGACGCTACGGGCTATGGAAAGAAGAATGGTGGGTGTAACTCTAAGGGTGTAAGAAGAGAGCAGATTGGGTGAGGGAACAAACGCGAGTTAATTAGTTGATATCAAGAAAGCGATCTCGGCATGGGCAGACCATGTAATGACGAGGGAAGATAACTGGTGGTGATCAGGGGTTACGAACTGGATTCCAAGAGAAGGGAAGCGTAGCAGGGGGCGGCAGAAAGCTAGGTGGGTAGAGGGGATTAAAAGGTTTGGAGGGACAACATGGCCACAATTAGCACATGACCAGGGTACTTGGAGAAGTTTGGGCGATGCCTTTGCCCTGCAGTGGGCGTAGCCAGGCTCATGATAATGATGATGATGATGATTTACCTTTTACTTTCCCTATGAATTTTTTTTTTCAAATATGGGAGTACAGGGGCACTTGTTACAATGTCCTGCTAAATGACTCCCATAGCAATTCTTTAGGTTACTGCTGTGCTGACGAGCTCCGTCATTGAAACGTTGTCCCACTTGCCCCATATAAGTTTTTCCCCAAGTCGGCGGTATCTGATAAATAACATTGCGCCTGCGGTCAGTTGCAGTCATTATCTAGCCATAAAATGGCTGGAAAAATTCAAGTAAACTTCCAGTTGGCAGTCAGCGCTTGTCTGTGGTGTTTGTTTCCTCGTGTCCTTGTTGGCGCTGTGTAACCTCAGTTCTAAATATGAACAACCTATCCCTCAGCAGATCTTACTCAGATCTTTCTTTCGTATAAGAAATGCAAAGATGGGTCAGGTAAAAAGTTTATTTTTTTCTGAGAACAGCATTTTAGTGTAGCTGCCTTCCGATTCAAATTGCCTATTGTGTTCAGGATAAGGTGTTGCATAATCTTCAAGCGTGAGGCAAGCCTGGTTTGCATTCTATAGTTGCCCAGTAATTTTCTGCTGCTGTGATGGTACTTATTATCAATGTATGCGAGCTTGGAAGTGTGTTATGTCTGCTTTGAGGACTCGCTCGGGGCAAGGGGTCTGCAGTACGGGGGATTTCTCTAGGGACTCGTGGGTTAATATATGGAGATGCCAATTCGCTATTTCTCCAGCGAGGGATTACGAAGCACCTATTTTACAAATATTGCTCCCATGACTGATACCTACATGGTCTGTTTCCTCGCAGAACATAATGAAGCCAACAGACAAATGGCTCTGGTTTTTAATTTAAATGAATAAGAATAATGAGAAACGAATGTTGATGAAAAGGCAACTTGCTGCTAATGGCAGCCGAAACCACATCTTTTGCATTACCAGGTGCCTGCTCCTAAGTTTCCTTTACAATATGATTCCTGTGGTTAAAACAGCATATGCTTCGTCTGCTGCCATGCCTTTAAACTGTGCTGGCTAAAACTCTCCATTGCCAGATTTTGTACACAATAACAAATGCCAAAATAAGTGGATGGGAGGATAATTGTCACAGCACAAATGTTACAGCAGCGTATGTGGTAGCTGGTGGGTTTGTTTCCAACATTGGCGAGTTGCCTTCTTGTCCACACTCATTTTGCTTTTCCTTATAATTCTACATTCAAATTAAAAATTCACAATTACTTTTGTGCTTTCTCCCTTTTTGATTTATTGTCTGTTGGCTTCATATAGTTGTAACAAAAGACTGGGACCCTCGGTTCCCCATCTCATTTTCTGAAAATATTGAATTCTTGCTGGCCAGTTCTAGCCCGAGTGTTATTGCAGCAGCATTGTCAGCCTGTATTCTCACTTACCCGCCGTGGTTGCTCAGTGGCTATGGTGTTAGGCTGCTGAGCACAAGGTCGCGGGATCGAATCCTGGCCACGGCGGCCGCATTTCGATGGGGGTGAAATGCGAAAACACCTGTGTACTTAGATTTAGGTGCACGTTAAAGAACCCCAGGTGGTCGAAATTTCCAGAGTCCTCCACTACGGCGTGCCTCATAATCAGAAAGTGGTTTTGGCACGTAAAACCACATAATCTTTTGTATTCTGACTCGCACAGTGCTTGATGAGTGAACGAAATCGGTACAACCTTTTGGCCACGTCCTCAACTGCTTTGTCTATGCAGGATGCCGAAACCATATAGAGTGGTAAGATTCCCCAAAGAAGATGATAATTTGGCAGTTGTGCCAGCATCCTGACTGAGTGAAGACGAGGAGTTTTGGTTCTGGCCCCTGTATGTCAGGGGTTCAGAAGTAGCGACCATGGTGCATAAGCAAGTTCCTCCAGCAGAAGATAGGGGAAAGTATCCTGTTGTTGTGATGGCGAGGTGCAATAAGTGACTACATTGATAATATATTCTGCTTTTTCCTTGCCTCATTATTTTTTTATATTGCTTTGGACATGTGAGATTAATTATAAGACTGAAATGATCTTGTAATAAGTGACACAGTTCTGAATTTTTGACATTCTGGAATTAAACATTACTAAGTGTAAATTTGTGTGTTTCTAGGTCTACTAACACAATGCCTGTTTACCTTTTAAATAACATAATATAGGAACCTGCATCTTCGTATAAACATCTTGGCGCACATATCACCACTAACCTAACTTGGAATGTGCACATAGCATACATTGTAAACGACTCAAACCATTTGCTTGGATATGTTTGTCACAGTTTTTCCAAATCATTCTTTATTGAAGAATCTCTTATATAACTGATTAATTTGATCAAAGCTTCAATGTGGGATTCATTTCAGGAAAGTTCATCGCATGCAATTAAAATGATGTAGAAAAATACTGTTTGTACTGTACCATCCCTTGCTGGTCGTTGCAAAATATATAACTTAGTCCTTTTTTGTAAGTTACATTACCATCCACACTTGCGTCACAACTCTCCCTCTCCAGTTAGTTTCCAACCGACTGAACTACATTCATAAAGTTGGTATGCTGTCGTGCAGAACTTGTACTTTCCTGGAACTCGTATATACCACATAAATTGAAAGAGTGGAATTGCCTTCCATTCCAAATGGCTCAAATTCAAGATTATGAGTTCTCTATGAGTGCAAAAACTGCAATGCTTTAAGCCTTCATGTGCTAAATGTATAAATTACTGTATAACGTTTTCCTTCTGTTTTTACCTAATATTGTGTACTGTATTAACACTGTTTTGTCTGTTTATACTATTATTGGGACAGCTAACACTGGATAAGTAGGAATTTCATTGTTTTGGGCTTAATCTTTCTGTGACCATACAAGGATTTACCCTGAGGGGAAATAGTGTCCCACCTGTTATATAAAAAGCTGTAAAAACAAAGATACTGCTACACAAGCAAAACCAAGTGCATGTTATTCAGAGCCCATTTGAGAAATCACCAGTAATTTATTGTCCCTTAGTATATAATTAGTGAATTAAAGATGGCTAACTCTTTTAATTTCAATGTGTTGCTTAGGAAATTGTAGACCAGTGTAAGAAATAAAACAAGATGCCTCTAGCAAGGTGCACATCAACTTTTCTTGTGAAGAGAAGCCTGCAGCTATGAAAAATACCATGCGTCTGAGCACCCATCTTCAAAAGGTTGCAGTGCCATCCAACAGTCTCAACAGAAAAGTAAACTGTTCATCGCAAGCTCACCACTCAGAGTAGCGCACTTCTTTTCTATTGGTATTCAATAATATCAGGGAGCTGTTGGTGCATTGTGGAAAGAATATTTGTGTTATTGTCAATGATCGGGCCTGCTTGCTTACCCAAGACAGTTTCATCATCGTCATCAGCCTGGTTACTCCCACTGCAGGGCAAAGGCCTCTCCCATACTTCTCCAACAACCCCGCTCATGTACTAATTGTGGCCATGCCGTCCCTGCAAACTTCTTAATCTCATCCGCCCACCTAACTTTCTGCCGCCCCCTGCTACACTTCCCTTCCCTTGGAATCCATTCCGTAACCCTTAATGACCATCTGTTATCTTCCCTCCTCCTTACATGTCCTGCCCATGCCCATTTCTTTTTCTTGATTTCAACTAAGATGTCATTAACTCGCGTTTGTTCCATCACCCAATCTACTCTTTTCTTATCCCTTAAAATTACACCTATCATTCTTCTTTCCATAGCTCGTTGCGTCGTCCTCAATTTGAGTAGAACCCTTTTCGTAAGCCTCCAGGTTTCTGCCCCGTAGGTGAGTACTGGTACGACACAGCTATTGTACACTTTTCTCTTGAGGGATAATGCCAACCTGCTGTTCATGATCTCAGAATGCCTGCCAAACGCACCCCAGCCCATTCTTATCCTTCTGAAGACAGTTTCATGGCACTGCAAATCCATGCGCATGACATTTTTCATATTTCATGGGGGGGTGGGGGTGTTCATTGCTAGAAAAAATAAACACATAATGCGTTCCTTGCTGGAAACAGCTTGTTCTGATGGCATTTACCTAGATTACGTCTTGACAATTAGAACAAATAAAACATTGTCTAAATGCTTTGCTACTTGGATGTTGGGCGTTATGAATACTAGCTCTGTTCAACTGGACTCTGAAGATCATGTACTTACTTTTCTTTGTGTAATGCTGATGAGTAATTTCCTGATGCAGAAAAACTAATTTTTCGGTTTAGTGTCCCTTTAAGCCCACGGTGGCTAGGACGAACAACGAGTTCTGTCATGCCCCCCTTAAAATTTATTTTAAGGTTTATGCATGATACACTTTATGTTAAATATAGTTGTAATTATTAGCAAGCGCCATTGTTGCGTGTCCAGCAAAATAAACAAGCCTTTGTGTTGTCTTCTTATGAACAATTTTCCCCCGCCTAGCTTGCGGTGCCTGTATCCTTATAATTAGCAATGGCCTGAATATTAACAGCACACTTTTTGTCCAGTCGACTCACTCTTGTCATTTTTGACCGACATCTTGCAGGTATAAAACTACCTTAGAAATATAAATAGCTTGTTCAACATCTGAATTTATAAACAGTGCACCTAGAGGCTTGCACTTTTTTGCCAGTTTGAATGTTTCCATCCTAAGTTATAGCAAATGCAATCTGCATTTCTGCATTGGGAAAGGGACTTGTAATAATAACTGGCTATTAAGACATTCTCAGGGGCTTGACAGTCTGATGTGTCATAACATTGGCTGTGGGCACTGTGTGCAACTGAAAACTTGCAAAGAATAAAAAAAACCATGAGAAACTAATTTTTTAGTGTCATTTCTTCAGTTCCTGAGTTATGTTAATTTGTACCACTGATACTTTGACATCATCGTGGCTGTGCAAACTTATGCGCAATGTCTATGCAGCTTGCTGCGGGCATTTTCAGTGGTCACAAATTTCTTGTTTATGACATTTGTCTTTTGCAGAATGTTGCCTGCACACCTTATCAGCTTGCTTGTTGTTGTAGTGTCTGTTATAATCTGTATTGAATAGTTTTTCTTTGTTCAAAGGCACTTATGACAAGGCTGTACGGAGAGTGAAGAAGGCGGAATCTCTGTCTGCTGTTGGTAGTACAGAGCATTCGGGTAATTGCTTCTGTCTTTTTTTTAATGCTGGTGCTTATGGGAGAGGGTAAGAAAAGTTGAGATCACGGTCACATTTACAGAGCAGTCGCTCTGCTGACTGAGCTGATCAGGAAGCTAGCAGATGTTGGCATCAGGCTGAAGTGGCAAGTCGATGTACATGCAATAAACGTTAGCAGGATACAGTGCAGCACCTTCCAGATTAATTTAACCTTGTGTTGCCATGTGCTTGCCTCCTGGGTAGCTCTATAACCGTCCCAAAAAATGGTGGTGTATGGTTGAGTACATGAACCAAAATTATCTTTCTTTTACTGCAGTACTTTTCTTTCTCCAAGGAAGCTGTATGGATTTTCTCCCCACCCCCCCTTTTTTTAGCTTCATCCTATTTAAACAGCTCACTTTTTCTTCCGTGACTGTACCTTTGCCTTGCAAAGGTAAGAATTGTTAATTTAGTATACAGGGTGTTTCGTGTAACTTGAGCCATACATTAAATATATGCAAATGCCATGTAGCTGGACTAAACCAAGCTAATGTTATTTGCTGTCGCTTGGAGATACTGAGATTTGTTTAATATTCTGCATAAATGCATAATTAGTCATAATTAATCGTCTCAAATATTACAATTAGATTTAAACAAACTCTAAAACACGGCACTAAAGAGTGCAAGCTTACGGCCTCTAAATCACTCATTAGACCTGTTTTAGAGTATGCTTCTGTAGTGTGGTCGCCTTATCGCATACAGGATATTTCCGAATTAGAATCTATTCAGAAAAAAGCTGTTAGATTTATTTATGGCCGTTACGACCGTATGTTTTCACCGTCATGCCATGCACACACTTTATCACTGGACCCATTGTCGTTTCGTCGCAGGTGTGACCGCCTAATCCTGCTGCACAAAATCGTTCACGGATCATCTAACATTGAAGCGCCTATCTCGCTAACCACAGCTACTGCGCGAGTAACCCGACGTACTCACCCATTAAACATAGATCCCTTCGTTCCAAAAATAGATTGCTACAAGTTTTCTTTTTTTCCACACACTGTTGAGTTATGGAATAACTTAGATGGTTCTCTGCGTTCATTGCCGACTAATCAATTTCAGAAAGAACTGCCTAACCACGTTGGTTGACATGTTATGTTCATAAGTTATGCAACCCACCTCTGCTATGTCTCTAAAATGAGATAGCAGTATTTGTAAATAAAAAAATAAAAAAATAAACATAAAAAGTGTGAATGACAACATTGTAGAACATGAGAAACTCCTGATACAGCTTCCTGTTGCTCAATACGTGCTACATAAAATTTGTTTTTCCAAGCATGAAAGCAGTCTGTGAATACACGCAAAGTGCCTTGAGCAGCCAGTCATGTGGCATTTTTGCGTGTATTAGCTGGCTTGTTTCACGCTCGGAAAAACACTTTTATGTAGCACGTATTGAGCAACAGAAAGCTGTATCAGGAGTTTTTCATGTTGCTCTGCAATTTTCTCATTGACACTTTTCCTCTAGTTATAATATTGGAAAATTGAATAATTAGGGCTAATTATGTGCTTAAGCAGAATGCAAAAATAATCTTAGCAGTTCCTAGCGACGGCAACCAATATTACGTTGGTTCGTGCCCATATATTCAAAGTTTAGCTGCATTTATGTGAAACACCCTGTATAGTGCCTCACAAATAAATGTATACATGCATAAATATTCTTTTCAGGCAATGATACTTGTCATGGTGGTGAAGACGAGGATGCAGCTGCATCACCTCGACTCGACCTGCCTGCACCGCCCTGTAAGCTTTCTATAAAATAACTATGCAATGTGTTTATTTGAACAACTCTGGTCTTTTTATTGGGGTTCCTAAAACCAATGCAGTCACCATTAGGGTCGAACACGTGTGTGATGACCAGCCAAGTGTGAGTTCTCAAATCACGTTGAATTTTAGGATCTGAATAACAAAAAAACTTCGTCCCATGGAAATGTATGGGCTTCAGCCACAACCTTTCGTTGGGATCTAAAACACTGGAGTTGACTTATTGGAAGTCTGCTGTAGTAGCACCTTTATTTTGCCTGTGGCTGCAAAGCTTGTCACTGTGTTGCTGTGCAGACCAATACATATGCACAAGTCAGCATTTGTTATGGCTTATCTGAGCGAAAAATATAAAAGCAGATGACGCTGAAACTCCCTTGCTATTTTAATGCACTAAAGCAGCACTGAAACACCCGTTGATCTTACCGAGCAAACACATTCTTCATGTAGCGAATGGAGATAACAAGCAGTCCATACCGACAGCTTTCCAGAGGGCTTCTGCTCGCCAAAAAAAGTAGTGACCGGCTTCCAGGTGATATTATGTGGTACCAGCCCATAGAGAATGGTCATTAGGGAATTGTTTTTGACGAATTACTTGTGTCCACTCCCTGCCAGGTTCATTACAGGTTATCAGGAAGTCAGAACCTTTAACTGCAGCTATCAAACGGGCTATGTGCTTTCAGATGCCTAGAGCTCTTCCAGGAAGGCAATCTTTAAATGTTCCCAAGAAGTTTAGAGAGATTCTAAATAGTTGATACAACTTGAAAAATGGCCCATCGTGTGATAAGCCCTGATCATTTGTCACAGGCAAATTTGAAAAGTGATTTTAATAGTGCATTTAAAATCAGCGTCCCCCAAAACAAACTTCTTTGTATGCCGTTTCGGCTTTATTGTACATTGTGTTTATCGCCTACCTTGAGTCTCCTGTTCTTGTAAAACCCTAGTGTCTGCCACCAGATCGCTATACAGAACTCGGAAGTTATCAATCAACTTTATTTTGATATCGCACCATATTGTGTGCAATGCCGTTTCTAGAGTAGTTATTGTTCTCAGTGTTCCATTTATTTATTTATTTATTTAGGAATACTGCAGGCCTTAAAAGGCCCAGGCGGGAGGGGAAAGGTACATAAAAAAAGAAAACACAATAGATTGAAGAAGGAGTACAAAAGGCTCCGGAAAATGTAATAGAAAGTAGGAATGCATGATGACTAAAGAACGTATATAATGCTTAGAGAGTGGCAAATACAAATTGAAACACTGTTTCATAAGCACAATTTCGAAGCACTGGAAATGTAATAGAGAAAAAGAGGAGTGTATAACTCAATATTATTACAACGCGTAAATCAATAAATATTGCACAACGATACAAACTCAAGCAATATTTCGTAACAACGAGCACTAATTTTAGATAGTAATAGATGCTATTGAGTCAGTGTTGACAAGTTTGCTATAAGGTAGGCTGTTCCATTCTGTTACTGTGCGCGGAAAAAAAGGAATACATGAAGACATTGGTTCTACCATTATAAGGCGTTAATGAGGTAGCGTGGTGAGGTCTTGTTTGGCGGGCAGTAAATGGTGTTATATAAGGTTCGGGAGAAAGAGATAGTTTATTGTTACTCATTAAGTAAAGAAATTTAAGCCTGTGAACTTTTCTTCTTAGTTGCAAAGACTGAATATTGTGTCAACCATTAACTGACTTGGGGAATCACTTGCGCGATATTTAGAGAAGATGAACCTTACTGCTTTACGTTGTATCATTTCTAGCGCATCGATGTTAGTTTAATACAGGGATCCCATACAATAGCTGCATACTCGAGGTTAGGACGGACAAGAGAGGTGTAGGCGATAAGATGGGTTTCAGAAGGAGCGTGTTTTAATTAATGCCCGAGGTAGCAAAGCTTTTTAAAAGCTGAATCGCAAAGATGAGAGACGTGCAAGTTCCAACCAAGGTTACTGGCTATTGTAACACCGAGGTACTTATATTCATTTACCTCCGTAAGAGGTTTGGATGCTAGGCTATAGCTAAATGACAACTTATTAATTTTTCTAGTGATCTTCATAAATACTGTTTTGTCAATGTTAAGCTGCATATCCCAGCGTGCACACCAAGCTAGTATGTCTTGTAGGTTAGAGTTTAGAGTAACTTGATCTTGTTGGCAGGTGATTTCATTAAAGAGGAGACTGTCATCAGCAAATAGTTTTATTTGTACGCGCTGAGTAACAGTGTTTGCAATGTCATTAATATATACGCTAAATAATAATGGTCCAAGAACACTACCCTGGGGAACACCAGAAGTGACAAGAAGGATACTGGAAGAACAATTATCAACTACTACGAATAGCGTATGTTTGGAAAGATAAGCGCGAACCCAATTTATGAGACGTGAAGGAATGTTGAGACGTTCAAGTTTTGCAATTAGCTTTGCGTGCGATACAAGATCAAATGCTTTCCCGAAGTCTAAAAATATGGTGTCTATTTGCCCTGATTTGTCGAGAGTGCTAGCGAGACTGTGAATCACAGTGGTTAATTGGGTTACAGTGGAGAGACCCTTTCGAAAACCATGCTGCATAGGAGATAGAATGGCTCTATCATCAAGAAATTTATTGATTTCAGAAGCAATAATGTGTTCTAAATATTTGCAACAAGATGAGGTTAGGGATATGGGGCGGTAGTTTGCCACTAGTGATGGATCGCTTGTCCTTATTATCGGAACAATACGAGTAGAAAGCTAGTCGTTAGGAAGCACCGCCGATAAAAGGGATGCACGAAAGATAATTACAAGAAAGCGAGATAGCATTTCGGCGTACCTGCGAACAAACACGTTTGGTAGGTTATGGGGCCCTGGAGACGATTTCGTTTTTGTATTCAGAAGCATAGAAAAAACGCCAGACAAAGAAATAAAACAAAACTCGTCACTGTGTGCTACGCCATTCACACGAGGGGAAACAGGCGAGTTCGAAAAGACACTGTTAAAATAAGCATTGAAGTGACCAGCGATATCTTGCTTAGCGACGACAGGATTGCCCTCATGCATAATATGGTCAACCGATTTACTTTCTTTACTGAGACTTCAAAACTTGGAAGGAGCAGTTCTGATGAAGCTAGGGAGGGTTAACTAGCAATAGCGAAGTTTATCAGCACTGACAGCCTCATTTAATTTTGCTTGAAAAATTATAGTGGTAGATTTAGACACATTTATCAAGTTTTCAAGAACTGCATGAAAGCACCACTGTGTATGCCCTCTTTCCTATGTGTGCATGGCGTTTCCTGTAAGCACTCTGTCACTTGAATGTTTATGCAAGACTTTTAAGGATGGAAATAGAAGTTCTATTGGTATATTTCAAGCTGGTTACAATGATTACGACACTAGGAATGCAATAGCCACTACACTATGTACACATTATGCCAGAACTAAGTAGAATGCCTGTAATTGTACAATATTTAGGCAATATAAAAACGAAGGAAATGTGTGCCCACAAGGTTTCTTGCAGCGAATCATGGGGCTGGGGTCTTCTTGTTTATATAATGGTCTATGAAAAATGACAGTTTGTTGCTCTGTTATTCTGGCACTAACTGTGGAGTAGTGCTCCTCTGCCCTAGCTGCACCAGCTCATGAGGGCATCATAGGCGCATCCCTGGAGCCAGTTGGAAACGGAGGCCCTGAGGAGATCATGCGTGAGTCTCCTTACATCTTTACACAGCCCATAAAAGTTTATTAATTTGGAGGTTGCTGTTATTCTTCAATTCATTCTTCACACTTAAAGGTATGACACTAATGTTGTTGTTGTTAAAACGTTTATTAAAATAACCATAAAAAGTTGCCGCCCCTAGAAAGTGGATTCATCAGGGCAGGGGGGGGGGGCGAAGGAGGGGGTCAATTCATATATTATCGACCAACTGTTATGAGCATCTTCTTGCAAGAGAAAGCTTTATGCTTTAAAATTGCTGTGTTATTTGAAATGTCTGTCCGGCATCATATTTTAAGAAGAGAAGAATGTGTTCAATGGCTATCTTAAATAAGTGCCATAGGTATGGTGCAAAGTTTCTACAAGCAGACTTTTTCCAATCCTTAGATGCTTAAGCAAGAATGATGACGTAACGATGTACAAGATCCGTCCCAATAGTTCTTGCCGTATGTTTTAAAGAAATAATTTCGCTAACCTTTCACGTACTCCCCAATAGACACAATAGAGTGGCTTCACCTCTGTTTCTATTGCTGGAAGCACTCTTGGAAGTCCTTCTGTTAAGCCCTTCAGCAGCAATGTCCTTTCCTGTTGCATTGTAGTCCCATCCCCAAAACCCCTGAGCACCAGGTTGCATACGAGGAACAGAAAAAGTCACGTGGTGCCACATCTAGCTAGCAAGAAGAGTTTTCCAGCAGTTTGTACACTAGGCAACAGACAGCCATATGCAAATGTAGTTCACTTCCTATGAGCATGGCAGGACTGGATTGCACACTCACTCGTGTGTTCCAGTCTGACCATGCTACATGGCGCGGACTCGCTGTCCTGCAGTGATAGTACACAAATTCAAACTGTGAATTTCGAAGCTGTATCAAAAGCTGATTACGAAGCGATATCTGTCAAGGTGTCTAGCCAGGTCTGGCTGGAAGCAATGTTAGCCCTGCCTAGGTGTGCAGTAGTGTGCGTCCACTGTAAATGCTAACTGCCATTTCATGCTAGGTGTGGCCTGTGTAGTGTACATTTAGTGTAGGCTAAACTTATGTGTGGTTTGAGGCTAGTTTCGTGTTCAAAACTGATCGAAATTAGCGAGGTCCTACTGCTACGACACTGATAAGCAGTGTGGCCGAAATTTCATTTCTATGCGCGAGGGTGCGGCTGAGTGTAGCCCGACGATAGTTGGCTTCTTCAGGAAGTGCAGATTTTCGTTTATTTCAGTCTCTTTAGTAAACTGTCTATAAATACACCCAGTAACAGCAAGGAACAAGTGCACAAATTTTTTAATTGGTGTTAGCTATGGGCCAAACCCATGGCGGCCTGTCAGGATCCAGGGATTCTTAGCACCCTCTGCTGTGTTGCTGATCTGACCGCCACCGTGGTGAGTTGCTTCGCAGCCGCTGAAATAGATGAGATTAACGCTAGTAACGAAAAGTGGATGGGCCAAACCCATGGCGGCCTGTCAGGATCCAGGGATTCTTAGCACCCTCTGCTGTGTTGCAGATCTGACCACCGCCGTGGTGAGTTGCTTCGCAGCTGCTGCGGACTGAGGGCCGAGGTTTGATTGTTGTGTTCATATGGGAGGTTGTGGCCAAGTACTGCACCTGGGTGGCCTATCCTGCTCTGGTGAGGGAGTGCATTACCGTTTTTTTTGGTCACCGGGATCAGGCCGCACTACAGGCCTGTTTGTGCAATTTTATCAACACACGTTTTTTTTTAAAATCCGGTGGAAAATTGCGCGGCACCGAGATTCAAACCATGGCCCTTTTGCACGCGAGGCGGATGCTCTACCTTTACGCCACCGCTGCAGCCTGGCAACGTTTAACGCTAGAACGTTATCTAATGACGCGAGTCTAGCAGTGCTATTGGAGAAATTAGAGGGCAGTAAATGGGATATAATAGGCCTCAGCGAAGATAGGAGGACAAATGAAGCATATGCAGTGCTAAAAAGTGGGCATGTCTTTTGCTACCGGGGCTTAGCAGAACGTCGAGAACTACGAGTCGGATTCCAGAATAATAAGAATATAGCTGGTAACGTACAGGAATTCTATAGCATTAACGAGAGGGTGGCAGGTCTTGTTGTGAACCTTAATAAAAGGTACAAATTGAAGGTCGTACAGGTGTACGCCTCTACACCCAGTCATGATGACGAGGAAGTCGAAAGCTTCAATGAAGACATGGAATCGGCGACGGGCAAGGTCAAAGCAAAATACACTCTACTGATGGGCGACTTCAACGCCAAGGTAGGCAAGAAGCACGTTCGAGACAAGGCAGTGGGGGAATGTGGCACAGACACTAGGAATAGCAGGGGAGACTTATTAGTAGAGTTTGCGGAACAAAATAATATGCGGATAATGATTACCTTCTTCCGCAAGCGGGATAGCAGAAAGTGGACGTGGAGGAGCCCGAACGGCGAGACTAGAAATGACATAGACTTCATGCTCTGCGCTAACCCTGGCATCATACAAGATGTGGACGTGCTCGGCAAGGTACGCTGCAGTGACCATAGGATGGTAAGAAACCGAATTAGCCTAGACCTGAGGAAGGAACGGAAGAAACTGGTACATAAGAAGCCGATCAATGAGTTAGCGGTAAGAGGGAAAATAGAGGAATTCTAGATCAAGCTACAGAACAGGTATTCGGCTTTAACTCAGGAAGAGGACCTCAATGTTGAAGCAATGAACGACAATCTTGTGGGCATCATTAGGGAGTCTGCAATAGAAGTCGGTGGCAACTCCGTTGCACAGGATACCAGTAAGCTATCGCAGAAGACGAAAGATCTGATCAAGAAACGCCAATGTATGAAAGCTTCTAACCCTACAGCCATAATAGAACTGGCAAAACTTTCGAAGTTAATCAACAAGCGTAAGATAGCTGACATAAGGAAGTATAATACGGATAGAATTGAACGTGCTCTCAGGAACGGAGGAAGCCTAAAAGCAGTAAAGAAGAAACTAGGAATAGGCAAGAATAAGATGTAAGCGTTAAGAGAAAAAGTCGGCAATATCATTACTGATACGGATGAGATAGTTGAAGTGACTGATAAGTTCTATTGAGATTTGTACAGTACCAGTGGCACCCACGACGATAATGGAAGAGGGAATAGCCTAGAGGAATTTGAAATCCCACAAGTAACGGCGGAAAAACTAAAAGAAAGCCTTGGGAGATATGCAAAGGGGGAAGGCAGCTGGGGAGAATCGGGTAACAGCAGATTTGTTGAAGGCTGGTGGGCACATTGTTCTAGAGAAACTGGCCACCCTGTATACACAATGCCTCATGACTTTGAGCGTACCGGAATCTTGGAAGAACGCTAACCTAATCCTAATCCATATGAAAGGGGACACCAAAGACTTGAAAAATTATAGACCGATCAGCTTACTGTCCGTTGTCTACAAAGTATTTACTAAGGTAACCGGAAATAGAATCAGGAACACCTTAGAGTTCTGTCAACCGAAGGACCAGGTAGGATTCCGTAAAGGCTACTCAACAATAGACCATATTCACACTATCAATCAGGTGATAGATAAATGTGCGGAATATATCCAACCCTTATATATAGCTTTCATTGTTTACGAGAAAGGGTTTGATTCAGTCTAAACCTCAGCAGTCATGGAGGCATTGCGGAATCAGGGTCTAGACGAGCCGTATGCAAAAATACCGAAAGATATCTATAGCGGCTCCACAGCCCCGTAGTCCTCCATAAAGAAAGCAACAAAATCCCAATAAGGAAAGGCGTCAGGCAGGGACATACTCCAAGGCTATTCACAGCGTGTTTAGAGGAGGTATTCAGAGACCTCGATTGGGAAGAATTGGGGATAAGAGTTAATGGAGAATATCTTAGTAACTTGAGATTCGCTGATGATATTGCCTTGCTTAGTAACTCAGTGGACCAACTGCCATGCACGATCACCGACCTAGAGAGGCAAAGCCGAAGGGTGGGTCTAAAATTAATCTGTAGAAAACTAAAGTAATGTTTAACAGTCTCGGAAGAGAACAGCAGTTTACGATAGGTAGCGAGGCACTGGAAGTGGTAAGGGAATAAATCTACTTAGGACAGGTAGTGACTGCGGATCCAGATCCTGAGACTGAAATAATCAGAAGAATAAGAATGGGCTGGGGTGCGTTTGGCAGGCTTTCTCAGATCATGAACAGCAGGTTGCCATTGTCTCTCAAGAGGAAAGTGTATAACAGCTGTGTCTTACCAGTACTCCCGCACAAGGCAAAAACCTGGAGGCTTACGAAAAGGGCTCTACTTAAACTGAGGACGACACAACGAGCTATGGAAAGAAGAATGATAGGTGTAACGTTAAGGGACAAGAAAAGAGCAGATTTGGTGAGGGAACAAATGTGAGTTAATGATATCTTAGTTGAAATCACGAAAAAGAAATGGGCACGGGCCGGACATGTAATGAGGAGGGAAGATAACTGATGGTCATTAAGGGTTACGGACTGGATTCCAAGGGAAGGAAAGCGTAGCTGGTGGCGGCAGAAAGTTAGGTTGGTGGATGAGATTAAGAGGTTTGCAGGGACAACATGGCCACAATTTGTACATGACCGGGGTAGTTGGAGAAGTATGGGAGAGGCCTTTGCCCTGCAGTGGGCGTAACCAGGCTGATGATGATGATGATGATGATGATAGGCCAATGGCAGAGCTGCCTGGGAATGTGCACACTGATGTCAAGAGGCAGTTGCGAGCAGCCGAAAAACGTTGAGGAGACGGCCTGTGTTGAAAAGAGGGTTTATGAAAAAGATGACTCCACACTCCACTTGCGAGCCGCACGTGCTGCACACAAGTGCAAAATTTGGCTGAGACACAGTAGTGTATGTTATCTGGAGAAGGTGTTTTTCACTAAGCAGGATGTATGGTTGAGGAAAATCTGCATTTCGAATTTTGATAAAGTATGAATACTTCTAAAAGAAGCCAAGTATTCTCTAGCCACGCTGCTTATTGGTGTTGTATCCGTCAGGTCTCGCTAATTTCAATTCATTTTTAGAACATTTGACTAGCCTTGAACCACGCGAGACTTAAGGTGAGACCACATGTACACTTGCTAGCTTACTTTCACTCCTGGCTGCTCCTGTATAGACGCATTGATAGACTTATCGTTAAACTATAGACAGTGCCTCTAAATGCAGCATTTTGATGTGGCTACTATATGCGTTGGTCAAGTTGGTGCAATTCAAAGCTTATCTAGAGCAATTAGCACAGCCAGAACTGAGCGTAAGCACGCATTCCGGCCCTGTCGTGCGCCAGAGCAAAAGCAATACAGTTGCATGTAGCTGTATCAGCTATAGAATATCGATAATGCAGTCACCACGATAAGCCTGCTCGCTGAGCTCATCGTGGCTCGCTGAGGTGCTCCAAGTGGTTTCCGGGCAGTCACTATACAATTGCCAATCACCACAGCGGAGTGTGACATTTCCCGAGGCACCTGACATTTCTGCGCAGTTGCGAGTAAGAGCAGGTGCAAGAGAGAAAATCTCGGGGCTTTTGCTCCCTGAATATGTGACTTCTCTGAGACACTACAGAGGATAAGTTTCTGTGCTCGCTTTGTATGCATTTGTCCCTTGGTGTGCGGGCATTGTGGAGTGGGGTTAAGTTTTTACGCTCCGACACTGGCTGGCAACGTTGTGAAGCAGATATGCAGTGGGCATGGACGCCTTATTTGGTGATCACTGTGTCTTAAGGTCGGTCTGACAGACTTTCTCGCGCATGTGGTATCGGTGCTGAGTCAGTCATGCTGGATTATGCCTTTCTGGCGCCTTACGGTGCTCTATGCTAAAAAAAAAAACACCTTGGGATTTTTTCTTGGGTGGAGCAGCAGGGGCTGTAGTAGAGGCTGGGCATGCTCTCCTGGAGCACTATCTTCGCTCTTTTAGGCTTTTCATATGCTGGGACGCTATCTTGTACACGTTCGAAAAGCCAACGTTCGATTTCGCCTCGCGCGATTGTCCAGGCTGCGCCGATATCGTGGCCGAGGCAAATCTAGTCCAATCGCGTGAAGCGGAATCGAAGGTCGGCTTTTCGAACGTGTACAAGATAGCTACGGGATCGAATCTCGGCCATGGCGGCGGCATTTCGATTGGGGTGAAATGCGAAAACACCCGTTTACTTAGATTTAGGTGCACGTTAAAGATCCCCAGGTGGCCGAAATTTCCGGAGTCCTCCACTACGGCGTGCCTCAAAATCTGAAAGTGGTTTTGGCACGTAAAACCCCATAATTTTTTAAAGATAGCGGCCCTGCTTTCCGTTACATTTCAGGAACATTTTTGAACTGATCCAATTTGAGTTAAATAAACACATGGCCCACTGCGGTTGAACGCTATTGCCTGAAACACCACTGGCGACGCTTCAATATCACGCCGTGAGGAGTAGGCATTGTGCCTTCTAGATTTTCCTTATATGCGGCCCGGCCTCTACTACAAGGTCCCTACTGCTCCCCTGGGAATATCGGTGATGTTATATTGAAGGTTGGCGCGAGGAAGATATCATCCAGCACGACTGACTCTGCACGAGCACCGCAAGCACAAGAGGATTTGTCTGACACAGCGATCATCAAATTGGGCATCGTTACCCATTACGTGACCCGTTTCACCGCGCCAACGTCAAAGCGTAAACTCGACCCCACTCGGCAATGCAGGCTGGCAGGCAGGCCCAGGGACAGATGCATACAACACAAGCAAAGAAACTTCTCTGTAGTGCCTAGGCAGTGAGATATTCAAGGCGCAAAAGCCCGCGCATTTCACAAATGTCTTGGGCCTCTGGAAATGCAACGCACCCCTGTACTTACAACTGTAAATTCGCCTCAGGGCAACGTGGCTCCAGGCGCGTGGCATGCCTGCCCGAATGCCTATGTCTCACTGGAACAGGTCGTCTGCTTCCGAAGTTGCATATCTTTGAGGTGTGCCACCATCATGGGCGGAGCTCGTTATGAGTGAACATAAAGACAATGTTTCGTTCACTTGTCAGAAATTGCACCATTGCCATAGAAATAAGTGTGACAAAAATGTGACTTGCTACTTCATGTGTGATAGCTGCATGTATCTATCTAGTAGACTAGTACAGCAAAGGTACTCCACCGTAAGTTAAGGAATAGCTACGGAGTTTTGGTGCATTGTAGGCGCCAAAATCGGAAGTAGTGACATCTTCGCGAACATCCAAAGTCACATTTACACTGCCCACCACGGTGACGTTTAATAGGTGGAGGGTTATAGGTATGCTCCGCTCTGCCGTAGCTTTCGCAGTGCAAAGGAATTGAAGGACCAGAAGCCCCGCGGAGGGGATCAGGGCAATCTTCTGTTGCTTCTGCTGAATGCATTCTACTTCTTGCGGCAAAGTATTTCTGAAATAGTCTGTTTTAACTTCAAGCGCATTTCTTGACTACGATAAAACGTGGTTCAGGGCCTTTGAAATGCCATTACATTAAGCAACAAGCAATACATTTTAGCATCCCGTATTGCAAAAAGCGGCGTCTTCCAGCGTCTTCCAGTGTGAAACCAGCGCGTTCGTTGGCACTGGATCGCACTGGGTGCGCTGGCGCTCGCTGGGACTCACTGGGACACCCAGTGAGAACGCTGTTAAGATCTGGGTCACACTGGAAGAGATGCTGGTTCCACTGCCATGACGCTGAGGCACATTGGTTTGTGCTGTACAGGCGCTGGTTCTCGCTGCAGTTCTCTGGTTCGCACTGGGAACTGCGCTGGTTGTGTTTGTGCCGCGCTCGTTCCTTTACGCAAGGACGAGGGCTGCTGAATATTAAATTCTTTATGCAATTTCATCACTTGATACTAGTCTCTTGTCCTAAATGACGCTATATCTTGGGGTCCTAACACTCTATTTCGCGTCGCAGCTTGAAATAAAGGTGCGTGAGCTACCCTGTTTATATGCATGCACATTCGACACTGAAGATCACTTTTTTTTTGCAGTTTCCCTTTTGACTGGGCGGATAGCTAAATTCTTGAACGAAACCACGCTAAAGCAGAGGACGCCCCATTTTTTAGCAGTTCGCACGTAACATATGACTGGGAGTTGTCGCCATTGTCGCAGTGTTGTGGAGTGGACATGAAATCCAGAAGTCGTTCAGACGCGCTCGAACCGACCCAGAGTTCGAAGCCTGCCGCTGATTGATAATTATCGAACCGATAACAAAGCTGAGGCGATTCGTGCGCTTCCACTTTCCGTATTGTACTAAAAAGAGTTCTGAGGCTCAAATACACACATTTTAGCATTCGCCAGCTACCCGCGCCGAGATAGGTCCCCACCGAAGCTAAGGCCTAGCGTATCCGCCGAGTCCCTCCGCACGCTATCAGCGCGTCTAGGCTCAGGAATCAAGAAGTCTAACAAAGATAAACCACTTTATATTTCAGCTTTCGCACCGGTGTTCTTAAACAATTTTTTCATGTCTACAGTGCCAGCACAAGAAGCGATGAGCTCCGATGTAACGCGTCATAAACACAGGTATATATCTGGTGTCGCCGAAGGCTCCCAGCACTAGCCTGCGTTTCTCTGACGAAGATATATGACTAGACAGACGTGTCGACTGGAAGGCATCATTGAACTAAGAAAACGTTGCATATCCCTCGCGTGAAGAACAAGAAACGGCTATCGAAATCGGCACTAACAGCCCATACAGCGTCCCGGGTCGGCGGTTCATTTAGGGCTTTTTTCGAAGTTAAAATACTAATCGCACATGAAAATCGATGTTGTGGCACTTCCAAGCATACTACTGAATAAGGACAGCGACGTTTTCTCTCTGGTACAGGCGTGAGCTTTAGTTGCTGGGCGATAGCACAGCTATCATGTCTGTGCGAGACGTGTCTCTGTGAAACTAAAGCTGCTTCTCGATTTTGACATGGCAAATTATCCGTTCATGTTCATCTGTTGGCGTGGTACAAAATAAAGAAAAAAACAGTTGGCGTGGCGCGGCGGTAAAGTACCGGGCTTGGTATCTGTAGGTCCGACGATTGAATCCTGGTCGGAGCATTTTCGTTGTTACGTTTTTTTGTCTTTTTTTATTGCACTAAAACGCTCTCTGTTGCTTTCTGTATTTAAAAAATATATATACGGTGTCTAGGCACCACATATTTAACGCGCTTGAGCTGTTTTTCGCACTATTAGCCAGCGCCTCCCAGTACGCTGCGCCTGCCCAATGCCGCAGCATCCAGCGCGCGGCACTGGACACTGCATACTGGGTACTGGGTTTTGCAATAGGGTAAAAAAACAACAACCTGGAACGTCTAAACATGTAGCAGTTTGACTCGGCATACTATGACGCATACAGCTGCACGCTTAGTTTTGTGTATGCATTTTGTTAGTATGTTTACCTGTGCTTTAGTTCACCAGCTGTCTCAGTACTTCGCTCTATTGCTTTACTACTTCTTCATATCTAAATTTTCTTCCTTCATACCTTCAGTTTATAAGAACAGAATTTTTGAATGTAAGTCAAGCACATAGAACTGGTTCTTTCGCAACACTTTGATAATGTAACTTGTTGAGGGGCTATTTTCCCCATAAATTGTGGAACATAACAACTACTTTACTGTTCCCATGAAATGAAAAACAAAGCCATATTATTACTGGTCCTACTTATTTTCGTGACATCTTTAAACAGATTTTCACCAACAGTTAAGCATTTGCATAGGTCCTTGAAACCTTTGAAATTGAAATGTGTTTTCAAGGCCCTTGAAAAGCCTTTGAATTTCATGAGTGATACAATCAAAAATCGATTATGCGACTCGCTTTCTATGGTGAATCAATGTGGACCCGGCAAACTTCCCACGTTAAAAACAATAGTATAAAAAGCTGACACCGCCGCGAGTGCTCGGGCATTTCGTTTCGTATGACTTCCATAGAACTGGAAAACCCCACAGTGGGCAAGAACAAGACACCGGCACTTGGTGTTGGCTCTCATCCCATGTTTATGGTGCTTTTATCACCCCTCGTTAGAAGCTAGAAGTAAGGAACTTGCGGGTGATCAAGGCTGGACATTTCGAATATAACTATTTGTATTTATAGTGCAATAAAGCTGTCTAAAGTGTTTTGGAAGTGTTATAGTAAGAAATGACAAGAGATGCTGTTCTGAAACCAGAAAAAGCTTTGGCAGGGCCTTGAAAGTCTTTGAGTACCCGTGAACCTTTGTCGCTGAGACCTGTACGAATCCTGGTACTTTTACATTTACCGGAATGCTCTGGAATAACCAATCGAATGCGCCACAAATGATTTCCTTCTGCTATGAAGTAAATCTTTTTGTGTTTCAGTGGTGGTGTTTCGGGTGCAGCTGGAGGTGCTACAGCAGAACAGGGAGCTGCATCATGAGCTGCACCATCTGAGGCACGAGGTACGGGTCATGTCTGAGAGGCTACATGAAATTCAGTTTCTCGACAGGACCCGTACCACGCCTCAACCTACACAGCGTACGGTGCCTGCCATTCTTCCTTGGCTACCTGAAAATAATGTGGAGGAACTGGAGGCAGCAGAGGCAGCGGTAAACAATAAGGCTGTGGCTGCCACCTTGGTTTGTACTCCTCGTTTATTTTTAATTATAAAGCTATGTAACATGTTGATGTTCAGTGCTGTTTCATGGCCCATGCTGTGGGTCCTATGTTATGGATCTTTTGCATCACACACACTAAAGAGTTTATAGAAATACTCTTTTTCTCTGCTGTATAGTTTTTAATGATATATTTGGACTGGACCTACATTTCTTTAAGATGCATCTAAATCTAAGTGTAGACTAGTGTAGAAATGTGCCCATGACTGCCAGGATCTAATGTGTGAGCTTGAGCTGAGCAACGCTATAGCCACTAAGCTACCATAGGGGCTTGCTCTCTCTGTAGAGATACATTTATGAAGCAGGAATAGGTTGTTGAGATGATGAAAAAGCATTGCTGATACAAAGTGCAAACTGTGCCAGCTTTCAATAAAAGGACACAATGCAGAACACTTCTGAATAAATTATTTTTGTTGGACTAGTTGGTCCATCGTGAATGATAAATAGTTGTGAAAACAAGTGGGACACGGTACAGAAAAAGAGGGGCAGTAATCCTCTGTATATACTGTATTTAAGTCGTTTTAATATAAGGTATTCTAAAAACAATTGGTCGAAAATTGCACGACATTTGGATATGCAATCGAAACTGCATTTGCAGAGTCTACTGTACAGGCTGTCGAATTTCCCCATTGCTTGCATACTAACCAGCACTATCACATTTTTCTGGCACAAGTTCATGAAACAAGCTCCTCAACTGTGTAATTTCATGCACTGATTCAAAGCACTTTCCAGAACATTAGCAATTACTTTAGGGATGTAAACACACATACACTGCATCCACTATTACTTTTTATTCCGCTACTCGTGTTTTCCTGCGCCTTGTTTTATCTGCTTCTATGCTGCATTGTGTAAAATTATTTATTATGGGCTTATTTTCTATGCCTGAATGCCAAGGGGGTAGGTGGGAAAGTCAGTCAAATTGCGAACACCTCGAACCATTGCATATGAACATTCATGGCGAAAAAAAAATGCCAACCATATTGACCAAGGCTCCCACAAAGGGGCTGCAACATGGTTTTATATATTTTTTCGCCTTTGTTGCCATCTGTTTTGTTTTTCGCCATGCTTCTTCCTGATCATGTTAGACCTGCAATAAACGTAACATTGACCAAAATACCGTATGTACTCGCATAATGATCGCACCCCTGAATTTTGTAGTCAAAATTTGATTTCTTTTCTGTCCCGCGTAATGATCGCACCCTGAACTTGTCGCAGCGATATGTCGTGTGCCAAGTCTAGCTAATGATGATCGCGCTTGCCATCGGTCGAATGCTACGCGAACGACTCTTGAAGACATACCAAGCGGTCTGCACGCACCAAACATTCTAAAGCAGATGCCCCATTTTATTCCTTTCATCACTTTTCGCACTTCCATGAGAAAAAAAAAACTACAACCAAACTTGCCTCGGCTTTATTATTGGCAGGCTTCATAATGGTTTTGGTCAACAACAACAACATAGAGGGCGCCTTTCCATTCCTCTCGTCTGCACTCGTGAGCACGCAAAAAATGGCGATCGGCAACGATAGCGGCCGCGTTTACACTGATACGTTAGAAGTGTACCCTATTCATACGCCGACGCTTGCAACGCAGCTAAGGTATTCGCCCACTCTTAGCGGAAACGTGCCATATTAGGATAGCAGTGAAGACAAATGCCGCAGTTTCCGCAGCATGCCCACCATGTGTTTCTGTCACTGGCAGCTAAGCGCGCCCATCTCTTTTTAAGTCCCCTCAACGTGGACATGGCTGCGTTATTGTTGCAAAGTTGCCGATATTAACAATATTATTCACAACTGATATGGAAGAAACTGTTTCAATGCGCGTAATGTACTCACGAGAAGAAAAATAATCGCGTTCGGCGCGTTCGGCTTGCTCCGCTGGCCGCCATTTTTGTTTTGGTGTCCCGTACTGACAGCGGCAGCCGCCTGCTTGTCAACCCGCAGCAAATGCGGGACGAAAAAAAGATAATGTTTCTTTTCGTGGGAAATTGAACCCGCCTAATGATCGCACCCATAAATTTGCGTCAATTCTTTTGACAAAATAGTGCTATTATTACGCGAGTAAATGCGGTAGTGTTTGAAGGGGTTAGATGTTCTGGCTTCTTTGTAGAAGCCGAAACGTCCAATACTTTCGACAAGGAAGTGAAAGCAACTGTCAAACCTTTCAATGTCTTACCGTATTTACTCGATTCTAACCCGCGTTTGATTGTAACACGCACCCGTTTTCCATGACCAAAAAATAAAAAAAAGAACCTCAATTGTAACGCACACCCGTTTTCCATGACCAAAGAAGAAAAAAAAAGAAAGAGCACAATATTTGGCATCTCATGCTTTCATATAGAAATACGATTTTCTCTCATTTCGAAAAAAAAACAGATTTATTCCCAATACACTAAAGTTGCGATGAATAAAAACAAATGGAAGCGGCATACGCTTGCCGTCAAGGTTTATGGTGCGCCGGTACGAGTGGCGTGGGGCAACAGATATCACTCGTCGTCGCTTTCAGACAACTCCTTATGGCTATCAACAGACCAAAGCATTTCATCCTTGGTGCCGTCCATGGCATTCGAAATCCCGCACTTTTTAAGGGCCTTGTTAACCATGGCAGACGGGATCATGCACCATGCATCTTTCCCCCATCCAGCAAAGTCCTGCAGCGAGGCATGCTTCATTTTATCGGCGGGTGTGAATTTGTGGCAGCCACTGACAAGCCATTTGGCGTAGAGCGCCCGAATTTCATCTTTCACTGGCTTGCTCAAACAAACATCGAGCGGCTGGAGCTGCGATGTCATACCGCTGGCTATCACAACAAGGTTGGTGTTGCATGCAGCCAGCTTGTCCTTGATGCGCTGGTCAAGGTGGCACCTGAACACGTCGAGCACAAGCATCCGACGTGGACCTAAACTGCCGCTGGGTCTCTTCCGCCAAACGTTTTCAATCCAGTCAGCGATCCATTCCGTGGTCATCCAACCTTTTTCATTTGCGCGCACAATCACGTTACTCGGAAACACTATTCCTTTCGGGAGCATTTTCCGTCTTAAGATAAGATACGGGGGCAGCTTGTGCCCATCCGCAGTGGAACAAAGCATTGGGGTGACTAGTTTTTTCGTGGCCGGAAGACAAAATGTGCACTTGCTTCGCCCCCTTCTTTTCGACGGTTGTGGTGGCAGGCATGTCATAGTAGAGTGGCGTCTGGTCGGCATTTAAGGGCCGTTTATAGTCCGACGTAACGCGCTCGCGCACGCTACGTTACGTTGGCGAAAACAACTCCTTCTATAGTGCGACGCACTGCAGCGCCGACGTAACCGGCGGCTGCCAGCGCGCCCCGACGGGCCCGGCGCAGATTTGGCTCCTGCTCCATTCGCACGCCGGCACCGCCGACTGCGTCGACCCACAATGCATTGCGCGCGAAGAAAAAGGCGCCAACACAACTCCGCAGACGGCTTTTGCGGACGGCGCACGACTTGGCGAAAGTTCTGCGCATGCTCCGAAGATAGGAGCCGACGGCGCGCGCGTTGAAGTGTAGAGGGGATGGCCTCCCGGCTGGCGCAGCGCAACCGACGTAGCGTGACTGACCGCGAACGACGCTCGCCCGCGCGCCGATAACGTCGGACTATAAACGGGCCTTTACAATCTGTCTGAACCGGTAGCCGTTTCTATGGAGTAACTTCAAAACTTACCGCTAGAAACCGTGTAATTCATTTTCATATTCTTCGGGCAATTTTTGGCATATCCCTGTCGGCCTTCGAAGAGAAAAGCCTTTTCTTTTCATACAATTTGATAGCCAGCACATGCTCGCTTTGAAGTCACTCCGCGTTAGCCCTTTATGTAGGGCTAAAGGGCCATTTAAGGGCCGTTTAAAGTCCGACGTAACGCCCGCGCACGCGCACGCTACGTCACGTCGGCGAAAACGACCCCTCTATAGTCGGGCGCACCGGCGCAGCCAACGTAAAGGCCCGTTTATAGTCCGACGTTATCGGCGCGCGGGCGAACGTCGTTCGCGGTCAGTCACGCTACGTCGGTTGCGCTGCGCCAGCCGAGATGCCATGCCCTCTATAATTCAACGCACGCGCCGTCGGCTGCTATCTTCGGAGCATGCGCAGAAGGTTCGCCAAGTCGCGCGCCGTCCGCAAAAGCCGTCTGCGGAGTTGTGTTGGCGCCTTTTTCTTCGCACGCAATGCATTGTGGGTCGACGCAGGCGGCGGCGCCGGCGTGCGAATGGAGCAGGAGCCAAATTTGCGCCGGGCCCGTCGGGGCGCGCTGGCAGCCGCCGGTTACGTCGGCGCTGCAGTGCGTCGCACTATAGAAGGAGTTGTTTTCGCCAGCGTAACGTAGCGTGCGCGAGCGCGCGCGCGCGTGCGCGTTACGTCGGACTATAAACGGCCCTTTTTTAACCGGCGGCTTCCAACGCGCACCGACGGGCCCGGCGCCGATATGGCTCGTGAGCCATTCGCGCGTCGGAGTCGGCGGAACTCTCGCACCACAATGGATTGCGCGCGAAAAAAAGGCGGCAACACAACTCCGCAGACGGCCTTTGACGTCGGCGCGCGACTTGCCGAACATTCTGCGCATGCTCCGAAGATAGCAGCCGATGGCGCGCGCGTTGAAGTATAGAGGGGATGGCATCTCGGCTGGCGCAGCGCAACCGACGTAGCGTGACTGACCGCGAACGACGCTCGCCCGCGCGCCGATAACGTCGGACTATAAACGCGCCTTAACTGCATCGCGCGTACTTTCAGCAGATCGGTCGTCACAGGCCGCTGTGCCGCTCACTTGTGTTGCACGAATTCCGCGAGGAGCTCTTCTATTTCGTCGAAGCGGCCCTGCTTCGGTCCACTGAAACCCTTCCTTGTTGTTTTGCTGGCGAAAATACTCCCCTTCTGTTTGCGGCCGTCCCGCACGGAAGTTTCCGAAACTTCGAACGCCCGTGATGCGGCCCGATTTCCGTCCGTCTCCGGGCACATGATAACTTTCTTTTTAAATGCAGCATCATGGTGGACTTGGCGGGTCTTCGCAGTCGGTGCTTCCATGCTGATTGAATAAGCGCAGAAAACGGAAAGACAGGTGGTAGACTAGGTTACACCAGCGCCTAGTTAAACGTACAACATGAATGCATGCACATGAAGGAAGCTACGGCAGCTGGGCTAGAAGCGCGTACGAGGCGGCCATTTTTCGAATGCCGATGGCGATATGGTAACGCGGATTTAGGGTCATACTCGAACCTAACAAACACGCAATTTTTTATCCGTTTTATCGGAAAAGAAATGCGCATTACATTTGAGTAAATACGGTAAGTGGCTACCTTTTGTGCCATGATGTGACGGGGGAAAAAGCTGAGCCAAACCTGGTTGTAGAACATCCACTGTAATAAATTATTTAGTGCACTCTGGGGTTTGCCAGCATACTTCTGGGGGTTTTCTAGTTCCGCACCTAAAGGGACAGACAACTGCTCAGAACATGAATTGAGAAAACCCCACTTTTGAAAGTATTTTCTATCCTACTGGTTAAAACGAGCCATCTTTTTCTTATTAAACATGGATTTATACTCTTCATTCTTCGCAAAAAGTCGTGGAAAATGACCTTTGGTACCCCATGCGGCAAGAACATACTCATAACAGGCCTGAAGAGGATGGAAAACTCGGTCATGTTAGTATTGATTTATGATAAATGAGGAACAGCGCACTGAAAACAGAAGACGAAGAGAAACGTAGACACACGACAACTTCACTTTCAACTGGATAATTTAATGAATGAACGAGTTACTATACACTTGAACTGCATATGCGCCTGCAGGGCACTGAACAATTCATGACGTGCATTTGTGGTTAGATTACGTGACACTAAACAATAATGAGTTAACAAAAATCAAAACCAGTTTGCTGCTTGGCTATCAACAATTTGCGCGGTCTACCGCGAAAATTGCTTTTTGTTGGAGTGCTATTGAAGGCTGACTAAATGCATTCTGGTCCTGCTTTCTATAAGCCTCCCAAATTTCACATGTCAATTGGTCTGGGTGGCGAAAAAGAATCTAGGTTGTGGTGAATTCTGCAGTGCACCCATAGTCGTGGCAATGCATTGCCAAGTGCGAAGAGTAAACAGTGCCTTTCAGTCCATTTTGGTGCTCCCTCATGTGCACGTTTACACACTGCACTAATTGTCCCACGTACACTTGGCCACACCTGAGGGGGATGCTGTACATGATTGCAACGGCGCAAGGCATAAACGTATTAGAGTCCCTTACAGGGCAGACATCTTTACACTTGCTCCTCTTTATTCCACATGCTTTTTTTACCACTGCGCAGACACTACCCACTTATTTTAGCTAAAAAAAAACCACATCTATGCCATGCCAAGATCCCACCTTCTTCAACCTTTGCGAAAGCTGGTGGAAGTATGGAACAATGGCTACCTTCTTCCTTTTCCTTTAATGGTGAAAAGAAAAAAAATACATAGTTTTTAAGCGGTATGAGCCTTGGAATAGAAGATGAAGAAGCGCAGGTGTCTGGGTTTAGGAGAAGAGAAGAAGGAAGTGAGAATAAAATGGTAGACAAGATGGATGCCAGTTCCATAGCAATACTTTCCGTCTATTGTATCCTTTAACTAGGAACGCTACATTATTTTGGCGCAGCCGACAGCGGACTCCAACATGTGGGTGACATTTTTCCTTGAGGAGACCTCCGCAGAGAAGATCATCTTTTCGACATACCAAGCTGAAGATGAACCAGCGGTGGAACTACCTCGCGAACTCAACTCGGCAGAACTCGTGAACCTGGTTTTAGAGAAGGCTTCCATGGACACTGATGAATTACGTCGGAAGGGTGTTGTGAAAGTGAACTTGCGTCTGGCGATCTTCGACGAATTAGTTCTTCAACCGATGCGTCGAAAGGACTCTGGATCACAGTCGTCGACGGAAGAGGTGAGCCTCGCTTTGAAAGCTCTTCGGCTACAACAAGAACAGATTTCGCAACAGAACCAGCTGGTGGCATCGCTTATAAGCTCTTTAAACGCTGAGAAGCCGGTGACTAAATTTGTAGAACCCGATGCGTTCGATGGCATGTCTTCAAGTCCAGAAGGTTGGCTTGAATTCTATGAATATGCCGCTGGGCAGAACAACTGGCACTCTAATGAGGACAAGATTACTAACATGCGTAGTTACTTAAGCGGGGTTGCACGGAAGTGGTATGATTTGCACATTATTGAAGAGGCTGGCAACTCTTGGAATCAGTGGAAAGAAAAATTTTTGACGACATTCCGAAGCAACCCAGTGCAAAGGTGGGATGCCGCGCTTAATTTCAAATTCAAGCAAGGCTCCCTCGTCGAATATTTCTTTGACAAACGCTGCCTTTTAAAGCTGGCCGAGCCTATGCTTCTTCCTTCTGCCGTAGTAGCACTAATAATGCACGGACTGCACGCGCAAGTCCTGAAGCAAGTGCAAATACGGTCACCTAAAACTATGGACGGGCTCCTGGAGTGCCTTCACGACATACCATTCACTTCAGAAGAAAATATAAGCGCTCGCTCAAGCAGTCACTTCACACAATCCGGCGCGGATTGGTCAAGCCGTAATCAGCGAGAGCCACGCCGCCTTGCAGGCGGCACAGAGAACTTGGGTTGGCGCGCTCCCAGAGGTCGGGTGAATAACGTCGACAGCGACCCTGTCCCCCTACTTTCGGACGCTGAAGAGGCTCCACCGACAAAAAACTGATAAACAAGGGTGATCAGTCCGACCCGATGACCACAACTGAGACTGTTTATTTAACTTGCTCTAGCCTACTTCACATACCTGTCAAAGTGGGAAAAAGACACATGATGGCTTTGGTTGACAGCGGTGCTTCTGTGTCTATATTAAATGCCAAGCTGGTAGATGCAAGTCACCTGCATAGTGGAAGAGTTCTACGGGTGCAAGGCTACGATGGAAAAGTGACAATGCATAATCAGTGGGCCTCAGTAAACATCGAGTTCCAAGGTCATGAAATAGAGAGTGAAGTACTGGTGATTGAGGGGGTGACGTATGACTTTCTGCTATCCAGACCAGATATAAAGAAACTAAAAATCAACGTATACTGGGACGATGCGGTTTTAGTGGAAGGACTATCAAGGCAAGAGACACAGCCGGATAGAAAAGATAACCTGCGAGTTGTCAATTGCGCGGAGGATATTGCAACGACCTATCCTGAACTGGTATGCATAGGAAGCTATCCACCGGCGATGACGTCACACAAGGTGCCTTTCGAACTAACCGACAAGACCGTCATCCGAAAATCACCTTACAACATGTCAAGAGAGCGCAAGATATGGTTGAAGAAGGAATTGCAGGAGATGCTAGACGCCAATATAATCCGGCCTTTGGTGTCACCCTTCGCCTCTCCCATAACTATTGCGCCGAAAGAAGATGGAACTTTCAGACTGTGCACAGATTACAGGGTTCTCAACCGACAGACAGAACTTATACCATTTCCCATGCCGAAGATAGACACGATTATAGATGAGACAGGTGGTTGCCGATGTTTTTCACGTATTGACTTGTGCAAAGGTTTCTGGCAGATCCCGCTAACCGAAGAAACAAAAATGTACACCGCTTTTATCACGCCCTTCGACCTGTACGAGTATAACCGGCTTCCTTTCGGCTGGAAAAACTCACCAGCATGGTTCCAGAAGATTATGAACGAAGTCCTGAAGCCTTTCCTAGGTGTCTTTTGTAACGTGTACATAGACGATATTATCGTCTTCTCCAAAACAGAGACGGAGCATCAGGAACACCTGTCCCAGGTATTAAATGCCTTGTGCTTGGCACACCTCAAGGTTAACTTTAAGAAAAGTGCGTTCTTTCAAAGAAAAGTGGTGTTTCTTGGAAGAGTCTTTGATGGGACTACCAAAAGCACGAAACAAGAGTCCGTCGAGAGGATATCCCAACTGGTAAAACCATATGACGTACACTCATTGCGTGTGTTTTTGGGATTAGCAGGACATTTCAGGCCCTTCATAAAAGACTTTGCCATCAAAACAAGATGCCTCACGCGCCTAACACAGAAAGAAGTTCCATTTGAGTGGGATGAGGAATGTGAGAGAGTCTACCGTGATCTGGTGCACAGAATCTCTGCTGACCCTATTCTACGCATACCAGATTTCACTTTACCTTTTGAACTGAATACCGACGCCTCACACTATGGGACAGGTGCAGTCTTGTACCAGAAATGTCCAGAAGCATCCGGCCGAGAAAAGCGACACGTAGTAGGTTACTACAGCTACACCCTCCAGCCACCTGAAGTCAACTACACCACTACTGAAAAGGAAGCTCTTGCAGTCCTTAAAGCAATTCAGTACTTCCGTACGTACCTAGAAGGTGCGAAGTTTACTTTGTTCACCGATCACCAAGCCCTCACTCATCTCTTGAATATGACCCAACCTAAGGGACGTATCGCCAGATGGGTGAACTATTTGCAGCAGTTCGATTTCACCATCTCCCACAGACCTGGACCCCTTTTGACTGATGCAGATGCATTGTCTAGACTGATGATACAGGCCAACAACGAACAATAGGAAGAAATCTATGAAATTAAATTGTGGGAAGGCACTGAACAATTGATTTTCAGGGAAGGTCGCTATCAAGTCCCGCCAACGCTTGTTTCCAGGGTGCTTTATTTGTACCACGATAGCCCAGAATCTGGAGGACACGACGGATTTTGGCGCACCTACAACAAGCTGATTGTTGTGTTCATATAGGAGGAAAAGAAATGGGCATGGGCAGGACATTACATGTCCTGCCCATGCCCATTTCTTTTTCTTAATTTCAACTAAGATGTCACAAACGCGAGTTAATGACATCTCAGTTGAAATCAAGAAAAAGAAATGGGTATGGGCAGGACATGTAATGAGGAGGGAGGATAACCGATGGTCATTAAGGGTTACGGACTGGATCCCAAGGCAAGGGAAGCGCAGCAGGGGGCGGCACAAAGTTAGGTGGGCGGATGAGATTAAGAAGTTTGCAGGGACGGCATGGCCACAATTAGTACATGACCGGGGTTGTTGGAGAAGTATGGGAGAGGCCTTTGCCCTGCAGTGGGCGTAGCCAGGCTGATGATGATGATGATGATGACAACAAGCTAGTCAAGAGATTTACGTGGCCTCACATGAAAGACGACGTCAATCGATACGTTCGTTCATGCCACATTTGTCAAGTCAATAAAGTGAAATATAAGCAGCCTACGGACGCCATGATAATACCTTGCCACTCGAACGTGCCTTTTGAAGTTATACACCTGGATTTCGCCGAGCTAAATAAGAAAGGAGAAGGAGTCCGAAAAACGCAAGCTTTTCTTCTGGCCATAGATGAATGCACCAGGATGGTCGCGGCACGGGCAGGAAAAGAAGATGCGAATAGTGTCATCGCCCTTCTCGAACGGGATATGTTTAGGACAACCAAGACAATTGTATGTGACAACGGTCCAGCGTTCAAGAGCGAAAAGCTAGCAAGATGGGCTCGAGACCATAATATATCAATCCAGTTCTGTGCGCCATACCATCCCGCAGCGAATGGGCTTGCCGAGCGTGCTATACGAGATGTTAAACAATACATCAGGATGTACGATAGTTTCCCTAGTGTTTGGAAATGCTCTTTAAAAGCAGCTGTAAGACATCACAATCGCTCCTACACGAGTGGCTTGGGATGCAGCCCGCAATTCGCTTCTTCAGGAGAAACCCCTATTCCTCAGGCGGACCGTGAACTTGGGCCGTTAGAAAATCTCAAGATCGTCGAGGAAAGGAAACAGAAATCGCAGGAGGAGAGGTACCGTAAACGAATGAAAAAAAAATTTCGACGAGAGACATTGCTCAGATATCCCAGACATTCAAGTCACCAACCTCATTCTAGTTAGGAAAGGAGTAAGAGAATCCAATGCCAAATTTTATGGTCCTTACTCTGTGACAAAGACAGCCACTCAGAAAGGAATATTGAAGACTGTGTGGTACATTGGCGAACGTGGCTCAGTTGAATATGCTTCGATTGGAAACGTTTTCAAGTATTACCCCAGGAGGGGTTAGCAAAGGAAACCTGGAAGGGTGAAGCGGTATGAGCCTTGGAATAGAAGATGAAGAAGCGCAGGAGTCTGGGTTCAGGAGAAGAGTAGAAGGAAGTGAGAATAAAATGGTAGACAAGATGGACGCCAGTTCCATAGCAATACTTTCCGTCTATTGTATCCTTTAACTAGGAACGCTACAAGTTTTAGACCAAGCACATTGTTGATAGTAGAGCAGCACGTTGGTTTTGATTTTTAGTAATTCCTTAACAGTCGCTACCCTGGTGACAAGCACCTGTGCTGAAATGTCGGCTACAGCAACATCTCTTGTTCCAACAATGTTGGTCCACGTTCATGCTTTTCAACACATAAGTAAGCTACTGCTTTGTTATGTTCTTAAATTATCCTTTCTTGCCACTTTCTTTAGGATGAAAATTCACGAATACTATTTATTTCTCCTAACAGCAGGAAGTTTATCCTTGCAAGGCGTCACCAGGAAAGAGTGCAAGGCAAGTGATTGAAGTAAATATTGTTCCTTCTGTGATCTAAAGAACTTGAAGACTGGAATTTCGCACCTTTTGGCATGTATGCTATGCAATGCATTCATATCACAAAGTGCAAAGTGTTTTATATCTTGAGCTATGTCAGTGCATTGGCAAGACAATTTTATCAATATTGGCCCGCTGCTTCGGCTATGAGCTGCCTTCGTGACATTTGCATTAAAGGGTACGTACTATCGTGGACACAAGTACCCTGGAAGTGCGAGCGTCGACCAAATTGCATCTCTGCATTCAAGACTGCTGGAAACAGTGGGTCACGTATGCAGATTCCGAACGCAGATGTTAGCGCGGCTGATTGCAGCAGATAGCACACTATTGAAATTCAGTCAATGCTTGCATGTCCTGGGCAATTTTGTCCCCGATAGTACATTCTCCAAACAACGAATTTGCCCTGTAAGACGAAATACGGGAAGCACCTGTACTTTATTGGTTATAGTACAGATTCAGCATACAGAGTCTTCCGTTTTCTAGATGCGAAAGCACTCGTATTTTGTATTACGGTCTCTCTTTCACGGCTGTCCGTTCTATGGAAATGCCCATTCTTTATTTACAGAAAAGCGTTCCGTCACAGATTACTAGCAGATTTGCCGTAAAGCCAGGGAATTTTTTTTACAGTGTAGCGTACATAAGCGCTCACCACTTCTCTTATCATCATCATCCATCCCAGTACTTTCAATCCCCTTTACTCTTCAGTGCAGAGTCGCAGACTAGAGCACACCAGCTCAAGTCGAGCTCTCTCTCTTTCCTATAAACAAAATCCCCCGCTTTCCACATAAGATAACTCACGAGCGTATCTCGTTCGTAGTCGCGCAGCTTGACGAGAGCAAGATTTTGAGACGTTTTCTTTTTGCCGTGTAATAACTAATGAAATTCACCTATTCTGAGTTATGCGCACGGGTTACGTTCGTGCTTCGCTTCGCTGTGGCAGGAATCTTATTATTTGGTATGAAAGCATATACCCGCCCGAAAGAGTGGAAATGGAGAGCAAGGAGCAGGCTGGCGACTGCTCCCGGAAGGGGCGCAACGCCTGGCTACTTTTCCGAAAGGAGGAGACAGAGACATAGGAATGAAAGACAGGAAGAAGAAAAGGAAAGAGGGAAGAAGGAACAAGATGACAGAATAAAGCAAAACAATGACACAAAGCGTATGGTCATGCACTGCAAGTCGCGCTAGTGAAGGAATTTGTAAAGAAATCAAAGAAATGTCCGATGTCTTGTCATTCGCTAAAAAAAAGGATAAGAACCAAAGAGCTGCAAACGGGAAGTTAGTTTCTCTTATATAGGAAACTAAGGAGAGCGTGATGAACCTGATCGCGTCGCTATGCACCACTGCAGTGCAGACATTCGTCGAGTGTTGTACACCGCAGGACGTGGAGATGACAGTGCTCCAGTAGCGACGTGCGCTGCGCAGTGAAAGGGGGACACTCCGGTTGCTGAAGCATTTTGCACAAACCGCAAGACACACACGACGGACTGCTTCACATGTCCGTGTACGTGTAGACGTACACCGCGAACGCTCAGCTTGATCAGCAGTGCTCTTGTGCGACGAAAGCCTCCACCGCGCACACGATGCGAAAACTTTCCGTTCGCGACACGCCAGTCTGGGTGCTGCTTGAGGAGATGGCGACGAATCAGTGGACTAGCGTCATCAAGCCTACACCAAAGGCTTCGTTAAATCTTTGTTAATCTTTTCGCACACTTGGAAATGTGCGAAAAATCCACGAATGATGCCATATAGAACTACCACCACGTACGGATCAAGACTTAGCAATAAGCGGATTTAAAATAAGTTCGTAAGGGCTGCGTCACAGTAGTTTCTCCTCTTTCACAACATGTGCGCCGTAATATCTCACAAAAGCAAGCTCGATCAGAGGCTCCGCGGCTTAGCTGCGCATGCGTTCCTCTGCACATTTCCCCAACTAATGGCGGCACCTGTCATCCTTTAAATGAATGAATGAATGAATGAATGAATAAACAAATAATTAATTATTTAGTATTTATTTATTTATTTATTTATTTATTTATTTATTTATTTATTTATTTATTTATTAATCACCTACTTTTGTAGTGCTATACGTGCCAAAACCACGATTTGGTTATGAGGTACGCTGTAGTGGGGGACTCCCGTGTAATTTTCACCACCCAGGCATCTTTGTCGTGCTCACCAACGCACGGGACGTGGGCGTTTCTGTATTTCACCTCCATCGAAATTCAGGCGCACTGGCCACGGTTTGATCCCGCGACCTCGTGCTTAGCAGCGCACCACCACAGCCGCTGAGTCACCGCAGGGGATATGTCTAACTGACAAAGTGTTTCACTGCGCATGCTGGGGCTTGTCTCTTGTACATGGCGTCATCACGATAGCCACGTCTACATTTTCCGTCTCACAATACAAGCACACTCATGCTTGTACACTCTGTTAGCAAAAATAACTTCATCGCCATTCGTCAGGCAAAGTTCCTCGCGGGAAAGTGAGCTTTACAAATACGAAAAGAGCCTACCAACAATGCCTTGGCGAGCCCAGTCCCTATTCAGCACTACCGAGAGCCACGCACATTCTCGGCAAAGGTAGAGGACGATGTGGATGAGTGGCTAAACAATCACGAAAGAGTAAGCCAATACAATAACAGGAACGCTGCCAATCTGCTTAGGAACGTTGTTTTCTTCGTGGCCGGCACGGCGCTGGTATGGTATGACAACCACGCGGACATGCTAACTACATGGACACGCTTCGTTGAAGAGATCAAGAAGTGTTTCGGTGACTCGCACGCAAAGAAGAAACATGCGGAATTCACATTAGTCCAGAGAGCTCAGGTACCCGGCGAGACTTGCACTACCTATATCGAAGAAATTTTGAAGCTATGCCGAACCGTCAACCCTCAAATGACAGAGGAAGATAAAGTGGGGCACGTCGTAAAAGGAATAGCGGAAGACGTCTACAACTTTCTCATTGGTAAAGAGAACTTGAACACTGTATCAGAACTGATACGGCACTGCCGTACGTTCGAGGCGCTGAAGACTCGCCGAATTACACCAAAGTTTGGACGGCTGGCCATTGTAACGACCGTAGCAAGTGCTTACACAAGTCTTCTGCTCCCAGACCTTTCCTCCGCCATCCGCCAGACAGTCCGCGAGGAGCTCAAGCGGCATGACGAAAAGGCACGTTATGCGGCGCCACGTTGCAGCTCTTCCGTTTTCCGAGACACTCCTTGGGAACCCTCTTCGGCTACTTGGGACCACTCGGTGAACGTCGCGGATCTTAATGGCTCCAGAGACGAACCGCATTACGGTATGACCGAACCACCACGCGATGATTCGCCCCCTCAATGTTTGGATCTACGCCCATGCAACTTTCGTCCCCGAAGACTTGCCGCTACCTACGACTTTCAAGGGGAAGAGCCTCGTTACCCTCAACCGATGTCTTCGGCAGAATACTTCAATCCGCATTCTGAAGTTCGCCCTTTGCTTGTGTGTTACTGCTGCTGCATGCCTGGCCATATACCTAGGTACTGTAGCCGACGCCGAGCATCAAACTATGGACCGTCAGCGCCGACTATACGGTCTAGCGGTCGTACACTGCGCAATCAGTGACCAGGAGACTCCACTTCAGGAAGCCACTTCCGAGAGGACCGATGCACCGCCCAGGAGACCTACTTTGGAGAAGAAAGGACCCGGAACCGCTACCGCTTCCCTGCCTCCGACCGTAGTCGGAGGCAGGGACCACCAGGCAGGCCACCACCAGCCTTCCGAGCCTCCCGATCACCATCCCCTCGGCCGCGATTCACGTCACCATCGCCTCGGCGCCGCTTCATGTCACCCCCGCCTGGAAACTAGCCAGTGCGGCCGATGAAGGTGAGGTTGCTGGAAAATGTGTGCTGCCGACTCAACTGCCTCCAACTAATTTCATGCTGAAGAATAAGGTTCATGTACTGATTGATGGGGTCTCTACAATGGCTTTAGTTGACACGGGAGCAACTGTCTCGGTTATGCACTGTGGGGTTTAAAGGCCTCCTGGGACGCAAGGTTATGTTTCGTTGGGACCAGTGCACAAATTTCCATGGAGTCAATGGTGAATCATTATAACCTGCTGGTGTGTGTAACGTGGATGTGTCTTTAGGTGGGAAAGTTTTAATGCAGAGTTTGCTGTTCTTCCTCGCTCCTCGAAATGACGTGATTCTGGGGATTGACTTTTTGCAATTATGTTGTGCCAATGTTGACTGCCAGACGGGAGAACTCATTGACGACACCAGTGTTTCGCCTGTGCTCTTTGAAGGTGCAGCTTGCCCGGAGAGTGTGTTGTGCGTGTCTCATGATACAGTTGTGCCCGCCTTATCATCGATGCATGTTTCCGTCGCCTGTTCATCTCCGACTCCTATCTCGTTCGATGCTGCAGTGGAACCTGTACATCAGAGCTGCCTCAAGAAAAACGTGTTAGTTCCTCATTGCGTGGTCTCAGTGGCCATAGGATGCGCAGGGCTGTGGGCGCTAAGCTGTTCCACTGAAGTGGCAGTGCTACCTCAAGGCCTAAAGATTGCCACGTTTCAGGAAGACTCGCCCGTATCGGTGGTAGTAATTACAGAGCTACGCGATGGAGGAGCAACCAGCGTCTCGAGCCCCGGGAGCTCGAAGATAATTTCCATGATTGATAAATCACTCAGTGATCATGAGCGTCGAGTGTTGATGGCCCTGCTTACGAAACACACCTCGGTCTTCGATTTTGCGCCGCACGATGGCCCGCCATCGATTCCTGCGTCCAGAACTCGTCACCGCATCAACACAGGAGCCGCCCAGCCAATCCGACAAAAGCCCTATCGTGTGCCCCCGTCAGAACGCAAGATAATGAGCGATCAGGTCCAAGAAATGCTATCCAAAGGCGTCATTCGAGAATCATCTAGTCCTTGGGCAGCGCCCGTGATATTGGTGAAGAAGAAAGACGGTACGTGGTGGTTCTGTGTTGATTATTGTCGCCTAAACGCCGTTACTAAGAAAGACGTATATCCGCTCCTACGAATTGACGACGCCATCGACTGTCTCTTTGCGCCATCTTACTTTTCCTCAATTGATTTACGGTCAGGTTACTGGCAAACTCTTATACACAAGGACGACAGAGAAAAGACAGCATTTGTAACACCCGACGGACTATTTGAGTTTAACGTGATGCCTTTCGGGTTGTGTAATGCGCCAGCAACGTTCGAAAGGTTCATGGACAGGATATTACGCGGCTTAAAATGGGCAGTTTGCATGTGCTACTTAGACGACGTTGTGATCTTCGGGCGAACTTTTAGTAAGCACAACTAACGTTTGGACTTGGTCTTGAACTGCTTGGAGAAAGCGAGTGTTGTGCTCAATAAAAAAAATGCCGTTTTGGGGAACAACAAACTCCTGCGCTAGGACACCTGGTCGCTAAAGAAGGCATCCAACCAGATCCACAAAAGACTGCGGCCATATAAGCATTTAAGGCACCCAACTCTGTCAAGCAGTTAAGAAGTTTCTTGGGCTTGTGCGCCTATTTTCGCCGATTCATTCTCCGGTTTGCTGAAATAGCTCATTCCCTTACACGCCTTCTCCAAAAAGGCGTTCCCTTTGAGTGGACTGCAGATTGTGACTCATCGTTTCGCCAGCTCAAGTTCCGGTCGACGTCCCAGCCAATTCTTCGCCACTTTGATCCTTCATCACCAACTGAGATTCACACCGATGCCAGTGGTGTAGGCATCGGTGCCGGGCTAGTTCAGCATGTTGGCGACAGTGAACACGAGATCTCGCACGCTAGCTGGTCGTTGAGCCGCTCCGAGCGCAACTACACAGTCACCGAACAAGTGTGTCTGGCGGTCATCTTCGCAGTGCAACGGTTTCCTTCGTATCTCTACGGGCACCCCTTCACGGTGATAACAGATCATCATACGCTATGCTGGCTTGTGAATCTGCGGGATCCCTCAGGACGACTAGCGCGCAGGGCCCTCCGACTACAGGAATACGATTTCGTTATTTACAACTTTGATGAATACATCGCTTTTGGGTGCCCGGAATTCCCAGATATGGGTACCGTCATATCCGAGCAGCACAAAGACGAGAGCTTACAACCACTCTTCGTGGCAGCACAGGAGTCACCTGCAGGCAGTCGCTTTCGCCTACGTGATGGTGGCGCGCTTTATAAGAAGAGCTATTCGACCACCGGTGCACGCTACCTTTTAGTTGTCCCCAAGAACCTTCGCTACCAAGTATTATACGCCATGCACGACGACCCAACTTCCGGTCATCTTGGTTCCACAAGTACGCTCTACCGGGCTCAAGAACGTTTTTACTGGCCTAAGATGCGAAAGGACATCGAACGGTACGTCGCCAGCTGCTCTCAATGCCAGCGCTACAAGCGTCTGTCCCAAGCGCCACACGGCCTGCTTCAACCAGTTCCCCCTTCTAGCGTCCCCTTTGAGAAAGTTGGTATAGATCTTCTGGGCCCTTTCCCTCGATACTCCAAGAGCAATCGTTGGGTTATAGTTTGCGTAGATCACCTTACCCGCTATTGTGAGACCACCGCATTGCCGTCGGCCACAGCTACAGAAATTTCTATCTTCTTACCGGATCACGTTATACTCCGACATGGACCTCCTCGCATAGTAATCAGTGACCGTGGGCGACAGTTTAGCGCAGACGTGGTTGAAGCAACCGTTCGTCTGTGTTCATGTAGCTTCCGCCATTCTACGCCCTACCATCCACAAACTAATGGTCTGGTCGAGCGCACAAACAGAACGCTTTCCAACATGCTGTCCATGTATGTAGATACAGCCCACAAGAATTGGGACAGTATCTTGCCTTTCATTACCTATGCCTTCAATACCGCGAGACACGAGACCACTGGTTTCTCACCATTTTTCCTTCTTTATGCTCATCCGCCGCGCTACACCCTCGACACCATATTTCACTACTTCGCTCATGACAACGAATTAATTGATGAGATGCTCTGTCGAGCAGAAGAAGCGCGACGCCTGGCTAGGCTACGCACCCTTGAATCGCAGTACCGGTCCATGATACGCCATGATGGGCGTCGCCGCCACGTTTACTTCTAACCTGGTGACCTTGTGTGGCTCTGGACGCCGTTGCGGAAGCGTGGCTTGCGCCAGAAGTATCTCGCCCACTACCTCTGCCCCTACGTTATTCTGGAGCGCCTCAGCGAAGTGAACTATCGCATTGCGCATCTCACGAGTAGTGGACGACGCTCGGTCAAGGCTGAAGTGACACACGTCGCGCGTCTGAGGCGTTACAACCCACGAGATGCCTGACTCGCCCGGCGGGCTTCGTCTGCCAACGGGGAAATGTCACGAGCTCTGTCATGAACCACGGCTGCCGCGCAGACAACCAGAGAGAAGAAAGAGGAGAACGACGTTAGCCAAGCCGTGGGACCGCTCTCCAAACCACGCCTATCAACCAGATTCATCTGGTCCTGCGTTAAACACCTCGTGTGTGGCTGGTGGGCAGTGGGTTTGAGCCACATCTGGCGTGGTTCTATCGGCTCCCGCTTTTTGCCAACATTTTCGGATGTTTTTCGACTGTGTACCCTTGAACTTTCTACATTTTCGGATCTGTGAAGTCAAGAGGAACACGCCGATACCCGACTTTTGTGGGTGGGTGGGCTTTTGTGACATTTCTTGCCGTTTTTCTTTCGACTACGCCGTGACCGTGTGCTGAGCCTAACCATGTTAGGGCTCGCGAGGCGAGGCATCGCTCGCCCACCTCTTCTCGTCGGAGTTTTTTCCACGGACTTTGTGATGGAGTGTGAGGTGGAAGGGGAGTTTTTATCCCCCGAGGACTTCACTAAAGACTCCGGGTGGCAGCTCGTTGCCGCCAGGCGTTCTTCAATGAGCAAAAGAAACGCGGCTAATGCCAGTGCGGCCGACGTTCAGCATAATGCCGGTTCCAACGCTCGGCGTCGCGGTGACCGCGCGGGCATTAAAAGCAAAATCATTCGAGGGACTAGGATGCCTCCGATGCCCAAGGAAGAGGCAAAGATCATCGTGCGGCCCAGGGGAGGCCTATGTATCAGCAAGTATGAACCTAACGCAGTCGCCGACGCCATATGGCAGGCTGCCGGGCTCGATTCGGCGTCGCGGGACACCGACGCGATGTGTCCCAACTTTCAACAAAACATAATGGTGATCAGCACACCAAACAGGAACAACGCTGTACGATACGTCGGCATCGAGGGCATCTCCGTCGCCGGTCAACGTTTCGAGGTGAGCGCTTACGAGGCCGCTCCCCCCCCCCCCCCCACTACGCGTGCAAGGGCGTCATCCAAGGCGTCTCCCTTACCGACGGGCCCGCGGCGATCGACAAAAAACTCGTCAACCCGAGAAATCCCACGGCGCTGGGCGCCAAAAGAATCTGAACACCGGCACCGTGGTGGTCCTGTTCGAGGGGTACCGGGTGCCAAATTTTGTCTCCCATGGCGGCACTATCGTCAGGTGCACTTTATTTCGCAAGCAAATGGACGTGTGTTACAGCTGCGGTAGACTCGGGCACCGCTCCGACGTCTGCCCTTCGCTCAACGACGCCATCTGCAGAGGATTCGGAGAAGCAAACCCCGACGCTCAGCGTAGGTGCGATCCCAAATGCAAGCTTTGTGGAGGCGACCACTTCACCGCCGCCAAGGAGTGCAAGCGACGATTTCAGACGCCGTATCTCGTCAGGCGCAGACGGGGACAACGCTCCCGCGCCCTCAACGGCGAGCATTTCCCGCCCATGGAGGGCGCGAATCAAGCCCGGCAAGCATCGCCTGAACGCCAATACGGTCGCAGCCGCTCCCGGTCCAGGGGGAGATCCAGGTCTCGTGGCCGCTCCAGTGGTCGCACCAGGGGCCGCTCCGTCTCCAGGGCCAGGTGGAGGTCAAGATCCCTGTTGCGATCCAGATCCATGTCCAGATCCGGTTCCAGAACTGCAGTATCCGGGCCTCAACCCGCCTGCACACGTTCTGGTACGACTCAAGCCCGGCGCCAATACCGAGGCTGCTCCGGCATCTCGTAGCAACACGCCCACCGAACAAGCTAGAGACGCGGAAGTCATACACCTACGCAAAGAAAACGAAGACCTCAAGAACACGATCAAGAGGCTAGTTAGCGAAATGGCAGAGATTAGGAAACTCGTTTGGAATGTGTCGGGCAACGGTGCGTCTGTCACGGCCACCGAGACTCCAATCCCAGCTCCGGTAGACGGTACTGTGACGTCCTCCAAACGCAGGGCAGTACTCAAACAAACATGTGAATCGGGAGCGTATTCTGCAGAAGTCAGTGAGATTAAGCACAGTCTCATTGGGCTGGCAGACAGCCTCAAACAGGTCACCGCTAACATAACTTGCCTCAGTGATAACGTTCGCCAAATTCAGGTTGCGCTCGGGGACCCCAACAGGGGCCTCGGAGCTCTCGCAGATCGCATCGACGCCATTGAGGCGCCAATGGCTTCATCCGCCCCAGTCGTACAACCGCTAACCGTTCCCGCCATACTAAAGGAAGCTACAATTTTTTATGCTACCAGCGCGGCGACAGGAGGTCCCATTCTTTGCGTAGGCCTAACTGCCCCGTTAGGTGGTAGTTCGTCAGGTCAGCCATAATGGATAGATCCAAAAGAGAGTTTTCGCATTTGGCAATTGAACTGCAGAGGGTATTCTAACAAAAAAGCCCCTCTGCAGCAATTTTTCAGGTCTTTCGCTGCGAAATCTCAGGTCATTGCTCTCCAGGAAACATTAATCTCCGCCGCCTCGCTCCAGGGCTACAGGGCCGTGTCGGGCCGGCCCGGGGGGCGAGGGATTTGCACCTTGATCGATAAACGGCAAACTCATATCACAAACGACCTCAAGCTGGCAAGTGGTAGAATCGAACACGTCACGGTTCAGATCCTACTCGACGTTCCACAGGGGAATCAGCGCAGAAACTGCACGTTCGTCCTCAATCTATATAGCAACCCCAGAGACTCGCGCCAGCAGTTCAAGACCATCCTCAAGAAGGCGACCGACTTGGCCGGCCCTCGACCCTTGGTCATCGTCGGTGACTTCAACGCACCTTATAGCATCTGGAGTTGCGTCTACGACACTACCAAGGGGCGCAACCTGTGGCAAGACGCCAACGAGATGGACCTCACTCTGGGGCCCTATAACGTAAAACTATTCCAATATGTTTCTATTCCAATTTCCTGACGTCAAATTTGCGTAACCACCGACGCAAGCACCGGGCGGTCACCCATAGGGTTGTCTGAACAGACCAATCAAACGCTCTCCTCGTTCATAGGACGTCCCTTTTGTTTGCTTGAAAAACGAATAACATTGCCTACACTGAGCGGCTTGTTGTATCTAATTGGCTCATAAGAAGCGAGGAGAACGCTCAAGTGGAGAGGGATTCGATGGGGCCGAGCCACTGCACTGAAAACCGATAACCGGATGAAGAGGGTGGTGCTGGCGTCTGCGATTGGTCGGCTTTCCCTTACTTAGCTTGTGGTGGCTGGTCGAAAATCGCGGCGGCATGCAACGGAAGCTTAAGAATGACGCTAAAATTGACCCTCAGCAAAGAAGAGTTGGCAGAATGAGGTAGTAAACGTGCCGAAAGTGCTTGAAAACGTTACACGGTCACGCAAGAAGTTTTATTATACGCAAATACACCCATGCTCTCCGGCAGGTGCGAGTAGCCGGCGTCTCAGCGATCGGCGGCAGCTATCTTTTATTCCTTTCGGAACGGGGCAGCCTGCGGCTATTCCGAAAAAAATTCAGTTTTGTTCGGCATATTAATGCATCTTTATCGCGTACACGTCACTTTGACGCGGTGAGTTCGTGCGGTTTTGTGACGTCGCGTGACAGGCAGGTGAAGTGGGTGCAGCCCGAAAACTTTTCACCAATAGCCGAGGGCTAATGGCGAAAAGGGGTCGAATCAGAAATAACTGTTTTTCTTTTTTCTGTCAAATCATGCATAATCAGTGTGCACACATCATATCAGATGGGGAGGTATTGCGGTTTTTGTAACGTCGCGTGACAGACAGGTGAAGTGGAGGGTGGTCGAAAAAAGTTTTTGACCAATCGCGGAGGGCTGATAGCAGAATTGGAATAGAAAAGTTTGGAATAGTTTTACGTTATAGCGCCCCTGGGCCGCTATTTTGTAGCGATGCCTTATGCCTTATTCTATGCTATTCTTATCATCCACCACACAGGGACGCCTGATCCCGTTGATAATGTGGGCAGACCGTCGCTCTGACCACTGGCCAAGCGCGAAAAGTCGGAAAAAGCATAGAATGGGAAAAGGCATCGCTACAAAATCACTGACAAGAATTTTCCTACGCGCATCGGCAACTCCGTCACCCGGGACTCGACACCCGACCTCGCCTTCGTGAGGAACGTCGAGGACGTGGGTTGGGAGAACACCGCCATGGAGTTCGGCAGCGACCACTACTTTCTCGAGACCAACTTCAATGTGTCTCGGAGTAGGGTCAGGGAATTCACGTTCATCGATTGGGACCATTTTCGCAAGATTCGTGAAGAACCCGGGAGAGCCAGGGCACCCGCCCCTCTCGAAGAATGGTGTGAACGCATCCGGAACGACGCTTCCGCGGCCACCAAGAAAGTGGAAACAGATCTCGACGTCGAGCGGATGGACAGCAGACTCGCCCACCTGATCGAGGCCAAAACCGCCCTGCTCCACCGATGGAAGGGTCGAAGGCTCAATCGGAGACTCCGAAAGATTTCGAAGCTCAATACGGTCGTCGATGACCACTGCAAGGCGCTATGCCAGCAGTAGTGGGACGAGCTCTGCGAATCCATCGACGGACAGATGCGCAATGGCAAATCCCGGGGTATGCTGAAGCACCTTCTCGATGAAAGTGGCTCGAAGTTAAATCAAAGGCATACGTTGGCCCGGGCCCTTCACGAAGCCACCAGGTCTCACACGGTCGATGAACTCGTCGCAGAACTCATACAGTAGTACCTGACCGTCCGTCACGACGGAGATCCGTCGACCCAACTCTTGGACTACCGAGGCCCTCCACGAACTAGACGAAGACTTCTCCATTGCCGAGGTCAGACAGGCCATCTTCGCGCTCAACCGCAAGTCTGGGCCGGGTTCGGACGGAGTCACTAACAGAATGCTGAGAAACCTCGACGACACGTTGATTGTCTTTCTAACCTACAAGATAAACGAGTCCTGGAAGAGCGGCATTGTACCTGCAGAATGGAAGACGGCCTGCACGGTGCTCATTCCCAAGCCCGGCAAGGCCCCGAACATCGCAAACTTGAGGCCGATTTCTCTGACCTCCTGCGTCGGCAAGGTCATGGAGCGCATCGTCCTCAACAGGCTTAACGGGTACGTCGTAGACAACGAGGTTTACACGTACAACATGATCGGCTTCCGCGCCGGACTCTCAACGCAGGAGGCCATGAAACTAATCAAGCATCAGATTGTGGATGGCCGTTCCAGAGACGTCTAGGCTCTGCTCGGTCTGGACCTCGAGAAGGCTTTCGACAACGTGCTCCACACCTTCATCGTCAAGACCATTTCAGTCCTGGGTCTCAGTTCCAGATTCCACAGCTACGTCAGCTCTTTTCTAACTGACAGGAAGGCCAAGCTTCGCATTGGAGACTTCCGCTCCCAAGATGTGCCCCTCGGAGGGCGGGGCACTCCTCAGGGCTCCGTCATCTCCCCAACACTGTTTAACATCTGTATGATTGGTCTTTCCGAGAGGTTGGCGCGCGTCGAGGACGTCAAGCACACCATCTACGCCGATGACATCACCATATGGTGCTCCCGCGGCTGCGAGGGCAGAGTCGAAGAAGCCATGCAGGAGATGATCGACGTGATCGAGGAGTATCGCCGCCCAACCGGACTTCGATGCTCCCCCGCCAAGTCGGAGCTCCTATTTTAGAGAAAAGAGAAGGGAGGCAGACCCAAAGATTGGAAGCCAGTCTCCGAAAGGAGCATCAGACTTTGCACTTGTGACAGGGGGATGATACCCAGGGTCGACGTTATTCGGGTGCTGGGCATGTTCGTCAAATTCAATGGCGGGAACGGAACTGCTCTCCGCAAGATCATCGCAAAGACGGACAACGCTTTCCACCTCGTTCGCAGAATCGCAAAGACGGACAACGATTTCCACCTCATTCGCAGAATCGCAAACCGGCATCGAGGAATGAAGGAAAACAATCTTCTCAGGCTGATCAATGCCTTCGTAATCTGCCACTTCACGTACACGATTTCTACGCACAACTGGCTCAGTGATCTAGACCTGCCGGTCCCGACGTGGGACTTGTCGGGTGCGCGACGAGTTCGCGCCCTCGCCAGACCTGCAATAATGTTTATTCACTCACTCAATATATATATATATATATATATATATATATATATATATATATATATATATATGTATATATATTTTTTGTGTTAATATATGGTACGCGGGAGTGGAAAGTATAAACATATGAAGGCAGTGCGCCGTGCGGTGGCGAAGCGGACACCGACTCTTCGCAAATACCCGCGATAGAGCCAATATCATCATCGACGCCGATTTGGGAGCGTCGACAGTGGCGCCTCGCAAAGCGTAGTGCGAGAGAGTGTGGCCCGTGGCGTGAGCATTGCGTGAGGTTCGGCGTTCGACGACAAAGAGCTTCCTCGCTGGGCGTCTGGCACATGGGAGCCATCGCCGCCCCTGTCACTACGCTACACCCGAGTCAACGCTGTCGCCCGTTGAGAGGCTACTTCACCCCGCTCTTCCGCTGGGCAACTTGTCCAAGAGGGCTGGCGATCCTGAACCAGGGTGATCAAGCGTTCGGGTGAGCGGCCACAGGGTTACCCCGCCAGCTGTGGACGTGACCCCGTGGCTGCGGCCGTGGGATCCCGAGCGAAAACCCCGCTGGAGGGAAACCAGGCACACGGAGGCTTCAGTATATCGATTGTTGCGCAGGGCCACCTGAGCTCCGCGAGGCGGTCCGACCCTGTTGTCCGACCCTGCTGTCCGACCCTGCTGGCCGACACTGCTGTCCGACTCCGCTGGCCGACATCTGTTCCACGAGGTCTCCGACACGGTGACACGCGCTTCCGTCTGAACTGTCGGCCGATTAGAATTGACCGATACATATATATAGCTGCATGTCGCCTAAGGTATTTTGGAGAACTGTCGCGTATGTGTGCCGTTTTCTATGTGTTATGTGCGTCAATAGAAGTCTGATGTGTGTTTGTACTGCGTGCGGCTTCTGCCTCTTTCTGGAGTGATCCTGCACCCAGTAACACACACACACACACACACACACACACACACACACACACACACACACACACATATATATATATATATATATATATATATATATATATATATATATATATATATATATATATATATATATATATATATATTCACTTACTGCGCCAGCTGCAGCTGATTGCAGAGTGTTTATAAAGAATTTGACACTCGCTTTGCAACCCGCCTGCTCTCCTTCGAGACCGTGTTCGCTCAAAGTACGTCGGTAGCTGATGACGTCAATGCAGACGTCGCTGCGCGAATCTCTGTCATTGAGACACACTTGGGTCATCAGCCTCATGTGTCGCCCTCAGCCGACCAAGGCGTTTTCACTTCAACTCGGCCTCATTTTCTTGCAGGCAACTTCATCTACCTACCTTTCATGGCACCTCAACGTGGGTAGTATTTGGTGCAGAATTCGAGTCCATTGCAGCTCTTAATGCCTGGACAAGGCCAGAGTCCTTCCATGTTTTTCCGGTCACGAAACTCCGCCGTCACGCTATGGGAGAGGTTCATATACTGCCCAAAGGTGCCGCGACGCGGCGCCACTGTGCCACAGAGGGCATCGTTCGCGTACCGAAACGCGTGCGCAGTGCGAGGCGAGCCGAGTGATCGGGTGCGTTCTGTGCATGTGCTGCGCAATTTTTCTAGTGCTGGGCTGTTGAGTTGAAGTGGCGGGGTGGGACAACGATGCTGAACACGTGTTGCAATTAACAGCTGAAGAAGTAGAATGGTGGTACCTCTAACAAGCCATTTAAAAAAAATGCTGTATGTGTGATGCGGCTACTTTTGTTCGTTTGAGAGTTGTTTTGCCATGTGTTATGAAATGCTTATGTTTTAGACTTTCTTGTTGATAGAAACAATCGATTATGCATTCTGTATTTATTGCCATTCGTTTGCTCGTGTTTGCTTCCTGCCCCCCAATGCATATCTCTCACGTTTGATGTTATTTCTTTATGCTTATTATATCAGTGTCATGCTTTTAACAAACTTGCATTGTGAATGGTGGACCATTCGTGAGCGGACGCCTCTGTGCTGTCTGTATTTCTGTCCGCTTATTTTAATGATAAACGAATGATCGTGCTTGTATGTTGTTTTTGCACCAACACGTTCTATTTCTTTTCTTAATCGAATTATAAAGTTTCTAACATATTGTAAATAGTTGCGCATTAAGGACCAAAATACCTAGTCTGGCCGCTTCTGCGTCAAAACCACGAGCAGCGTGAATAAGTGCTGGGCTTACTGACGCTTCTAAACGACTGTTTGCTAAGGCAATTGCCTAATTACAATAGAGCTAGTTTCAACTGCGCAGGTCCTAAAACTTTACGTTCGCCTCAATCCGTTGCTAAAAGCCGCATCGAAGACATTTAGTAGCGAAGTTTGTTTTGCATTAATCCTACCTAAATCTCATTCAGAAATGGCATCGCTTTGCAGAGAAATCTTAAGCGCATGGAGCAACTCAATTTCCTTTTCTTTTTCATTAAGTATTCTACGGTAGCAGCCCTTTGCAACAACAATTTCATTCTTTTGATCTCCTTATAAGATACTGCCCACAGTCAGGTCCTTCTCTGCCACAGTTAAACAGAAAGTGAACAGCTGTGCTCGGCGAACAATCTCGCGCTATGCGCAACGGGGAGTTGGCGCTTACTTACTGGTAAGAGGCGGTGCAACAGCCCATTTGTTTGCATCTGGTGAAAAGTGGGACCACTGGCGCTTTGTTGCGAATGCGCGGAGTTTAATCTCAGGCAAATATTAAAAAGCGGAGACCACCAAAGTGCTGAGGCGAACGGCGTTGATGTAGAAATGTGAACCGAGACCAGCCGGCCGTGTACAGCGGACGCATTTCGACGGGGGCGAAAGGCAGAACACCAGTTTATTTAAATTCAGATGCATTTTAAAGACATTTAGTAGTGAAGTTTGTTTTGCATTACTCCTACCTAAATCTCATTCAGAAATGGCATCGCTTTGCAGACCTTTAGGTGCATTTAAAGACATTTAGTGGCGAAGTTTGTCTTGCATTAATCCTACCTAAATCTCATTCAGACGTTTATTTACGTTTATTTAAATTCAGGTGCACTTTAAAGGATCCCAGGTGGTCAAAATTAATCCTGAGTCCCCCACTACGGCATGCCTCATAATCGTATAGTGGTTTTGGCTCTTAAAATCCCAGATATTTTATTTATTTTTTTTTATCTGAGACCGCCGCAAGCTCCATGTTATGAGCGGCTTTTTTTGTCGTCCCAGGCTCTCATATCATTGAAGAAGACGCGCTCAGGCAGTAATTTAAGCATATTCAATGTTAAAAATAGTAACGTGAAACTAGAGCGACGGTTGAGGAAGTTGAGAAAGCTAGAATACCGATCGAGACTGCCCCACACACAACCACAGCGGTAGCGGCGTTCGCATGCCCTCTCATGCACGGTTGCGCCTCTAGCGGCGGGCGCTGTCTCTATATGAAACTGAGGCGGCAGTTTCGTGACCAGAAAAAAAAAATGGAAGGACTCTGACAAGGCTCAGGTACATGTCGCATAACTTTGCGGTGCCGCGGCTGATTACCTCGAATACATCCTGCCAGTCAACCGTTCCAACTATGAAGCTTTGGTCTCGACGCTCGAAACCGGATTTGGCGACCACCACCTTCGTCAGCTCAACCTCATACAGCTGAAATACGTCCGGCCAGGTCAACGTGACCTTCAAGGGCTCGCCGCTTACATCGACAGCCTTTCACGAAAAGCGCTGTCAGGCTGCCCCACGAATACCATGGACCTTATTGCCACTAAGGCCTTTGTTGACGCCATCGGCTCGCTTCACTCATCAGGCACCACCTTTACTGCACTTGTGTTTAATCTTTCTGACAGCGATCTGCGCCTGCCTCCAGACATCGTTCTCGGACCTGTACCTACATATAAGAACCGTATGTCGTAGCACTAATGCAGCCTGCAGCACCTTCAGCGCCCGCTTTTTCCTTCTTAGACTGGGACGAATTCAACTTCGGTGCCGACTTAACTCTGTCGCAGAAGTCCGAGATTCAAGCGCTGCTGCGAGAATACCATGATTGTGTGGCCATGTCGCCCAATAAACTAGGTCGCACTTCTGTTCTGCGGCACAGCATAGCTACCGGCTCTCAAGTTCCTGTACGGCACCACTCGCGCCGGGTATGTGCCTCCAAAAGCGCAGAAATTGCCAGTCAAGTGGGCGACATGCTCCAGCGGGCTGTTATATCCCGCTCGTTTATTAGTCCGTGGTTGTCCCCCGGAGTCCTCGTGAAGAAGAAGGACGGCACGACCCGCTTCTGTGTTGACTACCGACGCCTGAACAGTGCGACAAAACCTGACGTACGTATATCCACTGCCTCGCCTTGATGACCCCCTTGACCCCTTGCATGGGGCCCATTATTTCACTACTCTGGATATTCTTTCTGCTTATTGGCAAGCATAACTATAGAGACAAATGACGCAGAAAAAAAACTGCATTTATAACGCCGGACGGACTGTACCAGTTTAACTGCCTGCCATTTGGTATTTCCAACGCTCCTGCTACATTTCAGGGACTTGGTAGGCCGCGTACTTGGACATCTGAAGTGGGCAATGCGTTTGGTCTACTTGGACGATATTATTATCTATGTCCCTAGTTTTCCTGAACACCTCAGCCATTGAAGATGGTTTTCAGGCTCTCCAAGACGCTCACCTTCGCATTAAGCTTTCAGAGTGCTTCTTCGGTTTCTCCGAAGTCACCTACTTAGGTCATGCGGTAAGTGTAAAAGGCGTCAGCCCTGATCCGATTAAGCACCAAGCCGTTGTTTGTATTCCACTGCCACCACGACAAAGAAGCTTAGAAGTTTTCTGGGATTTGCTTCCTATTTCCGCCGCTGTATTCCTGACTTTGCTTCTCGCGCGGCACCTCTCAACCAGCTGCTAAAGAAAGACGCCTGCTGGAAATGGGGTCCTAACCAAGACGCTGCCTTCCGTGGCATCAACATCGCCCTTCAGACAACACCGACGCTCGCACACTACGACGAGAATGCACACACTGGGCTTCACACCGATGCGAGCGGTCTCGGCCTCGGTACTGTCGTTCTACAACTCATCTCGGACGGGCAGGAGAGGCCGGTAACTTGTGCTAGCCGCCGACTCAGTAAACCGGAGAGCCGGTACCATACCTCTGAACTTGAGCGCTTGGCAGTACTTAGGGTGGTTGAAAAGTTGCGCCAGTTCCTTTATGGTAAAATGTTCACTGTGGTTACCGACAACATCGCCCTTCGCTGACTGCGAAAAAAAAAGAAAGACCACAAAGCTAAATTCGGCAGGTGGGATCTCAAGTTTCAAGATTATAACTTTGTCATAGTCCATCGCAGCGGCAATCGACACCAAGACACCGACTACCTCTCTCGTAACCCGGCGACTTTAAGTGACCCCTCAGCAGCCCTGGCAGTCCTTGATTTATGCAAAGCACAGCTAGAAGACGCAGAAATTGTTCACATCGTCCGAGGACTGTCCGGTGAGATACGCACCCCCAAACGTCGTCGTGAAAGCCTTCTGGTTTCGTATGTCGTTCGAGATTGCATCCTTTGTCACCGGCATCGTCAAAATGAGTCGCACCTACCCGTCGGGCCGGTGGCCATATGGCAATCGGTGCTATTTATGTGTCATGACGCTCCAACTGCCGGTCACCTCGGGCTCCGCAAGACACTTGCACGCGTCAAGGAAAGATTACGGTGTCCAGTGTGCACACTGATGTCTCCCACTAAGTTTCGTCGTGTGCGGTCTGTGAAGCACGAAAAACAGTACCAAATCCGTCACCGGTCCCCGTGCAACCAATCCCTCCTCCTGAAACTCCCTTTGGCGTCGTTGAACTCAATCACTTCGAAACGTTTCCACGTAAGCAACGCCTGGCTACTTTCCCGAAAGGAAAAGTAGCCAGGCGTCGCGCCCATTCCGGGAGCAGTCGCCAGCCTGCACCTTGCTCTCGATTTCTACTCTTTCGGGCGGATATATGTTTTCAGACCAAATAATAAGATTCCAGCCACAGCGAAGCAAAGCACGAACGTAATCCGTGCGCGTAACTCAGAATAGGTGAATTTCATTAGTTATTGCACGACAAAAAAGAAAACATCTCAAAATCTTGCTCTCGTCAAGCTGCGCAACTACGAACGAGATACATTCGTGAGTAATCGTCAATTAGTCGAACACAAAGTCTACTAACGCGGGCCGTACTCTGAGAGCACTGCGGCAAAGTGCGCTGAATATTTCGTGCTGTCTATATAAGAGAAGTCTTTTTTATTGTTATATATATGTTTTTCACTTAGGGTTTGGCGTAACAAACCAATAAGTTCAATCCGTCGTTATTAGCTCGATCATTGCGCCGACTATGTCATTTCGAGAATCAAGCAGTTCACGCAGTTTGAATGGTCGAATACAGGACCGAACGAAAAACAGTCGCAGTGAGTGCTGCTGTTCGACGAACCGCACTTCATTGACGAGCTAATGCTAAATGCCACACGGTGTTGCGACCTTGAGGTGGTCCCGTAGCGCTCGTCACCCGTTTCGTGACAGAGCGTAGCCAGCTCTCTAGTCGGTAGCGAAGACTCCGAGTGAGGCGTCGATGAGAAGAACAAAAGGGACTTTATACACTATATACAGGTCATTATACAGGACAAGATCGGATGGGCACGGGGGCCGAGAGCTAACAGCAAACGCGACTGTTCCCGCTCGGCGATCTCACTCCACTCGACTGCGGCACTCGGCTCCCGGTGGGTCGGTGGATCCGGTTCTCCAGGCGGTGGCGTGGGGGCTTATAAAGCCCCGAGAAACGATTGTCACTCAAAATGCCCAATACAAAGCCAGCACTCGACGGTCGTTCGAGAGGTCCAACCAGCGACCGCGCTCGCCACCCTCTTCAAGTGTGCCGCGCTCGGTGACCTCCAGGGGAAAGGAAATACGGCGCCAGGCTGTCTAGCACTTTGTTGCACGTTTGGACATGTCACTCGCCGATGCTCCTCTACAGGACGCCGCTGCCTGGCGGCGCAGCATCTTGACTTGTCAAGGGAGCATTAGAGCGCTGGGCCTTTCGGCGCAGCCCCGGGTTTGTCAAAAGGGCGTTCGCAGGATAAATTCTGCATCTTGTAGATTCGCAATCCGGGCTGGTTGTACGGGCACAACGACGGGTTCATTTATCTTCAGACAGCTCTCAGTAGCCGCATATGTGTTCACAATTCTGTTACTTACCGTTATTGGGGCCACCCAGTCGCGAACGATAGACACGATTGGCTCGCTCTGACTTCTTCGATTAAGTTGCACTCGAACGTGTAACAAGAGGTGTGCACACGGCGCAGAGGAACGCTGAAACACTACGGAAGAGAAGTTGTTTGCCGTAACTATTTATACAGCTTCATCGGTGCTGGCAGGCTGGTGAAGCCGACGCAGGGCGCACGATCGATACGGAAAGGAGGCTTTGTTCCAACACGATTGGTGTCATGCTGTTCGTGTCGTTCCAACACGAATAACATGACACCAATTACCAAGATTTTTCTTCCTTGTAACCTGCAATGTCTCTCATAGCTAAGTACAAAACGAATGTTGAGTGTTTAGCGAAGCATCATACACAACTTCGCGTGTTGAATTCGCAGAAAATTTTTTACGCAAAATTTGTGGACAGTGTCTGTCCATAAATTTTGCGTAAGCATTGCGTAAGCATATGCATTGCGAAACCAGTAGACACTTCAACGCTACATAGCTTGCGATATCCAAGCCGCAAATTTTCTCGATTCACGCGCTTTTGAAGAAGGAACTGTGGTTCAGGCTTGGCAGCAGAAAAAAAATGACATATCCTTAAAAAAGTACGGCTGGAGCCACTCATACCCCAAGCATGCACGAAGGAAACGAGCGCGCGCTGCAGCCGAGGGAGCCGGTGCGAGTGGCGTCCTGGCCGTGACGTCACTCCTGAGAGGGCGCCATGCACTCCAGATTCACAGCAACACAGCAGCGAAGGACGTCAAGCGGAAAGTCAGAGAGGCTGAAATAATCTCATGGGTGGGGGCAATGGAAAAGAAGCCTGCCACGAGTAACTACTGAAGAGGAAAAGACGGAATCAGGAACGAAAAAAATTACGATAACTCAAAGAGAAGCTTATTACTTCACGAAGCGAGATCGGGATGCCTTAGAACACGCACCTATAAAGCGACATATAAGAAGGAAGAAGAAGCATGTGCTTCCTGCGGTAGAGCTAGGGAAACTATGGAGCATGTTTTATTAGAATGTGAAGACGCCTACCCAGCGGTCGATTTAGGCACCACTGGCCTCGTTGAAGCCTTTTGGTTCAGCGAAAGCAGGGGAACGTAAACATGTCCGCAATAGGCGATTGGAAGATTGGTTGAGGAAACGTATGGAAACGACAAAAAACGGAGGCGTAAAAAAGCAAAGTTCACAATAGGGGGTCAGGAATTTATGGTGTGGTAGTTCATAGTGTTTTTTTTTATTGTTTAACGTAAGTAGGACATTAGGCCGTATAACAGCAAAAGCTTGGTGATGCAACCCATTGCCCCATTCTAAAGGGGCACTCATCCATCTATCGATCTCGCCACTAATAGCTTAGAAACAAGGACCACACATACTAAAAAGACATGTTTACTTGCGTACATTTTAACTGTGGCGTGGCCTTATGTATGTGGCATGGCCTATATATATATAATTTCAAACAGAACGTTTTGTAGGTCGGCAGGCATGCACATAGATTAGAAAGAATGAGCACACATACAAAAAATACATGTTTACTTGCTTACATTTTGACTGTGGCATGACCTTCGTCAGAGTGAAAAGAATATGAATGAAGACGAATACGACTGTTTTTACTCGAACGAAGGCCGTACCATATGCACGGCCTGCAAGTAAACATGTCTTTTTTGTATGTGTGCTCATTCTTTCTAAACTATGTGCATGCCGGACCTACAAAACTTGCTATTTGAAATTATATATATATATATATATATATATATATATATATATATATATATATATATATATATATATATATATATATATATATATATATATATATATATATATATATTCTGATGAAGGCCGGACCCCGGCCGAAACGTCAATAAACCGCTTCATACGCGCGTCTACTTCACTGTGACTATTTACCCGGACCCAGAACTGCTTTTTTTCTGGTATATATATACATATATATATATATATATATATATATATATATATATATATATATATATATATATATATATATATTCGTTACATAACGAGGGTCCCGAATCCGGCCGCATTTATGCCTTCAGGTAGCATGTGTGGATTATTGACCAGTTGCCTTCACCCAAAAGGTTCACGTAGGTGTGACACCTGCAGCAGACAGGATGTACCTGCCGCCAAGGCCGTGTGGTGTGGCGCTGGCTAGCACTTCCAGGGTTAGTTCTAGTAGTAAAACATGAATACCGCAGAATGTGGATGGGGAAACGGCGCCGCGGTAGCTCAAGTGGCAAGAGCATCGCATGCGTTATGCCAAGAAGTGGCTTCCTGCACCACCTGCGGCCAGTCGTTTTTTCATCCACTTTCATTTAGTTATGATTTTCTAAGTTTAATTAAGAACTGCAGATAATTTCCTCTACAGTGTCCTTGGTGTCATTGTTTGTTGGCTCCTTACAAACGAGAGAAGGGAAAGCGATGGGCTCGATTTTTGTTAACACCATATAAAGCCAAGAGTATACAGGGTTAAATTAAATTAAATGATGGGGTTTTACGTGCTAAAAACACTTTCTGATTATGAGGCACGCCGTAGTGGAGGACTCAGGAAATTTCGACCACCTGGGGTTTTTTAACGTGCACCTACCTAAATCTAAGCACACAAGTGTTTTCGCATTTCGCACCCTTCGAAATGCAGCCGCCGTGGCCGGGATTCGATCCCGCGACCTCGTGCTCAGCAGCCCAACACCATAGCCACTGAGCAACCACGGCGGGTAGTATACAGTGTGTTTCACATAACCTGAATCAAGAATTTAAAAAAAAATGTGGTTAACCGCAACTGGATGACACCAATGACAGATGGTTTGCCGTCATGTGGCACTCCTTAGGGTGTTGTTTTCATATTGCACCCAACTAGTTAATTTACTAGAATCAAATATACATTTTTTGTAATATTATAGCGAAGTGACGCAGCTGTTAGAGTTCTTACGCATCAGCTCACCAGGGAGATGACAATGCGGGGCGGGGTGAGCTCCGGCAGGGCCAAGTACAGATCCGCAGGTACGAAGACGATGAGAGGTATCATTTGAATAACTAGGTTTATTAACTTGGCATTTACTTTAAGTTTACACTGTACACCTATTTACATACAAAACGATGTCATACCCGTCGTCGACGGCCTGCCTGACCGGCCATGCGCCTTTGTGAGATGGGAAAAGGACTTGGCACCCGGAAGTGCGGCGTCCCAGAGCCTTACGTGTACTCATCAACCCAACATCATTGGGTACATTGACCCCAGGGCTCCCCTTCTACCCGGGTTGACTGGGTGGGGGGCTTTGGTTCGGGCCAACGGTCCTTCCCTGACAAGGGGGCTGCTGTGGTGCAGCACAACTGAGTTTTGCGCTCAACACACAGGCAGCCATGTTGGTCTTACAGGAAACAAGCCTGACTGACCTTCGGACTGCTTTGACGCAAAAGAAGTCAAGGCATACAACCATGGAGACCACCAAAGCCATCCGCGGAGCAGCTTGACCACACCAGGTTGCGCCATGACCAGTTCCGCCTCTGGGGTCTACTGAGCCAAACAGAACCCCGTAGATCGACTGGCACACACCGCCGAGTCGAGCGACCTTAGGAGCATGCATCATAACTTAATGGAGAGCTTTCCACCTGACACATCGAAAATCACAGAAGGACGAGCCCACTTTTCGAGGAACTTTTTGTCGCCCAAGAGATGCCGCTCCCAGATGGAACCAGACCTACTTCTGTGCTTTCACAAGCACTTCGTGAAGGCCCGGCGCCCATCCCCCGAAAATTGCATCACAGCGTGCCAACCATACTTGGTATGAGGACTCGGCGGAGAGAAGAAGCACGAAATGGTTGATCGCCTGATTAGGCAAAGGGTGCAAAAATCGAACCGTCTGATATGGAACACCGGGGAGCTTAAAGAGACCAGCAATCCTTTGGAGAAGAGCTGCAGGAAACAAACACTGCGTAAAGATATGAACCGACTCCACATGACCGCCACAAAAGGGGCACACTGCACGAGCCGGGACGGCTGTGGAGGGCCTGTAACTCAACGGCAGGCACCCTCGCGCGAGGCGGTACATGAACGTAGCTCGCCTAGCGTCGAGGAAACTGGCCGTAGTGAGCTTCCAGCTTCGCCTGTGGATGGACAGATCGTACCTCTGGCAATGAGGGGGGAGACCTGGGGTGAGGATATCGAGTAGTTCTTGGATTGGAGTTGAAACTACGTCGACTCCGGGGTGAACCTTGCGGAGGCTTACCAGAGAATTGGCAGCCACCGCATAAATGGTGGACGGGGAACCTGAGCGAGGCACATAGTGGGAAAATGTGCTCTGCGAAAACAAGTGGAGTCGGGTGCTAAGAAAAAAGGAAGTTAAGGTTCGAGTTAGGAGCATTCCGAGTTAAGAGCGACCTGGGTCCACCTGACGTGTAGTGCAACAGTCACGATATCCAGGTTGGGAATTCCGAGTCCTCCCTTATACCTGGGCTACTTGAGCACCTGCCTAGCTATACAACCAGTTGTCCCTTTCTATAGGAAGCGAAAGAGGACCCTCTCCAAGATAAGCTTGGTTTGGGTTGGAACAGGAGACACACACGCGACATACATCTGGAAGAAAAATAGAAGTGAGCGAAGAATTGTCGCTCAAGCAGTCAATGGGCATGACGACGCGCTGAATTCCTGAATCCTGGTTTCAAGCTTCTCCTTAGCCCGTCGCCAGTTTTCAGGAGAGAGACCGTCTGGTTCGAATTGGAAACCTAGAATGCGCAACCGCGTTTTCACGGGTAGACCCTGAACGGGCTGCGGACTCGACGGAGTGCAGTTCAAGTACATGGCTGCACTTTTCGACCTATTCAACCTTGCACCACTCGCTCTGCAGTAACTGTCCAGGACCTCCAAGACCATGCAAGCTGATGCCTCGTCCAGGACGACAATGAACAAGTCATCCGCATAGGCAAAGAGTGCAACCGGAGGGGAACCTGACAGGCGTATGAACCTGCCAATGCTACTGTCACAGGACAACCTCTGCAGAAGCGGTTGAAAAGCGAGTATGTAGAGGGCAGGTGAGAGAACGTCCCCCTGCCATACACCACGTCTCACAATGAACGCCTCCGAGACGCGATCCCGTATGAGACCAGCAGAAGTTGGTTGAGAATACAATGTTTGGACCATCTGCCCAAAACCCACACTAAAACCAGCCTCTTCCAGAACACGGAAAAGGTACCTATGGCTAATGACATCGAAAGCCTTCTTCTGATCCAAGGAGCAAAGAATACCTGGAAGTTTCCTGGTATTTTCCCACAGGAGAAGGTTCCTAACTGCTAGACCGTGAAGCTGAGTGGAGCGCCCCTGGACACAGCATGCCTGGTATAGACCCAAAACAGTGTTGAGTAGTGGCGTGAGTCGCATACACAGGCACTCTGCTATGAGCTTATAATCGCAGTTCAGAAGTGTGATTGGTCACCATGCTCTCAGACCAGAGCTTCTCGACCCGTCTTTATAAAGGAGAGTGATTAGCCCCTCTCGTTGAGACGTTGACGAAGTCCCTTCACTGAGTAGCCTGTTCACTAGTGATGTGAACAGCTTCCCTAACTGTGTCCAAAACTTCACAAAAAATTCGACTATCAGACCATCTGATCCTGGACTGCGACTATGCTCCACAGACTTCAAAGCCGAAATTAGCTCTTCCTCATCTATGGCTCAGGCACATACTTGCGGTGGCTCAGCTGGTGAAGCAAATGGAAAGAAAGCTGGAGAGGCAATTGGTTCGGCGTACAAGGTCATGTGAAACTGCCTCGCCAGTGCAAGAACTCCATCTGGTGAATCGACTATGCTTCCATCACTTGGATCTAATAGGGAAGAGAGAGTTGTGCTCTTTCTTGAAAAATGCCTACGTAGGACGTTTCTGCTGCACTACGCTTCCATTTCCCACTGCTCTGCTCGGGTTGTGGCCCCCAGGCCATCCCAGCGTCGCTGCAGGCGAATCCGAAGTTCCTTTCGGATTGAGGCCAGCGCTGGAGCAACACCAGGCCCGCCGGACAGTGGCCTAGAGAGCAGGAGGACCACGTCAGAGACGATTTTAACCTCATGCTCATCACGCGCTCTACGCTTACCCTAAGACCTGAAGCAGTCACGCCCTCTGGCCTTCACGTTATCCCATTCTGTGCCACCTAGATTCTCTTTGTTGTGCAGCGATCGAAAGAGAATGGATGATACCTCTGCGGTTGACTGCCTGTCCTTTAGGAGACGTCGATTTAGGCACCACGGTTTCTTCCTTTGCGATACTAAGTTAGAATCGGCGAACCGCGTAATTACGAAGCTGTGGTCGCTAGGAGCAGAAGTAACTAACCAAGAAGAATGCGTACTGGAAGCTAGTAACGACGAGATGTAAGAACGATCGATACGGCTCTGCATGCCCCTTCCTGTCCAAGTCATTCCTGACTGTCCAGGGCGAAGCACGCGCCAAGCATCGACCAGTCCCAGTTCATCGATGAGCTCTCGCAGTACAGGATTTCCGCGCATATCTTTAACTTTTGGAGTCCCTCTACGGGAGTTGCGATCAACCTGTTCTAACACACAGTTGAAGTCGTCTACAAGAATAAGCAGAGAGGGCCCTACCTAGTAAGGTTCTAGTGCAGCGAAAAACTCTCTCTGATCTCTAGAGTGGTTTGGAGCATTAACAATTCGAATGCCACAATCACGATCCACCGACAAGATACGGCCCTCGACATCGCTGGCATGACGAAGAACAATGCCGTCGAAATTCGGCATCAAAATGATGGCCGTACCTCGGCTGCCCGACTCGCCATAACTCCAGAAAAACCTGGTGCGAAAAATTCTGTCAATGTGGCTGATCTGGTCAAACCTATGGACATAAGTTTCTTAGAGTACGAGGATATCTACCTTTTTGGATTTAGCCAAGTTGACAACCCCTAACTGCTTGGAAGCTCGGGACAAACCTCTACAGTTGAAAGAAGCTATAGTAAGGGAAGGAACCTTATTGGGGGGAGGGAAGCCTAGTCTCCCGTGGTGAAGTGGCCCCGTGTGCTGCTGTCGTCTTGCTCTCCTCAAAACTGCTCAGAGCATTCCCCAAATGAGTTTCTGCAGCATTCAAGGGTCCCGCGGACCGGCGGATGGTGCAGGCTTCTCCACCAATCGGTTATTTCGATCAATTAGGCAGGCCGATAGCCTCCAATAAAGGCCAGGGTTTAAGAGGCCAAAAATGGTCGCGAAAGCACTCTGCATACACAATCAATTTTCCCATAGCCAATCAATTTCCGACGCCCGACACAGCCGAACGTGGGAAGAGCGCGCGACACGGGCACGTAGTGACGTCAGGTGCGGCGGCGTCGGCCGGGCGGGAGCACATGCCCGAGGCGCCGTCGCTGTCATTTCTGCACAAAGACTTCCCTCGCACCGAGGAGCCCACAACATTCGCGGAAAGAAAGAAAAGGAACCCTAAACATACTCTTTTCGCGACAATATTAACTTTAGGGACGTGCGTTTCGTTACGTTGTAAAGCGCCTTCCAAAACGACCGATCCAATTTCTTGTGACAATGTGCATGCTGCATGGCGATTTTTCCCTGCGTGTAAAGAAAGCCCGCGAAATATTAAATAAAACCACGTGACCACGCCCATGCGCTACCGAATTGCAGCGCTCTCAATCGCGCGGTTCGTGCGAAAGAACCGTGCGCGCGGACTGTGGTGAAGTGAGCGGCCGCGGCTCTAGGCATCGGCCTCACGGTGCGTTAGCATTTTTGGCGGCGCTACCCCGGTAAGGAAGTGCCGTGCTGCCTCCTAAGGACACGTTCGAAGCACGGTTGAGAGCGCCGCAATACGATAGCGCACGAGTGCCTCACTCACGTGGTTTTATTTCTTATTTCGCGGGCTTTCTTTAGGCGCGTAAAAAATCTCCATGCACTATGTACGTTGCTACAAAAAATTTGAACTGCCCTCTATAACGTAACGAAACGCACTTAGTTAGCTGTCTTAGTTAATTAACTGATTAAGCGCAATATAAAAAGAAATATCCTAAGGAGCACCACATGATGGCAAACCAAATGTCGTTGGTTTCATTCAGCACCGGCTAACCAATTTTTGTTTTTTTTTAATCCTTTGTTCAAGGTACATGAAACAGCCTGTATATGACTCCGAACGTCAGTAACGGCCTGTTATTTTTGTTCCGTTCTATATATATATATATATATATATATATATATATATATATATATATATATATATATATATATATATATATATATATATATATATATATATATTTGCAGTGTATGTGCATTGCTTTGGTAACCAAGGCTTAAACTAAAATTAAAGTAACAAAAATGACGATAAGAAAGATTACTTTCGGCATATGCAGGCCTAGTGAGTGTCTATTCGTGGCTGCGGCTCTGAAATGGTTTGGCTTTCCGCACGGACGCGTCCTCAATTTGGGTTTGGTTGAGAATCTTCGAAGCCCAGTGGGAGAACTTGTCACGGCGGTCTCGTCGATCCTCGCTGTATTTGGCCGCCTTCGGGGACGAAATCGGCTTGGAAGCATCCTGTAAGTGCACCGCCACGCAAGGGAGACGGGCAGCGAGTGGTCGGTGGGTGTGACCTCCGCAATAACACAGCTCAAAGAGAGCCACGACAACTTCTTGCGATAGAGTCTCCGGCTGATATTGATTCCATAGGTTTAACATTCTACGAAGGAAAACAAGGGCTACGAGGCACCACTAGTGAAGCGGCTCCGAGTTAATTCCGGCCACTCGGGATTGTAACATTCGTCTAAGTCTGCACGAGGTCCTTCGCAGCTGATGGTCTGCGCCCAAATGCGCGGCCGGCGCGTTGCCTACTGTCCAACCGCGACCTCATGCTCGGAGTGAACCTGTGGACGCGGGGAGCGATGATCTCGCAGCTGGACATCTGCCGTGGCACGAAGTGGAGCAGAGACGCGTACGAAGACGGAAGCAGCGCGCCGCCACGATCCAGCGCACTTCCTCCGTACAGAAAGCCAATCCAAGGTCGATTCAAATAGGTCGCGAAGCTTCGGGCGAAAAGCGGTTCAGTACAGATTGTCACCGACATCAGCATGGGGGGTTATGGGAGCAGCGACTGAAGCGCGACTGTGTTTGGAGGGAACAAACATTGGGAAAGAAAAAAAACGTTTGTTTAATTCAAACGACACAGTTAGATTCATTCGACTAAAATAAAATTCCTAGTCAATTTTATATATTCGTGGCGAGTTAAGAAAATACAAGTTTAATTTTATTATTATTCATAAATGAATTTCTTTTCAGCGCACATCGCTACAGGGGGCGTTGACGCCACTATCAGTCGCAGTGCAATGCACGTCTTGAAATGGGCAGAAAGGCGCACTAGTAAAATTCACCTGTTGAACTACGACCCCCTCACTGTTTGTTCTTTCTTGCTTGTCGAAGTCTGTCTGAATTTGGTGACGCGGGTAGCTTCATCGCTTCTTAATCTGTTCAGTCAAAAGGAGTGAGTTACGACCGCCAGATAATTGTGTAGTCGTTTTCGTGAGACTGCGCTGGCCGACGGGCTTGGCATCCGACAATAGGATCAGCACTCTACCCCTAAAGCTTTCGTCGGCCTCCAAGGAAAGTATGTTCTGTGCAGGGATGCGATTTCGACAACCGTACGGCTGGCCTTTTCATGCATCGCTTTCCACGCTGAAAGCTCGAAACGCCCATCAAGTCCAATGGCGGGGCATTTTAATATATAGCTCCAAAGGAAGGACAACAACACAAATTTCGCTCCTTCGAAAACAAAATGACGTCACTTCTGCTTTTAACGGACATCGCGTCACGTTATTTTTTCTTCCGCCGGCAGTGTTCCCACCACATACAGATGGCGCTAAGCCCCATGAGCCGCCGACGGACCGCCATGTTTTGAACGTGTGGGCTCCTATGGAAGATTCGCTACCAGGTATATTTACCTTGGCCAGTCTGCGTGCGCGCCGGCGTTGACGTAAGCGCCGTCAAACGTGCGGTTCAGTTCCCCGCACGCACTGCTGCCAACGGAACGGATGCGCAGCACGCGAGTGGGGCGAGCGGCGCGCGTATATATAAATACTTGCGGTCAGTGAAACCTGTTGCTTGCACAAGGTGCAGCATCAGTGACGTCTGGCGTTTACAGGCTGCGTCAGGGTTTGTCGAGGGCTGAAAATCTGCGAGTCGAGTGGGGAAACGGAGTTCGGCGCGCCTTATTTTATGCGGCCGTCTCATGTCAGTCTGAATAAGAGAATTATACCGCATTCCTTGTGTATACGGATGTGGCACCCGCTTAATCTAAATTATTGGGGCGATGGATGTGAAGTGAAAAGAAAAAAAAAACGGCGGTGAAGCATAACGGCGAAAAAAATTGCAATGATCCGGCCTCGTATTCAGAAAACTTGAATTGAGTAAACAATGCCACGAGCAATTAACTAGAGCCAACTAGACGCACTCCAAAATAACGTAACGGCAAGTGGTTGCGGAAACTTGAGGAAGGCGTCGCCACCTGCATGTATTTTTTTTTTCATACTGAGCCTCTCACGCTTATGCCATCGCAGAAGCTTAGTTTACTGATTCAAGCTGCAATTAATAATTTCTTTTGAAGTTTCCCTTTAGCAGACCTTGCTGCCGAATTGCCCACGGCATGCATTTCATGACGTTCCATTCCGTTATTATTTTTCGTACAATGCGCCGCTGCGCCGAGTAATCAATGCTGCAGCGGTATGGACGGCGGCGCGTGCGAGTCCGAGCCAATTAGTTGGGAAGGGAGTGACAAAAAATGAAAAAGAGAAAACAACGTTTTTGTTTGAGCGCCGGAACTAAGCGATGTCAGAACAAAAATATCACCTCGTAATTACGGAGAAATTCTCGGGGTCGCTCGTGCAATTCGATATGCCATCCTTGTTCCTGAGGAAGTGTATATATTGACGGACTCGCAACAGGCATGCCGGGCGTTCCTATCAGGACATGGCATCCCGAGAGCGGCGCACCGAATTCTCAAACAGATCCCGCAAAATGCACCAACCACACCTCCCCGTATCCGCTTACTCTGGACCCCTGGTCATACCTCGCTGCCGGGTAACGAACGCGCACATGTGGTTGCCCGAGAAATTTCCCTCCAGGCGGCTCGGCATGGTAAGGAGACTAGTTCAGAGTGAGGGGATCCCTTGTTCCGTTACAAAGACATACTCCGCCATTATACACGCATTCGTCGCCCCCACGCCGCACCACCACCGTCCTTCTCGCGAGAAGCAGTGGCATTACGCCAGTTGCAAACAGCAACTTTTCCAAATCTTGTCTCTCTCAATAAATTCTGCCCACACTGTTATGTAGATCGTTGCCCTGGTTGTGGCAGCTCGCCCACAATCTTCCACTTCACGATTGAGTGCACTGCAACCCTCTTTCCTCCCTTGCCAACTCTCCTTTACCCACTACGCAACATAGAGCTGTGGGACGATGCACTCCGTGACGCTGTGATACAACGGGCTCGAAACATCGCCGGAATCATCTTAGGGACCCTGGACTGAGGGTGCCTCCCACACTGCTCTGGCCGTTCAAATATTAATAATAAAGCTGTTTCACTCTCTCTCGCAGACGCTGCCAGGGGACAACAAAAAATTACCGACGATTACGTTACTTCCTAATGCGAAATTTGAGCGCAGCAAATAAGCTGTTTCACCTTTTCGATAGATTGAGGCAAAGAAATCGAGCAACACATGTATGCGCTATCGCAGAATTTTTTTTTTAATTTTTCACACGTATTCCTTTAACAAAGACTCCACTAACAGTTCTTGACAGTCATGAAGGAAGCTTTGTGGTCGGAGAAATAGACTGATATATGTTCAACTTGGTACCACCGCACAGGGATTGCATTGGAGGAGGAGCGAAGAAAGGAATTAAGTTCGAGCCGGCGCTTTGACAACCGGAGACTCGCAGGAAGAGGGGGGAGGGGGGCGGCGTGTACACCCAGCGGCAAACGATGGGGGCAGAAGCGCGCGCAGCAAGCGGACAACACGATGAAGGGAGGAGGGAAGAGATAGCAGCGACTGACTGATGCCGCTGACGCCGATAGTGAGTCAACCCCAGCTGCGGACTTGGTTTCAGGGACAACGCCGCCGATGCCGACACAAACAATATGATACCCTCGCTTCCGCAGCGCTAAGAACCAGGTCTAGCCGTGGGAAGGTGGTCACGTATTCGTCGACGTGCCGGGGCCTACGTGAAATAACCGGCGCGTCGGCAACTGAAGAGCACCCTATCCGCCACACAAGAACAGGGGGGGGGGGGACCCTTTCCTCCTCTTTCTGCATGGCGGCGACGGTGTTCTATGCAGTCACGTTATCTTGACTCTCTAGCGGCGTCAGCGGCATCCAGCGGTATCAGTCGGTCGCTGCTAGCGCTGGGGGGATGAAAGGGGGGCGGAGCTGGTTACGAGGCCGACGACAACGCCGACGACGACGCGAAACCCAGGAACGGACGCCAAAGAGCTGCGCTCTAAAACGGGCGGACAGACAGGCGGCGACGACCGAGGCGGGGAAGCCGCCCTCGCACGCAGCCGTCCTCCCCTCGTTGCGCAGATGGGCAGACGGGGTGGCGGGAGCCACCGAAGCCGATGACGACGGAGCTCGTCAACGCCGCGCTTCGGACGACAACAGCATGCAGTCGCGGAATACTTGACGAGTGGCCGCAGAGCGATATAGCGCGCCATATATGACGGGTTTCGAGAACGGGCCGTGCCTGGTTCCCGCGGTGCGTCTCCCAAACATGCGGCTGCGCGGCATGCACGCCGAAGACCACGGGTCGCTACGACGTGACCATTCCTTTCGCTCCACTGCATTCGTCATCCGCGCCTCTCGACAGCCCAATTATTTATGATAACTTATCCGGAGCGCCAGCCGGAGCTCTTGGCGAAATGCGCAAACTGAAAATAATTGGAATGGCTAACGCTCTCTTGGCTATGAATTCGCTGTCCACAGTCTAAGAGAACTGCATTTCTTACCACTATATGTGGATATTGGTACTATTGTTTATATATCTGAAAGAAACTACTTTGAAATCACTTTTCAACTGACATGTATACGTGGGCTTTATTCTGCCGATGCCGACGAGCTTGTGTCCTTTCGTTAACGTCTTTAGGTTCTTATTTTTCTCATTCTTGCTCATTACTGCTAAGGAAGTTCCCACCTTCTTTTTTTGCTTAACGAATAAAAGATAGCATAGTTCTTTGCAAGGTGCTATAGAAGTGATATGACGTGCTCAATGAGTAATTATTTAAAAAAATTCTACAGCACCAAAGTAATACATTATATAACTGAATTGTTGCTCTGTGACATGCCGGAAGAATTAGGTCCTCGAAAGCCGTGCGCTCATGGGAATCTCGCTTTGTCGCTACACTTTATCGTCGGGATAATCGATTAGCCCTTCGCATTCCAGGTATTGGTTCACATATGAGAGGCGCCTGCGTCGTCGTAACTGAACCTTGGAGGAGTCTTTCCATGAGAATTGACCATTTTTTTTTATTCTGAGGCTTTACGTGCTGAAACCAAGATATCATTATGAGGCGCGCCACAGTAGGGGAGTCTGGTAAGATTCTTTTAAGGTGCACCCAATGCACGGTGTTAGATACGGCACCTTTTCCTGAGCCTCCTTCGAGTTCACCGGACCACATCGAATCGCGCCACAGCTAATTAAGAAGCGCAGAAGCAAGGATACCACATTCCAGAGACGCGGCACGTGCAAACAAGTTGGTGGCCCCCGCCTCGTGTGCCGCAGGTGGAGCTATTCACTGCTTGACTCTTCCCGAAAGTGAAGCGAGAGCCTGGCACTGTTCCAAGTAACTTGGGTCCAAGAGGCAAGACGGGTGTAATGCACCGTGAAAACCTGGCAGTGTCGCCTGCATGCGCCTATTGTGACGGCGAATTGCAATCAGGGAAGGGAAGACCGCAGAGAGAAGTTGTTGTTGTTGTGGCCTGTGATGCGTGTGGCTCCTACCCACAATGGGGGATTGGCCAAGAGATGGGTGGATTATTCGAAATTATTATGGAGCATAAATTTCCTAATAGTTATTGAAATAGCATTGAATAGCGCAGAATTGCCTGTTAAATAACATCAGGAAGGTAATATTGAATGGGTAATAATTAACTTAAAAGTAAAAACAAAAATAAAGGAATTTAGCAGGGTATTCGTTTAGATTCCATAAGGAATGTTCGGACAGCGAAGCATGCATCCGTGTGGCTGAATCCCAAAGTGGACGCTCCGAACGAAAGACTTGCAGGTTCTGTCAAGTCCAGGCCAATTTTTCGAAGAGGTATTTCCAACCATCTTTTTCTAAGCGCAGTAAAGCGGCGACAAGATAGAAGAAAGTGGTGTATCGTCTCTTCCTCATTACAAAAACAACAGAGGGGGGAGGGAACCAAACCCGACCTGTGTAAGTAGAAATTCAGCGAGGGTATGCGGCAGCGTAATTTGGTGAGGCAGACCTCAAGCATCTTTGTGTCACAGGATTCGCTATGCCAGGGAAATGCCAGGTGCTTATACTCTGGAGAAGCAGTCAAATGTGGGTTTGATAAGGCTAATCTTATTGATCGCATCCGAAATCTTGTCGCCGTGATCTGTGCTGTCACTGGTAGAATAGGAAGAACAGGGCCGGATAGTGATGCATTTGCCAGTGAATCAGCAGTTTCATTAAAAAACAAACCTTTATGCCCTGGCACCCAAATCAAATGAACACATCGCACATGGGCAGGAACTAGTAAGCGGAATAGTTTTAGCATGGGTGACTCATTAGTAGCGGTAAGGCAAGAACACACTGAGAGGGAGTCAGTCAAAATGGCAGCCGTTGTAATAATTGGGTCTAATTTACGTAAAGCTAGGATTACTGCTAACAACTCGGCCAGAAAAATAGGCACAAAATCAGGCAACCTTAAAGAAAAAGACCAGTCGAGCGCAGGACAAAATATTCCAATGCCAGCTTTTTCCTCGCACTGTGAAGTATCTGTTGCAATGATAACGTTTGTTTCTTGGCTGCTCAGGTGGTCTTGCAACATGGCGTTTAAGATGCCGTAAGGGAGTAGTTACGCGTGGTTTGGGAAAATGTCATCGAACCTGATCTCTGGGTAATTTGAATGCGTATTATCATGAAGCACCTCGCGAATTTGCACATTTAGTGGTTCAAGTAATGTTTGCACAAATATAATCTGTGGCCTATGAAACCTGGGCCAATGAATAGGAAAAAATAATTCTGGATCGGAGAGGAAAATAATTTGAAGGCGGTTTAATGGGAAAGTCTGAACGGTTAGAAGGCGAAATCGGCATATTATGGGTGGGATTCTTGCCTCCAGGTATAATACGGCATTCGAAACGTATTTTGGGAGGCCTAAGCACAGACGTAGCGCCTCTCGTTCCAACAAAACTAGCGGCCGAAGCTTGTATGCGGGAACACCTGAGAATAAAACGCATCCAAATTCTAACACCGGACGAACATACATCTTATATACCATCAAGAGGGATTTTCTTCGCATACCTGTTCTTCGGTCGCTCAACTTGCGCAAAATGCCCGTTGAACGAGCTCCTTTTGTCGCAATATATTGAATATGCGGCCGCCAGTTAAGATTTCCGTTGTAAATCACTCCAAGGTATTTTAGTGATTCTACTTGTGGGATATCTTCGAGATGATAGATAAGCGATATGTATACTGGGTCTTTAACGGGAAAAACAAGGATAGCACACTTATTAGCATTCAGGTTTAAGTGTAAGCTATCCAGCCAGCCTTCCAGTTCCCTTAGATACGACTGCAGTATTTCGTAAAGAGAGTATATGTCGCTAGCCATACCAAAAAAGGCAATGTCATCAGCATAAACGTATGTACTGACAGCTGGGTGAACGGGGATTCTGCTCAGTAAAATATTAAATAATTCTGGTGAAAGTACCGATCCGTGAGGCACACCTCTTGTTTTCTTATATTTACTGGAAGAATAGCCGCTTCGAAAACAATAGAACTCCCGGTCTTTTAAAAATTCATGCACCCATGCTACTATATAGCCTGGAAAGCAATGGCTCTGTAACCGATTCGTTAAAATTGTATGTTCAATGCTGTCATAGGCTTTGCATATATCTAAGGTAACTAGAGCTACGTATTGTTTTTTCTGTCTGGCGATGTTAATGCGACTTTCAAGGTCTACATGCGCGTGCCATATTGAATAGCCAGATCGAAATCCAATTTGACACGGACTCAACAATCGATTGTCGTCAATAAACTCTATAATATGTCCGAGAAGCACTCTTTCAATAAGTTTCACTATGTTTGATGTCAACGCAATTGGTCTGATGTTGTCGATAGTATACCCTGCCCCTGGTTTTTTAATTAACGGAATAATTTTGGCGATCTTCCATTCTTGTGGAATCCATGCGTTACTAACAGAGTAGTTTAGCAACTTCAGAAGCTCACGTGGAGCTTCTTGAAAGAAGATCTTTAACAGTGCATTTGTTATGCCGTCCGGGCCAGGCGCTGTAGTTGGCAACTGTAACATAACCTTTGCTACTTCCGAATAGGATATCTCCTTGTAGCCTGAGAATGCAGGAGAAAAAGCAGAAGTTTGAAGACGCGTTGCGAATCGACTCTCCAGTCCTTTAGCCAGTAGTTCTAAGGACTCCTGCATTTCCTGTGAGGTATATACGATTGAGTCTACATTAATGCTCATTGGGAGTTTGTTTCTAAAACGAAGGTAATTAAATAAAGCACGTTTGTTTTTGGAATAAGATAGATTATCACAATGGTTTTTATCGTACTCATCTTTTGCATGTTTAATAGTACGTTTGAAGGTTGCCGAAATAAATTGATAATCTTTCCAATTTTGTGGGCTCTGATTATGTAGAAGTTTTTTCCAAGCAGCTTTCCTTCTTCTATAAACTCGTGTGCATTCGCTGTTCCACCAGGGACTAGATGAGGAACGCTTAGCTGTCTGAATTACAAATTCGGACTTTTGTCGGGACCTCTGTAATGCTGAGCAAACATTCAAGCCAATTTCTTCGTCATTATTATTATTTAGTGATGCAATGGTGGACCGCAAGCAGTCTTTAAATTTTTTGCAATTAATAAATATTCTGCCTTGTCGTTCAACTGATGTCAAAGGGCATGCAATTTCAAGGTATACCGGGAGATGATCACTGTTTGTACAGAAATCAATCGTTGTCCAAGATGTCACAGTGACACTTGTGCTAGAAAACGTCAAATCTAACACTGAGCGAGATTGTCCGCGGACAAATGTAGGTCCACTGCTATTAAGGCACGAGAGGTTTTTATCTATGGTCCAGTTCCACAGACGTGTCTCACCTGAATCTGTTTTGTAACCCCAAGACACGTGATGCGAGTTGAAGTCACCAGTAAGAATGACTTCATTTTTGCAGCTGGCATGCGCACTATCCAATTGATATGTACTGTGTACGCCCGTAGGGAAATAAGCATTTAAAATTGAGAATGTACGGTAGCCTGGAATACTAAGGTGCACTGCCAAAATTTCACATTCCGAAGACATTAACTTGAAAGCTATTTTCGCCTTATGGCAGAATTTAGATGACAACAAAATCATTAAGCCACCTCCTTGTGTAAGGCGATCTAACCGAAAAGATCGAAACTCTTTAAAATGAAAATTTTTCTCAGGAGTAAGCCAGGTTTCTTGTAAGATTATGACGTCAGGATTAAGATGAGCTGTTAAGCAATATAAGTCTGTTGAAGCAGAAAACAGGGAGCGACAGTTCCACTGTTGCACTTTTAAAGAAGCTATGGTGATGATCTAACTGATATAGTTACTTCAGCGACTACCGTCGCAATGAACTTTCTTGGATGCCAGAAAGAGAAATTGGATTACCCTTCTTGTTTTTGGTGTATGGACAAGAAGCAGTTACTGGAGACCCAGTTCGTTTTTGCGGCCTGGTATCATGACCTGTTTCCATGTCGACCTGCGAGTCTGACTGACTCGAAGAACAAGGATCGGATCCAAGAAATGTTGGGTCCGATGTGGTACTCGGCACTAGGACTGAACGGGCTACCTGTTCTGCAGCACAAGCAATTGATTTTGTGATTGGAGTTGCAGCTGTTTGCAATAGCTGTGTCATCTGCGCAGTAAACACTTGGGAAAGACAGTCGGTAACACTTGTGACAATATGTTGCATAGCCTTTGTCATTGCTTTTTCTACGGCCGATTCAATGAGCTTCGACAAGTTGTCTTCCTGTAAAGTAGATTGCCTCGCAGTGACCCCAGCGTATCCAAAGGCTCTTTCCTTGACGACTGCAATAGCTTCTCGCCGCGAACATCGTCGCCTGTCAATTAAGCACTCGGACAATTGGGGACCAAGGAGTGACCCTCTACGCCGGGTGTGACACAATCGCACGGGCGCCTATCATTGGCCGAAAATGGCGTCACCTGAGTGGGCTCACCGATTGGCCGAACGTGACGTGTCTTCGAGACACCGAAGGGATTAAAAGACACAGACCGGGAGCATTCCTAGAGCATTCCTTGATTCATCTCCTTCGAACTTCTTGCGACGGGCCGCAGCGTCCGAGTTGCTGCCGGCCCGTAATGACTCTAAGACTGTTAATTGACTCTCACTGTAAATAATGTAAACTGCCAAGTTTTTCATCCCGACGTCCTCCTCAACTCCTACAACGGCAACCGGCCGTTCTTGCATTTCGCCCCCATCCCCAAAATGGGGCATACCACAATTCACCTTCACTGACGTTCCCCTACGCGTACCCTTCCGCACGCTTCTCCGTGTTTTACTAGGTGTTTCTTTTTATGCGGAATACTTATAAAAAAAAATATGCCGCTCCAACTCACATGTTTGAATCCATGTGAAGCGAAGCTTCAGTAAAGCGGCTAATTAAATGCTTTACAACTAACGGTGATGCGTACAATTTTGTTTGCTTTCATCCCATGCAACGTGTAACCTCATGGGATGTTTATGTTTGCCCACCACAAAGGTCGCAACTTTATTATGACGCAATGTTTCTCAAAATTATTTTTACGCGCGGCATCGCTCACAAGCTATGCCGAAACGCAAGGCTCCCAATTCAGGCGGACGCACACTGTGAGACGTACGCGTATTAATGTCACGATGGACGAAGCCCATCTATGATGCCTGTCGAGGGTGGAATGGTGATGACAGGTGTGTGTGGACAGATGGGTACGACCCGTATAAAGAAACAGTTAGGGATTTAGTACGTATTGTGCCACGGTGCGACAAACCCATTGCGCAGAATTGGCCAAGAACGGGCGCATCCGCAGATGGCACATGTGGCTGAATCAAAGAAAGTAAATCAAGTAATCCCCGAAGTATAATTCACCAACCTGTTAACTAATGGGTGTGCTTAGAGGTACCTTTGAGCCGACATTATACGTTTAGATTTTATGTAGGAGTTCTTTTTTTTTACGCGAAGCAGAGGTGCGCATACTGGGTCAGCATATGATGTTTATGCAGTTTCTTTTGCTGCATTAAATATTTAAAAATTACCGGTAGCACATAGTACAATTCCAGCCCTTAATCTAAATTACTTAGTGAAGCGGCCATTACTCATGCGACAAAACAAAATGCTTAATTGAATAATTAACCTAATTACGATAATTATCTCAATTTATTTCTTTACGGCACATATTTCAAACTACGAACGACAGCTAGTGAGCATGCAAGGAATATCCACTTGGAACGAATTCTCAGGACTACACCAGTTCCAAGAGGATAATTATCAAAGTGTCCCATGAAATATGCATCGGGGTTCTAGTTACTTTTCTGTTTTAATGAATACAACAGCGATTTCTTTAAAAAAGTAAGCGAAACAAGAGCTCATTTTTACTGCAAATTTGACAGCGCATATTTCGAAACCGACGCCATGTTCAGAATTCGTTCAAGGTCGATATGTCTTGAATACTGACAAATTGTAGACTAAAATATGTAATAATGGAAAAATTAGGCACCCACCCAGTTGTAGCTATTCCAACAAGGGAAACCCATACGTGTTCCTCGAAAGAAAAGCCTCGCACTTGAAGAAAAATTCGTCCTGGTCCCGCACTTGATGAGTTTCCTTTGTAGCAATTGCTACGAACGGGTAGATGTCTCATTTTCCCTTCATTAATTACTTCTCCCCACCTTACGGGTTTCCGCACAACTATTACCTAGGGTTGAAATATGTGCCGTAATGTAATTAGTAAAATGTTAATTATTGAACTGTTCTTAATTAGTCGATTGCGCATGTTTATTTCTCGTGGCAGTAATGTAAGGCTCTTCAGGTAATCCAGTTCAATGATTAAAATTGAGCAACCTCCCACAGGAGATCTTTAAAATTTTGATGCAGCTAAAAATAAAAAATTACACCTTTAGAATAAGCCACAGCGCTGGTCGTTTCATTCAGCGAACATATAAACATTGCATACACATATTCACAAATATATCCGCCGAGATAGCGACTAACCAAACAGCAGCCAGGCAGCGAATCTAAACCCGGGAAAGTAGGCAAAGAAAGCTTCGCTTTAAAAACTAACGTATAATATGTTCCTGCCATGCTTGCAGATAGGCTACGTGCCTAGCCGGACATTAGCAGCAAGAAAAAAATCTACAACAAATTCGCTAATTACCTAAATGTGCTAGTTAACTTTTAATTACTAATTTTAGGCCACAGGTTGAAATTGCGAAATCGAAGCCTAGAAGTAGAGGAGTTATGAATGCTTAGCAGAGATCCTGCGGATGCTTTTGTCTCTGCGGCGAGACGTGAAGAAGGGCCAGCTAAGCACGTCTAAATAAAAGCTTGTACATGTGCTTCTTTTCTTTCTTTAATTCTTTCTTTTTGCATTTATTTAAATGACCCACTCAGTGGTGCTACCTAATATAGATTAATTTTTACTTTCTAGAAGAAGCGAGGAAGCGCTGAGATGGACGTTCAGACTGACATAACAAAGCAATTGAAAAACTGCACACACAACTAAAGTTGCGGCGTTGGGAACAACTACGCTCACTGTAGGCGGTCGAAGCGAGAGGAAGGAATATTTCCGTGGACAGAGCCTGTCTCCAAGAAAGCATTCGTGCATGTCGTAGATCACCAAATGTGACGGCTGAATGTGCTCTGACATGTGAGAAGCTGTACAGTCGATTCGGCTATACCATGCACGCACGAATCACTGTCGTATTTACATGCTCCGGAATGAATTAAGTACCAGTCTATAACGAAGTATGTCGCTTCACTGTCGCACACTTGAATTCATCGAGCATTAATTAGGAGCTGTAGAAGTAGAGTCTCCCCATCGCATCCCCCCTCGAGTGGTTTTCTGCACCCGAGAAACCCAAAGCTTTTTTCTGCGCATTCTGAGTTCCTTTGTGCGCCTGGCCGATATTGCTCTACCTTCCAATTTATTCCTTATGTTGGTTTAAACACCAGGTGTCAATATCTTTTTATACCACAGTTTCTTGGGTCGAATTCACAAAGCTTTTCGTTGAAGGTTTTGTTAATACTGACCCTTGTTTTTAACGTGTAGTTTATTCTAAATGTTTGTTAAAATTTATAAGAGTGTTTATTAGTTCAAACCATTTTAAACCTTTATGCCAAAGAAACAATGTCGAAAGATGGCAAGTGGGGCTAGTAGGTCGATGTTCAATATAGTACGAATCTAGAAGTGCAATAGCCGACGCTCACAAAAAAGAAGTGGGTACACAGCGGCATACAGGAGAAGCGCTCTCCTGTAGCAGTGTGTTTCTTCATCTGTTTGGCTAAGTTTTCTTTTTGTGTGTGCCTGCCGTTACGCCTATAACGTCATGCTATGAGCGGGCTCGAATTCAGTGTTTTTCTTTCGTAATACCCGTCTGTTAACCTTCAACCACCTTCGCTAATAATGTATTGTCGCTATTACCATTACATTGCTGGGACACTGACAACGCTTGTGGGACATTGAAAAAATAATAAGCCACGCTTGATTAAACCAAAAGTTAGGTTTCTGGCCCTCAACTATGAAAACACGAAGAACAGATGTCCTAGTCTGTCGCCTCAGAGTAGGACATACATATGGTATTCTAAGTTTTCTATTGACTGGTAATGAACCTCCAACCTACGGTATATGTGGTGAGAGGGTCACCGTCCTCCACGTCCTCATGGAGTGTCCGGAAGCCAAAAGCGAGAAAAGACAACAGTTTCCTATTGCATACCGCTATTGTGTTCCTCTCCATCCCGCAATGTTTCTTGGTAAAGAGCCCCTTTTCACCACCAAAGCTGTCCTAGGTTTCTTGAAAGATGTCGTCTTGCATGGTAATAGCAAAATAGTTTCGTAGCGCATCCTCTCTCCAGAGGATGCCGCTGTCCTTGTGTGGCACACGCCTTCAGGTCCTTGCGCTTCATGGGCTCTGTTAAGGCAGCAGTGCTTTTTGGAATTTTTTTGCTGTTTGTGAGCAATTTTAGTACATTCTAATTTATTCACAATGTATCTTTCGTGTCCTTGGCACGCTTCATAGTTATTGCGATAGTTTTATTGCGTGCAGCTTTTACGCACTTTACAGTGACCGTCTTTTAGGCCCGTTTACAGCTCTGTCACATCCATTGCTCATAATTTAGGGTTTCACTTTGAAGTAATTACCACTGGTCTGGCGTCCTTGGGCATACTTGGCCCTTGCGCCACAAAGCATGATATTCATCGAATTGCTTGGGGTTGTTCTTGCGAACAGTTTCTAATGAACAGCTTCTCGCAAAAAGGGAATACGAAATGCTTCGTGAATGCGGGCCCCGCGTTTCCGTTCAAGTTTATGATCACTTATTAGCTCTGTCAAAGTAGCTTACGGCTATCATATGCAATAACATTAGAGCTTTTGTTGACTTGCTGACTTTGGGGCGTAACTTGTTTACCTGATTCATTGGCCTTAAGATAAAAATAATATAAGAAGAGGGGGGGGATGGGGGATTTCCTGTTTCGCCGTATACTCTTAAGAGTGCACGCCACTCCGAGATCGCGAACACGACTCATGGCTGAACTGCTGCGCGTGTTCGAAGCAGAGCGCACTTTCAGACACCACTGAAGGCACAGGCTTGCGCTCGCAGCCCCACTTCTTCCCTATGCGGTACACAGACATCCATATATAGCGCGCCTGCTAAGAAAGAGCCGCCCGTATGTGTACGGGATACTCTTTGAGAAAGGGGGGGAGGGGCGGACTTGGCTTCAACGAACGGCTGCGGAAAGATTCGACACCTGCCACATGCATCGTCCGTAGTGCCGGGAAACACAATGGCCGACTGTCGCGTGTGATATACCAGCGACAGCACAACTCAAAATGTAGGCAGGGATGCGCGGGTGCCCGGCGAGTGCGCAGCAAGGCGCGGCGAAGGTCGTCGTTGCTCCCATATATCGGTCTCCACGTTAACACGATCGGAAATATAGGCACGGCCGTCTGCATTGGATGCCGGTTGCAGCATACATATGCCGGTGTGGCGCTATGTCGCAGCGCATTGGCGACTTTCGGCCACTGGAGCGTGATACAATCTCGACCGGGTGAGATGGGTCTTCACAGCAGGAATCAGCAAAAAACGACGAAGCCGGGCACAATGAGGATGAAAAAGAGCAGTATTCACTTCATTGGTACTTGAATGTGACTCTCGTCCGAGTCTCGAGCGGTCTTTTATAACACGGGGGTATCATCATCATTAGCAGCCTGGTTACGCCCACTGCAGGGCAAAGGCCTCTCCCATACTTCTTCAACTACCCCGGCCATGTACTAATTGTGGCAATGTTGTCTCTCCAAACTTCTAATCTCATCCGCCCACCTAACTTTCTGCCCGCCCCTGCTACGCCACCCTTCTCTAATCCAGTCCGTAACCCTTAATGACCATCGGTTATCTTCCCTCCTCATTACATGTCCTGCCCATGCCCATTTCTTTGTCTTGATTTCAACTAAAATTTCATTAACTCGCGTTGGTTCCTTCACCCAACCTGCTCTTTTCTTATCCCTTAACGTTACACCCATCATTCTTCTTTCCAGAGCTCGTTGCGTCGTCCTCAATTTCAGCAGAACTCTTTCCGTAAGCCTCCAGGTTTCTGCCCCGCACATGTGTACTGGTAAGACAGAGGCCTTAAATAACCCCTGGCGGTCTTGTGGTCGTCGCCGCCTTCTTCCGGAGCCTGTGGAAGTAGTAGTGCTTTCGCCATCCATCCTTTTGTGTCAGCTTGTGGAGAGCGGGGGAGGGGGGGGGGCGCCTTTTTGCCCTTTGGTTTGTGCTTCTATCCTCTTCTGTTAGCTCGGGGAAAAGCGCGACTTCGTCTTGACCTCCGGTTTTTTCTTCTATCCTTTTGGGTCAGTTCAGGTAAAAGCGTGTTAACGACACGCTTTTCGGAGAAAAGCGTGTCGTTAACACGCTTTTACCTGAACTTCGTTAATTCGGAGAAGAGGGCAATTGTGTTGACGTGCAGAAGCCCGTCTGAATGCCTCTCACACCTGACAGGCCGATCATAACAGGGCCGGGTACGATGGAGACCGTTCTGAGTTTCGCTCGATGTGCGCTTCCGTATCGGAAACGTTGGGCTGGAATTTAAGCTCTTCGGTTGGTAGGCGCGGCTGCGTTGTCTAAAGACGCTGCACGCCGCATACGACATGCACGTTTATCGCGCGTTCCTCGTTGTGCGAACGCACTACCAATAAAAACGCACTGGGAAGCGATTCCGCTTACATGATGGTGACGATGATTGGTATCCCCTTCGAAACGGGGTGCTGACAAGCAGTCACCTATAGCCTCCTTGAGCCAATCAAGTAGGAAACTAACCCCGACGAGGTATACTAACCCTGGCAAGGGCGAAATCTGGCGGCTCTCGTTATACGAAATACGTGGCACGCTACATGCCTGCAGTGTGCATAAACATATAGTCGCCCGGTACAAATAAAGCGAATCAGGAGAATCCCGAACAACCGAACTCTATGCAATATGAGCGCAAAAAACACAAACAGCGACTGTTATTCGGCGTTTGCGCTGTCCTTCTGGGTCTTTTTGCGTCCATCTTTTGTACGCTTTCTCTTCCGTATCACGAGTACGACCAATCGCACTCAAGAAAATTTTGTCAAAGACAAGCTTCTCACTGTCCGTTACGGAAAGCAGCTCTATATATAGAAATAATGGCTGTAACGAAATACAAGCTCAGAAAAATGACATCGTTAACGCGTGCTGGTTTCGAATTCACAAGCGCTGTGACGCACTGTCTCACTCGCTCAATCAGCCGAACGAGTGAACAGGTACCCGCGCCTTTTTTTTCCCGACCTCTTCAAGAAAGTAACTTAATTCATTTCTTTTACGTTCGTATATATATATATATATATATATATATATATATATATATATATATATATATATATATATATATATATATATATATATATATATGCATGCACGTTGGCACAAGACACCACCACCACGACAGCAACTACAATGGTGATGTGTATACTCGCTGAAGCAGTTTCATGCGTCAACCACGGGCAAATGTGAAAACCGTGCAAAGAACGTATATGCGGCTCCCACGCAGACACCTCCTGTATCAACGGCAAATATGTATGTACTGCGCAGTGCCAATCAAGCTAACCATGGTTAAACTCCCGGTATTTTGTTCTCCGTCTTCCCTACTACTTCACCAACAGCAGCAATGATACTGCGCAAACATTCGACTGTGTCTAGCAAGCCCGGGGGTAATGGGACAGTTGTCTAATAATTGAATTATCTTCATCATTGGCTCCAGCGCAGCTAGACTCTCTTAGTTAACGAGATTGACCGGTCAACTTGATTGGTAACAGGGAGAAAAAAACTACAATAGAAGGTCTTCTTGAATGATACCGGCCCATATTTCACACGTAGCTCTTGTTTACGCATCTATTCCGAAACAACAATAAAAAGCGATAAGGTGACCACAACGCCTGAGAAAGCGACGGACATGCTTCAGCAAGACGCTAATTCTGCAGCTTCAGCTGAACTCAGCCACTGAGCGTCGGTCGATGCCGTGCAACTGTATGCGGGCCGTGCTCGCGAGCTACAAAGCGCGCAACATTCGTGGCCGCCAGCGAGAACCAAACCGAGGTCTTGACGCAGTTTCGACATCAACCACTCATTTACCAGGGCCCCAAGCCAAAGAGCTCTCTGGTGGCGACGTCGAGTTGGTCTGGCGATGTGGAGCGCACACATACCCGTCGCGACAGCATCCCGACCGCAACAAGTCGTCACTTACGTTGCTTTAAGGGGGCTGGCGGCGAGGCAGCCTGGGTCGAGGTAGCGCACTCTGCTTGCTGTAGCGCGGGGCGATGACGGCTGCGACGAGGCACGCTGGCAAACGGGGAGGACGCTCGCTCGCGTGCCGCGCGTTTTTCCCCACGCAGCGTCCCCCGCCACCTTGCTGCGAGCGCCCTCTCGGTGAGCACGGCACATCCGGCGCGGCGTTTATACGTTACACACTGCGCGACGAAGGCGAAGTCGTGTAGAGGTCTGTCTGCGGCCATTGCGGCCGCACCAGGCATCCGCCTATTGTTGTTGTCGAGAGCGCGCGGGGCGGTCACTCGCGCGACGGCAGGAAGCGGCTCCTCCGGAAGCCCCGCTTGCGCACACTTCGAAGGCTCGTGAGCAAGCCGGCGGATTACGACGCGCGCGAGACGAGATGCGGCGCGTCAGGCCTCCCGTTGCGTCAACACGAGCGGGACGTGCTTAGCCCTGCTTAATTGTGTGCGTCGCGTTGTGCGCATTCGAGCACTCTTCGGAGTGTCTCTCTGCAAAAAAGTTTACACAGCCCAACTCAACGTATTAGTCTTGTTACGCACCAAGTTCTTCATACGTAGCCACCGCACAACATGATATGAGCAGCAGAGAGACAGAATTCGTCGCTGCAACATTCTAAAGTGGGTAATTTTCCGACGATAAACTCCCACGAATTATAATTAACATGTTTGCCGTGGACTCACCATCCCATTTTACCGTTGTGCAATCGGAGACGCATTAATTAAACGGGGGGATCCTTAGGAATTTCGATCACCCCATGTCTTGCTTTTATAACCACTTAAATGTCGGTACGGGTGTGCTTGTACAGCGGTAGCCCCCACCGAAAGGCAACGACTGAAGAACAATAGAATCTGGTGAGAACTTGTTCGCAGCATAGTTGGACGCCATAGGCTCTAAGTCACCGCGGTAGGTAAAATAAATATTGACAGTGACCTTTCAAGATAACGTGGCCCGGCGACATATCAGACTATGACTTCAAATCGTGGGTTTATCAGGTGGCGATGATTCATTGAGGCTCTTCCACTCAAAATTCTGAGAAGTTGTTCAACAAACAGTTTTTAGGACATAAGTCATTCGTCCTTCTAGAGACGGCGCTAAAGGATGATAAATAAATTGTGCCGAACGCTTATTGGACGCAACTTGTCCAATCAGTTGAAGCTTTTGGAGCTTTGAACGCCTGTTTGCATTTCGCACCGCGGACATCAGCATAACCAAATCATTTTACTTCCACCTGTTTCTTACCGATCTGCACAGGGGAGCTGCAGAAAAAGCTGCTATCGACAACTTGGCTAAGCCGCAGCGCCTACTCGATTTGAATGACAGTAGGAGCAGCTACAACACGAGCTGCTGCTTTGGCATACAAACAAATTGCAAGCATACAAGCGCATGTGATGGGCATATAAACGAAGTTGCATGTCGCTGGTGCGAGAAACGTAGAGTTGTTTTTGAAATAAATGATACACAGGTGTTGAAAAACAAACAAATAACAGGCAAAGTATAAAAGACAACCACTTTCTAGGCTCTATAACTATTTCGGATCGCACGGTAGGTACGCGTGAGCAGCTCAAGATTGATGACGTGACAAGAGATTAAAGTGTAAATTTGAAACGTTTTTCTCGCAGGTGTACCGAGCAAACCTAAGCAGACCTTATTCGATAATGTTTTTCTTTTCGTCGAGTTGAGCTTGGCTGCGTATGCAGTTCACATTTCTTCGTGTTGCTGATTTTTAAAATGACACAGCCGATATTTATACATCCTGCGTACTTTGATTATTCCACTCTGCTTAAACGATTCTGCATCTAGTGCATCTCAGAATACATTAAATACTGCTCTAATAAATTTATTTCCGTAGCAAAAGAATCCGCTGCAGACATGTATATCACACCGTTTCCAACACTAATTATCAATAACTAGAATGGGAATAAAAGAAGGAACTGCGCAATAAGAGTTAAATATATTTTGAAAATAAATTTCGCGCTAATACGATGAACGTTATACATGATGTGTTTTGTTTTGTTTTGTTTTACGTTATAAGCCAATGCGCAAAACGCCGACAATGCCGCCTGTCGCCAAGGCTGCGAAGCGTAGGCGGGCTCGGCCGAGTACTGTACCCATCAGCGCCTATATGCGCGGGCTGTCCTGTTTCCGTTTTCGATTGTGATTGAACGCTTCTGTCAGCCTTTAGCGATGTCTTGAAGCAACTGTTGCGTAGTTGTGTGCTTTAACACACACGAAACTTGTCAGGCACACAGTTTCTGGTGCTGCTTCGCGAGCAAGAGCGACGGCGGCGGTGTATAGCGGCTGCTCGACGGAGAAGATAAGCAATTGCGCTTTGCTTACTGCAGTTTTAGAGCGATCACTTTGTTTTTATTTTTTGCTTGATGTCGCTGAGCCTGTAGTGAGCGCTTCCACCATTAAACTGAGATTAGATTGTAGCGTTTTACGTGCCAAAACCACGGTCTGACAATGAGGCACGCCGTAGAGGGGGACTCCAGAAATTTGGAATACCAACGTGCACCTAAATCTAAGTATACGGGTGTTTTCGCTTTCCGCCCCCTCAAAATGCAGCCGCCATAGCCGGGATTCGATCCCGTGGCCTCGTACTTAGCAACCCAACACCATAACCACTAAGCAACCATGGCGGGTCGTTTAAACTTGGTCGCCTCATACACAGTCCAGAAGGTACAATAAACATTAGGTTGTTACTGATGAGGCGCGATGCTCCCTTTGAGATAGAAAAAAAAAGATGCGAAAAGCTAAGCCAGAGAATACGGAGCGAAGCTGTGAAGCGTTCGTTGTGTTTAGACGCTTTGAACAAAGGGCTGCGTGTTAAAAGGCAGGTGATGGCGCCTTCATAAAAGCGTCATGCAATCACCCGCGCTTTGCACGGAATCCTCTGTTGCTCTACCCATCGATGACACTGAAATGCGACCTGCGGCGTAGAACGTTCGGTATAAGTTTGTCTCAGCTATCTGTATGTTGACTGTACAATGTGGCGTCTGTGAGCATTAAATGCTTTTCAGAGGGCATTCAACTTCGTTTTGAATGCCTCTCGATATCACTTCGCGGTAATGGAAAACGCCTGAACTTCGAAGCCCTGATGTCTCCAACTAATGCATATTCAGTTTACCCCAGTTCTGTCGTGCGTTGTAGTCAATTCTGAAAACTTCATGTTTCTATTTTCTGTGTTATTTTCTTGCTAGTGGTTCTAGCTAGTGTTTGTTCCCTTTTTCTTCTTTTGCATGATATGGTTCAATATCTGTTCATGTTACTTCACTGTGGTTGTCTCAGGTTTGAAAATGATTTCAATGAAGCACGTGGTTTACAAGAAATATTTAATGCCACGCTTTGTATTTGCTTTCAAGCTAATAATGCTGTGTCTACGTACTATTTCAAGTAAATAAAAAGCGCTGACTTGGCTATTCAGACTCGGGGCACAACAACAGGCGACACAACATGCGGTTTAATTCTGCACTTGGGTGTGAGGGTCATACTAGCAAAAACGGTGGTGACACTAGAAAATAACATACTATATAAAAGCAATATGCAGTGACCAAGGATCAGCTGTGATCTCACTCGCGTGCTCCCGTGAAATCATCGAAATGGTCTGCATGTTTAGCAATCATGCATGCTGTGCAGACAGAGGTAAGACGCAAGCATGAAAACAATCAACCCTTCATTATTGCCGGAGTCATATTATATGTGCCGTTTTTCTCAACGTCATCGCGCTGGTTTGCAAGCTTTACCACCGCTGGCTTCTCACGTGGCCGCGCCTGTACGAAGCATTCGCAGGCGCGACGGCGCTCCGTCAATTAACCTACCATAAAAGTACACGGCATGTAAACCAAGCACGTGTGTACACAAAGAGCGTTGGCTCACGGGCCAACAAATCAAGCCATTAGCGTCCGGGGCGTTATAATGAAAGCGGCGTACTGGCGATGAGCTCCACTTCGTAGCCAAGCTTGTTGATGCTGATCTGCGGCAAACACTTAGTGCGTAAGGAGACAATAATGTCGTCCCAGACTGCCGTGAAGTCGGACGCGTGTCCACTATTGTACACTGCGGTTTCCTAGCGCACACAGACACCGCAGAAGTAATTATCTGGGACGCGCACAAGCGGCAAATCGCACGCGCACACTCCAGTCGTGCCTGCAGTTTCCGGGACGAGGCCCACTTGCGGTTCCAATGGCCGCTGCTACGCGGCTTTCAGTGGCGCCCCCTTATAGGCGCATGCGCATGGCCCATACATATATTTCTTTGTATGTAAGACAGCTATTAGCTCAGCGAACGTGGCATCTGTTCAGAGGAATTGTTTGGTGAGACGGACATACCTTGCCGCTAATAACGCAAGTTTTGGAGGACCAGTTAAGAAAAATTCGTTAATCATATTTTTTATCAGAACCTCGGGGGTAGTTGTTTATGTAGCGAAATTGGAAGCAGTCGCATTTTAATGCATACGCATTTTCTTTATTGTTGAAGGTGGCACGTAATTCGAGATATCTATAACCAAATTCCAACGCTCAATCCATGCAATATAGAATCGGAGCTCGCCCAGAGCACGCAGTATGCGGAAAAGTTTGAACGATGACATTTCGCGGCAGCCACATATCACGCGGAGTATCAGCAAGGTAAATATACCTGGTAGCGAAGCTTTCATAGGAACCCATGCATTCAAAACATGGCTGTCCGTCAGTGGTTCATGGGGTGCCTCGATGTCCTCCTCGCCCGCCGCTCCGAACGGAGCGGCGGGCGAGGAGGACATCGAGGCACCCTAGTGCTTCCTGGGGCTTAGCGCCAGCTGTATGTGGTGGGAGCACTTCCGGCGGAAGAAAAAATAATGTGACGCCATGTCCGTTAAAAGTGAAAGTGACGTCATTTTGTTTTCGAAGGCGCGAAATTTGTTTTGTTGGCCTGCCTTTGGAGCTATATATTCAAATTCCCCGCCATTGGACTTGATGGGCGTTTCGAGTTTTCAACGCGGAAAGCGATGCAGGAAAAGGCCAGCCGTACGGTTGTCGAAATCGTGCCCCTGCACAGAACATACTTTCTTTGGAGGCCGACGAAAGCTTTAGGTGTAGAGTGCTGATCCTATTGTCGGATGCCAAGCCCGTCGGCCAGTGCAGTCGCACGAAAACAACTACACAATTATCTGGCGGTCGTAACTCACTACTTTTGACTGAACAGATTAAGAAGCGATGAAGCTACCCGCGTCACCAAATTCAGACAAACTTCGACAAGCAAGAAAGCACAAACTGTGAGGGGGGCGTATTTCAACAGGTGAACTTTACGAGTGCGCCTTTCTGCCCATTTCAAGGCGTGCATTGCATCGCGAGTGATAGTGGCGTCAACGCCCCGTGTAATGATGGGCGCTGAAAAGAAATGCATTTATTATTAATAATAAAACTAAATAAACTTGTATTTTCTTAACCCGTCACCAATATATAAAATTGACCAGGAATTTTATTTTAGTCGAATGAGTCTAACTGTGTCTCACTTGAATTAAACAAACGCTTTTTTCTTTCCCAATGTTTGTTCCCTCCAAACATAGTCGCGCTTCATACGCTGCTCCCATAACCTCCCCTTGCTGATGTCGGTGACAATCTGTACTGAACCGCTTTTTGCCCGAAGCTCCGCGACCTATTTGGATCGACCTTGGTATCAGTACCGGCGGCGATGCGCTGTAATTCACACGTCCGTTGCGCTTTCCGTCACGGGACGTTTCTGTCTGACGAGGTAGCGGGCCGGCCTTTCCTGCGCGCTCGGTTTCCACATTGCATGATAAAAAAAAAAAAATGGAGATGGATTAAGATATGAGTGGCCTCGAATTAGATTGATAAGTAAAATCGTAATATTAGACTTTTCAAGTTTACGTTAATAGCGTGGCACAGTATATATATCTAAGTCGCCTAGCAACTGATTTGAAAGACCTTGCTTTCGGCCCTTAAAAAATTTAATAGATCTGTATAGCTAACAAAAAAAAAACACTAATCGTTTTAAAGTGTGGCGCTGTATCCGTAGATAAAATTTTGTAATTTCAAATTGTTGGCGTGGACTATATTGATGGCGTACATTCCATAAAATTACAGTCCCCCCCAAAAAAAAAGAAAAAAAAGAAAAAAAAGAAAGAATAACTAAGGGGGAATCGTGCCGTTGCGTCAGGTACCGGCATAAAAGCTCGACAAAGACAAAATTCAGAAGCCCTCTTGGTGCTTGTCGCTTCAATAAAATAAGCGCTATAAGCTTCCACGCGCTGCATATGTTCTCTGTGGTATATATACCCTTCAGCGTAATTTTTTTATTACATCTTTGCATGCTTCTGTAATTAGAGCGACATGCCTGTTTTTTTTTTCTGTTCCTGCTTGTTACGTTCTGTTCCTACTTGTGCACTATATGCCTTGCTTTACTTTAGTCTTTATGGCCTACGTGTCATCTTGCTGAATTACCTTCTCCATACCTTCAACTTCCATTTCTATGCCCTCCTTACTAAAGAGTAGGCGGGCCTTGCGGCCCTCTTGGTGGCAGTTGCCAGCCTGTTCCTTCTCCATTTATTTTTCTGTGTGTATGTATGCTTTCATATTAAATACTACTGATAATAAGCTCCTACAAATGCAACTTTTTCGGTCCACCGATCCTTCAGCGATTGTCATGCAATTCGCGAAATTTCAGGACTGGCCACAGCTACCATGTTTAGCTCGCTACAAGTAGCATCATGATCGCATGCGCGTATGTGGGGAAGAAGTTGCTTCAGTTCCTCGAAGAACTGCAACAACGCATATAGCGCATTTTTCTCCAGCACGTTTACGCTCCTTTTACTGCGCGTGATACGATGTATACGTGTACGGCGTTGATACAAACTCCCCGCATCCCCTCCCCACAGCCCGCGAAATTGTCCTTTCCTTTTTTTTGCTTTTACTTTTGCTTACTTTGCTTTTACTCGTGTTTATTTTTTTAAGGATCAAAGTGTACTTTCCTGGCAGCTCAAAGACCTACTTCTGAGAGAACAATTCGCACGTCCGCGACAATTGTTCATGCCGCCTTACAATGGCACCCTCCTCACGATCCTTGTTTCTTTCTGTTACGCAGAGAAGAAACAAAGAGTTGAGTGGCGCAGAGACGCGCTGCAGTTCCGCTTGTTCCGGGGCATCCTGAGGGCGTCCACCCAAGGTCGCGGTGCCTCGTCAGCGGGGAACCGACCGTGCGTGCACGCGGTGCTCTTATGCCCCAACCACTGGCACGCGCCGGAAAGCTTCGGCGCGCGCCGAAGGGTCAAATGCGTCAAAGCGTCGGCCGGAAATGCGGCGAAGCGGAACGTCGCGCAGCGATTATGTCTACTGCCGATGCTAGAAGTTTGCCGACGCGCGGCGAAGCGGCGCCGGCGTGCACCAATGAGAGGCTGCGACGAGTCGCAGGCGTCAACCAATCGGAGGCTGCGCAGCCTCCGGCTACTAGGCCTGCAATGGCCGACCATGCGGAGGGCGCCGGCACCAACGATCGTCCGAGTTCTTTGGACGCATGACGCGCGCGACAGTGTTCCTGAAAGACACTGTTGTAATAGTAGGCCGACAGCGACACGACCGACCGACCGACGACCGTGGGTTGTGACAGTGTGACGTGGATCCGAAGCGACTTCGAACGACGCCGACTAATCCAACCTCCCCAATGGGTTCCGCCGGGCTCAGTGCGATCGTCTGCTAAAACAGCCAACCGAATCACGATTACCGCAACGTCTGTGCTTGTTGTATGTGTATGTTGTTGTGCTCAAAACAAATGGAAACATGTTTACGAGCTCCGAAGTCTGGACAATCAACACTCGCCTATCGCCGATGTTGTTTACGTTACGCGTAGGCCTAGCGCGTCCATCGAGTTCGTAACTGGCGAGTGAACGAACTCACCTGAGAAACTCTGTCGAAGGAAATGAATTTTCAGTACCGTTTGGTGCTGCAGTGATTTAAAATATGGCACTCCTGACTTCGTGTAATGTGTGATGTGGTGAATGAACCGTGTGGAAGTTGGGTTGGTCAACCGCGGCGTGTTTCGTGTGGTGTCGGTTGACTCAAGTTTAACGGGCAACTCTGCGCTGTTTCCAGTGGAAAACATAACTTGCGAAAGCGAAAGACACTAGTAGCCGAACAAGTGGAAGTACTTACATAATCAGCCGTGCCGCCTGTTTCAGCTGACACTGCGCCCTTCTATTCGGCATGTGAATCCAGTCCAGTACAAGTTCACTGTACTCATTCACTCACTTCTTTCTAGTGCGTCCATCTTTTGGGCTAGTTGGGCATAAATCGCTCGTGTAGCAATCAAGAACACTGACGCACTGAAGCATACGTGACAACGCAGTCATGTTGGAGTCAGTGTGTCCTTATTGTTGAGCACTGCAAAAAGAAATTATCTGTTTGCAACGTGTGCCCTGTGTGCAGTGCATAGCAGGACCTGCATCATGCAAGACCTATGCATGTAGCAGCGTATACCACGATTGCTTCGATGCCCACTTCAGAAGCAGCAAGTACTGAGTCAATGAAACTGTAATTGATTTTTTATCTCGCTTTTTGCTTATGGAAACTGTAAATGGTGTGAGTGCATTGTGGGGAAGGTGAAAAGGTGTCATTAGTGTTATGTGCAGTCAGTATGCTTAAACTCCTGGAATCCCTTCAGCTTCTACTAAAATGTTTCTTGCTGCGATACTAGAAAATGTAGTCAGGACAAAGATCTACTCAAAACCAAGTTACTAATGCATCTGCACAGAATGTGTTTGATTAACAAGTTAACGCTTCCACAACAACAATATGCCGATGCACAGCATATGTGCTTACAATAAATACATTCCGTAAAGGTGAATGACTGGGCCTACAATATCAAACTTTGTAGTATAGCACCGTAAAAAGTCCTGCCATGCGTATCCGCCACAACGAAACTGCTGCACGTCCAACCTTCTTCCTTCGAGGCACTTCTATAAAAACTGTTCCGGCCCTTCCCATTTTGGGTGTAGCATTTAGTTGTTCTCTCAACTTTTCCGCATATGTCACCAGCACTGTATGTAAGCACCGGCCCATTCTTGGGTTTGTGTCCCGTGTCTCCCTTCCCTGATGACCTAAGGTTTTCCGAGCACTCTGCACTTCTATCATTCTGTCACGACTTGAGTACTGCTCATCAGTATAGTTCTTGTACCAAACTCGCGACGCTAACAAATTTTAGCTTGTTCAGCGCCGGACAATACACACCCTTTACTCCCGTCTTTTCGGTTGTCACAAGCTCATGCCAGCCTTCGAGGATTGCCCCAAACCCCTAAAGTAGCATACCCTGCAATACCAACGCAACATTGCACTAGTCTATACTGCAGGGTGTTTGACGACTCTCTGGACAGCACTAATCTTTCTTCAGTTCGTCTGAACAAGTGGTCAGCACAGCCTGAGCCCTCATCACGCCTCTATGGCCCGACACCACAACTCCATGATTATATCTGGCATGCAGAGCTTTCTCTCCACCCCCCTGGCGATTTGGATTCTCCTTCCTTGGAACCAGACTGAATTGGCACTCCTGTGTGTTGTGCACCTGTCGAATGTGTGCGTGTGTGCTGTGCTGTGTTATTGAGCAAGTGTGTGTGCACGTGGAGGGGAAGGAAGTGTCTTCTGCATCCTGCAAATTCCTGCTCTAGATGGCTGGTTATCAGATGCTCTAACATACAGGCATCAGCCTTCTTTTTAGTCTAGTGTGCCAAGAGACCACTAAGGTTATTATTATTATTATTATTATTATTATTATTATTATTATTATTATTATTAGAATCATCACTTTGACCATATTGATTGTGTTGAAGCCAGCGTGACACATAATTCAAAATATTTCTGGAGCTTTGTGGGCTCTCTCTTCTAAAAAGAGTGCCAAAGATGTACGTCTTCTTCATGAAAATAGTGGTGTTGTCTCGAACACTGCTGATGCCTTTGCAGAACATTTCTGTTTGCTATGTGGTGTGAAATATGCTTCAAGTAACCTTCCTTCTCAGTCTGGCGCAGTGTATGCTAACAGTCAATGAAAACCTCGTTTCCAAGTATATGAAGTGCTTTAAACTTTGCCTTAAACTTTCCCTTTCTTGTGGTGTTGATGGCATTTCCTCCACAGAGCTTAACCCTTTGAGACGCTGTCTACACAATTGGACACAGCAGGAGCTTACATCAATAGCAAAAGCACTGATGAAAGTAATGGTATTTAAAATGTGTTTCATACATCTTGAAACACTTATTATTGGAACTGTGCTGCAATTTTGAATAACATGCAGAATGTTTTAACAAAATGAGTGGGAAGGTAGACGGCTGGGTGTTGTTACTCTGTCAGTATGTTGTATGTAGCGGGTTCACTTCTTTCATTGTTTTTTACAATGTCGTGCACCAGGCATAATTGTCAAGTGGCTGGATAAGTACTTTTCAAGCTTTTCAAAACACGAAATAGTACATGCTTTCATATTTTGTGTTCCTTTAGTGAGTTTTCGCATGGAGTCGAAATTTTGTAAACTTGACAAAACATGCTAAACAATTGAAAATCCTTAATATTTGCTGCAGCTGCATACTTTCTACGATCTTGAGGATGCAAGAGATGTGGTGAAAGCAACTTTTCAATCAACGGGATAAAGTGGTGTCTGAAAGGGTTAAGACGTATGGAAGAATACTTGTTCCTCGTTCTCACAAGCATCTTCAATAGTTCCCTAAAGCCTAGTACCTTTTCTAGCACTCGGAAGGTAGCATGAACATTGCCCATGCAGAAATCAGGTGCTAGATGTGCATTTACTAACTGCCGACCTATACCTATCCTCTTCAGTGCGTCAGGTGTTTGAATCTATATGGGATTCCTCGCTTTCTGTTAGTGCTAGGAGCATTTCAATAAATGAACAGCATGACTTTGTGGGCCGACAACTTAAAACTATTTCAGACTGTCAACAGTGTTCACCACTGCATCGACTTCCAAAAAGACATTTTTTCACTCTCAAACTGGTGCAGAAACAATATGTACTCTTAGATGCTTCCAACACTATGGCATTAAGTTATATGCACGAAACGCACCATGTGAAAGTTTGATACACCCTACGTGATGCTCCACTCCTTAGCGTCGATGAAATGAAAGATCTTGGTGTGTACTTCGACAAAATTCTAAGCATCTCTTCACATAGATAATTACACAAGATGCCCTTCACGCTCTTGGAATTGCATGCCGTATATTGCATGATTTCCACTCACCTGTTGTGTTTCTGAAATTCTGCTGTGTGCCTCCAACTACTAGAGTATGCCTCTGTAGGAAGGGGGTGCAATGAGCAAATCTAATTCTGACCTCATTGAACGCATCCAGAATAAATTGATGTCTATCTTCAACACCACTTTTGCCATTCTGGCGACCACAGTTGAGCCACAGTTGAGCCTGTCAAGTGAGAAATCTTGTATTGGATGCTTAGTGATCGTGATGGTATAACCACTACGCTGGTGGAGCTGGTCTGAGTGGAAGAACCATCCGTATATATTGACACGTGTACTGATTTTTATCGGGCAACCACGTTTAGCCGCCTAACAAATGTTATCGTGCCGCGCAGGACGCGCCTGCATGTAAAAGAAGTTTCTGGCATGTTATCGATGGTTCCCTCCAATGTCTTTCACTGCAACATGAGTAATCTGATTGCATGTATGCGCGACGCGAATAGTGCAGAACTTTGTGGAAGGCACGCGGGTCCCATCGGTTAATCTGCAACATTCCACGACTGATCTATAAAAGCCGACACGCTTGACCCGCTGATCAGATTTTCGACGATCGCCGACTGTGTTCGCCGCTATCGTTGTGCTTTAAGTGTAGCCTGTTTTGTGGGCACAGGTTCGCCCAATAAGAGCTAGTTTTGTCTTTCACAGTACCCCTACTGTGTTCTTTAACGTCACTACCACGTGACAATATGTGGACTTGATCAAAGTAGAAAGTGTGGAAACAATCCAGAGCTGCTTGCTTCAAGGCCAAGGTAGGCAGGACGGTCTTCTTTCTTATCCCTGGAACCGTAAGACGCACTTGAGGTTGTTTTAAACACCACAAAGCTGAGGTTGAACTTGCTGAGGGTGCGAAGCCCGATGGTAAGGAGGCACGATGGATGCTGACCTTGTGGAGAAGGACGCCTGTGGTCGTCGTTCTGGCATGAATTAAGAAAGTGCAATAATATGCTATGTGTCTGATCATATGCATTGTGCTATTAATTTCTTCTGAGTTTTAATAATGGCTGGCTACTGTATGCAGTGTATGCAGTGCCTCGCAGAACAAATTGAATATATCTTTCCCAGTCAAATCACCATAGCAGGCTGAAAACAATAAACTGCAATTTTTCTTTTTGTGGTGACGAAGTGTATAAATTGTGAAAATAACCTGTTTATATATTTCTTATACTATGCAAATGAGCTGCTCCCATACATTCGAATAAGTGCTTCAATAGTACGACTTGGCAAAGGGCAACGAAAGACTCCTATTAAAACCCTCCAATTCTCAAGCTTCTATTATCTGACGGTATGTCATTTCATTAATGTAAAGAAAGGCAAACTTGATATGTGGAAACCAGTTACAATAGAACATGGCCCTTACACTGTGAACATGTTTTGTAGCAATGCACTCAATGTGAAGGCCTCCGGGTGCGGTGTTGATGCATCAAAACAATCTAGAATAATAAAGGTGCTCATGGGCTAGATTTGGCAGAATCAAGAATTGGGAGGAGACAAGATACGAATTACATAAATTTTAGCTATTCTAGTTTTTTTTTGTGAGTGCTACAGGTGTTTCAATTCTGCTTTGCTGATTTTCTCAGAACCCACTTTTTCACGTTTCTCTCATGCACCGACAAGCATAATTATATTGACACGGATGCTTTATCTGTATCCGGTTACCGTATTTCACCGGTTAAAAAATGTTAAACGTTATCGCTCGGTGCAGGGTGCGCCTGAACGTGTCGGAAGTTTCGCGAATGTTATCGATCGTTCTGTCTGTTGTCGACGAACCTTGCTAATCTGATTGCATACGCGGCACGAATTGTGCTGTAGTTTCTGGAAGGTGCGCGGGCACCAGCGAATAGGCTGTAACTTTCGATGACTGACGTATGCAAACCGACGCGCTTGACCCGCAGATGAGATTTTCTACGATTGCCGATATTGCTCGCCGCTATCGTTGCGATTGAGCCTGCACTATTTATTTACCGTCACTACTACGTGGCAATATTTCCAACACCGATTTTTTTCAGTTATACATTGCACGCCTAATTCTTACATAGTTGGCTGTGCAATAAGCTACCAAAAAATGAAATGGTACAACAGTTTTTGATATATGGCATCGTCGTGCAGGTGTTTGCAAAGCGATCTTGCAGACAGACGACGCGCGAGCGCTGATGTCGATATTTTTCACACTATTTTTACTTCAAAAATAAAAACAAGCTGTTGCGGCAGGTGTATATTCATTATTCAAACGTGTTTTTTATATCTAAAAGCGCATACAGATCATTAACTTATTGTTTCAAGCTTAGTTTACAGCAGGCTGTTTTAGGCCGGACTTTGACGGATGAAGACGGAATAGTCCAGCAACAGTGCGCCGCAGCCGAGGAGCGAGCTTCGGCGCGCGTCTCCAGTGGTTGCGCGCCCTTTCCCTCCAGCCGAAGCGAAGCGACGCGTTCGCTTGCCAGCGCGCGCCGAAGCATTCGGTGCGTGCCAGTGGTTGGGGCATTAGACTGTGCTTATATCCACATGCAGGTGAGCGGCGTTATGTACGTGGAAAAGAAAAATTGATGATGATCACAGATTAATGGTTTCGTTTTACTTTTAAGGGTGCTAAAAGAGCGTTTCTTTTTTCGTTTACACCCCCTACTAAACCAATATAGAACCAATGTATACTCATAATACCACACGTTAAGGGTGTGTGCGAGAGAAAAAAAAAACCAATAAAGAATATTGGCATTCATAAAAGCGCAGAATGACTGTTCTCAAATCTGCATCCGTTGTTGCACCGTTAAGCACTCCATATGCAGGGTGTGTACGTGGACCCTATAAGGAGGGTGTTCCTACGTCAATTATCGGGTTCAGTTGTGTTGAAATCTGTCTCCGCCTTCAAAGGGGCTAAGGACAGGTTCCAAGTGTAACGAACGTCTTTTCTGCGATGACATGCAACACGCGCTCTGATGCAAGATTTCTTATCAGACAAGCAGGTTGATAGTACTAGCAGGCATATACAAATACGAGTATCATAAGAGCAATACCGTGTCTATAACTGGCAGCCCGCTAACTTCGTGACTAATCCTTTCACTACTACATCTTGCCATCGAGGCCATATCGCAACGCGCACAGCACGAGCACAGCCGCTATCGTGCAGCTTGTACTTGCGCGCCGATGAAAGGGCGTTCGCGTCGATCCGTGCCAGTCGCACGTTCGGCGTTACTTGCCGCAAACGTGTAATAACTCGCTTTACGGAGGAAAGGAATTTGCAAGCCTGTGAGAGTTCGTGGCACAGGTGCGAACGGGCCTATCGAGAGCTGAAGGAGCACGCAGCAGCGGAAATTTAATCCTATTTACTTACACTGCAATAAAGAGGGGGAAAACACGATTATTAAGGCGGAAGCCTTTAATGGCTCATTGTCAAGGTCATCTGCTGTTAGCAGAAACTGTCACAGCTTTCCGTCCTCCTCATTGGTCTCCTCTGTGTCATGACATCACCGTCGCTAAGTGCAGGTATGTGCCTCCTGATTGGCTCGCGTGCGTGACGTCACTGTCGTCAAGTGCGGGTGTTGGGGTGGTTCGGCGCCGCGCGGGATCACTCATCACATGGGCACGCGTGGCGGCCGTGTGTTCGACGGTGCGCCCTGACGTCACTGTCGTCAGGCGCTTGAGGTGGCCTCCGGATTGGGCGCTGTGTGGCCTGACGTCACTGTAGCGAGGCGCGCGTGGCGACCGTCTGCTTGGGTGTGGTGTGGCGGCGGCGGTGGCGGCAGTTTGCGCTATCGTGTGGGTGGCACGGCCTAGTCACGGGTGGCACGGCCTAGTCAGGCAAATGTTTTGCCTTTAGCCGTGTCCCCTAAGACAATCTGTTCATTGTCTTAAATAAATCAATAAAGAAAGAAAGAAAGAAAGGATGCCTCGCCTGGCCAAACCAGTGTCTCCCAACACGCTACGTGCGGCAGCCGCTGAACGCAAGCGGCGCTCAAGAGAGGCTGGGCATATACGTCGCATGCATCAGGGCGGCGAGGCACGTCCGACACCACAGAGTCCAGGGACGCGACGGGCCAACGCAAGAGAGGCAATGCGTTTGTAGCGACTCGCTGCATCTCCGGGTACCAAGGCAAATGAATCTCGGAAGCGCCGTGACCGCCATCTTGCTGCGGCAAGCCGAGGAAGTAGAAGTCAATCGAGCGAAGTGGATGATGAGGATGGCCAACTACACCCCGACACCGACATGGAAGACGCGTCTCCTCCTGATTCACAAACGGCGCTGCAATATTTCCAGGCCACCATAAACTACTTTAACAGACACTTCGTCCAGAACAAGTTGCAGGCATTTAATAAAAAAAAACATTCACATAACATTTTACGAGTTGTGTGTTTCCATGGTGTTTCCGACGCAACAAATGGCCATTACAATCGTGTCAGGCTTCCGCCATTTCACACTTTAGTCTCGACAAAGTGTCTTGCATTTTTTTCACTGAAGCTCGTGCACATTTCTCCGCAATGCTTAACTGAAGCACCTGTGCTATAAATACCTGCGTTAGCCACCAACACAACTCAGCAACCGCAATTTTTAATGTGCAAGCTGCAGCTGTGAAACGGACAAAGGTAACGGGTACAGACCGTGTCGCCGCTGATTTGCTGGGAAACAAACGACAGACTGTGTCGAACGACGTTCCTTCGATGGCCCATTATCAGAACAGTTGTGCAGAGCGTGATAAGCCTGCCTCATGGGCATCCTTTTTCCGCCTGAAGTAGCCACGAAGGAAAGTTCAACTAACCGGATAAGTTAACCCCAACGAGGCATATATTTATATATACAGCATGAGCACCATAACCTTGCGCTTCAGTGGCTGGAGTCTCCGGTGACCTTAGTGTCTCCTCCTAGAGACACCAGCCTACACACGACAGTCTCAGTAGTGTCTATAGCACCACTTTAGTGTGTGTTTGTACGTCGCGTGTGCTATGCGCAAATAAGTAATTTCGCGTATCACCACCACCAATAGCATACCAGACGCATACGGCGAGGCAAACGACCTCTCGTTGCCCGTAAAATGCTCTCTTACTCTATTACGTAAGACCCGCGCGTCCTGCATTGACGGCGGACGCTGCTGCTGAGCCGCGACTCACCGCCGGGCTTCGCCGGCTTGTCCCGCTGCTCGTGCGGCTGCTCGGCGGTGGGCGTGTCCCGGGCTCCGTCGGGGCTCTTGGGCGTCGTCTGGATCACGATGGTGCTCGCGTTCTCCGAGGGCGGCTGCGTGTCGTGCGCGCCTGCGCACCACCGGGAAAGCAACAACGTTTGAGGGATTGTTCCAACAAGTTTGTTCGTCCTTTACAACAGAATGAAAAGGCGATGGAAGATCTACGTATTTCATGATCCCATGTAAAAGAAGTAATAATCATGTCCATACTGTACAAGATTTTCAAAAATTGCAATGGTCTCTGCACAACACCGTGGTCTTGTTTTTTTGCTCCACTCATTGCGATCAGCAGTTATGAGCGATAAACTCCTCGTAAGTAAAATTACTTTATTACCTTTATCCGAAAAAAAACAGCAACCCGTTACATGGGACACCCATAACCTGCAACTTAAAATTCATATTTGCGATCCATTTTTTATTCTTGTTCCCAATTAATGGTACTTGCCCAGTACGAGGGATTGGTAAAGAAGATGGTAGTGACCGGGAAAAACTATATATATATTGCCACATCGTAGTGACGATGAAGAATACAGTAGTACAAACTGTGAATCACCGACGAACTCTTTACTGGGTGAACTTGTGCTTTGAGAAAAAAAAAAAACACCAAGCAACTTACACTCAACGATAGCGGCGAGCACAGTAGGCGATTGTGACAAATCCACAGGGAAATCTGCTGAAGTGCGAACCAAATGCGTCGGCTATTTATACACGACTCACTGAACCTTCCAGCGTAATCGCTGGTGCTCGCGGAAGTTCCAAGTGACCTTATGCGGCTTTACGTTCCGAAACCACGATCCGATCATGAGGCCTGCCGCAGTGGGGGACTCCGGAAATTTGGGCCACTTGGAGTTCTTTAACGTGCACCTAAATATAAGTACACGGGTGTTCTCGCATTTCGCCCTCATCGAAACGCTGCCGCCGTGGCCGGGATTCAATCCCTCGACCTCGTGCTTAGCAGCCCAACACCATAGCCACTGAGTAACTACGGCAGGTGAGTTTCAGAATGTACAGCACTTATGTCGTTGTGCGTGCAACCAGATTGCGCAAACCTGAGCGACAACATAACAGATAGAACCAGTGATAACATTCGAGAAACTCCGGATAATAAAGGGGCGTTTTGCGCTGGACGATAACTTTCAATGTTTGTTAGCCGATGAAATGCCGTCCCTGGATAAATAAGTATGCGTGTCAATACGTACATAGGAAGAAGTCTGGATCGGTATTCATAATATGCGCTTACACTAGAATTGTTCGTAAGAGCGACTCCTAGCCAATCGGGATGTTAGACATTATTGGCGAAGGCCACCGGCCTATTGCAAAGAGCCCTTACGACCGAAAGGCCAGCCTCGTGAATTCGGCTCCTGGGATTGCATCCACAATGCTTTTGGTTTGTAAGTGATAATTTCCATTGGCCTACGCCAATAATACATCGGCCTTCGCCAATAATATGATGATTGGTTGGAATTTGCTCTTACGAAAAATTCTTGCGTAAGGGCGTAGCGGGCCCTGCACTTGCTATCCTGCCGCGTAATCTTCCACTTGTCGCGGCTTAGCCAGAGTGCCTGCGCAACTTTTCGGGGGGCACGTAATCGGATCCCCGCGCCGCTTGCTCGAAGGAAGGAAGGAGAAAACTTGTTCTCAACCTAGTAACTGCTTATGGCAATAAAGGTGAACGAGCGCACACAGGTGGTATAGAGGTAAAGCACACGCAGGAACAGGAACGCGTGAAGATGTTCGAGTAGCGCTGTGCATGGTGGCTTCGTGATCTTCATGTGTCACTGTTCTTGCGTGTGCTATACTTATAGGCAATCCTGAACTACCAACATGTCAATATCGCTACACTGGTTGATTAAATACAGGCATCTGCCAGTGCACGGACAGCTGAATGTGCACCAAGCAGCAAGCTGTTGTGCCCTATACTGAAATACGTCTTCGGTCAGTGACGCTAGCTATGTTTGTTACAGTCACTGCAACGAACCACCATGCTACGGCAATAAAAGTATCCGGTAAAGACACTTAAGGCTGCTTGCGAGTGGGAATGCGAAAGCGCTATGGTCCCTTCAGCGAAAAGTTTTTTTTTTCCCGCGCGTTCCTTGTCCGCGCAAGCTCTCGCTTGCGTTCTAACTGCACCTCCGTAAGGCTAAATAAAAACGCGCCAAGCCTCTCACGCGCTCGCTTGCCCGCGACGACTTCATAGCTCGAATGATCGCTTAGCGCAGTTCAGTGAACATTAATGGTTTTCATTTTATGCACTCATGATGTCGCGCCACTTTCTCCCCACTGGCTGTGCCGTCACGTGTCCAAAAACGAACGCACACGTTTAGCCAGCTGTGACGTGACGTGTGCAATGAAGCACCTTTCGTCAACTGGAACCGTGGAGCTGCTTTGACATCGGGGAAGAGTGCTCGTCTCGCACCCAGACCGAATTTTATGACATTTTCTTTTCAAAGGAATTAATCTGCTGTGTTTACAGCATAGAGTTTTATACAATAATTGTTAACAGGAACCTTCCTGAGAAATATGACGCCAATCGAGCATTTCTCGAAGTGTTCTTACTCTTCGTGCCGTCGACCATCCTTGGTACCATCTTTCGGTCATGCAGGCCGACTACGCCGATGATTTTCGCGTATTGAGTAAAAAAAAAATTAATTATGAGGTTTTACGCGCCAAAACCACTTTCTGATTATGAGGCACGCCGTAGTGGAGGACTCCGGAAATTTGGACCACCTCGGGTTCTTTAACGTGCACCTAAATCTAAGCACACGGGTGTTTTCGCCCCCATCGAAATGCGGCCGCCGAGGCCGGGATTCGATCACGCGACCTCGTGCTCAGGAGCCCAACACCATAGCCACTGAGCAACCACAGCGGGTGTAATGAGTCATACAATACTTTCGCATTAAAAAAAATAATTCGCCGACAATTACGATACTCCCGAATACGAATTTTGGGCGCAGCTGTTTAGCTGCTTTGAATTCGCGATATATTGCGGCAAATAACGTGATTTTGAACGACAGGGTCCTCTCGGCGGCCGCGCTGAGCCTCTGCTTGGGCATCCAGTTTAGCAGCAGCGGCAGACGAAGCATTTCCATTGGTTAATTGCGTCGCCCATTGTTCAGAAAGAAAGCATGAACACTGTCGTCCTTTATGAAAGGGAACACGCGAGCGCGTGGTCTGCGCTCTGCGGCGGCTCCCTACAGCGCCATCAACCGACAGCTAAAGAAAGCACGTCCACTTTTGGCGTCATCTATAGTCAAACAAAATAACGAGTCATGGCCGGTGGACAAGCGCTGCTAGATTATGCTCCCTCTCCGCTCGCGCAGCGGGCGATGGCTGTAGCGCGTCGTCTGCTGCCAACAAATCTAACGTGGTGAGCGAGCACGGTCGAAACGTAGACGCTCTCGGCTTACGGCAGTTGCGCTTCGCCTAAGCTATATAGGTGAGAGCAATGCACTCAGGGGAAGGTTTGGTTGTTGTTTGCTTTTTCGAAAGTGAATCACTGAACGCCGCGGTAATGTTCCTTCGAGGCAGAAACCCACTTACCCGGAAAGTACTGGTCTGTCGACAGAAAAAGTTCTCTGTCGTTTAGTATATCTGCGCTTGATGCTATAACGCCATGCACAATCAAAGCGCCCTGACCGTGATGACAGCGAGGAGATGTTGCTACTTAAGAAACTTGAAGAAAAAAAAATTAATGTATTTGTAAAAAGTATTTATTGTTGTATTATTAATGTAAAAGTAGCTAGCACAAAATGCAAAAACAGATATCAATACATTTATTGACAAAAAATATACGTAAATTTTTCTTTTGTGTTGAGCACCAAAACAAAAAATAAACAAAAAGCAGAAATATGTTGTTTCGACGCACTTCTCCGTACCTCGTGCCGTCCCCATTTGCTGCGCCGACAGCTGCCATTCTTGAGGGTCGCGAGTTATACAAGGCGGCCGTTAGTGATCTGTTGCTTCTAAGCCGCTCCCACTCCTCCTTTATGGCACCCCAAAGGTCGTCGGCCGACAGTTCGTGCACAGACCGAGCCGCCAGCGCAGTTTTGAAAAGGTCCCACACGTTCTCAATAATGTTAAGGTCTGGCGACTGGGGGTTGAATAATTAGATTACTTAGAGAGTTGATTACACGATCCTCGAAAAAGCTTGTCACCCTTCGGTATGTGTGGACGTGCGAGCTGTCTTGCAGGTAGATGCAATCGCCTTCTGGGAAGGGCCCATTGAGCAAGTAGGGCGCCATCACGTCGTCTAGGATTGAGCAGTAGGCGGCTGACGTGAATCTTTCCTCTATGCGGACTAGTGGACCAAGCCCTTTTTTGGTCACGAGGCCCCACACGCACACTGCTAAACGTCCACTTGCAGCCACTCGCTGAAGGTATTCTGGTCTGTAACTGCAGAAAAGTATCATCAGATCAAGCATTGACACCAAACCAAGTCACTCCACTTATCTCGAATACCCTTCCTTTACGCCAACCATGCGGTATTCCGCTGTGCTGCATGGCGCGCGCATTTATCGCCGGCTGTTCATGTCTACGTTTTGTACTGTTGTAGGTTTTTATTCACTTTCCTATTTCTTTCAAGTTGTTTTGATATTTTCTATTCTCGCATATTGAAACAACAATTGGGCTGGTGGTGTGCCTCTGTTTGTGGCAGTTGCCAGCCTACTGCCCCCTCTTCCGTGTCTATATTTTCAGCATGTGCTAAAGTATTTTTAAATGCGAACTAATGCTGATGAGGGTAATCATATTAGTAATAATAGAGAACACGACTACACTTGAACGCTGTTAAACGTAATCTAACACTCTGGCCTTGCATATAAAGTTCTGTCTGCCGTCTACGCGATATAAGAGACTGCAATATCACACAATGTATAAATAACGGTAACCAACCGGTAGAATTTTTAAGCACTTCTTAGAGTGATATAATTACCTTTAAGCATAAAACGTCACCTACCGGCTGTTTTCTGGGCGCCACACTCTTTGCCTCTGGTCCCACCGGGTCGTGAATGAACTCTCGTCGGTGAATACAACACTTTCCCAGTCGGAGGTAGTCCAATCTGCGTGGTCCTTCGCAAACGGCAGGCGTTTGGCTTTGTTGGTGTCTCGAAGCAGCGGTTTCCTGAGCAACCCTCTTATTGAGACCAGCTTCTGCGAGGCGGCGTTTCACAGTCGTCTCGCACACCTTAATGCCAAGTTCCTTAAGTACTTCATGGTCTGTGGCTTCAGTGCTACTGTAGCCACAAACGCACGGTCTTCGTCTTCAGTTGTTGTCCGAGGTCTGCGCCTCTGCGGAGCGTCGTTCACAGGGCGTTCCTCCTTGAAGGCCTGAGCGATGCTGTTTACTGTTTTTAGTGGCCTCCTTGTAGTTTATGCAATATACCGCGGGCTGTAGCCAGCAATACTAAGCTCCATAAATGTTTCGCCTTCCTCGAGTGGAACACGAGCCATATTGATGGCCTCATGCCTCGTAGCCCACAAAAAAGGAATTAAACTACACATGCCCCTATCACTTCTTATAAAGCCACTGCGCAAGGCATTCAGCATCCTACCTTTCCATCTCGTAGTATTTTGGAGCCCATATTTACACGTATGAACTAGTACATTATCACTGCTATCTTTACCTCGGCATTCTTAAATGGTCATAGACTCGAACTTGGTCCACCGACCGAACTGGTCATAGCGCTGCAACTCAGCTCAAAACCATGCAGCGGTTTTGAAGGACTGCTGCCGATTATCGCACACACATAGTGACCATTTAGCCGAGGGGAATCGCTACCGCCGTCTTTTTGAAGCCCACGCACATCCTCACGCGGACAGGCACGCTCGAATTCAAGGGTTAGTGCCATGCAAGGTCGGTTTGAAATTTATCCTCGAGCTAGTCTAAACTGGCATTTCTACTTTCATTCGCGACGCAGGGACAATACAGCTGAAGCTAAACACGTTTCCATGAACATTCACACCTTTATTCGCTGCAGAACTGCAATGCTGCATATTGTGTTCTTGGAAATGTATTCAGTGGTGGCTTAAGCAAATGCGAGTTCCATGACGAAGCCATAGAGCTCGCATGATACAGAGTATCACTGAATGATGCAGAGAATGATTCATTTATAAAGAAGAACCAAAGCTTCCCCTGAGTGCATCGCCCTCACCTACATAGCTATAGCTTAGGCGAAGCGCAACTGACGTAAGCCGAGAGACAGAGCTTCTACGTTTCGACCGTGCTCGCAACCACGTTAGATTTGTTGGCAGCAGACGACGTGCTGCAGCCAACGCTCGTTGCGCGAGCGGAGAGGGAGCATAATCTAGCAGCGCTTGTCCACCTGCCATGACTCGTTATTTTGTTTGCCAATAGATGGCGCCACAAGCGGACGTGTTTTCTTTAGCTGTCGGTTGCTAGCGCTGTAGGCAGCCGCCGCAGAGCGCAGGCCACGCGCTCCCAAGCATTCTCAAGCGGTGGCTGCGTAGACGAAGTAGCGCACGCGCAGTGGGTCCGAAACCCACCCCAACGCTTTGTTTCCGTATATGTTATCAGTGAACGCGCTCGCCCTATGCCTGGTCGCCGCCGTAGAGCGCGTCTCATGCCGCTCTGAGATTTCCTCGTCCCCTTTCACCACTTTCCTCCTCCCCTTTCCTCCTCCTTCTTCCGCTGAACCTTCCTTCCCCGCTTTCCTTTTCGCACATTCTTCCCTCACCATCTTTCGTCCTCCGCTGGGCTCCGCGTTGGCTATTTCAACTTTGCTGCGCTCGTTCGCTCGATTACGCTGAGGGACGCCGACGCTCAACGCAGGGATGGATGCCCAACCACATGTAGCACGGGATACGCGCCTCGCTACGCGTACACGTAAGCGCACGCGTCTCCGAGTGCGTACGCGGGTGGCGAAGGGAAGAGCGGCCAGCAACGCGATACGTGCAACCGTTCGCGCTTCACGGTGCGTAGCACAGGGCTGACAGACCAGCGGGCCAACGAGGGCGGAAACGTTCGTCTTTGGGTTTGAGAAAAGTCTAACCTTAATTTCATTATGGCTAGCCTTTTCGATTTAATTTATCAATGTGAGAGCTAGTATATTGTTTTTGAGTTGAGAAATGCGCGTCGTTTGTATCTACACATCCTTATGGCAAGCAAAGCTACACCAGTGATCAACATCAGGCGAGATAGCGTCTGCTTGCCCACGACTGCAGTTGACAACTGCGCGCGACCTCGCGCGACACTGTGGTCGAGCTTTTGCTTAGCCGCTTGCTTCGCCGGCGTCAGCGTTCTCTGCCCGCAATGTACCATATGAGAAAGAAGTGTTTGCTCTGCTGCTCTTGCAAATGCGGTGGGAGTGCAGAAAGCGTCTGCAGGGACGTCGGTGGGTCCGGTCCGTCTTTCAACGGCATAAAGAAGGACTTTATGGCTGCGAGTAACTTCTTTCCTTTCGATGATCTACAGTGGTAGAATTAGGAGCCAGTGTTTGGACACCGGGACTTATCTCCGTCGGGACAGCGATTACTTATCAGCGTTTTTAACTGCACACATATGGGCAACCAGCGCTGAAGCTTCGCGTGCCGACAGCAGCGCCGTAACACACAGCCTAGCGAGCGGTATACACAGTTTCCAGTAGCACACGCAGTGATTTCGTGTCAGCAAATTCACCGATTGTCTTGAGTCACACTTTTCACGGCTCCTCAAACGGCAGGGAACCGACGTGCTAGGACGTAGCAGCGCATGCGCTCTACGCAGCGCGCATGGCCATGGACAGAACTTGGCTGGCCGCATCGGGCTAGACAAACATTGATACAGGCGCACGTTTCTTATCGCTAAATATGTCGTGCCATCTTCGTAGCCTCCCTATCGGACGGTTTCAGCATATTTTAGTAACGCATGAAAAATGTCGTAGCGCCTCCTGGCCAGCGCTGGTTCCCCATACCAGACATAAGTGAAAGGGTTAAAATAGCAATGCGGGGATCGTACTCGCAGCGCGCGAAGGCCACAATTCGCAGAACGGCACCGCGTCGTCGGTGCAAGGTCCGTCCAGGTTGACAGCACTGATCGAAGCGATAACGTGACGCACGCCAACAAAGGGAACGACGAGACCAGGGCGTAATTCGGAAAGCGCGAAAGCATAGGAATAGATCGGGCCGATTAGCCGCCGGAGGCACGCAGATCGTATATTGGGTACGTGGTGACGATACCTCACGCCGTTTCTACAGCCGTCTGTCTAACCCGTGTATCCATACCGTCACTAATTCTTCAGTTTCAGAGGGGAAGAAGCACTTCATTGTATTAAACAGACAACCTCTTAGTAAAAAGTATTTTCCAGACCTTCAAAGGACCCTGAAACGATTTTGGCGATTTTCTACAAACGTACTGAATCGTTAGAGTAGGTCATTCTGATCATTAATTGACACATCTAAGTGCTCCACGTAAAGCTTGTAATTTATTATAAGGTTTTAAAAATGCACATCGCTGCCGATTGCAGCACACTGCTCGGCGGAATATTAAGCCGCCCCTCCCATATGACGGAAATCACCCATATGACGTCAGTGGGGCGAGCTATCCGATTGGCTGACCAGGGTGCGTGATCGATAATTTTTCCAACTTTACGGTAAACAAGTGATGTTCGTAATAGATGGAATGTTAGTTAACTTGTTTTCATAAAAAGAAAGTAACAAAAAGAATGCAGAAGAACAATTTTTGCAGTACATTTAAGCACTTCCGGCACACAGCAAGTGTTGTCTGCTTGTGTTACAACGTGATCCGTTCCTGACGAGAGCTCCGCTGGCTCCGCCGGCTCCGCCGCCAGTTTCGGTCTGTGTTTTCGCGAGCGCTATGGTTCGACTTCGTAGCGCTGTAGACTGCAAACGTAGCAACTAGCAATATGTCCAGCTGCGACGTCGTGTCTCTCTGCAAGCTAGTAGACGAGCGGACTGGCTGCAGCGCATCGGACTGCCGCTATCCGAACGGCGCCAGGATTTGCGCGATTGCAGCCGTCACTTTACACCGGAAGATTACTGACGCAATAGCGTTTCGCGAGTCCGGTATTAGGACAAACGCAAGGGCACAGGGCCTGGCCACTTGACTGTGCCGTTTAACTGGTGAGCAGAAGCGCAAATGTGAATGGTCTGCACGGTGCTGCCACCTGGCGGCATAGAGCTCAACCACACACAGTAGCAGTAACAAAACGTATTCTTCTTTGCTGGTGGTGTACATTTTTCGCAGGAGTGTAATCATCAACGCGTTGTTTTTGTAGATGTTTAAAATGTTTTCCACTTGGTGAGAACACTTGGCGCGGTCCAGCCACTTGTTCGCTGTGTGCAGACCGATCAGGCCGCTCACGCACGTCTACGCTAAGGTTCCTTCATCAGCTTGAGTTTATGCCTACAGCTATCTGCCGAAACACGCAGCTTGCTTGTGGTTACCGGAATACCAGACACGGTCGGCGCTACGACAGAATGTCCGCAACGCACGCTGCTTCGATAGCCCTCGCTTGGGGTCGACGGCCAAGCGGCTCGCGGAGAGGTTTCGCGCGGGTGGGGGCGAGCTCCAAAACAACCGGAAGTGGACTATGTGATGTCGCATCGTGACGCAGAACCAGAGAAGGCGGAGCTTAGCCCCAATCGCTCGGCGAACGAGTTGAGGAGGAAAATCGTGGCTAGGGAGGAGGGTAACTTGTAATAGCTTGTAGCTCCATTAATGCGTAACGCTTCACTTAAATTGTGGTGCGAATGTTCTACTTAAGCTGTACGCTACGCGTCTACAAAATTTGTCCGAACCGTTTCAGGGGCCCTTTCATATACTAGAACAGAGGTGTAAACACTGCCGGACTACTAATTTGGAGTTCCCTTCATTATTAACAGTAGACCACACTGTAGATACAGAGCTTGTGTAGCACCCTCTTGCACAAAATTTGTAAGAATTAAGTTTTGTAATAAATTCTTTGCTATATACGATATTTTATTCGATAGTCAGCTTATTTTTTCTTCATTTGATTCAATATTCGATTGTAAATCTACTATTCGGTATTAGCGCACCCGTACAAAAAAGTTAACTGCGAGTTATGTTTGTGCCGTTAGTATAACACATGGTTTCACGAACACCTTTTTACACGTGTTGGTTTTCATATGTTGTCAGGATTGGGGGCTCAATCCCGTCGCTCGTGATCCGTTGTCAAGATTGGGGTCCGGCATGAATTAGAAGGTAGCTGACCCATGTCGTCGTCCAACTTATCCACGCTGAGGACGTTGATGAAGGGAAGAACTGCTTCTCATTGAGAACGAGGAATAAGGGTTTATTTACAGTATTTAAATCAGTCTAACATGACTGCTTAAGAAAGAGTGTGTCAGTCCAACATGACTGCTCAAGAGAAGTGTGTCGAGCATTCGCACCACAGCAGTTTTTAAACACTCGGTCCTCCGGTATACAAGGCGGCGAATGTTAGTGTTTCATCGCAGAACTAGCCGCCTCCCGCAAGACGGCCTACGCACACAAAGGCACACACATTCCCATGTCCGGAACCGACGTCCTAGGGGAGCCGTTCCGGGTAGCTCGGAGCCATTCTGGGTAGCTCGTTGTCTTGCGTCCCGGTCGGCGCGTGGGAAGCAACAAAACACGGTTTTCCCGCGGCAGCTCGCACACGCGTAGCAGATCAGGTCTGCGCTGGGGAGTTCGGGTACAATAGTTCGTCCGCCGAACTCATTCCGTCACAACGGTGATGGGGCTAGGGGATGGCGGCGGTTTTCAGCACAAAGCCCGCTTCATCGAACGCATCCTAGCTGAAGCGACGGAGAGTGGGGGATGCGCGTCTTGTTCCCCAGTCGTAATTGGGTGGCAATCCTGCATTGCAGCTCGCCATTCTTAACAATATGAAGCTTGTGGATGGGATACGAGTTCCTATATTTTCTGTCTCTCGGAAGTGTGACTGCAGAATATAAAGTGTAATGTAACTAAATTGTGACCTGGGGTGATATGCAAGATGCGCCGAGTTTCTCGTTCACCCGAGTTTTACCCGAGTTTGCTCGACGGCAGTCAGTGAACGGAGATAGCGTGCAAAGCGCAAAAGCTACAGGCGAGAGAATATGTAGACAAAAAGCCGCGTATGACAACATGAGCGCACCCTGCGCGGCTCGCCGCTTCCACGTTTCAAGTGCAGAAGGCTGCACAACGAAACACGCCATCGCAGCGCATTGTTATCAACGGATTATCGCGACTTAGGAATACCATGACTGTCCCGCTGTCTGTCTGCACACTCGCCGTGAGCCGCTTGCCACGCCTTTCCCGGGCGCGTCAAGGGTGTGCCTCCTCTTTCGGGCACTATCTTTCCATCCTCCGTCAAATGCGAACAGGGTACATGCGGCGCATTCTTGCACCTACACTTTCACTCAAACGAATACGTTAAAACACAACAAATAAAATAACAAACATTTTTATTTCTTTAGGTGTCTGTTTTTCGTTTTGAATGCTAGAAATTTCCGACGACAAACGGAGATCGAGCAAATTATTAAGTTTTGCACTTCTTGGCGCGAGTGGCGACAGTAGAGAGTTTTAGAATAGGGGCCCTCATATTTTGGGGCCCCGAAGAGCTTTGCGGGTGTTAGCGTTGGGGTACGCAGGAGTGAAGAGTTTAGAATAGGGCTTTGCGTTTGCGGATAGCGTCTTGCGTTGACAGCGCCACTACGGCGTCTAAGAAAAGCTATTAGAAATATATAAATGAAATATACCATTTTATGATAGGAATAGTAATTTTGACTTGCACGTATTCGCGTTTAATTACAATTTAGAGGTTGTTTTTCAAGCAGCAAACAATTAGTTGCGCTTAGTTTTGAGCAACAAACTCAACTTTACGTGCCTTCACCAGCCAAGCTTAGCCGTGTTAGGCCTACGAGCTATAAAATGCGCACTCGAATGCGGAATCAGCGGCGTCTAATGAATCAATCTTCACAACACACGTTATAGTGGAGAGAAAGCGATAACCGCAGTCACTTCTCCTAGCTTGCGAACTTCACGCGTTACCGCGAATCAAACCCAGTTTGGTGCTAGGTTAGAGCCGTCGCTTCGATGGGTGCCGCCATGTTTGTTGACGCACTGCTTTTGGGACCGCAATTTGGGCTCCCGCTAAATCGGTGAAATAGCGCTTCCAACGCAAAACCCAAACGCAGTTTGCGTCTCGCTCATGCGCAGTGGCTTCGACACTATTTCTTTGGGGCCCCTAAACGTTTGGGGCCCCTATTCTAAAACTTTCCAGTGAGGCGAAAGCTTAGAAGCGGATACATTGAAGAGGGTCTCACGCACGAGGGAGTTCATATGGTGATAAGTCGCCTAGGGCTGCAGTGCTATTCTCCATAAAGTCAATCATGACCACTCTTTCTCTATTAGCGGAATGAAAACGCAGCGCCGTGGTAGGGCTGTTCATCGCAGGTGCTTAGCTAGGCTATTAAGGCTCGCGCTCTACCAACTAAAAACGATACACTAGTTATAGATACGGGAGAAACGGCTGTCGCTGTAAAATGACGGTGCATTATTTTATGGTCCGTAGTGACGCAGTTCAGTGAAAATATGCCAGGTTATCTTTGTGCGCGGAGCCTCTGCGATGCAATGCGACGAAGTGCGTGCCTCCCAGCTACACAATTCATCGCTTGTCATAGCTTGCCCAGTGAAGGTGCCTCTGAGCGCATGTACGCAGTATTTGGGTGTGTTGTTGTGCACTCCAAGGTGCTTGCGGATTACCTCTGCTGGAGCCAGCAGCAATCGCAGATGGATATCGTAACGACACCGCAGCAATCGCATTTTGGCAGGTGAGGGCTCTTGTGTGCAGTTATGAAATGAGACTTCGAACGCAGGAAGGTGTTGGAACTGTTGAGTGCGCAGTGCGTGTGATGAAGAAATGCCATTGCACTGGGTCTAGAAGAGCGAGCGATTCTCGGACGCTGATCGTGTTTACGATGCTGTGGCTCCGTTTCAACACCGATGGCAGAGCAGCCATCTCAAACGACTGCTGCAATACGCACTCCTCAGCATCGTCGTCCCCCTCGGCGCATCGACGCCTTGCAAGTAGCTACAGTGACGTGCCGATAATTATTTACTGTGCGCTACGTCACCACAATGCAGGCAATGAAACCGTGTTGTGGGGCCATCTCAGCCCGAGAATATATGTGCATAAGCCAGCGACAGTCAACGCTTTGTTTTTGGTAGTGGTGCTCAGTACATCACCGATGACAGTGCGTTGTGCGTGTTTTATGTCGGCAATCAAGATTGTTGATGCCTCTCAGCTCGGCACCGCATCGCTGTTGCCGAAAGATAAGTTGGGCGTGGCCCAACCGTGGTGGGTGGGCGCACAAGAGTAACATGCCTCGCGCGGGGCGTTACCTCTGGTTTTGATTGACAGGCGAACTCGTGCTAAACTCGTGCTAAACTCGTACATCGCGAAACCCCCTCCGAGTTCAACTCGGGAACATGGCGGCGGCAGCATGAGCCTGTGTCATTGCATCCAGCGGCAAAAAGCAGCAGTTTGACCGTCTGGACCCGTTCACCTACGTCACCGACGTGGAGTGTCAGCGTCATTTTTGCCTGTCGAAGACCTCAGTGCGCTGGCTGTGCGACCAGCTAGGCGAAGACTCGTCTGTGGAGACGAGTCTTTGTTGCAGCGCGAGATGTGGATCTTGCGCCAAGCCGGTTGTGCCTATGCATTTGTGGCGAAATGAAAATGCAGTGAAAACCTTAGTGTTTCGGCTTGCATGAAGAAAATACTTCAGAGCGTTTGCTCTGTTCACTGTTCATGCATGTGCCATAGGTTCAGTGTATCTTTTTTTTTGGGGGGGGGCAGCGTTATTCTGGATGAACAAATCATATATTTTCTTCTCATAATGGGGCTTCAATTCTTAAGCAGTAGAACAATGCAGATCCAATGCTCTGCAGAACTCGGTGTGCGGGAAGATGTCATGAACCACCAAGGCAATATTACATATCAAGAGAAGTGTGGTGCAGATGCCAATGAAATGTGGGTCTTTATCCCCCATGATAAATATAAAAATTGCAGAGCGAGTAGGCCTTTTGTACAGCTTTAGAGCAATGAATAAGCAAAACGTAATATGCTCAAACGTTTAGAAGCTTGGCGCAATGCCAAAGTAGGATGACCCACATGCAGCATATTTTGGCATTGAACATGTCTTTTGTTATTTTTATTGCATGCCTCGCTGTCACTCCTTTCCCTCCGGCACTCCCTTTACTGAAACGTCGCACTGTATTTCCATTGGTGTCATGATGGTGATGGTAATGGCAGCAGTAAGGCTGGTTAATGCATGCCCCTTTGATTCCTGTGAGAGAGAGAGAAAGCAAGGACAGGAAAGGGTGTGTTCTTCCAAAGTACATATACTAAAATTGATTCCTGTGAGTTTACTGGTAAATATGGCACGTGCATACACCTGTGCTGCAAAATTGAATGCTTGTGGGAATTTTCTTGAGGGCTAATTTCTGTTGGGACATTTCAAAGATGTGCACCATGGTGGCACACATCTTGAGTGGCGCACAACTAGAGCATTGGTGAGTTTGAAGACTGGGTGTGTTGGTACAGAAGCTTGAAGTTAACTTGCACAACAATTAGGTTGTGCAAGTTAACACAAAGAAGAGAAATACACAGCAAAACACTCTGCTGTGTGTGTTACTCTTCCTTGTGTCTTGTCAAATTGTTGCGCGATCCAACTTCAAATAGAGCATTGGGCTCCTTTGATGCAGACCGAGGAAGTGTGAGCTATTCGAGAACATGCCTCTGCCTTGCCACACAATTATGGAAGTCTGAAGATCTGCAAACAAAGCTTTGTTTTCAGATCTACCTGCTCATCTAATACAAGCACTGATTGAAAGAACCTTCATACAAAAATAATGGTGAAATGAATGGCCTTTGAGAAGTTTAATTTGTGTATTGACAGTTGACATAATAGCTGCCACACCGGACTCAACAATTGTACTGGGCAGAGCAGTTTATTTTCTATGTGAAGCACAAGCTTCCATTACATGCTATGCAGATAACCAAGCTCAGTTTGGTTTGACGGGGTACACAACATTCACTGTAATCTGTTTTTGATTCTAAAGAAGCGCCAAACACCACGTCTTTTTCAAGGACGTTATGGGAATATTTGGCGAAATCTTTCTTAAGCCCCCCCCCTTCCCCATAATGGAAGTGTGGCCAGCCAGTTTTGCTTGGACGCCTTTATAGATTTCTGTTCCTGATCATTGTGTGCTATCAAGTTGCTAAAGTCTATGCAACTGGTGCAAGGCATTACATGATTCTATAGTCTGATACAACTTTAGGAGGCCATGGAACCTTAACTTCATAGGCAGGTGAACACAAGCCTGCACCAATGGGCATGCACTAATTAATTATGGGGTTTTACGTGCCAAAACCACTTTCTGATTATGAGGCACGCTGTAGTGGAGGACTCCGGAAATTTCGACCACCTGGGGATCTTTAACGTGCACCTAAATCTAAGTACACGGGTGTTTTCGCCTTTCGCCCCCATCGAAATGCGGCCGCCACGGCCGGGATTCGATCCCGCGACCTCGTGCTCAGCAGCCCAACACCATAGCCACTGAGCAAGAACAATGGGCATGCACTCTAGACTGATGTCGTGCCGCCGGACGCACTATACCGGCTCGTTGGAGAGGGACTATTTCTTTAGATGTGGAGCCAATTGGCGGCTGCGCTTTGGTCACCTGCACTGTCTCCTGTCTTCTGAAGTTGTATCCGAATGTAGGGGATGCCACTTTTCGCACAACACAAAAGAACAAAGTGTACAATTATTTGGCCTATAAAACGGATACATCACAAGTGAGCTATGCTGGGTGAGCTAGGCTTAGGCTGTGTGAAAATTAGTAAATGAAAATATGTGGTATCAAACATGCATATAATGGCACGTTTGAACTGGGGAGTGTTGCATTCATATGGACAGTCTATAGGTGATAGCATTATTAAGCTCCTGCTGTGTTTCCTGTCTTTTCATTGTGAATTACACACACTGTTCATATTGAGGCTAATCAACACGCACTGTACAGAAAGAACACGCACATAGAAAGAACAAACAGCACAATGACGTGTATGCTGCATTAGTGTATTTTTCATTTACAGGGCCGAAGAGTGGCACAGGTTGTCTTACGTTTTTGCCCATTTTGAAGAGACACCAAGTGCATGTTACAAGTGTCCTAATATGCACAGCACAATGTTTACTGCAATAATTTTATTCATGCTATTGAATAAAAATAAAATAATAAACTGAAATGTCCTTGATAAGGTGTCTTCTGGGGGCTCGACTGGAGAGCAGTGAGGGCACCGATACTACTGTTGCAGAGCAGTCCTCTGGACTTCTGCCACACTATCAAGAGCACGTGCCTGGCGCTCGTCTACTGCCACCAGGCGGTTGAGTGCTTCCAGCAGCAGAATGTTTTGCTACAAAAAAAGAGGGATTGTTGGAATGAATCAACCGTATATTAACCATTATTTACAAAGAAAAATGCTTGTTGCACTATTAGTACTAAGCGCCCTTAACTGTGGAAGCCTTTAGTGTAGTATGCATAATAAAACAATGTGTCGGGACAACGTTGCTTTATTTTTTATAACTGGGGTTTTCTTTTTCAGAACCAACTGTTATGTTGATTAGTGTGCCAGCAGCTGAGGTGGCCTCGCATCTTCACGAGTCTCTACTGTCAGCACCACAAACATATTTTTGTTCGCTGCAAAACAAATGCCTCACCCTACAATCCCGTCTTATACGAGCTGATTGCATCCTATGCCTACAAACATCATATTTCTGTCCCATTACGCAATTTTCTACCATCTTCGGCTGCAGGTCTGGCTCCTTGAGATCCATTCTGTCAAGCTTATGTAATCACATGTTATGAATTGGCAACAAGTGATTGAAGACGTGCATGGCCTGCCCGCCGACTCCATTTTTTTTCTTAATCTCGACTTGCAAATCAGCTACCATGGTTTACTGCGCCACTGTCTTCCTGCCTTAATGCTATCTCCAACAATTTTTGTTACTTTGCTTTCTGCACAGTCCTCGACATCTCAAGTTTCTTTGTTAACCTCCTGCTTTATGTCCCATATTGCATAACCAGTAGAATGCAATGATTCTAAACTTTTTTAAGGATATTTGTAATGTGGCGATCAAGAACCGGTAATGCCTTCCATGTGCTGTTCAAGCCGTGAAATTTTTGTATAAGTTTCTTCCTTTATGTCAGTACCTGCTATTGAGATTTCACCTGGGGAAAGATACTCTTCCATAGATTCTGCGGGCTGATGGTCACTTATGAATTTCTGTTATCTCACCAAGTTAGTGAAGGTTACCTTTATCTTTCTTATATTATACAACCTTCCGATGCTCACGCTAGGTCTAGACGCATGACGCCACGACCTAGCCTTTTTTGCTGCAGGTAGTGCGAGTTCGCTTTCCGTCACGTTTCTGGCTATGACATATGCCTACTGGGGGGAGTGGCATGGCTTCGAAGCTCGGGCAAACGTGATCACTTTTAAATTTTCGCGGGCCCACGTGCATGTAAAAGCGCGAACACTCATTGGTTCTCATTGCCTTTTTTTACACTGCTGGACATTCAGTTCGTTACTACGAAAGTGACTTCATCCGTGCACTATTAATATGCTAAATATGAAACAGTAGAAATATACTTATCTCCAGTTTGTCGATGTCTCCTTCACTGTGTTGGTTGCGAGATCCATCGTAGGTGCCACCTCCTTGTCGCATTGTAGCTATGTAGGCTGTCTTTGTTTTGCACACGCTATGTAATATTGGTGACGCTCGCAGACCGGAGGAACTCGTTGCACTCACAGAAACAGCACCGGACAAGTTGTTTCTTCAGCATTACGCCGTCAACAGTAGGAGCGTGTTGCGATCTGTAAAGTTGCCTAAGCTATTGGCAGTTTTTCGGGGTGCATGGAAAGATTGTTCACGGAGGAACAGAACTGTCCAAGAAATAGGGGTCATCGTCGAGCCTGATCACTACGTCACGCACTGCCAGCTCGTTGTACGAGTTTGTTTACACTGGCCTCTTCGATGTTTAGCCGTCATGCTCGCCCGGTGAATGGATGTGATGACGCCACCACAGCGTTCCCTCGGGGTATAATGCGAAGCGTACTAAATTACAAATTAGTCTAATACGCATTCAGTGCACATCTTGTAAGCTTTAAAATGCTTCTAAACCACGGTAAAGTAACTAATAATATTGTACTGAATGTATTTGTTTTATAACTTGCTTCTGCATGTAATGCACTTGGTGGAACGACAAACAAGTGAAAGAAGGGACGACCATGCACCGACGGTATGATCACGTGAGCCCCAGTTTGTCGACCGGCCAGAATGCGACGCCCAAAGAATCATACCCATCCATAGCGAATCTAGATAAACCAATGAAACTGGAGGCTTGTAGAAAGATAAACTGTACCTCGGTGCCATTTGTGCTTTCATTTTGGGGTGTCGCCAGAGCTCGTGAAGATCCCGAGTTTCGCCAAACTCGGCGCATCCTGCATAGCACCCCTGGCAGGTTAAAATGCTGTGCGACTGTTTTCGGAAATTTCTTGGAAGTGGCCGCATCGTTTTTGTTTATTATACCGTTGACTGGCTCTCCTGTTTAGCCGCTACAGTGTTTGTATACAAGCATATAAACAAAGCAGGGTGTAAAGTTAATCATGGCAAGTGGCTATGCGTGTGTGTCCGTGAAAAGTGTTCAGCTCCTGGTACCTGCGCGTGTTTGTGGGTAGGTCACAGGCTTTCTATCAAGTAATAATGCACCATTTTTTATAGATGCAACGGATACATAAGTATGACCACGGATTTTTCTACAAGTTCTTTCGCCTGACGCGGCAGTCTTTGACAAGCTATTGAGCTTTGTCGCAAAGGGCCTCACACAGCAGCACCACATTCGATAAATTCCTGGAGCCTGGAGAATGACTTGCTGTAGCATTGAGGTTGTAAAGGATAGTTGCCCCTACAGTAATAATGTGCGATTGGAGGAATACAAAAGAACACCGTTTCTTTGTCATTTAATATATCATTTATTTTATTTTAGATATTTACATAATACTGCTCACTGCCTTTTGGCAGCCAAAGCAGGGAGGGGTGACAAAACATTGAAGCAAAACAAAAGAAAGAACGAAGCAACTGACAATAAGCAAGCACAAAAAATACTAATACACAATCTAGTTCATCATACATACCTAAATATTTATTAACTCATAAAAACATAAAGGATGGGACACAAACACTGATACAAAACAAAAGAAATAGTAATGAAGCTACTGACAAGGTGCATGAAAGAAGATACCTGAAAAAAAATTCTCACATGATCACAGAGACTGAAAGCTTGCACTTAGTGCATCACCAGTCTATCAGTTCTGGCTAAACTAATAAAAAAACTTTGCCATCAAGTGGCAATGCACAAAAGCTTGCTCAGCTATTTGACCTTGCGCAACTTGTAAAACATGCACTGAGAAATGCCTTGCACATGTAGCATTAAATAAAGGTGGTAGCTAACCTACACAAAATAATTTTTATCGTATGTCACCCAAGAGGTGCCCCCACAGCCATGGAAATCATTGTCAAGAAAAGTCATGTCATCATAATTAATGTGCAAAGAACAATTGAGACATGGGTACTAATTTTTTTTCCAACTTGCATTCCAGCTGCTTGGCATCCGGGCAAGACATAAAAGACGTTGCCTTTGCTTACCGCGTGGGGATTGAGACGGCTAGACTCTGCAATGGTGTGTAAGCCGTATTGTGATGACCGTGTCTGCAAAGTATTGAACTGCTGCACAGCACGACAGCAACAGAAATTTCTTGTATTTTTTTAAGCTTAAGAATTTTTGAAAGCTTAGATGCTCTTCATGGCTCCTGTCAGGTAGCCCTGCTTCCTGCCAGAGAAGCAAGGTCATATGTACAAATGCCTAATTTACGCATTGCCTTTAATGTCACTGATTATGTACAAAGACTTCGGCCAAACATCCAATGCAGAACATGCTAAACCAACTCTGGAAGTGAGCTATGCTACAGCAAAAAATAAAAAAAGAACAATAAATGCGGCCTTGTGGTTGTCTATGTTGGCAGAGAACCTCCCCTCCTGGCTAGGTGGTGGTAAGACTTTTCACTTTTTGCTATGTCTTTTAATAATAAACCAATTTGAAAAAGCTTGCGGTGCTATAACGCCCCGAGACAGTGCTTTACAACTTGCAGCATATAACCGAAATTTCCGATGGGGATTGGTAGAAGGTCCATTACATTTCTTTTCATTTACAGGCATGTACAGACACCCATAGATGCATGCACAAACTCTACATCCACAGGCGGTTAACTCAAAAAGGTTCATTGCTGCAAGACAGGTCCAATGAGTAAGGACAGATGAAAGCGATGAACACCGTTCTTGTAGCAAGAAACCTTTAGTTGCAAGTCATTGCTTGTTTCTCTCTCATTGGTGTATTGCTCAAACATGTTCACACATATCTACAGCAGCAATGGCCAACGAACCAGGCCCAACTTTATGGGCCTATCAACTTTATGAAATTCTTAAATAATTATGCACAAAAATACAAATGCAACACAATTTAATATGAACAAAAAAATAACTGAGGGGCTTTGATATGACACCAACAGACAAGGAAACGTAGTAAAGCATATAGGAAAATAAGTATAATTTTATTTCTAATGTCGAGGTCACAAGGAGAAGGGAAATCAAAGTGTACAAAATATAACTTGCCACTGGTGGGAGTGAAACCCAAAACAAGTTGACCTATAGTTGACGCCATTTCACCATCAATTTTCTAGAATGTTTACGTGTACTAGATTTGGCTCTGGGAGTGTTGTTGCACAAGTAGCACTGGCTAACACTACCAGAACGAGATCTAGTACATGCACATGCATGCTCAAGAAAGTTTGCAGTGGGATAACCATTGCTGCAACTCTACTGGTAAAGCAATGCAAGCATAATTCAAAGGTGCTGGGTTCGTCTCTCACCAACGAGAAGTTATCTTTTCATCCAAATTCACTTTCCTCCTTATTTCTCCATTTCAATATAAAGTAATTAAATTCCCAATTATTTCCTTTGTTTTATTGTCTCTTGGCTTTATTATACAAAAGGCATAGATTAAAAAACTATTTTTGAATTACTTTACTACTTGCATCACTTTAATTTTCATACCGAGAGGCTTATCCTCACTGACCTCCCTCATGTGTTTGAGCAGAGAGACAGCAAAAGTTTGAGGTCATCCTGTGGTTTGCTTCTTTTGATTGCACTTGAAATATTGCCTAATTCTGCCAATATTAACTGACTTTCACCTTTTTCCTTTTCTTCCCTCTTGACGTCACTTCAGAAGCAATGCTTCCTAACGTGTCCAGCCTATGACTGCCTGCTCAAGCCAGAGATGCTTGTGACTGTGGCCTGCTGTGGTGTGCCTCGGAAGCCTCAGGAACCAGCACTTCTTGAAGCACCGGTGATTCAAGAGATTCCAAAATGTCCTGAGACTCCACAGACTCATGCGACGCCGAAGACAGAGTCGATGCTGGCGCTTGTGGCTCTTCACTTGACGGTGATGGCACTTCAAGTGTTGTTAGATTGGAAAACTGGCACATTTTCCGTTAAGATGCCACCAGCACTTCCCTCCTCACTCTATGGGGGCACTGGTGGAAGGTTGGCGGACGTCCTGCATGTGAGCGTAATAAGGTTTGCACATATTGTCAATGTATAAATAATGTGCCAGTCTGAATGCAAAAAAATATATGAAGGCTCAAATCCGTCCACATTTGTTTTATTGTGTGATTTCCTTAGAGACCGCCGAAGCTCTGAGTCAGTTTTGTAGGGACAAAAGTGGCTTATCTACACAACCAGAATGAACAGTTTCTGCATGCGCTTAAGTGTAGCTTTTGTATCTTTTTCTGTTTTTGCTCGTGATGCATTTAAACAATTGTGAGATCTGCATGCCTAAAGCCTAGTGATAACTTCTACTTAAAACAGTGCATGATATTTGGAATGTTTAAGTTTTTAAATAATTAGGAGCAAGCATTCCACTACATTTAATCAGTAATACCTCTGAATAAATTTCATGTTGAAAGATCTACGCTTGCACTTTCTAAACATAGAGTAGTAGTATTGTTAGGCCTTGCTTTAGCATAAGGCTCTCTCCTGTTCTAGTTTTTCTACTTGAAATACTCTTGGCTTGTAACTTTGTTTTTCTTTCATTTGTTTTTAAACTTCATATCAATCTAAACTGTTTTTCTTGATTGAATATATGTCTAAATACAGTGTGAAGCTGTGTACGTAGCAGTCAGTGTATTTGCTGTTTGTATTTAGGAAGTTATATATAATCATGTTTGTCATCTTGCCATCTGCCTTTTAAAGGGCGTTTTGGCCCAGTGAAGCTCATTTTAGCGCTCAAATCCTTCTAGAAGGTTTCTTAAAGATAAGCTTTCTTTGCCTCTTCTTTGGACTCTCCCACCGCTGCTGCTGATGTCTTGCCAAATGGCTCTTACTGAATGCCTCATACTGATATTAATGTAGTCGTTGAACCATTGTCACCCGCGTGGTTCCTCAGTGGCTATGGCGTTGGGCTGCTGTGCACGAGGTCGCGGGATCGAATCCCGGCCACGGCGGCCGCATTTCGATGGGGGCGAAATGCGAAAAAAACCCGTGTACTTAGATTTAGGTGAGTGTTAAAGAACCCCAGGTGGTCTAAATTTCCGGAGCCGTCCACTATGGCGTGCCTCATAATAAGAAAGTGGCTTTGGCACGCAGAACCCTATAATTAAATTATTTTTGAACCATTGTCATCCCAGCTGACTACTGGCTACTGTCTTGCACGAGTGACCAGTACCGAACATAGTGCAAATACCAGATATAATACTGTAACTAGATCATGGTTTTCGCATACAAATTCCAGTATTCATTTTATGCACAGTGAAAATGTGTCTAACTTGATCATCTAGTTTTTCCATAGAAATTTCGCTTAGTATGAACAGAGTTTTCCACAAACATCGCTAAAGCTTCGCTTAAACCAGCAACCACAGCACTTGGCATGTGCAGAATAACCGCAGGCAGATAATTAGGTAAGGACACTGATGAGCAGACACAAAAACAAGCATTATCAATTACACAGCTGATAATGTCGTTGGTACTATGGTGCATTTATTCCTACAGCATGAGGGCACTGAATGAATCCTTGAGCAAGCTAGGTAAAATTTGAGGGTCTGTGATGAAGCATAGATTTGCACACTGCTGGCAAGCAACAAAATGCAAAATTAAAGCTTTCTATTGCAGTGCCCAAGACACATGTGAATATAGCAACATTCAATACTCGGTTAAATACTGCCCATTGACTTTCATGCTGCCTTCTAGGATCAGTACACAGAATCAAAGGAAACTACCTGCATCTTTTGTGTTTTGTTTTTGTGTGTGCATCATGCAAGTCCTTTTTATTCATCCTGCTAGTTTGTATGTGATATGCTCTGTACTTTGGTCGTATGCTTTATTGTTAGGTTTTTATGTGCTATTTTACTTGTTACTTTGTACATGTATTTCTGCTTTCTCTGCTCCCCACCGCAAAGCCAAAGGCACCTAAATAAATAAATGTACAGAGCTATCCTTGTACTGCTTATATGTCCCCTTACCGGATCACACTTAACTGAATATGCAATAATCGGAGCAGCGATGCCGCACAAATCTTTTATTGCCAATTAGACAGAGCTGAATATAATGCATACTGCGCGTCGATTTACTTGTGTAAGCACAGTTTTGAGTCGATCCCCATAAATGCGGCGCTTTGCCAGCTATAATAGAAACATACGGCATCACCGGTCGACGTCGGTAAAGGGAAAGCACTAGAATCCCGTGCTTCATTTTCAACACGCCGGCTAAGATGGAAACTTTAAAATCACTTACGGTCTACACTCCTTTGTGTACCGCAGGAACATCATCTGGTCTAAAAACAGCCAAATGACATCGTCCTGAACGACGTCTGGCATGGTGCGGCTCTTTTCTTTCTGAAGCGTCTTCCAATGGCGCCGAAATTTATTCCCCAAGGACTCCCATCACTTGTGCAGGGCTGTGATAACGTCATCTGCGCAGATGACGAAAGATGATGAAACGCGTTTTCGACATCTGCGAGTCGGCTAATGAGAGAGGCAGTGGTTCCACACAGGCTTTCGATCGCGATCGAGTGCGATCAAATTTCTCGATCACGATCGGTTCTACGCAAATTGCGCCGTATAGGCAATCGTGATAAAAAAATCCGATCCAGATCGGGCTCGCTCGCGATTGAAACTGCTGCGGTATGACGCCCGTATAAAATTCCGAGCACTCACCTGTTAGGCAGCGTTGGGCATGGCGATCCACGAGCAGCTCGTCATGTGCTTGTTCTTGTGACGCTTGTGTTTTGCCTGGCACCAAAGCGCAGGTCGATCCTCAACGCAGGCAATCAGCGCTTCGTTGTTGATCGCTTCCATAGTCTCTGTGCGCTAATGGCACGAAACCAGCAGCTACTCCCAGCGTCTCCGTACAATTCTGAAACTTCAACAACGTTTCCGAACCGCCGGAAGTGTACATGCGGCCCACATGACGTTGGTGCACAAGCTGCCACTTCCGTCACGTACGCTCAAAAATGACGGCCAAGATCAAAACCTCCTTGACGCGCGCGATTCCTGTGCGTCTCCCCTCTCTAGACGCGCAGGACAGGCGCGCACGGTCTCACGGACGTGTGATGCGTAGCCAGGCGCACACGATTAACTGCGTGTGGTTGGACCTCTTTAAGAGCTGCGCTGTAAAGAACAGCGCCGAAAGGCAGAATGAAAACCGAAATAGCACATAGGTAGCTCCATGTGTCCGTGTGTTTCTTTGCGCATCGTATATTATTTTAGGACTTGTGCTTCGGCCCTTTTCAGCAAGAGTCCTCTTGGAGAAAGGGAGAGGTTGCCAAAGCCTGCGGGAACTGTCGCCACGCGTGTATATACTCTTTACAACGGACGATGACGAGTTGGAGAAAGGTGGGCCACGGGTGCTAATATAAGGGTGAAGTGGCAGATTCTCTCTTCCTCATTCCACTCTGGCAACGCTTGCAACTCCACCACCTGCACGCCGGCACAGCAGTGCACAGTTTGAAACCCAATACTTTGACTGGACCTGACCAATGTCACTTGCGTCAAGCCGCAGCACGCCAACTGCTACGGAAGTGTCCGCACTGCCAAGCATCTGCCCCGCCGGGGTACAGAGCCCGAGTTGTTACAATAAATGAATCGACAAGAGGGACCAAAGCTTGCTGTTATCCGTGCTTAGCTCCAAGTAAAAGAACTAATGTAGGCACACCACCGAAATCACCATAGAGGTTCCCACAACTAACTAACTAACTAACTAACTAACTAACTAACTAACTAACTAACTAACTAACTAACTAACTAACTAACTAACTAACTAACTAACTAACTAACTAACTAAATTTATTTATTTATAGGTTTCCTTGCGCCAGCCCTCGAAAGTCGAACAATCGCGCGGCAAAAAGGCATGCATGCTAATTCATGTATTGCCCCCAGGGTATGTGAATTTGCGCTCAATCATTTCACTGCAAGTAAAAAGAAATAAATAATAATAAAAACACTGATTTAATGATGGTGATGATAGCCTCCGAAAACGGCGCAGATCCACTGTGTGGGAGAGGCCATGAATAGCTTTCTAGTGGGAAAAAATGTAAGTGAATATACAAAGTAAATGCTATATCACGAGTGAAAAGTAGGAGTGTGTAGCAAATTAATCAGGCTCACGCAGAAGCAAAAAATAAAGTAAAAAACAAAGCTCGCTGACCTTCACCGTCGTCTTCGACTACTTCCATGTGCATACTGGTGCGGAAGGTCTTCGGGTCCCTGCGTTTCGTAAGAGGTACATGAGCGTCCGCCCTAGCAACGCTGTCAACGATGCTTTATCAACGCTTTGAAAGCTCACCGGATACAATTGGTAAATGGCAAGATGCGCCGTAAGGCAATTTATTTAAACGTTTGTAGTGGATTTTTGTTAATTAGTTGAACATGCGCCTCGCTTTCTTGTACAAGTAATGTTCACCTCTCTGAATAATCCAGCTCATGGACTAGAATTATGTCATCCGCAACAGGCTATCTTTAAAAATTGCCTGAAACCTAAAGAATGATCAGCCTGTGTTGAAATGTTCCAACATACGAAGCTTACGCTATAATCGTTCATGCGAAGTGACGAATTCGCACGAAAAATTCTAGTGCAAGAGCTCTTCGTGAATACGGGTCACGATCTCCAGCGCTGCTTCCAAGCCTGGTCCGTAAAACTTGTTGTTCTGTCTCGGAGATCTTTTGATAACCTGACACAGCCGTCGCAGAGACAAGCAGTATATTTAACAGCACTCGAACAATTCAAGTACAGATATACGAAAGTCGATTAATTGCATTTTTGTCAGAGTAACCACCTCAGGCCCAGTTTCTAACGCTACGTTGACGTGCACGATGCGTAGTCGTTCGACATTTTCACGCAGATTTTCGCCCACAAAGAAGGCGTTGTCATTGCTATAGGCGCATTTACTGCCATATAGTATGTTTCGTTGCCATGCCTCAGTGACACCTTCTTACTGCTCGGACACTTCTTGAGTATACAGAATATGTGTGTCGAGACATTCGTTACCTATGTATATATATATATATATATATATATATATATATATATATATATATATATATATATATATATATATATATATATATATATATATATATATATATATATATATTTCATCCCGCCCTTTAGCGTGGTTCTAATTTCACCAGAGCCGAACAAACATCGACGTTGCTGGTCCTATAATTAAAGTGACTGTGAGAGCTCGCGTTTAGTACTTAAACGAAGCTGGCGGTGCGGCCAACGCTGCGGATGCCTCTTTCTTTTTTCGCGAGTGTGCTGCTGTGGCAGTGCGTACTTCTGGCTGTAGTTGGGCATGCTGATCTTCTCGAGCGTCTGCTTCTTTCTGCGGATCTTGGCCTGGCTGCTCATCTCGGCGTTCGACTGGAGGTCCTCGCCTGAGAACAGAACCTGCGATGAGATAAAGACGCGCGAGTAAATGCACTGCGATACCGTCGGAGAACACGCCGCTATTGGTTCAACGCTGCTGTGTTTCATTGCGCGAAGTGGAAAGAGTGAAAAATAAATCCCTTAAAAGCAAGAAAAAATATATGACGCTAGAGGAGAAGGATCGAAGTATACTTTTGATGTTCAACTTTATGCGACTCTAACGGAAGGGACGACAAATTGGCTCGCCACTAAGGACCTCAGTGCTTCGCCTAAAAGATATATGGCTAACAGGCGGCGGTCACTGATCCACATTATTCGAGAATCAAGCACTTCCGTGTTATTTTTTATCACCTCTTAATTCCTTGCCATCTAATACTGCGGTTACAAATCCATTCGCGCAATGGTCCGCTGTATTTAGCTGGTATCGCTTCAGGAGGTGTTCTCTAGAATGATCTCACTCACTTCTCCCTGCACATTAGAAGGGCTAGCCAATCCAGTACCGCGAGAACACTGTGGAGTCTAACCTGACGACGAACACATACTATTATAAGTGTTGACAAAATGTAGCGTCCGGCGACTGCTTCCTTGGAGAACAGATCTCGAAGGTAATGCTTGTGCAAATAACGTGGGCCGGAAGCAACTTCAGAGCCGGAAACGTGCCATAACCACCATGCTTCGAACAGAATTCATTATTAGGTTGCCTAATTCCCCAGGCATCCTTCACAACTATTCTCAGAAGTATCACCGCTCCACATATATACAGACCACACTCAAGGGCTCGTTCACTCCCCTGCGATATCTCCAGCTTCTCTACAAGGAAACCCTAGGTAAACCAAACCTGTCCGGGACCAGTAGGAGCACCGGACTTGGTGTTGCAATAAAGATGTTTCTCTCTGCCTTTAATATGACGTCTGCTTTGGGCCGTTCGTCGCGAAAGAGCACGACGGAGGCATTTGATACTTCACTATACCGGCTCTTCATTTTTAATTTCCGTGGAATTTCTACATGATGCATGTTGTAGATAACATAATCCTAGTTCTTGAGCTGGATTATTCAGATTGCCGGACACTACCTGCACGAGAAATAGAAAAACATATTCAACTAATGAACAAAAATTCACTAATTAACTTTTGAAATAATCTCCTTACAGCACAAATCGCCATGTATAAGTTGTAGCCGGTGAACTTGCAAGGCGTATCCACGTGGAATGAATTTCCAGAATGACAGAAGTTTGGAGATAAGCGCCTTCAATCTTGCCGTGAAAATGCACTATTGTCCCAGCCACTTTTTTAGCAAGATAATCTCTTATACGTTGAAGCACACAAAGTAACTGGCACGCCCATGTATTTCGTTCCAGACATTGGAAAATATTACGCCGAAACTGGTGTCATCCTGGAAATACATTTCAAATGGATACTGCTTGCAAGCATACCGGCTACAATTCGTAAATTTCAATATGCGCCATAAAGTAATTAATTAAGCAATTCATTAGTGAATTTCTGTTAATTAGTTGAACATGTGTTCAGATTTGTGTAGCTAGTAATGTCCACCTCTTCGAATAATCCAGCTAAAGGACAAGACTTATGCTATCTGCTACAGGCGATTTAAAAAAAAAATCCTCAAAACTTAAAAGTGATCACCCTGGATTAAGAGATCCCGCGCTTGTTTAGCCATGATAACGGAAAAATATGTGGTGGACATTGGTGGGATGCTTGAAGCGACAATATCAACTGCAATGCGGTGACATTGATCACGCATTCGCAAGGGAACTTCACGAACTGAATACCCACAGCTACGTTTTCTACTTCACTCTGTAGGCCACTAGTCACCCTTCTGAATCCAGCATGACATCGCCATTCAAAGTATCTCAACAAAAACATGCCGAAGTCGTAGCGTAAGCAGGTCAACACGTTAATAAAGAATATTTAAATGCAGCAAGCGTGCGATATTTCGAGTGTTGTCACAAACGTGTGTTGAGGACATCAACCCTTGATCCATATCTTACGCAGACCCCACATTACTTTGTATTTACGTAATAAGCGTTTAATAAACATTTATTCCCATGTGTTGCGGGGGCAAATACTTCACGTTAACATGTACTCTCACATTACGTGGGATCCGTGAAGTAATTTTTTTAATAACCGTATAGGCATTAGTGCACCTTCGCGTCAGGCAAATATTTCTCACGAATGTGAGCTGACACGACGAGCCATGATGACGCAAGCAAATAGTGATCGCTCTATTGCTTACGTCATTGGGCAATCCGCCTTTATGTCGGTTACGTGCTTGTGCGCCACGCGAGGCTACCGGGGAGCTTGTTTGCTGCGAAATACTTCGCAAGTGCGCATGCTCGCACATGAGCAAGCTTGCCCATGAGCATGAACATGCTTGCCATGATCAAGCGCTCTTCGCCCTCTCACAATTGCGTCCTAGTTTTAGAGTAAGTTTTAAAGCGTAATTTATTGCGAATTATATCAAGCGTCTACTCTAAACAATGATAATTTTTTAAATCATATCGGAATAAATGTAAAAGGGAGCCTCTGCAAGCGGCTGCCTCCCTATTTGAAGCGATTAACGACAGACTTCCAGGTGCGCAGACCTACCGTCATTACAACAGACGCGTTTTGCCATTGCATTGCCCTTCCGAAAAGTGTCCATCCAATAAGTACCGCTGTGGTGCTCGCCATGTTTTGCTGCTTAATCACATGAGCCTTGCAACTCCAGAGCTTCGTGCTACAACTTTATCACTTTGCTGACCTTCCAAACGTTTACTTTAGATCATGACACAGAATTAGCATTAGACTCACAGCATTAGTTAAGTGTAACGTACGCCATAGCCATTGAGCCACCGCGGCTGAACCTCATAGTTTAACATGAGTGGGTTAAATAATAGCATCACTGAACATACTAATGAATGGTGTCACGGACAGTTGTACAAATAAAGGCGTAACAAAGTATTCGAGCAATTGAGCGATAGCAAATGCAATAAACTTCACAACTTAGCGCGCGAATAATTGAACAACGTAAAGAACCAAACTTACAAAGATTTTCGTTGGTAAGTGCTCCTTGCCACTTTCCATCCACCTTGCTTAATAGTATGTACATAATTTTGATTGGCTTAAGAACAATTCTAGCCGAGCAGCGGTTATTTTATTTCCTTCTTTTCTCTTTTAGGATATTGACACGTGTACTTGTCGTTATCGGGCGACACGTTTCACCGCCTAACAAATCTTATCGCACAGCGCGGGACGCGCCTGCATGTATCCGAAGTTTCTGGAAAGTTATCGATGCTTCTACCCGGCTGTCTGTTGTCGCCGAACCTTGTGTTATCTGATTTCATCGCGTGACGCGAATGGTGTAGAACTTTGTGGAAGGCATGCGGGTCCAAACGATTAGTCTGGAACATTCGATGACTGCTATATAAAAGCCGACGCGCTGGACCCGCTGATCAGATTTTCGACGATCGCCGACCGTGTTCACCGCTATCGTTGTGCTATAAGTGTAGCCTGTCTTGTGAGCACAGGTTCGCCCAATAAAAGTTAGTTTTGTCGTTCACAGTATTGCTACTGTGTTCTTCTACGTCACCACCACGTGACAATATAAGCCCTAGTGCTAAGTTGACAAAGCTTTTCTTCGATATGATTGGCACAGGGCCCGTATTCACAAAGCAGTTGGGAAGCTGATGCGGTTATAAGATCTGGCGCCCGCCAATCGTACTTAGTTCTGACGACCGAAATACTTTGTGGATTCGACTGCCATGCACCAGTATACACTGGTAACTTACCAGGCCAACTGCGACCATAAGTACTTGCAAAGACGATCCAGATGCGAAGCACGCAAATATCACGACCCCAATCACTTCTCATCGCTATCCCACCGCTTTCTTTCTTTTCGCATTGCAGCACATCGAGAGGCGTTGTCGCAAATCACGATATTAGCACACACGTGCCATCTCTCATTCAACGTGCCCAACGTACCGACCTTTTTCCTCGCAAACTGTGGTCTCCAGCAGAAGGACTTCATCGTGCCGACGCCGATCGGAGCGCGCCGCGATTTCGTTCGCCCAAACAGGAGCCACCGGTCCAGCCCTCTGTGAACTCTTCCGCGGCTGGCGGGGCTCGGGGTGCGATAGCCTCGGAGGAGAGGGATTGCCACAGTCGTGAAACGGTCAGTGCGGCAACCGAAGCCCAACAAAGAGTCGCCTGCGAGACCACCGCAAGGCCGCCTTGCACGAGCCCTGCGCCGCTCTGCTCGCAATGCAAGCACCGCGTTCACAAATAAACGCTGCTAAGTTAGAAACCATGGTGAATTAAGAGCCAGTCAAAATGTTAGGTCCATAATTAGCGAAGGCCGCAGGCCAATAAAATAACCCACTTACGAGCCAGAAAGCCTCGTAGCTTTTTCCTCAGTTTCATAAAAAAAAAAGAGATGGTTAATTGGACTTGCAGCATCAATCGCCTTAATCATTCATGACAGGGGATTTATCGCGCATTTCCACTAGAAAGAAGACCGCGCAAAGTTATCGGAGCGCTGGCTGGCTAATCGCAGAGCAGCTTTATACTGCAACAAGTGTTTTTCGAAAGGGCGAGGCGGCGACGCGGGATGTGATTTACTCGGCTGGAAAGGCGTTTCTTTCTGAACAACAAAAAGTGCTCTGAAAAGGACGGTTGAATTTCAGTGAGCGAAATTTCGGAGGTCCCGCAGTGGCTGCGATGCTCAGCTGCCAATTGTGATGCCGTGGATTCGATTCGTAGCAGCTGCGGCAACATTTAGACTGAAATATTGTCTGCCGTACTTGAGGTAGACGAGGTTTGCTGCCTCGGGTGGATGCTGGAAAACCTAAGGAGAAACGGGTGTCCCCCCCCCCCCCCTGCTACCACGTCTATCATAGCGGATGCCTTATTTTGAAATGGGACTGTGCGACTCTACGACCACAGTTTTTTTCCTATACTACGCTCGAGACATGGGTCGATTTGCCCGAAGGCCCTGTGCGAAAGCATTGCGATTGGCCGACGCTGGCGGTCGTACTTCCATTGCACCTCACAGGATAACGTATATTATCGTTGTCCATTACGAATGGCCAAGACATGCGTGCTCTGAGATTAGCGCGGAGCATTCTTACGTCCAAAAATATTATTCAACTCGTTCTTCGTGATTACGTGACGTCCGTGCCGTGCCCACTTCGACGCTGCACGGGGCCAGTGAGACGGACCGAGCCTAAAGAGGAAGCTTTAGCTCCAGTGCTCCTATCTAAATACATGTAAAAGGAGAATTTGTTTTTCTCGGCAACTACTGCACTAAATTTGACAAGGTTTGTTGCATTTAAAAGACAAAGTTAAAATCTAGTGACTGTTCGTTTCGAATTTTAGAGTTAGGTTGTCAATTTTTTATTAAAAATTGGCAAAAATCGAAAATTTTCGAAAAACGAAACTATCATGTTTACAACTCTGTAACTCAGCCACTAAAAATGATAATACAATTCTGTGAATAGCATCTAATAGTACATCTAAAGCGGACAAAATTGATATGTTACACATTAATATAAAAACTTTAATCATAGGGAAATACAACTTTTGCAAAACCGTTGTAACCAACGTAACAAATTCACGTAAGATGTAAAATGACATATTGAATTTGTCCGCTTTGAATGATCTAATGGATGCCGTTTACAGAACCGCGATATCAGTTCTTGATGCAGAGCTATGACTTTCTAAACTTCGTGCTTCTATTTTTTTCAAACGGTCAAATATTTGAAAATCAATTTTGAAAACTTCAAGCCCTAAATCGAAATTCCGCACCCAACAGTCACTAGAATTTAAGTTTCTCTTTCAAATGCAACAAATTTCATCAAAATCGGTCGAGGAGTTATCTCATAAAAACGTTTTGTGTTTTACATGTATTTGAATAGGCTGCGTCAGTTCACGCGTCGGATCGTAGCGCCACCAACTAACGTTCCCGGAAGGTCTCGCGACGCGGTCGCGGTCTGCACTACTGTTCGTTCCATAGCCGCGGCGGAGCGGTAGTCGCACGGCCGGGGCTGACGCGCGCGTGTTTCGTGTCACTTGCGGCCACACGAGGGAGAGAGCGGGGGAAGGCACACGCGGAGACAGTGCGAGGAACGCACTCGAGGCGTGAACGATGCTTCGCGGTCGCGGAGAGGAAAAGTGTGTCTGTGGGGGGCGCTGGGGGAGGTAGCAAATACCCGCTCGCGTACTGCTCTTGTACGTAACAAACAACCTGGGAAACAAAGCAGGGGATGAGACAAGGGAAGAGGGGGGGTAGAGCGATCCTGTGTCAAAAATTCAGACGCGTCACGCGTCCGCGATGACGTACTACTTGCACCGCGGAATGAAAGTGACTATGCACAAACGGATGGCCGCAACAGACAAAAATTTCAGTCTTCGCTGTACTTTGTAGCGGCGAACGCAACTTCACACATTCCAGGAGCACGAGGCTCCCGACAGGCGAAAGTGGAAGAAAGAATCGCTAACATTTGCCAGATCAACGTATCCGAACGCCACATATCCACGTTTGCGCTGTAGAGCCCAAACGTGGATATTTATAAAAGAGCCTAGCTTCTCTGAAGACGATAATGCTCAAGGGTTCCACGCGCAGTTAAACGTCGTTTCATCGGAGAGATGGAGCCGGTCCAGAGTGCGGGCTTCCAAGAGCACGTATCACGTAGCGTCACGTCGAATGCGTAACATCAGTGGACTTACAGTATGGCAAGGTAGGTTACTCAGTATGTTTACCTCTCAATTCATTATTTTGGAGTGGCAAAGCGTCAGTCACATTTGTAACCGTATGTTGTTGTTGTAACTGTTCTTGGTTGATGAATGTGCACAGTGTACCTTATAGGCTTAATCGCTCAAAGGTACGTGTGTCTGCGGTGTTTACCTTGTTTGAGGTTACATGGCGCGTCTTCATTTTCTAATTTTAAGAATGATTATTTTTTTGCGTACATTTGTTTTCTGCCATGCCTTGATGTCATGTGATGTAGGGCGTCAGAGTTTCCAAAGCCCGCTTTTCACGGCTTCTTTTACCCTACTTCATATGCTACATGTGAATCAATAGAGAAAAAAAGAAAGAAGCGAACCGGACGAATCAAATTATGCCAGAAACAACCCATTGAAGTAACTGTGCCGCCTGAAAGCACACATCGAAGAACAACGAGATACAGCGAATCTCTTCTGGTCCTCCTTGCAAGCAGAAAAAAAATAGAAGCATGCCGAAGGCCACTCAAGAGAAAGCCCTAAAGTGGCACCCACAACAGCAGGACATAGTGTCGTCGACAAGGACTGCGTCAATGGCACAGCGACAACGATACCTGAGGCGACGACAGTCAGAAAAGCTCCGAAAAACTCACACGCGACGGACGCGGAACGAAACTCCGGGGTCCGACGCGGGGACAATTAAGCTTTTTTTTTCATTTATGGGGACTCAATTTGTGCTAAGAAAATATGGTAACACGGTAATAAGCATGACCGTGGTACTTGCCACAGACACTGTGAAAGTTGGATGCCGTTCCTTACTTCAGCAGTGCATCTCGGTAGAAGGATGCAATAAATGGAGAACAAAACAGGAAAAAAAGAGCGACGAAATGCGGCCGCAGTGCATGAGAATCACTGCCCGACGCCCGTGCCTCTCTGTGCGCGCCCACACTTATAGTGGCGTCCCGTCCGTCGCATGTACTACAGTAAACTCTTCGTACAACGAAACATTATGACAGGAAATTCAGTTCGTTATTAGTGGTATCTCGTAAAAGCAGACATCTCTTAAAAGAGCCATAATAACGCGCGACGCGCTCTCCTACCTTCGAAGACCCTGCATGAAAATCAGCGAGGTGCCGATGGAGCCTGACAGCAGCTACCTCGGAGGTCGGTTATGGTCGCGTGATGCAGCCAGAGTTCCGGGCACCAGCCGTCACGTGGCCCCGTGGCCTTCGCAGCGCTCTCTGCATGTGCACGTTAATGCATGAAAAAAAGAGAGCAAAGGGTCGTCGTGTACGCTGCAGCTTGTCTCGTGTGGACTAGCGGTCTAGCACATCGGAGTCAGCACTAAAGTTCGGACTTCGCGGAATATCTAATTGAGCGATATATCGAATAAAGTGATTTAGCTGTAACGAAGGTCTACTGCGCTTGCTTTGAGAAGCCTGCAAATTGGAACCGCTATCGTGGCTAGCGGACAATAACCACAAAAGAAAGCAAGAAATAAAGAAGCATCCAGCTTACCATATCTTCGCACGCTCGTCTCAAGGGTAGAACAAGCTTGAGACACTCTCATACCGACGAGAAGGAATTTCTGGCCATGTAGACTTACCACAAACGTACCTACAGTAATTCGCGATCGTGAGACAATGAGGCTGCAGAAAACGTCCTCGCATCGTCGAAAGAGGATAAAAATAATTTATAGCCTCGCTTCCAGGAAAGTCGTTCGCGCGGCGTCGCGTAAAAAAGAAACAAGCAGATGAACACAAACGTGAATTCCAGCCTTTCATACAGCGTATGTTTTGCACCCCCCCCCCCACTTCCCACGCTCCATTCTTTTTTTTTTTCAGCGTTTTAGTGACCGGCCGAAAGATTTACGACGAAGCGGAAGTATGTGGCTTAAAGCGTCCACTTGCGCGGGCGTTCGGGTCCTTCCAAAAATAAGACGCAACGGAGACACGACCCGTTCCGGACCTTCCTGTTTTGCTGTGAGTCTGGAGTCAAAATGTCAACAGGAATACATTGACTCGCGACTCCCTCTCGTTGCGCGCCAAGATAAATAGAGCGAAGGAGTGAAGCTAATATAAAAACGAGACAACGCAAAACAACAACAAACCACCAACAACAACAACCACAACAACAACAATAAGTCATCAGCTTACTATGTGAACGCATTCAGCAGGATACGATCGAACGAGGTGGTGCGGAAAATAACTAAGGAAAAGGATGGAGCGAGGTTTCCTGTATAAAACATTCAAGGGAGTTAGAAGCGAACTAATATAAAGCTCCTGTGTGCGATGATAGGCAAAATTAAAACAAAGGGAAACAGAGAAGAGATAAGTGAACACTCGTTATAATTAAAGGGGACCGCCTTTCTCTGTGCGTTATCGAAGCCTGACTAGGACATTATGAATGCTATCTGCAGTGAAGAATGCTCTTATAAAAATAAACGCTCACAAAAGGTGCGATGACAAAAATTTTGAGTGCCTTCGAGATTATTATTCTTTCTTTTTGTCAACTCGAAGAGATTGGCCAGTGTCATACACGAGTATTTAAAAGAAAACGTGGACGCCTTCATCGTGTAAAAATTGTAGCGGTGGTTTAGAGCCGTCATCATCCGTGAGTCAACGCATATACTTATCTGATTGGTTAGTAGCTTTGCAGCTATTATAATTCTCTCTCTAGTAAGTCTCGTTCCTTAGCAAAGCCAGAAGAGGACGTGATTGTCATACGGTTGATGATGCGACTTCTCAGTCCCGTTTCAATCGATTAGAAATTACAGGTATAGGCTGCTCGCCTGCCCATTCTTGCTGGAATTTCTTACAGGTATGAAATGAAGGACTTGTCGAGGGAATTTCGCAGCGGGGATATGAAGTATCTTCGCAGTTCTTGGTCCACTTGCTGAAATTTCGCGGCACATATGCGTCCTACACTAGAATAATGCGAGACTTTACTCTTATGGCTGTGTGGCCGTTCCCGTAGCCATTGCTACAGGAAGCAACACTAAATGATGTAGGCGAAATAAAGTGAGTCACAGGAGAAAGGCCCCGCCCCCAAATAGATTACCGCAGCTGAAGAAAATAGTCACCGGGAGCTACCGCTGCGTGTGACTGCAGCAGCCCATATGTTTGTGCATGGCGTCTTTTCACTTGGCACGTAATCGAGCGCAGTCAGTATAGGTTCTCACGTCGAGTGCAGGCAGTCAGGAGTACTCCTTAGAAATTCGATCACAGAGTGCATGCCGTCCTACGAAATCCTCTGACTGACGTAACCGTGGCTACGTGCCACGGGTTATGCGGAAACTGTGGCGGAGACTGCGAGTGAGACGGAGGCTTATGCGGAAACTGACATCGCCGATACCATAGACGACTTGCTAGCGGGTACGCCTTCGGCCACAGCATACGACGACCTGAAACACACGGCCCTGCAGTGCCTCGAGCCATCGCAACAGAGTAAGCTCCAACAGCTCCTCTCCGAGGAACTCGGCGACCAACGACCGTCACAACTCCTGCACTGGTTGCGTCAGCTCCTGGGTGACCACTCCGCAAACGAGAGCCACCTTCCAATTTTGAGCGCGTTGTGCTTGCAGCACTTCCCACAGTCAGCATGCATGGTGATCGCGGGAAGCGACTGTTCGTCTGCGTCACAGCTCCCTATCGCCCCTGCGAAAGCCTCACAGTCAGGAGACCGACTCTTGCGCCAGGACAAAACAGCCGACCGCCTTGCGAATGCACTGGAGAAGCTGAGGACGAGTGGCAACATTGGCGATCAGCTTCGACGCAGTCATTCGCCATCACAGTCTCGCAGCGCACAGAGGAACTCGGTGCGCTAGTTGTGCTGGTGCCACCGTCGCTTTCGCGAACAAGCAAGTCGCTACACCCAGCCCTGGTCATGGACGGGAAACGCAGCGGCCAGTCACTAACGGCGGCATGCGACATACACCCTCGCGCAAGCCGCCTATTCATCATAGTCGAACGCATCACTGGCACCTGCCTCCTTGTCCATACCGGAGCTGAGCTGTTTATCGTTCCCGCCACTGCCGTGCATCGCCAACGCGGCAAGTCCACACCCACGCTCCACGCGGTGAACAACACTGCCATCGCGTCGTATAGACTTCGGTCAATACCGATAGACATCGGACTCCGGCGCTCGCACAGGTTGGTGTCTGGGATCGCCGACATCAGCTTTGCAATACTGGGAGTGGACTTGCTCAGATATTTCAAGGAAGACGTGAGTATTCGCGATCGGCGCCCAAAGGATAACGTCAGATCCCTAGCTGTACTTGGCCGGCAATCCAACCTCACCTCATCTGGCATCCGTACGTTTCGGCTGGTCTCAACGTACGAGAATATACTTGCGAAGTATCCACAACTCAAGAAGCACCGAGACGATGCGCTGCCCGTAAAACACAAGGTGACGCATCATATCATCACCATCGGCCCACCTATCGCCGCGTGGCCACGGAGGCTCGCTGGACAGAGGTTGGAAGTCACCCGCCGTGAGTTCGAACACATGCTTCAGTTCGGCGTTATTCGTCCTTTCTCCAGCAATTCTTCTCCTCTCCAGGTCTTCTCCTCTCCATCTGGTTCCAAAGCAGGACAGTGGCTACTGGCGGCCTCGTGGTGATTATCAATCTTTGAATGCCGTCACTACTCCGGATCAATATTCCCTTCCCCACATACATGACTTCGGCGCTCATCTCGCAGGAACAGAAATATATAACGAGATCGATTTGATGAGCACATACAACCAAATTCCTGTCGAACCCAGCGACATTCCGAAGACAGCAATCACTACTCCATTGTTTGGCCTCTTTGCGTTTGTCCTTATGCTTTACGGTTTGAAGGATACGCCGCGAACTTTTCAAAGGTTCATGGACGAGGTTACGCGCGGACTCCCGTTCATTTTCGTCTACCTTGACGACATTCTTTTTGCGATTCGCACAGACGTAGAGCAAAAAGAGCACCTCAGCCTTTTATTTGAGCGAATAGATAAACACAGCGCGGTTCTAAAGCCCCAGAAATGCATTTCAGGAGTTGAAGCCCTGAATGTTCTCGGCGATGAAATTTCACCCCAAGGCATCAACCCACTGGAATCACTGATGCGCGCAATCGAGGACTTCCCCTCTCCAACCTCCTTCCGAAAGTTGTGCGGGTTTCTGGGGCTCATAAATTTTCACAGGTGCGTCATGCCATTCTGCACGCAACTTGTTAAGCCGCTTATCGAGCTGCTGCGTTGTGATTCCAAAAAACCGCCTACCTTTCATTGGTCCTCAGAGAACGAACATCCCTTCCAGAAAGCCTAAACGCGGTTGGCAATTGCAGTGTTGCTGATTCGTCCGTTGCCCGACGCGCCAACTTGCCTTATGGTAGACGTGTCGACCATAGCAGTGGGTATTGTGCTGCAGGAGCACGGTGGCACAGACTGGAGGTCGCTGGGCCTGTTCTCAATGCGCCTCAAACCCACAGATGCTTGCTTACAGCACCTTCGGGAGGGAGACGTTGGCCATCAATTTCGCTGTCAAGCATTTCCGTTTTCCGTTTTTTTTTTCTTGAAGGCTATAGCTTTTACACTCTTACCGACCACAAGCCGATAACCTCCGTTTTCAAGAAAAGTTCCTCGTACTAAGAACGTGAGCTTCAGCAACTTTCCATTATCTCCGATTTTTCTACTGACATCCGCCATATCTGCGGGACCGAAAATCAGGCAGCTGATGCACTGTCGTAGATCGGTGCTGTGCCAGCTGGCCCTGTGGATTTCGAAGCTCTAGCCTCCGCCAAGCAAAACGATACTGAGCTGCGCCGATTGCGAGAGAAAGGCTCGTCGCTCTAGCTTATACCAGAGCCCTTCCATGTTTTTTCTGGTCACGAAACTGCCGCCTCAGTTTCATATTGGCCTCGAGCTCCACCACTGGAAAAGCTGGCGCCACCGTCGGCGTGACGTGCTAGGAGGGATCACGTGGACATAGCGGCCGCGTCGGCTGCTTCGGGCGCGCCGAAGCGAGCTGAAAAGGAGTTTAAATTCCCTCGTACGCTGCGGTTTTCATTTAGTGGCGAAATTTTCCCGCTTCGAGTGTCTCCTTTACAACGCCTGAAAGCACTACAATAGGTAGTGGCTGCCTTTGAAGGCGCGCAACATGGTAGGCTACTGCTCGGTGCCGCAGGGCCGGACGCACGTAACGGAGGCCGGTGTCGGCCTTATTCACACGTAGCCGCAGGACAAGAAGCTGTGTGAAGCTTGGCTCGCGAAACATAAAACCGGCAGTCATCGGCTACAACTCGGGTATGCAGCAAGCACAGACGCGAGGAAGATTTCTGCTACGGCGCCCGTTCTGCGATGTTCTCAAAACGCGCACTGAGACGCTCGCCTGAGTCCGCTGCCCGACTAATGTCATGACGGTTTGGTCTATGAACTTGTCGATACTATAGATACTGCCAAGTTCAGTGGAGTGGAAAGGCAGCGGTAAGAAGCACATTTAAAGAAAGCATGCCATATGGTCATGTTTGTGTTATGAATTAATGCACTGGATTACAAAAAAAGGAGCAGCGGGAAATTGCACGCTGAGAACGCCGATAAACATACAGTGCGACGCAACTCGAGAAATAGTATTAAAAGGTCAAAGAATTTAGAAGAAAAAAAAGATTGCATCGTCGCTACGGCACATCACAGTCCCCGTAGGCGTCGAAGTCTCTACAATGAAATTATTTTTGAACAGCTCTGATAGCACCCACGCAACAATGGTTGCCCGTATACTGTCAAATGCTCATATTCTGCGGCCTAAAGCTCATGGCACGATGCGAAAACGCGCGCGCGGAGAAAGCGAAACAGTGCGCGGACAATCATGCAGACACGCAGTGGGTCGCTGCGAATCTGCGCGATCGCTGCATTGAGGCTTCGTTATATTACGCTCCATTTAGTTATACAAACACTATAAGAACATATTTCACATAGTTTGCTCTCGGCGTTTACCTACCTTTCACGCAAGAAGCCGGTTCGGGAGACTCCATCGCGGCAACCGCGCGCAGTGGCGTTCAGTGTACGTATTCGGTAAAGAGATAGCGTCTGTACACGATTGTGTGCTTTCAGTTTGCCCAAGATTATTAATTAGACACTAAGAAACTTCTCTCGTTTCGAAAGTACTTACAAAAATGTCCGGGAGAGCTCGCGCGTGGTGTTTTCAGTGACCGCTGACAGCAAAACCTATGAGGAGCGTGCCACGTGATCCCTCATACTACGCCAGCGAGGCGCTTCCGATAGAGGGCGACTCCGTAACTCCTCGCCGCCAATAGCGCCAGCGCCCGCCGCTAGAGGCGCAACCGTGCATGAGAGGGCATGCGAACGCCGCTACCGCTGTGGTTGTGTGTGGGGCGGCCTCGGTAGAGCCTCGGTATTCTAGCTTTCTCAACTTCCTCAACGATCGCTTTAGTTTCACGTAACTATTTTTAACATTGAATATAATTAAATTACTGCCTGAGCGTGTCTTCTGCGATGATATGAGCGCACGGGACGAAAAAAAGCCGCTCATAACATGGAGCTTGCGGTGGTCTTAGACCGAAAAAAAAAGAAAGATCTGGAATTTTAAGAGCCAGAACCGCGATACGATTATGAGGCACGCCGTAGTGGGGGACTCGGGATTAGTTTTGACCACCTGCGATCCTTTAAAATGCACCTAAGCTTAAATAAACGGGTGTTTTGCATTTCGACCCCATCGAAGTGCGTCCGCTGTACACGGCCGGGCGGTCTCGGTCCGGATTTCTTCGTCATCGCCATTCGCCTCAACGCTTCGGTGGGCTCCGCTTTTTAATATTTGCCTTAAATTAAACACCGCGCATTCGCAACAAAACGCCAGTGGGCCCACTTATCACCAGATGAGTAAACGCCAATTCTCCGTTGTGCATAGCGCCAGATTGTTCGCCGAGAACAGCTGTTCAGTTTCTGTTAAACTGTGGCAGAGAAGGACTCTGTGGGCAGTATCTTATAACGAGATCAAAAGAATGAAATTGCTCTCGCAAAGGGCTGCTACCGTAGAATACTTAATGACAAAGAAAAGGGAACTGAGCTGCTCCATGTGCTTAAGATTTCTTGCAAAGCGATGCCATTTCTGAACCAGATTTAGGTAGAATTAATGCAAGACGAACTTCGCTACTAAATGTCTTCGGTGCGGCTTTTAACAACGGATTAAGGCGAACCTGAAGTGTTAGGACCTGCACAGTTGAAACTAGCTGTAATTAGGCAATTGCCTTAGCAAGCAGTCGTTTAGAAGCGTCAGTAAGCCCAGCACTTATTCAAGCTGCTCGTGGTTTCGACGCAGAAACGACGAGACTAGGTATTTTGGTTCTTAATTCGCAACTATTTACAATATGTTAAAATGTTGCAATCACCGGTCCTGATATTCTTATCATGGTCGAAAAATGAAAAAAAACTTTATAATTTGAATAAGAAAAGAAATAAAACGTGTTGGTGCAAAAACAAAATACAAGCACGAACATTTATTTATCATGTAAAATAAGCGGAGCGAAATACAGATAGCACAGAGGCGTCTGGTCATAAATGGTCCACCATTCACAATGCAAGAAGTTTGAAGGCTTTGAAGGTTCTGCTGTTGCCGTTTGTACTTGGCAGACTGCAATCGGAATTTGGCAAGTTTTCCTTGGCATTGTTGAAGCTGCTGTTTCGCGGCTCGAAGCTGGCGCCTCAACGTCTGCACTTCAGCACAGCTGGCACAGCCAATCACGCGGTCTGTTTGAGAAGCCGAGTCCGTGTGGTGGTTTTCCACCGGGTCACTGAGCGCCAATTCTGTAAAAAAAAAGAAGAACGAAGTTCTGTAGTTTGACATTTTGCAGGCTCTGCGGATGCCCTTCAAACTGACGGCAAAAAGTCAGCAATTTATGGGTGCAATCATAAAGCAAAAGAGTAAACCACACCTGATGGCGCGGACGTAAACAGGACTAACATACCGTCATTCCCTGATGCAGCATCGGTCCAGTCTGAACACGGCGTCGGCGATGATCGGCGCTCTTCAACCGCACCCGACAACTCACGAGGTCGTTTGCGTGAGGGTCGAACTGTCGATGAGCGGGACCGAGGTTTGGGCTTCGTCAGGTACGCTGGAAGGCCTTCAAAAATCCTTGGAACGGCGTTAGTCTTCAGCGTCGGCTTCTCACGCTCCAGGGACACGTCGTCGCCGTTGATGTTGAAATTGTACGCAGTGACGATGTCCGAGGCGTCAAAGTGTTTCGCGCACACACGTGTATACTTCGATTCGAAATTAAAACCGCCACTTTCCTGCCGCGGTATGGCCCGCTTCCATTTCTCGCGCTGCTCCTTGTTATTAGGTAAACAGAACAACGACACCTTTTCGGTCGTGCCCTTGTTGCCGGAACGGCACCCAGGCACGCAACACGTGTTCGGCATCGTTGTCCCACCCCATCACTTCAACCAAACAGCCCAACACTCGAAAAATAGCACAACACATGCACAGAACGCACCCGATCAGTCAGCTCGCCTCGCACTGCGCACGCATTTCGGTACGCGAACGATGCCCTCTGTGGCGCAGTGACGCCGCGTCGCGGCACCTTCGAGCAGTATATGAACCCCTCCCATAGCGTGACGGCGGAGTTTCGTGACCAGAAAAACATGGAAGGACTCTGCTTATACGGAGGAGCCGCTTCCCTACACAACATTGGTTACGTTCGACACATCGCAGGCAGCCCCTCGCCCGTTCGTGCCCCATCAGTTTCGGCGGCCAATATTCGATTCACTGCACGGGCTAAGCTTTCCCGGCATCAGAGCGACACAGATGCTTATCACAGGCCGCTTCGTCTGGCCAAGGATCAACAAAGATGTTCAAAGCTGGGCAAGATGCTGCCAAGCCTGTCAAGCCATGTAAGTCACCCGGCACACGCATTCAGCGGTGCAGCCGTTTCGATCACCAGAGACCCGTTTCGATCATGTGCATTTAGACTTGGTGGTGGGGTCTTTTCCACGCTGCCAAGGGTTTAGGTGCCTCCTCACGTGTGTCGACTGGTACTCAAGGTGCCCTGAGCCGGCGCCTCTACAAGACATCACCATCTGTAACGTCACGGCCGAAACGGTGGCGGAAGCATTTGCTGCGACGTGGGTGTCGCGGTACGCTTGTCCCTCGCGAATAACTACTGACCGAGGCCGACAATTCCAAAGCTCGTTTTTTTTCCGCCCTGGCGATACTGCTCGGCACGTGCCTTCAAACAGCACGGCTTACCCACAGCGAGCAACGGCATGGTCGAACGTCTCCACCGACAACTGAAGGCGTCAACTGAGCTTTAAAGAAGTGAAAGATACTGTAGCTAAAGTGAAGGAAAAGTCAGTGGCACTTCTTGATGCTTTAAGCCTAGAAGGCCTTCACAACCCTGTTAAGAAAGCAAAAGAGGGACAGTTAAAGGTATTCTTCTCTATGAAGACCCACAAACCGGAGATACCGTGCCGGGTCATCGTAACTGAAAGGAACACGTGGCAAAGCGAAGTTTCCACGTTTTTACAAGTCGACCTTACCTCGCTAAAACTGGCCGATCCTCTGGTTGTCCCGAATTCTGAGAGCGCTGTCGAATACCTCTCGTCAAGTAATCCATGAAGGTGTGCCGCTTTTAGTGTGGACGTAGATGATCTTTTTTTTTTGTTCTTTGCCTCACAACCAATTAATGTGCAGTGTCAAGGCATGCATTACGGAGCAGAATGATGAAATGCGATTTGTCCACAAATGTGGTGTTACTGTTGAAAGCTTCCTTGAACTTTTCTCATGTTATCTGAGGTCGACAATGATTGGACGGAATGACTCGCTTTTCATACAAATGGCTGGTATCTGTATGGGATCTATAGTGGCTCCCGTGCTGAGTAGCATTTTTTTTTGGCGTAGGGGGATGTGGCATTATACCGGCGTCTTTCTGGGATAGCCATCAAGAAGTACACATATGTTGATTTTATTAGTTTTATTTAACAGAAACGACTCTACCAACAAGATGGACGAAATAATGTGTATTTTTAGTGAGCTTGGTCAGGGTTTGAAGTTCACCTCGGAGCAACCAAAACAGGATGAACTACTACAATACCTTGACCTTAGACTACGTTTTCTAGATGACCATGTCTGTTTGGAATACTTCACCCGTCCTGCCAAGCCCCTGTTGAACTTCACCTCAGGCCATTCTAAAGTAGTAAAACATGCCATTTGAATCTCCGTACTTCGCGCCGTCCTGGTAAAAACATGTGAGCATGCAATGAGTGATGCCTTTGCACGTCAGGTAGTCAGGCTGGAGGAAGCTGGGTACCCGGATAGCTTACTAACGGGAAGCTCTGAGAAATTGATTAAATGGCTAAAGAACCCGAGGAGGCAGGAGGCTGAAGGAAATAGCAGGAAGAAGAACGTTGTAGTTGTACCCTATGCACATCGCCTATCTCATGGCCTGACGAACGTTGCAGGTCGTTATGGGGTGCAGGTTGTCTTTTGGGCTCCTGGAAAATTGAGCGCTATTTGTCCGGTGGTCGAAAGGCGAGAAAGTTGAGCAGAACGTAATCCTAACGTAAGGTGCAAAGTGAAACATGTTAACAAGCATGTAGGGTGCACTACCAATGCGGTATACTCTTTCCCGCTCAAGTGTGGGAGAGTGTACATAGGGCAAACCGGCCGGTGGATTAATGTAAGACTAAGGGAGCATGAAGTGTCCATGCACAAGAATGATTATGTGCATGTCTCTGCACATTGCCGGCAATGTAAGTGTAAGCCTCCGCTCAAAAAGACAACCCTTTTGTTTAAGCATACTGATGCATCCACCAGATTAGTCGTGGAAGCAGCCCACATTCAGCGAAAGGGCAGATGGTGCATTAGCCAGCCCTCGATCGCGCTTTCTCAGCAATAATTAACGTACCTAGATAGCTCGATACGGTAATAGATGCCCTGTGCACACGTGGCCCGGTTGTGCATTCGGTTGTGCATTCATGTAATCGCTTTTGTAGCTTATATACCTAATGTGTGTTTCAGTAAACATAGTTGTGAGCCAGCGCTCATCCTGTGTCATTTCACTCCATCGTCGTCTTGTTCGCGCTGTTCCCATTATGAATGTATACCAACTCGCCCAACTTTCCACTTTGGTTAAGGCCACTTTCGTGTGATTTCGCGTTCAGAGAAAACCTTGAAGATAGATTGACTTTCACGACAAAGAAGAGACAGTGACGTGCGACTGCGTGAGACCAGCCTATCGTGAACATTAACGCTTGATTCCTTCCTGCATTCATACTTAAGCCTTCGGCATTCTAAGGAGGGAGCTCTTGTAGCGACCGTACAGCGCTATACATCGTCCGCGCTTCTGGGAAATCGAGTTACCTCGCCTGACCTCCACGTGGGGGTCATTGCCCCCTGCTCTTTATTGGAAGTGAAGTGGCTGCCCGACTGGGGCACCATAGCCACTCGGCAAACCTCCTTTTACTGTGGAATAAAGCTAGTCGACACTCTGCCCTCAACCTGTCCAAACGTGCATTACTTGCCTTCGCTGAACCAGGCTCCGAACAAGCTGGTCTGCAGGAAGACTGCGACAATCTATAGACTGCATAAATTAATCACCATATGGGTGGACACAGCATGTTCCACGTTTGAGTTCCCGATAGAAGAAAGACGTAGTTCCAAACACAAAAAGCCCTACACGTTTCAACATTAGTAGAGGCCAGGGCTAAATCTGGCTTGAATGGTACAGCACGATTTGCCAGCGACAGCTGCTATGCGTCGTGGTTGGGCTAGTGGCAAGGAACACGCGTTGCCGTCGAGGAGAAGTGAGGGAGACGAGGGAAAAAGCTAAAGACAGACGAGTGCTGCTGGCCCGCACTTCGGAGCCACGACTACCTCACATTGGCTCGCAACGTTTTCCGCCAGTGTTCAGAGACACGGGATCTGCACACTGGAGGGCACCGAGACTCGGAAGAGCCGATGTTTGAATAGCTCATCCGATGAGGCAGTGTTGCAACTCTGGCGCACCTGGCTCTCCCGACGAGGCTGTCCAGACCACCCGGTAGGCTCCGGTAAAGCCCAACAGCGTGATGCTCTCGTTGTGCGACGCGATTATTATTATTATTATTATTATTATTATTATATTCTGCTCTCTTGGTTCGGACGCAGCCTATTATACCTCCCACCTAAGGAGAAAAGTGAGTGCAACAGTTTACACATGCCTACAATGTACACTCTAAAAATTTTAACACCCTTAAGGGTGTAAATGACTTGTCCCATGGGTGACACCCTTTTTGGGTGTATTGCTACACCTCAAGCAAAGGGTGCAAATTAACACCCTACAAGAGAAGGGGTGTTAATATGACGTCACCTCGCCTATGGGTGTAAAGCTAACAACACCCTTTCTATATGGGGTGTAACAGAGACACCACCCTTTCAATATGGGTGTAGCATGGACAACACGCTTCCAAAAGGGTGTTATCCCTGCAAGTATTTTAGCGTTCACTACAGCCATGTAGTTAATGGGCAGATTAGCTGTTGTGAATGCTGCCTAGCCTTAGCTACGGTACTACCTTGTTCAGTATGAGCCAGAATCTGTGAGGCGTCGTCATATTGCGCTTCTGGCCCGTCATGTGGTAGCATAACGTGCGACCCTTTCAGGCAAACAATTGAAGGTTTCACCATTGCAGCAAGGCACACAGACCATGCTTTTCGTAATCTTCCTCTGCAGTGATAGTACACTGCCGGTCGGATGCAGAGCGCAATAACTATGCGCGCTGCACTAAGGACACAGGATCTCCCGCACCTTGGTGCACCAGTACTTATAACCCCGTGGAAACAGCACACAGCCAAAAGCATAGTTACATGCATTTCAGAAATAATTAAAAACCTCCACTTTTCTTGGTCAAACATTTTCGCAACACCAGCTCAACCAGGAGGGAAAGACACCACAGCTCGTTGTTGTAGCTCATATTGAATGCAATAGAGCACAAGCAATGCATGGATTGGCGACGGTAACAAGTACAGTACTACAGAAGCATATGTTTGCCTGTCAAACAGTTTTTTGCCGTTTTAAGCACACATTTTACACCTCTATTCATCAAAGTTGTCATTTATCGCCACGGGATGCTTCTACTACTACTTTGACACATGACTTAAAGGTAGCACTCAAAGCCAAAGAACAAAGTGCTTCCACGTCGAATCATGTTTCAGCATTTGCGAACAAAACAGCATGTGTAGCTGTCCTTGCTGTTCAATATATAAGCATGCACTATTTCCTGAAATATATGTATGCTCCATTTACAGAAAGATACCTGCTTATACCCAATAACTTAGTTTATTTTTCACCATGTGCTTGCATTGAATATTGCAAAGGCATTGTAAGTTAAGCTACCAGAACAACAATCAGCTAGTCTAAGGTTACGTAATTGAACAACATCATTGTAAAATTTGTGACGAAATGTCAGAAGTATTTATTTCATTCAAGAGAAATGGTTACATAATAATGTTTGCACATTTTAAAAGTAAAAAGGAAGATGAGTAAAACCATACCAATACAAAGACATAAGCACCGAATAATGGCACAGGCTTGCTCAATTAAATTTTAAGCAGAACAGTTTTTTAAATAACCTCACTACTAAATATCACGTTTTCATTCGAAAAGCACTGCATCTTATTATAAAGCACAAAAATAACAGGTCACATAAGTAAGAAGTCTGAGTGTGTCTTTAACACAAGGATAAAAAGTTGGGCGAGTTGGTACAGTAACATGATCTTGGATTGTAGCGCGAAGTGGCATGGACACAGACTAGAAGCAGACAGGATGAGCGCTAACTCTCAACTAAATTTTTGCAAGCTAGTCTCTTATCAAGTATACCTGTAGGCATTGCGACCATTGTGCTCCCAAGATGCATGAGGCATTAGTCATTGCAGAGTTGTAAGGACATGACAATCCTAGGATGATTATGTTCTTGAGGCTTTTTTTCCCCACTTTCCATCTTTTGAAATGTGTATACTTTAGTCATGAATACAAAAATGCTACAACTGGCATGTGATAAGTTTTGCATCTTATTTCCTAGCAGCTCATTGAACCAAGCCACGATGACAAATTTAAATGCTGTTACCTCATCAGACATTCAAATTTCTTAAACACAAACAAAACCAGATAGGCATTAGAGTGAGCATCACTTAAATACATTACACTGGTTTAAAGTTATTGCGCCACTTTGTGCCAGGTAAAAACGTTAGAAACATCAAAAATGTTAAGATTCTACGGCCAACCGTGAAAACTAAATAAAAAAAATCATTAAGCTTTCTTAAACGGGTACAGGAGCTTTACAACTAGCTGTCTTGGTGATGGACACGCAGATAGATGGGCAGCCATTCCACTGAGACGAGAATGTTGAGGGCTTCGCATGGAAGTCTGTGAGACACTGCAGAGTAGTTCTTGGTCCACATGAAGGAGGTTGCTTGCATACACGTCTGGGCCACCATACTGAATGCATGGTGTTACCGGAGCTTTTTCCCCCTGCATTGTGGTAAAAAAGCATGGTTAAGTTTATACGATATTTAATATGCAAAAAAAAAAGAGGCGAGACATGCAGACAGGACACGAGAGTAGAGAAGTGAACACGAACGCGAAAAACATGAAAAAATTCATTAAATCGTTTTATTAGATAAAATTTTTATACTATGTGTCATTCGTTATGAGGGTTCATAACCGCAACACATTTAATATATAAGAAGGTAGAATTATCAGCTTGGTCAGTTTGTACAAGCTCGTTTGAGGCAAGAAATCGAGTTTCACAAACACAACCTCAACATTCTTGATTGAAAAAGGAACACTTCACATGACATGCAGTCCTGTGAGTGGAAATTGCACAGTTCAAGAAAAACAAATTAAAACTCACAGACCGATCCTGAAAAAGGAATAAGCACCTGCTACTGCAAAAAGCGAATTAATTGATAGGTTTTAGTAGCACAAGGGCATCTTTGGCCAATTAGCGCCAAGCCTATACTGCAAAAAATAAACTTAGTGCATCTTTACAAAGCAAATATATAAAGGTGACTAATGCCTCTCTGCACTACAGTTGTTAAAAGGAAGAGGTCTGGACACCGACCAAAAATGGTTCACCGACCAAAATTTTATCGGCAAGTACATGGAGCAGCAATGGGTGCGTGGATTTCGGTCACAGTAGCCAACCTAACAATGGAGGCTATCGAAGCTCAAGCGCTGTCCTCATTTACACCGGCACCAAAAGTCTTCCTCAGATATGTCGACGACTGTTTCAGCATTTTGCAAAGGAAAAACCTTGACCCTTTCACGGCTCACCTAAACAATATACAAGCTGCAATCAAGTTCACCGTTGAAGTGGAATCCGAAGGGCAACTGCCGTTCCTGGACACCCTTGTGCAGCGAGATGGGCCAAACCTGTTATTCAAGGTGTTCAGGAAGCACACTCACACGGGCCGCTACCTAAACTACAGATCGGTGCACCCTGCTTCGCAAAAGAGGTCTGTTGTCGGCTCTCTTCTTCGTCGGGCAAAAAACGTGTGCACAACAGCGGTAGACCACATGGCGGACAATGCACTTGTGCGGAGCGAATTAATGGCTTGTGGATACCCTGAGTACGTCATTGACTCTGTAGGGCGTCAGCTGGCTCGCACAGTACCCACCCAGTCTGGACCCCCCAAAAGACGGGCTGCTATTCCGTACGTCCCCGGCATAAGCGAAACTCTTGCACGCGTCCTGCGGTCATATGACGTGCAGGCTGCGCATGTGCCCTCCCGGAAACTTAGACACGAGCTAGTGCATGTGAAAGACCCATTGGAAAAGGACAAGTTCCCAGGCGTGGTGTATGTCATTCCGTGTGCGGACTGCCGATATGTGTACGTCGGTGAAACCGGCAACTTCAAAACAAGACTTAAGCAACACATGAATGACGTCCAGAAACGACACGTTGCATCAAATGCCTTGGCCGAACACTGCGCAGCCACATCACATAAGATTAACTGGGAGAAATCTCGTGTGATTGCGAAGGAGCGAAATCATTCTTCGCGTCTTTATCTTGAGTCCCTAATCATCCAAACCACGGCGCACACTCTTAATCGCAACGAAGGCAATCTGCCGCCCATGTATGCCAGGTGCCTTAATCATGTTTTGAGACGCACATAAAAAGGGGCGCCAGCTCTGCCGCTTCTTTCATTGTGAACAAGGCTCCCGTGGGGGAGCCGAAACGTAAATAACTCTTTTAAACCATTTTTGGTCGGTGTCCAGACCTCTTCCTTTTAAGTATGTATCATCCCGACCAGACGGGCTTCCGTCATACTCTCAACTTCATGCACTACAGTTGCTTTGCTCTAGCGTGAAGTCATTTTAATGCATGCACACGTACATACACATGCTACACCCAAGTGTAACAGCTGCAGAATTAAAATTGGGCATCAACAAAGTCGCAACATTTAACCATTGATCCCAAGCTGTACTAGTGACTGGAGGTAGTACCAATATCGCCAATGACGAGTTGCACTCTTTCTGCCCGATGTTATGCTGCTCGTATTGTCAAAGATGAGTTACAGTCGGCATTGAGGGAAAGCTGCCCTCAAGAGCAGCTCTTATTTTTGTGTTATTTCTAACCAGAGACCAATGAAGTAATATATTTTTAGAATGAGAATGACGCCGAAAAATTGAGTACGTAAAATATTTGGTGCATTTTTCCGGAATTAACTTGGGGGTTAACGGCTAAAGCGGCAATCCAGACACTAGAACAAGTTTTGACATGTTTGTTACCAGTGAATGCTAGAAAATATGTTGGCATTCTGTAGTTTTGTCCAACAATGCAAAAGGGATTCTTAATAACTGATGAAATAAATGGAAAAGTATCATGAAGTATATTTCGTGAATGTAACGCAGAATCACTCAACTTCTGTTACTATATAATCTCCACTAGATTAACCTGCACTTTCTGAACTAGTTCAGGAGGTGCTGAATTTCACTCCTCATTCCACCAGTTCAACGTGGCAGCACCTGCACGTTGTGATTCGTTTTACTTAGTGCAGGCTTTGTACAGGGCGAGTTCACAGCATTCCCTGCACTTGGCCGAAAGGTAGTGCATGTTTACGCAGCAGGTGTGGTGCCGCTTCTGCACGAGTGAGGCGCAGAAATCAGAGTTTCATACAATAATTACTAGAGGGAACTCTGACGTTAGTGTCCACAGGAGATCAAACAAGAACGGCTGTAGCAGCATGGAAATTATGGGAAGTACATGGATTTGCCTAAACTTCATCTGTTTGGCTTCAAACGGCTTTGTGACTTTGTAAACTAGTCATTCTCAACAATATACTGTGTAATAAATAAATAAACATGAAAATCGTCCGACGACAGGATTCAGACACAGGAACTCTAGAACAGAAGTCTGATATTGAAACCATTAAGCCACGGAGGCATGTAACGACAAGCGAGTGCAACGCCCTGATGAATTTATCGCGGGCATACCAGTGCCTTGAGACGCTTGGCGCCCTTCGATTTGGCTACCTGGACAAGCTCAATCGTTGCAATTAATAGCAATTGTGCGTGTTGACGCCTTCTTCTGCACTTCGAAGAGTATAGACTGCGCTGAAATTTACGGCAATGAGATTTATATAGCGTATAATATACGAAGCCACAAGAACGTCTGAATTCACAAGCACGATTATCCGACAAATACATGTGCTTCCCATCATTCCCATGGTGGTACGACTGCAGCGCCAGAGTTCCCTCTAGTAATTACTGTAAGAAACTCTATGGCAGAAATAACCGAAGTGCCTCGCATTTTGTTCTGGAGTAATAAACTAAGTTTTGCTGGTCCCATAAATCTTACTGGTCATTAATTCCAAGTTTTAGTGCAGTCACATGTTTAGTAACCAATTGTGGTATTTTGCATAAACATTGCAAAGCCAACTGTGGTGAATGTTCACCCTGGTAAATTGTTTATGATGGAGTAGCATAGACTACTGAAGAAATCTCTGGAAGGCAAGTCAAGTAATTTTCTTATTAGCAGCCTCTAAACAGCATTCGAGCTTATGACACATGCACCTCAGATATGCAAATATTTCCTTGACTCAGCAAGAAGCGATGCTTCATGTTCCACGAGGCTACCTCTATCAAAGCAGTATTGGTGCTCTCTAAAAACAATGCCAATGCATATTATCCAAATATTTTTCAGGGGCAACAGTTATGCCTGAAATCATGCTAGATTAGTTTTTTTAAACACATGCTCAGACCATGTTAGAAGTGCTTCTTAAAATCCTCCTATTTATTAGACTAGTCATATATCTGTACACAAAGGCTACTAATTAGGTCCCATGCTATATCATCTTAACAAAAACTTCACTTAGTAATACACATGCTATGATAAGATTTGAGACCACATTGAGATACTGAACAAGGTGAATTCATTATTTTTAAAATGAAGCTCCTGTTCTTCCAAAGGAGAAGAAAGGATACTGAGGGTCAAAATTTTTCTGAATCACAGCTGGAAGATACCAGGGAAGGCACGTGGAAACTTATTTGTAATTTTCTATTTAAATGTAGAAATGATAAAGGGAAATGAAAATGGTAAAAAAAACAACCAGGCATGGGGGGAGAACGAACCTACAGCCTTTGCATTAGGCATGCGATGCACTAACCACTGTGCCACCAAGGCAGCATTCAACCGTCCACAATGGCCCCTAAGATTGTCGACGCTCGAACACGGCAGTAGTACCACAGTGCAGGCACGTACCCAGGATTTTTTTTCGGGGGGGGCCCACCACCTCCATCATCATCATCATCATCATCATCATCATCATCAGCCTGTTTTATGTCCACTGCAGGACGAAGGCCTCTCCCTGCGATCTCCAATTACCCCTGTCCTGCGCCAACCGATTCCAACTAGCGCACGCGAATTTCCTATTTTCATCGCTCCACCTAGTGTTTTGTCGTCCTCGATTGCGTTTCCCTTCGCTTGGTACCCATTCTGTAACCCTAATGGTCCAACGGTTATCTAACCGGCGCATTACATGAGCTGCCCAGCTACATTTTTTCCTCTTGATGTCAATTAGAATATCGTCTATACCCGTTCGCTCTTTGATCCAAACCACTCTCTTTCTCTCTTAACGTTATGCCTAGCAATCTTCGTTCGATCGCTCTTTGCGTGGTCCTTAACTTGCTCTCAAGTCTCTGCCCCATATGCACTGGCAACATGCACTGAGAAATGCACTGGAAAATGCATTGGCACTGGATATATTGCACTGGCAAAATGCACTGATTGCACACTTTACTTTTCAATGATAATGGTAAGCTTCCAGTCAGGAGCTGGCAATGTCTGCCGTATGCGATCCAACCTATTTTTATTCTTCTGTGAATTTCCTTCTCATGATCAGGGTTCCCTCTGATTAATTGACCTAGGTAAACGTACTCCTTCACAGTCTCTAGTGGCCGACTGGCCATCCTGATCTCTTGTTCCTTTGCCCGGCTATTTATCATTATCTTCATCTTCTGCATAACAATATTTAACCCCACTCTTACACTCTCTCTGTTAAGGTCTCCAATCATTTGTTGTAACTCGTCTGCATTGTTGTTGAATAGAACAATGTCATCGGCAAACCGAAGGTTGCTGAGATATTTGCCGTCGATCTTTACTCCTAAGCCTTCCAAGTTTAATAGCTTGAATTCTTCTAAGCACGCAGAAAATAGCTTTGGAGAAATTGTGCCTCCCTGTCTGACCCCTTTCTCTATAGGTATCTCCCTGCTTTTCTTGTGTAGAATTAAGGTAGCTGTAGAACCTCGTAGATATTCTAACGCGAAAGACGAGTCAGTAAGGCGAGAAACTATTTACAGATTATATTTACAACAACGGTTGCAGCGCTGACCGGTTAGATTCACAGCGCGAGCCCAGTTCGTTCTTCCTCCTCTTTTCTGGAGTGATGGCGCATACGCGCCTCGTTCAAACAAACAAATACCTCACGCATGTAGCAATATTTTCCAAGCTTTTTACGTAAGCGTTCTGTACTCCTTGATTACGTAGTGCCTCTACGATTGCTGGTATCTCTACTGAATCAAATGCCTTTTCGTAATCTATATAAGCCACATAGAGAGGCTTATTGTACTCTGCAGATTTCGCGATAACCTGGGTGATGGCATGGATGTGATCCATTGTAAAGTATCTCTTCCTGAAGCCAGCCTGTTGTTCCCTTGGTTGACAAAATCCAGTGTTAACCTTATTCTATTGGGGATTATTTTGGTAAATATTTTATATAATACTGGGTGCAAGCTAATGGTCCCATAATTGTTCAATTCTTTAACGTCTCCTCTTTTTGTGGATTAGTATAATGTCTGCATTCGTCCAGTTTCCTGGGACCCTTGCAGTCGATAGACACTTCGTATAAAGAGCGGCCAGTTTTCAAGCATTATGTCTCCTCCATCTTTGATTAAATCGACTGTTATTCCACCTTATCCTCCCGCTCTTCATCGTTTCATGTCTTGCAGGGCCCTTCTGACCTCATCGCTAGTTATAGGAGGGTTTCTGTATCCTGTTCATTACTGTTTCTAAGTGAACTATCGTGACACCTCTGGGTGCTGTATACAGGTCAGCTTAGAATTTTTCCGCTGCTTTTACTATATCTTCGAGATTGCTGATGATATTATCCTTCTTATCTTTTAGTGCATACATCATGGTTTGTCCTACGCCAGGTTTCTTTTCTACTGATTTCAGGCTGCGTTCATTTTTTACGGCTTCTTCAGTCTTTTCATGTTATAGCTTCGAATATCAGTTATTTTCGCCTTGTTGATCAGTTTTGACAGTTCCGCGAATTGCGTAACGCTGTGCGGCCGCCAGTCCCATACAACCGCGTAGACCGCAGGACTCTGCGATTCTAGACGTACTGGGCTCACTGCGAAATGTTAGAAAAACACCCACATAAGCACAGCAGAGAAGTGGCTACGTGAGGCGGTTCGACCGATAACTGTAGAAGCGTCGTCATTCAAAACAAGTAATTGTTCTCCACTTCCGGCGGCGATTTCTCTACTTCCTTCTTAAATAAAAAGATGCTGATCCATAAATATTCTCATAAACAACGGTTAACTTTTTTTATTATTCGCTTTTGCTTGCAGTTTGGTTGTTGCCTTGGCTCTCTCCCTTAGTAGATCGCTTAATATCACAACACCTTGCGATTTTTGTTTCCAGTTGCCAATTTTGCACGAAAAGTGCTATACAGTTAGGGAAAAACAGACGAGGTAAGGGGCGACAGTCATCTTGCTTATGGGTTTAAGGGTTATTGCAGGGTTTCCTGATGGACGCTCTTTCACATTATTCTATTTCCCACCTTATCTAACCCATATCCCGTGTATATGGTTTTGGGCATCTGTCAGCGTCGCGGCGAGCCGTAACTCAAGGAAACAATGAAGCGAAGGGATAAGTTAAACGCAATTGGCGTTTTCTCCGGCCGCAACTCGTTCCATGAGAGTACAGACCAGCTGAGTAACAGCCGCATCCCTCTCCTGGTCCCAGGATCAGCCTGAACAAAGAAGGCTGCACTAACAAAAGCAACAGCTATGCGCGTGACGGTTGAATAGATGGTGACAACTGAACACATTTCGAGTTAATCGCGCGGCTGCGGAATCTACGAGAAAACTGTCCTTCACATTACAAGAGATGCCGATAACTACCGCCATCTAAAAGGAGTGAAAAAGGCAGCATAATGCTGACCGATGAACAGCTGCGAAGTCTCAACATTGATCTGGCGGCGCTTTAGGAATGTTTGAGGAGCGGTGGCGTGGGTGGGGAGGGGGGGGGGGAGTATGCCACTTGATTTCGGGGGGGGCCCGGGCCCCCCCGGGCCCCCCCCTGGGTACGTGCCTGCCACAGTGGTTAGTATATCACATGTGTAATGTGAAGGTTATGGGTCCGTTCTCCACCCACAGGTGGATATCTTTTAATCCACTTTCACTTACCCAGAATTTATCATTTCTATACTTCATATAAAAAAACTTAACACATGTTCCTGTATGCTTTCCTTGGCCTCATTATCTGCTGGCTTCTTCCAGTTCTGTTACTTCCAACACTTATACATATTCTAATCTGGTAAGTAAACAGTTCTGCATGATGCTAGAATACAATATAAACATTATTGCATGGCAGTGTTATGTAGAATGCCTTACATTGCCCAGGCAAGGTGTATTTATGTCAATCTGAAAAAAAAAAACCATTTCCACTCTAGGCAGAAATGCTGTGTACTGCTGTGTGCAACAGGGTTTAACGAAAACAACTTGTTCAGAAATAAAGCCACCAAACCACGAGGAAACATGAAAACTAGATGAAAATTTGTGCAGTTGCATGTTAAAAATTTAGCACAGCAACAGATAAAGACATAATGAAGGAAGCGCGAGGATGTTTTATTTTGGACACACGAGGCAATATACTTGAAAGATGCATATGAGCTTACACGTGGAGAAATATTGTTTATGTAGTAGCTAAACTACGAACAGGCCTAGAACACACTGATACAAGGTGTCGAGCATGTCAATCTTATCATGCCCTTAAGTCAAAGAAACATGGCTGTTTCTCATGATTCGCTACACATGGCTGGCTTACACAACTTAGCCACTTCTATATATGCCTTGTAATTACGAGGTGGTCTGTATAACACATGCAAGCTTTAAATATGTACAACTGCAACGTAGCTGGACAGCACCAAGGTAATGTCGTTTGCCATCGTTTTGAGGAAGTGAAACCAATTCTTGCATTTTTCGTAATTAGGTAATTAGTTAGCAACGATTACTTAACTGCTCAAATATTATATTCAAAGCAAAAGTGTCAGTGCGAAAATTGTAGAGCACCCTGAAAAATTCCCAATCCAGCTTTCTACTGCTCAATAGGTGCAACAAATGTTTCTTTCAAGCTTGAAAGAAGCCAGTGAACACATGCAAGTGCCGTGCAACTAACCGCTCGTGCACCTGAACACCATTTGGCTCCTCCTTTCATGCTTGAAAAAAAAACTTTTTGAAAAGAATATTTTAGAAATTGATTAATTATTGACTATGTTTTAGGCAAAATGCATGAAATAGTGTGACTGCCACCTCCATTTTCGGCGACATGAATTGACTCCATTTTCATGTCCAAATCCAGCTATACATGGTGCGTGTTTTGAGCTGGTTCTGTAATTTAGGCTGGTTTTGACTAATTGAAGCTTCGCACTTTAATAATGGAGTCAGGTTAAAAAGAAATTGGTACATAAACAGTCGCTGTCAGTACTCCATACTCCTTTAACTTAGTGCAAAGTGCTTGTGAGCCAAGAAGTTGGTAGTTCTAAGCAGTATTTCTCATTTTGACCTAGTGTTATAGCCCACTTACTATGATGCCATGCTGCTCAGTCATGCTGGTCCCAGCTTCAATCTAGGCCATGACAGCTGCCCTCCAATGAGGGTAAAATGCAATAACGCTTATGCACTTATATTCAGGTGTACATTAAAGAAGGCCAGGTTCCCAAAACTTCAGGCTGTGACTTTGGTATGTAAAAGCCCATAATTGAATTTTAATATCTAAAGGTGCTTTATTAGGAGCAGGGGCATCATTTTGAGCTTTTACTGCACTGCCATGGCACCAAGAAGCTCTAAGTAAATAAAACAATTTCATAGACAATGTACATATCTTGCAAACATTTACAAACACTTCTCTGCATGCACCTCTGTTGCTGTTATATTTAGATCCGTATGCCAAGGCGGGTTATGATGTTAGAACTTGTTTCAACTTGTTTTTTTTACCGCTTTAAAGTTGTTGGTTACCTTGCATCTCATTGTGTGTCGAACGCACATTTCAGTGCATCAATTTCTTCAGAAAGTGAACTCCTCTTTATTTATTTGTGCATGCAAAAAGGGTTCAGAAGAACTGCTTTCTGAAGGTCTGTATAAGAACAAAAAACAATTCTATGTAGGCTGCACAAAGAGAAAGGATTGGTTTGTAAATATGTTATTTAGTTCTTAAAAAAAGAGGCAGCTGTCAGTATTCTGTTCCAAAGTAAAAATTGGCCCTACCTGGCTCTGCTTCAGTTTCCGATGTTGATGGTCCATTCGGGGGCACTCAACTGATAGGCTGCACTTTGGCGATGTCGGGTGTGCTGTCACCAGGCCCAAGGTCGATCGACAGCCTCACCAAAAGTCGAGTCCAAACGCTATAAAAGAAATATCATTTTGCTATCAGTTTTGTCATCTTGCGTGTTTCACACACGGCCGTCAGTGGAATATTTCGTCACTTGGATACTGAAAGAAATTCAAGCATTTTCTGGCAGCCAAGCTGATGATGATGATGTGTGGTGTTTTATGGCGCAAGGGCCACGTTTGGCCAAAGAGGGCCATGACAAGTGGTAATGTTGACGATGTATTATGGAAGATGTAACTTGGCTGTAAACTGGCCTAAAAATTGTCGCTGTAAAGTGCGTAAAATCTACGTGCTATAAAATTATGGCGATGACTAATGACAAATAGTATGAACATTAAAATCCATCGTGGAAGAATGATGCAAAATATAAAATATACAGGATGGTAAAATTACTTGGAGCACTGCTGCCTCGCCAGAGCCCTTGAAACACAAGGGCCTAGAGGCATGTGCTATACGAAAGAGCTATCACAGCAGCATCCTCTGAAGAGAGGACGGCAGCCAAGCTGAATACACAGTAAATGGAGAACATTAAAGAGCAAATGCAGTTGTCACATTAGATTGATCAAGTACAGCAGAAATGGAAAATAAATCAGTGATACTCTGTTGGCTTTGAATGCAAGAAACGTAAAAACAGGAACTTGCAGCCACGCCACATTGAATTTCCCGCGTTTGCTACACCTCACAAGTTTGGCATCGTCCGGTACTCGGGGATAGTAACCGCTTAAAATCAAGATGAACGAGCGTCGGCATAAATTAACAGGATACTTAACCAGGCAATATTGGCGCATAAAACAACTCACGTAGCGAAGCTACTGTCAATTACCCGATGACGCATCTGCGGGCGAATTCAAAAAGGAAAGAGTTTCACTTGTTTCACGCCTACTAAGCTAAGACAGAATTCGAGTTTCTTACTAAACTATACTGGATATTTACGCTCCGAATAAAACGCTGGAAATTTTGTTACGTCACATTGCATACGTATGAAAGTGAGGAAATTGCTTTTGTTGTATTCTGCCCAGACGGCATGCAGCAGCTACCTCTCATGCAACAAAAGCATGAAAGTGGTACTCGTGACACTGAAAACAAGCATATACAGCGCCAACGTTACGCCCCTTGGAGTTGGAACTAAGCACGATAAAGCCAGTTAGTTTTCTAGCTTTCATAACGCCATGAACACGACCAAACATCGAGCGAAACAACTCTCTGCTCTCGAAAATTATTACCGCTTCCATTTATATACTTATCGCTGCCACAAGCAAAAGTCAATGGGCTAGCTGTCCACAAGCCGCAGATTAGACTGACAGCAACATATTACGGTAACGTAAAACAATTTCCACGCTAACTTAGCAGCCGCGGTGTGCTCTAAATGCCAAAGTTCTCGTTTGCCGCTCGAAATTCACACCATGACGACGGGCACTGCATCTTTCACATGAAATATTGCACGCTTTGCGCCGGAGCTCAATAGGAGGGCGAAACGCATTTGCACGTACCTGAAATCCGCATGCCGGAAAGCCGTTGACGCTTCCGAGAACAGGGCGCACAGCCATACACCCGTACGGCGGCTTGACTTGGACGTGAGGCACTTCTACCAAACATTTCACATGCGACATGCTTCACACCGATTGCGCGAACACCAAAAAATGACGCAGGCCGCATTGCGACGCCGAGCAGACGTGCATCCACCGATGAGCTGCGTGCGCGGATTGCAGAGAACAAAGCCATACAAAACGTTAGGCGCGAGAAGATGGCGGCTCTCGTTGCGAAGACTATAGTGTACTCACTATACGAAGACGAAGCGAACGAAGCAATGACGCGCGAATGAATGTTGCCAACTGTTGGTTCCGCGTTATGCCGGCGGTGGTGGCTTTAGTGGCGTGTGTTGCGGCTGTCTAATTTTTTATTTCTTTTTCCCAAACAGTATAATTAAGATCAGTTATTTGTTTGAATTTTTAACTGTGTCATTTGGCATTATCTTTGTCTTTTTATGCTATTAAGCGGCCAATTAGGGCCTCCCAGGTTCGCGCGCGCCAGCTGCGCGCGCAAATCTCAGAGGCCATAAGACAACTCGTTAGGAGATGCCGTTCTTGTCGTTAACGTTTCATCATCGTTTCTTCAACTGAGATAGGTAGTGTCCCTTTTCCCGGGGTTGGGAGGGGGCGATCAAGACGGCATCGCTCCGCGGGGCGCCGAGGAGTGGGTTGGTGTTGGTTCTTATCGCGAAATTCGCGAACCCTGCGATTTTTTTTATAACGTAAGCATTTCTATACTTCTCCAACAAGAAAAAACATCCGTCCGTCAGTCCGTACCACACGATACGTTTTAAAATAGAACCCGCAACAGCGAGTGAATTCACCTTCGTGCTAGCTCTCGCTTCAACGCGACCGAAGCGGCGAGAACACTGCGCTCACGAAGCTCTCAGCCCATGCCGCACTATGCGCTTTTCGCAGAACACTTTCAAGATAGGTGTACGCGCGTCTGTTTTCAAAGCGAAGTAAACGGTGCGAACACAGCGCGGGAAGGTTTCAGCAGTGGGCACACTCTGTCCACAATGCAGTTCGCTTTCAAGATACGGTTCGCGCGGCCGTGCCACAAGCAGCCGCCGCCGGAGAACGGTTGATAATGTTTCGGCGCGGATGAGGAGGGCTAAAGAGCGATAACAGCTCAAAACGAACGGAACGTCACCAGCGCGCCTGGCCCCGCCACCTGCAGTACTTTGCTTGCGCCGCCGACCAGAGCAGCTCGTGTCGCCGCAGCGCTGTCGCTTATACTTGTCGGCTCAAGTCTCATAACATTGATAACGACATGGACTGCGTGTAGATGAGGAAGAGTCACAATGCTTACGCACACTTAGACAAATCCGAGAGGAGTTCCGGTGTGATTTTTTTTTTTTACCGGAAATGTACAGTGAGCGGTGGGACCCAGAGTTGACAATGCCTGTAAGAGGGGTGCCAAGCTTTTTTTTTTTTTTGTGAGAGTCTTGCCCAGCTCCGAAAGATCTGCTCAAGCTAAGACTTGCTGATGGCTGTATGGGTTTTTTTTATTGTCGCATGCCCTCGAACCGCCACAGATCCTACAGTGTAATGGCATTAGAGCAGTATTCACGTGCAAAGGGAAATGCAGCCGGTAATTGGGCTGCCTAAGGTTTGCGGCCCGGCGGCAGCTGCCCTCCCGTCCCCCGTTTCCGTTGACAAGTTACAGGGAGGGGTCTAGAGCAATCTTACACCCTCTCCCGACAGTGGCGTAACCAGAAAATTTTTTCGTGTGAGGGGGGGGGGGTCCCAATTGGCCGTGGAGGGGGAAGGAGCGGGGCCATTGCCATAGCAGCAAAAATTTTACTGTTAGTGAGCGTTACAAGTGCCCGGCGTGCCCCACTTGGCTACGCCGCTACTAGCTCCCCTCCCTCCCCCCCGCGCAATCGACGCAAATCGAGCTATCAGAACGTGCATGACACGCATGCATGACATAACATGAATGACATGCCGCGAAGCTAGCATGGATGTCGTCACGTCATCATCATCATCAGCTTATTCTGACGTCCATCGCAGGACGAAATCTTCTCCAGCGATCTCCAATACCCCTGTCTTGTGCTAACTGGTTCCACGTGTCTTCAAGTTTCCCAATTCCATCACGTCCACATTATTCTCTGCCGTCCTCGACTGTGCTTCCCTTCCCTTAGCACCCATTCTGCAACTCCAATAGACCAGCAGTTCTCTCCCTTACGCATTGCAATGTCTGCCCAGCACGACTACTTCCTCATAATGTCAACCAGAATATCAGCTATCCCCGTTCGCTCTCTAATCCACATCGCTGTCTTCCAGTTTATTATCATCATGCCTAATCATTTTCATTGCATCGCTCGTTGCGCGGTCCTCAACGTCTTCCAAAGCTTCTTTGGTAACTTCCAAGTTTCGGCCCCATACGTTACTAACGGTAGAAAGCAATAGTTAGCAGTAAGCTCCCTGGTCATGATTTAGTAATGCCTGCCGTAAGCTCTCCAGCTAATATTTTATTTTTGTTAATTTCCTTGATCAGAGGCCCCTGCGACTAATTAAGCTCAATAAACGTATTTCTGCGCAGGTTCTAGAGGCTGACTGCCGACCATGACATTCGTTCTCTCGTCACGCTGCGGAACATTACTTTTCTCTTCTGCATACTAACTCTCAGTCAGACTTACACTTTCTTCGACATGTTCCTCAAACGTTTGTTGCAAATAGTCTGCAGTGTTGCTGAGTATGCCAATGTCATCTACAAACCGTAAGTTGGTGAGCTATTTACCGTTAGCCCTCACTTCTAACCATTCCCAGTCTAACTGGTTGCACACCTTTAAGCATTGAGTGATAGCATTGTAAATATTTTGCTATTGATCATATGAAGCCTTTTGCAGATATCTGGCTATGCAAAGTCTGCGCGTTAGTGTCATCCGTTCGATATCAACATTCGTGGGAAACTTCGTTTTTGACCACTGTTCGGAGCCAGTGCGCTGCTGCCTAGGTGCCCTGATCTAATCATTCCAGCTACCTGATTCAAGCGCAGGTAGCGCGCGTTTCATGTACAGCCAATATCAACGCCTTAACTGGCAATGTTCATTTATCATATACTGTAAGCTTGTTCACTTACTCCCTTATAATTAGGGTGTAAATTAGAAAGACTGTGGGTGTTCCAAGGGTGTTTTCTTGTTGAACGCCCTTTTGCGCTGAAAAGGGGTGTTTCAAGGGTGTTTACAAGGGGTGAAAAGATGAATACACCCGCATTACACCCATAAGGGTGTGAAAATTTTAAGAGTGTAGGTGTTGCGGTCGGGGTCGTTTTTATAAGAGTTGGTCATCACTCAGACGGTCGCTACCGTCACCGACACCATTACCCGCCGTGGTTGCTCAGTGGCTATGGTGTTGGGCTGCTGAGCACGAGGTCGCGGGATCGAATCCCGGCCACGGCGGCCGCATTTCGATGGGGGCGAAAACACCCGTGTGCTTAGATTTAGGTGCACATTAAAGAACCCCAGGTGGTCGAAATTTCCGGAGTCCTGCACTACGGCGTGCCTCATAATCAGAAAGTGGTTTTGGCGCGTAAAACCTCATCATTTAATTTTTAACCGACGCCATCGGTGCATCTCAAATGGGCATCGTTGGCCCACGCTACCGTTGCGTCACACGAAGGCGAAATGGGCCCACGCCGCCATCCGTATTTTCGTGACGAGAGTGACTCGTCCGTGAGAAGCTATATGTCGAAAGTTTGAAGCAATAGTAAGCGTTTGAGTTACGTTTTTACTGGAACTAAAGAATGCACATGATTACGCAATTAAGTGGCACACATAGTTACCAGAATATGGGGCTCTCATATAGCACCACTGATCTACACGATTAACGGAGCACACATGCTGCACGTCAGAGGACACTTGTAACACACAAGACGTCCTCTCAAAATATCATTGGTCTTCCCCAGTTCCCTGCCACAGGGGAAACAGATGATGTCGTATTATACGGACAGTCAAGTGGTCTGTACAGCTATACAGCCGCGTAAAGTTATACGCGGCTCTATAGCTATAGCTATGGCTCCATGGAGGAAGATCCACAGAAAGCACACGCGCGACCCCCGAGCACGATCGTGGAGATGGCAATAGAGTACTGTTGCAGTGGATGGCAAGAGGTCAAGGGCACAACAAATTCACCAAAAGGAAAATCACCTTCCCAAAACGTCCAACCACTCATTGACAGGTTGAATCGGTTGGTGTGAGGAGCAACATTTTTTTACGTCGGCAATGAGCGGGCTCTCCCTTGCGGTCGACTTGGGTTCCTTGTTGATATTATTTGAATTATTACTTTTTACCATGGCTTTTGTGAAAATTTTCGCACAAGTGCTGGGTACCATCTGGTCATCGCGGTTTCATGACGAAAGCGGCCGATTAACCGGCGCCTGACAAACTCGCAGACACCAGGTAAGCATTTTCACAGTTACTTGAGCAGATGGGGTTTTATCCGCTCTGCAACGAAGACACACCCTCCTGCTGGAACGCCTAGCTTTTTCAGCATTTCAGTGCTCACGTTGGCTAGGAGCTTCAGTTACAATGCTACGACTGTCACTGGCATCGGCCCTCCCGATGATCCACTGTTTCTTTAAGAGCCTTCAAAGTTTGGGACCTGGTCTCTGGTCTCTGAACACCAGGGCCTTATTCCATCAAATGTCCTGCTATCTCATTTTGCCATAGTCAAGAGTACAGTCGCTGTCATTGGAACATCTCTGCAAGTGGCGGAGGAACGCTTCACCACAACTTCCCTAGAAGGCGAAGCATGTCAGGTTGATCGGCACCAGATGAGGTAGTGCGGTCCAATATACGTAAAAGTAACGAAGAATCAACTACTGCTGGAGGGAGCCATACTGTCTGAAGAATTTTATAAAAGATAATAATAACAGTAAACGAATGAATAAATCAGTATAACGATATAAAGGAGATGCGTCGACAGATGCGTAGTGTAAATTTTAACCGATAAAAATACGGCAATGATACTTATAGTTAAAACTGACCAGATGTTAGAAAGGTAAGTCGCGAGTTTTGGTCTCACGCAGACACTGAAGTGCGAATCACACGCGTTCTTATTGTTTAGACCCTGTGCTAAGCCTCGGAGGTCTGCCTCTGAGGCCAAGCTTCTTGCTGAATATGATAATGGGGGTCGATGAAGGATCGGTTGCAGTAGAAATACAGGTTAGACGAATTAAAAGACGATAAGTGAAGACACAGAAGGCACGAAATAGTACCAACCTTGGAAAAAATACAGAGAGGAAAAATAGGATTAATAAAAAAGTGGGCTAAGAAAGCACCGAGAGAAGTGTAACATCACAAAGAATAAGGTCTAAATTTAGAAACATAGAATAAAGCAAAGGAGAACGAAAATACTGTACACATGGTAGAGCCATTAAAATATATGAACTTGTCAACTTTTATTTTAAACGGCATCGAAACATGCCGACATGATTTTTTTTCTTTTTTGTCATCCTATAATATGTCTAATAATATTGGCAGTGACAAGAATGTGACGCGTCATTGTAGGATTGCTTAAGTTTATATATTTATTTAGGTACTATTAGTATTCATCAATAAATTTTTTTGCGGAATTGCTCATTTTTGTCTCCTGCTAAAGCCCGATTCCTGGAGCCTCCCCCCCCCCCCCCATCCCCCCAGTGGGTTGTGCCATTTCACTTGGATCCAAGCAGGCAAGCAGCGCCATGGCTAAGTGACCGAGAGGTCGCACTGCCTGCTGATTTCGACAGTTCACCGCGTCCACGGAGATTCAGGTCTGCATTCTCCCTAACGGCCGCATCCTGGGACGTGGAGGTCAGAACAGGAGGAAGGCCAGCTGCGCGCAATGCAAGGCCACCCGTGACTCTGAAGCTGGCGGAAGGCGACGAAGCCGTTGCGCTGCCCCGACCAGCCGACTGGTTGCGCTCGGCGGCATCCGTGTGGCGCCGTGAGCAGAGCACCACCGTGGCCCCGCTACCGCAAAAATCCAAAGCCCACCGGCACAGGCAAGATCCGATTCGTGTCTCGCTCCATGACTCAAGCAAACCAGCGTGGCTATGTTCGCCACTGGAGACCAGCGAAGCTCTTCTGCCCGCTCAACGTGGAGCCATCTGCGGTGCTGTGCCTGCCACAGGATGCCGACAGAGAACAGTTAGCAGCTGTCACCAATTGCTCGAAGAAAAAACCAGGGAGTTTTTTGGGACGTGCGCTTTCCTATGGGACGACTGCACACTCACCACCCTTCGGTGGTGAGTGTGCACCGACGTCCACCAACGTCGTCACCAAATGACGTCCACCACGTACATGAGACGAGTGTCCGACCAGATTTCGCAACAGTGTCCAGTCTCATTCGAGGACATCGTGTTCCGAGTCACTTCCGTTTGCCTACCGCAGTTCACGAAACAAGATGAATTCTGCCGAGAGTTTTTCTTTGTTGTAATCAGAGTTTAACAGCTTAACTCGACGTTTTCGCGGCACAACGTTAGCAGCGTCGCAGAAGAAAGTGCAGTAAAGAACTGCTAAAAACTGGAATCGAATATTAAGTAATCAGAAAACAAGGGCGTTAACTACTCAACTACTAGACAAACTATTGAGCAACGCTTACCCTGAACTTTGTAAGGCAAACGAATACCACTAATTTCTTTAACTTCTGTTTGTTGCAAGTTACTAGAGCATATTGTGGCTCAATATCGAGCACTTTTTAGCAGATTATAGTGCCTTATCTCCTTGCCAACACGGCTTTCGGAAGGGAATGTCCACGACGACATAACTGGTAACAACTATTCACGACTTTTTAGCAGCTGTAGATCATTCTGGGTAAATTGATATTGTCACGTGGTAGTGACGGAGAAGAAAGAACACAGTAGCAGTACTGTGAAAGACAAAACTAGCTTTTATTGGGTGAACCTGTGCCCACAAAACAGGCTACACTTAACGCACAACGATAGCGGCGATCGTCGAAAATCTGATCAGCGGGTCAAGCGCGTCAGCTTCTATACAGCAGTCGTCGAATGTTCCAGTCTAATCGTTCGGACCCGCGTGCCTTCCACAAAGTTCTACACCATTCGCGTCACGCGATGAAATCAGATAATACAAGGTTCGGCGACAACAGACAGCGGACAGAAGCATCGATAACTTTCCAGAAACTTCGGATACATGCAAGCGCGTCCCGTGCTGTGCGATAAGATTTGTTAGGCGGCGAAACGTGGTCGCCCGATAAATATAAGTACACGCATAGAGAAAGGAATACAACTAGAGCGGACACTCCCATAGAGCCCAGCGGCCGAATTGACTGCAGCGCACCAAGCCGTGGATGTTAAAACCTGAATCACACTTCCGGTTTCGGTTTTGTGCGCGCGCGTTTTGAATTCTAGCTGGTGCACATCACGCCGGCTCCGTTTTTTTTGTTTGGTTTTTTGTTTTTTGCTCTTGCAGCAAGTATTTACATATTTTTTATTTAATAAATATTCATTTGCAAATTATTTTATTAAGTAAAAGGGAGTGACTACAGTGACGGGGCCCGGCACTTTAACATCTGTACTACAGTGACGGGGCCCGGCACTTTAACATATGCACTACAGTGACGGGGCCCGGCACTTTAACATCTGTACTACAGTGACGGGGCCCGGCACTTTAACATATACACTACAGTGATGGGGCCCGGTACATTAACATATACACTACAGTGACGGGGCCCGGCGCTTTAACCTCAGCCCTGCAGTGACGGGGCCCGTCTCCTTAACCACGGACGGGACCGGCACTTTACGTCAACACTGTAGCGACGTCAATGACCGCACTTCTTTCAAACATTCTATGCAAACAACTTCGAGCACTTCACGGCAGGCAGTGAACTTTATTAAGGTCCTCAGGAGCGAGTCCGAAACCCACTTATGAGGGACGGGGCCGCCACGAGCCGTTCCGACGTTGGGACGCGTGCAGGCCGTGCCTGACCGCCTCCTCCCACTCTTCTTCCGTGGTGAGATGACCGTGGTCCCGTAACGAGGGACATCGCCAGAGCATGTGTTCTAAAGTGCAGAATGGATCTCCGCAATCCGGACACCTGCCCCGCACGGACGCGGCGTTAGGTTGCCCCTGTGATCCACCACGGCCGCCGCGAACCGGTCGGACGAACCGTATTGGTCGACGTCGACGAACGCGACCGATCGTGGATCGTCGGCGACGGATCCGAGAAATGCGGCCGCTCGGGCCCGGCGTGTGCCTACATCGCGTTGCGGGTGCACGTTAACGGCGAGACCGTGACGGCCTCCCGCGAGCACGCACCGCCTTTCCTTGACGGGTTAAAGTCCAGCGCCTCCAGGATCCGCCTCCCCGCAGGCGAGGAAGCGAGCCTGACAACCTGGACTAACTAACCTAACCTGACAATCAACCTAACCCAACGTAATCGAAGGTGTTGTAGACCCCCAGCTGCACGAGCTTCTCGGTGCTGGCGCCTATGGGGATGCCGAGCACTTCACGGATCGCGCGGTATTTTATTCCAGTACTGTCCACAACACCACGTGAATTTCACGATGTCAGCAACTTCCGTGCAGTAACGGAATACATTGATTGCACACATACGGATCGAACGACCGCAATGGGTACTTGTCCACGAATGTACAATCTTTTGCGTATGCACTGTAACACCTATGATGATTATAATAAAGAAAGAAAGTTCACTCTAATGGAAGGGGAACGGTAAAAACACATTAAAAAACGCACGGCACATGTTCCTGCTTGTGTAGCACCAGACAATGAATATTCTACTGAATTAAGAAAAAGAAGCAGCGGGTAATTGCTCGCTTAGAAGACCGATAAACATGAAGTTCGATGAAATTTGAGAAATAATGATATTGAAGCTTCCAAGACTTTAGAAGAAAAGAAAAAGAAAATTAAGACTGAATCATCGCGATGGAACATCACAAGTCGCAGTAGGACTCGAAGACCCTAGCTATAACGAAATTATTTTTGAACAGCTCCGATAGTGTCCATGCAACAATGGTTGCTTGCGTACTGTCAAATGCTCATATGCTGCGGCATAAAGCTCACGGCACGGTGCGAAAACGTGCTCGGAGCGAAAGCGAAACATTGCGCAAGGACATGCATGCAGCCGCGAAGTCGGTCACCGCTAACCCGTGCGATCGCTGCATGGCAGCTTCATTCTGTTATGCTACATTTAGTTACACAGACAGCCATCCCACTATAAGAACATATTTCACATAGTTTTCTCAGCGATTGCTTACGTTTCACGCAAACCGGTTCGGTGGAATCGATTGCGGCGACCGCTCGCAGTGTCCCAGCTTACTGTACGTAGTAGGCAAAGAGATAGCGTTTGTAAACCATTCTGTGCTTTCTGTTTGTCCAACATTATTATTTTAAAGGTAAAATACTGCCATTTCGAGAGTACTTCCAAAATTGTTCAGGAGGGCTGCCGCGAAGTATGTTTATTTAACCTTTATTTAAAGCCTACGCATGTGAGGCGCTTCCGACAGATGGCGACTCCGTAAGTCGTCCTCGCCCCCATTACCGACATCGTTATAGTGACGGCCCCGTCGGTGTAGTGTTGTTGTTAAAGCGACGGGCCCCGTCACCGTAGTGTGGATGTTAAAATACCGGGCCCCGTCACTGTAGTGCAGATGTTAAAGTGTCGGGCCCCGGCAATTTGCACAACAGCTTTTCGGAGCTATGTTTTCTAAAATGGAAGCTGGCAAAGGCAACGGTGAATGTTAAAGTGCAAGCATACAATGCCCATTATCAGACCTAAATTGGAGTATGCATCCGTTGTATCGGATCCCACCCCACAAAAAAGATATACAGTGCTTAGAACGTCTGCAAAAGAAAGCAATCAGATCTATATAAAAAAGAAATATAGAGGGCTGGATTCTCCAACTAAGCTCATGATTGCGCATAACATTCCCCCACTAGCTGTGCGCAGAGAAATCAGTCGACTAAAATTCTTGCGTAATATTTTGTCTGAAAAAAATAGATATACATGTACCCTCATATTTAAAGTGCATCGCAAGAAGACAAACACGTAACACTCACAAACACTCCATACAACCAATTTTTGCCAAAACAGAGGCATTTAAACAGAGTTTTTTCCCATGCTCAGTTTCGGATTGGAAGAGTCTACCTGAGTTTGTTTATGAGGCTGAAAACTTTGACGAAGCCCTTAAACTACATTTGTTGTGTTAAATGTCAACCTAGCCAAACTGTAATTATTTGTGGTGCAAGTACTGTTGTAAATTATTTATGTGCTATTCTTCTTTTTATGTGTGTGATAAATACCGTCCCAATGAAACCAATGTATTAAATTGTCGTGCGAATGTTGTTAGAAATTATTTCTGCGCCGTTCTTTTCCCATTCAGCGTAATTCCCCTCCTGCTTGGGCCACGTTGGCCTGCAGTATTGTGAAATAAATAATAAATAAATAATATGCAAACTGGGACGGGATAATGCAACGATCCATTCCATTGCTATTCCTTGCCACGCTTATTGATTCGCACCGCGCTCCGTCCAGGTTATCACCGGGATCGCTCAGTCGTAACTTCTAGATTATAAGAATGAAATGCAACGAATTGATTCCTTATATGATGCCAGTCCTGTATTCATCAGATCATGTAAAGCGGGTAAGTATATTTACCTGACCGCTCACGTGAAATCATTAGCCTTTTCAGGGGGCGAGAGGCAGTCGTTTGTTGTAGTACAACCACTTTATGATGTCCGAGCCTAAGCCTCCCATGAGGGGACGTCTAGCGCTTGCCTCGCTGCCACCTCATGGGCGTGCTGGGTCGCCCAGGTTTGGTCGTCCAGGGCGGAGCTTCGCAGAGCCTCGCGAAACCTCGACGAGAGGGTCGTGGTGTTAATCTGTGTGTACTGTGCTGGGCACTCCCACAGCACATGCGGAAGCGTAGCCGGGTGAGTGCCAAAGGACCGGCAATGGGGGGTAGTGTAAACGTCTGGGAATATAAGGGGGAGGCGGGCGAGCGAAGGGTACGTGTTTGTTTGTAGCAGACGCAGGGTGGTAGCCTGCGCCCGGCTGAACTTGGGGTGAGGTTTTGGTGATTTTCGTAAAATCCCTATCCCCAATTTATTAGTATAAACTAGCCTCCTTGTACAACACGGTAGTTTGTAACATCGTGGTTACTTGTTTAACATAGCTGTTTATTGTAACATCACGCTCGAAACCTAAGCTAAAATAAAGTTAAGGATGAATTTACCCGCTTGCAGGGGCCCAAATTGACAACACTCTGCAGTGGCTGTCACTTTAAGTGAAGACATATATCTTGAGCATTGCTTATGTAAACATCCATTGGGTTGCATGTTCGGCGTTGCTATGTCATGTGAAGAGGTACATTATAGTCGAGTGAGAGAGAGATAATATATAGAAAAGGCAGAGAAGTCGCACTGAGCTAGTATGCTCTGGTCTGTTACTCTGCACAAGGGAAGAATGAAATGGGATTAAAAAGCATAATGAAAGATGATGATGAGGACAGGAAGAGGGGATGCATATATCTATAACCACGTAACACTGGTTTTCTTAAAGCCTTGAGTCTAGTCCGGCACTATGCGATCTCACAGTGCGGACAAAATCATGCCTTTAGACAATGTTTGCCTGCCAATGCCTGCTAGAGTGGAAGTCTGTGTTGTGACGTGTAGATAGCGCAATCGTAAAACAGAGGTTGTAGTGTCTCAGACACTTGGCAGTGTTCACCATTCAGGCTCTGCGCAAAGACGATAAGATGTGCGTAGCGTCGAGTGCAGCCGACGCTCAGGCGACTCCGGTGAAGCATACTTGCTCCCATGGCTTCGCGTGTCCGTAGCTGGGAGGCGAAGAGTCCTGCGAGAGTGTATTTCGCACAGGCATCTGTGCCGATGGTGTGGTTGAGCCCAGTAATCTGCTGCGCAATTAATCTCGCATGAGCTCCATCAACAACAAAATTACATCACTTCGCGAGTATGGTATCTTTACGTCGACGGCTTTAGGTACAGTGGTTCTTGCTTCCGCGTCAGCTAGCTCGTTGCTGGCCAAGCCACACTGACTGGTGTTGTGAAGTCGGGGCTCCGTGCAGCCACGAAGGTTCCATGGATGGTGCCATGCCAGGTGCCGGGAGAAAGAAGGGTTCCGAGCGACGATTAGGAGAACAGAAAAAGCATTTTATTCAAAAAAAGGTACATGATTCAGTTTTACAAACACGGCTCCAACTATCACAGCACAGTACATGCTAGAGTCTTTGCATGTCCGAGCGCCGCCCTTTTCACAGCCGTCCGGATCCTCTTTTTATGCGGTTTATTTCCCTCCTTCCCTCATCGAGGGAAATTCACTGGCCAATCACAAATGCCGATTCGTTCACCACTCCCAGTTCCCTATTGCCCGCAACGTTGCACAACCGCAACATCCCACTGTGGCCCATTGTTAACGACCCCCCTTTTCTCTAATCTCAACGTCCCACCGTTGCCCAATACAAGGAACCACGCGGCCAACTGTGAACCCGCTGTTGACGTACTTTCCCCGGAAGTCCTTAACAATGACCCTGCCATCAATCAGTGGCCTCTTCTGTCAGGATCGGGAGACCGGCCTTCGCGGTAGTCGGAGGGCTACGTTGTTGTCTTGAAGAGAACGATGAGGCGTGGAAAGCATCCGTGACAGCGGCATGGCTGCCGGTGAAGCATCCTTTGCTCGCTGGAATCGCCAGGTACAACAACAACCCGAATCAGTGGCCTCTTCGTGACGGTCAGAAGGGGCGACGTTGCAGTCTTGAAGTGAGCTGCCTTGATTGATGAGGCGTGATCTGCACCCGTGATAATCGCGTGTCTGCCAGTGGAGCACCCTTTGTTCTGGGGGATCGCTAGGCACAACACCCGGCACCCTTTGGAAGGTATTTATTTATTTATTTATTTATTTGTTCAGTTACCTCACAGGCTCCCGAAGGAATATTGCGTGAGGGGAGGATACAGGGAATTAGCGAAAATAAAGGAGTACTAAGGAATTATACATTGTCAGCGAGTAAACATGAAAGAACAACTATCTAACAATACAAATAACGCGATAAATGAAACAAAACGACTGTGTGAAGTAGCAAAAAAGGAGTAACAAGAAATTATACAAATGGTAGCTGGTGAAGATGAAAGAACAAGTCTCTAACAATGCTAACGCAATACCAAACAAACATTCAAACAAAACAAACAAAAAAACTATACAACTTCCCCAAAAGTATTTACTTTGGTGCGGAGTATGGTTCAGTCGGGGTGAATTATGGAAATAATATGCATAAGCGTGCTTTGAAGGTTACAGGGTCAAGAATGTCAGCTATGTCGCTTGGTAGGTTATTCCAATGCTGAATGGCACGTGGTAACGCGGAATAATTGAAAGCATTGGTTTGGCCAAAGATACGCTGGAAACTCAGATGAATATGCAGACGCCGATATGTACGAGATAGACGAGTGAGCGGCAGGGTGGATGGGCACGTGCTATGGACTATCTTGTGAAACAGACAAAGCAATGCTATGGTTCTTCGTGATTTAAAATATGAGAGCGACAAAGATGACTTAATGCTAGTCACGCTAGAGTCGCGGTGATAATCCCTGACAATGAAGCGGGCAGCGCGGTTTTGGACTGACTCGAGAGTCGCGATTAAGTAAGCTTGATGAGGTGACCAGATAGGGGCTGCGAATTCCAGTTGTGGCCTTACGAATGTCTGATAGGCGATTTGTTTGGTGAGGGCAGGAGCATCGCGCAGGTTACGTTTAAGGTAACCGAGCGTACATGATGCTTTAGCAGTTATTTTTTTGATGTGCGCAGACATTGACAGGTTAGGTGTGAGGAGAATGCCGAGGTGCTTGTATGAGTTGGTGCGTGGGACAGGGTTCTTATGCGGTGAGCAATCGAAAGCGGAAAATGTCCTTTTGCGGGTGAATGTTATTAGTTTACATTTATCAGTGTTTAGGGTCATTTGCCAAGAAAAGCACCAGTTAGTAATACGGTCAAGATCTCGTTGGAGAGCGACGTGATCGGAAGGTGAGCAGATTTGACGATAGATCACACAATCGTCTGCGAACAAGCGAATGGATGACGTTATTTCGGATGGCACGTCGTTAATTTAGATCAGAAAAAGTAATGGTCCGAGTACGCTTCCTTGTGGTACACCAGATGTTACATCACTGATACTGGAAATAAAGTTATCGACGACGGTGAATTGATTACGAAATGACAAGTCGAGACGGACGAGCGTGTCCACAGGGTCGACAGCCGCCTCGCCCACCTCATCGAAGCCAAGCAGTCCATCCTGTCGAGGTGGAAGACGCAGAGGACAGACAGAAAGCTACGCTAGAAGGTCGCCGAACTCAACAGCGAGATCGAGTCCCACAGCCGAGTGTTATGCACACAGCAATGGAATGAGGTTTGTAACGCAGCGGACGGCCAGATGCACTGCGGAAAGACGTGGAGTATGCTGAGGCATCTTTTGGATGCGACCACGACCAAGTCTCACCAGCACCACAACTTGGCCAAGATCATCCACAGGGCGCTGACCGAGCACGGGGAAGACGAAGTGAAGAAACGCCTCGACGACAAGTACCTCCCGGTCACTCCCACAAAGACGCACCCGGACTACTCAGGCGAAGCAAACGAGTGGCTAGATCGAGACATTGAAGTATGGGAAGTAAGGGTTGCCCTGCACGATCTCAACAGCAACTCCGCCGCTGGTCCCGAGCGCGTTACGAACAGAGCGCTGAAAAATTCTTAACGAAGCGGCGATCGATAACCTCACGGCATACTTCAACACTTGCTGGCGAGCCGGATCATTACCTCGGCAGTGCAAAGCAGCCAAGACCATCTTGATTCCCCAAGCCGGGCAAGCCACCCAACATTGAGAACCTCCGGCCGATCTCGCTTACGTCCTGTGTGGGCAAAGCGTTGGAGCATGTACTCATGAATAGGTGACAGAGGTACCTGGAAGATTCGGGGCTCTACCCAAACACCGTCATCGGGTTCCGAAACAAGCTCGGAACTCAGGACGCCATGATACAACTGAAAAATGAAATCCTCGATGACACTACCAACACGAAAGACAAGCGAGCCATCTTGGGTTTGGACCTGCAGAGCGCTTTTAACAAAGTGAGACACTCTGCGATTCTGGCCCAGGTGTCACGGCTAAACATGGGCAAGAGAACTTATGCGTACATCAAGGATTTTTTTGGCGGAGCGTACTACTGAAATCATCGCCGGTGACCTGCGGCTCCAAAAGAAGAAGCTCGGCAGTGTCGGGACCCCCCAGGCCTCAGTCATCTCGCCATTGCTTTTCAACCTTGTAATGATAGGGGTGGCCGAGCGCCTCTCACAAGTCGCGCGGGTCCGACACACCATCTATGCCGACGACATAACGCTCTGGGTCCCAGGAGGAAGCGACGGACACATCTAGAATACATTGCAAGAGGCGGTTGACGCTATCGAGGAGCATCTGGACGGGTCTGGGCTCGTCTGCTCCCCAAGCAAGTCTGAGCTTTTGGTGATTCCTCCGAAAAGGACAGCTAGGAAGACGAAAGGCAACGAACCTGCCGGAGAGCAAGACACAATAAATATCAAGACGAGCGGTGGTCACATGATCCCGGCTGTCGAGAAGATCCGAGTGCTGGGGATGATGATTGAGCGCAAACGAGTCAACGGCGAGACGGTTAACCGTCTGGCGGCCAAAGTCACCACGGCCATCCGCCTCATTAAGAGGGCGTCGCACAGAACAGCAGGCATGAAGGAAGAAAGCCTCACCCGGCTAGTGGAATCCTTCGCCATAAGCCACATTACATACATTGCTGCTTTCCACAACTGGAGGCAGTGCGAATGCAATAAGATCAATGCGCTCATACGCAAAGCGTACAAGGCTGCACTCGGACTTCTCGACTGCACAAGCACCGACAAGTTCCTGGCCTTGGGAGTGCATAACACCCTGGAGGAAATCGCCGAGGCGCAGAGGACCGCTCAGCTCGCGCAGCTATCAGAAACAAGAACGGGCAGACAAGTGCTGCGTGACCTAGGCCTGGGACCAAAGGAAATGGGACCCGAAAATACAGAAGTGCCTGTACCGGACGCAATTAGTAGACGGCTACAGGTATGTCCGGTGCCAAGAAATATGAACCCTGAGTTCCACAAAGAGCGGCGGGCGGCGAGGGCCAAGGCGCTCATCGATCTCCATGCCAAAGACAGGGGTGCCGTGTTCGTGGACGCGGCAGAGTATCCACATGACAGAAAGGCATTCGCCGCTGCAGTCGTCGGGGCATCGACCGGTGCAAGAGAACAGCGGCGAGTGTGCGGACTCGAGGGGCGCATCAAGCCGAGGAGGTGGCCATTGCTTTGGCCATCGCCGACCCCGAGTGCATGACTGTGCTCTGTGATTCTAGGACGGCAGTGAAAAATTACGCCAGAGCAAGGGTGTGTGTGAAGCCGCGCGTGTGTATCGTGTGGTCGATCTCGCGAGTGAAAGTCGGTGTGTGGTGATAAAGTGGTTTCCGGCCCACATGGGCAGTGATGTGTCGGATCGCGGCAACGCTAACCACAACGAGACGGCGAACGCGGCGGCGCGAGGACTAACCAACCGTGCCGCTGCTACTACAGCCAACCCGTCGTGGTGGTGGGAAACCAAGGACAAAATGACTTCCTACAATGAAATTGTGAAATGGTACCGACTAGAGCGAAGGACTATACCGCCACCTCATCCGGGCTTGACCCGTAAGGAGGCGGTTTTATACCGACAACTTCAAACGGGGTCGTTATTCACCCCGGTGCTGATGAGGCACGTGTGTCCAAGTGTTTATGAAAGTGATCTGTGTTGTGTGTGCCGAAAGGAAAGAGCCACTGCAGCTCACATCCTTTGGGACTGTGCTAAGAATCCGCATGAAGCTGCAACAATAACAACGATCCCGCCGCCGCTAGAGGCCGCAACGAGATGCTATGACCAAGATGTCCAAACCCAGGCCGTCCAGCAGATCTCGGCGGCCCTCGAAAGGCAACGACCGAGCAAAACCGGAGCGAGGCTGCCACCCCAAAAGAGGGGCAGGCGCGGTCGACCAAAGGGAGTAGTGCGGCCACGGCCGAAGTAGAGGCGCCACACGCCGCGAAGACGTCATGGCCGCGTCACGGTAACGCCTCCCTAACAGGGGAAGGCTAACCGTTCTGCAGGCGTTCACAACAAAATTTCATCACTCACTCACTCACATCCAAGATACTGTTAGGGAATCGATGTCTAAGCATGAAAGTTTAGCTATGAGACGGCAATGAGCAATGCGATCGAAAGCCTTAGCGAAGTCTATGAAAATGGAGTCTGTGGGCCCGTATCCATGTTTAGGAAAATATCCGTAGTCAATTCGAATAGTTGCGTTTCACATGATAGTCGTTTTCTAAAACCATGCTGATGTTTAAAGAAGAACTTGTTAGTTTCCAAGTGATTTGTTATGCTTAAAAATATTATGTGTTCTAGTAATTTACCGGGAACGCTTGTTAGTGATATTGGGCGGCAATTGTTAACAGCACCTTTATCGTCAGACTTAAAAAAAGGGATAAGTTTACCGACCTTACAGTCATATGGAACTTCCCCTGTTGAGAGAGACTGTTGAAACAAGCAAGAAAGGACTGTGCTAGAGGGTACTACTGTATATTTTAGGATTTTTGTGTCTATACTGTCCATGCCAGAAGAAGTTGACATTTTGAGGTTGTTGATCAGCTCAGCAACACCAGTGGTTGTTATATTGATGGGGGCCATTTATAAATAATCGAGTTCGATGGGTGTTGCTATTTTCGAGTGGTGTTCCTTTGTAAATACGGTGGTGAAGTAATTGTTAAAGATAGATGCTGAAAGCTCTCGTGCAATCGGCTAGCCAGAACTATCAAGTATTTGTGAAATGTCGGTAGCTTTAACGGGAGAGACCGTTTTCCAAAAATTTTTTGGGGTTGTTTCGAAGCAATGATTGCAGATCACAAGACAAGTACTTTTGCTTGGCTTGACGCACGGCATTGGAGTAGGCTACATCACAAGGCTTATGTTTGCTCCAAGATACAGGTGTGTCCACACGTTTGGCAGTCCTGTAAAGACGCTTCTCTTTATTTTTTAGAGTATAGAGCTTTACTGAACCATGGTTTCGATGAGTTAACGCGGAATGAAACCTTTGGCATATGCGCATGTGCTAATTCCATTACCTTTTCGTTGCACAGGCACCAATTCTCGTTCACTGTCCGCTTAGAAAAAGTTGCTAAGTATGATGACGTGAAGTTTTCGTAAGCATTGTTAATAGCGCTGACGTTTGCTCTTTTGTAATCAAATGTTTGTTTATTTTCAGGTTTCGTGAGCATGAAGGTGTACGAACTGTGAATTGTAATAACCGGTGGTGACTGAACCCATCCGCAATAGTGGTAGTGTTAACCCTCTCGGGCGCGGACGATCGAACAATATCCAAAATATTATTGAGACGAGTTGGTTGGTCTACTAATTGCACAAGTGAAAAATCAAGTGTTAGTTGAACAAACGCACAAGATGCACGTCATTGGCCCACAAATTTTGCCAGTGAATGTCTGGAAAGTTAAAGTCAACAAGAAGAAAAATGTCAGCTTTGCTACATTTCGATTGAATAGCGGTAGTTGTCGTGTAATTCGGAAATGAAATTGTGGGAGCTATCAGGTGGTCTGTAGCATACACCATATATTGTATCCGGTTGGGGAAATGATACGCAGACCCACAGAATTTCGAGACACCAAGGAATCGGCACAAGAAATGACGTGATATGTTTTTTTATGGCGAGCAATACCCCACCACCTCTTCTGTCGACCCGATCTCTGCGATAGATAATGTAAACATTAGAATCGGGTAGAATTTCGCCATATGCAATTTCAGAGCTGAGCCAAGTTTCCTTAAGTGCCAATATGTTGCATTCATAGTCATCTAAGTATGACGATATTTCATTGCGTTTAGGAAGAATGCTACGATTGTTAGTTAATGATATGGATAGGTGCGAGGGCACGATATGCTCATGTGGTGAATTGGGGCTTTTCTTAAGTGCACGTGTTCCCAGTCATATGGATAGGTGCGAGGGCACGATATGCTCATGTGGTAAATTGGGTTTTTTCGTAAGAGGAAGCTTTAGCTCGGGTGCTCCTATCTAAATACATGTAAAAGGAGAATTCGTTTTTCTAGGCAACCACAGCACCAAATTTGACGGGGTTTGCTGCATTTAAAAGGAAAACTTAAAATCTAGTGACTGTTGGTTTCGAATTTTCGATTTATGTCGTCAATTTATTATAAAAATTTGGCGAAAATCGCAAATTTTCAGAAAACGAAACTATCAAGTTTACAACTCCGTAACTCAGCAAGAAAAAATGATATCGCAATTCTGTGAATTGTACCTGATAGCACATCTAAAGCGGACAAAATTGATATGTTACACATGAACCTCAAAAAATGGGGAAATGTGCAATTACAACTTTTGCAGAACCCTCGTAAACAACGTAACAAATTCACGTAAGATGTAAACTGACGTAACAAATTTGTCCGCTTTGAATGGTCTAATGGATGCCGTTTACAGAATCGCGATATCTGTTCTTGATGGAGAGCTATTAGTTTATAAACTTCGTGCTTCTATTTTTTTCAAACATCTGAATTTTTGAAAATCCTTTTAACAAACTTCAAGACCTAAATCAAAATTCCACTTCCAACAGTCACTAGAATTTAACTTTTTCTCTCAAATGCAACAAATTTTATTAAAATCGGTCCAGGGGTTATCTCAGAAAAACGTTTTTGCGTTTTTTCATGTATTTGAATAGGCTGCGTCGGAGTTGGGCCCGAGCTAAAGCTTCCTCTTAAGTGCACGTGTTCCCAGTCTAAGCGGCGGACGCTGCATCGTATGTGTACACATTGTTATCGATTCTTAGTTTTTCGAGGGTTAGCTTAAATTGCGCGTTTTTTTTTGTTTTCAGTATGAGCTGGACAGCGCTGCCTCCCATCGACGCGTGGTGGGGTGTGTTATATGTGCGAGCTGTGGTGTGCTTTCGCAAGCCCATGCCATGTGGCAAAGCGTTACGCATCGCATAGTGGGCATTTATATAGGAATACAGCGCAGGGTGTATGGCGTGGTAGATATTCAAGTGAGGATATGTGTTTGTTTGAAATTTTCGCCACATTACGGCTTCCTCTCGCGTCAGAGCATTATGAGGCCGCAGTAGTGTTCCTCCAGAAGGGTGATAGTGTTGTAGTAGGATGTGCGTGTATATTAATGGTATGGGCTCGGAGTGGAACTGCTCGGCGTGACCCTCTCGCGGCTTCTGGTGTGCATGAGCTTGGGCGTAGGAGTGTGCCTGCTGATTGCCGCGTAAGCACTCATGGCCCGAAGTCCACACGACTTGTATGTATGGCGGGAGCTGGTGCCCCCCAATCAGAAAGCGATGTACAGCCCTGGAAATCTTGGCCCTCGAAAAAACTCTGCATGCCGTCGGAGAGTCCATCAGAACTATGACGCACTCACAGTGCGGTCTCGTCGTGATGGCTAACGCTATCGCTAGTTCCTCTGCCTCTGCAGTGCTCGCTCTGGAAACTGACGACACATTTATTTCGGCCCCGTGATTGTCGACTACGCTGGTGTCAAATGCAGTGCCTCTTGCGCTGATGGCCGCGTCTACGTACAATATATTGGGGCGGTTCTCATACTTCCTCTCGAGCGCCTGTGCTCAGAAATGTCGCCGTCCCATGTGGAAGCTCGAGTGCATGTTTCTGGGAATTGGTGAGACGTGCATAGTTTCCTGCATTCGTGCTGGGATTTCTGCCAGTGCGCTGGTCTTCCATGCGGAATATCCAAGACTTTTCAAGACGCAGTGTCCCGCTGTTGTGCGTTGTAGCCTTTCCTTCTGGTTTACCAGGTGGGCCTCTATAATCTCCCGTGCGTTGTTGTACAACCCTGTTTCCTAGAGGCGAAAAGAAACCATTCCGGGTGGGAGTCCGAGCGCCTGCTTATACGCCTTGCGTATCAGTCGGTCGAGTACCTGCACTTCCACATCGCTGAAATTTAACTAGGTTGCCGAGTACGAAATGTGGCTAACAACCACAGCCTGTACTAATTGGATCAGGTCCTGTTCCTTGAGTCCCCTCTTCCTGCTGGTAATTCGTTGCATCATGCGCAAGATTTGCGTGGTCATGTATTGTAGCCTCTGTATGGCGTATCCTCCACCCCCATCCGTTTGTAACTGTAAGCAGATGATACGAAGTCTGTGCACCTTTGGAATTTCTCTAGGAGCTATTCGCAGGTGGATGGTCGGTGCCTGGGTTGTCGATCGTCCTTGTGAGCGCTTCTCGATTATGAGAAGCTCCTACTTCTCCGGCGCGCATTGCGGTCTGCATGTCTCCGCGTATCTTGCTACGACATCCACTGCCTTCTGCAATGCCTCTTGTTGTTTTCTTATGAACCCTCTGACCATCGATATCGTGATGTCGTCTGCATACAAGGCATGTCTGATCCCCGAGATTTTCTCGAGTTGGGCTGGGAGTTTCATCATGGCCACGTTGGAAAGTGTCGGCGAGAGTACTGCTCCTTGTGGCGTTCCTCTATCAGGTGTGGCTGCTCGCCGTTACCTCACATTTTCCAGTTATATTGTGGCTGTACGATCTGTGAGGAAAGCCCCTCACGTAGTTGTAAGTTCGTCGGCCGCAATACGTGTCACTCAGATTTGCTAGTGTGGCTTCGTGCCCCACGTTGTCAAAGGCCCCCTTTAGGTCTAGTGCAAGCATTGCTTTCGGGAAGCACGGCGTTGCTGCATTCAGCACTTCCTCTTTGAGCTGCAGGAGCACGTCTTGCATTGGCAGGTTGGGCCGAAAACCAAACATAGTGTTCGGCATCAGTTGATGTTCTTCGATATGCGTCTGTAGCCTGTCTAAGATCACGCGTTCAACTAGGCTGCCGAGGCAAGACCTGAGCGAAATGGATCTTAGGTTCTCCAGGCAGAGCATTTTCCCGACCTTGGTATCAGCTTGAAGCGTAATCTCAGCATGCTTAAATTCCTGGGGAAGGTCCCTCTGCCCCAGCGTATATTGAATAGTTCAAGTATTGCCTGCACGGTTGAATCTTCCCGGTTCGTATCAACTTGTTCGTGATTCCGTCCTTGCCCTGAGCAGTGTTTCTAGTGAGTCTTGCGATCGCTCGGCGTCAGCTCGCAACGCCTTATGTGGGGGTCGAGGTCGCTGTTTTCCTATTGGCGTAGTCAGCCACAGGCTGTGCACCGAGTGTCGGCTGGCCAATATATATACTTTGTAGGGCATACAATAGCTGATCGCATGTGCCTCCGAAGTTGCGTACTACTTAGCTATCGTGTGCTTGCTTTCTCTCTTGCTCTGGGTCGGATCTTGCAGAAGTCTGAGTATGGCCCACGTCTTCGCAGTGCCCAGCGTTCCGTGGAGGGAGTTACAGAACTGGCCTCAGTTCTGTCATGCAAGTTGCTCGGCGTATCGCTCTGCCTCGTCCGTTACATTCGCGATGGGAATGTTTAGCTTCCGGTTGTGCCATCGCCTTCGCCATCTGCTTACCAGACGGTGGAGCTCTTTCCACACGTGTAAGAGGCGCGGGTCTACTGCCGGACTGTCCGTGGTGAGTGCTATCTCCTAGGAGTGTTTCGCCAGCGATTCCTGCTAATCGTTCACCCGGCCCTCCAGATCACTTATCGCTTTGGCTTCTAGCGTTTCTCTTTCAGTCCGGAACTTTGCCCAGTCCGTGATTTTGGTGGAGCGTATCTTTCTTTTCACGTGCACCGCGACGCTAGTATGAAGTGGTTGCTTCCTAGCGTCTCGTTAGTGTTTTCCCACTCGACGTTCCGAGGTGTAGACGCGAGCGCAAGATCGCGACATGTGTCGCGGGCCGTGCTGTTGCCTACTCTTGTCGGATATTTTGGGTCCATCACTATCGTGAGCTGGTGGTGTATGACGTTGTACAAAGTTGTTCCTTTTCTGGTATGTCTGACATTCCCCCAACCCTCGTGCGCCGTGTTGAAGTCGCCTAGTATGAGGAGGTCCTTTTGTCCAGATAGCTGCCTCGCTTGCTGTACCAAGTTGTATAGGGATCCCAGCACTTCCTTCGGCACGCTGTATATTTTAAGTACGAAAAGACTCACGTTTCCCCTGTGCTGCGGTACTATTTCCGTGAACACGTGATCGATTCCCGTTCCGCATAACTGTGGTCTATTGTAGTGAGGTGTTTGCTCGTGAGTGTGGCCGTATGTGCTTCTGCTGCTGCATGAGTGCGATACGCGGTGATTTTTGGCAATTTCCCTGTTTCCTGTAACGCTACTACGTCCGGTGGTGGGCCTTGTTTGGCAATGTACTGCAGCAGCGTCGCCCTCTTGCGAGTGAAGCCACGACAATTTCACTGCCAAACGGTGATCTCTTCATTTTGATCATTCTGTTTTCTGGCCATTTTGATCCTCTTGTAGCCTTTGCTGGAGGCCTACCTCTCTGTGTGGATAGACTCGTGGCTTTTTATGGCGTTGATCGTTTACCAGAGGGTGAAAACCTCGTGTAGTAGCGTTATCACGTGCCGGAGCTCGTCGAAACCCTTCTCCATTGGCGCATGTAGCTCTTGGATGGCTTTCACTCGGGCAGCGTCTCGGTGTTCATTTCCTCAACCTTCTCCTCCACTACCGAGGGAGTGGACGCGCGCTGCGGTGGGATGTTCAGTGTTCGGGCAAACTTTCTTGTGCTGGTGGCTTGTTTCGGCTTCGTTCCTTCTTTAGTTGTGCGCGCAATTCGGCTATCTCTAAGCGCAGTTCCTGCACTAGGGCCGCAAGCGCCTGTGCAGTGTTGTTCGTGTTTGTGTCTGCGTCTCGTGGTGGCTGTGCCTGTTGCTTGGCTTTGTCATTTTGTCTCTGTGACTTCGGGAGGCGGCGTTCTGCCTAGTTCACCGTTTGTTCTTTGGAGCCCACATGACTCAGGGTTTTCAACCTACTGCCTGACCTGGTTCTGCTCTTGGAGCTGGATATGCTGCCGCCTCGCTGTTGCGATGCCGCTCTGGGTCTGGACCTGGAGCCGTCCTAGATCGGTATCGCTGAATGCCACCCATGCTCGGTGGTTCCATCGTGGTGTTTTCTTCAGGGCCTCATCCCTGCGAGGCCTGTACCACAAGCGTGGCACGGGTAGCAGTCTCTTGACGCATTCTTTAGACGCCGTCGCATGATCGCCGTCGCACAACGAACATTTCAGTTTGCACTCGTGTTCCTCACTAGGCTCTGCCGCACCGCATCTTTAGCAGGTGGGTTTGCCCACGTGTGGGCAAACGTCGGTTCGATGCCCCTTTTTATGGCACGCGTTGCGCAACATACCTTGACCGTGTGTTGACAGAGTAGTCAGTGCTGTTCGCCTCCGTCAAGGGTGATGTACCTCGGCACCATTCTTCCCTTGAAAGTGATCAATGCACTCGCACATGGTCCTAGCATACGCGCCTGTAGAATTTGTCTTCTGTGCTCGTACAGGCCGCGCATGAGCTCCTCGTGCATTGTTCCCTGAGGGATGTCATTGGCCACTCCACGAGGTGAAGTCGCCGGTGGCGCGATGCATTTTGCCACTGCATACTCTTTGGTATCGAGATGCACAATGTTGATGTCTAGTATCCTAGCTGTCCAACCCAGACAAACACCGACAGAACCACTGAGCTACACTGAAACTCTACATAATTACATAAATAGCAGGAGACACTTTTACACACCGCACAAATCCCTTAACCGAGGAGATGCCGTCGCGTCGCGCCAGCTTCAAGCTAATTAATCTCCCCTATCCCTTATAATCTTCACCTCTTCCACACCACACAATAGCCCTCATACTGTCCCTACTGTGGTGCAAAGCCCACAGTATATTATTGCATCGGTAGTGCCCACCCCCTCCGGGTTACTTCCCTATTCCTTTACCTTCCTCCTGGGAGACTGCGCTGACCAGCTTAGACCCACTAGAGCAGCGACGGCTGATCTGGCGGGCACGCAGAGTGGCGCGAGAAATGGGGACCTGAACTAAAGGTGCCACCCTACGAGGAAGTTTCCCCACCTCATAAGAAATACATGTTTTTTTACCGCTCTCTCTCTCTCTCTCTCTCTGGCACGCGTAAACGAGAGAACCTAGCGCGACAGCTCTTTGCGCTTACGAGAAATGTTATCTGTGCTTGCTGCTGTCGCTGCCTCGGGCGATATAAATCCTGTTCAAGGGTAAGAATTATTCCGATGCTTCGTTTTTTCGTGGTGGTACAATTAACCCAATTGAAATGAGCTTGAAGTTCGTGGCTCAGGAGAGTATGCCAGGTTCGTGCCAAGTTCGTGCCAGGAGAGTATAAGATCGGCTGTCCGCGATAGCGGACAGCCAATTTTTTATGCGAACACCCCCTGGCACGCGCAGGCCTCTGCGAGCCCCAACCCACGGACCAGTCCGGCTTCTACCTTTGATATCCCCGTTGCCACTTTGGTTTCCTGGAGGTGCGGCCAATAATGCGAAATAATGACACGTTGTTTTCATTAGTAAAAACATGATCGAATAAATATGATTGCGTCGAGCCGCCAATTTGCGATGCTAAGTTCAGCACAACCACGCCCCGCGACTTCTGCCGGCGCGCCTAGGGGCAAGCGCATACAACGCGCGCCGAGAAACTCCTCCGTAGTACCTAGGCAGAGTCGTATTTTCAAAGAGCAAAACTCCCCACATATCCTCTCTCACACCCGCTCTTACTCACGCATGCGCGCAAACGTCCGTCGTCTCCGCAAGTTCCACTCCCCGCTGTACCTAGAAGCAGCTGGAAATAGGCACCCTGCACGGAGCGGCGGGCGAGGCGGACATCGAGGCACCCTAGCCGTTCGAATGTGTGACACGCCACGCTTGTTCCGCATGTCAACCCCCCCCCTCCCCTCTTGCCACTGTCGCTTATTTCTTAAGAGGAAACTTCAGCGCGGGCCTAACTCCGACGCGGCCTATTCAAATGCATGTAAAACGCAAAAACGCTTTGCTGAGATAACCCCTGGGCTGATTTTAATCAAATGTGTTGCATTTGAGAGAGAAAGTTAAATTCTAGTGGTTGTTTGAAGCCGAATTCCTATTTAGGGCCTGAATTTTGTTAAAAAGATTTTCAGAAATTCGCAAGTTCGAGAAATATAGAAGCACGAAGTTTACAAATTAATAGCTCTGCATCAAGAACAGATGTTGCGGTTCTGTAAACGGCTCCTATTAGATGATTGAAAACGAACAAATTCAATGAGTAATTTTATAACTTACATAATTTTTTTACATTGTGTACAGGGGTTCTGCGAAAACTGTATTTTCATATTACAAATCTTTTCTAAATTCATGTGTAACATACCAATTTTGTGCGCTGTAGATGTGCTATTAGATGCAATTCGCAGAACTGCGATATAATTTTCCATTGCTGAGTTACAGTGTTATAAACTTGTTAGTTTCGTTTTCCGAAAATTTTCGATTTTCGCCAGTTTCTAATAAAAATTTAGCACGCAAATGAAAATTTCGAGACCAACAGTCACTAGAGTATAAGTTTTTCTTTTAAATGCAACCAACCTCGTCAAATTTGGTGCTGTGGTTGCCGAGAGAAACGAATTCTCCTTCTACATGCATTTAGAAAAGAGCACCCGAGTTAATGCTTCCTCTTGACTCACATCTTTCGAGTACATGTGAAATAATTTAAATGGGCAACGCTTCTGTATTTCTCCGTTTCTGAGCATTTATTTGTTCTTGTAATTTCGCATTTATCTTCAACTTTTACGCACTGCAAACAATTAAATTCGATATTTACATTGCGACTTCGTTGCTGAATTCAGTGTTTCCTGCAATTTCAAGCGCTGAATGCAGCACTTACTAGCATTGCTGCATGAGCACTTTGCTTCTTATATTTCGGTAGGAGTTAAGCTGGGAGCCCGTGCTTCAACACCTGTCCAATAAATTCCAGGATTGCGCTTATTACATCAAACAAATGATAAATTATATTCAGTAGTCGATCTCGCAGACGACGGTAATTACGGTGAAAAGTGTACCATATGCACTAGCATACATGCAATGGCCCGCCATTCGTACCCATAGCGTTGGGAACGAAGTAGCCGTTTTCCAGAGCTTTAGTAATGAACATGCTTTTCTAGCTTTCTGGCCTCGAAGCCATCTCTATACACGGAAGCACAATGTTGAGCATGGGTGTCGAATTTTTAGCGACAGAGTGAGCAGACAGGAAGAGACTATATATTTGACGTTCAAGCTAGCTTGATAACGAGAAGTGGGACACGAGCGAGTGTTGGATTTGTAATCTCTGCCTCCCCTCCCCCCCCTCCACCCTACCCAGCTTTTGTTTATCATAAGAAGTCTAACGAATTGTTTTTAAAAGAATTTCATACGTAACCGCAACTCTGAACCACGCGTGCGCGTCTCTTGTCGGGTAACGTGTAAAAGTGCTTTAAAGCTCGCACCGCACACGCTAATCTCTCTGCTTCAGCCCATTCTCTTCATCGGCCCATTCAGCTACCCTGGGCACAAACGTGCTCGACTGCGCTTCCATTACATTGGCACCCATTCTGTAGCTCTAATGTTCTACCTGTTATCTAGCTGCCCTATGCATAAAATGAGGCCTCCTACTTCCGCTTTTTTTTCAGCCTAGTGATATTCCATCCTGACGATATTCTAACACCTATAGAATATCGGCTATCCTCGGTTGTTCTCCAATTCCAACCTCTGTCTTCCTCTCTCATAACTTTACCCCTAGCATTCTTCGCTCTATTGCTCGTTGCTTGGTCCTTAATTTATTCTCAAGCTTCCTTGTTAATTCTGTCGTGTCCGCTGCCGGAGCGGTGATGCAAGCAAAAGACTGACGCCACTCCGATGTAGCCACGAACCCAAAAAGCCCCGTGTTTATTAGACAGCCGCTTTTTATCCCTTTTGCTCCATGACGTCACAGCCTGCGCACATGAGTGCTGAGTCAGATCAGAACCGATAACACTACAAATTCCCAAGTTTCTGACCCACATATTGGCATACTCATATGCGTGTGTTTAAATTCAGTAAGAGACTCTAGATCATAAATTTTGAAGGGTAAACTCGCGTCTAGAATTACCCAATTACGCTGTTTACGCGCGATAATAGATAGTTTTAGTACTGCGCCATGACGATACGTACGCAGAACGCGAGTGCTTTGTGGAACGTGGGAGCGTGTGTCACGTTAGGGCTTTGCGAAATGCCTACGTACGTAAAACCTACGTAAATGCCTACGTACGTAAGCGGGCAAGCGTTAGACGCCGGGAGTGTCGGAGCGCATTGGCCGCGTCCGCCAGTACGTCGAACCGTCGGTCGAACTATAGACGCTGTTGATCTCGTCAACGTGATGTAACGAGTGGGCGCTTTCCCACTTCATCGAACTATATATAGGCCTTTATGAGACCCTACTTTTAATACGGATGAAATACACGAATCACATCGAGAAAAATAAAAACCGAGTACTTGCTTTCTGTGGCTGGCACGGTCATTTGCGACGAACAGCGCCAAAAGCAGGTCGAGCCTTTCGCGCAAACAGCACACACTGAACACCTTCTCAAAAACAAAGTTCCTATTTTGCTATGCATTCCCACCGTGCAAGGTCCGGGAATGGCTTCTGCGCGTTCACTTCACGCAGCAAAGCTGAATCGTAGGCCATCGAAAAGTACAGGCTTCCGCTGGTCACCTTTGACGCTGCCATATAGGGAAACTTTTTTCTCTCGCGCTCTCTCGAGCAAACGAGAACCACGAGAGCAGCACGCAAGGCTCCCTACGTACGCACGCAAGAATCGGATGCGTGCGTACGCAGCGGCTGCGTACGCATCACGTACCGTTCGTGTTGCGTTCTGAACATGCGCACTTTGCAGAACGTAGCGATCTTACGTACGCAACGCCGTTGCGTACGCTACGGAGGCAGTACTAAACCTGTCTAATAAGCGAACCCTTTGTGCCATCAAAGGAAGTTCGGCGAGGCTATCAGACCCGGCCGCCCAACGCAATTCCCATGCATGTGCTCGTCCAACAGCGACTCCACGAGCACCGTTCCCTGAGAGCCTGGTGTAGACAAGCTTTTCGTGTGGCACTAATTTCCTTGCCGAGGGGTAGAGGCAACAAGGGTGCTGTTCGGGAGGGCGTTCGTGTGTTGACAGCCCACAAAGAGAAGCAGAGCGGCCTCGTAGGATGCCCTAAATACAGCACCGCGCATGGGAGCCCAGAAGGGCCAGGAGGTTCCGATCACCGCACAGTCTTAGGATTGGGGGCTCAATCTCATCGCTCATAATCAATTGTCAAGATTGGAGTCTGGCATAATTAGATGGTAGCTGGCCCATGCCGTCGTCTAACTTATCCACGCTGAGGGCGTTGTTGAAAGGAAGGACTGCTTCTCATCGAGAACGAGGAATATGGGTTTATTTACAGTATCTACATCAGGACGTTGCAGTTCATGAGTCTAGCATGACTGCGAGAGAAAGTTCATTGAGCAACCGAACAACAGCGGTTTCTAAAAACTCGGTCCTCCCTCAATCCCAAGGTGAGGGAAACGGCCGTCCAGGCATCGTAACCAAGCCGCCTCTCTGCGGGACGGCTTACACAAACACACTTCCGCACAGGTTCACTGTCCGGAGGCGATGTCAGACTGACTTCGTAGAACTCTGGGCTTACTTCAGGAAAGGCGCCTTTTATTCCCCGAGCTTACCCCAGCAGCGCGCCGCCAGGTGCCCATTGTCTTGCGTCTTGGACGGCGTGTGGGAAGGGGCCTCGAACTACGTTCCCTCGGGGATTCCCTCGTTCACAGCAGACCAGGTTGGCGGTGGCGGGTTCAGGCACAAAGCCTGCTTCGTCGCACTCATCTTGGCTCCAGCGACGGAGAGTCGAGGACGCGCGTATTGTTCTCAACAAACAGTCGACTTAGTGACGCCGTGGCTAGAGGTTTGCGGTGACGTTCCAGGAAAAGTTGACTCCCACTGTCGCAACTGGCTGGCAAAACTTGCACGTCAGCGGACCGTTCTTAACAATAGTGGGAGAAGAATCAGTGACGCCCACGGCCGAGGGTCGCAGCTGAAGCATGCAGTTCGAGAAAGGAAGTTAGCCATGTACTGGTGGTGGTGGCCTGAAGGGCAAACTTCGGAAAACACGAGTTTCACCTCTCAGACGTCTGCCCGACAGCGACGCTTTATGACTTTATGAAAAAAGGCGACACAAAGATGCTAATCCTTGCCTTCACGGACTGAAGCACCTTTAGCGACAACCAATAGGGCGCATATTTCCGGCTTAATTTCGTCTTCGCGCGTCGCCTGGCGCGATAATCGCGTTGTCATCATAGGTCAAAATACGTAGATCATGGTTTCATTGCAAAGCATCAACAAACGTATACGCAACACATTTCGATTGGGCTCACTGCGTGGTAGCCGTGGAGCACAAAACGGAGCCGAGGACGTGGACTGGCTGCCGCTTCGGTGTATAGGAACAACGCGTGTGTTAAAGGGAAGCTGAAAGCTTTTCCAGAAAAAAATGAGTGAAGAGCAGTACGCCGTGGTTTTCACCCCTCTGAATTCGAATATCGCATCGAAATTGAGCGAAAGAAAGCGCAAAACTATTTTATTTCGACGAAAAGTGCAGCAGCAGACACGCCCAGATCGCGCGCCTCGTTTACGCCTGTGATTGGTCGGGCGCCTCGTGACGTCAACAATGGTGTTCGTCCGGACCGACTGCTGCCGCTACACATGAAGCATGGTGCAAAGTAGTTTGGTGGTGTTTTGCTGAGACGGTCATAGAAATTTTCGAGAGCTTGCGTTTCTCTGAGGAGTTCGGCGTTAAGTCCAAACTCTACGAGAGCGATTTTGCGCGCGACGGTGACGGGCGACGGCTTCGAGCGACAAAACGGGCCGTCGCTTGAACAAATCGCTCAATGTTGTCGCTCGATCGCTTTTTTCTAGAAATCTAGAACTCGTCGCTCGTCGCCCGGAAATGCTATGAGCGACTAGCTAATTGTGCGAAGCCGAAACTGGATGTAGATAACTCAAATACTACTGTTTGTCGCACGGAACGAGCAAACTACTGAATCTTAAACGTACAAGACTAAGAACCTAGTGCAAGACCTTCAGAAATATTTTGTGCTCCTTCTTCAGTAAAATACATCAACTTAAATTGATAAAGCATGCGTCACGCTAGTTTCGGCGCGTATATTGCTGCCCTCATACCGGGAAGTCGTCGCTAAAAGCCGTCGCTCGTGTGGCATTTGGCTTGCAGACGACGAGTGAACGCGACAGCCATCGCCTCGCTTGTAGCGCTGTCGCTGTCGCGTGCAAGATCACTTGTAAGGGGTTTATACTTGTACATACTACACGTACGCACATACTTGTACATACTACATGTACGAGCCGATTGCGAAGAGCCGGCCTCTCCAAGAAGCAAAAAATGCTGGTGCAAGCACTGCTTTCCACGCGAACGAAGGCGAAGTGTTAGCATCTTGTGTTGGAAATGTTCTTTTGCGAGTATGTTTTTTGCTAAGCTGCATTCAGCGTTCCAGTGAGTACGTTTCCGGGAAAACAACTGTAGTGTTATGTTCCTGCATGCCTCCTGGTAGAACGTAAGCGGTGATGCGATTTTCAGCATTTGTGCGCTGCCCCAAAGCTGTCGGCAATCTACACAGACGGTTTAAACGCAGGAAAAGTTTACCGGCTGTTGTAGCACGTGTAGCATAGAACCTTCATCAGCGCGCCATCCGCACGCTACTCGTAACCGGCGAATTTCGTCGGCTACGTGAGATGGTCGGTTTCTTATGTGTGCGAGAGAAGGGGGAGCGCAGCGTCTTGGCGTGAGCAGGCTTTCCAACACATGCAAATTTTAAGCTTGCACTGCGTTATGGTAGCTGCATGCAGGCTGTTTCACAACACACGTGCGAATAGAAAATTCGCGGCGCTTGGCGATAAAACCTGCGTCAAGGGTGGGCGATAAACATGCACCTTCCGTTCAGCGTGCTAGCACGAAGGAGAACCCAAAGCACGCATTATTGATAAACTCCGGTAGTAATCGTCACGGAAGTGGTTAGAGCACAGCACTGTTGTTCTTGAGCGCTTGAAGTTGTTTCGCTTCACAGCAGCCTCCCACTTAGCTGAAAGCTTCTTGTCTTGGAGGAACTAATGGAACATCGGAACATCGTCGCGGCCGCTGGTGTTCGTGCAAGCGTAGGCTGCACAGAACGCCGGCATGATTGGCCCACAAGTTCAATTGATGCTGCGCACGTCAACTACCACTCCTATATACACACAAATAAACGAATGTAGGGTCGAGCAAAGCAGATTAGGACGGCACACACGCAAAAATAAGCCCGGTCAGGCACGGTCGCGGAGAATGTGAAGGAGCGGAACACCAGTGTTGACGTCACTAAGCCACGGTTTCTGGTCTCCGCTCGCATCGTCAGCGTCAGCAGGAGCGCGCGGCGGTCGACGGGGGGCGCGCGGACCTACAGCGCAATTTTAACCTACGATTGCGTCGCTCCTAAGTAAAAAATCCCCCCCAAAATTTTTCCTTCATGGTTTATAAGGTTCCCGCATCTGTATATGAGCGCCATATTGAATTCGACAGACTCTTCAGCTTCCCTTTAAGCAGCGGAATCGGAATAAGGAGCTGGTCTGTAGCCGCCTCGGCAGCTCAGTGGCTACGGGTCATGCTGCAGAGCCCGAATCCGTGGGTCACGATGTCTAATCGCGATGGCCACATTCCGATGGGGGCGCAATACAAATATGCTCAGTAACGAGGCTTGGGCGCAGGTTAAAGGACATCAGACGGTCAAAACTAATTCGCATTCCTCTGTGTACTCATTCCAGACACGGTAAACACGTTAGCAAATAGGAAATTGCCCAGCGGGTGGCAAGACGAAGTGGGCTAGGTCTTATACGCATGCACAAATACCCAAGAAAGTGGACGGGAAAATGGTGCCGGTGGCAGCTCAATTGGTAAGAGCATCGCACTTCACGGCATCAAATCGCCGTCGCAGCGGCTGCATTTCGACGGGGACGAAACGGAAGAACGGCCATGTGACATGCATTTGGAACACGTTAACGATCCCCAGGTAGCCAAACTTCATCCGTAGTCCCCCACTACAGCGTGCCTCATAATCATATTGTGGTTTTGGCCCGTCAAACTACATAATTAAGAAAAAAGAGGGAAAGAGCATCCCACGCGTAATGTGAAGATGTGAGTTCGGTTTCCTATTGCGGCAAGTTGTTTTTTTCATTCACTTTCATTTACATCTGCTTTATCATTTCTAAACCCCAAAAAACGACTGCAAATAATTTACCTGATGCTTTCCTTGGTTTCATTGTCTACTGGCTCGAAAAACTGGATGATCGCCCTTTGATAGAGGAAAACGTTATAGGAGACTGGTTCAGGCAGGGTTCGGCACTCAAGGGCATAAGTGCTATGCTGAAGTTCTTAAGGGCTTTCTAATTGTGCGAGTGACTTTGAAAGCTTTAGCCCATAGCATCACGTTATTGTGTGAATTTTAACACGAAAATGTTTTAGACCGGGTCCACCATCAACTTCGTGTGACGGCTGTAACGTCGCTGCGAACCAGGGTTGCCAGATTATTCCAACCACAGGGAGCCAAACTGGCCTCCGCAGTAGCCAAAATTTAGCCAAAAGCGAATCTTTTGGGTAGCCCAAAAGTAGCCAAAAAGCTTTGCATTTTTGTGAAGTCATTTCTTAAGCATATTGAATTAATTTTTGGCATGAATACCTACATATTAGATTTTCCACACTTGACTACGCATGACCTCCACGCACATCGTCACGGAGGCCATGCGGCACAGAAAACAGATGCTGCACAAGCGCAAGAAGTGCAGAAACGCAGGCATGGAGGAAAATTCATAAGGCAAATGCGGTCTTCAGTGCAAATGAACTGTTTTATTTTTCCCAGAGTACCAAAAAATCACGAAAAGAACAACACACAAATAGCAGCGCGCAATAAACACGCTAAGCAATGGCATGCATTCAGGCGTTCGGTATTATTACTTACAGCTCATGATAATTTCGCTTAACACCACACAATGCACTAAATGAAAAACTACAAAAAATTGCAAAACAGTCTAACACAATAAATGGCGGTTGGTACAAAATCTGGTACGATATATAGACACAGAAAAGTATGCTATGACTAAGCATCATGATCTTATTGCAAAGTGGAACTGCTTGGTCCATACAAAATGTCAGAGCTGAAACGGGACCAAAATTCATGGCCCGGTTTAAAATCCTTGCAGCAACCTCCGTTCTTGGCCAGGCCAAACTTCACGTGGAGGAGCGCTGCCAATGTCTCCTTCGACATTTTATTTCGAAGGTTGGTTTTAATGAGCGAGAACTGGCTGAATACTCCTTCGACGGCGGCATTTGATACGGGTAGTGATAGCAAAGAGAGGAGTAGAGAGAGAGAGAGAAAAGAATACAGGAAGGCAGGGATGTTAACCAGTCAATAGTAGGGTTGGCTACCCTACACTGGGGGAAGGGAGAAGGGGAAGAGAAAGAAGGGAGAGAGAAGGTGTAGATACGTGTACGGACAGCACTTCAGTTAAAGTCGCTCGAGCAAACCAGAAGTTCTGAGATAACACAAAAATGCCTTCACTGCCTTCTGAGCTGGTGATCGGTCGGGAAGGTGCTCTAATATTGTCTGTTCACTCAGAGGACGATCGTCTAATTTCCTCAATGTGTCGGACAAATACTGTCTTTGTGCTTGAAATTGAGGACAATCGCACAATATGTGGTGAATGTTCTCCTCGCATGCGCGAACATCACATGCAGGACTATCAGCCATTCCAATGAGTGCTGAGTAGGCATTCGTGAAGGCCCCTCCAAGCCATAACCGACACAGAAGAGACGCTTCACGCCGGTGCACACCGGCTGGAGGTCTGAGTTGAAGTGATGGGTTTAGTCTGTGCAGTCTTGTGTGCCTTGTATGTACGGTATTCCACTCTGCTAAGGAGATCGTGCGTGCCAGAATGCCAAGTTGTCTCGCGGCGTCGGTCCTTGAGAGCGGAATGGGGACGCAGCGGTCTTCTTGGTTTGACGTCCGAGCTGCCTTATCGGCGTCATCATTACCAATGATACCGCAATGACCTAGTATCCACTGAAAAGAGATATCATGGCCTTTTTCTCTTAAGTGATGGACAAGTTCCGCGATTTCGCACGTGAGCTGATCGTGAGTTCCATGTCGGAGAAATGAATGCACACATTGCAAGGCCGGCCTTGAATCGCCGAAGACTGCCCATTTTCTAGGACTTTCAGTATTTATCACTTGAAGCGCGTCGCGGAGAGCCGCGAGCTCTGCAGCTGTAGACGTAGTGACATGGGAAGTCTTGAACCGCTTGGTTATTCTCTTTGCTGGTATAACTACAGCGCCGCCGGAACTGGTTGATGTAGTTGATCTATCAGTGTAGACGTGTGTGCAGTCACTGTATTTCTCGTACAAGAGAAGTAAAGTTAGTTGCTTGAGCGCTAATGATGGCAAGTCCGACTTTTTCTGAAGTCCTTGGACTGTAAGGTTCACTTGAGTACGGCGCATACACCATGGAGGAGTAGAAGGCCTTGCCGCAGGTGTGTAACCTGACCTGAAAGAGGCACGGTGCGCGAAGACAGTCGCACTGAATGTCGTGTGGGGCCTATCTACTGGGAGACTTGCTAGGTGGTGGGTAGGGGTCCGGGCGAAGTGTCTTATGTGCACACGCATTGTTTCAATGCTAATGTGCGTTCTAATAGTGAAATCTTGAGCCACTGCAATAACTTCAGTCGTTGACGCACTCCGCGGTAGACCGAGACATATCTTGAGTGCTTGGGCTTGGATGCTTTGGATTATGTTCAGGTTAGTTCTGCAGGTGTTGGACATGACAGGTAGGCTGTACCGCAGGAATCCAATAAAGAGGACCCTGTACAGTTGCAGCATAGAGTGTATTGGCACTCCCCAGGTCTTTTCTGCAAGGAACTTAAACATATGGCAAATTCCTGTCAGGCGTTTTTTCACATAATTCAGATGAGGGGTCCAGGAGAGATTTTGTCAAGGACCACCCATAAAAATCTGTGACTCGTGCTGTACGAGATCATGTGTCTGTCGACGGATATCACGTATGGAGACATTGATTTCCTGGTAAATGCCCCTGCTGCGCACTTCTCGTATGATATATGAAGCCCTTGTTCTCGAAGGTAGAATGATGTTAAAGTAGCTGACGTTTGAAGCCGCGCGCGAAGCTGCTGTCGCGTCACAGCCGACGTCCAAATGCAAATGTCGTCGGCATAGATGGAGAGCCTAACGGTGCCTGGCAGGATGTCGGTGAATCCTATGAGTGTTAGACTGAAGAGCGTTGGGCTGAGTACTCTGCCCTGAGGCACCCCACGGTTACTGTAATGCTGGGAGGTCGGGCCGTCCTCGGTAAGTACGAAAAAGGATCTCTTATGTAGATAGCTACTTATCCAAAAATATACTTTGCCGCCAAGTCCTACTGCCTCTAAAGCGTTGAAAATCGCTTCGTGCGTTACGTTATCGTACGCTCCTTTAACATCCAGAAACAGGGCAGCAGATAATCTTTTGCAGGACTTCTGGTGCTCGACGTACGTCACCAAGTCGATAACGTTGTCTATGGAAGAACGGCCACGCCTGAAACCGGCCACTGCATCTGGATATACCTGGTAATGTTCGAGGTACCATTCTAGCCGTGCTAGAACCATCCTCTCCATTAGTTTTCCGATGCAACTGGCAAGCGCAATTGGTCGGTATGATGCAATGTCTACAGGCGACTTGCCAGGCTTGAGCAGCGGAATTAGGCGACTGGTCTTCCATTCTTGGGGAACCGCACCTGTCCGCCAGGAGCTGTTGAACAGGAGCACGAGCACTTTTCGAGCCACATCGCCAAGATTACACAGGGCACGGTAGGTTATACCGTCGGGTCCTGGTGAAGATGAACGCTTGGACAAGGCCAGTGCAGCTTCGAGCTCGTCCATGGAGAAAGGACTATCCATGCGGGAGTCGTGTGAAATCGGTGAGTGGCGGAACGTCGATGTCCCAGCGCAACTAGTTCCGCCAGCAATCATCCTGCAGAAAGCTTCCGCTACGTCAATCTCACTGCATTGTTGGCGAAGGGTCAAAAACTTAAAAGGGTGGCGCTGCTGAGGGGTTCCACGGAGACCGCGAACAGTTCTCCATATGTGAGACAATGGTTTTCGTGGATCCAAAGATTCGCAGAATGATTTCCATCTTTGTGATGCAAGTTTGTCCATGCAACGCTGAATTTTCTTTTGAGTTCTTCTGGCCAACCTCAAGTCATGTACAGACTTGGTGCGCCTGTATCTTCGCTCTGCACGACGATGAATTGCACGAAGCTTCTCTAGCTCAATGTCGTATTCGGTGCGTGTAGACGTTCTCGGAAGCGAATGTTTCACAGACTCTAGGGCACCTTTTATGATGTCCTCTAGGCTAGTGGCCAAGTCATCACGACAGCCGTCTTCGACAATTGACTTGAACATTGGCCAGTCGATGCATTGCGTGACGGCGGCTAACCTGGAGTCCGTCAACCCTTCAACCCTTAGATAAGTGGGTAGGTGGTCACTTCGCCGCGTTTCAATATCCGGAAACCACCTAACCTTTCTAGTGAAGGAGCGTGAAACAAAGGTCAGGTCCAGGCAGCTACAGTAGGCAGTTCCACGTAGAAAGGTGGGGCTTCCATCATTTAACAAGCACAGTTCTTGTTCGGAGGCAAATGACACTAATCTTCTGCCTCTCGAGTTTATCTTAGAACTTCCCCAGAGATGGTGGTGGGCATTAAAATCTCCAGTAATCACTAAAGGCTGCGGAGTCGCTGTGGTGATTCGCGGTAATCTCTCGCAGTCCAACCGACTTGAGGGCGATATGTAGGCTCCAATTAATGTGAAAGTGAGCTTGCCTTTCTTCACTGTCAGACAGACGTATTGGTTTTCTTGGATGAGGCGACACTGGGTGATGGACATACGTAAGATCACGTCGCATGAATACGATGATCTTGCTGCATTCTCCGTGGGTGGCCGACATGAAGCATTCATACTCGGACAGTCTGATGCTATCTGATAGGGGCTCGCAGATGACGATGACTGGGAACTTATTCGCGAACACAAACTGTCGAAAGTCCGACATGCGTGACTTCAGTCCTCTGGCGTTCCACTGAAATATCGACGCGTTTCGGACTTCGTCATGAAACGACGGCTTCTGAAGAGCCATGATTTTAACCAAGAGCTGCAAGTACTGGACTCAAAGTGTCTAGCACCTGTAGTGCGCTTTGCGCAGACGAAGACTTCATGTTGGTAAGCATAACGCGAATGGCACTCATGAGCGACCGCAGAATGTTGATGACCTGGAGATCATCAGCCAGCGTCGCTTCAACAGTTGCAGAAGCCGTTGAAGTCGGTGCGTTTTGAGGTAACTTAGCAGAGAGTTGTGCCCTCGGTAGCTCAGGCCATTCTTCAGCACGGGCGAGCCTCTCCTCTTTGTTCGCTTTCCTTGTATCTGTCTTGGTGGCGCAGTGTGGAGATGTGGCAGCCCTTCTGACTGTAGCTGGCGTGTACGTATCTGCAGTTGCGGAATTTCTCGAACGTTTTAGGTGTCGATGCCGACGTCGCCGAACAGCGGTGGCAGCCTCTCGATGCGTTGAATTGTCGCGCACCATGCGTTTTAGAATCGTGAATTCCTTCCGCATCCGTGGGCAATCCTTTGATGAGGCCTTGTGAGGACCACTGTAGTTCGGGCACTTTAGAGCATGTGCGCTGCAGGCGTCTTCTGAATGGGACTCAGAGTACCGCGGGCACACTACGCTGTTCACGCAGACACCCTTCACGTGGCCAGTCTTGCAACACTTGAAACACTGAAGGGGCTTCGGTAGGAATGGTCGTACTGGGTGGCGGACATGTCCTACTTTGACGTGGGCAGGAAGGCTGTCTCCTTCAAACAAAATCTTCACCCAGCGTGTGTTTCCCAATATGGAAATCCTTGTAATGAAATTGCCTTCTGTCGTTGGCTTTATCAGCGTTGGCAAGTCGTCATTATGAATGGCAACGTCGACGTCATGAATGACGCCCGCAGTACCATCACCGCCTGTAAGGATCATTGATCGCACGTTTACCTTGTCGATATCAGTTATATTACGTAGGTGTTCTGGGGCACTGCGATGTAGCACATCAACGACCAGGACATTTTGCCGCGAGTTTATTCGCACGTTTTTAATCTCATTTGGTGCGATTCTCTCGAGTAAGGAAGAGAGGACCTGCCTGTTGAGGAGCCGCGAATTGGTCGCCCGGTCCACGGGCACAAAGAGCACAGTGTGCGGCCAGCGCAGCGGTGCACTCTTCACGGTAGAAGCACTTGGCGACGAAGATGCCTGCAGTAGTCTTCTTTTTGCTGATCTACTCATCACGACCTGGAAGTCATCGTCCGACGAGTCGTAGCTGTCCGAACATATCTCTGTGGCCTCGCTGTCTGTATCGCTTGACGCACTTCCACGTTTCCTGGACGCTAGCCGACCTGACGGCTGCACACCAGGAAAGTCCTCGGAGATTTCTTCATCCATTGCCGCAAGGAGGGAGCGGCAGCTCCCAGAAATGCAGGGAAACAAAGCGAAAAAGCGGGGACAAAAGCGCAAGCGTTCTATCAAAGAATCATTTCGTCAGGAGACAGGAGCCAGGAGTAGGGTTTGGAGTTGTGTAGGGAACGGATGGCTGTTGTGGCTGTGGGGCAACGGAAGAGTATATGTTCTCCGTTGGCGTTGGAGGAGGAGCGATTTGGGCAGGAAGGGTCCGAGCGGATTGCCACGTAGGCGCCATGCGGCAGGCAGGAAATTCGGCAAATTTCGGTTAGGTACAGCTCGGTGTTGCCACTCCGTTCTGGCGCCGCGGGTGACCGCGGCGCACCGTCAATGGGAGCTAAAGGCATCTCATGCTTAAAACGTAGGACGCCGATAGCTCACATGTGGAGACAGCAACAGCATATGTTCAATGGCGCGCGCGCGCGCGGGTAGCATTAGTTCGCGGATGGAGACGTGTTTCCTGAGGCCAGCTTTCTTAACTAAAATTATCAAACGGCCGCAATCCTTGAATTTTTAACATGCATATGTGTTCTTTCACATAGAACTTGCAAATTTTGATATTTTAGCAGACGCGCTCAATTTCTTGAACCTGCATTTTGATTCTGCATTTTAATTCCAGCGTGCTTTTCATTTGTGCTTAAATATTCTTACCCTTTTTTTTTTACACAGGATGTAGCCCAAAAATAACCACATAGCCAAAATTAAAATTCTGGCGCCAACTCGGACAAAAAGTAGCCCAATTTGGCTATTAATAGCCCAATGTCGCCACCCTGCTGCGAACGCGTAAAATCTGCTCCTTCTTGGCAGGGATGGCGCCACCATCTAGGAACGGTGAAGCGAAGTACTGCATCGTGACATCAGCGAGCGCCGACAGTGAGCGCTTTGGTAGTCTCAACGCCGCGGAGGCTTCAACGCGGTGTAGCCTGGGTTAGGCGGTGCATGATTTCTGCTGGGTGTCGACGCAGTGTCTGCACATGGTTTGTCTTTCGCGTCCGATTAGCCTGTGATGCCTCGTCGCCTACGGAGTACAGCTTAAACATGCATCAGCTGTGCTTAAATGACATATACTCCTTCGCTTGCGATGGCACCAACTCGGAAGACTGCTGCGCTAAGCGGCGCAGGAAGGCAATGACGTCGACGGGCGACTGTTGCTTTGGTCCGGCGAGAGATGCGCCAGCGTGAACTAGAACGCCTTCGCGCGTTCGCGGCGGCATACGCTGCGAACTTCCGTACGAGCATTCCTGAGAGCGCGTCGCAACTCAACTGGCTTCTCAAGACACTACGGTACCGGATCAAAAATGATCGTACCTTCGCCGAAGCGACTGGGCAGCAGGACGCCGCTCGCCAAGAAAGCCTGCAACACGGTCTCCGACTCGCAGATCATGCGCCTTTCGCTGCAGCGGACCGTGAGTTCACGAAGCAAGCATGCAGCAGGCTTTGTGAAGACACGGTCACTTTCGTGTGCTACCGATTCCTATGAAAGAGGGGTCAGCCATACCTTTTCTCACTTTATATTTTTTCTTTGTTTCCGCCATCACCTTTGATTCCCTTGAGCCCTTTCCCTAGCACAGGGCAGCCAGCCGGTATTAGCCCCGAGAACAAACGCGAGCGGCGCTGCGAGCGCCGCTCGCGTGACGTCAGGCCACGGACTCACGCCTGTCGTCTGCTACAGTTCGGGCGTTGTCCGGGCGTTTTCTGCGGTGTTTTCGTTTGTTCTCCCTCGTTCTCTCTGCTTGTATACTTATGGTGGTCATCTCAAATATATTTTTACGACGTCTTCCTTTGCGAACATTTATTCAAAGAGCTAATTTCTTAGACAACAATGCAGCTCTCGAAGGCAACGCTACAGTGCCAGCCGAAGCGACGCAGACCAGCCCGTTGCGGGTTTTTCATACGTGGATAGACAATCGTATAAGCATAGCCTATAGGAATCCAGTTATGATACCATACCTGCCGCGGTGCAAAAAGTATGTCACGAAGCTGGCTATATAAGACTTCTACAGCAGTTTCGTTGATTTTATTCCGCTAAAATGGGTTTGCTCACGACGAGTAGTTCATGGTATAATATCGAATTTTTGCATTTCCTCACAGAAACACTCGGCAGTAGCACGGGGACTTAATACTGGAGCTTAGGTTCTACATGCCTCACTTGCTTCTTTAACTGCTTGTCAACATTAGGCGGTTCTTCACGGGTTTATTTTTCTTTAAGCGGCGGAAATTCGAAGTAAAGTTAACGAAGGCTTACAGCTATTTACAGAGTACAAATAGGAATGTACCAATATATATTCCCTTTTCCGTGCTACACGTTCAACTCACCTCTTTAGAGCGCGTTTGTTAATGATTAATAGTGTATGTTACGTTCCTCTTTTTTTGTCTATTAAACCAAGTGTATATCATTTATTTATTTCAATGCCGCAGTGTGTTTCGCATTGTGATTGTGGAAATATTTCAGTGTTCTTTAATATACTGTATAACTGCAATGTTTTATGGCCCCTATATAAATGTAATTTATATGGCGCTTGATGTGTTACCCCATGGAGCCATATTGTACCTAAGGGGGTGAGGTTACCTCAAGCCGCGTCTGTGCGGCTTTTTCCCCTCATTCACCTCCATTTACCACTCCTCTGTACATGTGTCTGTGTAAATGGAAATTAATAAATCAAATTTAATCAAACTCACTTGAGAAATTTCCTGGTGCTTGTTGCTTGAGGAATATACATGACTAATCTGTTAGGCGAACTGACACAGGCTGCTCGGCCCAATTTTTTTAGTGAAGTATGCCTGCTGGACCGCATAGCTGCAGCCAGAAAGAAGTCGAAGCGTCAATGACTAGTAGTATGGGACATATTGAAGATATTGAAATTCCCCCGGTGGAGGGTCAGAAATCAAGTGAAAGTATATGGAAGGCTTGTGGTGCTTTCTTTATGAATGTTTGCGATTGGATTGGAGCAAACTTAATTTAGCCTGCAAGGTTCTCTTTTATGTACCGACGAAGCGAATAGTTATCCGTTTGTATAGGTAAATAACGCTGGATCGAGACATGGTGAGACAGAAGGTGCTTGAATTTTCCTTTTGTATACAGGCAATCTAAGCTGCGGTGTAGTAGCTCGAGAATACTTTAGCCATTCCAGTTGGCGCTGTAAAAAATGCGTTATGGTTTTAATTTGAGGTTGTAGTGAACTGATGGGTTTCGCGAACATAGCGTGCCTGGCCATACGGACAGTCGATTGCTACCGTTACGTGATCAGGGGTGTGCCATATTGTCGATAAAAGCTACTGAGGGCCACTATGAAACATTTCATCACTTTCAATTGAGTGCCTCTCGATCTTAACAACGAAACTTTTCTCTCAGGTGATTGCTACTATGGTGTTTGTGAATTAACTATGTAAATACTCTACATGACGTACCGTAGTGTTAGCAGCCATGAGCAATTCGTTTTTTGGAGGCCTGTTTCAAAAGGGGATGAAAGTAGCAGCAAACTTTTTCATAAGAAATGCGCGCCTAACTATTTTTTTACGCATTATTGAATGGCCATATTTGAATAGAACAACACACCAGAGTAATAGGAATCATGATGACAGCTTCGGTGGGCAGTGTCTTTCTAACATCGGATAACATGTTGACGCCAATTACCAAATTTTTTTTCCACGTAAAATGCAATGCCTCTCATAGCTAAATACTAAAGGAATGTTAAGTGTTTAGCGAAGCATCATACACAACTTCGCGCGTTGAATATGCAGATATTCTTTTTTTAGTCAAAATTTACCGATAGACACGGCGCATTGCAAAACCTAATAGACCCCTTTAACGCTACTTAGCTTGCGATATCCAAGCCGCAAAGTTTCTCGACTCACATGCTTTTGAAGAAGAAACTGTGGTTAAGGTATGGCAGCTGAAAGAAGCCGACGTATTCTTCAATACGTACGGCTCGAGCCACCCATACCCCAAGCATACACGAAGGGAACGAGCGCGCGCGGCAGCCGAGCGAGCCGGAGCGAGCGGCGTCCTGGCCGTGACGTCACTCGCGAGAGGGCGCCACTCCTAATTCTCGCCTCTAATACTTACACTGGCTAACCTCCCTGTCTTCCCTTTTTTCCTCTTTCTCTTGTCTGTGGCCTTCACATGATTGCCCGTGATATTTTGTTTCGATCCCATAATAAAATGATCTGAAAGTTAAGGTTGACATTTGTTGCAGAACACTGATCGCTAGTTCTGCGCAACGAAAGCGCTTTTATCGTTTCAGCGAGAAACTGCGCTTTCAAAAATTCCTTTGGATACTTTGTACACTTCTGGACTATAATATTTCAATGTCGTGGTGTACCCGTAACTGATGCATTCAATGCACTGTAACACGGCATCTTAGTTTTTGTGGAGACCTATTATTTCTTTTCGTATGAGGAGTATTTCGCTAGACCAAATTTTTTTGACATAGTAGTTTGTCTTGAGGAGGTTTTCAGGACTGCTTATTTATTTAGTAACGTTGAAAAATCTAAGCAATACAGTTGCAGCGCACCAACATGTCGAACTCCACACTGTAGTAGAAGTAGTATTCTGCGATGAACTGCACTTTGTTCAAGTCATCTTACAAATATGAATTGGATGAAAGACTTCAAATACCCAGACATTAACATTGCCCTTCTATTCTATGCACTCTGAAGTTCTTCACCAACTGCTCTGTCGCCTATCTAGGGCACTTCAATATGTCAGTTTGCAGCACGGTATAGGAGATTAAATGAAGCCGCACGCTGTCCTAGTCGGCTTACGCGCCAATGCGGTGACTTCGAGAACACCCTCTTGGTGTACGTGGCAAAATCCTTTGTTTTGTGGGTGAAACAAGAGCTAATGGCTAATTGTCATTTATCCCGACACCTATGCCACTAGTTCTTGCAGGCATTGCAATGACATCGCTAGCCTAGATCATATGCTCTGGCGTTGCCCCTCGTTACGAGGCACAGAAGAAATCAATGAAGACAAGTGGCTCTCCGCTATCAAGAGCCCTGATGCCGGGGTGCAACTATGGGCTGTCCAGAGGGCCCACGATGCGGCGGTCGGGCAAGGCCTGGCTGTCCCAACGTGGGAGCGGCCCGCAGCGCGCTGAGTCGCGTACCTCAGGACCTTATTAAAGTTTCGCATCCATCCATCCATCCATCTCTGAGAAAGATAAATAAGTACTGAAAGCGGTTGGGTATCATTCAGGTGGTGGAGTTTCTCTAGCAGGCTGAGGCGATCATAAGTGAGAACCTCGAAAAGTCAGTGGTGGTTATTGCTGAGCAGTTTCAGATGGCGGAGTCGACGTTCAGGCCTTCTGTGCACGAAGCCATTGGGCGTTACTGCTGGCTAAATGAATTTGCTTGCTCCCGCAAGGCTTGCGCTAACCAAGAGGGCGCGGCTACGAAATTATGTGGCAACGTCACCTTAGGTGTGGCGTCCTAGTTCATGGTGACGTAGCTGCGACGGTTGCATCTAACCGTTTCATCTTTGTCCTGCAGCTTTCCTTCGTTCTGTTGTCCTCCGTGATTTGGGTTGCGTGGACCGTCTGGAACGTGTCAACTTCGCGCAGGCCAACCAGACCATAGCGCAAGATATGAAGATCAATGATTTGCACGTGCAAGATGGACTTCGCGATTCACGATGGAACTGCAGGACACGTAATTGGTGCCTGCACATTTGCACGGCCAACATGAACCGCCATTTCACAGCACCTGTATAACAACCCCCCCCCTTGGGGCTACGGCTTCAGTGGGCATGGCAGCGCAGCTGCGATGGTGGCATCTAACCCTTTTCGCCTTCGTCGTGCAGGTGCGACAATGTGGTTTATGCTTTAGGTCTAATGACGCGTTTCTGCTAGTGCTGCCGTGCGTTGACTCTGTTGATTCTTTCTGTTCTGTGTTGATCTGCATCGACATGGCATTGTAATTAAGCGAACTGCTACTGTTGTGTAGCGACGTAGAATCACATCCCGCACCTGACAAACCAGATTGCCAAACTACTTAGACACAGCCGCCGATATTAAAGATATTAAAGAGGGACACGTCGTTCAGATAGATCAAAAGCTCGACGTAATAACAGCCGTCGAGGCAATGTTATTTTACATGAAGGCTCACTTGCAAAAACTAGACGAGTCAGTCGAACATTTGGAAAGTCAGAGCGGACGAGCAAACATAGATGACCCACTGGAAACAGAGGGACAAAGCAGGGATGCCCTAGCAACAGCTGTCAACGACAAGATAATTAAGAACACTCTTGGCCTGGAACCAGTTGGTATTGAGCGGTTCCGTAGTTTAGGTAGACATTCAAGGAATAAAACCAGACCAGTAATACTCAGGCTTCTTGAAGCTAAGCAAAAGATTCCCGTACCAAGGAAAGAATACAAGCTTAAAGGGTTTATTTAACTTGTCTGCTGGAGAGGACTGAATTCAGCCGCAAAAATCTGGGAGGCTAGAAGGAAACTCTAAGATAGTGTAAAACCCAATCGAGAGACACCAAAAGGTCTCCATATCATCTGATAACCTCTACATTAACGATAGCGTCTTTGTTTGGGATCAAGATAAAAATGAAATGGTGCCGCTCCAAAAAAAGAAGAACAGAAAGAAATCGTTTGCCAACCCGAAATCACCCACACTCGCGATCCTAACAGTGCTCAACATAAATGTGAGAAGCATTGCTACTGAAACCCAATCAAGATATAGTGGTCATCAATGAAGCCTGCCTCTCCCCAGATGTCTTCAGTCACGAAATATCTCCAGCAGGGACCTCCTTTATTCGTAAAGATAGGCTGTTTCGTGGATGGGACGTGGCGCTGCTTTCTTAGAATGATATACCATTGGTTCCACTTCCTCAAGACTCCATTGCGAAGGATGAATATTTGCAAAATCTTGTACAACGACAGCTGCATATTTGCCGGCTGCATTTATCGAAGCCCTACTAGTGGATCCGAAGCCGTGCTTACCTTGCGTCAGCTTATTCGGAGCCACGTTCCTGACGGCAGAGTGATCCTCATGGGGACTTCAACCTGCCTGACCTGAACTAGATTACCATGCACTACACATCGACCGCATCCGCCGCACTCACGGATCTAATGCCAAATTTCAACCTTGACAAGGCAGTCGACCAGCCAATCCGTTCGCAGGGTTCTACGAATTGCATACTCGATCTCATGCTCATAGATGACTACTGCCCACTTCACACGATGAAGATATCAATTGTCGGCGGTATATCGGACCCCGACATACCTAAATGTGCTCTTTCTCTCTCTCCCCCTCTCTCTAAAAGGTAGCATAACGAAACTGAACTTGGAGCGAACCGTCCTTGACTTTCGCAGTGCAGATAATGCCGGTGCTCTTACTCAGCTGCGGCGCGAATTTGACGTTTCCCGCCAAGCAGCTTCTAAAACGTGTTGTAACGTGAACACTTCAGGGCCATCAATTTAAGTCGATCGTTCTGCACTGTAATAACAACTGTACAACAATGTTTATCCCAATGCAACGTTGCAAAGTACAAAAAAAAGCCCATGGATATCACGTGAGGTCCTTCAAGCGAAGCGTAAAGAGAATTAGAAATGCTATTAAAAGAAAAGGGGACGACTCAGTCTCTACAGGATAAACTGACCTCCGCCCTCGTCGACTTCAGAAGCTAAAGCACGCAAAACATCACTACTTCAGCACTACATTGATTGACTTCATTACTAACAATCCACCCGGGTTTTGGAAATATTCTCGCCCGTGTTCAAGTGTGTCACACGAACGCTCTCTAGAAGAAAAACCACTCGACGAACACATTTAAAAATAGATTTTTTTCTCACTTCTTACTGCAGAGAACAGCTTACTTCCCTTCCTACCCTGGCCTCCTAAAATGATAGATTCATTAAGCATAACTGATATCGGCGTTCACAAGTTACTGCTGAACCTTGGCATCAAAAAACTAATTGGCCAGATAATATACTTAATGAATTTTTTTAAAGAAGGATGCGAAATGGTGTAGCCAATACCTCGCCATTATATACAGTAAGTTACTCTCATCCACACGACTACCCTATGAGTGGAAAAAAGCGAAGGGGATTCCTATACATAAACCTGGTGAAACCAACGAACCTTCTAATTACAGGTCAATTTCAGTTATTAGTGCATCTTGTGAAACATTAGAAAATATTATTTTCAAATACGTCACTGTATTTCTCGAGCTAGTATACATATGAACACCTCAACAACACGGCTTTAGAAGTGGTCTCTGAACGGTCACACAACTAAGCGATGTAGTGCATTACCTCGCGCTGAACCTAAACAACTGAACCCAGAAAGACGTGATCCTTCTAGACTTTGAAGCCATGTTAAATTAGACGCAAAACTTCAGGCTACGATCGCGGATGGTCAGATTACTACATGGATCAAAAGCTTCTGGTTGCATCGTACACAGTCTGTTAGTGTTGATAGCATTCTTTGTAAGTCTGCAGCGGTCACCTCAGGAGTCTCTCAAGGGTCAGCGTTGGGCGAATTGCTTTTTAATCTTTATTAACAACATTACTGCTTGCATTAAATGTGACACTAAGCTTTTCGCTGATGATGGTGTTATTTAGAAAGACATTGGGAGCCACGAAGACCACTTAATATTAAACAGCATTCGAATCAGCGTACAATTGGCGCAAAGAATGGCAAATGTCTATGAACAGTACTCAAGCTATGGGTACATCCTTTACCACAGCAGTAAAAACAACAAAAAAAATCGGAATTTTTTTACGCTCTTGGTTGAACCTGTCTGAATAAAGTAAATCACGGCTAATACCTAGGTCTGACATTCACTTCCGACCTTTCATGGAACTTACACATTGATAACATTACCTCAGTCGCAATACGCAAATTCTTTTTTTCTTAGGCGATGTTTGCGCCTTGCACCGAAGCACACCAGGCTACTTACATAACTTCTACTCGCTCTTAGCATAGGCTAACATCATCTGGTTTCCGCATGCATTAACTAACATATCACAACTAGAAAAGGTGCAAGGAAAAGCTGTGTGGTTCATCTTCAATAAGTGCAAGTCCTATGACTCCGCTAAAAACCTCTTGGCTGATGCATGCCTTGAAACACTATCCGTTAGGGCCAGAAGGTAACGTTCAAAATTCATCTACCAACTAATGCAAAGCAGTTTTAAGCTAGGCTGAGCCAAGTGTATCACTTTGTCGATGTCACGTCCATCGTGAAATAAGCAACTGTTCACACTAAACGGGTACAGCGGTCACAATAACACGGTCAAGTTCTCACGTTTCCACAGTGCGGTCAAAGAATTGGATCTTGTCATCCCAGAAATAGCTGTCTCCCTGTCACTTTGATCATTCACGAATATTTCAAGAGACATCAGACACAGAAGACGCCGCTTAACACACACGAATTTATAAGTAGTAATACTTGAGTTTCCTCTTGCACATACTGGTTATGCTATGTTCAGACTACGTTCGTAAGGCGCCGATTTTTCGTAACATACGTAAGCGGAAGCGCAACAAGCGATGCGTCTAGTTCAGACTGCGAACGTAAAGGTACCAACGTGCGCAATTCTCGCAAAAATCGTGGGTGAGAGTGTTAAGGGGTCGGCAACATTTACGACTGTTATGTTACGACCGTTGCGACACAGCCAATGACCGATAAGCTTTCGGCTTTCAATAACCGGTGACGACACTTCCGTCCTCCCGTCTGCAGACAGCTCCGGGCACGGGAAGTGCCATTCCGCCATTCCGTGCGCACGATTGGCTGTGTTCGTGAAAATTTTTGCAGTGCGCCTTGCGAGACTGTTTTCAGTTCATCTGGTTTATCCGCCGAGGAAATCGATGACCGCAGATGCGTGCTCCGAACTTCGATGAGTGGTCTCAATAGGTTTTCAAGGAAGCGGAACTGCTGGGGCGACATGCGCATGATGTTATGAAACATCGCAGCGTCACCAACTCGGAGCTTGGCGAAAAGGTTGTGAAAATCGCCGTCCACGGCCCTGTCGAGAAATACTTGCCGCACCCAAACCCTTCTGCGTCGCCTTCGTCGTCTTTGGGCGATTGAATACATGACTATAAGTTTGTTTTGAGCGTGAATTTCTTCTATCTCGGCCAGCGCTCGCATGTTGGCAGGAGCCATATTGGACCGCTGGTGACGTCGATTCTGCAGCTCCAAATTTGATCGGCCTGTTGCAAAAGCCGTAATTTAAGCAGCAGTAATTGTGAACAAAGGTGCCGGCTTAACTGCCGTAACGTTTTTTACAGCCGTTACGTTCGATACGCCAAAAGAGCTGTTACGCGCGTTACGACCGTAGTGTGAACATAGCATTACTTGTACACTGTTGTCTATACGACTTCTGTAATTCTACGAGGCTGATTTATTAGCTCTTAGTTGTGAAATTTTTGTTAATACCATATTTGCTATTAAGTAGTTTTGTTACACTAACCAAAAGTATACTACATCAAATTGTCATTGTAATTTTTACAGCACTGAATAAACGTGTTTTTCTACTGTAGCATGCAGTAGGAGCTCTGTAGTTCCTTAATTCTGTAAAATTGTATATGAGAATGCGCCCCTGCTTTGGTCTCCTAAAGACTGGTAGCATCGCAAAATAAATAAGGAAATAAATAAATAAATGAATAAATAAAAATAATACCAAGTTACAGCTAGTATATATTAGAGGGAGTCTAGCAAGAAACCACACAATGTTAATATCTCGTTAAACGCTGATGCTGTGGAAGCGCTGGCCGACATCAACATGCAGCATGTGATCTTGACATACAGCTTGTGTAAAAGTCGAATCCAGTCATTAATTGAGGCTAAATATTGCGTTATTGAACAGTCTTGGGAAACAGAAGTATCTACGAAACATTGCTGTCTGAAATATGGCTTACCAAATCTTGTATGTGTGACGAAGAAGATCGGCACACGGAAAAGCCCCGTTGCCATCGCGTGGATCGTACCCAGTTCACTCTCTGGCTGTGCCTTACCTGCTGGTGCTAAGTTTGTCGCTGCTGCTCTACGAGCCGAATAAATCCCCCTTACAATTGGTGGAGGTTCTGGGTACAACAGGAATTCTGAAGCTTCGCAATCGGACACTACAGCCCATCTTCATTATGCCGGAAGGAGGACTACCACAACCCGCTGCCCCGGCGACTACCATGGTATGCCCCGGCCCGTTGCGTCAACGCGACCCACCCATCTTCAGCGGTACCGAAGACCATGACGTAGAAGACTGGCTCGCTGACTACGACCGGGTGAGCATCCACAACCACTGGGACGATACCAAAAAACTGAATTACGTATCGTTTTATTTGAGCGGTGTCGCCAGCGTGTGGCACCGCAACCATGAACGTGATCTCACGACGTGGCCAGCCTTCAAAACTAACGTGACGGAGGTATTCGGGCGCCCCGCGGTTCGCAAGCTTCGCGCCGAGCAACGTTTGCGTGGCGGTGCGCAACAGTGCGGGGAGACATTTACCAGTTATATAGAAGATGTTGTCGACCTTTGTAACCACGTTGACGTCACAGTGGCTGGTGCCGAGAAGATCCGCCATATCTTAAAAGGCATTGACGACGACGCCTTCCAGATGCTGTTGGCGAAAAATCCGGCGACAGTCTCTGAACTCGTCAGTCTCTGTCAAAGTTTCGACGAACTACGCAAGCAGCGCATCGCCACCCACCAATATCCTCCTCAGGACACTTCAATGTCGAGCTTGACTGTTGCCCCGTATAACACTTCGCCGCTGCTACAGATCAAGGAGTTCGTCCGTGAAAAGGTAGCTCGTCAGCTTTCTCTTATTCCAATTACACACGGCCAGTCTAGTTCTCCATTGGCGCCCTCTCTCTAATCTGTCATCAAGGAGCAAGTAGTCGACCACATTTCGCCTTCTCTCCAGCAGGCTCCGACTGCCGCTCCCCCTGACGTACGCCGAAGTCGCTGCAAGGCCTGCACCACAGACCTACGGTCCCCTTCGCCCGCCTTTGCGCCCGCAAGTATCCCCTCCAGTGCGGCTACTGGTGCAGTATGCACGACCTCAACACCACTGGCGCACGGAAGACAATCGTCGGATTTTTTTTTTGTTGTGGCCGTGCTGGACACGTGACACGTCACTGTCGCCTGCAGCCGCCGAACAACCCCAACAATGTGCGTCCATATGCGGCACGTTTCCAAAGGCGCCGCAACTATTCGGACACCTTTGAATCTCCTCCTGCCGTCGAAACTGCATTCTCCGCTCGCCGTTCACCTTCTCCTCGCCGCCGCTCCCTTTCCCGCCTGCACCGGCGGCGGAACCAGAAAAAATAAAAATCGCAGTTGAGGAGGCGATAACTGCGGTGTCAGCGAAATGTATAGGGCCTCAAACTTCCCCGAAAAAACGTTATTGAAGTTGCAATAGAAGGAACATTGACGTTAGCGCTTGTCGACACCGGCGCTGCACTTTCAGCGATAGACGCCCGTATTTGTATCCCTGTAGTGATAATTATATGCTCAAATGCTTCGTGCACCCGGTATCTCTCTCTCTCTATCTTTGTGTTTGAGCGTGCATGCTTGCGCGTCTGTGTATATGTGCATGTGTGTGTGACATTTTATGGCAAACATCCCAGATAGTGCGCTCAACCATCTGATTTCTTTTTTTTTAAATATGAGCAACGATCTAATCACGCTGTTTGTGCTCGTAAATTAGTTTTTTCGGATTTTTTTTTGTAATTAAGATGTGATTATTGCGGCGGTGACCAAGAATTATAACGTCGAGAGAAATGAGCAGATTGCCCTCTTGAACTCTTTCCGAATCTAGTTTTGAGAAAAGGTATTGCACTGTTTTCATTCAAGTTCACTAGGTGCAACAAGCTTGTTTTATGGGGTGCTTGGAGGTGATGCGCTGGGGGCACTCAGTAATTTTGTTATTTTTGCAAACATATACATCCTTTACAGAACCTTGTCGACTACATAATTTAGTAAATCAATAAACAATAAAAGTGTTAAAGAAACACTGGATCTGATGGAGAGTAGTTTTGAAGCAGAAGAGGTCAAAGGAACCTTGATACAATTTTGTTCAAACTAACTGAATTGCAGCGTAGGTTTCTTGCGATCAAGGACCACCTTTAAGTGCTCTGCGTAAATAATGCAAGATGTTATTGGACTTTAGACATCTGCATTTCAATAGATTGTAGCCGCATCACTACCGCATATTCAGCCGCCTCTGCCCATTCTGCCTTGAATGGATAAGCGATATGTTAACTTGGGCGAGAGACTTCATTGGCTTCGCAAGTGATGTCATTTGGAATATCGAAGGGCGCCAGACCATTGTGTTTCTTTTTAGTAGCATATGTACACAGCAATTCGTGTACCTTTAAAAAATAAAATCACGTGCAACAATTGCAGATGTTTCTCCAAAGTAACGTACACTTACGTCTCGGAATGCAGATCATCTGCTACAGCTGCTGCACTTAAAGTGCCCGTGGAAAGGAAAAAAAATTGGAATAAAGAATTTATTACTCAAAGCTCGGTTCTGCTGAAGGTTGAGACTGCGTGGGTGAAGGCGAAGGGTAAAAAAAAAAGAGCGCGCGACAATATTTAACAATAATAAAGTGGCGACGACAACCGGTGGGACGCTGAAGGGTTAATCTCGCATGAACATTAGGTGCAGCGGTTTGTTCTGGCGGCAGGAACACGAATGGTACCGGCACTGTGCCGCACCCATCTTCTCGCATTGCATGTCTGTGCAGGTCGTAAACTGCAAGGACTTCACGCTGAGTAATACGTGAACGCTGCACGTTAACTAGAATGTGAGGCTGCCATGTCCGCAGTAACGAGGAAAACAACTGCGCCGGAAAGAGACCCGGGAACGCACTCGGTACAGGTCGACTGGGAGCCGACAAATAACCCTTGCGTCACCCCACGGCGTCGTGCAGGGGAGGCGGGGCGTGTTCGTACGGAATAAAAGTTGAGAAGGAGCGCCTCGGATTGAGAGAAGGACAACATATGACCACTTGTATAGCTCTTGTAAACGCGTAATGACGTGCGAATTTCCGCCTGTTGTGCTGGTATATCAGGCACCACAACAAGTAACATCATACGAGGTGACCGAGTGAGCTGGAGCGAGTGTAAAAAGTCGCACTCTCCGTCTCCAACGTGACCGCCGCCTGCTTCATGATGTCAGAATACATACACTTCTTGGGAAGCGAGACTAAAACTAGCCGTAGAAAAGCTGTTATCATAAATTATTTAGGGTGCTCAGAGGACTGCCAGTATTTTTTTCCGAGATCTCGACGCCCAGAAACTTCATCTAAAGCAGAAAGTGAGCAATTCAAAAAGCCCTGTCTTGTGAGAGCATATTGTATGAGAAGTACTCTATATTTAGTACGACAAAAATTCCATTACGAACATGGCAAAAATGTGTGAGGAGTCCATGTTCAGGCTTATCTTTAGAGGTTATGCAATAAAACAATTAAAGTGAAATGCGAAATCGAGCGCATTTGGGAGTTGGTACAAAATAGATATATTTCTGAAAGTGTATATGAAGCACTTATTGTTTTAGGCGAAAATAAGCATTTCATATTGAGCGTCCGCAGTGTTCACACGCGCCGAACTGTAATTTCGCTTCACTGCGCGGTATGCTTCTCCGCAGTAGGATAAAGAGATGCGGCGCGGCCACGCGCACGGCAGGAAGCTTGTTTCGTGGAGTTCTCACGATTTTTTTAGCTTCAAAACATCGCGGTGGGCCGGCACTACGGGTCTGAAAGAGAACCTCCGGCTGTTGACCCTTACTCTGAGCTGCTAAGTGAACGCCACTATTTTGCTGCGGGTGCGACGGGCACTCTAGAGTCTGAGTACCGTGGCCGGTCGTCAGGCTATTGAGAGGTTCCAACTCTATGTGCCACTGCCACCATGCAGACTTTTACACTTGAAAAAGTTCTGTAGCCCAGGGCAGCCACTAGCTTTGATGGAATGAAATGGTCAGAAGTGCGTGTAACTTTGGGGGAATTAACCATAGAGCTGACACCTTGAAAAATAAATGTTTGTTGAACTTCCTTCAACTTTGCTATGGGCCAGCCGAAGCACAGCTGTGCATTTTATATTTTTCTCCACCCAATAAGCGGCTGATGGGCTGTCGGCGCCTGTCCTTAAAGGTGTCTGTACAGGCTGGCGCGGGCAAGCCAAACGCATCACAGTGCCGCTTGATACATGGGAGCCGCGTTTGCATTGAGAAGTTGCAATAAGAAGTAGTCATGAGAAGTTGCTACGTAAACTACTCGTATTGAATAATGTTCTTGCGCTAGAGTTGTTTTTAACAGAACACTCCAGCCAATTTCGAAGCCAGACACATGACACGGAAAGGCGACCAGCGCATAGCAAATAATGCATTTTGCGTCACCTGACTGGCTGATTTTCTAGTTGTTACCTTTATTTTGTTAAATGCAGGCTTGTTATGTTATATTTAGTATATACTGATTCCATCAGAAAAGGAATAGTCGGTACCTCCTAAAGGCGCCAACATGTAAATATTACTTATAGAAAAACAAAGACACTTACGACGCAGGCCCAGAATGTGCGCAGTCAGAGTAGACCTTCCGCATTCACTCCCTGCCCCAGGTTAAGCGGTGCTATCAGCTCCCTACCTTCCAAGCAGCACGGTCCTTATTAGACTTGTAGAGGCGCCACTGTCGTCTCCAGAGCCGATCAAGAAGATGGCTCACGTGCATAGAGCACGAGAGAAGGACAGTGGGACATTTTATTTTATTATTATTTTTTCCCTTTAGCTTTTAAGTTTATTTTACTTCTATTTATTTAGTTGATGTATAGGTACTTTCAAAATCTGTGTTATCGATTATTTGCCAAATGATTCGGTTTTAATGTTCGCCTTTAACACTTTTGGTATGTTTTTCGGTGTACGTTTCAATCTATCCAGTGTGGCCAACCCCCTCGTGGGTACAAGCCCTGTTTTCAGGCAACAACAATAAGCACAACTGCTTCTTGGCCAGCCCCTCATAGTGGGTATACGCCAGTGTTCGGAAACAAGAGAAGAACACACTGGAGCTCGACCTGAGCGGCCGTGGTGCCGACCGCTCCGGAGAGCTCGCGGGAGCGGCCGGGAGCGGCAGAGTGAGTGCGCGTAAGCAAGGCACGAAGGAGAAGGACCTGCTTCAACTAGTCCAGGCCTTCGTCATCAACTGTCTCATCTATGCAGTGCCATACCTACAGTTACAAAAGACAGAACGAGCTCGTCTTGACTGCATTATACGACATGCATACAAGGTAGCACTCGGCTTACCAAGACACACATCCACCGAGAAACTTCTTCAATTGGGAGTTCACAACACCATCGAAGAACTCATTGAAGCACACTGCAGATTACAGGTTCATCGTCTCCAAATAGCAAGACCGGCCGCTGGATCCTCGCTTGAATGGGCCTCGGAGCGTTCCCAACGGGCAGTGACCCCGGCACCATCCCACCACACATAAGGGGCATGTTCGTGATCAAACCGCTGCCCAGACGCATACTCCCTGAGCTCCACGACGGCAGAAAAAGAGCGAGGGCCCAGGCCCTACGCAAGACGTACGGGACCAACTCCGCCGTGGCGTACGTCGATGCAGCTCAGTACTCTGATCGACCCCCCCCCCCCCCCCCACCCCTACGCCATTTGCGCTGTTCCAGGCTCAGGACTCGACAGGCAGACAGCTTCGGGCTCTCTACGCGCTGCCACCTCCACCGAAGCAGAAGGAGCTGCCAGTGCGTTGGCCGTGGCTTCAACAGACGCCTGCATAGCTTTGAGCCATTCCAAAACTGCCATAACAAACTTTGTGCCAGGACTAGTTGCACTGGCCACACTAAAGCTCATACAATCACTACACAACAGAGAAGAACCACGTTCAATGGAGTTGATATGGGTCCCGGCTCACGCGGGGATTCCAGGAAACTAAGCGGCCCATTAACATGCTCGAGGATTCGTCAGCCGAGCGGAGGGCCTCCCGGAGCCGAAGACCTCAAACGAAGCCCTGCACTCACGACATAACCCAATATTACCGTCTTACACGACACACTAGGCCCGTACCACACACTTTAAACTAAACAGGCGTGAGGAGATCACCTAGCGCAGATTACAGACCCACTCATACCCGAACCCCTTCGTATACTCGCACATTTACCCGGACAGAGTAAGTCCGTACTGTCGCCTGTGCGGCGAGCTAGCACGCTCAGTCAGATCCTCTGGGACTGTGAGGAGGAGCCCCTACCGCCGATCTCCTGGCCTCATCCCCACCTTCATCGTGGGAGGAAGTGCTGCTTAGTTCCAGCCCGGGCGTGCAACTCCGAGCCGTGGAGTGCGCCGAAGAGGTCCCCTGGCGGCCATCTGGCCTTCCTGACGAGCCCATCAATTAGCTCCCCACTCCGAGGAACAAATTGTTTCTTTCTCTCTCTCTCTCTCTCGCGGCACCATGGCTGCTTGCCTAAATATACCGTGGCAATGGCGGCTACCTCTTTGCACCGCCTCCCACAAATTGGTGACACCGGACGACTGAGCCCAGTCACGCCAGTGCCAACGCAGCGACTCTACCAAGGCGAGAGTGACATGGGCTCACGCAGCCCGGCAGACGTCCCGCAGTAGGGTTTCCGGGAATTCCACATCGACATGCCGGGCATCTGGTTCATCCAGCTGGACAGCCACTGTCGTATCAACATGGTTCCAGGCTCCCGCTGCCACACCCGGCTGCGACTTCTACAAGGATTTGCGGGCAGCCGTCCACTACGCCACCTCAAGCTCAGTCACAACAGCTCTCGCCATTTGAACCGTTGCGTTATTCCGTGTCTGGTCCTCCCATGTCACCTGCGTCCACCCGTGCTAATCGTCAGCACGCACTTGTCACAGAATCAAACCTCTAATCGGTCCGTGAGCCCCATCCCTAGCTCAAAGGCAGATGCGCGACGGCTCTTTGCAAGTAATTCACTGAGCTAAACGCAAGTGCTTTTGGCTATCCTACAGCCGGCCGCTCTCCTTCCTTGGACGTTTCCGCAAGCTGTCCGCTTTCCGTTCTAAGGGCCCGTACATGGGGCCCTATAACGTAAAACTATTCCAATATGTTTCTATTCCAATTTCCTGACGTCAAATTTGCGTAACCACCGAAGCAAGCACCGGGCGGTCACCCATAGGGTTGTCTGAACAGACCAATCAAACGCTCTCCTCGTTCATAGGAGGTCCCTTTTGTTTGCTTGAAAAACGAATAACATTGCCTACACTGAGCGGCTTGTTGTATCTAATTGGCTGACAAGAGGCGAGGACAACGCTCAAGTGGAGAGGGATTCACTAGGGCAGAGCCAGTGCACTGAAAACCGATAACCGGATGAACAGGGTGGTGCCGGCGTCTGCGATTGGTCGGCTTTCCCTTACTTAGCTTGTAATGGCTGGTCGAAAATTGCGGCGGCATGCAACGGAAGCTTAAGAATGACGCTAAAATTGACCCTCAGCAAAGAAGAGTTGGCAGATTGAGGTAGTAAACGTGTCGAAAGTGCTTGAAAACGTTAAACGGTCACGCAAGAAGTTTTATTATACGCAAATACACCCATGCACTCCGGCAGGTGCGAGTAGCCAGCGTCTCAGTGATCGGCGGCAGCTATCTTTTATTCCTTTCGGAACGGGGCAGCCTACGGCTATTCCGAAAAAAATTCAGTTTTGTTCGGCATATTAATGCATCTTTATCGCGTACACGTCACTTTGACGCGGTGAGTTCGTGCGTTTTGTGACGTCGCGTGACAGGCAGGTGAAGTGGGTGCAGCCCGAAACCTTTTTACCAATAGCCGAGGGCTAATGGCGAAAAGGGGTCGAATCAGAAATAACTGTTTTTCTTTTTTCTGTCAAATCATGCATAATCAGTGTGTACACATCATATCAGATGAGGAGGTATTGCGGTTTTTGGAACGTCGCGTGACAGACAGGTGAAGTGGGGGGTGGTCGAAAAAAGTTTTTGACCAATCGCGGTGGGCTGATAGCAGAATTGGAATAGAAAAGTTTGGAATAGTTTTACGTTATAGCGCCCATGGTCGCTCCGCACGTCCGTTCCGCCCTCGTCCGGCCGCGTGCGTATGGCTCTCTACTGGTGAGCGAGGAGCGGACGCAAGTTTCCCGTCCGCACGCATGCTCGTCTCTCAATGGCTGGTCCGAGGCTGATGGTTCGGCTGTCGTCACAGCAAACATGGCGCGTGCTCGAAGCGAAGCGAAGCGGGGACGCAAGGCCTAGGCTACAGCCGTGTCAGAAATAGTCTATTTTTTTCTCCTTTTTGTGATTTTTACTAGAGATATCTGGCGCCCACGGAGATAGTCATCGTAAGAAGCAAGCCGGTGTACCCTTCCAGACCTCATCAGTGCGTGCAATCACCAACAGAAACAGACGGAGCGCAGGAAGTGTGTGTTGTGTTCACGAGAGCGTCGGAAGAAATATTTGAAGCTGTCGACTTCGTGATTTCTTGTGCCATGCTTTGCGTGTGCGTCGCAGACGAGAACTCCATCACATACACGCGCATTCTGAGCAGCACACACTTTCAAGCCGTGGCGAAATAAGTAGCGTCCGATTGGCGCACCCAGCGTACACGTTTGGTTTCTGCTCTGTGTATGCGGATCGTTGCCGCGGAGTGGTGAACGCCAGCCCTTCGCAACTTTCAGAAGTAACGATACGATCAGTAGCGATAAGTTTTTATCGCCTAGTTATTGCTGTCATTCTGCGTGTGCTATACTGCGTATGAGCCGTTTTGCCGGCTGCGATGCGCCGTGGTGACCGCGACGTTCGAGCTGTGCTCTTGCTGTTATGAAGTGCGTTTGCGAGCTACAAATCGTGATATATATGTGCGATGTGTTGCAGCATTACTGGGTGTAGAAGTGGTCGTACTACGCGATGTTCGTGTGCTCAGAAGTGAGCTCAGCACAAGTGTTGCCGATTGCGTTTTCTTATGTAGTAGCCCGATAGAGAAGCCCTATCACACCGGCCTTTTCTGCTTCGTACATCTATCGTTTGTTTCAAAAGTTGTTACTGCACGGTTAAAGATGCTTCTATCGGTGGGGTGAAATTAGGGAACAACATTATAATTGCATACGTCAAGACGTTCAGCGCTGTCGTGAAATGTGGACGCGCCTAAGAGCACTAATGTCATGAATGCAATTAAAAATTCCCAAGACAGTGTTAAGAGAACGGTTAAAAAAGAACACATATGAGAAGGTAAGCACAGCAGCTTGTGAACCCGCTCCTACAATACCTCGACCCGCGTCTGTTTGTAAATGTATGTTTTCTTGCGTTTGTCAATTTTTTTTCTATTTCCCACATTTCTTTACGTTGGAGTTTTTCTTAGTTCTCGCATTTGTGCGTGAATACGCGCCTGCTTCCATGCGTGCTTGCGTTTACCATTATTTCTGTCCTTTTATATTACATTAGCATTTGCTTTTGCTAGTTTTCTTTCAGCAAAGTCATTACACATTTTCATTAACCAATCTCATTCAAACCACTAACTCATGTACACGGCAGGGCTGGCCTCTTCCATCTCAGTAAAACCTTTTTCACTGGTCTACCTCGTCTTCTCAATCTGCCTACTCGCTGTGTTTTCTGTCCTTGCTTCTTGTGTTGTTGCTGCAATGTGATTAACCAACTTGCTCAAAACAGATTTTGATCGCCTATGAAAACAGAAAGGTTTAAAGATAGATTTTCTTAAAAGCGTCATGGGGGTTGCACAGCAACTTAGCCTCTTACCTCAGTTCATGTTTATGCATCAGTGCGTGTGGCAGCTCGCCAGAAGTGCACATGAAAGGGTGCCATATTGTGAAACTACACCTTGCTATGCTGTTGCATTTTTCATGCAATCAGTCTTAGTAAACGGATGGTTTCGCTGCCCATCACATATGATGGCAAAAAAGTTCAATACGAATAACATTGTGCAGTGGGGTGTCATTTCCTGTCTGATGCTTTTGTCGTTGCAAAGACATTTTTCAGTAAATGGAGCCCAGCAAAGCAGTGCACTGATAGCTTTTGCAACTTTCACCATTTATTACTTCACAAATGTCATTGTTTGAACCTTGCCGTCGATCACTATGCCGATGGCTTGTGAATTAAATAATTGCCTCAATAAAACACATTCAACTTCACTCAGAATTTTTTAGTACAAACAATGCTAGTACAGCTATTCAGGGTGAATAATTGTGCTTACATTGGTGTTACTCGCCGTGAGATAAACAAATACAACAATGGCTGCGACATTACTGTGATTTGACGTGCAGACTGCTAATGGTGCATTTCAAGCGTGCCCTCGACTACTGCTATTAATAGTGGCCCGACTGAGTATTTTGGGCCTAAATAAGCTAATGATGTTTGATAATTGTTCTCCTATTCACATTACTTGCCTGGGCCAGGTAGCCAAAATAAACAATGCCACCACATGAATTTGTGTTTGCATGCAAGCTGCCAACAGTGGCTGTCATTTTCGCATTGAGTGCTGTCGTTTCACAAACAGTGGCGACGACTTGACTGCGCTTTGACGTGCAGACTGCTAATGGTGCCTTTCAAGCGTGCCCTCAACTACTGCTATTAATAGTTACCCGACTGAGTATTTTGGGCCTAACTAAGCTAATGATGTTTGATAATTGTTCTCCTATTCGCATTACTTGCCTGGGCCAGGTAATAAAAATAAACAATGCCACCACATGAATGTGTGTTTGCATGCAAACTGCTAAAGTGGCGGTCAATTTCGCGTTGACTACTGCTGTTTCACCTACAATGGCTACGACATAGCTGCGGTTTGAAGTGCAGATGCTGAAGGTGCCTTTCAAGCATACCCCGATGACTGTTATTTCTTGGTGTACTTGATGTACACAAACGTGTACAGCTATTTTAAAAATTAAAATAGCATTACAACATTGGCTCATGTCATTTAGAACATACTCAAAAATTTTTAGAAGTGGAAACAAAGTTTCCACTTACCATATGCTCATCGGATACAAAGGCTCAACTCTTTGTATCCCAGCTGCAACACATGTTGCCATTAGGAAGTGCTGCATCACAACTTCTGTGCGGTAGTTAGACCCCACTGAAACACGTGTTACATCAGTGCTTTGATACAGCCACACAGATTGCACAACCTGAGGAGCAGTTACCCGCCGTGATTGCTTAGTGGTTGTGGTGTTGGGCTGCTAAACATGAGGCTACGGGATCGACTGCCAGCCACAGCGGCTGCATGCAGAGGAAGATGATTTACGTATGTAACAGTTACTCATCCCTTGAAATGTGAATGACCCAAACCTTCGCGAGCATATCAGTCGCAGCCATCCAGCAGCACAAGTGGGAACACTTGTGCTATCACAAACGAAAACAAGTAGAATAGTACCACCGTCTCAGCTGGTTTGTTATGATTACCTTGCCTGCAAGTTTCTTGTTTATATTGGATAGGCTTCCTACTTCCTACAAATAGCTTGTATACATATTTGACCTGCACCACAAAGAGCTGATGTGACAAAAAAATGTGTACACCGTAGTGTTATGTTGCTTTTCATGGTGTCTCAGTTTACTTAATACAGTTTTGAATTTACAGATTGCTTTACATGTTTATAGCTTAACACCACTGAAAACTACTTGCATTGTGACTGCGAGGTCACAACACGAGAAGTTTTGCGGTATCCTTCCTGTTCATCGGTGTGTCCTTGCACTATAAATGTAAAATGTCACACCTGCAAACCTGAGCATCCACCCTTACAGTTCAAACACTTTTTTGAGTGCTCGGCAGTTATGCTTACAAGCACATTGTGACAGCAAATCTACACCACCTTAATTTAAGTGCGATGTAAAGGATGGTTTCTGCATATCCAAGCTGTTCTAGCGTGCCTGCAGGGATACAGCATTGTCCAGTGGCACCGTATAGTTCAGGCGTAACAGTGAACTAGTAAACAAAGTGGCTGATAATACCAAGCTGACCCATATGTAGGAGCATTATTTTATCTAACCCACACGCAAAGTTGCTTTCAGTGTACTGAATAACCGCAGCTTTGATTTACCAAGTCATATTACTGCACACACAGAGCGCTGAAACAAAGTCTGTACAATGGGGAGAAATGTGCCAAGGAATGAAAGATTACTTGTGATGTGTGGATTTGAATAGCAGATGTGAATGCATACCCAATTCACCAGTATGCATGTTTTCTTTTGGAACAATTTTACATTTGGCACAGAGGCTGAGCCACTGCGGCCTCTTGACTGCAAATTTCTGTGCTCTCACAGTGCTAATGGGAGTATCGTTCATTTGGCTACCCAAATAGTGTATACGTAATAGAGCACTACAATCTTTCAGTTTCACGCAGAACACCTTGGGCATTATTCACAAAACTGAACCTAAGGAACTATTCGCTGGTTTGTTACGGATATAAAAAAATGACAATGAATGTTTCCTCGCTTTTTGTGTGGCCCTGTCTTCTGCCCTACGCACCTTCATTTCATTGTCATGTGCATGTTAAAACAGGAACTAAGTAAGAAAGACAAACACAAAACTACTAACTACATCAACCTTTTCACACCACAAGAGGTCACTGAGCTCACTGCTAAGCTACACTTGATAATGTCGGTTTGCTTTCAAATAAACACAGGCACTGGCCAGCTGTTTATGTTATGCTATGAATTCTTCATTTTCCTAAAATATGGCTGTGCATGAGCTAGCAAGGTTGTTACTACATAAATACATAAACAACATGCAGCTCATGCCCAACTAACTCATATAACCTGATCAGAGCTTATTTTTTATAAGTAGAGTAATCAAAATAGAACACGCATGTATGATGCCGACAGTATCAAACAATCTTAAGTCGAACATCCTTGTTTGGTGCCATGGGTGAGAGAGGGAGCATGCCTGTCAAGGTACTGCTTAATTTTAATTGTGTGCTTTGGTAATGTTTGTACATTGTTGAAATGTTAAATTAGGTATGTTAAGTAGTAAGGTGGCAACATATTGGGTAGCCAGGCTGGCAAGAAAGAATGCAATAGTTTGATTTCACTCAAAATAAGTTTTCCTATCAGCAATGTAAATTATATGCTTTCAAATAAGTGCTCCCCTTGGAAACATATCTCATGAGTATACATATATCTGCATAAGGTGACCGCTATACATACATATTGCTTTAAGCCAGTCATAATGAATTGTAGATTCACTGCTTAACCTTCAATTCCTTGCTGCATGAAGTTAACCACTTATGCATAACTTTTTTTTGCACACGGTGAGAACTTCAGTCATCGCTGAGCAAATAATTTAAGGAAAAGGCATTCCATGAATCCAACTGCTTTAAGCACTCTCTTAAAATTGGCAGAGTGAAAAAAAAAAGCACGAGCAAGCGTATCAGCAAGCTGTACTCGAAGCCTCACACGCGTGCTCAGTGGTAAAAAGGTGCGTCTTGGCGACCTACGCAAATGCATTCCGCGACAGATGTGCTTGTGTTCCGTATTCTTGCAAGCTGTCACTAGCACTACAGAAACCGTGCCACCGCGCTTCCGGCGACACTATCAGTTTCGCGTGACGCAGAACGCAGCACGTTGGATAATTAGAGAGGTTTTGTTCAACCAGCCAAGGCAGCGCGCACTGAAAGTAATCATCTGAGAATACGTAGCGTGCTGCGATGTGATGCGATTGCAATACATCTCTAAAAGGTGGCGCAGATAAGACGACTGTGGAGTGTTTCGAAGAAGGATGACGGTGCCCAATGCAACACATACGGCTGCAGAACAGAATGTGGCAGCCTAGAGTCGCATTTTCACCGGAACGCGGAAACTTGAAATCAGGTCTGCAAAAATATGCCAGTGTCGTCTGCTGTCAAAGGTCGTTGCCAACCTTGAACACCTTTGCTCCGCCGAACGGTTGCCAGCTGTCAACAGGCCGTGTCGCCCTATAGGAGTGCGCGTGCGTTCCGCTCGTGCGGATTGAGCGCGCATCGAATTTTGCGACACCTTCCGCCTTTCGGGCTTCCGCACGCGGCCGGACGAAGGCGGAACGGACGAGTGGAGCGACCATGTACGGGCCCTAAGGCACCTGCTTCATCACCGATTCAGAGGCTCCCCAGCGGTTCCACTAGGCGCAAATTTCACTCTCGCATGCACGGCGACTCCACAACCACAACTTTCGCGATGCCTTCAGTGACCAGAGCAACCCTGATGGTATTGGCATTCGAGATATCGCCGCAAGCTGCCGCAGGCTAGCCTTTCGATGTTCTGTGCTCACACCTTCCATGGAAGCATGGCCTACTGGAGTTTTACAGGAACAGCTCTGCCCTCTGCTTTATTCAGCTCGAGGATCACTTCTACGCAAACAACGTGAGTGACCAACAGTTGTGCTATCTCTACGCTAGTAGCGACCTGCCAGACGGTCTTTTTCGGAGCTCCGACTTCTACAGACCCGGACATCTACGAGAACCTGGGGCAGGTCATGATTTTGCACTGTGGCAACACTGTGGCTGCTCATTGTTCACAACCTAAGCTGCTGGAGCTGCCTAGTACATCACTCTCGGATTGCGTGAACCCGATACTACCAATGACGAAAGCACCTGCTTTCCTTAGCCTCTCCGACAAAAGGCAGGGAAATTACGCAACAAACGAACAGTGGTCGGACTGCCCACGCCATGTAGAGACGAAGGTCATGCTCTACGCCGCCCTGCACAATTGTACCCGCACCTGAAATGGTGACGCGGCATGAATCAGCAAGAGCAACAAGGCTCAGCAACACTCGCAGTTCTTTTCCACTGCCACCATTGCACGCCGTTGGACGACACCATCTTCAGCGTTGTTCTCTTCAACGACCTGAACCTTCGGAACGCGCCAAGAACGGGTCAGTATGCCTCAACTCTGCTTGCCGAGTTGCAACGCACTGGGCGCGCAGACGTCGAAGACGCAAGACGACGTCCTCAACGTAAAAGACAACGCACCCTGTGTCCAGACACTCTCAACCACGACCACCAGATGGCTATTTGTGCCAACCTGGGCTTCTCCTGGACTTCTTAACGGACGCTACGAACGGCCACTCATTTAATAGGCTTGCAGTCTCCCTTCTTTCATTATGCGCGTCATTTGCACATATTTCAATTGCGCTTCGCACTAGGAATGGTGCCCTGTAGCGGCGTAACCACAGAGCGTGACTATCGCCTCCAGAGCTGAAGAAAAAGACGGCTCACGTGCATATAGAGCTCCAGAAAGAGAGACAAAAAGAGTACCTTGCTGAATATCTAAAATCACCGATTATTTCTATTATTTAATTTCTTTATGTTAACTTATTTTACCAAAATCTTTAACAATATTTGCATTAAACTTAACTTCTAAATTACATTTCTTTATTACCACGTTCTACAATTCAAATCTAGTTTTACTTTAATTCTAAACATACTGGGAAACGCCTGCTTCTTGGCGAATCGTTCATAGTGGGTATGCGCCAGTGTTTGGCTGACAAGACAAGATGGCTGGCCTAAATAAATGGTGGCAACGGCAGCTGCGTCTTCGCGCCGCCTCCCACAGGCTTATCGCTCCCTTCCTTACGGGGGCATCTCCACGCGTCGAGCTTCGTCGGGCACACATAGAAAACCTGGAAAACCGACAAATGTGTGTTCAATTAGTCTCGGCTAAACGACACTAACGAAACTAAGCATAATACTGAGCTGGGGTGCTATGCAGGATGCGCCGAGTTTCTCGTTCACCCCAGTTTTACCCGAGTTCGCTCGACGGCAGTCAGTGAACGGAGACAGCGTGGAACGCGCAAAAGCTACAGGCAAAAAATATGTAGAGAAAAAGCCGCGTATGACAACATGAGCGCATCCTGTGCGGCACGCTGCTTCTACGTTTCAAGCGCAGGAGCCTGCACTACAAAACGCGCTAGCGCCGCGTATTGTTATTAGCGGATTATCGCAACTTAGCAATACCGTGACTGTCCCGCTGTCTGTCTGCACACTTGCCGTGAGCCGGTTGCCACGCCTTTCCCGGGCGCGTCAAGGGTGTGCCTCCTCTTTCGGGCACTATCTTTCTATCCTCCATCGAACGCGAACAGGGTACATGAGGCGCATTCTTGCACCTACACTTTCGCTCAAACGAATACGTTAAAATACAACGCATAAAATAACAAACATTTTTGTTTCTTTAGGTATTTTTTTTTCGTTTTGAATGCTAGGAATTTCTGATGACAAACGGAGATCGAGCAAATGATTAAATTTTGCACTTCCTGCCGCGAGTGATGAGAGTGAGGCGAAAGCTTAGAAGCGTATACATGGAAGAGGGTGGCACGCACGAGGGAGCTCATAAGGTGAGAAGTCGCCTAGGGGCGCTGCAGTGCTATTCTCAATAAAGTATGACCACTTTTTCTTTACGGACTCCACTTCGGTTCGTCTGCTGCCACGTGCGTGCACCCAGCGCCGGCATTTTCTTTATTAGGGGAATGGAAATGCAGCGCCGCGGTGCGGCTGTTCATCGCAGGCGCTTAGCTAGGCTATGGGCGTCTTGCGCTGGACATTGAGGTACAGTAGCGGCACCTGGTGGCGGCGCGCGGAACGTTATCTGGGTAGTACCAGCTTAGGTAGTATTGAGCCCTGGCTGTGGCGAAGCACGTTTCTATCCTGAGTTCTGCATCGATTCGCACTTTTTTCTGCCCTGTTGCGAGTGTGAAAAGGCTCGTCACTTCTCACAGACCACGCTGCGAGCTAGCCGCAACGTGTAGTTTAACGAAAACGAACTCTCCGTGAGACGTAATGCTGGACGCAGAAGGAATTGGTGATGCCGATCCGGAGAGACCTAGCTCAGCCTCGAAAAAGCGTCACCGTCGTTACTTCGGCGTCATGGGCTGCCATGAACAAGAAGGCCTGAATCCCAACATCAGATTCTACCATTTTCCTTCAAGTCGGCCGTGCTGGACAGCTGCAGTTCGTCGCGCTGGTTAAGCGAAACTTCGCGTCATGCAGACTGCTTCGCCTGCCTTCAAGCTTGCGTGATTATCTGCGTCCTAAAATTCGGTCTTTTGCACTTAGAGTCCCGACGGCAGACCGACATAGCAGCAGGCATGGCTGGTGATTCACGATTTCAGACCCGGCAACAGCTACAATTAACAATTCGACTGGTGCGAAGTGGTGAAGTGACCAGGTGCGTGCAAATGACCGCAAATAGTTGGGCTGATTCGGTGAGAATTCAATACCCCACTACGAGCAGCACAGGTTAGAGAGTTAAATGTACTCATCTTTGACGTCAAGCCAGCACGTTGAGGCAGCGCAGCAAGGTAGTATTGATTGCAGCACATCGATGTTCGAGCGCTGTCATTAAAAGCTACATCAAGCGAGCAGTGCACGAGCTCGCGCTGCAGCGCGAATTGCAGGTACGTTACTGCGAGCTCATATGCATTGTATCAGTTATTTATCAGTTGCTAAATGGACAGATGGCCGCTACTACAGTGGTGCGGTGATAACTGCTTGTCTAGCGGCATGCAGTCAACAAATATTGCAGGAGGCCCGCCATTTCGCGGCATGCTGAAAGACCGCTGCCGTCGCGGCACGTACCGTCGTGCGCTCGAGAAGTTTCGTACACATGATGTTTGCTTATCGCTGCTGTGAATTCATTTATAGCAAGCATTTCCTCGTGTTTGTGCGCCTGAATCTAGCAGCGTGCAAACCTTACCCAAAGTTCTACTTCGCTCCTCCTGAAAAGATCTATATTCGATAACGAGACGCGGGACGTACGAGGTATCATTGCACTCGCCCTCGCTAAGGCTTTCGACAAGGTGGCTCACAAACACATATTGAACAAAATTTCCCATCTCAACCTAGGACGTAAATTCTTTAATTTCACTCTCTCGTTCCTATCGGAAAGGAAAGCGTTCCTTCGACTGGGCACGATCTTGGGCGGTCCGTACGAACTGGGCAACTGCGGAACCCTCAGGGCTCGGTCCTATTTCCGCTACTATTTAATATCGCCGTGCATAAACTCTCTGAAAGGCTGGCCGCACTCCCAAAAATAGGCCATGCAATCTATGCAGACGATATAATAATTTGGTCCCCGGGGAGATGTTTGGCCGATGTAGAACAATCTCTCTAGGCAGCCATAGATGTAACGGAAGAATTTCTTACTTGCACGGGTCTCAAGCTGTCACCGACCAAATCCGAACTCCTCCTCTACAGACAGTCGAGGCAGGGCGTTAGGAACCTCGAGCCTCTGGAAACGCTGCCAGTCAAAATTACAACATGAGAAGGGCACCCCATTCCGAGGGTGAACTCCATCAAAATTTTAGGACTTTTAATCAGCGCCAAAGGCTGTAGTGCAGAAGCTCTAAACAAGCTGGGTGCACAGGCGAAAAATATACTAAGACTCACAACTAGAATCGCAAGCAAAAGGGGAGGACTCAAGGAGGACAACTTACTCAGGATCTTCCAAGCTTTCTTCATCAGTCACATTACTTACACGGCACCTTACCTCAAGTGGAGCAAAATGGAAAAGAACAAACTCGACACGCTCATTAGGTCCGGCGTCAAAAGAATACTCGGTATTCCACAATCCTCTAGCACATTAAAACTACTAGAACTCGGAATTTACAATACCACAGACGAATTAATTGAAGCACAGTTTATTGCGCAGATCTCCAGGCTTTCGTCAACTAAGCCGGGAATCAAAATTCTTGATGAAGCTGGTCAACTTCCTATACAGGCACCGCTCAACCGACACCCCCTGTCTAAATTAGCCCGTGAAGGTACAAAGGTTGAGCCAGGGCCGAGGAACATACACCCAATATATAACGAAGGTCGCAGAAGAGCGCGGGCTAGAGCCATCCTTCGACGGATCGATCCTTACGGGACAGATGCATTCTTCGTTGACGCCACCAAATATGGCAGCGAAGACAGGTTTGCAATCACTGTCGTTGACGCGCGCGGAACACTTATCAGCGCCGCATAAATCTACGCCAAACACGCGAACGAGGCGGAGGAAACCGCGATAGCCTTGGCTCTTCAAGCCGCAAAAGGCCCGGCGTCCATTTTCTCCGACTCGCGCACGGCTGTGAGGGCTTACTCGTCCGCTCTAGTTTGTAAACACGCAGCCGACATCGTTAACAGATGCTTTCGTATTAATACGCGAGAAGAAACTGCAGGTCATTCCATAGCATGGTTCCCGGCCCACATGGACGATGCAACTAACTGAGCGGGTTGCAACCCTAACGAGCGGGCCAACTGCCTGGCGCGTGAATTCACGAACCGCGCCCGAGCTAGCGGTCCGGCTCTCCCGCAGGATCGCCCCTTCAAAGATAAACTTACAACCTTTCACAAAATTACGTCACATTATAGACACAGCAGGAGAAAATTCCCTCCCCCTAGCCCCAAACTGAACAGAGCTCAGGCTGTTACTTTCAGGATTTTACAGACGAGATCGTATCTCACCCCGACAGCGCTTAGTTGAATAGACCCGAACTTCCGCAATCGGGCTCCAAATGCGGTCAAGCGTGCTGCTCCTTCGACCACATGCTCTGGCTGTGCCCGTACAACGCGGGCTCCGACTTTCATAACAAGTCCAAGTGGGACGCCTTGCTGAAGAGCTCGGATTTCCCAAGCCAACTACAGGCCATCCAGAGGGCCCGCGACGTCGCGGAGAGTCACCATCTCCCTGTCCCGTCGTGGGCGGAGCCACCAAATTGATCGGGGAGCCTTCGGTTCCCCCAATCAAGTTCCTCAGGACACTGATAAAGTTCTTGTCACTGTCAACTTCGTACGCAGCTCGTTTCACTTGAGGTTGACACCGCGCTAAAACTTCGCCGCTTATTTCTTGAACGGCGTACACGTATTTGGCGTTGCATAATTTATTGCCTTTACGCAGCGTGCCACCCCTGAAATAATCTTCGGCGCCCGATATTCGCTGCAAACCATGGTACAACAAAATCGAAAGTGGCGGGTCCATATTGTAAACGTGCTTTCCGAAGCAGACGACCGAGCTTGGTACTACCCAGTTCAGGACAGAGGGCGCTTTTTAGCTCCATTTTCGCAGCGCCCCTTGGGTAATGCAAGAGCCCCATTAAGGCCCCCACGTTATGAACTGAAAACGACACACTAGTCATAGATACGGGAGCAACGGTTGTCGCTGCAAAATGGTGGTACGTTATTTTAGGGTCCGTAGTGACGCAGTTCAGTGAAAATGTACCAGTTTATCTTTGTGCGCGAAGCCTCTGCGATGTATTGCGAAGGAGTGCGTGCTTCCCAGCAACACAATTCATCGCTTGTCATCGCTTGCCCAGTGAAGGTGCCTCTGAGCGCATGTACGCAGTATTTGAGTGTGTTGTGCACTCGAAGGTGCTCGCGGATTACCTCTGCTGGAGAGAGCTGCGGTTGCAGATGGATATCGCAATGACACCGCAGCAATCGCATTTGCGCAGGTGAGGGCTCTTGTGTGCAGGTATGAAATGGGGCTTCGAACGGAATGATGTGTTGGAGCTGTTGAGTGCGCAGTGCTTGTGATGAAGAAATGCCATTGCAGTGAGTCTAGAAAAGCGAGCGATTCTCGGACGCTGATCGTTTTTACGATGCTGTGGCTCCGTTTCAACACCGATGACAGAGCAGCCATCTCAAACGACTGCTGCAATACGCACTCCTCAGCATCGTCGTCCCCCTCGGCGCATCGACGCCTTGCAAGCAGCTACAGTGACGTGCCGATGATTATTTACTGTGCGCTACGTCACCACAATGCAGGCAATGAAACCGTGTTGTGGGGCCATCTCCGCCCGAGAATATATGTGCATAAGCCAGCGACAGTCAACGATTTGTTTTTGATAGTAGTGCTGAGTACGTCACCGATGGCAGTGCGTTGTGCGTGTTTTATGTCGGCGGTAAAGATTGTTGATGCCGCTCAGCTCGGCACCACGTCGCTGTTGCCGAAAAACAAATTGGGTATGGCCCAACCGTGATGGGTGCGCGCACAAGTTACGTGCCTCGCGCGGGGCGTCACCTCTGGTTTTGATTGACAGGCGAACTCGTGCTAAACTCGCACATCGCGAAACCCCCTCCGAGTTCAACTCGGGAACATGGCGGCGGCAGCTGCAGCCTGTGTCATTGCATCCAGCGGCAGCAAGCGTCAGTATGACCGTCTGGAGCAGTTCACGTACTATCAGCGTCAAATGAAACTTGAACAGCGGAGCGCGTGGCCCAAGCATAAGTGAAGATATAGTGTGCACCATCCAGTCATCACCATGACAGGCGCGCACATCCGGTTTGGCCGCACTGCACGATCCCCCTCTAGTGAGATAATTTCGCTTCCGTTCTGGTTCTTACACTTGAAAGGGAGAAAATGACAAATAAAAATGAAGCTAAAATATTGCAGTTTACGGCGAGTCTTGTCGCAGAGAGATCGCCGAAACCAGAAGTGCTGTCGGCGCGAACAGCGGTGCGCGTGGTGCAGTTTGCACCGTCATCGCAAGGTAGATTCGCCCGCGCGGTTAGCAGCTTGCGCGCCACATTCGTTCTTTCGATCGGCAAACTTGCGCTGGCCGGTATCGCTGGCAGCCGCGACGGCGGCCGGCGTGCCGAGCGCGTTTGGCCGTTTGACATGGTTTCACTTCCAAACCTGCAGCGCTTCGCTTTTACCACAGCGTCGCAGCCTTATAGGCGTGTGTGCATCAGACAAAGGATGAGTAAATATCACCGAGCTGTGGTTCACTTCCAACGATAGGCTTTCTGATTCGCCTGTCTATAGTGATCAGCACAACTTTTTCTGCACCCTTAAGACAATACGGAGATCTACCAGCGTCACGTGAACTGGAAATGCCGGGTGTTTCGTCCGAAGAGAGAGCGCGAATTGTTTCGCTTTACCGGCACCAAGTGCATCAGCGTGAGATTGCCAGGATTACGAATCGTTCTTTGCCTACAGTTGATAGAATTTGCCAGGCATTCCATGATGATGGACGCCTCTGGAAACTTCCCCGTGGACCCAGGCAGCGGGTGACGGACAGTGAGCAGGACTTACTTCTCATACAAGCTGCGGGAAACGCCCCGTCCCTTAGATCTCGAGAGATCAAAGACACCTTGAACATCTCCGCCAGCAGATCAACAATCAGGCGTCGACTGCACGAGGCTGGCCGGGGAAGCCGGGTGCCGCCACGAAAGCCTGCGCTTTCAGAAGCCATTAAGCACGGAAGACTTGTGTTTGCCCAAGACCACGCAACATGGACTGCGGAAGACTGGCGCTGTGTGATATTCTCCGACGAATCCACATTTTCCACCCGCTGGGACCAGCGCCAGCGAATTTGGAGAACTGAGAAGACCAGGTTTGACATTCACCCCATTTAGTCATGTCGGCTCTCTCGTTTTTTGCATGATTGCTATAATTAAATGCACATTACTTATTGCTATTGCGATTCGAAAACGAGCCCATATGTTGATATATTCAATATGATTTCGTATATTTTATAGGGCATTGTTATTAAGCTTGGCATTTTTCGCCATCTCTGCTGGTGACATAAGATACCACAAGTCATCTAATTCCGGTTTTACCCGCCGTGGTTGCTCAGTGGCTATGGTGTTAGGCTTGTGAGCACGAGGTCGCGGGATTGAATCCAGGCCTCGGCGGCCGCATTTCGATGGGGGCGAAATGCGAAAACACCCGTGTACTTAGATTTAGGTGCACGTTAAAGAACCCCAGCTGGTCGAAATTTCCGGAGTCCTCCACTACGGCGTGCCTCATAATCAGAAAGTGGTTTTGGCACATAAAACCCCATAATTTAATCTTTTAATTCCGTTTTACAATCCTTCAGATATGAGCCCAGGAACCTACAGCGTATGGCAAGCAGCGGGCGCTGCTCCGTAAGCGTGTGGGATGCGGTGTCCAAGGAGGGCGTTGCACCACTGGTTCGTCCACAGGGCAAATTGAATGCTGCCGCATATAGCGATGTATTCGAGAGCGCTGTTCTGCCCTATGCTCTCGACGGCCCGTTCCCTGACGGCATCTACTTCTTCCAACAGGACCGCTGCCCCATCCACATGGCCAAATCAATAGCATGCTTGTTTGAACAGCTGGGAGTGACGCTGATGGACTGGACTCCACAAGGCGCCGACATGAACATATGCGAGAATGTGCGGGGTGCAATGAAGAAGGCACGCTCGCGGCGGCCAATTGAGCGCGGCTCCCAGGACGCTCTGTGTGTCGCCATACCCGGCTACGGGCAACGGACTTTGCTACCCATCACTTCGACAGCCTTCTTCGAAGAATGGAAGCCGTTGTGGTCGCTGGAGGTGACTTTACTAAGTTATAAACTAGAAATTGCGTTAAAATTTTCTTGCGGGAACCATCGTGCCTTCACCTCTGCAAGGTCTCGTCGAAGTTTTAGAAGGCCGATGCTTATCCTTTGCAGATTCCTGCAATCGCCTGCAATAAAGGTATTTTTCTCATTAGTCTTTTCCTCCTTTGCTTTGTAAATATGATAACTTGGGCCCTTATACTCACTTCGGTGCACCTTTGTTTCTAGGTACAATTATAATGCGCATGGCTTCGCTGTCTCGGCAACCTTACAGGCCTGTTAATTTTAATGCTCGTGCTCATAACCAGCCAGATTCAATAATTGAATAGTGTCCAGACGCCGGTAACGCAGCGACGCTGTGGTAAAAGCGAAGCGCTGAAGGTTTGGGAGTGAAACGGTGAAACCATGTCAAACGGCCAAACGCGCTCGGCACGCCGGCCGCCGTCGCGGCTGCCAGCGATACCGGGCAGCGCAAGTTTGCCCATCGAAAGAACGAATGCGGCGCACAAGCTGCTAACCGCACGGGCGAATCTACCTTGCGATGACGGTGGAAACTGCACCATGCGCACCGCTGTTCGCGCCGACAGCACTTGTGGTTTCGGCGATCTCTGTGCGACAAGACTCGCCGTAAACTGCAATATTTTAGCTTCATCTTTATTTGTCATTTTCTCCGTTTCAAGTATAAGAACCAGAACGGAAGCGAAATTATCTCACTATAGAGGGGGATCGTGCAGTGTGGCCAAACCGGATGTGCGCGCCTGTCAATGGTGATGACTGCACGGTGCGCACTATATCTTCGCTTATTTTATTTATTTTTATTTTATTTATTTAATAATACTGTCAGCCCATGAAGTGCCATTACAGGAGTGGAAAATACAAACACATACAAGGATACAGTATGACAACAAAAAGCAAGTAAATGAACAACTGCAGAGATTTCAGCAGGGACGCGAATCAGTTTAAATTCTATGCACCTTACAACTTCCCCCCCCCCAAAATAAGAAACAAAATGAACAGATACACCTTTGGCAAAGTTATGATATACACATTAGTTAGCGGCAAAAAGAATAACGTGTACACATTGTAAAAATTCCTCAACGCATGAGGCCGACATGACAGAGTCAGGGAGCGCATTCCATTCCGTAATACCTCTCGGGACAAAGCTGTACTTAAAACAGTCATTTCTGACCTGAGGGGGTGTGATGTACTGGCTATGACGATGTCTGGATATCTCATTTGTCGAGATATTGAAGAACTTGGGTTTGTCGACAAGCAAGTGACCATTAATGATAAGGTAAATTAGTTTCAGTCGCTCATACCTGGTACGCAAATCTAGCGGAGGTAAGTCGGCAAGCTTACAAAGTTCAGTGGGGGATTGGCAGTAGTGATACTTGTTAAATATGAACCTTGATGCTAACCTCTGGATTCTATCAATCTTTTGTTGGTTGTATTAAGTGTAGGGATCCCATACAGTTTAAGCATACTCCAAGATAGGACGTATTAAGGATTTATAGGCTAAAATTTTTACCTCAGGTGTCGACGCACTTATATTCCGTCTTAGGCTCCACAGCGCTTTGCTGGCCTTACCACACACAGCATCAATGTGTTGATTCCATCTGAGGTCAGAAGTGAACGTTATTCCTAGATACTTATGTTTATCGGCTCTGCTAATAGTTATACTATTTATATTGTAAGGGTAATGCAATTTTTTTTCTTTCTCGTTATGGACATAACAACAGACTTAGCTGCGTTTATTCTATCTGCCAGTCGTCACACCATTTTTTTTATTATTCGCAGACTAGACTGTAAATTGGCCTGATCATTAATATCTCGAATTTTATTATACATAACACAATCATCAGCAAATAGTCTGACAGGGACACTAACATTACTGGGCAAGTCATTTATAAAGATCAGAAATAAAACAGGACCTACGACACTTTCTTGCGGAACTCCCGACACAACACGGGAAGGGCGTGATGTGCACCCCCCGAAATCAACGTATTGTTCTCTAGAAGAAAGGTAAGATGAAAACCACTGAGTGATTGCGGGGCTGTGAAATACAGAAATAATTTTTATGATTAGCTTCGGATGGAACACTTTGTCGAATGGTTTCGCAAAGTCGAGGAACATTATGTCTGTTTGACCACGGGAGTTTAACGTTTCCGAGAGGTCATGTACAATTTCAATGAGTTTGTGGTTGTTGAGAGCTGTTTTCGGAAACCATGCTGTCCAGGAAAAAAGAAGTTGTATATGTCCAAGTAAGAAACTAATTGTTTATAAATAATGTGCTCGAGGAGCTTAGAACACGCGGTTGTAATAGAAATTGGTCTATAATTTGCCACTTCCGCAGTACTGCCACTTTTGTGTATAGGTATGATTTTTGTGCGTTTCCGTGCTACCGGGAAGCAACCACTACCAACAGAGGACTGAAAAATTTTAGTTCTGTATTTATAGTTCCATTCTGCATATCTACGTAAAAACTCATTTGGAATGCCGTCAGGACCAGGGCTCTTCTTAACATCAATATTGAGCAAAAGATTTAAAACACTTTGTTCACTGATTTCAATGTCTGCAATGGGTGGTCTAGCAGCTGTGTTGGCTACATGAGGTGATGACCATTATCTTTAGTAAAAACGGATGCAAAGTAAGCATTAAAATTATCAGCTTGCAGCAGTACTGCAGCAGTACTGCAGGATTCTGAGGATAATGGTTTTGTGGATGGGTTGACATACCACAAGAACTTCTGCGGCGCCTCTTTAAGGAACTTCGTAAGTGTCACATTTTAAAACTTGTCTTTAGATTCTTTTATAAGGCATTTCCGGTCATGGCTCATGTGTTGAATTGAGATCTTCTTATCGGGGGTTGGATTCCTCGAACAGTCCCCACGTTTTCGCCTTTATCTTCTCTTTAGATGTTTAACTTCCCTCGTAATCCAAGGATTTTTCCTTTTAATTCTTTTATGGCACTTTGGTATGTAGTTTTTAATACAATCCATCACCGTTGCAAAGTAGTAGTCCCATAAATCATCTGTACTCATTTGACTCAAAGAGATGAACAAAATGGTCGAAAGAAAGCTCTAAAAAGTCTAACCCCAACATAATTAGCCGAGGAAAACTTCGAAAATGTTTTATGAAGAGCACATGGGTATGGTTCAGGTCCTAAGCTTAGAAATGCTTGCACCATTTTATGGTCCGAAAGACCATCCTCCATGTTACATATTTCTAGATATGGTATTAAAGAATTTGACAAAAAATTTAATCAAGTATTGATGACTTAGTCTCACAAATTCTTGTATAATCTGTCACTACCTGGGTTAGGCCTAAACAGAAAGCTAGCTCCAAAAGCTGGTCACAACTTGAAGCCTCAGTCTGTCCCGGTGAAAGTGTCGGCCAATCAATTCCTGCCAAGTTAAAATCACCTAAAAGTATAATGTTATTGCCTTGATGCATGTCAGACTCCATAAATTTTCTTAAATGCAAAATAACATCTACGGGTGAGTTAGGAGCCCTGTAAATACAACCAATGAGGATGTTCACGCAACTTTGTTTTGATCGAGACTGTTTCCATCGCTTTCTCGGTCTCGAGAATATCATATGGTGCACCTTTCTTTATCAAGAATGCTACGCCACCACCTCGACCTTCCCGATCTTTTCTGACAATTGAATACACAGGGGGTGTGACCTCTGAATCACTTACATCCTTACGCAGCCATGTCTCTGTTATACCCATAACATCTGGTTCATGCTCCAAGACAATGCTCTCTAGGGATTCCAACTTATTCAGGATACTTCTGGCGCTCACATTAATAATACTAAACTTTGCCTCTTTTGTGCGGGGTTGAAAGGTGTTTCTTGCGCGAAGTGGTTGCACAACTTTGACCCTTTCAGGTTTATCTTCATCCCAACTGAACATTACATTATTAACTTTCAATTTATTGAAGATCAATGCCACTTTTGCACCACCTTTCCTTTCCTCAGAGCAAGAATCCCACAGCTTCTTTAGTAATTCAACAATCCTTTTAGAATAATCTTGGCTAATACTAATCTGGGTGCCTTTGAGCTTGGAACAATTTTTTAGTATTCTTTTCTTATCCCTGAAATCTACGAACTTTAGTATGATGGGGCGGTTCACACCAGGAATCCTCTTTCCGAGGCTGTGAATACTCTCGGTGGAGCCTAACTTAAGTTTGAGTATACCTTCGAATATGTCCTCGTTTACTTTTTTCATTAGCATTTCCTCATTTTCTTGCCTTTCTCCCACAACTCCGCGTACAATTATGTTGTTTCATCGAGATCGGTTTTCTAAATCATCAACTTTACGGCCAAGCTCAGCCAAATTAGCATCATTCCTGATAACTAAATTCTCAATTTCAGTGAGCCTGTCATGTGTTTCATCCAGAGACAGCAATTTATTTTCTATCTTTGATAGCCTATTTTCAAGAAGTTGCAAACTAGTATCAGAGGAAGCTTGCTTATCTTGTATTTCATTAAGCTTAAGCAGGGTTGTCTTCTGCGTTTCAAGTAGTTCCTTAAGCATCTCGTTGGTCAGAGGACCATGGTTTTCTTCAACGTCTCCAGATATTAACAGCAACATCTTCACCACTGACAAACAATCACATAAGCAATTCCAAAGGATGTGTGGACATGGCAACACGACCACACAGAGGAAACTGCTACGGAAACCAATATTTTTTAGTAACCTGCACGAAGAACGGTATGTCAGTCGACATAGTCACGGCCGAGTTGCCGACTGAAGGAAGGAGCCGGTGAAGATCCTTTTATAAGGGGTGGGCGTGTGCCGACGTCAGAGTCCATTGGCGTCATCGTGCGCCCAAATGCTGCGCGGTAGCTGATGTACACGTGCAACAGCAGCGGTACGATCCAGATATCAGGATCCGGACGGGATGCGCCGTCTTCACTTTCCAAAGCAGGGAAGCACGGTGCATGAACGGATGCAGACTCCAGCGGGCAGGAGCCATGGTCCGCGCGATGTAGATGGCCAGCTGCAGTCAAGAGCACGCAGGCCGAAAAGACCTGCACGAACAACGGTATGTCAGTCGAAATAGTCACGGCTGAGTTGCCGTGTCCAATGAAGGAAGGAGCCGGTGAAGATCCTTTAATAAGGGGTGGGCGTGTGCCGACGTCAGAGTCCATTGGCGCCATCGGGCGCCCAAATGTTGCGTGGTAGCTGATGCACACGTGCGACAGCAGCGGTACCATCCAGATATCAGGATCCGGACGGGATGCGCCGTCTTCACTTTCCAAAGCAGGGAAGCACGGTACATGAACGGATGCAGACTCCAGTGGGCAGGAACCATGGTCCGCGCGATGTAGATGGCCAGCTGCAGTGAAGAAAACGGGGGCCGAAAAGACCTGCACAAACAACGGCATGTCAGTCGACATAGTCACGGCCGAGTTGCCATGTCCACGGTGGCTGGCTTATGCTTGGGCCGGACGGGATGCGCCGTCTTCACTTTCCAAAGCAGGGAAGCACGGTGCCGGCACGAAGCCGGTGAAGATCCTTTAATAAGGGGTGGGCGTGTGCCGACGTCAGAGTCCATTGGCGCCATCGGGCGCCCAAATGTTGCGTGGTAGCTGATGCACACGTGCGACAGCAGCGGTACCATCCAGATATCAGGATCCGGACGGGATGCGCCGTCTTCACTTTCCAAAGCAGGGAAGCACGGTACATGAACGGATGCGGACTCCAGTGGGCAGGAGCCATGGTCCGCGCGATGTAGATGGCCAGCTGCAGTGAAGAAAACGGGGGCCGAAAAGACCTGCACAAACAACGGCATGTCAGTCGACATAGTCACGGCCGAGTTGCCATGTCCACGGTGGCTGGCTTATGCTTGGGCCACGCGCTCCGCTGTTCAAGTTTCATTTGAATCTGATAGTACGTACCCGACGTGGAATTTCAGCGTCATTTTCGCCTGTCGAAGACATCAGTGCGCTGTTTGTGTGACAAGCTGGGCAAAGACTCCTCTGCGGAGACAGCGTGGCGGGCTTCATTCGCTCACCGTCGAAGAGCAATGTCCTCTGCGCCCTCCGTTTCTACGGGACTGGGAGTTTTCAGAGAAGCGTCGACGCCGAGCGTTACATCGAATGTCATCAAACTACTGTGAGCCGCTGTGTCAGAGATGTGTCTGACGCGCTTATCGATGCGGCAGTGCGTAAGCGGTGGCTGGCTTTCCCAAAGACTGCGGCTGAGCGGGCATATATAAAAGAACGCTTCCTACTTCGCGGGAACATTACGAACGTAGGCGGGTGTGTCGACTTAACGTACGCAGGAATTAAGGCGCCTTCAATGTCAGCGTTACTATCATTAGCATTGAAGCAGTGTCTAGACACGCCATATTGCCAAATTTGTCACTTCTGTGTAGCCGACATAAATTTTGTGTTACCGACATCTCACATGCGGCTGTCTATGATACTGACTTTTTCGCTGGTTGCTGACTTTTTGCCGATTGTTCTACTTGTCTGTCTGGGTGCCTTCCAAATGGCTCACTTTCTCCGGGAAAGAGGTTAATTAGCTATAAATAGACAAATGAATGACGCAAATTGTGTGAAGTACCCTATCAATGCTAATCTCATAATGAACGTGGGGTTCCTCATCGGTAAAGTTACATAGTATGGATAATGCTGAATTTTGGTCATGCGTCATCGATTGGCCCGACTATGAAACAGCGAGGCATTCCACAATCCGTTGCAGCGCGAGATGTGGATGTTGCGCCAAGCCCCTTGTGCCTATGCATTTGTGGCGAAATGAAAATGCATTGAGAATCTTAGTGTGCTGGCTTGCATGAAGAAAATACTTCAGGGTGTTTGCTCTGTTCACTGTTGATGCATGTGCCAGAGATTCAGTGTATTGCCTTGGGGGGGGGGCAGCGTTATTCTGGATGGACAATTTATTGTCGTCTCATAATGGGGCTCAAATTCTTAAGCAGTAGAACAATGCAGATCTAATGCTTTGCAGAACTCCGTGTGCGTGAACATGTCATGAACCAACAAGGCAAAATTACATATTTGGAAAAATATGGTGCAGATGCCAATGAAAAGTGGGTCTTTAAACCGCCATGATGAAAATAAAAATTGCAGAACGAATATTCCTTTTGTACAGCTTTAGATCAATGATTTCACAAAACGTGATATGCTCAAACGTGTAAAAGCTTGCCGCAATGCCAAAGTAGGCTGAGCGACATGCAGCTTATATTGGCATTGAACACGTCTTGTAACTGCTATTTTTATTGTAAACCTCGCTGTCACGCCTTTCCCTACGGCACTCCCTTTACTGAAACGTGGCACTCTTCCATTGGCGTCATGATGATGATCGTAATGGCAGCAGTAAGGCTGGTTAATGCTTGCCCCTTCGATTCCTGTGAGTTTAGTGGTAAAGAATATGGCACATGTATACACCTGTGCTGCAAAATTTAACGTTTGTGGTGTTTTGGAGAGCTAATTTGTGTTGGGAAATTTCAAAGATGTGCACCATTGTGGCCTAATAACTAGAGCATTGGTGATGTTGAAGACGGTGTATTGGTATAGAAGCTTGAAGTTTAATTGCACAAAAATTCGACGGCACACAAAGAAGAGAAATACATACAGCAGAATGCTTTGCTGTGTGTGTTACTCTTCTTTGTGTGCCGTCGAATTGTTGCGCGATCCAACTTCAAATAGAGCATTGGGCTTCTTTGGTGCAGGACCGAGGAAGTGTGAGCTATTCGACAACATGCCAGTACCTTGCCACAAAATTATGGAAGTCTGTAAGCTTGCAAACAATGCTTTGCTTTCAAATCTACCTGCTCATGTAATACAAGCACCGATTGAAAGAACCGTCATACAGAAATAATGATGAAATGGAAAGCCTTTGAAAAGTGTAATTTGTATGTCAACACTAATGACATAATAGGTGCCACATCGAACTCGACAATTGTACTGGACAGAGCAGTTTGTTTCCTATGTGAAGCACAAGCTTCCATTACATGTTGTGCAGATAACCAAGCTCAGTTTGTTTTAACGTGGCACACAACATTCACTGTAATCTGTTTTTGAATATATAGAAGTGCCAAACACCACCTCTCCTTCAAGGACGTCATGGGAACATTTGGGGAGACCTTTTTACAGCCCCTCATAATGGAAGTGTGGCCAGCCAGCTTTGCTTGGATGCCATTATAGATTTCTGTTCCTGATCACTGTGTGCTATCAAGTTGCTAAAGTCTATGCAACTGTTGCAAGGCATTACATGATTCTATAGTCTGATACAACTTTAGCAGGCCACGAAATCTGCGCTTCAGAGGTAGGTGAACACAAGCCTGCACCAATGGGCACGCACTCTAGACTGACATGGGGCCGCCGGACACACTAATACCCGCTCATTGGAGAGGGAATATTTCTTTAGACATGGAGGCATTCGGCTGCTGCGCTTTGGTCATCTGGGTGGGGCGTCTCCTGTCTTCTGAAGTTGTATGCGACTGTAGATGATGCCGCTTTTCATACAACACAAAAGGACAAAGTGTATAATTATTTGGCCTATGAAATGGATACATCACAAGTGAGCTATGCAAGGGCTTAAACTGTGTGACAATTAGTACATGCAAATAAATGACATTGTTAAAGAATATGTGGTATCGAACATTCATGTAATGGCACGTTTGAATCGGGGAGTGTTGCATTCACATGCACAGTCTATAGGTGATAGCATTATTATGCTCCTGCTGTTTTCCTTCTTTTCATTGTGAATTACACACACTGTTCATATTGTGGCTAGTCAACACGCACTGTATTCTTCCACATAGAAAGAACAAACAGCACAATGACGTGTATGCTGCATTAGTGTATTTTTCATTTACATGGCCGAAGAGTGGGGCAGGTTGTCTTACATTTTGCCCATTTTGAAGAGACACCAAGTGCATGTTTCAAGTGTCCTGATATGCACAGCACATTGTTTACTGCAATATTTTATTCATGCTATTGAATGATAACAAAATAATAAACTGAAATCTCCTTGATAAGGTGTCTTCTGGGGGCTCGACTGGAGAGCAGTGAGGGCACCGATACTACTGTTGCAGAGCAGTCCTCTGGACTTCTGCCAGACTATCAAGAGCACGTGCCTGGCGGTCGCCTACTGCCGCCAGGCGGTTGAGTGCCTGCAGCAGCAGAATGTTTTGCTGCAAAAAAAAAAAGGGATTGTTGGAATGAATCAACCGCATATTAACCATTATTTACAAAGAAAAATGCTTGTTGCACTATTAGTGCTAAGTACCCTTAACTGTGGAAGCCTTTAGTGTAGTATTCATATTAAAGCAATGTGTTTGGACAACGTTGCTTTATTTTTCATAACTGGGTTTGTCTTTTTCAGAGCCAATTGTCATGTTGATTAGTGTGCCAGCAGCTGAGGTGGCCCCGCACCTTCACGAGTCTCTTCTGTCAGCACCACAAACCTATTTTGTTCACTGCAAAACAAACGCCTCTTCCTACATTCCCGTCTTACGCGAGCTGATTGCATCCTATGACTAATAATATCATATGTTTGTCCAATTACGCAATTTTCTACCATCCTCGGCTGCAGTTATCTCTCCTTGACATCCATTCTGTCACTCTTATTAATCACCGGTTATGAATTGGCAACAAGTGAATGAAGACGTGCATGGCCTACCCACCGATACCATTTTTTTCGTAATCTCAACTAGCAGATTGGTTGCCACGGTTTGCTAAGCTGCTGTCTTTTTGCCTTATGCCATCTCGAAGAATTTTTGTTACTTCGCTTTCCGCACAGTCCTCGACTTCTCAAGTTTCATTGCTAACCTCCAGGTTTATGTCCCATATTGAATAACCGGTAGAATGCAATGATTCTATACTTTCTTCAAGGATATCGGTAACGTGGCTATCGCGATTCGGCAATGCTTTCCATGTGCTGTTCAGCCCATGAAATTTTTTGTATAAGTTTCCTGGTTTATATCAGTAGCTGCTATTGATATTTCACCTGGATAAAGATCTTCCATAGATTCTGCGGGCTGAATGTCACTCATGAATTTCTGTTATATTACCAAATTAGAGAAGGTTACTTTTATCTTTTCCATATTTCTGCGGGCCCACGTGCATGTAAAAGCACGAACACTCATTGGTTCTCAATGCCTTTTTTAAACTGCTGGCATTCAGTTCATTACTACGAAAGTGACTTAATCCATGCACTGTTATTATGCTAAATATGAAACACTAGAAATATACTTATCTGCAGTTTGTCAATGTATCCTTCACTGTGTTGTTCGGGACATCCATCGTAGGTGCCACCTACCTGTCGCATCATGGCTATATAGGCTGTCTGCCTTTTGCACACACTATGTAATATTCGTGACGCTAGCAGTCACGCAGATTGGAGGAACTCGGCGCACTCGCAGAAGCAGCACCGGACAAGTTGTTTCTTCAGCATTATACCGTGAACAGTAGGCGCGCGTTGCGGTCTGTAAAATCGGCGAAGCTATTGGCAGTCTTACGGGGTGCACGGAAAGATTGCTCACGGAGGAACAGAACTATCCAAGAAATGGTGGTCATCGTCGAGCCTCGTCACTGCATCGCGCACTGTAAGCTCGTTGTACGAGTTTGTTTAAACAGGGACTCTTCGATGTTTAGCCGCTATGCTCGCCCGAAAAATGGATGTGATGACGCTACCATAGCGTTCCCTCATGGTGTAATGTGAAGTGTACTAAATTACAAATTAGTCTAATACACATTCAGTCTACATCTTGTAAGCTTTAAAATGCTTCTAAACCACATTAAAGTAACTAATAATATTCTACAAAATGCATTTTGTTTTGTTAACTTGCTTGTGCATGTCATGCACTCGGTGTAACGACCAACAAGTGAAAGAAGGCACGACCATACACCGACGGTATGATCACGTGAGCCCCAGTTTGTCGACCGGCCAGAATGCAACGCCCAAGGAATGATAGCCATCCATAGCGAATCTAGATAAACCAATGAAACTGGAGGCTTGACGAAAGATAAACTGTGTCTCGGTGCCGTTTGCGCTTTCGTCTTGGGGTGTCGCCAGAGCTCGTGAAGATCCCGAGTTTCGCCAAGCTCGGCGCATCCTGCATAGCACCCCTGGCGACATACAACCCGTGCTTTAATCGTACAGGTAAGCAATTCCTCTAGCGCTTACCAACAGATGGGGCGCTGACACATGACGCCGCGCTGGGATGAATGGCAAAACCCTCGAATATTTCCCTAGATCTTTTCTGACGATAAGCCGTTAGGATTATCGTTAGGATTAAGTTGGTTTGCACCCGCATTTAGTACAGTGGATGTCCATATTGCTCCCAGTTCTTGCTCGCAGAGCATTGGCGTCTGCACGCGGTCGGTCGTTCACGCAACACCCGCTTGTCCTATGTAAGACCGACCACGTAAAAGCGGTACCACGTACACCACATTTATTTTTCACGAAATAAATTGCCATTGGTGCCTTTCGTCACAGGTCTGACGGGGAGCGCTGGTATTATTACCCATTCGGCATAGTCCTCCAAGTTTGTTCTTTTCTCTGAAAAGTACCGTGACACCGGCTCGTCCTGCTGCCTTCTTCAGTTTGTGCGAAACGCCAAGCTTTGACTCGATCGTCAATCATATTTTCCGAGCTGGCGAATCCTTTGCGTGAACAATGCAAGGGTGTCCCTGCGATGCTGCTGACGAAGTGGTCGGGGTACCCGGCTATCGAGACCCGCCATACCTCGGCGTTGAAGCTGGTCTGAACTTGATGAAGGCAAGAACAAAGCCTGGTGCTCTTTAGTTCAGCAAAAATTCCTGTACTACTAGTACCGCTCCTTAAGTTTACTTGTTCTGTTTGGAAGTGTATGGCGTTCAACTGCCGTAAGCACGGTGGCGAAGTTGCAGAGGGTTCGTTTTTACTCAGCGCGCAAGGAAACCTGGACAATGGGAAGTGGGGACGAGGCAAGCACCAACTGTGCGTTTCTTTAACGCGCAAGGAAATGTATGCATATCGTAAATGAATGAAGAATAATAATGATGATGATAATAGCAATAATAATAACAGCAACGACAACAACAACACGTGTAAGGACAGTGGACTGTGCCACTGTCCTTAGACGTGTTGTTGCCACGTGGTTACGTTCCATGAAATTTTTAACGTTTGGGCAGCATTGTGAAAGGTGAACAGCGCACGCTAGGACAAAGGACAATGACTGAAAGAACGCGTTGTTCGTTCCTTAAGATGGTTATTTTTTCTTGCTAGTTCCCTGCTATCATATGTAGACTGGAATTTTTTGCCTGTAAAATAAACATTCAATACGCTAGTTCTTTCCAACTTCAGCTTATGCGCTAACTAAGAATGAATGACTGAACGAGGTCGATATTTAGCAGGTTGCCACAACATCACTAGGGACACTTGTTGATAATATTTTTTTCTCAGAAGTTTACGGATTACTCACAAAAGCGTGCAAATTCTTTATTCGCCAGCGCTGAAGTTCTGACAAAAGGTAGACCTAATAAAGTTATAATGCCAACGTTTCGATTGAGAGAATCGTTGGACAAAATATTATTTCAAGGAATTTAGATTGGGCACAGCTTCGCAGATGACCATGGCCAACAAACGCATATGCTTGCCTAATATATATAATGTTTTCAGCTTTAAAACGAAGCCCAACCCTCCCAGATTTTACTGACTGCTGGGCGCTGTGGCTGCCTGGTCGACTAGCTCGCACTTAAAAGAAGATCACATGCCCGACTATGGGATCGAACCTCATTCCCGCAGCGCAGCAGCCCGACGCTCAGACCATTACGCCACAATTGGCGTAATGCGTAATGGTTGGTAACGCTAACTAGCCCTTTAAAATGACCACCGTGTTGTCGTTCCTATGTCTTTCCCTGTCTCTTTAAGCGCCTCTGAGGATCCCGGCGTACGTCATATTGCGTGCATGGGTGCGCGTGCAAGTTTCTTTTGCGCCAAAGATGCAGAAATGAAATGGACAAATCTATACCATTTGATTAACGGCTTCACGAAAGCTTCGTTTGACAAGGATTCCGGGATGCTCCGTTCACCTCCAAAGAGCAAGTGCTTGGAAAGATTTATGCTGTAATAGCATACCCCCTAGTGATCACCTGGACGACAACTAAAGATGAAAACGAACGGAGCAGACACAATGAATAGAGGGTGCCACAGACACCCTTAGCTACCACTACCGTGTTGCCTTTACTTTGGGCTACACTCGGACCACAGGCCACCGTGCAAGTTTGTCTTGCTATTCAGGTATTGGGAGCTCGGTTTGGAGGGGCAAGGAATACACGATTTGGCAGCTTGAGAAGGAAGAGTCAACTGGCTTTATCCAAAAGTAATACAGGTTTGCCGAGTGGCAGTGGTGGCGCCCCAGCCGCTTCGGTTGAACAGGGGGCAATGACCCCCATGGCGGAGACAATGAAGTGACGGACGGTTGCTACACAGTCATTCTGCCACCACGAAAGAGTTCCGTTTGCGGTATTTGTGATTACAACAAAGTTACGCCCTATAACGGTGCTTAGCCAATCATTTCGTGCTCGCATTTGGTGTACGCAGTGCAAGGGGTGAACGTTTTCAGGAAAAAGGTACGAACACGAGGAAAGACACTGGCCTGTGTTTCACTGTCATTTTCACGCCTTTCGCCTGAAGATGCAAAACCAACATGCCCAAATTTTCATTCTAAAGTGAACATTGCCCCCACTCCGACTGCGTTTGCTGAGCTTTTCTCCGCCGGTGCGCTGAGGTGTATGTGCGTTTCTGCCTTCAGCGAAGGGGGAAATAACCGAGGAACGTGGGCGTGCACAAGTGGGCGTGTTTCGGCTCCCGAAATAGTCTCGGAGCGCGCCCATGTGATGCCGTTCACGGGGCCGTTTTCCGGTGACCTCATCATCGGATGCCTGGCTCTCCTCTCGGCCCACTTCTTTCCGCGACCCCCTTGTCCCGTCCACTTTTTGAGTACTCGACAAACCGAAATAGCTGCCCCACGTCCGGAACACAAACCAGCGACCACCTCGCGCTGGTGACGCATAGCGGCCGCACCACGGCATCTCTCCCCACCTGGCGATGGACATGCGGCAGCGGGCTGGATGCCGTTCATCGTGACTGCTTTTGAAGTTCGGCGACTCTGTTGTTTTTCTTACAAGTATTTGCAAACAAAGCACGCCGTTGGAGACCACGGGCTTTGCGAAAGCACTCGCAATCGACGCTCCGCATAGCGACCACTGCGTAAAAAACCACCAACTCAAAGGATCCTCACATATACCGCTGACCTGGGGAAGTATTCTGTTAGAGTCCACCTAGTGGACAAGTCCATTTTTTCTGCTGCTGAAGTGCTGATTGGCTGTGGCGCCTCGCTGCCGCGGATGCGCAGCCCAGCCCAGCCAATCAGAACGTGAACAGTAGACTAAATGGGGCGCTATAACGTAAAACTACCCCAAACTTTTCTATTCCAATTCTGCAATCAGCCCACCGCAATCGGTCAAGAACTTTTCTGGACCACCCCCAGTTCACCTTTGTCACGCGACGTCACGAAAACCGCGATAGCTCCCCATCTGATACGACGTGTATGCACTGATTATGCATAATTTGACCAAACAAAACAAAAATATTTATTCCTGATTAAACGTCTTTTTGCCATTAGCTCTCGCCTATTAGTCAAAAGCTTTCGGGCTGCACCCACTTGCCCTGCCTCTGACGCGACCTCACAAAACCGCAAAAACTGACCGCGTCAAAGTGACGCGTACGCGTTAGAAATGCATTAATATGCCGAAAAAAAAACTTAATTTTCTTTTGAATAGCCGCAGGCTGCCCCGTTCCGTAAGGAATAAAAGATGGCTGCCCATCGCTTCGGCACTCGCTACTAGGCGCTGCCGGAGAGCATGGGTTTATTTGCGTGTAATAAAACTTTTGGCGTGGCCGTTTAACATTTTCGAGAACTTTTGGCATGTTGACGACCTTGTTCTGCCAACTCTTCTTTGCTGAAGATCCGTTTTAGCGTCATTCTTAAGGTTCCGTTGCATGCCGCCGCGATTGTCGACGATCCATCGCAAGCTATGTAAGGGAAAGCGGAACCAATCACACACGCCGGCACCGCCCTCTTCATGCGGTTATCGATATTTAGTGCAGTGGCTCGGCCCCATCGAATCCCTCTCCACTTGAGCATGCTCCTCACCTCTTGTGAGCCAATTAGATAAGACAAGCCGCTCAGTGTAGGCAATGGTTTTCGTTTTTGAAGCAAACAAAAGTGACCTCCTATGAACGAGGGGAGCATTTGATTGGTTTGTTCAGACAACCCCGCGGGTGTCCGCTCCCATGCTTGCGTCGGCGGTTACACAAATCTGACGTCAGGAGATTGGAATAAAAACATATTGGAATAGTTTTACGTCATGATTTGTCTCCCATTTCTCGGCCCGTTACGTTCACACCCGTGTACGTGGCGCACCACAACTCACTGCTACTCGCAACCTGTTATCGTTGATGCACTCTATACGTGTTGGAATGTTCACATTGAGGGCTTCTCCGTCCACTTGCTTGTGCCTCCCCCCCAAGATGTCTTGTTCATGCCACAAAAATTTTTTTTTACTCGTCTAGTGATCTGCAGCTTTTCAAACTTATAGGGCACCTATGTTTTAACAGTTGAAACGCACTTTACTCTTTTGGGACGGGTCAGCCCTTTTGGTAGGTCGAAATTGCTTTTTGGCTTTGTTTGTGTACATGACGTTCTTGCCTTCGTTGCCGCATGGACTCCAGCCAGAACGCTTACGAGTGCATTTTGCCTTTATCTTCTGCGAAGCACGCACCGGGTGCTTTAAATCGGTGCTTATTGTTGGTTCTCTTGCACGCCCGTGCGTACATGAGTCCTCGTTTTGCTTAATTATTTCGATCTTATCGTTTTTTTTTTGTTTCCATGTGCATTTACTTGCTCTTCAAAAGGCATTTTCTGCACATGTATACTACCGTATGCCTCAATGTCCACTGTCGAAACGCACGCACCATAAAAAAGGAATTCACTAACTTCGGGGTAATGTTACTATTGAAGTTAACCCTAAGAATCTTAGGTATGAAAAGCGCACATCTAACACGCTAGTTTGATATTTGCAGGTCAACATTTTCAGGGTATTAGAAAAACCAAGAGGAAGTCTGGAAAGCACGCGTTGTGCAATAGTAATGTCATTTGCAGTTGCGGCGTTAAGGCAGCAATCAGCAACGTTGCCCGAACAGTACGACTGCAGTCTCAATCCTTTTTGCGACAGAAACCGCTGGCCGAGGTGCAAGGCTTACATAGTAAAGCAGGCGTGGAATGGAGTGGTAGAGTGCTGCGAGAATTGTACTTGCTTACAGACGCAACACCGCAGCCTTCTATGTGTACCTGAGAGGCACGAGGAGTCAGCTCTTAAAAGCGCTGTGCCGGACGAGTTATTGTGAAGAACAAAAAACAAAACAAAAACAAAATAAAAGGCTAGGTTTGATTGAGCTTAAAGTGTAGATAAAAAAAAATAAACACGATTTATTCTGACGTGCACATATACAACAATGTATCATACCAACGAGAAAAGGTAAAAGTAAAAAGACAAAGCACGTTTCCTAACTAGGCCTACATCCAGGTTCGTAAAAACACGGGTCAGCAGTGAGGACGGCAAAGAACCATGCAATAACATGTCATTTGAAATACATTGCATATATAAATTGATCAAAAAGATTTACCAATTACATGCAAACCTTGTAATAAATGTAATGCAATAAATGTAATAACATATGAACGATTACATCTTGCGTTAACAATGTAACCAATGAACATAAGCAAATCAAAAGGTGAGTACTTCAAGCAAAATTTCAAGTAAGACTGAACGATGTGAATAACGTTACATGTGGAGTGTAACATAAGCAAGCAGAGGTAAGCATCGCAGGTGGTAGGATATGAGCACACGCAGAAAAAAAGAAACACCGGAGAAAAAAACATGAAAACCCTTCAGCCTAGATCGAAATGTAATCCTACTTTCTTTTTAAAATGGTATAGAGATCTGCTCGAGTGTGCAATTTCCACTACAGAAGGAAAAACATTATATATTTCAATTATTTGATGATCTAGGGACTGAGTGCCATAATTTGTGCTCGGTCTAATCGAAACAAGTGAGATTGTTCGTAAGTCATAGGGAATATCATAGCTGAGGTACATATTGCTGAATGAAAAAAAAAAGTCTTGTTTGATACGATGATAGATAAGGACCATTAGTTTAAACTTAGAGCACTCAGGAAAAGGACATTACGTGAAAAACAAATAAGTTATTATGGCTACCATGCCTTCTCGTTAACAGTTTCAGTGCTTTTTGTTGCATCATTATTAATTTTCTGCATAGGTCTTATTACACGTGCCCCAAACTAAGTTGCAGTATGTGAGGTGCGACTGAACAAATGAAAAGTATAGCAGCTTTGCTACAAAGTATGGAAGACGATGATCAATGCGGCTGATAACACCTATGGATCGAGCCATTCACATTTGTACATGAGTGGATCAGACCAGCTCACATCGTTGCGGAAGTGTACACCCAGCAACGTGCAACTACTATTGCATGCTATTTCCGAACAATCGAAATAGAGCTATGGCTTGTGCTTTATTGATTTGTTTTTTGCATGGAATAGTATGAAATTACTTTTTTAACGTTTAATGTCAATTGATTTACAATTAGCCAAGCATGTTTTTGTCAAGCCACATATTCGCTTGCTGTTGAAGTTCTTTTAGGCCTGAGCCAGAAAAGAAGACGTTAGTATCGTCAGTGTATAGGATAATGCTCGAAGTTGAAGAAATGTTTACAATGTCATTTATATACGTAGTGAATTGGAGTGGTCCTAATATGGATCCCTGACGTATACCATATTTTAATGTTCCATGGTCAGAGCAAGTGTTCTTATGTAGCCTTGTGTACTGTTTTCTTCCAGTCAGGTAGCTTTCCATTAGGTCTTTAGCGATGCCATGACTTACTTCCGTAAATTTCAAATTTTGTTTGTAGAATATCATGTTGGACCGAATCAAACGCTTCGCTGAAGTCAAGAAAGAGATAACAGTAAAATGTTTCATTTTAGTGTTTTGAATTAAGGCATTTGGTATATAAAGTAACGCGGTCTCGGTCGACTTGCCGGCTTGGAAGCCACATTGATGATCACTTATCACATTCTTGGAGGAAAAGAAACCAAAAAGACGCGTGTAAATTATTTTTTCAGCAACCTTAGCAAAACTGGCAGACCTTAAATTGGCCGGTAATTGCCGAATTCTGTTTTCTTTGCGCCTTTGAAAACAACAGTAACACGGGCTACTTTAAGTTTATCTGGGAACACTCCTGTAACCAACATCTGATGAAATATTTAAGTCAACGGTCCTATGAAGCGTCTAATAGAATGCCTAATTGGCAATAGTGAAAGGTCATCATCCCCAGAAGCACAGGTATTTCCTAGAGAACCAATAATGGTTATAATTTCTGCTCCTGTTGGTGTCAGAAATATTGAGTCAGAATTTGATGCGTGCATGTATGACGTAAAGGAGGCATTATTCGGAAGGGGATTTGAGGCAGTCTATTTGGCAGCTTCCAGGAAATGTGCATTAAATTTGTTTGCTAACGCAACTCCAGTGTGAAGAAAACTATTGAGCAGAATTTCAAGAGGTGTTGTGCTGGTTTTGTTACCTATGAGGGTTTTAATTTCTTCCCAGATCTGCTTAGGGTTGTTCCCTATGTGCGAGAACTTATTTCTGCAAAAGGATGACTTTGCTTTTTTCAAATATGTGTTTACTGTATAATGAACCTTTTTTTACTCAGCTTACATCTCGGAACTTCTTGTTTTGGGAAAATTGGAGATCAAGTTTTTTTTGTTTTATTCTTACGAAAAGAGCCCTAGTTATCCAATTTTTTCGAGCCTTTCTGTGCTTTCTAATCGCTACCACGGGAAAAGCGACATTATAATTGTTAATCACTTTTGTTATGAAATTATCGTATGCTTCATTTGTGTCAGTTGTACGGAAAACATCAGCCCAATCTGTTGTCGTCATCAATTCCCAAAAGATAGCCATATTATAAGAATCATCGGTTCTACGTGAATAAAAAGAAGTGTTTCGTTTTTTACTGAAAGAAAAAAAATACAAAAGGCGGTAAGTGGTCGCTTAGACCTGAGAAAAACACTCTAGGAAGGACCGCGTCACGAGGGAAGTTGGTGTATAACAGATGTCTATTGTTGTTGCCGACGATTTGTTTATTCGTGTTGGCGACTCAATCATGTTAGCACAGCCATATAGAAGCATCATTTCAGTCAAAGTCACTGGAACAGGAGATCTAACCATAACATCAATATTAAAATCACCAATCACAATAACGTGCCATTTATTTGAATTCGCATTTTCTAAGAATGACTCAATAAACTGAAGAAAGGCATCTGTGTTTCCTTGTGGGAGGCGGTACAGCACAATGGCGAAAATGTTCCGGTGTAGTACACTAAGACTCGAAATCATTAAAACTGTCAGTGTAATCAGACTGGATGTCAAACGATAGGCTTTTGCACATGTACGGGGTCACACTACCACCTCGTTTATTTTTTCTGAGTTTAGCTCTATGTTCGCAGCCAGAGAATTGAAAGACGTCTTCGAGCGAAGCCATGTCTTAGTAAAAGCAAGAAAATCGAAAGTGTAGTTCTTCTGTTCTATTTTTGCTTCGGCCTCCTCGCCCTTGTTTCTTAGGCTTTGTGCATTTAAGTGATAAAAGGATAGGCTATTGTTTGTACCATGTGCAAGTGTTCTTAGTAGTTGTTGAAATGAATCAGCAGAAAAATTGGCCATAGCTGAACTTCTTTACAAAGGAAAAACAAAAACACAGACACACAGTTCCAGACAATTTCTCCTCAACCACTCACATTGTTAATGTAGATCGCAAGAGTACTTGGTTCTTTTCGGGCAGATATCTTCCCTTCCTTGGTCCAGACAAACCTGTAGTGTGCCTGAGTGGCTCTTGCCTTCGCAAGCCACAACTTTTTCATGTTTTGCGCAGTTAAGTTGTCAAATAATTTAATTTTCTTGTTGCATTGCTTGAGAGTGCTACACTTGGCAATCCACTGTGCTTTTGCGGACTGCTTGCAGAACCCAATGAGCACTATAGGAATTCTGTCTCAACGAGAGGGAATACGGTGCAGCCTATCAACATCATTCTTTGTAAGCAGCGGCAGATCAAATTTCATAGCGAGATCATTAAGTTTCTCCATTAAATCTTCGCGCTCAGTTTCAGACAGCCATGAAGTTCCATGTCTTGTTTTCTTCTTGATTTAGGGCATTGAACTCATTGCGTAACTCTGCAAGTTCTTTCATTAGCTGCTTCGAAAGTATGAACTCTCTTCTGCAGGCCTTCTATTTGCTTATCGTGTTTATTTGAAGCTTCCATGAGCTTATCATACGTATCACACATGTGCTGAACGGACGTCTCAATGCTGCTCACTGCTTCTTTAAGACTCGATCTCTGATCAACCTTCACAGTAAGCACAGCAAGCATTCTATTTATGTCCGCCAACTGCCTGCTCAAAGCAAGGGGCACATTACTATCCTGCTGTCGAAGAGTGTCAGCGCTTCAAGACGCTGTCCCGCGACATGTCTGACACTTGATTTTGGCTTTCGCTTCCGCGTTTTTTGATCTGTACGTGCGCTCTCCAACACCCGAGCACTTTCCCAGACGATAACGTAGACCGCATTGCGCACATGTCATATATTCGTCAGCAGCCAGTAACTCCTCACAACATGCTAGGCATGATTCGCCAAGGTTAGTGCTTATCGCAATATAGAGGTTGCACAAGTGCAAAAAATGTTGGCGCACAGGAGGGTTCCCTAGTACCCTAGTGCACATGTTACACGAAAAACACGCCCCCCCCCCCCCCCCCCAACTTGCTCGGGCAGTAGGGGCAGCAGCAAAAAAGTAGGAATAGGTGGAAATGCGAAACAATTTGCAAGAACTGCGAACTAACCTGCAAAAGTGAGCAAATTTCTTTAGCTGCCGTGCCACATATCTGCCGCCGCCACCACTGCCCGAATGATTCGCTGTCCTTCTAGTTGAACACAATCAAGGTTGAAGTTTTCATGCGGTTGACGAAACATACATAAAATAGGGCTCGTGATGAGGGTGGTTTATGCACTCCATGGAGCAGCGCCCTTGTAGAGGCTCAGAGCGCATAATAAAAGTGTATTACGTGAAGTGTGAAGTGCAATGACGGATTCTAAGTGAGGTTATACAGTGAAGCAGTATATGACTATAGGTGTTTGCGCGTCAACAATAAAAAAGGTGTGCGTGGGCCTATCCCGGATATAATGAAATACTAGGTGTATACCCGTGGCGGAGTTAAACCAGGCTGAAAGCACTCCTCCCCTCCGAATAATAATAATAATAATAATAATAATAATAATAATAATAATAATAATAATAATAATAATAATAATAATAATAATAATAATAATAATTATAATAATAATAATAATAATAACTATTATTATTGCCATCTTACAATAATCGTACATCAGAAGGCAGGCCCGTCAAAGAGAAGGAAGAGGCTTGCGTGACTTGGCCCGGCATGCCGGCAAACACAGCCAAAATGGCTACATGTACAGAAATGAAAAGCTCGTGAAGCTTATCTCACAAAAATCAAACAGGAACTCAGCTGAAATCAGTGACAAAAGAAATACAAAAAAACAAGAATAGAGAAATGTAGTATTATACATATCTTACAGTGCCTTCAACATTTTTTTCAAGTTTTGTTTCGTTGTTGCAGTAAATGTTTGATCAGGTAGGTCATTCTATATTTTTGGGACATAATCATACCTACTAGCTTTACCAAATCTTGTGTTGCAGTGCGGTACTATAAAACACAATGTTTTCCGCAGTGCACGGGGAGCAATATATTCCTGTTTGAAATCAGGGTTCCAAAAATGTTTTACCACAACCGTTTGAGTGAATAAAGTTTTAAATGACGGAACACCCAGATGTATAAACAAGTTCACATTGTGGGCCGAGGAAGAGTTACAAGTAATGGACTTCAACATATTTTTTAGAATTCTGTCAACTCGACAGAGCCATCGAGATGAGCAAAACCCGAACAATGCAATGCCATTACGTAACACACTGTATACTAAGGTGTGCATGATAGTGATTTTTACAGGCATCGGAACAATGGATTTAATGTTAAAAAGCAGCGAGGAAACACTTCTGAGCCTGCCGCAAAGATATGTGATGTGATCATTCCATGAGAGGTCACTGTCAAAGAAAACACCAAGGTATTTAATGGTGTTTACATATTCTACAGGGGCACACTGACGCGATCGGCAAGTACGACATTGTAGAAACAAGGGTAAATGTGTAACCGTTACTTTAGGTGGATTTCTAAAACATAACATTTTTGTTTTTTCTTTGTTTATCGACAAACAGTTGTTAGCAAACAGGTCACTGCATCGTACACACTCTCTTGAAGTAGCGCAATAGCTTTTGAGTAACAGATATGTTTAGTTAAAAGGACAGTGTCATCTGCATACTGAAATATCATACACTTCGATACAGCTGAACAAAAATCATTTGTAGATATGTCAAGAAGAAGAGGAGACAATATAGAGCCCTGAGGTAGTCCAGCTTTCAAAGGTAATTTGTTATTGACGAATAACTGGTTGTCTAGAGATATAACCTGCGAGCGGCCGAACAAAGTTTTTTAGGAACTGGTAAAATGGCCCCCTGAAATCGAGCAGGTATAGTTTTTCAAGCAGGAGTTCGTGGTTCACACTATCGAATGCTTTAGAAGTATCGAGAAACAATGCGCATATAAACATGTTGTGTTCTAAAGCTGTGTTTAATTCATCGGAAAATTCCACGAGCAGAGCAATGGTGCCCCGTCCCGCGACAAAGCCGAACTGACGACTCGATATAACTGAAAACGTATCTAGAAATGACGTCATAGTTTCTAAGATAAATTTTTCTATTATTTGTGACATGATAGGCAAGATCGAAATAGGTCGGTAACTGTCCACAATACCTTTTTTCCTCCTTTAAATAATGGAGATACAATAGCCATTTTTAATTCCGCAGGCATTGTAGCTGTCTCTAGGAATCCATTAATTATGACAAGAAGAATACGTGATAGTGCGTTGAAGTTTCATTGGAGCAAAGATACCGATATACCGTCTCTACCAGCAGGCTTATGTCGCCTAAACCCAGCAACTATTCTTGCGGGTGTGTCGAATGTTATCGTCGGAAAGAACGCGGAAGCCGATATGATTTTTTCTTTCCTGCTGGCACCGTTGAAGTTGCTCCCGAAATGCGCGCGAAATGTTGATTCAAGATTGTGGCTGTCTGTGCAAGATCACATGGGAAAGCGTCAGCTAGCTTTGAATTGGTAGTGACTTTCCCGCGTAGGTGGTTTATCAGCGACCACGTCTTCGCCGGGTTTCGAACAGATAATTGAAACTGACGTTGAAAGTAGCGTTGTTTTGCGCATCGTATAAGGGCGACGACTTTATTCCTTGCGATTCTGTTGCTAGCGCGAAGCTCAGCATTGCTTGGAGTTCGTTTAAGCCGTTTCTACAGCAAGTCTCGGTAGGCGATTGAATTCATTATATCCACGGTAAGCCAGTTATGATTTCTTCTCTGTTTAGTTAGAACAATTCGACTGCAGGCTTCTTGAAAGCTGCGTATTTTCGAACAAGATTGTTCATAAATAAACACTGGCACTCCGCAAATAATCAGTGAAGACCAGCCGAACCTGCCAATCGTCTCATCCAGTTTGCGTTGATCAACAAAGGCAACGCGCGTCCGCCTATCTGAGCTATTTACTTTCCAACGCTGAGATTTTTTATAAAGGCGCCTCAAGCTAAAACGACAGCCAGTGAAATAGTGGTCTGCTAAGCGCTGCGTAATCACGCATGAATGCAGATCATGATTAGGCGCCCGTACGGCGATGTGGTCTAAGCAAGAATGCGTTATTCGGCGATTCACAATTTCTTCACGTGTGAAGGTGGTGACCATGCTTTCGAGGTCAAAAGCAGAAAGGACAGATAAACAGTCTGACACTTGAGCTTTGCCTGGGCATAATACGTCAATATTTAAATCACCAGTGAGGCAAAACACATTCTCATAACTGAAAAGCTTCAAAACAGTCTGTAATTCTATTATAAAGCGACTAACGCTGTTTGCAGGAGGCCGGTAGATTGCTAACAAAGTAAGAGTTGTCTGAAAAAAGCTTACATTTAAACACGGACATTCCGCATGAGCAAGATCTACATCAATGCATGATACTGTGTACTTTTCATTCACAAAAACTGCAATCCCGCCCCTTCGACGGTGTGAACGAGTGATAAATTCTGCACTGTAACCTGTTATGACAATGAACTGTGTGCTTGATTCGGGAATATATATTTCGGTTAGCACAAATACATCTACAAAATTTGTTGCATCTTCTGCAATATGTTTAAACTCAACCCAGTATTTACGTAGCCTGCGAATATTTATATTGACCAATATAAAGTCTAATTCCGAATTCGGACAGAAGCTGTCCTTAAAAGCTCGAAAGCTCGGAAAACCAAGCAAAACAGGCGGTTACATATTCATTGGATTTTTTCAACACCCATTTCATTGGTAATGCGAATGAGTGGAGAAACTTCGTCCTTCTTAGCGAAGATTTTGCCTGCTCTCACCCAAACGAACTTGTACTTGTGTTGCTTGCCTGCGGCCCGGGCAAGCCAGAACAGATGCCGATTTGGCTTGGTTAGATTGTCATTAAAGTAGAGCTTCGGAAGCACTTTAGATTCACAGAGCTGTCGAAGCTTTCCACGAGCCTTGATCCAGTTTTCTTTCATGTTTACCGTTGAGAAACAAACCAAGACTGTAGGGACAGTGTCTGTTTTGCCAGAAAGTCGGTGAACAGCAACGACATCAGCATCAACAGAAAATTGGGGTAAATTAATTTTGTCAGCCAGACCATGCAGTATTTTCTTCAAATCTTCCTTTTCAGCAACCGGCAAACCACGAATTTTCAAATTTGCCTTTCTGCTGTACTGTCCAGATTCGTTTTGATCGTGCTGCAATTTTTGCAAAATCTTAGCCTGAACATGGACATTCTCATTTAATTTATGAATTTCTCTGTCTCTGGTCCTTGCGGCTTCTTCAGACAACTTGAGCTGTTCACGTGTGGTCTCGTATTGCTTTGACAAGAAAGTGACGGCGTCTTCAAGGTCAGAGACAGTCTTCGACAGCTTTAAGTATTCTGCTTTCAGAAGCAACAGCGAGTCAACCTTAGAATGCAGTGCCGGTAGTACTTCTAAGCTTTCTTTTGCGTCCTTAATTTCCGCAACAAAAGCTAAAATAGCGTCGTCATGGCCTGCCGCCCGCGCTTAATCCGACTGGGATGAAGAAGGTTGCTTTTTGTTCGCTCTGCAGGTCTTGCATACCCAACCCTCACGTTTCGCCTGTCCCATAGTGTTAAAGGTATGAATGAATGAATGTGTGGTTTTTATCGGCGCAAGGGTCAGGTATGGCCAAAGAGCGCCATGGAAGTGTTAGTGATTTCGCAGTGGAGTTATGAATTCTGTGAAGTGAATGTGACGTGGCTGCAAAGGGGCCTAAAATATAGTCACTGTAAAGTGCGTAAAATGTACGTGTAATAAAATTATGGCGATGACAAATGACGAGTACTATGTGCATTAAGGTGCATTGCAAAATAATGATACGATATAAAAAAATGCATAGGTTTCTAAAATTAACTAGAGCACCATGGCCTCGTTAGGGCCCTTGAGACATAAGGGCCTGGAGGCATGTGCTATATAAAAGAACTATCACAGCGGCATCCTCTGGAGAAAGAATGCGCTACGAATTTATTGGGCTCATAACATGTAGGACAACCTCATTAAAAAAGTTGAGGACTGCTTTGGTGTTGAAAAATGGTTCTTTACCACGAAACAAAGGTGGTTCAAGAGGTATGCAATAACGATATGCAAGACGAAAATGCTTCTTTCTTTCAGGTTCGGCTTCGCGACACTCCAAGAGGACGTGGGGGACGGTCAGCGTCTCACCACATCGACCAAAGGTTGGCGGTTCATTTCCAGTAAGAAGAAAATTGTGTGTACCAAATGTGTGCCCTATTCTGAGGCGGCAGAATAGGACATCTGTTCGCCGTGATTTTGATGGGGAGGGCCAAAAACCAAGCTGTGGCTTTATAACGTGCAGTTTATTGTTTATTTCTGCGTTCCACATGCGTTGCCAGTGTTGTCGCAGTTTCTTACGCAAGAAAGGCTTCAGATCTGCGACCGGGACAGCAGCTGCAGAATTAGTGTTTAGTGATGTAAGTGATGTGGCCATTTTATCAGCCAGTACATTACCCTCGATACCTCTATGGCCAGGTACCCAGCATATTACTACATGTATATGTGATATATAGATACTGCATAAGAGGGAGTAAAGTTCAATGAATGCAGGGGCCCTATAACGTAAAAATATTCCACTATGTTTCTATTCCAATCTCCTGACGTCAAATTTGCGTAACCACCGACGCAAGCGCCAGGCGGTCACCCACAGGGCTGTCTGAACAGACCAATCAAACGCTCTTCTCGTTCGTAGGAGGTCACTTTTGTTTGCTTGAAAAACGAATAACATTGCTTACACTAAGCGGCTTGTCGTATCTAGTTGGCTGACAAGAGGCGAGGAGAACGATCAAGTGGAGAGGGATTCACTGGGGCAGAGTCAGTGCACTGAAAATCGGTAACCGGATGAAGAGGGTGGTGCCGGCGGTCTGCGATTGGTGGGCTTTCCCTTACTTAGCTTGTGGTGGCTGCTCGAAAATCGCGGTGGCATGCAAAGCAAGCCTAAGACTAACGCTAAAACTGAACCTCAGTAAAGAAGAGTTGGCAGAATGAGGTAGTAAACGTGCTGAAAGCGCTTGAAAACGTTACACGGCCACGCAAGAAGCTTTATTATACGCAAATACACCCATGCTCTCCGGCAGGTGCGAGTAGCCAGCGTCTCAGCGATCGGCGGCAGCCATCTTTTATTCCTTTCGGAACGGGGCAGCCTGCGGCTATTCCGAAAAAAATTCAGTTTTGTTCGGCATTTTAATGCATCTTTATCGCGTACACGTCACTTTGACGCGGTGAGTTTGTGCGATGCTGTGCCGTCGCGTGACAGGCAGATAAAGTGGGTGCAGCCTGAAAACTTTTTACCAATAGCCGAGGTCTCATGGCGAAAAGGGGTCGAATCATAAATAACAGTTTTTCTTTTTTCTGTCAAATCATGCATAATCCGTGTGTACACATCATATCAGATGGGGAGGTATCGTGGTTTTCGTGACGTCGCGTGACAGACAGGTTTAGTGGGCGTGGTGAAAAAACGTTTTTGACCAATCGTGGAGAGCTGATAGCAGACTTGGAATAGAAAAGTTTGGAATAGTTTTACGTTATGGCGCCGCAGGATTTTTAAGCTTTTGTAATGAAATTAACGCTTTTACGAGACTTAGCGAGTCTGTGTATGCAATTGCTCTGTCGAGTTTTAATTTCTGTATATGTCTTACTGCAGACAGTACTGCATAAGCTTCTGCAGTGAAGATACTTGTTTGCGGGTTCAGTAAGTCAGATATAGAAAGAGAGGGACCAACAGCAGCATAAGATACACCAGCATGTGATTTAGACGCGTCTGTGTGGAATTCTGAGCAGCTGTACTTCGATTGAAGTTCGCGGAAATGCATAGTGATTTCGATGTCAGGTGCGTGTTTTGTGACCTCTACAAAGGATACGTCACAGTCTATCACCTGCCACTCCCAGGGCGGTAATAGCTTAGTTGGAGGCATTAGTCGATGTTCGAGAACAGGGACATCCATTTCCGTGCTAAGTTTTCTTGCATGCAGTGAGAAAGGAAGTCTCATGGAGGGTTTATTATTAAAAAGTGTTTGACATGTTAAGTCATTAACAGTTTTGAAGCACGGATGTTCTTTATTGGAGCGCACATTGAGAAAATAGGTAAAGCTGATGTACGTTCTCTGAAAATGTAATGACCACTCGTCTGACTCTGCATATAGACTTTCCACCGGGCTTGTTCTAAATGCGCCAGTGGCCAGGCGGATACCTAGATGATGAACGGGGTCTAACATTTTTAGCGCACTCGGTGCAGGAGAGTGATATACTACGGCACCATAATCTAACCGTGATCTAACTATGCTTCTGTAGAGATTCAACTGGCACCTCCTGTCGCTACCCCATGTAGTGTGGGATAGAACTTTAAGTAAGCTCATTGTTTTTACACATTTTTCTTTGAGATATTTTATGTGTGAAATGGAAGTGAGCCTGGAGTCGAGAATGACACCTAGAAATTTGTGCTCTTTCTTGAAGGGAATTTGTTGTCCACCCAGTTCTACAGAGGGATCAGGTACCAGGCCTCTCTTTCTTGTGAAGAGAAGACAAGAGCTTTTGTGCGGGTTGATTTTAAATCCATTTTGGTCTGCCAACTTGGACACCTTGTTTAAGCCCTGCTGTACTTGTCTTTCACACACTGTAAGGTTGCTAGATTTGAAGCCTAGCTGTATATCATCTACGTAGACGGAATAAAAAATGGCGGGTGGCAGTGAAGGACGAAGTGTGTTCATTTAAACGATAAAGAGAGTGCAACTGAGTACTCCTCCCTGGGGTACACCTGTTTCCTGAATAAAAGGTCGCGACAATACATTGCCGATTTTCACGCGGAAGCTACGATCCGACAAATAGCTTTCAATTATGTTCAGCATATTTCCACGGATTCCCATCTCCGACAGGTCTCGCAAGATCCCGTAACGCCATGCCATGTCATACGCTTTCTCCATGTTAAGGAATATCGATAGGAAATACTGTCCATGTATAAATGCATCGCGGAGATTTCCTTCAATGCGCGCCAGATGAACGGTTGTCGACCGCCCTTCTCTGAAGCCACTCTGATAAGGATCGAGCATATTGTTGAGCTCAAGGAAATGTATAAGTCTGCGATTTATCATTTTTTCAAAAATCTTACACATACAATTTGTTAGAGCTATCGGACGATAACTTGTTGCCAAGGAAGGGTCTTTTCCGTGCTTTAGAACAGGAACCACAATCGCTTCTTTCCATGTGGATGGGAGGTATCCTGCAGCCCAAATAGAGTTGAATAGTGTAAGAAGTGTAACTTGTGCGTCAGTATGTAGGTTTCTGATCATGTCATACATGACTCTGTCAAGTCCCGGTGCAGTGCTTTTGCATGTGTTCAAGGCAGCTCTCAACTCGGCAATACCGAAAGGCTGGTTATACGGTTCATTCTGCCTGGATTTTCGTATGATTGGTTTACGCTCTACTATTTCTTTATGTTTAAGAAAGGATTGGGAATAGTGCGTTGAGCTCGACACTCGCTCAAAGTGCTCCCCAAGTGAGTCTGCCTGGTCTTTCAGTGTATCGCCCTGTGTGTTTACCAGAGGGAGTGAAGATGTTTGTCGCCCTCTTATCCTATTAACCTTGTTCCAGACTTTGGCCTCATCTGTATAGGAATTTATACTCGATAAAAACTTCTCCCAACTTTCTCTTCTAGCCTGTCGGCAGGTTCTCCTGCCTTGGGACTTTATTTTCTTAAAGTTAATAAGATTCTCCGCAGTGGGAGAGGCGCGTAGCAACTCCCACGCTTTGTTCTGTTTTTTTACGAGTGATCCTACAATCGTCGTTCCACCACGGGACACGCCGTTTGCATGCCAGGCCACTTACTTCTGATATGCATTTTGATGCGGCATCTATTATAAAGGCTGTAAAATACTCAACAGCAGCATCAATTCCTAGCGAGGACATGTCAACCCATGATATACTAGTTAAATTTCGGAATTTCTCCCAGTCTGCTCTGTCAATCTTCCACCTAGGAGCCTGTGGTGGATATTCGTTTTCTTTAAGTGTTCTTAATAGTATGGGGAAGTGGTCGCTTCCGTAAGGATTGTTCGTAACTTCCCATTCGAGTTCAGGCAGTATGGGCCGGGAAACTATGCTCAGATCAATTGAAGAAAAGGTATTGTTTGCAAGACAGTAATATGTGGGTTTCTTCTTATTCAGGAGGCACGCACCAGAAGAAAAAAGGAACTGTTCAACAAGACGACCTCGCGCGTCTATACGAGAGCCGCCCCACAGGGAACTGTGCGCATTGAAATCGCCAAGAACAACATAAGGTTCTGGCAATTGATCTATAAAGTATTGAAAATCATGTTTCGTTAGATTGTAATGGCGGGTATGTAAAGAGAGCTAATGGTGATGAGTTTGTTTAGCAGAACAACTCGCACCGCCACTGCTTCAAGGGGCGTTTGTAGCTGTAAAGGTTGACAGGCTACACTTTTATGAGTGTTATGAGTGTTTTATGAGTGTTAAATGTATTAGGGCCAAGACCCGAGCAAGTCTGTCCGAGATGATATGAATATTTGCATTCACAACACGCCATAATACATTCATCACAAGGCAGACGTTTTTGACAGGCAATACAAAGGCTGTCATCGGACATCACAACAGGTTATAAAACCAACGTTTGGCAGTCAGCAGCACTTCACATACAATGAGAAGCAAAAGATTACAAAGGAAAATTTACCTGTGGAAGTACAGGCGATCAGTTTAACAGGCCAATGTATCGCTGCCGACTGCGAAGCGGTCTGGGTTGAGTGGGCGTTTTATGCTGAAACGCCGGGTCAGCGTCGCCAGAAGAGCAGGATCCAGGCGATGAAATCAGCCGAGCAGTGTCGGTAGGCGTCGATGAGCGCACCTCTGCCAATCCAGCGGGAAAAGCCTTCAGCAGACCAAGGAATCTGTGGAAGTACAGGCGATCAGTTTAACAGGCCATTGTATCGCTGCCAACTAATAATAATAATAATAATAATAATAATAATAATAATAATAATAATAATAATAATAATATTTATTGTTGCCATATTACAATAATCGTACATCAGAAGGCAGGCCCGTCAAAGCCAACGAAGTGGCTTGCGTGACTTGGCCCGGCATGTCGGCAAACAAAGTCAAAATGGCAACATGTACAGAAATGACAAGCTCGTGAAGTTCATCACACGAAATGAAACAGAAAATCAGCTGAAATCAGTGACAAAAGAAATACAAGAAACAAGAAAAGAGAAATGCAGTATTATACATATCTTACAGTGCCTTCAACATTTTTTTCAAGTTTCGTTTCGAAGTTGCAGTAAATATATGATCAGGAAGATCATTGAATATTCTTGGGACATAAGCATACCTACTAGCCTTACCAAATCTTGTGTTGCAGTGCGGTACTACAAAACGCAATGTTTTCCGCAGTGCACGGGGAGCAACATATTCTTGTTTGAAATCAGGGTTCCAAAAATGTCTCACCACAACCGTTTGAGTGAACAAAGTTTGAAATGACGGAAGACCCAGATGTATAAATAAGTTCACATTGTCGGCCGAGGAGGAGTTATAAACAATGGACTTCAACATATTTTTTAGAATACTGTCAATTCGACAAAGCCATCGAGATGAGCAAAACCCGAACAATGTAATGCCATAACGTAACACACTGTATGCTAAGGCGTGCATGATAGTGATTTTTACAGGCATCGGAACAATGGATTTAATATTAAAAAGCAGCGAGGAAACACTTCTGAGCCTGCCGCAAAGATACGTCATGTGATCATTCCATGAGAGGTCACTGTCAAAGAAAACACCAAGGTATTTAATGGAGTTAACATATTCTACAGGGGCACACTGACACGATTGGCAAGTACGACAGTGTAGAAACAAGGGTAAATTTGTAACCGTTGCTTTAAGTGGATTTCTAAAACATAACAGTTTTGTTTTTTCTTTGTTTATTGACAAACAGTTGTTAGCAAACCAGGTCACTGCGTCGTACACACTCTCTTGAAGTAATGCAATTGCTTTTGAGTAACAGATATGTTTAGTTAATAGGACAGTGTCATCTGCGTACTGAAATATCATACACTTCGAAACAGCTGAAGAAAAGTCATTTATAAATATGTTAAAGAGAAGAGGAGACAATATAGAGCCCTGAGGCACTCCAGCTTTCAAGGGTAGTTTGTTATTTATGAATAACTCGTTGTCTAAAGATATCACCTGCGAGCGGCCGGACAAATAGTTTTTTAGGAACTGGTAAAATGGACCCCTGAAGCCGAGCAGGTATAGTTTTTCAAGCAGGAGTTCGTGGTTCACAGTATCAAAGGCTTTAGAAGTATCGAGAAACAACGCGCATGCAAACATGTTTTGTTCTAAAGCTGTGTTCAATTCATCGGAAAATTCCTCGAGCAGAGCAATGGTGCCCCGTCCCGCGACAAAGCCGAACTGACGACTCGATATAACTGAAAACTTATCTAGAAATGACGTCATAGTTTCTAAGAGAAATTTTTCTATTATTTGTGACATGATAGGCAAGATTGAAATAGGTCGGTAACTGTCCACAATACCTTTCTTTCCTCCTTTAAATAATGGAGACACAATAGCCGTTTTTAATTCCGCCGGCATTGTAGCCGTCTCTAGGAATCCATTAAGTATGACAAGAAGAATACGCGATAGTGCGTTGAAGTTTCGTTGGAGCAAAGATGCCGATATACCGTCTATACCAGCTGGCTTATGTCGCCTAAACCCAGCAACTATTCTTGCGAGTGTGTCGAATGTTATCGTTGGTAAGAACGCGGAAGCCGATAAGATTTTTTCTTTTCCAGAGCGGCCAGCTGGCACCATTGAAGTTGCTCCCGAAGCGCGCGCGAAATGTTGATTAAAGATTGCGGCTGTCTGTGCAAGATCACATGGGAAAGTGTCAGCTAGCTTTGAATTACTATTAGTGTCTTTCCCGCGTAGGTGGTTTATCAGTGACCACGTCTTTGCCGGATTTCGAACGGATAATTGAAACTGACGTTGAAAGTAGCGGCGTTTTGCGCATCGTATAAGGGCGACGACTTTATTCCTTGCGCTTCTGTAGCTAGCGCGAAGCTCATCATTGTTAGGAGTTCGTTTAAGGCGTTTCCACAGCAAGTCTCGGTAGGCGATTGCATTCATTATATCCACGGTAAGCCAGTTATGATTTCTTCTCTGTTTAGTTAGAACAATTCGAGTGCAGGCTTCTTGAAAGCTGCGTATTTTCGAACTGAATTGTTCATAAATAAACACTGGCACTCCGGAAACAATCAGTGAAGACCAGTCGAACCTGCCAATCATTTCATCCAATTTGCGTTGATCAACAACGATAACGCGCGTCCGCCTATCTGAGCTATTTACTTTCCAACGTTGAGGTGTGTTAAAAAGACGCCTCAAGCTGAAACGACAGACAGTGAAATAGTGGTCTGCTAAGCGTTGCGTAATCACGCATGAATGCAGATCATGATTAGGCGCCCGTGCGGCGATGTGGTCTAAACAAGAATGCGTTATTCGGCCATTCACAATTTCTTCACGTGTGAAGGTGGTGACCATGCTTTCGAGGCCAAAAGCAGAAAGGGCAGATAAATAGTCTGACACTTGAGCTTTACCTGGGCATAATACGTCAATATTTAAATCACCGGTGAGGCAAAACACCTCCTCATAACTGAAACGCTTCAAAACAGTCTCTAATTCTATTATAAAGCGACTAACGCTGTTTGCAGGAGGCCGATAGATCGCTAACAAAGTAAGAGTGGTCTGAAGAAAGCTTACATTTAAACACAGGCATTCAGCATGAGCCAGATCTAGATCAATGCACGATACTGTGTACTTTTCATTCACAAAAACTGCAATTCCACCCCCTCGACGGTGTAAACGAGTGATAAATTTTTCACTATAACCTTTTATGGCAAAAAATTGTGTGCTTGATTCGGGAATATTTATTTCGGTTAGCACAAATACATCTACAAAATTTCTGGCATCTTCTGCAATATGTTTAAACTCATCCCAGTATTTACGTAGACTGCGAATATTTATATTGACCAAAGTAAAGTCTGATTCGGAATTCGGACCGAAGCTGTCCTTAAAAGCTTGAAAGCTCGGAAAATCAAGCAAAACAGACGGATACATATTCATTGGATTTTTTCAACATCCATTTCATTGGTAATGCGAATGAGTGGAGAGACTTCGTCCTTCTTAGCGAAGATTTTGCCTGCTCTCACCCACACGAACTTGTACTTGTGTAGCTTGCCTGCGGCCCGGGCAAGCCAGAACAGATGCCGATTTGCCTTGGTTAGATTGTCATTAAAGTAGAGCTTCGGAAGTACTTTGGATTCACAGAGCTGTCGAAGCTTTCCACGAGCCCTCATCCAGTTTTCTTTCATGTTTACCGTTGAGAAACGAACCAAGACTGTAGGGACAGTGTCTGTTTTGCCAGAAAGTCGGTGGACAGCAACGACGTCAGTATCAACAGAAAATTCGGGTAAATCAATTTTATCAGCCAGATCATGCAGTATTTTTTTCAAGTCTTCCTTATCAGCAACTGGCATGCCACGAATTTCCAAATTTGCCTTTCTGCTGTGCTGTTGAGATTCATTTTGATCGTGCTGCAATCGTTGCAAAATCTCAGCCTGAACACGGACAGTCTCATTTAACTTCTGAATTTCTCTGTCTCTGGTCCTGGCTGCTTCTTCAGACAACTTGAGCTGTTCACGTGTAGTCTCGTACTGCTTTGACAAGAAAGTGACGGCGTCTTCAAGGTCAGAGACGGTCTTCGACAGATTTAAGAATTCGGCTTTCAGAAACAAGAGCGAGTCAACCTTAGAATGCAGTGCCGGTAGTACTTCTAAGCTTTTTTTTACGTCCTTGATTTCCGCAACAAGAGCTAAAATAGCGTCATTATTGCCTGCCGCCTGCGCTGAATCCGACTGGGATGAAGAAGGTTGCTTTTTGTTCGCTCTGCAGGTCTTGCATACCCAACCCTCACGTTTCGCCTGTCCCATAGTGTTAAAGGTATTAGGGGCAATACCCGAGCAAGTCTGTCCGAGATGATATGAATATCTGCATTCACAACATGCCATAATACGCCCATCACTCGGCAGACTTTTTTGACAGGCAATACAAAGGCTGTCTTCGGACATCGCAACACGTTATAAGAGCAACGCTTGGCAGTCGGCAGCACTTCACATACAATGGGAAGCAAAAGATTACAAAGGAAAATATACCTGTGGAAGTACAGGCGATCAGTTTAACAGGCCACTGTATCGCTGCCGACTGCGAAGCAGTCTCGCTTGAGTGGGCGTTTTATGCTGAAACGCCGGGTCAGTGTTGCCAGAAGAGCAGGATCCAGGCGATGAAATCAGCTGAGCAGTGTCGGTAGGCGTCGATGGGCGTACTTCTGCCAATCCAGCGGGAAAACCTTCAGCAGGCCAGGTGATCTGTGGAAGTACAGGCGATCAGTTTATCAGGCCACTGTATCGCTGCCGAATAATAATAATAATAATAAATCAAGATGCATTGTTTCAAGTCGATGGACTAGTGGAATAGTTAGTGAACAACACACGGACTCACGAGCAGGAGGTGTTGCCATATACGCAAAGGACAAAATGAAAAATGCATATAAAAAAAAGTGCGCCCTGCCGCGTGTATCGAAAACAGCGTCATCCGCGGCAGCGCCCCCAGCCGATAACTGTTGTTTGGGATACGCGTAGAAAATGCGCCACGAACGCATTGAGCGACCGTGGTACAACCTTTGACTCGCAAGAGGACCATGCCAGCCACTGTGGGGATGTCTCTGCCGTACAAACGTAAGACGTGATAGCCACTGTGTATACAACACCAGGCACACCCAAGTGTGATTTGGAGAAGTTAATGACCCCTCACTTTGGCGTGGGTTAGCCGTGACAGCACTATGATCATCGTTGGAGAATTCAGTGTGGACATCTCAAAACGAGACAAGAAATGGTTCTCTCATTTTGTGCTATAAGAGTTTGGTTTGAAGTGTCACACCAATGCAAGTAGCTCAACTGCTCAACAGCGGTCGTGTATAGATTTAACTTGTGCCAAGAATCTGTCTAAGGTTGTAACCGAACCAATCAGTGTATATGGCAGTATAAAGACGAAGCTATAGCCTCACTACCATTACCAAATGATGAAAATGAATGCATGTACCCTCGTGTAACTCTGTGTGATGTGCTACAGCTTCACTGGTCATCCACCTTCACGGAGTGAAATGGCCCCTCATGTTTTATCGGAATAAAAATACAAAAATGGCTTCCTACAAACAATGTTTTTTCTTAGATAACTAGGTGTTCTCGATTTATTCGCCCATAACAACTTCAGAAAGCCCAAGGATCTGCGCGCTTATAAATATTTCGCATGTTAAACGAAACAAGGGAAAAAATGTATCTGAAATATGCATGAGCTAGCTGAATTTATATAAATAAGGGACTGTACACAACAAGATGGCGGCTCAAAAAAGCACGGGCAACCCCAGCCGTATGCATTTACAGGGGCGAACCAGACGGCCGCTATGGACGGTCTCCCCCACAAGCGTCTGTAGCATGAAGAAGTATTCCACTGCACCTGTTGCGCCGCGCTAGGCCAAGACTATCCTGACGAATGGTCTCGCTCTCCGCAGCCTTCCGCCGATAAGTCCAAACTTGCGTATCCACAGCATATGAGAACTCCATACCCCCTTCACCCACCCCTGTATTATCCACCGCAATTTGCTGTTCTTTTAGGATTTTGCCTGCGCGGCGGTTTTTTAGGCCGTGCCACTCCCTACTCCGCAGGGCAGGGGTAATTGGACATCGCAGGGAGAGGCTTTCGTCCTTCAGTGGACATAAAATAGGCTGATGATTATGTTGACCGCTAACCCTCTTTTACGGCGTAAGATGTTATTGGATCATTCCAGTAGCCGTTTCGGTTGGCGATCTTGTCCACCGCTGCCACCGTCGGGGGATGGTTGGATTGTCTTTAGGAAGAAGAAAGTCACATGCCTGTGCCATGTATATACATGAAAAACATGTGTAACATAGCTAATTAAATCAAGCAGGCTAGGTGACTGTGTAACCGCCCTGTTTCGAAAGGGATGCCAATAAATCATCACCATCATCATCATAATTTTGTTCATTAGTATCGTATCGTACAACTTGTCATGCGATGTGAAATGCGCACCGCGTAGCGTCGACACGTACGCACTTTGCATTGCAGTTGCATATTATTACACCAGGTGGCACGCCGTGTAGCAGTTGGTAGGTAGATAGGTAGGTAGGTAGGTAGGCGTTTGGATGATAACTTATTTGTTTTAAATGAGTATATTGAATTATGAAGAGTAGAAAACAGACCGTTATATACGGCCTTTTTAGACATTATAGGAGCGTGTGACAACGTAGACCGCGGCATTTTGTGCGATATTCTGGAAAGGGAAGGCTTAGACGACGATTGTCTACAGCTTTTGAGAGAGATTTACCTAGTAAATACCGTTTGCGTTGAAAGGGAAGGGATGAGGAGCGAGGAGAAAGTTGATATCAACAAGGGACTGAAGCAGTGGTGCCCTTTAGCTCCACTGCTGTTTCTGATGTACATGGTGAGGATGGAGAGGGTGCTAGAAGGAAGTAATATCAGGTTTAATCTGTCGTACAAACAGGCAGGTACAGTATGATAGCAGCAGCTTCTAGGTTTATTTTATACGGACGACATTGTGTTATTAGCTAACAAGCAAAGTGATTTGCAACGTCTGGCTAATATCTGTGGACAGGAAGGCAACAATTTATGTTCGAAATTTAGCGTCAGAAAATCAGGTGTTATGGTATTAAATGAAAACAGTGTACAGACAGTGACAATACAGGGCCAGGAAATACCTCGGGTAAGAAAATATAAATACTTTGGTATATAGATAAACGAAGGCAATAGATATATCGAAACACGGGAAAGAACAATAAAACTAAAGAGGAAGAGAAATGCAGCCATAATGAAGCACAGAGTGCTACGAGGATACAATAGGTTGAGGTGCTCCGGGGTATGTGAAAAGTTGTAATGGCTCGAGGGCTTACCTTTGCGAATGCGGTTGTCTGCTTGAAATCAGAGTTGCAAGCAGGACTCGATGGCAACCAAAGGTCAGTGGGACGCCTCGCATTGGACGCTCACGGGAAGACTACAAATGAAGCTGTGCAGGGTGATATGGGCTGGACTAGTTTTAAAGTGAGGGGAACTCACGATAAGATTGATTATGAAGAACGACTGACGAATATGGAAGAAAGTAAATGGGCTGGGACAGCGTTGAGGTATCTGTACAGGAAAAACATTGATTCCCATTGGCGGAAAAGGACTAGGCAGCTTATCAGCAAATATGCGTCCTGTATGGTGGGTAACACAGGAACAAAGAAGGTCAAGCGGAAAGTCAAAGAGGCTGAAATAATCTCATGGGTGGCGGCAATGGAAAAGAAACATGCCATTGAGTAACTACTTAAGGAGAAAAAACGAAATCAGGAAATCAACCATTTAAGATAACTCAAAGAGAAGCTCATTACTTTTCGAAGCGAGATCGGGATGCCTTAGAACACGCACCTATAAAGCGAGATATAAGAAGGAAGAAGAAGCGTGCATGTGCTTGCTGCGGTAAAGCTAGGGAAACTATGGAGCATGTTCTATTAGAATGTGAAGACGTCTGCCCAGCAGTCGATTTAGCCACCACTGGCCTTCTTGAAGCCCTTGGGTTAAGCGAGAGCAGGGAAAAGTAAACATGTCCACAATGAGATTAGTAAGAGGGGATTGGAAGATTGGTAGAAAAAAAGTGGGGAAACGACAAGAAACGGAGGCCTACAAAAGTAAAGTTTGCAATAGGTTGTCAGAAAATTTGGTTGTGGGAGTTCACAGTGTTTTTTTTTTTAACCTAGGTAGGACTCAGTAGGAATCCGTCCACTAACCTGGGCATTTTATTATATACCCAAGCTAGTGGGGAATTGATAGCCGCTGATGTGGCACAATTGGTACTGCAACGCACGCGTAATGCCGTGGTTGTGGATTCGACTCCCACCGGTGACAACTTATCTTTTCGCCCTATTTCATTTCTCTTTTCTTCATAATTTTCCACATTTCACTTCATGAAAACTACAGCTATAGCCTCGATACTTTCATTGGCTTTATACGGTCACTAACAAAATTGAGCCTCTCGGTTCCCCTTCTTCTCTCCTACCCTCTAGGAGGGATTGACCAAGAAATCGATGGATTATCTTAGAGAACAAAAAGAAGATTAAGGAGATCAACAGGTGATAAGTTTTCATTTTTTCGGGGGGCGGGGTTCCGACCAGCTTTCCGACCCCCATACATATATATATATATATATATATATATATATATATATATATATATATATATATATATATATATATATATATATGGCGTACAAAAACTCAAGCCGGCGCCCTCAGCGTCTACTTCTTCAGCGCCCACCTCTTGCCGAGCGCGCGTTCTAGTCACTTCTTTCTCAGCGCTGGCTCGTGACACCTAGTGGCATAATTCCCCAGCCAAAATCAAAGCATCGACCCAATGCTTACTAAAAGGGAGTGGAAGTGTGGAAGTCATATGAGATCGGGTTGTCGCCGCCTTAACGCGCGAAATACGGTTTGAGGCGAATAACATGCACTATCTCTGAGTGGTGCTGTCGAAGCCGAGGCGACGCGGCACCGCCGGGAATGACCTCATAGTTCACTTCACTAACGCGGCGTATCACTCTGTAGGGTTCAAAGTATCTACTCAGCAGCCTCTCAGACAACCCCTGGCGACGGACTGGAGTCCACACCCAGACTTGGTCACCTGGCTGGTACTCGGCTTATCAATGTATACATATATATTACTTGCACTTGAAGAAACTTTGTGTCACCGCAAAGACTCCATAGCAGAAGACAGTTAAATTTCACAACCTGAGTCCTCTCGGTGGTGTATTCTACCTTCGCGTGATTGTCGTACAATTGGCTATCACTAATAGTGCTTCGCTTTTCCGGCGAGTCGGCAGCCTCTTTCTCTCTCTCTTTCTTTCTTTTTCTGTGAGTCCGAGTATAAGCGCTCCTTCGCATGACTGCTTTTGATTCTGATATCGAGTGAATCCGGCTTGGCCTCATTTCAGTTTCTAAGGGAATTATACAGGGTGCCCCAACTATCGTGCGCCAAGACTTAAAAAAGAAGCAGTCACGTTGTTCGAAGAAAACCTAGTGCATATCGTTTCCAGTACAGTGGAGTAACCGCCAGTAATTCTTTCGTTCCTGAAATTTAATTCGACAATTGCAATTATATAATTCGAGAGGTACCGTCCTAATTATCAAAGTGTCAATGAGGCATTTGTAGACACCCCAAGCCACCCACGAATGACATCTGACTGCTGTGTTTTGCCTGCATTTTTTTCTGACTGGCAAGGAATCCTTACGAAATATGAAAAATACCGCGTGACTGCGCTCCATCCCGCTTCCATAAAGCATCGCCCTCAAATAAGCTGATTGAAAGCAACTGCATTGCCGGTCGCAAACCCGAAGAGACAGCGATAATTGTACGGAAGGAGCACCAACAGCAGGTTTTGCGGCTTTGCAGCTATTCCTTCCTCTCTACGCCACACTTACTAACCATCTCTCAAGGCCGACAGATCACATTGATAACAAGAGCCCCTTAATAACGAGGCCTAAACGCCGCTCTGACCACACAGGAAACGCGAAAAGCTATGTATAGGCACAGCATGTTTAAAAATCCCGGCTTTGCTCGCACCTCATCGACAGAACTGAGGTTAAACAGTGCGAAAAAGACAAGGACACAAGGAAACAAATACCACAGACAAGCGCTGACTGCCACCTGGAAGTTTATTTGAAATTCACCGGACATTTATACCGTTTTCATCATAGGCATGCGCACACCAGTCGCAAAAACATCTGCCAATCAGCAACATTACAACCTTTCATTCAAAAATATTATTTCTTTTCCCGACAAGGCAAGAGAGGGAGTGCTTACACATTCATCTCCTTCCTTTAGTAGAGGCTTATCACATTAGAAAGGAAGGAGATAAATGTGTAAGTACTCCCTCTCTTGCCTTGTCGGGAAAAGAAATAATATTTTTGGATGAAAGGTTGTAATGTTGCTGATTCGTAGATGTTTTTGCGACTGGTGTGCGCATGCCTATGATGAAAACGGTATAAATGTCCGGTGAATTTCAAATAAACTTGCAGGTGGCAGTCAGCGCTTGTCTGTGGTATTTGTTTTCTTGTGTCCTTGTCTTTTTCGCGCTGTTTAACCTCAGTCCTAAGTATGAACCAACTAGCCCTCATCAAGATCTTACTAATTCATCGACAGAGTGCGCGCGCAGCTATATTTGCGCCAGAAGCTTGCTTCAGACCAAAGCCAAATTAAAGTGATGGTTTTAGTTTTCATAAGAATGTAAAACTGCTGCAAAAACAGGTTCATGGCATAAAATAAAAGCGAAATAAACAGACCGGGAAACGACCACCATTGTTGAGAAAAGGCAAGAGCGATCCAAGTCGAGCAATCTAGACGATTCTACAGGCCCATATCTTCCAAGCATTAATGCTGGTTAAGGTGGTACGGGTGAAATGCCGTCATTTAGAATCCTCCAAACTGATGACTTGGGAATTGGTGCCAGGGCGGCCACGTCCTGCACGTTACCATGAGGGTTTGAGGCCACAAATGTGTAGGCTAGGAATCAAAGATGGTATCCTACGCTGCTGTTTCTTAAAGCTGCCAATTTGTCTCAAATTTTCATCATTTCTTATGGTAGTCGACGTGTTTGGTCTACCACCACACTTCCCATGACTTATATATGGTTGCGGCCTCCCTCTTGTTGTCATTTGCAGCTCTTGGAGCACGTACATGATCAAGCCTGTCATAACAAATAATTGCACTACGATAAAAATGAAAACAATTATAGGACAATTCATCAGTTATACACACCACTTTTAAAAAGCAAATGTTCGTTTCTTTCGTATTTATGCTATAAGCGAAGTACAACATTATTACACGCTGGAACATGACTCGACTGCGGCTCAAAAACACCCACACAGTCAAATATGAAGACGTGTGTGGGTAATGCATTCTACATCTTTGAACGTGTGCGCCAAAATAAAAATTCACTGACGCTTACGAGACTCCCTAATGCAAACTTTGAGTGCAGCTGTATACGTGTTTTCATTGCGCGATACATATTGGCTGGTGAGGGCAAACTGTCCAATGCGGGATGTTGCAAACAGGGCGAAATTTGGAGCGACTGCCTCGCTAATTGGGAGATCGGGAAATGCAGTGCGTGGGGGACGCGTGGGCGCGATTCACAGCAGCCGCCGCAAAGAGACCTCCGCTCATGCCGAGCTTTGTTTCCGCACAGACGACGCGTGCTACTCGGGCGCCATCACGTAGCCTTCGTCGCCGCAAAACCCGTCTTGCGCGGAACTCCGCCTCATAGAGCCACTGCTCCCTCCTCCTTCGCTTTCCTCCTCGCGCTCTCGTTGCTATCTCCGTCTTTCATCTTCCACTGCGCTCCGCGTTCGCTTTCGTCCTTCGCTGTGTTCGCTCGGTTACGAGGGACAACGGCGACGCTCGCCGCAGGAACGGGATCCTAATAGCGGCGCTTTAAAAAAATAAAACAAAAACATTCATGAAATGTTTAGTGCGTGCAAAATAAGGTTGTAAGTTGTGATTGTGATGATCTATTGAGCACGCGACAGGGATTACGGTTAGCATAAAAAGTTTCTGTATTTCCTTACCAGTCATTCAATCTAAACAAAGCGTTTGCGCAATTTGGAGCTTATCTTGTGCCCTTACGCGTAAACTCTGTAACGCTAGATATTAGCATACTTAAAACCCTTCACATCACGTTACTCGAGTGACGCGACTCGAGACGCGCCCGAAGAGCGCCCTGACACGATCGCGCAAATGCACCTGGCCTCGTCATTCGCGGGGCGCTCTCTCCCGCGGTGATGTAAGGACAAGAAAAGTGAACAGTACGAGAACAGCGCAAGAAGAGTTCATCATCGCACTGGGCGAAAGCTTCAGGAGGGGCGTAGCACAAAGATGGTGACATCACCAGCCACCGTTGCCTCCTGCAAAGCCTCCGTCCGAGCCAAACCCGGCACCGGGTGCCGTGCACATGCCGCCAGCATCAGGGCGCTGCCAACTGTTCCGCCTTCCGAGCGTGACGCTGTCGCTTCCAAAATAACCTACGCACTCGAGTCGCATGAGGTGCCGAATAGAACACTCGCACAGCCCCCCCCCCCACCCTCCTTCCAGCTCGCGACCTATACACGGGCGACAGTGCGGTACTTAGCGGTGGTTTCGTCGTGGGTTTTGCGAGCCGTGCGCCACGTCGCAGCTTTTCGTCGCTTAGTTAACGCAGCTCGTTATGGCGAGTCTTGTAACTGGAAGACCTTAGGCGTCATATAATGCGGTTAAAGAAGTTCGTTCATGCTGGAGCTGGACCTTGTGGACACGCTTTAGCGCGGACAACCAGTGCTAGAGAAGGAGAATAGTTCTTCCCACACTGGGTTGCGTCGCGATTGCATTTATGCGTATGATTAGTCCAGTGCCGTCTACGGTACCAACTTTTGGAACTATATAAGCCTGCCCTATCAACCAAGAATAACACCGGGAGGGCTGATCAGATGAGGTCCACTTTTTTCTTTAGTCTGCAGCATAGCCCCTACGTACGATACACATTCATGCATTGATGCACGCTGCATCAGGTAAACTGAATATAGGAAGAAAAAAGATGTTCAGTTTAATTAAGCAACCAAATTTTCCGTTGGTTCAAAGGAATAGAACATTGCGCGGAGGGCAGCAGCCCGTAAGAGTGTGAGACAACGGATGTGCCGAACTCTCATACTGTGACGCTAGAACTACATGCCACGTGACATGGCGAAAATTGGGCGTCCAATTCATAAATTCACAAAGCTTTTCGTTCCTACGTGATATTTGTCATTAGCCAGCCGCCTTCGCTAATAATATGTACAACATCACGATAGGCTGCCGTCCGCTTTTATGAACAATTTTAGTGTAAAAACTTTCTTCTTACATACAGGCTCAGGAGCCATATTCACAACACTTTTGGTTTGCGAATGATGTTTATCACGCAGCATGGCAAAAAGCACTTACCAACGAAAAACTTGGGGAATCCGGCTTCATCGTGCATGGGCGCAATAACGTAAAACTATTCCAAACTTTTCTATTCCAATTCTGCTATCAGCCCCCCGCGATTGGTCAAAAACTTTTTTCGACCACCCTCCACTTCACCTGTCTGTCACGCGACGTTACAAAAACCGCAATACCTCCCCATCTAATATGATGTGTGCACACTGATTATGCATGATTTGACAGAAAAAAGAAAAACAGTTATTTCTGATTCGACCCCTTTTCTCCATTAGCCCTCGGCTATTGGTGAAAAGTTTTCGGGCTGCACCCACTTCACCTGCCTGTCACGCGACGTCACAAAACCGCACGATCTCACCGCGTCGAAGTGACGTGTACGCGATAAAGATGCATTAATATGCCGAACAAAACTGAATTTTTTTCGGAATAGCCACAGGCTGCCCCGTTCCGAAAGGAATAAAAGATAGCTGCCGCCGATCGCTGAGACGCTGGCTACTCGCACCTGCCGGAGAGCATGGGTGTATTTGCGTATAATAAAACTTCTTGCGTGACCGTGTAACGTTTTCAAGCACTTTCGGCACGTTTACTACCTCATTCTGCCAACCCTTCTTTGCTGAGGGTCAATTTTAGCGTCATTCTTAAGCTTCCGTTGCATGCCGCCGCGATTTTCGACCAGCCACCACAAGCTAAGTAAGGGAAAGCCGACCAATCGCAGACGCCAGCACCACCCTCTTCATCCGGTTATCGGTTTTCAGTGCAGTGGCTCGGCCCCATCGAATCCCTCTCCACTTGAGCGTTCTCCTCGCTTCTTGTCAGCCAATTAGATACAACAAGCCGCTCAGTGTAGGCAATGTTATTCGTTTTTCAAGCAAACAAAAGGGACGTCCTATGAACGAGGAGAGCGTTTGATTGGTCTGTTCAGACAACCCTATGGGTGACCGCCCGGTGCTTGCGTCGGTGGTTACGCAAATTTGACGTCAGGAAATTGGAATAGAAACATATTGGAATAGTTTTACGGTATAGGGCCCCATATTCACAGAAAGCTTTTTACTCCATAGCAGTGCTCGTGTAAGAGCAGATTCCAGCCTATCCTGACGTTAAATAAGTCATTAATGAACGCAGCCGGCCAGTGGAAAAACGAAAAACATGAACGAAAATGTTTGTGAATTCAGTTCCTGGATCCGTATTGACAAAGACCTCTTCCACTAGAATTGTTTGTAAGATCAAATTCTAGCAAATCCCGACGCTGGACATATCATTAGTGAAAGGGGCCTACCGACAGCAAGAAGCACCTACGAAAGAAAAGCTTGATAAATTCGTCCCCCGAAATATTAAATCGCTTCCTATGCATCGAGGCCAGGGAACATCGGTGAAGACGTCATATGCAACGTCGTCGTGTGGTGGGCATTCATCGAACGAGTGGCGGTGGCTACGGGTTCTCATCTTCAGCATCTGCGTCCCCTGGACACACGACGAACGCAGAACCCGAGTGCTATAGTATAGCCGAAGTGTTGAGCCACGGGCTGAACGGAGTGAAAGACGTAGATGAAACGTCAAGGAGGTGTGTATACTCTTCAGAGACGGAGACAAAAATGTAAATGAAGTGCACGCGCTAAAGCCAAGTGGCCAAATTGAAAAGTGGCTATGGTTATGGCTAACTGGAAAAGCGGAAAAGTAACCTACAGCGGATTCCCCCAAGAAAACCGACGCTAAGCCTCGTCTGTCAGAATACGCTGCTCAACAAAGTGAATGCGAGGCTAGGTGGCCAGCCGCTCAACAATTACAGAGCTTAAGATATAGCTGTCACGTCTGGAACGAGGTACAAGTCAGACGTGGTTGGCGTCAACGACCCTTGCTTGTGTGTTTTTATTCCTGGGTGAAGAACTGACAACTTAGTGTTGGACAGAGTGTTTATTTGAAATATGGTGCTCGCAGTAGCGCAATTTGTGTCCGCCAGAGAAGGTTTGTTGATCGCACCAATTCTCAATCCACTGTCTGAATAGTTGGCAAGCCCGCGCTTGATGCATGCGAGCATGATTGGAGTGGCTAGGGCATGGCTTGTGCTATACGAATACCTATTGATATTGTCACGTGGTAGTGACGGTGAAGAAAGAAGCAGTACGGTGGAATACAAAACTAGCTTTTATTGGGCGAACCTGTGCCCACAAAACAGGCTACACTTATAGCACAACGAAAGCGGCGAACACGCTCGGCGATCGTCGAAAATCTGATCAGTGGGTCAAGCGCGTCGGCTTTTATAGATGAGTCGTCGAATGTTCCAGATTAACTGATGGGACCCGCGTGTCTTCCACAAAGTTCTACACCATTCGTGTCACGCGATGAAATCTGATAACACAAGGTTCGGCGACAACAGACACGCGGATAGAAGCGTCGATAACTTTCCAGAAACGTCGGATACGTACAGGCGCGTCCCACGCTGTGCGATTACATTTGTTAGGCTGCGAAACGTGGTTGCCCGGTAAAGATAAGTACACGTGTCAATATATGTGGCGATCTAACAACAGCGTGTCACGTGCATTCCGAGAGCCTGCGGAGTTAGTTCAGCTCTGTTCTACACTGATATTATGGTATAAATGAAAGGCAGTTATTTTTGCTGCTATCACTCCCTTCAGATTCAGTTCCATTTTTTTTTTCAGTTTCAGTTTCCGTCCATTATTCTTTATTTACAGTGAACAGTTTACAAATAATATACAAACGAGGGTCCGGAAGTCAGAGGCTGCAATGGGACCCTCGGATCCTCGCTTTCTACAATTACGTCACTTGCTTCATAGAGCTCTGCACATTGACTTACACGGTGCTGCTCTTTTTACCGAGAAAAGCATCGAGTGTCTCATGATACAATAACTTACGCAGTGAAATTATATATTTCGACTATTGCTCAGATTGTCTTCCATCAGGATACGCACCAGCAGCAGGGCCTTCCTTTTTCTTGTGGTATCTCCAACAGCCTCAGGCGCACCTAATTATCCCGGGTGTAAAGTAGGCCCATCACCCGAAAATAGTACTGAAACAGATGACGCTGCTATTAATTAATGAGACATACGGGCCCCAAATACAGATCTGTACCCATGGGTCGGTCTCATTTTCCAGCTTTTCAGGTGCCGTTGTCATTCTGGCTACAAACTGGAATGGCCTTCCCGCCAACATCGCTAATACGACTTGCCCATTTTCGTTCACAGAACTTGTAACCGACCATTTCGTTAAATAACTATTTCTGACGATGTTTTGCTATCTTATGAAAACCCACCCCTTATGTAATGCCCCTACGGGGGACCTTTAAAGTAATAAACTGAACTGAACTGATAAACTGCAATCAAACGCAACCTGTAACACGTGACAACATCAACGGCAGCAGAGGTTGCTGCCCTGCGTGCTGCCGTAAAATACCTTCCGCAAGAGACACCATGGAAGTCGGTCACGTTTTGCGGCTTTAACGCAGCACTTGTCTGCATTTTTTCTCTATATCACAGGACTCATGAGCAGCTACCATACGAGAACAGAGAGGACCACCATCAAGCTGTCGCTAAAGGGCAGGAAATTATGTTTTGTTTGTTTATTGGTACTGTTAACCCCCGAAGGGTCATTACAGGAATGGAAATACAGTCAATATTACCAATAGAATGAAGAATCACACGCTTAAATATGAAGATAATGATAATAATACAAATAAAGGCACTGCTTTTTCACATTTATTCATAGTAGTAGTAATTGGAACACAATTGCACTCGTCACGACCACAGCGTGGTGTTATTGATTAAGCGGATCAGAACACTTTTTGACCCGAACAAACAAGAATCTGCAGCTCGTCTAGAAATGTATTTAAAGGAGAAGAGGAAACCAGTGAACCAGGCAGCCATTCCTTAAATACTCTCGGGAACTGGCTGTATTTAAATATGTGGTTTCATGTTATTGGTGATGGAATATACCTGCTATATCTATGTCGGAAGCGTGAGTTCGGCGAAAATTTGAAGAAAATGAAGCCGTTAATTCTAACTTTATTATGAATGATGACGAAGAGAAATTTTAATGTGCCCACTGCTGTCCTAACTTCTAAAGTAGGAAGATTTGCGTTCCGGCCCAATTCGCTAGGGGAGTCACAATAGCGATATTTGTTAAATATGAATCTAGCAGCTGAACGCCAGACTCGATCCTATTTGTGACGCTTTATTGTCGTGTGTGGGTCCCATACTTTGCTCGCTATTCTTTAATGGGTCTCATTAAGGTCTTATGTGCCAAGTTTTTTATTTCAGAGGTACTACTGCGTAAGTTGCATCCGAGACTCCATAGCACTCTCTGGCTTTATTGCATACCATATCTATGTGTGCGTGCCACCTCAGGTCTTCGGTAAACAGTACACCGAAGTATTAACGCGATAGCGTAAAGGAGACCGTGTCGTAGAAAATCCGGCGTCGCCGTCGGCGTCCGGCGTCGCCTTTGTACGTGGCTGCGGCTCAAAGAATTTTGAACCAAATTCTGAACCACGCATACCCAGCCACTTTTCTACCACAAGTTGCTCATACCTTGTCTTTCATTCTCTACAATGTTATTCCTCGGAATTTTGAGAACGGCAGCCTACAAACAAATCTAACGAAAAGAAACACCAACAGCGCATGTCCTTTATGTTGACTCTTCTCAAACTGAAATATTAAAAGCGCGAAACAATAACAGGAGATCGACCCATGCAAGAGGCCGTGTTTCTACCAGAAAGATCGCCTTCGTGCATAGCGTTCGCAGCCAGCGTTTCTCGGTAAACGTTACGGTTAGATAAGCTGCAGTTGCCGGGAAGCGTGAAGAGCAGTAAGGGGTCTTTGAACGCTATTGCGTTCCACTCTTAAAGGCGAAGCGTAAGCATGCTCACAATTTTTTATGTTTACCCTTTTCAGTTCAGTGTCACGAATTTCATAGATGTTAGCATGCATTACATTTCTTATCGTTAGGGACATAGACACAGATTTATCTGGGTTCAGCATCATCTGCCATTGTCCACATCATTCCATAATTTTTCGTAAACTAGCCTGTAATTCCAGTTGATCGTCTAGTGATGTTAATGTATAACACACAAACATCCGCAAATAATCGTAATGGAACAGTTGTACAATTTTCAACTTCATTAAGAAATATTAGGAATAGGAGGGGCCCTATAGTACACAGCCCTGAGGTACCACCTGACAGTACTGGTAGGAGACTTGATTTACAGCCCCCTATTTCGACGTATTGTTCTCGAGACTAAAGTTAAAATTTGAACCAGTTAGTTAGATCAGAATTTTTAAAGAAAGCATTCATTTTCAACAACACTCTTTGGTGGGATACTTTATCAAATGCTTAGGAGAAACCTAAAAAAAAGAGATCTATCTGTCCACTGTTATTGATTGTTACAGAGAGGTTATGAACTAATTCAACAAGTTCCGTTATGGTAGGCAGAACCTTGCGGAATCCACATTGAGTTGGTGACAATAAATTACGTGTTTCGAGATAATTTGAAAGCTGTTCACTAATAGTATGCTCCAGTCACTTAGAGCATGTCCTCGCAAGGAAAATGGGCCTGTAGTTGCCTACGTTTGCGTGATGCCACCCTCATGTATAGGTACAGGTTTGGCCTGTTTCCGAGTTCTAGGAATGGCACTTTGGCTAATAGATGATTGAAAGATGATCGTTAAGTATTTAGCTATCCACTCAGCGTACCGGTATTAAAACCCTTTGGGAATGGTGTCTGTACCGACACTTTTTTAACATTAATACGCAAAAGAAAGTGTAGGACACCTACTTCATTAATGCCGACATTGACAGCCAAAGGATGGCCAGGAGAAACAGGCAAGATCGGTACCGTTCCGTCGTCACGGGTGAATACGGAAGAAAAGAAAGAATTGAAAGCTTCTGTGCGCTCCTCCGTGACTTTTTGATTATGTGAATAAGATTTCGTTGATGGATTAAGATATCGTCAGAACTTAGCAGGTGCATCCGAGAGAAACTTTTTCAATGTCGTGCTATACAACTTATGCTCTAATCCCAATCAAGGGAGTTAGGTTCTTTCCACGTATAACGTAGGGTATTTAACATTTCTGAGCTCTAGCTTTTGGCACGTGCTTTCCTTTTACTCGGGATTCTTCGTTTCGAATGAACTATGCTTCTGTTTATCCATGAATTTTTCTGCTTTCTTTTTTGTTTGATTTAGGAATAAAGTTTTCAATGCACTGAGCCCCCGAAAACGAAAAGTGTTGCCACAAGCTATTCGTACTAGCCTTGGCTTCGCATATTGTGGTGAAATTATCAAAGGAATGTTCAAGATAGTCTAGTACGCTAACATCATCCGCGGCATAGAAATTCAATATCTGTTTCGGTCATTATTCAAAGTGAGTAGAGACAGGTTAAAAGAAAGCATAAGCAATCTATGATCAGCTAAACCGTAAACAACTTCGCTTTCATTTATATAACGAGTTAGAGAATTAGACACAAAGAAAAAATCTGGGATGGAAGACCTTGATACTCAAATCCGCGTATAATCATTTACGACTTGCGGAAGGTTCTAACAGAATAATAATCCTCAAAGTGTTCACTGAGTGCCACGTTTGTTTCACCAGGTAAATGTGAGTTCCAGTCAATATCAGGACTATTGAAATCACCCAAAAGCATAATATTGTGGCCCTGTTTAAAATTGGAATTCATGAATTTACGAAGTTGAAGAATTTGCTCTATCATCGTATTTGGTGCCCCGTACACGCCTTCGATAAAAACACTGCGATTACTTCACGTTGTCTTGATCCAAAGTTTTCAATATCACGTGAGAATGCTATAATATTGAGGGGTACACATTATTTAATCAGGATTACGACGCCTGCACCTCTTCCGGACCGGTCTTTTCTAACGATGCTATACCCCAGGGGCGTAACTTCTACACTAGATATGCTGTTGTTCAGCCATGTCTCCGTAATCACGATTAGGTCAGGTTCATACTCAAAAATTATAAACTCTAGTGCCTCTCCCTTATTCAGCACGCTTCTTGCGTTTAGATTGATAAGTTTGAAACATTGACGTCCTTTATGTTCGTGTCAGTCACTGACCATTCTTGGTTCACTACCACACTTGTATCTTTCATTTTTTTCGTCGTTCCAGGCACAGGGAACGCTGTTCACGTTTAGTTTATCAAAAATGAGCTTAACTGTACGGCCTTTTTTCGTTTCTTCAGAAGCTATGTTCCCTAACTTTTTCCTCATTTCCGCAATTCTCTTCGAAAATTTCTCGCCGACACTGTAATTCGTTCCCTCAAGTCTTGAACAGTTACTCAGAATTATTGCTTTGCCCCTGTAATCTTCCACCCTAAAAGTTATCGGGCGAGTCTTACCGGCCAACTCCTACCAAGCCTATGTATTCTTTCAATTGAAGTAACTTGTACCCCCACAATGGCACTCACCACTTCATTGTTAACTTTCCTAAACAGTATCTCTCCAGTCTCGTGGTCATATACTACCACGCCTCTAATTATCAGGCTATTGCACTACGATCGGCTATCCAGATCATCTACTCGATTAATCAGATAGCGTTTCATCACAGGATTTGGAGATGACAATTTCGAGGTTTCATCGATGCTTTGTACCTTGCTTTCAATAGGGCAAAATCGCTTGTGCATATCCAACATCTGTCCTTCAAACGAGTCATGTTTAAGTTGAATTCCCGATAGTTTAGAAAGCATCTCTTTCTGATTCTGTACCATTTTCTTGCACATATGTTCTGTCATAGGCAATCGATTCTCTTGAATGTCGCCCAACAGGTTTCAGTAATAGGCTCGCCACCGAATAACAATCAGATGTACAGCGAAGCAAGGCTTGTGGACACGGCAGTACTGCGAGACAGGGCTAATTGCTGTGGAAACCGTACTTCCTGTCACTCACCTGCAGGAAGAGTGGCACGCTAGGCAACATCGTTGTGGCGGTGCTGCCGCGTCTACTAAGGCCGATAAGTCATGGGTCCGTATTGACAACGAGCAGCCGGTCCATCCTAGGCATGTGTTTTGACGTTATCGTGCAGAAGGAAGGTGCGCAGAAGACGACATCCACATGCGGCCCCTCCACAGTTAGGCCAGTACAGTCGCCCCCGGAGTATCCGCTGGAACCATTGCGCACGAGAAAAAGTGAATATGAAACGGCATTGCTGCGATGCAGGAAAAGCAGGTCGACCAAGGATACCGCCACACCATCTGAGGCGAAGCTCAGGAGAGCACAGAAAACTTGCACTACGAGCGGCACGTTAGGCGACATTGTTGTAATGGTGCTGCCGTGTCCTTATTTCAGTGGCTACGTGGACATACCAGCATTTCTGGTAATGACCTCGCCGACGAAGCCATCCGGTCCACCCATGTGGAAGCCAGAGAACCGACACTGCAAGAAAGGTTTACTTCGAGGCTAAAGCCATGACAGCATTGACAACATTGGTCTTCGCCCAACTTCCCGAAGTGTCATCTTCATAGACTTCACCGATCCCTAAAGCTACAAGGGCCATCATCCCGCTCTGAGGCGACAGTATTGTGCTGGCTCTGTTTCAGGGTGGAATTTACAAAGTGCTAATTATTCCGCATAGGAATGGGGGATACGCACATGTGCTAGTCTTGTAGAACTACAGAAACGCTTTAACACATCTAATATCTCTTTCTCCAATACGACATCGACCATGAAGCTCTGCGGACAGCACTGAATCGGATGGACTGTAGACAATCTTCGAAAATGAAAATCCTTGACCCATGACTGTACGCATCAATGGCACAGAAAGCCGTGAAAGCGTTATTTCAGTAACTCACGTCGACAGGTCTTGGCGACCATTTGTAAACTTGGTGCGAACATTCAGATGTCCGCGAAACTATGCTCTAGCTATCTCTCTCTCGCTCTTTTCATCCCTATACACCTTCCTTCAAGTGCAGGGTATATCGAACCGGACGTGCGTCTGGTTAATCTATCTGCCTTTCCTCTTTTTCTCTCTCTCTTGATCACTGCTATAAGCTACGTGATGACCCCCCCTGGCTCATTCGTATCAGCATGTTAGGCTGCCCTTCCCAAACTGGTGAATTCTTTTAGCAGTGTTTAAAGAAATCATTGCACTCGAGTTTCTACGGTTTCCAGTGCTTTTTTCCTCAGAACGTCGCTTAAACATCTTGGTATGTCATTTCTTTACTGCCCACTGAGTTTTCGCGCATACACGCCTCAAGAGCGAGTTTAGGCTGTTCACCAGTTTCGACGTAGCCGTAATGCCAGCGTTCTATAAAACTGTCCGAGAGAGAACTGCCACAAGACCTTCGCTGAAAGGTTGCGATTCTGTGAGAAATGCGATAAACAATTGAGCGTGGCATTTGCTGTAATGCTTGTTTTTTTTAAGCTTTGTTATTCCGCGTGCAGTGGCGCCAAAACTCCCAAAGCCTTATACCCATGTTGTGCACATCACCGTTTATAGCTTTATAAATGGTGGTGCACATGCACTATCAGCGTACTATGGCCAAACGCAGACAATTCCGAAACTATACTTGAATACGTTTCTCCGTTTTGAGGTTCAACTGCATTTGTAACAGTGACTTCACTGAGGCTCCAAAACGTATACACTTGGGACTGTGGCATGCTTAGAAATTGGCTGCTGCAGAACGATTATACGTAAGATTTGACGTAATCAGCGTTCTGACCAGCCATTCCCTGTTCTCGTTTAAATTTACGTCATCACGCATCGGAAGTGTCGATGGAACTGCACAACAGTCTCTGGCACTGCCCGGCCGAAGGTCGCCTCGGCGCCTGTCCGCGTGTCGACAGCGCAGTGCATCCGCCCCCGTACCTCTCTATTCTGAGCCCCCTCGTAGGAGGAGCGCGCCGAACGACAACAATGCGTGGCGCCTATTTTCTGTCCACCACCGCGCCGGAAGTGCACATCCGGTCGCGCGGCCCACATTTCTTCCTTGCCGCGTGTGGCCTTCTCTCCTTCAAGCCGCGAATAATTGACGGATGGGACGTACTGTCGCGCCACCGTGTTTGTTTAGCTTAGGCGAAGCGAAATAAAGGCAGGAAAAACGAGAAAAGCAGTTTGGTCGCGGAGGCGCCATCGGGGTATCGCAGGGAAACGCATACCTGAGCCCGATCCCGAGGGTACAGATGTTATAGGTATCAGAAGGCTCAATTCAGAGAGTGAAACTAAATCTGGCTCGTGGCAACATTTGGACGACGCATCATGCGGCCTGTAATGGCACGGATGGGGGAAAAATAGCGCTAACTAATTGTGTACCTGCTACGTGCAAGAGCGGATCAGTGTTGTCTGCGTAGCAATGAGGGCGCGGGTAAGTAGCCTCGTCAGCAGTGAACGCGTGAAGAACCAGTCAGTGCATACGTCGCTTAGCGATTCGCATTTCATGCTCCGCAGGGCTTGGCATGCCGTGATACACTGTTCGCCATAGACGTGTCTAGTATTCGTGTCACTGATTCTGTGCAAAGCTGGCCACACAAGATCTTCGGCTTGTCCAATTGGGAGAAGGGGTGCAAACAACGCTTAGACTTTCGTTCACTCGTAACTGAACCGCACATTATGCTTCCATGCATCACTATGCATTACGAAGTGGTTTTTCTAATAAAAGGGGGTGAAAATTGTTAGGAGGGATGGCTTGTTGGTCTTTATAGAAATGGAAAGAAAATGGACAAAGTTGCTTAACTGCTTTTCCCAATCTAGTCGGCAACACTTACTGACTAGCGAATGCTAGACGCGAGTTACTGCGGCTTGCAAAGCATATTTTGGGGGTGGGGAGGACGGTTACTTACCGAAACAAAGATGATTATGAGGCACACCGTAGTGGGGGATTCCGTGCTAACTTTGACCGACTGGGGTTCTTGAATTAACGCACGAGCATTTTCGCATATTGCCGCTGTCGAAATGCGATCGTCACTGCCGAGATTGAACCCGCCACCTCGAGCTCAACAACGCAGTGTCATAGCCACGAAGCAATACAGGGGGCTTTTTTTTAAGCTGCGCCAATTTTTTTTTAAACATTGCCTATGGCAGATAGCACAATTCTAACCCTTTATCTAAATTACTCGATGAGGCGGCTATTACTTCTACAAGAAATCGAAATGTGTAATTCAATAAGTTATGATTTACTTTCGCTCTCTCACTCTCATGTTTTCCTTTTTGGCAGTGGCAGTTGTGGCTGTCTGAGCAGCGTCTAATTCTCTTGCAATATGTTCCCAGGTTGGTTATAGATCTTTGCACAGTATTCTGTAACGTTTTATTCTAACTGCGACTGCTGCCCAGGTTCTATTTTCTTGTTGCTTAGTTCTATTGTCTTTTGCTGAAGGATGCCGTCAAATGCAGAACTAGCGAAAAAAATTGATGTGCTTGAATCATTGTTCAATGCAAACATGGAGACCTTGGTAAGCGACCTAGCGTCGAAAATCAAGGATTAACTGTCCGGCGATGGCTTGAACGAGCATATTACCCTCAGTGCGAGAGTCGGGCATCTGAGCGGCGTCTTCGATTAATTGATGGCGAAACAGGGCGAGCTGCTTGCAGCGAACAAAGCCTCAATAGCACGCAATAATGAGCTTGAAAAGAAAGTCGCGCACCTCGAACAGTATTCTCGAACGAAAAAAATAGGAGGACGCTTAAGCTTCGCCTTCAAGAGTGGAACGCGACAGCGTTCCCGTCGACCCGCCAAGGGGTGTAAGACAATGGGCTACGGCGCAGCGACTACGCGCCCCGCATCGGACGCAGTGAGCGTCGAGCAACGCAGCGTTCGGCGCGACAACGAAATGTGCGCCTGAGCAAGCGACACACGCCTGAGCCTTAGAAACAGCTCGTTTCTAGGGCAACACCGCGTTCACTAGAGGCGCTTTTGTACCGCTTTGAAGCATCGAACTCGGCGACTTTTTCCAATATGGTCTGAATTTCCGTGTCATTTGTGCTTACGCTCCAAATGTTGAGGCGGAAAGAAAAAAGTTTTTTGAGCACTTTCAGATATTTCTCGATTGTAAAAAAAGTACTAGTTTTGTTGGGTGACTTCAATTCTGTTTGTCGTTCGGTAGACCATGTAAAAGGTTTGCCAGTGCGAGATAGGAGTTCGGAGGTCTTGAATGTTGTAGTTCACGACCACAACTTGGAAGATATCGGAAGTGTTGTCACAAATGGTGCGCGTCCGCAATTCACACATTTTCAAGGCGATAGCCATGCACGATTGGACAGGCTTTATGTGTCGCTTGAACTTGTGCCACTATGCACATCGTACGAGGTTAAGCCAGTGTCTTTCAGTGGCCATTGTCTAGTTATTTCAACCTTTGGTAAAAAAGAAAACAAAAAGTACTTCAAGTGGGAACTTTGGAAACTTAATGCGAAATTGATGGAGGATCAGGTTTTCGTTAAGGATGTAGATGAGAAGCTAAAGAAGCTACTCGCAGTGCAATCTTTAAGTATTGGTGTAGAGTGGGAGGAGTTTAAGCAATTTGTAAAAATGAAAGCCATCGAAAGAAGTCGCACATTGCGTTATGAATTCAAACGAAACGAAACACTGCTTCGTGAGCAACATGAATTTCTTACGGGTATAGAATGCTCCCAACCAGGTACTTACACCAACGAATTAAGAAACATAAAAATTCAGTTAGAGAGAATCGATGCAGAAAAGTGCAGAGCGGCGGTTATCCGTGGGCCGGTGAAACGCCCACAAAACGTGCGTTATCAGACGAAAAACAATACGCCTGCAATAAGGAAATACGGCAAATAAGAAACGGTAATGACGTTTCGGAGGACTGCAATGTAATCAAACGCGTCGTCACTGATCATTTTAAAGAATTGCTCGGTCAACCGTGCATCATCATCATCATCATCATCATCATCATCATCATCATCATCATCTGCCTAGTTACGCCCACTGCAGGGCAAAGGCCTCTCCCATACTTCTCCAACTACCGCGGTCATGTACTAATTGTGGCCATGTTGTCCCTGCAAACGTCTTAATGTCATCCGCCCACATAACTTTCTCCCGCCCCCTGCTACGCTTCCCTTCTCTTGGAATCCAGTCCGTAACCCTTAATGACCATCGGTTATCTTCCCTCCTCATTACATGTCCGGTCCACGCCCATTTCTTTTCCTTGATTTCAACTAAGATGTCATTTACCCGCGTTTGTTGCCTCACCCAATCTGCTCTTTTCTTATCCCTTAACGTTACACCGATCATTCTTCTTTCCATAGCTCGTTGCGTCGTCCTCAATTTCAGCAGAACCCTTTTCGTAAGCCTCCAGGTTTCTGCCCCATATGTGAGTACTGGTAACACACAGCTGTTATACACTTTCCTTTTGAGGGATAGTGGCAACCTGCTGTTAATGATTTGAGAATGCCTGCCAAACGCACCCCTGCCCATTCTTATTCTTCTGGTTATTTCAGTCTCATGATCCGGATCCGTGGTCACTACCTGGCCGAAGTAGATGTATTCCCTTACGACTTCCAGTGCGTCGCTACCTATCGTAAACTGCTGTTCTCTTCCGAGACTGTTAGACATTACTTTAGTTTTCTGCAGATTAATTTTCAGAGCCACCCTTCTGCTTTGCCTCTCCAGGTCAGTGAGCACGCATTGCAGTTGGTCTCCTGAGTTACTAAGCAAGGCAATATCATCAGCGAATTGCAAGTTGCTAAGGTATTCTCCATAAACCTTTATCCCCCATTCGTCCCACTCCAGGTATCTGAATACCTCCTGTAAACATGCGGTGAGTAGCATTGGAGAGATCATATCTCCCTGTCTGACGCCTTTCTTTATTGGGATTTTGTTGCTTTCTTTGTGGAGGACTATGGTGGCTGTCGAGCCGCTATAGATATCTTCCAGTATTTTTACATATGGCTCATCTACACCCTCATTTCGTAATGCCTCCATGACTGCTGAGGTTTCGACTTAATCAAGCGCTTTCTCGTAATCAATGAAAGCTATATCATTGCTTTCTTGTGGTGTCTTTTTGTCTCGTCTCTTGTCTACATTTTGCACTGTTACTAGCAGGATGGAAAACCAACAAGCCCAAGCTGCTATTCTAGCTATATATAAGGGTTGGGTATATTCTGCACATTTTTCTATCACCTGATTGATAGTGTGAATATGGTCTATTGTTGAGTAGCCTTTACGGAATCCTGCCTGGTCCTTTGGTGGACAAAAGTCTAAGGTGTTCTGGATTCTATTTGCGATTACCTTAGTAAATACTTTGTAGGCAACGGACAGTAAGCTGATCGGTCTATAATTTTTCAAGTCTTTGGCGTCCCCTTTCTTATGGATTAGGATTATGTTAGCGTTCTTCCAAGATTCCGGTACGCTCGAGGTTATGTGGCATTGCGTATACAGGGTGGCCAGTTTCTCTAGAACAATCTGACCACCATCCTTCAACAAATCTCCTGTTACCTAATCCTCCCCAGCTGCCTTCCCCCTTTGCATAGCTCATAAGGCTTTCTTTACTTCTTCTGGCGTTCCCTGCGGGATTTCGAATTCCTCTAGGCTATTCTCTCTTCCACGATCGTCGTGGGTGCCACTGGTACTATATAAATCTCTGTAGAACTCCTCAGCCACTTGAACTATCTCATCCATATTAGTAACGATATTGCCGGCTTTGTCTCTCAATGCACACATCTGATTCTTGCCTATTCCTAGTTTCTTCTTCACGGTTTTTAGGCTTCCTCCGTTCCTGAGAGCCTGTTCAATTCTATCCATATTATAGTTCCTGATGTCCGCTGTCTTACGCTTGTTCATTAACTTAGAAAGTTCTGCCAGTTCTATTCTAGCTGTAGGGTTAGAGGCTTTCATACATTGGCGTTTCTTGATCAGATCTTTTGTCTCCTGCGATAGCTTACTGGTTTCCTGTCTAACGGCGTTACCACCGACTTCTATTGCGCACTCCTTAATGATGCCCTTGAGATTGTCGTTCATTGCTTCAACACTAAGGTCCTCTTCCTGAGTTGAAGCCGAATACCTGTTCTGTAGCTTGATCGGGAATTCCTCTAGTTTCCCTCTTAACGCTAACTCATTGATTGGCTTCTTGTGTACCAGTTTCTTCCGTTCCCTCCTCAAGTCTAGGCTAATTCGAGTTCTTACCATCCTATGGTTACTGCAGCGTACCTTGCCGAGCACGTCTTCATCTTGTATGATGCCGGGGTCCGCGCAGAGTATGAAGTCGATTTCATTTCTAGTCTCACCATTCGGGCTCCTCCACGTCCACTTTCGACTAACCCGCTTGCGGAAAAAGGTATTCATTATCCGCATATTGTTCTGTTCGGCAAACTCTACTAATAACTCTCCTCTGCTATTCCTAGAGCCTATGCCATATTCCCCCACTGACTTGTCTCCAGCCTGCTTCTTGCCTACCCTGGCATTGAAGTCGCCCATCAGTATAGTGTATTTTGTTTTGACTTTACCCATCGCCGATTCCACGTCTTCATAAAAGCTTTCGACTTCGTGGTCATCATGACTGCATGTAGGGGCATATACTTGTACCACCTTCAATTTGTACCTCTTATTAAGTTTCACAACAAGACCTGCCACCCTCTCAATTATGCTATGGAATTCCTGTATGTTACCAGCTATTTCCCTATTAATCAGGAATCCGACTCCTAGTTCTCGTCTCTCCACTAAGCCCCGGTAGCCCAGTACGTGCCCGCTTTTTAGCACTGTATATGCTTCTTTTGTCCTCCTAACCTCACTGAGCCCTATTATATCCCATTTACTACCCTCTAATTCCTCCAATAGCACTGCTAGACTCGCCTCACTAGATAACGTTCTAACGTTGAACGTTGCCAGGTTGAGATTCCAATGGCGGCCTGTCCGCCAGGGTGCTTTAAAGCGGAATTTCTGTCCTTACTGCCAAAGCTGGAAGAAGAAGAAAGAACGCGTTTGGAACAGCCAATTTCCATGAAAGAAATAGAGGATGCAAGAGATGCACTACCTGCCGGCAAGGCACCCGGCCCTGATGACCTAGGTGTAGCATTTTATAAAACATTCAAAACAATTATAGCCCAGATTCTACTCAAAGTTATCGCCGAATCGTATCAGCAAAAACATAGACCACTATCCTTCACAACTTCGCACATCGTTCTCATCCCAAAAACTGAGGCACCTGATAAACTTCAGTTGGTGGGGTCTTATCGCCCGATAAGCTTTACCAACGTCGACTACAAGATATCTATGAAGGTGTTGGTCAAACGATTGCAGGGTGTGATAACGAGGCTGGTTGGCACGCATCAGACCTGTGGTATAAAGGGTAGAAGCATCGCCACGAACATACACGTAGCTCGAAGTGTGCTAGAATGTTGCGATGTATTTGGCGATTGAGTGGCTATGATGCAACTAGATCTCGCTAAAGCCTTCGACCGTGTTTCCCACGATGTTCTCTTCGCCATATTAGAGCATTGCAACGTGGGAAGCGTAATAACAGACGGTGTCAGGATGGCGTATGCTAACTGCTCAACTCGGGTCATTGCAAACGGGGACCTGACAGACAGCGTGAAAGTGCTGTCTTCTGTCAGGCAGGGATGTCCTCTGTCGCCCCTGCTATTCGCGGCTTACCTTGAGCCTTTGTTCAAGGCCATCCAAAACAATGAACGGATAACTGACTTCAGGTTACAGTCCACACAGGTGAAAATATTGGCGTATGCCGATGACATCGCCATATTCTGTTCAAATAGAAATAGTATTTGTGAGGTCGTGGCGGTAGTTGAATCCTCCTGCAAGTGCCCCGGGCCGCAAAAAAACTGGGAGAAGTGTTATGGGTTTTGGCATGGTGAATGGGAAGAAACGCCAGACTGCTTCGCTGACTTCGGTGGTCAACCACTACAACAACCTACCTAGGCGTGCCTCTCGACTCTTATCGCGACCCGGAGCCGTACTGGAATGAACAAGCGGCGAGAGCAAAGGAAAAGACTAATGCGTGGCAGGGGCGACAGCTGTCAATGTTCTCGCGTGCCACGGTCTGTAACCTATTTCTTACGTCCAAGATATGGTATGTCATGAATGTGCTGTGTGCTTCGCGGATCAACATCCAAAAAATTCACCGTATCTTCGCCGTTTTCATATGGGCATCGACTTGGGAAAGGACCAGCCGCACAAACTTGTTCTTGCCAGTAAAGAAAGGGGGCCTTGGGTTGGCACATTTATTTGTGCGACAAGTTGTGTCGCGCTTTATGTACCTTCGCGATCAGAATGATGTGTTCCTTCGCACAGTCATGCAAGTGCTTTTATGTCGTCACCTTCCAGGATTTGTTGTATGCTCGTGTGAAGCAATGCATGGTTCCGCTAAAGGTTAACTGCGGGAAGTCATGCTTGCGTACAGAATGTTGCATGTGTGGTTTTCTGTGCAGTATCTCGCCAATATTACTAGGAAAAAACTGTATAAGGACCTAATTGACACTATGCGCCCTGTACCGATTTACCGTATGTCAAACCGTGGAGGCCCAGATGTCCTCAAAAGGGTTAAAAGAATGCCAGTACACCCTTCAGTAAAAACCTTTTTCTCAAGCCGAAGATGCCGCTCGAGTCCAAGAACTTGGAGCCGTCACCTGAGGCCACCACATCAAGAACTGCCGGACTATTCTTTACTAAAGTTTCTTCTTCTTCTCTTCTTAGACTACACACTAACACATTATCAGTTACAACATGGATGCATAACAGGGGTATTTTTGTCCCGTGGTCCGTTAACAGCTTCTTATGCGAGAAACCTAAAACGATAGAGCATGCGTTTCTAGATTGCTGGTATCCCATCTTTTTCTGGGATGTGCTACAAAGGACTTTAAAAAAAGAGTTACCTCTAGATCCACATGGAATAAGATTCCTACTGGTAGAAACGGAGGCTTTTCCGTATGACGCTATAATGCTCCTGGGCCTCCACAGTTCGTGGAAAGCTAGAGCACAGTTCAACAATGCTGATGTCAATTCGCGACCTACACGTGATCACTTCATTGAATCTGTAATACGGTTCAGGGATGTCCATCGGGCACTCCCTGAACAACCAACATGGATTGACATGCTAGATAAACTTGCAGCATTGAAAAAATTTTGATATGTCTGCCAGCAAAATCTTTGTTGACATGTTTTTCCTTTTTCTGTATTGTTTGTGTATGTCAAAGCCGGCAATGAAAAAAAAACTCGTGGCTCAGTGGTAACGTCTCCGTCTCACACTCCGGAGACCCTGGTTCGATTCCCACCCAGCCCATCTTGCAAGTTGTTTTTTATTCATGAGGTGCCTGCTGGGATTTGTCGCTCACGGCCAACGCCGCCGTCGACGACACCGGCTTTTCTGCGACACGAGCTCCTTAACGCTGTCGCGTTAAAATGTCAAGATTAAGGGTGTCCCGTCCACCGACGGGGAGGATTGCGTCGCGATTCTCAAGTTAATGGGGGACGTGATTGAATGTCCTGTTTCGCTCTCTGACCTGGACACCGTACATCGCGTGCCTACGAAGTCTGAAGAAAAAACAACAACATAATTGCCCGCTTCTGCAACCGTGACAAGAAAAAGAAATTCCTGCGCAAAGCGCGAAAGGCCCGCCTACAAACAAACCACATTGGTTTCTCAGGCTCCACTCCACCCCCAGCTCCAGGCTTTGTAAATGACGACTTAACTGCCGACAAGAGGCTTTTCGCGAAGGCATTCTGCCTAAAGAAAGATAACAATTGGCAGTTACTGTGCACAGAAAATTGCCTTGTTAAAGCTCGCAAGACCAGTGACAGCAAAGCATTTCGCATTTCATCTGAGGCTGACCGGCGCATCTTCAATTAACCATCTTTCATACACCTTTTCCGTGCGCCTGCGCACCTTAATCTGTCATGTCTTTGGTGCCCCCGGAAAGATTTAAGTATCAACTTTCGAGTAATAATCGTTCATTGATTCATTTTAAGGCTCGAAGCCTTAGGAGGAATCATGATGACATTAGTAACTTTATCACCGATCTTGATCACTCTTTCTCGTTTATTTGTATTTCTGAGACCTGGCTTTCTGACAACGATTTTGATACATACAGTTTTCCATCTTACAATTCTGAATACTGTCATCGTTCTTCTCATAGTCACGGAGGTGCTGCCATTTTTATTGCTCCGGACGTTACTTACACCCGCAGGCATGCCCTTTGAATAAATGTTAGTTCCTGTGAGGCTATTTCGACCGAGGCTGAACAGCCTTTCTTTGCAAATAATCGTAAAAATCTTATTGTTGGTTCCGTCTAGTGTTCCCCATCATCTTCTGTCACTGATTTCCTACTTGATCTTGACGTCATACTTAACAAATTATCGTTCGATAACAAGAACGCTTTAATCGTTGACGACATCAACTTAACTTACTCGATACAAATACCAGCTCATATTCAGCCTATTCAGACTGCTTCTTCCGATATGGCTATGAGTCGCTTATTAACTGCCGTGCCAGATGTAGCCATAACGGAACGCAAACACTTCTTGATCATGCGCTATCTAACATAACACCGTCCCCTGTGTCGGGAGTAGTGCTTTCTGGTATAACCAATCATGTTCCCATTTTCGTTACATTTAACAGTCCAGTGCCAATCACCAACATTTCTTTCAGTACATCAGTATTTAACCAAGATACATTTATTGATACCATTACCAATACTAATTGAACTCAGGTCAATCTGTTGGAAGATCTGGCAGTAGCAGTTGATAAATTCTTTACGCTGTTCTTACATGCCGTTTCCATAAGCACCCGAACCGTTAGGTGTAAGAAGAAATATAAGTATGCCTGCAAACCGCGTGACGTCCGTATTACTGACCAACTTAAGGAAAAAAAGATAACTTAAACAGAAAAACTAAACGCAACCTTTAAACTTTAATTTGGCCCTGCATTATAAAATATATTGTTATATTCTTAACACGCTAAAAGGTTCTATTATGAAAATAAATATAATAAACACAGCAATAATCCAAAAATCAATAGAAGTTCTGAACGAATTCATTAATAAATCTTCTGCGCCTGAACAGGGCTCTAAAATTAAACTGAATGGTACAACATACCAAGATCCCAGTCATGTTGCCAATGCCTTTAGCGATTATTTTGCTCTGTCACATATACATAACAACACAGTCACTCAGCCCAACTTGTCTAGATCACCTCACTCATCTTTTCTTTCCCCTGTTACTGCTCAAGAGGTGTAATGAACAATCTGTGGCCTGAAAAACACAGGCCCGGGCTTAGATAACATTTGCGCGCACCATTTAAAGTTAGTTGCCAATATGATTTCTGAAGCAATATGTATCATAACTAGCCGCATTTCCGGATCCGGCACTATTGCTCTATCTCTAAAGAAGGCTAAGCTTATTCCCGTATTTAAGAAAGGTGCCAAAGACCTAATTTCTAATTACAGACCAATATCTATTATTTTCTTTTTAAGTAATATTATTGAACATTTATTAGCTAAACATTTCAATAACTACCTTAAAAGTTATTATATTTGATCCCTGTCAGATCGGTTTTCGTTCTGGAAGTTCTACTTGCTTAGCATTGCTCCCTTTAACCGATTTTATTAAGAAATCTGAAAATTGTTATAAATTCGTTGTTTGTCTTTTTAGCTTTCACCAAAGCTTTTGACACGATTAATCACAGCATTTCGTTCACCAAACTTGAAGCATACGCTATTACCGGTCCCACCTTAACTCTATTAAAAAGCTATTTGTTGGATCGGCAGTACGTGGTTTCTGTAGCTGGTGCCCTTTCTAGAATTAAAATATTTAACCTAGGTGCACCCCAGGGGTCCATTCTCGGTTCATTACTATTTATTATTTATATTAATGACCTACCCGACCTTTTACATTCATCTCACTGTATTTTACACGCCGACGACACCACCTCATCATTATCAGACACGTTGTTAATCGCAATAACATGAAAGTTAAATTCTGCGCTAACTGATGTTATATAATGGTGTCGCTGTAATTACCTAATTATTAATCCCAAGAAAACTAAATACATAATATTCAATAGTGATCACAGAGTCCTAACTTCTCCACTAGCGTTAACACTTGGTACTCATCAAATTCCAGCCGGTGACTTGATTCTATTCTTCGGTGTTCTCCTGGACGCTAACCTCAAATTTGACTCCCACATTAACAATATTAAGAATTAAACGGCATTTGGCATTCGCGATCTAATAAAAGCACGCGCCTTCTTTTCACACAACGTTCTTTTATCACTTTGCTTTCATTCACAGTCATATTAACTATGGAATCGCTGCCTGGGGTGACACGTACAATGGTCACCTGTCATCAGTTCAGCATTTACAAAATCAAGCCATTCGTATCATTACTAGCAGTCCTCGGCAGTCAAATGCATCCATTTTGGTCAGTCAAAACCTCATTTTAACGACCGTGAACGCATTTCAATATAACTTAACAACCAATTGCTTTACGAATCCATTGATTTCAATGATATACATAACTACAATAGAACTAGGTTTGTATTCAACAGAAAATTTTACTGCCTCGTGTTCGTACCAATCATGGTAAACTAACATCATCTTTTGCTGGCATATCTTATGGAATCTCTTACCATCAAACATAAAATCACCCACTTTGTTCTATGGCTTCGAGAAATCTCTTCAAGATATCCTTTGGACGCATTGACGTAATTATGGCTCCAAATGATTTTATTCATTCATTCTTATCACTGTTTTTCCTATGTTTTGCTATTCACATGCTTGCCGTTGCCTTTAGTCGTTTTGTTTATAAATGCTTCTTTTTATGTATTATCTTGCTTTTTATGCTAGTTGAAATTTTTATGTGTATATTTTTAGCACGCTGATATTTCTACTTTATACTCATTTGGGTCGGCCGATTATAGTTTTTTCTATTTTCTTCTGTTCCTTCTTTACATAATTTAGAGGTTCTGTTGTACGCCAATTTTGTATTTATTTGTTGATAGTAATACAGTACATTGTAGTCCTAATCACGTTTCTGCGGTTGCACTTGACCTCTTTGTTTCTCTCAGTGCGCATTTTCTAAATTTTATTTCTGTTCTGCCACCTATGCAATTTTTTTCTTAGAATTAGCCACCGAGTGTCCCGGTAACAGTCCTCGACTTTGGGACCTTCGTCTGTAAAACAAAAATGTAACCATTTCATTTTTTGTAATGAATGAGCTTGATTTGAAAAAAATGTTACGCTAAATAACTTCTTAATTCCTAAATTTACGCCACATATTTCAATCTGCGAATTATAGCCGCTGAGTTCGCGCGGCGTATCCACTTGGAACGAAATCTCTGGACAGCACCAGTTCGGAGATAATAATTTTCAGTATGTCCGACAAAATGCATTGGCGTTCCAGTTACCTTTTTTCACAAACCACTGTTTTATGCATTGAAGCACAAGAGCATCTGGAGCACCAATGCAATGAGTCTCGGGCCCAACTCCGACGTGGCTTATTCAAATGCATGTAAAACGCAAAAATGTTTTTTAAGACAACCTCCGGACCAATTTTAATAATTTTTTTTGCATTTAAGAGAGAAACTCAAATTCTAGCGAATGTTGCAAGCGGAATTTCGATTTAGAGCCTGAATTTTGCTGAATTTTCAAACATTCGCAAGTTAAAATAAAAGAAAAATAGATGCACGAAGTTTACAAATTCATAGCTCTGCATAAAAAACAGATATCGCGGTTCTGTAAATCACATCCATTAGCTCATTGAAAGCGGACAAATTCAATAGGGCAGTTTATATCTTACGTGAATTGGTTACGTTGTTTACAAGGCTTCTACAAAAGCTGTATTTCCATATTACTATATTTTTCTAGATTCATGTCTAACATGCCGATTTTGTTCGCTTTAGATGCTCTATTCGATGCAGTTGATATAATTGCGATATAATTTTCCATAGCTGAGTTACAGGGTTGTAAAGTTGATAGTTTCGTTTCCTGAAAGTTTTAGATTTTTGCTAGCTTTTAATAAAAAATTGAGGACCCAAATAAAAAATTCGATACCAACAGTCACTAGAGTTTAAGTTTTCTTTTAAATGCAACAACAACCGGTGTGCACCAACAACCGCCGAAACATCATAGTCGTGAGTACACCTCACGCTACTCACGCCGCTAAGTACAGACAACTAGAAGCCATCACCATCGGTGATCGCCGCCACGAGGTCAGTGCCTATGAGACGGCCCTCGACTACACGGTGAAGGGAATCATCAGGGGAATCCCGTTGGAGGAGAACGCCAAGTTCATTCACACCAACATCGTTCACGCCCGCAACCCTCACGCCCTGGCAGCCAAACGGCTCGGTAATACCAATACGGTCATAGTGGCCTTTCAAGGACCGTGAGTGCCCTCCTACGTCAGGTACGTTGGCGCCCTCCTTCGCTGCGCCCTGTATCGCAAGCAAGTCGACAAGTGTCACGGCTGCGGGAGACTCGGTCACCGCATGGACGTGTGCCCCAGTCCCCAGGACAAAGTGTGCCGTGGTTGTGACGCCCTTAACCCAGGCCCCGACCACCAGTGCTCCCCACGTTGCAAGCTGTGTGGGGGAACACACATGACGGCCGATCGCAACTGCCGCGCAAGGTATAAGACCCCCTACGTCGTGACAAAGAGGCAATGGGAACGACACAGGGCCGCCGAGGAAGCGGAGGCAGCCGCCAAAGTCACCAGCCCCGCCGGCAAGCCGCGCTCGAGATCCAGGACCCGCAGCCGAGGCCACTCCCGGTCTCGGAGCCGCATCCCAAACCCACGGCAGCAGCAGCAACGCCGGTCTCGCAGCCGTACCCCCAGAAGGACCTCAACAAGAGACACCGAAACCACCGAGAAGGTGAGCTGGGCAGATGCGGTCACGGGAAATCTAGCACCAACCGCGAAGGCTGGCGACAAAGCACCCGCTAAAACATAGACGGAGGTAACTAAATTAACACAGGCGATACAAGCGCTGCAGAAGCAAATAGAACACATGCAGACACAGATTCGCGCAAAAGACGACCTCATACAACAACTCCAGCATGCCGTGAAGAGCGGTACCGATACAGAGGCCATGTATGAGACTCAAGAACAACCCATAGAGGACGACGAAGTCGTATACCCCGACACTAAACGCGGACCCACTCCCTCACAGACCACTCAGGCCACGCAGGGAACAGAAGAGGGACCCATAGAGGACGACGAGGTCGAGTTCCCCGATACCAAACGAAGACCCACTCCCACCCTTACAGAGGCAACACGACCCAAGCGCACGCGCGCAGCGATACGCGACGCGCGAATAGATGCTCTCGACGCTCGCTTAAGCAATCTTGAGGAAACTATAATCGCGTCCATCACGCGTACCATCCAGCGGGGCCTGGAGAGTGTTCACCTCAGACTGTCGAGATTAGAAGCCGCAAACAGCACGATCGCACTGTCGCATAGGGAAGCGGCGCAACGCATGTAACAAGATATAAACATGGCCCGACACTCATCGAAACAAAAACACACGATATGGCAGTGGAACTGCAGAAGTTACCAAAACAAACGAGCGCACTTACAACAATACCTGAAAACGATCCCCGAACGCCCAGACGTCATCATACTGCAGGAAACGAATGGTCCCGCCAAACTCGCGGGGTACCAGTCTATAACAGGCAAGGCGGAGAAACCAAACGTCACCACACTGGTCAAGCGAGCGCACACAGTTTTCGAACACGACACCAAAATCAGAGACATCGAAAACGTTGTCGTTGAATTAATTCCACCACGCAAGACCCGCAATAGCATCTTCGTACTCAACGTCTACAGCAGTCCCAGATGCCGCCAGCACCGCTTCCATGTCCTTTTCAAACGGGCAATAGACATCGCCAAGGGGCAACAGCTGTTCATTGGGGGGGACTTTAACGCGGCGCACACGGCGTGGCGTTACAAGCACGATCACCCAAAAGGCACCCATCTATGGGCAATGGCGCAATACGCTGGACTCGAGCTGGTCACCGACCCCGCGGCACCAACAAGGCAGGGCAACAGCGTAAGCACTGACACGACGCCGGACCTTACTTTCACGTGCAACACACGCAAAGTCACTTGGACAAACACCATGCAAGACTTGGGGAGTGATCAATACATTATTTCCATAGAAGCAGAAGGCGGTCCGCAGGAACACAGTGCCGGTCGTCAAATGAAGATCACCAACTGGAATCAGTTACGCAAACATCGTGATGAGCAACAGATGGAAGACATTAAAGATATACAACAGTGGACCGACCAACTGCGGTGGGATATCGAGCGCATGACGCAAACGATCCCGTCGACAGCTGGGTTCGAGACAATAGACTCCCGGTTGCTGCACATGTGGGAAGCCAAAACTGCCCTGCAGCACCGATGGAAACAACAGAGACACAATAGGAGACTGCGTAAACGGATAGCACAGCTCAACAAAGAAATAGAAAAGCACGCGCTTAACCTGCAACATCAACAATGGGAAGAGAAATGCGCGGAGATGGATGGCCAACTCACCACGCGTCGCACGTGGCAGATACTGCGGTACCTGATCGATCCCGCCAACACCAAGACCACACACATGCAAGGCATATACAAAATCATACACGCTTACGGGGGAACGGAAGAACAATTCCTACGGGATGCGGAACGCCTTTACATATCCCAAACGCCACCGCAAATATATCCAGACTACTCAGGAGAAAGCAACGACACCCTAGACGAGGAATTCTCCGTTGCCGAAATCCAGGCGGCCCTCGTAAAGCTGAACACCAAGTCGGCCCCTGGCCCCGATCGAATACCCAATAGGGCACTACGCAATCTCGATTACGGATCGATCGAGAAACTAACAAAATACATTAACGAGTGTTGGGCGCACGGCAAGCTACCCTGGCAATGGAAAGAAGCAAATATCACACTGATACCGAAACCCGGCAAGAAATTACAGCTGGATAACCTGCGCCCCATCTCCCTCACGTCCTGCGTGGGCAAGTTAATGGAGCACGCGTTTCTCAATAGACTCACGGATTACCTCGAGGACAACGACTTATTTCCACACACCATGATTGGGTTCAGAAGACATCTCTCCACACAAGACGCCCTTCTGCAACTAAAACACCAAATCATAGACAATCCGGGGCGTTCTACGAGAGCCATCCTCGGGCTGGACCTGAAGAGGGCCTTCGATAACGTTCACCACGATGCCATATTGCGACCAATAGACAAGCTAAATCTCGGCCTGCGCACGTACAACTACGTCCGAGACTTCCTCACGGGAAGAACCGCTCGCATGCGAGTGGGACAACTACAGTCAGAGCAGATCAACATCGGCAGCTCGGGCACCCCGCAGGGCTCGGTGATGTCGCCAATGCTCTTCAACCTCGTCCTGCTGGGGTTGCCCGACCAATAGTTTCAAATCGAAGGACTGCATCACACGCTATACGCGGATGATATTACGATCTGGACGACAACGGGCAGCGACGGAGAGATCGAGCAACGTTTACTACAGGCCATTAAATGCGTAGAAAACTACCTCGTGGGCATGGGACTCGCCTGCTCGGCCGAAAAATTCGAACTACTGCTGTATAGACCAGTCAGAAAGGGGCGCCCACCTAAATGCTACACCCCCCTGGAAAAGCAAAAGATTCAATTAATGGCATCAAACGGCCTACCCATCCCGATAGTAGCGAAAACCCGGGTACTAGGAATGATGATAGAGCATAAGGGTGGCAATGGCGAAGCACTTCGCAAGATAACGGCAAAGGCCACCAGCACGATGCACCTCATTCGACGCATCACCAACAAACACGTGGGCATGCGAGAAGGCAGCGTCATCCGACTGATACAAGCCTTCGTCATTTCTCAGATAAGGTACACGGCAGCGTTTCACAACTGGACGGTTGCGGAAAAAAACAAGCTCAACGCGCTCATACCCAAGGCGTACAAATGTGCGTTGGGACTTGGGCCTGGAGTTAGCACCACCAAGCTCTTAGAACTAGGCCTACACAACACGCTCGAAGAACTCATGGAGGCGCAACAAGTGTCCCAACTTGAACGCCTATCCAAGATTCGCCCGGGCAGACACGTACTTGAAAATCTTGGCATCACGTACCACTCGCAACACGACGTCAAAGTAGACATTCCAAGACCCATACGCGAGCAACTATACGTACCCCCATTGCCTCGCAACATGCACCCCCAACACCACACAGGGAGGCGTAAAGCCAGGGCAAAACACATGACCAAAAGTTACTCTAACGACAAGGAGGTGGTCTTCACCGACGCAGCCCGCTGTCGAGACAGGAAGAGTTTCGTGGCGGCAGTCACTAGCCACCGAGGCAACCACCTCACGAGTGTCACCGTGAACACGGCACATGCCGAAGCGGCAGAGGAAGCGGCCATAGCACTGTCCCTCACACAAACCAAAGCTACATACGTGATGTGCGACTCGCAAACGGCAATTCGCAATTTTGCAAATGGGCGCATCTCGCAAGAGGCGTATCAGATACTCCAGCGACATCCCATACACCAGGGAGAGGCCGACGTTGATAACCGAAGGCATTTGCTATGGATCCTGGCACACACTGGAATGAGCACCCCCAACGAAGCAACTCACGGCGTTGCTCGAGGCCTGACTCACCGAGCAGCATCGGAGGAAGAGCCCCCGCGGGGTACTGCAAACGTCTGGGCATGGGAGGATCGTATGACCAGTTTTCACGACATCACGGCACACTACCAATTACAAAGACGTATATACCCATTTCCTCACACTAGGTTAGACAGGACTCAAGCAGTACACTTCAGACAATTACAAACAGACTCTTACAGAAACCCCAGACTCATGCACGCCATGTATCCAGAGATGTGCACTACAAACAGATGCACGTCGTGTGGCGAGGTGGCCACACTAAATCATATGTTATGGGAGTGTCGGGACCTAACAAACAAGTCGGGCAGTGCCGACCCCTCCGTCTCTTCCACCGCCAGCCTCCGGTCCCGCTGGGTGACCGCACTGCTCAGCTCTGACCTGACAGCACAACTCTGGGCCGTCCAGCGAGCCGAGGAAGCCGCTTCGAGACAAGGTCTTGGAACCGCGTCCGCGGCGGGTGCCTAGACCCACTAAATAGACGCCGGACTCAAATCTTGTTGATTTGAAATAAAAGTTTACGCTCTCTCTCTCTCGACGAATTTAGTCCTGTGGTTGCCGAGAGAAACTAATTATCCTTTTACATGTATTTAGATAGGAGCACCCAAGCTAAAGCTTCTTAAAAGTGGGGCGAGGTGTCCTGATCTGAACTCGAGCGTTTACCTTGCTCCTGCATTGAGTGGGCTTCTGTAACTGGAGCCATGTAACTAATGTCAAATAAGCCCCTTTTCTTTCATTCCTACTACTGGACGTATTCGTCGATGAGCTTGGTGGATTCCTTGCCCTAACGACACCTCGAGCCGCAACAGCATATAAAAAAAACAGCATATGTCCCAACAGCGGCGGCTGTGTCGGCGGCTGTGAGCCCTGTTCCAAGCTGAACGATTATGTGCTCTGAAAACGAACTGCATCGTGTTCCTCTTCTACCAAATTAGATATACGGTCCATGCGCGTCCGAAAGTTCAAGTGTTCTCTGTGGACTACCGATAAAACCATATTGTCACGTGGTAGTGACTGTGAAGAAAGCAGCCAAACTGAGAGAGACGAAACTAGCGTTTTATTGGGCGACCTTGTGTGCTCAAAAACAGACTACACTCAAAGAAGGGCGACAGCGGCGAACACAGTCGGCGATCGTCGAAAATCTGATCAACGGGCAAGCGCGTCGGCTTTTATACATCAATCGTCGAATGTTCCAGACTAATCACTGGGACCCGCGCGCCCTCCACAAAGTTCTACATTATTCACATCGCGCACACGTGTAATCAGGTTACACAAGGTTCGGTCACAGACAGTGGATGGAGCCATCGATAACATTCCAGAAACTTCCCACACATACAAGCGCGTCCTGCGCTGTGCGATTACATTTGTTAGGCGGTGAAACGTGTAGCCCGATGAATACAAGTACACTTGCTAATACCCCCCTCTTAAAGAAGCATCGACCCGATGCAGCAAACAAACGAGAGTAATAAAGAAAAGCACTCGTAACAACGAAAACAACAAAATAAGGAAGTTCGTCAGCGTCCGTAAAAGGGTTTAAGACGCACCACGTGGACCACTTGAGATCGTGCGTGGCGCCGCGGTGAATGCGAAATGCCGTCTGGCACGACCTCATAGTCCAGTGCGCCAATACGTCGGACCACCTTGTAGGGCCCGAAATAGCGTCGCAGTAGTTTCTCACTTAGTCCTCGTCGACGTATCGGGGTCCATATCCAAACACGGTCGCTGGGCTGGTACTCGACGAAGCGTCGTCGGAGGTTTTAGTGTCGGCTGTTGGTCCTCTGCTGGTTCTTGATCCGCAGGCGGGTGAGCTGTCGGGCTTCTTCGGCGCGCTGGAGATTGGTAGCGACGTCAAGATTCTCCTCGTCTGTGACGTGCGGCAGCATGGCATCGAGCGTCGTCGCCGGGTTCCTGCCATAAACCAGCCTGATCGGCGTGATCAGTGTTGTTTCTTGCACCGCCGTGTTGTAAGTGAATGCTACGTACGGCAGGACGGCTGCCCAGGTCTTGTGTTCGACGTCGACGTACATTGCTTGCATGTTGGCGAGGGTCTTATTCAGCCGCTCCGTAAGACCATTCGTCTGTGGGTGGTAGGCCGTTGTCCTCCTGTGCCTTGTCTGACTGTGTTGCAGAATGGCTCGGGTGAGCTCCGCTGTAAAGGCTGTTCCTCTGTCGGTGATGAGGAATTCTGGGGCGCCATGTTGTAGCAGGATGTTTTCGTCAAAGAATTTCACCACTTCGGCTGCGCTACCTTTTGGCAGTGCTTTAGTTTCAGCGAAGCGGGTGAGGTAGTCCGTCGCCATGACGATCCACTTATTTCTGGTTGTTGACGTCGGAAAGGGTCCCAACAAGTCCATCCCGATCTGCTGGAATGGTCGGCAAGGTGGCTCGATTGGCTGTAGGAAACCGGCTGGCCTTGTCGGTGGTGTCTTGCATCGCTGACAGTCTCGGCATGTCCTTACATAGCGGGCGACGTCGGCGGTCAGGCGCGGCCAATAATACCTTTCCTGTATCCTCGATAGTGTCCGGGAAAATCCGAGGTGCCCAGTGGTCGCATCGTCATGTAGGGCGTGCAATACTTCTGTACGTAGTCCTGACGGGACAACAAGAAGGTAGTTGGCGCGCACTGGTGAGAAGTTTTTCTTTACGGTTAGGTTGTTTTGAAGCAAGCACGAAGACAATCCCCGCTTAAATACCCTAGGGGCAACGTCGGTGTGCCCTTCCAAATACGCGACGAGGTTTTTCAACTCCTGGTCTGCTCGCTGGTGTTCAGCGAAGTCTTCCGCGCTTAAAATGCCAAGGAAGGCGTCGTCATCTTCGTCATCTTGCAGCGGAGAGTCAATGGAGGCGCGTGATAGGCAATCGGCATCAGAGTGTTTTCGTCCGGACTTATAGGTTACAGTGATATCATATTCTTGCAGCCTTAGGCTCCACCGCGCCAGCCGTCCTGAAGGATCCTTTAAATTCGCTAGCCAACACAAGGCGTGATGGTCGCTGACGACCTTGAATGGCCTGCCATATAGGTAACGGCGAAATTTCGCTATAGCCCAAACGATGGCGAGGCATTCTTTTTCGGTTGTAGAATAATTGCCTTTCGTTTTTGACAACGACCGGCTAGCGTAAGCTATCACGTGTTCATGTCCATCTTTTCTCTGGACTAGGACGGCACCGAGGCCTAGGCTACTGGCGTCAGTGTAGATTTCGGTATCGGCGTGCTCGTCGAAGTGCCCAAGTACGCAAGTGCGCAAGTGCTTAGTACATAGTACATTTATCACTTCTTATATTGATTTTATTGTTTTAACGTTTGTTATGCTGTAGCTTTTATTTTCGTATTTTCTGTTTGTGCTACAAACTCGTGCAGTTTTCTGTGCATGTAACAATTCTAAGTGTAGTCTGCCAAATACATCACGGTTCGAAGCATGAAGCGTGCACACCATTGTTTATCATTGCTAGCTTTACAGTTATTTCTGTATTGCTTCCAAAATAACAGCCACTAGCAAATACACATTTCCAGTGGCTATGAAGCTCACTGGCAATATGAAGGTCCCTATTCACTATGCTGCTGCAGGTACTTCAGTAGTAAATAGGCACAGACTGATTTTGATTTCTTGTGATCTGGACAGGATGCATTTTTTTCATGCATTAATAGTGAGGGCTCGCTCACATGTATCTTGCAGTTTATGTGGTATGCCTCAGTGATTTGACTGGTCAATTTTTCATTGCGGAAGAAAACAGATGAGCAATCTTAATCCAATATGAAGCCCCATCTTGGCAGTGCATGACCAAATCGGACGAGCATACTGGTCTTTTGGGTAAATATGGTGATTTCTTAGGGTGAAATGCAAAAACGCCCATGTTCTTAGACTTAGGTGCAAGTTGAAGAATCCTAGCTGGTCAAAATAATCTAGAGTACCTCACTGTGGCATGCCTCATAATGAAATCGTGGTTTTGCCATGTGAAACCACATAATTTAATTGAGTCTATTCCTGTGATCATGTGTATATTTGATCAATATGCATAGGGCAGACTGGGCCGTGCCTCAACATGTGCCATAATTCACTTAAGAGACCATTAGGTTGGCCCCACTTGACCATGCATTGAAGCGACTGGATCTGTGTGCGGAATTTAGACTGTTCATCTGTTTTGTTCACGTACGGCAACCAATTGAACAACAAAATCAGTGAGGAATACCATATAAAAAATGGGCCACAATCTGTTTAATCAATTCTCCGCAACCTCTAGTAATAAATGTGTCGTTCCTAACTAGAACGGCAACAGAAATGACATAATCTAAGTGAGACGGGTGTCGTCCGCCATTTTATTCCAACTTCTTCCTTCTCACTTCTCCCCTAGCCCATTCCTTCGTCTTCTTTCATGCGTCCAGCACAGACCGCTTGTCTCTTCCGGATTTCTTTTAATTACACCTCCTGGGGTAATACTTGAATACGTTTCCAATAGCGGCGCACTCCGTTTGGCCCGAGGCTCCGGCGTACCAGACATTCTTCAATATTCCATGCTGGCATGCAGTCTTAATAACTTGAAATGGTCCGCAAAATTTTGAATTTGAGGGCACGGCTCCTTTCCTTACAAGGACATAGTCTCAAGGCTGTATGTCCGGTATCTCGCTACTGTGCCTTTTATCAAAGTTTCGCTTCATGCGGCGCTTGTAGATCTCCTGTTCTTTGACAGTTTTCCTTACTTCCGCAAGTTCGAGGTTCTCTAGGAGACCTACCTCACGATCTGCAGGAAGTATGGGCGCTGTACCTGAAGTTACAAAATGAGGGCTGCAGCCTAAACCCGTGGTGTATGATCTGTTGTGATGCTTAACAGCGGCCTCGAGACAGCACTTCCAGCCACCGGCAAAGTCTGGATACATTTTCAGATACTGTTTGATGTCTCGTATGGCACGTTCCGCAAGGCCGTTTGCTGCCGGGTGGTATGGAGAAGAATACTTTATCATTATCCCGTGCTCCTGGGCCCACTTTGATAATTTGGCACTGCGGAAAGCCGGCCCGTTGTCGCAGACGAGCGTCTTTGTGTGTTTAAAACACTCAGATTTGAGGAGGTCTATTACGCTGTTTGCATCTTCTTTGTCAGCTTTAGCCGCAATCGTCCGTGTGCACTCATCTATGGAGAGCAAGAAAGCTTGCGTTCGCTTGACTCCTTCCCCCTTCTTTTTGAGCGCCGCGAAGTCCAAATGAATTACTTCGAACGGGACGCTTGAATATTCAGGGTTTGCCATAACGTCTGTCGAATGCTTGAATTTAACTTTGTTCACCTGGCAGAGGTGGCATGTGCGGATGTAATGGCTGATGTCGTTTTTCATGCCCGGCCATGTGAATCTCATGAGCAATTTCTTATAAGTGCGCCAGAAGCCATCATGTCCACCCGATTTAGGGGTGTCGTGGTATAGATGAAGAATCCTTGGAATCATAGTTGGTGGTACGTGATACCTTCCATTGATAAACTGGAGCTCTTCTGTACCTTCCCATAGCTTAATATGATTGATTGTGTCTGGATTATTGCTTGATTCCTGTACAAGTAATCTTGATAGTGCGTCAGCGTCAGTGAGGAGTGGGCCAGGACGGTGCGAAATTACGAAATCAAATTGTTGCAGATAGTTCACCCATCTAGCAATGCGGCCTCTTGGCTGGGCCATGCTCAGAAGTTGAGTCAATGCTTGATGGTCCGCGAAAAGTATGAATTTGGCACCTTCCAGGTAAGTACGAAAGTACTGCACAGCTTTTAAGACGGCCAGAGCTTCCTTTTCTGTGGTACAGTAATTGATTTCGGCGGGTTTCAGGGTATAGCTGTAGTACCCCACGATGTAGTGTTTGGTTTGATCAGCTTGTTTGCATGGCTTCTGGTACAGAACTGCACCAGTAGCATAATGTGATGCGTCCGTGTTCAGCACGAAAGGCAAAGAAAAATCCGGTATTCCCAAGATGGAGTCCGACGATAATAGTTTTACAAGCTCACGATAGACAGCTTCGCACTTCTCGTCCCAACGAAAAGGCACGTCTTTCTGAGTTAAACGTGTGAGGCACCTTGTTCTCAGTGCGTAGTCTTTGATGAACGCCCGGAAGTGTCCTGCAAGGCCAAGAAAAACGCGCAGGGAGTGCACTACATAAGGCTTTACCAGCTTGGAGATTCTCTCTACCTATTCTTGCTTGGTGCTTTTAGTCTGTCCATCAAACACCCTGCCAAGAAATACTACGGTATCTTGAAAGAACGCACTTTTATTGAAGTTGACTTTGAGTTGGGCAAGACTGAGGGCATGAAGAACTTTTGAAAGATGACTACGCTGTTCCTCCTTTGTCTTTGAGTAGATGATGATGTCGTCGATGTACACATTGCAAAATGTGCCCAGGTAAGGTTTAAGAATGTCCGTCATAATCTTCTGAAACCACGCAGGGGAGTTTTTCCAACCAAATGGTAGGCGGTTGTACTCAAACAAGTCAAATGGGGTTATGAACGCGGTGTACTTCTTCGTTTCTTCACTTAGTGGAATCTGCCAAAAGCCCTTGCAGAGATCTATTCGTGAAAAACAATGGCAACCACCGGTTTCGTCAATGATGTCGTCGATTCTCGGCATTGGATGAGGTATCAATTCAGTTTGACGATTGAGAGCCCGGTAGTATGTGCAGAGGCGGAATGTCCCGTCTTCTTTAGGTGCAATAGTTATAGGAGAAGCAAATGGGGATACAGAAGGCCGGATGATACCTGCGTCTAACATTTCTTGCAACTCCTTTTTCAGCCACACCTTTTTATCTCTGGACATATTATAGGGGGTTCTACGAACCACTGTTTTATCTGCGAGCTCGAAAGGAACGACATGGGATTTCATTGCTGGAGGGTAGCTTCCCATGCATATAAGCTCTGGGTACTTAGTCTTGATGTCTTCGTGGTGAAAAATTAACCTTGATACACTAGGTTCTTCACCAGGGTCTTCTGTTCTTATCGTGTCTTCGGCCATTACCTTGTCATCCCAATAGAGGTTCATCTTAAGTTTTTTCATGTCTGGACGGGACAAAAGAAAATCGTAGGTGACATTGGGAATGGCCAATACGTCACTGGCAATAGCATTTCCTTGAAATTCAATAGCCAGGGTTACCCATTCGCTATGCATGGTCACTGACCCATCGTAGGCTTGGACACGCAATGTTCTACCAGCGTGCAGACGACTGGCATCCACTCGAGTCTTGTTGATAATAGATACCGAAGCTCCACTGTCAACGAGAGCCTTCACTTCAATGCCATCTACCTTAATGGGGGCGTACAATAAGCTTGACGACACCAAATACACTGTCTCACTGAAGCTCTTTTTCTGGGGCTTGTGATGCACGGTAGACAGATTATGTGGAAGTAGGTTGCCATGAACTGCGGTAATTGGTTCTTCACCAACCTCACAGTCATGATTTACGCTTCCCAGAGATTTTTTTATGAAGCTGTGTTCACATTCATTTGACGGCAACGACTCTAGATGCTCACTCAGCTCACGGGAATCAAGTTGCTCTGTTCTACCATCTGGCTGTCTTCTCGATGTAATTCTTGGCACTGAGGTCTGTAGAAAGTTCAGAAGGTCATCAAACGTTCTTGGACCTCTGAGCTGGACATGACTACGGATCTCGATACACAACCCTTGCGTTATCAAAGGTACAACAGCAGAAGGCGACAGCTTCGGTTCTGCAGAATACAATAGGCGACGCTTCTCAAGACAGTACTCAAGCAGAGAGCCACCTGTATAACCGAACCGCAGTGCCGCATCCCATCTTTCTACTGCGTCGCCTTCGAAAGCCCCTAAAAAGTTGCTTTTCCACAGTTCCCAACATGTTGTTCCATGATCCATGTCACGTCATACCATTTTCTGGCTATACCGCCCAAATAGCGGCGCATATGCAAAATCTTTGTGTCGTCGGAGTGCCACAGATTCTTGTCACAGGCGTACTCGAAAAACCACAGCCAGTAGTGTGCATCTTGCGATTTTCCTTCAAAAACATCTGGTTCAACAATGCTTCGTGCTGACTGCTCTCGACTAAGCGCTTGGACGAAAGTTCTCATTATTTCGATCTGTTGTATAATGTTCCTTTGCAGTTCCATAACACTCAAGTCTAGGCTCACCTTCCAGCCAGGCGTCTCCTCTTTGAGGGTGCCACGTCGTATGGGTTCCAGAACGAGTTCGCTCAGTGTCTGCAGCTCTAGATTCACTGTCACCGATCCTGTTTGCACGAGGGCTTGGCGGCTGATTGCAGCTTGTTGCAGCACTACGTTGATCAGCGCGGTAAAACTAACTTCAAGAGGAAGGTCCATCGCTGGCTCACCGTGCACTTGGTATCGGGTGAACACAACAGACTCCGATGACGCCTGGTCGACGAAAAATGTCACCCGCATGGCTGGTCTTCGAAAACTGCCGGCTGCGCCAAAATGTAGCGTCCCTAACTAGAACGGCAACAGAAATGACATAATCTAAGTGAGAAGGATGTCGTCCGCCATTGTATTCCAAATTCTTCCTTCTCACTTCTCCCCTAGCCCATTCCTTCGTCTTCTTTCATGCGTCCAGCGCAGACCGCTTCAATAAAAAATTTCCTTGTCGCGGCTAGTTTCAGGCGATTGAAGAGTCACACCAAAAGTAGGCGTCTTCATAGGGAGATGATGCCTGTTTGATGCATTGCCTGTATCATAAGCACCGTCAATCAAGACGGATGCTGCCACTATTGGCATCACCATTGTGGTCACCCCTATGGTCAAGCGCATGCGTAATGACCAGCCCAGTTCAAATTATCCAGTGAAGGCTAATTTCACTAATAATACAACGAAAATTTGCTCCCATATAAATGTAAGGGTTTCATTGGGAGCGAACAGACTGAAATATCAAATTAACAGTAGTAGAATTGACGGAAGGATAGTGTAATAAGGCTGTCGAGTGTGTAAATACTACGGGCGACCGACAGCATGCGATTCACCATGCTATTAAGGTGTAGAAAACTGCGTTGCACTTGTGTGTTTGACAAGTGCACACTAAAGGGAAAGGGCATGGCCAATAAGCCGATACATTTCTAAATATTTTTGAGAAATTATATAGTCCTAAATATGGTGTGCTGACCAAATGTACAACACTTTCTGTGGAGCAGAATCTCCCCATTGTTTTCTTGTAATTCATGATTGTGAAACTGTAAGTTGACAATATTGCACATTGTCACTAACTTACTCATTTGTTTTCTATATTTGTTACATCAGCAACTGATTTGAGGGAGAGTACTAAAGTTTGTTGGTTCCATTATAGACTACGGTTTCGTCAGCGATTTGCGTGAATTTTTTCATTATGTTTAAGGTTTCATAATCATTTTTTCTGGTCTGTTTGGACTTCATGATTAAGGTTGTACTTAACTAAGGCGTTGATCATTATGTTTGTATCAGTCTGACAGCCATTGCTAAGATGTGCCAATTGCCACACAAGTGACTGGCAGAGCAGATGCCGGTACCACAGCCATTGCCGCCAAACCAACCGCTCCTTCTTCCGTAGCCCCACGAGTGACTACCAGAGAAGTTGCTGGTGCCACAGGGATTGCCGCTACAACAGCCAATGCCGCCACAGCAACCACTCTTGCTTCCACAGCAACCGGACGTGGTTTCCGATTCTGTTCATGCAGAAGATAACAGCTAGGCATGTATAGCAGAAAAATTGCATAACCCATAATTTGGAATTTATAAGTTGCAGAATCTATGGCAATTTGATTTTGCTCACCAATTTTCTCACCCTTTGTAACTAGCAAGAAACCTACTGCCTTTGTTTATGGTTTTCGCATTTGTGACGTTACCTCTGAGGTTGTAAAATAAGATATGATCTCAGAGATTAGGAAAAGTTGTCCTGAAAAAATGAGCTAATGGTGTTGCGATGGTTGATAACAGGTTGCATGTCTTGAGAAATGTGTAGTCACCATCCATGATTGCTTCGATAGCGACCACTGTTTCATTCACAGTGGTTGCAGCATGCAATGGTTTTGTTTGGCTGAGTCCAACACGCGCACTGTCACAAGCGCAGCTGCAGCGGTCAAGGATGAAGTGTTGTGTGAAGAGAAGGCACCGTGGCCGGCACGCTGGCTTCCATTCTACCAGCTACATTGCAATGGACACACAATTCGTTTCCGACCAGCTCACTTGCAAAAACATCGTAGGAATGTGCACACGGGAGTGAAGAACCTCAGATGAAGGTGTGGCTCTTTTGCACTGCGGACTCTCCACAAAAGAAGTCGTGAGGTGCCCACTGCTGCGAACTCTAATTAACCGTGAGAAGACGGTAATTGCAGCTGCACACTTAATTTGTGGAAAATAAACACAGAATTTGCGGATTCATTTTAGAATTAAAAATTTGTTAATGTACTGATCATCTGTTAAATGTTCTCTTGAAAATGAGGCAATCAAATATTCTGAAGGCTAGCATTACTGAATATGACACCTGGTGTAGGAGTTGGGAACGGACTTCGGGATGAAAACAAACTTGGAGGATTTATTTTGCATTATGTACAGAGAGGTGAGAGTCAAGTAACAGTCGCACAGTCATTACGGGCCGGCAGCAACTCGGACGCTGCGGCCCGCGGCAAGAAGTTCGAGAGAGGTGAATCAGGGAATGGTCTGGTCTCTCTGGAATGCTTCTTTTAAACCCTTCGAGGACTGGAAGTCGCGTCATGTTCGGCCAATGGGAGAGTCCGCTCAGATGACGCCATTTTCGGCCAATGGTGTGCGCCCGTGTCGCGGTGTCACACCCGGCGGCTCTCTGCGGTCTTGCCTTTTAGACTTGCAATGCGCTCTTCAAAGGCGGAGAAGGGGGACGCTGGCGCTCCATTGTCCGAGGGCCCATCTACTCCCGGCGGTACGGCCCCGCTGTGGTGGCAAATGCCTTCTTCAAAGGCGAAGAAGGGGGACGCTTGGGCCTTCCCGGTACATCACAGCCGTCCGGCTGTCACGGCGCAATACCGCCGTCTTGGTTTGGGACCCACTTTACTTCCAACAGTGCCGGGCTATCCCCTCGCTTTCTGGGTGAGTAAAGCAGTGAATAGCTACCGGCGGCGTACGAACTTGTTTGCACGTGAACTTGTGGCCTTCAACTTGTTTGCTCGAGCGCTGCTCTGGAATGTGCTTTCCGCGTTTCTGCGCTTCTCAATTAGTTGTGCTGCGATTCGATGTGGTCTGGGGAACTCGAAGTAGGCGCAGGAAACATCTCCATATCTAACAGGTCGTCCTCACCCCGGTTGGTCTTAATGGCCGGTGAACTCAATTCGCTGGTCATGAGGAACGCTGAAAGAACCTGCAGGGTATTGGTGTCGAGCCTCGTTTGACGAACTTCGGGATCCTGGGCCCTGGAGAACATACGTCAAACAAACAAAACAACACAGCGCTGCACTACGCGTAAGCGCAGGCTCTTCACCCTGACTCGCCAGGCTATTACTGAGTCGAAATCAACCCTGATCTTTTATTTCCCCAATTTTGACAAAGCAGTTCCAACCACCCTTCCAAACAGCTATCCATTTCTTATCGAATGCCGACAAGACCAGAGTACCATTGTTGTTGCCAAACAAAGTGTCACTGACGATGCAAACAACAAATGAAAACAACCGAACATAACTAAGTGGCCTAACTACACGAACAGCATGTTTCCAATCTATCGCAGTGGCGTACTTATCCCACGTATTGGTGCCACTGAACAATCTGGTCAACCTCACAAGTACGTAATCACAAGCGCACTAGCCTTGTGGTCACTAAACAGAACGCGTACTTGCGTTGTAGGCAAACTTTTCATTTACGCTTACTCACGTTTCTTCCCTGAAGGTCCTACAGGACACGTGACTTAAACGAACAATTAAACTTGCGGGACTTACACACTCCGCAGAACTCTTAAAATAATGCGTCTTCTAATAACTCGTTCCACGCATACTTATAAGAGAAGTCAGAATACGGCTGCCCTCAACACACGCGCAACTCAGTCATAAATCTGCTTCCTTCCATCCAGACAGGACACGCGCTAATGGAACTAAGAACGCTTCTCGGTGCAAATCATGCACTCACTGAAAACCCACGCGGTTAACCTTAGAAAATGAAAAAAACGCTTTAAAAAAATGAGGTTAACTAAAACACAGGCGTGTTACGATAGGCCTCTCAACAATAACCTTGACACTCAGGTTACTTACACACAAAAAAAGAAGAAAGCCTATTCGCTTATTAACGAACACCTCGCGATACTACATGTTTACCGAAAAACGCGTCTTTCAAATCTCGAGCTTCTCTAACAAAACACAAACAAAGCTCAAACCTTAGACATTGAAAGAAATCCTAGTCTCAATTCGCGAAAACTTTCCGATGCTTGAAATAAAAAACAAAACACTTCATTTCTACGGAAGCGCTCCTGGCCTCCCTTTCCAAACGCTTATGTCTGACTCATACTTTGAGCCGTACCCGATGTGGTCGCGGTTTGAAAGCTACTCTGGCTGCCGAGGAAACACAAAAGGGCTGACTCACTATCAGCTCCCCCAAGACGTTACGGTCTCCTGCCAATTTGCGTCCTGGCGCCCCGCTTTCCTCACAAACTCGATTGACCGCGTCGCTACTCCCCACCTCGTCTCGTCCTGCAACCTTGCGCTTCTTCGTACTGCGCGCTGAGCTTTGAAAAGAACTACGGAACGACGAGAAGTTTAACTGCCCCATGCTCTTTGTCCGCGTCCGTGCAGAACATGCTTCGCGGTCCCCCTTTGACCGGTGGCTCGATCGTTTTGGATGCGTCAACATCGTCCGTGACAACCGCACCTTTTTCCTCGCGCCCTGCCCTTTTGGGTTTCTCGCTATCTTTGGCGGCGCTACATTTGTTACCGTCTTTCGGTCTCTACCGCGCTTCTTTTTACGGCGCTTTCTCTTTGCACTCGCTTTCATGTCGCCTTCTCGTGCCTCGTGCTGGCCGGTACACATTTCGTCGGCCCGGATCGGTCTCTTACCCGCACAGTCTGAGTGATTTACATTTAAATCTACTCTCACTTTGCCTCGACTGGCGGACAGCTCAACCGACTCTGGAACAATGCAGCAGGCTTTACTTGAGTTAGACAACGTACTCGCACTCTTGCGAACTGCCCTCTACTACATTGCCCAGCTCACGCTGTGCATCGACACACAGCGCGTCGGTATCGATCGCTGTCTCACGCGCACAGTCCGAATGATTAATAACTGAACCATCCCTATCTAGGCTATCTAGACTGGCGGAGAGCCGCACCGTTCCCTGAACAATGCAGTTGTTCTCTCGTGAACTATGGAGCTCGCCATCCCGAGAACTGCTCTCAACTGCATCGTCCAGTTCGCACTTCACTTCTGCACGCAGATCTGGCTCTACATGGGTGCTCGCGTCTGTCGGGTCAGCAGTACCCTTTTCTTCGCTAGCAACCTCGCTAACATTAGAAGCGACGCACACGCGCGGTGACTGTGCCAATTTGTTCACAGCTGGCCTAGCTGTCTCTACAGTTATCTGTTGGCACAGCACCTCGGCGCTCTCTTTGCTGCCTTTAACGGCCTCTGTTGCCACTAAGGCATCGTTAGCAGCTAGCCTCTTCCCTTCACTTATGAATCTGCAGCCAATCTCACAGGCACTACTCTTCTCGTCGGCTTTTGGCGAAAATCCGCTCGATGCTGCCTCATTCTTTCGCTCTGTACTACCTACAGAGGTCTCAGACAGCCGTTGTCTCTGTGCCATTAACTGATCACAATACTGTATCTCTTTGATCAGTGATACCTTCTCTCTCTCCTACTTTTCCTCACGCTCACGTTCGCGTTCATTCTCACGTTCATGACGCTCACACCTAAGAGTAAGTTATTGAAGCTCATGCATCCGTTCATTCTGGTGTTCTTGACGCTTACGCTCACTCTCACGTTCACGACTCTCCCGCACACGTTCACGACGCTCACGCTCCCGTGGCTCCTGTATCACCTCCCAAGCAAGCTCAATGCTTTTGTCATCATTGCCATTATCGTTAATCACCTTTATGATAACTGGCGTCTTCATCCGTTCGTCCGCCTCAACTCCCAAATCGTCGCACACCAACAACAAGTCTAACCTCGTCAACCTTCTAAGATCCATGGCAGCTGCCCCGACAGGTGGTTAGAACTGTTTTCCTTATTAATTTGTGCAAACACACAATGCAACAAACTCCCGATTTCCAGAACTATCAAAATTAACACAAAACATTCAAGTCTGGCGAATCAAAAGAAAAAAAACTACGCGCTCACTTACGGTTGCAGCACCCTGCCATCCGGTTCATTTGTCCGCTGTTTCCGGTTCCTCCGGACTCCCTGGGTCGAACGCTCGCTCTTCTTCGCTACTCCCAGTTTCTTCGGACCTCTTTCGACGAAGGCTCTCTCTTCTTCGCTCTTTCCGGTTCCTTAGGATCCCTCTCGACGAAGGTTGATCCGTAGCGCTGCCACCAGCTGTTGCATTCGGAGGCGATCTCACCGCTGCCAACCAGTCTGTAGGAGTTGGGGACGGACTTCGGGATGAAAACAAACTTGGAGGATTTATTTTACATTATATACAGAGAGGTGAGAGTCAAGTAACAGTCGTACAGTCATTACGGGCCGGCAGCAACTCGGACGCTGCGGCCCGCGGCAAGAAGTTCGAGAGAGGTGAATCAGGGAATGCTCTGGTCTCTCTGGAATGCTTCTTTTAAACCCTTCGAGGACTGCAAGTCGCGGCATGTTCGGCCAATGGGAGAGTCCGCTCAGATGACGCCATTTTCGGCCAATGGTGTGCGCCCGTGTCGCGGTGTCACACCCGGCGGCTCTCTGCGGTCTTGCCTTGCAGACTTGCAATGCGCTCTTCAAAGGCGGAGAAGGGGGACGCTGGGGCTCCATTGTCCGAGGGCCCACGTACTCCCGGCGGTACGGCCCCGCTGTGGTGGCAAATGCCTTCTTCAAAGACGAAGAAGGGGGACGCTTGGGCCTGCCCGGTACATCACAGCCGTCCGGCTGTTACGGCGCATTACCGCCGTCTTGGTTTGGGACCCACTTTACTTCCAACAATGCCGGGCTATCCCCCCGCTTCTAGAAGGGTCAAGCAGTGAATAGCTACCGGGGGCGTACGAACTTGTTTGCACGTGAACTTCGAGCCTTCAACTTGTTTGCTCGAGCGCTCCTCTGGAATGTGGTTTCCGCGTTTCTGCGCTTCTCAATTAGTTGTGCTGCGATTCGATGTTGTCTGGGGAACTCGAAGTTGGCGCTGGAAACAGCTCCATATCTAACACTGGTTCTGTGTAGCATACCTTGAACGCCCCACTGTGGTACTACAATTTTTATTTAGCTAAATTTATTTAGTAAATATATTCCATCTTGATTTAGATCTACCTTAGAGAACAGCAGGTGGTTATAATTAACCAAGAGCCCCTTACTATGGTGTGCATCGTAATCAGATGATGGTTTAGCCATTTGAAACAGGAGAAATCAAGTTTTTTTTCTATTTTCGTCTTACCAAACAGGTGCTTTGCGCTTTACATAAAGCTGCAGGTTTCATTCGCCAACCATTAGTGTACTGCATGAATGCCACGATAAGAACATCTTTTATTGAGCAATGGCCACATGTACTTAGTTTTAATTGAACTGATGTTCAGGGGAGGGTAGACAATGGACAAGCCATTCTTCTGATTCATGCTCCTGGGGGCTGAAGTGACCTGTGGCTTTAAAAGCTCTTAACAGAGCTGAGATGAAATGCACTATGGTGTTGTAAAGCAAAATGCATTTGCATTTTGGTCAGGTAATGCTGTGCGCACTTAGGCATATCCATAAAGATGCATATGTCTCTCATGGCATGGAGATGCATAGAAAAGAAAGAGTAAACTGACATGCACTCGTGTGCGTGTGTGAAATCAATACCCTGTGCTACTCCTTAGCAAACCATTCGTTTGTGCAAATGCTGTGGCCAAGCTTCCTCCACTATTAGCTCTCGTAAATAGTGGGGTAGTGTCTTATTACCGCGACAGCGTTAAGGAGCTCGTCTCGCAGAAAAGCCGGTGTCGGCGGCGTCGGCCGTGAGCGATGAATCCCCGAAGGCACTTCATAAATTAAAAAACAACTTGCAAGATGGGCTGGAGGCAATCAAACTAGGGTCTCCGGAGTGTGAGACGGAGACGCTACCACTCAGCCACGAGTTCGATGGCTCAAAGCGGGACAAAAGCGCCTCTAGTGAATGCGGTGTTGCCTTAGAAACGTGCCATAAAAAGTTATATTGCGGTGTAAATTGGTAATTATTAGCATGTAAATTATAGAAGTCGCAGTTACACGAGTAGCGAAGTACGTTTCCGCTACATTTCTTCTGCGCTCTGCGCACACGCAGAGCCATCTTCCGGCAAACACAGAAGACCCCCTCCTCGCAATGTACGGCGCTGCCCCGACAGGTGGAGCGCCACTCGCCCGCGCGACGCGGCTCCTCTGGCTCCTTTTTCCGCTCAGGTGCAGCGTCCGATGCGGGACGCCTCTGACGCGATTGCTGCGCCGTAGCGCGTCTGGTGGGAAAGCGTCCCCTGCGATATGTGCCGTGCTGCTGGTGATGAGTCATGCGTCTGCGTGGTGCTCCCAAGCGAGATAGAGGATCACGACGTTTGGCTCGCGTAGAACGTTTCTCCCTCCGAGACACCGAGTTCTTTGGTTCATTCCGCTTGCTCAGGCGCACGTTTCGTCTTTGTGTGACTCAAGAGCATGCCGAGCGATTGAGTGGGTGGCGCGAACGGGGTGCGATAACGCTATCGCGTTTCACTCTTGCAGGCGAAGCTTAAGCGTCCTCCAATTTTTTTTTCAGAATATTGTTTTGCACCCCTGTGCATAATCACTTGTTGCTGAAGGTGACAATCAGTTTTGCTCACTACCATTATTATATAAGCTGAGTATCTAAATTGCGCTGATGCACTTGACACCATGCTTGTAGTTTTTTGTGTGTAGACAGTCAAACCAGCATATATGGAATCTGAAGGGTGTCACAAAAAATTTCGATGTATAGGTAGTTCGATATATCCAATACAAATTTTATAGAAACATTTTCAAGGGCATTTTACTTTGTTTGTTTATAGAATCATTCGTTATTGTGAGTTTGAAATATCCGGGTTGAGGTGTACTTACATTATTTACCCTACCGCATTTTTGTAAAGTGTGTTAAAATGCCGACATTCAAAGATAAAGAGATCACCTTAAAGGGCCCCTCATGAGACTGCGTAGCAAATTTTGCTTGTACGCTGAAAGTTGTTACGTGCCATATAAGGACCGTTCTACCACAAGAATCTTTCAAATTAGTTCATTAATCGCAGAGATTGTGGAAGAGCTGCACCAATTTTGCCACCTTTTACGAAAACATATATTTGAAGTGAAGTTGCTAAATTTCACTGTATGGGGATCTTCAGTGGCAAGCACTGTATACTGTATGATTATTTAGCCCAGGAATGCAAGCCAAAACAACCCGTTTGAGCTTCGACATTTTTGGAGTGTGCTTTGGGCGGTGCATTGTAGCTTGGCCGTAGGGAAATAAACATTTTGTGCTATGTAATGCACTCTAAATGTTTCCGTGGTTTGCACATACGCAGAATACACAACGTACTACTTGACTAGGTACACTATGAAACAACTGGTATCGCTGATGGGGGGATGCATTAATTTTCTAGAGGTAATTAAAAAAAATCTTGCCAGCTTTCTTTTTTTCAGGAAATGACTATGCAAGCCCTAAGTTGCTTTAGAGGCTGTCGTCAGTTATTTCTTAATGACCGCAACAACATACTTGTATACATAAGCACCTTGTTAACTTAGTATAAGTATGATAATTTGATTTAAATATTAGTTGCACAACAAAAGAAAAAGCTCATGAGCCTATCAACATAAAGTTGGTGCCACTCATGTAAAGCACTTTGTGATTTCTTCTTTTAGGCGATAATAATGTAATAGGGTCATTTTTAGAACGTAGGATCTTTCTTAAATTATAAAGCTATTACTTGGGTCTGAACATTACTCTTCCATGCAGATGCACCTTGGCAAAGGAGCAGTGGACATGGCTGTTGTCATGCCCAAAAGACTCCTTGTTCTGCAAGGAAGGCACAAAGCTCTGCTGGGGAATCCCTAACGCGAGGAATAGGAGCCTCACAGGAGCCGTCTGTCGACCCTTAGCCAAGCAGGATAAGAAGGCACCACAAGAAAGGCACCGATACCTGAGAAGCTGCAGGGTGTCTCGAGTGAGTATATTAAGCCTAGCATGTGCTGCAGTATTACTTTATTTGATAGATGAGCAGCTGACTTAAAAATTTAAGACATGCTGCACGTTCCTATTTATCAACAGATGGCTCTGCAGCCTACGTTGACAACAAAGCGTCGCAAGTGTCAGCAGCAGACAGACAGCGAAATATGAAGCGATTTATCGCAGAGATGCTTAATGATTTAAATAAGTAGTGCTCAGGGGAAATAATTTCAGCCTCGTTGTTCTTGTATGTGGTGCACAGTTCTCTTTGCACACATCTACACGGTGTTCTATACTCATGAACCACATGAATAGAACACACATTGCTGTTTATTCCACGTTGCCCACAACCCCTCCCCACAGAAAAACCCGCATGCCCATATTGCTCGTATGCCCCCATATCACACATATGCCCCCGCATCACCCATATGCCCCCATATCACCCATATGCCTCCATATTACCCATATGCCCCCATATCAACCATATGCCCCTAATCACCCGTGTGCACCCATATCACCCGTATGGCCCTATATCATCCATATGCCCTTATATCATCCATATGCTTCCATATTCAATAACATCGTATGCACGGGTCCCATGTGTATATAGGAATTTTCAGTAGGGGTGTAACTAAGGAAATAAACACATTTTCTTCATGTTCTGCAACCTGACGTACCAGTCGATGGACATGGTATGGTATGTTAAACTTCAGTCCTGCAGATCGTGAGTCTTCACGAAGCGGGCCGCTTTCACGTGGGAACCGGAAGGTTGAGCTTCTCGGCCGCATCGTGGGCCTGCTGGACAACCGAGAGTTGGTCAGCCAACTCTGGGTTCTCCGCAGCCCTCTTGGCTGCGCAGAATCGCCTCCCTTCTGGCCGAGCTGTTATCGACGATATAGCGTGACCGGGTACACCGCCAGAGCATGGGGTCGAACGTGGCTATTTCTCCACAATCGCAGCAGTAGCATTGGTGTAAGTATCCGGATATATTTTATGTAAGACCGACGGATTGGGATGCGTATTCGTTTGTAGTAGATCGAGTGTTAATGCTTGAACTCTATTGAATCGCGGATGAGGAACAAAGTAGGTTCTACGGCTGAGATCGTACTGTTTAGTAACCTCGTTGTAGGTGGAGGGCATGTCCCTGTTCTCTGGGGAGTCGGCTTCCGACTGGTCGAGGGTAGCGTGGTGGGCAAGTTCACGTGCAGCCCCGTGAGCCAACTCGTTGAGGTTGGGAGGAGCACTCTTTATCTGACCCTGATGTGCGGGAAACCAATAAATGAAGTGGTGCGTGATTGCCTTGCCCCCAAGAAGTCTTAGGGCCTGTTCGGAAGTGGTGCCTTTTTCAAGTGCTTGACTGCAGACCTTGAATCACTATAGATGACATCCCGTGAGCCATCCGGCACGCTAGTGCAATAGCGATTTGTTCAGCTATTTTGGAGTCCCTAGTCCGAACAGAGGCAGCATTGGTGATTCCTTGCCGACCATCGACAGTAACGATGGTGAACGCCAGATGTCTCTTATAAGAAGTGGCACCTACAAAGCTGACCTGTCGCTGATCACTGTGTTTTTGCGTAGGGAGGTTGGCCGCCCTTGCCCTCCTTCTACCGCGATTATGATCGGGGTGCATATTCCTAGGTATGGGCGCGACCTTAATGTTCTCACGTAATGTTATGAGGTGACTTAGCTGTGCGCGCTCCTGGGCCTCTGCAATCTCTTCAGAAGTGTTCTGAAAGTCAAGCTGCATTAAGCACTCCGTACAAGTGTATACGGGTAACCCGAGAACCCGCTTAGTAATCTTCCTAAGCTGTGGAGTACAACGACTATGAAGCGCTCCGTACAAGTGTATACGGGTAACCCAAAAACCCGCTTAGTAATCTTCCTAAGCTGTGGAGTACAACGACTATGAAGGTAAAGCCTGCGTACTGGCCACACGTCATCATCTTTATGCCGGAAGAACCGTCAAGCAACCTACGGTTGCTGAACAGGCAAGCCCTATCCATTCTTCTGGAACGTGCGGTGCTGGCTCAAATTAAAGACATAAGAATAAATCCATGCAAGAATATACTCGCCATAGATGTGTACAAGGCGAGTGCGCTTGGAAAACTTCAAGAAATCACGAAGCTAGGCGGAATCAAAATGCGCCCCTTCATCCCAATGGACCACACATCCATAGCCGGTGCAATTTACGACATTGACATTGCCATTCCCAAGGATGATTTACCTAGCCTCATCAAGCCGGCAAACGAGGGCACGATCATTACGCAAGTGCACGCGCCTTCGGAATACGCGCTGCGTAAAAGTAATATTCAAGGAGGATTGTATGCCATCCCACGTTAAAGTCGGACATTTTCAACATCCGGTTCGACCATTCATCCAGAAGCCGCTTCAGTGCCATTAGTGCTTCAGGCTAGGACACTTCAAGGGCGTGTGTCTTAACTCGGTACTGTGTCCACGTTGCGCTGAACCTAATGCAGAAGAGACCTGTGGTGCCACAGTTCTAAAGTGCGCCAACTGTAGCGGCCCTCACGCAGCCTTGTCGAAAGACTTTCCCCGCATCAGGAGGAAGCGCGCGGTTCTGAATCAAATAGCCAGAGACAATTCGGCCCACAGGGAGGCAGCCGAAGTAGTCTGGCGTCGGCGTCGCCGTCGGCGCCATCGTACTTCTTCAAAGAAGGCGCATGCGTGAAGCAATAGTACCCGCTCCACTACGGTACCACATAGTCGCGCCGAGAAAGGGCCCACCACTTCCACGAGGGAATCAGATAAGACTCTTTCTTTAGAGGACTGGTTCCCGCTACCGAGCCGCTCCCTTGCTAAGCAACCTCAGAAGGTCGCGGCCCTCCGGCCTTCTCCGGCTATGGATGATTCGCCTAAAACAAATCGTCATGTTATCTCGGTGCTACGTTCCCTCATGGAGGCTATCCGAGTGATTTTAGTGGACATGGGGACAGCGTCTGCTCGAAGCGCATTTAAAGTGCTGGGCACCTTAAGCCCAGTGCTTGAATCCCTCGACTAGAAAGATGGCTACCCATACCCCATCCTTCCGAAAAGAAGTCAAGGCAGCGTCCGTCGTCCAGTGGAACGCCAGAGGGCTAAAATTACGAATTTCACATTTCCGTCAATATGTGTACACCAATGTGTTTCCACTCATCGTTATTTGTGAGCCCAACTAGTCGAAACCAGTCAGACTGTCAGGGTACGAATGTATCATGTCATCAACCAATGGTGCATGCAGCAAAATCATCGTCTGTGCTTGTCATGAACTCACCTATGTTTTGCAACCGATTGCACCCCACGACGACAATCAATATATGTGCATCAGAGTTAAAAAGAACAAACTCTTGTTTACACTCATAGGCGTATATATATCGCCTTGCAGCAATTTCGATACTAAAAGATTAGCGGATATATTGAGTGTTTGTCCCGCCCCATGGGTAATCATAGGTGATTTCAATGCACACCATCCAGCATGGGGAAGTACAAGGACAAATGCAAGAGGACGAAGATTAGCAAGCATCGCCTACAACTATGACCTTACTCTCCTGAATGATGGTAGCCCCACCTTTCTTCGAGGCATGACATACGGCAGCTGCCTCGACCTTGCTTTCGTCTCCAACTCTCTCGCCAGATGTGTGAAGTGGTTTCCAGATATTGAGACACATGGGAGACACATCAAAGGCTTGTCGTCTAGATCTGGCCCACGGAATACCATTCGGACGATTCAATGGGCCAACTTCAAATCTGATATGGAAGATGCCTGCCGTGAGGGCCTACCCTCTGGGTTAGAGCAAACAAATAAAAGTACGATGCAAAACGCCACTCACATGCTGACGATCTCTTACACACGAAACGACTTCGACATAGAATTAGAGCGACTTCTAGCACTTCGTCGCCGGGTGGAACGTCGATATGGGCGTATAAAATCAACCAATGACCATTTCGGATTGCATTGCTAGCATTAAACAATTCTCATTTTAAGACGCCTGACCCTGTCCGACCTTTAGTTGATTACCTTGTAGAGCATAAACTTAGACCAGTAATATCTGACAAGGAAGGTTATTTCGTAATTATGCCAGATGGCATGTTTTCAGAAAAAGTGATTTCAGCCACAGAAAAAAATTACAGCCAGTAAAACTCAAGCCTTCGGTAGTTAAGCAACGTGTGGTTGACCTCTTGTCAAGACATAATCTTGATAGGCTTGTCTGAAGCTAAATCCCTCTCCTTAGAACTGTTTTTCTGGGCCAAGACCCATAAACAAGAAATTCCTTTTCGTGCTATAGTGTCACAGAAAGGGACGTGGCAGGTCTGTGCCGCTAGTTACCTACAGAACTGCTTATCTTCACTAGTTTTTCAGACCCCTTTTGCTTACGTAATTCGCAGGCACTATTTCAGTATTTGAGAGAGAAAAATCTTGGTGATTGTACAGCTTTTATTATGGATATCGACGACCTGTATCATTCCTTGCTGCATGACGGGTTGCTAAATTCCGTAAATGAGTGCGTTAAAGTACAAGTACAAGAGTCAGTTTTTATTGACAGATGCGGTGTCTCCACGGGAGCTTTTCTAGAAATTCTTTCAATGTACTTGAAGTCGGTGCCGATTGGGTGGAGAGATGGCGTTTTTCTGCAGAAATCAGGTATTTGTATTGGCTCCAAGGTTGCCACTATTCTTAGCAACATTTACCTGAGTAAGGTTGACAACTGCTTAGATAAAGCCTAAGGTGATAGCGTTATCAAGATATTTCGTTACGTTGATGATTACCTGATTTTCTGCAATAGGGAAGAATTCGATTCCGTTGCTACCTCAGTAAGTGGGCAAGTTAAACTTTATGGGGGCGGATTAAAGTTCACCAAGGAATTTCCTCAGCGACGCATAAGTCAGTTTCTTCACATTTCCTTGATCTTCGAGCAAAATAATGTTTGTTGGCAGTACTCTACAAGATCTTCGAAGCCGTTGCTAAACTTTCAATCCAAGCATTCCAAAGTAGTAAAAAACGGAATTGCCACGTCATTCCTTAAGTCTTCCCTCACCAGATCCTGCATGCACAAAATGAGCGCCAGTTTTAATGCGCAGGTCCGGCGCCTACTAGAAGCAGGTTATCCTAGTGTAGCGGTGGCCACTGCGGCTGAGTGCCAGAGAAATTGGTTTCGAGTGGGATGGACGTGATTAGAGAAAGCAGTAATAGCAAAAAAAAAAGAGCAGTGGCTATTCCGTATATTCAATCAGTGTCGCACAGGCTTTAAAAAGTAGCAAGTAGATATGATGTTAATGTTGCTTTCACTGCTCCCAATAAGCTAGGTAAGATATGCGCTGCTGTACAGAGTAAAAAGGAGCGGGTAAAAGGCAAAAAACGAACCGATATTTGTCCAGTGAGGCACAATAAAAACGTACAGTTTTACTGACTGTCATACGGGTGTGGTTTATAAAATTCCCCTTAGCTGTGGCCAGTTCTACGTAGGGCAAACGGGACGGCGTGTCAATCAGAGCCTAATGGAACATAAAAGGTCGTTAACTGGTGGATCGCCTTCTAATCTTTCGCTACATTGCCGAGATTGTAACTGCACGCCAGAGTTAGATGAATGCGCGATATTGTACAGGCATAAGAATGAAGATACGCGTCTTATGGTAGGGGCATGGCATATCTATGATTGTGGAAGTGCGTGCGTGAGTCAGCCTTCGATTACTTTACATAAGGAAGAGATTAAGTGCCTTAACAGTTATCTCTCACGTAGACCGGCACGTGTACCCGACTGACATGTGGTGTTACCATTCCTGAGCATGCGCAGATGAGTTTCGTGTCTTCTTTTTTCGCCTCAGTGCTCCCTTCAGTTGATAGTCGGCGTTCGTGTTGCCCACTTCTCTACTCTTGTGTCCTGTCTGCATGCCTCACTTCTATTTTGCACTGATACCTCCTTGGTGTTTTGTCAGCCCCACAGTCCATCTCAACATACCAGGAATCGGGAAAAAGTCTGAGCTGTCGTCACCTGTGCTGAAACAACTGTCTCTGCTTCTTCTGCATGATAGGTACGCGGACAGTGCACATATTTATACTGAAGGTTTCACAAACATCCAGTGTTCATCCGGTGCTGTGGTCGTCCCAGCAAGAGCTATTATTATCAGCTTGAGGACTGACCACCCAACGACCTCGACATCTACGGAACTAGCTGCTCTTCGCGCTGCACTTTATTTCCTCAATCGAGAACCACCTTGACAATGGTCAATCTTCAGTGACTCAAAGGCAGCCCTACAATCTGCGCTATCAGCTCTGCGTTGAGGGCCATTAGAACAGTTCGTGTTCGATATTAGATGCCTACTCCATACATCACATGCGAAAGAACATCACGTGACGTTTCAGTGGCTGCCAAGTCACTGCGGCGTCATAGGAAATGAAGACGCCGATAAAGCCGCTCGGGCAGCTCTCGAAGACACCCAGGAAGAGGCCATCCCACTTTCATGGTCCGACGCAGCCAGCACGCTTTGAGTGCTTGCACGGGAGATCACGCTGTCTCTATAGTGCACACCAAGGAGTCAGACCAACCAGAGCAATCGTCAATACGACCTGCCCTCTTTGATGCATCTCTGTATGCCATCTGGACTCCGCCGAAGTGAGGCCACCCTGCTTTATCGCTTATGGCTATGGGTGGCCTTCATGAAATCTTACTCATTTCGCATTGGAATGGCCGACAACGCTCTCTTCAATGCCTGTCTTTGCGAGGACACGCTGGAACACATTCTGTGCGACTGTGCTGAATATAATGTTCAAAGACAGTCCCTGTCGTCCGTTCTAGCGCACCTTGACAATAGACCATTGTCAGTTGCAACTATTTTCGCATATCGCCGACAGACGACATCGCAGGTGATGGCGACGAAGGGACTTCTTCAGTTTATGAAGGAGACGGACTTGGACAAGCGGCTGTGACAGTGATGTCACCACGCAAGTGACGGACGGTAACTAACGATGTGTGTGCCGTGTTATGTGCTCCCTCTATCTCTTCTCCCAATCTTTCATCCCCCTTCCCACTCCCATGTGCAGGGTGGCAAACCGGTTAAGCTGGTTAACCTCCCTGCCTTTCCTTCTCCGCTTTTTCCTTCCTTCCTAAGCTGTGCATTCAATTTTATCTCGCTCTGCCCGTTTCCATCGATGCATGGCTGCCACGTTTGTAATGTGGCACAGAACCAAAGCATGCATTAGTCGAATGAGGTTATCCTCCTTGAGTCCACGATGCCGATTTGATACCCTCCGAACTAAACGAACAGCACTTTGAGTTTTAGCAATTAGCTTCCGTATAATCATGCCATTCGTGCCCCCTGGCTCAACAATCATACCCAAGACCTTGATTGAATCGACTCTGGGTATGCGGCACCTGTTTCTTATATATAGTTTAATGTCTCAGTCTTCTAACGATGTCCATCTATTGGGCCTTGGACCGCGTTTCGTGGGACTATACAGTAAGAGTTTTCACTTCAAGGAGGAGCATCTGAGACCGATGGGTTCGAGATAGGTTTCGATAATGTCTACGGCCTCCTGTAAGGCTCCCTCAACCTGACCGGCATTGCCTCCTGTGCAGCATATAGTTATATCGTCAGCATACATAGTGTGTCTGATGCCTTCAACCTCTAGAAGCTTTCCGCTAAGGTTGACCATGGCTTTATTAAATAAACAGGGGGAAATGACTGATCCCTGTGGGGTGCCCCGCTCGCCAAGTTCCAGCAGTTGTGATTCGAGATCGGCCACTCGGAGGGTAGCCTTTCTATCCGACAGGAATGATCTAACACAGTTGTAAAATCTCCCACCTAGATTGAGCTGAGATATCGAGGCTAGGATATGCGAATGTAGAACGTTGTCGAAGGCCTTCTCAAGATCAAGTCCGAAAGCGGCCCGAGTGTAGCTAGAGTCGTTGTCTATGATTTCATGCTTAATCAGTTTCATGGTCTCCTGTGTGGGTAGGCCTGGTCTGAATCCTATCATACTATGGAGGTAAATGCCGTTATTCTCCAGAAACCGGAAGAGTCGATTCAGGACCGTGTGCTCCGCTACCTTACATACGCAGGATGTAAGCGAGATGGGCCTCAAGTTGTCAACATTAGGTGCTTTGCCAGGTTTGGGGATGAATACTGCGAGAGCAGCCTTCCAAGGTATTGGGATGGTTCCATTCCTCCAAATTTCATTGATTTCCTCTGTGAGGTATGCGATTGATTTGTCACCCAGATTTCGCAACGCCTTGTTAGAGATGCCATTCGGCCCTGGTGAGGATCTACCATTGAGTCCATGTAGTACCCTACGAATCTCCTCAATGCCGAACTCCGCATCAAGGTAGGTATTGGCCGGCCCTGGGGATCGAGATGTACAAGAGAAGATTCTGAGCCGAATGCGAGATATTTGTCAGCAAGCGTGCGGATTAATTCCTCCTCAGAGGTCGTTCGTGCGGCCTCATGTATGGTTCGACCAATGACATGTCTCTGATTAGACTTAGTATTGGTCTCGTTAAACAGATGCTTAAGCAAACTCAAAGGTTTACCATTGCGCATTTGGCCGTCTATCGAACTGCAAACCTCGTCCAACTGCTGTTTAGAGAGGGTTACACAATGCCCCTAAATATGTTTGTTAATCTCAGCTATCTTTTTGCGTAGCCTATGATTAAGTCGTTGACACTTCCATCTGTGGAGAATGGACTGTTTGGCCTCTAACAGATGGGCTAACCTGCTGTCCATTTTCTCAACAGGAAGGTTGGTGGAGACCTTAGAGGTTGCACGGCGAACGTCCTCTTGGGCCTTAACCATCCATTGCTCTATGGTAGGTCGGGAATCTGAGGGAGGCCTCTCCTCCCGAAGCGTGCGGAATTTATCCTAGTCTGTGCACGAGAATTCGCGCTGTTTTTTACCTACGATAGGAAGCTGGGCCTCACAAATATAGTGATCACTACCAAGGTTCTCAGCCAAGTTATTCCATATGGCCTCAGTCACTTTCTCGACAAAGATGAGATCAGGGGTAGAGTCTCTACACGTGAATGTCGTGATTCGGGTTGGAAAGCTAGGGTCAGCGATCAGCTTCAGGTCCAGATCCATGGCATTCTGCCAGAGATGTTACCCTTGTTGGTATCATATTCATAGCCTCAGACATGAAGCGGGGCTTCAAAGTCCCCTGCGACAATAAGAGGGCTTGAGCCTGACAGGTGTACGGCCTTGCGGAGCAGAGTCTTAAATCGTTGCCTTTGTTTCGCTGGGTCTACTGGAAATGTTAAGAACATATATGCTGCCTCATTTGACCCGACCAGGTACGACCTCTACAATGACATACTCAGTATTACTACCAGCCAATTTGATATCATGCGTCACATGAGTGAGTTTCTTACTAACGAGAGTACATACCTCCCTGACCCCCCCCCCCCCGACTGCACGGCGACTGAGCAAAACCCAGTCATCGATATGCCAGGCGAGAGGGTTTCCTGTAATAAGATAACCTGGGGCATCTTTTTACAACTGCGTAGATATTGCTGCACGGGAGCCTTCTTCCTAAGAAGCCCTTACAGTTCCACTGCCAAATTCGGAATGCCTCAAGGGGCGGAGCCATCTCTTACAAGCTGGACAACGACCCTAGGCGGGGCTAGAATCGTATCTACATTGCTAGCTGCTGGGTGAGAAAGACGTATGGGGCAGTTCGGTGGCGCTACCGGGCCCACAACAAACTCGAGAAAGGATTCCATTTTGGCCAACCGCTGGTTGGTGTTTGCTTCTAACGTCATCATCTTGCTTTGCATCTCAGTGATCCTATCACCTAACTGTTTCACACTTTTGCTGAGAGTGGTTTAAACCTCACGCACCTCATCTGGCGCTACAGGGCCCACAACAAACTCGAGAAAAGATTCCATTTTGAACCGCTGTTTGGTGTTTGCTTCTAAGGTCGTCATCTTGCTTTGCATCTCAGTGATCCTATCACCTAACTGTTTCATACTTTCGCTGAGAACGATTTAGATCTCGCACCCCTCTGATTTAACTTTACGTGACACGTTCTCCTGATTACAGGCTATTGCCCTCTTCGGTGGTCGTGACCCATTGCTACTTTCGGCCATCCGGACTTCCAGAATTTCCGCGTTGACGGTAGTGGTGGGTTGCGAGTTCCTAGCGTCCTTAATCTCTGCTATCTCAGCCATTAGCCAATAATGTTCACTCTCATGGCCACATTATCATGCTCTAATCGCGTGATTTTTCCAAACTATCATCATGCTCGAGCAGTGACCTCGCGATCATCTCCTATGGTCCTCCACGGACCCGATCTGCCCAAGTGGGGCGGCCCTCCTTGTGGACGACCTGCTGCTGATGATGATGTCCCCTGGCTCTGAATCTTGACCTGGATCGGCTTCTGGGCTCGAAGCGAACCATGGAAGCAGATCGCCCCCTGGAGTGACCATGGGAACGGCTCGGGAATAAACTCCTGGAATGGTGGCGACTCCTAGACCGCGATGTAGAGCGACGGCGACCTCACTCGGGGGGTGTTTGCTGGGGCCGATTCTGGTCGAGCTCCGGAAACTGGAGCTCGGCACCGCGGTAATCAGGGGTATAGCTTCTCATCCGGCTCCTTTCGGCTCTGGCTCGTTGTCTTCGACGACGTCGAACGGCGTATGTGATTTTAAAGCGTTGTCTACATTCCTTCCCTGCCGTGAGATGGCTCTCGCCGCACAACTTGCATTTAGGCATGCACTGATGCTGCTCGTCTGGGTTCGAGGCCCCACATCCTCTGCATAGGGCTTTGCTGGGGGTCGCACAAACGTCGACACGATGGCTGAACCTTCCGCAAACGTAGCAAATGTCGATCTGTTTACGATATCAAGTACATCTGACCGATGCATTGTCATACCTGACGTAGTTAGATACCCAGTATCCGTCAAAGGCAATCATGAAGGTGCCGGTGTCCTTGATCCTCTTGGCTGCCAGCGCCAGGGGTTTCCTTGCATTAACAATCTTGCGCTGCAACACCTCTGGCCCGTCACAACGGGCAACGTCTTGTATTGCACCTTTGCACGTAGCATGTGGTGTCGTGTGGTATGCTGCTACCTCGTGGAGATGACCCGCCACCAAAATATTCTTGATCCTAACATATTTGGTTGCATGCTCCTCCTCTGGGGTACTGACCACGACGATATTCTGTTGATAGTTAGGACAGATCGTGTCCGCTTCACGCTTTTAATCCTCGATGCAAGTAGTGGTGTTGATTGCATCAGCTACCCCAATCGGGCTTATACTGGATATATTCAAGCCACCCTTCACTCTGATCACAATTTTGATGTCCTCCCTGGGAAGCGGCGGCATTCTTCCACGACGAATAAAGCGGCTCTTGACACCAGCTCCCGTCCTGCCACGATCGTTGCACCTGGGGACCGCGCTAGGCCTGGCTCAATTGCCGGGCCTGTGTTTCGATGATTTCGTCAAATGGTGTTTTTGGCCGACTAATTGCCAGCCGGAATCCTCTAGAAAATCGCCGGGGTGTAGGTCTTCCCCTTGCACAATGTATTCCAGAAGAAGAGGTATCAACGAGCGGCCAAAAGGCCGGGAGTGGTGTCCTGCCATGAACTGTTGTGGTCCACTGGCGGCGCGGTCGAAGTGAAAAGCGCCGTAAAATTGGAAGACGTCCACTCACTGGCAACAGTCTGGTATCCAGTTGGAACTCACAACTTCACGGATGCGTCAGCGATGAAATTGGGCACCCACAAGCAAAAAATCCGGTCAGAAACTTCCCAAAAAACGGGAGTCGATGCGGACAAAGCATTGTGTGTTCTCCTCGCCCTAGTCGATGGACATGGCGGATTTCTTGCCCTAACGCTGCCCTAAGCCGCAACAACACTTTTACTCGTGTCGTCCCCTCTGTCACTGACCTGACAAGGGAGCTCGTCGCCCCCTGCACTTTGACGATGACAACGACTTCGAACTCGGATATCAGTTTGGCGTGGCCGACTACAGTCTAAATTGGGCATCTGCCAATCTCTCGGATCCACTTTTACATCTCCAGGGGCCAAATTCACAGAACTTTCTGTTCTTAAGAACGGTTTGCAATTGGCCGTCCCCCTTCGTTAATATGTCATCAGGATTGACTGGTACATTATCTTAGAAAAAGCTCTAGCGTAAGTGCCTTTTTTTAGAGAATTCGGCCTCACTTCTGGCTAATCGTTGACATCCTAGTCGCCATTTCACGAGCGCCACGCGCTGCTCATGCCCTGCTTGCTCCTCGGAATACAGGCAGGCTCCGGAACAAATAGCTCTGTCATTTAGTTTTTTGTAGAAGTCGAATTACCTTAGGCGAAACGTACGCATTGAATTTTCGGCATACACGGATTTCAAGAAAATGCAGCAATTCACAGACTCGACATGGACTTTCGGTAAGGCCAGCTTCGAGAAGATGAATAAAAGCACTTCAAGTTTCGAATGAAAAAAGGACGAACGTTTTCGCCACATCCGAATGCCGAAGGCATTAGACGAGTACGACACTCGACTAGTTAAAGCAGGGGACTCCACACGTGAGTGAATGAAAATTATTAAATTAGAATCGTCAGAATCGTAGCGACTGTCCTGCGCATCTGTACCTTTCTATCTTACGGGCAACGGATCAAAACAGTACAGTGCGCGTATCGGGGCTGTATTTAGGCCGAACTCCGATGACGAACTACTTTGGTCGTCCGATTAGTGCAAGCCCCCCCAGAAACTGGGCCACTACTAGTTGTTAGAACGTTATAGGCTTGTCGGCGTGTACGCCAACATCTCTATCGACGAAGGTGGGCGAAGCCGGGTCCCCTTTCTTCTCCGCCGTCCTCTCCCAGCGGTACCTGGGCGCCTATTGCTGCGAGTGACAGGGTCGCACGTGTTGCGCATGGTGAGGATGAAGGAGGAGGGCAACTGTTCGTCAGCGCACACGGTAAGAGATGGCTGCGAACAGCTGGCGCCACGGCTCTGTGCGGGGGGTGCACCGGGGTCAAAAGATGGCGAGAGAAGGGGGGGGGAAGACCGTGTTGGAAGCCACCTCTATATTTATATACACACGCACATGCACGCACGTCTGCCGTTCGCGCACCTCCTCACCCCGATGCTCTCCGCCCTTCCTCTCACCTTCTTGAGCGTGCGGAGTGGAGTGCCGATCGCGAGCCGTATTTGGGGCTCTCCCTTGGGGTCTGCATCGCAAGAGAGATTCTAAGGAAGGAAGTTGAAGTGTGGGATTTAAGTGCAGCGCAGTAACTGTCTCTCCGTTTACTGCGCTGCACTTAAATCCCACACTTCAACTTCCTTCCTTAGAATCTCTCTTGCGATGCAGACCCCAAGGGAGAGCCCCAAATACGGCTCGCGATCGGCACTCCACTCCGCACGCTCAAGAAGGTGAGAGGAAGGGCGGAGAGCATCGGGGTGAGGAGTCTGCATCGCGATGCTGACGCAACGGTGGATATACAAGGGGGAGCGGGTAATACGTCGCGTGTGGGGGCTTTTGCAGCTTCGGGAGACACTGCACCGCTGCTGCATGACGGAAGGACCCCTCATAGCTTGTTTGAAAAAACTAAAAAAAGAGAAAAAAGAGAACGCGCGTGCGCTTGATAAACTGATGATTTAACAGTTATTATAACAGAAAATTTACAATGAGAAAGTGATGAAAGACGAAGTTTCGCCCGACAAGCGAAGCATTGATTGAGATAGCAAATTATTAGACAGCTGTACGCAGTAAGGTTAGTAGATTTAGAGGCTGCGTAAACTGCAGTACACATTCGCTTACTAACTAAATTAACAAGCACGTTGTCACGCGCGCATAGGCAGGCATGAACACATCTCACTCGATGATCGCAGACAATGGCTGTAAGAAGGTTGACATGACGAAAAGCGGTGGCAGCAGCGAGTGACTTGCTATTTGTGCTGCTTCTGGGCTTCAACGCAAACTTAACTGTGTGAAAACACAGAGCTCACGAACTCATTGCCTATCTCAGGTTGCGAAAACACCCGTGTACTTAGATTTAGGTGCACGTTAACAAAACCCCAGTAGTCCAAATTTCTGGAGTCCTCCACTACGGCGTGCCTCATAATCAGAAAGTGGTTTCGGCACGTAAAACCCCATACTTTAATTTTTTATCTCAGGTTCACTAACCTCCGAGCCTACCACAGACTACCTGCAAGATAGGACGCGTGCGGCGCCGCTGGAGTAGAAATGGTGACTTGCGCTGGCACACCCCTCACTCCTCTCCCCTCCTAAAGCGGGCATGTCTCCTCGCCTTCTTCCATAGTGCGCGCGAGAAGACACCGCCGCACCAAGCAACCGTCGTTCCCGGCTCAACCTCGCTTCTTTTCCCTAGCACCTACAGCATACAGCACGCGGCTGCAAACTTGTCGCACTTTAAATTTACACGTAACGCCACGGCAACGGAGACGCCGAGAGCGACGGCGTCACTTCGCCTGGACTGTCCATATAATTGCTACCGCAATAAAATGGAAAAGAACAGAAAGCATTCACGATGACACACGCATGGGAGCTCTTCCCTAATATTCTTCCGCGCGCAACTAACGCGTGCGAAATGCCTCACGAGAAGGCTATTGAAAGTGAAACATGTAACATACAATGCTATTGGCAACTCCAGAATCCGTTACTTGTGCTGGCAACACTGTCCAAATAAACAAAGATGGCTACAACATCTATGTTCACAGTGGCTCTTTTGCTTGGGGCTGCGCTCACGTGTTTCTTGTTCGTGGTGTCGAATCGAGGTGTTTCGTCGAAGCCGAAAGGGTCCTTGCTGCCGGTTACATTATTTAGACCGGTCTGAAGGATTTCATCGACGAAACGGCGGAAATCGTTGCCATGTGGGCGCCAACGTCCGGCCGGCCCAGCGAGCCGCATCAGACTTGTTTTCAAGGACAAAGAGCCTTTCTAGCGAGCCGGAGGTGTAAAAAAAGGTGTTTGTGCTTAGCGGGCCTCCGAAAGGTGCGATAACTTGTTCACGGCGTTGCTCCACTTGTACAGGGGTGACACTTGACTGTGTTCGATCTTCACAGGCAACTCCACAATGCGACTCGTGTTGTACTATATCACATATTGACACGTGTACTTATCTTTATCGGGCAACCACGTTTCGCCGCCTAACAAATGTAATCGCACAGCGTGGGACGCGCCTGCATGTATCCGAAGTTTCTGGAAAGTTATCGATGCTTCGATCCGATGTCTGTTGTCGCCGAACCTTATGTTATCTGATTTCGGCACCTGACGCGAATAGTGTAGAACTCTGTGGAAGGCACGCGGGTCCGAACGATTAGTCTGGAACATTCGATGACTGCTCTATAAAAGCCGACGCGCTTGACCCGCTGATCAGATTTTCGACGATCGCCGACTGTGTTCGCCGCTATCGTTGTGCTATAAGTGTAGCCTGTTTAGTGGGCACAGGTTCGCCCAATCAAATTTAGTTTTGTCGTTCACAGTGGTGCTACTGTGTTCTTCAACGTCACCACTACGTGACATTTGAAGAACACATGCTGCGCGACGACATCATCCAGCCGTCGAAAAGCCCGTGGGCGTCTCCAGTTGTTTTAGTGAAGAAAAGGACGGAACCCTACGTTTCTGTGTCGATTATCGTCGACTGAACAAAATCACGAAGAAAGACGTATACCCCATCCCACGGATAGACGACGCATTGGATCGGCTGTGCAATGCTAAATACATCTCATCGATGGACCTCAACTCTGGCTACTGGCAAATAGAAGTCGACGAAAGGGATCGCGAAAAGACCGCCTTCATCATGCCAGACGGCCTCTATGAGTTCAAGGTTATGCCATTTGGACTGTGCTCGGCGCCTGCAACGTTCCAGCGCGTGATGGACATGGTTTTAGCAGGATTGAAGTGGCAGACATGTCTCGTTTACTTGGATGACGTCGTTGTATTCGCCGGAAATTTCGACGATCACCTTAGGCGGCTTGGCACAGTACTAGAGGCCATCAAGTCATCAGGGCTCACTCTGAAGCCAGAAAAGTACCGCTTCGCTTACGATGAGCTTCTGTTCCTAGGCCACGTCATCAGCAAGTCTGGAGTCCGCCCTGACCCGCAGAAGACAGCTCCCATCGCAAAGTTCCCGCAGCCCACCGACAAGAAGGCAGTGCGTAAATTTCTTGACATGTGTGCCCACTACAGGCGATTTGTCAAGGACTTGTCGCGCATCGCTGAGCCGCTGACACAGCTAACGAAATGTGACGTCGAATTCAAGTGGGAAACACCGCAGGCCAACACATTTCAAGAACTAAAACGACGTATGCAGTCGCCGCCCGTACATGCGCACTTCGACGAGCACGCCGATACGGAAATCCACACTGACGCCAGTAGCCTAGGCCTCGGTGCCGTCCTAGTCCAGAGAAAAGATGGACATGAACACGTGATAGCTTACGCTAGCCGGTCGTTGTGAAAAGCGGAAGGCAATTATTCTACAACCAAAAAGGAATGCCACGCCATCGTTCGGGCTACAGCGAAATTTCGCCCTTACCTATATGGCAGGCCATTCAAAGTGGTCAGCGACCATCACGCGTTGTGTTGGCTAGCTAACCTAAAGGACCCTTCAGGACGGCTGGCACGGTGGAGCCTCAGACAACGAGAATACGACATCACTGTAACATACAAGTCTGGACGAAAACACTCAGATGCTGATTGCCTATCACGCGCCCCCATTGACCCGCCGCCTCAAGATGACGAGGATGACGACGCCTTCCTTGGAATAATAAGCGCGGGAGACTTCGCCGAACAGCAAGGAGCAGACCCGGAGCTAAAAGCCCTAGTCGAGTATTTGGAAGGGCACACCGACGTTGTCCCTTGGGCATTTAAGCGTGCATTGTCTGCGTTCACGCTACAAAACAACCTGCTCGTGAAGAAGAACTTTTCACCCGTCCGCGCCAGCTACCTTCTTGTTGTACCGTCAGCGCTGCGTCCAGAAATACTGCACGCCCTACACGACGATCCAACCGCTGGGCACATCGGTTTCTCCCGGACGCTGTCAAGAATACAGGAAAGGTATTACTGGCCGCGTCTGACCGCCGACGTCGCCCATTACGTGAAGACATGCCGAGAGTGTCAGTGACGCAAGACACCACCGACAAGGCCAGCACGATTACTACAGCCAATCGAACCTCCTCGCAGACCATTCCAGCAGATTGGGATGGATTTGTTGGGGCCGTTTCCAATGTCAACATCCGGGAATAAGTGGATCGTCGTGGCGACGGACTATCTCACCCGGTTTGCTAAAACTAAAGCACTGCCGAAAGGTAGCGCCGCCGAAGTAGCGAAATTCTTTGTCGAAAACATCCTGCTGCGACATGGCGCCCCAGAAGTCCTCATCACCGATAGAGGAACGGCCTTTACACGGAGCTCACCCAGGCCATTCTGCAATGCAGTCACACAAGGCACAGGAGGACAACTGCCTACCACCCACAGACGAATGGTATTACGGAGCGGCTGAATAAGACCCTCGCCGACATGTTAGCTATGTACGTCGACGTCGAACACAAGACCTGGGATGCCGTCCTGCCGTACGTAAGATTCGCTTACAACACGGCGGTGCAAGAAACAACACAGGTCATGCCGTTCAAGTTGGTTTACGGCAGGAACCCGACGACTACGCTCGACGCCATGCTGCCGCATGTAACTGACGAAGAGAATCTTGACGTCGCTACCTATCTCCAGCGCTCCGAAGAAGCCCGACAGCTCGCCCGCCTGCGAATCAAGAACCAGCAGAGGACCGACAGCCGACACTACAACCTCCGACGACGCTTCGTCGAGTACCAGCCCGGCGACCGTGTTTGGGTATGGACCCCGATACGCCGACGAGGACTGAGTGAGAAACTATTGCGACGCTATTTCTGACCCTACAAGGTCATCCGACGTATTGGCGCACTGGACTATGAGGTCGTGCCAGACGGCATTTCGAATTCACAGCGACGTCGCGCATGACCTGAAGTGCTCCACGTAGTGCGTCTTAAACCGTTTTACGGACGCTGACGAACTTTCTTTGTTTTTTTTTGCTACGAGTGCTTATTTATTACTTTCGTTTGTTTGCAGCATCGGGTCGATGCTTTTTAAGAGGGGGGTATTGACACTTGTACTTATCTTTATCGGGCAACCACGTTTCGCCGCCTAACAAATGTAATCGCACAGCGTGGGACGCGCCTGCATGTATCCGAAGTTTCTGGAAAGTTATCAATGCTTCTATCCGATGTCTGTTGTCGCCGAACCTTATGTTATCTCATTTTGTCACTTGACGCGAATAGTGTAGAACTTTGTGGAAGGCACGCGGGTCCGAACGATTAGTCTGGAACATTCGACGACTGCTCTATAAAAGCCGACGCGCTTGACCCGCTGATCAGATTTTCGACGATCGCCGACTGTGTTCGCCGCTATCATTGTGCTATAATTGTAGCCTGTTTTGTGGGCACAGGTTCGCCCAATGGAATTTAGTTTTTTCGTGCACAGTGGTGCTACTGTGTTCTTCAACGTCACCACTACGTGACAACATATAGCAACTCACAATTTACAGGCAGCAACGCCTGTCGTGCTTCCAGATTTTGGCACATACGGATATTCTACACCGAGACTAAAAACTGCAACGTTACCTGGTCAGTGTGTCTTGGAATAAAAAAAAACAACCGAGAGTTCCGTTTGGGAGTCGGAGCAGTACCTTTCTTTTTATAGTTGGTTGATACACGTGGGAAGGCCGTCTACATCCGATGACTGGTGCTTGCTCATGCTTGCAGTACGCAGTGTTCGAGGTAAGGCTTGGCCTTGCGAACACACCAGACACCCGCCGCGCGTATAAATTCTCAAACTCTAGTGAACCGCGAGAAGTGAATAACAACCAATTGGACCAAGTTGAGTTTCTTCCACCATGTTTCCACAATTTAGCGAAGGCTTTATCTTGGGCAATGTCACTTGCATTTGGGGAAATGCATGACTTGGTGACGAATTGAACCAGCTGGTATAGAACTCGGGGGGCCATATAACGTAAAACTATTCCAATGTGTTTTCTTACAATGTCCTGACGTCAAATTTAAGTAACGGTCGACACAAGCATTGGGCGGTCACCAACAAGGTTGTCTAAACAGACCAATAAAACACTCTCGTCGTTCATAGGAGCTCATTTTTATTTGCTTGAAAAACGAGTAACATTGCCTACACTGAGCGGCTTGTCTTATCTAATTGGCTGACAAGAGGCAAGAAGCACGCTCAAGTGGAGAAGGATTCGATGGGGCCGAGCCACTGCAATGAAAAATCAATAACCGGATGAAGAGGTTGGTGCCGGCGTCTCCGATTGGTCCGTTTTCCCTTACTTAGCTTACGGTGGTTGGTGGAAAATTGCGGCGGCATGCAACGGAAGGTTAAGAATGCCGCTAAAAATGATCTTCAGCAAAGAAGAGCTGGCAGAGCGAGGTCGTAAACCTGCCAAAAGTGCTCGAAAACCTTACATGGCCACGCAAAAAGTTTTGTTACACGTAAATAAACCTATGCTCTCCGGCAGGTGTGAGCAGCCAGTGCCTAAGCGATCAGCGGCAGCCATCTTTTATTCTTTTCGGAAAGGAGCAGCCTGCGGCTATTCAGAAGAAAATTCACTTTTGCTCGGCATATTATTGCTTCTTTAACGCGTAGACGTCACTTTGACGCGGTTAGTTTTTGCGGTTTTGTGACGTCGCGTGACAGGTAGGTGAAGTGGGTGCAGCCCTAAAATTTATGACCAATAGTCGAGGTCTAACGGCGAAAAGGAGTCGAATCAGAAATAACTATTTTTGTTTTGTTCGGTCAAATTATGCATAATCAGTGTGTACACGTCATATCAGATGGGGAGCTATTGTGGTTTTAGTGACGTTGCGTGACAGACAGGTGAAGTGGGGTTGTTCCAAAAAGCTTTTGACCAATCGCGGAGGCCTGATTGCAAAATTGGAATAGAAAAGTTTGGAATAGTTTTACGTTATAGCGCCCCAGGTGTGTGCACAGTGTCGGAAAGCAAACTAGTGGCGCTGCGGGCAGGTCGAATGCTCCAAAGCTGGAATGAGCGCTTTTTGCCGCTGCTTCAAAATTTCTTGCGAGCAAATAAACTCTCAACTCAACGAATGAGAAAACAGCATCTTCTGCTTGCATCGCTAAACTAAAACATGCTCTGAAAATGATATGTCCCTGGTATCATGCTCGACTTCGGACGTACCTACCGAGGCATGCAGTTATCATTCCTGCTGCCGTGCCTGCGGGCGAAAGTACATTAGCGAGAATATTCCTGCTGCTTAAAGTATTAGTAATACTAATGCTGGGGTAGAAAACCAAATGAGGCTGAAGCGTACATCATTATAATTTATCAAAATGCCTGCCTAAACAAAAATTTGAAATGCTAGCAAGATATTGATGTCAATGTTCTGCTCGCTGGGGCGAAAGAAGTCCCGTGTGAAGTGTTCCGAACAAACCGGTGCAGGATCAGTCGTCACCTTTTCCCAATGCGACGTTTCTTATCCAAGTCGCGCTCCAATATACGCCATCTGCTTCTTTCGCAAAACGATGAAACAATACATTGTTGTCTTTCCGCCGCGATGACTCGCATAATGGCACAAAACGTGTCTTTCGACATCCTTATTTTTTTTTTACAGCCAAGCTGTTAACGGCTACTTTCCCCACTATCGTGTTCGCGTGTTGAAAAAGATTCTGAAAATAGTGCAACGCCGGGCCGATCCGCGGCGAACGTGAAGCAGGCGTTAAGCACTCCCTATACGTGGGCCGGTTCCGTAGATAGTGAAATGCTGGGTTGACCCGCGGCGGAGGTGCAGCGCCATTAAGGCACCCACATACGCAGTTTTCCTGGTCATCCTTCTTCACAGCGTGGAAGGGCACTGAGCATTTGCTTTTTTCATTTTCGGGCTTGTGCATGGCGTCGATCATCACGACGATTTGAGAACTACGAGACACGAAGTGATATTACATTGGCTCCCGGGACACGCTGTTATAGCAGGAAACGAATTAGCGAACTCATTGGAAAAATCGGCCCATAACGATGCAGAAATTCTACTCATCTCTTTATCACCAATGGGCGCGAAGCGCATATTGAGAGTACTAAAAAAGGACTTGTGTAGGTGAACCTGGTCTAAGGAAAATACTAAGCAGTCAATTTTTTACGAAATGGATCCTCAACTCATACCAGCTGGATGGAGAACTTTCGAAAAGGTCCGAGACACCAATTCATCCACTGCGCCTTGGGACAGCATACATCAAACATTTCCTATATCGCATAAAACGGGCTTCTTCCCCGGCTTGCTCCTGTGACCATGGCATTGAAGATGTTCGCCATCTACTCCTCGAATACATATACATATGCCCCATATACACGATGAAAAGACGGCAGCTAGAACAAGAGCTACACTCTATTGATCTTCACCGGCCTTTCTCACTCGCAAAATTGCTGGGCCCATGGCCATCGAAAATTGCACAGCGAAAAGCACTGAACGCACTTGAACTTTTTTACGAAGAGACATACATCCTTAACAAGTACTAGATATCGTACTGAATAGTCACACGATGTTACTATAACTTGCTTCTATTTGTAATTATTACAGCTTTTATAATACATGTTACATTGTTTTTTTTGTGTGTTCTGTGCGTACATTATTTCAACTCTGTGCAATTCCTGATCTATCTATATGCTTATACCAGTAAACATCACGTCCGCTTGCATGTTTGTGACTTTCCTTACAAACTCATTGTGGTGCAACTTGCATTTGACTTTTACATTGATATGTTCATGGGTGTATAGGACTGTGTGCTGTGATTTTCTGACCCTATGACGTGGTTTCTTTTCACTTTCTTACATATTTTTTACTGTTGTTTTCGTTATGCGAAAAGGAGTAGCCGTCGCCATTATAAGGTGACTACGTCTTTTCTTTTATCTTCATTTCAATAAAAAATTAGGCATTCAGCATAGAATAAAGAACTACCTTCAGAGAAGGGAAACTGTACCTTCCACAGCGGTATGAAAATAAGAAGCGGCAGCGCTATGATTACCGGGGGGCCAACAGATGAGGATGCTCAAGCAAAAAGCGGAAATACAAGCTTCTTTTGTTTTTTTAATGCAAAATTCAGCATGGCCGCTTTTTACCGGTAGCGTACGCTGGTACGTGCCGTGGTCACCCTGCTAGCTTTGCGACATGCCTCAGTGCCTTAGCTGCTGCGTAGCTGGTGCGTTCTAATTGCCTTGAGACCAAAGAGCCTCTACTGACGACCATACAAACAAGCCACAAGTGAGTGAAGAGAACGTGCGACTTTATCGGCAGAAGACAAGCAGTGCACCTTTTCGTACTAGAGGGCCAATAAAATTTGCATGTTGAAGTACGATGAAATTATTAACGCCAGCTCGTGAGCTGCTCACTTTCGTCGTTGCACATGGTGGTCTGGTAAAGAGCGGCAACCAGCCACGCAAACAGATTGGACAGTGTCACACCTGTTTGCACCGACAGTCGCCATTGAAGATTAGCAACTTGCATTGCGAAGCAATCGGGTGACGGAGGCATCTGCTGCCACACCCAACACAGCAACATGGACTAAGCGGCATTTTAGCATTACCTCCTTTGCAACCTGCACGTTTTTTTTATTCTTTCGGGCGTCGCTAATGTGTCGCTCACACTTGCTGCCCCACCTTATCTGAATGTGGAAATCGTCGATTTTCTAGGCATTACCTTTAGCAGCCACTTTTGTGGACCTTTCCACCCACGTGGCTATCAAATTCATGCACTTAGGACCATGAAAGCACGTATGCTGGTCTCTGTTCATGCCTAATCATGACCGAGAAAGACCACAGACAAAATATGCACACGGCTGCAGCACGAAAGAACAGAACGAGGAGCACCAGTCACGGTGCGTGTAAATTCGGAGTCTTATGTCGCTGTGTGGACTGCAGGAGCAGCTGCACCTGGAGAAACTGTTTGACCGTGCAAGTGGCCAGACTCCCACATCCGAGAAACGTAACATGGCGGCCATGACCAAGTGGGACAGCAGCGAAAGCAGATTCCAGAATCAATCACTTCAATGTAGCTTGCGCGAAAATCCAGGCTATCGAGCTAGAAGAGCAATCGTGAACGAGACTCGGAAATAAATATAGGAATGAGAAAACTTGCATTCAAGAAAGAAGCTACTCTACCCTGCAAGCACTGAAGGTATAAAACATTAGGAAAAGTAAAGTGCTACATATCACATGGTGCAAACGTTTATGCAAGACACACGGCGATGCCGCATCAGCTATTTCAGGAGAGGAATTGCGCATGGTTACGTACACTAGAAGACCATGCTACAGATATGTTATGTTACTAGACAGTGATTGGTATTAAGTATGAACAATGAATCGGTTGGCCTTTATGTTTGGATGAGGATGAATGATCTCTAACGGGAATGGGCAATGAAAAAGCTTGCGTTCATTGAAAAAAAATATATACTTGGCACAAATGGAATTTTACAAGGCCAGGAAGCTGATTAAGGAAGGTCAAACTGACGGAAGATTTTTGGTCAGCATTGTCCGTCTTGTTTGGAGCTTGCAGGAGCATCTGAACTCGCAGATTTTTTTTTGTTGTTGAGGTACCTGGCTGACTCGACCAATGTCCGTGCTGGTGGAATGATGGTCGAGGCTCTTTTAACTCTTGACAGTCCTCCCTAGACTTGATATCTCATTCGAATACTTCTGTATCCGCTTCTTTGTTCCTGGTGTAAAGGCCTTGTTAATTCAGCTCCAGCTCCTTCCTGTTGGTGTAGAGGGGGGGCCTCTTTGATGAAGATCAAGATGTGCTTCATACAGACTCTGAGCAGAACAGGGACACAAGACATGCAGTAGAAATTAGCCAATCTCATGTAGTGTTTTCTTTTATGTTTGAAGTAATTATGCTGAACCATATCCATGAACAAAGATTCATACCATCTGCTACAAACAAATGACGTGTATCTCAAGACTAGCAAGCCAGTACAGCTTAGATAAAGCATATTTATTTCTGAACCCGGTGTTGTTTACCTTTTGTAGCAGCCAAAGCCCACACATTGGCATTGTTGTATCAGACAGTAGCTTCTATTTATTTTTTGTGGAGGGTTGATTCACGCTGGTGCCGCCATCTTTACTGCATGCCTGGAACAGATATTTTGGCTGCATCAAAAATTGAAAAAGCACACAACTTTGCAATACTAAATGCAAAAGGCGGTGACATATATATTGCAATGCTTTGTGACTGCAGTACAGTGTTTCTTCTAGGGAGCTTAAACAGCCCGTTAGATAACTAAATATTGCTACTTTCCAGAAATTGATGTCTGCCTAACTACAATACGTGTCAAGAGCTTAAATAATATTAGGATTACAAATGAGAACATTGTTGCGCTTATTTATACACGAGACGAGATCACACTGCTGGTTCCATAAGCCGATACATGAAATACATGAAGATGTTGAAGTGATGCATTCTTTTTTTTGCAAAATCATGATGCACCGCTTTACTATTGTAAAAATAAATGTCTTAAGGTAAACCAAACTGAACAGCAAGAACATTTGGAACTAAGAAATACGAAATATGGGTGAATTACCACGCGCGCAACCGTTTAATACATTAAATTCAGTACTTTCACTTCAATTTACCAAATGGTTATTCAGTTTTATGGCCGAAAGTTGTCGGCGGACTCGAAAAAATATATTTAATTATTTATTCAATGATTACCCCGCTTAGCCCGAAGGCGGTATAGCAGGGAGGTTACAGTATCGAAAAAAAAGCTCATCATTGACACAGCACACTTGCTGAATTGATAGGCGATTCCTTTCACTAATGGAATGAACAAAAATTAATTAGCATAAATATTAGTTCTCGTGCGGTAGTCTAAAATCTTGAATTGGCGATCAGTACGTGGAGAGACATAATGAGGCCTGTGTAAGTATATTTCCTTTCGTGGGCCGGTTTTACCATGAAATATTTGATAAAGAATTTTGAGTCTCAATTTTTTTCGGTGAGAGAAAAAAATTTCACATCCTATTTTATTTGTCAGATTAGTACAGCTATCGGTTCATGAATATGGCATAAGACAAACCTTGCTGCTCTGTTCTGGATTTTTTTAAGCTTATCACTTAATGTTTTTTTGCCAAGGGTTCCCACACGGCACACTCATATTCGAGCATTGGTCGAACGTATGTTAGATAAGCAGTTGATTTCAATCAAGGCGGTGCTTGTCTCGCATTTCGCTCTAGAACATTTAAGGTACTGGCAGCCTTAGCAACCACTGTATCAACGTGAGCATTCCATGAATGCTCACGAAGCTCACGGCTGAGAATGTCACACCTAAGTATTTATTGTGTAATTTTTGCTTCACTGTATTATTGCTAGAACTAATTCCTGAACAAATGTCATTTATATATATTAAAAAAAAGTGGTCCATGAACTGAGCCCTGTGGAACACGCGATGTGATATCTACGAAACTGGATTTCTCGCCGTTTAATACTACGCATTGTCGGCGGAACGATAGATAGTTGTCGATCCAAGCTAGAACTGTATTGCCGATATTGAGTGATGCTAGTTTTCATAAAAGCAAAGGGTGTAAAACAGTATCGAACATCTCTTGAAAAAAAAAGAATATATATATATATATATATATATATATATATATATATATATATATATATATATATATATATATATATATAGATACACAGTCGCCCATGGCCACGGCTGCAGTAAGATGAAAAATGTGACGCGCGCTTCGGTATCGCTCTCTCTTTCGTGATTGTGCGTGTGTAACGACGGCCTCGCAGCTAGAGGTTTATTTAGGAAACTGCAACGGAGGGTCCTGATTGCCCATATATTATGCAGGGCCTAGTCCGTTTACTTCTTACCACCTGTAAGTTAAGGAGATGTTTAATACATAGCGATTCAAGCATAGATGTCAAACAACTCACCTTTATTTCCGTCATCAGTCGCAGCAAAATCCGGCTCAGGTTTCGATGAAGACGTGTTGCGCATAGTTCATGACCGAAACCGAGCTTTCCGGGTTGCATATCCGCTCCCAAACACGTCCCTAAGTTAAACAACGCGAGATAACGAAGAGTCATAAACTGGTTTGGGCACAAAATCGGAGCGAACCAATGAATCCGTACCTGCTGTGCACGCAAACGTACCGGTACAAATTTCAATCCAGGTCAGAGGTCGCGTGGGTGGTCGATGATACTGAGCGGTATTTTACGTTTATAGCGAAAAAAAAAACATCATCACAGTTAGTGATCAAGAGTATACTATATGATTAGGAATAATAATTTTGCACTCTTTGTCATGTAATAAAAAACGCTTCGATAAGTGTGGGAGAAAGCTTGTAGGTTAAATGGATGGACGGATGGATGGATGAATTGATGGATGTTATGAGCGTCTCCTTTGGAACGGGGCGGTAGGTTGCGCCACCAAGCATTTGATGTATTACTGCCTAATCTCCTACCGAGCTTAAAAAGCAAAAAAAGACAGGAAAACCCACGATGGATTCACAACCAAATTTTCTGACTCCTTATTCTGACTCCCTATTGTGAACTTTGTTTTTGTTCGTCTCCATTTTCTGTCGTTTCCCTGACTTTTCTTCCACATTTCTCAGTCGTTCTTGATATTCAATTTTACTGTGAGCTTCCTTCACCTCGAAACTAGTCCAGCCCATATCACCCTGCACAGCTTCATTTGTTGTCTTCCCGTGAGCGCCCAATGCGAGGCGTCCCACTGACCTTTCGTTGCCATCGAGTCCTGAATGTAACTGATTTCAAGCAGACAACCGCATTTCCAAAAGTAAGTCCTGGAAACATTACAGCTTTACACATACTCCGAAGCACCTCGTATTTATTATATCCCCATAGCGCTCTGTGCTTCATTCTGGTCGAATTTCTCTCCCCTTTACTGTTATTGTTTCTTCTTGCGTTTCCATATAATTGTTGCCTTCGTTATCCATATACCAACGTATTTATATTCTTTTACCCAAGCTAATTCCTGGCCCTGTATTGCCACTGTATATTCACTGTTTTCATTAAATAGCATGACAGCTGATTTTCTAATGCAAAATTTCAAACCTAAATTCTCGCCTTCCTCTCCACACATATTGGCAAGAGGTTGCATATCACTTGCCTTGTTAGCTAGGAACAAAATGTCATCTGCATAAAAGAAACCTGGAAGTTGCTGCTCTACTACTGGACCCACCTGTTTTTATGAGAGATTAAACCCGATATTACTTCCTTCTAGCGCTCTCTCCATCCTCACCATGCACATCATAAACAGCAGTTGGGATAAAGGGCACCCTTGCCTCAATCCCTTGTTGATATCAACTTTCTACTCACTTCTCATCCATTCCCAATCAGCGCAAACGGGATTTTCTAGGTAAATCTCTCTGAAAAGCTGTAGACAATCGTCACCTAAGCCTTCCCCTTCCAGAATATATCACGAAATGTTGCGGTATAGGTTATCATACGCTCCTGCAATGTTTAAAAAGGTCACATATAATGGTCTGCTTTCCACTCTAGATATTTGAATACACTGAGTAAGAACAAAGAAGTTATCATCTAAACGCCTACCTATTCTGAAGCCATTCTGAAGTTCTCCCAAAATGCCATTTTTCTCTGCCCATGCTTGCAGCCTTAATTTGATTGCCTGAATTGCTAGCCTATATGTTACCGATGGTCAACGGTCTCTACGAGTGAATTCTATCTTTCTGGCCCTTACCTTTAGAAATTAAATTCATTCAACTTTGTCGCCAACTGTCTGGTATTCGTCTATCTTTTAAAGTATTTTCCCACTGTTTTCAACAGAGCTTCCTTTCTTTTTGGTCCCAGTTCAGCAATTAGCCTAACGGGAACCTCAGTTAGTTGAATGTGGCTGTGCGCTTAGGAATTTTCTCTTCGGCTTTCTTCCAGTTGAAATTTGTCAGCACCAGCTCCTTTTCCACCTGGGTCTCTCTCATGGTCTTTTTTTTTCAAATACAATCTCGACACTGCCTTGGAAAGATTCGGCTGTTATTTTTAGGATGTGATTTATTGCCGATTCTCCTTCCAGTCTGTTTTCATCTTCGTACAAAATATGCTTTTGTATTGTTGCTGACGTCCTGCGCAATAATTTTATGTGGTTCCATAATATTCTAGGTGTGGCCTTCATTTTCTCACGCGTTTCTGACAGCCAACGTTTACTTTCACCTTTTAATTATGCTTGCACCAGTATTGGAACCATGGACTTTTTCTCCCGGTATATTTCCCGTTTACTGGTTACTTCATCCTGCGGCAACGGCGCCTTCTTTGCCTGCCTGTGCTCTCGGGATGCTTTCTGCGGTTCGGCGATCGCTTCTCTTATCTCCCTGTTTCGCCAGCATTTTGGTATCTTTCCTTTCTAATATACATGTTGTTTCTCTTTCCCATATTTCTGTCGTTATTACACTTAGAAGCTCACTGTATTCCCACTCTTTATTTGGTTATTTGCCAAGTTCTTCCTCGAGCCTAGTGACTATATATGTTATATGTTGAGCATTGAAATTTCAAGTGGTCATTTTGCACTCCTTGCTCTTTTTCCGAACTACATATCCCATTTTCAGAATGATGCGTTTATGGTAATTCCCTGTACTGCTATAGCCTTCCTCTTCAATGATCATTTCTCTCAACTTATCGTGAATTCCTTCTGTCATCAGACAGTAATCAATGGTTGATTGCCGGTTTCCAACTTCCCACGTGCTCTTCCCTTCACACTTAGGCCCTCTATTCACGATAACTAGGTTATGTTCCTCACAAAGGTCTAGCATTGACTTCCCGTTGTTGTCGGTAGAGCAATATTAATTCTGTATTTGAGCATTGATGTCACGTCAATTTCAGCCCCATTCCCGAAACCCTTAATATCAGCACATATGCACTGCACGAACTCCTAATTCTTTTCTGTGCAATTATTTCCACTCCACAAATACGTAAAGCGCAGCCAACTTTTTTTCCCACTCATTGTACCTGATAAACAAAGATTCTCTTGACATCTTGAATTTAGTGTTTTCCATGTGGCTCCCTGATGGATGAGCATTCCGACTCCCCCTTCCTTTTTTGTTATACTTAGTTCTCTTGCACCTTTCCCAACATAATTCTCAATCACTGGCGGCTCTTCCGAGTCTCTAAGGTGGGTTCCTGTAACCGCATACACACCTGTTTGTTCTCAATTTACCGGCTCCTAAATCTCCGCCCACTTTTCCATTCTTCTGCTGCCCTGCATGTTTATGTAACCAATTGCATGGCGAACTCTCTTTCTTGCTTTCCTCCTATTTTTCTTATTGACGGCGATGCTATAATGAGGTTCCCTTAGGGGATCTTCTTCAGTGCTACCTAGTCTGGCCTCCTGAGCGCCCGCGGGCCCCCTAAATAAGCAACAGGACGACCAGGAACTTGCCAGCCCACTTCTCGTCCAAGCCTGTAATAGAAGTGGATCGTATCTCGTTCAAAGCCACCACACCTTCTAACTTCCCTGTTTACTTCGACAACCTCGAAACCTTTCCCTCGGCTCATTTTCCATATCACTTCATTAGCAGCCGCTACGCCTTTGTACGTGACTGTCAGGAACTTCCGGCACAGTGCTCACCACGATCTGCACCAGAGGGACAGCTCGCGCAAGTCGTCTACCCCCTTCGCTAAGCGCTGGGCTAGTCCTGTCCCTTTATTGTTTATAACGTCATTTAGCCCACCTGCTACTATGACAAGGTTGCGCACGTGGGCATTTTCCGCGAGCTTTGCTTTTGCTCGCTCTATGACAGAACCTGGCGTCCGCTTTGGAAATGTCCCTACCGCCATTCCTTTATCGCCTTTCACTCTCTCCACAACTGCTTCTGATCATCTAGCCAGGTTTGAGTCGCAGGTGATAAGCACCATTTCACTTTCTCCTAGCTCTCCCTGCACTCCTGCTTTTTTCTGTGTGTGTGTGTGTGGCGGCCTCGAGGTAGGTGCCGCTCTTTCCAGCTACCCCCTCCCCACGTTTCACGCATTGCACGTGCTTTGCTGACACTCCCTCTCTTGTCACGTCGGGGGACTGCGTTCTATTGTCATGACCATTCTCGTTCACAATGGCGGCCCTGTTCAGCTTTTCTTCAGCTGCTTGAAGCCTATCTTCCTTTACCTTACGTGCATCACGCTCCCTATTTACCTCATTATCGAGCTCTTCGACCTGTTTGACAAGCTCATCCTGGAAAACCTCCATTTTCTTCAGCCTACCACCGACATCACAGTGTGTGTTGATTGACTCAATTCCCTCTCCATTCTCATCCTTCCCGTCGTCTGCCTTTCCGGCTTTCTTGCCATGGATTGCACGGCTTTTTCTAATGCAAATGCTATACTATAATAATGCAGAGCACGTGCCTTCTTGCAAAAATCTATACGCACAGTATCTAAATCCTTAAAAGGCCGCAAAATAATGCTCACCAATGTTTTAAAAGCAATATACTGCACAAACTTAAGGCATGCCACGTTATCGCTCGTGTTCAACCACGCGGCCACGCTCTCATTTTCCTACGAAAGCAATATTCCCGATACCAAAGCACACACAGTAAAACCACTAATAGCTATTAGTCTTGCCACTTCCAAGCTACTATTTAAAGGCTATAAAGGCTTGACGTCCCACCTGGTTGCACGTATTGAAGCACGTGGCGAGAAAGGACGCTCTGACAATCTTGCAAAACCAAATATACATGAAACACACCCGCGCACAGGAAAATCAGAGAGAGAGAAAAAGAAAACTACCCAATTAATATTTAAAGACTTAAAAAATCAGCCAATTAAAAACACAAGCAAGATCAAAGCACGCACAAAAACATGATTTCATCGCAACCACGGAGGCCTGGAAAAACACGACCATTCTCCACAAAATCTCACCCCACCGGGCCTCTGAAGCCATGCAAGCATTGTTTAAGGAACCGAGTGCATTCTCAGCAGAACGCACCGCACAGATGCGCGTTAAGAGAATGAATAAATTAAACTAGAGTTGTGCTTACTACGGCGCCTCTAGCGGGAGACATTGTGTTCACATAGGCAACTTTTAAATTGACGCACAATGATTCTTTTATTGGCAGCGCTGCGCGGTCGATTTTTTCGCTCTCTGTGGCCATTTGTTGAACTTGAGAGCGGGTGGGGCGTGGCATTCAGAGCATGTCGTGATAGGAGGCCCTCTTTCGCTTCAAGCTCGAACCTGGATCAGCTGTTTCTCGGCGTGGCCGCTAATGAACGAGCGCATAGTTGGAGTCGCCAACCTTCGCATCGGGTGAGAGTGTGCGGCGAGTTTACGCAGAAAAGCCCATATAAAAAAAACACGCACAGCTGGAATTGTTCGTAACGACAAATTCCAGCCAATCTTTGTGCTAAGCATATAATTATGAAACCTATCGGCCAAGAGTAATAAGCACTTACGAACAAACATTGGCGCTTGAACTATTTATGCACAGCAAACAAAGCTCGAAAGCTGTTCTCTGCAGCAACTAAATGGCGTATAAACCAGACGGAACGAAGAGAGTAAACATTTGCGCAATCATGTGTCGGGCACGCCAGCTTACCACATGATGTTCAACATGTGCTGCAATTATGTGATGGAAACAGGGCCCGCATTCACAAAGCGATCTTACACTAGACATTTTCCTAAGAAAAAATTCCAACCAATACTGATGCTGGACATACTACTAACGATGGCGGCCGGTCACTGACAAATAGAGCCTACGAATAGTGAAATCTGGCTTTGTGAATTCGGTACCATTGTCCGAATCCACAGATTTTCTTTCGTGAGTGATCTTTGCCATTGGCCGCCTGCCGTCGCTAATGTTATGTTCAGCATCAGTATTGGTTGCAATTTTCTCTTAGAAGAATGTCTAGCGTAAGATCGCTTTGTGAATGTTGGCCAAATTTTGTTTATTAACGTGGTGAAGGTTTCCAAAAGTTGAATATTTGCAATGTTGTTGTACGAAACCAGCGAGAGCGTAAGAACCGCTTATTCCACAATGCATCGCACAGGTCGCAGACAGAAAAAAAGAAGGAAAGAACAGAAAAAAATTAGAAAGAAAGAAAGGAAGGCGAAAGGTTCCCCACTATAGTTTCTCGTAATGCGGAAAAATGTTAGCAAGAGCAATGGATTTCCTCACAATGTTTAAGTGTCTGAGTGATGCCAGTCACACTATTTCTTGGAAATTGGAATGCTTCACCAAGTGGCTTGCTTCAATTTCCCCATTGAAACAGGCCGCCTAACGTTGCTAAATAATTAAGCGAGTGCAGTAGTGCAATATAGTTAATTTTTCTTGCCTTCGGTATGACTGTCCAATAGTGTTTCACGACGCCCAAAGGCAGCAGCATTTTTCCGTTGCCACATATATATATATATATATATATATATATATATATATATATATATATATATATATATATATACCCGCTCAACCCGCTCACCCCGCCTCAACCAGAGCTGTCCAATCGCGCACATTCAGTGCCGCACGTCTTCGACGGATTCTCTTTTTTTTCTTTCAAATGCAATAGCGCTGTGGAACACTCTTCCCAACTGTATTGTTTCTTCCGCCGACCACACGACGTTCCGTGAGAAACAAACAATCCACCTCACCTAGAATGTTTTGTTAAAAATACACTTGCTACTTGACCCCTGTTAAGCAATTAATTGTTAGTGATTCATTCTCATGGATAGTATGTATTTTTTTACACAGTGATTTCGACGATAATTCCGCTTGCTCGGTTCCTTCCTGAGCGTTGTTTCCTTTTCTATTCTTCGTGTATCTTTTCTTCCTCTTTTACCTCCCTTTTTTGCGTGATGAAGAGTTCCTCATACATTGTTTGCCCCCGCCTTATGTAATGCCCCTGGGCCTTTCAGGCTTCAATAAATGAAATGAAGTAGACGGCGTCAACTATCCCGCTGTCGGTTACTCCGCAAACGTTTGGTTTCGCGTTACCTTGCGCCGCTGCATATTTGAAGCAGCGTAGAAGTTGCGCCAAGATGTGCCTTCATTCGATTAATGGACGGCCGCCTATTTGCACCAAGAACTTTGACATTTGACCCCTTAGCTGGCAGAAGAGCGCATGTAGCTCACACAAGCTTTGCGAGCTTACTCAAGTTGCGTGACTTGCTCCTGTCACACCTTCGTTTGCTGAACTGTCGCATCCTCATCGCAACATAGTAATTTAAAATATGCGCTGCAACATCTACTTTGTGCTTAGCACATGGAAATCCAGTGCAAAGCTTATCAAGCATTTCATCGATGGTGAGGCGAACTGCTCATTTGGGAGCATTGAAAAGCGATACCGGTTCTTTACAGGACACGTCGCCCCAGTGGTGAATCTCCGCATGGCTGCCATTGGCTGTTTTAATGCAAACGCTCTTTCGACGCTAGCGCTAACGTCCCCTTCACTTACGGCCCTAGCAGGAGGGCGATACGTTGCCAAAATGGCAGCGCGCACGATTGTTTACATTGTCCCGACAACAGGAACAGCAACCCCGCGGCGCCTCCTCACCCTAGCACTTTGTTTTTTCCCCTTTGTTTTCATTATGCCGAGCTGCTCCGCTCTCTTTCCGACCTCCTCTATGCCCCGCGTCCCGTGTACTTTTGCTTTCTGTTTGCCTGGTCGTGGCGCGTATTTTTTTGTCGCGCGCGCGCTTTACGCCAGGCATTGGCATTGTTTGTGAACTGGTGCGTGGTGCGCCATGGGTTCTTTATGCGTTTGCAGACACGCAGTGTCGTCCATACTTTGAGTATTCCAGCATATGCCAGAATATAAATTCCACTTGCAACACAACAGATCGTTGGCCGCATTGCCTGCCGTTTCCGAAAACAGATTTTCGTATAACATCGCATGGTACACGCACAGAAAAGGAACAAAAGTGAAAAATGCATGACATGTGTATGGCTACTAAAATGCACAAAAGTTCACAGACAGTGAAATAAAGAAAATAAAACTCAAGAAGACGCTCAGGCCGTTTCATGTACACACATATGAAAGCGATTTTTACATAATGTCCTAAAGACCGAAGTTTAGAAAAGCTTCTGATATGCGCACTCAGAGCTTCTGATAAACGCACTGAGATATTGCAGAAAACTGGATGACGTGTATGATATAGTCATGGCGCCTAAAGAAAGGGAAACTTCACTGGTAATGGCAAGAACAATGACACGCAAAATACCAAAAAATAGAGAAAAATGCTAAGATTTTTTTATTGACAGCCATAATAAAAACAAAACAGGAGCTTACTTATATGACTGCACAAAAGTATATGAAATGCGTGACATGTTCGTTACTACTGAACGAAATGAAGAAGACATGGCAGAACAAAAATAAAGTTGTACTAAAAATGGCAATACACATTATCACAATGTTTTGCACTTGTTGGCCACAACTTGAGAAATGGTGGAAAGGGGAGCAGAAGGTAGACAGCTTTTGCAGCAGCACATAAAAAAACATTCACAGAAAGGCCAATTCCTCAATCAAAGACCACAAATCAGGTAACACATTGTCCCGAAAACTACCGTCACATATCACTAACCAGCATTCCCTGTAAGAATCTGGAGCAAATAATATATTCCCACCTAATTGATTTTCTTGCGAAGAACTCTTTTTTTAACTACAGTCAGCATGGCTTTAGGAAATCGCTTTCTTGAGAAACGCAACTGGCTTGCTTTACTAACGACATCTTTTCTAACACTGACCTAGATTTTGACACTGATTGCATTTTTATCCATTTTGCGAAAGCCTTCGATACTGTGTCGCATGACCTACTAATCCATAAACTTAGTTTTCTTCACATTGACCCACTCATACTGGACTGGATTAAAAAATTTCTTTCTAATAGAACACAATACGTAATCGCATATAATTCGTCCTCTGCGCCCCTCGGGGTCGGCATTATATGCAGCATTGCCACTCGCCTGTTGAGCTATTTAAGTCGACACTTCTCATCTGCACAGTCGTCATTGAAACTAACCCTCTACAAAACATTAGTTCGCTCCAAACTGGAATGCGCATGCGCCGTTTGGGACCCGCCTAAGGTTGCACTCATAAACAGCATAGAAGCCATTCAAAATCGTGCAGCGCGTTTCATCCTTTCAAACTGCTCCCGATATACTAGCGTTACTTCAATGAAAACAACACTTGCCAGAACTTCTTTTTCGTCGTAGGTGCTTCGTCCAGCCCCTTTCGCGTTTTCATCAACTCTACCACCACAACCCTTTGATGATAAAACCCAACCGTCATACATATCATCTCGCTCTGACCACAGCTTCAAAGTTCGTGTGCAGTCTTCACGTACTAAACTCTGTAGCAATGCATTCATTCCCAGCACAAGCAAAGATTGGAACCACCTTCCTGCCACCTTCGCAGCCATCCTGGATATGGACGCCTTTAAGAACCACCATTCATGAAACGCCACGTTGAATATGTCTTTGTATCTTGCACAAAATTTTTTCTTATGTTCACCCACCCGTTTATGTAATGCCTTCGGGCCTTGAAATACGTTAAAGAAATGAATGAATGAATGAATGAATAAATAAATAAATAAATAAATAAATAAATAAATAAATAAATAAATAAATAAATAAATAAATAAATAAATAAATATCACCCGCCATTCCCATAATATATGCTCCAGAGTGGTTCTGGATTCACATGTGTTGCATTTGTCCGTTTGATGTATATCCGGATATATGATGTGCGAGAGCGTAGGATTCGGATATATCACAGTTTGTAACTGCCTCCATGCGACAGACTGCTTTTTTGTGAATTTTGGGTGAGGTCGCGTGAATAGGCCGTTCTGTAATCTATAGCGTTTTGTGATGTCATGATATTTGATCATTCTGTCCTCCAACTCCCACTCATTTACCCCACCGTCACGTCCGGAGGGTGTCGGGGCGTCACTTGCGACCGCGGCTCGGTCCGTAAGCCCTCGAGCCGCGTCGTGTGCCGCCTTGTTGTTGCCGTCCTCCGCGAGAACGTGAACGGGTGTCCATGTAATTTATACCTTTTATTTGCAATCTTCAGCTCCTGCAAAAATTCGTAGAGCCTCCGGGGAGATTCGGCCGTCGGCAAAGTTTCTTACTGCCGTCTGAGAGTCGCTGACTATCAGGATTGCGTTAGCCTGCGCTGCTGCGAGCGCTATGGCTACTTCTGCCGTCTCGTTACTTGTGGTGCGTATCGTCGCGCACGCCTTACACTGTTCCTCGCTATCGATTACAGCTGCCGTAAACCTCCATCTGCGTTTGTATCGAGCCACGCCAACGAAGACTGCGTCCTGGTCGCTGCCGAATTTCTCCTGTATCTGGTTCGCTTTGTTTTCTCGACTGTCCTTATTGTGTTCTGCGTGCATTTTCTTTGCTATGGGGGGTATTACCATTGTTTCCTTCGTCTCTCTCTGGATGTTCACATTGATAACGCGCTGTGTGTGATAACCTATGCTTAGTTTCTCTAAGATGTGTCTGCCTGCTCTAGTCTTAGAGAGGCCTTCGTTTTGTCTTAGTTTTAGAGAGGCCTCGTATCTAGTCTTAGAGAGGCCTCCACGACCTGCCATTTCAAGAACGGCGCTACGTATACTATTCTACTGATGACGAAGGCCTGTATTAATCTGATCATGTTTTCCTCTCTCAACCCACTATGTATGTTTGCTATCCTTTTGATTAGCCTCATCATTTGCGTTACAGTTCCCTCCGGTCTTCTGAGGGTTTCTCCGTTGTGGCCCTTGGCTTTGATGAGGAGCCTCCATACCCTGATCCTGTCGACCTTAGGTATGGGTTTCCCATCTGCCCCCTTTAACTGTATCTCCTCTCTATGGGTGAGATCTTCCCTATGGTTGCCTGGTTAGCGACCGCTGCGACTCGGTTTGTACAGCAACAGCTCCGATTTCTCTGGCGAGCAGGTTAGCCCTGTCCCCTCTAGTTTTCATTCGACTGTTTCGACCGCTGTTTGAAGCGTTTGTTCTATTTGCCCGTCACTTCAGTTTTTCATCCATAGGGTGATATCGCCAGCGTATAAGGTATGATTGAGTCTCTCGATTTCTTGTAGCTGGCAGCCCGATTAGCGCCAAGCTGAACAGCATCGGTGATAATACCGAGCCCTGTGGCGTACCTGCGCTGCCTATCTCGACTTCCTCCGAAACTAGGTCCGCTATCGTGATCTTTGCCTTTCTGCCCGTTAGTAAAGGCCTTTTTTTGGTCCAACCAGAGACTTTCCTCTGTTGATCTGCCCGAATATTTTGCAAGCTGATGTTTTAGTTGTAATAGAGCGTGCTGCGCTGAGAGGTTTCGCTTGAATCCTATCGTCGTGGGTGGGAGTGCGTGCCAGTCCTTGAGGTAGGTGGCTCTCCTCGCTAGGATCACGTTCTCCATGAGTTTCCCCATGCAAGAAGTGAGAGATATGGGTCCCAAGTTCTCAATCTGCAGTCGCCTTCCCGGTTTAGGTATTAACACAATTTTTGCCGTCTTCCATTGCTGCGGAATCTGCCCTGCCTCCCAGCATTTGTTATTGCATTCTGTTAACTTAGATATAGACTCATCGTCGAAGTTCCTTAGCGTTTCGCTCGTTATCCTGTCATGTCCGGGTGCCGACGTCTTATTGAGTTTCTGTAGGGCTGCCCTCACCTCTGACTCACAGATTTCTTTGCCTAATTTGTCATTTGCCTGCTCTGTGTAGTCAGGGTGTGTGACGGGAATCGCTTGCGAGATGCACCTTTTCTCGATTTCCTTGAGGAAGTCCTGATCTGTCCATCAGTAGTCTTGAATTAGCCGATTTATGTTTTGCCTATGTGCCGACTTGATCCCGTCCGGGTCTAACAAATATCGAAGGATGTTCTACGTTTTCGCCATTCCTATCTGACTGTCCATGTCGTTGCAATTTTCCTCCCACTATTCTCTGCTTAGCTGCTGGGCGTACTGTTCTTTGTTCCTGTTCAATCTGGCCATCCTTCTACGAAGCGTCCGGTTGTGTTTTTCGTTTTTTTATCTCCGTTGCAGCCCTGCCTTAACTTCCCACATGAGCAGAATCTCATTGTCTACGTTCTCTAAGTGCGCCTCCGGTGGGGCCATTTTGGTAGCTGCCGCCACATCCATTTCAATACCTTCTGTCGAGTCGTCGGCCTCCTCCCTTATTTTCCTGAATTTTTCCAAGTAGACAATTGTAAGTTGTCTACCCTGTTTCTTGCGCGGTCCTGCTCTTACCGTCATTTCTAGTATATTTTCATCGCTCCCAAAGTCGTGTTAAATATTTGTCCACTGCGTGCCCAATTTGTTCTTGGTGAATGCTAAGTCTCGCGTAGTATCCGCGCAAACGCTGCTAACTATTCTCGTGGGAACTGATGGGTCGGTCACCAGGGTTAGGTGGGCGGGAAAAAAATAAAAAACTAAAAAAATATATTATCATGGTATGCAAGGTAAGACAAAGTATGGTGTTGATGTAAACACGCCAGCTTGTCAATTAAGCCAAATGTCATCAAGGAATATGAAAAGAAATTTTCATAGTACTTGAACAAATAAGCCAACCTTTACTTTGCCATGGATTCGCAATTCCAACTGACCAAGTGAGCGAATAAACGTTATTACGGAGACCAAGCTGCTAATGCGTGGAGGTGGGCCGCCGCCCTATTCCAGGTAGTCGTGGCCCTGTGCTTATAGCCTAGACGTGTTCACCAGCCGTAGCTGCATGGTCCTCAGGTCCTTCGGCTTGACAGCTGGTATCGGAATCTTGCTGAGGTCAAACTTGATTCAGATCTCTTCATTACGGCGCCTCTCATAGCCCAAGCGTTGCTTTGGGACGTTAAACCTCGCGATTGTATGAATCAATCAATCTTTCAAATTGGCACATCATAGCGATAATTAGATACATCTGGGAGAGGCCTCCGTTTTGTAGCAAAGTTTGAGAATAACAAAGTTTTATGTAAGAATAAAATGTCTAGCTCATTTCTGAGGCTGCCTCTCTTTCACCGATGTATTTCTCGAGATTGACTCACCTCGTTGAATGTTGCATGTCTGATCACCGTGCAGATTCGCTAGTATACCAGTCGCGTACCACAGGTACGTATAGGGTGTCCCATGTAATTTGAGCCAAGTTCTTAAAAATGAAAAGCACATCGGAAGCGAATTGAACCGAACGCATACTATTCGCAATAGCCTATAGTAACTCATGCAGTGTTTTGTTTTCCTCATTAGTCATTAATTAATTATGTAGTGACTACAGTGATGGGGCCCGGTACTTTAACACCAGCACTACAGTGATGGGACCCGTCACTTTAAAAACAACACTCTAGCAACGGGGCGTCACTATAACGATGTCCGTATTGGGGGCGAGCATAGAGTTTCACACAACTATGGGGGCGAGGACTTACGGAGTCGCCATCTGTCGGAAGCGCCTGACTTGCGTAGTCTGAGGGCTAACGCGGCGCGCTCCGCATAGGTTTGGCTGTCGGCGCTAAATAAAGATACTACGCGGGATCCGTCCTGGACATTTTTGCAAGTACACTCAAAATGACCGAAGTATTTTACCTTTAAAATGATAATCTTGGACAAACAGAAAGCACAGAATGGCTTACAGACGCAATCTCTTTACCTACTACGTGCAGTAAGCTGGTACACTGCGCATGGTCGCCGCTATCGATTCCCCCGAACCGCTTTCTTGCGTGAAAGGTAGGCAAACACCGAACGAAAACTATGTAAAGTATGTTCCTATGGTGAGCTGTCTGTGTGACCAAATCGAGCAGCGCAGAATGAAGCTTCAATGCGGCGATCGCACGGGTTCGCGGTGACCGACTGTGCGTCTGCATGCATGTCCGTGCACAATGTTTCGCTTTCGCTGCGAGTGCGTTTTTGCACCGTACCGTGAGCTTAATGCTTCAGTATATGAGCATTTGACAGTACGCAAGCAACCATTGTCACATGGACACTATCAGAGCTGTCCAAAAATAGGTTCGTTATATATAGGCTGCGACGCCTACGGCGACTTGTGATGTGTCATCGCGACGATTCAGTCTCATCTTTTTCTTGTCTTCTAAAGTCTTGGAAGCTTCAATATAATTATTTCTCAAGTTGCATCGCACTGTATGTTTATCGGTCTTCTAAGCGAGAAATTACCGCGGCTGCTTCTTTTTCTTAATCCGGTACAATATTCATTCTCTGGTGGTACAAAAGCATGAACATATGCCATGCCTTTTTTTAATGTGCTTTTTGCTGCTTCCTTTCCATTCTAGTGAACTTTCTTGCTCTCTTTCTTTATTATTATCACCATAGGTGTTACAGTGCATATGCAAAAGACGGTTGGACCCAATAGCCGCAGGCTAGTGGATGAATCCGGATATGCGAAATATAATACACATTCGGTGCAAGCATAGGGGGATCAATACAGGGGATGAATGCTACACATTAGCACATAAAAAACAGAAAAAAAAACTTTTTTACGGCATGCATAAAAATTTTCACCAGTTACATAAATTATCAAACCGCAAGGGAAAGAACGCCGAGCAAGAATACAGGCACAAAATCAATGGTTTATAGCTAACAAATAGTGCTTTGCCGAAATTTTGTGCTTCTTATTTTGGAGGATATGCTGTTTTATGTCTTATAACTCCAAGAAATTTAAGTAGTCTTTTGCCCAATAGATTATGTACCGGAGGTAGGCTGAAATTTTCAGCGGCAGTACTTCTGGTAGCCCGTGATGATGAAAAAGGCATGGACATAGGGAAATGATGATTACGTTTCCCAACACTGTTTACGTAGCTAGCTGTTTTATGCTCACGCATAAGATCGAATGGCAATATGGTTAGTTGATTGAAGAGGCCTGGCTGCTGGCTGTGTGTATCGGTTCTCGAGTGCATCATGATTATTAATGACCGCTTTTGTGTAACCAAATGGAGCATAACAGAATGAAGCTTCAATGCAGCCGGGCTCTGTCACTATAGTGTAGATGATAAAGTGCCGGGCCCCGTCCCTGTAGGGCTGATGTTAAAGTGCCGGGCCCCGTCGTTGTTTCCTGTGGGATGTGTCTCACGTAGTCATTTTTTCCGGTTTGCAAAGAAAGCCTGCTAAATATGAAAAAAGCCTCGTGAGGGAGCACTTGCGCAGTGTTATCGTGCTGCTCTCAAGCGTGCGTTGGGTGTACAAGGTCGGCTGCATAGTGACGGGTGACGGGGGCGCCCATTATGCCTGCGGTGGATATCAGAAAGTTGGCGTACAGATCACTGATTCGCACTTTAGGTGAGATTCAAATTCGCTGATCTAAAAAAGTATTTGCTTTAGGGATGCCCCGCCCCCGAGGGCGGGGCATCGGATCTACCGGATCGGGACACTACGACAGAAAGGCAAAAACAAGAATCACAACGGGTGTAGTGCATAGTGGAATCACCTGACCACGTTCGGAGACCTCACCCAACACTACAGACTCGAAAGACGCACATTCCCGCCACCACACGATAAATTAAACAGGAACGAGGCCGTAACCTTACACTTGCTCCAAACACACAACTGCCTTAGCTCCGCCATCTTACATCATTGCTACCCGGGTTTATACCCAACTAATGCGTGTAAAGCTTGCGGACAGAAAGCAACGCTGTGGCACATGCTCTGTGAATGTGCCGGCAACAACTGTACTGAAACCAGCTCCGTTCGTGATGCGTCCATAACCGCGGCCGTTACCAGCGTACAAGAAGCGTCGAGCTCGCTTCTTCCCGACGCCGCCCCAGCTGTGGGGCCGCGGGGGACCTTCTCTGTGGATGTCGCCGCCGCTGGCAGGCGGCTCTCAAAAGTTCGGAGTTGAAAGACCAGCTCTTGGCCGTCCGGCAAGCCGAAAATGGCGCCCGAGTCCAAGAACTTCGAGCCGCCACCTGAGGCCCCCACAACAAAAACTGCCGGACGATTCTTTTTAATAAAGCTTCTTCTTCTTCTGCTTCTCCTTATTTATGGTGAAGAGCAAATGACGAGGTTAGGGCCCGTACATGGTCAATCCGCCCGTCCGTTCCGCCCTAGCCCGCCCGCGTGCGGACGCCCAAAAGGCGGATGGTGTCGCAAAATTCGATGCACGCGATATCCGCACGAGCGGATCGCACGCGCACTCCTATTGGGCGACGCGGCCTGTTGACAGCTGGCAACCATTCAGTGGCGCAAAGGATGGCAACGACCTTTGACAGCGGACGACACTGGCATATTTTTGCAGATGTGATTTCAAGTTTCCGCGTCCCGGTGAAAATGCGACTCAAGGCTGCCACATTCTGTTCTGCAGCCGCATTTGTTGCATTGGCAGCGTCATCCTTCTTCGAAACAGTGCACAGTCGTCTTATCTGTGCCATCTTTTACAGATGTATTGCAATCGCATCACGTCGCAGCACGCTATGTATCCTCGGATGATTACTTTCAGTGCGCGCTGCCTTGGCTGGTTGAACAAAAGCTCTCTAATTATCCAACGGGCTGCGTTCTGCGTCACGCGTAACTGACAGTGTCGCCGGAAGCGCGGTTTCTGTAGTGCTAGTGACAGCTTGTAATAATACGGAACAGACGCACATCTGTAGCGGAATGCATTTGCGTAGGTCGCCAAGACACACCTTTTTACCACTGAGCACGCGTGTGAGGCTCCGAGTACAGGTTGCTGATAAGCTTGCTCGTGCTTTTCTTTTTCACTCTGCCAATTTAAAGAGAGTGCTTAAGGCAGTTGGATGCGTGGAATGCCTTTTCCTTTTTTTACAGATATGAACCAAAGATGAGGCATGCAACATGTACTTTAATATTTATTACTTGCTGCTTGTATACTTTCCAAACAAAATATAACCTTAAATGACGTGCTCAGCAAAGAATGGAGTTCTCACCGTGTGCAAGAAGGTTGTGCATAAGTAGTTCACTTCATGCAGCAAGGAATTGAAGGTTAAGCAGTGAGTGTACAATTCATTATTACTGGCTTAAAGCAATATGTATGTAAAGCGGTGACCTTATGCAGATATATGTATACTCATGAGATGTTTCCAAGGGGAGTATTTATTTGAAAGCATATAATTTACATTGCTGATAAGAAAACTTATTTTGAGTGAAATCGAACAATTGCATTCTTTCTTGCCAGCCTGGGTAGCCAATATGTTACCACCTTACTACTTAACATACCTAATTTAACATTTCAACAATGTACAAACATTACCAAAGCGCACAAAATTAAGCAGCGCCTTGACAGGCATGCTCCCTCTCTCACCCATGGCACCAAACAAGGATGTTCGACTTGAGACTGTCTGATACTGTCAGCATCATACATGTGTGTTCTATTTTGATTGTCTGCATATAAAAAATAAGCTCTGCTCAGGTCATATGAGTTGTTAGGCATGGGCTGCATGTTGTTTATGTATTTATGCAGCAACAACCTAGCTAGCTCATGCACAGCCATATTTTAGGAAAATGAAAAATGCATAGCACAACATAAACAGCTGGCCAGTGCCTGTATTTATTTGAAAGCAAACCGAGATTATCAAGTGTAGCTTAGCAGGAAGTTCAGTGACCTCTTGTGGTGTGAAAAGGTTGATGTAGTTAGCGGTTTTGTGTTTGTCTTTCTTAATTAGTTGCTGTTTTAACATGCACATGACAATGAAATGAAGGCACATAAGGCGGAAGACAGGGCCACACAAACAGTGAGGAAACACTCATTGCCATTTTTTATTTGCATAATAAACCAGCGAATAGTTCCTTAGGTTCAGTTTTGTGAGTAATGCAGAAGGTGTTCTGTGTAAAACTGAAAGATTACTGTGCTCCATTGCCTATTCACTATGCGGGTAGCCAAATGAATGATACCCCCTTTAGCCCTGTGAGAGCACAGAAATTGGCAGTCAAGAGGCCGCAGTGGCTCAGCCTTTGTGCCAAATGTGAGATTGTTCCAGAAGAAAGCATGGATGCTGGTGTATTGGCTATGCATTCGCATCTACTATTCAAATGCACACATCACAAGTAATCTTTCATACCTTGATGCATTGCTCACCATTGTACAGACCTTGTCTCAGCGTTGTGTGTGCAGTAATATAACTTGGCAAGTCAAAGCTGTGGTGATTCAGTACACTGGAAGCAACTTTGCATGTGGGTTAGATAATATAATGCTCCTACATATGGGTCAGCTTAGTATTATCAGCCGCTTTGTTTACTAGTCGTTCACTGTTATGCCTGGACTATACAGTGCCACTGGACAATGCTGTATTCCTGCAGGCATGCTAGAACAGCTTGGCTATGCACAAACATCCCTTTACATTGCGCCTAAATTAGGATGGTGTAGATTTGCTCTTAGAATGTGCTTATAAGTATAACTGCTGAGCATTCAAAAAAGTGTTTGAAATGTAAGGGTGGATACTCAGCTTTGCAGGTGTGACATTTTACATTTATAGTGCAAGGACACATCAATGGACAGGAAGGATACCACACAAATCATCGTGTTGTGACCTCGCAGTCACAATGCAAGTAGTTTTCTGTGGTTTTTAGCTATGAACGTGTGAAGCAAACTAAAATTCAAAACTGTATTAAGTAAACTGAGACACCAAGAAAAGCAACATAACACTAAGGTGTACACATTTTTTGTCACATTAGCTCCTTGTGGTGCGGGTCAAATATGTATACACGCTATTCGTAGCTGAAAACAGCATGCATTTCACATTTAAAGCTCAGAATGTTCAATGGAAAAGATTTTTAATGTGTCAGACATACATATGGCACCTTGTCCAATGCTTTGCACACAGATAGCTATGCTTGGCATAACTTGAGTAGCACATTCCTAAGGGACTACTACATGCAAAATCCGTTTTGCTCCTCTCCTTTGATATTCTGCCCTCCGACACAGAAGTACAGACTGGAATTTTTCTTTATGTCAATATTTAAAAGGCAAACAGGTTTTTGGCATCACGGGTCTCAACCTCCCACACAGGGCACTTATTTTATGTTCTGAATGTGCATTATCAGAACTTATCATGAGCTTATCAGAACATGTAATCACACAATGAAAACGCTAGAGAGATGGTGAGCGGCAAATGCTATGCGTATAAACGAAAATAAAACAAAAGCTGTTATATTCCCACAAAAAATAAAATTATTTCACCTCATGAAGACATAGTAATGAGTACACCACACTATTGAAATAGTTGACCATAGTAAATGTCTGGGCATATTTTTTTCCGCCAATATGAGTTGGGATTACCACGTAAGACATGTTCTGCAAAAATCAGCTCAGGTGACAGGTGTAATTGGTCGGCTTCGATACTTACTTCCAAAAGGAATCAAGCTTCTACTCTATCATTCGCTCTTTAGCTCGCGTTTAAATTATTACCAACTAGTATGGGGTACAACGACGATCAAAAATCTTAATCAAATATACTTGGTTCAGAAAAAATGTATTGGGATATTTTCAATGCACCTTTTGCCGCATCTACTAATGTTTTATTCTGCACTTCAAGAATAGTTAAAGTACACCAGATATACAATTATACGTTAAGCAGAAAATCCAAATTAGAAACTTGTAAGAACATAACAAATTTGCGTGTTCTGGCCAATTTAGGAATTAGGCATTTAAATTATCCCCCGCGTCATGTAGAAAATTGGGAAGTAGACACACTGCGATTAAACTTCGGAAAAGAGCGCTTGTCTTACACTCTTCCGTCCCTCCTCAATCACTATGACATTAACAATTTTGACTTATTTGATTGTTCATATCAGGATATCCGCAAGGTATACACAGTGATGTATAGCTCTGATATTTCTACTACTTAACACTGGTTATACCACAACTTTGTCTCGTTTATCAAATCTATAACCGTATAGAATTGTTTCATCTGGTTGTATGTAACTATTTGTAACAAATTGATTTCTATATTATTTTTTCCTGTACATTTCAGTGTATTTATTCTAGACATTTGTAATTTAATAGCATTTCAGATATTCATTTTTCTGAGAAACTGTTTTGTATTTATTTTTTGACGACTGTAAAAACTGCCTTCTGTATTACCTTAGCATTTCCTTTACTTAGTGTGTACCCTATACTACTACGCTGTCTGTTAAGTTTCTATTTTTTATTTATTTTACGGTAGTGCTGTTTCCACTCCGAAATTTTTCCATGGGGCTGTGGCCTTGTCAAGCTGTTCTGAAAAACAGCTTTTTGTCACAGTCCTTCTTTCTGTATCATTTACAGAATGAAAATAAAGATTGATTGATTGATAAATTGCCGAAGGTATACCTTCTAATGTGAAAATAGTTTGTTCGACATAGTTTTACCTGTCTATTTTTTAACTTGCCCATAAGTGCTCTGCCCTACTTGTATATACCTCCTTCAGTACTGGTATCTGTGATGTGCCTTCATTAGCGCAGTAAATGTTGTGAAAGCTGGTAATTCATAAAGAAGGAAGCCTATCCAATATAAACAAGAAACTTGCAGGCAAAGTAATCACGACAAACCAGCTGAGCTGGTGGTACTAATCTACTTGTTTTCGCTTCAAAACTGTTCCCACTTATGCTGCTGGATGGTTGTGACCGATATGCACGCGAAGGTTTGGGTCATTCACATTTCAAGGGATGAGTAACTGTTACATACGTGCAACAGCTTCCTCTGCCTGTATCAATGACTTAACTTTATGTGGCAGGTTTAGCTGTGTGATTATTGGTGTAGCTGAAGTAATGTATCACACGTAGTTTCCGCACACTACCCGATTGGCGAAAAGCATGCAGAAAATGGTCTTAGAGCTATTGGTTCAGCGGTGGCTTTCCACTAAACTGACTGTTGAAGAGGCAGACTTCATCGAAAGGCGAATGTGAAAATTAGCCTAGAACTCATGACGCCAAATACTGTCACCATGTGTGACTGAAGAACAACATGTGACAGAACAGTGAGCAGTGGAATAAATCTCACTAGTATACAAAGAATTGCAGCTGCATTCAGTATTTCACTGCTGGTATACTAAACGCAAACCTATATATGAGTTGTTTGGATGGCATAATCAACAAGATCTCTCTAGTAAGGTATGGCAAAAGCTAAATTAAAAGCTGCTACCCCAGGTGCTGCATTGGCCTAAAATATGCATTCTCACATGCAGTGAATACAATTCTTAAATTGGTAAATTTCAATAAGATAAGCTGAATGCCACATAGAACATCTTTAATGGGTATAGTTGGTGCAACATGCCTTGATATTAGAAGTTGTGTTGTTTTATTCACACACACTTTCGAAGTTAATCAACAAGCGTAAGACCACTACATAAGGAAGTATAATATGGATAGAATTGAACATGCTCTCAGGAACGGAGGAAGCTTAAAAACAGTGAAGAAGAAACTAGGAATTGGCAAGAATCAGATGTATACGTTAAGAGACAAAGCCGGCAATACCATTACTAATATGGATGAGATAGTTCAAGTGGCTGTGGAGTTCTATCGAGATTTATACAGTACCAGTGGCACCAACGTCGATAATGCAAGAGACCATAGTCTAGACGAATTCGAAATCCTAAAGGTAACGCCGGAAGAAGTAAAGAAAGCCTTGGGAGATATGCAAAGTGGGAAAGCAGCTGGGGAGGATCAGGTAACAGCAGATTTGTTGAAGGATGGTGGACAGATTATTCTAGAGAAACTGGCCACCCTGTATACGCAATGCCTCATGACCTCGAGCGTACCGGAATCTTGGAAGAACGCTGACATAATCCTAATCCATAAAAAAGGGGACGCCAAAGACTTGAAAAATTATATACCCATCAGCTTACTGTCCGTTGCGTACAAACTATTTACCAAGGTAATCACAAATAGAATCAGGAGCACCTTAGACTTCTGTCAAGCAAAGGACCAGGCAGGATTCCGTAAAGGCTACTCAACAATAGATCATATTCACACTATCAATCAGGTGATAGAGAAATGGGCGGAATGTAACCAACCCTTATACATAGCTTTCATTGATTACGAGAAAGCGTTTGATTCTGTCGAAACCTCAGCAGTCATGGAGGCATTGCGGAATCAGGGTGTAGACGAGCCGTATGTAAAAATACTGAAAGATATCTATAGCGGCTCCACAGCCACCGTAGTCCTCCATAAATCAAGCAGCAAAATCCCAAGAAAGAAAGGCGTCAGGCAGGGACATACGATATCTCCAATGCTATTCACAGCGTGTTTACAGGAGGTATTCAGAGATCTGGATTGGGAAGAATTGGGGATAAAAGTTAATGGAGAATACCTTAGTAACTTGCGATTCGCCGACGATATTGCCTTGCTTAGTAACTCAGGGGACCGATTGCAATGCATGCTCACTAACCTGGAGAGGCAAAGCAGAATAGTGGGTCTAAAAATTAATCTTCAGGAAACTAAAGTAATGCTTAACAGTCTCGGAAGAGAACAGCAATTTACAATAGGCAGCGAGGCACTGGAAGTCGTAAAGGAATACGTCTACTTCGGGCAGGTAGGGACGGCGGATCCGGATCATGAGACGGAAATAATCAGAAGAATAAGAATGGGCTGGGGTGCATTTGGCAGGCATTCTCAGATCATAAACAGCAGCTTGCCATTATCCCTCAAGAGAAAAGTATATAATAGCTGTGTCTTACCAGTACTCTCCTACGGGGCAGAAACCTGGAGGCTTACGAAAAGGGTTCTACTCAAATTGAGGACGACGCAACGAGCTATGGAAAGAAGAATGATAGGTGTAACGTTAAGGGTTAATAAAAGAGCAGATTGGGTGAGGGAACAAACGCGAGTTAATGACATCTTAGTTGAAATCAAGAAAAAGAAATGGGCATGGGCAGGACGTGTAATGAGGAGGGAAGATAACCGATGGTCATTAAGGGTTACGGACTGGATCCCAATGGAAGGGAAGCGTAGCAGGGGGCGGCAGAAAGTTAGGTGGGCGGATGAGATTAAGAAGTTTGCAGGCACGGCATGGCCACAATTAGTACATGACCGGGGTTGTTGTAGAAGTATGGGAGAGGCCTTTGCCCTGCAGTGGGCGTAACCAGGCTGATGATGATGATGATGATGATGATGATGATGATTCACACACACTTGCACGCAAATGCAAGGTACACATACATTTGCGTTCACGTGTAACTGTGTGATTCAAATGAACAGCACCACTTATACAACAAGCCATAAAGACAAATAATTTTTTCGTACCAGTATAATCAGCTACGCAGTGATTTTTTTCTCACATGCAGCAACTCAACTCCGTGCATAAGTTAAGCTGATGTTGCTAATTTAAGCTAGACATGGGTGTCATGTCCAGAATATCATAAAATAAAGAAGTGACCATGTGTAAATGCCTAAAATTTATGGTTTGGCAATATCATGTGTTGCTGGGTAGTAAATTTCTGTCAAAAAAGAACAATTCGGCACACTGACAAAGCAGTGTGGCTAACATAATATAGGGAGCAGACACTCTGCCTGCAGAGTCACGTGAAAATTTTGCCAGCAGTTCGTCCTCATTGGCTGGCTTCGGTTACATAACTAATGCTGAGATAACGGTGAAAATCTGTGTTCAGGATAAACTCATAGCAACCAACAGGCATGTTTTATATTCTGATAGCAGCTGACTTCTAAGGTACAACGTACTGTGGCCATGACTATGCTAAAGAATGACAAGAGGCGAGGTCCCTCTTTTTATAGTCTTGCAGCGCAGCTGAAAACAGTTTAGTTAATGAGTGGAACCGTGGCCTATTCAAAATAAAGATCAGTCAGATAGCCACTTATAGCATCCAACATCCCACACCCACGAATGATAGGTAGCACGAAGCTTACTGGCAGATGAAAGTGCACTGGAAAAACCTTTAATGGACATACTTTGCAGGTTCAAGTCAGTTTAATGCACATTAATTGCTAATGACTGTTGGCAGAATGAACACGAGGAAAGAAAGTAAAGCACTTATCAGGCATATAATGCTGGTATTTTTGCTATTGTTCGCTTTCAACTGAAGGCTCGTGCCAAAATAGGCGACACGAACCAGATAATAAAATTGGGTGGATAAACGAAGTAACAACAAACTTTCGCTTGCCCAATTCTACCTGCATTATTAACGTGACCATGGCTAGCCAGTGAGGAAGAACTCTGGGCAAAACGTTTTTCACGCAGTTATGCTGGCTGCTAGCAGAATATTATATAACACCATACCTGTGACACTTGCTTACTTGTTACTACTCGTCCCACGTGTTCATTTTACATTCATATTGCTTTTTGTCAGCAAACGTAAAATTTTTACTTTAATAAGAAGGTAGTATCCAGTTCTTACCTATAACAGATTCGTCTACCATTACACTGGTGTCTTCACAAACAGACCCAGTGCTCAGTCACTAGTCAAAAACAAGCCGCTCAGATTTTTGGCTATGTAAGCCGCTTGCATAACAAAATATAAAGCAATTTACTTCGTGAAACGAAGAAATTCTTGCTCTTCACAGTAATGTCCACATTATGAAAACCAAGGCTGCCAGAAATTTGCATTCACGACATCAGTGTTCTCGGGCGCGTCCACATTTCACGACAGCGCTGAACGTCTTGACGTATGCAATTATTACGGTGTTCCCTAATTTCCTCCCACCGACAGAAACATCTTCAACCGTGCAGTAACAACTTTTGAAAGAAACGATAGATCTACGAAGCAGAAAAGGCCGATGTGATAGGGCGTATCTGTAAGCGTACTAAATATGAAAACGCGATCGGCAACACTTCTGCACAGTTCACTTCTGAGCAAACGCACATCGTGTAGAATGAGCACTTCTACACCCAGCAACGCTGCGACACATCGCACATACATATGACGGTTTATAGCTTGCGAACAAACTTCATAACAGCAAGAACACAGCTCGAACGTCGCGGTCACCTCGGCGCGTCGGAGCCGGCAAAACGGCTCACACGCAGTATAGCACACGCGGAATGGGAGCGATAAGAAGGCGATAAAAACTTATCGCTACTGATTGTATCATTACTTCTGAAAGTTGCGAAGGGCTGGCGTTCCCCACTTCGCGGCAACATCCACATACACAGAACAGAAACCAATCGTGTTCGCTGGGTGCGCTAATTGGACGCTACTTGTTTTGCCACGCACTGAACATGTGTCCTGCTCAGAATGCACGTGCATGTGATGGACTTCTCGTTTGAGACACGCACGCGAAGCATGGAACAAAAAATCACGAAGTCAACGGCTTCAAATATTTCTTCCGACGCTATCGTAAACACAACGCACTTCCTGCGCTCCGTCTGTTTCTTTCGGTGATCGCACGCATTGACGATGCCTGGAAAGGGTGCACCGGCTTGCTGCCTTCGGTGACTATCTCCGTGGGTGCCAGATAACTCTAGTAAAAATCATAGAAAGGAGAAAAATAGACTGTTTCTGACGCGGCTGTAGCTTACGCCTCGCGTCCCCCGCTTCGCTTCGCTTCGAGCAAGTGACATGTTTGCTGTCACGACACCCGACACCGTCCGCCCACCCCAGACCAGCCATGCTCAATCCACACGAGTGGGTCACAGGCGCACTCCTAATGGACGACGTGGTCAGTTGACAGCTGGCAACCATTCGGCGGAGCAAATGTGTTCAAGGTTGGCAACGAATTTTGAAAGCAGACGACACTGGCATATTTTTGTGGATGCAAGTTCAAGTTTGACATAATAGTTCTCCGTAATTTCCCCCTTTATAAAGTTCAAGTTCAACCTATAATTAATTTCTCTATCCCTCTATTTATGTATTTAGAGAACGAAATGCGAAGAGCCGCGGCCGAGACATCAATGCGTGTCTACTGCTACGAACCCGAACATGCACTGCCGAGCTGCACCGAGCATTTGCGTTACAATCCAATGGAACGCGCAACTATGAGGCATAAGAGAATCCTGATTTAATCGCGCATAATTAACATCGACCACAAAGCTTTTGCAAGCATGTGTACCTCGGAACGAAATAGCTTTTTTCGAAACAATAACAAAACTTCTCCGCAGTCAGGGAACGCCACAGCCTCGAATCGAAAGGTGCTGTGACTATTTCTCATACGGCTGCCACATTAATCGCTTGCATTGCGCTGCTTGGCGCTTCGCATATTGCGGGCTCCGAAAAATTTACCGGTCTGCTGTAGGCAGGCTTTGTGCCTGCCCAGCAAATTACGAATTATATACACTTGCGTAAGTAGCGAAGTTTCTGAAAGGCACCAATTACGAATACTAAATACTTCTTCATTTCGAATCACATAAATACAAAGTTAAAATCATGTGTTTTGGTGTTAAGAAACCATTAATTATTTGCAGATATTAAATATTCGTGCTTGCAGTGACAATCACAACTGAGGAGCATTAGAAAAAGAAATCAGATCGTTTTGGATTTAGTCATTTTTATTTATTTATTTATTTCCTCAAAGATCCCTTGCTGAGACATTACATGAGGTAGTGGGTGTTTACTGGCAAACAAAAATAATACAAGTTGCGATCAGATGTTTTCGAGGAGCCGCTCGACCTCTTCTTATGCTCCGTGTCAATGACAGTAGAATGAAACAAGGGGCGCTGTAACGTAAAACTATTCCAAACTTTTCTATTCCAATTCTGCTATCAGCCCTCCACGATTGGTCAAAAACTTTTTTCGACCACGCCCACTTCACCTGTCTGTCACGCGACGTCAGAAAAACTGCGATACCTCCCCATCTGACATGATGTGTACACAATGATTATGCATGATTTGACAGAAAAAAAGAAAAACAGTTATTTCTGATTCGACCCCTTTTCGCCATTAGCCCTCGGCTATTGGTAAAAAGTTTTCGGGCTGCACCCACTTCACCTGCCTGTAAGGCGACGTCACAAAACCGCACAAACTCACCACGTCAAAGTGACGTGCACGCGATAAAGATGCATTAATATGCCGAATAAAACTGAATTTTCTTCGGAATAGCCGCAGGCTGCCCCGTTCCGAAAGGAATAAAAGATGGCTGCCGCCGATCGCTGAGACGCTGGCTACTCGCACCTGCCGGAGAGCATGGGTGTATTTGCGTGTAATAAATCTTCTTGCATTGTCGTGTAACGTTTTCGAGCCCTTTCAGCACGTTTACCACCTCATTCTGCCAACTCTTCTTTGCTGAGGGCCAGTGTTAGCGTTATTCTTAAGCTTTCGTTGCATGCTGCCGTGATTTTCGACCAGCCACCACAGGCTAAGTAAGGGAAAGCCGACCAATCGCAGACACCGGCACCACCCTCTTCATCCGGTTATCGATTTTCAGTGCACTGGCTCTGCCCCAGTGAGTCTTTCTGCACTTGAGCGTTCTCTTCGCCTTTTGTCAGCCAATTAGATACGACAAGCCGCTCAGTGTAGGCAATGTTATTCGTTTTAAAGGAAACAAAAGTGACCTCCTATGAACGAGGAGAGCATTTGATTGGTCTGTTCAGACAACCCTGCGGGTGACCGCCCGGTGTTTGCGTCGGTGCTTACGCAAATTTGACGGCTGGAGATTGGAATAGAAACATATTGGAATAGTTTTACGTTATAGGGCCCAAAGTACAGCATGTCCCCACATACAATAAGAAGGAGCCAATAAGTGTAGTATTGCACCACTAAAATATTGCTTTCATTGTGATGCAGACATAGTGATCACTCGTAAAATAATTTCCTTTGCTAATTGTGACAACACACTTTCACAACAGAACACAACCAAACCCAGGATATTGAGAACCACCACAGCTCCTGTGTATGGCTTGTGTTTAGGTGGACCCTATAGTGCATTTAAGAGCTCCGTGGTTCTCTGTATGCTAATAAAACATCCCAAGTCCTTTGGACATCAGGTCTTTCTGGATATTGAATTGCAGGTGGTTTCGCATTACAATTTTGAGCTCGCCTAATGCACGTGCCACGCTTACCTTTGCAGTGGTAAACCATGTGAACTTTATTCAGTATGCTACAAAGAACTGCTATTGCACTATTACTTCAAAATCCACTGTTAAGGCACATATATTGCTTTCTTGAGGTATGGGTGCAGTAAACAGACATGTTTATGAAACAAAAAGAAAATGCAGACTAAACCACCAATGTACCAACATACTTGCTTCCTGTCAGACACCATAATTTCTTTCTCACAAATAATGAGTGTTCCAAGAAAAAGAATAAATTATGGGGCTTTATGTCCGAAAATCAGGATATGAATATGAGGCACACCATAGTGGGGGACCAAAACGTGGGGTCACCTGGGGTTTAACATATAACTAAATGTAAGTACGCTGGTGTTTTCGCACTTCGCCCCCATCAAAATGCAGCCGCCGTGGCTGGCAGTCGATCCCGTAATCTCGTGCTTAGCAGCCCAACACCACAACCACTGAGCAATCACGGCGGGTAACTGCTCCTCAGGTTCTGCAATATGTGTGACTGTATCAAAGCACCGATGTAGCACATGTCTTTCAGTGGGGTCTAACTACCGCACAGAAGTTGTGGTGCAGCACTTCCTAATGGCAACATATGCTGCAGCTGGGACACAAAAACTCGAGCCTTTGTATCCGATGAGCATACGGTAAGCCAAAACTTTGTTTCCACTTGTAAAAATTTTTGAGTATGTTCTAAATGACATGAGCCAATGTTGTAACGCTATCTTAATTTTAGAAATAGCTGTACACGTTTGTGTACATCTAGTACACCATGAAACAACAGTCGTCGGGGCACACTTGAAAGGCACCTTTAGCATCTGTACTTCAAAGCGCAGCCATGTCGTAGCCATTGTAGGTGAAACAGCAGTAGTCAACGCGAAATTGACCACCACTTTTAGCAGGTTGCATGCAAAAGCACATTCATGTGGTGGCATTGTTTATTTCGGTTACCTGGCCCAGGCAAGTATTGCGAATTAGAGAACAATTATGAAACATTGTTAGCTTAGTTAGGCCCAAAATACTCAGTCAGGTAGCTATTTATAGCAGTAGTCGAGGGCACGCTTGAAAGGCACCATTAGCAGTCTGCACGTCAAAGCGCAATCAAGTCGTCGCCACCCTTGGTGAAACGGCAGCACTCAACGCGAAAATGACAGCCACTGATGGCAGCTTGCATGCAAACACACGTTAATGTGGTGGCATTGTTTATTTGGTTACCTGGCCCAGGCAAGTAATGCGAATAAGAGAAAATTATCAAACATCATTACCTTAGGTAGGCCCAAAATACTCAGTCGGGTAGCTATTAATAGCCGTAGTCGAGGTCATGCTTGAAAAGCAGCGTTTGCAGTCTGCACATCAAATCACAGTCATGTCGCAGCCACCGTGGTATTTGTTTATCTGACCGGGCAAGTGACACCAATGTAAGCACAGTTATTTACCCTGAATAGCTCTGCTAGCATTGTTTGTACTAAAAAATGCTGAGTGAAGTTGAACGTGTTTTATTGAGGCAATTACTTAATTCACAAGCAATCGGCATAGCGATCGACGGCCAGGTTCAGACAATGACATTTGTGGAGTAATAAATGCTGAAAGTTGCAAAAGCTCTCAGTGCACTGCTTTGCTGGGCTCAATTCCCTGAAAAACGTCTTAGCAACGGCGAAAGCGTTAAACAGGAAATGACACCCCACTGCACAATGTTATTCGTGTTGAAAAATTTTACCATCATAAGTGATGGGCAGCGAAACCATCTGTTTACTAAGACTGAATGCATGAAAGATGCAACAGCATAGCAAGGTGTTGTTTCGCAATATGCAGGTTTTCATGTGCACTTCTGGCGAGCTGCCACATGCACTGATGCATTAACATGAACAAAGGTAAGAGGCAATGTTGCTGTGCAACCCACATGACGCTTTTAAGAAAACCTATTTCTAAACCTTTCTGATTTCATAGGCGATCAACATCTGTTTTGAGCAAGTCGGTTAATCACACCGCAGCAACAACACAAGAAGCAAGGACAGAAAACACAGCGAGTAGGCAGATTGAGAAGACGAGGTAGACCAGTGAGAAAGGTTTTAATGAGAAGGAAGAGGCCAGCCCTGCCGTGTACATGAGTTAGTGCTTTGAATGAGATTGGTTATTGAAAATGTGTAAAGACTTTGCTGAAAGAAAACTACCAAAAGCAAATACTAATACAATATAAAAGGACAGAAATAAGGGTAAGCGCAAACACGCATGGAAGCAGGCACGTATAAAGAAATGTGGGAAATAAAAAAAATTGACAAACGTAAGAAAACATACATTTACAAACAGAAACGGGTAGAGGTATTATAGGCGCGGGTTCACAAGCTGCTGTGCCTACCCTCTCATATGTTTCCTTTTTTAACCGTTTAACTCTGTCTTGGGAATTTTTAATTGCATTCATGACAGTGCTCTCAGGCGCGTCCACATTTCACGACAGCGCTGAACGTCTTGACGTATGCAGTTTTAATGATGTTCCCTAATTTCTCCACCGATAGAAGCATCTTTAAGCGTGCAGTAACAACTTTTGAAACAAACAATAGATGTACGAAGCAGAAAAGGCCGGTGTGATAGGGCTTCTCTATCGGGGTACTACACACGAAAACGCAATCGGCAGCACTTATGCTCAGTTCACTTCTGAGCATACGAACGTCGCGTAGTACGACCACTTCTACATCCAGTAACGCTGCAACACATTGCACATATATATCACGATTTGTAGCTTGCAAACACACTTCATAACAGCAAGAGCACAGCTCGAACGTCGCGGTCACCACGGCGCATCGCAGCCGGCAGAACGACTCACACGTTGAATAGCAGTGATAACGAGGCAATAAGAACTTATCGCTACTGATCGTATCATTACTTCTGAAAGCTGCGAGGGCTGGCGTTCACCCCTTCGCGGCAACGATCCGCATACGCAGAACACAAACCAATCGTGCTCGCTCGGATGCTACTTATTCGGATGCTACTTATTTGCTACTAATCTACTAATGCTACTTATTGATGCTACTAATCGGATGCTACTTATTTCGCTACGCCTTGAACATGTGTGCTGCTCAGAATACACGTGTATGTGAAGTACAGTACTCACGGATTGAAATAGGACATTCGGAGCGCGTGGCCGTCGCTACATGCAGCGCCACCCGTGGATGCTCATGGAACCAAGGTGATGCATTGTGGTATAGCGCGAGGGGGAGAACATCTACGGAGCAGAATTACTCCTTCCGGTCGCCAACGAGCCGGCCTGTGGTTTACCACACTGCCTGCGTGGCGCTGCAAGGCTTGCGTGTCTTCGTGTGTCGACCGAAATGGTTCGGCGGTGCGCGCTGCCCGTTTTGCGGCGTCCTCTACTTGCGCATGTGCGCGAGCAGACGACGATCTCGTTACACGCGTTTGGCGATGCGGCACGCATGCTGTGCAATTCAGACACAGGATTCAGCTACGAGATAGCGCCATATGTGCCTTCCTAGACATGATCTACACTTGCACAAAAGAAAAGAAAGCTTATTTCGTCCGTGTCGTAACGACAAAAAGGAAAGAAGCAGTCACAGGTCTGTCCTCGTGCAACATTTAAACGAAGTCTCAGTATTTTGTTCGTTCGCCCTTAGCAGCGAATACGGCAGACATTCTGCGTGGCAAGCTTCCGTAGAGGCTATCAGCCAAGGAAGAACGCGCTAGCGTCTCCAATTCTTCTTGAACAGCCGCCCACAGGTTGTCCGAAGAACACCTGTGGTGCGGCCGACGAGACAGGGCCTTCTTTATTTCAGCCGATACATTCTCAATAATAATAATGTCTGCACGTTGCGGAGGCCAGTTCAACACCATTACACACCTGTCTTCCAGCAGGCGAGTAACGGGTGCTGCGGTGTGAACTGGGCTCCGGTCGTGCTGCAAGTAAAACAAGCCATCCTTAAATGGGCCATCCAGGGCGTACGGCATAAGGACGGTGTCGAGGAGGTCTAAGTATGCTGCGGCATTAAAGCGGCCATCCAGGCGCACTAGTGGACCTAAGCCGTCTTTGGAAATACAGCCCCACACCTTGACGCTGCATCGATCGCTGCTTGCAACACGATGCAGATTGGGGGCGTCGAACCTGGGCGAAGGAAGCGGAAAGAACACAAGACATTATTTTACTTCACTGCGAATGATAACCGCGGTGATAGGGGGTCCTGCTCTTGACTGTTGGTAGAATGCACTGCCTTTAGTGACTATTTCTACGAACTGCTTGTGTCCGACGCACGAAACAAGGCGCCCGTGAAAAGTTTTTTGGCGTGCGCTCTCTCCTCGTGATAGCGGAGTGCACGGAATATAAAACGTAGTTTTTGATGAAAACGCATACCTATAGCTGCCACATACCATCTATCCCATCTATCATGCGCTACGAGAATGCAAAGAAAGATAAACCGAGAGCGTCGTCTGCTCGCGCAGGTGCGCACCGTCGAGCCATATCGGTCGGCACACGAAGGAGCGCAAGCCTCGCAGCGCCACAATGGCAGTGTGTTAAACCACAGGCCGGCTCGTTGGCGACCGGAAGGAGAAAATCTGTTCCGTAGATGTTCTCCTCCTCGCACTATACCACAATGCAGCACTTTGGTTCCACGAGCATCCACGAGCGGCGCTGCATGTAGCGACGGCCACGCGCTCCGAATGTCCTGTTTCAATCCGTGAGTACTGTACTTCACACCTGCGACGCATACGCGAAGCAGGGCACAAGAAATCGCGAAGTCGACGGCTTCAAATATTTCTTCCGACGCTCTCGTAAACAGAACACACACTTCCTGCGCTCCGTCTGTTTCTGTTGGCGATCGCTTGCACTGATGATGTCTGGAAGGGTACACCGGCTTGCTGCTTTCGATGACTATCTCCGTGGGTGCCAGATATCTCTAGTAAAAATCACAAAACAGGAGGAAAAATAGACTGTTTCTGACATGGCTGTAGCTTAGGCCTCGCGTCCCCGCTTCGCTGCGCCTCGAGCACGCGCCATGTTTGCTGTGACGACAACAGACACCGCCCTTCTCTTGCCAGCCAATGAAAGACGAGCAGGCATGTGGTTAGAAAAGTTGAGACCGCTCCTCGCTCACCACTATACGTCTCGTGCACCGCCTATAGAGGCGCCACTGAAAGCCACCTAGCGGACGCTTCCAACAGTACACGCGGGAGCAGTAGCAGACGGCAACCCTTTGCAGCAAGTATGGCTGAAGTTCGCGGCTGCGATTTCTCCTTTGTTCGGCTGCCTGGCTGCTTCTTCTGCGGTGACAGCTGTAGGGAAGATGCTGACCTCTGTGCGAACGGGTCAGCATGTTGTCCCAAACACGATGTTACCGGTGTTTGGGACAACATGGTCCACATACGTGCAAGGTGTGTCCCGCAGACAAACGCCATGAACTTTATTTACATGACGTGGAGCTCATGTTCACTAGCCGATAAATTTTTTGAGTGATGCGACCTCTCGAAGGTTTTTTTTTTATTCTACCCTTGCCGCAATGCTGCTTCTGTACCTGAATAATAAGCACCCGTCGTCAGTGCAGACTTATATCAAAGAAATCCGCACGGTGCCATCTCTGCATATGCCGTTGTGATTTTCCTGCCTATGAACACATGTGACATCGCCGAATAAGTGCAGTCGAAGTTACCTCAAGAAGAGTAATTGCCAATTTATTGATGGAAACGCGTACACTCGACAAGAAGAAAGAATTGAGAAGAGTTATGCATGGAGCAACTAGCAACAGTTAAACATGTGCAAAGCCACACAGGAAATAGATGTAAAACATGAAGTGCACGACAGCTGGTGCGAGGATTTACCGCGCCACATGAAACCAACAATTTCTGTTCTTGCAAACTTCAGTAGCTTTAACATAGAACGCAATACGCGAGTGCAGTCGTGTTGCCTAGCTAGCGCAACGCGGTAAAGAAGCGGAAAACAATATCAGCGGCAAACAGCATTCCGAACTTTAGCGAAATGCCTTTAAACCTCATGCTGCACTGCAGACGAACTTCGTTGCTCACGTGTCTGACTATGATCGAGTGGATAAAAACACCGACGAGACAAAGGAAAGGATGAGAACAAGAAATTTCCCTTCGAAACGACGATCCATTTTTGCTACCGTTGCTCCCGCTGATGAGACTTTGCCGGGAATGATTATAACCGTATTGCCGGCACGTTTTCACTGGTATTTGAGCCCCCCACCCTGCAACAATTATTCTTCGACATTCCCTGAAGCTTTGGCCACCCCACACGTGCGAATGGTGTTGCCTATCTTGCGCTGAAAACGTGAATAAGACAGAGAAGCACGATCAACGACACAACAAACTACGGCGCACGCCAGGCTCCTCTCCCGCGTGTTCTGCGCAACGCCGCCACCAGTGGCGCGTGCGTCGGCGTGCATGGCGCGTATAGAGAGCCATCAGCACGCGTGCGGACGTGGGCGGAGCGGACGGGCGGATTGACCATGTACGGGCCCTTAGTTAGTCTGTGCTTGTCGTGTACCTGTCCTTCGTTCCTCGCTTCTGTGTTTTTTTTTTACTCAGCTAAACTGGTACAATACTCACTCAGTGAACATGTTGCAACTAACGGGATTGAATCCGGTCGGTGCTCAAGGCATGCATACCATTGCTAGAAATTCCGAGACTAAGCTATGTTTCGACATAATAATTTCCGGGACCGGCCACGTGCTCTTTTCTTACGGGTTTGTGTCACAGTACGAAGGAGAGGCTTGCCGGGAAAATAAATGGGATAGAAATGCATCTTGTTTTTTGACTTGCGGGTAAATAAATGCCTCGAAACTGAAGCTAACCTTGGTGTCAGTGGGCATGACTTCAGCAGTGACCGGATTTAATGCGGCAATTGCAATACGTGTTATTCTAAAATCATTAAATGTAAATTGGTCATCTTTTTTTATTGTTCAGTGGAAAGTTAGGCTTCATTACGGCCAGCTATACCGAAATCCTCGATGACACTACGGTCAGGGAAGAATATAGGATAAAAAAAAGCAACAATCGAAAAGATTTCGACACGCAGTAAACACACAAATACAAGTCACAAGTGTCACTATACGGCCATTAAAAGCGGCAACATATTCTACAGTACCTGAGACGGTTATCCCCCACACAGGAAGAATGAAGTGCACACAAGTCCTTTCATGTTACAGTTAAGTACAGAGTTCCGCAATAATTAATGAACATATATACGCTACCACCGCCACTAATAACCCAGTGTAAAATAGCTTCAAGCTCTACTGCGCTGTTTATAATAATGATTTAAAATATTTGCTAAAACACACCCAGGATATCGGCAGTTTAAGCAACAGCCGTATGCGCATCTGCTTCGTTGAAATGCAGTGTTCAAAATTCATATAAACGCATTTGCAAGCTAAATGCTGTAATGTTTGAAATATGTGTATTGCGCTCTTGTTTTTTTACCTTTCTTCCTTCAGTGCAGTATTCACAAAATGCTGTGCTTTGTTAAGAAACTAAAAGCCTTCAAAAATGCAGTTGAAGGCGTATCAGTCTTTTGCGAAATCTCCACAAGAAAGCTATCCACAAGCTAAAATGACTACCAAATATATTGTTTTTTTTTCGTTTCTAGTTTGCACTCCTTCAAGCAAACAAAAAATTTTAATTTGCAATTTTAAGCGAAAACAGCCTAGGTTGTATACCATGCTCCTGCATGAACGAAGCGCAAGTGCCCCCATATCTTTATGTAGGCACGCCGTGCAAATTGAATTGAAAAACCCATGTGCGACTTCTGATAATTTTTACTTGCTCTAAACGAGAGATATATGTAGATGTTAGGGCAGGGATAACGTAGTGACTCTATTACAGCAAAAGCTGTATATGGCTAACCTTCGGCAGTTTTTTCGGCGTCCGGCAAGAGAAACGGACTTGGCGATTTCTAACAAACACATACGGGTGCAGTGTGGTGGCGCAGATGTCAAAATGCTGAACATAGAACGCTCGCAGTGAACAATAACGTGACGTCAAGGTTATCGCAGTATATAGGCAGGAGAGGTGCCGGCACTAAAAACAGCTGGGTCGGATGGGGCGGACAGGCATATTTCGTACACCCGAAGAACAACATGCGTAGGAGGAGCGCTGGAGGGAACGGCAACGAGAATGTAAACGGCGCCTGCGCCAAATGACCACCGACGGAAAACGTTCCCGCGATTGTGAACGAAAACGACAGTCGCGAGCCCGGGCACCTCCGAACGAGCAAGGACGCCAGACTCACAACGCAGAAAATGACAACCAGTCCCCTCTGTGAACATGGAGTGGTAGCAAAAGCACTTTCCTTTTCGTTTGAGAGCTTTGACTGTCGTCAGCTTTGGCTACTATTCCATCTTCACAAAGTGGAATGGTTGTCTTTTTTTTCAATTGTTTTCCTTTCCGCGCTTCGTGATTGCAAATGCAGCGCTCTGCATACGTCCTCGTCATGATCGGCAGGCCGTAAGCGTTGAATTTAGGCATGGCATCGAGCGAAGGTAAGCGTTACATTGTTTATACAGTTGTCCGTGCCAAAGAAGCATTTGCATAAGCGTGGACACCGACCATCGACTAACGGTTCTTATGCAATGATTTGTGAATCAAGGGCCATATTTACGAAGCTTATCGTTCGTAATTGCTCCTCGCTTTTCGCTAATAATACGCCCAGCATCAGGACAAGCTCGCATTCGCTCTTACGAACAACTGTAGCGTAAAAGCTGTTTGCGAATATTGGTTCACTAGTACGGTAATTTCATCATGGTTTTATTAACTGCCATATTATATTCTAAGCAGACACATAAAAGCCCGAGCGCTGTCGGCGTGTGCGTTTACATAAAAGCGGCCATAGCGTATATAATGACACGTCACCGTGTCATGTATGAAGCTCCACAAGTCTAGGTAAATACACTGTAGGCGACATCCCTCCACAAGGGCCATTCCGGTGTTGTGGTGCGAAGTTTAGAAGCGCAGCGCACACGCGTTGGAAAATATCGTGATGCTCTATACTATATGCGCACTGTTGTAAACACATACACACCCGCACACGCACATATATAATGGCGTTTGCGTAAATGTGGTGCTTTATGAGTGCCAAGGTGTCCCATTCGTCCCGAGTGATTTAGTCGTGCGCTCTGACAAATGGAAGCCGGTTTTGTATTGGCAAAAGCTCCTGGTGGTATCGTTGTGAAACAAAGGTGGAAAAGCCTAGTCTCGCCAACAAAGTGGTGCTGATCTCTCACGGAGGCTATAATTTCGTTTCCGATACGCAAGGTTTTGATGTTCTCGATTCAGTACGACAGTGCACTTCGATACAGGGACGTAACACTGTGAGCAAAGGCGAGCGGTGCAGTGCAACTATGAGCTTATTGCTGGATAGACGTACATAAGTAGTTCGAACGCATGCGTGAAGCACTTCGGCGAAGAGAACGACCGATTTTCGACGAGAGCTAACAGCCATCCTACGGCACGAAGCCTCATGCTTGACAACCCTCCACACTACGCAAAAATAAAGACAAACAAAAAAGAAAGCGTGTGAAACTGATCATCTGATATTGCCGCCATAGAGAAAGAAACTTCAACAAGAGCGCACACTCCTATAGAGCCCAGCGGCCGAATTGACTGTAGCACACCAAGCGGATGGGAATAACTCTTCCAGTTTTGGTTTTGGGCGCGTGCGTTTTGAACACCAGCTGGTACACGCCACGCCGGCTCCGCTGATCGGCGCGACATCTTGTTTTCGCTTCTACCGCTTAACCACGCGCTGCGTTGGCGCGGAATCGTTTGATTATTTAGTAAAAATGATTGCGAACGATCGTTACAAACCTTCACCGAATCTTTGTCACGTGTTAATTTCACAAAGAAAACGCAAGATGTCTTCTGAAATGATGAAATGTTTATTTTGCTCTATATAAATGCTCGTTCCGGGCTTTCTATGCATTCATTCAAAGTTGTAGCATCGGGTAAGCAGCAGTCGCCGTAGGAAGCTCCACCGGATGCCATCAGCTGAAAAAAGGCAAATTTCAAGCATGTATCATTTTGGTATATTGACCTAAGAGGAATATCTCGTGTAGAGGCGAAACGTGCGTAAGTGGTGAATGGGCGGCATTACAGATAAATTTACTTTTACATACCTTTCGCAGCAAATACACTACTCCCAATAAAATATGATGAAAACATCAGAGTTTCAAGCATTCCTCCTTTCCCAGGCTATATTTCCTACACTTTAGGAGTACTAATACACGGGGGACTGCGCGTTTCCAAAACGATTTGGCCTAACTAGACGCGATGGTACGCCAAGTACACAGAGGTGGCCACAACACAAGCTCTCAGCCAGACCATGTTACACGCTCGCAGAATGCCTTCTCAAGACAAATTTGTGAGTACAAAGCCTGTTTTCAGTCACTCAGAAGACTGAACTGTCATGTTCTTGGTTTTTGAGCTCGGCGGCGTCATCTTTTACGCGTCTTGCCGGCGCAAGCAACACACTCCCGCATTATTACTCTTGGCAATCACCCGTCGCGTTTTGGAGAGGCGTGAGTATCGAAAGAAGGTATATTTTGCACGGCCATAAAAAGCGTTACAAACTTGTCCCAGTAAAACTCAGTACACGCCAAACTGTCACCATGGCCAGCTTGCTTTTTTTGCTAACTTATTCACAACCCCAGGCGCAGCGAGCATGCCTTAACTCATGCCTCAAGAGTATCCAAAAATGTTAGAAATTAATTACGATAATTTCGGGGGTCAGAGAACGTCGCGAACTTCTCCCAGTAGGATTTCGCACATGCGAAACTGCGGCAGACAGCCGAGCTGCTTTTCGCTAACTGCGGCACAACGCCAGGCGCATACCGCAAAAGTATCCCTAAAAGTAGCGAAATATAATATTGTTGGGGGTCAGCGAAAGCGTCACGAACTTGTCCCAATAAGGTTCACTACACGCGAAACCACCACCACGGTCGAGCTGCATTTCGCTAACTGCGTCACACAGCCGGGTGCGGTAAGCGTGCCGAAAAACTACCAAAATAATTCACAATAATGTTCGGGCTCATCGAAAGCGTCGCAAACACATTTCCCAGTTCTCGTCATTAACTCAAACTAATTGCGCCAGAACAATCGAGCTGTTTTTCGCTAACTGCGCCACTAGTCTCGGTTTTGTGCCATAAGCCTAAATTTGCTTGAAATGCATCGCAGAATGTCAAACTAAATTTCTTACCTTGCCGTAGTCCAATAGTGCAGTGGTGCCGTGTCGAAATGCAGAAATAACGCAAGAAAACGATGGGAACCTAGCAAACTGGCTATATCCAAAACAGACGGGTCGCCGAACAAACGAAGTTTACATGCGCAGCCTGCATGCCTCGCTCGCTTCGGTGGAAAGTCTGGCGCATGATATAGCGCGTCTGGCCATCTGGTGTGCCGCTAGCTTGTTGCTAGGTAACGCAAGAAAAATGGGTCACGAAGTATAAGTTCATTTATACGCAAAACATTTTAGTTTTAATGGGAAAGCATAAAAAATGAAACGTCTGTAAGTTCATTTCGCATTCTTTTTTTGCGATGCTCGCGTCAACTAACGGAAGGGATTAACACTAGGCGTGACGTGTTTCCTGTTGCCAGTTTTCGCTGAGTGTCCCCTCTTGGTGAATTTATTTCGCTATGTTGCTGCGTTCAGATCCATAAAAAACTTTTTTTTTTGTGAGATAAGGCCAGCGAGGGGAAACTGACGCACTTTTCTTTCCGCTTTGAAATCGCAGCATGGGGCGCTATTCTCGACACGCATGACGGTTGCATGGCCACCATTATCCGCCATGTTGAATTTCTGATTGTCTGTAGTGAGCTCATGTGCCCTGAAATTTGTGCAGGGAAACGGAAGTTTTACAAAGAGCAATTTTGCGTTTTCATCAAGATGACGAAACGTGACGTGGAGCTGCAAATTCTATGGACTAATACATTCTTTTGGTCCTTGCAGCTATATTGCAACGTTAGCGCGTCAAAAAGAAAGTGAGCGGAAGCGTACAGAAGCCATTGCAATGCATCTGCGAATTCGCGAATATGTGGTGGCGATCCAAGATAGCCGCCATGCCAGCTTGCTGATTGGCTGGAGGAATGTGCTGTAGGGAGCGTCACAGGAAGGGCTGTTTCGTAAATGCCAATTTGACGTTGCGTGACGTTGCTCTGGGCCGCCATTGAAAACATCTTCCGCCATAATTTGCGGTGGGACGAGACGCGCGAATTATGGTAATGAGCAGCCATATGCAATGGCAGCTGGAGGAATGCGTATCACCACATTTTCCCCGTCGTTTGGCGGCATGAAAATGTTTTTTTCATAAGGCGTGCTCATAGTATTTGCAACGCTCTCGGGGGATGTTGGCATTTGTATTTTCGGCCGTCATTTTTCAAAAGAACGCATTTATATGAAATAATATTCGTTGAGCATAGCAAACTTTCTGCAACGTGTCCGCTTTTCACTGCTACGTTTGTATTGTAATCAAGATTAATTCGTTTTCGCACAATCAAAAGTTATGACAACAGCACCTTCTTAATTTTTGAAAAGAAATGTACGCAAGGATGTGCCTTGAACTTTCCAACCGCGGTGCGAGTAACCAGCTAAGTGAACAAGAGATGGCAGTGCCGGCGCTTGCTTCGCGCAAGCGGATATCTCTGGCGCGCGCAACGCAATCGGTGGTATTCGGCCTTTCTCAGCCAGCCGAGTCGGGCTGAGTCAATTGTGTTTCACGAGATAGTGATAACGTGACCTAGAACGTACGCGCATCACCACTGGTACGTCGCGTATGTTGTACCAAGGCAGAAAACAAGCGCGTTGGCGTCAGCGTACGATGACCCATTCCATTTCGCGTGGACACGCTTCCTAGCTAATGAAGCAGACGACGGCTTGTACGGAACAGAGGACGGAAGCGAGAAGCGTTTTCAACGGAATAATCATGCGCTTTGAACTAGCTGCTTTATTTTTACTGCGGAGAAAAACTGTATTGCCTTACCGAGGACCTTACGATCAGCGCCTTCATTTCAGTTTCTTAGGCGAAACGTCAAGTGGGCGTCACGTTACGAAAGCAAAATGGGGCCATTAGCACCATTTCATTCGCGTCGCGTCTACGTCACGCATCGAAGACAATGGCGGAATGTCCACAATAACGCCCATGTTTCTATAAGTTGCCGTGTCGGCTTTCTTCTTTCCCTGCACACCACTTTCGTTTCTCTCCGTTCCGGTGCGCAGCCGCAAATCCTACAATGGAAGGCAAGGTGACCGGCATGTTCTCTAGAGCATGAGGTAGTTACGCTTGGTTATGCTCTGTGCGCCTTGTGTTCAGACGTCTACCTTTCTGGCCAACGTACACCTTATCACACGTCAGCGGAATCGAATAAACATACCGCTCTGTGCAGGAGAACTATGATTGCTTGTGCTTGATTGCGCAGACATCCGTTGGTTTGTTCTGTGCGTTTACTTTTTTGCAGAGAACAGACAACCGCACAGGCGCTGTGAACACCACGTCGACACGAGCCTTTCGACCTATTTTACGACGGTAACAGTGTGCACGTATGGAATGGTGACTGGTCTTCGAATGCGTGCGCGTGCGTCATGGTCCGACGCTACATGAGCGCTCCCAGCTCATTTCAGCAGACCTTTCGCAACTGAAGCAAGAAGGGCCGAAGAGTATGCTGAATGCTAAAGCCGGCGTGCCTGGTTGAAGAAGCTGCTTATGACGCATTGGGTCCCCAGGACCAAGTTTGTTCAAATTTTTGAACCTTGGTCTGTATTGCTATGCCTACCATATCTGCTTGTGTTACGAACCACGGTGAAACAAGCCCGTCCTTCCTTTTTATTCGGCCCATTCGAAGCTAGTGAAGAGAGGGATAGCGCTCATGCTTTCATAACGCGCTTGTGAAGTCTTGTGAACACCGATGTGCCGGCAGCTTCTTCTACCATGCACGCATTCTTGAGGATTCAGGACATCGTTCAGCCCTTCTTGCCTCAGTAGTGGAAGCTCTGCTGATGTGTTCTTTCTGGGAGGGTACACGTAGCTTCGGACCATGACGCACGCACACGCATTCAAAGACCACTGCTCTGCTTATTCGTTGATCATCGCTTCAAACAACAACCGTTGCCAAGTACGTACTATAGAAAATACTTCCCTATGCCTTAATCCTAATTTCACAGAAGAAACTTCACACCATTAGAGTTTGTTAAGTCTTATTTCTTTTTTCGTGACGGAATTAAGCGCCCCTTGATATTCGTAATGTCGCCCTGTGTAGCTGGGAGAACCAACATCGTGGCAACAACCAAGGGCGATTAAGCGGTAAAAACGAAACATGAAATGTAATAGAGACGTTGTACCATGATTGGAAGCAATTCGCCGAAAGTGAGCGCTGTTTTAATGACAGTTGTATCACTGTGCCCCATTTCCCTCCAGGTAACTCTATAATTACTCGGTGCATCCCGGTAATTTTGAACAACTGAAGTATTTCAGCTAGGTCTTTGTCGTTCGCATATATACGAAAGAACAGTTCGTGAGGATTGGGACTAGCCCAACCACGATAACAAATTGAGATGACATTAAAAGCACCAACCATTATCACGCAGTTCTTACGCTCTAACAGCGTTGTAACTCCGAGACACGGTCCCTTGTTTGCAGTATGTTCGCAGAGCAAGATACGTTCAAGTTTACTCTATATGCTGGCCATCACAACAAAGTAAAACTTGCCTTCTAAGCCGGAAGCTTGGTTGAAGAGAGCTATGCAACTTTTTGAACAAGGTCACGAGGTTGGTTGCTTGCGCACCTCTCGAGCGTATGAAACTTTGCCCCATACCACCGCCTCCGTGAAGGGGACCCAAAAACTCTGCAACCACCAATTGACGACGGCATAACCAATCCACGCTGGCACCCGCTGTTACCGCTTCGATGGCGCTTACGGTGGCCCAAACCCCGTTGTCCAGTGTAAATTGCAGTGCCGCTGCGTTTCACTGCCCCAATACGAAAGTTATGCTCGTGTACAGCGCCGATAAGGAAGGAAGGAAAAAGTGGAGAAGGAAAGGCAGGGAGGTTAGCCAGCTTAGCTTAACCGGTTTGCTAACAAACGGGAATAACCCAAGAGGTGAGTCACGGCGCTTGGAAGGCGTGTTGAACGCAACTTGAACGCATGTTTTTTGTCTGCCAAAGCAGCCAACGGACGCAGCTGTCGACGGACGAAAGAAGCACGGCCATTGCTAAAATAAATAGGAAATGCACTCGTCTACAAAAATCTTCCGACGAGTGAACTAATCTGCGTAGCACGCGTGCATTGCGAGGGGTAGCCGCTGCATGAAGTCTTCGGAAGTGCGCAATACAGCCTCCCCCCCCCCCCCCATTCTCCCCTGTGGCGTCAGCACTGTAAAATAACGTACACCTAATAAAATTGAGAAAGGGTGCAAATCGGTCTATAACCTACACGCTTACACACAAAAGGGTGCAAGGGCGTGAGTTATAGTCAGATTTACGCCCATGTTCGCCGTTAAGGGCGCAAGTTATTTTACAGTTTACAGCACGCCCTAGAGCTCCTCCTGACGCTTAACTTTCCTCTAAGCACTAGAGAGACATAATAAAGAAAGAAAAATGGTAGGGAAGTCGGCTAGACGTGCATCCCGTTTGCTACCCTACACAGAGTGAAGGGATCACGAGGAGAAAAAGGTACGCATCAACCATCGAAGTTGATTACGTAAGCGAATACATTTCTGACAGCACTGAATTATCCCAATAGCAAATTTGTGAATCACTGAAATGCATCTTATGGACCAGATTGCGTGCTGAAGATTTTAATGATATGTCGATGATTAAAGTATAATATGGTGGTATTTCATGGTTTTTGACGAGTAAAGTCAATTGTTTATAACGTGTCTGAAAGTTGTCATTTTGTTTGTCCGGAAGGTTTTCTCTGGTTGTGCTTTGGATGTTATCAAAATGCACAAACTTCCACACCTCTATTACTGTGTGCATGTGCATGTGTGGGGGGGGGGGAGGTGTGAGAAGGGATTAAGAAAGGAGGCACACAACGTAGGGCAACCCGTAACGCAGTCGGTCACTAAGGACAGTCAATTTCATCAACTGTAGTGACACCTGCGTTCTTTTCTGAACCTGGCGACGCATGGGGCCATGGCCCAAGAATTTTCGTCGATGAAAATCGTCAAAGATGTAGCCAGTAAAACACACCCCGAAAAAAAAAATGTTCGCTAGAATCCATTTTACGATGACTGTCGACATTAATGCGACTATCATTCAAACAATGTAGCAACACATCCTATTGCTGAAGACTCCTTTATTTAGAATCTTTAACTCTAAGACAGTATGACGACGACGCAGTGACGGCAATGGAATGACGAAGAAGGAATGACGTCGATTGAACGATGAAGGCGGTATGGCGAAAACGGAATGTCGATTCTGAAATGATGACGATGGGGTAACGACGACAACGGTATGTCGGGAATTGGATGACGAAGCTGGAACGACGACAGTGGCACGTGACCATGGCGGCATCACGACGACGGTATGACAACGAATATATGACGATGACAATGGCGGCATAATCGCGAATATATTACGATTGCATGACTACCATGGATTGACGAAGAAGGAATGGCGTAGATTGAACGACGAAGACGGTATGTTGTCACAATGATGGGATGATGTTTCTAATGATGCGATAGGACGACGACAGCGTGACAACGATGCTATGGCGACAACGTAATGATGACGACTGCATGACGACGATGGCGTGATGATGACGGCATGGTGAGAGTCGAACGACGACGATGGAACGACTTGAGCGGCATGAGGCCCACGAACACAGACCTAGTGGCCCAAGCTAGCAGACATTTTGGGTCACTGGGTCGGCGTAAGAGGCCACACAATTAGATAGACTCAAAGCGCCTGATGTAAAAAAAAATGGCAGAGACAGTTAACAATGCTTACGTGTGGGAATACGAAAGCATTATAATCTCCTTGGTGAAATGTCCTTTTTCTTATTCTGTGCCTGCCTTATCTGCTCAAATGCTCGGCTGCGTTTTAACTGCGCTTCGGTAAGGCCAAATGAAAATGCGCCAAGAGTCTCTACGCGCTCACTTGCCCGTGAGCTGCTCATAACTCCAAGGGCCACTTAGCGGCGTTCAATTGGACATTATTGATTTTTATTTTATGCATTCATTTTACACACGCATGACGTGGCACCTACCCGTTGGCCATGCTTCCACGCGCACAACGACGCACGCACTAGGCGCACATTTTAGTCAACCAGAACCGTGGCGTCGGGGAAGTGTGCTCGTCTCGCACCCCGGATTCCCAGATTCAATTTCCACCCATACCGAAGCTTACCTTACATTCTTTTTGAAGGCATTAATTTACTTCGTTTACAGGAACCTCCCTCACAAATTCGACGTCAATTCGAGTATTTTTTTACATGTTTTTACTATTTGCCATCGGCAATTTTTTGTACTATCATTTGTTGACACCGACGACTAGAACGCCCGATTTTCGCGTAATGGGGCATATAATGCTTTCGCATTAATGGCATTGTTAATGGCATTAAAAGGGCCATAGATGAAAATCCATCAAATATGAACTTTGTTCATCGGCCGCTTTCATCACACGCACACATTCGCAGGTTGAAGTGTTTCTAGGCGGCATCAGAATAAAAGAAGAAACAGCTTCGCCACCGGCCTCCCATAGAAGCTCAAAGCTGTACGCCGCGGCTGAGTGGCTGCAGCATCCTGCTGTCGAGCGCGACGTCGCGAGTTCGTTTACCGGCCGCGTTGGCCGCTGTTATAGTTAGTCTGAATGAAAGAACACTCGTTTAGCACGCTTTATGAGCACAATAAAGAACCGTGGACGGGGTAAATTAACCCGGAGTCCGCTTGTACGTTGTCTCTTGTGCATCGTGACTTGCTCTGAAATGCTGAACTAAAGCCATCTTTTTTAAAACAAACTATATGAATTTTTCGTCCAATTGAGCTAAACTAGCAGCATCCATACATTTGAAAGTTGTGACATCAACAATTTCAGATGTTCCAGAGCTTAAGTTTCTCGGTATGATGCGAGTTATGCTTTTTTACCTTATGTAAGGTGCGTTGGTATTTTCTAGCATGTACACTGATCTACATCAGTATTTTCCATAGTCATTTAACTTATTGCATCGAGACAAGGAATCATACGTATGCATCTTACCCAGATTCGGTAATTAGAGGCTGCAGAAAAGAGCATTTGGAATCATGTCATTCTTTATGTATACGGAACACATAGCACTTCTATTCACAAAACTTAAAATTAGACCATTGCTCATCACTCGGGACTTCAAACAACGTTTTCAGTTCATGATATGTTATTGAACAATAAATCACTTGCAAGTACCATTTTCATCGCACCGCTTTTATAAATGAAGACTCAGTTGAACAAAAAAAAGACAGTTTAATATTCCACCTGTTAACAACCTGTACGATAGGCGCAGGGTATCCTAGATACGAACAAAAACATGGAATAACCTTCCAAAGACTATAAAAAAGATTACGAAATTTTCGTATTTTCTTGAGCAAACTATAGTTCATAAGGAATAAGTTTCAATGGTGTAATATTATTTGTTCTTTTGTTATTAGTTGATTTTTATTTTCTGCAATAACAATTTTGCTTATGTTACACAAATCTGTACTTCTCATTCACGTTAACTTTCAACCTGAGTTGCCATGGTGTGTTGTATTAATTGCATTTGCCCAGAGCTAGCAGCTTTGCTAAGAACAGAGGTGGTATTGCAGCAATGCTTTCGTTGACATATGGAAATAAATTGGTAATTCAATAAATAAATAATATAAAGCTATGGTAGCGAAACGATCGAACCATGCAGATCTGTTCCCGCTAGCTCGTTTCATTCTATATTGGGCCTGGGACGCCGACTGCCCGATCCTGGTAATATGCTCATGCACCATGCCTTCCATGCCAGAGATTACAGTAACTAAATGAATCCCATTTGAACAGAAAAAAAAGGTCTCTTATACGCGAAGGTGATCCTGGCTGGGCTCAAGCTGTCGGTCAATATTTCTACAGCGCTGCTTCTGTTCTCACTTCTAACAACAAAAAATGTAGCAAGAAAGGCATTGTCTCGAGCACCAGAAGGAAGTGTAGAAGGAAGTGTAGAGCTGCAATAACTGCATCATACGGATAGTCTTGGAAGAGTTAAAGTTAGCATATACAATATAAAATATTTGCTCTCTTAAGGGTGTTTTTCCCGCACTGGTAGCACCCTTCCCGTTAGTGCATTACAAAAATTTCAACTCTCTTGAAAAAAATTACAGCTTTTGGGGCTTATCTTGTCCCGCAACAATAATCGTCATCTGTCTTTCCCGCGTTTCCTTTATTTAACGCTGCGAGCCCGGTACTTCCCAGTCACGAACGGCTTGTGCTTTATCAGTGTGACACATCATTCTCGACAGGAAAGTAGCGAGCGCCGAGTTTTCAAGAAAGGACACGCAAGCAAGGCAGATGAGTATTATCGTTGTGGGGCAAATATACATCCCAACGGGTGCAACCGTTTTATGAGTGTAGAGGACGACAACGGAAGTCTAACTAGAGGTGTGATCACAAAAGCCGTAGTTGAAAATTATGTAATCCTTGTGACAGCGATGGGAGCACAGAAATATCCGACAAGAGAACTTAACAGGAAGAGATATGAAACGCTCCTTTCGCAGTTGTTTCCCATTGGCTGGCCACCTTAGCCAAGAATATGTCCGTCGTCCCGATTACCGAACCGTCCTAGCGTAAGAACGTTTTTGTGACTACGAGATTCATTTCTTTTATTTCATTAACGGATTTCGACTTTGCTGTAATTGCAGGCTGATGCTTTTCGGCGTTTTTAAGTTTCTATTAAAACGTCATGCATATAATGTAGTTAAAGAAACACCGACATTCCTGACATATTCCTGACAATTTGATATACATTCTTGACAACTTGAAATTGATTACTGGCAATTTGAAATCTATTCCTGACATTTTTGAATCTATTCCTGACATTTTCGAATATATCCTGGCAATTTGGAATCTGTCCCTGTCAATTTGGAATCTATTCCGGTTAATTTGGGATCTGGTCCTGCCAATTTGGAATCTGTCCCTGACAATTTGGAACCTATTCCTCACAATTTGGAATCTATTCTTGACAATTTGGAATCTATCCATATCAATTTGAAATCTCTCCCCAGCAATTTTGAATCTATTCCTGGCACTTTGGAATGCATTAATGGCAATTTGGAATCTTTTCTTGCCAATTTAGAATCTTCTTCTGACAATTTAGAATCTTTTCCTGACAATTTGGTGTCTTTCCCTGACAATTTAGTATCTTGCCCTGACAATTTGCTATCTATTCCTGACAATTTGCTATCTATTCCTGACAATTTTTAATCTATTCATGGCAATTTTGAATCAATTCCTCACAATTTGATATCTATTCCTGACAATCTGAAATTTATTCTTGACAATTTGAACTTTATTCCTGGCAATTTCGAATCTATTCCTGAAAATTTGGAATCGATCCCTAGCAATTCGGAATCTATTCCTGGCAATTTGGAATCTCCCTGATAATTAGGAATCTTTCTCTCACAATATGGTATCTATTTCCGGCAATTTCAAATCTATTCCTGATATTTTGGGATGTAGAGTTGATATATTCGACGATTGGCAAACTTGCAAGAGAAAACCACTAATTACCCTTTCAGACAACCCGAACAATGGATGGTGCCAACAGCACGCCTAAACTCCGGGCAAGAACGTTTGCAATTCACACTCCCTTCCCTTCTGAACGCTTATACATCTGCACATTTTGACTTATTCACCTGTACTCATAAGGTATTGCGTAGAATGTATATAGAAGGTAGCTCCGAACAATTTTCATCTTCAATTGTGCCAAAATAAGTATTTGCTTCTGTATCTAATATTTCATGTATAAGAGTGTGATAAGTAACAACAATCTTTTTATCCCTGTGTTTACTCAGTACGCTTGAAGTGCTCTTGCGATGTATAGCATTACATTTTTGTTCTTTTGTTTCGTTTATACGACACCTGAAGTTGAGTCGTTGTTTGTCTTCTGCTGCTGCCTGTAAAATGGGGGCCGCGGCTTTGTCAAGCTGTATTTTTTACAGCTTTTTCTGCAGCTCCTCTGTCCATGTATCTTTGAGGCAGAAATAAACTTTATTATTATTATTATAATTTTGATTGTATTCGTGATAACTTGGGATCTATTCCTGGCAATTTGAAATCTATCCTGGAAATTTGTTAGGTCTATCCTGACAATGTTAGGTCAAACACAAAAACCAATGAAAGTAAGCAATTTTTCTCAAAAAAGTGAAGTTAACAAATTGAATTAGGGGGTTCTACGTGGCAAAACCATGATCTCATTATGAGGCACGCCGTAGTGGGGGACTCCGGAATAATTTCGACCACCTGGGCCTCTTTAACGCGCACCTAAATATAAGTACACGCATGTTTTCGTATTTCGCCCCCATCGAAATGCGGCCGCCATGGCCAGGATTCGATCCCGTGACCTCGTGATTAGCAGCCCAACACCTAAAAATAAAAGCTGATAACGCTATACGATATATGTAGAGTGTGCACGTTCGCTTTTTTTTTTTACCCGCCGTGGTTGCTCAGTGGCTATGGTGTTGGGCTGCTGAGCACGAGGTCGCGGGATCGAATCCAGGCCACGGCGGCCGCATTTCGATGGGGGCGGAATGCGAAAACACCCGTGTGATTAGATTTAAGTGCACGTTAAAGAACCCCAGGTGGTCAAAATTTCCGGAGTCCTCCACTACGGCGTGCCTCATAATCAGAAAGTGGTTTTGGCACGTATAACCCCAAATATTATTATATTATTTTTTTACTTCGAGCGCTTGTTTTTTTCAAAGACTATATTTACCAAAAAACGACAGTACAGATGAATTATCTCCCCAGGTGGACGTCTTTGCAAGGAATTCAAGCCATCTCATTCACTAACATAATTAGTTATAGTAAATAAATTTGCAGTACCAAACTTTACGCCGCATATTCGCATGAGAAAGTTGACGAGAATCGTCGTTAAAACCTAATTTCATGCTTCCACATTTGAAAATGGCCATGTAGAGAAGGAAAAAACAGGATCTCTTAAAGGGAAGCTGAAAGGTTTTCCAGAAAATATGAGTGAACATCTGTACATAATTGTTTTCAACCCTCCGAATTCGAATATCGTATCGAAATTGAGCGAAAGAAAGCGCAAATATATTTTATTTTGACGAAAAGTGCAGCAGCGGACACGCCCAGCTCGCGCGTCTTGTTTCCGCCTGTGATTGGTCGGTGCGCCTCGTGATGCCAACTCTAGTAACCGACCGCTGCCGCTACACATGAAGCGCGGTGCCAGGTAGTTTGGTGCTGTTTTTCTGAGACGGTAATGGAAAATTCAGAGAGACTGCGTTTTTCTGAGGAGTTCGGCGTTACTCCCTACATGTACGAGCCGATTGCGAAGAGCCGGCCTCTCGAAGAAGCAAACGATGCTGGTTCGAGCAGTGCTTTCGACGCGAATGAAAGCAAAGTCTTGGGATCTCCTCGTGTTGGAAATGCTCTTTGGTGAGTATGTTTTTTGCAAAGCGATCTAGTGATCTCGCCGATCTTTCGCCGATCTAGTGAGCTCGTTTCCGGTCAAACAACTGTAGTGTTCTGTTCCTGCATGCCTCCTCGTGGAACGTAAGCGGGGATGCGATCGTCGGCATTTGTGCGCTGTCCAAAGCTGTCAGCAATCTACAAAGACGGTTTAAACGCGTGAAAAGCTTCCCGGTTCATGCAGTACGTGTAGTGACCTTCAGCTGTTGACTACCACGTTGACTACCACTCGCGTTGATTACCACTCACGTTGACTACCACACACGTTGACTACCACTCTACATACACGCAGACGCACCAACAAAGGAATGCAGGGTCGATCGAAGCAGTTTACGATGGCACGTACGCAGAAACAAGCGCGGTCCGGCACGGTCGCGGACGCTGCGAAGGAACGAAACGCTAGAGTTGACGTCACAACACCGCAGTTTCCGGTCTCCGCTCGCATCGTCAGCGTCAGCAGCAGCGCGCGGCATTCGATGGTGGGCGGAGCTACAACGCGATTTCAACCGACGATTACGCCGCTCCTAACTGAAAAAAAAAAACCAAATTTTACCTACATGGTTTATAAGGTTCCCGCATCCGTATATGAGCGTCTTATTGAATTCGACGGACTCTTCAGGTTCCCTTTAAGATCTCTCTTAAGAGGTGAACGGCGAAAGCCTACTCTTCCTCCTCTTATTATTCGCCTCTTTCTCTTTGCGTCTTCTCTTTCTCTTCTTTCTTTTAGTCATTAGTGCTAACTAGTTAGCATTTTAGTCATTTGCAATTATTTGTGTCGTTACAAGCCGTCGGTAGACATATTGGTAATTTCGTAGTCATTTTAGCCATTACTCATCATCATCATCTTCATCATCAGCTCATTTTATGTCCACTGCAAGTCGAAGGGCCCTCCCTGCGATCTCCAATTACCCCTGTCCTGCACCAACTGGTTCCAACTAGCACCCGCAAATTTCCTAATTTCGTCGCACCACGTAGTCTTCTGCCGTCCTCTACTGCGCTTCCCTTCTCTTGGTACGCATTCTGTCACCCTAATGGTCCAACGGTTATCTAATCTGCGTATTACATGACCAGTCCAGCGCCATTTTTTCCTCTTGATGTGAATCAGAATATCGTCTATACCCGTTGGCTCTCTGATCCAAACCGCGCTCTTTCTGTCTCGAGGTTATGCCTAAATAATTCGTTCCATCGCTCTTTGCGCGGTCCTTAACTTGTTCTCGAGCTTCTTTGTCAGTCTCCAGGTCTCTGCCTCATATGTAAGCACCGGTAAAATGCACTGATTGTATGCATTCCTTTTCAATGATAACGGTAAGCTTCCAGTCAGGAGCTCACGATGTCTGCTGTATGCAATCCAACCCATTTTTATTCTTCTGTGAATTTCCTTCTCATGGTCAGGGTTCGCTTGTCATTAGTTGACCTAGGTAAACGCACTTCTACACAGACTCTAGAGGCTGACTTGCGATCCTGAGCTCTTGTTCTCTTGCCCGGTTATTTACCATTATCTTTGTCGTCTGCATATTAATCTTCAACCCCACTGTTCTGTCTAGTAATGAGTAGTCATTACTACTCATTACTTGACATTTTTAGTCATTTCTAAGCAATTGTGGTCATTACAAGCCGTCTTTAGACATATTGGTCATTTCGGAGTCATGATTAGTCATTACTAGTCATTGGTCTCTATTATAACGTTATCATTCACTAACTGTCACTATCAATAATTTTTCAGTCCTTAATCTGTCTTCATATGGCGGGAGTACGCTTCGACGGAAACTCTGGCGGTAAGATCTGCTGACACAAACTTCACCATGAGCCTAGAAAGGCTTTCGCCTTAGTATAACTGGCGTCAGATTATTCTTCCAACTTACTCGATCACGCACGCAGCACAGTAAAGCGGGGCTCGCAGTTCAACTACTACGTTGCGTAAAAAAAGCGTGGTGTACAATAAAAATGCCGTCACACTTCCCTCTTCTGACTAGATGATGCAGGCTGGCACTTCGCTAAACCACCGACTTGAGGCGTACATCACTTTGAACAGCATTAGAAGGCGAGCGGGACATCTTTATTGAGCGATATTAGGGTGGACGTGCGATATGGCGAGGCTTCGCAGCACGACGTCCTAGTACGTCACAGGTGAGGTTGCATCGCCAGCCGTGCTGCGGTCTCCCGTGTGCGCAGTCAGGTAAATTGGACGAATGATTAGGTGACAGTTATCTTGATCGATGTAGCCATCTTGAAATCTAGAGACACGCGGCACTATACTTGTGAGACGATTCACTTCAACTTTCCCGCATAAACATGTGGTGTGAGGTTTATTGCCAAGAAAAATATTTATAATAATTATTTTCATTAGTGGAAGAATTGCTTTTTTTGCGCAAATGATGTCCGCCTGGGCGGATTATTTATGTGCATATTCATGTAAATTGTGCACGCCTTTATGCTAAAAAAGATTAAACTTGCCAAGGTTGACGACTGGGCGTGCTGGTATAGCAAATTGGAGGTTGGAATGCGCAACAGCAAAAAGATTGTTTGAAGTAAAAAAACAAGGCGCATTGTATAACGAATTGATCTAACCTTGAGAACATTTAACCTCTAATTGTATAAATGTCTACAGCAGCATCACGTCTAACATGTAGCGAAGTCGCTAACACCAACATTAACGGAGCCGACAGAGGGATTTGAACTCTGTGAGAAAGTTTGTGTAGTAAAAACGCACTGGGTCACAAACAATTTTCTATAGCGTAGCTCAATGGTATACGTACAACTCTTGTGAGTACGCAGTAAGCGTCTTCTTGTGTATAGTATACAAGGCAGCGGGCGTTTGGCATGCGACATCTTGCTACATGTGCTGCTGTTAGTGGCGAGTCATTGCCGAGATCATAGCTGGTGGTGTTGACTTTTCTGTATTATTAGTAAGAACATTAGCCCGAGAGAATAGTCTTGTCAAGTTTAGACTCTTATCGAAACCATCATGCGAACACACGCATATGTAAGGGGTGTCCCAGCTAATATTAGCCAAGTTGTTCAAAGAAAAGAAAAAGACAAGACTTAATATACACGTTGCAGGATACGATCTTAAGGCTTACGGTGTTTGGCCGCCTCTGACGGCCGATTAACACCGTGAGTTTTATAAGTAGTATACCTTGCACCGTGTTTTTTAAATCTTTTTTTCGCTGGGCATCTTGGCTTACCTTAGCTGGGACATACACTATAGGTCCGTGGCGTACGCCGAATTCGTCGCGGCCATCATACGTAAGGACCACCTGCACGTTGCAAAGCTGCGCGCTAACGCAATGCAACTATTTCCAGCTTAACTCCGGCAGCGCTGCGCATATATGCAGCGAACGTTGCTCCAATATGGCGCCAATTACGTCATGGAAACAGTAAACTGGATACAGCGGAGCGCTACATAGCGGTGCCGTCTAAAAACTTCCGGGTGCTCAGTCGCACAAAGTTCTGCGCTGAAGAAAGTGGAAGCAGCCACAGCCATTGTCGTAGCTCGACTGGTAAAAGCACAATACTCGACATGCAAAAGGTACAGGGTGGCCTTCAAAAATTAAAAAGAATAGAGATTCTGGAGTTTTACGTCCCGAAACCACAATTTTATCATGAGGCGTGCCGTAGTGAGGGACTCCGGATTAATGACGACCACGTGTGCTTCTCGAACGTGCACCCAATGCATGGTGCACGGGCGTTTCCTTTTCTTCTTTAATTTCGCCCGCATCCAAGCGCTGCCGCCGCGGCCGCAATTTGACCGCGCGAAGCAGCGCAACGCCGTAGCCACTGAGCCACCACGCTGCAGGGGTGACCTGAGAATAAATAACTTATAATGGGGAAAGAAATATCCCATCGAACACATTTGGTGTATGATTTGCGAAAATGATGGTGCTGCGCGCAAATAACATTGATTGTTCAAAAGATTCCATTCCGTTCGTTCTCGCATTCTTCACAATTTCTGCTTCGTGTGAAACAACAAATACAGCGCAACAAGCACTATGGTATCTGAGAAAATCAGTGGAAATAGCAATAAAAAATTGCGGACGCATATTATCGTGGGCTATGCTGCGTAAGAAAGGTGCCTTGCTGACATGGTCGCCTTGTCGATGCTCCAGGTGGCTAATAGCAATGCACTGCTTCCAGCAGAAGGCAAAGGAACACATGGTGTAACATCCAGGGGCAAAACAACTACCGAGTACACACTGTATAGCATAAATGACGATCACAATAATATGAGTGAAATTGTTGATATGAGGGAGGGCATGTGCGCTTTCTCAGCGTGGATCTCGGTACTGAACAATCTAAAAAAAACATAATTTTGGTGTAACGCGGTAGTCAAGTTGAAGTAGTAATTAACAGCATAAATGCGCGTGTGTTTCTTAATACTGTAACCACAGCACTCTAGCAACATACGGCCCTGATTTTAACCATCTATATCTTGGAAGTTGGCACAGGTGTCGTTATAGAGGCCGCGGTCGAAGAGCTTGAGTACGCTTAAAGCCGATCGGGGCAGCGCATAAGCAGTATTACCAATATGGCGCATAACTCATTGCTGAGTCAACTAAGAAACAAAGACACGTAGTCAAAGTGAACCAATACACGTGCCAGTAATTTTTCCAGTTCAGGGATTTGATGTCTGCACAAAGTGCAAAACTAGGTGACCAGAGATTTCGAGGAACTGTTTCAGTGCCTATTTCATGCAGTATTTATGCATTTAATGCAGTATTCACGCACAAGTACCGTGTGAAGAACGCTGGGGCTCACGTTAGGCAAAAGAGGTATTCTAGATGTCTGCCGACTATTCTGATGGATTGTGCCTGAACGTCTATGGACATCTGTATACAGACCACATGACGCCACAAGCTACAAAAAGTAAGCGAAAAAGTTGGTATCACTTCGTCATTGCTCCATTAAAGATTACAGCGACTTCTTTCGGTCGCGCGGAAGGCAGGAGACCTGAGTTGCTTCTTCTCGCAAGAGCAAGTTCCATCGTACATGTTTTCAGCAAGAATGGAACTTTCGCGTCGTGCGAGCCGTGTGCTACACCATGTGATAGACAGACGCTATACACGTTTTGCGAAGCAGCTTGATCTCGCTTTCTCGCGAACTCTGGATGTCGCCACCAAAATGCGGGCCATTTGCAAGACCCATCGTTTAAAGAGAGTGTACTAAAATATTGGTAGTCAAAAGTCGCTCGCAAGATAGTGCTGGGCACGACAACGATACTAATTTCGGTTTACCTGCTGAATCATGTGCCCATTCAATTAAAATATTTTCCGTTCTCCAGAATGGCGTGTTATCGCAGATGTCAATCAGATTAATCGACGCCGCGTGTAAGAATGAAAAAAAAAGAAAAAGATTCATAGTCGTGCTATATCTAGCCAGTCTGCTTTCGACATGTTGAGAAAGTTTACAGAATTTCGACTAATACAGAATTCACAGGTGCGCGCTTCAGCGGTTTCAATATAGCGCATCATTATCAGCCGAAGCCCCTATAATCTCCTCACACGTGCATTTGAGCGCCCCATCATTGGAGCGCAACTCACGTTGAAATGAGGTAAGATAGATAAGCAGAACAGGTGCCAAGGTGGTTTGGTGGTCGCAGAGCTTCCACTTCTTCGCTCACTGAAGCCTGCCATCATTAATATTAAAGAAACGTGTGACGAATGTCTGCTCCGTGCAGACAAGCGCAACGCTGTTGTGAGCACTCGCTTTGAATGTCGTGCGTCGCGGTCGGTAACACTCCACCGTACGCATATGGCGAGGTAGGGGAACACTTTCGGCAAACATGCATAACAAACAGGACGCAATAGAACAAAA